>NC_084837.1:59537765-61937765 GCF_033115175.1 Lepus europaeus
AGAAGGATGTACTACAACATGGCATTATGGAGAGAAAGAGGGAAGAACGCAGGTAGAGAGGAAGACACTGAGAGCCCAATCATCCGCCTCGTGATTTTTGCTGTTTTTAGAGAATATTTCCAAACAGTTTAGCATTTCATTTTAAGTGATGAACATCTGATTATTCTGTAGTTACGGGGAAGAGGTTTGAAAATATTTTTAAATCATATGTCTTAAGCTACTTAACTAAACGGATCTGCTCAAGTGAGTTGGAATCGGAAAAAAGCATTTTGCAATTTAGCATGTTTTCTTAGGGAAAGCTACCAAAAGTAAGAAAGTGGTTGTTGAGAAAACATTTAATTAATTTGCCATCATTGGATGCTTTCTTTGAAAAGCTCATGAACCACCGTGCTTTTCTAATTATGAAATTCTCATGTTTATACAAATTCATAATGCTAAAATGGTCATTTTGTTCAATGTCAAGTAGGTGCTCACTTATAGCTATCAAAAAGGTTGGAAAGGAGAAGCATAAGATTTGTTTTGGCTTTAGACAGCTTATTCAGTAAACACTTTTTTTATTTGCTCATTTGTAAGGATAAGGCGAAGAATAAAATCTAATTTATTATTTTATTAGAAGTCGGTATCAGAGTGATGCAGGGCTGTGGATTTAAGAAATCTGTAAATCTCTTTAATAAAGGCCTGGGGAATTATTAGCAAGAACAAATGTAAAATGCTTGACAGTTACATTTCTAAAAGAAAAACACAATAATCTCATTAAAGAAATTACTGACAGCGGCTCACAGATGTTAATGGTTGAAGTGACAAAGGACACACAATATCAGAAAGCAGATTATCTTTTTCCTCTTTTAGAATTTTACTATCGATTTAGCTTACTGAGCACATCAGAAAAACAAGTTTCTGTTTTTTACTCATCACTCCTCTTCTTCAGCAAGTTAGAATAAGACATATTTTGATACAATGACCACTACGATTTAAACACAAAGAATGGTTGAGCCCCTAAAGAGGAGGTTTTTTTAAAATAAGTAAAGTACTGAAGTATCATAGCTGTGGCGAAGATTGCCCTGAAACCAAATGTTTACATTCTGGGATAAACCTAGACATAGAAAGAGATAATTGTACATATTTATGCATGTCTGATTTTTTTGTTTTGAAGCCTATACATGGAATTATTTAGTCATAAGTAGTAAATTTATAGTCTTAAGAATTAGATTCTATTCTTTTTCACATTTGCCTCTTGTTATTATCTTTAACAAGGAATGGGTGAATTATTCACATACATGAAGGTCAAGAACAGTCTAATAAACTAGGAAGACATTTTGTTTCATAGGAAAAAAAAGAAATTGGAAAATATTACCTATATCATCTCCCTCAGAATTTTATTAACAGAATACATGATCTCATTCCCTGTAGGTATAATTTGTGCTTTTTTGAGATATTTTGTGCAATAGGGCAAATTTTGCTACATAATCTGCTACATTATATCACACTGAATATTACTTATTTGGATCAAAATTAAGAAAGACAGTTTGTGCACTTAATTCTTTAATCTTCTACCTGAGCCTCTTAAATGTTTCAGTGTTCTGAAAGCTGCACACTTCTCTAAGATGTGGTAAATATTCAATTACGTCCATTTTGTACTTGAGAAAATGAAGGCACTTAGAGACTACTGATCGGAATAATGTTTTCAAATGTGTTAATGCAGCTAAGGAATCTTAAATCCTGGGCAGAGGCTCACTGGGCACAGCCTGACAAGGACTTCAGCAGTCAGAATGTGAATGCCAGTACACTGTGGGAATTTAGACAAGCCATTGCTTAACACTATTCCTGAATTTTGCTAATCTAAATTCAAGACAAGATGATTTAAATTGGGGGTACAACTTTTTAATGAAGAAGATTATGGGGAAATTTAAGGATGCTTTTTCTGGTTAAGATAGAGATATATTATGTCTTAATGTTATAACTACTTAAAATATAATATACAGATAAAAATACTACTGCACATCACAAGTTAGAGATATCTAAGTCAATGGTCAAACTGTACAGTCAGTTTTGCCTAGGAATCTTACTTTGTCAAAGTAAAGCTTTACAATATGGTTTATAAACTAAAATTCTTCAATCAACTTGGATAAAAGACAGCATTTTAATTTTTTATATTTTCATCTTATTCTAAAAATTTGTCTTTAATTTTTCATCTTTGCATTTTAAGTTTTTGGTACAATAAAAAAGAGGAAGCTTAGTAAAATAAGAAATAATTTTCTGCTGAACTAAGTCACAGCAACAACAAAAATCTATTCTAGGACTTTGAAGCCACCTAAACGGCTTGTGCATTATATTTGTGTGGAAAAAACCTCTAAGAAACATTTCTGGATGGCTGTTGTTCCTAATTTTAAAATACCTTTAACTTACTAAAGTTTCTTGCAAGGAACCAAAATGAATTTACATGGGCAGTTACTGAAGCACTGAACTGGTGGAAGATGTCCTAAGTTTATTTTCTGTGGATCCGAACAGGAAGAACTCTACAGAATCAATTCTACATGGTACAGAATGCACCTTATCATAGGCACTATTTTCAATATCCAAGAGAATTAAAATAAAATAAGTATAACTATTCTCTCCCTCAATCCCCCAACAACCCATGAGTGAGAACATGGGAATGACTCATGTTCTCCCCAGAATCCTTCTGGTGGACATAGGGGGAAGAAACAGAGGCCTTAGATTGTTTTTCCACAGTGCACTGAAAATAAGATGCTACATTCATGAAGAGCCGACGATGCACTTTTACACGTGCTGTCTCACTTGATTTAAAAAATAAAGACTTGTTCTGTAGTTTTAGATTTACAGAAAAATGGAGAAAATAGCACAGCATTCCCATATACCCTGAACCCAATTTCTTCTATAATTAATAACTTATATTAACTTGGAATATTTGTTAGAATTATTGAACCAAAATTGATATGTGGTTTTTTAACTAAAGTCCCTGCTTTATTCAGATTTTCTTAGGTTTTATCCAATGCCCATTTCCCTCTTCAGGATCACATTTAGGATACACCATTATATTTATTTGTCATTTTTCCTTAGGCTTCACTTGACTGTGACAGTTTCTCAGTCTTTCCTTGTTGATGACCTTGACAGTTTTGAGGAATGTACTGGTTGGGTATTTTGTAGAATGTCTCTCTTTGGTATTTTTTCTCATTTTTTTCATATTCAACTGGAGTGTCTCATTTGGTTTTAATCATAATCCTATTGAATTGATATATTGAAGATGAAGATACAGAAGTGAATAGAATTGAAATAAATTAAGCATCACTACACAACTAGTAAGGGATCTGGGATGTCTGTGTGTGTGTTCAGTTACATTGCACTGTTTTTGTAGCTCTTCTACTCATATATATAAAGAATACCCTATATTTGTTTATTTCATTTATTTCTATGGGGATTAATTTGTTTTCCCATGTGAGGGGTCTAATTGCCTATTTTATCCAATGAAAAATGAACAAACAGATAAATAAAATCACACAGGAATACAAAATCAGTTTGGATGTTTAAATAAAAAAAATAGCCCAGTTCATGATTAAAATAACATTAAAAAAGTTAATATCCTCCAGCAGACTCTACTGCAGTGTTTTCTCAGGGTGAGCTAACACAACAAAGCTATTTAACCATTCCTTCTCTTTCTCATTCAATTCAAGCATGGACAGAACCCCAGTAAAATGCTGTCTCAGGAACTGGGCCTCTCCTTTATGCATCACAACTGATTTATAGTCTTTAGGTAAGCATGGGGATGACTTTTGGGAAGTTAAAGCAACCAATCTGGATGTGTGATTGTGGGAAATTGTGTTTCACCTTGGGCACTACCTTTGTCACATCTCTTGTCCCTGCTCTGTAATATCCAGTGATGTAACTATTGGTTAGACATTGAATTATGAAAGGAAATAGAAGACAAAACCTGTCCTCCAAGAGAACTCTTATAGATCATTGCTTCTATAGATACAGTCTTGAGGACATGACTTTCCCATGGAAAGACCATTGATAGTTACATGAAACAATAGAGCTTTTGAAGGATTTATTTTGGCACAGTTAAAGTTCACAGAGGCTGACATCTCACTCTTGGTCAATTAAAGCAGAGTCATTGACAGTGTGACTTAACATGAATATACCAGCATTGAGAATCACTGAATCATATCTACCAGAAAAAATCCAAATAATATGCTTTGCCAAAGTATTCTTTTATCAGGGGATATTCCTTCAATTTCTTTCATTAATGCCATTAATGTTTTGTAATTTTATTGTACACCACTTTCACATCTTGGTTAAATTTATATCAAGGTATTTGAATATTGTTGTAGCTATTGTGAGGGGACAGATCTTACAATTCCTTTCTCATAGCATTGTTGGTGTATACAAATGCCAAAAATAGAAGACACACACACACACACAATGGAAAAATTGGAAGAACATCATCAAAATGACCATACTACCCAAAGCAATTTAGATAGTCAATGTGCTATGAATCAAAATACCAAGGCCATTCTTCTCATATGTAGAAAAAATATCATAAAATTCATACAAAAAATAAGAGACTCATCTAAAACAATAAAATAAAGCTGAAGGTGCCACAAAACTAGATTTCAGACATAATACAGGGCAGTTATAATAAAACAGCTTGATACTGGCATACAAATAGACATGTGGACCAATGGAACAGAGTAGAAACCCCAGAAATTAATCTGTGCTTCTACAACCAACTAACCTTTCATTCCCCAGAGAAAGGACAGTCTCTTCAATAAATGACATTGGGAAAATTGGATCTCTGTATACAAAAGACCCCTACCTTAATACCCTATATAAAAATCGACTCACAATTGATCAAGACTCTAAACCCAACTCCTGAAACAACCAAATTATTACAGGAAAACAAAGCAGAAATGCTGCAAGACATTGGTATAGGCAAAGACTTCTTGGATAGACATGAAAAGCACAGGTATTAAAAGCAGAGGTAGGTAGATGGTATTATATTAGCTATGAAGTTTATGCACAGCAAAGGAAACAATCAACAATGTAAAGAGATTACCAACAGAATGGTAGAAAATACTTGTGAGATATACATCTGACAAAGGATTAATATCCAGAATATACAAAGAGCTCAAGAAATTCAAGAGGGTCCAGCACTGTGGCATAGCGGGTAAAGCTGCTACCTGAAGTGCATATGGGTGCCGGTTTGAGTTTTGGCTGCTCCACTTCCAATCCAGATCTCTGCTATGGCCTGGGAAAGCAGTGGAAGATGGCCAAGTCCTGCATAGAAGAAGCTCCTGGCTCCTGATTTCAGATCAACCCAGGCTGGTCACTGTGGCTATTTGGGGGTGAACCAGCAGATGGAAGACTTCTCTCTCTCCCTCCTCTGCCTCTGCCTCTCTGTAACTCTCTTTCAAATAAATGAATAAATATTTAATAATAAAAAAGAAACTCAATAAGAACAAAATACCCCAGTTAAGAAATGGGTAAAGTACATTAGCAGGTATTTTTCAAAGAATGAAATACAAATGATACACTCAAGATCACTAACCATCAGGGAAATGGAAATAAAAAACAAAATGAGGTTTCACTACACCATAGTCAGAATTGCTATCATCCGAAAGTCAAAAAATAACAAACGCTTATGAGGATGTGGTAGAGAAAAATATATTGATACAGTTTTGGTGGGAATGTAAACTGGTACAATTATGGAAGACAACATGGAGATTCCTCAGAAAATTAAACATAGATTTGGAAGATGACCCACCTATCTCACTCCTGGGAATATACCCAATGGCAATGAAACTCGCATATGAAATAATAGTCTGAACTCCCATGTTTATAGAAGCTCAATCACAATAACTAAGATATGGGAGCAACCTAGATGTCCATCAACTGATGTTTTGATAAAGAAATGTTATATATATACACAGTGAAATACTACTTAGTAATAAAAAAGAATGAAAACTTGACTTCAACAAAATGGATAAAACTGTAGATCATTTTACTCAGTGAAATAAATCACACCCTGGAAGACAAATACCAGATCTTTTCCTCTGATGTGTGTAGTGAATATATATAAGGAGTAAAAAAATGTAGTGTATATGAGTGGAATTGACATTTTTGAATTTGATTATTGTTTATTGCCCTTATCTATATTCCTGATGAACAGTGGTCATTCTACTTCTTACTTGCTGAACTCTTCATTTAGTGGCACATTAATTCTGTGACTGTAAAGTAAATTAAAAATACGTTGTCATAAAATTTAAAAATAAAGGAAGGGGAGGGAGGGAGGAAGAGAAGTATCATATTTTTAGAATTGTATCTGTGAACTACATTAAATCTGTTTTTGTTAATAAAAAATGAATAAAATTTTTTTAAAAAGTGAATAGTCCAAGTTCTATGTATAGAAAAATGAATAACACAAAAATATCTACTATCAAGAAAAGAATAGTAATAGTGAGAAATGGTACAGTAATCAAACTACAGTGAAATAGAGGTAGTAATCAAGGAAGCTACAAAATGCCAGCTGAGTGCTTCTGAGTATTTTGTAAAGGATTAAAAAGCAAGTTGTTGGTTGAACTAGGGGCTACCACATTCTTTTTTTTTTTTTTTTTTTTTTTTTAAGAGTTATTTATTTGAAAGGAAGAGTGAAAGAGAAAGAGAGATCTTCCATTTTCTGGTTCACTCTTGAAATGGCAGCACCCAAGCCTGGGCCACATGGAAGCCAGGAGACTGGAGCTCCATCTAGGTCTCCCACATGGGAGGCAGGGGCCCAAATATTTGGGCCATCCTCCACTTCTATCTCAGGTGCATTAGCAGGGAACTGAAGCAGAAGCAGAAGCAGAGCCTCTAGGATTCAAACCAGCACTCTGACATGGGATGCAAGTGTTGCAAGTATCTGTTTAACCTGCTCCAACACAACATCAGCACCTAGTAATACCCTTGTGAGGGAAAATATGGGGAAAATTACATGAACTCTTTGGGTTTAGTTGTCATTTAGAGAAAGGTTAGACCACATTATAGCTAAAGTTCATAAGACACAAGGTTAAGTTTGCAAGTTGTACAAAATTTGGTACCTATAGAAGTCATCAATCTTCCTGATGAGAAAATCATTTCATATACACTGAAACACCCAAATTGATCCCTACTCTCAAATACTGATATACAACAAACCACCTTGAAACTCAGGGAATTAAAGCACAATATTCATTTTGTTCAGAAATCTTTGATTTGGGAAGGGATATATGGGAGTAGTTTGTCTCTGCTTCACTCATTTTCAGCTGAGAGTTGGAGGCTGGTGACTGGGATCATCTAAGACCCATTCATGCATAGATTAGTGAGAGTACTCAAATAACTGGGAGACAAGAATAGCCTTGGTCTACTTGGGCATATCCTCCTATTCGTGATCCTTCCTCATGGTCTACAGCACTGAGGCCCAGAGCTGAAGGTAGGTGCATGCCTTAAGAGAGCAAGAGGTAGCTACGTCATCGTTACTTACTGAGATTTCTAAGACATGCACTGTTATTTTCATTACATTGCACTGTAAAAAGTGAGTCTTTAAGACCATTATCCATTGAAGAGGAGAGGAATTCAAATTCAATTCGTTATGAGAGAAGTCAAAATATTTGCAAACCAAAATGGCCACTAAATGGCAGAATATTCTACATGAAACTATTCATTGGAATTCAAGGTTTTCTTTTACCCTTATTTTAATCAAGATTTTATAGTGAGTGCCAAAGTTAGCCAATACATAATTAATAGACAAATAGTATCTGCTTTCCTGATTGTAATACTTTGAAAAGTTACAAGTTAGTGAAGTATAATTATTAACAATATTTATATATCTATATGAATTACAATGTAACAACTAATATAGTTTACATATTTTACACCATTCAATTCTTTAAACAAGTGTATAAGGTAGGAACTTTATCCACATATGAGAGTCTCATAAAGGTGAAAGAATTTTTCCAAGGTAGGAAAGCTATCAAAGGGAAGACCAAAGATTTTTACCAATTGGTGT
This sequence comes from Lepus europaeus, assembly GCF_033115175.1. Classification (NCBI taxonomy): domain Eukaryota; kingdom Metazoa; phylum Chordata; class Mammalia; order Lagomorpha; family Leporidae; genus Lepus; species Lepus europaeus. The sequence goes on from NC_084837.1 coordinate 59,545,804, forward strand.
TCACTCCAGAGATCTCTTAGCAGCCATACTAACTAAGCTATGAAGCTTATAGTTGGCTAAATATTCTGGAAGATAAATTTGTCTACCTGGTTCATAAGACTCTCTCCTTCCAGGTACCCTTCTCCGAAGGGAGGAGAGAACCTCCACTTTGACTATGACCCTATCGGAACAATATCAAAGTCAGTGAACTCTAAAGGCTTCCATAGCCCTGGCAACTCATGACTAGAGCCCAGGGAGATTACTGACGCCATGAACAGGAGTGTCAAATTGTTAAGTCAGCAACAGGAGTCACTGTGTACTTACACCCCATGCTGGATCTGTCCCTAATGTGTCGTCTAAAGCCAAGTGATGCTAGGACTGGTACTGAAACAGTATTTTTATACTTTGCGTTTCTGTGTGGGCGCAGACTGATGAGGTCTTTGCTAATTATATACTGAAGTGATCTTCTGTACATAAAGAGAATTGGAAATGAAAAAAAAAAAAAACAACCTGGTGTTAAAATGGAAATGGCATAGAAAATTAATTATTTTGAAAAAAAAATTATGTAGGATCTCTGTCTTTAATGTGCTGTACATTGCTATTTAATGCTATAATTAGTAATCCAATGGTAGTTTTTTCACTTGATGTTGCTATATGGGCAAAATGTTGAAATCTTTACCTAGTATATACTAAACTGATCTTCTGTATACAAAGAGAATTGAAAATGAATCTTTACATGAATGGAAGGGGAGAGGGAGCGGGAGGGGGGAGGGTTGCGGGCGGGAGGGAAGTTATGGGAGGGGGGAAACCATTGTAACCCATAAGCTATACTTTGGAAATTTATATTCATTAAATAAAAGTTTAATAAAAAAAAAAAACTCTCTCCTTCCAAAGGGCATAGGGTCTCCTGTCTTTCCTTCTAAATTTTGTTTGTATTTTAAAATTGTGGACCACCACTGTTCGCTTGCAAATTTAAGAGCTTGACATCAACTGAATCAAGTAGAATATATACTCAGTCTTGAAACCTCAGCATAAAACTCATGAAAAGAACAACAAATTTGTGACAATGGGAAACCGAAGCACTTTGTCCTCTGCTATGCATGATCCTTACCTACATCTCTAATGAACACGGGAAGTCTTCAAAGAATATGTGAAACATGGTTTGAAATAAGTGTGTTCTCCTTTAAACATATTCTTCTATATCTTCTGCATGGTGCTCTGTCAAAAATGTCTGAATCATTTCACAACTAGTTTTTGCATATCCCTGTTTCATCTGATGAAAGTAGATGTGATGTAAGCAATGAAGAGGGAACACTTTCCAGGAAATGCAGTCCCCAACACTGCCTCCATGCATCGTGTTATTAATCATGTTAGCAACGAAATGCCTTTTCGTCCAGCACTGCTGCGGTCCTCATGGTGGGGGGTGGGGTGGGGGTGGAATTGGGTGTTTCCAGAGGCTCCCACTGTGAGGCAGAAGCGGTGGCAGTGCTCTGTGCTCAGCTGCCCAATTAGGTCATGGGACAGCCTAGGGAATGAAGAAATAAGGGTGTCAGGTGAAGTGGAGATCAGGTCATCAGTCTGAAGCAAGGGTAAGGGGGGCAGGGATGATTGAATAAGTGGGCAACAAAGTAGGGGGGAAGAAGCAGATTTCTAGACATCAAAACCATTTAAATAATCTAACACAGAATAACCCAGTTCTTATTTTTGTCTGAACACAAACAGATGCTTTGCTAGGTTCAACATTTTCATTTAGAAATATATTACAGCCCAAGTGATGACCATGCCATGCCATTTTAGAGACTGGTGAACCTGTAGGATACAATCTTTACTTTTTAGGATATCTCTGTATCCTAGAGTCAAATAATCTATTCTTAATAACAATGAAGATAGTCAATATATCCATTTAGTAAACCACACAGAATCCTTAAACTGTATAAAGTTCTGGGGACATGAAAATGATTACAACTGAGCATTTGGTCTCTAGATCAGTACAATGCTATTAATGCTGTGATAGATACACACACTGTGAAAGGTGAGACAGCTGTACCCTGGGGCCACTGGGGAAAGCTCTTCAAAGGTGAAGTACATTGCAGAGGATAGAGTTGGTATTCCCAGGGAGATAAAGATTCCACAATGCAGGGATCAATATGCAGAGTGGCACAGAGAACATAATGCATCGGGGTATGGTGAGTAGTTCTAGAACTAAAGGGGGTTTAGCATGGGAAATAGGCTGATATGAGTGTCCAAGACAATAAACGCCTTGCATCTCATGCTTCGGGGTATCACTAATCACATTCACCAGCTCTTGTTGTTTATAATAACTCATCAGATACAGCATAAGTCTGAAATTTCCTTTTTCATCGTATCATTTTTGCCTTTTGTCTACAAAATGTGGCTATTTTGATTGCATACCTACTGCTATATCTCATTCATAATTTTATTGTTGCCTGCCTACATGACTGCAATAATTTCCAGACATGCTTCCCTGACTACAACCTCTCTCCCTTCTTAAAGACACTAAAACAAACAAGAAATTAAAAACAAAAAGAGACAAAATAATAATACAAAGACGCATTATAATCCAAGATTATCAGATCCTCATTTCCGAAAGAACAAAGTCCAAACTTTCTAAAAAGTCAGTTAAAACTTTCTGCGAATCTAACTGTATTTTGTATCTCAGTACTTCCCTATCCCTGTTTTGTTGGGCTGTCCAACCTATTTAATTCTTTGGTTGATATGCTCCCTCCATCTGAGCTATTCTCTTCTCTGTCAACATCTCCTTATCCAGTTTTCAAGATGCAAGAAGTGGCCACTTCTTATAATCAAAAGCATTAGCTCCAGCCTCTGAATTCTTAAGCAGCCTTCAGATGATTAAAAGAGCTCTTATTCTGCTAATGCCAGTATAAGACTTTAGCAAGACACTAACTTCGCCAAGTCCCTGTTTTCCCATCCATAAAATACACAAAATTTGGTAATAATATTGAGTTCACAGGGTAACTGCATAATTTAAAAGAGGGAAAACACAAAATTTTTTTTATAAATGCCCTTTAATATGAGCTATATAGCATTGAGAAGCCACAGAGTGTACAGTAAAACTAACTACAAGCAGAGTTTAAGTCTTCAAAATGTGTAGCTATGGGCTAATTTCCAAATTAAACTTTAATGAGTGTATATCTATACAATTGGTGAGAGCATTGCTAATCATTCTATCATGGCATTCTGATGTTGTTCACTTAGATGATAAATATGAAAACAACATACAAAGTAGCATATTCTTTGTCTACGTAAATATTAGTCATCATTTGTTTCTTAAATCACTGTGACCATTCTCTTATCTGGTTAGAATTATTTATCTACCTGTACATGGTTTACAACTCATATGAAATGATAAGAAATTGGAGCATAAGATGCGGTTTTCATCACGCTTCTTCTACAGAATAAACAAATGAGACTCATGAGATCAGTGTCTTATCAAAGCAACACTGCTCCTGTTTGTGGTAGCGCAGTTTGCAGGCATAATCACCGCCTGCCTTTTCTGTCTGCACGTTGTTACCTACATGGCAGCGTGGCTGAAAAACTAGCTTACCTCTTATTTACATTTTAGTCTCAAACATCTGAATCGTTGCAGGAGAATTTCTCTACCCTTCCTCATCCTTATCAGCAGAGTTCTTCCTCAGATTTTTATAATCACTATTTCCCATGTCACTATAGTTGCAACCTCCATCTTCACTCAATGTTGCCCCTCCAGTGTCTAACCCTGCAATGGACCAGTATTTCCCTTTACATTATAACTTACTGTAAAAATTCAATTTTCACATCTGTCTGGTGGATTTTGACTGATACTTTGCTCTCCCTGTGTCGGTAATACTGGGAATTCCATGCATGTAAAACTGAATAGTGAAGAATGAAAACCAAATGCTAAACTTCAGCTCTAGCCCATGGAGCTTCTTTTTCGATTACACAATTATTTTCAGAAGCCATTCTCATCACTCAACACTTTTTTATTTTTGCAGGCACTACATCAGCAATTGTTATTTATGTGATTGTGCCTCTGAGTCACTTAATTGATTAGCATTATATGTTGAATGGGCAATTGGTTTTAGGTTTTCTTTTTCCCATAAAGTGTTGCCCATTTATATCCAAGACTTATGAAACAATGACAAGCCTGGTACAGGAGTCTAATCTGAACACCGTTTTTTAAATTTGAGAAATAAATATGTAGAAACACTGGAATGTGATCCTTGTAGCAACTGCTGTCATTGCAACTGATATTCTTAAAAAAAATTCTTTAGTGATTTATGTTGCTAAAGTTCTGTTAAATATCAGGGACAATAACTTTGTTTCTCATGCTCCAGCAGAGGCAAAGTCCCTGGGAATAGGCTCTCACACATCGATAAACTTTTAAAAATAAGGCAAACAGTTGCTTTTCAATCCTTTCAGTGACTGTTATTATTTAATATTATAGTTATCTGAGAAAACACTAAACCAAAGCTCCTTTCTGGCAGTATCCACTAAACATGACGAATCCTGAATCTGTTAGCTTGGGTTTCAAATGTGGGCAAAGTCAGGACAGGAGGTGCACAGTGAGAATGATCAGGGACAGAGCATCTGCAACATGCAGGGCACGGTGCCAAGGGATTCCCTTTCATTATTTCATTCCTTGTCTCCTCTGAACAATCCTACGAGGTCGACTAGATGACTCCCACTTTACAGATGAGTACATGGAGACTCAGGTTTTAGATCTGTCAGAGTCCAAGTACAAGCTCTTTCTAGATCATACAATGGATGGAGCTCATCCCTTTTTCCCTATATAAGTTTGAATCAAAGTGAACTTTTTTCATAAAAGAAGCTTTATGCAGTCTTGACAAAATTCCCAATGATGTCTACACATACTGATAATATTCTGAATTCTGTGAAATCAAGATCTTGCTAATGAATAACACTATAATATGCAGACACAGTATGGTAGGTGGAAATATTAACCTAGTCTCTTAATTTCTTGAAAGCATTAGATAATTCTCTTTATCACTAACTGTAGCCTAACACATGACATTCATAAGTAGATATTCAAAGCATGCTGTAGCAGAGGGAGTATAGAGAGGGTGGCATTAGAAATAGGAGAGGAGCAAGGGAGGTGCATGGGTGAGGGTACAAAAAGGACAAGCCAGAATGGAAACAGAAAGGTCCAAGAGGACTCCTTCAAGTTTACTTCTTTCTAGAGATGAAAATACTAAGAGCAGAGGTGTGCAGCTGAATCCCTTATCATAGTATGTTGGGCACAGGGTGCAGTTTGGAATTCTGATGCCTGTCCTTGTGGAAGAGACAATCTACATTTCTCCATTGAAAGTGTCCTGCCATGTCAGTCAAGCGTTCAAGTCATGCTGTTTACTGTGGGCTGAAGGCCTGAATGGGATTTTGGTGGGTTTCAGGTTCTTGTGAAAGTTCTGGCCCCAGAGCAAATGTGACAAGTCTGAGTGGAGAGTCAACTACTAAAACCATGTCCTATAGGTCAGACATAGTTTTTGGGATTTTCAACTATTTCTTGTCTGTTTGATTTTCATAATACTACTGTGTGGATTTAAAGGAGAGGAGAACATCCATGAGATGATATTTTATTCTATTAAACTTTCAGGTCTTTGCTTCTTAATTTTCCACATCACTTTCAGTCCTTTAGGATTAAGTCACAGTTTTTCTCATCTATAAATGAAGATGTTGATTTTTTCCCTGTCTTCAGAGCCATTGAAGACATCCAGTGAAATACTGTTGTGAGAACACTCAAGAAAATTAAAACCTTTATTCTGGAACTGTTGTTGAATGCTCTTATTTCCAAAAGCTCCTTGAAGGAAGATATGATACACATCATGTCTGTTGTGAGAGGCAGCATAATAGTGAATGATTAGAACAGAGGATCTGGAGTTAGACTGCATTTGTTTGATTTCTATCTCTGGCTACCACTGGCTGGGTGGCACTTGGCAAGTTACTTAACCTCTCTTTGTTTTAGTTTCCTCATCTGCAAATCAGAAATCCTAGAATATACGTGAGGACTAAATGCAGTAATGTACAAAAGATACTGTGTATAATCAATAGCACATACTGACTGCTCTGTAAGTGTCAGGTCTTTGCATTACCTTTTGTTATCACCACAGTGTTCTTTATGGTAGATGACTGATAATTTTTTAAATTTTAAAAAAAATTTATTTATTTGACAGAGTTAGACAGTGAGAGAGACAGAGAAAAAGGTCTTCCTTCCGTTGGTTCACTCCCCAAATGGTTGCTATGGCGGGTGCTGCACCAATCCGAAGCCAGGAGCCAGATGCTTCTTCCTGGTCTCCCATGCTGGTGCAGGGGCCCAAGGACTTGGGCCATCTTCCACTGCCTTCCCAGGCCACCACAGAGAGCTGGACTGGAAGAGGAGCAGCCGGGACTAGAACCCAGCACCCATATGGGATGCCGGCACTGCAGGCGGAGGATTAACCAAGTGAGCCACGGAGCCGGCCCGATTGACAAATTTTTTTGACTACATAAAGCAAGTTGTAAAAGTAGAGCAGGTAGGACAGCTCACAGTCCAAAACTGTGAGAGAGACAAAGAAATTGGAGAAACAGTTTGCTTTACTCTCTAGTAAGATAATGGTGTATCTAGTCATAATGATGATCTTGAATTTGATGTTGAATATGAATAATGATGATCTAGAAAAGTGGAAAATGGGTTGAAAAGCCTGTGAGCCAGAAGGATAACTAAGAGATTTTCCTTCATGGCATGGATATCAACTACAAAATCTTTGCATCTATCTGTCCATGTAATTGTTACAATAAACCAGGGCTGACCATCATACATTCGTGCTGCGCATCACACATCACTGTAAATATAAAGAGAAGAAAACCTATCAGGTAGGTTCCTTGGTCTGAGGCTACTTGGCACTGGGTAGACACAGGAATGCAGTTTCTGAGTCACAAAACTGTCTTCCTTGACTCCTCTCCAAACTGAGGCTCCACCTGTCAGACACAATACTGTGATACTACATCCCTGAAGTCATTTCTATGTTTCTGTTCAGTTGCCACTCTTCTTATCCTCCTACCCAGGAGAAAGAGGGAATGGGGAAGTGAACAAGCATTCCATGTACACTTAATCAGGAGCAGGTACCTCACCTGGCTTCTCATTGACTCCTTTCTGGCATTCTGTAGATCAGGTAAATCAACTAGGGCTAAGTGAGTTCCTTCACAAGTGCACAGCAAGTGGATGACTGAGAAGAATCTACAGCACAATAGGACTCCAAACCCAGGTTCTTTGTCATAGGGAAACTGCTCTGCAGCACATCCCTGCAGCAAGGGCTGCCCTGTACTCTGTGGAAAGCAGCTCTGCACTTGCGAACAGCCCTCCTGAGAAAACTCCTGATCTTTCAGCAAAGAGGAAAGCCTTTGCCAGGATGGTGCCAGACCTGCCATTGTATGCCTCAGTTCAGTAGTTCTCACGACATAATATAAAAGCAACAGATTTTTCTTATAAAAGTTTTAATAGTTGCAAATTTATTGTAATGTTTTCAAAAATATAATTATTCTTACAAGAAAGATTCCCCTGTAAAGAATTTATTAAATAAACAAGTAGAGGCTGCTTTAAAGAAAAACATTATGTAAATAAAGTACAGATGATTGTGAACATGACAAAAATCATGGAAGAAAATGAATTATATTGAAGTACAACTATCAAAATATTAGAGATATGAAATTATGGTAGAGTAATATATGCATGGTTTGAAGACATTAACTAACTAGTTCTAGAGGCAGGTCCAATAATGATTGCAATTTTGAAGAGTAATAAGCAGAGATATTATTTTGAGATATATCTGCAGCAACTGTCACATAATATGAAAATATCTTTCTCTTGGTTCCAAAATCTTAGGTCCTGCTAACTCACTATGGTTTATTGCCTACACTTGTGATTGAAAGAAATCATATATATCAATTAGAAACTAGTGCGATTAGATATGATATTTCCCTTTTAAATTCTCCTTGAATTAAGAACCTCTGATCCAAATGAACCAAGTTTAAATCTCACTGCCAGAATGCAAAGCTGTGTTACCTGAGCAAGTGACTCAGCCTTTCTAAGCTCTTGAAGAAGAACGGTAATAAGGGGAATTTATGGAGTTTGTGGTTGTATAATGCAAAGATTAGGCACAGGAAATGTTTGGTGCAGCATTTGGCACAACATTGGAAATCAGTGATGGGGAATGGGTGATCATTTAGTCAGCACAGGCTGCATTCCAAACACAATCCAATTCCCAAAAACCTACATAATATTTCTCACTTTTCTCCAAATGGTATAAATGAAAGGATTTTGCTTTCTGGAAGAAACTCATGATCCAACTAAATGGGCTTGCCATTCTTTATACATGCACTTTGCAATTATGAAAAATGATTCAGCTGAGCATTTATGTAGAAGAGGGTATAAAAATATGAATTAGTAACCCACCTTGTGCTTTTAGGGAGAATGGAGTATGAGATAGAAGAAACATTGTCTGAAGCCTTAGGGTTAGAGGTGATGAAACTAAAAGCAGAACAGACTTTACAAAGATATTTTGTGAGTAGAGAAAGCATTAGGATTTTCTTTCCAGTATAACTACCCTGCTATTCTACTAAGTTGGAACAACTCTGTGAAATAGGTTCCTATTACGGGTTAGAGAGATTCAAACTCCCTTATGGTCTGCTCCACTTTAATGCTTTTAAAATGACTGAGTTTAATATTAAAAATGAAAAATGTGCAGGCAGATTTTACCTAATGGGAAATTGTCCACTTTGTTCTTGGTAAAAACCCTGCATCAGGAAAGAGATTTGGGAGGAGTTGAGATAAAAGAGTTTGAAAATAGTTATTGATGAGATGTAATACATACTGTTAAGTAGAAACCATGAAAGATCATTCCCAGTTCACCTGAATGGGAAGTGAATGGGACTTGAATCTCTTGTAATGGGACTGATAGGCAAGTCTTTGGAGAGGATGATAGATGTGAAGAGAAGTCCATGGAGAGGACATTATTATATCAAGACAATGACAAAACAAATTTCAATACAAACCTTTAGAGACTATATTACAATGTCAAGGCAATGGCAAAATGCAAGTCTAGAGAGACCATTTTACAATGTCAAGACAATGGTAAAACAATGTTGCTGGAAGACTATTGAGACCATATTGCCATGTTAAATTACAATGTCAAAACATTATCATTGCAAGTCTTCAGAGATCATGTATCTCTTTGAAGATAATAGCAAAACAATGGAATTTGAAATAGCAAACAATGGAACAAAGGGATTTTATTTAAGTCCCTGTTATGATCAAGAGATGATGGTAAAAATGGTGAAGCAAGTCAAAGGTCGCTAAAGAAAACTGAATGGTGACAAGCTTTAAGACTGCGCAGTATATCCAGTTAGCAATTGTCATAACTCCTACTTTAAGAGAACAAAAGCTTCAAATAGTAATGCAGAATTTAGAAATTGGAAATTTGGAAAGTGAGTTTAGGCAAAGGCTGACAGAAAGCCAGGGATGAAAGACTGAGGTACTCAGGCCAATTGATTTGTAAAATGAGGATCCCACTCTTGCCTAAATGGCTGGCCTGTTATTTTAATGATTCAGGTGAGCAGTCTTCATGGCATAAAGGTCATAAATTCTTGGTTTCTGAATCTTGCTTGTCTGTGACCTTCATTTGTGATGTAGTGTGCATTCAGTTTCTGGTTAGACTTAGATTCAGCTCACAGTCATTACTAAATGTCAATCATTGTGCTAGGCACTTGATATTCCCAAGGAGAGGATTAAAATGGACTTTTCCTCCTTCTTGCCAAGATGAGGCAAGAAGGAAGGTATTAATACAAAGATGCTGTTGACAAACACGGTGTGGAAAGGGGGCTTTCTATTCAGAGCCCTTCTGCCTCTTTGCATTGTGAATCTGCGCACACCGCCTCATTGAGCTACATTCAGGATTCTCTGTGTATAAACAATGAGAACACACATGGGATCACTACCACTTATTCTAGAAAACTGAGCTGAGAATCCGAGGCTATGTGCTTTGATCTTTGTGATCTCACAAAGCATTATATAGTTCTATATTTGATTTATATCATTAACCAAAATGTTTATGTTATGCATGACAAAACTATTGTGATAATACTAGGTGCCACCGAAGATTAGAGATGGGACTTGGGCACTCCCTTGACTTGCATCCTCTGGTCTGCTTTAACACAAACCAGGAGGAAAAGAAAGCTCGACATCAGAAGCAATGGGTGGCAGGCCTATTAAAGGCTGCTCTGTACAGTGATCTGCCCTCAAGGAGACCCAACAGGCCAGTCCACTGCAGTGGCTTTCAGTGTGGTAAGCCTGGGCTTCAGCAGAAGTCAGCTTGTGAAGAGCCCTGGCAGCTCTGCCAAGAGTTGGATCACTGGAAATGGACCTGCCCTGGAGTCGAAGGATGCCCAGGTCAGAGCCACAGATCTTATTGGCTCTAAGCTGAAAAGCCCTTCACTCAGCCCAATTTCCAAAGTGACCACCACAGCTGAGGGGACGGCCAAGTAGGGTCAGCAACATTGCAGGCAGAACTGTAAATTTCTTGTTAGAGATGCCACCTGCCTTTACCTGGCCAGCTCTCCTCCCAGGCCAGCTAAGTAATGAAAGTCAACAGAGTGCCTTCCCCTAGGAGGTTCACACCTCCCTTAGGATGTATCCCATGTGAAGAGATAGATAGGTCTGGGCCTCTTAACTTACAAGGCCTAAAGCTCAACAGATTATTATCAAGCCCCTTCTGTGAGGTTCTATTTGCCTCTCAATCAGAAAACTTAATTGTAGCTTAGACAGCACCTTTCTTAGCTCCTCCAATAATGACTCTGTCCTTTGTTCTAGACCCTGTCTAGCGCACTTGGGCCTCACTCCTTCGTAATCATAACCTCTACTCTACCACCAATGGCTCTACTCCCAACCTGTGTGTACTGATGGTCCTCTTCCCCACTTAATGCTGTATAATTGTTCAAAATTTCTCTACAGCAAACCCCTCTACCTATAAAAGATAAGTGACTTTTCTCCCAGTCTTGGCTGGAATCAGCTTTCCAGTCTGTTGGGTGTTCCCCAATAAACCCTTAACCTTAAAAAAAAAAAAAAAAAAAAAGAGGGAGGTGCCTTTCTCAGAAGGGAGGAGAGAACTTCCACTTTGACTATGACCTTGTCTAAATATGATCAGAGTCGGCGAACTCGGAAGGCTTCCATAGCCTTGGCAACCCATGACGGGAGCCTAGGGTGGTTACTGGTGCCATAAACTAGAGTGTCAATTTGTTGGGTCAGCAACAGGAGTCACTGTGCACTTGCTCCTCATGTTGGATCTCTGTCCTTAATGTGCTATACATTGTGATTTAATGCTATAACTAGTACTCAAACAGTATGTTTCACTTTGTGTTTCTGTGTGGGTGCAAACTGTTGAAATCTTTACTTAATATATACTAAATTGATCTGTATATAAAGAGAATTGAAAATTAATCTTGATGTGAATGGAAGGGGAGAGGGAGCGGAAAAGGGGAGGGTTGCGGGTGGGAGGGAAGTTATGAGGGGGGGAAGCCATTGTAATCCATAAGCTGTACATTGGAAATTTATATTCATTAAATAAAAGTTTTAAAAAAAAACAAGTAAAAAATACTAGGTGCCACTCTTTATAGAAGTGGCTTATTTCACTAAGTAGAATGATTTCAAGTTGCATCCATCTTATTGCAAAAGACAGGATTTCATTTATTTTTATAGCTGAGTAGTAGTCCATAGAACACATATACTGTATATATACCATAATTATTTATCCAGTAAACAGTTGATAGATATATGGATTGATTCCATGTCTTAGCTATTATAAATTGTGCTGCAATGAACATAGGGGTACAGATAAGCCAGTCCTAAAAAGACAGATAGCTTTCCCTGATCCAAGGTAACTTATAAAGTACCTAAAATGTAATGTATTGGAGTGAAATGGATATTTTGAGATTCAGTGATTGTTTGCAGCCCTTGTCTTTTCCATCGAGAAACAGTGTTTTTTGCTTGTTTGTTTGTTTTTATTCATACTATTTGTTGAACTCTTTTACTTAGTGTAGGGTTAACTATATGATCATTAAGTATACTGAAAATAGATCTTCATAAAAATCAAGAGTGGGAATGCTGCTTTCCCAGGTCATTAGCAAGGAGCTGGATCAGAAGTGGAGCATCTGGGACATAAATGAGCACCCACATGGGATGCTGGCATTGCAGGCATCGGCTTTATTCTCTATGTCAAAACATGGGCCATTAGAGTCCCATATCTTACAGGATTTCAGTTTCCTTTACATATATTATATGGGCCTAAGACACATCAACAGTTTCTACAATAATTTTATCATTCAATCATTTACTTATTTTGCCTACAGTTAATTTCTTTTGATTCCTCGTCTGTCATTTGATCTTTTCTCCCTGCAAAATCCTTCAAAGTTTCCTTCTTCTTCAGTCTGTGCCATAGTTATCGATTTCCCCCAATTCTTATGATGGGTAATGTTAATCAGATTACATAATTCTATATTTGCCCCAATTCCTCAAAAATATCTCACCATTTGATGTTAGATTGAACACCTGAATCCATACTTTAATCATTTTCAGTTACTCTTTATGCCAATGCTGCAACTTTACTGAACTAAAAATATGGAAGCACCACTTTTCAGTTCTTTGATGGATTTTCCTTGTTTGTCACACACACACACACACACACAAATACATATGCAGACACACATACAAAACTAGCCCATTTTTTTTGGACATAGCCCCTTGGATCATTCTCCTGAGGAGATCTATATCATTTCTTTCTAGCTGTCTAGCTGTGGTTTTCTGGCCACTCTGAAGTGCTTGATGGTCTGGCTCTTTTAACATCTTTACTTCCATATCTACTATTTCTTCTATCTAGTATTTAGTATGGTATATTTTTTTCTCTCTGTTATTACAAGATGTATTATGAAATTTCTAGTTGTTACATTTACTTTGTTTCTGGTATTTCCTCCTTCATATAACAAAGGATGTAATATACTCAAAAATTAATAAAGTATATCTATGGTAAATTAGTGCATGAGTGTTTTGCAACAAGATGGATGCAAAGGGAAACTATTATGCTTAGTGAAATAAGCAAATCCAAACAGACAAATATCATATGTTTTCTCTGACATGTGGCAATTAAAATATAGACTACAAAAAAGTGTATAGTAATGAAACAGACTTCTTGTGATACAATTGTTGTTTTTGGCCTTTGCTTATACTCATGTGGAATTGCGGTCTTCTTAACTTTTACTTGTGGAATATTATGGTTAGTGGTGAATTAAGCCTGTGACTTTAGAGGGGATTGAAATTATTATGTCTTGGGGCCAGTGCTAATCCTCTGCCTCTGGCACATAGGCTAAGCCTCTGCCTGCAGCGTCAGCATCCCACAATGGGGGCGGTTTGTGTCCTGGCTACTCCATTTCCAATTCAGCTCTCTGCTTATGTCCTGGGAAAGCAGCAGAAGATGGCCCAAGTGTTTGAGGCCTTGCACCCTTATAGGAGACCTGGAGGAAGCTCCTTGTTCTTGGCGTCATATTGGCCCAGCTCTAGACATTTAGCCAATTAGGGGAGTGAACCAGAAGATGGAAGACCTTTCTCTCTGACTCTCCCTCTCTCTCTCTGTAACTCTACCTCTCAAATACATAAATAAAATCTTAAAAAAGAGAAAAAAATAAATTATGTCTTTTTGGTCCCAAGATGGTGCTATAGCAATAGGATGAGCTGAGTCACGAGGGGCAAAATAGTTAAAAAGAGAGAGGATACATGCCAGAGATAGAGCCATGGGAAATTCATGACAGGAAGATCAGGAGACCAAAAGAGACTGGGCAGGTCTCCGCTGAAGGAGCAAATAAGAAAGGGAAGTGGCGAGGTGTGGTGGAGGTGCAGAATGGGGAGGCTGGCGCTAGCCCCCAACAGACCAGATAAGATGGGAAATCACAGGTCCGTGGAGCTGCAGATAGGAGTGGGAGGCGGAGCCTGGTGAACTGTTTGAAGTTCCATGAGGAAAAAACAGAGAAGTTGGGCAACCCCGCCTATCTGCGTCCCCCTGCAACTGGTTCTCCAGCAGGCTGGGAAAAGCCATATTGTTTATTTACATTTTCAAATGTAAGCAGGGAGCTACAACACTTGCTTCTTGTGCACATACCCATCAATTGTGAGGGCCACCTCACTACACTCCCCACCCAGGAATGAGGACCACAACATTTTAGAGTAACTTCTTCCCCACCAGGCAAGATGTACAACAAGAAGGAGTTCTAAATACCAAAAACTCGAGCTCGTTCCATCCACCAGTGAGAAGTGAGCTGGGCCCCAGTAGGTGGGGCCATGTGCTTCCACTTGCAATGCAAAGACGTATAGCAGCTCATATATTAGGGAAACCTCACCACAAGAACAAAATAAATAAATAGAAAAAAAATTTAAAAAAAGAGAAAAGCAACCAGACAAAAAAAAAAAAAAAGAAAAAAAAAAAAAAGAAAAAAATGCATGAATGCTGAAAAACAAAGAAAAAACCCTAAATAAGAATAAGGAAGACACTGAGTCCCCTAAGGGAACACTACAACTCTTCTATAATAGAAGGTGAAGATGGAGAGATCGAGTTAAAAGACAGAGAATAGCTGAATGGTTTAAAAACAAAACCCATCTATTTGCTGCCTACAAGAAACACATCTAACTAACAATGATACACAGACTTAAAGTGAAAGGATGGAAAAAGATAATCCATGCTAATAGAAACTAAAAAAGAGCTGATGTGGCCATCCTAATATCAGACAAATTAGACTTTAACACAAAAACTATTAAAAGAGACAAAGAAGGACACTATATAGTGATTAAAGGATGAATTAAACAGGAAGATGTGACTATTCTAAATGTATATACACCTAATTACAGGGCACATGGCTATCTAAAATAAATGTTAAAGGATTTAAAGGGAGATATAGACTCAAATACAATAGTAAAGGGGGACTTCAATACCCCACTGTTAACTATGGACAGATCAACCAGACACAAAAACAACAAGGAAACAACAGAGTTAATTGACACAATAGACTAAATGGACCTAGTAGATAACTACAGAGCCTTCCACCCTCAGCCCAATACACATTTTTCTCACCAGTGCATGGAACTTTCTCCAAGATTGACCACATGCTAGGCCATAAAGCAAGTTTCAGCAAATTCAAAAAAACTGAAATAATACCATGCATCTTCTTGGACCACAATGGAATGAAGCTGTAAATCAGCAACTCAGGAATCTCCAGAACATATGCAAACACATGGAGACTGAAAAACACACTCCTGAATGAACATTGAGTCATAGAAGAAATCAAAAGAATAATCAAAATATGTCAGGAAACAAATAAAGACAATAATACAATAGATGAAAACTTATGGGATACAGCAAAAGCAGTGTTAAGAGGAGAGTTTATAGCAATTCATGCCTACATTGAGAAAGTAGAAAGGCACTAAATGAATGAACTATCAGTGCACCTCAAAGATCTAGAAAAACAACATTAAACCAAATCCAAAACTAGTAGGAGAAAAGAAACAATTAAAATTAGAGAAGAAATCAACGGAATGGACCAAAAAACAATTCAAAAGATCAGTAAAACCAAGAGCTAGTTTTTGAAAAAATAAACAAAATTGGCATACCATTGGGCCAACTAACCAAAAAAAGCAGAAAGAAGACCCGAATCAATAAAATTAGAGTTGAAAAAGGAAATGCAACAATAGATACCACAAAAATAAAAAGAATCATCAGAAACTACTACTAAGAGTTGTATGCAAACAACCTGGGAAACCTAGAAGAAAGGGATAGATTCCTGGACACAAACAACCTACCTAATTGATCCATGAAGACATAGAAAACCTAAATAGACTCATTACCAAGACGAAAATTGAATCAATAATAAAGACCCTCCCAACACAGAAAAGCCAAGGACCAGATGGCTTCACCACTGAATTCTACCAAACATTTAAAGAACTAACTTCAATACTTCTCAAGTTATTCAAACAATTGAAAGGGAGGAATCCTCCCAAATTCTTTCTATGAAGCCAGCATCACCTTAATTCCTAAACACAGAAAAGACCCAACAAAGAAAGAGAATTACAGACCAATTTCCCTGATGAACCTAGATAAAAAATCCTCAACAGCTTAGAGCCAATAAGATCTGTGGCTCTGACCTGGGCATCCTTTGACTCCAGGGCAGGTCCATTTCCAGTGATCCAACTCTTGGCAGAGCTGCCAGGGCTCTTCATAAGCTGACTTCTGCTGAAGCCCAGGCTTACCACACTGAAAGCCACTGCAGTGGACTGGCCTATTGGATCTCCTTGAGGGCAGAGCACTGTACAGAGCAGCCATTAATAGGCCTGCCACCCATTGCTTCTGATGCCTAGCTTTCTTTTCCTCCTGGTTTGTGTTCAAGCAGACCAGAGGATGCAAGTCAATTCTGGCCAATTAAATCCAACAACACATCAAAAATATCATTCACCTGGACCAAGTGGGATTTATCCCTGGAATGCAGGGCTGGTTCAACATTTGCAAATCAATCAATGAGATATATCACATTAAAAAACTGAAAAACAAATCCATATGATTATCTCAATAGATGCAGAGAAAGCACTTGATAAAATACAACTAACTTTCATGATGAAAACTCTAAGCAAATTGAGTATAGAAGGAACATTCTTCACACAATCAAGGCAATTTATGAGAAACCCACAGTCAGTATCCTTCTGAATGGGCAGAAGTTGGGAGCATTCCCACTGAGATTTGGAAGCAGACAAGGATGCCTACTCTCAGCATTGCTATTTAGTATAGTCCTGGTAGTTTTAGTCAGAGCCATTAGGCAAGAAAAAGAAATCAAAGCTTCAAATTGAGAAAGAGGAAGTCAACCTATCCCTATTTGTAGATGACATGATTCTAAATATAGGGGATTCAAAAGACTCCACCAAAAGACCATTGGAACTCATAGAAGAGTTTGGTAAACTAGCAGGATATAAAATCAACACACAAAATCAAACAGCTAATGCCATGGCTGAGAAAGAACTTCTAAGATCAATCCCATTCACTATAGCTACAAAAACAATCAAATACCTTGGAATAAACTTAACCAAGGACGTTAAAGATCTCTACAATGAGAATTACAAAACATTGAAGAAAGAAATAGAAGAAGACACACAAAAAGGAAAAAACTTCCATGTTCATGGATTGGAAGAATCAATATCATTAAAACGTCCAAAGTGTGAAAGAAATTTACAGATTCAATGCAATACTCATCAAAGTACCAAGGACATTCTTCTCAGACCTAGAAAAAATGATGCTGAAATTCATATGGAAACACAGGAGAACTCAAATAGCTAAAGCAATCTTATACAACAAAAACAAAGCCAGAGGCAGCACAACCCCAGATTTCAAGACATACTACAAGACAGTTATAATCAAAACAGCCTGGTAGTGGTACAAAAACAGATGGATAGACCAATGGAACAGACTAGAAACACCAGAAATCAATCAAAGCATCTACAACCAACTTATATTTGACCAGGAAGCTAATACCAATCCTGGAGCAAGGTTAATCTCTTCAACAAATGGTGCTGGGAAAATTGGATTACTACATGCAAAAGTATAAAGCAGGACCCCTACCTTACCCTTAAGCAAAAATTCATTCAAGGAGCTGGTGCTATAGTTTAGTGGATAAAGCTGTAGCCTGCAGTGCCGGCATTTCATATGGGTACCAGTTTGAGTTCTGGCTTCTCCATTTCTGATCCAGCTCTCTGCTGAATTGGGAAATCAGTAGAAGATGGCTAAGGTCCTTGGGCCCTTTCATCTGTGTGGAAGACCCAGAAGAAGCTCCTGGCTCCTGGCTTCAGACTGGCCCAGCTCTGGCTGTTGAGCCCATCTGGGGAGTGAACCAGTGGAAGGAAGACATTTCTCTCTCTCTCTCTCTCTCTCTCTCTCTCTCTCTCTCTCTCTCTCTCCCTGCCTCCCTCTGCCTATGCCTCTGCCTCTCTGTAACTCTGATTTTCAAATAAATAAATAAATAAATCTTTTTCAAAATCCATTTAAAATGAACTAGAGAACTAAATCTATGAAGTGATACCATCAAATTATTAGAGAACATTGGGGAATGAATGCAAGACATTTGAACAGGCCAAGAGTTCCTGGAAAATACCCCAGAGACACAGGCAATAAAAGCCAAAATTAACAAATGGGATTACATCAAATTGAGAAGCTTCTGTGCTTCAAATAAAACACTCAGGAAATTAAAGAGGCAATTGATATATTGGGGGAAATTATTCGTAAACTATGCAACTGATAAAGGATTAATATTCAGAATACATAAAGAGAACAAGCAATTCCACAACAACAAACAACCCAGTTAAGTAATGGGCAAAGGACTTAAGCAGACATTTTTCAAAAGAGGAAATCCAAATGGGCAACCAGCGCATGAAAAAATGTTCAGGATCACTAGCCGTCAGGGAAATGCAAATCAAAACTACAATGAGGTTTCACCTCAGCTCAGTTAGAATGGCTTTCATACAGAAATCAACAACAAATGCTGGCAAAGATGTGGGGGAAAAGGTACCCTAATCCACTGTGGATGGGAATAAACTGGTAAAACCACTATGGAACACAGTTTAGAGATACCTCAGAAATCTGAATATAGTCCTACCACATGACCCAGTCATCCCACTCCTGGGAATTCACCCAAGTTGAAATGAAATCAGCAAATAAAAGAGTTATCTGCACCCCCGTGTTTATTGAGCTAAATTCACAATAGCTAAGACATGAGATCAATCTAAATACCTGTCAGCCGAAGAATGGATAAAGAAATTAGGCCGGCGCTGTGGCTTAACAGGCTAATCCTCCACCTTGCGGTGCTGGCACACCAGGTTTTAGTCCCGGTTGGGGCGCCAGATTCTGTCCCGGTTGCCCCGCTTCCAGGCCAGTTCTCTGCTGTGGCCCGGGAAGGCAGTGGAGAATGGCCCAAGTCCTTGGGCCCTGCACCTGCATGGGAGACCAGGAGAAGCACCTGGCTCCTGGCTTCGGATCAGCGAGATGCGCCGGCCACAGCGGCCACTGGAGGGTGACCCAACGGCAAAAAGGAAGACCTTTCTCTCTGTCTCTCTCTCTCTCACTATCCACTCTGCCTGTTAAAAAAAAAAAAAAGAAATTATGGAGTATGTACTCCATGGCATACTACACAGCAGTTAAAAAACAAAATCTGGTCATTTGCAAAAAAAAAAAAAAAAAAAAGAATGTATTTGGAAAACATCATACTTAGTGAAATAAGCCAGTCCCAAAGGGACAAAATACCATATGTTCTCCCTGATCTGTGATAACTAACAGAGCGCCTAAAAGGAAACCTGTAGAAGTAAAATTGACACAATGCTTTTAGAAGCAATGACTTGAACAGCCCTTGTCTTGACTGTAGAGGAACAATTTTTTTTTGTCTTCTTTCTTAATACCATTGTTTGAACTCTTTATTTAACATAGAATTAATCATATGTGTATAAAGTCAAGTGAAAATAGATCCCAGTAAAAATAAGAGTGAAAATAAGAGAGGGAGGAGCTGTATAGTTCTACATACATTCCTACAGACTTACTTCTTAGGGTACAGCTAAAAACGTTCCATGGGACTCTAAAGCCCATTAAGCTGGGTGGTAATAATGCCATCTTAAGTGTTAAAGTGATAATATTAAGTATTAAATTGATCATATAAATGGGATTAAGTGTTAAAGGGATCATATAAATAACACCAAGTGTCTGGTAACAATACATAGAACTAAAAAGGAGAGAATGTCCCAACATGGGAAGCAGCCCACACAGCAGATTCACAGAATGACAATCACTCTAAATATCACTGTGACCTCAGATTCAGCCCTTAAGGTATTCTGGTGTGGCTGAATAGCCCACAAGAGCATTTCAGGCATGGAAAGCCGAAAAACATGTCATACCTCAGGGATCTTGGTGAGTGACACTCCAGTGGAAAGAAGGGGCCATCAAAGAAAAATGTAATTTCCTCTGAAGGTAGGAGAGAACTTCTACTTTGCTTATGACCTTGTGTAAATACTGCTGTTGATTGTGGACTCAAAAGGCTTCCATAGCTTTGGCAGCTCATGTCAAGAGCTCGGGTGATCACTGAGGTCATACATAAGAGTTTTAATTGTTAAAATTAACAATAGGAGTCACTGTGTACTAACTCCCCAAGCAGGACCTCTGTCCTCAATGAGTTGAACTATGAAAATTAACTGTAAAACTTGTTCTCAAACAGTTTTTATATTTTGTGTATGTGTTCGAATTGTTGAAATCGTTACTTAGTATAGAGTTTTTCTTCTGTGTATAAAGTTAATTGAAAGCAAAAATTAATGGAGAATCGGACTGGGAACGGGAGAGAGAGGAGAAGGTGGGGTGGGAGTGGTGATGGGAGGGCAAGTATGTTGCAAGAATCTCTATATTCCTGAAGTTGTACTTATGAAATTTGCACTTATTAGATAAAAGGTTTTTTGGGGAAAAAGAGAGAAATTGTGCCTTTGCAAAAGCTATAGAAAAAAATAAAAGAAAGGAAGCAAGGGGATTGAAGGAGGGAGGGAAATATGATTATCATATTGGAACTGTGCCCATGAACTATATGATATCTATTCTCTCTATATTAATATAAAATAACAAAAAGGGAAATTAGGCTTCATGGCACATAGAAATATAGACTACAGAAAGTTCTAGTGTTGCAATAATGAGTAGCTCTGAGTTTCCTTTGCACTTTTGTCCCTTTTTCCAATAATATCTTCTATATCTGGTTGTTATATTATTTTGGAGGTAAGGTCCATGATTGAAAGGATTACATTGGGATTATAGTAGCAGTGACACGAGGTCCTTGATAATCATTGATTTACTAGAGCATCCTAGAGAATTTAACATATTTCTACAAGCATGTACATTTTGAAATATGCTACTTCAAAATAACAAACACTACAGTAATTTTGCTGTTGATAACAGTCCTATTTTCAGGAATAAAGGCATTGTTTTGATTTTCTTCAAGACAACAAACACCCCAATTTTGTATTTCTGCTTTGTTTTCTCCCCTTTCTGTGATTTACTCATCTGCAAAGTGGGGATTATAAAATACCATCTCTTGAGTTATCTGGTGAATCAGTGAATTAATGTCTTACAAATGCTTAGAACAATGGTTGGTATTGAGTAGTAACTCAATAAATATGCACTCAGTACAGTTGTTTATCCCATCTTTTTTTTTTCTCACCTAGTCAGACAAGTTGAATGAAAAATAATCAATATTTTAAATAAGAGATAATATATTTCTTTTTGGTCTTTCTTGTCATGGCCACCTTGGGAAATAGCATTTGCTGTTATTCTTTGGTATAATTTAAAGATGCTGTTTTTTCTCCTTCTGAGCTTATGTGATTTTGAAATGAAACTCTCATTCATTAGTAAAGCCATTCAATCATCAGCAATCATAGTAGGAAGATTTGGTAAAGTAGAGAAGTCCTCTTAGAAAACAAGTAAATGCTAGCACTGTTATATTGCAAGTTCATTGTGGCTAAAACAATCCAACTTGTTTTCTGGTCACCTTTATTTTCTGGAAGAACTTTATATTGTAGCCTACTTCCTAAAACATTGTATTTCTTATGTTATGATTAAAGATCTAAGAAAAAGATATACGTGGTTATTTTCTCTCTCCTGTTTCTTGGCATATGTATATCTTTCTTCAATGCCTTGGGAATACATGAAACACCAAGTATAGATTCTACTTATATTTATGAGGTTTTCCCAGTTCTTATCAAGTGATAAATGGTCCTTTTTTGGCTCAAATTGCTTTAGGTTGGCCATTGAGAGCTCCTTAGATAGGCCACCATGTTCCTTCAACATACCTCCACTCATGGAAAAAAAAATGTACGTGTTTATTTATTTGAGAGGGAGAGAGAGAGAGACACTACCATCTACTAATTCATTCCCCAAATGTGTACAAAGGCCCGTGGTCTGAAACCAGGAACTGGAAACTCAATCCAGGTCCCTCACTTGACTTGTTGAGCCATCACTGATGCCTGCCAGGTTCTGCATTAGCGAGAAACTGGAATCAGGATCCAGAACCTGTAATCAAACTCACCCAGTATGATATGGGACATGGGCACCATAATTGGCATCTTTGCTGCCAGGACAAGTGCCCGCCTCCATCTATTTTTGAACATGTCTTTATTTCCTATTAGCAAAATCTATTGTAAGATAATCTTGAACTTTCTCTGTTCAGTCCAGGAATCATCCACTTCTCCACCAGACTAAGTTCCCTTTATGGAAAACCAGTGTTTGGTGTATCCATTTGCTACGAGGTGTCATTGTACCTAGGCCTGTTCAGGGGATGGAATTAGGAAGTGCATGTATTTATATCAATCTGTGCATGCACACACATCTCTTATTTTTGTATGTGTCTATAAAACCCATGAGTTCATATTGATATCTCTGATTTAAATCTAATTTCATAAAATTTTTCTTTTTTTTTCTTTTCCTTATTTGTAACTTCTTTACCTGTGAGAAATTTAGCTTTGTGTAAAACATTTACTCATTTGTTCATTCTTAGTGTACTGAGAAGGTAGTTTTAGGATTGTTAACCCCTATCAGTATAAGAAACACATTTACTAACTCAACTGCAGTGTTTTAGAGTCTTTTATATCTTTAGCTTTAGAGTGCTCAGAGTTTTCTTTAATTGTTTTTTTTAGTTCTTTTCTTCACTTCCAATGCAATTATTATCCATTTTAAATAAATTTTTGAGTTACTCTCACATTCTGGCTGAGGATTAATTAATTTTAATGCTTATTTATTAATATTATTATAATATAATTATTAAATATTATTAATAATTAACATCATTAATTAATACTAATGATTATTGATTAATTTATCTTTTGGGAATGTAGAGTAATACTATGTCTCTGAAAGTCAGAACTGCACAAAACGGTAAACCTAGGAGGTATTGCTGCCTCACCATCCCACTCATTCTAATTCCTAATTTTTCTACGACTGTCCCATCCATTCTATGTAGACAGCCAATCTCTTTTGGTTCTGGTCCATCCTTCTTACGTTCTTTTGTAAAAAAAAAAAAGAACATTTAGTGTGGATTTTATGTCCCCTTCTATTTTACCAGTGGTCATATTCTTTTTTTTTTTAAAAAAGATTCATTTATTTATTTGAATGGCAGAGTGATGGGGGTGGGGAGAGATGCCCACAATGAAGCCAAGAGCCAGGAACTCCATGTGCTTGGCAAGGGGCCAAGTACTTGGGCCATCTTCTGCTATTCTCCCAGGAACAGTACCAGGGAGCTAGAAGTGGAGCAGCTAGGAGTGGAACTGGTGCTCCCACATGGGATGCCAGAGTCACGGTTGATGGTTCAACCCACTGAGCATCAAAGCTGGATCTGTCCATATCTATATCTTTGATATAGATTCTTTTCTTCTAAGATATGAAAATTCCCTGAAGATTTTGTATGTTTTCTTCTGGATAATTATCCTTAGAACATCAAGTGGCCAATCAATGTTAGATAATCTGTCTTGTTATTTGATTGTATTTTTATTAGTCCCATATTTACTAATGTTTCATTATTATTTAGTTATTTATTTTATGAGAGCTGAGCTTGGTGTCTACTATATGCATTAGACTTTATTTTCAGAAATCATTTGTCATTCCAGAGATAAATCACAAAAAGGTGAGAAATATTGGGCATCATCTAATTTCAGAATTCATCTACTCAGAAGGTGCTGAGCAAAACATGTGTTTTCTGACCCTCACCAGGTCTAATCGGGAGCCTGACTTCTGTGGCATTCAGCATTTCCAGTTGCACATGGCTGTGGGAAGACTCCCCGTAAAGAACACAGTAGGCACATGATCAAATGCCATTTCATTCTTTCTTTAATGATCCATTCCTGTGCTCTTGGAACAAGGCTGTAAAGATTACAAGTGTGTCTCAGAGGAAAAAAAATGAAAGTATAGTAGAGCCAAAACTTGAGCAAGTTCACAAAGAATCATAAGGGGGTGGACGAGGTATTAGAATAAAAATAGAAAGTACAGTATTAGCTCCAAACAAATGCTTTCAAAGTCTTTGTGTGCACTGACAGCTTCAGGTATTTGATGTAAATGAATTTTTCTTTAGAAACAATAGAATCTGTAGCTTGTGGTGGCAGTGTTTCTTTTCTAAACCTTGCTTTTCTTTCCTTTTTTCTTTTTTTTTTTTTGTTCCTGAGGTGAAAGCAGAACTAACTTAGGTATGTATTTGCATCAGAAAGACTCCCCAGCAGCATCTATACTAGTCAGCGATCATGTTGCTTTATCTTAGGTACATACTTCTTTGCAATTTTTCTTTTTAAGCCTTCATCCTCCTCTCCACAAAGCACACACACAGCCACAGGCACACACACAGGCACACTAACATACAAAATTGATGATGGGCATTGGAAATGCAATTTTCACTGAATATGAGAGGATAAAACATATATCCACACTGTCTGCATTTTATGCTTGCTGAAACCTCAATTTTAAGAGTGTACTCATCTCCATCAATGGTATCTATTTCAGTTGGTTTTCTGCTACTATAATAGAATGTCTGAGATTGGGTGATTTGTAACACTGAGAAATGTATCTGAATCATAGCTCTGGAGGCCAGGAAGCCCAAGAGCATGGCATTAACATCTGGTGAGGGTCTCCCACTGTGTCACCCCAATGTGGAAGATAGAAGGCAAGAAAATGAGAGGGCAACAGGGAGATGGACTGATTTTTCTAACAAACCACTATTGTGATAACTGTCTTCTCTGGTAACCATGAGGGCACAACCCCCATGGCCGAATGACCTCTTATTAGGCTCCACCTCCCAACACTGTTGCATTGAGACATTGTTGAGAGACATTGTGAGGTGGATGCATTGAGTAATCTGGGCAACCTTCCTTCCCAGTGAACCCGGGGAGTGGGTTGCTAAGCACTGTTAATGAAGTTTCCAACCCAAGAACTTTGAGATGTGTTTAAAACCACAGCACTACCTCCATTTGCTTCAGTACTTACGTCAGAAATGGAAGCGTGATCCCCACCACCTCTATTCCATAGAAACTTCTCCCCAGTCAACTCATCATTAACCTTCTCAGTGAAGAAACCTTACGGGGGGAGGGACAAGAAACTAGGCCTGGGCAAATATCAGGGGCTTCTTAAGAGGTTAGATGTTCCCCAGAGTCTAGCGGGCAGGACATTCTCTGGGAAGGAAAAGTCAATCCCCTTCAGAGAATCTCTAGGCACGCCCAGAGCAGAACTGCCCCTCCCCTCTGGGAAACCTCTGGGCGTGCCCAGAGCAGAGCTGCCTCTCCCCTTCAGAGAGTCTCTAGGCGCGCACTTATGATGTCACTGCGACCGGCCAATCCTGTAACACCTCAGCACTCACCCTCAGCACTCTGTCAGCATTCTCCGGTATGCTAATTGTCCCTCTGAACCAATCAATCCCGTAACACCTCTGCATTCTCCACCAGCACTCTCCACCAGCATTCTTCGCCAGTGTTCTCCCATATGCTAATGGTCCCTCTGAACTGACCAATCCTACGCATGCGCATTAGGAATATGCTAATTCGTTGCCTATATAACCTATGTGAAACTGCTGCTCAGGGTTCCTCACCGCCTGAGGTGGGGGCCCGTTTGCGCAAACGTTCAATAAAAACCTCGTGCTTTTTGCATCAACTCGTCTGGAGTCTGGATCTTTGGGCATCCCCCCGAGCAAGTGGGCATCTCTGCAACTGAGAGGTCCAACATCAGTATCATCTTATAAAATATATCTTGAATCTCTTAACTGTTTTCTAAATTTCAGGTCCAAGCTCCCTCTCTTCCCTATTTATAGAATTCCCCCGCCCTGTATGATTCCAAGTCCATGAGACTCTGAATGACATTTTTGTAACTTAAATGCCATCCCCTAATGAAATAGCCGTGCTCATCCCCCACTGCCAAGGCTTTCTTCTGGAAGTCACATGATTTGCCTACTGTTTACTCTTCCAGATCTTCTCATTCTACGTATTCCCCTGCTTATCTGGGCTATGGCTACACTGACCCTTTTGTGAATTTCTAGACAAAACCAGGTTTTTCTATATCTTAGCACTCTGAAACTACTTGACTCTTTCTTTTGACCTATTTTCTATTTATTTTTCAGGACATCACTTCGGAGTGCCTTTTTAACTCCAGTCTAAATTACATCTCCCAGTTATTATCTGTTTTACTACACTGTATTTTGCTGCAGAAAAATTATTATAATTTCAAATTATTTATTTGGAAGTTTAGATGTTTATCTTCTTATTCACTATATATTTCAAACCTGGCATGGTGCCCACCATACAGTAAATGCTCAATAAATATTTGCTTAATAAATTAATATTATGGTAATTACATGCACCATCTCAGGCCATTAACTGACTTGTTTAGGAATATCATAAAAACTAGTGAATTATTTATCATTTTTCTCTCAGAAAGTTTTTTATACATCTTGTTTTTCAAATGAATGACTACCATTCCCACCCTATGACTATCACCATCAAACTCTATCCAGTACAACAACTAACCCAGCTATTTCCTGTTTGACACTTGTAGAATGATTTGAATCAGGTCTGGAAACAGGGACAGAATTTTACTTCCCTTTGCTGTTGCCTGAGGTACTCACTTTTTTTTTTTTTTTTGGCTGATAGCATTACATAGGCTTTATAGAAAAATTGTTATTTAGGAGAAATAACATGTCAATAAGGCAACTGCCATGGTGCAGTGGGTTAAGCAACTGCTTGTGTTACCAACATCCCATATTGGAGTGCTGATCAGAAATCTAGGTACTTTGCTTCTGATCTAATTTCCTGCTAACATGCCTGAGAAAGAAGCAAAAGATGGTTCAAGGACTTGGACTCCTGCCATTAACCTGGGAGACCAAACTTAATTATTGGTTACTGGCTTCATCTTAACCCAGATCTGGGTTGTGGCCATTTGGGGAGTAATCCAAGGGTTGAAAGATTTCTCTATCTCTTTTTCTCTCTCTCTCCCTCTTTCACCATTTCTTTCTCCTCTGTCACTCTACCTTTCAAATAAATAAATCTTTAAAAAAAAATCCATGTGAACATTACTGGCCATTGTTGACATAATTCAAAACAGAATGATCAGCTAGTCAGAGCTCACATGTCCTAGAGGAGACATAACACAGGAACATGTTGGTTGAGTTGAAGAACTAAAAATGTTAAGAGACGTTGTGATAATCTCTTGAGGTGGATGTGTTGAGTAATCTGGGCAGACCTGCTTCCCAGGGAACCCTTGGGGTGGGTTGCTAAGCCTCCATCAGGAAGCTAGAACATCCAGGGAATGTTAAGAACAGTGGAAGTGGACTTCCATGGGGCTGGAATTTAGAAGACATATTGAAAAATAATACTATTCTCTTTAGGGCTAGCTTTGCCTGGCAAATTTCATTCTTACACTGAAGCTAAGCATCTTTTCTCTTTTACTTGAGGAATATAGGGAGGCTGGACCATAACTATGTAGAAGCAGTAAATATGCAATTAAGGTTCCCAGACTGCCTGTGTAGCATACTAAGCAGAGTCTTGGACACTTTCCTGCTTCCACCCTGGTGGCTGGACCCCGTTGTTTCCATGGAGGCCCTCTTCTTATGGGCTTCCTACTGGACATGACATCAGCTGACCTGGGCAGAGGCTCAGGGTCTGATGCAATCTGCCTCCCTGACACCCACTTCTCCTGACTGAAGGCTTTACTGTAAGGATTTCCCTTGAGGTTTCCTGTCCTGGGGCTCTATGTTGACCTCCTAGAGATTCCAAGTATAGTAAATTTATCCACTTTCTATCATCTTGCCTTTGTAGAGTTTGTCAAGTGCTTTCAAAAGGTTTCCCATCTGATCATTGTATCTGTCTTATGAAATGAGAATACCTTTCATAGATGAAGAAACTGGGTCTCTTTTCAGATTATGGTGACTTGTTCCTTTCTATTTAATTTTGCCAATAGATATTAATTGATTTTGATAGACAAGTAATGGATTCTGCCAATTTAAAATGACTCAGATTGAAAATAACTAAAATAATAACATACTATTCAAAAAAAAAAAAAAAACGCTGAACCAAAAATCTGTTATCTTCAAAGCCACAGAGTTGGTCTATGTTGAGATGGAATTAAGAAGGCATTGTTTTCATGGAATGATGGTAGTAGAATGGGATAATTAGGGATTATTCTCTACAGCTTTAAACAATTCTGTGTTTATTAGAGATGGAGGGAGTGATGGAAAGGGGGAGAAGCAGAAAAAGAGAGTGAAAGCAAGTCTGAGAGAGATAGAGATATCTCCTGTCCACTGGTCCACTCACCAAATGCCCACAAATGGGACTGCATCAGGCTGAAGCCTGGAACTGGAAGCTCAGTACAAGTCTCCCACATGGATGGCAGGAATCCAATTACTCGGGCCATCATTAATTCCACCTTGAGACTGCATTAGCAAGAACATAGAGTCGGGAGCCAGAGGTGGGTATTTAATACAGGAAGTCTGATATAGGATACAGACTCTTAACTGCTATGCCAAATGCCTATTGCCAGGCTCTAAAAACTAAGTGCACTGCAAAAGAAAAGTCAGCAAAGTGAAGAGGCAACTGACAGAATGGGAGAAAATATTTGCAAACTACACAACTAATAAAGGGTTAACATCCAGAATCTATAAAGAGCTCAAGAAATTCAACAGCAACAAAACAAACAATCTAGATAAGAAAAGGGCAAAGAACTTGAACAGGCATTTTTCAAGAGAGGAAATTTGAATGGCTAAAAGACACTTGAGAAAATGCTCAGGATCACTAGCCATTAGGGAAATGCAAATCAAAACCACAATGATGTTTTACCTCACTCCAGTTAGAATGGCTCTCATACAGAAATGAACAAATGAAAATGCTGGTGAGGATGTGGGGAAAATGGTACACTGATCCACTGTTGGTGGGAGTGTAAACTGGTGCAGCCACTGTGGAAGACAGTATGGAGATGCCTCAGAAATCTGAATATAGACCTATCATATGATTTAGCCATTCCACTCTTAGGAATTTACCCAAACCAAAAGAAATTAGTATATAAAAGAGTTATCTGTACCCTATGTTTATTGCAGCTCAATTCGCAATAGCTAAGAAATGGAATCAACACAGATATCTATCAACTGCTGACTGGATAAAAAATTATAGTATATATACACTTTGGACTGCTACTCAGCTGTAAAAATAAATGAAATCCTATCTTTTGCAATAAGATGGATGCAACTAGAAACCATTCTACTTAGTGAAATAAGCCAGTCCCCAAAAGACAGATATCATACGTTTTCTCTAACTAGTAGGGTACCTGAAATGTAATTTATTGGAATAAAATAGACATTTTGAGATTCAATGATTGTTTGCAGCCCTTGTCTCTTCCATTGAGGAACAGTGTTTTTCTTTCATACTATTTGTTGAACTCTTTTACTTAGTGTAGGGTTAACTATATGATCATTAAGTATACTGAAAATAGATCTTTATAAAAATTAAGAGTAAGAATGCAAGAAGGAGGGAGAGGAAGGGTTGGAGCATGGACAAGAGGGAGAGTAGGGAGGCAAGTGCCACTATGTTCCTAATATGTATATATGAAATACATGAAACGTATAATTTAAATAAAATTAAAAACAGGAAAAAGAAAAAAAAAAGCTAAGTGTGGTTTGAATTGGGGTTCTTGTCAAAGAAGAGTGTGAACTCAGTGAACTGTCATGTAAAGTTGAAATTAACTTCTGTTGTTTGTCAGGGTTTTGATTCAACCCAACAAGTGTCTTCAAGCTATTACAAACTTGCTACTTTTCTCCCATTGCTCTCAGGGCAGGAAGCCTGTGTGAAAGTTGCCAACATTCCTCTATTTGCTGGTTTCGTTCTAAGAGAGTATTGGTGTAATGACAGAAATAACAAGTAAAATAAGCCCAGAGTGAAAACAATACACTGGGAAAGCCTTAGTGGGTATTTCTTTGGTAAGTTCAGCATTGAGTCTCATTAAGTTCTCCATAGACTTATTCAAACAGAGCACTTCAAAAAATGCCCTTGACTTCAGTTGTCTTATTTGCCAACATTCTTCCTCAACTAATTACATTCTTGGCATATGGTATATAATTGTTTTACATAGTGACAATCCTAATGTAAACAAGTTTTTGGTTAAGTCTCCTGCACTCTTTTTCCTTAGAGAGCCTCTTTTATATGAGGATATACATATACATAGTCTTTCTTTTAATATTTGCCTGCAATTGAGTAGGATTTAGGGTTTAGACTTTTTTCCTTTTCTCCTTTTTTTAAGTAAACATAGTGAAGAGGTTTCATTCTGTTTATGCATTCTTTGTATTTGAAGAACATTTAATATTATCTCACATTATAATGTATTTACAATATCTTTGGCATTGCCAACCTGCTGCCTTTGAGATATTGAGTTCAAATTCATCTGAATGGACTATGAAGACTAAAGAAAATCACGTGCTCTATATAGCAGGCCAGCAGAGGAGGAAAGAGGGAGAGAATTCTTGAGGTCCTCCCGTGCACTAAATACAAGGCGTTCCATATATTATCTTACTGGGTCCTGGCCACAGCCCTGTGCTACAGATGTTTTTATCCATGCATAACAGACAAACAAACTGAAGCTCAGAGGGATTCAGGGACTTACCTTAGATCACACAGTTCAGTGGCACGGTTGAATTAGAATCTTGATATATCTGTTCGGGAGCCCGTATTTGTCTCACTATTTATGTGACCCCTTAGTTCTGAACCAGGACTCTATCAAGTTCAAGTAGTTTCTTCACTCTATTTGTTGGAATACACAATCCATAACTTAACTCTCACCCATGATATTCAATATGAAACATGTTGTTATCTGTTCCTGGTAGTGTGTTGTCTAACTTTAAGCAGGTTTTCCAAGTTACATCTTCCTTATTTTCCTCTAAACTTGCTCCAGAAGTTTCAGTATGGAGGGAGGCTCGGGGAGCTGTGATTTACTGTCATAAATATCAAATTGGTGAGAAGCGTTTTGATTTATAACAGATGTTCTGAGTGACCTCTTGGAAGTGCATACCATTGGACTAACTGTGATGCCTCTGGTAGGTTTAGGAGCCAGTTTGTTTCCTAACCAGTTCCTTGTTGTTATCTCTATGGAGCCAGCAACCTCAGAAAGGAATTTTGGGTTCCTGTGTGAAGAAATCTGGGTAGGGATACAAGACAAAGCAATTGAACTAGAAGCTTGTTTCGTGACAGTTGTGTTTTCCCAAAACGGCCACAATTGTATCCCCCAACCTACAGAACTTTTCTTTTCTTTTCTTTTTTTGACAGTGAGAGAAAGACAGAGAGAAAGGTCTTCCTTTTTCCATTGGTTCACCCCCCACAATGGCCACTACGGCCGGCACGCTGCGCCGATCCGAAGCCAGGAGCCAGGTGCTTCCTTCTGGTCTCCATGCGGGTTCAGGGCCCAAGGACTTGGGCCATCCTCCACTGCCCTCCTGGGCCACAGCAGAGAGCTGCACTGGAAGAGGAGCAACTGGGACAGAATCCAGTGCCCCAACCAGGACTAGAACCCGGTGTGCTGGTGCCGCAGGCAGAGGATTAGCCTAGTGAGCCGTGGTGCCGGCCAGAACTTTTCTTTATTATTTTTTATTACATTTTCCTGTGCACTTAGACTAGGAAACCAATCTAAATCAATGATTTTTTTTGTTTGTTTTGTTTTTTACTATTCATTTATTTGGGAGTCAGATCAACTGTAAGAAAGAGATCTCCCATCTGCTAGTTCACTCCCCAAATGCCTGCAACAACCAGGGCTGGGCCCTGCCCAGATCAGGAGCCTGCAACTCCATCTGAGTATCTCCTGTGAGTAGCAGGGACTCAAGAACTTGGCCATTATCTGCTGCTTCCCCAGACACATTGGCAGGGAGCTGGATCAGAAGCAGAACAGCCAGGACTTGAACTGGCACACTAATACCAAGCCACAGCTTAACTTGTTGTGCCATGACGCAAGCCCTATCTTTTTATCATGCTACTTTGACATTTCCAATGAGGAGTAAGTCTATCATCCCTAATTCTGTCTGGGCTGACTTGTGACTATGGCAGAAAGAAGGCTCTCAAGCTTAGGTCCTAAAAGATGCTGCAGCTTTTGCTTTGTTCTCTTGGAATGTCTCTTCAGCAAACCAGACGCCATATTGTCTGAGGGCCCAAACAACTCAGAGAGCCCCACATAAAGACATCCATGAACATAAGAACTAACACTCTGGTACTGAGCTCCCAAAAGACAGACAGTATTTGCCAGTAATGTGAGGCAGCGCTCCTAGAAGCAGATCCTAGACCACTCAGATCCTACACCACCAAGGCTCTTCCGATGTTCCATGTGGAACAAAGTATTTTGCTCAAATTGCAGATTTGTGTGTTAAATAAACAATTATTTTTACTTGAAGTTGCCAGATTTTTTGGCTTAAAATTTAAACAGAAAGTAAAGTATATATATAAAAATGGAAAAATGACTAAAAGGTAGCTTAAATATAGAGATAGTTTAGAAAGATAAAGGTATACTTGTGTATTATAAACCCTACAATTAAAAACACAAGGAATTCTTAATCACCAGTCCCCTGTAGTGATTTCTTATAATCACAAAAGTGTTTCTCCAAAACACTGTTCTATTTCTGCCCATTCTTTCTGTCTTACATCAACCAGGTCTTTACATTTCTATTTTCAATTCTTCTGTTTTTTTTTTTTTCCCAGACTTTAGTTGATTTTTCACTGTAAAATCTCACAGCTGAAGTAATTCCAAAACCTTCCAACCGTCATGTTGATTCCATTGATTGCCCTCCCTTGAAATATCCCCACCAGTTCCCAAAGTTTATTTTATTAAGAAGACTTTTTTTTAGAATTCTTAATTTATTTTCACTTTTTATTTGAAAGGCAAAGAGAAAGAGGGAAATGAGGAAGCAGAGAGACAGAGAAAGAAAGGAGAGAGAGTTCTTTAATCTTCTGCTTTACTCCCCTGATGGCTGCAACAGTAGGGGCTGGACCAGGTTGAAGCCAGGAGCCCAGAACTCAATCTGGGTCTCCCACATGGGTGATAGGCAAACAGGTACCTGAGCCATCAATTGCAGAAAGCTAGATGTGAAGCAGAGCTAGGACTCAAACCCAGTCCCTCCAACACAGGATGTGGGCACACCAAGCAACATTGTAAACACCGCACCAAATGCCCATACCAACAATAGGAAATATTTAATGAAGCCTTCCTATGTCTCAGGCATGTTGAAGTTGTTTTCATTGTTCTCTCTGGATTCTGTTTGGTTTAATTACCTAATATTAAATTCCCTATCCTGTTACCTAAATCATATTCAATATTTTCTTCTTGTTGCCCGATAGTTTTCCTTTTAATCGCACCTCCAAGTTTAATAAACATTCTTTTCTTTATTGAATTATAGTTTCCTGAGACTTAGAACTCTCCTAAGAAGCTGTTTCAGATTTACTAGCCACTTTCTTCAATCAATTAATGCAATTCCTTCTGTTTGCTTCTCTTCTACTTACTTTGGCAATTACTGGAGTCATGCAGTAATTTATCTTATTTGTCTTATCTCCCCAAGAAAAAATTTATACTAGATATTTCTTTAAGGCAGGCACTGTGTCTATTGTTTTAAATTCTTCTCATTTGTTCTATAATGTGGTCAGT
This sequence comes from Lepus europaeus, assembly GCF_033115175.1. Taxonomy (NCBI): domain Eukaryota; kingdom Metazoa; phylum Chordata; class Mammalia; order Lagomorpha; family Leporidae; genus Lepus; species Lepus europaeus. The sequence goes on from NC_084837.1 coordinate 59,579,568, forward strand.
GACAAAAGCATGTGACAAAAACTTAACAAAATGGAAAAACAAACGTCTTTATGATTAATATGTTGAATTTGCAAATGAGGTCTACTCTACATAGAAAAAATAGATTATGGATATTAAGAATGGGTGTGATGCAAATGTATTCATCTTACTTCTTATTAACATATTTAAGTGTGGCTTGCTCTGAGCTCTGCAGCAATGTAGAAATATGTAGAAAAAGAGAGCTTATTACAAACACAATATTTCAAAAAAGTAGATCAATAGCAGATATAGCACTTATTTTTTAATGCTTAAATTTTAGAACAATTTATACTCTCTTTAGATTTGTTCATCAATAAAGCTCTGAGATTTACATGAATATATTTTATGTTTTAGAAATTAACAGGAGTTAAATAATGCAAACTGCGAGCTCATGAAGTTTATGAACTAGTTATTTTTCATTGCCTATAGCTGTGGCTCACACAATATTCTACCTCACTTTTCACCTTAGGTATTCTCTCGGATTAGCAGGCTTCCCAACAATCTTCCTGTTTCTTGTCATTATGTAGACTTGCTTCCCAGTGTTGAAAATAGTGTTGAAAAGAGGACAAGCATTGTCAGCTGCCAATGTTAATTGCTGCCCATAGTCTGGGAAATGAGGCAGAGATGGATGCTCAACATATGCTTTTTTCTGGACCCCTCCCCCTGCATCTAAATGGGTTACAGCATTCTTGCTAATGGTCTACATTGAAACTTAAAAAAGCATCTGAGTCAAAACATGTCTACTGCCTGTCATCTGGTCAAAGGGGCACTTCGAGAACAGACCCAGAAGTAAGGTATGTTGAACGACTCATGTTTTTGCATTTCTTGAGTAACCAAGCTTGAACTGGTTCCTTTTGATATGGCACAAAGAGAAGCCTATACTTGGTGGCAGCTTTTCTGGGGAAGGGCTTCTCTTTTGTCTGGTGACCTTCAGGGCATCTAGAGTAGTAATGATGTGAGTTCCCAGAAGGTGAAGTCCGGAGAGCAAAAGTTAGTGTGACATGACTTGGAAAGGTAGTAGAGTATGGAATATAATATTCAGGGGGAGGGACACGTATATAGAAGTCTGATTGATAATACATCCTGTCACATCAAAATTCATGCAAAAAGTAGATTTGATGGGCAGTTGAATATAATCATTTACAGCTATACTGCCAAATATGGTAATCACTAGCAAAGCAGCTATGGCACTTGTGTAATTGAAATATGGCTTGTTTAAGCTGAGGTGTGCTGTAAGCAAAGACTGAGTTTAGAAAAGATTGTATTATAATGTGTTTTAAATTGAACATAAATCTCATTGAAATAATCTTTTAGATATATTAGATTAAATACAATGTATCATTAAAATGAAAATTTTACCTGTTTTTTTTTTCCATTTTTAAAGTATGGTGAAAATAAAATATAAAAATCACATATGTAGGGTACATTTTATTTAATTGGACAGTGGTGATTTAGAGCTTTCTAGGAAGGCAGATGAGCCATTCTGAGCCCTCACTCTGATCCCCCAAAGTCATTTAATTTCAGTAAGTCTCAGATTACTTCTTGCATAATAATAGTACTCATCACACTGTTTTTATGAGGATTAACTGAGATGATTAAATAATTGATAACACACTTTTCAATTACATAGTATAAAATGAATAACTAATGTTAAATAAAAGCTAAAACTAATATTCTGAAAATCTGGATTTTTTTGATTACTAACAATTTACATGGCATTGAAGGAATTACCTATTCTCTCTGGTTCTTAGTTTATTTTTGTATAAAATCATGAATTTATATCAAGTATTTTAAATAAATTCACTCAAAAACATTTGATCCCTGGTCCCAGGTATCAAGTTCATCAGTGTGTTGGTAATGTGTATGTTAGTCAAGGAGAGAAGGAAAACGATGATGTCTATGACAATGGTGGAAAGCAAGTTTTGTCTGCTCAGTCTCCGCTCTGCTTCCCTACCTGGAAACTCTTCTCTGCTGTTCCCAGAGTTAGAGTGCAAGTAGCCACACTAATATGATTGTGTCTGTCCCCAGTCACAGTTGCTTGGTAGAGAGAATTGAGATCTGCCTAGGTTGGGCCAAGCTTCCCTGGGAATTGTCTTTGAGATTGGGACATTCTAATTCTTCTTCTTCTTTTTTTTTAAGATTTATTTATTTACATGAAAGTCAGAGTTACACACAGAGAGAAGGAGAGGCAGAGAGAGAGAGAGAGAGAGAGAGAGACAGAGAGAGAGGTCTTCCATCCACTGGTTCATGCCCCAGTTGGCCACAATGGCCAGAGTTGTGCTGATCTGAAGCCAGGAGCCAGGAGCTTCTTCTGGGTCTCGCACATAGGTGCAGGGGTCCAAGGACTTGAGCCATCTTCTACTGCTTTCCCAGGCCATAGCAGAGAGCTGGATGGGAAATGGAGCTGCCAGGACTTGAACTGGCGCCCATATGGGATGCTGGCACTGCAGGTGGCAGCTTTATCTGCTATGCCACAGCGCCACCCTGTTTGCCCAAGATTCTTAAAAGAAAACAGAACCTTCTTTGCTGATGGTAGTTCAAATGTGTTTTCTTGCTTTAAAAATCTAGAAAATTTGAACTAATATGGACATGACCTTGTATTTTCTCATAGTCTGTTAAGGATAAAAGCACCCAAATAAGACATTTATCTCATTGTAAAACTGTTACAAGAGATCAGAAAGAGAACAAGTGATGGCCTGATGGAGGTGAGAAGGCTTACTTCCAAAAGTAACACATATGGAGGTCTTATGAGAATAGAAAAGGAAGAGCAGATATTTCCAGGTTGAGGCCAAGGCACATATATGCAAGTAGTGTGAAAGGAAATGCTAAATTGACGAAGCGACAAGCAGAGCAGTGAGTAGATAAAAAGATATATGAGGATATTTCAGAATCTAAGTTTATCTTTAATTCTAAGTATTTCTTAGGAATAAGGACAGCATGGGAGGAGAAGGAGACTTGGCTGTTGTCTCAACCCTGACATGGATTAACTGTATCACCTGAGTCATTTGCATCTCTTCCTTGGGAATTTATTTCCTCATTTGGGAAAGGAGGAGATGGATTACATTATCTCCACGGTCCCTTTCAATGCAAAATTCTGTAATTTTTGTTAACAAATCAAATACAAAAACTTTGTCATTGCTGACAAAGCATTTCTACCAGGTTTGACTGTGGCCATGATTTAATTTAGATATGTTTCCTTTCCTGTCAGCAGAGTGTGATATGATATACTTGGTCTTGTCCCAAAGAGTTATTTCATAAACTAGGGAATTATGAAAGTAAGTCCCAGAAACTATTGGCATAGTTGAGGCTGACTTACTTATACTCAATATTTTCCTTCCTCCATCTCTGCAATGAGCTCAAAGAAATTTGTTATATATCTGGTTATTGCAAAAATAAAGAATGGTTGTGTTCTGTGGAGGGAAAAAAAATCATTTGCCCTTGGATACAAAAAACAAAACATACTTCCTACCGAGGTCTTTGAGAATGATTTTATTAAAAATCATAGCTATTTAAAAATATAGAAATGGTAATAGGAAGGGAAGACTTGGTAAAAATCACATTTCCAGGCATAGTGTATTTCTTTGATGTGCGTTTTTCCTATTCTCTCCTGCCTGCTTTTCTCACTACACATCTGTGATTGTCTTTTGGCAGCTCAGTCCTGTGGAGATTGCCTCTTTCTAAATAATAATCCTCAAGAACCAGCGACACCTAATGTTGTTACCTGGGCACATCTGTTATTGGGTGTGGATAAACTTATAAAACAGAATGTTTCTATACCAGAGAATGGGGATCATAGGTCTAGATGAGGTTGAGTGATACATTTTTAAAAATTACAATGAATTTGATGATGAGTAGAAAAGAGAAGTGGCATATTTCCTATGTGGACCATGTAGCTAGCTATACATTCACTGTGTTATTATGAAAACTCTTCCATAATATTTTCTTTTCTTTTTTTTTAAAGATTTATTTATTTATTTGAAAGGTAGAGTTACACAGAGGGAGAGAGAGAGAGAGAAAGGTCTTCTATCCACTGGTTCACCCCCTAAATGGCATCAATGGGCAGAGCTGGGCCTATCAGAAGCCAGGAGCTAGGAGCTTCTTCCAGGTCTCCCACGTGGGTGCAGGGACCCAAGGACTTTGGCCATCTTCTACTGCTTTTCCAGGCCACAGCAGGGAGCTGGATTGGAAGAGGAGCAGCCAGGACTAGAACTCATGCCCAAATGGGATGCCAGTGCTTCAGGGGGAGGCTTAGCCTACTAAGTACTATTTTCTAAATTTTCACACTATAACTTTTAGTGAAGTTATTTGGTAGACAAAAATCCCCTTCTTACTGATAATGTCCTTTTTTGAGATACATTCACATGAATGTTTTAAGCTTCAGATAATCGAAACGTGAAGTTTACCACACCCAATGTTCTATTTCTACCATGCCCGTTAATTAAATAGCAAGAATGAATTCTCTATAGTCTATCATACCTAAAAAGTGTCAAAGCATATTTATATGCTTTACTTCTCATTTTTTTATCAGACATCACAATCTTCTAGTTACTGTTAGTAGCAGAGTATATCTTAAGTATAACTATCTTAAATAATATGGACAAATGCAATAGAATGTCAAGAAAGTGATGATTAAACAGATTAAATATTAAATTTATTTTTATTTTTCAGAAGATTGATTTATTTGAAAGGCAGCATGACAGAGGGAGAGAGGGAAAGAAAATTTCAGATCAACTAAATGTAGCTGTGACAAATTGAAAGATGGAAAACTTTATAAATGTGGTTCCCACCAGAGTTATAAAAGTCTGGAAGACATTATGAGTCTTTAAAAGTGTTTTAGAAAGTATTTTACTTTGGTAATATTCACAGAAGAGAACAAAAATCTGTCTTGTTGAGAGAAACATCTGGTGAGTCATCACCATGCTTTCCACAGTACAACATTTAGTGCCAATGTTACGTTGAACTGCAATAAATTGGCCTACACCAGCCTTCTTCCTACCTGAAGGATGCATTTTCCCCAAATGTCCTCCTTATGCAGTCAAATGCACACTAGCTTGATGTGCAAGTAGATTGCAGCCTGACCACACTCATGTGGCTAAGCTACTGAGCCTGAATCACCGCAATTGGCCCTTCAATGGGTCCTGGGCTGTAGCTGCCAAATCACGCGCAGATATGGGAAACACCAGACTGCACTAATCAGCTAAACTCTGCCACCTCCTGTCTTCTTTTAGACTACAAAAGTAGCTCTCTCACATGGCAGGCGGAGAGAGTTTGAACCATCTTTGGTTTGGAATGTTGTCTGCTTCTAGGACTTTCTGTTCCTCAAGTAAACTTTATCAAATTGAACTGGTCCCAGCCTTTAAAAACAATTTTGGTATAGCAGAAGGTATCTGAAGTAGAGTGACTCCCGGAACAGTGAGTGACCTTGAAAGGTCATTGCCCAACTCTGTTGAGCCCAGTGATTGCTCACAGAACTGGAGGGTGTAAGATTCTCTCTTGGATCCCAAACTCCACAAGGTTTGTGATCTGAGAGTACTTGAGTGATCACTTTCAGCCCTCTCTTTCCCTTTTTTTCTTCCCTTCTTTCCTACCTTTTTTTCATTTTCATACCTGACATGATTGGACACAGTTAAGGGTCTTGGGTAGGTATTTTCTCGTTCCTATCCCCTTTCGTCTTTTCATTCAGTGTTGGGAGATGGCATGTGACTTTTGTGGTGGCTAATGTATCACTCGCAGGACTGCATTGGACCCAGGGTTGGTTTGGACCCAACAATTAGCTGAATTGGATTCAGTTAAGGAAGCCTCTGGCTGGGTCTTTCAGACAAAATTGATGGGACAAATAGGGAGATAAGACAGACAGGGAAACATGAGTCTAGAACTCTTCCATGTGGAACTCCAGTCAGTTTCATGCCTCAGAACTATGAACCTAAAACCTATACTTTCCTAGAGAAATTGGTGAATCTTAATCAAAAACAATTCAGAGTAGAGTGGCTTCAGTAGGAAAGCCTTAATTTGAAAAACTTGCTTCTTCGTGGAGCAAATTAGAAAGGGAAGCATCAAGGATCTCATAAGAACAATGTTTAATTGATCCACAGAAATATTTGCAAGATTAAATGAATCAAAAATTGCTTCAAGACACAAAGCAAGTAGGCACATATTTGCAGCTACAGCAACTAGAGTAGCCAAGAGGAACTCTTCCTGTAACTATTGAACCAAAACCAAAGTTCTGAGCTCAAGAACCTTGTGCTTTCAGATAACTGCCTTTACTGTAAACAGCGAGGCTTCTGAAAAAGAAGTTGTTCACTTCTCCATCAGGCTGTTTCCTCACTAACAAAAGCATCACTTCTGGGAGATAATCAACTCATCTAAATAATCCTTTCTTGCCGCTTTTTTTTTCTTATTTTCCTTGCATGTCCCTATAAGAATTTCTCCAGAATTCTCCACTAAAATAAATTTTTCTATTCATGATCTTTGCTGTGCTCCCAATTTTTTTTCTGGTAAGAATTACTGCAAATCCTGGGGCTGGTGCTGTGGTGTAGTAGGCTAAGCCTCTGCTTGCAGTGCTGGCATCCCATATGGGTGCTCCACTTCCAATCCAGCTCTCTGCTATGGCCTAGGGAACAGTAAAAGGTGGCCCAAGTCCTTGATCCCCTGCACCCACGTGGGAGACCTGGAAGAAACTCCTGGCCCCTGGTTTATCATCGGCCCAGCTCCAGCCACTGCAGCCATTTGGAGAGTGAATCACTGGGTGGAAGACCTCTCTCTCTGTCTCTCCCTTTTTCTGTCTGTGACTCTTATTCTCAAATAAATAAATGAACAAATAAATCTTTTTTTTAAATTAAAGATTTATTTTATTTGCTTCAAAGGCAGAGTGACAGAGGAAAAGATCTTCCATCCACTGGTTCACTCTCCAAATAGCTGCAACAGCCAGGGCTGGGCCAGGAGCCTGGAACTCCGTGTGGGTCTCAATGTAGGTGGCAGGGGCCCAAGCACTTGCTGCTCTTCCAGAGGTGGCTTAACCATAACGCCGGTTCCTTTGCTGGTTTCTTGATAATGCCAGATTTTCAGCCCCTTGCATGTTCAACAGCCAATGCTTGTGTTTGTAGAAGACTATGGAGAACTGCGAAGGACAAGCTCTTGAACTTTGCCTCAGAATCAGGAAGTCCGCATGGTCGGGAGAGGCCTGTGGCTCTGGTGACATCGTCAAGTCTGGCTCTGCCCGGCTCTTAACTCTGCAGCTACTCAAATAAATCTTTTTTAAGAAAAACAATTCTACAAATCTTCTAAATTGAATTCCTAATTCCTAGAATAATTCTTAAAAAATTTGATCTGTTAGACAATCTTTACCAAAAAAAAAAAAAAAAAAAAAAAAAAAAAAAAAAGATAGACCCATTTAGATTACTCAGAAAAATTGTGGAACATTCTAAGCAAAATTGTGTAACAAAGTATATTTCCTGCAGGAATTAAAACTATCAATTTATAGCTCCCAAATAAATCCAGTAGTAAAGGTACAGCTTAATTATTTAAAAATAGCAGTATAAGATGATGGTGTTTAGGTTAATAATTAAGATGCCTGTATCCCAGATTGGAGTACTTGGGTTAAATTCTTGGCTCAAAGTGTTTCCTTAGTGCAGGTTAACCATGCAATCTCTATGTAAACTGAAAATGGATATTTGTAAAAATTAAGAGTGGGAATGTGAGAAGGAAGAGGAGGAAGGGTTGGAGCATGGGGATGGGGGTGGGTAGGGCAAGTGTCACTATGTTCCTAAATCTGTAGATATGGAATACATGAAACTAGTATACCTTAAATAAAAAAATTTTAAAAAGTTATTGGCTCCAGTTCTTGACTCCAGCTTCCTGCTAATGCAGCCCCTGTCAGGTAGCAGTGATGACCCAAGTAATTGGGTTCCTGGTGCCCATATGGAAAACCTGAATGGTGTTCCCAGCCCCTGGCTTTGGCTTGGATTTGTAGACATTTGGGGAAGGAACCAGCAGTGGGAACTCTGTCTGACTCTCTCTGTCTCTCAATAAATGGATAAAACTAACAAAAATAAAGATAGTAGCAACAGCAACCAAATTGATATAGATTTCATCTGGGCTCACTTTAAGGAATGAACTTTTCTTGCAGATTGCACATATCATGGAAAGTGTTAAAATTCTAGCCAAATTCATCTTTCAGTGAGTAGACTAACATCTCATGAAATTCTTTTGTCTCCATTGATTCTCCATTTAATACACTGTATCTTAACCCTACTCTACTATCTCTGCCCGATGAGTGACCCTTTGTATAAATTTGCAAGACATTCCATCAGACAATTATGAATTAATATTTTATATTTGAAGAATCTTATGCCAAAAGCACAGAAGGAAAATATTAGGCAGGTTTTGGTATTACAACCCAAGCTGCACAGCAAGACTTGCCTTTGTTTAAAGTCTTTTTTCTGCCAATCCTGTTTTATCTGGGCTTTACTCTACATTTCTCTTTCCTGGTTTAGGCAAATGATAGTTTTGAAGCCTGAAGTCTCAAATCTGATTGTATAACATCTGATTCTGACTATACACTTAGGTATAGCCATAAAAATATACGTGTAATAATTTTTCTGTATCCCTATGATATTGCCAAATTAAATAGTCTATATAGTTTGCTAAAGAGAATAAATAAACAAGGACTAACACAAGAGTGAATAAATAAGAACTTAACACGTGACGCAATATTTCAGAACAATAAGAATTGATCCCAATGCTTTTCAAGTTCACGTGACTTTGGGAAATCTTTAGTAAGTATGAATGTTGTTGGTGTTATTAAGACAGGCATGACTTTGCAGATTCTAGCATTACATGTAATATTTACCTAGGTGTACAATTTTTCTTACATAGGTTTACTAATAAAACAGGCTTGCATTATATTCATATCACAAATTTTTTTAGTGGGAAGAATGACTTAAGATGATGACTATTAAAGCAATCCAGGCACAATTATGAAGAGCAGGTGAGTTAAGTAGGTGTACATGCAGTCAGGTATCATACAAAAGATGTCCCTCTTATGTCAGAAGATTTTAATACTCTGATCAGTAAGAATAAAAAGTTGAGGATGAGGGAAATCTGTACAAATAACAGTTTAATTCCCTGACCTAGTAAAAACCTAGAGAGAAATAAAATTTTGCTTTCTCTATAGTTTCTTATTATAGGGAGACTAAAGATATTTGTAACCATTAGTAAACGTGATCTAATTGACAAGTTATGAGAAAGACCTTACTTCAGGAAACTATGATTCATAGATTTGCTCACTGTAGATTGCTAGTGTCATATAAAGGGCACAATTATTTGGTTTCTGGTTTTCACTGGAAATTAAGGTCACATGGGTTAAAAATTTTAATTAACATATGTAATTAAAATCAATAGAGATAATACAGGAGAAAATTATATGCAAGTATTCAGGGAATGTAAGATATACTTTTGGTAGAGTATAGTTATAAATAAGGGCATAAAGCTAAATGTGCAAAAATTTTGCAATGTGGTTCAAGGAAAAAGGAGATAATCTTTTAAAGTATAATTGCGGGACTATTCAAGAATGGAAAGAGAAAAAGTATTGACAAGATTGAATGAATAAATAAGTTGTAGTTTTGTGGAATATAAGCTTTGTGAAAGGAACATTAAGTGTGATAAAGCTGGAGTAAAGGGGAATTATTCATAAATTCTGCTAGGAGGTTGAGCTTTAATATCAAAGAATGGTGCTGATGAAGTTCCTAGAAATCTGATCATGCCAGTGGACTAAGTAAGAATTATCTAAACTCTAGTGAAATTGCAGATTGGTTCCATAAAACTGCTAATACAACATCATGCAAAACAAAAATTAACTGAATATCAAGAAAATGTTTGCCAAATCAGTCAGTATTGCGATTGTTAAAGTATGCAAACTGAATGAACTTCATGACATTGGGACAGTCCACTTCTCTATAATGATCTAATAATCAGGTCAAGGATCCTAAATCAGAAAACCAAAACTAGCATTAAAGCGAATGTTATTTAATGTAAACATGGACTCACAGGGAACCTTGACAGCTGTCTGGTTCTCATGAAGTTCTTGAAGCTTCAATTTTTTTGTTTTCTAAAGAAACCTTTTATTTAAGGAATACAAACTTCATGCATTTCATACGTATAACTTTAGGAATATAGTGATTGATTGTAATGTGGGGGCAGAGCCAAGATAGTGGATAGTGAGGACGTGCGCTTTAGTTTGGGAAAATAAAGTTTCATAAAAGTGGAATTACTGTAGCCTCAGGAAAAGACTCAAGAAAAAAACTGCAGAGGAAACGCTTCCGGATCTAGTGGATGTGACACAGAGGACTTGCAGGGAGCCCACCGCGTGGAAAACCAACCGAGACGAGCCAGAGCCACAGAATCTCGCCAGCGCGGGAACAGAGGAGGGTAAGACAAAGACCTCAGAAACCCGAGACATTGGGGGGGGGGGAACAGAGGCCTCTCCCTTCACTCACCAAGCAAAACAAAGAGCACCGCGATTTTACATATGTAAAGCGCAGCCAAACTCAGTAACTTTAGCGAAACTCGAGAACACATTGAGGGCTGCATAAACTCTTTGTGTGGTCCCAGGGGTAGATCAAACGAATACTCACAGAGGCCAGATTTCAACTACCCTCAACTCCACTCCCAACTGAGTCAAAAAAAAAAAAAAAAAAGAGAGAGCGAGCCAGCAAGGAGCAAGGGAGGGAGCAATCTGGGAGAGTCGCTCTTTGCACAGCCTTAAACCTGAAGAATCAAGCATAGCTCTCTGGCCACACCCATCACAGCCCCTAAGGCTCCAACAAAGCAGACAGCTCACTTAGAGGCATAGTATAACGAGAAAAAAAACACCACAGCAAAAAAAAAAAAAAAAAACCACCATAAATTATCTCCAACATGCCAAACAACAAACATAGAAGCCGAGGTAACAAGAGCAAGGAAGACACTATGACGCCCCCAAGTGAACAAGACACGCCAATGCAAGATTATGAAGATGAAGAGATAGAGGAAATGCAAGAAGCAGATCTCAAAAAATTGATAAGAACATTAAGAAGTTCTCAAAAACAAATTCTTGAACTACAGAAATCCTTAATGGACAAGATAGAAAATCTCTCCCGTGAAAATGAAATATTAAGGAGGAATCAAAATGAAATGAAACAACTAGTAGAACAGGAAACTGAGATAGTGACAAAAAACCACAATGAAATGAAGAACTCAATAGATCAAATGGCAAACACATTAGAGAGCCTTAAAAACAGAATGGGAGAAGCAGAAGAGAGAATATCGGAATTAGAAGACAGAGAACAGGAAAGGAAACAGTCAAATCAAAGAAAAGAAGAAGAAATCAGAAACCTAAAAAATACTGTCAGGAATCTACAGGATACTATTAAAAAACCCAACATTCGGGTTCTAGGAGTTCCTGAAGGCATGGAAAGGGAGAAAGGATTAGAAGGCCTTTTTAGTGAGATACTAGCAGAAAATTTCCCAGGTTTGGAGAAGGACAGAGACATCCTAGTACAGAAAGCTCATAGAACCCCTAATAAACATGATCAAAAGAGATCCTCACCACGACACATTGTAATCAAACTCACCACAGTGAAACACAAAGAAAAGATCCTAAAATGTGCAAGAGAGAAACGCCAGATTACTCTCAGAGGATCTCCAATTAGACTTACAGCTGACTTCTCATCAGAAACCCTACAAGCCAGGAGAGAATGGCGAGATATAGCCCAGGTACTAAGAGAGAAAAACTGCCAGCCCAGAATATTATATCCTGCAAAGCTCTCATTTGTGAATGAAGGTAAAATAAAGACCTTTCACAGCAAACAGAAATTGAAAGAATTTGTTGCCACTCGTCCAGCCCTGCAAAAGATGCTTAAAGATGTCTTACATACAGAAACACAGAAACATGGTCACCAATATGAAAGAAAGTAAAGGAAGGAAACCTCACAGCAAAAGATCACAGGAATCTCAAACCATATATTAGAAAATATCTTTGGCAAATGGCAGGGCAAAGTTACTCCTTCTCAATAGTCACACTGAATGTTAATGGCTTGAACTGTCCAGTTAAAAGACACCGATTGGCTGATTGGGTTAAGGAACAAAACCCATCTTTTTGCTGCTTACAAGAAACTCATCTTTCCAACAATGATCCATACAGACTGAAAGTGAAAGGCTGGAAAAAGATATACCATGCCAACAGAAATGAAAAAAGAGTGGGCGTAGCCATCTTAATATCGGACAACATAAACTTTACCACAAAAACTGTCAGGAGAGACAAAGAGGGGCACTATTTAATGATTAAGGGATCCATTCAACAGGAAGATATAACGATTATCAATGTATATGCACCTAATCACAGGGCACCAGCTTATTTAAAAGACTTGTTAAGGAACTTAAAGGGAGACTTAGACCCCAATACAATAGTACTGGGGACTTCATTACTCCACTCTCAGAGATAGACAGATCAACAGGACAGAAGATCAACAAGGAGACAGCAGATTTAAATGACACTATAGCCCAGATGGATCTAACAGATATCTACAGAACATTTCATCCTACATCTAAGGACTTTACATTCTTCTCAGCAGTATATGGAACCTTCTCTAGGATTGACCACATATTAGGCCATAAAGCAAGTCTCAGCAAATTCACGAGAATTAGAATCATACCATGCAGCTTTTCCGACCACAAAGGAATGAAATTGGAAATTAGCAACTCGGGAATCCCCAGAGCACGTGCAAACACATGGAGATTGAACAACATGCTCCTGAATGAACAATGGGTCATAGAAGAAATTAAAAGAGAAATCAAAAATTTTCTGGAAGTAAATGAGAATAACAACACAACATACCAAAACCTATGGGATACAACAAAAGCAGTGTTAAGAGGAAAATTTATATCAATAGGTGCCTACATCAAGTAATTGGAGAGGCACCAAATAGATGAGCTTTCAAGTCATCTCAAGGATCTAGAAAATATGCAGCAAACCAAACCCAAACCCAGTAGAAGAAGGGAAATAATTAAAATCAAAGAAGAAATCAACAGGATTGAATCCAAAAAAACATTACAAAAAATCAGCCAAACGAGGAGCTGGTTTTTTGAAAAAATAAACAAAATTGACACCCCATTGGCCCAACTAACTAAAAAAAAAAGAGAAAAGACCCAAATCAATAGGATCAGAGATGAAAAAGGAAACATAAAAACAGACCCCACAGAAATAAAAAGAATCATCAGAAATTACTACAAGGACTTGTATGCCAGCAAACAGGAAAATCTATCAGAAATGGACAGATTCTTGGACACATACAACCTACCTAAATTGAGCCAGGAAGACATAGGAAACCTAAACAGACCCATAACTGACACAGAAATTGAAACAGTAATAAAGGCCCTCCCAACAAAGAAAAGCCCAGGACCAGATGGATTCACTGCTGAGTTCTACCAGACATTTAGAGAAGAACTAACTCCAATTCTTCTCAAACTATTCAGAACAATCAAAAAAGAGGGAATCCTCCCAAATTCTTTCTATGAAGCCAGCATCACCTTAATTCCTAAGCCAGAAAAAGATGCAGCATTGAAAGAGAATTACAGACCAATATCCCTGATGAACATAGACGCAAAAATCCTCAATAAAATTCTGGCCAATAGAATGCAACAACACATCAGAAAGATCATCCACCCAGACCAAGTGGGATTTATCCCTGGTATGCAAGGATGGTTCAACGTCTGCAAAACAATCAACGTAATACACTACATTAACAGACTGCAGAAGAAAAACCATATGATTCTCTCAATAGACGCAGAGAAAGCATTTGATAAAATACAACACCCTTTCATGATGAAAACTCTAAGCAAACTGGGTATGGAAGGAACATTCTTCAATACAATCAAAGCAATATATGAAAAACCCACGGCCAACATCCTATTGAATGGGGAAAAGTTGGAAGCACTTCCACTGAGATCTGGTACCAGACAGGGATGCCCACTCTCACCACTGCTATTCAATATAGTTCTGGAAGTTTTGGCCAGAGCTATTAGGCAAGAAAAAGAAATTAAAGGGATACAAATTGGGAAGGAAGAACTCAAACTATCCCTCTTTGCAGATGATATGATTCTTTATTTAGGGGACCCAAAGAACTCTGCTAAGAGACTACTGGAACTCATCGAAGAGCTTGGCAAAGTAGCAGGATATAAAATCAATCCACAAAAATCAACAGCCTTTGTATACACAGGCAATGCCACGGCTGAGGAAGAACTTCTAAGATCAATCCCATTCACAATAGCTACAAAAACAATCAAATACCTTGGAATAAACTTAACCAAGGACGTTAAAGATCTCTATGATGAAAACTACAAAACCTTAAAGAAAGAAATAGAAGAGGATACCAAAAAATGGAGAAATCTTCCATGCTCATGGATTGGAAGAATCAATATCATCGAAATGTCTATTCTCCCAAAAGCAATTTATACATTCAATGCAATACCAATCAAGATACCGAAGACATTCTTCTCAGATCTGGAAAAAATAATGCTGAAATTCATATGGAGACACAGAAGACCTCGAATAGCCAAAGCAATCTTGTACAACAAAAACAAAGCCGGAGGCATCACAATCCCAGATTTCAGGGCATACTACAGGGCAGTTGTTATCAAAACAGCATGGTACTGGTACAGAAACAGATGGATAGACCAATGGAACAGAATAGAAACACCAGAAATCAATCCAGACATCTACAGCCAACTTATATTTGATCAAAGATCCAAACCTAATCCCTGGAATAAGGACAGCCTATTCAATAAATGGTGCTGGGAAAATTGGATTTCCATATGCAGAAGCTTGAAGCAAGACCCATACCTTTCACCTTACACAAAAATTCACTCAACCTGGATTAAAGACTTAAATCTACAACCCAAAACCATCAAATTATTAGAGAGCATTGGAGAAACCCTGCAAGATATAGGCACAGGCAAAGACTTCTTGGAAAAAACCCCAGGAGCACATGCAGTCAAAACCAAAATTAACATTTGGGATTGCATCAAATTGAGAAGTTTCTGTACTTCAAAAGAAACAGTCAGGAAAGTGAAGAGACAACCGACAGAATGGGAAAAAATATTTGCAAACTATACTACAGATAAAGGGTTGATAACCAGAATCTACAAAGAAATTAAGAAAATCCACAACAACAGAACAAACAACCCACTGAAGAGATGGGCCAAGGACCTCAATAGACATTTTTCAAAGAGGAAATCCAAATGGCCAACAGACACATGAAAAAATGTTCAAGATCACTAGCAATCAGAGAAATGCAAATCAAAACCACAATGAGGTTTCACCTCACCCCGGTGAGAATGGCTCACATCCAGAAATCTACCAACAATAGATGCTGGAGAGGATGTGGGGAAAAAGGGACACTAACCCACTGTTGGTGGGAATGCAAACTGGTTAAGCCACTATGGAAGTCAGTCTGGAGATTCCTTAAAACCTGAACATAACCCTACCATACAACCCAGCCATCCCACTCCTTGGAATTTACCCAAAGGAACTTAATTTGGCTAATAAAAAAGCCATCTGCACATTAATGTTTATTGCAGCTCAATTCACAATAGCTAAGACCTGGAACCAACCCAAATGCCCATCAACAGTAGACTGGATAAGGAAATTATGGGACATGTACTCCATAGAATACTATACAGCAGTAAGGAACAATGAAACCCAGTCATTTGCAACAAGATGGAAGGATCTGGAAAGCATCATGCTGAGTGAATTAAGCCAGTCCCAAAGAGACAAATATCATTTGTTTTCCCTGATCGGCGTCAACTGAGCACCAAAGGGGAAACCTGTCGAAGTTAAATGGACACTATAAGAAACAATGACCTGATCAGCTCCTGTCCTGACTTTAGATGTACAGTGTAATACTTTATCCTTTTTAGTATTTGTTGTTGTTGTTCTAGTACTAGTGGTTGAACTCTGTAATTAACACACAATTATTCTTAGGTGTTTAAATGTTAACTGAAAAGTGATCCCTGTTAAATTTCAGAGTGGAAAAAGAGAGGGAGGAGATGCACAGTTTGGGACATGCACAATCAGTCTTGCCCCAAATGATGGAGTTAGAAATGTGCCAGGGGACTCCAATACAATCCCATCAAGGTGGCATGTACCAATGCCATCTCACTAGTCCAAGTGATCAATTTCAATTCACATTCGATGGCTTGGATAGGTCTAAGAAACAAAGGGATCACACAAACAAGACAAGTGTCTGCTAATACTAACTGATAGAATCAAAAAGGGAGAGAAAGATCCAACATGGGAAGCGGGATACACAGCAGACTCATAGAATGGCAGATGTCCTAAACAACACTCTGGCCTCAGAATCAGCCCTTAAGGCATTCGGATCTGGCTGAAGAGCCCATGAGAGTATTGTAGGCATGGAAAGCCAAGATACCATGGAAAAGAAAAAAAGAAGAAGACCTAAATGAAAGATCTCTGTTAGTGAGATCCCAGTGGAAAAACGGGACCATCAAAGAAGGAGGTACCTTTCTCTGAAGGGAGGAGAGAACTTCCACTTTGACTGTGACGCTATCGGAATAAGATCAAAGTCAGCGAACCCTAAAGGCTTCCATAGCCCTGGCAACTCATGACTAGAGCCTAGGGAGATTACTGACGCCATGAACAGGAGTGTCAAATTGTTAAGTCAGCAACAGGAGTCACTGTGTACTTACATCCCATGTGGGATCTGTCCTTAATGTGTTGTCTAATGTGCAGTGATGCTAAAACTAGTACTGAAACAGTATTTTTACACTTTGTGTTTCTGCGTGGGTACAAACTGATGAGATCTTTACTAATTATATACTGAATCGATCTTCTGTATATAAAGGTAATTGGAAATGAAAAAAAAAAACCTGGTGTTAAATTAGAAATGGCATAGAAATTTAATCAATTTTTTAAAAAAATATTATGTAGGATCTCTGCCTTTAATGTGCTGTACACTCTTATTTAATGCTATAACTAGTACTCCAACAGTATTTTTTTTTTCACTTTGTGTTGCTATATGGGGGCAAACTGTTGAAATCGTTACCTAATTTATACTAAACTGATCTTTTTTATATAAAGAGAATTGAAAATGAATCATGATGTGATTGGAAGGGGAGAGGGAGCGGGAAAGGGGAGGGTTGTGGGTGGGAGGGAAGTTTTGGGAGGGGGAAGCCATTGTAACCCATGAGCTGTACTTTGGAAATTTATATTCATTAAATAAAAGGTTAATAAAAAAAAGGAATATAGTGATTCTTCCTACCATACCTGCCCTCTCACCCATATTCCCACCCCTCCTCCTCCTGCCTCTCCCATCCCCATTCTACAAGTCCCATCTTCCACTAAGATCCATTTTCAATGAGCTTTATACATAGAAGATGAACTCTATATTAAGAGTTCAACAATTTACACACAAACACAAAAATAAAAAACTGCTCCTCAACAGTGGAGACAAGGGCAGTTCAAAGTCATTCCATCTTGAAGTTAATTTCACTTCTTTTTTCAGAAAATTAACTTTAAAGAGGCACCCAAAAATGATACATCTTTTGTGATCACTTAGACATAATTATATTATAACACTTTGAAGGCAGAGGTCCTGCATGAGGAGTTAATGCATAGTGACTCCTGTTGGTAATTTAACAATTAACACTCTTATGTATGGCATCAGTGATCACCCAAGGCTATTGACATGAGCTGTCTAGGCTATGGAAGCCTTTTGAATCCTCAAATGCCATCAGTATTTAGACAAGGCCATAAGCCAAGTGGAAGTTCTCTCTTCCCTTCAGAGAAAAGTATCTCCTTTTTTGATGACCCCTTCTTTCTGCTGGGGTCTCACCCACTGAGGCCCTTCATGTAGAAAATTTTTTTTGCCTCAGTGTCTTGGCTTTCCATGCATGAAATGCTCTCATGTGCATTTCAGCAAGACCAGATGCCTTTAGGGCTGATTCTGAGGTCAGAGTGCTACTTAAAGCAATTGTCATTCTATAAGTCTGCTGTGTGGACTGCTTCCCATGTTGGAGCATTCATTCCTTTTTCATTCTATCTACTACTATCACCAGACACTTAATCCTATCTTTATGATCACTTTAATACTTAAGATGGTATTTTTACCACCCAGCTTAAGGAGATTTGGGGTCTCATGGCAAGTTTTTATACTGCACCCTTACAAGTAACTCCATAGGAGTGTATGTAGAACTACACAGTTTCACAGTTATAAACTTCATACACTTCATAATTACAACTTTAGGAACATGGTGATTCTTCCCACTGTGCCTGCCCTCCCACCCATACTTCAACCACTCTTCCTCCTCCCTCTCTTATTCCCATTCACATTTTTTACTGAGATCTATTTTCAATTGACTTCATACACATGTTTAACTCTGTGTTAAGTAAAGAATTCAACAAATAATGTGAATAAAAACTATTCCTCAACAATCAAGACAAAGGCTGTTCAAGTAATTGCTTCTCAAAGTATTAAATTCAGGGAGTTCCCTTGCCAATATATGGTTATGGACTTTTACAACACACAATAGGGAGTCTACTTAAGAATAAATTTCCATTTGGGCCTATGGAGTGATGCAAAGTTTTAGACAAGCAGAGAAAACTGACCTGTGCTCAGATGCTACAGTGTGGCTCTCTTTCCCTGCTCTTAAGGAATTATAGTCAATCTCTGGAGCATTCACCTAATCTGTCTCACATATTCACTGGTTCAGGCTTTGCTCACTCTTGCCTTTTGAATACTTTTCCCCCAAAATTTCCAGAATATTACCCTTAATCAGGTCAAAGTTATAGGCTGCTGAAATTAGTACCTATGTTACAGGAGATGAGAAAGAATTGCTTTCACTGAGAAAAAGTTCCAGTAGAGCTTGTGGTGACTCAGCCTTGGCAGTAGTGAGGTAATTGTTGTACATCTAAAGTAATTTGTAAATTGAGAAAGATTTTGGATTTTGTAGCTAATCAGTCCTCTCCCGGATTCATGGGTCAGGACTTCACTTCAACAAATGGATTACTACATCTGTATCCAACATAAACACTTCATTGAGCATGCAGCTTTTGATGTAATTTGGCCCCAGATGGAAGCTTGCGCACAGCGCTGAACAAACCTGAATGTTGTACCTATCTTTTCTTTCATTTTAATACTGTAGAGTTTAATTAAAATGTGGCTAACACTTTTGCTTCTGTAGATATGCATAATATATTTTTAAACATTTATTTATTTTGTTTGAAAGTCAGAGTTACACAGAGAGAGGAGAGGCAGAGAGATAGAAGTCTTCCATCTGATGGTCCAGTCCCCAGATGTCCACAATGGCTGAAGCCATGCCAATCTGAAGCCAGGAACCAGGAGCTTCCTCTGGGTCTCTCACATAGGTGCAGGGGCCCAAGAACCTGGGCCATCTTCCACTGCCTTCCCAGGCCACAGCAGAGAGCTGGACTGGAAGAGGAGCAGCTAGGACCAGAACTGGTGCACACATGGGATGCTGGCGCCCCAGGCCAGGGCGTTAACCCACTGTGCCACAGTGCCAGCCCAGAAGAACAAATATATTAAGGAAATTTCTCAAGGGAACAGCTAACAATGGAGTTGAGTGTTTCCTGAATGGATGTCAAGCCTAGTTCTTCCATGAATTCCCAATTCATGCATTCTTTAGTAGATCTTCCTTCCATATGATTTATGTCACCTGACTAATTCCAAATAATTATTCTCAAGATCAGATCATTTTGCAGCATAACATGATCTTCTTTCACCATTAACAAACAAGAGCTATGACCAATGGAACTCAAATTATATTGAACAAATCCTAATGCCTGAACACTGGTTTGATTTTTATTTGATTGATTCATAAAGATCCCATTGAAATGTGTATTTCAGTTTCTTGCCATTGTGTTGTACTCAGTCAAAAATTTTAAATACATGTATACAGTCATCCTTTGTATATCAATTCTGCTAATTTTGGTTGGAATATTAAACATAAAATGTAAGAGTCATCTAAGTGATTTAACATGTGGAATTGTAAATTCTGTCCAGAGATCAAGCAGATTCATTGTGATGAAGATGATGTCACTACTGAAGCCCATGATTTGGGTTAATCTCTTAAGATATGACAGGATGACCAAAAGGAGGAAGTTGTTGAACTGGAATAAATTGGCCTAAGCCATTCTATATAAATGTATGACAAGTTTATCCAAACAGGCATATAAGGAATTGAAACCTAGCTTTATGTGTAAGTAGCTTATAACCTAATAATATATTCTTATAGCTAAGCCAATCACAGTATCTTACCACACAGCTAAGTGCAGGCTGAAGTCTGCCAAATTATGCTTAGATTAGACAAATGCAAGACTGCACCAATCAGGTAATCTTTTTTTTTTAAACTTTTATTTAGTAAATATAAATTTCCAAAGTAGAGTTTATGGATTACAATGGCTTCCCCCCCATTAACTTCCCTCCCACACGCACCCCTCCCATCTCCCGCTCCCTCTCCCATTTCATTCACATCAAGATTCATTTTTAATTATCTTTATATACAGAAAATCAATTTAGTATATATTAAGTAAAGATTCATCAATTTGCACCCACACTGAAACACAAAGTGTAAAATACTGTTTGAGTACTAGTTATAGCATTAATTCACATTGGACAACACATTAAGGACAGAAATCCTACATGAGGAGTAAGTAGACAGTGACTCCTGTTGTTGACTTAACAAATTGACACTCTTGTTTATGGCGTCAGAAATCTCCCTAGGCTCTTGTCATGGGTTGCCAGGGCTATGGAAGCCTTTAGGGTTCGCTGACTTTGATCATATTTGGACAAGGTCATAGTCAAGGTGGAAGTTCTCTCCTCCCTTCAGAGAAAGATACCTCCTTCTTTGACGGCTTGTTCTTTCCACTGGGATCTCACTTGCAGAGACCTTTCATTTAGGTCTTCTTTTTTTTTTTTCCAGAGTGTCTTGGCTTTCCATGCCTAAAATACTCTCATGGGCTCTTCAGCCAGATCCGAATGCCTTAAGGACTGATTTTGAGGCCAGAGTGCTATTTAGGACATCTGCTATTCTATGGGTGTGCTGCGTATCCCGCTTCCCATGTTGGATCTTTCTCTCCCTTTTTGATTCTATCAGTTAGTATTAGCAGACACTAGTCTTGTTTGTGTGATCCCTTTGACTCTTAGACCTATCAGTGTGATCAATTGTGAACCGAAATTGATCACTATGACTAGTGAGATGGCATTGGTACATGCCACCTTGATGGGATTGTATTGGAATCCCCTGGCACATTTCATTTCTAACTCCACCATTTGGGGCAAGTCCAATTGAGCATGTCCCGAATTGTACATCTCCTCCCTCTATTATTCCTACTCTTATATTTAACAGGGATCACTTTTCAGTTAAATTTAAACACCTAAGAATAATTGTGTGTTAATTACAGAGTTCAACCAATAGTATTAACTAGAACAAAAAAATACTAAAAGGAATAAAGTATTAAATTGTACATCAACAGTCAGGACAAGGGCTGATCAAGTCATTGTTTCTCATAGTGTCCCTTTCACTTCAACATGTTTCCTTTTTGGTGCTCGGTCAGTTGTCACCGATCAGGGAGAACATGTGATATTTGTCCCTTTGGGACTGGCTTAATTCACTCAGCATGATGTTTTCCATATTCCTCCATTTTGTTGTAAATGACCGGATTTCATTGTTTTTTTACTGCTGCATAGTATTCTATAGAGTACATGTCCCATAATTTCTTTATCCAGTCTACTCTAAGTCATATTCTGTTCAATTGATATAGAACTTGGTGGGTAGGAGATTCAGGACCACCTCTAATCTCAAATGCTGCCTGGTTCTAGAACACTTTTTTGGTACAAGTAGACTTTGATAAATTATACTTGCTCCAGTTTTTGTTTGAACAGTTATAACTTTAATACAAGGCCTGAGCTAAGAGCATAATTTTTATATTGTACTTATATTTGTGTAACAACAGTAGATAAACTTGTCTACCTGTGCTTATTGGAATAAATGATGCTTAGAAAATTGGTATGAAAGTTTGGGCAGTTTGTTTTATATGGTTTTGGTTTTTAGTGGTAGACTACTAATATAAATTTGGGCAGATTTCTTGGACGATAGTAAAAGTGACAATCCTGTGATGGGAAGGAAGGAAATCAATCATGTGTCTGACACTACACTACAGGTTTTCACACACATTAGCTCATTAAGCTCTGAGAGTTTAATTTTTTTTTTTTATTTGCCAGGTAGAGTTATAGACAGTGAGAGAGAGAGATGGAGAGAAAGGTCTTCCTTCCGTTGGTTCACTCCCCAAATGGCCACCACAGCCAGCGCTGCACTGTTCCGAAGCCAGGAGCCAGGAGCCTCTTCCTGGTCTCCCATGTGGGTGCAGGGGCCCAAGCACTTGGGCCATCCTCCATTGCCCTCCCGGGCCATAGCAGAGAGCTGGACTGGAAGAGGAGCAGCCGGGACTAGAACCCAGCGCCCATATGGGATGCCAGCACGGCAGGCGGAGGATTAACCAAGTGAGCCACGGCGCTGGCCCTGAGAGTTTAAATTTTTAAAATGTTACCTGGTCAGTAAGTCATGCGATTATAATTCTGAAATTCAGCCCTGCTGATGGTCCTTACATGTGAGAAGGGAATGGAATTAACACCCAATGGCCTCTGTGAACCTAGTATTGATAGTGATTCTACTAGGTTAGGTAAACTTATTTTTACAGTTTGATTTATATTGTGGGGGAATATTTAAATTTATCAATTCCTAAAATCCTGTTCTTGCGTGACATGGTATGTCAACAAAATAGAGTGGGCGGCAGAAGAAGTGAGTCAGCTCAACCAAAGGAAGAAATTTTAAAAAGAACCAAGGTACTGTACCTCGAGACAATGTGCTTTTCCCATAGAAAAATGAACTGACTGATCACGCTCAGGAGAACTAAAAGGGATTTCTGTATTAGGGTTTAATGGCATCTAAGACACATTCCAGTCAATGAATTCATGAAAAAGATTGATAGCTATAAGAGATTGTAAGAACACAACACTCAAAGGTTTTAGCTTCCTGTACCACCATTGTCCCTATCAATCATGCCATTGCCAACTCAAAGTCTAAAGCAACTGCTGAGCAGCACTGCACTTAGGACAGGAGAACTCTGAAGATCACAGGTTACTGTTGATTTCTGCTTATATTGCAATGTCTAATCAGCTAAACAAACTTGAATCACATTAACTATGATGCCCCAGGCATTGAGATAAATGCTGACTGAAGTGAAAAATGACTCTCCTGATGTTTCATGACCTTGTGAAGGAGACACATGAATGACCAGTGGAAAAGCAACATGCTTTCATATGGCTGAGTTACACCAAAACGTTAACTTTCTTTTTTTTTTTGCTTTTCTTTCTTTTTTTCTTTATTTTATTATTATTATTATTATTATTTTTTGGACAGGCAGAGTGGACAGTGTGAGAGAGAAACAGAAAGGTCTCCTTTGCCGTTGGTTCACACTCCAATGGCCGCCGCGGCTGGCGCGCTGTGGCCGGCGCACCGCGCTGATCTGAAGCCAGGAGCCAGGTGCTTCTCCTGGTCTCCCATGGGGTGCAGGGCCCAAGTACTTGGGCCATCCTCCACTGCCTTCCCTGGCCACAGCAGAGAGCTGGCCTGGAAGAGGAGCGACCGGGACAGAATCCGGCGCCCCGACTGGGACTAGAACCTGGTGTGCTGGCGCCGCTAGGCGGAGGATTAGCCTGTTAAGCCGCGGCACCGGCCTAAAACGTTAACTTTCATACTCTTTTGTAAAACTACTGTCCATCAGCAGTTGTGCTAGGCCTTTATTTCTTTATTTTTCCTTTTTCTTCTTTCTAGAAGAATATGATGATGAGGCCTTTTGTGGAACTTCTGTGTTGTATAAAGGCACCCAAATATTTCAATAGAATACCTACTCACTGTTGTCTTTGTCAACAGGAAGGAATTTGGTATTGGATAAAAGTGGGAGAGGAAGAAATTTACCAAATAACAGCTTTGAAGGTAATCACTGAAATATTTCAATAAAATTTTGCATTTTTTGATTTAAAATTCAAAGTCTTTATTAATAATTTTAGCACTCTACACATATTAGACTCCCTTTTTGCACAGATGATAAAATTAAGAACAAGAAAAATCAAGAAAATTGGTAAAGGATTCTCAGCTAAAAAACGTAGTACGGAGCTTGGATTCAGAGCTTGGGTGCTTGCCCTGCTGCCCACATGTCAGTTGCATGTCTCTGGGTGTTGAGTATGGCCAAACTGTGACAGATCCTAAGAGTAAAGGAATATGGAAGCATATGTGTATCTTGTTTTTTTTTGTGTGTCTTCTTAGCTTCTTTTTAAAACTTATTTTTATTCACATGACATATTCACAGCTGAGCGAAGCATGAAACATATCAACACTAGCCATTAAGTATTTCTGTATTTAAGCACATCTCTATACTATTTTGTTAGTGAATGTTTAGTCAGATATCTCCTAGTAATTAGCAAAGGAGGGATATTATCTAGATTTATCCCCTTCAATGTAAATATATTCATATAGATTATTGTGCATTCTTAAATTGGATTTCTTAGGAGCATGTGAGCTTAGATGAATAACTTTCTATATATATACCCCACCCAAAGTCTTAGTCTTTGTACATTGAAGTCAACAAAGCAATAACCTGAAATCTAAATTATGACATCTATAAATAATAGGACATAATGAATAAATATACATATAATATATCATACCTTTAGCCTTTAATTTAATTGGTTTGTTTTTGATGACACCTGGATGACTTGGAACAATTCTTACAGTGGTTCTATCTTCCTTGCTCATCAGTGATTTAAAAAAAGATGACATGATTATTATTGGTGTACTCCCAATAAGCAAATTCTCCAAGACTTAGCTGAAATGCCACCCTTCTTTATCTTTTATCCGTGTGAAGTTAATAATTTTAAATTGAAACATTGAACTATATCAATCTATTATCTGTTTATCTATTTTCAAGTATCAGCATATTAGCCACTATTGGTAACTAATTTCCTAACTGACCAGCTATATCAAACTATTGAGATGACACTGGGATCACTACAGTATTAGCAAGAAGGAATATGGATCTGAATGGGTGCAACTGATTACATTTGACGGCCAGCTCTACCAGGAACACATGTATTATCTTATTATCTGACAATGCTTGGGATGGAAGTCAAAGAATATGAGAAAAGATTTATGAGTATTTAAGAAATTTTTTGTGCAATTCAGTATTTGTCAGGATCACATATATATTGATTAAATAGGGTATATGTATGATCATCTAAGAATGTGCAGATCAAGCTATGGCACATCTGTGTGAGCTAGTAGGAGAATAACAAGGATTGTTGTAAGGACTGAATGAAAACTCCATATGAAGTTCTTCTCAAATTCTTGAAAGACAATATGCATTAAATAACAACAATAGTGGTGATTGCATAATTCTTTTTTATATCTCTACTGTGATACATAATTTTTAAATTATGTAATTTTTTTTCATCTCATTTAAAAGAGAAGGGAGAGAAAAGAGAGACAGATAGGGAACTTCCATTCACTGGTTCACTCTCATTGCCCACAACAAACTGGGCTGAGTTAGACCAAGACCAGGAACCTGGAACTCCATCCAGCTCTCCCACTTGGCTGGCAGGGACCCAAATACTAGAACCTGCTGCCTTGCAGGGTGTGCATTAGTAGGAACTGATCAGAAGTGGAGCCAAGACTCAAACCCAGACACTTCAATATGGAATGGGGGTGTCCTAAGTACTATTTTAACCATTGTGTCAAATACTTGCCCCATGATTTCATAATTTTACCAATTTACACAAGGATGTAATCAGCAAAGCAGGCAAACAGTGATTTTATATTTACCCTGTTTTGTTCTGCAAAAGATGAGAAATATCAAGTACGTGGTTGTGCCAGCAGGATCTTGTGCTTCACACCAATAAAGGGATTTTCATGTGAATTCCAAAGGAAATTTCAAATGATATTCTTCTAAATTTGAGTTAGCTTCTGTGGGTCACACCTGACGAAGTCACTAACATGTGAAATTCTACTTTCTATAATATTGCTTTGGTATATTGATTGGTTTTACCAGCTTAACCTTTCTGAGTCTGTTACTGTTTCAAAAATGTTGTTAGTGTTTGGTATACTAAACATTAAATGGATGGTACAGTATATTGATTCTAAACCTAATTTTGGTTTCCAGGGTACTGAAGATAACTGAATCTGGCATTTAGAACATTCCAATACAGCATGAGAATTCTTTAAAATATTTCTTTCTGAAAAAAGACATTATAAGCACATTTAAAGAGTTCCTAGTAAAAATTAAGTCTATGCAAATTTTTGTTATTGAAGATATCATTAGGCAGCATTGAAGAACTAAATTTATTCCAATAATCATTACAATGATGAAAAAATTCCTTGCTTCAATAATTGATTTATGCTTCATTTAAATGTACAGAGTAGTTCCAATATAATTTCTTATTAGCTCTAATGACGAATTTTAAAGTAGCATGACTCTGAAATAAAGATGAAAATTCTCTGTACAACTTATTGCATTTAAATGGATTTAATATTTAATATTTAAAAAATCATTTGATGTAAATAGCCATCATGAATCACTGCAAATATACTAAGATGTAATTAAATGCTTTTTTCTTTTCAAATGCATCTACTTGTTTCATAATAAATTATTTTTGTAGTCTTTCTTCTTTTCAGCTCTGCTGTTACTTTTGAAATTATTTTAAATTGTGAAACATCATCAACACTAAAAAAAATCTGCCAATTAAAAAATCCTCCTAGACAAATTCAAAATAATTATATTATTATTTAACATTCACTTTTATCTTGCAATTATTTAAACCATAATAGTAAACACTTAGATTTCTAAAACAGAAAGGAAAAAGGCAAAACTTGGGGGAGGGACAAGAGCCTGTGCTTACCAAGCTTTCACTGTATACAGTTGAAGACATAGAGAAATTACCCCTTGACCTAATTTTGTAGTTGAAATTTTCTGGTGTGACATTAACTGTTACAAACCCGGGAACTGGTCAGGGAAAGAGATTGCAGCATTGTGGCATGTGGCATGGCAGGTTAAGTTGCGCCTGCAATGCCGACATCCCATATGAACTCTGGTTCAAGTCCAAGTTGCTCTACTTCCAATCCAGCTCCCTGCTAGTGTGCCTAGGAAAGCAATGGAAGATGGCTCCAGTATTTAAGCCTCAGTCACCTATGTGGGGGACTTGAGTAAGGTTCCTGGCTCTGGCTTGGCCCAGTCCTGACCATTGTGGCTATCTGGGGAGTGAAGCATCAGTTGGAAGATCTCTTTCTCTCTCTCTAACTCTGCCTTTCAAATAAATACATAGATCTTAAAAAAAGAAAAAAAAAACAGGCTGGGTACAGGTTTAGTATTTTTCCTACTGGATAGATTCAGAAGTCAGGCACTTAGAAGTACAGTTGTCAGAAAAACTGACAGGAAATCTAAGATTTCATGAGTCAGTTGTATAGCATTGTGTGTCAGGTGTGGTCCCTATAAGAAGGCTGGGCAGTGAGAGCTGTTAATCTGATGCTCTCTGGTTCTTAAGAATGTGACGAATCACACACGCACCATACACCCATACAGTCAACTAATAAGAATTCTGAGACAATCCCTGATGCATACTACATGAAGGATAAACGTATATTTAATGTACTAGAGGCGTCTGGGCATGTGTGGTAGCACCTGAAGCACTGAAGACCTGACTCTGGGCGCTTAGCATGTAGAGAAAGGAGTCTAGAGAAAGGAGCCACAAGCTCTAGTTTATACTCAGTTACTCTCTTGGCAGTGAGTCATTCTTACTTTTCTGTCAGTCTCTTGGGGTTCATAGATGAATGATATGAGTTGGTGTTTGTTAAAATTAAGTTGACTATGATTTCATCATCTAAATGGGAGAGGAGCCTAGAGGGTGGTGATATTGTTAATTATCTTGAGGCAATGTACATCAACCAAGACCATCCTGGGCCAACAGGGATATTATGTTCGCAAAGAGTAAGGCACTGTCGAACTATGGGATGTGAGTGGTAGTTGTGATGGTATTTGAAGCCTAACTTTCAAATTCAATCTGGCAAGATATGGTGAACACTTCTGTGGCACCAAGGGGGAGAAATGCAGATAGTACAATCTGTGAAGTTGTCAATACCTTAGATGGTTACAATCTCCTAAGGAAGAAAACACAGTGATTTTACCTGTCTTCTTCCTATAGTAAACTATGGATGAAAAATTCTTGGTTCTATCAATCTATCAATCATGTTCCAACCATGACCATATTGACATATCTGTGTTAGTCCTCTCTGAACTGCACCTCTCTCCCCCTTCCAGAAACTATCCTTTTGTCTGTCAAATGTTTTCACATTAGAAAGTGAACCTTCCTCATAAAACTTTACAATGCCCCAAAGGACAGATGCTTTAAAAAGGTAAATCAGCCTAACTCCTTTTCGCACTATGGATTGATGTAACAGCCTTCACTTAATCTTGTCAAGTAGAGTTTACAACTGGGTATGATGTTCACATGTAATGAATATCTCTGAATAAGAATTTCTTAATTAAAATTCTTAAAATTTGAAATATTCTAATGTTTTAAAGCCATGTTGAATAGCTATTTAGATTAACCTATACAGTTTGCTTTTTTGTTTGTTTGTTTCTTAAAAAGAGCTTTATTTGTTTATTTGAAAGGTAGAGTTACAGAGAGAGCCAGAGAGATCTTCCATTCATTGGTCCACTCCCCAGAGTGGGGCCACTGCCACCCATGTGGGATATCTGAATGGCATGCCAGGCTCCTGCCTTCAGCCTGGCCTACCCCAGCCTTGCAGGCATTTGGGAGTGAACCAGTGGGTGGAAAATCAACTTCTCTCTCTCTTTCTCTGTCTCTCTCTAAAGATTCAATACCCCATAGTCTTAGTAATAATAACAATATAATTAAATTTCATTGCTTCTATAAGTAGCATCTAATTATTTTTAAAAACAACAGAGAGTTGTGAAAGAAAACATGGAAATTATGGACAACAGTGAATACAGATTCAGTCATTCTCATGTCCCTCACATTGAGACTTATTAATTGCTGGGTGCTGTGTGCAGTGAGGGTCCAGTTGATTCTAATCCAGCTTTATGAAAATGATTGAGGCTGGCGCCGCAGCTCACTAGGCTAATCCTTTGTGGCGCCGGCACACCGGGTTCTAGTCCCGGTCGGGGCACCGGATTCTGTCCCGGTCGCTCCTCTTCCAGTCCAGCTCTCTGCTGTGGCCCAGGAGTACAGTGGAGAATGGCCCAGGTCCTTGGGCCCTGCATCCACATGGGAGACCAGGAGAAGCACCTGGCTCCTGCCTTCGGATCAGTGTGGTGCGCCGGCCGCAGCGGCCATTGGAGGGTGAACCAACGGCAAAGGAAGACCTTTCTCTCTGTCTCTCTCTCTCTCTCACTGTCCACTCTGCTTGTCAAAAAAAAAAAAAATTGAAATTTTTATTCCTTTCTAACAGATGAAGACACTAACATTCAGAGAGGTTCAAAAACTTGTTTAAGTTCCCCGAGTATTAAATGCTGGGGCCTTCATTCAGACCCAGGCAATCTAAATCTAGTGCCTAAGCATTTGATTGCCATGAAAGCCTTCTGACACCCAACTGTGTTCAGTTAAGATGGTGAAGGAGAAAACCATAAAACATGTTACAAACATAAATGCACAAGAGTTCACTATTCAAAGTATTTAAAACATAGAGTTGTTGGTATTGCATTTTGTTGATGTAGGGAAAGAAAGCATTTTCTTTAAGGATAGGTTCACTGACTGACTGAAGTTAGTTATCTCTGAGAATGGTCTACAGACTGAAGTCCATAGAATTCTCATCCATAAACCATATCTATACTAGATTCCTCACAATCTTCAGTTCTTGTATATTCGGTACAACAACGTTTGCAAAGGAAAGTAAGAATTATTATTCTAGATTTTTACTAATTGTGGTTCTTATGTTACATAGTTGTCTCATCCACACATAATGCATATCTACTATTTTTTGTAAAAAGCAACTTGTCTTTATCTAATTTTACATATTCATCAGTTTGGTTTTCTATGAACCATTCTATTTCCTTACATACTTCTACTTACATATTTACTGTATTTAACATACTGAATTGCATGTACTCCCATGGGCACAAACAGGATGAGAGGTGAAAAAAAATGTGCTGTAGGAAGTGTAAACTCAACTGGTATTTGAATACAAACACAAGCGAAGGACATTAGTCTGCATGTTTCAAAGAGGGAATGAAGAAGCGCCAGTCTCTTCCTGGCTGAAGCAAGGCTGCACAATCCCCTGGTTCTTTGTATAGTATTCTGGGAATATCTCTGATTGAAAGAAGTTGTATAAATGCAAAGTAGGAAAAAGGCAATTTCAAGATTACAGGCTGCCCCAGTGTGATAATACATAATCTAAGTGGTGTGATTATGAATAACATATGCTCATTAAAAATTATATATATATGAATACTCTAATGTGTTAAACTTTAAGTATTTTGGGCAATTTTCAAATGCCTCTATATTTTCCTTAGATTCTTCTACTTAAGCATCAAAAACATGTTGCAAAAGCATTAAGGGCTAAAATATATAACCAAATAAATTATGTTTCTTCATTCTAACCATGATATTCTTGAACATAAAAATGTTTAGCAACCTATTACAAAGCAATATATTATAATGCCATATATTACATTAAATCGACATGATGGTTAAAATGTATTTCAACTAAGGTATTTATTTCTGGCTTGATAAAATAATTTGAAAGATGTCAACTCAAAACATAATCCTGACTATTTTAGCAAAATAAAAGAAAGGCACTTTTATTCTAATAAGAATATGCCTGGCCTAAAGTCACACCTTCCTGTGCATCTAGCAGTATTCTCAATTTATCATATTTTTAAAATCCACACCTCATATTTTCTGTTACCTTATATGGATGGTGCTAATGACACACGTACTAAACCTTCTATTAACTCTGTGGTTGAATAGGATTTGTTTAATTTCAGCTGTCAAATAATGTGAAAAAAATTCTGGTAACCCTTGGAGTTAAAATATGTTAGAATTATGAAAGCAAATGTTTCACAAACAGCAATAATTTATTGATCACATTCTCTGCCAGCATAAAATTAAAGTACAAAATATGCCCATTTGGGAAGCCTGATGACTTATTTACTTATTTAAGTGGTTTAAAGCTTTGAACAAGTTTTTTTTTTGTTTTGTTTTGTTTTACTTTTTAAAGCAGGTAAAAGGAATTAAAAGGTTGGGACTTCTTTACTCTGAGTCAAAAAAGAATCTCTGTCTATGATGTAGTTTCTCAGTGATTTAAATAAAAAAAGAAACAACCTGGAAGTTTCCTCAGTAACAATAAATACCTGAACAAAGGGAAATGATCTCCCTTTTCCTTTCTCCAGTCTTATCCCTGATTATCTAGTAGAAATTATTTCTGGTTTGCTGTGTTCTTTTGAGACACCTTTCCCTTTGCATTTATTAATGTTCATAGACACGTGGCCTGTCTCAGATTGAGATCTCTGGAAACAGACTCCAAGAATGGCTGTCATGTGCAGAAGGTTCATGAACATGGCTTTTGGGGACACAGATCTCTAAGGTACACATATACTTCTAAGGAAATGAGGCAGGTTACACTGGGCAGAGCATGCTGATCTTCCATGAAGTTCTAAATCTAGGCCTCAGTCGAACTTCCCAACACCTGAAGAAATTCTAGAGCTCCAAGGAACCTTGAGTAATCAACCCAAATTCAGGCAAGGGTGCTAGGATTTTGTATTCTCATGCCACCCAATTACTGGCCAACCATGAGAAGAAATAAGTAAGTTAATGTATTAAATTAACAATATTTTAAGAAATAATTTACAAGTTTGAATTGATTCCTTACTTAAAATGTTATTAGTCTGTTAAAAAAATTTCAAAAGTTCCACCACAATGTTTATAGAAATATTTGTTCAATGCTGTTTGCAATGTAAATAGTTTTCATCAGCTGTGACTAGAAAATGTTTCCTAATTATAATTTTAATTTGTACTTCCTGATCGTTAGCCTGATTGTACATTTTTATGTGCTTATCATCTGTTGGCTTTTTCTCTTCTTTGATTTCCCTATTCATTTTCTTTTTGTAGTTGGTCTTATTTAGCTAATTCATATTAATATAGCCTATGTTTTAACATTTCCTCCTAAATGATTTTGCTTTTGTAGCTTTAAATACAGAAGACCTACCTTTTATGTCTTCCGAGTTTTCCTCTCTTGGCTAAGAAAATCTGTTGATTTTCATTCTTTATCCTTTTAAAGACAGAGAAAAAAGCAATAGCAAGATTGTCAATGATTTGTCTTAATAATTTTATGTATTTTTATTGTAATATATTTCAAAGCATACATAAAAATATAAAGAAAACTTTAATATGTAAAATAGATTTAGTAATTTTTTGCATTTTGTCATATTCACTTCATATGTAAACATTATATATTATATAGACATAGATATAGCGCATACATATTATCTCATTTGAAACCAAGAGCGTATATATTACATTAAATCACATAACCTGGGATTCATGACAAATATCATAAACCTAGGAAAGAAGGGTATAAACCTAGGAAAGAAGGTTTAAGGGGTATAATTCAGTTAAGGTAACATATATAAATATCTATGTACCAAAAAATATGGCTTCTATACATTTTAAAAATCTTGTGAGCTTTTCTGTGTGTTCTAAAGTGAATATGTGTGTTAATTATATTTCATTACCAGACAATAAATGGCGTTTTAATCAAATATCTCTTATTATTCTCTTATTATTCTTTTACAAGTTTATCTTGGGAAATCTTACAGGTTGTTTTTTTTCCATTTTGTGCAATTTACTTGTGTTTTGAAAAGAAAACTAGCATGGCCTTTCGTTATTCTGATAGTGATTCATAAAACATATATTTAAATTCAAGAGAAATATGTTTTTTATGACATAAAAGACTTCCCATCCATGTCTCTCCATTTATCATTTTTTTTTTGATAGGCAGAGTGGACAGTGAGAGAGAGAGACAGAGAGAAAGGTCTTCCTTTGCCATTGGTTCACCCTCCAATGGCCGCTGCAACTGGCGTGCTGCAGCTGGTGCACCGCGCTGATCCGAAGCCAGGAGCCAGGTGCTTCTCCTGGTCTCCCATGCGGGTGCAGGGCCCAAGAACTTGAGCCATCCTCTACTGCACTCCCGGGCCACAGCAGAGAGTTGGCCTGTTATGATTCTTAAATGTATAAGTTTATTCTTAGAAATTTTGTATCATTGTTCTTAAACTTATTCCTACAGAGGGGATTCCAAGATGGTGGAATAGGGAAAGACATACCGCACTAAGCTAGGGATAAACAGTGGGAAAAATATGTGTAAGAAGTGCACTAACTGGGGAGAATTAGAAAACCACAGTGTAAATTCTATAGAAAGAATGCCGTGGATGCACAGCAGAAACATAGACAAAACACACTAAGCAGCTGAGAGCTGGAGTGGGTGGCAGCTTGGAGACAGAGGTGAGACCAACTGTAGTAGCCTGTGGTGAGATATAGTTGTAGAAAGGGTGTAGTATGAGTCTGGCCTGGAGCCCTAGGGGCTAGTAGGTACCTGTAGACACAGTAGAAGTAAAAGGGGCACGTTTCTCTCACTCCATCCACCCCAAGACAGCACCCCACACCCAGCTTAGAGAGGGCAGGTGCCATTATGGGCTTGGGTGGCAGCTATGGAAGCCCTTGTGTGCACTGACAGCAACTGGCTGAGACAGGATGCCATTTTCTTGGCAGTACTGGTGGCATTGGCAGAGAGAGGACAACATTTGGCCAGTGGCTCTTGTGTAAGCATGTTATACAAAGATTCTAGCAGAGAGAAAAATCCACAGTCCCCACTGACTTTGAGTCCAGCTGGGAGGATAGACAGGGGACTGAGCACCCATGTAGGGCTGTGAGGCACCCCCCAGCCTCCCAAAATACCACAGATTCCAAGGCTCAAGCCACTTAGGGGAATATCTGCCTCTCTGTGGACTGTACAGGTTGGCATAGTAGAGCAGAATCTCTGTACCCAACGACTATGGAAGCCTTGTGTGCTAAGCAAGTGGCAACGTGTGGTTGCATGCAAGGGTATAGGGCATAGCTGGATCTCTGGGCAATCACTGTGTGCAGCTCAATATGATTGGAGCTCTCTTGTTG
This sequence comes from Lepus europaeus, assembly GCF_033115175.1. NCBI lineage: Eukaryota > Metazoa > Chordata > Mammalia > Lagomorpha > Leporidae > Lepus > Lepus europaeus. The sequence goes on from NC_084837.1 coordinate 59,613,890, forward strand.
CCTGGGGCAGGTCATTGTATCAGGATTTGTGCTTGGAATGAGGACTGCACAGATCATTTGTAAAGTTCATGCTGCAGTGTGGATGAGTGTTGCACCCAATAAAGACTAACTAGAACTCAGGCATTGATAACTTTGGAGGAGAGGGGGTGAGGCTGTGATTATACCAACAGAGGTGACCACTCCCTGTTTCTGTTAACAAGAGGAAATCTACCACACTGAACTTGGGTGTTACCCTGGATACTCACCCCACCCTAGAGCACTGACCAAAGCTCCTGGGCCACACCCAGCACATACCTCTTGGTATTCACTGAAAGTGTAGACATTCCACTAAGCCACAGAGGCGTAGTTCAAAGACAAAAGCCATTAGAGGTAATAAAAACAATAGGTATCACCACAAATGCCTATAAATTAATGCAGAGATTCAAGAAACAAGAATAAGGAAGATATCATGACTCCCCACCCCCATGCCTGCAAGGAACCCAACATTTCAATTTTAGAATATGAAGATGAAGAGATTGATGAATGCTGGACATGGAATTAAAAATTAATCATGGGATTGCTCAAGAGCAATCAGAAGGAAATCTATGAACTAAAGAAATCCATACATGACATGAATGAAAAATTTTTCCCATGAAATTGAGATTTTAAAGAGAAATCAAAATGAAATATTAGAAATGAAGAATGCAATAGATCAAATAAAAATGAGGTAGAAAGCCTTAACAACAAAGTTGGTAAGGCAGAAGAAAGGATATCTGAGCTAGAAGACAAATTTTTATAAACTTTTCTATCCAAAAAGAAAGTAATTAGAAAAATTAAATATAATGTTGGAGATTTATGGGATACTATCAAATGACCCAACATATGGATCTTAGCAGATCCTGAAGGCATGGAAACAGAGAATGGACTAGAAGGTCTATTTAGTGAAATAATTACAGAAAATCTCCTCAATTTGATGAATGAAAAGAATGTCCAAGTGCAGGAAGCACATAGAACTCCTAATAGACATGACTAGAAAATGTCTTCACCATGACACATTGTAGTGAAACTTTTCACAATAAATCATAAAGATTCTGAAATGTGCATGAGAGAAATGCCAGTTTACTTTCAGAAAATCTTCAATTAGACTCACAGCTTTCTCATCAGAAACTCTTCCGGCTAGGAGAGACTGCAGCGATATAGTCAAGTCTTAAGAGAAAAAAACTGTCAACCCAGAATACTGTACACTGCAAAAATCTCATATATTAATTAAGATGAAATGAACACCTTCCATAACAAACAGAAATTGAAAGAATTTGTCACCACTTATCCAGCTTTACAAAAAATTCTTAAGGACGTGCTACACACTGAAACCCAGAAACATAGCCATCATTATGAAAGAAGTGAAGGCAGAAATCTCCCAATAAAAGCAAAAAACAAATCCAAAGTAAACAATAGGAATATTTATGGAAAAATGGCAGGGCTAAGTTGTTACTTATCAATAGTCACCTTGAATGTAAATAGCCTCAACTCTCCAGTTATGAGATACAGACTGACTGAGTGGATTTAAAAGCAAGACCCATCTATTTGCTGCCTTCTAGAAATACTTCTTGGAGCAGGCACTGTGGCATAGCGGGTAAAGCCGCTGACTGCAGTGCCGGCATTCCATATGGGTGCTGGTTTTAGTCCCTGCTGTTCCTCTTCTGATCCAGCTCTCTGTTATGGCCTGGGAAAGCAGTGGAAGATGGCCCAAGTTTTGGGCCCCTGCACCCATGTGGGAGTACCGGAGGGAGTTCCTGGCTCCTGGCTTTAGATGGGCACAGCTCTGGCCATTGTGGCCATCTGGGGAGTGAGCTAGCAGATGGAAAACCTCTCTCTCTGTCTCTGCCCCTCTGTAACTCTGCCTTTCAAAAAATCTTAAAAAAATAAAAGAAACACATCTCATCAACAAAGATACATGCAGACTGAAATTGACAGGATGGAAAAAGGTATTCCATGCTAATGGAAAGCGAAAAAGGGCAGTTGTAGCCATCCTAGTAACAGACAAAATACACTGAAAAAGAAACACTCAGTAAAGTGAAGAGGCAACCAACAAAATGGGAGAAAAAATTTGCAAACTATGCAGTTTATAAAGATGAATATCCAGAATATATAAAGAGTTCAAGAAACTCAACAACAAGACAATAGCAATTCAGTTAAGAAATGGGCATAGGATTTGAACAGCCATTTTTCAAAAGAAATTCAGATAGCCATCAGAGGCATAAAAAATGCTCAGGATCCCTAGCCATTAAAGAAATGTAAATAAAATCTACAATGATGTTTCACCTCACCCCAGTTATAAGGGCTTTCATATAGAAATCAACAAAGAATAAATGCTGGTGAGGATGTAAGGAAAAGGTACCCTAATCCACTATTGGTGGAGATGCAAAGTGGTTCAGCCACTGTGTTAGACAGAATGGAGATATAGTAACCCATAAGCTGTACTTTGGAAATTTATATTCATTAAATAAAAGTTTAATAAAAAAAAGAAATCTGAATAAAGACCTACCATATGATGTAGTCATCCCATTCCTGAGAATTTATCCACACGAAAAGAAAAATCACAATTATGAAAGAGGTATCTGTACCCTCATGTACATTGCAGCTCAATTCACAAAAGCTAAGATATGTAATCAACCCAGTTATCCTTAAACTGATGACTGAATAAATTATGGTATATATACATATGGAGTACTACTCTGTTATAAAAAAGAAAAAAACAAAATCCTGTCTTTTGCAGCAAGATGGACGAAACTGGAAACCATTGAGGTAAGCCAGTTCCCAAAAGACAGATATCAAATTGTTTCCCTGATCAAGGGTAACTAATAGAGTACCTAAAATGTAATGTATTGGAGTGAAATGGACATTTTGAGATTCAATGATTGTTTACAGCCCTTGTCTCTTCTGTTGAGGAACAGTGGTTTTTTTTTTTTTTTTTTTCCTTCATGCTATTTGTTAAACTCTTTTACTTAGTGTAGGGTTAACTTTACAATCATTAAGTAAACTGAAAATAGATGTTTGTAAAAATCAAGAGTGGGAATGCGAAAGGGAGGAGGAAGAAGTGTTGGATTGTGGTTAGGGAGAGAAGTATCATTATGTTCCTAAATCTGTATATATGAAATACACAAAATTGTATAGCTTAAATAAAATAAATTTATTCCTACATATTTTGTGCAGTTTTAAATAACATTAATTGTTATTATTTTTTGACAGGCAGAGTTAGACAGTGAGAGAGAGAGAGAGAGAGACAGGGATAAAGGTCTTCCTTTTCCATTGGTTCACCCCCCAGATAGCTGCTACGGCCGGCGTGCTGCACTGATCCGAAGCCAGGAGCCCAGTGCTTCCTCCTGGTCTCCCATGTGGGTGCAGGGCCAAAGGACTTGGGCCATCCTCCACTGCCCTCTCGGGCCACAATAGAGAGCTGGACTGGAAGAGGAACAACCAGGACAGAATCCGGTACCCCAACCAGGACTAGAACCCGGGGTGGTGCTGCAGGTGGAGGATTAGCCAAGTGAGCTGCAGCGCAGGCCTGTAACATTAATTATTTTAAAATTTTGGTTTCTAACAGATTAGGACTGGTGCATATCCATTAATTATTCAATAAATCTTATTGAACACATATTTTACATCTAGCATAGTTCTAGGTACTAGTAATAAAACTGTGAATAAGATAAACTCCTTGTATTTGTGCAGATTATCTTCGGATGATGAAAGAGAAAATAAAATTCATATAGCCTTATCAGGTGATCATAAGTGGCATACCAATTAATTTGCTTTAAATTGATTTCCCCACGAGACTACCTAGGAAAAAGTACATAGTTGTGTAATAGAACATAAATTTTGAGTTTTAAAAACTTTAGTTATTTTCGTTTTTTTAAAGGGAGAGATGAGGGGGCCAGGAGGAAGAAAAGGAAGTAGAGGAGAAGAAAGAGGAGAAGGAGAAGAAGGGAGAAAGAAAGATATCTTCCACATTCGTTCACTTTGCAAATTACTGCAACAGCCAGGCTGGGGCTGTTTTCAATTCTTTCTTAAGAATGACAAGTTGGGCCAGTGCTGTGGCGTAGCAGGTAAAGCCGCCGCTTGCAGTGCCAGCATCCCTTATGGGCACCAGTTCAAGTCCCGGCTGCTCCACTTCTGATCCAGCTCTCTGCTATGGCCTGGGAAAGCAGTAGAAGGTGGTCGAAGTCCTTGGGCCCCTGCACCCATGTGGGAGACCTGGAGGAAGCACCTGGCTCCTGGCTTCAGATTGGCGCAGCTCTGGCAGTTGCAGCCAATTGGGAGTGAACCAGTGGATGGAAGAATTCTCTCTCTCTCTCTCTCTGCCACTCCTTTTCTCTCTGTGTTACTCTGACTTTCAAATAAGTAAAATAAGTCTTTAAAAAAATGAAAAGCTTCAGAACTATAAAGTAGAAATGACTAAAATTATTCAAATTTATAATTTCCTTCACAATGTTAAATTTATATAAGTTTTGTCATATGTTCATACCAAAGTTGTTTATTGAGAGAAATCAGCTACAAAAAAACTAATAAATCCTCCTGTGTTCAGCTAGTTTAAATAGTATTTGGTTGCTGATGCCGCCATAGCTCACTAGGCTAATCATCTGCCTGCGGCACTGGCACCCTGGGTTCTAGTCCCGGTTGGGGTGCCGGATTCTGTCCCTGTTGCCCCTCTTCCAGGCCAGCTCTCTGCTGTGCCCCAGGAGTGCAGTGGAGGATGGCCCAAGTGCTTGGGCCCTGCACCCACATGGGAGACCAGGAGAAGCACCTGGCTCCTGGCTTCGGATCAGCGAGATGCGCTGGCCGCGGCGGCCATTGGAGGGTGAACCAATGGCAAAAAGGAAGACCTTTCTCTCTCTCTCTCACTATCCACTCTTCCTGTCAAAAACAATAAATAAAATAAAAAAATAAAAAGAATAGTATTTGGTTAATGATCATAAGCCTTTTAGATTTGGAATTTATGGGAAGGGTTAAGAGAATTTTGCATGTTGTTTTCTTTATGTTTTTTGATATATTTGAACTCTTATGTGTTTCTGCCCATTATTGTAAGTCAAACAGAACACATTTCTACAGCATTTTGCTTTATATTCCTCTAGTCATTTCCAAATCTTTATTTGAACTTGTTTCTGGTCTGGACAGCTTCTCCTCCCTACCCTCACTTTAGAGTTTGAATTGTTTTAGCTGATAATTGTTTGTTTGTTTTTTACTGATCATGGATTAGACAAATATTGATTTTAAGAAGTTTACTTAAACTTCTGGTTTGAGAAAAACAAAGGAGTGTTTGTAGCTGAAATAAAGATATGATTACGTTTTCTTTTGTTAATCTGCCTATGGAAGCACACTCACGGTACAGATGTTTCTAGGCAAAAGGCATCAGATAGTGGTATTTACTGCTTCAGTTAGTGGTCTCAGAAAGGAGCATTTTTTATTCAAAGATTTCTCTTTTCTTTGGCAACCACATCTAGCCAAAGTTTAAAGACTGGTAGAAGATTACAAAGTGAGCTTTAATTTGGAATCAGCTATAACCTTTTTTTTTTTTTTTTTTTGGACAGGCAGAGTTAGAGAGAAAGGAACCTTTTAAAAAACAAAAACAAAAAAATCAGACCTAGTCAACAAGCAAAGTCAGTAGAAAAAAAGAGGTGATGAGATCCAGTGTTTGTTTATATTTGGTTTTCAGTCTCTTTGAGTTATCATTCTCCTCCATAGCATATTCTCTCTTTCTTTCTTTCTTTTTTTTTTTTTTTACAGGCAGAGTGGACAGTGAAAGAGAGAGAGAGACAGAGAGAAAGGTCTTCCTTTTTGCCGTTGGTTCACCCTCCAATGGCCGCCGCAGCCGGCGCACCGCGCTGATCCGAAGGCAGGAGCCAGGTGCTTCTCCTGGTCTCCCATGGGGTGCAGGGCCCAAGCACTTGGGCCATCCTCCACTGCACTCCTGGGCCATAGCAGAGAGCTGGCCTGGAAGAGGGGCAACAGGGACAGAATCCGGCGCCCCAACCGGGACTAGAACCCGGTGTGCTGGCGCCGCAAGGCGGAGGATTAGCCTGTTGAGCCACAGCGCCGGCCATTCTCTCTTATTAATATCATCCCAAATATCTGCCAAATATCAGGAATGTTACTGCATAATACAAAATGTCTTGGAATTTAAAGTTGGGATATCAGTGCACTACTACCTATTTTTAGCTTTCCATGATTGTTAATAATTCCATTTTGAATTATTCCTCTCTTCCAGGTGCTAGATGAGTTTAATTTAGAATGAGTTTGCATGGCCTCAAAGTTAAGGCTATAAAGTTCCTCTTCTTGGGAAGAATGCTCTTCCTTGGCTTAGTTCCCTTGTTAAGTCCCAATCACTTCTGTTGGAATGGATTCTGACTATACTCTCTGAGAAAAGATAATTCACCTATATGTATTATATATTTCCACATAATTATGGGTACTCATATACAGATGTTACCTGTCCTGCTTCCCTCACCCCATGAGGTACCAAGTAATTTGAGATCAATCCTTATTCAAATCCATGTATGAAAAAAGGCAGATGATAAAAGAATAAAGAAATAAAAAATAAATGTCAATGACAATTGAGATTTGAAGCATCCATGACAGCAAACAAATAATGTTGCGTGGAGGTATTCTTACTGTGCCTTACCACCACCCTCACTGAGCCTTTGTATTGCTTGATAGGTAAGCCATGGCTCCAATACACAAATATTTTAATATCATTACCCAGTTTAAAATTTGCTCTACATAGATCTAACTATATCTCTGACTCTATTGTTCGGTGCCATTCTAGTCACTCACTTCATCATAGATACATCAAATTTATTCTGAGCTCCTCCAATGCTCTCCTGGATTCTTTCACTACTCTGAGCCACTCTTCATACTATTCCCTTGGCATAGAACATCCTTCTCCTTCTAAGTCCTTTGTGTTCGTCAAAACATTAATTCATTGGTCTTTTTTCCTAGATTCCCCACTTTGCCTATTAACTTCAGTTCCCAGGTATAATATTTCCCAAGTATATTTTTGTATGTATATTTTTTAATATTTTAAGATATATTTATGGTCTACTTGGCATTTGCAGCTAGTAGAATTTTAAATTTCTGGTACTTAGCAGAGCATACTAACATAACAGATTTTTGATAAATAACATAGAATAAACACATAGCACCTTTTGCATAAAGCAAAACAGAGCAACCATTCCAAAACTGATGCTTAGGAAAAATGTCATCAAACCATTCTCCAAAAAGGACATAGATAAGTATAATAAATAGATAATTATTATAATCAATCTAATTATTTTTAGTTTAATGTGGGTTTTGAGAAAGAAATGCTATCTTAACATGGTATATATGATATAATTGATATTTTAAACTGTAAGCCATTTTTTCCTAAGCTAAAGGCTCTTAACAAGGCCTGTGCATCACTTTTAGTCACAGGGCACATGCAATATCACAAAATTTTTAACAAAATTCTTACATCTTCTAAGTGAAGAAAAATACTTCATAGAAGTTTACTAAATTTTTGAAAAAATATCTTGAGTCAAAATCTATCAGCATGTTAATGTCAACTTCTTCTTTTCCCTCCTGAATTCATTGTTTTGTCCATTAAAGTATTTTCATTTCTGTTAACACCTAGACATAAAAATATTTCTGATCAAAATATCTACAGCAGTGCCTATATTAAGAGAGAGTGGGCCACTACTCTTTTGTTCCTTATTCACTGGTAGGGAAGAACCCCAGAAAAATACACTAAGGACTCAATTTCCTGGGTATATAAGAACCAGGACTGAAAAAAAGAGATGGACTTTTAATATCTGCCACTCTCAAGAAAAAAGAAAAAGGGGCAGAGTTTTACAGCTTAGCTTAATGGAGTAAAACAAAGCCTTCTTGGTACATAGCAACACAAACTACTTAGAATAAAAATCTAGGGTTCTATGTTGTGGCACAGAAAATTAAACCACTGCCTCCTATGCTGGTATTCCATATCAGAGTGTCAGTTCAAGTCCCTGCTGCTCTGCTTCTGATCCAGCTTCCTGTTAATGCATCAGGAAAGAGAGCAAATAATATCTCAAGTGCTTGGGTCTCTGCCACCCATGTGGGTGATCAGGAGGCAGTTCTTGGTTCCTGGCTTCCACTTGGCCTAGATCTTGCTGTGGTAGTCATCTGAGGAGTGAACCAGTGAATGGAAGAACTCTCTCTCTCTCTCTCTCTCTCTCTCTCTCTCTCTCTGCCTTCTGAATAAATAAATAGGTAATCTATTAAAAGTTTTTAAATTTTATATTTGACAGATTCCTTATTAAGGCCATGAAATAAGGAGTTGGCAGGCACTATTTCCTCTACCAGCAATGCTATTTCATAGCTTTCCCTGGGTAACTTTTCCTCTTCTTTCATTCTTGGCTTCAGTAGACTTCTAGAAAGTCTTTCCTGATTCCACAAGGCCTCTGAATGGCTTGAGTGAACTTGAGTTCATATGAATTCCCATGATAGCTCTGTACTTTGCTGAATGCAGTACAGAGACAAAGGGATGTAGACAGAGACCAAGATTCTTAGCAGAGTCTGTGTTTTACTGTCCCAGTACCTAGGACAGCATCTGTGTGTTTGTTCCACATATATGTGTTTAAATTAATGAGTAAATGAATGATGAGTATATAAGGTCACAGGAGAGGAAGAATGCACACCAGACAAATCCAGAGACAATCATTTTGTTCATTCATTAGTCAGGTAACTTCAAAGATTATATCTGGGTTTGATTACTATTTATAGCTTGAAATATGTATGACTGTTTAAGATAATATTTTACATAATACAGAATAGATTTCTCACTCTAAGATATGGTTTTTGTTGTTGTCAACTACTCTTTTAGTCGTCTTCCCAAATATCTGAAGTTTAGAATCATTTCTATGTATTTTTATAGATAGGTGTCTAAACTTAGTATAACCTGCCCACAAGACTCTGGCTCTGATTCCAGTATTCCCAGTATTCAAATCTGAAGGAGCAGCACCTTATACAGAATGCTCTTTTATCAAGATGCATAGCTGATTCTTGTCTGAGTTCTTACATACTACAATAATCTCAACCCAGCACAAGAGCAGACCCAGAAAACACAAAACAACAAAATTCTGGCTCTCAGTTTGGAACCCAAAAGAAAATCAAGAAGATTGTAAATTCCCAGAAACAATCCAGTATATTCCCTCGGAAAGCTAACTTGCATTCGAACACTCAACTGAGGTACAAAAGGTAGCCTTAAATATTTAAAACTAACTGCAAAGTAAGCTTTGTTTTGAAGAAATTTTCTGTGTGTAGGGGGCAATAAAAGTTGAGGTACATTCTCCTTCCTGAAGTTGGTGGCTATGAGTACAAGCTGTGGCTTAAGAAAACTAGAACTCAACACAAATTTGGCTTCTTAGCTTTTCTTAGAACACGAGCATGTTCAAAGTTCCATTTTTTTTAAACTTAATACTAATGGCACAATTTATAGTTTCTCTCTCCCTCCCTCCCTCTCTCTCTCTCTCTCTCTCTCTCCCTCTCTCTCTCTCTCCTTCCCTCCCTCTCTCTCTCTTTCTCTCTGATACAGCTGCTGACAGAGCCAATGACTTCACTGCACTGTCTTTATCCACCTCACCCTACTTGCCATAGGACTTAGGATCCACTTCATCCTGTTGTATGCTTTAACTTCAGCGTGGTAGGACTTGTGTCTTTGACACAATTCTCCTTTACTCTTTCCTGAGCTCTACCATTTCCTGACTCCAATTATCTCCTAGAACCACTTAAAATGGCCCATTTTGTAAAGCTGATTTGCCCATGAATAAAATATTTAAGAAGTATTTGGCTGTTGATTGTTCATATAAAAATTAAAATTAAGTATTATTCAGATCGTCAAGCAATTAATACTAAAATTGACAAATAAGCTTGAGCAAAAGCAGCTGTTTAGGGCCATCTTTTTCAGTGCATCTATTAATGAGGAGTAAGCAAGAGCTTTTTGAATATGCAGCTTTATTTATTTTAAAAATATTCCATTGCCTTTCAATTTACATCATAACAAAAGTATATATAATGTGGCAGAAATGTTTTATGTGATTAAGAACTGTTTATTCTGGATTTGTAATTAATTTAATTGCAACATATAGAGGACTGTAATTTTGAAAAATTTTCACTCCTGATTTCTTATTATTCAAATAACACTGAAATAAAGTGACACTATGATAAATGACAGCATAACAAGCCGTCACCCTGATTTAATAACATTTTGAAAGAACAATCCACAAAATTCTATATAAATCATATATATGTAAAATCTATGCAAAGAAAAAAAAATTTCTTCAACTTTTGGATCAGAGCAAGCAACTATAGAATGTAATAAACATTTTTGCAAATGTACTTTTATTATTCTAAACTAGTCTTTTTTATATTACATATGTATATTATATATAAAGAACTAATTCAGTCTCTCCATCAAAGGATTTCCTTAACCCTCACTCTCATCTAATGTCAGCAACATACCTTCATTCAAATGAACTATGGTTTTACCAAATTCAATCAGACCTTAAAAGGAAGTACTTAATTAGTTATGTTCCCCTAACAAAGGAAATTATTACACCATACTAATCTATGTTATGGCAAAACTTTAACCCCACAAAAATGATTGCTACCATTAAGAAGATTGATTGAAATATATATAATTCAAAGAACTGGTGAGAAGAAAGTCATCAAATTCAGACTGCATTATTTTTCTACTCAAATGTTATACTAAGATCCCATATAAACTTGTGTCCAAAGTTGAACTGCATTGTGGGCAGTGTTAATAAAATAGTATGGATTAAGTTTATATTTTCCATGTTCATTTAGCTAAATTCACTTCAAAAAATTATAGTCAGTAAGTAGTTTTGAATTTGTAACATCACAAATATAATATTTTTACCACTTGAGGTACTTACATATAAAAATTTTTAAGATGATGGTCTATTTATGGGTTGGACAGGGAGATCTGCCAATTGTACCAAATGTTTAAATTCAAATTTGAGTGTAATTGTTTTCAGATTATTGTAGGAAATTTTGGAAACAGGGAAAGTTAGGAAAAAAGGTAAATGTCCACCCATGGTAAACTGTTATTTACATTTTTTAATTTCTTATAACTGTGTAAAATTATTTTTCCTTTCTGAACAATATCTTTATAAGGCTTTGTCTAAAATATTTTAAATGGATTGGCCATTCTTATATCAAAAAATTTTATCTTACTAGTGTATATATATAAATTAGATTATAATTATATAAATTAGAAATTCATTATAAACAAGTGTTGTACTCATCAAGCAGCTATTTTTGACTGATCATTTTTATTTATCCCCTGATATAGAGATGGTAACAGCTTTACAAGTAAACACAAATGACTAAATTGCCATACATTGCATTATAGGACCTCCTCCTATCCTAAACAGTTCAGGAAAGTTCAGAGAAGTGCATGAAAATATTTTGGTTGGGCATCAAGATGGCAGCTAAGTAAGACATTTGGGGCCCACCCCCCACAGAGACATGGATTTGTACAGCTATGCACACATCAGGTCACATTCACGAGTCTCAGAAGCCGAGTGAGAGATCACGGTGCCTTGTTTGGTTGGAAATTTGCATTGAAGAAAGCAAAGATGAAAGATTTGCTCTTATCATCCCTTCCTAGCTCCAAGGAGTGCAGCCTGAAGATAGATGTCTCCCATGCAGAGAGGAAGAAAGAACTGAATCACAGTGCTAGACCCACTGCAAAAAAATTCAATCAAACTGAGCCCCTAGGCCCCTGTCCCAGGCCAGTACCAGTGGACTGAGTATTTGGACCCTATTCAATCAGGGGACCTTTCCCTCTCCCTCTCCCAGGTGCCAGCAGAGAACAAAACTGCTTCCCGTGGAGAGATGGGGAAAGGGAGTTTATGACTATACCTTGGAGCTCAGGGCTAGGCCCACTATGCCAAGACCCAGAACCTGATAAGGTCCAAATGCATCTACCTATGCCACCACAACCCACACTCCACCCATTCTCCCTACCCCAACCGCCAACCTAATACCAGTGCTCACAGTCTGAGCCTCTAGACTTTCCTGCCATCAGGGCAGAGATCTATGTTGTAGTTGGTTGGACTCCTGTTGGCATGTGTGTCACTGCTGGCATTGGGTTGGCTTAGCCAGTACTCTTGGGAGTTTATGGGTACTGGTAACTATGGAACCCAAGTATGACAAGCCCGGGGCCAGTCAAGTCAACCAGAGGGCTGCTTTTACCATTCTCCTCCAACTTTAGGCAGGCAGCAAGGGGCCACAGGACTGTCTTGAGACTGAGTGCTGGGCTGATATAGCCCAGTGCTTGGAAAATTCTAATGGGTTCCATCCCTAGTCTAGTTCCTATAGATAATCTCTGGATTTACCCAGTATCAGCCAGAAATTTGTTATACCCTGGTAAGACATATTTGTTTTGTTTTGGTACATATCACCACCCGCCTTTTATAGGTCTGTTGTGCACCTCAATATTGCACAGGGCATGGTGACTCTGTGTGTGTGTGTGTATGATTTACCCACTGCTTGTTGGTGTAGCTGAGGGGCTGCTTCTATCACCACTCTTACTTGATTCTTGGGCAGAAAAAGAATCACTGGACTGTGCTGGGACTCAGTATCAGGGTAGTAAAACTTTGCATTGAGCAGATCAAAAGATCCCTGTCCACAGGCCAGTTCCTGCAAACAGACCATCTGGACCAGCTTCAGTGCCAAGCAGAGTTCTTTGGTCATGGTTGAGCAACATTATACTCCAGCCAGCATCACCAGTGGCTAGTGGAAGTGGTGTTGGGCAGTGAGCCCACCTCAGTAGTAGAAAGACCTTAACAGCATGAGCTTTTGTTCTCCACCCAAGTTGCTCTGACCTTTGTGGGCCTTGGCTCTGGATGTGATGTAGCATTGTGGCATTGGTGGTAAAAGGAAAAGCAGTCTGAGTCTACCAGAGGTCCAGGAGGAGGCTTGCCAGCGCTGTGCCAGTTCATAATGAACAACTCGTCAACTGCATAATTGCTACAAGTATGAGTTTGGATAGAATTGTAGGATAGAGTCAGTAAAAACACATCAACAGTGGAACTTGGGCAACCTAAACTTAGGGTGTGAAACAGCACTGAAATAGAAATATCCATAGGCTCAGAAGAAAAACAAACTGCTTAGAAATTCTAGAAGGACAGTCATAAAGGAAGCCAGATTACTATAATCCTTTACGGTACAGACAACATCATACACCAAGAGCCAAGAACTTCCAGATGAAGCATGACCTCAACTAAAGAGCAAAATAAGTGCCAGAAACCAATGATCCAGGAATTTAAATTTCCAAATGCTTAGAAGAAGTTTTAAAAATAGCTATTTCAAGGAAATTCAAGACAACACAGATAAGTAATTCATTCACCTAACAGAGATATCTAATAGAAAGACAGAAGTAATTAAGACATATGAATTAGAAGGTATCAATAGCAGAATCGATCATAGAAAAGAAAGAAACAGTAAGCTAGAAGACAGGCTATTTAAAAATACATAGTTGGAGTAGAAAAAAGTAAAAGAGGAATGAAGAAAGTTCAAGGGAATTATCGGACAGCAAGAAAAAGAGCAAATATCCAAGTTACTGGGATTCAAGAAAGACTTGAGAATGTGAAACTGGTAGAAAGAATATTCAGAGCTAACAACAGCAAACTTCCCAAATCTAGAGGAAGATATAACTATCCAGGTACAGAAATGTCAAAGGTCATGGTCAGATTCAAATCCAAAGAAGCCTATCCTAAGACATGTTATTGTCAAGTTCTTCAAGATTAAAAATAGACAGGATTCCCAGGGCCAGTGCTGAGGCATATAGGTTGAGCCTGTGCCTGCACCTGCTGTGCCGTCATCCCATATGGGCCCCGGTTATTGTCCTAGCTGTTCCTCTTTCAATCCAGCTCTCTGCTATGGCCTGGGAAAACAGTGGAAGATGGCCCAAGTGCTTGGGTCCCTGCACCCCCATGGGAGACCTGGAAGAAGCTCCTGGCTCCATTGTTGTCATTTGGGGAGTGAATAAGTGGATGGAAGACCTTTGTCTCTATCTCTCCCTCTATCTGCCTATAACACTATCTCTCAAATAAATATATACAATCTTTTAAAAAAGTGAGGATTCTCAAGGCTGCAGGAAAAAAAGAAGCAAATAATATACAAAGGGGTTCTAATTCACCTGATTGCAGACTTCTCAGCAGAAACCTTAGGGGCCAGAAGGGAGTGAGATGAGACTTTTGCAATACAGAGGAGGAAAAAAAAATCTCAGTCATGAATACTTTTCCCAGCTATGCTTAAGATATATATTTCTTAAAGATTTATTTTTTATTTGAAAGGCAGAGGCAGAAAGAGAGAGGTCTTCCATCCACTGGTTCACTCCCCAGATGGCTGCAGTGCCTGGAACTATGCCAATCTGAAGCCAGAAGCCAGGAGATTATTCTGGGTCTCTCATGTGGGTACAGGGTTCCAAGCACTTGGGCCATCTTCCACTGCTTTTCGAGGACATAGCAGAGAGCTGGATTGATAGTGGAACAGCCAGGACTCTACCCAGTGCCCATAATGGATGCCAGCACTGCAAGCAGTGGCTTTACCCACTATGCCACAGCACCGGCCCCTATGCTTCAGATATAAGGAAGAGATAAAGATATTCTAACACAAATAAAAGCTGTGAAAATTTATCATCACCATTCTTGTGTTACAAGAAACACTAAAGGGAGTTCTTCAAACTGAAAGAAAGATGTTCATGCATAAGAAGAAAATATCAGAAGGTAGAAAACTCACTGATGCAAACAGGTTCAGAATGCTATAATATTATAAACATGGTGTTAAACCATTTAAATCTTCAATGTGAAGATTAAGCATCTCTAATCACTACATTAAAATATTAGGATATAGGCAATATATAAAGAAATAAAATATAACATCAAAAATTGAAAATGTGGGGAGGAAAGGAACAAGATATACGGCTCTTTGTTAAGATTTCTAATCTCTTTGTTTTTTGTTTCTCTTTCCCTATCTTTATAATCAATGTTAAGTTACCATTTCAAGATAGCTTGTTATAACCAAAAGACTTTTTGTAAGCCTCTTGGTAACCACAGAGCAAAAACGTATAATAGGCATACCAAGAATAATAAGCATGAAGTCAAAGTGCACCACTGGAGAAAAGCACCTAACCACAAATGAAGATGGTAAAAGAGGTAGAAAAAAAGAAGAAACTGGAGAGCGGCAAGATGGCGGAATAGGAAGGGAGCACATTGATAGTTCGGAAACACACAGGTTAATAACAGTGGAGATACTGCAGGGTCAAGGAAGAGTAGGGGAAGAAACAGCAGAGGAAACTCTTCCGGAACTAGTGATTCACAGTGGACCTGCGTGGAGAGCGTGGGAGCCCAGGTTCGGGACACCAGCGGCAGAATCAATGCAACAGCGCTGGAACGCGAGGTGAGCCGAACCTCAATAGCCCGAGACACCAGCGGGCAAGCAGAAAGAGGAGGCTAGAGGGAACGAGGCTTGAAACTCTGTGGGGAAAAATTCACCAGGCTAACTAGAAGAGAGAGAGGAAAAAAATTAAAAAAGTGACCGATACGTACATGAGTTTCTCTCTCTCCGCTCACCCCTCAAAGGCTAACAAGACAAAGAGCAGTCGCCATTTTGGACATACGTCATAAGCAGGGCGACCTCAGGTCTGCATTGGCCCTGAGCCTAGCAGAAACACCTGACTCTGGGGGGAGGGGTGAAATAACAGGAGATTAGCATCTAACTTGGCAACCCAGTGGGAGACTGCAGGAGAATTGGAGCCCACACTGAGGGCAGCACAGATTCCCTGTGTGGTTCTTGGGAAAGAGCTTCTGATCTCTGGCTCCTGTGGGTATAGCATTCACCTGCTAACTACCTCCAATTACGTTCAGCTGTGCGGAATTACTTCCCTTTTGAATCAAAAAAAAAAAAAAAAAAAGAGAAAGAAAGAGAAATTTACCACGCCTAACCTGGGAGTGTCCTCTTTGACACACCCTCAACCCTGAGGAACCAAACACAGCTCTCAGACCAAACTCATTTCAAGCCTCTAAGGCTCCACCAAAAGCAGACAGTCCACTTAATATAGAGCCATAGTGTAACAAGAAAAAACACCACAGTGAAGAAACCAAATATCTCCAACATGCCAAACAACAAACGCAAAAACCGAGGTAACAAGAACAAGGAAGACACTATGACGCTCCCAAATGAAAAAGACACCCCAATTCAAGATTATGAAGATGATGAGATAGAAGAAATGCAAGAAGTGGATCTCAAAAAATTGATAAGAACATTAAGAAGTTCTCAAAAACAAATTCTTGAACTACAGAAATCCTTAATGGACAAGATAGAAAATCTCTCTCGTGAAAATGAAATATTAAGGAGGAATCAAAATGAAATGAAACAACTAGTACAACAAGAAACTGTGATAGTGAAGAGAAATCATAATGAAATGAAGAATTCAATAGATCAAATGACAAACACATTAGAGAGCCTTAAAAACAGAATGGGCGAAGCAGAAGAGAGAATATCAGACTTAGAAGACAGAGAACAGGAAAGGAAACAGGCAAACCAAAGAAAAGAAGAGGAAATTAGAAATCTAAAAAATATTGTTGGGAATCTACAGGATACTATTAAAAAACCTAACATCCGGGTTCTAGGAGTTCCTGAAGGCATGGAGAGGGAGAAAGGATTAGAAGGCATTTTCAGTGAGATACTAGCAGAAAATTTCCCAGGTTTGGAGAAGGAAAGAGGCATCTTAGTACAGGAAGCTTATAGAACCCCTAATAAACATGACCAAGAGAGATCCTCACCACGACATGTTGTAATCAAACTCACCACAGTGAAACATAAAGAAAAGATTCTAAGATGTGCAAGAGAGAAACGTCAGATTACTCTCAGAGGATCTCCAATTAGACTCACAGCAGACTTCTCATCAGAAACCCTACAAGCTAGAAGGGAATGGCGAGACATAGCCCAGGTACTAAGAGAGGAAAACTGCCAGCCCAGAATATTATATCCGGCAAAGCTCTCATTTGTGAATGAAGGTGAAATTAAGACTTTTCATAGCAAACAGAAACTGAAAGAATTTGTTGCCACTCGTCCTGCCCTGCAAAAGATGCTTAAAGATGTGTTACACACAGAAACACAGAAACATGGTCATCAATATGAAAGAAGATAAAGGAAGGAAACCTCACAGCAAAAGATCACAGGAAGCTCAATTTCTCTTTGACATAGAATTAAACTCTGATGCTCTGTTAAACCAATGTGTTAAAGTAATCTATTATGTTCTCTTGATGTCTGTTAAATTCTAATTGTTCAAAAACAGCTGAATTTTTATTAAGAGCTATGGGTTATTTAAATATGTGCTTATTTTCAAAGATTTGAATAATCACCTTGTAACAATGATCAAATTTGGTCTAGGTTATGTCATGATTTTAAGGAATCTTATTTCAACCAGATATTTTGGATTTTGAGCCTTCTTGGCATTCCTGACAGGCATTCAAAAAATCAAAGTTCCAAACAATCTGGACTCTAAAATTTCCAGTAAATCTTGGACTTTGGTTTTTCCAGTTTGGGCCCAACTGAAAAAATCGAAGGACCTATGTCTCTCATCTTATAGAGACACCAACTAATCAGGCTATTTGGATTACATTAGAAGTACTGTCAAGATGTGACATGGTACCAAATTATAAGTTTCTATAATGGAAAATGCTATTAATACAAATGTTTGAGAATTAAAAAGTCTAATGATCTTGTGTTACTAGACATGATAGTTATCTTAATGAGAAAGCCTCAGAGGCCTAAAGGGTTAAATACTTGTAAAATCCTACAGGTGCTTTGAAAAATACTGTGAAGTGAGCAAGTGCCTCTTGTTGGCTGATGAGTTTATAATTTTAAACATGGCGACTTAAAGTCTTTTGTCATCCACAGTTAGATATGATTTGCTGCGCATAAAACTAAAGCGTTGTTGGTTCTGTATTTAGCTGTCCTCCTATAGGTTCCTATGGACTTTTTCCAGCCACTTCTATTGTATTCAGTACTTTGGGATGGATCTGTAAACAGATGAAGCCAATAATGTATTGACAGTACCAACTGAGAGAAAGTATGGTTAACTGAGGTTACTAAAAACAAAAAGCAATTCAAATCAATTGGCAATCTACAAAAAGAGTTAAAGATTTTAAAAGCTATTATTAAAATTGCTATATTGGACTATTATGCTATGTTATATGTATGTATGTATTGTAGGTCCACATGGGAAAATTTTATTAAGAGTTTTATTTTAATTGGCTTATGATTAGATTGTCCATAAATTTAAGCTGCTAAATTTAATCAAAGATAAATTTTAATTTGTGTGACCTGAATCTCTGTATCATATGTTTTAAACTTGTTGGTAGAAAGAAACTAAAAACATTTTATATGGTTATGCTTAAGTTTACTGGTTAAACAAACTACACCATGTTAGATATTTAAGAGGTGTTTCCAAATACATGATTATTAAAATTTATAGAAGGCATTGGACCCTCTGGTAAACGTTTTCTTCAGTTGTTATCTAATGGTTGAAACTGTTTGCTAAGTATTCATGTGATATTGCTATGGTCAGCAAGTGATCTAGGACTTGCTCCCTCATTTCTCTATTCTAAGCCCAACTTGTTCTTTCATTTCTCTATTCTCCTCAAGGTAGGAAACTAATTCTATTATGAAGGAATCTGTAAGACGCACAATTTAATCTTTAGACCTCATAAAAGAGATGGCTAACATTTTTCTGTAATAGCATAGCCAAAATAAGAACTTAAATAATAATCTCATAGCTAGATTTAATTCGCCATCAGCAAAGTATACAGTAAGTAGAAAAAACCTCTCAGACCAAAGGGAAAGAAAGTTTTTAAGTGAGAATATAATTTTCCTCATGGGCATTGTCTACCTTAGAAAAACTACTACAGAACATGCCTGTGACTATAGACTTGTAGTTCAGGCCACCGAAGGTTAGAGATGGGACATGGGCACTCCCTTGACTTGCATCCTCTGGTCTGCTTTAACAAAAACCAGGAGGAAAAGAAAGCTAGGCATCAGAAGCAATGGGTGGCAGGCCTATAAATGGCTGATCTGTACAGTGATCTGCCCTCAAGGAGACCCAACAGGCCAGTCCACTGCAGTGGCTTTCAATGTGGTAAGCCTGGGCTTCAGCAGAAGTCAGCTTGTGAAGAGCCCTGGCAGCTCTGCCAAGAGTTGGATCACTGGAAATGGACCTGCCCTGGAGTCGAAGGATGCCCAGGTCAGAGCCACAGATCTTATTGGCTCTAAGCTGAAAAGCCCTTCACTCAGCCCAACTTCCAAAGTGACCACTGCAGCTGAGGGGATGGTCAAGTAGGGTCAGCAACATTGCAGGCAGAACTGTAAATTTCTTGTTAGAGATGCCACCTGCCTTTACCTGGCCAGCTCTCCTCCCAGGCCAGCCAAGTAATGAAGGTCAACAGAGTGCCTTCCCCTAGGAGGTTCACACCTCCCTTAGGATGTACCCCATGTGAAGAGATAGATAGGTCTGGACCTCTTAACTTACAAGGCCTAAAGCCCAACAGATTATTATCAAGCTCCTTCTATGAGGTTCTATTTGCCTCTCAATCAGAAAACTTAATTGTAGCTTAGACAGCACCTTTCTTAGCTCCTCTAATAATGACTCTATCCTTTGTTCTAGACCCTGTCTAGCGCACTTGGGCCTCATTCCTTTGTAATCATAACCCCTACTCTACCACCAATGGCTCTACTCCCAACCTGTGTGTACTGATGGTCCTCTTCCCCACTTAATGCTGTATAATTGTTCAAACCTGGTAAATGCCACTCTTAGGATCATCGGTTACTATCCTCACTCTGTCTTTTATGACCTTGTCTAAATATGATCAGATTCGGCAAACTTGGAAGGCTTCCATAGCCTTGGCAACTCATGACGAGAGCCTAGGGTGGTTACTGGCACCATAAACTAGAATGTCAATTTGTTGGGTCAACAACAGGAGCCACTGTGCACTTGCTCCTCATGTGGGATCTCTGTCCTTAATGTGCTGTACATTGTGATTTAATGCTATAACTAGTACTCAAACAGTATGTTTCACTTTGTGTTTCTATGTAGGTGCAAACTATTAAAATCTTTATACTAAATTGATCTTCTGTATAGAAAGAGAATTGAAAATGAAATCTTGATGTGAATGGAAGGGAAGAGGGAGCGGGAGAGGGGAGGATTGCAGGTGGGAGGGAAGTTGTGGGAGGGGGAAGCCATTGTAATCCATAAGCTGTACACTGGAAATTTATATTCATTAAATAAAAGTTAAAAAAAAAGAAAAAAAAAGAAGAAACTAAAATAAAAACCAAAAATGTTTCTAAGCGGCAGTAGTAAGAACTTACCTGTCAATAATTTTCCTAAATGTCAAAGGAGTAAGTTCTCCATTTATGACACAATGCAGAACAATGGATAAAGGAGCAAAACCCCATAACATTCTGCTTACAAGAAACTCACTTTACGTACAATGTCACACATAGACTGAAAATGAAGGTATGGAACAAAATATTCCAGCAAATGGAACCCAAGAGAAAACAGGAGTAGCCATGCTTCTATCAGATAAAGTATATTTTTAAATAAAAAAAGTAAAAAGAGACCAGCAAGGTCATTATATAATGATAAAGGTTTCAATCAAACAAGAAGAAATAATACTCACAGAAATATATTCACTCAATATTGAAACACCCAAATATATAAGGCAAATATTAATATACCTAAAGGGCGAAAAAGACTCTGATACAATAATACTAGGGGACTTTTAAATCATCCAAACAGAAAATCAACAAAGAATCACAGAGTTAAATTTCACCTTAATTCAGTCGGACCTAACGGACATCTACAGAACTTTCCATCTAACAGTTGTGCAATAAACATTCCTATCAACAGCACATGGAACATTCTACAGGATAGATCATATGGTAAGCCACAAAACAAGTGTCTACAAATTTAAAAGAAAAAAAGTCATATTAAGTGTCTTTTCTGACAACAGTGAAATAAAACTAAAAAATCAATAAGATTAACATGGCAAACTACACAAATATATGGAAATTCAACAACTTTCTCCTGGACAAGCAGTGGATCATGAGAGAAACCAAACAGGAAGTTAAAAAATTTTTGAAAAGAATGAAAATGGAAACTTCTCAGAGGAAAAGTAGTTACAGCAATATATAGTATACTATATAGTAGTTTATATACTATATATATATACTATATACATACCATATATACTATATATAGTCCATATTATTTAGTAGTTTATAGCAGTTTATATCCTATATATACTATATATATAGTATATAAATATATACTATATAGTAATATAATATAATATATAGTATATACAATAAATAGTTTATGTTGCAGTTTATATAGTATAAATACTATAAATGTACAATATATAGCATATATATACTATATACTATATAGTAGTTTATAGCAATCAAAATAATGTAAAACCATAAAGATCTAAAATAAACAACTTATAATTGTACCTCAAAACACTAAAAATGCAAGTACAAATCAATTTAAAATTGATAGAGGAAAGAAAAAAACTCCAAGCACAAACTCACAGGGACTTAAAACACTATAGAAAAAAATTCAGTGAAAGAAAGAGCTGGCTCTTTGAAAAAAAATTTATAAATCCTAGGCTAGATATGAAGTAGAGCGAGAGAAAGAGAGAGAAAAAGAGAGAAAGAAATCCAAATACATAAATCAGAAATGGAAATGGAGACATTTTGACTTATACTACAGAAATACAAGAATTATTACAGATTACTATTAACCATAATATGGTAAAATATTCAGTATCCTAGAAGACATAGACAAATTCTTGGACTCACATTCCTTATTGAATCAGGAGGACATAGAGTACCTAAATAGACTAATAATGCATAGCAAGAGTGAATCAGTAATGAAAAATTTCCAATGAAAGAAAAACACAGGACCAGTGGGCTTCACTGCTGAATTCCACCAAACATTTGAAAAACAATGAACACCATCCATCTTAAATTATTTCAAAAAAACATAAGAGAAGAACTTTCAAATTAACTCTGTGAGGCTCAAACCAGACAGGGACACAACAATAGGAACAACAAAACTGTTGGCCAAATCCTTGATGAATACAAATGCAAACATCCTCAGCAAAACAGTAGCAAGTTGAATCCAACAGCACACAGAAAAGATCATTCACTGTAATCTACTGTAATCCATTCTAGGGATAAAAGGACAGTTCAACACATGAAAATCAATAAATGTAATACACCACGTCAAAAAAGTGAAAGAAAAAATCTTATCATCTCAATAGATACAAAAATGATTTGAAAAAAATCACCATCGGGCCGACACCCTGGCTCACTTGGTTAATCCTCTGCCTGCAGCGCCGGAATCCCATATGGGCTCAGGGTTCTAGTCCTGGTTGCTCCTTCTTCCAGTCCAGCTCTCTGCTGTGGCCCGGGAAGGCAGTGGAGGATGGCCCAAGTGCTTGGGCCCTGCACCTGCATGGGAGACCAGGAGAAAGCACCTGGCTCCTGGCTTCCGATCAGTGTAGCTCCAGCCAGAGCGGCCATTTGGGGGGTGAACCAACAGAAGGAAGACCTTTCTCTCTGTCTCTCTCCCTCTCACTGTCTAACTCTGCCTGTCAAATAAATATATAAATAAATAAATCTTAAAAAAAAAAGAAAAAAATCACCATCGCTTCATGATAAAAAACGAATAAATAAGGTATAGTAGCAAAATACCTGAACATAATCAAAGACACATGTAACAAGCCAACAGATAAAGAATGGGGAAAGTTGAAAGATTTCTCTCTAAGAGCCAGAACTACAAAAGATGTGTACTTACATTACTTGTATTCAACAAAGTACTAGAAGTACAATAAATAAAATAAATCTTAGAACAAAAAAGAAAAGAAAGCAGGAGGAAATAAAGGGCAACAAGATCAGAAATTAGGAAGTCAAATTGTCGCTGTTTGTAGATGAAATATTTTATATATGTGTATATATAAAATATATAATATATATAGTAAATGTATGTATATATACATATATAATATACATATATGTATATCATATATAATATGTATATATCATATAATATGTACACATTATATAATATACATATGTGCATATTATATAATATGCATATTATATATACATTTATGTATATATCATATATGCACTTATACATACATATATAGGTATATACATATAGACGTGTATATAATATATACATATATTATGTATGTTTATGTATATATTACAGATACATATATGTATATACATATAATGCATGTTATGTATGTATAATACACACATAATATACATATGTCTATATTATATGCATGTATGTATAATATGCACATATATACAAACATACATATATAAAATATTTATATATATATCCTAAATACACCATGAAAAAGTTGTTAGAGTCAATAAATAAGTTGAATAATGTTGTGGCATACAAGGTCAATGTAGAAAAACCAGTAGCATTATTATACACCAATAGTGAATCATCTGACAAATAAATCAAGAAAGAAATACCATTCGATAGTTATCCAAAGTGTCCTGAAATAAATTAAACCAGAGATATGAAATGTCTCTACAATGAAAACTATAAATCACTGATGCAAAAAATTGAAGAAAACACAGATAAATGGAAGACATACCTTATTCATGGATTGGAAAAATCTGTATCATGACAATGTGTTTATTACCCAAAGTTATTCACAAATTCGATGTAATTACTACCAAAATAACAATGATATTGTTCATAGAAATAGAAAATAAAACCTGTGAAGTTTGTACGGAATACAAACTGAATAAGCAGTAATTAAAGTAGCATGATATTGGCATAAAAACAGAACAGTGGAATAGAATAGAGGCCACAGAAGTCAATCTATGCATCTAGAGCCTATTGGTCTTTGACAAAGAACATGTATTGGAAGAAGCATAGTTTTTAAATAAATGGTGCTGAGAAAATTGGGTATCCACATCCAGAAGAATGAAACTTGACCCAAATCTCTAATCATGTGTAAATCAACTTAAAATATAATAAAGATTAAATGTACATCCTGAAACTTTGAAAAAACTAGAAGACCATATATGGGAAATACTTTAGCATATTGGAATGGCTAAGGATTTTCTAGATTAGATCCCAAAAGCTCAGGAAATAAATGTAAAACTAGACAAGCAAGATTTCATCAGACTAAAAATACAACAGAGGAAACATTCAACAGAGTTACGAAGCAAGATAGGGAATTGAAGAAAATGTTTGAAAGCTATACATCTGATAAGCGGTTAATAACCAGAATTATCTAAGGAACACAAACAACTAAACAGACCCCCTCAAAATGAAACAGAAACAAAAACAAAAACAAAAAACCAAATATCCAATAGAAAAATGGGTAGTAGATATAAATACATTCCTCAAATGCAAATAAAGGCCAAAAAGTATGTGAAAAAAATGTTCTACATCACCAATCATTAGAGAAAAGCAGATCAAAACAAAATATCACTTCACTGCAGAAAAATTGGAAATTATCAAAAACACAAAAGATAACACATGTTGGTGAGGATGTGGATGGCAGGGCTCTGTGTACTTGAGCAATCACCCACTGCCTCACTGGTGTGCGTTAGTAGGAAGCTAGAATTGGAAGTGGAGCTGAGATTCAAACCTAGCTCTCCAATATGGGATGTGGGCATCCCAAGTGGCATCTCACCTACTACATCAAATGCCTGCCTTTCCCCAAACTTTGTGACGTATCTTTGTACTGTCATCTGTGACATGAGATTTTGCTGTTTACTCTTGTGACATGTACAAATCTAATATTTTTGCCTGGTGGAAGCTCATAAAACATCCATCTTCCAAAACAAAAGTAAATATCAACTACAGAAAAAATTTTAAATGAGCTATTTTTAATCTTACTAAATATCAATATATCATTATTAATTAGGGTGATATTTTCTAAAGATTTCCCTTAAAATTACTAAAATTTATGTTGACAAAATGTCATACTAAGCTTTTGCTATATAGAAGACAACTTACCTTCCTGTTTCTTTATTTGCATGAAATTTCCTGAAGCAGCATATAACAGAGGCTTTAATACATAAAACTCGTTCTAAAGTCTATATGGTTTACAACTTTTCTAAAATGCAGTGTCGCAAGTAACTTGCTCTTTCTATTCTCTGGAAACAAAGATCCTGGGTGATTCTCTGGAGAAGTTTTCTGAAATTCCTTTAGTGTCCATAGAATTAGAGGGAATTAAGCTTTGAAAAGGCCTCCAAGGTCAGCGTCACTGTTTACCTTTCTGTTAAAATCTGTCAGCTGATATCTGCAGCATCCAGGCTTGACCCAGGTGTGCATCTTTCAGTAATGTGGACATATAGTGCTCCATATAGATCATCCATTGTCCAGCATGTTAGTGGATGATGTATATTTTGTAGTTAATGGAGTTGAATAGATCGTCACATTTCACAGCTCAGTGAATGTGCAGTTCATTTTCTTCCTGGATTTTGCTGCTAGATTTTTTTTTTAGAACAGTTTTTTACATTCAAGATACATTTTTGGGAAACTAGTAATATGTGCTTAGAAAGGATCAGAGTAGACTGGAAAGGTATGGTTAGAAACATAATTAATTATGTGTGCTAATATAACCATTGGACAAAATTCCTTGACATCTTTGATCACAGACTTATTTCTTAATTAGGAATAGTGTGTGAGGTGAGAGTCCATTGTTTTCAGTTGTACTCACTAAAAGGAATAATTGAGTTACTAAAGGTAAATGGATTTAACACTAGCATACCAAAAAGCCAAAGGTGCCATTCATTGAATGTAAACTAAGCTAGTATTTTGTTCACCTTAATGTGGGCATGTCTCAAAAAAATCTCAATATAAATATGATTTTTTCTTGCATTGAAACCTATATTTTTATTTTTATTTATTTTTTAAAGATTTATTTATTTATTTGAAAGTCAGAGTTACACAGAGAGAGGAGAGGCAGAGAGAGAAGTCTTCCATCTGATGGTCCCCTCCCCAGATGGCCACAACGGCTTGAGCTGTGCCAATCTGAAGCCAGGAGCCAGGATCTTCTTCCAGGTCTCCCACGTGGGTGCAAGGTTCCAAGGACTTGGGCCATCTTCTACTGTTTTCCCAGGCCATAGCAGAGCGCTGGATCAGAAGAGGAGCAGCTGGGACTAGAACTGGTGCCCATTTGGGTTGCAGGCACTTCAGGCCAGGGCGTTAACTCACTGTGCCACAGTGCTGGCCCTGAAACCTATATTTTTAAATTCAAATTTCTCACTTATAAGAATTTTTGATCTGAATAATTTCATAGATTTAAAGACTCCCAAAACAATCCTACACTATTTTTTAATGGCACTTCATGTGTGACTAAAAAAAAAAAAAACCTCTCGTACATAGTAATTTCATTCTTACAGTAGAGGTAGAAAGGACATATTATGATTACTCTACAAATAGGAAAACCAACACTGAGCACTCATGTGTCTATAATGGAGGTTAAACTAAGTGCTGGGAATTAGAATCATGGTTGGGTATTTATCCCAGATCTGAAACTAGCACAATGTGGTTGGAAGTGACATTGGAAAAGATGTCCCAGGCAATGGAATCTTAAGAACCAAATTTCAGCCTTCTACCTGTTTTTGTAAATAAAATGTCATTGGAACTTAGCCATGTCCATTTCTTTGTGGTATTATCTGTGATTGCTTTCATAATGAGAGCTGCAGAAGCAGAGGAGATGGCCAGCAAAATTGAAAATATTTGCCATCTGTACCTTACAGAAAGTTTACCAACCCCTATTCAAATGGAAAGAAGTTGAGTAGGAAGAGTACTGGGGCAGAATTCAGAAATGATGAAAAAACGCTGAACATCAAATGAACACATAAAATCATGTTGGATTGCATGCATGATTTTCTAGAACATTTTTCACTGAGCGGTCACTTGGCAGTCTCATAGATCGGAGTGATAAGGAGAATATAGAACTGGAGAACAAATAAAATCACATTTTTATCTCTCTCAGATATTTAATATATTTTAACTTTTTCATAAATGTAAAACATTTTTCTAGGGAATAGTCTATAAGTGACCCTAATGATTAGGTACTTTAATGATCCTCCAAGTGCAAGTGTTTTGGTGGTGATAATAGAGTACACAACCAAATATCTATCATAGCAATGGAGGAAAGTGCAGCATGGGTGATCAAAAACCCTAATCAATTGACATTAGGATCATTGCTGCTGTGGATAACTTGACTTTTTTTCTTTGTTATCAGGTTGGAAATTCTATAAGGGAAAGGAAAGAATCAACCTTGCAAAATGGCTGCTGAACCTGTATTTCATACAGGAACAATATCCCAATATTTAAAGTTTTAAAAAGAGTTAGAAAAGAGACTTAACAATTTAGTACATTTATATGTCTTCATAACAGGATCTTAATGTTAAGGAAGATCTGAGAAGAAGACAGATAGCCAATTAGAACAATTGATAATTCCCAAATTACATTCACTTTCATTCTTTCTTTTGGTAAAAAAATAAAAGTTAAAAGTTAACATCTACTTGGATCATAACACTTGCTTGGCATTCAGAGAGAAAAAGAAATTCATACAATCTAAGGGAGAAGACCAACTTCTGTACAAATAACTACTTCATAATATAATCATCTCTACCTCACTGGAATTTATGAATGGACCAAGCATGAAGGCAGAAGAAACAAATCATCATATGTGTAACTAACACTGTCTGGATTCAAGACACCATGTCCAAATGGCAGGATACAGAAATTATTGGTGTAGTGTAGCCAGTGTGAGACACAGGATTTTAGCAATACATTCAGTATAGCTCATGAAGAATGCTCAGTCAAGAGATTCAGTTTTAATTAGTGAGACGGTAATATTAGAACCATCGAAATCAAAGAAGGACTCATGCATAATTGTTTTGGAAATCCAAATTAGAGTCTCTGGTTTCTTCTTCTGTTCTTCAACCCCAGAGTATTGCATTAAATTATATTCCTTTCATTGACTTACATCAGATAAAAATTCTTTCCCTTCTTGATGGCAGCAGCTGAACTGGCAACTCAGGGAGCTAAACTTTTCTGCCATCCTTCTATCAAACTTCCCCATGGGGCCACAATGGCTAAGGCTATAGCCTTGAACTCAGATACGAATCTATTAATAAGTAAAAGATACCTTTATATTCTCCACCTATAAATACACATTAAGCATAAAAATGTTTTAAAGTACATATTTTCATAACAATGTTACCCATTTCATATTTATATTCATTATCCTGGACTTAGTTTTTCTGTAAAATAATTAAGCTGGATGATGGGTTGTAAAGATCCTCTTTTTGTTTTTACAAATACACATTATAAACAAACCTCTGTTGAGTTTCACTGTGACCTAATTGGTTGCTGGTAAAGTCACTGTTTCCTGTCTTATGAAAGGCGACCCTACATGTATAAATGGATACTTTGCCTTTATTAATTCATTTAATTTATATTAATTTCATGTCCAAGGATATTTATGATGAGAACTGTGATAGTTGGTCAAGGACTATCTAATATCTAAAACAACTGGAAAATTCTTCCAGTGGCATCTCTTAAAATGAAGATATTTTCCTAGCCTTCCTTAATAGAGTATGTAAA
This sequence comes from Lepus europaeus, assembly GCF_033115175.1. NCBI lineage: Eukaryota > Metazoa > Chordata > Mammalia > Lagomorpha > Leporidae > Lepus > Lepus europaeus. The sequence goes on from NC_084837.1 coordinate 59,642,643, forward strand.
AGTATTAAGGAAATAATGTTATCTGAAATGTGTTATCTTCAAGAAAAAAATGATTTGATTGCTCCTTTGATAATGATAGTGAAATGAACTGTAGATACAAAATATATGGTTAATCAATGAGGTTATGAGGTTAAAAATTATCTGAAATTTCCTTTTAGAGTAATGGAAGACCTCATAATTTCTATCCTGTATTTTATTACCCCTCAGTAAATCACTAACATCGATGTCTTGGAAAGTTTACTCAGAACAAAAAATTTGCAGAGCACCGGCCAGCACTGCAGCTCACTTGGCTAATCCTCCGCCTGCAGCGCTGGCACCCCGAGTTCTAGTCCCAGTTGGGGCACTAGATTCTGTCCTGGTTGTCCCGGAAGGCAGTGGAGGATGGCCCAAGTGCTTGGGCCCTGCACCCGCATGGAAGACCAGGAGGAAGCACCTGGCTCCTGGCTTCGGATTGGCACAGCACGCTGGCCGCAGCATGCCAACCGTGGCAGCCATTTGGGGGTTGAACCAACGGAAAGGAAGACCTTTCTCTCTCTCTCTCTCTCTCTCACTGTCTAACTCTGCCGTCAAAAAAAAAAAAATTTGCAGAGCACCATACAATTATAAATGAGCATGCATGGAAACAACCTAGTAGTGTTTACTTACACTTGGGTAAACTGAGGCAAAGGCTACTTCAGGAGAAGCTGGAGTCAGATTTTAAACTAGCTGAGCTCAACTTATTATTTCATTTGAAAAACCTAAATGAATTTCATTAAACTGGTAATATATTACAAACACACCACAAATTTAATTTTTCTTCATCAACATACAGAACACTTATAAACTGAATGACTTGCATTTTTAAACAGATGGAAATGAATTAGTGTAAAAAATAGAAAAAGTCAAGCCATTGAAATGCTCAGTGGATGTTCATTTTCACAATCTCTTAATAAAATGAATATTTTAAACTGTACCTTTTGTCTTTGGCTGGGAAAAAGAGAAAGACAAGGAAATTAATATTTTTGTAATATAGATGTCATCTTATATTTCATGCCTGACTCATTTGAAAATGTAGATTAATTTGCAAACAATTTAGAAAGCTGAACTATTGAATTGGGTCCTCTAAGATTTAGGATTTGTCATCTTTTAAAGTTGACACCCAGTGAGAGCTTGTCAATTACAAAGAAGTGAAATGAAGTGAAAATAAGTCTCATCTTCATCTTCTTGTTATATGCTTGGTTGGTTAGAGAGAGACACCATTTACAAGCTGAAAATAATTATTCAGAAAGTTAACACTTCACTTTAAAACCAAAGTTAAGTGAGAGAATAGTGCCATTCTGTGATGGCTATTTTATTCAGTGGGTGGGAAGGTTGGGTGGAGGGTGATTTGGAAATGTTGTAAAGCTAAAGACGGACTGTGTAAGAGACTCTTGGCCTTTTGAACTTTTTATATTAGTGATGAACATAGGTTATATCAGGCTATTCTTTTAAAAACAATAGTTTTACTTGCTATATTGCTGTACACTGTTCAATGAAAATGTTGGTTTGGAGAGAAAAATTATAATGCATTTACACATGCTATAAACATGTGAATTGAAAAACCCATGGAAATTTCATTCCTTCCCCAGCCTAGCCTGTTAATTGCTTTTTGTTCTACCCCAAAACTGAGAGGCCCAATGCTTTAATATCTTGGCAGATTTGAAAAGAAATGAATTATTTGTTTTAGTGAAATCAAAACATAAATTTAAAAAAGAATACTTCAGTGAAACTGTGTCATCTAACCCTTGGCATTGATCTAAAGATCTAATAGTTAGCTGGCGCCATGGCTCGACAGGCTAATTCTCCGCCTAGCGGCGCCGGCACACTGGGTTCTAGTCCCGGTTGGGGCGCTGGATTCTGTCCCGGTTGCCCCTCTTCCAGGCCAGCTCTCTGCTATGGTCCGGGAATGCAGTGGAGGATGGCCCAAGTCCTTGGGCCCTGCACCCCATGGGAGACCAGGAGAAGCACCTGGCTCCTGCCTTCGGATCAGCGCAGTGCGCTGGCTGCAGCGCACCAGCCGCGGCGGCCATTGGAGGGTGAACCAACGGCAAAGGAAGACCTTTCTCTCTGTCTCTCTCTCTCACTGTCCACTCTGCCTGTCAAAAATAAAAAAGATCTAATTGTAAGAGGCTAGGTTATTTATGCTGGATTACAGAACCGTGTTTGGTAGATGTAGCACTACAACAAATTTAGCCTACTTAGGCTTGGTTAAGCAATGTTAAGTAGACTTTGAAGATTAATAGAACTAAAGCATAGCTTTTAGTTGGACTTCTTCTAATAACATTTCCTTCCTTCATGTACCTTCTTAGGACCACTTAACACCACATGCCCTTACCTCCTACAGGAGATGAGGGAAGAAAAAGCTAGAGGGAGAGCCAGAAGAGATGGATGGGAAAATTTAAATCTTTTTTTTTTTTTTTTTTTTTTTAACAGGCAGAGTGGATAGTGAGAGAGAGAGAGACAGAGAGAAAGGTCTTCCTTTTTGCCGTTGGTTCACCCTCCAATGGCCGCTGCGGACAGCGCATCTCATTGATCCGAAGTCAGGAGCCAGGTGCTTCTCCTGGTCTCCCTTGTGGGTGCAGGGCCCAAGCACTTGGGCCATCCTCCACTGCCTTCCCAGGCCATAGCAGAAAGCTGGCCTGGAAGAGGGGCAACCGGGATAGAATCCGGCGCCCCAACCGGGACTAGAACCCAGTGTGCCGACGCTGCAAGGCGGAGGATTAGCCTGTTAAGCCAAGGCGCAGGCCAGAAAATTTAAACCTTTCAACACAATGAATTGAGACATCATTCCTTCTCCTGCCTCATCGAAAACCCTCAGACCAGCACTATTTCCATCAGACCGAGGGGCAAAGATCCCAGGTGAATTATTTGATACTTAAACACCTGCTCCTTGTTTTTTTTAATTATTTAAATTTTTTTAATTGACATGATGTTTGCAATCATTTCATAGATTGGATTTGGCAAAAGTCTCTTTCTATCTATCTAAATTCTTTCCGTTTTTCAAGGTTGAAGGCTCCTCCATGAATCTGTTCCATGTGACTGTGATCACAGTTATTATTGGTGACCTATATCAAAGCCTACAACCCTTATTTATGATTCTCTTTGAGACTTTTGTCAATTGTTTTCTACCATGCTTATTTTTAAAAAGATCACTATAAAAGTAATAAAATAATATTCAAGAGTTGGGACAATAGACAAAAACATCATTTACAACTCATTCCCTAAAGTGATAACTATTATAATTATTTATATTTTTCTCATAATTTTCATAAACAGATGTTGTATATTTTCCTAAAATACTGTTCATACAATTTTATACACTGAGCTCCCATTGAATATTAAGTTTTAAAACTTCTCCATATTTTACCAGTCTACAGAGATTGCTGGCTGGAGCCAGTGCTGTGGCATAGTAGGTAAAGCTGCTGCGTGTGCAGTGTCAGCATCCCACATGGGTATCAGTTCGAGTCCCGGCTGCTGCACTTCCCATTAAGCTCCCTGTGAATCCTGCTGCGGAAACAGAGGAAGATGGCCCAGTTCCTTGAGCCCTGCATCCACGTGAGAGACCCCAAAGAAGCTTGTGGCTCCTGGCTTCAGCCTGGCCACCTGAGGAATGAACCAGCAGATGGAAGATCTCTCTCTCCGTCTCTCCCCTCCTCTCTGTAACTCAGCCTTTCAGATAAATAAATACATCTTTTAAAAAAGGAGCTGGCTAACATCTCATTAACTGCATATATCAAGATTTATATATATTATAGAATTGCCAATAAATTATTTACAATATTATTATATTCTATGCTATTTTAAATATCTCTATGATTGTAGCTTTAAAATATTTACATATTTTTAGCAAATTCTCAAAAAGGAATTTATTGGTTCGAAAAGTGGTAACATTAATAAGATAATTGAAGGAATGTAAGCTTTAGAGCTGTACACCTAGATACAAAACTTAACTCACCTATTGAGGTGGTTTTAGCCATACAATTTAATCTCTTGTAGACTCTGTGTCTGATTGTGTTATCAGATAATACCGCTTACTTGTTAATATTTTTGAAAGAATTAATAATATGTTAAAACTTGATATAAAGTAAATCTTAATAAATGCAATCATCACTATGTCTCCAAAAGTGTTAAACCAATGAGAATGCTTCTAGCTGTGTATAAGAATGCCAGGTTCTTCATAGTTCTGTTATACTTAGTTATTAAGTTGGCTAAAATAAACAAAATGCTATCATATTGTTTTAAGGTACATGCCTTTGATTGATAGAATAATTCTACACCTACTAATATATTTTCTTTTTGACTTCTCATGATGATGACCTTTGCTTATTTTGAATTCAAAGTTTAATCTTATTTAATCTTTACAATTGCTTTCTATGACATTTTTGTGATAATTCTTTGTAAATCTTTTAATGGAACCCTTTATATGTGTATGTGGATACACCATGTTTATAAATATATTTATCTGAGATCTGATGAGATGTCATGTGCTTTTTTTTCTCCATGTAAAATAATCTGCACAGTAACCTGCTTGTAATAGGCACCAAAAAATATACATATTGAATATGCATCAGCTTAAGTCTCTCTGCTCTTTGAAGATTTTATAAAATTGGCTAGGTATAGCCAATGTTTTTTTCCAAGATGGCAGAAATTATTAAGAAACTAAGTTGTCATGCTGATTTCAGATCATATATCCTTGTTCTTGCTGAGTTCTAGATCTCATTGGGATACCCCCATCTATGCATTCCTGTTCATTTATTTCATATCCACCAAAATGTCATAGTCACTTTGTTTTCTGATTCATGTTTGGGTGCTTTATTTTCCAGTTCCTGTTTGGATGACAGTTTTGTGATTTTGGAAGTTTTCTATTTCAGTCACAGTGTAGCAGTGAATGTTAGAGTCCCCTGACATAGTTAGACATCACAGTGCTGTTACATCTTTCCCTGGCACGAGAGAATCATCAATCATTTAAGATTTTTCTACTTTTCAACTTTCATTTTATTATGCAGAAATTTATGGCTTAGGTTTAATTTAATATCTCTAAAGATGGGTCATCATTATACACAGCAAACACCTATTTTATTTTATTAAATTTAAAATTCAATCAACTATAAATTAAACCATTATTTTATGTACCACTTTGAAAGAAAAAGAAACTGTTGTCACTTAAACTATGATAGCTTAATGATTATAAGACATATGCCAATGTCAAAGGAATTAAAATGGAGAAATACAATAATTTTAAAAGTGGTTAAAGACATAGATGATATAACCATGGATTCTACAGGTGTCACATGGAAATACAGACTATTATGAATAATTTTATTACAATAAATCTGACAATGTTCATAAAATGGACCAATTTTTCAAAAGACACAAAATACTAATGATCACTTGAGAACCAATACATAATGTGAATAATGTGTTACATCTATTAAATCAAGTTTTCTAGAACTTGGCACTATCAATATTTTGAGCCTAATAATTTCTGACTATGGGGTTCTCCTACAGAGTTTTAGCAGTATTTCTAGCCTCTACTTACCAAATGCCTATAGAATTCCCTTTTTCCCAGCTGTGATAGTCAGAAAATATCTACAGATATTGCAAAATACTCTGAGATCAAAATCATGGGAAATCAGGATGAAGTTCCCAGCATCAGGCTTTGGCACAGTCTAAAGCAGCTTCAACCATTGTGGGCATTTGGGAAATGAAGCAGCAGAAGATACCTCTCTCTCTCTTCCTATGTCTCTCTTCCTCTCTGTCTTTCAATCAAATAAATAATTTTAAAATGTATTACCAGAAATGAAGAGTGTAGATAGTACCTCTCATGACCATAGGTTTAAAAATAAAAAAGGAACAAAATCTAATTCAACAATACATAAAAGAGATACAACATAAAGGTCACATGAGGTTAGTTTTAAGGGATGCAAGGTTTAGCATTTGAAAAATCAATGTAATTCACTATATTAGCAAATTAAAAAGGAAAAATTATATGATAATGTTTAAAAAAAGATTTATTCATTTACTTGAAAGAGTTACAGTGACATGGATGAGGAGAGAGAGAGAGAGAGAGAGGGAGAGAGGCCCATCTTCCATCTACTAGTTCATTAGCCAAATATCCGCCATGGCCTAGGTCTGGGCCTGACAGAAACCAGTAGCCAGGAACTTTTTCTGGGTCTCCCACGTGGGTGTAGGGGCCCAAGCACTTCGGCCATCCTCCACTGTTTTCTTAGGCCATTTGCAGGACCTGGATTGGAAGTGGAACAACCTGGACTCAAACTGGCACCCGTATGGGAGGCTGATGTCACAGACAAAGGTTTTAGTCGTTAGGCCACAATACTGGCCTGATATAATGATCTTAACTTCAGAAAGTTATCTTACAAAAGCCAATAGCTAGGCCCAAAAAAGACTCTCAGAAAATGAGAAAATAAGTGGAATTTAACTTGATAAAAAATACCCATGAAACACCTACTGCTAACAGCAAAGTTAATGGTGAAAGGCTGATTGCTATTAAAAGCAGGCAATGACAGCTCTGGCCACTACATCTATATGTTATTATATTGGAATTTCTAGTAAGTGTAATACACTAAGAAAAAGAAATAATCAATATCAACATGAAAAGAAAGACATATTATGGTCTTTATTCATGATGACACTGTATCTATACAGAATATCTGATGGAATCTACAAAAAGGTAGTAGAACTATTAAACACGCTTAGCAAGGTGAAAGATACAAAATTAACATACAAAATTAATTGTATTTCAATTTACTAAAATGTAACTGGAGATTTAAATTCAAAAATATTAACAAGAACATCAAAAATCTGAAATGCTTAAGAATAAATCTGACAAAAGATATGCAAGCTCTATAAACCATAACCTACCAAACCTGGCTCAGAGAAACTTTTAAATGTAAATATATGGATCGGAAGATTCAATAGTGTTAAAATGTTAGTTATCCTCACCTACCAAATAATCTAGCCATTGCATTCCAGGGCACTTACTCAAGAGAAAAAAAAAGCATAAATCCATATAGAAATTTGTATTTGTTCTCTGATAAATACCTCTAAATTTACTATTTTTTTAGCAAGTTAACACAATTAAAATAATTGTTTGACAGGTGTCATAAGTCAGAATCAGCTATGGATCTGTTTCTATTTTCTGAGTTTTTTTTTCCTTGGTTCTATTTCCTAATGGTAAAACAAAAAGCTTTTTCCAGAAGATATATATTCAGGTATTGGTTAGTAGGCTATTTTTGCTTTTTTCCCAGTTGGGTGTGGTTTTATAGTTTTTTAAAAAAGATTTTATTTATTTATTTGAGAGATAGAGTTAAAAACAGTGAGAGGGAGAGACATAAAGGTCTTCCTTCTGTTGGTTCACTCCCCAGATGGCTTCGCCAATCTAAAGCCAGGAGCCAGGTGTTTTTTCCTGGCCTTCCATGCGGGTGCAGGGGCCCAAGCACTTGGGTCATCTTTCACTGCTATCCCAGGCAATAGCAAAGAGCCGAATTGGAAGAGGGGCAGCTGAGGCTAGAAACAGTGCCCATATGGGATGCCGGAAACGCAGGCAGAGGATTAACCTACTGCACCATGGCGCTGGCCTCTATAGTTTTTAATATAATTTCTTCTATGACAATTGATGGCAATGGCAGGGGGAGATACGGGTCACTCTTCTCAGTGTCAGTTGGGTAACATGGGTCTCAGAAGCAGGGACTGGGATCATGATGTGTCCAGCCCTAAGTCTACTGTGCTGGCACTAGCCTGGACACATGGAGGTGTTTCCTGAATACCTATGTTGGCATGGTAGCATCTGCTGAACACCCAGCAGGGGTTTATTAGTCACTACCATGCCAGTCCTTGGTTTCTATGCAATGTCTTAGAATTTACCTACCTTTTATTTCTCTAAGCAGACAATTACCCTGTGTTATGCTACCTGGGGTTAAGAGAAGAATAGAGAGAGCATTTCTAGGGCTACTAATGCCACAATCTGGTTCACATCCAGAGCTCATAGCCTGCCAAAACCAGTAGAATATGGTACTGGATCATTTTCTATTGTCTACCTGATTTTGAGGTAGACTTGCAGCAAAAGGTCGCTGCAACCAACAACAGGTAACACTGGCTGGCATATTAGTCCAACTGCTTGGGCCACAGTTCTCTACTTGGGCTGGACAGGTATAATGGATCCTTTCATATCCACTGGTCTGGGATACGGATCATTAGTATCTGTCCAGTGATAGCCTACTTGCAGTTCTATGCTACCTACCCAGTGGCAAACAGCAAGGAGCTGTAAGATAAGGGTGGTAAAGGCAGTCCCTTGGTTGCCTAGCCTAACACTAAGCTGGATTGCATCAAAGTTTCACAACTATAGGGGCCTGTACATACCAAGTCTGAGAGAGGCCAAGTGTGATACAAGCTGAAATACTTGTCCATCAAACCATGGTGCAGGTCTCTACATTTTGCTGCGTTGGCTCTAGAGACTGTGTGAGAACTGGTCTGAGGGATAGAGGCCTTGGCCTTCATATAGCTGTGGGTCTCAATATGGAAGTTCTCAGTCTGACCTTCCAGGCAAAATCTTAAGTTCAATTTTTTTACCCTACTCCCCACCATCTGAAGTCTTTCTCCACAGTCTGCCTGAGGTTGAGAAGGGCATGATGGGGTCAATTTCTTAGCTGCCCAGGCGAACACTAAGATAGGTCAAATCTGAATCCCATAGTCACCAGCCCTGGCACAGTCCCGGGATGTGCAACTGACATGAGCAATGCTGGCAGTGACATGGGCTGGAACAAGTTCATCTCACCTTGGTTCATGTCTCCATGAGGTGCTGAAACAGAGACAGAAGTTGTGATCAGGAGCACAGGCCTTCAGGCTTTATGTGCTCTGAAGTCTCATGGTAGGGCTGGCACTGAGCTTCAAGGCAGAGACTTAATATTACTTTCCCAACTTTCCTCCCAGAGGTAGGGGTCTTGCTCTGATATCTGCTGGAGGTTGGAGGGGTTGGTAGATGCAGTCCCTTGTCCACATGACTAAGGAAGGTTCCATGGCTGTATGAGCAGTTACTTGCCTGCAGGCAGGGGAAGTGAGGTTGGTACTGGGTTTCAGGTCTGGGGCAGGGATTGTAATTCCCTCACCTCTCTCCTCAAGGCAGAAATCTCTCTGTGTTGTGCACTCCTTTGGGCTGGGGGAGAGGTGGCACACACCTCTTCCCTCTCTACCTTCTTCAAAGCATAGTCTGTTATCACAATATTAAAACTAGGCACTGTGGTCCCTCACCTGACTTCCTTGGCTCTTGTGAAGGTGCCCTGGACCATCGCTAAATGTTCAAACTGAGGTGTCTCTGGGGATACAATTGCCTGAGCATCTTACACAGTCTCCTTCCAAACATCTATCTATCTATCTATCTATCTATCTATCTATCTATATATATATACATATATATGTACATATATATGTAATCCTTACCTTTTAATACAAAAAGTAGCACACACAGCAAGAGAGATATATCTGACTTGTTCCATGTTACAATACATGTCTTGGAGCTGCAAGTGCCACTTTCTGATTAGAAAGTGAATTTAAAAAAAAACAAACTGCTTTTGTGCAATGCCATGGCTCCCTGTGAACACCATGAAATGCTGCCCCCATTTGCTTTACTTGTAATCACTGTGTGACTTCTAGAATTTGTTATAATTCTTTTTAATTAATTTTGTGAAATACTTCCTAAATGGCTTAAATATAAAAATGTTTAAAAAATTAGGCTCTTGGAGAGTTTCCCATAGGCAAAGAGTTCTTGGAAAAGACTCAAGAAACACAGGCAATAAAAGAAAAAATAGACAAATGGGATTAAATCAAGCTAAGAAATTTCTGTACTGCAAAGGAAACACTAAACAAAGTGAAGAGGCAACTGACAGAATGGGAAAAATATTTGCAAACTATGAAAATGATAAAGGACTAATTTCCAGAATCTATAAATAGTTCAAAACTCAACAACAACAAAACAAATAATCCAATTAAGAAATGGGCATAGGACTTGAATAGGCATTTTTTTCCAAAGAAACCTTTCATTTAATGAGTACAAATTTCGTAAGTACAACTTAGGAATATAGTGAATCTTCCCACCATACCTGCTGTCCCAACCCCATTCTCTCCCCAGCTCCTCTCCTCCTCCCTCTCTAATTCTCAGACCCATTCTCCATTAATTTTCCCTTTGAATTAGCTTTATGCAAAGAAGACAAACTCTAAACTAAGTAAAGATTTCAACAATTTGCACACACATGCACAAAAAAAAACCTGTTTGAGAACAAGTTTTATAGTTAATTCTCATAATAGAACTCATTGAGGACAGAAGTCCTGCATGGAGAGTTAGTGCACATTGACTCCTGTTGTTAATTTAACAAAAAAACACTCATATATATGACACCAGTGATCACCCAAGGCTCTTGACATGAGCTGCCATAGTTATGGCAGTCTTTTGAGTCCACAATCTCCGTCAGTATTTAGACAAGGCCATAAGCAAAGTGGATGTTCTCTCCTCCCTTCAGAGAAAAGTGGATCCTTCTTTGATGGCCCCTTTTTTCCACTAGGGTCTCACTCACAGAGATCTGCCAAATAGGACTTTTTTTTTGGCCACACTGTCTTTGCTTTCCACGCCTGAAATGTTCTCATGGGATTTTCAGCCAAACTAGAATACCCTAAGTGCTGATTCTGAGGTCAGAGTGCTATTTAGAGCAATTGCCATTCTACAAGTTGGCTGTGTGGACTGCTTCCTATGTTGGAACATTCTCTCCTTTTAATTCTACCTATTATCATTATCAGAGACTTGATCTTATTTATATGACTCCTTTAGAAGTTAATCCTATCTATATGATTAATTTAAAACTTAATATGATCACTTTAACTCTTAAGATGACATTTTTACCACTCAGCTTAATGGGATCTCATGGCAAGTTTTACCACTCAGCTTAATGGGATCTCATGGCAAGTTTTTAAACTAAACCCTTAGAAGTAAGTCCATAGGAATGTAGGCAGAGCTATACAGCTTTACGGTTACAAACTTATTCCTCCCTCTCTTATTCCTCCTCTTATTTTTTTTTAACTTTTATTTAATGAATATAAATTTCCAGTATACAGCTTATGGATTATAATGGCTTCCCCTTCCCATAATTTCCCTCCCACCTGCAACCCTCCCCTCTCCCGCTCCCTCTCCCTTTCCATTCACATCAAGATTCATTTTCAATTCTATTTATATACAGAAGATCAATTTAGTATTAATACTTCAACAGTTTGCACCCACATAGAAACACAAAGTGAAACATACTGTTTGAGTACTAGTTATAGCATTAAATCAAAATGTACAGTACATTAAGGACAGAGATCCCACATCAGGGGCAAGCGCACAGTGGCTCCTGTTGTTGACCCAACAAATTGACACTCTAGTTTATGGCGCCAGTAACCACCCTAGGCTGTCGTCATGAGTTGCCAAGGCTATGGAAGCCTTCCAAGTTCCCCGACTCTGATCATATTTAGACAAGGTCATAAAAGACAGGTTGAGGATAGTAACCAATGATCCTAAGAGTGGCCTTAACCAGGTCTGAACAATTATACAGCATTAAGTGGGGAAGAGGACCATCAATACACACAGGTTGGGAGTAGAGCCATTGGTGGTAGAGTAGAGGTTATGATTACAAAGGAATGAGGCCCAAGTGGACTAGACAGGGTCTAGAACAAAGGACAGAGTCATTATTAGAGGAGCTAAGAAAGGTGCTGTCTAAGCTACAAATAATTTTTCTGATTGAGAGGCAAATAGAACCTGATAGAAGGGGCTTGATAATAATCTGGTGGGACCTCCTCTTATTTTTTACTGGGATCTATTTTCAATTGACTTTACATACATTATTAACTCTATGCTAAGTAAAGAGTTCAACAAATAGTATGAAGAAGAGAAAAAACTGTTCTTCGACAGTCAAGACAAGGGCTTTTCAAGTTATTGTTTCTAAATGTATCAATTTTATTACTACAGATTTCCTTTTAGGTGCTCTGTTAGTTATCACAGATCAGGGAGAACATATGGTATTTGTCCCTTTTTGACGGGCTTATTTCACTAAGTATGATGTTTTCCAAATTTATACATTTTGTTGCAAATGACCAGATTTCTTTTCTTTTTTTTAACCACTGTGTAGTATTTGAAAGAGTACATAGCCCATAATTTATTTATCCAGTCTACAGTTGCCAGGCATTCAGATTGATTCCCTGTCTTAGCTATTGTGAATTAAGCTACAATGAACATGGGGGTGAAGATAACTCTTTTATTTGCTGATTTCATTTCCCTTGGGTAAATTCCCAGGAGTGGGATGGCTGGGCCCTATGGTAGGACTATATTCAGATTTCTGAGGTATCTTCAAACTGATTTTCATAGTGGTTTTACCAGTTTACATACCCACCAACAGTGGACTAGGGTACCTTTTCCCCATATCCTCTTCAGGATTTGTTCTTTGTTGATTTCTGTATGAAAACCATTCTAACTGGGGTGAGGTGAAACCTCATTGTAGTTTTGATTTGCATTTCCCTGATGGCTAGTGATCCCGAACATTTTTTCATGTGTTGGTTGACCATTTGGATTTCCTCTTTTGAAAAATGTCTGTTTAAGACTGCAGAAGAAAAACCATATGATTCTCTCAATAGATGCAGAGAAAGCATTTGATAAAATACAACACCCTTTCATGATGAAAACTCTAAGCAAACTGGGTATGGAAGGAACATTCCTCAATACAATCAAAGCAATATATGAAAAACCCACGGCCAACATCCTATTGAATGGGGAAAAGTTGGAAGCATTTCCACTGAGATCTGGTACCAGACAGGGATGCCCACTCTCACCACTGCTCTTCAATATAGTTCTGGAAGTTCTAGCCAGAGCTACTAGGCAAGAAAAAGAAATTAAAGGGATACAAATCGGGAAGGAAGAACTCAAACTATCCCTCTTTGCAGGTGATATGATTCTTTATGTAGGGGACCCAAAGAACTCTACTAAGAGACTACTGGAACTCATCTAACAGTTTGGCAAAGTAGCAGGATATAAAATCAATCCACAAAAATCAACAGCCTTTGTATACACAGGCAATGCCACAGCTGAGGAAGAACTTCTAAGATCAATCCCATTCACAATAGCTACAAAAACAATCAAATACCTTGGAATAAACTTAACCAAAGACGTTAAAGATCTCTACGATGAAAACTACAAAACCTTACAGAAAGAAATAGAAGAGGATACCAAAAAATGGAGAAATCTTCCATGCTCATGGACTGGAAGAATCAATATCATCAAAATGTCTATTCTCCCAAAAGCAATTTATACATTCAATGCAATACCAATCAAGATACCAAAGACCTTCTTCTCAGATCTGGAAAAAATGATGCTGAAATTCATATGGAGACACAGAAGACCTCGAATAGCCAAAGCAATCTTGTACAACAAAAACAAAGCCGGAGGCATCACAATACCAGATTTCAGGACATACTACAGGGCAGTTGTTATCAAAACAGCATGGTACTGGTACAGAAACAGAAGGATAGACCAATGGAACAGAATAGAAACACCAGAAATCAATCCAAACATCTACAGCCAACTTATATTTGACCAAAGATTCAAAACTAATCCCTGGAATAAGGACAGCCTATTCAATAAATGGTGCTGGGAAAATTGGATTTCCACGTGCAGAAGCTTGAAGCAAGACCCCTACCTTTCACCTTACACAAAAATTCGCTCAACATGGATTAAAGACTTAAATCTACTAACCGAAACCATCAAATTATTAGAGAGCATTGGAGAAACCCTGCAAGATATAGGTACAGGCAAAGACTTCTTGGAAAAGACCCCAGGAGCACAGGCAGTCAAAACCAAAATTAACATTTGGGATTGCATCAAATTGAGAAGTTTCTGTACTTCAAAAGAAACAGTCAGGAAAGTGAAGACGCAACCAACAGAATGGGAAAAAATATTTGCAAACTATACTACAGATAAAGGGTTGATAACCAGAATCTACAAAGAAATCAAGAAAATCCACAACAACAGAACAAACAACCCACTTAAGAGATGAGCCAAAGACCTCAATAGACATTTTTCAAAAGAGGAAATCCAAATGGCCAACAGACACATGAAAAAATGTTCAAGATCACTAGCAATCAGAGAAATGCAAATCAAAACCACAATGAGGTTTCACCTCACCCCGGTGAGAATGGCTCACATTCAGAAATCAACCAACAACAGATGCTGGAGAGGATGTAGGGGAAAAGGGAAACTAACCCACTGTTGGTGGGAATGCAAACTGGTTAAGCCACTATGGAAGTCAGTCTGCAGAGTCCTCAGAAACCTGAACATAACCCTACCATACAACCCAGCCATCCCACTCCTTGGAATTTACCCAAAGGAAATTAATTTGGCTAATAAAAAAGCCATCTGCACATTAATGTTTATTGCAGCTCAATTCACAATAGCTAAGACCTGGAACCAACCCAAATGCCCATCAACAGTAGACTGGATAAAGAAATTATGGGACATGTACTCCATAGAATACTATACAGCAGTAAGAAACAATGAAACCCAGTCATTTGCAACAAGATGGAGGAATCTGGAAAACATCATGCTGAGTGAATTAAGCCAGTCCCAAAGAGACAAATTTCATTTGTTTTCCCTGATCGGCGACAACTGAGCACCAAAGGGGAAACCTGTGGAAGTGAAATGGACAATATAAGAAACTATGACCTGATCAGCTCTTGTCCTGGCTCTAGATGTACAATGTAATACTTTATCCTTTTTAGTATTTGTTGTTATTGTTGTTGTTGTTGTTCTAGTACTAGTGGTTGAACTCTGTAATTAACACACAATTATTCTTAGGTGTTTAAATTTTAACTGAAAAGTGATCCCTGTTAAATATAAGAGTGGGAAAAAGAGAGGGAGGAGATGTACAATATGGGACATGCACAATCTGACTTGCCGCAAATGATGGAGTTAGAAATGTACCAGGGGATTCCAATACAATCCCATCAAGGTGGCATGTACCAATGCCATCTCACTAGTCCAAGTGATTAATTTCAGTTCACATTCGATGGCTCTGATAGGTCTAAGAATCAAAGGGATCACACAAACAAGACAAGTGTCTGCTAATACTAACTGATAGAATCAAAAAGGGAGAGAAAGATCCAACATGGGAAATGGGATACACAGCAGACTCATAGAATGGCAGATGTCCTAAACAACACTCTGGCCTCAGAATCAGCCCTTAAGGCATTCGGATCTGGCTGAAGAGCCCATGAGAGTATTGTAGGCCTGGAAAGCCAAGACACCATGGGAAAAAAAAAAAGAAGACCTAAATGAAAGATCTCTGTGAGTGAGATCCCAGTGGAAAGAAAAGGGGCCATCAAAGAAGGAAGTACCTTTCTCTGAAGGGAGGAGAGAACTTCCACTTTGACTATGACCCTATCAGAATAAGATCAAAGTCAGCGAACTCTAAAGGTTTCCATAGCCCTGGCAACTCATGACTAGAGCCTAGGGAGATTACTGACGCCATGAACAGGAGTGTCAAATTGTTAAGTCAGCAACAGGAGTCACTGTGTACTTACATCCCATGTGGGATCTGTCCTTAATGTGTTATCTAATGTGCAGTGATGCTATAACTAGTACTGAAACAGTATTTTTACACTTTGTGTTTCTGTGTGGGTACAAACTGATGTGATCTTTACTAATTGTATACTGAATCGATCTTCTGTATATAAAGATAATTGGAAATGAAAAAAAAAAAACCTGGTGTTAAATTGGAAATGGCATAGAAAATTAATTAATTTTTTTAAAAAAAATATTATGTAGGATCTCTGTCTTTAATGTGCTGTACACTCTTATTTAATGCTATAACTAGTACTCCAACAGTATTTTTTTTTCTCACTATGTGATGCTATATGGTGGGAAACTGTTGAAATCGTTACCTAATATATACTAAACTGATCTTCTGTATATAAAGAGAATTGAAAATGAATCATGATGTGATTGGAAGGGGAGAGGGAACGGGAAAGGGGAGGGTTGCGGGTGGGAGGGAAGTTTTTGGAGGGGGAAGCCATTGTAACCCATAAGCTGTACTTTGGAAATTTATATTCATTAAATAAAAGTTTAATTAAAAAAAAAAGAAAAATGTCTGTTTAAGTCCTTTGCCCATCTCTTAACTGGGTTGTGTGTTTTCTTGTAGAGTTTCTTGCTCTCCTTATTTATTTTGATTATTAATCCCTTATTAGTTGCATAGTTTACAAATAATTTCTCTGAATCTGTCAGTTGCCTCTTCAATTTCCTGAGTGTTTCATTTGAAGTACAGAAGTTTCTCAATTTGTTGTAATCCCATTTGTTAATTTTGGCTTTTATTGCTTGTGCCTCTGGGGTCTTTTCCAGGAACTCTGACTGTGCCAATGTCTTGCAGGAATTCCTCAATGCTCTCTAATAATTTGATGGTATCAGGTCATAGATTTAGGTCTTTAATCCATTTTGAATGCATATTTGTGTAAGGTGTAAGGTAGGGGTCCTGTTTCATACATCTTCATGTGGAAATACAGTTTTCCCAGCACCATTTACTAAAGAGACTGTCCTTGCTCCCTTGGTTTTAGGTCCTTGGTCAAATATAAGTTGGTTGAAAATGCTAGGATTGATTTCTTATGTTTCTATTCTGTTGTATTGATCTAACTATATGTTTTTGTACCAGTACCAGGCTGTTTTGAATATATTTTTTTGTAGTATTTCTTGAAATCTGGTATTATGATGCCTCTGGCTTTGTTTTTGTTGTATAAGATTGATTTAGCTATTCAAAGTCTCCTGTGTTTCCATATGAATTTTAGCATCATTTTTTTCAAGATCTGAGAAGAATGTCTTTGGTATTTTGATTTGGTATTGAATTGAATTTGTAAATTACTTTTGGAAGAATGGACATTTGGATGTTATTAATTCTTCCAATCCATGAACATGGAAAATTTTTCCTTTTTTTTGTATCTTCTTCGACTTCTGTCTTTAATGTTTTCTAATTATCATCATAGAGATCTTTGATATCCTTGATTAAATTTATTCCAAGGTATTTGATTTTTTTAGCTATTCTGAATGGGATTGATCTTATTGTCCATGTATACAAAGACTGTTGTTTTTTGTGTGTTGATTTCATATCCTGCTACTTTACCAAACTTTTCTATGATTTCTAATAAGTCCTTAGTAGAGTCTTTTGGATCCCTTATATATATATATATATAGAATCATGTCATCTGTAAATAGTGATAGTTTGACTTTCTCTTTCCCAATTTTTATCCATTTGAATTATTTTTCTTGCATAATGGCTCTGGTGAAATCTTCCAGGACTATATTGAATAGCAATGGTGAGAGTGGGCATCCTTCTCTGCTTCTGGATCTCAGTGGGAATGCTTCCATCTTTTCCGCATTCAATAGATCCTGGCCATGGGTTTGTCATAAACTGCCTTGACTGTGTTGGGGAATGTTCTTTCTATACCCAATTTGCTTAGAGTTTTCATCATGAAAGGGAATTGCATTTTATCAAATTCTTTCTCTGCATCTATTGAGATAATCACATGGTTTTTGTTCTTTAGTTTGATAATACAATGTATCACATTGATTTATCTGCAAATGTTGAACCATCTTGCATGCCAGGTATAAATCCTAGTTGGTCTGGGTGAATGATCTTTCTGATGGGTTGTTGGATTTAATTGGCTAGAATTTTGTTGAGGATTTTTGCATCTAGTTTCATCATGGAAACTGGTCTGTTATTCCCTTTCTCTTTTGCATCTTTTCTGAGTTTAGGAATTAAGGTGATGCTGGCTTCATAAAAAGAATTTGTAAGGATTCCCTTCCTTTCACTTGTTGTGAGTAACTTGAGAATTGGAGTTAGTTCTTTAAATGTCTCGTAGAATGCAGTAGTGAAGCCACCTGGTCCTCAGCTTTTTTCTTTGTTTGGAGGGTAGGGTCTTTATTACTGATTTAATTTCTGTCCTCATAATGGGTTTGTTTAGTTTTTCTATGTCTTCATGGCTCAATTAGTTTTATATGTCCAGGAGTCTATCCATTTCTTCTAGGTTTCCCAATTTGTTGGTATACAGTCTTTTTCTTTCTTTTTTTATTTAATAAATGTAAATTTACAAAGTGCAACTTTTGCATTGTTGTGGCTTTTCCCCCCATCACCTCCCTCCCATCCGCAGCCATCCCACCTCCCACTCCCTCTCCCATACCACTCTTCATCAAGATTCATTTTCAATTATCTTTATATATAGAAGATCAACTTAG
Source organism: Lepus europaeus (assembly GCF_033115175.1). Classification (NCBI taxonomy): domain Eukaryota; kingdom Metazoa; phylum Chordata; class Mammalia; order Lagomorpha; family Leporidae; genus Lepus; species Lepus europaeus. The sequence continues at coordinate 59,660,968 of NC_084837.1, forward strand.
TATATACCAAGCAAAGATTTCAACAGACTGCACCCACACACACACACAAGATATAGAGTACTGTTCAACTAGTAGTTTTGCTGTTAATTCTCATTAACAGCATTAATACATTAATACATTAATACAGCATTAATACATTAAGGACAGAGATCCTATGTGGGTTGCAGGTAAACAGTGACTCCCATTGTTGATTTAACAATTGACACTTTTACTTATGGCGTTAGTAATCACCCGAGGCTCTTGCCATGAGCTGTCAAGGCTATGGAAGCCTCTTGAGTTCACCAACTCTGAACTTAGTCAAGGCCATATCACAGTGGAGGTTCCTTCCTCCCTTCAGAGAAAGGTGCCTCCTTCTTTGATGGCATGTTCTTTCTGCTGGGATCTTGTTCACCGAAATCTTTCATTCAAGTCGTTTTTGCCACAGTGTCTTGGCTTTCCATGTCTGTGAGACTCTCATGGGCCTTTTAGTTAGATCTGAATTCCCCAAGGGTTGATTCTAAGGCCGGAGTGCTGTTTGGGGCATTTGCCATTCTATGAGTCTGCTGTGTATCCTACTTCCCCCGCAGGATCATTCTCTCCCTTTTAATTCTATCCTTCATTATTTGCAGACACTGGTCTTATTTGTGAAATCTCTTAGACACTTAACCTATCTTTTTGATCAATTATGTACTTAAACTTATCAGTTTAACAAGTGAGATGGCATTGGTATATGTCTCCTTGATAAGACTGAATTGGAATCCCCTATTTCTAGCTCTACCATTGGAGGTAAGTCCGAGTGAGCATGTGCCAACCTGTATATCTCCTCCTTCTCTTATTCCCACTCCTATATTTAACAAATATCACTTTTCTATTAATTTTAAATGCCTAAGAATAATTGTGTATTAATTACAGAGTTCAACCAATGGTATTAAGTATAACAAAACAACAACAATAAAAAAAACTAAAAGGAATAAAATAGTAAGTTGTTCCTCAACAGTCAAGACAAGGGCTGATCAAGTCATTGTTTCTCATAGTGCCCATTCCACTTCAACGGGTTTCCTTTCATGTGCTCAATTAGTTGTCATCGAGCAGGGAGAACATATGATATTTGTCCCTTTCGGACTGGCTTATTTCACTCAGCATGATATTTTCCAGATCCCTCCATTTTATTGCAAATGACCGAATTTCATTGTTTTTTTTACTGCTGCATAGTATTCTATAGAGTACATGTCCCATAATTTCTTTATCCAGTCTACTGTTGATGGGCATTTAGGTTGATTCCAGGTCTTAGCTATTGTGAATTGAGCTGCAATAAACATTAATGTGCAGACAGCTTTTTTGTTTGCCAATTTAATTTCCTTTGGGTAAATTCCAAGGAGTGAGATGGCTGGGTTGAATGGTAGGGGCTATATTCAGGTTTCTGAGGACTCTCCAAAATGTCTTCCATAGTGGCTTTACAAGTTTACATTCCCACCAACAGTGGGTTAGTGTCCCTTCTTCCCTACATTCTCGCCAGCATCTGTTGTTGGTAGATTTCTGTATGTGAGTCATTCTAACCGGGGTGAGGTGAAACCTCATTGTGGTTTTGATTTACATTTCCCTGATGGCTAGAGATCCTGAGCATTTTTTCATGTGTCTGTTAGCCATTTGGATTTCCTCTTTTGAAAAATGTCTGTTAAGGTCCTTGGCCCATCTCTTAAGTGGGTTGTTTGTTTTGTTGATGCGGAGTTTCTTGATCATTTTATAGATTCTATTTGTTAATCCTTTATCAGTTGTGCAGTTTGTGAATAATGTCTCTCATTCTGTTGGTTGCCTCTTCACTTTTCTGACTGTTTCTTTTTCTGTAAAGAAACTTTTCAATTTGAGGCAATCCCATTTTTTAATTTTATCTTTGTTTACCTGTGCCTCTGGGGTCTTCTCCAGGAATTCTTTGCCTGTTTCAATGTCTTGAAGGGTTTCCCCTATGCTCTCAATTAATTTCATGGTGCCGCAGTGTATCTCTATTTCTTTGATCCATGTTGAGTGGATTTTTGTATATGGTGTAAGGTAGGGGTCTTGCTTCATACTTCGACATGTGGACATCCAGTTTTCCCAGCACCATTTGTTGAAGAGGCTGTCCTTGTTCCAGGGTTTGGTTTTAGGTCCTTTGTCGAATATGAGTTGGTTATAGATGTTTGGATTGATTTCCAGTGTTTCTATTTTGTTCCACTGGTCTATCTATCTGTTTTTGTACCAGTACCAGGCTGTTTTGATTATAACTGCCCTGTAGTATGTCTTGAAGTCTGGAATTGTGATGCCTCTGGCTTTGATTTTTATTGTAAAGGATTACTTTAGCTATTTGTGGTCTCCTGTTTCTCCATATGAATTTCAGCATCATTTTTTCTAGGTCTGTGGAGAATGACTTCGGTATTTTGATTGGTATTGCATTGAACTTGTAAATTGCTTTTGAGAGAATGGACATTTTGATGATATTGATTCTTCCAATCCATGAGCATGGCAGATTTTTCCACTTTTTTGTGTATTCTTCTATTTCTTTCTTTAATGTTTTGTAATTTTCATCATAGAGGTCTTTGACATCCTTGGTTAAATTTATTCCAAGGTATTTGTTTGGTTTTGTGGCTATTATGAATGGGATTGATCTTAGAAGTTCTTCCTCAGCCACGGCATTGTCTGTGTATACAAAGGCTGTTGATTTCTGAGCATTGACTTTGTATCCTGCTGCTTTTCCAAACTCTTCCATGAGTTCCAATAGTCTCTTATAGGAATTTATTGTATCCCCTATATATAGGATCATGTCATCTGCAAATAGGGATAGTTTAACTTCCTCCTTTGCTATTTGTATCCCTTTAATTTCTTTTTCTTGCCTGATGGCTCTGGTTAAAACTTCTAGGACTATATTGAATAGCAATGGTGTGAGTGAGCATCCCTGTCTGTTGCCAGTTTTCAATGGAAATGCTTCCAACTTTTCCCCATTCAATATGATGCTGGCCATTGGTTTCTAATAAATTGCCTTAATTTTGTTGAGGAATGTTCCTTCTAACCCCAATTTGCTTAGAGTTTTCATCATGAAAGGGTGTTGTATTTTGTCAAATGCTTTCTCTGCATCTATTGAGATAATCACATGATTTTTGTTTCTCAATTTGTTAATGTGATGTATCACATTGATTGATTTTCGAATATTGAACCATCCCTGCATACCTGGGATAAATCCCACTTGGTCCGGGTGAATGATCTTTCTGATATGTAGTTGGATTCGGTTTGCCAGAATTTTGTTAAGTATTTTTGCATCTATGTTCATCAGGGAGATAGGTCTGTAGTTTTCTTTTTTTCTTTCTCTGTTGTGTCTTTTCCGGGCTTAGGATTTAAGGTGATATTGGCATCCTAGAAAGAATTTGGGAGGATTCCCTCCCTTTCAATTGTTTTGAATAATTTGAGAATAACTGGAGTTAGTTGTTCTTTAAATGTCTGGTAGAATTCGGTGGGGAAGCCATCTGGTCCTGGGCTTTTTTTAGAATCTTTTCTTTCTGTTTCACTGTGGTGAGTTTGATTACAACATGTTGTGGTGAGGATATCTTTTGGTCATGTTTACTAGGGGTTCTATGAGTTTCCTGTACTAGGATGTCTCTGTCCTTCTCCAGACCTGGGAAATTTTCTGCTAGTATCTCACTAAAAAGGCCTTCTAATCCTTTCTTCCTCTCCATGCCTTCAGGAACTCCTAGAACCCAGATGTTAGGTTTTTTAATAGTATCCTGTAGATTCCCGACAATATTTTTTAGATTTCTAATTTCCTCTTCTTTTCTTTGGTTTGACTTTATACTTTCCTGTGCTCTGTCTTCTAAGTCTGATACTCTCTCTTCTGCTTCACCCATTCTGTTTTTAAGGCTCTCTAATGTGTTTGTCATTTGATCTATTGAATTCTTCATTTCATTATGATTTCTCTTCACTATCACAGTTTCTTGTTGTACTAGTTGTTTCATTTCATTTTGATTCCTCCTTAATATTTCATTTTCATGAGAGAGATTTTCTATCTTGTCCATTAAGGATTTCTGTAGTTCAAGAATTTGTTTTTGAGAACTTCTTAATGTTCTTATCAATTTTTTGAGATCCGCTTCTTTCATTTCTTCTATCTCATCATCTTCATAATCTTGAATTGGGGTGTCTTTTTCATTTGGGGGCAACATAGTGTCTTCCTTGTTCTTGTTACCTCGGTTTTTGTGTTTGTTGTTTGGAATATTCGAGATATTTGGTTTCTTCACTGTGGTGTTTTTTCTTGTTATACTATGACTCTAAATTAAGTGGACTGTCTACTTTGATGGAGCCTTAGAGGCTTGAGATGGGTGTGGCCTGATAGCTCTGTTTGGTTCCTCAGGGTTGAGGGTGTGCCAAAGGTGACACTCCCAGGTTAGGTGTGGTAAATCTCTCTCTCTTTCTTTCTTTCTTTCTTCAAATGGGAAGTAATTCTGCACAGGTGAATGGAATTGGAGGTAGTTAGCAGGCGAATGATATACCCACAGGAGCCAGAGATCGGAAGCTCTTTCCCAAGGACCACACAGGGAATCTGTGCTGCCCTCAGTGTGGGCTCCAATTCTCCTGCAGTCTCCCACTGGGTTGCCAAGTTAGATCCTAATCTCCTGTTATTTCACCCCCCCAGAGTCAGGTTTTTCTGCTAGGCTCAGGGCCGATGCAGACCTGAGGTCGCCCTGCTTATGACGTATGTCCAAAATGGTGCCTGCTCTTTTTCTTGCTCGCCTTTGAGAGGTGAGTGGAGAGAGAAAATCTTTTGTCCATATTGGTCACTTTTTTTCTCTCTCTCTCCTCTAGTTAGCCTGGTGAACTTTTCCCCTCGGGGTTTCAAGCCTCATTCCGCCACTGGTGTCCCAAACTTGGGCTCCCATGCTCTCCACGCAGGTCCACTGTGAATCACTAGTTCCAGAAGAGTTTTCTGCTGTTTCTTCCCCTACTCTTCCTTGAACCTGCAGTATCTCCACTTTTATTAAACTGTCTTTTCCTGGACTATCAGTGTGCTCCCTTCCTATTCCGCCATCTTGCCACTCCCGATTTGCTGCTGTTTTTCTAAACTCTTGAGGTGCATGGAGAGGTCATTTGTTTGGTTCCTTTCCAGTTTCTTGATATAGGCACCAATTGCTATAAACTTTCCTCTTAGCACTGATTTTGCTGTATCCCACAGGTTTTGATATGTTGTGTTGTCATTTTCATTTGTTTCTAGAAATCTTTTGATTTCTCTTTTGATTTCTTCAATAATCCACTGTTCATTCAGAGTCATGTTGTCCATTCTCCATGTGTTTGCATATGGTGTAGAGATTCTTGGGTTGTTGATTTCGAGTTTCACTATACTATGGTCTGAGAAGATGCATGGTACAGTTTCAATTTTTTTTTAATTTGTTGAGGCTCCCTTTATGGCTTAGCATATGGTCAATCCTAGAGTAAATTCCATGTACTGGGGAGGAATATATGAACTCTGTGGCTATGGGGTGGAAGGCTCTGAAGATATCTACTATGTCTATTTGGTCTATAGCTTCAATTAGCTCTGTTGTTTCCTTTTTGATTTTCTGTCTGGTTGATCTGTCCATTGGTGAGAATAGGGTGTTGAAGTCCCCTGTCACTATTGTATTTGAATCTATATCTCCCTTTAAGTCCTTTAGTAATTCTTTCAAGTAGCCAGGTGCCCTGTAATTAGGTGCACATACATTTATAATAGTAATGTCTTCATGTTGTATTGATCCTTTAATCATTATATAATGCCATTCTTGTCTCTTTTAATAATTTTTAGTTAAAGTCTATTTTGTCTGATATTAGGATGGCCACACCAGCGATTTTTTGATTTCTGTTAGCTTGGAATATCTTTTTTCATCCTTTCACTTTCAGTTAGTGTGCATCTTTGCTGATAAGGTGTGTTTCCTGAAGGCAGCATATAGATGGATTCTCTTTTTTGATCCAATCAGCTAGTCTGTGTCTCTTGGTAGTAGAGTTAAGGCCATTCACATGCAGTGTGACTACTGTTAAGTACTGTCTTTTTCCAGTCATGTTTCCTAAAATGAGCTGTTTATGTATTTTGAGATTTGTTTATAGCTTAGTTGGGTCATTTTCTACATTCGCTTTTTTTTTTTTTTTTGTAGTGAAGTTCTTGTTTTTGTATTTCTGTGTGCAGCACGTCTTTGAGCCATTGTAGGGTTGGACGCAAGGATACAAATTCTTTCAGTTTCTGTTTGTCGTGGAAGGTCTTTATTCCCCCTTCAATCATAAATGATAGCTTTGCAGGGTATAGTATTCTAGGTTGGCATTGTTTGTTTTTTAAAACTTGGAATGTATCATGCCTTTGTCTCCTTGTCTGTAGTGTTTGTGATGAGAAGTCTGGGATGAGTGTGATTAAATTACTCCTGAATGTGATTTGTCGTTTCTCTCTGGCACATTTTAGGATTTGTTCTTTGTGTTTCACTGAGCTGAGTGTTGCCACAATGCATCACGGTGAATTTTTCTTCTGGTCTAACTTGTTGGGGCTCCTGACTAAATGTTGAATTTGTTTGTTATTATCAATCTGCCTCTGTTGGAAGTTTTCTGATATTATTTCATTGAAAACACCTTCCAATCTATTCTCTCTTACCACACCCTCAGGGACTCCTATTATCTGAACATTACAATGCTTGAATGAATCTTGTAGGTCTCCAATTGTATTTTTTAATTTTCTAATTTCTTCTTCCTGTGTTTGATCTGACTGTATTATTTTTGAAAGTTTCTCTTTGAGTTCTGATATTCGCTCTTCTATTTCATCTGTTCGATTTCTGAGGGATTCCACAGTGTTTTTTACATGGTCAATTGAGTTTTTCATTTCCAGTATTTCATTCTGGCTTCTCTTTAGCATCTCTAATCCTTGGGTATGCTTTTCGTTCAGATCTTGCATCTGTTTCTTATTATTTCTATGTAATCTGATTATTAATTTTCTGAATTCTTTTTCTGGCATGGTTTCAAATTATTCTTCTTCAGCATCTATTATGGATGGTTTAGCCTGTTCTATTGGCTAGTTCATAGGTTCTTCTATATTCTTATTCTGGATTTTCCCTTTGTTCTTTGGCATTTCTGTTTGGCTTAATTTTCAGGTTGATTTCCCTCTGCTATGGGCTGCTATAGGTCTGTACCAATAGTCAGTGCAAGCAGGAGCTCTACCTTCCAGAGTTTGTTTGTTTATTTATTTATTTATTTATTTATTTTTGGGGTAACTTGAAGTAGGCTGGTGTCAGGGCATTGAGGTGCCAAGCTCTGTCCCTTGAGGCCAGTTTTTCTCTTCCTTTTTTCATCCTAAAGTGCCTGGGCCTCGTTGATCACCCCCCCTCACTGCTCCCCCTGAGTGAGGAGTGGGGAGTAGCTCCAAACTACCTTGGTCCCCACCACTGAAGTTTTCTCTTTCAGAGGGTGAAAGCAGAGCCTGCCCTTCTTTACACCTGAATGTAAACAAACAAGATGGCTGCTCTCTACCCATTGCAACACTGATTGGGGGGGGCAGAGACACCGAGGGTTCCTGGCATGTTCAATCTCTCAGTTTGTCCCCCTGGATCGTGCCTTCTTTCCGCAGGCGCTATCCACTTTATTTTGATTTTGATTTCCTTCCCCACTCAACCGTGCGTGTCTCACCTGTCCGTTCCAGGGTGGGTTGGGGGCGGCGGCAGTGGCAGCTCCATCACTGGTTTTTTTTTTTTTTTTTCATTCTCTTTCTGCAGTTCTGGGCCCCTTTACCTGCCCCAGGGAGGACCCCTACACTTTGGAGTGCTCCCATGTCACTCTAGCCAACCTTTTGTGGTTCTGTCGCCTAACTGTCCCCTCTATTCTTCAGTTTCTCTCTGCATGACTCTGCGCACCTTGCTGCTATACCACCATCTTGGCCCAACACTGGCATACAGTCTTTGTAGTAATTTCTGATGATTCTTTTTATTTGTGTGGTGTCTATTATTACATTCCCTTTTTCATCTCTAATGTTATTGATTTGGGTCTTCTCTCTCCTTTTTATGATTAGTTGGGCCAATGGTGTATCAGTTTTGTTTACTTCTTCAAAAAATCAGCTCTTAAACTTTCCTCTTAGTACTGCTTTTGCTGTAGCCCATTAGCTTTGACATGTTGTATCATCATCTTTATTTGTTTCCATTTTTTTTAAATTTTTCTTTGATTTCTTCTATGACTCACTGTTCTTTCAGGAGCATGTTTTTCAGTCTCCATGTGTTTGCATATGTTCTAAGGTTCCTGAGTTGCTCATTTCCAGCTTCATTCCCTTGTGGTCCGAGAAGATGTATGGTCTGATTTTTGATTTTTTTTTTTTAATTTGCTTGGACTTGCTTTATGGCCTAGCATGTGGTGAATCCTCGAGAAAGTTCCATGCATGGCTGAGAAGAATGTTTATTCTGCAACTGTAGAATGAAAAGTTCTGTAGGTAACTGCTAGGTCTATTTGGTCTGCAGCGTCAATTAACTCTTGTTTCCTTGCTGGTTTTCTGTTTGGTTGATCTGTCCATTGCTGAAATTGAGGCATTGAAATATCTCATTACTACTGTATTTTAATCTATATCTCCCTTTAGATCCCTTAACATTTCTTTTAAATAGCCAGGTGCCCTGTAATTAGGTGCATATACATTTATAATAATTACATCTTCCTTTTGAATCTATCCCTTAATCATGACATAGTGCTCTTTTTTTTGTCTCTTTGAACAGGTTTTTTTTTGTTTTAAAGTCTATTTTGTCTGATATTAGGATGGCTACATCAGCTCTTTTTTGGTTTCTGTCTATCCTTTCACTTTCAGTCTGCATGTATCTTTAGTGGTCATATGTGTTTCTTATAAGCAGCAAATAGATTGTTTGTTTGTTTGTTTGTTTGTTTTTTTAATCCAGTCTGTCTCTTTTTACTGGAGAGGTGAAGCCATTTTCATTCAAGGTAACTTGATAAATAACAATTTTGCCCTGGCATTTTTCCATAAATATTCCTATTTTTTATTTTGGATTTCCTTTGTACTTTTACTGGGAGATTTACTTTCTTTCTTAGTGTTGATTTACTGGGAGATGTTACCTTCTTTCTTAGTGTTGACCATGTTTCTGTGTTTCTCTACAGCACAGAAGATCTTAAGTATCCTCTAAAGGGTTGGACGGGTGGTGACAAATTCTTTCAATTTCTGTTATTGGAAGGTTTTTATTTCACCTTCATTAATAAATGAGAGCTCTGCAGGGTATAGTATTCTGGGTTGACAGTTCTTTTCTCTTAAGACTTGGAATATATCTCGCTGTTCTCTCCTAGTTTGTAGGGTTTCTGATGAGGAGTCCGCTGTGAGTCTAATTGGAGATCCTCTGAAAGTCATTTTGCATTTTTCTTATGCACATTTTAGTATCTTTTATGTTTTACTGTGGAGAGTTTGATTACAATGCATCATTATGAAGCTCTTTTGTGGTTATGTCTATTAGGAGTTCTATGTGCTTCCTGTACTCAGATATCCATTTCTTTCTCCAAATTAGGGAAATTTTCTGTTATTATTTCACTAAAAAGCCTTCCAATCCTTTCTCTCTTTCCTCGTCTTTCAGGAACTCCTACAACCTGTATGTTGGGTCTTTTGATAGTATCCTGTAGATTACCAACAGTGTTTTTCAGTTTTGTAATTTCTTCTTCTTGTGTTTGATCTGATTGTATAATTTCCTGTGCTTTGTCTTCTAAGTTGGATAGTCTTTCTTCTGCTTCAGTGATTCTGTTGTTACGGCTTTCCACTGTATTTTTTATTTGTCCTATTGAATTCTTCACTTTTAAGTTTCATTTTGATTTATCATTAAGATCCCAATTTCTTGGGAGAAGTTTTCTTTCATGTCATGTATAGATTTCATTATTTTTGTGTATTTGTTTCTGATTACTTCTAAGGAATCCTATGATCAATTTTTTGAATTCCATTTCTGGCATTTCTTCAATCTCATCATCTTCACAATCTAGTATTGAAGTGTTGTGTTCTTTTGGGGTGTCATGTTGTCTTCCTTATTCTTGTTTCTTGAATTGATGCATTTGTTATTCGGCATTTGTGGAGATACTCATTGGTTTCTTCTTTGTTTTTTCCCTGTGGTGGCTTTTATCTTTGGACAATGTAAGGATTAATGGAGTTTCCACTTTCAGGAATACCTAGAGGCACGTGGTGGGTGTGTCCAAGGAACTCTGGTCAGTGCTCCAGGGTGAAGAGTGTGTCTGAGGTGATACACCCAAGTTTGGCATGGTAAATCTCCTTTTTTTTAATCAGAGGGGAGGTTTGTTTTTGTCTGTTGGGGTAGACTCAGCTGAGCACTTTTCCTCAAAGCAGACCAGTGCCTGGGTGCTAGCTCCAGTGGGTATATTATTCATCTGCTCTGCCACAAGGACCACACAAAGAATCTGTTCAGTCCTCAATGTAAGCTCAGATTCCCTGGCAATGTCCCTCGCCTGGTAACCAGGGAGCCCTGATCATGTGGAGCCTCCCACAGTGACTGCTCAAAGTCCCAGCCACACCCTGAGTCCTCCCAGACAGCCTCAGTGTCTTCACAGTCCCAGCACACAAGCTTCCCACAGTCATGAGCACCCAGCCCCCTGTCTGTTCTCCCCACCAGACTCAGGAGTCTCCACTTGGCTGGTAACTGGGAATGGACATGAGATGGCACAGTTGTTACCCATGTCCAAAATGGTGCCTTGTCTCTATCAGCTTGTTACAGGACACAGTTGCACAGTAATTGAGGAGATAGAAAACGTGAACCCCCCCCCCCCATCTTTGTTTATTTCTACTCTAGTTTGGCAGGTACACCAAGCTGGATTCCCTCTAGGCTCTTCCTGCAGCTTTATTGCCAGTGGCTTGGGCTGCAGCAGACTGATCTCACTTCACTCTCCAATGCTGTTGCAACAGTTTTTGGCTGCTGGGGTACTGAGTTGTGCATGTCCTTGCCTTCCACGTTGTTCACTGTTTCCCACCAATTTGCATAGTTTCCTCTGTTATCTTCTCTGAGACTGCACTCTTTCCACTTTTTAAAAACTATCTTCTCCTAGACTAGAGCAGCAAGCTCCCTCCCTACACTTCCATCTTAATCCCCTCTGACATTTTTCAAAAGATGAAATTCAAATGGCCAGCAGACACATAAAAAATGCTCAAGATCACCAGTCATCAGGAAAATGCAAGTGAAAACCACAATGAAGTTTCATGTCAACCCAGTTATAATGGCGATCATAGAGAAATTAAAAAAAAAAAAACAATAAATGCTGGCAAGGATGTAGGGAAAAAGGTACCCTAATCCATGATTACTGGCAATTTAAACTAGTACAGCCATTGTGGAAGACAGTGTGGAGATTCCTCAGAAAGCTGAAAATAGATATACTTTATCACCCAGCCATCTTACCGCTGAGAATTTACCTAAACCAAATGAAATCAGCATATGAAAGTTATCTGTACCACTGTGTTTATTGCAGCTCAATTCACAGTAAGATATGGAATCAACCCAGATGTCTATCCACCGATGTCTGGGCAAAGAAAATGTTGCATATAAATACTATGGAATACTACTCAGTGGTTAAAAAAAGTACTGTTTTTTGCAACAAAATGGATGCAACTGGAATCCATTATATTTAATGAAATAAGCTAGTTCCAAAAAGATAAGTATCATATGTTTTCCCTGATCTATGGTAACTAATAGTATACAAAAAAATTGTAATGTGTATGATCAAAATTGACATTTTAAAAGTTGATATTGTTAGCAGCCCTGGTCTGTACTGTTAAGGAACAGTGTTTTTTCTTTTTACCATTTGTTGAATTCTTTACTTAGTGGAGAGTTAGGCTTATGATTATAAAATAAAGTGGAAGTATGTCATTAAAAAAATTAAAAGAAATGTTAAGAAAGGAAGGGTGGGAACATGGTGGGGGGTAGGGAGGGTAGGCTGGGAAGTATCACAATACTCCTAAATCTGTATATATGATATACATGAAATTTGTTCACCATATATAAATAAACAAATTTAAAAATGTAATCTCAATGTAGATCATCAGTGTTGTTAAAATCAGCAAAGGCTTAAGAGAATTCCAAGCTAAATCTTCATGTTTTGTTGCTACTGAACATTAAAATCTTAAATTAAAAACCTAAATTTGATATTTTTTCTTAAGTAAAACCAACTTTGTTGGAGTAGAAATGTTTTCATTTGCTTGTTGAGAATTTTTGTAACACAAGAGAAATGTAGTTTGTATAAGGAGCACTTGGTTTTGTGAGATATGCGTGACAGTTACAAATCAGAAATTCTGATTCCTTTTTTTTCCCCCTTAGGAAATCAGAGCATAAGCCTGTTTTCCTAATTAGGAAAGCTTTGTTGCCCACTAGTTTTATGACAACAGAATTCTTGGTTGAAATGTAAAATGAAGGTTGATAAATCTGCATTACAAAATGAACATAAAATGCATAAAGTGAACACCAATGACTTTATAAATCTATATTTAGCTTAATAGTTAATTATATAGTTTACTTACATTTAGAATCTTATGTTTGCTAAAAATATTTCAAAAACTTCCTTCTTTGTGATATTGACAAAATACCTGCAATCTCTCTATTGAAAATAAAATATATGCCAAGAAGTGCTTTATTGTTTCCTGTAACTTTCTGATTTGATGGCATAACATTTTAATCTGCTGCCTCAGGATCCTACCAGCCCTCAAACAGTCCTACAGTTGTTTGAAAGCCTTGTTCTAACCTGTGAGATACAGTTGAATAGATATTTCCAACCCGCTGCACGCCATCTAAACTTAGTACATCTGAAGTCCAGTACCTCTTGAGTACCCTGAGCAGAATACCTCTTGCAAAAGCACTAACAGCTGCCCTGCTGACACACGTGATCCTGCTCTGAATCTGATCTCTCTTCTAACACAACTAGACTGTGAGATCTCCTATCTTTGGTTCATTCTCCTAAGCTTCTGTAAAAACAACAGAACTCATATTTCCATCTGGTATCTACTTTCTTCTTTCCAACTACAAAAAATTAGAAACAAAAGTCATATCCAAATTAATCAGGGTGTGGGGAAAGAAAAATCTCACTGTTAAAGACATGAATATATTCTATGTACAAAGCAGATTCGTCCATTTTGCCTTGCTTGAAGTTGTGAAGTTCATTGTGTTTCAAGTGCACCAAGCAATTACAGAGAACAGCATTACAATTGTACAACCTTCTATGAACACTGTGTCCATATTTTACCACAATGGAAAATTAGGAATCATTTCCACTCAGTATTATAAATTTAATTTTAAAAAGATATTATAAAATGGAGTAACTATTATTATAAAGATGCTTTTAGATGACATTTAATTTCAGTGCAGGGTAATTTATTTTACCAGGCAGAGTATCTTGGGCTAATTGCATTTATTTATGCTTTAAGCTTGTGTCATCATAATAAATATCCTATCCATACATTCATTTTACTTTAATCATAGGAGATATTCTGGATTTTCCTCTAAATTTTGGTAATGCTTCTTAAATGTAAGGTGAATATGTTTTTGCCTTTACACTTCCCTTTTGGATGAATGCTTTGATCTTTCTAGAAGTCTGATTGCATTTCATGGAATGATTCCTCTTTGCAATTAGCACTAGACTTGGATGCTGAGTGTATTTTCTTTCATGTTTCTTATTCAAGATTTTCTGTGGCAATTTTTTTTTTTTTTTGTCTCTCCCATGCTTCTTTTCATCTCAGTCTCCAGGAACAGTAACTTGTGAGTACGCACACTGTTTCACCTGATGAAAGGCTCTCTGATCCCCCTTCAAGTATTTTGGCAAGGTTGCCTTTGATTATTTTAACTGTTCTCCCCATTTACAGGGAGCTAATGAATTGTTGAAGCTAAGATATTGTCACATCTCTTACTGGGTTATCTCTATGAAGAAGGTGATCATCACTGATAGGGAAATAGTCTTCTTAAGTTTCCTTGCTCATTAAATACAATGTGTTATTCAAACTGAAGTAACACTTTTGGGTTTACTTATCTAGAAAAAGAGAATAAGCATTTTAACCATAGTAAGAGGCAGAAATATGGCCAGATTTATATCCAAAGACAAAACAGTGAAGTTCTATCCAAATGATAACTGGATTTTTGGTTTTCATTCTAAAAGTTTATCCTGTAGTTACCAAAGGACTCAGTACTAACACTACATTTCTCTTATACAAAGACTCAAAATGCAAGTAAACATTTTAATCAAACAGTCAAATAAATGGTATCCTATGCACACTGTTTTCTTCTTTTATAAGAAAATTGATTACATTCAGGAAGTGTGGCCTACTGTTTTGAGGTGATTCAATGGTGTCATTAGCAATTATAAATAAGGAATTTATAGCCCTAAGTAGAAATTACTAGCAATGTTGGAGCAGTTGATCTGTATATTAGTTTATCCATTTTAAAAAGCAAAAACATTAAATAAACCCACCAATATCCAAATTACCTTTGAAATATATAACTTGGTGAAGTTCTCAAATATCTATAAAATGTGGACCATAAAACGACCTGAAATTATCTTAGTTTCTGGAATTTTAAACCAAGTAAATGCCCAACCTGTCAAATGTTCAACTTAGCTAATTTACTCATTATTTTATTTATTTACCCATACATCGATTAAAAATATTTGTTGGGAATCACTGAAGTGTCAGAAATTGAACAATCCATTGTAGATATAGAACTAAACAAGAAAGATAAAGTCTGGCCTCTGGTGTAGCCCACAGTATACTTGGTGCCTGAGAGCACAAAAATTTGAAAGGGTAGTGATGTAGTGACTATCTATGCTCTTCAGAATAAAAATGGTCACAAAGTCCTCTCTGAGAGGGGAATGTTTGGGCTTATACAAAGCAATCCAGAGAGCATCAAATACATATTGCATTAGATGGGTAAAGGGCTTATTCTGTTAAAAAAGAAACCCAACGAATGAAAGCCAAGATAATTTGAATGTAGTGAATGATGTAGAGTGTCAGGAGATGAAGTTTAGAGGTAGAAAGGGATGCATGGTGTGCATCTTAGAGAACACAGTAAAGCCTAAGGAATATTCTAAATACAATAAAGTCCCTTAGGGAGAATTAAACATGATCTGATTTGGTGCCTGCTGTGTAGACAATGAATTATAGGGACCCAAAATGGAAATACATAGTATAGGTGGAAGGTTCCTGAATTTCTAAATGACAGAAGTGAAACTAATAAGCAAGTGCTTGGATTTGGGATACATTTGAGATAAAGATTAAAGGTCTCATCATGGCTCAGATTTGAAGAGAGGTAAGAAAGAGAAGAATCAAAATGACATTTAGGTTTTTTGCTTGAACAACTGGGTTTGATTGGTGACGCTCATTTATATAGAAAGATGGCTTAAAAGGGGAAAAGGTATTGCCCCAGGAGTCTAGTTTTCATTCTATTTAGGCTGTCTATTAGACACTTAAAAGCTGATAACAAGTACATAGTTGCATTTGTGAATGGGGCACTCAAGGGTGAAAATATACATTCAGCAGTAATCATTGCATAGGCAAAATTTCAAGTGTAGAGAAGATCAATAAACAAGGAAAAATAATTGCCCTGAACAGTTCTGTGACTTTCTAATATTTATGGGCTGAACAGAAGAGAAAGAACCAAGCAAGGAGACTCAAAATAGGAAGAAACACAAGTCCCATGATATTGAATCAATTCACAAAGTTTCAACAGTGGGAAGTGGATAACTGTTTTCAATGTACCTGAGAAGTTGAGAAGAATGTTCCAAGATGAAATTACTGTTGTTCTTGATGGAGTAGGCTCAGAGGTGAAAATTGAGATAGAAACCTAGGAAATGAGGAGTTATCACAGGAAGCAGGTGCTGTAGGACAAGAGGGAAAGGCTTGGGTACATTTTTATGCAGTTATATCCACATACATCATGATTAAAGCTATAAAGAATTTTTGAATGAATTCTTAGCCTCAAGACTTTTAGTTTATTTTGTTAGTTTCAGGAATCTTTATTTTAAAAATATTTATTCAGCTCTTTTCATGTGCAACACACTGCCCTAGTCTCTTGTAATTCTTATTAATTTATCTTCATGTACTTTATCTTCTAGTGGCACAAATACTAAACAATGGCAATAGTCAATAAGCATGTTACATATTTGGGTATATTGTGATCAGGCTTTAGAAAAAATTTGAAGAAGAGCAGAGTAAAAATGACCTGAAGTTCTAGGGTTACAATTTAAATACGGTAGTCAAAATAAGTGTCATTATGACTTTTGTTCAAAACATTGAAGAAAGTGAGACTTTAATTAGTTGTTATCTGGAAGACAGGCATTCTACTAGTGCAAAGACCCCGAGGCAGAGGTAGAGCAGGGATGCCTCGATGTCTCCACGGTTATGCGATTAAGATCAGTACAAGAGAAAAGGTGAAAGGGTTCGCAGATGCCACCTTATGGACTAGTTTTTACTCTGCAATGGAGAAACAAAGAATTGTAAGGTTCTGAGAAGAGAGTGAACATGATCTATAAATCATGTTAGGAGTAGAAGGGATAAGAAGTGATGGAAATCTACAATCAGTTTGAAAGCAGTATGCAAAGGATTCTTTCACTCAGGTGTCAGGTGTCAGAGAAAGAGGCATCAACAATGAATATCGGGATAGTAACTTAAGTTTGAGAGACTATAGTTGCCAATATCTAGGACAAAGAAAGTAGCAGGTGAAATAGGTTTAGGGGTTCATGCTGGTTGATATGAAACATTCAAGCATAAATGTTAAGCAGGCACCTGGATGTACAAGCCTGGAGTTTGGTACCTTATACGACTTATTAAGAGCTTTGAGAACCATGATAAATCTATTAATGTTACTTATTCAGCTTGACTTAAATCCTATTAAAGTAAGTTCACCAACATACCAGACAATTCCTATACAGCTATTAAAGCAAACAATTAGCATCAACAAATTTGTTTGTAGACCAAGAACACAAACATAGTGATGCTAACAGTGGAAGACAACCAGGTATATGTAATAGTTTGATTTATCCACACTCAATGTCATAGCCATTTAGCTCCACATTTGAGATTCATAAGGTAGGGCAACATTCAAGTGAAAATCTTTTCAGTACAGAATCTGTATCAGACTGCACACAGGAAGAAAAATGGCAGCAAATGAGAGAGTTGTCAACAAAAAAACCAACAGCCATGTGACCAGCAAATTGTTAGACCCTGGACACTGTATAACCTATCTTGGCAATCCAAGAAAGATGCCCTTGACCTAGTTTATCTTTGGCAAATGTCTCTGTGTTATATGTGTCTCTTATAAAATGTGACAAGGGCAAAGAGATAATCACATGCACAGTCAATCCCTCAGAAAACTGCAAGTTTTAAAATATAAAAAGGAAAATGGGCAATGACTATACCTCTGATTTGAAATCTCTGGCGCAATTAATGATTGCCATTACATGTTCCCTATTAGCCTGACTTGCATAAGCACAAGGAAGAGTTCAGGGTCTAAGAGCTAATCAGGAAAAATATCACTAAGCTTTGGGGTCAGTTAATTAACAGAAAAGTCATATTTTTCACGGATTAAGTCAGGCTCTTCCTTTTGACCTCATTTAATTGCTGCTTTTAAAGACCATTGGAATAGTACTCTCACATGCAAAAATGCATTGAAATTCAGCTGCTCTCTTGAGGTGTGATGAGACCAGAACTTTAAAACACAGGGTATAAGTGTAAATTGGCATAATTTTTGTAGAATGCAATAGCTATTGTATATTAGGTGACAATGTGTATAACTGTATTATAATACATATATGGCAATACTTATAAAATGGCATAAACATGTCTATGTTTTCATGTTATTTATAAGGTTTGACTTATGGAAATATGGCTAATTATTAAAATAAAATGTATTTATCATAGAATAATTTGTAACAGCAAAAACTTGGAACCCTAAATGTCCTAAGTTAAATTAAAGAAGCCTAAATTCAAGAAGCCTCTAAATAAATTGCAATCCATTGGCATATTATATAACACTAAAAAAGGAACTGCAACAAATGACCTTTAAAATTTAGAGTTGAGATTTGTTAAATCATCATGTGAAAGTTTACAATTGAATTATGTAAAAATGTTTATTCATATTTTTATACACACAGAAATGAAATGCATTAATAGTAATTATTATTTGTGTATTTTAGATATGGGCCCTGTGTGTTTTTCCCCTCTTTTCTTGGTTTTCCATATTTAAAAAATTGATAAGCATGTGATAGTTTATTTAAAAAAATTCAATCTTTTATTTAGAAATCCAAGTTGTAGGCTCATCAGTCTAGTCTTCTCATATACTAAAGTTTAAATCAGCTTTAAGCCTTGTTGTAATTTCTCTTTTCTTTTTACCATAGTACTCATAAGGACAAAGCTAAGTTTACTTTGTAAATTTAGTTGGTAAATTCACTTAGAAAAAGTTTACTAAGTAAGTTTAATTCTTATTAATATAGTTGGAAGTAATTCTATGGCTGGATACAGTTATAGCTATGGTTCAATCCTGGGAGTAGACTCACATATCAAGAACTGGGAATGTTTTGTTCTAGATTTCTTGGACTAGTAAATTAGAGGTTTACTTATGTTCATCCATTAATAGTACAAAATAAACAATTACTCATGCTAAACATATATACAATTTTGTATATACTATTTTGTATAATTTATATAACTTTGAATATAAATATATTTTAATTGTCTCTTATGAGGAAAATAACAATTATAATTTTCTTAAGTAGAGAAATGAAGACTCTTTTTAGTGTCAAGTATTCAATCATTGTGATTTTGCCTCTACAACAAAACATAATTTCTTTTTTTTTTTTTTTGACAGGCAGAGTTAGACAGTGAGGGAGAGAGAGAGACAAAGAGAAAGGTCTTCCTTCTGTTGGTTCATCCCCAAAATGGCTGCTACGGTCAGCGCGCTGCGGCTGGCACACCGCACCAATCCAAAGCCAGAAGCCAGATGCTTCCTCCTGGTCTTACATGCAGGTCCAGGGCCCAAGCACTTGGGCCGTCCTCCACTGCCTTCCTGGCCCACAGCAGAGAGCTGGCCTGGAAGAGGGGCAACCGGGACAGCATCCGGTGCCCCAACTGGGACTAGAACCTGGGGTGCCGGCGCCACAGGCAGAGGATTAGCCTAGTGAGCTGCGGCGCTGGCCAAAACATAATTTCTAATCAAGTATAATGACTAAAAGGCTAATGAAACTTAAATCTTGAAACAGTTGGAGGTACACCAGGTTTGACAATGAGGTTCCGCAACATCCCTGTAGTTTCCCGATTTTGACCCATTTTTTCTGCTTCTTAGAATAAAAGCAAATAGTTAGCGCCTGCTACCAATTTGACTTAGAAGAAAATACTTAAAGCTGTTGACAAATAGAGCTGGACTGATAACATCTATCACATCAATATTTCTGCATAATATTTCTGAAGAAAAAAAGATGTTGCCATCTTTAATAAGTAAGAAGCATAATTTTTCATTTCAAACAAGAAATGTGTTTCCTTAACAATGTAAATTAAGGAATATCTTAGCAAATACAAAAGAAGCTCCAAGTGAGAGAATTAATTTATGTTTAGAAAATGTATCTATATTTATTTCCATTTTCACACTTAGCATTTAAAAAGAGCCAAGTATTCTTAATGACATTCTTATATTGAACATTTTCATTGCTCTTTCTAAAATGCAAATGATTTATTGATTTTTAAGGTGTTGAATGTCTGGGTTAGGCAGTACAGTATCTTAAAATGTTAAAAGCAGCATTTAATCAAAACCTGTACACTCAAGGAACTAATACTTATTAGCTAATTTGACCTTAAGCTTATCAGCACTGTGGGTAGTAACTGATCCATCTGTAGAGGTAGTAATTCCAACACCTGTATACATGATTCTGATTTATGTAATTCAAGATGGAGCCACATCTCCTTAAATGGGATCTTTAAAATCATCTGAGAAGATTTGAATGTTTTCAGACTCCTGGGTCCCACATCACTCCTAGTGAATCAGACTCTCTGGGAGTAAAGCACTGGGCACCAACATTTCTCATGCACCTTGGGTAATATTCATATGTACTAGGTTGAACAAAAATAGTGTATCAAAATTAGGAAATGGCTTTTTAAGAATGAATAAACTGCAATTTTCAAATGAGGATAAATGGTCTGAGTCTACCTATTGCCAATTTTTCAGAGAAGTTTTAGGTTCACAGCAACATTGGAAGAACAGAGTTTCTGTGTATTTCATAGTACAACATGTACATTGTCTCCCCATTATCAACAGAGTGGCACATTTGTTTCAGCTGATGAACCTGCACTGAACATCACCATTACCCAAAGTCCATAATTCCTATCAGGGTCCATTCTTCATGTTGTCCATTCAATAGGTTTGGAAATACATATAATGATGTGTCTATTCTTGTAATACCCTATAGAATATTTTCATTGCCCTAAAAATCTTCCATGCTTTGTCTATTTATTCTTCCTTACCTCCTTACCATTGGCAATCTGTACTCATTCTTGCCATTTCTACAATTTTGCTTTCTCCAGAATGCCACACAGTTGGAATCATATTATGTAGCCTTTTCAGATTGATTTCTTTCACTTAGTAATATACATTTAAGTTTCTCCATATCTTTTCATGGATTGATATCTTATTCCGTTTTAGTGATAAATGATATCTATTTGTCTGAATGTATAGTTTGTTCATCCATTTGCCTACTAAAGGACATCTTAAATACTTCTAAGTTTTGGCAGTTATGAGTAGAGCTGCTATAAACATCTATATAGGCTTTTGTGTAGATACATATTTACTTTTATTTTGATGATTCCTAAAAATCTATGGATAAAATATGTTGTTTATAACAGATAATGATGCTGTAATCCTAATTTTTCTAAGGTGCTGAGACCTTGTGATAAGGGAACACAGCTTATCTCTTCCACGGGCAGATGCATCCTCAAAAGATACCATGTTGTAAGTGAACAAGATGTTTCTGGTGGTTCTGGGAACACCACTAAGGAGCTCCTGGACCACAGACTCAGTCTGGCCTCAGACACAGCAGCAGTGCTGAGGATGCCTTTTCTGTATATCTCTGTATTTGTTCCCATGTGCCATACTCAGTAAGACTGTGGGACAGGAGATGTTAGAAGAAGGAAGGCCTAGAAAATACAGAGGATACATTTTCCCTGGCAGTGAAGTCAAAGATTTTCTGAAAATCTAACCTCCCCCTTCATTTTCTTGTTTCCTCAAGATTAATGCCAAACAGAGAAATCATAAAGCTCCCACAAACAATGTAAAACTGAGGAAAAGATCATTTTGAGGATAAAAGAAGACATTTTAAAAAATCCATAAATCTTTGTTTATTTGCATTCCTATATACTACTAGAATTTAAAGGTTGCAACATGCCAGGCCCAATACTTATCAGAATGGTGTTCTGTCCAAATCACCCAAAGCCGAGCATTAATAGATGTCTTCCAGATAAGAATACCACATTTTATGCTAAGATGTAACATTTCCTCTCGTTCAAAGTCACAATTTCTTAACAGTAACTTGGGAATAGCACATATCTACATTTAGAATTGGTTTCTTATATCCTACTTTTCCATTTTCCTTCAGAAAATTCGATGCCCATATTTCCATATGAGCATTATTTACTTTTTGATTGGAAACACAAAATCATTTCTACTTGTGAACACTTTCTTGTAATAAAACCTGGCATTTCTCATCACTACCATTTGCAGTGTACTTTTGCACATCAAAAATGTGCATGGTTTGGAAAGTAGAGACAAAGAAGGAACCTTCTGTATGTCAGTAAACGACAAGATATGGGTTTATCAGGAAAGAATGCTCATAATCTGGACTCGGTCTGTTGAATATAGTAGCCATTAACTACATGTGGCTACTGAGCACTAGAAATGTCCAAATTACAAAGCACTGAGATACAGATAATGGATTTTTATAACATGTAAGAAAAATGTCACATTACCAATGTTTTATATTGATTATATGATAATATGTTGGACATGAGTTAAATAAAACATACTATTAAAATAGACTTTACCTTATTTTTATTTCCTAATGTGGCTACCAGAGAATGTGAAATTACGTATGAGTCTTAGAATCATTTTTTTACTGAAAAATAGTGATCTAGATCTAAAAATAAACTTATTGTTCCATGTATCTGATTTTGGAATATTGACGATTTTTATATTGTTAGAAGTAGTGGGAGTGTTTTCATAGAAACTCTCCTATCCACTGGTTTTATGTCGATTAACTGGCTTAATTAGATCTAAACTGTTATAAGGACCCCAAAGGAGAGGAGGTGGGAGAGGAAATGTACACTTGTACAAGCTTTCTAAGTCTTCAAGTCACACACTCCTGGTTGACTGGCCTGCTTAGCCAAGCTGAAACCAGCCTTATTGTCATGTTGGGCACATTAATTGGAGAGCAGACTAATTTGCAAGAATGTGTGAGTGCCCTTTAAAAGGTGATTTAAATTTTACAATGATAGAAATGGCATAAAACATGCTTGTCTGATCATTTCTCAGAATCCAGCTTGAAATCTTTACTATTTTTCTATTTTCATTGTTAGAATTCAAGTACACACAAAAATGTTTAAGGAACTCTAACACCTTAACACAAATAATTATCCTTCTGTAAAAGACAGACAGTGGATTCTTGTCATCAGACACATGGGGATTATAAGTGAGAATAAAAATCTGCAAGTTTGATCAGGGTTCTACATATGGGAAGAAAACACCTCCACAATCCCCCTATCCTTTTAACTGAAAAAAGGCTTTTTTTTTTTTTTGTAATGCATTGGAAGCTTATAAAGAATTTGAAGGAGCATTTCCACTTCAAGTACAGTTGCTGTCAGACTCATATGAATTTATCTGTATACCCATTGTATAGCTATGAACAATTTTATATTTATTATAAATACCTAATCTTTAAAAAATAATAATGGCACTGTCATCTTCGATTTAAAGGCAAAAGAAATAATTTCTTATAGAGGTGAAATGAATTACCTAGACCCTTGCAGCTGGATTTTCTGACACTACAGCCCATTTACATGACAGGTTGGAAGCAAAGCTGTGTTGGTAACCCAAAGCTCAAGGCTGGCATTGAAACAAGCCTGGAAAAGATGAATGATACTCAGGAAAAAATGACTGCTCTGGTCTGTGGGAAACTTAGTGATTTCAAATGATGGAACCTTAATTTTTGAATTAAGTCCTCCATTTTGTTACATAACATCTGTATACTTCTCACTATACAAAGAGACAAAGTAATACTTCACTATCATGTGATGAAAAAATTTATATCAGTTTTGACAACCTCAATCTTTGGCACAAAGCACATAATATGGAAGCAAGAGCACCAAGGGGTCACATTCTCAATTGCTGATTTATCAGAAATCTTCTCACAAAATACATAAACAGCATAATCTTAGAAGAATTTAATAAAACTGAGTGAAAAGGAATTTTCAGAGCTAAAACAAGAAATTAATTGCAGTGCTTGTAGAGAGATTTCGGTATCTCAGACATATTGAGGTCTATGAAGACACAGGAAAGAAAAAGTCTTCACAATAAGTGGGAGTTTTATAAAAGTGGAAATTGGATACAAACTTACCAACAGTAATGAATTCCTATATGTAAATCTACCTCTATATAGGTTTAAGAAATCAAAGCAAGTACTACTTCTTAAATATATAGTTCACAACCTCAAAACATGTGCTGGCTTTAGGATATCTGGGTTTGAATTCAGCAAAACAAGTGTGTCTTTGGTCATCCCAGTTTTAATTGATTCTGCACCCTGAGGATGTTCAGCTAGAGCTTATTGAATTACTGAATATATGGCTGACAGAAGGACTGAATGGCTGAAGGTGTACTAGTGCTCCAGTGTACTTGGATTTGCTTGTAGGACTCACATTTGCACTGTCTTCTCTATGACAGGCTACTAGCACTCAGGGAGCCAAACAAGAACGGGCGAAGTGTGAGAGTTTTCCTTGGTACCCCACTGAGTTGTCACTTCTAAGATTAAACTCTTAATTTGGGTTTTAGCAGCATTTTTAGTCTTCAGTCTAAGCCAATCAAAGATCTCATCTCTCTGTCAATGTAAGGGAGGAAATGAACCCTTTGAAGTCCAAAGGAACAACATTGGGCTTTCTAATGGTTCATACCCACAGCCCTATGTTTAGCTAACCTGACTTTTTGTCAGGTTGTCAGATATAATGTTCTAATATACTGGCCTTCCACTCATCAGTACATGACAATATGACTCAGAAGCTAAGCAGTACATCTGGCTTGATTTTATATATATTTAATATTTGTATTAAATATTGAATATACACCAAAGAATATTTATAAAATACATTTAAAAATTTATAAAACATACTTGGGCATGCTAGATGATAAAGATGTTCTTTCTTTTACAGAGCTACAGATACAGGGATTTGAGATTGGGTCAGAGTAAAAGAATGCATCTTTTAAAACCACTGTTGAGCAACACACCAGAGGATTTGTAGGTCAATTTCTGGCCACGTTGTATCCAAAATACAAAAAAAGAATAGATTGGAAGAGAACATGGGACTCATTTCAGTATGGGCAAGTTACATGGCATACAATTTAGAATGTTCAATGCAACCTTTACTTGCTTCATTTAATATGTGAAGTTTAGGTTTAATAGCTGCAGGGGTTTTGCATTGTCCTTGGCATCTGGATGTCTCAATGTCTTTCCTATCCACTTCTTTATGATTTATAGTTGGAAGATTTGCTGTATATTGAGGGAGAGTGCCAATACAACTGCCCAATAAACAAGTTGTCTGTTTTCTACTGAATCAGAACTATTCCTACTTCAAAGCACTTTGGACTGACAGTGTGTTTCAGAGAAATTTCCATTTTTTTAAAAAAGATTTACTTTATTTATTTGAAAGTCAGGGTTACAAAGGGAAAGGCAGAGAGAGAGAGAGAGAGAGAGAGAGAGAGAGAGAGGTATTTCATTCATTGGTTCACTCCCCAAATAGCTATAATGGCTGGGGTTGGACCAGGCTGAAAGTAGGAGCCAGGGACCAGGAACTTCTTCTAGGTCTCCTATGTGGGTGCAGCAGTCCAAACACTTGGGCCATCCTCCACTGCTTTCCCAGGTGCATTAGCAGGGAGCAAGATTGGAAGTGGAGTGCCCATAGCGGATGTGGGCATTGCCAAGTGGTAGCTTAACCCACTCCAAGAAGTTCCCCTTTTTGGAAATATGAACCTTTTTTTTTTTTTTCAAAAAACAAATTTACTAGCTTCATGCCTTCATTTATCATGTATATTAAATACACTAAATGCTTACTAGCCTTGGGCACATTAACACATAAAGAAAGGCAGATTCTGCCATTATGGCTTACAGTTCAGCAGTCAATACAAAGATGAAACACAGCCAAAGACCTCACTGAGGAATTGTTCTTATTTCTGTCTGTCTGTAATTAAGTGCATTTCTATAATGTTAACTCTGTAAAGTTGTCAGCAAGTCACAGTTCTATGAGGAAAAGGTCCCTACGTTTTTTTCTAGGTAGAGACTAAGAGACAGAGTTCTTTTCAGGAATGTAAATCTGGAAGGAAACTGGTGAATATAGGACCTAGGGCCGGATAATCCAGCTCTCAATATGTATACTAGACATAAAGGTATTTACAAGTTTACTCAGTTTTGCTATTGAGGATCAGCTCTGAGCAAAACACACCTTCCCCAAGAAGAATCCCTTGACTGTCTAGCAACTTCTTGCACCAAGTATGCCATCAATTGTAAAATTTACTACTGAGTTAAATGCAGACAAAAGAAAAATTTTAAAACAGTAACAAGAAAAACTATTGAGTTTTGGAGATGAATATCTAGTAGTTGGTTATATTTTCTTTGACAATAAGTCACTTAATTTTACATATTGTTATTATCCCTATAGATTTTGGTTGTGCCAAGAGAAAAAGTGTCTTCTGAAATATTTGTAGACTTTAAAAATAGATTGTATGTATTTGATAGCTTACAAATGTAATCATTTTTAAAGACTTTTAAAGCAATTCTTGACCACCTAAGTAGGTTAGTTTTCTTGGGAATGTTCCCAATTTGGTAAATATGATTAAACTTAAACAAAAATAATAAAAGGGAGAGGTAATTGTGTCTTCTGACTATTGACAGTTATAGATTGTCTACAGCATTCTGAGTCCAGACTAGCTACCTGAAATGCAATGATAAATAAAACAGATTATGCTTGCTTTAAAGGTCATGATCTTTAAACAGAAGAGTTAGAATCCCATTTATTAAAAAGGCAAATGAATTTTAAGATGTATTTGTAAGATAAAATATGTTTGTATGCATTCCTAAAATTAGTATGCCAAGAAAAAAAGAGAAATCTTCTGTTTTTAGGTAAAGATTATTATCCCCATTTTACTGATGCTAAAATTATCATCTAAGTATTTCTGATATTCACTGACAGAAATGTACGGCTATAGGTGAACTACAGGAGTCCAGACTAGCTGCTTTCAACCTGTGGACAAAGACACAGATTCATCTCTTAATTCGTACATAAACCATGATGCATTTCTTAAAACAGTAAAGAAAAAAATATTCATTCATCCAGCTGGAGGGTGTGTTTGTTGGTATGTGTGTTTGTGTGTATGTGTGTGTGCATGATTGTGTTGGGGATTGAAGAAACAGAAACCTTTTCATGTGACTTAAAAACACATCAAAGAAAATAGTACCAGAAAGCAAATCACTGGACGATGATAAATGCCGAGTTATCTTTCCTATATTCTTCCCTTTTTGTAACTGAGAACCCCACTGGAGGCTCACCTCCATTTCTTTGCTGGGATCAGTCTTCTATTTTAAGTCAATTCTCAAGGAAGTAATTTCAATCCCATCTCTCATCTCTCCCAGGTAAACATAGGTGTTTTCATTGAAATTCATATCTCCTACCCCCTCTCCAGCTGTAATCCTGCTCTGAAGGTTGGTTACTCTCCTACTTCTCAGCATAGCATGGCCAAGTTGCCACCAGCTAACCACTATCCCTCTGTGGAGATACTATCCTGATATCCTGGGTGTTGTAGCCATGACCCAAGAATTTGAGGAACAACTTCAGATTTGCTTTAATTGTTCTTAGAGGATGTTTATAAGCTGCACTGTGACTACATGTTTAACAGGCTTGTTTCCTCACAATACTATTAGGAAGTGGGTGAGCACAGTGGTTAAGCAGGTGAAATCTGGATTGTAGATTCAACTACTAACAGCAAACCTTATCAATTTAGATATATCACATTATCACTACAAGCTCCATTTCCTTCATCTGAAAATTGATAATAATTGTACTTATCTCATATGATTGTTGAAAGGCTTGAATGTATAAAATGTGTAAAGTGTTTGGCCCAGGGTCTGACAAAGAAGAATCAATAAGGTCTTGCCATTGCTATCATTTTTACTGTAATTAGACTGGGTCTCCATAAGCAGAGAAACGACGCCTTCATATCTTTGTATCCTGGAATCTCACTCTGGGCACCTTGATTAGGATGGCATTTTGATTTTTACTGAGAATGTTCGCTCTAAACCACTCTGAGAAGAACATGAATCCCAGTGTGTGAAGTGATTGTCTCATTCAGTTGTGGCGCCTAAGAAAAGATCATCGCTATAGGGATCCTGTTAAGGATGGCAATATGGTTTTATTTCTGTATGAGGAAGAGGTAGTTGCTTCAGATATAATTTTGATCCCCTAGCCACAGCCCCACAGTCTCCAACTCCATGCCGGCGGTCACTGTGTGGCCTTCAGGCTGTCATTCTCAGCTCGCTCACATGCTCCAGACAACCACATTCATCCAGACAGGGAAACTTCCCAGACGCTGTGCTGCTCACTACTTTCTCTCCAGATGTTAGGGAAAACTTCCCAGCTCTTAAACCCAGCCCTTTTCAAGGAGTACTCTAGAGTAGAATGGTGTAGGCTTCCTGCAAATTTTCTTGGGGCTGAGAAGAAGGAAGGGTAGATGAACACAGCCTCAATCCTCAGTCTCATTGTGGTTAACCTTTCAAATTTCCTCTTTAGCAACATCAAGTTTATTTTAGGGGATCCATCATCCCTAGTTGTGAACCTGTTTAGAATTATCATCTGTGTACCTTGTTGTCTCTGGTCTATTAGGCTATTGTTCTTTTTATGAATGTCTACATAGGAATTCTATGAACCTCAATTCCTAATATGGCTCAAGATTTCTCTCATGTATCTCCTGAGAGTTTTTTCAGACAGGGAATGAGCTGTTTTTCAAATATTCTGTGTCAGTAAGAGTTTTATTTGCCCAGAGCAAAATGAGTTCCTTTAAAGGTAAAGGAAATTTGATAAGCCACACAAGTGGAATCATTATCTTGAGATTACATCCCAGAGGACAAGATAGACATAAAACAGTAAAAAAGATAAACTACAGGTTATGATAAGTATCGTGCACAATATAAACAGAGTGTTATAAAGCAAGTGTCAGCAAAAGTCAGAGGAAGCCATATTTGATCTAAGATGCTGAAGATGGAAATGAACAATCTGCATGAAGAATGAGGGAAGAACATTCCGGATGGAAGATACAGTAAATGCATGTGCACTGAGGAGGAAAAGGAATGGATGAGTCTGAGGAACAGGAGGCCCTGCTGGAGCATAATTAGCAAGGAATAGAATGGTATGATATGACTTTCAACAAAAAGACCAGTGGCTGGTGTTGTGGTATAGCAGGTAAAGCCAACATCCTATATTGATGCTGGTTCAAGTACTGGCTGCTCCATTTCCCTTCCAGCTCCTGGCTAATGTGCCTGGGAAAGCAGCATAGAACAGACCTAGTATTTGGGTCCCTGCACCCACGTGGGAGATCTGAAGAAGCTGCTGGCTCTTGGTTATCATATGGCCCCACTCTGGCCATTGTGGACACCTGGAGAGTAAGCCAGCAGATGGAAGATCTCTCCCACTCTCATTATAACTGTGTCTTTCAAACAAATAAAATAAATCTTATAAAAGTAAATCAAAAAAGAAAAAGGCCAACATCAGATACGGCCCACGGTTCTAGCTGTTTTGAAGAGGTGGTGTCTTATTTAGAGAGCAAGATAAAGCCATTGAAACATTTCAGGTAGAAAGTGACAGGTTTTTAGGTTATGCTTCCAGTTTTATGGGAGCAGAGATTGGAGGTGAGTAAGAGTCAAGGCCAGTTGGAAGGCTGTTTCAGGAGTGTAGAGAAAAGGTAATGGTGATCTGAACTTGGGTGAAAGAGCAAAGAAATAGCATCAAGACAAGTTTGAGACTGAACTGTTAGGACATCTGATAATGAATGTGGGGGAAGGCGGAAAACGGACAGAAATGAATCCCGAGCACGGAGGTTGATAACTGTGCCATTGGCTGAGATGCAGAATTGCTGGGGTGGGGGAATGATGCGGAAGAACTGGGGAGGCGGGAAGCAGGAGCTCTTTTTTGGATGAATTAAACCACACAGGCCAGTAGGTGAACCTCTTGCTCAACTACATGTTTCTGTTACTCTTTGGGAAGTCCATAGCTGGGAAACGTTTTGAGTGCTGGCACACCTTCTTCACTTAGCTTCTATTAAGACATGTCTTACTTTCATCCTTACATTGAATGCCTGCCCAGCTATAGAATCCAGGGATAGAGTTACTTTGCCTGAGCACTTCCTCCAAGATGTTGCTCTGTCATCTGTGCCTTCAGCATTGCTTTTGAGAAGCCTGAAGTCAACCTCAATCTTGTTCTAGTAATCCCTCTGAAAATCTTTAATATTTTTCTCTTTATCTTCAGTTTCTGAAATTGTTTACATGTTATATAGAAATAGAGGTTAACTTTTTTTAAAATCTAACATGCTTGGCTTTGTGTTACATTTCAAAGATATATTTCTGGTAATTTCTGATCTAATATTCTTTACATATTTTTCTATTATTCCTTTTCTCTCAGCCTGAAATTACTCTAAGCTGGACTCTAGAACTTTGGATATATCCTTAGTGTCTCAGCATTTCTGGGGGCCTCTCTGGTAGAATTTATTATCTTTTCTTTAATCAATTCTATTTAAAAATTTTGAGATCCCAAATTGTTCTTCTGCACAAAAGTATGCGCCCTTCTCATGAGTGTGTTATTTTCCTTTATCCTTCTAAGTGGATCCACTCCACTTATTTTCATACTCTTTCCTCTTTGCTTTGTTTATATGGATAGCTCCTGTGTGGCAATTCATTTATTGAGTCTATCATCTTGTGTTGAGAGTCTTGGCTTTCCTCAGTGCTTGGAGATTTCTGATTGTATCACACTTGAAATTGTGACTTCCTGGGGCTGGTGCTTTGGCACAGCATGTTAAAGCCCTGGCCTGAAGCGCTGGTATCCCATGAGGATGCTGGTTCTAGTCCCGGCCGCTCCTCTTCCCATCCAGCTCTCTGCTATGGCCTGGGAAAGCAGTAGAAGATGGCCCAAGTCCTTGGGCCCCTGCACCCACATGGGAGACCTGGAAAAAGCTCCTGGCTTCGGATCAGCGCAGCTCCAGTTGTTGTGGCCATCTAGGGAGTGACCCAGAGGATGGAAGACCTCTTTCTCTGTCTCTACCTCTCTCTGTAACTCTGTCTTCCAAATAAATAAAATAAATCTTTAAAAAAAAAAGAAATTGTGACTTCCTGTTAAACAGTGTCTCTATGCACCTCCAGCCAGGTAAGCAGAGAGATGCTGAGCTACTTTGGTTACTTTTCAGTGAGTCTTTGAGGAGGAGTGGGAGACGCTTCCTGGTGTCCTACCTGGCTAGCTGGTCTTTTGGATGTGGATGCTATCCACTTCTCCCAGTCATGGAAGTCATGTGGATGTGACCATGTCTCTCTGTCCCATACTCATGCCTCCTGCTGCCATCTGGAGGTTGGCAGAAATCCTGGCACGGTAGCTTGGTGCATGTTGTGAAGTAGGGATTCACTTAGCTGTTCCTGCTGAGTTAGCCAATCCTTCACCTCATTTTTTCTCCCAGGGCTCCTCCTATTTCCATTACTCAACTACTCCAATCCCATCTGTTGCCTGTTTTCTGGGATTCTTGAGTTTTGCCCTTACTGTATTTCCTTTTCTAATTTTTAATTTCTGTACATGATTTACTTGCCAATATTTGTCATTTTTAGAAAATTTTTTAAAAGATTCATTTTATTTATTTGAAAGACAGAGCTACAGAGACGAGTTGAGACAGAGAGAGAGCCAGCACCGCAGCTCACTTGGCTAATCCTCCGCCTTGTGGCGTCAGCACACCGGGTTCTAGTCCTGGTCGGGGCGCCGGATTCTGTCCTGGTTGCCCCTCTTGCAGTCCAGCTCTCTGCTCTGGCCCAGGAGTGCAGAGGAGGATGGCCCAAGTCCTTGGGCCCTGCACCCGCATGGGAGACCAGGAGAAACACCTGACTCCTGCCTTCGGATCAGTGCTGTGCGCCAGCAGCAGCGGCCATTGGAAGGTGAACCAATGATAAAGGAAGACCTTTCTGTCTCTCTCTCTCTCAAAAAAAGAGAGAGAGAGAGAGAGAGAGAGAGAGGTCTTCTATCTGCAGATTCACTCCCAAATGGTCAGAGCTGAGCCAATCCAAAGCAAGGAGCCAGGAGCTTCTTCTGAGTCTCCCATGTGGGCGCAGGGGCCCAAGCACTTGGGTCATCCTCTGCTGCTTTCCCAGGCACATTAGTAGGGAACTGGATCAGAAGTGGAGTAGCCAGTACTCGACCTGGCATACATATGGGATGCCAGTGCTGCAGGCCAGGGCTTTAACCCACTGTGCCACAGTGACAGCCCTAGAAATTTTTAAGAAGGAAACTTAGCTCATGCTCAGCCCACTTTTTGAAGAGGAGACTATCTGTCAGGCATGCCAGTAGAGATATTTATAGGCACAGGTACCAGGTAACTTTCAAAAGTTCATGGAAAATAGAGTTAAAAATGCAAGTTTATTTTGATGCAATTTTTTTGAAATCCATGAATACAAAAGTCTTCATTAAGTTTATGAAAAATGAGTATTATGAAATACTATCCATAGATTTCAAAAAAAAAATTGCACCTAAATAAACTTACCTTTTAATTCCATTTTTCTACAAACCTTTCAAGGTACACTCTTATGTACAAATCAGGCTTTAGGAACAGGTGGCTATGGGCTGGAGTTTTTAATGTTAACATGTAGGGGCCAGTGGCATATAGAACTTTTTGAAAGCTGTGTGGCTGGATGAAACACTGAAGGAAATATAGCTAGAGCAAAGATAGAAAGCACAGAAGGTTTCCACAGGGAAAGGTGATGATGTCACTTAGGGTGCCTGAATCCCCATATCAGAGTGCTGTTTTAACTCCCAGCTCCTCCACTTAAGATCCAAGTTCCTGTCAGTGCACTTTTTAGAAGGCAGTAGATGACGGCTTAAGCGTTTGAGTTCCTGCTACCCCTGTGGCAGATCAGAGTGAGTTCTAGGCTCTTAGCTTCAGCCTGGCCCACCCCTGGCAGTTGCAGGCCTTCAGAGAGTGAACCAGTGGATGGGAGATCTCTCAGTCTGTGACTCTACTGCTTCCTTTCAAATTAAAAGTGAAAGTAAAAAAAATTACAAAGCAGTGCTCTGTAATGTGGTATATAGAGATATATATTGACTGTCTCCATTTTGTTAAATTATATCAAATAAAATAGTAATGTAAACAGAATAACTCTTAAAAGAGATATTTTTTTAAAAGTCAGCATCCAAATAATTTTAATAATTTTATCTATTTAAATCATGGGATTTTAGCTGGCCCTTTGACTACTGTTTGAGGATTATCTGAAATCGTTTTTTTAATACCTGGCACAATAAAAATGATATGCATTAAAGAGAAGAGAGATTCATTTTTCTTAGAATCAATCAACTAACCATAACCTGCTAGTAATAGTACTGTGAGACAGTCTTTTCCTCTGATAACTCTTGGTGTTTCCTATGCTAGAATTTTAGAAAGAAATTGCAGGGAGGGAGAAAAATAGACATTTGCCTGCTCCACATTTGGGGAAAAGGTGTTGTACTTTCTTGTGATTTTAAACACAAGTTATTCTTGCTTCAGGCAACCTGAGCTTCCCTTTGCCATGAGCTTCACACATGCTCAGTCTCACTGTTATTTGGTTTACCTATTCACAGAACCGCTTACCATGGCAACCCTTGTCTGCATGACAGGCAGCAATGATGTGCTTGGAAAAACTGCAACAAAGTGTCATTTTTAATAAACCCTTAATGCCAAAATGTTTTCTTTCTCAGGGACTTCCAGTGACTTTGTTGTGGTCTCATAGCCCATGCCAAAATATCATTTACAGGTGAAAATCATTAAGGAGACCCAAACTTGTGCAATAGTAGTGATGAGTGGTGTTGAAACTATTAGAGGTTCTCAGGTTAGGAAACTAATGGATTTTCTGATGATCTCTTTGGTATCATAGAAGCAGCACTCAAATAACACTTAACCTAAAGCAAGTATCTCTACATTTTGGAAAAGCGTACTTTGGAGTGAAGTGTTAGTGGTATGAAAAGAACCGACAGAGAGTACAGAGAGTGAAAAAAAAATTGCAACCCAGTTTGAACCCACTCTATGCCCCTGGGTATGTGTTTCATTCAGGAAATTTCAAAGACAGTTCCAAAAACCCAGCTATGGCATTGTATGGCTAGTGCCAGCAAAAGCAGTTAGGAGATTTAATGTGATCATGCGCAATTATTCACACAAATACAATCAAAGATCCACTGAATTGCCTGCCAAAAGGCAGAATGTTGGACAATACTGTCATATTTTAAACTCAAATATTGGTATTTTTATGATTTTCTTTCTATGGCACAAATATGTTGGGATCAATATGTTACTTGTTGCTAGATTTGTAATTTCAAGCACCCCAAAACAGTAAGAATTACAATTTTTCCAAACAGATGATCACTAATCTCCAATCAGATTATTAATCTACACTTGGCATCTAGTGAGTGCAAATGTATTCTGTAAATAAACATGGTGCTCCAGGCTCAGAGCATGAGTGGAATTACCTTGAGGAATCTGGCCATGAGCAAAGATGGGGGGATGCATGACCTGAGGATTAATCATTCTTATGGGTTGTTATAGGTGCTTCTTCCAGATGCCCATCCATAGCATCCCACCTGAGTATTAGAGTTGTAGAAAGGTCTCTTAAAGAGTCCTTGGAAAAGAAAGCTTTAGATATTTCTTATGTTTTGGTAAGATTTGAGGTTCTGTTGTGAATTAATATTTAAATTACATAGATAATTAAAATTTTATTTTGATGTATGATTTATTTTGAAAGAGTGAGAGAGAGAGGAGAGAGAGAGAGAGAGAGAGAGAGATTTTCCATCTGTAGATTCACTTTCCAGGGGGTCACAAAGCCAGGAGCTTCACCTGGATCTCCTATGTGGGTAGCAGAGGTGCAAACACTTGGACCATCGTCCACTGCTTTGCCAGGTGCATTCCCAGGGAACTTGATCGGAAGTGGAGCAGCTAGGACATGATCCAGCATGTATTTGGGACACTGACATCATAGGCAATGACTTTACCTGCTATACCTCAATGCTGATCCCTATCATTTGTTTTCTAAGTTCAAATAATCATTTTAGTAAATTTGAAAGATGATGTAAAGTTAGATGATGTGTTGTTACAGATACAATAAAAAAATTGTTACTTATATATTCTGAGGAATCAGCTAAAATGATGGTCTGTCCTGCCAAACATATCTTCTAGGCAACATATCCTACAGACTTAGTTTGTGGAAACTTCAAATCACCCCATGTCCCAGAGGAAAAAATAATTGAGAATGGGGCCAAGCATCTGGATGTTCTTATCACTCTGCCAAACTTCAGGGACTATATTATGAAAAGTCCAAGAATGGTTTGGATCCAAATGCTTTCAAGTCTAAAGAGGTTATGAGTAATATTTTCACTGCTTACAGGTTAATGGATTAAAAAATGGTAACCAGCAATAGACAACTGAGTGAATACTATAGATAGACAAGTGTCCAGGCTGGAATGTTTTTATGTAAAAAAGGATTGCAAAAAAAAAAATTCAAACTAGTGACCATAACTGGACACAGCTTGACAGAGTGTAGAGTTGGTAAGAACATAGAGCAGATTTTGATTGGTAGGATGAACAGAATCAATAGATCATATATTTCAAGAACTGCATGTCTCTTAGACCTATCAGTGTGATCAATTGTGAATTTAAGGTCTAAGAGTCAAAGGGATCACACAAACAAGACAAGTGTCTGCTAATACTAACTGATAGAATCAAAAAGGGAGAGAACGATCCAACATGGGAAGCGGGATACACAGCAGACTCATAGAATGGCAGATGTCCTAAATAGCACTCTGGCCTCAGAGTCAGCCCTTAAGGCACTCGGATCTGGCTGAAGAGCCCATGAGAGTATTTTAGGCATGGAAAGCCAAGACACTCTGGAAAAAAAAAAAAAAGAGGACCTAAATGAAAGATCTCTGAGAGTGAGATCCCAGTAGAAAGAATGGGCCATCAAAGAAGGAGGTACCTTTCTCTGAAGGTAGGAGAGAACTTCCACTTTGACTATGACCTTGTCTAAATAAGATCAAAGCGAACTCAAAAGGCTTCCATAGCCTTGGCAACTCATGACTAGAGCCTAGGGAGATTTCTGACGCCATAAACAAGAGTGTCAATTTGTTAAGTCAACAACAGGAGTCATTGTATACTTACTCCTTATGTGGGATCTCTGTCCTTAATGTGTTGTCCAATGTGAAGTAATGCTATAACTAGTACTGAAACAGTATTTTACACTTTATGTTCTGTGTGGGTGCAGACTGATGAAATCTTTACTTAATATATACTAAATCGATCTTCTGTATATAAAGAGAATTGAAAATGAATCTTGATGTGAATGGGATAGGAGAAGGAGTGGGAGATGGGAGGGCTGTGGGTGGGAGGGAAGTTATGGGGGGGGGGAAGCCATTGTAATCCATAAACTGTACTTTGGAAAATTATATTTACTAAATAAAAGTTTTTAAAAAAAGAACTGCATGTCAATTAAAACCTGTTTGAGGCAGAAATGACCCACGAATGTAATTATAATTAATGAGGGAAACAAGACAGTGAATAAAGTTATAATGGATGAGACAGAGGAATTATAGAATTGGATTTCATTGTGCCATGGGAGATTGAGCGCAGCTGTTAATTGGTCTAAGTGTCTTCAGGTGCTAAGGTATCCTAGGTAAAGAATGTTGTTCCTACCTTGAGCAGTTGGGTGGACAATGATGCCACTAACTGACATTGGTGACTGGGAGGTCATGCATGGGGAAAAGGTACAAAAACAGAGTTCTGTGGTGGGCACGTTAAGGACCACATACCTGCAAGTTACTCATATGATAAAAGCCAGAAGATATTGTTCATGATTCTAAAGCTCAGAGGAAAAATCTAGATTGGATATTTAAATTGAGAGTCTTTAGCTTTGTGA
This sequence comes from Lepus europaeus, assembly GCF_033115175.1. Taxonomy (NCBI): domain Eukaryota; kingdom Metazoa; phylum Chordata; class Mammalia; order Lagomorpha; family Leporidae; genus Lepus; species Lepus europaeus. The sequence continues at coordinate 59,697,373 of NC_084837.1, forward strand.
TAATTTCTTGTGGCTGTGTAATAAAGTACAACCCACTTGGTAGCTCAGAACAACAAAAATTATTATATCACAGTCTGGAGACAAGAAGCATAAATCTGTTTCACTGGGCCAAAGTCAAGGTGGCAGCAGAGCCATGGTCCCACCAGAGACTGTACTGAAGATTCTGTTTATTGCCATTTCCAGCCCCAGGTGCCTGCTAGTATTCTTTAGCTTGTGATTACACAGCTCCAGTCTCTGCTTCTGTAGTCTCATCGTCTACTTCTCTTTCTCTAGGTCTTAAATCATCCTCTGCTTTCCTTTTATATTGATCTATCTAATTGCAAGTAGGGTCCACTTGGATAATCTCAACATCTGAAGCTCATTAATTAAATTATGTCAGCAATGTCCTTTTTTTTTCTATTTAAGGTAACCTTCACAAGTTTGAGGTTTAGGATACCTGGATTTTTTGGAGACACCATTATTCTGACTGCCACAAACATGTAGTGAAGGTTTAAAATAAGGTGGAACTTAACAGGAGGGTGAAGAAAGTAAGAATAGAGAAAAAGATTCAGAACAAAACCCTTGGAAATGCAAGTGCTTACAGGTTGGGTTGAAACAACACAATCTGTAAAGGGGATGAATAAGGTATTTTAAAGAGGCAGTAGGAAAATTAGACCAGGGTAGCATCATGGAATGTTTCTCTAAATATTTAAAGGAGCAAATATCTATGTTTAATATGGCCGACTGTTCAAACACAATAAGGACTGAAAGGTGTCCAGTGGATTTAGCATCTTGCTCAAAAGCTGTTTCTGTTGAGTGCTGGGATCATAGCCACACTGATAGAATGATAGGAAAAAAATGAAGAAATTGAGAAGTCAAGGGGAGTAGTTTGCTGGGAGGAGAGTAGAGAAGTAGTATCATAGATGGACTAGATGACAGGTATGTGTAGGTTTGTTTGTATGTTTTTTAGCATGAGAAATACCAGAGCACAGTAAAAGTGATGAGTTGATCTATCAGAGAAGGAAATATTGCCAATTCAGGGGCCGGCGCTGTGGCGCAGCGGGTTAACACCCTGCCCTGAAGTGCCGGCATCCCATATGGGCGCCAGTTCAAAACCCGGCTGCTCCACTTCCAATCCAGCTCTCTGCTATGGCCTGGGAAAGCAGCAGAAGATGGCCCAAGTCCTTGGGCCCCTGCACCCACATGGGAGACCCGGAAGAAGCTCCTGGCTCCTGGCTTCGGATCGGCGCAGCTCCGGCCATTGCAGCCAATTGGGGAGTAAACCAGTGGATGGAAGAGCTCTCTTTCTCTCTCTCTGACTCTCTTCTCTCTGTGTAACTCTGGCTTTCAAATAAATAAATAAATCTTAAAAAAAAAAAAAAAAAAGGAAATATTGCCAATTCAGCCAAAGGGCCAGGCTAAGATGGTGGATGGGGCTAAAACCTGATGCTCTCACAGAACTCTTTTCATAATGAAGAGAAGCCCTTGTTAATTGTATTGGAAGGGGGAAAAGTGTTTGCAGATTTGGTTTTGAGTGGATGAGAGAGGGCTACCCTAGCTGTTCCAATTTTTTTAAAGCAATAAATCTGATTGAGGGGAAAAAGGTGATCTAGAACACATAAAGAGAGGAGACATTAGAAGCTCATTGTGTAGAAAAACAGGGAATGAAACTTATCATCCAAGAATTGGGAGGATTCCTGGAGCATGTGGAGAGTCAATATGAGACTTTAAAAAATAAATTTAAATTGAAACCAATCTGCTATGTTGGGCCATTTATCTTAAGTATCAACCACAAGAGCCAGGCTTGCATTTGTGCAGCTCTGTGGATACAGAGCACATTTACACATTCTACAGAGCTTTAGCTTTGTCTCAACTCCAGATTCAAATTCTAGTTGCTCCACCTTCTAACTAGAGTCCTTAGAGTTAATTTGTCAGTGTCTCAGTTTCTCCACCTGTAAAATGGAGATCACATTAATGTCCACCTTATCAAGTTGTTAGGAGGATTATTTAAATATATAAAGTAGGAAAGAGTACATGTTGGATCAAGAGATCTGTTGCTCCAAGATGCCAGCTTCTTGAAATAAACTTTGTCCTTACCAACACTCACCTCTGGGGAATTAGCTATCCAAGCAGACACATGAAATAATGCTCAGGATCATTAGCCATCAGGGTAATACAAACCAAAACAGCAATGAGATTTCACCTCACCCCAGTCAGAATAGTTCTCATACAGAAATCAACAAATAATAAATGCTGGTGAGGATGTGGGGAAAGGTACCCTAATCCACTGTTGGTGGGAATGCAAACTAATACAGCTATAGTAGAAGACAGCATGGAGATTCCTCAGAAATCTGAAAGTGAATCTACCATTTGCTCCAGCCATCCCCCACCTAGGAATTTACCCAAACAAAATGAAATCAGCATATCAAAGAGTCATCTGTACCCCCATTTTTTGTAGCTCAATTAACAACAGCTAGTTTATGGAATCAACCAAGACATCCATAAATTTATGGCTGGACAAAGAAAATGTGATTTATATACACTATGGAATACTACTCAGCCATAAAAATGAATGAAGTCCTGGGTGCCTCTGAAAACCGTCATGGTTAGTGAAATAAGCCAGTCCCCCAAAGACAAATATCATATGTTTTCCCTGATCTGTGGTAACTAATAGAATACAAAAACATAATGTATATTAGCAAAATTGACATCCTGATAATGATTATTTTTTTCTAGACGTTGTCTCCACTGTTATGGATAATTATTTTTCTTATTTTTTGTGTAAATTTTTACTTAGTGGAGGGTTAATCTGATGATTATAAAATAAGCTGAAAGTATGTCATTGTAAAAATTCAAAGAAAGAAAAGAAAGGAAGGAGGAAGAATGGTGGGAACATGGGTGAGAGGAAGGATAGGGTGAGAAGTATCACTATGCTCCTAAATCTATATATGAAAGACATAAAATTTGTTCACCCTATATAAATAAAAAATTGTTAAAAATATTTGAAATAATAATAATATCTGGTATAACAAGTGTTTAGTTAAGATTACTAGTAGTGTTAATAATTCCTATGATATAAAGTATATGATGTTTACAAGCTTTACAAGCTATGGTATTTCCTACCCAATGAAAGCAAAACAAGTAGGGTTGGGAAAAATTATAGATCATAAAAATATGTAAGAACTTTTTAAATGAAAAAATACCTATGATTTTAGGAATCATTATTTTAAGGAAATCATTCAGAGTTATAAAATTCCCTCATTTCTAAAAACTTAGATTTTCTAAAATCAATCATAATTCACACAGGTTAAAGCTAAGTGGAAAATCAATCTTTAAAAGAGAACTCATTTATGCATAGTTTCCCTCAAATTTTATAGTATGGAAGGCTTCAGTTATATAATTTAATTCATGTGTATTTTCTGTAGTGAGTTTTCTTGGGTCAATAATATCTTGTTGGTAGGTAATGATTTGAAATGACACAGAGTTAAATAATCGACTGATATTACTGATTATTTGTATAACTTTTCAACACACTTCTAAACAAAATTCAATTCAACAAGTAAACACCTGGTGTTTTCCCTGTGCAGATACCTATCAGAAACACCAGAGGGTGTATATGAGAGGAAAGGTACAATAACAATTATTTATCAGGTATTATACTTGATCTTTGACATTTCTAAGAAATAAAAGAAACACTTTTGTCATTCCATATAAAGAAGGAGGCAAAGATTTTAACGTAAAACATAGAGCTTTATATGGGGGCAGGGTGAGAGACTGGTCAAAGAGTACAAAGTTTCAGTTAGGTGGTGTGACCAAGTCCTGGAAATCTACTATACAGCACAATGGCTGTAGTTGACAATACTATATCACATACTTGGAATTCGCTAAGACAGTAGATCTTTAATGTTCTCAACACACACAAAAGCTAGCTGAGGTGATGGCTATGTTCATTATCTTGGTTGTGGTGGTAATCACTTTATAATCTACTCTAATGAAAATGTGTATATAATAAATATGTACAATTTTATTTGTCAATTATACCTCGACAGAGAGGAAGATAACAAAATACAGGTTGTAAAGGAGATATCGACTCTCAATTAATCATAATAAAATTATTTCAATTGATCCCAGGGTTATTATAAAATGGAAGCAGTGAGGATATCTTGGGCCAGGTAACTTAGAAAACCATATAGAAAAATAACTATCATCATCAAAAGATTACTCTTAATACTGCTACTACTAGTACTAATTCAGAATAACATTCTCATCACACTCAAGCCCAAGTGCACCCAACATATATGGATGAATCTAAAGTTACATATATTCATCTTAAAAATATTTTCAAATAAGAAAACTAAAAGACATGTGGAAGCCATATAATATTGTATAACATATGTGCATATATGTATAAAATCATGGTCACTCTTATACCATGAAATTTTTGAGTATTTGTCCTTTTTTCCTAACTAACCCAACTTTGAAGATTCATTTTATCTTTTCTTTCTGCTTTAAATATCTGAAGATCAACTCAATTCATGGTACATCGCTCACCATAAAGTGTTGTCTGAGAAACAACTACCCAAACAGGACTAAAGATCTGGGTTCTTTGAGGGTTTAGTGTTCTCTTATGCAAGAGAACACTTTCAGAACACCTTTACTAGGCAGGAAACATGGTTATCCATTGGTTTGTTTGGGAGAAGGACGTTTATAAGCATTCTTCAGCAAAAAGAATTAAAAATCTAAGTCTTAGTTTAAAGCTAAAGGATTTAAGCAAGAAATAATGAATCTAGCCTTACCAAGAATAACTACAGAGTCTAACAGAATTAACCCCTGACAATGAGAGGAGGTTTCAAGGGTTCTTACTTGTTTGGATCAAGAATATCAACTTCATTGCAAATGGGGTTGCTGGGATTGGAGTAGGGGAGAAGGAAGGATCACATTCTACAATTGTATTTAAGAAAAATAAAAGAATCATAGCTTAATACCAGTTATTTACTCTTCTATATTCCAAACAAAATGAAGATCGATGTTAATTCTATAATTTTTTTTTGTTTTTAAAGCCCACTAGCCATCTTAACTACAGTTTTGCAAGTCTTCTACTTTATAACAAGAACATATCCAATACTTTTCATAGATTCATCTGAGAGTCTTTAATTTCAAAAATCCTATTTTCAGCACATTTCATCTGGAGAAGAATACAACACATTACTTCTACACATTGATATTTGGTAAAATTAATGATTAATTGAAATAAGTGGGATTGGTGTTGATCATTTCATTCAAGCACTGTTATTTACAGTCACAGAAATTTACAAGCTAAATGATGAAGCTTCAAAGTAATTAATGTGTTATGGAATTCCAACAGGCCTTTAGAGAAGTGTTTTGTTTCAATAAATATATTTGTAATATAAGCAGCATAATTAAAAGGAAACAAAGAAAATCTTATTTACATATGCCATATAAAATGCAACATTATCATTATATAATATATGAGTTACAAATAACTATAGTCTAAATCTCAGGGTAAAATTTAGGTAGTTAAGTTTTTTTTCTATGTTCTTATTGAGATTTGAGTGTCACACAAGGAGAATCAGGAGTTAACATTTCAATGGTGGATATTTTCAAAATAATAAAGGGAAGGGAATGTCTAACATACTTGGGGGAAACTGCTAACCATTACTGTGCTATTGATGTCATTGGGGTGGCACATTGGCACATGATGCCTGACATTTTCTTGAAAGATAATAACATTTTAAATTAAAGCACAATCATGAATGCTTTAATAATATTTATTAGATGATTCTAAGACGTAGTCATTTCCTTTAGTAATTGTTTATAATGTACATTATAAAATGCACTGACAACATATTCTTAAGAAATGATACCATCATAAGTACCTATAATATTGCTAAAACTAAGCTGTTGCTAATTAAAACAATGTATGCAACTGCTTAATCCATTGATTTAGATTATTAGGTATAAGTCACGCTAAAATGACCAATATAGTTTTTAAAACAATCAGTTTTTGGATGAACCTTTGCTAATGACTTTTTCCCATATCACAGACACCTGTAGCCTTTGCTTCTTGAAAACACAAGAAAACTTGTCTCCAAATGTTTGGAGGTGTTATTAAGCTACTACTAACAAAACCACAGGAGTTGGTTTTGTTGTTTACATGCATTAGATGAGGCTGAAAAAAAAAAACTAACAGAGAGACATAGGAATTATTTTGTGATCATGATTTTGTTCTTGATCTTCTGATTTTAGGTCCAAGGAGGGCTCGGGCACTGTAATACCTAATATTTTTCTGACCTCACAGAACACTGTGTCAATTAAAGAAGACTAGCCCATTGATCAATCTAAAATTGGATCAGTAATAATATAATGACAACAAACATGCTAGTCCTTGTTCATTCAATGCCAACTATTTTTGGAACATGGCACATAATAAATGATTATTTTGTAGAGGGAAAAGCATTGTATAGTGAAAAATTCTGTTTTAATCTTGCCAGTTTCCTACCTTCTCTATTCACCTCCACCAGTACAGCCATTTAGATAATATTATCAATGGCATAAGCAAATCAAGAACTAAATAATGGAGCATGAAAAATGGAAAATATCTTAATATAGACATTGAAAGTAACTGCATACTGATTAGTGCATGTATTGATCATCTCAGGCTGCTATACTATAGCAAAAAAAAAAATAGACTGGCTTAATCAGTGGATATTTAGTTTCTCACAGTTTAGAAATTGAGGAGTCCAAGATCAATATGTAGGCAAATTCAGTTTCTGATGACGGCTTCCTGGTTTGAGACATCACCTTCTTGTTGTGTACTTATATGGTAGCAGTAGCTACCAGCAGCAGTAGCTGCTACTGCTGATGGTAGAGGGCTTTCAGGTGTTTTTTTTTTTTTTTATAAAGACAAAGGATATTATTCTTATCTGATTAAGGCCTTGTCCCTATGACTTCATTAACCTTAATTACCTTGCAAAGGTATTATCACCAGAAACAATCTATAGTAATGTGGTCTCAATATAGATGTGAACAGGGAACAGGAATAATTTCTTACCCTTTATATTTTAACATGGGTGGGTCTACTTCCATGTGATTTTAAAAGTTCATATTATTTTTAATATAAAGAGAATAGATTTTATGCATTCCATAGGTAGAGTTCCAAGAAGACAACCACACTTCCCTCACTCTTCTGATCCACCTCCAATCCCTCTCTCCCACCCCTCTTCAACAATTTTTGCAAAAGCATAATTTTAATCTACTCTATATTCATAGGCTTAATTCATCATAATCACGGTATTCACCAAGTAAAAAGTAGGAAGGGCACAGTTCCATAGGAGTATAAACAAGGACTAATAATGATAGTCATATCCCAAAATGACCATTTCATTCCTACACATTTTTTTTGGTATTCTATACTAACTGCCACATATCAGAGAAAACATATATTTGTCTTTTTGAGACTGGCTTATTTCACTAGGCATAATGGTTTCCAGTTATATTCATTGTTTTTCGAAAAAGACAGGACTTCATTCTTTTTTATGGCTGAGTAATATTCCATAATGTATATATACTACATTTTCTTTATCTAGTCATCAGTTGATGGAAATATGGATTGACTCCATATCTTAGCTATTGTGAATTGAGCTGCAATGAATATGGAGGTTCAAATAGCTCTTTCATAGGCTGATTTCATTTCGTTTGGGTAGATTCCTAGGAATGGGATGGCTGGGTCATACGCTAGATCTATTTTCAGATCTCTGAGGAATCTCCATACTGCCTTCCACAATGGTTGTACTCATTTACATTCCCACAATAAAAGTTCACATTCTTAAAGAGATTCTTTCATTAAAGAAAATGAACATTTTCTAAATTCTATCAGCAGTATGTGTCAAATGCATCAAAATGTATCTCAATGATAATTAAGCTCCTGTCTCACTGCAGACAGATTTAAGTACTAGGAATTCAGTGGCAGAGCAGCCAGAAATGTTTCTGCTTTCATGAAGCTGACAGTGGAGAGTCAGAGTAAAGTAATGCATAAATATACATATAAAATAACACCTGATAGACATCACTTTGATGAAGAAGGATGATACTGAAATATGTGCAGGGGGCTGCAGCAGATTATGTGGTGTAGGGCACCTGATGAGGTCACAATATGATGACCAGGAGAAGATGGCTGTATGAAGAGCATCACAATCACTAACAGCAATGTATGAATAAAATGTTCCAGTTACTTTCACTTATTATTACATTAGTATAATTATTCATAAATAAGAAAACCTACATTAACCATATATGCATTCTCAGGTATTGATGTGGAATCTCAAATTTCTCATGGGTCTCTGGGACCAATGATTCCCCCAAAGAGAATATTATTTGAAAGAACTTATTTCAGCTCTTCTTTCCTGCCCACTACTGCTATCTTTTCACCAAACCAAAGAATTTGTTCTATTCTGCAGTGTGTCCAGATTGACATGTTTGTAATCAATGTACTCAAATAGAAGTCTACAACCTCAGAACTTTGGGGACATCAGAAGAAGGCTTAATACTCAGATTAATTAAAATAGAGGCCATCAATGTACAACTTATCTCCCATCAGAACAAACATGAAATTGAGTTCTTGACTCAACCTCACATTGTGTCCCACTGGAAATACTCATTAGTGTTTGGTTACTTTCATTTAAACATTTAGCTTAAAATGTCTAGCAGATAAATAAAATTTCAGGATGTATTCCTGGCAACAAATGGGAAATTGAAAACATGGAAAATCAAATCTGGACTTGATTCTTAAAGTAAAAAAAAAAAAAAAAAAAACAATCTTTTTGCGTTCCCTCTCAGTGAGTGCCTGGGTAGAGCAGAGGTCTTGGAAAAGCTCTAAAGCTGCCCTGGGCTAAGAACAACCAGGTGATTATGAGTAACATGTGTTTCCCATTTGTTAATAAAAGGGTGAAAATCAGTCTGGTTGGCTTTACTTTGGCATTGAAAATAGCAGTGAAGGCTTAAAATCAATTACACCATGAGTAAATGAAAACAATAAGGATTGGAAACATGCTCTGTGATAAGGTAAAGACACTTACATTTTATAGAGGAAAGAGATACAGAAAATTCAGTACATTCACAGAACAAGCACATTAGAAAATATGATGTAATTAAAATGATCCTCTAATATGAGAATGAAGGAATCTAAACTATTGACTTGTTTGCCTCTCAAAGACAATAACAACAGCACGGATTGATTTTTCTCTATGCAGTTCATGTTCTGTGATCTTGTTGCTAAAGATCTAAGAATTCTGAGAATCTTGGAGCTTATAAAGTAGGTGTACTGTATTCTCCTTTTAAATAGCACTGATAACTCAGAAAGACATGAGCGTTTCTTCATTGCACCTAGATACATACTGTTTTTTTTTTAATTATACTTCCTAAATGAAATCTTTAGAATCATGCCAAATGATCAAGATTTCAAGATAGCATGACTGAGATCATCCTTAGTGCACAGAAAATTGTGCTCATGTTTTACCATTATAGCAAGTAATTCAGGTAAAACTACCTAATAACACATTTGCTCCATAACAAAGGATTAGACTTCAAAAAAAAAAAGCCTTAGTTTGGGATATATTTCAAATAGTGAGTAGGAGATTGACATTCAAGGTTGAAACTGACCCACTGCCATGTAGATTTTGGTGAAATGTATTTAAAGTGTTTTAAAGAGTTGTTCTGAGGTCAGTAGAATTATTCCTTTAGCTGATTCATAGTAATTGCTTAGTTATAAAAGTAAGTGATTGCTTACTTACTAATGAAATTGCTGTACATCCCAAATAATTTTCCTTTTCCTACTTATAAAACCATAAATGTTTTCCTACAAAATGAAGTTATAACTCCTTAGCATTGCTTATCAATCTTCCCTCACAAAATTTTCCAGGCTCATGTAACTGCTTTTGGTTCTTGGACTATGCCTGGCATGTGGTACATAGTTGCTAGTCATTGCATTGAAGGGGCATTGAGAGTATTATGGATTTATTTTGGGATCTACCTTGCTCTAGAGAGCAATGGTTACTATACAGCAGAGGATCAATAGCCTTGTTCATAGAAAGCAAAGCTAGATAAAAACTATTTTTTTTTTTAAGTGATCACAGCTTAGAATGATCTTATGCTGGAGAATCAAGACAGAGCAAGATTCGCTTGGAATGCTTGAAGTTAAGCCCAGGAGACACGTAGGGTGTAACCACAATGAAAAGGCTCCATCTATAGAGTAAGCAAGAGTGCTTTGCCCAGTTATCAATCAACCATCACTGCTACTTGTTAATCGATGAGCCAAGTTTTTCCCACATGGAAATAACAGTTGGTTAGCAGTTGTGAAAGAGATTTGATTTTGATTGACTCAGACTTCTGTTTACTGTGTCAGGAAGATGTAGTGAGATGACTCATTGAATGACTGGCCTCTCACTGGAAAACTCTGAATCTTTACCTATGCTAATTCATTAGCAAAGTGCCCATATTTAGAAGACAACTGTGCTTTGAGTTGATAAAGCTGTAACTTTGTTGTACACAGGGGTAGGCATATTAAAGAAAGGTAGATCAAAGAGTACAGGCTTGGTTCTAGTCAGTCTAGCTCCACATTAAACTGGGACCTCTGAGAACACATTGTAATGAGTCCTGTCTTCAGATACACTTCCTCTTGGATTCCGACTTTACTTCTTATCGGCTCTGAGAGAACCTGCACTAATTTACTTCTCTGAGTCTCTGCTCTCATTTGTAAGATATTGACAAGGAAAATTCTTTGGTAAATCAAAGTTTAATTGAGATGCTATCAGTCAAAAGCCTAGCATGTTGAAGACAAAGGCACTAAATGTTCATCTAAATAAATGTTCAATAATGTTCATACTTTATTTCTCCCGATCTTTTTATTTCCTCAGCTATTCATGCAGAAATATTATTGTGTCTTGCTTAGAGGGGACATGAATTGAGCAAGTGCAAGTAACATTAAATGCACTAAATGGCAGCATCTTTTGTAGAGGGATATATTTTTTTAAACTTTTATTTAATGAATATAATTTCCGAAGTATAGCTTATGGATTACAATGGCTTCCCCCCCATAACTTCCCTCCCACCCCCCACTCTCTCTCTCCTTCCATTCACATCAAGATTAATTTTCAATTCTCTTTATATACAGAAGATCAGTTTAGTATATATTAAGTAAAGATTTCAACAGTTTGCACCCACACAGAAACACAAAGTGAAACATACTGTTTGAGTACTAGTTATAGCATTAAATCACAATGTACAGCACATCAAGGACAGAGATCCTACATGAGGAGTAAGTGCACAGTGACTCCTGTTGTTGACTTAACAAATTGACACTCTTGTTTATGGCATCAGTAATCACCTGAGGCTCTAGTCATGAGTTGCCAAGGTTATGGAAGCCTTTTGAGTTTGCCAACTCTGATCATATTTGGACAAGGTCATAGTCAAAGTGGAAGTTCTCTCCTACCTTCAGAGAAAGGTACCTCCTTCTTTGATGACCTGTTCTTTCCTCTGGGATCTCACTCACGGGGATCTTTCATTTAGATTTTTTTTTTCCAGAGTGTCTTGGCTTTCCATGCCTGAAATACTCTCATGGGCTTTTCAGCTGGATCTGAATGCCTTAAGGGCTGATTCTGAGGCCAGAGTGCTGTTTAGGACATCTGCCATTCTATGAGTCTGCTGTGTATCCCACTTCCCATCTTAGATTGTTCTCTCCCTTTTTGATTCTATCAGTTAGTATTAGCAGACACTTGTCTTGTTTATGTGATCCCTTTGACTCTTAATCCTATCATTATGATCAATTGTGAACAGAAATTGATCACTTGGACTAGTGAGATGGCATATGCTACAGATAAAGGATTAATAACCAGAATCTACAATGAGATCAAGAAACTCCACAACAACAAAACAAACAACCCACTTGAGAGATGGGCCAAGGACCTCAAAAGACATTTTTCAAAAGAGGAAATCCAAATGGCCAACAGACACATGAAAAAATATTCAAGATCACTAGCAATCAGGGAAATGCAAATCAAAATCACAATGAGGTTTCACCTCACCCCGGTTAGAATGGCTCACATTCAGAAATCTACCAACAATAGATGCTGGAGAGGATGTGGGGGAAAAGGGACTAACCCACTGTTGGTGGGAATGCAAACTGGTTAAGCCACTATGGAAGTCAGTCTGGAGATTCCTCAGAAACCTGAATATAACCCTACCATGCAACCCAGCCATCCCACTTCTTGGAATTTACCCAAAGGAAATTAAATTGGCAAACACAAAAGCTGTCTGCACATTAATGTTTATTGCAGCTCAATTCACAATAGCTAAGACCTGGAATCAACCTAAATGCCCATCAACAGTAGACTGGATAAAGAAATTATGGGGCCGGCGCCACGGCTCAATAGGCTAATCCTCCGCTTGCAGCGCCAGCACACTGGGTTCTAGTCCTGGTCAGGGTGCCGGATTCTGTCCCAGTTGCTCCTCTTCCAGTCCAGCTCTCTGCTATGGCCCGGGAGTACAGTGGAGGATGGCCCAAGTCCTTGGGCCCTGCACCCATAGGGAGACCAGGAGAAACACCTGGCTCCTGCCTTCAGATCAGTGCCCCAGCCGTGGTGGCCATTGGAGGGTGAACCAACGGCAAAGGAAGACCTTTCTCTCTGTCTCTCTCTCTAACTGTACACTCTGTCTTTAAAAAAAAAGAAAAAGAAATTATGGGATATGTACTCTATAGAATACTATACAGCAGTAAAAAATAATGAAATCCGTTCTTTTGCAACAAAATGGAGGAATCTAAAACATCATGCTGAGTGAAATAAGCCAGTCTCAAAGGGACGAATATTATATGTTCTCTCTGATTGGTGACAACTAACCGAGTACCAAAAAGAAAACCTGTTGAAGTGAAATGGACGTTATGAGAAACGGTGACTTGATCAGCCCTTGCCCTGACTGTTGTTGAACAACTTAATACTTTATCCCCTTTAGTATTTTTTTCTGTTTGTTCTACTTAATACTATGGGTTGAATTCTATAATTAATACACAATTATTCTTAAGTGTTGAAACTTAACTGAAAAGTGATCCCTGTTAAATATGAGTGGGAATAAGAGAGGGAAGAGAGGTACAATTTGGGACATGCTCAATCGGACTTGCCCCAAATGGTAGAGTTAGAAACATACCAGGGGATTCCAATTCAATCCCATCAAGGGATACCTTTAATATAATTGGGTATTAAATAATCATAGCCAGGGCCAGCATTGTGGTGCATTGGATTGAACTGTCATCTGTGAAGCTTGCATTCCACATGGGTGTGGCTGCTTCACTTCCAAACCAGTTCCCTGTTAATGCACCTGGGAAAGCAGCAGAAGATGACCTAAGTGCTTAGGTCCCTGCCACCCATGTTGGACCAGATGGAGTTCTAGGCTCCTGACCTTGGCATGAGCTATTCCCGGTTATTTGGGTGATTTGGGGAGAGGTCTCTCTCATTATCTCTTGTCTCTCCTTCCCTCTTCATAACTCCACCTTCCAAATAACTAAATAAAACCTTTAAGACAAAAATATATGGCACTGTGAACATGTGACCAGGCATCGGATTGCCCAGTTAGTCAGAAGAACAATTATTAGAGGCTAAGTTCCATCAGCATGGTTGCTAGCAGATCTGTGTGATGGGAGGAAAACTGGGAACAGCTCACATAACACAGAGATATGTTTATGACCATTTTCGTTTTTTCCCCTGCATGTTCAAGAATACATTCATTAAGACCAGCATCATGTTTAGTGAGCAGGGATATTTCCTATAACGCAATGAGTGATGAATAGAACTTTTCTCTTTCTGAGGACATCTACTGAAAGGGTTGATCTTCTCACTCACAAAATGTGAATAACTGATAAGCAGTTGCTTGCCCCCACTGGCTTTTATGATAGTTACTAGACATTTTGCAAATACATTAATAAAATGATTGCAAATAAACTCTCCAGGATTGTCCTTTAAAGTCCCAAATTTACTGTTGACTGATATTTGATAAATATGTCCCATTACAGATTGACAAAATGAACATATAAAATTCAAAACTGAAAGTACATAAGCAACTCTATTTTGCCAATTTATTCCTACATTGAGTTTTCTTGATCAGAAACCAATTCACTTTCAATGAAAAGGTAGCTTAAATTCATTGATTCACAATCTGAGACTGCATTTTAAAATTATTGATGAAGTTAATTTTTACAAAGACATAGGATACTAAAAGAAGCCTGTGACTTCTAGCAAAGGCTTTGAACATCTATTCAATTTGCAATTTTCTTTTTTCACAAAATGAACAGTTATAGCTAACACATGCTGAATGCTCTTGGTAACTAACTGTATACTGTGGAAGATATCATTCTTTATTTAGTGTATCAAAGCTCTTAATCACTATCTTAAGCTAGTTTCTGTATTTAAATACTTTGGGGAAAAGATCTTTTGGAGGGGAATTTAAACGAACAACCACTGGTTTCATCATCATCTGATGGTTTAATCACGAATTGCATAGCCATTTAAATTAGCCTCCTGTGGATGATTAGACAATGTAGTTGATGAACCAGTGTGAGGCACCTGTGTAAAATGGCAGTAAACACTATAGAATGGCTCACTCCCAATTAATAAATGAACCAACAAACCAATGACAATGTCCTCAGTACACTGGATGACTAATTTCTCCTTACCGTCCGAAGTTAGTTTCCCCCTAGAAGAGAGAATTCTGTGTCTGGTTGTGAAAAGTGTTTGGAGAAGGAAGGACAATTATTTCCCCCATAGCTTCTATGTCCTCATATGTGGAAAAAAAAAATCATTGTGGGAGTCTGTATGTTCCTCAGCTGTGTTTTTCAAACTAAATTCTGTCACCCATTAGAAAGTTGTGAAATCCACTTAATGGGTCATGACAAGCACTTAACATGTATCATTCTGCATGAATGGCACTAAAAATGGTTGAAGGGCACTAAGTGAGTTATTTGGTTATTGGATTAAAGTTTAGTGTTAAGGTGGTACTTTCTGACCAGGCAAATTTCTATCATGCCAGATTATTAAGAGATAATTCAGAATCAACAATTTATCTATTACCTCCTATGATTTAAAACTATATTCTTACAAGAATTTGTGAAATTATCAGCTGTCTTTTTTTTTTTTTTTTTGACAGGCAGATTTAGACAGAGAGAGAGAGGGAGAGAGAGAGAGAGAGAGAAAGGTCTTCCTTTCCATTGGTTCAACCCCCAAATGGCTGCTACGGTCAGCACAATGCGCAGATCCGAAGCCAGGATCCAGGTGCTTCCTCCTGGTCTCTCATGTAGGTGCAGGGCCCAAGCACTTGGGCCATCCTCCACTGACTTCCCGGGCCACAGCAGAGAGCTGGACTGGAAGAGGAGCAACCAGGACAGAATCCGGCACCCCAACCAGGACCAGAACCCAGGGTGCCAGCGCCACAGGCGGAGGATTAGCCAAGTGAGCTGCAGCGCTGGCCATCAGTTGTCTTCTAAGTCTGATCATGGTCAAAGGGCCAGCCCTTCCCACTGGTAGAGCATTCAGCATGTTTCTAACTACAAAAATGGACGCTGTAACTTCTTGTTTGCAAAAAATCCAAAAGGCAAGTAGGTGAAGGATCCAGATCAAGATTTGATGACACCAAATTTTCCCCAATTTTGGACTTCCTCTTTAAGGAAAGAATATCAGACTAAACACAAAATTATATATCAAAGAGAATATTGACATAGAATGATAAATCACAATAAATTCCCAAAATCTTGGCTATTTGGGACTCCTACTTGTGAGATATCTTTAGGCAATTACCACAAATGACTTCATATACATTGGCCTTTCTCTCCTCTCCTACAACTTCCAGCAATGCTCATCACTCACAAAGACCCTGAAGCCTAATGCATCATGGACAATGGAAATAAAGAAGTGAAAGCATCAGAGTGCAGCAATGACTCAAAGAGGGGCTGTAGTAAGCTTTGTGCTAAAAATAAGGCATTGGATGTTGATGAGCTTGGCGGGGTCTGGGTCTACATCTTAGTCACTGGTGACTTTGAGCAAGTTGTTTACCCCTTCACACCCTGGTTTTCTCCTTTTCAAAATGGTAGTATTAATTTTATCTGCCTTGAAGGAACATAAATAAGACTATACATGTGATGCTTCTGGAACAATGCTAGGCAGATAGTATGCAGCAATGAATCTTTATTATTGTTTTATGGAATTCCATAGTCAGATTCAGGGGTAGATGACTGCCATTCGAAGCCCAACTCACAACTGCACTGTCTTTTTTCCTGAATGATGAGATAATGTATACTCCCAAGGGAAAATATGATAATGTGAATGGAACACTTAGGGCTCTTTGGAAAAAAGGTGATATATACATTGCATGCAATGAATGAGGAGAGACAAAAGCAGAGCAATATTGACAAACACTAAATAGAACATCTCCTATGCCATAACTAAATGGCTAGTTATATGATTTTCATGTGTACAAAAAAACTCATTTTATTGTGTAGCAAATAGAATGGCAGAGGAGACAAAATAGTTCTTGTAAACAGTGACTAGTCCTTAGAATAAAAGTGTTTTTAAAAATTCAGTTTCATTTTATGTAAGTAAATGAAAACATTACTTGCGATTTCCATATTGATTACCTGTAAATAAACTAAGAAGTGTTTTTTAAATAACTTGCTCAAATTTCCTAAATAGGATAAATGCCTCTGCATTGAAATATATTTTCAGTGATGACTTTGCCTAGAAAATATTTTTCCATAGATAAAGCAAAATTAAATCTCTCCTTAATCTGTTTCAGGATCCTGAGACATTGCAGGTGGCGGAATTGATGATATTTGTTGCATTTGATGAAAGATAAAAATATATAAATATTTAGTACACTAAAGCTCTCTGTGCTGGCACTCATGGTCAATCTCTGAAGACATAGTTGTGAGAGTCTTTGTGAACTTATACATTTTCTAATGTCACTGGTATAAGCCTAAGGATTTCTAGTACTCTTGAAATGAGATAATTTTAGAATGTAGAAGGAAAGAAAACAATGATTTCCACTTACCCTAACTCCTTAAGCTTGTGTTTCTCTTGTTCTTTAATTTTATTTATTTATTTATTTATTGACAGGCAGAGTGGACAGTGAGAGAGAGAGACAGAGAGAAAGGTCTTCCTTTTCCATTGGTTCACCCCCCCCCCCCCCCCAACGGTGCTGATCTGAAGCCAGGAGCCAGGTGCTTCTCCTGGTCTCCCATACAGGTGCAGGGCCCAAGGACTTGGGCCATCCTCCACTGCACTCCTGGGCCACAGCAGAGAGCTGGACAGAAAAAGGAGCGACCAGGACAGAATCTGGTGCCCTGACCAGGACTAGAACTGGGTGTGCCGGCGCCGCAGGCAGAGGATTAGCCTATTGAGCTGCAGCGCCGGCCTCTCTTGCTCTTTTAGTAAACAATATTGCTTATATTGCTTCAACTCTTTTGGATTTAAAAAAAAAAAAACTGTTAGAATGCAAAAGTATTTGTCCTCATTTCACTTATAAAGGAAATATATACTCACAAAAAATTGAAAAACACATTTTTCCTGACTACTAGCCAACACTGAAATTAAAAGTTAAGTCTTCAAAGGATTTCTCTAAGCTATTCCTTTCCTGAATTATACAAGTAAAATCGCCACAGGATAAATATGACCCATTATATTCAAATATATTCCATTAGTGCTTCCTACCTAAGCTGGAAAACATGAAGCAAGTGCTAGCTTCATCTCCAAAAATCCTGACAAACCCCTCTTGGACCCAGAAGCCGCAAGGCATCATCTGAGTTGATTAAGTCCCAAGCTCCGTGGCTAGAGGTTCTGAATAACAGTTCCATGAGGATTATGTTTCTTAACTGGACACAACTCTAAAGTTTCCACTTCTAAATGGGATAAACCTATAGGCTAACAGCATTTTTTGCAATTGTAAATGATGCTTGAAATGAGTATTCTTATCAGAGTTTCTAAGCTTATATGTACCCATTGTATCATAGTCAACAGACAGATCCAGCAAACCATGGACTCAATCTAATTTTGTGGAAAAATGGAGTTAATAGCCAGGTCTACTGATTTTGGAGTTAGGGCACTTCCTATCATTTTATCTGGCTTTCCACTTAACAGATTCATGTTTCCTCTTCTGAAAATATCTTTCCAACAAAATTTCTTTTTTGGTCAAGTAATTGATTAATTGGAGACACTGAATATATTCAGGTCAGAGAAGGAAAGAGCAGAATGTTTGTATATGTGTACATACCATTAAGGTAAAAACCTATGATCCCTTGGTATTAAAATGTTCAATAGGAAAAAAAATCCCCTAATGCTGCTTGGAAGCATACAGAAAATACACAACATCTTTAAAGTAACACCTAGGCTAGAATTTACCTTCTCAGCAGCCAACATTCATAGAAATATACTGCAACCTGTTAACAACATCTATACTGTAAGATTCTTAAGCATAGTCCTTATGCCTCACTGAACCCTATGCCTTGAGCCTGGTAAAATAGCTAGTACAGACTGAAAATTTTAAAAATTACCTACTTAATTATTTATTTACTTAACAGGCAGAGAGACAGAGGGAGGAAGGGATGGAGCAAGGGAGGGAAAGAGGGGGGAGGAAGAGGAGATAAGGAGGGAGGAAGAGAGAGAGGGGAGAGAGAAGAGAGAGAGAGACCCTATATTCTGGTTTATTCTCCAAATGACTACAATGATCAGAACTTGGCTGGGCTAAAGTTGGGTGCTGGAAACCCACTCTAGGTCTCCTATGTGGTGTCAGGAACCAGAATCACTTGGGCCATCACTGCTAACTTCTAGGGTCTGCATTAGCAGGAAGCTGGAGATGGGTATTGAACCCCAGTATTCCAGTGTCAGATGCAAGTGTCTGAACTGCTAGGCTAAATGCCCATCTCCAAACTGAGATTTTAATATTCATTGGTTTGCATGAAGTAGGGGCAGGAGGAATGTGCAGAAAGGTGGTATATATGTGTTTATGTATTATATATTTATCACTGAAAGAAGTCCACCATTTAACTGAGGCCAGCTACATCTCTGTTAAAGCGAAAAAAAAATCACCATTGTGTAGATCTCTTTTAGTTGTAGGAAGAATTATGTAGCCATGTAAATAAAAAGTGGTAGATAACTAGTACCTTGGGGGGAAGGGTAAGGAATCTTTTGTGACTTGACAAAGCCACCAGAAATAAAGGTTATTACTTACGATGGAAAGAATAGGCATATCTTCAAAGGAATATTCTGGGAGGGAAGTTTATCTGGTCTAGTTTCTCGGATTAAGTTGTAGGATGGACAGAATTTTCCCAAATTATTTCAAATAGCAGAGAAGATCATAAAATAAATCAAGAGAAAGTAATGACCAAAGAAATAGAAATATTTAGGGATTCTTTCTTCCCCCAAATTAGGAATGAGGTAGAAACACATGGAGGAGTGAAAGAAACTTAGGGAACCAATATACAATGTACCTATAAGTATTTGATTCATCTTTAAAGTTACTATTATCCTAGCAAACTAAAAGGTGGCTAGAATAAGATGTGCATAAAAGGAAGTACAGTCAGTTTAAAGGCAATTCAGAAACCCAAAGGGCAAAAAGTGATTCTTACTGTGATTCAAATAAAATCTGAGATAATGTTCTTTAACTCAATGGGCCCATTAAACAGGTCCAAATATTAAATGCTATATACACCCAATTTCCTTTACTCTCAGATTCATGGAGTCAAATCAAATTATATGTAAAATCCAGCACTGTTGAGTTTTGCTAAAAATTTTGTGGACATTTTTCTTTTCAAACTAATCAGCTGTCAAAACACGAAGCCTTAGTGACTAAGGATTTATTTTCAAACAACTCTCAGTTCTTTTTTTTTTTTTTTTTTTTTTGACAGGTAGAGTGGACAGTGAGAGAGAGAGACAGAGAGAAAGGTCTTCCTTTTGCTGTTGGTTCACCCTCCAATGGCCACTGCGGCCGGTGCATCGCGCTGATCCGAAGCCAGGAGCCAGGTGCTTATCCTGGTCTCCCATGGGGTGCAGGGGTCATTCTCCACTGCACTCCTGGACCATAGCAGAGAGCTGGCCTGGAAGAGGAGCAACCAGGACAGAATCCAGTGCCCCGATCGGGACTAGAACCCGGTGTGCCGGTTCCACTAGGCGGAGGATTAGCCTGTTGAGCCATGGCGCCGGCCCTCGGTTCTTGCTTACATTGGAAAAATGCTCACGTAAAAAGAGTAGTCTTCATCAATGTGTCATTCTTATATTCTTCTATAAGAACTAAATCATCTGTTTGTTAATTTGAATGGCAGAGTTACAGAGAGGCAGAGGCAGAGAGAGAGAAATCTTCTGTGGGTTCGCTCCCTGGATGGAGGCAGCAGCCAGGGCTGGGCTGATCCCGGGGGCCAGGAGCCAGGAGCTTCTTCTAGGTCTCCCTCATGGGTGCAGGTTCCCTGTGGCTTGGGCCATCTTCCACTGCTTTCCCAGGCCATATTTGAGAGCTGGATCAGAAGTGGAGCAGCCAGGATTCAAACCAGCGCCCATATGGGATGCCGGCACTGCAGGCGGTGACTTTACCCATTATGCCACAGAGCCAGCCCAAGCTCCACTTCTTATCTAGCTCCCTGCTATTGTTCCAGGAAGGCAATGGAGGATGGCACAAATGCTTGGACTCCTGTACCCGTGTGGGAGACCCCAAGGAAGCTCTTGGTTCTTGGCTTTGGCCTGACCTAGCCATGGCTGTTTTGGCCACTTGGGGAGTAAAATGGTGGATGGAGGACCTCTTTCTCTCCTTCTCTCTGTTACTCTACCTTTAGAATAAATAAATAAATCACTAAAACAATAATAATAGGAAAAATATCTGTCACACAGTGTGGTAAAAATAGCTAGTAATTGAGTATTGCACATATCAGTATTGTTAAAGTATGCAAATCTCAAATGTTTTTATCATAAAAAAATAGTTGAGGTGAGGGGTAGGTCAATGAGTTTGAGTTAATCATCTCGTTTTGTATTTAAAAAAAAATCACAACATTGGTCCAGGTGCTTGGCATAATGCTTGGGGAAACTACCTAGGACTGCCCATGCCCACACATCTTGTCAGAGTGCCCTGGTTGGAGTCCCGGCTCTGTTCTTGATTTTGGCCTCATGATAATGGAGGATCTGGAATACAACAGGTATTGGCTCAAGTACTTGGGTCCCTACCACATACTTGGAGACCTGGATTGAGTTCCTGGCTCCTGGCTTCAGCCTGGTCCAGCCCTGGGTGTTGTGCACATTTGGGAATGAACCAGAGGATGGGAGTTTTCTCTCTCTGTTCCTCAAATAAATAAAGAAAATTTTGAAAAATCAAAAAAAAAAAAAAAAAACCTAATCACCTTTAGATTCCCTTTCACCTCTCCAACAAGAATGCTGTCTTGACTTACTTCATATCAATCACATCATTCCTTCCTTTTCCTCATTCTTTGTAATTCCAAGCTTTGAATACTTCTCCAAGTCAGATGCCATTTCAATTAAGTGTTATCAACTTCCTGTCCTCAAGCAATAATATTTACACCTGCTTTCATATGAGAATAGGAAGAGATTAACATTACCCTATGAAAATTTTGTCCTTGTCTTGGAATATGAAATCTTTGTAGTCATTACTATTGCAATATTTCAATTATGTTCAGAATTTTAATATGAGAACATTTACATGCTATTTTTATTTCAGTTATTTAGAGAATATGTAAAAAAAACCTTTTAGAAGCATAAAAATACCTGGAAATTTTTTAAGGAGGTCTTGTTCTTTTTAAAATTTTGATTTGTTAAGTAGTAATACATTTTTTACAGCTTGCACAGTTATTAAAATAATTAAAAATCATATAAGAATTAAAATATAAATTATAAGTGGATAAAAATTATTCATATTAACAATAATTATAAGTAATTGAGACTTCTTCAGAACAAAAAAAGCATGGGAAATTCTATTCTATATAGAAATGGAAGCAGAAATTTTACTGTGTTGTTCTGTTTATAAAATGGATGAAGACATTTTTCATAGGGAAAATAAACTAAACATTCCCTACTTCTCCAAATGAAATCAATGAGTGATCAAGTTACATAACAATTGAAATTAATACACAGTTAACAATATTCTGTTTCCTATGCTAGCAATGTTTGTCAATCTTTCATGCTTAGTAAATATCTATGATTTACTGAAATCAAACTTAGCACTTCAAGTTTCATTTCATTATGTTTACTAATCTTGTGTGAACTTAGATTTCCTTATTATCAGGGTTTGTGATAATGTAGTATCATGACCAAACCTGGATCTGCCTTCCCCAATCTCATTTTAACTCATAATCTCTCCTCACATCTGTGGGGTGTCTAGATGATCATATAGACTCTCATTTTAATAAAGCAGTTCAATTAAAATATTTATTAGCAAAGGCCCCATGGGAGAAACCACATTGTGGAAAGACTTGGCTGAGAGGGGTAAAGAAATTAAGCCAAACTCATTAGCCCTAAAAACTAACACAACATTCCACAAAACCATCAGAAATCAGCATGAGCAGAGACTTACTAGACAATACCACATGTTGGGTCCATTTTCTAAATACTCATTGCATTTTATTAGGAATTTCGCTTTACATGCATGTAGATTATACTCATACATGCTATTGACATGTCACATCAATATAATTTCAAGTCTGTAATGTAAGGGTTTGTTATTAGCTCAGTATTAAAATTATTTTCTATTGCTTAGGAATTTATCCTTTGCTGGGAAGGAAAATCAAAGGCATATAAAAGAGTTTGAAATGACATAAAGCAATAATAAACCCTATACCCTGGAAAGAAGTTATGGGAGGCATTAGGGTTTAGCAGTCTGAACGAAAATTCCAATTTCACCAAATATTAATTATTTGACTTTAGGAGAATTAGCATATAGGACTCAAACTTCCATATCTATGAGGTGACTCTGATAGTGGTATTTCCCTCATGCATTTGTTATAAAAATTAAATGAAGTAGATATTATGTATTTATTATAGCATCTTGGTTAAAATTTCAACAACCATATGTTGTGATAATAATGCTAATAATGGTTATAATGATATGGCTAGACAGAATTTTCTTGCTACAAATGACGACAAATAATATAGATGAGACATACTGAAACACATCTGACTTCTATTTCCAGTAAGATGTAATATTTAAATAATCATCCTCATAACAATTAGAACTGCTTCAACATTACAGAAAAAATCATAATTTAAAACATGCCTGAGAACTGTAAAAACAATGAGAAGTAGAAGTAAATTTCTAGAGAGGAGTGAAGTGTCTAGAAGTGAGGTAAGATTACAGCTGATTTTTCCCTGTAACCCCGGAGGATCCAGGTACAGGATAGAGATTGAAAAGCATGGAGTAGCATGACCACTTACAGCAAAACACGGAGACCAGAGTGACAAAACTGAAAAGCCTTATGGGGCCATAAGGAAAGGGACATTTCTCTCCATGCAAAACATCTGTTGAATTCTGAAGGCACATGGAAGGCAAATGAGCTAAACTGAAATCTGAAAAAAATAAAGTATCTTATAAATTATAGGGCTCTGAAATCAAAGACTCATTAGGAGGAGAAGATATAATGTAATAAAAAAAGGAAACAGAAGACAAAATCCTGAGGAGGAAGTGTGAATCTACAGCTACGGATCTACACCAGTTTTCTCTTAGGGACACTTCTGATGTTGAGTCCAGCTGGAGGCCGATCTCTGAGGCCGATAAGCAGGCCTGGATCTGACAGAAGGATACTGCTGCAAAATGAAGAAACTAATGGATGCTTTGGCATCACGTGGGGCTAGAACTCATACTTTGGCATTGTCCTGAGTAGTGAAACACAAAGTAAGTCTCCCCCTTAACACCAAACGTTGGTGTCCATGGACTGTGAGGCCAAAGAGCCAATTATACAACCTCTGAAAGGCAGATGTAATTCCTGAAAAATTTCAGAGCTGAGGTGAAAAAATATAATCAGGTTTTTACTTGAAGTCCCTGGTGGCCATGGCCGAGGAAATCACAATGACCCAGGCATAGATTGAATTTTACCAAGATTGCAATTCACTCTAAGAATAACTTAATCCTTGATTGCATTGAGATGATTAACCTGCTGACCCTTTGCTACACTGCATCTTATGATCTAAACAGAAGTAATATTTAGTTTACTTTGGTGGAAAAGAGTATCACTAGAGCATGTGTGGCCTTTTAAATATACAGTGTGTGGCATGTAGTAAAAGTGATTAAATGGAACCAAACTTGTAAATAATTCATATAATCCACATTTTGAAGTATGAGAAATATACTTAAAAGTACCATTAATATGCTTATGAAAATAGACAAAAGGATGGGAAAAATAAAAATATGATGAACAAAAAACTGAAATCTATATGAAAGAATCAAATGGGCGTTGCAGAATTGAAAATAAAATGTCTAAGTTAAGAATACAATTGAGGATTTAATAGTAGACACAAGTGATGACAGAATTAATGAAGTGGAAGATACATCAATGGAAAATAATGAAATTAAACTTAGAAGTAAGGGTGAGACTGATGAAAAGGACAAGAGCAAGAGGAAAATACAGAACATGCTCAAAATTTCTAATATATTTGAAAGTGGAATTCCAGAAAGACAGGACAGATGCAAT
This sequence comes from Lepus europaeus, assembly GCF_033115175.1. Lineage (NCBI taxonomy): Eukaryota > Metazoa > Chordata > Mammalia > Lagomorpha > Leporidae > Lepus > Lepus europaeus. Next base: position 59,722,079 of record NC_084837.1, read on the forward strand.
GATGTACAAAGACATAAGGAAAAAGAATTTCTCCAAATTGACAGAAGGCATGAAATCACAGAGGTGTAAGTTTCAACAAAGCAGGAAATACACATGCATCTTACACATCATAATATAATTTCTAAATACCTAATACAAATTAATAACTAAAAGTCAGCTCAAGGAGAAGACAGTACTTTAAGAGGTATAGCAATTAAATTGACAGTTAACTTTTCAAATAATATATGCCAGAGACAATGGAAAGAAATATAACATGTCTATTATCCTAAAATTCTATGCCAAACAAAGATGTCTTTCAACAGTGACAGTGAAATAGGTATATATAAATAAGTATATTATCTGACAAAGTGAAACTAAGAAAATAGGTTTTCAACAGTTCTGTAATAACACCCACTAAAAGGAGTTATTCAGGGTAAAGGAAAATTATCCCAAACATGTAAACATGAACATACAGGAGGAAATGAAAGCCACTATAAAGTGTAAATATGTGGCTAAGTATAAATATATTTAATGTAATGTAATGATGTGGATGTCTTTTAAAGTATAGGGAGAACTCAAACATGCAACAACTACAATCCAAAAAGAGAATAACAAACGGAGAGTCTATGTTCTATGATTCTTATTATTAAGAAAACTGTAAAAGTAGTAATTTATATTAGATTTCAGTAAGTCAAAGATTAATTTTATAACCCCTAAAGTATTCACTGAAAGGAGAATAAAAGATGTGTAATTGAAATAATTCAAAGAAAATAGAAAATAATAAAATCTAATGGAAAAGCTTAAAATACATAGCTGAACATGAAATAAAAGGAAATGATCAGGATGGTGCTATAATTTGGATATTGAGTGTGTTGGAGACTTGGTCCCTAGAGTTGTAGAAGCATTAGGAGGTGGGGCCTATTGGAAGGTCCTTAGGTCACTGACAGCATGTCTAAAGAAAGGGTTCTTCTGAGTGAGCTGTTACAAAAGCTGGAATGTGGGCCTAACCCCAGTCTCTGTTCCTAGCTCACCATGTAAACCTCTGTGTGTGTTCCACCACCCAGTCCAGGGCCTCACCAAAGCCTGCATCATGCCATTTGGACATGGGGCCTCCAAACTATGTACTAAACTTTTTAAAGTTAATTCCTTCAGTTATTTTGATGTAGTAACAAAAAATTGATTAATACAGGTGGAAACCAGAATGGTAAACTGCTCTCTCCATATGTGACTCCATAGCTCCAGGGTGAGGTTGCACTAGAATAACCTTGATGGCTATGCTTCTGAGTTGTTCATTTTCACAAAGATTGAGGAACATGATTTTAGGCCCAGGTGAGGCTGCAAATCAGAACAGAAATTTCTGCATGGAGTTGAGACCCTGTATGTGCCAAAATGTCACATACAGTAGGATTATGCATACTCTCCTCCACTGTTCAGGAAAGTAATACCAAAACTTGGCTTTGCCTCATCTCTACTGTAAGGCAAAACAAGGCAAGGAAAGAAAAGGCAAGCTAAAAAGACAGTCTTTCAGACATTAAACTCTAATTTTTTTTTTTTTTTTTGACAGGCAGAGTGGATAGTGAGAGAGAGAGAGACAGAGAGAAAGGTCTTCCTTTGCCGTTGGTTCAATGGCCGCTGCGGCCGGCGCATCTCGCTGATCCGAAGCCAGGAGCCAGGTTCTTCTCCTGGTCTCCCATGTGGGTGCAGGGCCCAAGCACTTGGGCCATCCTCCACTGCACTCCCTGGCCACAGCAGAGAGCTGGCCTGGAAGAGGGGCAACCGGGACAGAATCTGGCGCCCCAACAGGGACTAGAACCCGGTGTGCTGGTGCCGCAAGGCGGAGGATTAGCCTGTTAAGCCATGGCGCCGGCCTCAGACATTAAACTCTAGACCTACATGATATGGAAATCTGAAATTTATTTTATAAGGGCAAAATATAAAACCATGTATTGAACTAGTGAAACCTGAAATTCATCTGAGCAAAGTAGTTCTAACCAACTTCCAAAAATTCAAGAATTGTTCTCCCAGGAAATAATTATCCTCTTTTAAGAAGTTCTGGGGCCCTGGCTTCAGGCTATCCCAGTTCTGGCTAGAGTGGGCTGAAGTGGAGAGTGAATCAATGGATGAGAGATCTCTCTCTGTCTGTTTCTCTGTCTTGTTCTTTCTCTGTCACTCTACATTTCAAGTAAAATGGAAATAAAAAAGCGCAAAGTTTTAAACAGAAGGTTTTGTGTTAAAACAACAAAACAAGAGGAAATAACCCACCACAAAATAGAACATCAGTTACAATGAATTAAAGGCTTTGTATCCCAAGGACTTCAGATAATATTATTTAGACCAAAAAGTAAGTGTGCTGAAATTATGACCGATATATAGGGAAATAAAATAATTGATGATATGTAAGAGAAAATAAAAATCCTAGTGAAAGAAACAAAATTTCTTTAATGAAAATTTAAAAGAATCAACTATGTACAGTTACTAGGACTGAACACCGAGGAACCAGATCTGAAGCCGGCTACTCCAAAGACTGATTCTCCTGGCTGCAGGGGATGCTGTCAGTTCTGTGTTCCTGAAGAGATCTTGTGATCTAGAACTCGCAATGCACTTTCAAAAACCTGATTCAGACCTGTGGTAGCACTTTAAAATGTATAAGCTTGAGGGATCCAAAAGCCCAGATGAACAAAGTCCTGTATTCATATATTCTGCACCAGCTGTGTATCAGACAGTGTGAAGCTGCTGGATACATGGTGATGAATTAGCTGCAATCCTAATCTGCAAAGGGTTCTGCAGGGTCTGACTGACAGATTTTCAATGAAGAAGTAAAAAAAATAGAAAGAAACAATGAAGGCTCTACAGGACAAGAGGAGAGAAAATAGAGTCTACTGCTGCCATCTTACTGTGCCAAGGCAGAAAGAAATCGCCAAATTCCCACTGCTGGCAGTTTTAGCTGAGCAGGAGTTCCATAGTCACCCACTGACTTTTACTTCACCTTAGAGAGCTGACTGGGGACTGAGCAATTGCCAGGCTTGGAATAGGGAAGCCTCCTTGTTTCCTTCCCCTCCCCTACTCCCTCAGAGTGTCACACTTGACAGTGGAAAGCTATGTAGTGACAGTGGAAAGCTATGCAGTGCACTTCTATTCCATAGCCACATCATAGTCAGAGTTAGGGCAACATGAGGGACAAAAGACAGATCCCCTGCATAAACAACCATGAGAGTTTTTGGGCATTAGCCCCAGAGCCACACTCATGCACACTATGAGAGCAAGGGAGATTTACCTTGGCTTTTGGGGGCTAACACCAGAAGCAGCCCATAAAATAATATGCTCTCACCATGATGAGATCTGGGTAAGGACCCCACTGTATCCTGTAATACCAGGACTGTAAAAATTTATTCTAAATTTCTCAGTCTCACTGGAATCTACCCAGTGGGCCTAGGGAAGAACCTACCTACATTCTACCTCTCTAGATTCATATCCTCCAGAGTAAAATCTCTTGTATACCTTGTAGGCATCCTGTAGGACTAGAACAGGGTTCACCTCACATACTCTAGTCCTAGGACTAGGGTTGTTGGTATTATAAGCCACAGTACCAGTTGGACTCTCCTAGCAGGACCCAAGGAAGGGTCTACCAGTATCACATAGTCTTAGAGCCATAGCAATTGGTACCCAAAAGCCCAGGTATCTCTTAGGTTTGCCAGAGGACAAGGTGGTAGCCACCCTTGTCTCCTTCAGCACCAAGAACAAGGCTGACATTGGGAGACACAGGGAGACTGACATTGAACTCTATGTGGACCAAAGATACACACCCAAGGAAATCCTTATTCCTTTCAAAGCCACACTTCTATCCCTATGAACAGCAACAGACTAGACCACTGTGTCACTTATAGATGCAGCTAACATTGATTAAAGCAAATGAACTCACTCAGAGACTATACACTACTGGGATCATCTAGAACCAAAGCCAAAGTAACAAGCCAAGTGATACCCTACATTCCAGCTAAAATACAAACTCTTTTACAATAAAACCTACTCCATAAAGAAGAAGGGAACAATAAACCAAATTTACAGATGTCAACATAGGGACACAGGAGACATGAAGAAGCAAAGTATCATGACACCTGCAAAACAACACAATACTCCTCAAAATTAGATCCTGAACTGAAAGAAATCTATGAAATGATAGATATAAAGTTCAAAATAATTATTGTAAGGAAACTCAGTAAGATGCAGGAGACTATAGATAAAGGAAATAAGGAAAACAGAGTGACATGAATGAAAATATTACTAAGGAAGGAGAACTCATTTGGAAGAACCAAATAAAAATTTTGGAGATGAAATCTTCAATAAGTGAAATCAAAAATACAATTGAGAGTTTTAACAGCAGAATAGACCAAATACAGGAAAGACTTTCTCACCTCGAGGACAGGGATTTTTAAATAGCCCAGTCAGACAAAAATAAAAAGAATTAAAAAGAATGAAGAAAATCTATGCAAAACATGGTATACAATTACATAATCAAATATCTGTATTATAGGCATTCCTAAAGGAAAAGAAAAGGAAAAAGGCATTGAAAACCTACTAAATGAAATAATAGTTGAAAATTTCCCAGTTCTTGAAAGAGACAAGGATATCCAGATACAAAATGCTCAAAGAACCCTAAGCAAATTTAACCAAAAAAGGTCTTCTCCAAAGGCATATTGTCAAATATTAAAGACAAAGAAAGAATCCTAAAGACAATAAGAGAAAAATATCCAGTTACATACAAAGGAAAACCAATTAGATTAACATCAGACTTCTCAGTGGAAACCCTACAAGCCAGAAGAGCATTAGGTGATATATTGATATATTCAAGGCCTTACCAAAAAAGAAAAAAAAAAAGAATATTATACCCATCAAAGAAATCTGTTAAAAGTGAAGGAGATGGCCAGCGCCGTGGCTTAACAGGCTAATCCTCCGCCTTGCGGCACCAGCACACCGGGTTCTAGTCCCTGTTGGGGCGCCAGATTCTATCCCTGTTGCCCCTCTTCCAGGCCAGCTCTCTGCTATGGCCCAGGAAGGCAGTGGAGGATGGCCCAAGTGCTTGGCCCTGCACCCACATGGGAGACCAGGAGAAGCACCTGGCTCCTGGCTTCGGATCAGCATGATGCGCCGGCCGCAGCGGCCATTGGAGGGTGAACCAACGGCAAAGGAGGACCTTTCTCTCTGTCTCTCTCTCTCTCTCACTATCCACTCTGCCTGTAAAAAAAAAAAAAGTGAAGGAGAAATAAATTTGTGTTCAGATAAGCAAACATTGAGGGAATTCACCACTATCAGACCAGCCTTACAAGAAATTTTGAAAAGCATCCTGTATTAGAAGTAAACATCATGAAAACACATGACACCACCAAACTCAGTAACAGAGCAGGTAGAATCATTATACAATCAACAAAAGGACAAGTCTTAGTTCTTATTTTTCAATACTAACCTTGAATGTAAAGGGATTAAATTCACCAACGAAAAAACTTAGGTTGGCTGAATGGATTAAAAAAATCATGATCCAACTGTATGCTACCTACAAGAAACTTACTCCACAATGATACAAACAGACTGAAAGAGAAGAGTTATGAAAAAAGATAACAGACAAATTGAAATTGAAAGGGGGCAGGCATAGCTATCCTGATATCAGATCAAACAGATTTTAGGGGCTGGAGCTACCTGTGGAACCAGCATCCCATATGCGTGCCAGTTCTGGTCCCAGCTGCTCCTCTTCCAACCCAGCTCCTTGCTATGGCCCAGGAAAGCAGTAGAAGATGGCCCAAGTCCTTGGGCCCCTGCACCTGTGAGGGAGAACTGGAAAGAGCTCCTGGTTCCTGGCTTCAGATCGGCGCAGCTCTGGCCGTTTGGGGCCATGTGGGGAGTGAATCAGTGGAAGGAAGACCCCTCTTTCTGTCTCCTCTCCCTCTCACTGTCTGTTTATTTATTTATTTATTAAATTTAATTAATTAATTAAAATGAATAAAAAAGTAAAAAATAAACAGACTTTAAATCAAAAACCGTAAAAATAGATAGAGAACATTATATTTTGATAAAAGTTTCCACTCAGGAAGAAGACATAACACTCATAAATATATATGCCCCCAAAATAAGACGACCCAGATATATACAGCAATTCCTACTAAGCCTACAGGGAAAGATAGACTCTAATACAATAATAGTGGGTGATTTCAACACCCTCCTCATCAATGAACAAATCATCCAGACAAAAAGTCAATAAAGATCCATCAGAGTTGGAACATACTATTGAGCAAATGGACCTAACAGACATTTACAGGACATTTCATCCAACAGCTACAGAATACACATTCTTCTCATCAGCACACGGAACATTTTCTAGGATAGATCACATATTAGGCCACAAATCAAGTCTCGGCATATTTTAAAAAGATTGAAATCATACCATGTATCAACTCAGACCATAAAGGAATAAAAGTAGAAATCAATAAGAACAAGAGAACACTCATAAATACTTGAAAATTAAATGTTACTGAATGATCAATGAATTACTGAAGAAATTAAAAAGAAAATTAAAAACTTTCATAAAGCAAATGAAAATGAAAGTACAACATATGAAAACCTGTAGGATACAGCAAAAGCAGTAATGAGAGAACTTTATAGCACTAAGTGATTACATTAAAAAAGAGAAATGTCTCAAATTAAAGATCTAATGATGCATCTTGAATACTTAGAAAAACAAGAACAAACCAAACCCCAAATCAGCAAGTGGTGAGAAATAATAAGGATCACAACAGAAGTAAATGAAGTTGAAACTAAAAAAATAAATAAATAAATAAAAATCGACAAAACAACAAAAAGTAGCTTTTTTAGAAGATACAAAAATAGATAAACCTCTAGCCAGATTAACAGAGAAAAAAGAGAAAGAACTCAAATAAATAAAATTAGAAATGAAAAAAGAGATGTTACAACTGATGCCACTGAAATACAAGGGATCATAAAAAACTACTATGAAGAACTATATGCTAATAAGCTGGAAAACCTCAAAGAAATGGATGAATTCCTGGATTCAAATACCCTACCAAGATTAAATCAATAAGATATAGACAACCTAAACACACTCATGAAAAGGAAAGAGATTGCAGCAGTAATCAAAAGTTTTCTATCAAGGAAAAGGCTGGGACCTGGTTACTTTACTACTGAATTCTATAAAACATTCAAAGAGGAAGTAACTCCAATACTCTTCAAAATATTCCAAAATACTGAATAGGACTTTAAAAAAAAAAAGATTTAATTATCTATTTGAAAGGCAGTGTTACAGACAGAGAGAGGCAGAGATAGAGAGAGAGAGGGAGATCTTCCATTTGCTGGTTCATTCCCCAAATGGCCACAGTGGCCAGAGCTGGGCTGATTTGAAACCAGGAGTCAGGAGGCAGGACCTTCTTTTGGATCTCCCACGTGAGTGCAGGGACCCACGTACTTGGGCCATGTTTTGCTGCTTTCCCAGGTGCATTAGCAGAGAGTTGGATCAGAGGTGAAGCAACTGGGATTCGAACCAGGGCACATATGGGATGCCAGTGCCACGGTGCTTGGTTTACCAACAATACCACAGTACCAGCCCCTGTGCCAAACTCTTTTTATGAGGCTACCATTACTTTGATACCAAAATCAAACAGACATGACACAAAAAGAAACTACAGACCTATATCCTTAATGAATATAGATGCAAAGATTCTCAACAAAATACTAGAAAATTGAATCCAAAACCACATCAAAAAGATCATACATCATGATCAAGTGGGATTTATCCCAGAAATGCAAGGGTGATTCAACATCTGCAAATGAATACACATCATAAATCACATCAGTAGAATGAAGAACAAAAACAATATGGTCATCTCAATAGACACAGAGAAAGCATTTGGTAAGACTCAACACCCCTTTATGATAAAAAACCTTTTACAAATTAGGTGTAGAAGGAACATTTCTCAAAATTAAAAAGGTTATATATCATAACCACCAGCCAATATCCTACTGAATGGGGAAAAATTGAAAGCATTTCCCCTCAGATCTGGAACAAGACAATGATGTCCACTTTTGTTATTCCTATTCAATGTAGTACTGGAAGTTTTAGCAAGAGCATTTAGGGAGCAGAAAGAAATAAAGAGCATCAAAACCAGAAAAGAGGAAGTCAAATTATTCATGTTTGCAAATGACATGATGTTGTACATGGAAAAACCTAAACACTCCACCAAAAAGCTGCTAGAATTGATAAACCAATGCAGTAAAGTTGCAGGTCACAAAATAAACATAAAAAAGAAGCTTTTTTTTTTAATAGCTAATGATGAACCTACAGAAAGAGGAATAAAGAAAAAAATCCCATTCACAATAGCCACCAAAAAATCAAATATTTAGGAATGAATTTAACCAAAGAAGCGAAAGATCTCCACAATGAAAATTATCAAACATTGATGAAAGAAATCATCAAGGACACCAAAAAAGGAAAGATACTCCTTGTTCATGGATCAGAAGAATCAATATCAACAAAATGTCTATACTACCTAGTTCCTATCAAAATACCACTGGTATTCTTTACAGAGTTAGAGAAAATAATCCTAAAATTCATATGGAATCACAGAAGACTCTGAAAAGCTAAAGGGATCCTGAACAAGAAAAAATAGAGCTACAGGCATCTGATGTGATATGATCACTCACCCGATGTAAGTGATATGAATACATATCAATATATATCTTGACTTTTCTGTTGAAAATATTAACTTGTAGGGCCATATGGACTTTCCATATGATCCAACCATCCAACTACTCAGTAAATACCCCAAAGACTTGAACACAGTGTGTTCATATCACTTACACCAGGAACAATTTCAATCTTCATGAGGTGAATTTTTTTACATATTTCTACTTTTTAATTTGCTTAATAATGCAAAGATTTCAGTGGAAGATCAACTCTCTATTGCATGGGGTATAACCTTATATTTCTAAAAGTTTTACCTTTTTAACTTATTTTTCAGGACCTAATAAACCTTTGTTTTGCTTAATGCTATTCTTAATCCCTCATTCTACTGATGCTGAAAAGTATATTAAGGGATTTTAGTATAAAAGCATTTGCATGCACATTGGGTTAGTTTACTTTGGTTGACTGTGGCCACCTAAGATGCAATATAATATCTGGTTCATAGTCTCTACTATGTTATCTACCAAATTGACTAGTAAAGTTAGAAAATAATATAATAGACTAGTTTAAATTTCCATTCTTTCAATTCTGTTCCAATTGGATGCTCTAATGAACAAGATCATGGACAAAAGGTTAGCAATCATAATAGCAAGAGAATAACAGCAAGAGATATGTTAATCTTCAAACTTAATAGTTGGTATTAATTAAAAACAGTTCTTTTTAAACAGTTGTTAGCATGCTGAAAATAGGGTATTTCTTAAGTTGTAAGATGTTTTGAGAAAAATACAACTTGTAAGTTGGTATTTTTGGTGTCATAGTTTTTAGTGTTACATGTTGAAGCAAACATCACAACTTCTCACATTCCCAACACCCATGTGACTCACCAATGTGCAGTAATTTATATGGAAGATTTTGCTTAACCTTTCACTCAGTTCCAATGTGAAATAAGCCATCTTCAAAAAAGTCAAGTCAAGCTTTTAAAAAGTTCATCTAAAACGTATCTGTACATTATTGCTGCACTCTAACAACCAGTTAGGTTATAGAAGGCAAAATATGTTTCAAATTCCATAGTTCACTGAAAAGTAAAACCAACCACATTCACATTTTCTTGGTTTGTGGAAATATTGTAGTTGAATATTGAAATAAAGGAGTATGTTCAGAAATCAAGAAGTTCACATCTTTTGAAAACTGAAATTTTATTACTCCAAAAATATTAGAATAACCCCACTGGAATCTCTTTAGGAAGGTTTATCTTTAGGATCATATGGCTTAGTTCTTAGCTGCTTTGATTGAACAATTCTAGAAATGAAAATCAGAAAGTTGAGGACATTATTATGAATTAACATTCTTGATTCTGTTAAATATTTAAGATAATACAAATAAATGAATTCTAGCAGTATTTTTTTTTCCTTTGTGGCCCAGGCTCACATTAAGGAATTCAGTATATCAAAGGCACACATGATCATTATGTTATCCCTATCAGTTTACATGCATGTGATAGGGTGACCCTGGCCAGATCTCTTTATGTACTAAACAAATTATTTTTTATTTCATAGGTACACACACATACACACACACAGTAAGAGCAAGAGCGAGAGAGAGAAAGAAACAGAGAGAAGAAGTGCTGCTATCTGTGGTTCACTCTCCAAATGCCAGCAATGACCATGGCTGGACTGGGGTTAAGGATGGGAACCAAGAATATAATCCAATTTCTCCAGTGGGTGACAGGAATCCAATTACCTGAGCCATCACTGTTGCTGGCTAAGGTCTGAATTAGCAGGAAGCTAGAGTCAGGAGCCAGAGCAGGGTATCAATATCCAGGTACTCCAATATGGGACATGACTGTCGGAACCTCTAGACTAAAGGCACATTCCAGGTTTTTGTCTTAGACATCTGCTTCCCTTATGTATCAATTTATACTATATTTATCATAAACAAACAGCTCACTTTTCCATTTTGACTTTATACTTAAGAAAAAAAATTGTTATCCCATTGGTATGTCTATACCCTTATTTAGAGATAATTTAGCTATATCCTGTCTTTTATTATAATCATAGATTGGCAGTATTTACCAGAGGGGAATTCAGATGTAGAATTTAGTATAAAAGAAGAGCAAATGGTAGCAAGTATAATTAATGAGAATAAAATAAGTTAAGATACACTCATGTGGATGGCAGGAACTCATGTACTTGAGTCACCAGCTGCTCCCTTGTAGGGCGTACATTGGCAGGAAGCTGGAATTGGAAGTAGAGCCAGGGCTCAAACCCAAGCACTCCAATGTGGGATATGGATATCCCAAGCAGTATCTTAACCACTGTGCCAAATGCTAGGCTCATGAAATGTTTGGTATATTTTTAAAAGATTTCATTTATTTATTTATTTGAGAGGTAGAGTTACAGACAGTGAGAGGGAGAGACAGAAAGAAAGGTCTTCCCTCCGTTGGTTCACTCTCCAAATGGCCACAACAGCTGGAGTTGCACCAATCTGAAGCCAGGAGCCAGGTGATTCCTCCCAGACACCCATGTGGGTGCAAGGGTCCAAGGACTTGGGCCATCCTCCACTGCTTTCCCAGGCCACAGCAGAGAGCTGGATTGGAAGAGGAGCAGCAGGGACTAGAACTGAGGCTCCATATGCAGAGGGTTAACCTACTGCACCACGGTGCTGGCCCCTGAATGTTAGGTATTTTTAACACAAACCTGGAGTGAGCCAAGAACATGGCAGAAGCTTTACAAGTAGAGGCTAAAATGCTCACTGATCTTTTCCATTCCACTCTACCAAAGGGGCTTACACTTTGTGATAATGCCATTTTAATTAGAAGAACCCCATGCAAATGAGAGCAATAACAGTTATATGCAGAGCTGCATATGGTCTATGAAATAGTAATATGAAGGAAAGCATGGAGAAGATTCAGAGCAGGTGGTGTACAGCCATGGAACTGGTGAAGTGAAGGAGGAGTCGCACCACAGGGAGAAAGTTAAGACTGAAAATAAAATTAATTTTTGTGTAGAAGAGTTAAATTGAGCCTCTGAGCCTAAAAGCTCCTGAATTTAGTACATATTGGGCAAGGGAGTGTTTAAGTTAAGATTCTGGTTAAGATGACCTACATTCTATATTGGAGTGCCTGGTTCTGATACCCAGCTTGGATCCTAACCCCAGATGCCTGCTAAGGTATACTCTGGAGGCAGAAGTAATGATTCAAATATTTGAGTTCCTGCCACCCACATGGGAGACCTGGACTGTGTTTCTGGCTCATAGCTTTGATGTGACTCAACATAAGCTGTTGCAGGCATTTGGGGATGAACCAGCAGATGGGAGCTCTCTCACCTTCCCTGCCTCCCTCCCTGTCTGCCTATATATCTACCTATACACTACATGTCTACCTCTGTCTCTCTGCCTTCCAAAAAATTAAATTTTTAAAAGGAGTGATTAACTGAAAAAGTAATATCAATTATGTCAAAATTGAGAAGTGGGTATATCTAATAAATGATACCATTATATACTGAAGTTGTCTCAAATCCATTTCCCATTATTGTTGGGAGAACTTGGCCTAATAAGCATGAAAACTCACTGTCCCAGTAATCTGATGTAAAATTGGAATTGAGTGGAAAATGAATATGAAGAAACATTGGATGGAAAGGCATGAAGAAACAGTTCTCCATAAAACACACAGATGCAGATAAGCACATTGAAGGATTTTGCACACCCATAACCATCAAGGAAATAAACATTAAGACCATGATGAGGGGCTGGCACTGCGGGTAGCGGATTAAGCTGCCGCCTAAAGTACCGGCATTCCATATAGGTGTCGGTTCAAGAGCTGATTGCTCCACTTCCGATCCAGCTCTCTGCTATGGCCTGGGAAAGCAGTAGAAGATGGCCCAAGTCCTTAGGCCCTTGCACCCATGCAGGAGACCTGGAAAAAGCTCCTGGTTCCTGACTTCGGGTTGGTGCAGCTCCTGGCCCTTGTGGCCAATTGGGGAGTGAACCATCAGATAGAAGATCTCTCTCTCTCTCTCTCTCTCTCTCTCTCTCTCTCTGCCTCTCCTTCTCTCTGTGTGTAACTCTGACTTTCAAATAAATAAATAAATCTTAAAAAAAGACCATGATGAGCTATCACTACAGATCTTAGAATACTTATTGTAAACAGTAGTGACAACATCTGATACTGGGAATACTGTAGAAAAACTAAACCTCTTTCAGATTCCTATTGTATATGGTACAGTTAGCCACTCTGGAAAAGAATTTGAAAATTTCTGAAAGACTAAACAGGAAGACTTTTGCTTCTCAGAAGATGGGATAGGTATACTTTTCCCTATTTCTCTCACTACGTACAAGTAAAACCACTGGGCATGATATATAAAACTAACATATACCAAGTCTCTGAAAGGTAAAAAGAAGACGGCAGACATGTCAAAGACATCAGCACATACAGTATGAAATGCCAGTGAGTTCCTTTTTCCTCTTTGCCTCATGATTTCAAACTTGTTCCCAAAGAAGCAAGCAATACAAAGAATATCAATGGACATGGACTGAAAATAAACCAACAAAGACGCTCTCACAAAAAAATGTGAGGGAAAAAGTATCCTTGCAAGTGTGAAAACTTAGGAAGTAACTGCTCTGCCATATCCAAAGACCACAGAAAAATGTAACCCTACTGTCTCTCATGCTAACAAAGGCTGAGTGGAATGCTACCTAGATCTTCAATCTCGCCAGCCTATACTAAGATACACAAACCCACTACTGGACTAGTGTTAGAAAAGTCCAAGTAAAGCCTCAGGACTTCCAATCCTGTCTAGCAATGGTTGCCTCTCCTTTGCTCCCCATGCCCAGTGTCAGTGGTGAAGAGACAGGAGGCTTCCTGGATTACTGCATGTACCACAGTAACATCCCTTCTCTAGCATGATGTCAGAAATTTCACCACCATCTATTATTAATGAGGCCACCCATCTCAACCCACGCTGTCAGGGAAAGCTACTTGGTAAGCAATTATGAAATACTTCTCCCGGCCAGGGAAGCTAATAGAGGCACTATGGAGAGCCAGAATTCCCACCTTCACCTAGCGGTAATGAAGAGCCTCTACCTTAGTGGTCAAGTGGGAAACCTACACCATGGCCCCCACCTGGAAGTAACAATGCAGTGCGCCCCCCTTCATCTGCCAAAGCAGTATTAGAAGAAGCCACTACCTAAAACAGATGTCAATAAAATTCAGCGTCTCAAAGCATAATACACACAATGATGAGTTTTCAATGGAAAATTATTCAAAATCTAGGAAGGTTTCAAACTGGATATAAAATAAAAAAACACAAATGATGACATTATGAAAATACAGATGTTAACATTATCTGAAAATTAAAGCAATAATATTAAAAGTGCTTCAATGGGACTGGCGCTGCAGCTCACGTGGCTAATCCTCTGCCTGCGGTGCCGGCACCCTGGGTTCTAGTCTGGGTTGGGGCACCGAATTCTGTCCTGGTTGCACCTCATCCAGTCCAACTCTCTGCTGTGGCCTGGGAAGGCAGTGGAGGATGGCCCAAGTGCTTGGGCCCTGCACCCGCATGGGAGACCAGTAGGAAGCGCCTGGCTCCTGGCTTCGGATCAGCGCGGTGCGCTGGCTACAGCGTGCCGGCCACAGCGGCCATTGGGGGGTGAACCAATCGAAAAAGGAAGACCTTTCTCTCTTTCTCTCTCTCTCTCACTGTCCGCTCTGCCTGTAAAAAAAAAGGGTGCTTCAATGAACATTTATGAACCTGCTTGGAACATGAAAATATAATCTCAGTAAAGAAATGTAAAATGTAAAAACAAACCATACAGAAATTGTAGAACTGAAAAATACAGTAACTGAAATAAAAATTTAACCATTATACTCAATAGCAGAGAAAAAGATGAACTTGAATATAGAATGACACAGATTATTCAATCTGAACAACAGAGACAAAATCTCCCAGAAAAAAAAGAACAAATCCTCAGGCCTCATGGGACTATAACAAAAGACCCTACATTCATGCAGTTGCTTCCTCAGCAGAGGAAAGATGTAAGACTGAAAAAATACTCAAAGAAATAATGACAAAAATCTTCTGAATTATGACAAAACATAAAACCAGTTCCAGCTTCCTGCTAATGCATATCCTGGGGGCAGCAGGTGATAACTCAGGTGGCTGGGTACTTGCCACTCATGTGGGAGCTTGAGTTCCCAGATCCTGTCCTTGGCTTTCTTCAGTCCTTGCCCTTGCAGGCATTTAGGGAGTAAACCAGGGAAAAGGGCTCTCTGTCTCTCTATCCTTCTGCTTCTCAAATAAATGAAAATGAATAAATGAATAAATAATCTATATAGTCAAGGAATTTGATGTTGACCAAACAGAATATACTCAAAGAAATTAACATCAACAAATAAAAAAAAGAAATTAGTAAAAATGAAAATAAAAAAGAAAATATCTTGAAATAGTTAGAGAGAAAGGACATCATGCCTATAAGGGAAAGATAATTTGTATTAGATTGGATTCTTAGAAATTATGAAGGCCAGAGAGAAATAGCACAACATGTTTCTGAATTAAAAGAAAAGAACTGTCAACTCAGCAGGAATATCCTTTAGGGACAAGGGGGAAACTAAGACATTCCCAGACAAATAAATACTAAGAGAATTTGTCAGCAGACCAAATCTAAAAGAATGGCTAACAAACAACACACAAATAAATCTTGGAGTACCAGGAATAAAGAATAAATAAGCAAAAATGTAGATAAATAAAATAAACTTTTCTGCTCCTAATTCTTCTAGGTTATGTTTGACAGTTGAAGAAGTCATAACAATGTTTAACATGGTTGTAAATGCAGGGAGATTAAATATTTAAGACTGATAGTGTAAGTAGGGGAGGATAATGGAATATAATGGGAGGTAAGGTTTCTATACTTCACTCAAAGTAGTAAAATGACACCACCAGTAAGCTATTCTCATATATATATATATATATATATATACACATATATATACATATATACACACATATATATAGTGTTATACATAAGCTATATGTATAAAATACCTAAAACAACCACCAAAAAAGCGCTATATATGATATATTCTTATACAACTCAAGTGTAGTTATAAAATATGCTCAAGTAATTAATAGGAAGGCTGTTAAAATAGAGCAATTATACAAAAAATATACAACAAAAAATAAAAAAGTAACTTAGAGCCTAACATATCAGTAATTATCTTTAATATAAATGGTCCAAGTACAATTAAATTACATAGATCAGCATAGTTGACTGAAAAAAAAGAAAGAAAAAAAAAAAGCATGACCTGACTCTCTGTAATCTACATGAAACTCAAAGTATAAGAATATAGACAGTTTGAAAGTAAAACAAAGAAAAACTAGCAAAAGCAAACATTAATCAAGATAAAACAGGAATGGCTTCATGAATAGCAGATAAAGTAGATATCAAAGCAAGGGAAATTGCCCAAAAGAGAAAGGTACATTATATAAATAAAAGGACCAATCCACAGAGAAAACAAAGCAATCCTAAAAGCACTTTTAATGTTTACTAATTTAAAGTATACAACTAAATGTTTTACAGCTTATTTACAAAGTTGAGCAACCATCATCACAATGTAAACAGGAAATATGTGAAACAAAACTAACAGAACTGAAAATATAAATAAACAATTTTGAATTATACCCCCGTTTCAGTATTTGATAAAACTACAAGAAAGGAAATCTATAAAACTCAGTATAACTAGCCAACAAAATCTAATAGACATTTCACCCCAAAAGAGTATATTACAAATCTTTTTAACATCTACAAAATGCATAGAAAGATAGACTGTATCTTATTCCAAAAATAAACCATACGATTTAAAGAACAGAAATCATAGACAGTATATTCTCTGGCCATAACAGAATCTTAAGTAGAAATTAACAGAAAGATAATAGGAAACTCTTGGGACACTTGAAAATTAAACACCATGTTGACAAATAATAAATGAAAGAAAGGAGATATCTAAAGAAAATAAAAACACAAAATTGAATGAAATTAAAATAAACATATCAAAATTTATGGGGAATACATGAAGCAACACTGAGAGGAAAATCCATAGTAATAAGTGTATACATGAGAAAACACAGAAAGTCTCAGTCACCTAAGCTCTTAACTCAAGAGCTAGAAAAATGAATAACTAAACCCAAAGCAAGCAGAAGAAAGAAAATAATAAATGTAAGAACTAGAGTGACAGAAATGTACTGAAAGGACTTTCAACAATGGGGTAAAGCCATCAAATATAGGAAAGATGGCCTTTTCAAAAGAAAATGGTGCTAGGGCATTTGGACATCCAGTCTCACACATTATATAAAACTTAACTCATTGGGTGACAGACACAAATGCAAAATATATAACTATTAAACTTTAGAAAAAATAGGGAAAAATCTTTGTTTAAAAAATTTATTTTATTTAAATGGTGCTGGGAAAATTGGATTTCCACATGCAGAATCATGAAGCAAGACCCTTACCTTTCACCTTACACAAAAATTCACTCAACATGGATTAAAGACTTAAATCTACGAGCCAACACCATCAAATTATTAGAGAGCATTGGAGAAACCCTGCAAGATATAGGTACGGGCAAAGACTTCTTGGAAAAGACCCCAGAATCACAGGCAGTCAAAGCCAAAATTAACATTTAGGATTACATCGAATTGAGAGGTTTCTGTACTTCAAAAGATACAGTCAGGAAAGTGAAGAGGCAACCGACAGAATGGGAAAAAATATTTGCAAACTATACTACAGATAAAGGGTTGATAACCAGAATCTACAAAGAAATCAAGAAAATCCACAACATCAAAACAAAAAACCCACTTAAGAGATGGGCCAAGGACCTCAAAAGACATTTTTCAAAAGAGGAAATCCAAAGGGCCAACAGACACATGAAAAATCACTAGCAATCAGAGAAATGCAAATCAAAATCACAATGAGGTTTCACCTCACCCCGGTGAGAATGGCTCACATTCAGAAATCTACCAACAATAGATGCTGGAGAGGATGTGGGGAAAAAGGGACATTAACCCACTGTTGGTGGGAATGCAAACTATGGAAGTCAGTCTGGAGATTCCTCAGAAACCTGAATATAACCCTACCATACAACCCAGCCATCCCACTTCTTGGAATTTACCCAAAGGAAATTAAATTGGCAAACACAAAAGCTGTCTGCACATTAATGTTTATTGCAGCTCAATTCACAATAGCTAAGTCCTGGAACCAACCCAAATGCCCATCAACAGTAGATGGATAAAGAAATTATGGGACATGAACTCTATAGAATACTATACAGCAGTCAAAAACAATGAAACCCGGTCATTTGCAACAAGATGGAGGAATCTGGAAAACATTATGCTGAGTGAATTAAGCCAGTCCCAAAGGGACAAATATCAAATGTTCTCCCTGATCGTCGACAACTAGCTGAGCACCAAAGGGGGAAACTGTTGAAGTGAATTGGACACTATGAGAAACAGTGACTTGATCAGCTCTTGTCCTGTTGATGTACAATGCAATACTTTATCCAATATAGTATTTTTTTGTTCTAGTACTATTGTTTGAACTCTGTAATTAACACACATTTATTGTTAGGTGTTGAAATTTTAACTGAAAAATGATCCCTGTTAAATATAAGAGTGGAAAAAGAGAGGGAGGAGAAGTTCAATTTGTGACATGCTCAATCGGACTTGCCCCAAACGGTGGAATTAGAAACGTGATAGGGGATTCCAATACAATCCCATCAAGGTGGCATGTACTAATGCCATCTCACTAGTCCAAGTGATCAATTTCTGTTCACAATTGATCATAATGATAGGTGTAAGAGTCAAAGGGATCACACAAACAAGACTAATGTCTGCTAATACTGATAGAATCAAACAGGGAGAGAATGATCCAACATGGGAAGTGGGATACACAGCAGACTCATAGAATGGCAGATGTCCTAAATAGCACTCTGGCCTCAGAATCAGCCCTTGAGGCATTCGGATCTGGCTGAAGAGCCCATGAGAGTATTTTAGGCATGGAAAGCCAAGACACTCTGGAAAAAAAAAAAGAAGACCTAAATGAAAGATCTCTGCGAGTGAGATCCCACTGGAAAGAACGGGACCATCAAAGAAGGAGGTACCTTTCTCTGAAGGGAGGAGAGAACTACTTTGACTATGACCCTGTCAGAATAAGATTGAAGTTGGCGAACCCTAAAGGTTTCCATAGCCTTGGCAACAGTATTTTTCACTTTGTGTTGCTATGTGGGGGCAAACTGTTGAAATCTTTACTTAATATATACTAAACTGATCTTCTGTATATAAAGATAATTGAAAATGAATCTTGATGTGAATGGAAGGGGAGAGGGAGAGGGAAAGGGGAGGGTTGTGGGTGGGAATGAAGTTATGGGGGGGGGAAGCCATCATAATCCATAAGCTGTACTTTGGAAATTTATATTCATTAAATCAAAGTTTAAATAAATAAATAAAGACAGAGTTACAGCGAGAAGTAGAGACAGAGAGGTCTTCCATCAGCTGCTTCCCTCCCCAGATGGCCACAATGGCCAGAGCTGAGCCGATCCGAAGCCAGGAGCCAGGAGCCAGGAGCTTCTTCAGGATCTCCCACGTGGGTGCAGGGGCCCAAGCACTTGGACCATCTTCTACTGCTTTTCCAGGCCATAGCAGAGAGCTGGATCAGAAGAGGAGCAGCCTGTACTAGAACTGGCATCCATATAGGATGCCAGCACTTCAGGCCAAGGCTTTAACCTGCTGTGCCACAGTGCTGGCCCTGAGAACAATTTTAAGGGTCTAGGACTGGATAAAGAATTTTTAAGCTTTACACAGAAAATAAAGCAAACCCTGTGAAGAGGATAAAACACAAACTAAAGGAATATATATTTGCAAATCACTTATCATACAAGAGATTAGTATCTAGAATAAATAGAGTGTGCAAAACTCTAAGTAAAAGAACAAAAAATTTAATTAGACATAGGCAAAAGACAAGATACATTTCAATAAAGAATACATAGGTGGTAAATAAGCACATGAAAAGTTGCCCCACATCATTTTCCATTAGGGAAAATACACACATAGGTTTTTTTTTTTTTACATTTGGATATGCATTTCTCCTGTGTCCAATTGTCTGAACTCTGACCATTTCATAAATAATATCTAAAATAATTTTGATGGAGCTGCCACTGTGATAAAGTGGTTTAAACCACTGTCTGCAGCATTGATATCCCATATGGGTGCTGGTTCAAGTTCCTGGTGCTCCATTTCCAATCCAGCTCCCTTTTAATGAACCTGGGAAAGCAGCAGAACATGATCCAGGTACTTGATCTCCTGCATCCATGGGGAGATATGGATGGAGTTCCAGGTTCCTAGCTTTAGCCTGGCCTAGCCCCAGCTAGTGTAGCAATTTGGGGAGACAGAAGATCTCTCTCTCTGTCTCTTCCTCTCTCTAAACTCTGCCAGTTAAGCAAAAAAATAAATCTTAAAAACTATAAAAGTAAAATAAATCTGAAAATTCTCAGGTCAAGAAAAAAACGATCAAAATTTCATACGGGAAGAGATTCTGAATAGTTAAAGCAATCTTAAAAAATGAAATCAAAGCTGGAGTCATCACAATATCAGATTTCAAGACATACTCTAGTGCAGTTATAATCAAAACATCCTGGTTCTGGTACAAAAATAGACATTGGACCAACATAACTGACATTAATTCACATATATACAACCAGAAGTTAATTCTGACATCTACAACCGACTAATCTTACAAATGGGCTAACATCACTTCCTGGAGAAAGAACAGTCTCTTTGACTAGTCATGTTGGGAAAGCTAGATTTCCACATGCAGAACTATGAAACAAGACCCCTACCTTGCACCTATACAAAAATTAACTGAAAATGGATTAAGGATCTAAACCTAAGATTAGAAATCATCAAATTGCTAAAGGAAAATATAGAAAACATTGAAATACATTTGTGTAGGCATAGACTTCTTTGATAAGACCCTAGAAGCACAGGTAACAAAAGCAAAAATAGACAAATGGAATTACATCAAGCTAATAAGCTTCTGCACGGCAAAAGAAACACTCAACAAAGTGAAGTGGCAACTGAGAGAACCAGAGAAAATATTTTCTGACTATGAATCTGATGAAGCATTGATATCATATCCAGAATGTATAAGGAGGTCAAGAAATTCAACAATAAAATAAGCAATCCAGTTAAGAAGTGGATGAAGGATATGAACAGGCATTTTTTGAAGTATGAAACACAAATGCTCAACAGACACATGAAAAAATGTTCAGGATCACTAGCCATCAGGGAAATGCAAATAAAAATCACAATGAAGTTTCACCTCACCAAGTTATAAAGACTATCGTCTAAAAATCAAAAATAACAAATGCTGATGAGGATGTGGAGAAAAGGTATCCTAATACACTGTGGATAGGAATACAAACTAGTATAACCATTATGGAAGATAGTATGGAGATTCCTCAGAAATCTGAAAATAGAACTACCATATAACACACTCCTGGAAATATACCCAAAGGAAATGAAATCAGCATCTTAAAGTGTTATGTGTGGGGCCTGCACTGTGGTGTAGTGGGTAAAGCCACTCCCTTCAGTGCCAGCATCCCTTATGGGTGCCAGTTCAAGTCCTGGCTGCTCCACTTTTGATCCAGCTCTCTGTTATGGCCTGGGAAAGCCGCAGAAGATGGCCCAAGTGCCTGGTCCCCTGCACCCACATGGGAGATCTGGAAGAATCTCCTGGCTTCTGGCTTCAGATGGGCCCAGTTGTAGTCATTGCAGCCATTTGAGGAGTGAACCAGAGGATGGAAGATCTCTCTCTCTGCCTCTGCTTCTGCCTCTGCTTCTGCCTCTCTGTAATTCTGCCTTTCAAATAAACAAATGAATCTTTTTAAAAATGTTATCTGTAGGCCCATATTTTTAATAGCTCAATACACAATAGCTAAGATATGGAATTAACCCAGATGTCCATCAACTGATGAAATAAGCTGGACCCAAAGAGACATACATCATATTTCCTCTGATTAGTGGCAGTTTACATATAGAGTACAAAAAATGTAACGAATATGAGTGAAATTGACATCTTGCAATTTTATTATTGTTTATAAACGTTGTCTTCTACATTCTTGCAGAAGAGTGGTCTTTCTAATTTTTACTTGTAGAGCTCTTTGTTTAGAGGAACACTGAACCTATAATTATAAAGTAAATTTAAGGTATACAATTGCAAAAAATTGAAATAAAAAATGAAGGAAAGGAAAAGGGAAGAGAGAAAGTATTGTTGTATTCTCAAAATTGTATCTATGACATTCATGAAATATGTTCTCTATATATTAATTAAAATACTAAATAAAATGCAAAAAAGAAAATTCTGCAGGTTACTGCATATTTAATCCTTTCTAGATTAAACAATACCCTAAGGATGCTAACATTTTAAAATTATACCTTAACACTTAAAAAACTATTTTTCTTTGCATGTATCTGAAAATCATGGCAAAAGGAATATGTTTTTCAGACTTTTACTCATTTATATTTGAGGAAGAGAGAGAGTTATAAATTGAAAGACAGAGTGTTCCTAACCACTGATTCACTCCCCAAATGCTCACAGTGGCCAGGCTTGTCTATGGTCAGAGCCAGTAGCTGAGAACACAATCTACATCTCCCATGTAAATAGCAGTAATCCAATTACTTGAGTCATCATTGTTCAAGTAATCAATGCTTCTAAGATCTGCATTGGTGCAAAACTGGACACATGAGACAGAAATAAGAATCAAACCCAAGCACTGCAAAATGAGATATGAGTCTTAACTGTTATGCCCTCCCCTGTTTCACACACTTTCTACATAGGTTTCATTTCATTTTGTAATGTAAAATCAGCAAAAAGAGAGAGACCTGTTAAGTGATGGAATCAAAAATGTCCTTCAAAATGAGATCACTACCAGGAGAGTATTTCACAAAAATTCTTTACATGGAGAGCCAAAAATTAGAATGAGGCATTTTCTATCATGTATGTAAGTACATATGTAATATAATACTCATTATTCTTTTAATATTAAAGAATTAAAATCTATAAAACACAATATCAAAGCTGTAAGAAGTAAATCTTTCTGTCAGAATGGTGATAGGTGGTAGAAAGTTGAGATATTTCAGATATTATTAATTCACATATCTACATTTCAGTAAATGCTTTTTATATTTATCAACTCCATTTTTTTCTGAAAATGAACTTGGGTTTATTAATAATTTTAAAAATATCGATCACATTTGGATTTTTATTTCTCTAGTACTTCTGTTAGTTCAGAATATTATTAAAGACTGAATTTTTTCCTGGTGAGTCTTATCCTAAACTAGCAGAATCCTTCAACCTTTTTCATTGTTCCATCCACTCTTTAAAAAAATTTGAGATAGAATTGATATACCATAAAGCTCACCCATTTAAACTACATATTGTGAGGTCTTTCAGTATATTATATTTACTTAATATAATATGCAATCATTACTACAATTTTATAAAATTTTCATCATTCCCCAAAAAAATTGTACCCAATAGCAATCATTTCCTATTCTCCCTTTACTTTTCTATAGTGTAGGCAATCACTATGTTATATCCTTATAGATAAGGACGTTTCACAAAAATGGAATTATTCAATATTCAATTAAATTATTCAATATTCAATATTCAATTTGTTCCTGGCTTTTAACATACATAAAATGTCACTTGTATATACACACCATATTTGGTTTATCCATTCATCAGTTGATAGATATTTGGACCATTTGCACCTTTCTGGCTATTATGAATGATGTGTTTATGAGTATTAATATACAAAGCTTTGAATTTACATACGTTTTCATTTCTCCTGAGCATTTAACTAAGGAGTGGAATTGCTAGATCATATGGTAAGTCTATGTTTAGCTACCAAGCAACTGCTAAAAGGTTTTCCAAAAATGACTTCATCATTTCACTTTCTTTCTTGCAGTATATGAAAGTCTCAATGTATCCACACCTCACCTATAATTTTATTCTTTTTGCATATAGTCATCCTAGTGGATATACAGTAGTTTCTCGCTGTGGCTTTTATATTTCCCAAATGAGTAGTGTTTTTGAATATCTTTGCATGTGATTATTATCTATTTTTGTATCTTCCTTGGAGACACTTTAAAATTGGATTATTTGTATTTTTATTATTTTTTATTTATTTATTTATTTTTTTATTTTTTTGATAGGCAGAGTGGACAGTGAGAGAGAGAGACAGAAAGAAAGTTCTTCCTTTTTGCCATTGGTTCACCCTCCAATGGCCGCCAAGGTTGGCGCACTGCGACCGGCACACTGCGCTGATCCGATGACAGGAGCCAGGTGCTTCTCCTGGTCTCCCATGGGGTGCAGGGCCCAAGCACTTGGGCCATCCTCCACTGCACTCCCTGGCCACAGAAGAGAGCTGGCCTGGAAGAGGGGCACCCGGACAGAATCCGGTGCCCCGACCGGGACTAGAACCTGGTGTGCTGGCGCCGCAAGGCGGAGGATTAGCCTAGTGAGCTACGGCGCCGGCCGCATTTTTATTATTTAATAGTAAGTCTTACTTGGTATGTCAGAGATAAAACTCTCATCAGACATACGACATGCAAGTATTTCTTATTTTGTGGGCTATTTTTTTCCTTTTCTTCATGGTATTATTTTCAGCACAGGAAATTTTAATTTTGGTAAGGTCCAACAATTTTTTCTTTCTTCTTTATTTGTTCTGCTTTTGGTGTTGTACTTAAGTAACTACAAATCAGAAAGACTGAATGTGCATTATCCTCTAAGGATTGTGATGTTTTAACTATTACTTTTAGGTCTGTGACCTATTTTGAGTTAATTTTTGTGTATGATGTAAGGAAGTGGTCTAACAATGTTCTTGCCCATGTGGACCCTCCATTGTCTTGCTATCCTTTCTTCTGTTGAAATATCTGGTCACCCTTGTCAAAAATTCCATGGAAATTTATTTTTGGAATCTTAATTGTATTCCATTGATCTCTATTTCTATTTTATGTCTACTATACTGTCTTGAGAACCTTTCAACTTTTAATAACCATTTTTCACAAGGGAGAAATGTGTGAGTATATGTGAGAAACAGGGAGAAAATGAGAGAGACCTTATTAATGCCTTTAAGAGAAGCAAGGAGACTTTTGTCCTTATGGAAGAGAATTTCACTAGATGCTCTGATACATGGAAAACCACATATGTACATCCCCTTCTGGGACTGGGGTTGAGGATGAGTCTGTAGTGAGAGGTAAACAAATCATATAAGCTTAATAAAAAGTTCTGACAAGCATTTTTCCTCATTTAGCAGACTTTCCTAAATATATATGGCCAAGAAAACTTTTGCTTTCTCTTTTACATATCACATGTATGAATATCTCATAGAACAATCTTTGTGAGATCCTGACATAATCCTTACAGAGTAAGTATTTGGGAAAAACACAAGCAGCGTGAAGGCATCTGGCATGGAGAGGTGTAACCTGATGACTTATTTAAGGGTGTAGCCTTAGAAGTGAGCACTAAATAAATGATTCTTGCATGAAGGAATTATAGGTAGCAGACATTCTACGAATCACTGTCTTCCTACATCATGTCTTCAAGTCTTTGCTTTCTTCTTCTTTATCTCTGAAGCGTCTTCCAGAAAATCTATCTTCATTAATTACATTTTATTAGTTATTTGTCTTTCAGGGAACCTTCTCTGTAGTAATTAAAATGATGTGTGTGTGTATGTGTGTTTAGTCTTAACAATAATCCAGTAATGTGGGTGTTAGCTCCATTTTATACATGAGAAAATTGAGACTCTCCAAGTGAATTTCCCCAACTTGAACAGTGAGAAATTGTTGGAGCTAGTCTTTTCCAATCACAAAGTCTATACTAAATTACATTAAGAACTGAAAGAAATTAATTTGAATAGAAGAGCAAATAGTTTTCTATCATCACAGAGCACTCATCATCCTCTCCTTGAACTCAGAAGCAAAAACAAACAAAAAAAGTAAAGATTTTGACCATAACTAAGGAATTTTAAGAACGAGTTAACTCCCTGGACATCATTTATCTGCCACTCTGTCCACAGCTGCCACCAGTATAAACAGCTGCCAGTCTCTTCTTGCCCCCTACCCAGTTCTTCAAGTTATTTTTCTCTGTAGCCTATGGGTTATATCCTCAAGAATGTCTTTCCTGCCTTTCCTTTTTTTTTTTTTTTTGATAGGTAAAGTGCATAGTGAGAGAGAGAGAGAGAGAGAAAGGTCTTCCTTTTCCGTTGGTTCACCTTCAATGGCCGCTGTGGCTGGCGTGCTCTGGCCGGCGCACCGCGCTGATCCGAATCCAGGAGCCAGGTGCTTCTCCTGGTCTCCCATGCAGGTGCAGGGCCCAAGGACTTGGGCCATCCTCCACTGTACTCCCTGGCCACAGCAGAGAGCTGGACTGGAAGAGGAGCAACCGGGACAGAATCCAGCGCCACGACCAGGACTAGAACCCGGGGTGCCGGCGCTGCAGGCAGAGGATTAACCTATTGAGCCACAGAGCCACTCCTGACTTTCAAATATCATGTAATTCTCCCTTGAAACTACCATATTGTAATTTGATTTTAATTATATCCTGTATATTTTTGAATATTTATTTATTTTATTTGAAAGGCAGAGATACAGAGAGAGGAAGAGGGAGAGAGAGAGAATCTCCTGTCCCCTGGTGATTCCCAAATATCCACAAAAGCCAGCGCCAGGCTAGGCCAAAGCCAGGAGACTGGAACTCAACCCAGGGCTGCCAATTGCATGACAGGGACTTGACCCTTCTCCTGCTCCCTCCTGGGATGTGCATCAGCAGGAAGATGGAACAGGAGCAGAAGAATCAGCACCACAATGCAGCAATCAGGCATCCCATGAGGCAACCTAACCACTGTGCCAAATACCCACCACATGAACATATTTATATTATCAATCTTAACCACAGATATGGATCTCCCCCACCTCTTTCTGCTCCCTTCCCTCTCCCTCTCCTGCTCTATTTCCATCTCTCTGTTTCCTATTACTCCTTATAGTTCAGTTGTTTTACTGCAAACTTGAAAGCTAACTCAGCAAAGAAAAAAAAGAGAACGCCAATTTAATTCAAAAGGTAGATTACTGTGCAAATAGTTAAGCCATAAGCATATATTATATTTAAAAAATCAGAGCCCACAGAAAATTTGCTCTTGTCTAGGAAGTCATAGCAAAGACATATTTTGGGTAATTATCTTCTAGTCTTTACTATCTGTCTCTTCTGGTCTTTGCTTCTGCCCTCCCCCAACCCCCTTCAAGTCTCCCACTCTAGTCAAGAGAAGAGTAAGACAGACAGAAGCAATAGAACCTGATGTTATGTCTCTGTTGTGCATAAAAGTCTGCCTGAGGATAAAGTATGAGTTTTATTGTCCACAAAGGCTCAACCTTAGTTTTAAGGTCTAGTTCTATATATCTGAACGTGCCACATATGGATGAGTACAACTTCTTTTCTAGACTACCTCACCATTGCTTAATGTGACCCTTAAATCAAATCTTGTGGTACAGGTTGGTTATTTGCAGTATATTACAGACCTGCATTGATTAATTTCATATCTGGGGCTCAGAGTCAACCAGTTCAATCTTACAAACACTGTATAACATGACGACTGCAGCCAGACTTAAAACATGCAATCTCCTTTTCAATTCTAATTTTAATATTTTGTAATAGGCTATATGCATCTCA
The DNA here is from genome assembly GCF_033115175.1 of Lepus europaeus. Taxonomy (NCBI): domain Eukaryota; kingdom Metazoa; phylum Chordata; class Mammalia; order Lagomorpha; family Leporidae; genus Lepus; species Lepus europaeus. The sequence goes on from NC_084837.1 coordinate 59,749,509, forward strand.
TTTGTATTTATAAATGAGATCTGCATGAGTTGGAAATAAAACTGAAGCACATGATAATCATATATGCAGGACTCCAGGACTGGGCATAAATATATGCCCACCTATGTCTGCAAACCTAAAAGAAAAAAAAAGTAGAAGAAAATAAGGGGTCAGAGGTTCAGGATACTCTCCTCTCCCATCATTTGAACTGAAACTGAATACACTAGGATAATTTACAGAAAGTGGCTTCTAAAATTTAAATCACATAAGTGAGTTTGAACATTAGTAAATAAATTATTTCTAACCTAGGGACAAGTGTATTTTTATTTTTAAAAAAGAAAGACTGCAAATTGTTTCTACTTAACAGGCAAATATATACTCCCTTTTCGGGCTCCTAGGTCACAAAAGGTGGTTATCCTGTCACTGTGGCTGATTTTTGAAAAGTGTGACATGCATTTAGTTGTCAGTTCCTATCAGCGGCATTCAAGAATCAACATTACATCAGCAGCAAGACACACCATTTTATGCTCTTTTTGAAGATAATTAGAGTTCCCTTTTGTTGCAAATAAGATGTAAAACAGCTATAACTGCTGGAGAACGTGATTAAAGTAACCTCTATAGAACCCCATTATTCTAGACAGATTCCTTCAGATGCATAATTTTCCCATTTTAAGAAAACATAATGCATGCATATAAAATTCAAATTGTCGAGACACCTCTAACAAAAATTAGTACTCTATTAAGGCATTCTTAGTAGCTGGTTAACATGTAAAACTCTTTAAGGGTATTTTAACATAATCATGAAATAATAGTATGTGTCACAAAAGGTAAACATTTTACAGTGAGAGGATTCTCCAGACAAAATCTATGTGTCTAACTTTTTTTTTTCAACTTACAAAACTTTTGACAGGGAATGTGTGAGAACTTGTATCCCAAACATCCTAAACCCATAGAAATATACACACATTCATTCATCCAGTGCTTCAGCTCTTATATATGTGGTTGTATACACACAAACACACAGAGAAAAGCATGTACACACATATACACATACACAAACATATACACACGTTGTTTAGACATTGAAGTGTCATTTCTTTAAAACACTGTCACTATATATCATTTTAGCATGTACTCTATAAAAGTCAAATCTACTTAATTCAAATGAAATTACAGGTATATACCAATAACATACCTCATAAGTATTTTTCAAATAATTGTTTTAAAACATAAATTTTCAAATCCTATGGAAAATCATACTTTTAAAATGGATTTCAAGAGAACCCTCATCTCTCTTTGGGGGTCTTAATGCTTTCCAAGTGCAAACTAGGACCAACACAGCCACCTAAGAGATCTGGTGTCCTACAAAATAACTCAATATTTTTGTGTACACAGGTGTTCCAGTTATTTAAAAAATATAAATGCTCTTTGTGAGAGACAAGTAAAGTGGAGATTAGTAAATTCTACCAAGTTTGCCCATATACTGACCCTAACTTTTACAGAATAGTTATAATTATAAAATAAAATTCTTGGTTGACTCGGCTGGGAATCTCAACATCTAACGAAAATGTTATTAAAGTATCTTAAAAATGAATAATCATTCTCAACAACTCACAGCAGCCTTCACAGCATGAGAGTGGGGAAAATGGAGAAAGTTTTAAGGTGGGGATGATCAGGCTGAAAACCATCTCTGTCAGGAGAACGTATTGTACAAGGCTTCCCAGCAGAAAAAAATTTTCACCTGAAAGAGACAGCCTTATGAACACTGAAGAACTGTGGATTGCAGGACACTGATCTTATTAAGAACTAATGCTAATTTGCACACTGTCTCCTGCTGAACTGGAAGCAAGTTTACCACTGGGTTTGTTAATTTACCCAGGACACCATTATCTTGGGTTGGACTTAATGTATCAGAGTAGAGACCATTAACTGCTGGGCTCATGATTATCCAGCATGAATTACCGACAGGATAACTAAAATAGATTTGTATTCCGACTTCATTTCTTTGGATGCAATTTTTCTTTCAGTTGTTATTTAATTTCTATTTCAAAACACGAATTATTATATCATATATATGTGTATTCATACGCTTTTTGTGGAGAACAGAATACAAACACCAAGGTTCACCATGGAAATTGCTATTTTGATTTGGTTTTTTAGCATTTCATAATAGTAATAAGATCACTATATTAAAAACTCAGCTTTCTCTTGCTGAGGCTGCAAATGAAGAAGGGGATGTGCATGCAGGAATTTTTAATGACAATAAATATATATATGAGAGCTTTCCCTCGACCATTAGTGTTTACATAGACCTGGACTGTTAAATATTCAGAGTGAAGTCGCCCTAAGTCTGCTCTCTCTGCTTTTGCAGACATTTTATTTCAACTATCTATCAATCAAAGCTCTGAACCGATGTTCTATCTAAAACAAACATTTTGTTATGGGAGAAAAAAAAAACTATAAAATCCCACTGGTGCATTTATTTTAGCTTACAGTTCAATAAAATCACATTCAAAAAAAAGAAATTCTGAAATTAAAAGTTAAATCGGAAAGTACATTCTTAAAAATATTTGTGGTTTCTGGTTAAATAAACACATTTTCATAAAGCTGCATGTTCAATCTATTTTGTATAAATGGAACAAATCAACCAAAAATTCATTTACAATGTTTATAGTTGTACAAGCCCATTTCTAATAGCAGGGAGCACTTTTGTGTCTCTGCATGATATCTGTGGAAAGAGGTGAATTTTCATTTATTTAATGCAAATATTCATACAAAGTAAGCTCTTCAGGCATATACGGAACATGCTTCATGGCAGCTTTGTGGCAATAGGAAAATAACATGACATAATTGTGCGAGAATCGGAGTGCTGCCACCTCCACATCACCTGCAGCACAGTGGCGTGCATAAAGAGAATGCAGGAAGTCTGAAGTGTGTTCCGCTAGTTCCCAAGCTACTTTGCTTACAAATTATTTAATGTTGATCTTATATAGCTGGACACTTGTGACAACCTCATCTTTGGAACTGCTAAATTATAAAGGAGATCTTTTTTAAAGGCTTTGAATAATAAAAAGGGCATTGTTAGCTGATGTGCGGAAGCTCTCAACCATGCAACACGCATTTAGTATCACAAAATAAGAAGGGAAGAAGGGTAAACCTGTTAGTTTCAGACTTACTGCATATTAAGAGTTGGGTTTTGGTATCTGCTCTCTGAGGAGGCAATTTCCTAGCTCCTTCCTTGATAACATTATTTTCCAATTAAGTTCAATATTAAGTTTACTAATTCATTAGTCTTATTTATTGGAAAGGGAGATGAGAGAGAGAGAGAGAGAGAGAGAGAGAGAGAGATACTATCCAGCGGTTCACTCCTTAAATGCCCACAACAAGCAGGTCTGGGGGCCAGTGAAAGCTAGGGGCCAGGATCTCAATTAGGTGTCCCACGTGAGTGGCAGGGACCCAAAATTTGAGCCATCACCTGCTGCCCCCCACTGTCCCCCACAGGGTGCACATTAGCAAGAAGCTGGAATCAGGAGCAGAGCTGAGACTTGAAACCAGGCACTGTGGTTTGGGATGCCGATGTCCCAAGTGGTTTCTTAACCACTGTGCCAAATGCCCATCCCTGAGTAGCAACCTTTAAAGCAGAAATGTGGCTTTATGTTTTCCTTTGAAAATTCCTGTTGAGACAATGACCCAGAAACCCCTCACCATGAAACAATATGTTCTGTTATCTAATTTTAAAAAATACATTTGAGTATGAGGCTTTCAGCTTAACAGGGTTTTCCCTATCATAAAAGAGGATATTAAACAGTTTCACTAATTGAGTACATGGAAATATTCACTGGAGAATCATGCTTTCAAATTTGTAGAAAGATATTTTCTTTGTTTTAGTATGCAGTTTTTTCCTATTTAAATATATCTATGGCTAAGAATGATAGCACTAGGTCTAAAGTGCCTTTCATATAATTCTTTTCCAACCCCAGCTTTTGATATGCTTATAAGAAATTCCAGAGTTTTCACTTGACAGGAATCAATTCTAAAGTTAGCAATATCATGTTTGGAATAATGCAGAAAACAGTGGCATAGCCCACAATTAAGCCAACTTCTAAAAGGCACATCTGGATACTCTTGGGAAAATGGAATTTGAAATTCTTCATTCGAACAGGCACCTCTGCTACACTCACTATTGTGGGTCCAACAGATGTCAACCTTTCTCCACAACTGGAAACATTATTGTTGTAAACCCCCTAAAATTAATGCAATTTATTGATTCAAAAATATTATTAGAATAATTTATTCCTTTTTCCTTACTACACTATTCTAAACTCTAACGTTCTTGAGAACCATATCTCAATTGAGTACAACTGAGTATTTTAATACAAAAGAATATTATTTGATATTCATGCTGGTAGGACTATAATGATTGAATCAAATCCCAGTGGATGAAATTTCAGAAAGGATCATAATATTTCTCTCTCTTACTCTGTCTCTCTCTGCATACAATCTCACTGTGAAGAGTACTATAGTTTATATGTTCAAATACTCATCTTTTTTTGGTTGGACAAAAGCCTCCTCACTGGCCTTTTTTCTTTTGAAAGGCAGAGTTGGGCAGGGGGGATAGAGGGAGATATTTTCCATCCTCTGGTTTAATCTCCAAACGACCACAATGGCTGGCAAGGGTGAGGGAGTAGGGGAGACTGAGGTCAGGAGCTAGGAACTTCTTCTCCCATGTCTGCTGTTTTACCAGGTGCACTCGCAGGAAGCTGGATTGGAAGTGGAGTAGCCGGGACCTGAAATGGTGCCCATATGGGATGCCAGGATTGCAAGCATCAGCCTAACCTGTCATGTCACAAAACCAGCCCCTTTGCTGCTCTTTTTGGACTAAATCTTTAGGGCCACTAAACTGTAACTGATGCCATAATAGTTATTTACACAAAAATTGGGGGCCAGCCATTTTGCAAAGCAGTTTAAGACACTAATTGGAATAGCAGTGTCCCATTTCAGAGTTCTTGAATGTGAACCCTGTCTCTGTTCCTGATTCCAGCTTCCTACTAATGACACTATTAAAGACAGCAAGTGCTGGCTCAAGCACTTGGGTCCCTTCCACCCATGTGGGAAGACCTGAATGGTGTTCCTGGCTCCTGACTTCAGCCTGGTTGTACCCTGGCTGTCTGAGCATTTCAACTAGGGGCATGGTGGATGGGAAGACATCAGAGATTCATCAACACATGGCCACTGCTAATCTTGTTAACATTTCATTTTGTTACCCCAGTAGTTCTCTGAAACAACAGGCTGTATCATATTTCCAGTTTTCACAAAGTATTCCCTTTACCTTACTCATCTGATCAACTAACTCTTTTTTTTTTTTTTTTTTTTTTTGGATAGGCAGAGAGAGAAAGAAGAAAGAGTGCTCCCATTGCTGGATCACTCTTCAAATGCATGCAATGGCCCCTAGCTGGGAGCCAAGAACTCAATTCAAGTCCCCTACATGGTGATAGGAAATCAATTACTTAAGCTATCAAAACTGCCCTTCAGGGCTGCATTAGTAGGAAACTGGAATCAGGAGCTGGAGCCAAGTATCAACCCCAGGTACTTCGATATGAGACAACAGCATCTTAACTGCTAGGTCAAAATGCTTACCCCTGGCCAACTCTTACTCATGTTACTATTGTCAATTTACATGTTTTTCTCTCCTTGCTGAACACAGATGCCCCTTAAAGGAAGTGACCTTGAATTGTCTATCTATAATGGATTCTATAACACAGCACATGGTCAATAATTGTTGAGTAAGTAAATTAATGAATAAAATGAACAATATACAAATATTCTTTATTGCTGTAAGAACAGCAAAACCACTTATATTATATGCCTAATATCTTATAAAACTGAAATTGGTGATTCTGTGGTTGAAGAAAAATGTCAGCTTAACTTGGAGTCTCACCAATCAAAGTGCAGTCACCTTGACAGTCACTTTCCACTGAATTCAGAACCTAATGACAAATTTGTATTAATTTCAGGGATGAAATTACATTGATAAATGATTTTTCCTCTCAATCACTTATCATTGTTTTATCCTCACATATTTTGATAATTGTTAAATAACTTGCTTTTAGTTGAGTCTTCAACATGTTCAACTTAGAAACAACAGCTCTCTTTTGTCCTTAGTTCATCAGTTTACATAATATTTAATTAAATTATGTAATTACAAGAACAAGCACAACTGACATAATCAGATTTGGGAGCAAACACAATGGGTCCTTGGCAAACATGCGACTCAACCTGTGGGAGAAAGAGTGTCAATATACTTGCCACAAGCGTTCAGACGAACATAATACCAAAGAGTTTCGCTAAGGATGTAGAGAGAATCCATTAGTCTAGAGGTGGTGATATGGAATTAAGTTAAGACATATCATTCCATAAAAGTTTTTTTTTTTTACTTATTTTAAAATATCGCAGTTTTTTGAAGTCAATGTTCTAAACACTAATTCTCAATACAATGAATTCTGAACATACTGAAGCAAAATTCTAGATAGGGTAGCCATTAAGAAATTGAACCCAATTGATTTTGCTTCCAGAATATACCCTGGATATCCCTATTTTTAAAAGTCTAGTATTTTCTAATTCTTATTTACAAATAGAACAATACGAAACAAATAGAGAATTTAGAGTCTGGTGGAGTTTTGTTGAGTTTTCTCCTTACCCCCTTCATTGTGGATAGACTGTAATGATGAAGATTAATACTCAAGGACTCACTCCGTTTCTGACTTCCTCCTTATAAGAAACTAAAGGACTCATGAAAAAATACTGTTTTCACTTAAGGAGAATATAGGAATGTCTTTTTAAATATTAATGTTAATCTGAACCACTTTTAAGCAGGATAACCTGATCACATAACTCAAAATAAGAGTGATGCAGAAGATAATGTGCCAGCTATACAATCACAAAGCACTGAGAACATCTCGTAAGTGGGAAACACACTTTGATTTTGGTCATGCGGTCATCTCAAATCCATGCAGTGCAACCTCCCAGAAAAATACCAAGGCAAAAGGTTGGTGATGGGGGTTGGGAGGATACCATGTTTTCTCTAACAGAGGAAATAGTTGCAAGGAGTGGATGTGTGGCAACCAGATGTTTCTAGCAACTTCAACAATACCTTAAGTGAACTGCTTCCTAAGTAATTTGTACAGATTGCTTTTTAAAAATTAGTGGATTTTTTTAAAGACATGAGTCTACCTCTTATTATTATTATCATCACTCAATTTCAAAATGGTAGCATCTTGAATATTTTCATAGCTACTTCAGAAATTAATGTAGGACAAGTTGTCTACATTAATTTTTATTTTTCTTTAAGATATACAAATGTGTATACAAGCATAGATGGCTGTGAACTCTATGCCATTTATATAAAGTACACCTAATACCACACCCTTTAATCTTAAAGCAACTAGAGCAACATAGAATAGCCAAACAATACTGTAAAAAGTAATTGATTTGAATGTGAACTAACTAGTGGTTACTAAAGCCTGGAGATTTGGGGAAGAGAGGAGGAGGAAGAGGGTTTGGATAATGAGTACCAAAACATAGTTAGAAGCAAGTTCTGGTGTTCCACCACACAGAGGGGTGAGTATACTTGTAATTCACAATAAATATATTACATTTTATGACGTTCTAGAAGAAAGGACATTAAAGACCCCAAATTTAAAAAATGATAAGGAAGTAGAATGCAATTTACACTGATTTTATCAGTACATGCTGTGTACCTGTGTTGAAACACTATACTCGGCCGGTGCTGTGGCACAGTGGGTTGATCCTCCGCCTGCGACATCGGCATCCCAGGTGGGAGCCAGTTCTAGTCCCAGCTGCTCCTTTTCCCATCGAGCTCTCTGCTGTGTACTGGGAAGGCAGTGGAGGATGGCCCAGGTCCTTGGGCCCCTGTACCCACATGGGAGACCCAGAGGAGGCTCCTGGCTCCTGGCTTTGGATTGGAGCAGCTCCGGCCGTTGCAGCCATTTGGGGAGTGAATCAGCGGACAGGAGACCTTTCTCTCTGTCTCTCCCTCTCACTGTTTATAAATCTACCTCTCAAATAAATAAATAAAAATCTTTAAAAAAATAAACACTATACTGTACTTCAGGAATAAGTACCAGAATTACATTAATCAAAAATCAAAGATGTAAAAATTTATTCCACTGCTGTTTTGTGTCAGAAGTGTTCACTTATGACATAATCATGCCCCTTTTCCAAACTCCACACAACTGAAATACTTTCTTTTTTCCTTTGTCATTCTCTGGTGACAAATGTTTTCCATATAGAAAGGGCTTGCTTGCCTACAAATTAAGCTCCACAATCACATTCATAGAGATTGGGAAGAATGGCTCTTAGTTTATTCCTGTATGGAACTCAAAGAATCATGGCTGGCTGTTTTTTGATAGCATATGTCATTCTGAGTCACAGGTTCTCACACCAGGGCTGAGGTTTATGGAGGGAAAGCAGGCTGCTTGTGCATCATGGTCGCAGGTGCTCAGGGAGGGCTGCTCCTACAGTGTGCTGACACACTGCAGGCATGAGGGTAAGCAGACACCTCCCACCATTTTTCTCTTTCTTTGCTTAAAGATTGCTGTTATTTGACCCCTCGCTGTTTCCTCTCTTACCGGTTCTGTTATGTTCAGTCTTAGTGGGAAACACCTGGCAGACATTAGCACAACTGTTAACAATAGAGTGGCAGGTCAAGGGCTGATTTCAGATGAGATTAGAAACAAGAGTTTGGAGAAAATAAAGGAGAGTGGAGAGGACAAAAGAAGAGTGGGGAGGAAGGAAAAGAGACATCCGCCCACCAGAATTCTCCATCCTCCCCTCTCCCCCGCTTTTCCCTCAGTGAATTCCCTGTCTGGTCTAGGCCAGAACTGCTTTCATCTCACCTCCTCCCACTTCCTACCACTCTCCATCTCCAAGCACAGAGTTTCCAGAAGAGATTTGGAGTCATGGCTTCTCTAGGCTTCAAAGGCTAATGCTTGGCATCAGAGACAATAGTGACCACAGCCACTGGGATGCAGTACGAACCATCACATGCATTTCTGGATATCCACCTCCCCTCCAATTACTATCAAGGAAACAGCCACCCTGGATAGAGAAACAGGGGAAGCATAATCCCAGCTGGACACGGACCTTAATGTAGGAAGCCACGAAATCACCACAGGAAGCTAGAAGAGACCTCTCATAGCACAAACATCAGGATGTGTTTGCCACACAGGACAGTGTCTCAGCAGTGGGTCTATAGGGTTGGGTTCGCTGCTCTGTGCTCACTGGTGAGGTAAACCAGCAGCCCAGTGTGCTGTCATTTCCTATAAGCTACCAACTCACCCAAGGTTGTCTGGCTTGGAGGCACCGACCTAATAAGAAATGGAAATGTTAACTTGACCCCTCTTGCTTTCAAGGAAATGATGTATCCCAGATATGTGACTGAAGAATGCTCAAATAAGGTGATAACTGAGAATTTTAAACCAAAAACATAGCATCACGACAATGAGATTAGGAAACAAGGAGATATTCTAAAACGTGCACTAAACTGAGCAGGCACATTGAGAGTCTCAGCCTGCACACAATATGAGACTCGGCCTTAAAAGAGACGGAAACCTTGTCACTGTTCATCCACGGACAAATGTCAGAACTCCAACCAAATGACGCATCTGTGGGTTGCTGCACATGTCAGTTATGGCACCCTCTCCAGCAGGAGTGTCCACTACCTGTGGGGGAGGCCGAGAAACCTGGCAGGGTGCCTGCTCAGGAGAGTGGCAAAGGCTGGAAGGCAGAACAAAAAGGAAGTTGCATCAACCTTGTCACCAACACACACAAACTCACACGACCTCTGTCTCCTATTTAATGTTGTTCCTGTTGAGCCATTCTCCACCATCCCTTTTCCCCCTTCCCACCTTCTGCACCCCTCCCTGGAGAAATTCCAACTGTACACAACCGAGGAGATATTAAACAAATGAATTGGCTCCAGACGCCGCCACTAAATTGGGTATAAGTACCCACTTTTCTGACCCCATTCTGCATTTATGTAAGGAAGAGCAGGCTTAATTGCCCCAATCCCATGGCGATGTTGACATATTTCCAAATGATTACATAACTTCCCCACATCCTTCGCTGGGAAGGAGTGTTTATCAAAAGCGTGGAAGCTGACAGGATGGCATTATTAGCACGGCTCTGAGCTGATCGCATTGCCGATTTGTTGAGGATGATTTTAACTCTAGTCACTAACAGACAGGATGCTTCCTGACACATTGCCCTCACGAAGGTAGACTACATAATAAAGGCATGCAAATGGCATGATGGAGGGATTACCGCAACGGGAACTAGGTGGTGGGAAAGGGGGGGGGGTGGGGACACATTCTGAAATTACTGTAAGGATAATGATGAAAACATAACTTGGGGTTTACCTCCTTTTGGGATTGTTTATTAATTTAAGAAGTATACGAGGTAATAACATCCTAAGAGGCTGAATACCAATGACAGTTGTTCTGCAGGTAGGAAAAATTATTCCAATGCAACTGAAACAGTTGTGGGAGAGGGAGCTTTGTTAGAATGTCCAATTCTGACAAAGAGTTCAAAGCTCTGGCAAACGAGCCTGTATCCTTCATAAACATAGATGCATAAAAGGGTCTGTACCCACCCAAGCAGTATCTCCCACCTTACACCCAACAGTCCAGAAATGTTGGATCAATGTAAATAGGAAATGGCTTTCATAAAGAACAACATAATACCCTAATTCGCCCAGGAAAGACTGGACCACATAGCACATGTTAATAAGACTCATGAAGCATTGGTTTTCCTATCTCTGCCTTCTTACTGACTGATTTTGGCAAATCCAAAGAACAGAGTAGATGCCTGGGCTTCTTCCTGGCTCCCAACAAAGATTTGGCTGATAAGTTGAGGGGGTGAGGCCAGGACTGCAAGTGGGGGTGTATTGGGGGACAGTACTGTGTCCTAGGACCAGACTGGACCAGACCACCATAAGGTAGCATGTTAGTGGTGGCAGGGAGCTTGGTGGAGGCAGCAGTGCCTTGTTACAACAAAGACAAGTGTTCCATGCTGCTGCTCACTCTCAGTTAAAGGGGGCAAATAGATTTGACTGAATTTGCTGTAGTTATCTGAGACCAGTCTATAGATCACATAGTCTCACTGGGCATTTGGGCTAGTGCTTTCCTTCAGTTGGCTGTCCATGCCAACTCCCCTCCAGGACTCAGCCACTCCCATTTTCTCTGCTTACCTTCCTTCTGCATCATCTCCAGTGGCTGACCACTTAGTTAAAGCCCACTTCATTCTCTACTCCTCCTCCCATTGGTTCCATTCTATTTCACCTCATATGGAGGACACGAAGCAAGAGAGAAAGATCCTGCATTCTTCAGTTTAAGCATATGTCTATGAAGCAAAGTTTATGTTGCTTTGTAATTAATCCATGTCTGTGGGGGCTGGATAAGTTCTGTGGACCTTGGGTGGTCTCTGGTTTTCTAAGGAATAGGTCAAGTCTGATTGACAATCAATCTGGTGTTATCACTATAAGTTGTTACTACGTAGTGCTAATTGCTTCTTCTATTTCAAATTTGTGTTAAGATTCTTTCTTAGCTACCCAAAGCACCCTTTTAAAACATTCAGGTAATGTTTTAAAAGATCCCCATGCGGGTGCAGGAGCCCAAGGACTTGAGCCATCTTCTACAGCTTTCCCAGGCCATAGCAGAGAGCTGGATGGGAAGTGAAGCAGCTGGGACTAGAACCGATGCCCATGTGGGATGCCAACACTGCGGGCGGCTGCTTTACCTCCTATGCCACAGTGTGGGCCCCACATGATCCAATTTCTTAAAAAATCAAATTCAATTTTTATAATGGTTCATGTTTATAGCGAAGTTGAGCAGAAAGTAGAGATGTCTCATGTACTCCATCACCAAGCACACACAGCCTGCCTAGTATTAACATCCCATGTGAAAGTGCTTCTTCCTGGTCTCCCATGCGGGTACAGGAGCCCAAGGACTTGGGCCATCCTCCACTGCATTCCCGGGCCACAGCAGAGAGCTAGACTGGAAGAGGAACAACTGGGACAGAATCCAGCGCCCCAACCGGGACTAGAACCCCCGGGGTGCCAGCACTGTAGGCGGAAGATTAGTCAAGTGAGCTGCAGCGCCGGCCTATTGAACTCTTTATGCAGTGGAGAATTAAGTCTTCGATTATCATATAAATTTAAAATGTTATCTCAAAAACTAAGAAAGAAAGAAAGGGGTTGGGGAAGAGAGGGAGAGAGAGGATAGGAGGAAGGGGCAGAGGAAGGGAAATAGTATTTCATTCTTAGAATTTATCTATTAGGGCCATGGGCTGTAGCACAGAGAATTAAGTTATTGTCCTCAGTGCTGGTATCCCATATGGGACTGGTTCAAGTCCCAGCTGCTCAACTTCTCATCCAACTCTTTGCTAATGTGCCTTAGAAAGCAGCAGCAGATTGCCCAAGTGCTTGGACCACTGCACCCACATGAAAGACCTGGATGAAGTTCTTGTTTCTTAGCTTCATCCTGGCCAGCTCAGTGCATTGCAGTCATCTGGGGGTGTGAACCAGTGGATGGAATCTCCCTCTCCCCCTCTCTCACTCTCTAATCCTTTCAAATAAATAAATATTTAAGGAGAATAAAGAATTTTATCTATGAACTATACTGAATCTGCTCTCTTGTATTAATATCAAATTAGCATACAAATTGATGAGAATTGTGTTGTAGTAACAAGCATGCATTTGCTTTGACCTTGAGAACACAATATACTAATAAATTCCTTAAAAATTAAAAATAAAGTGAACAATTTTTTTACATGTTCATCTATGTTTTTCCATGGCTTGATTCACTTCTTTTTAGTGTTGAATAATACTCCAATGTTGCGTGCACCATAGTTTATTTATTCACACAACCTATTGAAGAACATCTTGGTTTCTTCCAAGTTTGGGAAATTATGATTAAAGCTGAATTAGGCCAGCGCCGCGGCTCACTAGGCTAATCCTCCACCTTGCGGTGCCGGCACACCAGGTTCTAGTCCCGGTCGGGGCACCGATCCTGTCCCGGTTGCCCCTCTTCCAGGCCAGCTCTCTGCTGTGGCCAGGGAGTGCAGTGGAGGATGGCCCAAGTCCTTGGGCCCTGCACCCCATGGGAGACCAGGAGAAGCACCTGGCTCCTGCCATTGGATTGGCGTGGTGCGCCGGCCGCAGCGCGCCTACCGTGGAGGCCATTGGAGGGTGAACCAACGGCAAAAGGAAGACCTTTCTCTCTGTCTCTCTCTCACTGTCCACTCTGCCTGCCAAAATAATTAAATAAATAAATAAAGCTGAATTAAACAACCTGGGCAGGTTTTTGTGTGAACATAAATTGTCAGCTCCTTTGAGTAAATACAAAGGAGAATGATGGCTGGGTCATTTGGTTAGGGTACATTTAGTTTTATGAAAAACTTCCAAGCTGTTTTTCAAAGTGGCTACTATTTTTCATTCCCATCAGGAATGAGTAAGAGTTCCTGTTACTCTACATGCTAGCCGGCATTTGGTAGTGTTAGTGTTTTGGATTTTGGCCATTGTAATAGGTATGCAGTATTTCATTGTCGTTTTAATTTACAATTCCATATGACTTATGATGATGAAATAAGTGTCTATGAATATAATTAATCAAATAACTTTCAATGAAAGCATTACTCTGAAAATATGATTAAAAAATAAAATAGGTACATTTTAAACTATCATCCCAACAAGAATAGAGACACAATTAAAACATCTCAAAGAATAAGAAACATACATATCTTGGTGACTTTTTGTCCAATATCACCAAGGTCAGTGTTTTTCTAACATTTTTATTATAAACTGCAATAAGAAAAGGCTTTTACTTATACTGTGTACAAACATGCACACACAAAAAACTGAAACAAAATCTTCAGGAATCAGTATTTAGGATTCCTGCATGTGCTGCAGTCAGTTTTATATTTCAATCCTAAGCCAATCTAACATATTCGTATTTATTCTACTTTTAGACCTAGAATAGTTATTAGCTAAATCAATTTCACAATTTACTAATTAGCAGCTACCCACATTTAAAAGTGACCAAATCTAGAGAGTGAGACTTTTTCTAATATTTACTTGTTTATCTGAAAGGCAGAGAGAGAAAGAGAGAGAGAATCGATCGATCTTCACTGCCCAATTGGCCACAACAGCCAGATCTGGGCCTAGCTGAAACCAGGAGCCAGGAACTCCATCCAGGTCTTCCATGTAGGTAGCAGGGGCCCAATACATGGGCCATCTTCCATTGCCTTCTCAGGTACAGGAGCAAGATGGATTGGAAGCAGAGTAGCTGGGACTCGAACCAGTGCTCCAATACTGGATGCCAGCATGATAGATAGTAGTCTAACAGATTGTACCACAATGCTGGCCCTGAGAACCATACTTTTTAAAAAAGATATATTATTTTATTTGTTCCTATCCAGAGTTACAGAAAGAAAGGAAGAGCTAGAGAGAGAGAGAGAGAGAGAGAGAGAGAGAGAGAGAGAAAATCTTCTACCTACTGGTTCATGATCCAAATGGCTGTACATTTCCGGGCTGATTTGAGGCAGAAACCAGGAGCTTCCTCTGGGTCTCCCAGGTGGGTAAAGCACTTGGGTCATTTTCTGCTGCATTCCCAGGCACATCAGCAGGGAGCTGGATCAGAAGTGGAGCACCTGGGAATTGAACCAGCACCCATATGGAATGGCAGCTTAACGCTCTATGCCACAGACCACCCTTGAGAACCACAATTTTTACATGTACAAATATTTCTATCTTTTTCATGAGAAACTTTGATTGATTACAAGATATTATCAAAGAACTTGGTAAAATTTTCAAACTGCTGTTGATCAAGTTTTCCCATTTGGAAACACTTTAAGATATTAGTGTAGACAACGATATTTTAGGTAAGACTCAAAAGCGCAGGCAACCAAAGCAAAACTAGACAAAGGGATTACATCAAGCTCAGAACTTCCTGCAGAGCAAAGAAAACAATCAGTATAGTGAGAAGAAATTCAGCAGAAAGGGAGAAAATATTTGCAACCTATTTATCTGACAAAGAATTGATATGAAGAATATAAAAGGAACTCAAAATCTCAGTAACAACAAACTACCCAACCATTTGAGAAATAGGCAAAGGACCTGAGTAGACAGTTCTCAAAAGAAGGAATACAAATAAATAAAAATATATGACAAAATGCTCAATCTCACTAGCCATCGGGAAAATGCAAATCAAAACTATCATGAGATATGACCTCATCCTGTTAGAAAGGTTATTATCAAAATGACAGAAAGTAACAAATAATGGCTAGGATGTGGAGAGTGGGACCTATTACACACTACTAGTAGGAATGTACACTAGTGTGGCCACTATGGAAAACAGTATGGTTATTTCTTTAAGAGCTAAAATAGAACTGCCAAATGATCCACCAATCCCACTACAGAGTATATATCCAAAAGATATGAAATAGTGTATCGAAGAGAAACCTGCACCACCATGTTTATTGCAGCACTGTTCACAATACTCAAGATACGAAATCAACTAAGACGCTGGTCATCAGCTGAATGGATAAAGAAAATGTTAGCTACATAGACTTACATACACTCACACACACACACGCACACACACACTCAATGGAATACTATTCAGTCATGAAAAAGAATAAAATCCTGTTATTTTCAGCAAAATGGATGAAACTGAAGGATATCATATTAAGTGAAATAAACCAGACACAGAAAGACAAATACTGGAGCTGGTGCTGTGTAGTGGATAAAGCTGCCACCTGCAATGCAGGCATCCCATATGAGCACTGGTACAAGCCCTGGCTACTCCTCTTCTAATCTGGCTCTATGCTATGGCCTGGGAAAGCAGTCGAAGATGGCCCAAGTCCTTGGGCCCCTGCACTCATGTGAGAGACCCAAAAGAAGCTCTTGGCTTCAGATCAGTGCAGCTCTGGCCATTGCAGCCAACTGGGGAGTGAACCAGTAGATGGAAGGCCTCTCTCTGTCTCTGCCTCTCCTTCTCTCTCTGTGTAACTCTGACTTTCAAATAAATAATAAAATAAATCTCAAAAAAAAAAGAAAGAGAGAAAAATACTGCTTGTTCTCCTTCATGTGGAAGAACTAAACAAAACTCAATCTCAATCTCCACATGGAATAGAGATCACTAGAAGCTGGGAGTGGTGGGGTGCGCGTAGATAGAATTTGAATGAAATTTGAATGACAGGAAGCAAATCAAATCAGAGTTGATTGAAAGGCAAAGTTCCTGGTGTCATACAGCATAATGTGGAGACTAGAGTGCACAGTAGCCTGATATGTACTCTCTGAATAAACAAGAGGACAGAAGCTCTAAGCCTCCAGTCATGAACTAAGTCTAAGAGGAAGTGTCAACTAACCTGTTTAGATCAGTACATTGTATGTATGCACTGAGATATCACACTGTTGCCCATAAACATGTACATTTATTGTTAATGAAAATATTTTAAATAAAGATTTTCCATTTGAATAATTAATATAGGAAATCAGAGCTCAGAATCTGAATAGTTTCAAATTATTTAACTCTTAAAATTTTTATTTACTTACTTGATAGTCAGATACACACAAGGGAGGGAGAGAGAGAAAAAGAGAGGGAGAATTTCCATCCACTGGTTCACTCCCCAAGTGCCTGCAGCATGTACGTTGAGTGTTGAAGCCAGGAGCTGGGAACCCAGTCCAGGTCTCACATGTGGGTGGCAGGAATCCAAATACTTGAGCCATCACCACTACCCCCTCAGTGTCCACGTTCTCAGGAAGCTTGGGTGAGGATCAGACACTTCTCAGGAAGCTGGGTGTTGAATGCGGACACTCCAGTGTGTGATGCAGGTGTCTTAACCACTATGCAGGCCAGCACTGCAGCTCACTTGGCTAATCCTCTGCCTGTGGCGCCGGCACCCCGGGTTCTAGTCCCGGTTGGGGCGCCGGGTTCTGTCCTGGTTGCTCCTCTTCCAGTCCTGCTTTCTGCTGTGGCCCGGGAGTGTAGTGGAGGATGGCCCAAGTGCTTGGGCCCTGCACCCACATGGGAGACCAGGAGGAGGCACCTGGCTCCTGGCTTTGGATTAGCACGGTGCGCTCCGCCGTAGCGCACCGCCATAGCGGCCATTTTGGGGGTGAACCAATGGAAAAAGGAAGACCTTTCTCTCTGTCTCTCTCTCTCTCACTATCTAACTCTGCCTATCAAAAAAAAAAAAAAAACTATGCAAAACATCCCATTCTTCTTCCATTTTAAATACCTGTTTATCACTTAAGTCTTCTTGTCAAATTGTGTCCATGCCAGTGATTAAACATGAAATGTTATTCTCCCAACTGATATCATGAGAAAAACAATAAAAATATCTCCCAGCCTAGTGGTTAAGGTGCCTGCATCCCACTTTGGTGTACCTGGGCTGGATTCCCACCTCTGGCTCCTGACTCCAGCTTCCTGTTAATGCAGACTCTATGAGGCAGGATGATAGCTCAAGTCGTGTAGTTCCTGCCACCACATGGGAGACCTGTTTTGCATTCTGGTTCCTGCTTCAACCCATTTCAGCTCTGGCTATACTGGGTATTTTGGGAATGAATAAGCAGAAAGGAGTTTTTTCCCCCATCATACCACACTAGATGTCTAATAAGTAAATAAAACATTTACAACTTAAAAAACAGAGAGACACACAGAGAGAGAGAGAGAGAGAGAGAGAGAATGTGTATGTGAAATCTAACCTGAATTCTCACAATGCTGGAGAAAAGTGCCAGTTTATTTCCTGGGAGTCAGGTTTCATGGAGAGAAAGAGGAGTATGCGTTGCATTCGGCAACAAAAGGAAAGGGAGCTGCTCCGAAGGTCCCGGGGTGCAAAGCAGGGGGGACCTGGGATGCTGCTTCATTCAGTCACCTCTAGTCCCTGAGTCAGCTCTGCTTCTCAGGAGACCAAGCTCCTGCAATGGAAAAGAAAAACAAACACAAATAGAACGCCAAGGCAGATGCAAGTTGGCTGCCTGTTATGACAAGAGCTGCTTGCCTTTCTTATGCCTCCCCAAAAATCCTTCCTAGCCCATGTAACACGTGCGGCCTGTTTTCCTAAAACTTAACAGAAAAACAAACTTAAGAGACATCACTGCTTTCTATTTCTAGTAAAACTGTGTGTGCACTTCGGTTCTGCCGAGAGGCAAAGGGGCAGAATCCAGCTTCTGGTGACAGCACCACTTCCCATTTGGAGTCATTCATTTACCCCTTCTCCCTGGCCAAGTATGTAAGGTATCATCTCATTGAACTAGCGCCGGGGAAATCGGAGGGTTAAGTAAGATAACAGTGGTGAGATGCTTTGAAAAAAGCTGGCCCTGCTTGATAGATACATAATTTTTATAAACCAATGAAAATACCTATTCTGGAAATACAATCACCTTCTCCCTCCATGGATTGCTACCAAGCAACAAATTTGGTATGTAAAAAGTGAACAACTTGAAATATTCCACATGAAAGATCAAAACCTCCAAGTTTTCTGCCCATGATACCCACAGAAGAGATGGCTTAGAAAGGAAGGGGAAATATTATCATTTTAAATTAATTTAGCACCATGAAGGTGGTAAGTGCTATTCAGAACAATATATTCAAAATAACACATGGAAATAATAAAATCCCTTCTTGCGTATTCCTCCCTGAGGCAGAAGTTTGATTTGTTTTGTTCTTCCTTAGTGTCTGTGTGTCTCATTGTTTACCACATATTTGTAATGTAGGATGCACAGACAACTTTTCTGCAACCTTTTAAAATTACAAAACAGTGACATGGAAATAATCTTCTTTAAAGTTGGTTTTATTTCCCCCTCTGGTGTCAGGGATGTGATGTAGTTTTGTCGGCCAGCTGGAGAGAAGCGAAAATAGCTCACCAAAGAGGGCAGAAACCAGAAGGCAACAGGAGTGGGTTCTGAGGCGAGGACCACCTCTCTGTAAGATAAACATCTGGGGCCAGAGGGGACAGGTCATCTGATCCCCTGCAGTCCACTGTATCCACGGCAACTACTTCTCCCTCACAGCAGCACACAACCCTCCCCGTCTCTGCTTCCCTTTTGGATTTCAAAACTTAAATCTTGATTATTAACCAATAAACAAAAAAGACATATAATAAGAAACGGCTCTGAATTCAGCTGTGTGGCAGATCCTGGAAATCAGTCTTAAGACACAGCACCTCACGATTTATTTGGGAGAGACTACTGGCAGTAGCAGAACATATGTCACGTGTAGACTGCAGGCCAGTGCATCTCTACTTTCCATTTTCCCATGAATACAAATTTACAAAGTCGGCTGTGGCCCGGGAGTCACGCCTAGGAACCACCGTTTAATGAATACAAGTGTCTTCTGAACCCAAAAAAAGTATTCCTTTTCTTTTCTCAATCTCCTAACCCTTTTCATCCCTGCTTGCCCAGCATGGTGTCAAAAGGAGACTAGATTGATCTCCAAGATACCTTAATAAACTCCAACAACAGTCAGCACCTCATCAAGGTACTTAGAGTCTCTCTGACATACAGGATTTTTATTTTAAAAATATAGCTTTACATCTTTTCAGCACAGAAGACGTTTTTAGATAGAAAGTCTTATTTAACTAGTCACATGCATAATGAACACGCATGCCCTTCCTTCCTTGTGAATTAAATGCACGCTCCAGCCAGCCAGTCTATTCTCAATACTGAGCACGACTTCCTTATAAATGCAATGAGTTACATTACAAGGGACACATCAAATCAAACATTGATAATGAATTTGGGATGCATCCACCTCTGTAATTGTGCCCAGTGGATAGATGCTCACGTTCAATGTGTGTATGTGTTTAATATTTTTGTTTTGAATATGATTCCTGTAAGAATTCCTGACACCTGATGCTTTAAAATCTTCACTGTAGTTACACATTGTGTACAGAAGAGTTTGGGGAAGACGGGCTTGAAGGAAGAGGAAATAAAAGCCCTAGCCTTAGTTGCTGTTTTGCAACGGCCGTCAGAGCCACCTAAGGCTTGAGTGGCGCAGTCAAGTGCGGGTTGTTTGCTGCCTGTCTGTGCCAGCTGCTGCAGGGGTGATTTCATATCCTGGACTTCTTTGTTGACAGACAGGTACATGCTGCTATTATACACTGTATCTGAGGATTTTTCCTACAGAATAGTGAAGAAATACAGTAGCGCCACACACGGCTCCTGCACCAAACCAACACCACATTGGATAATCATGCTTGTCATAGACTTAAAGTAACAAGTAATTCAGTTCCACAATAGTTATAGAAATATTTCATATAATCAATTGTTTCCTGGACCAAGTTGGTTTAACTTTATAAAATGTAGCTACTCCCAACTGGCAAATCTTGAAAACAGAACCAAGACTACTCAAACACAAACAGTGAGCTCAGCTTAGCAGGGACGTCAGCAGGAAGGCCAAGGTTAGGTCCCTAGGCACTCGTGAATGTGCACATACGTGTAAATGCTTAACTGCTGTTTCTGATGTGTGACATCAAGTGCCACACACTGCTGTAACCTGAGGCATCGTTTCAGTCACTCTGCACTTTCTTATCCCCATCTTTACTCCTGAGGCTAATTCAAGGGCCAGCCGAGGTGTTTCCCCAGCACGAATCCACTTCTGAGGGAGCAGGATGCTCAAAACTCGTCAGTCAGGTGGGGCTTGCTCTGCAGAGGACAGAGAGGGAAAACCAGATCTAGATGATTTTCCTCGTCGTTGAAAATAGCTCGCTGCTCCCAATAAAAGGAAAAGCAACAACTGTTTCCTCCTCCTTCTTGCTCCTCTGTCAAGTCTGCTTTTCATACGGATCCTTTCTTCCTTCCTTTTTGTGGTGAGGAGACTCTTGTCCTTCTGAATGGGCATTTCACTGTCTTCAGAAAAGGTTTTTGAATTTTAAGCTTCTCTCTTCCCTTTGCTAAGTCTGCAGCACTTCCCCTTGATACTTGGATAAGAATAATAGAATATTAGCTACAAAGGGGCCTCAGAGATCATCTAAAGAGCTTAATGTCTTTGAGATAATGAGGAAATTGAATTCAGGAGAAGAGATGATGAGCCCAAGTTCATAGTCATTTCCTGGCAAAATAACAAGAATGACAACCCACTCTCCTAACTCCAGAAAACAATTATGTAATTGCTTGCTCTGGTTGTTTCACGAGTTTTAAAACCATCTTTAATTTTTACAGGGAGATATATATATATATATGCATATATATATAGCAGGTATTTAAGAAATCTTTGATAAAATGCAGAAGTACCCATTGACCTCAGAAAAACTGTTAAGAAGAAGGGGAAGAAGAAGAAAACAGAATGCAAAGCATTCGAGGAAATGAAAGTAGAAAAGCTCTCCCTGTAAGATGACCCTCTCTCCAAGCCTTGACCTCCTGAGTTCATGGCTGGCCTTCCTAGCTTCTGGCTTCCCCTCTGAACTCGGTCTCCCTGTTAAATCCTTTCTCTCCACTTAACTCTGGGGTGTAAAATTTCCGTATCCATTTGCAGAGGTGAAGGAATTGAGAATAAACAGTGCTGCCCAGACAGCACAGCAAGGCACTGGAACTACAGCTCTCTAGAATGCACAAGCGCTTTAGCTTACAAACATCTGTAGGACCTTGGGGTGTTGCTTTTCCTCTATTTACGAATGCTTGTTGCAATAGCAAAGCACTTCTAATCCCACAGCTTTTGTGTGAATCTGAGCTGAAAGACTGCCTGGTACGTGTAGAATACAAGACAGATTTTTTTAATACAGCATGGCAGTCAGAAGCACTCATTTTGTTTAGTCTGTGCGGCCTTTGGGGGCACATTCCCATCCGGGAGACACTGTTTAAATGCAGATTGTAATACAGTATGTTCCCTTAAATTGGGAGCAAATGTTCATCCAACAAAATCATACAGTTAAAAAAAACTCCAGGGGCTCATTTTTAAGGATTTACTTTAAGATATACACCAGGACAGATACTATGTAAGTAATCAGAGTGTAAGTGCAATTTTTCCATTAATATGATGTAGAATATTTCCTAAGCAAACATTTTCATAAAAGTTAAAGCAGTATTTGAGAATTATGACAATTTTAAAAGTCTTATATAGTTAGAATGATTTATTTTCTTTACTTTATATATGAACTCCAGTTTTATTTTCCCTTAAAAAAAATCTAACAGTGTCAAATAAAAGATACAAGGGTACATAATGACAAACATGTGCACTTCAAAGCCAAAGTGTAGACCAAAATAGAAAATAAATTGGGTTTCAATGAATCATTCACCAAACTAGCACAAGCTCTGCTGAAGATGCGTCAGGCTTTCTTGATATAGGAAAACTTGAAATAATCAACATGACTGACACTCAAGGGTAACAAACCCTTCATTTTTTATATAGTTGAGAATTCTTTGATTGTCAAAAGAGCACACTTCATGGGTTTCTAAAAATAACACGCAATACCTCATGTAACATCAAGGCCCTTATTTCATTTTTATGTGCTTATGTGTTATTAATTATATTATTAATATTAAAAATGCAATAAAACACTAATCAAGGTTCCATTCCCAACAAGTCATAATTAAATAAATGCCACATTCTTGATTGTGCTAAGGCCAATTAAATCTAATTTCTCTTCTGTTTCCATACATAGGCTGCAGCTGTATGTGCTATTCAGGGGTAATTAATTGCCACCAACCGCCTCCCTCCAAAGATCGGGATGTCGGAAACTGGTAGTACGATATGTGCCCCTGAGACCAAACATAGCCTAATGCTGCGTAGGATGTTCATGGGTCTTTAATGATTCGGAGTGAATTTTTTTTCTCTCCCCAAACTGCCATCCACACTGTCTGTCTCTTGCATAAAGAACTATGCAGGCTTCTTGGTCTCATGAACCAGTTTAGGCTGCATAGAAAGCCACATGTAAGATAGACATGGTTAGTCCCACCTCCGCTCCCTACAAGAACTAGCCACTCTCTTTCAAGGGTATCAACTCCGGGCCGGTGCCATGGCTTAACAGGCTAATCCTCCACCATGCAGCACCGGCACACCGGGTTCTAGTCCCGGTTGGGGCGCCGGATTCTATCCCGGTTGCCCCTCTTCCAGGCCAGCTCTCTGCTGTGGCCTGGGAAGGCAGTGGAGGATGGCCCAAGTCCTTGGGCCCTGCACCCGCGTGGGAGACCAGGAGAAGCACCTGGCTCCTGGCTTTGGATCAGCGAGATGCGCCGGCCGCAGCGGCCACTGGAGGGTGAACCAACGGCAAAAGGAAGACCTTTCTCTCTCTCTCTCACTATCCACTCTGCCTGTCAAAAAAAAAAGGGGGGTGGGTATCAACTCCAAGAGTGGCAACCTCACCTCAGAAACTCTGTGGCAGGACATAAACTCTAGGTGAGTGGAATTTTGGGGGAAGAATTTTCAGCTTTATTAGAAAATAACCTGCACTTGGAGAAGGAGACTTAGAATTTTTATTATCTAACATTCAAAAGACATTCAGACCAGCCCAATTCCTGTTAAAATATAGTTGAAGAGGGAATGTTAAAAACTGTGCAGTGATAGTCTCAGCCATGGATTGGTAGATTCTTGAAACTAGAAGGAATCACAAGAGGTGATACAACCTACTCCTTTTTCTTAAGGAAATACTGCTTCTAGATTACTCTCAACAAGTGGAAATTAAATCTATTTTTGAAATCTCAGCAACAAGATATACCTCTCTTGCTACCTAATCTGATATTTAATGATCCCATTATTTAAGAAAATCATGCACTTAATCTCAACCTGTCCCACTGAGCCAGGTTTCTGGGGGAGAAGCAAAAGAGCTTGTTCCCAGGCTCTAGATAAGAACCTTTTTAGGGGTAAGGATTGTTATTCAGCCTTCTTGCTCTCCTCTGCAAACTACACATCTCAATCCCTTAACCTTTTCTGTCCAAATCCTGTACGCTACTCTTCAATGATAGCAGCAAGACTGAAAACTATTCAGTAGCTTAGCAATGCTACTCACAAGATTACTTTACATTCCCTAAACTGGAGTATCTTAATAGTTGCAGTATCTGGAGCCAGCGCCGTGGCTCACTTGGTTAATCCCCTGCCTGCAGCGCTGACATCCTATATAGGTGCCAGGTTCTAGTCCCAGTTGCTCCTCTTCCAGGCCAGCTCTCTGTTGTGTCCCGGGAAGGCAGTGGAGGATGGCCCAAGTGTTTGAGCCCCTGCATCCACACGGGAGTCCAGGAAAAAGCACCTGGCTCCTGGCTTCGGATCAGTGCAGTGCCGGCTGTAGTGGCCATTTGGGGGGTGAACCAATGGAAGGAAGACCTTTCTCTTTGTCTCTCTCTCTCTTACTGTCTAGCTCTGTCAAAAAAAAAAGTTACAGCATCTTTCTTCATTTTAGTTACTCTATTTTGTTATCAAATGGCTTAGCCAGCAAGTTGATTCTTGCACCTGCAGAATCAAGCATTGCCCCATCTTGTGCTTGCAAGCTTAGCTATTTTATCCAAGGGTGCCCCTATTTGTGAATTCCTTTCTGTAGCTCTCTAATCAGGATTCACAATTTACAAAGTCATCTGTATTTTGGATGTTAGCTTCCAGGGCCATCCTCAGTCTTGAGGTCCATTTGTCTATACCCTATAATTTTGGATATTTTAACAACAGAGGTCCGGGGTGAGCTCTAAAAAACTCCCCTAGTTTGAAGCTGCTTCACTGACAACCACTCTTCCAGCAGACTCTGCATTTCACTGCTTCATGTTGATATTTTCTATTTCATCTGAATTTTCATATTGCGTGTGTCTCTACCCTTGGTGAGACCCTATGAGGGTGCATTCATTACAAACTGCCCATGTGCGTTTTCTCTGTGGGTAAATATAGTAAATTAAGATGTCCTTCTGAGATCAGGAAAGCTGTGCCCTGGAATGCTATACCATTTAACCACAGGTTTGATCCAAATTCCTTTGTAAATCACCTTGGGCATGTGCTTTCTGAAATATGTACGTGAATTATGGCCTTATTTTCATACTCTGGGTATTGTTTATTATGGAAGGGCCATTAACCCTGTAAGATGCAGATAATCTTCCACTTGCTTGTCTACAGCAGAAGATCATTTACTGTCACACTGATTAAATATACTATGACAGCAAAGCTAGTAATGTGCAAGGTATGGGCACAGGAAGAACACGCTTCATGCACTTGCTCGGCCTGCTCTTTCTGTATCTAATTTGATACTTCTCAAATAAAGAATATCACATTACCAGGAGCCATTTTACCCTCATGTACTCACATACATTGGTCTCCAGAGGGAACCTAGGTAAAGGATTTATATAAAAACTGTACTTGCAAAGTAACATTCCTGATTAAGTTTATGATTAGTGCCCAGAGTACGCGTCCTCCTGATGTCTGAAATACTGAACTCAAGGTTTCTCCTTTACTACGAGCAATAAAACAAATCACAGGCTGACCTTCCGCAAGACAAGTGCTAAAATAACGGTGTTCCTCAACTTACTCTTAGACCCAAGCTTGAATGTGACACACAGGGATGCATGCCACAGACACACGTACATAAAGATACATTATAAATTGCATTTTCTACATACTGTCTCTACACACACACAGAAACTGCTATAATTTAGTTATTTACTGTGTACTACCAGTGCGGTAAAATGTCATTTTCTAAGAATACATCCGAGGCTTAAGTCAGCATTTTTATGATATCGTCTGCACTGGGAAAACATTAAAGGCTCAATATTTAATAAACATAATAAACATCCCCATGAAACAAATTGTTCATAAACTACCTGTTTAATTTTTCAGGGTTCCTGAACCACATATTTTCTTATTAGTTGTGAGCCTGCTGGGTTGGAGGATAGATAGGGCCTGTCAGGGATAGAATATAATGTAGCGGTTTTATGAATTATTTCTGTGAGGAAAAGCCTATTACAGCTGACAAGAGGGTGATGATATTAGCCCATCATCATTCAGACGGCACCACCCTTCCCCCTTTCATCCGTCAGGCCTCTTGTATGGGGGCTGCAAGCCACACTGTCTTTGCACAGCCAACACAAAGACAAATTTTACTCTTTTTCTGAGTCCATGAAACATTTAGTATTTCATTTTGAATCATGGCAGATGACAGAAACAAATGGCCTAATGAATCTCGCTTATTGTCCCTTGCAAATCCGAAGATGAGCTAAAAGTAAAATCTCTGTTTCTCTTCTTTCTTTCTTTTCTCTCTTTCTGTTTTTTTCTTTTTTGCTACATTTCTTCTCCCTGGAACAATCTCTGCTGCATTCTAAGTAGATGCCGAGGTTACAGAATTATTTTCATAAACAAGTCATTTGGCTTGGAAATCAACTGCACGGTGCTTGGATGGTCCGTTTCTCTACCATGTCTCTGCAGCCATCCCCAGGACAAGGACACTTCACCCACTGTGTGGCTTCATAAAATATGAATACAACAGGAGGCAGGGTCAGAAGGAAAAGTATCCAGGAAATTCTTACTGCATTTGGTGAAAACTGATAAAAAGTCATCAAAGGGCAGTAAGAATTATACATGTCTTTTTTTGTTAGTTTTATTTAAAGGAATGTTAATTAAGTCTGCCCACATCCTCAGCAGTGGCCATCTGCAAGGAATTTGGTTGAACTTATTCAACTTTTATGATTATATTTTCTAGGTGCTATTGACTTTAAATATGGCAAGGGATTTGTAAGGCATCTCTTGGGTGGAGCTTCTCCAAAAAAATTAATAAAAATAGTAAAGGTGTTCAGAATGATTCCATCCCCTATGGCACCAATCCATTGTTTGCTGCTTGTAAGGCTCCCAGGAAGAAATGAACACAAGCAGAGCTGCTTTGGTGACCTAGCCCATCCCAGCTCTTAGGCGAGCTCCTCTGTGCTCTATGCAGCTCTTTTTAAAGCTCAAGTCTTGGCCACAAGACAAGTTGTATCAGACTGTATTGCCAAGTATTCCCAGAGGCCTGCTGCTCCTAGGCCATGGCCCTGTATCCTACATGCGTGATTCCACAACACACAAAGGGAAGAGGCATGGGAAATACACATTTAACTTTGTAAAAATAGACAAGGAAAGAAATGCAAAGTTGGGGCTGAAAAATTTGGAGCAGGAATGGAGCCGCTAAGAGAAAAACAGCAAAATTCCTCCTCTGGTTCCTTGGCATGCCTTGGCCTTTTTTTCCCCTCCCCTTTTTTTTCTGTGACTCTGTAATGGCTTTTTCACAGCCATTAGAGTTGTCAAGTAAATTTTTCTTAGTTCAAGTATGTACAATTGATCCTGATAGATGTTAATAGTTCCCAAACTAAGGCACAGTCTGCAGTCAACATACAGGAATAACAATTCTGTGGTTACCAAGAAAAAAGGAAGCTCGACAATTGATGCCATAACATAGGCCAGAGGCACTCCAGGTCAAATTTCCTTCATTTTTGGAGAAAAAGTTGGCCATGGCGCTTGCAAGTCATAGAACAGTAATTGTTTAGGCTTATGTAATTTAATAATGTTTTTCTAGAATATAAAATTTGGTAAGCCACTTTCAAAAAAATACAATTTAAATATCTTGATTTTCTTTGATCTCACAATTTTCTTTCAGAGAGAAAGCACTACATTAAAGCTTCATTTCAATATTAGGGTTGCAGATTTTCTAACTGAATTTTTGCTAGTTGTCATGATTGTGACAGTAGGAAATATTGCATCAAAGTACTTTGAACACTTTTATTACGCTCTTGAGTTACTGATTTCACAAATCTGCTTTTTCCAGAGTGATCGCATTTTATAACTAACAATCATTTATCCCATAAATATCTGAAGGATAAGAAATTTTTGCAATCCACGTACATCAGAAATTGAAACCAAAGGAAGCAAGCCATTGTGCACACAGAATATTTGGAGATGTGTAGATCTGACCGTCCAGTGCTGCTCTCGTTACCGATGCACTTTCTACCTTCTAATTGTCAGTCTCAAATCTCAGCCTAAGCACCAAGCTGACGGAAATATTTTCTAATGGAAAGAATTAATTAACATGTTGAACTTCTTTCTACCTCCTGCATATTATCATGCTAAAGAAAAAATTCTGCTGACTAAAAAATTATGGATTTCAATCTACTTTCAAATATTGAACATGTTAGCCTCCCTCCCCCCTTAAAAAAGAGAGAGCTGAAAGGAAAGATCTGCCTTGCTTCCTAAAAGCCAAACAGGTAAAGTGATGCTCATGGGGACCGTGGTCAAAGAAATCTCCAAGGAACCACGTCTATGTCTTCTTCCATTTTCCTACCACCACATCAAGAATGTTTGCTTCTGACTGTGATGTGCTTTCTGCTTAATCAGTATGGACCAATTTCCTAAGGTTATTATTGAGTGTATTCTTTTTTTTTTATTATTTGAAAGGCAGAGCTAGAAAGAGAGAGAGAGAGACAGAGAGGAGGATCTTGATCTTCCATCTGCTGGTTCACTCCACAAACAGCCACAACAGCCAGGACTGGGCCAGGCCAAAGTCAGCAGCCAGGGGCTTCATTGGGGTCTTCTGTGGGTAGCAGAGGCCCAAGCACTTCAGCATCCCCTGCTGCTTTGTGAGGTGCATTAACCTGCCACACCACAAGGCCAGTTCATAATAAGTATATCCTTAAACATCATTTAGACATATTTAGAATATATGCTGGACTTCTCTTATTAAAAATTGATATAATTCACACTATTTTCAAGCAACTCAAGTTAGATTGAGTAAAATGAGAAATGAGATACAATAGTTGTGTGTGCTATTCAAGATCAGCCAGGTAATGTCAGGTGGAACCATGAAACTGCTCCTTTTGTAGGTCAGAAATGGTTGGATATCAGCAATTTCAGATGGTTTGATCAAAATAGATGGAACATCCATATTGAGCCTCAATTTATTTTAAGAACAGAAGTACATAGAACTGCTCAGTGACATCTTGGTGCCAGGTGAGGAGTGGTTATTACTTCCAAAGTCAACACAAAATTTCATTGAAAGTATTCAACACCAAAGAGTTAGAGAGAAACTTCAGGGAGTACGCTTGGGTTTCTGTCACTCCTCAGGAGGAACCCCTATCTTTTATGCCATGTTTTCTCTCCCTCCCTTAATGTTTTTTCCTCTTATATTATGTTTTCAGGTCCACTGACTTCATGAAGGAAATCTTAAAAAAATAATAGTATAGTAAGACTAAACCACAATGGGGCTTCTTACTGCTTGGATCAGCAACCATTACAGGCACAGAGGCACAGAGCCTCAGGCTCAAAACTGCCCCTGAACCCCATGTGTAAGGTTTTGCAGTCAGTATCTTCAAATTGCTAATAAATTAATCTTTACTACTAGTTTGATCTTTGGTTTTTGAGTTTTGTAAGGGGAGTCTGATGGGATAACAAAGGCTGTACCGGAGTTTGGAACTCAGCTTCCACGGGACACCACTTCCTGAACATCTAGGCACCTAGGCACCAATTGTTAGCCTGCTCACTGGTGCCAGTCTAGTGACGACTTCCCCATCACTCTTTTCTCTCTCTCTCTCTTTCTCTCTCTCTCTCTCTTTTTTTTTTTTTTTTTTTTTGGACAGGCAGGGTTAGACAGTAAGAGAGAGGGACAGAGAGAAAGGTCTTCCTTTTTCCATTGGTTCACCCCCCCCCCCTCCAAGTGGCCGCTGAGGCCAGCACTCTGCACCGATCTGAAGCCAGGAGCCAGGAATTTCCTCCTGGTCTCCCATGCAGGCGCAGGGCCCAAGGACCTGGACTATCTTCCACTGCACTCCCGGGCCACAGCAGAGAGCTGGACTGGAAGAAGAGCAGCTGGGACAGAATCCAGTGCCCCAACTAGGACTAAAACCCAGGGTGCTGCCACAGGTGGAGGATTAGCCTAGTGAGCCACAGCGCTGGCCTCCCCATCACTCTTGGTAGAAGTCTGGGCACACATGCAGGAAGAACTGAGTTGGACATGCCTACTCATTCACCCTACACCCTGGGGCACAGCCCTGGGCTCCTGCAAGAATCTGCATTGTGGCTAAGGAAGCACAATTTTAAATAACTCTAAGGAGACCATAGAAGAAAAGGAAGGGTCAGCACAGTGGCATAGTTGGTTAAGCCACTGCCTGCAGTGCTGGCATCCCATATGGGCACTGGTTCAAGTTCAGGCTGTCTACTTCCAGTCCAGCTCCCTGCTAATGCTCTTGGGAAAGCAGTGGAAGATAGCCCAAGTGCTTGGGCCTCTGCACCATGTGGGAGATCTGGGCAAGGCTCCTGGCTGCTAGTTTCAGCTTGGCCCAGCCCTGGCTGTTGCAGCCATTTGGGACATAAACCAGGGAAATTTGAAAATATAATGAAAATGCTTAAATGTATATTATTATTTTATTATGCTCTTGAGTTACTGATTTCACAAACAATATCTACTTTTTCCAGAGCAAAAGCTCTGTCTCTTCCCCTCTCTTTGTAACTTAGTCTTTCAAATAAATAAACAAAAATTTTTAAAAAAGAAGAAAGAAAAAAAGTCTTTCCCTGCCTTCTTTAAAGATTTGTTTATCCATTCATTCATTTATTTGAAAGGCAGAGTTTCAGAGAGACAGGAGAGACAGAAGTTTTCCATTGATTGATTCATTCCCCAAAATGCTCATGAATTTCAGGGCTGAGCCAGCCAAAGGCAAGAGCCAGGAAGTCTATTTGGCTCTTCCAAATAGACTTCCCAAGTGGGAGCAGGAACCCACTTGGGCCAGTACCTGCTGCCTCCTAGGCACATGAGCAGAAAGCCTGAACAGTAGTGGAGTAGCTGGCACTCAATCTCAGGAATTTTGATATGGGAACTGCTATCCCAAGCTGTAACTTGACCCACTGTACAATAATACCTGCCCCCCTTTTCTTGCTTTTAAAAGAAGGAATTCTGCATTTTCATTCTTCTCTGGACCCTGCAAATGATGCGGTCAGCCCAAATTAAATAAACTTGTTAAACATTTGGGCCAGAGGAAGTTCAAGGACATAGTTTTGGAATCTGACAGATATGTTTGTGTTAGTGTAAGTGTGTGTGTGTGTGTGTGTATTTAGAAGAAAAGAAATAGGAGAGAAGAGAAAGTACAGAATCTATTTCAGGGGATCATATACAAAGCCCAGAGAGTAGAAATTACTTTTTAAACTTAATAGAGAATGAAATAAAGTATCAGAAATAAAAAGGAAGGTGTTAATATCAGATTAAATATCAATATATCTTCTTTTCTTAAATATTAACTTTCACAAAACTATATTTGCAGTGATATTGACATACACAGGCCTTTCTTTGTTTGCTTTTAATTTTGGTTTTTTTTTTTTTATTTTAGCTCCCACATATAAGGGAGAACATGCAATATTGTCTTTCTAGGTCCAGCTTACTTCATCAACAGGATGTCCTATGGTTGCATCTATTTTGATGAAAATGATAGAAGTTCATTTTAACGGATGTATAATGTATCACTGTATATATACCACATTTTCTTTATACATTTTTTTCCAATTTTTAATTTTTTTAAATTAAGGTAAACAAATTTCATGTATTTTATATACACAGATTTAGGAACATAGTGATACTTTCCACCCTAACCTCCCTCCTGCCACACTCCCATCCTTCATCTTCCTTCCTCTCTTATTCCCTTTCTTAATTTTTATAACGATGTACTTTCAGTCTACTTTATATTCATAAGATTAGCCCTACACTAAGTACAGAGTTCAACAAATACTACTACTACTACTAATAAATAATAATAATAAATAAACTATTCCTCAACAGTAGGGACAAGGGCTGTAGGCAATCATTGAATCTCAAAATGTCAATTTCATTCCTATACATTACATTTTTGGTACTTTATTAGTTACCACATATCAGGGAAAACATATAGTATTTGTCTTTTTGTGATTGCTTTATTTCACTAAGTATAATGGTTTCCAGTTACATCCATTTTGTTGCAAATGACAATTTCATCTTTTTTACAGCTGAGTAGTATTCCATAGTGTATATATACTATAATTTCTCTATTCAGTTATCAGTTGATGGATATATGGGCTTAATCCATATCTTAGTTATTATGAATTGAACTGCAATAAAATGGGGGTACAGATAACTCTTTCATATGCTGATTTCATTTTGTATGGGTAAATTCCCAGAAGTAGGATTGCTGGGTCATATGGTAAACCCAAGTTTCAGCTTTCTGAGATATCTCCATACTGTGTTTCATAATGGCTATACCAGTTTACATTCCCACCAATAGTGGATAAGGGTGTCTTTTCCCATATCCTCACCAGCATTTTTAGTTTGTTGATTTCTGTATGAGAGCCATTCTAACTGGGGTGAGGTGAAACCACATTGTGGCTTTAATTTGTATTTTCTGATGGGTAGTGATCCTGAGCATTTTTTTCATGTAATGTTGGCCATTTGATTTTCTTCTTTTAAAAAATGCCTGTTCAAATCCTCTTTTAACAGGATTGTTTTGTTGTTGTTGAGTTTCTTGAGTTCTTTGTTGATCCTAGGTATTAATCCTTTACCAGTTGCACAGTTTACAAATATCTTCTCCCACTCTGTCAGCTGCCTCTTCACCTTGCTGTGAGTGTTCTGCAGTGCAGAAGCTTCTCCGTTGGATGTAAAACCATGTGTCAATTTTGGCTCTGATTGCCTGTGCTTCTGGCTTCTTTTCCAAGAAGTCTTTCTCTATGCCAATGTCTTGCAGGGTTTCTCCAATGTTATCCTCTAGTGTTTTGATGGTATCAGGTTGTACCCTCCAACCCAACTGAGTTTCTGTTAGAGAATCAATCACACTTAGCCACATGTTGTCCTGTTCAATCCAACACTAAAAGCAATTAAATTCCTCCCTCATTCTCTCTCTCTCTCTCTCTCTCTCCGTTTTTTCCTCCCTCCCTCATTACCAACTTCATTTTCTACTTTGAAAATAATAGCTTTATTATTTCCCAAAAGTCAGAACTATAAACTAGATGAATAAGATGTACAGAAAAGTATTATTTAGAATAGGCTAATTTATAAACCAGTTAAAATTTTTATTCTTAGAGTAGTGAATTACTGTTTCTGCAGAAAATTAAGAATGAACCTAAATTTCATAATTAAAGTAATTGGAATAACGGGTGACAAAAGTGTCCCAAGGACAACTTGTGGAAATTCAATATTGAAATAATAGACCAAATTATAACAATAGCTAGTTAGAACTGAGACAAACAACACTACTTTCTCAGGATAAATGGAGTCAATTTCTGAATTATCTTGAGAAAATCCAAAATTTCACAATTAACGCTTTGTCTATTGTGGGGAACCGCAGGCTGGCCACCTGTGAGAACCTCCTCATCTACATAGTTTGCAGCAATCGGTCGACCACAAGTCCTACGAAAACAGCCAGGTGAAACAGATGAAACAGAACAGACTCTGCATAAACAACTAGGAAGAACCAGGTGAAATAGACGAACTTTCGACCTGAGGCTATACGCGCCCTTTCATCTGATTGGACGATATCAGCATAAAGGGACATTGGGATCTGGGCGGGCCTGCACGGCCGCTGCTGCCAGCGGTCGCCGCCGTGGGCCCTCCTCTTCTTTTCTCCTCTCCCACTTTCCTTTTGCTCCCACAAGTAAAAGTTCCTTGAGAACCGAGAAAGGGTGAAAGTTCCTTGAGAACCGATGAACAGTGACCGTTTCGTGACTGCGTTGGACCCTCGCTGGCGGGGGTCCGACAGTCTATAATTTCACCTTTAAATTTCTTGTTTCCTTTATCTTGAACACCTGACACTGCTATTCATACTTTACTGTCCTGTTCTTTAGTTCCTTTAATGTGTCCCCTTTGTATTTTATACTATAAGTACTTACATGATAATCTTTACTGAACTACAGGAGTTTCAAGAGCAGAGATGTTTTCTCTGTTTTCTGCTTTTCCAATAGGTGGCACAGCACCTCACATAGAGTCTATATGTGGTGGCTGTTGGGTAGCTAAACATTTTTAAAGACTTTAGGGTAACAAGACAATTGTTATCCAATTTTTTTTGCAATTTTAGTTTAGTTTATTCGAAAGGCAGAAGGACAGACAACAGATTCACTCCTCGATTGGCTGCAATGGCTGGGTCTGGGCCTGGAGGGAGCTGATGGCCAAGAACTCAATCTGGATCTCCCAAACGGGTGGCAGAGACCCAGCTACTTGAGTCGTCACCTGCTGCCAACCAGGCTGTGCATTAACAGGAAGCTGGAACCGGGAGAGGAGTCAGGCGTCAAACCCAGGCACAACTACATGGAATGCAGAGTCTTAACAATTGTGTCAAATGCTTGCCTTCAATTTTGCTGTTTGGAATGATTTAGAAATGAAGTGGGCTAATATAAACCAGAACTTGTAGACAATGATGCCCAACTGTACATATTCTAATCAGTGAGAAAGTTCAAAGTAAAAAGGAACTGAATGTAAGTTTTGTTAAATGTATCAGATATCCAAAAGGCATAGTAAATGATAATGGACACTGATATACCAAGGATTAAGAAATGAAACACTATTTTTAGGATTATATGTCCAAGTGTGATCCCATGCAGCCTGTTCTCTCTCCCTTTTCCTCTTAATTAGTACATTAAATTTGATTAACATGACCATGTAAGCTTTACACTTTCACTACATGTTTGTATCTTTAAATCACATTTTCTAATGAAAGAGGAAGATTAAAGCATCCTTCTTATTATTACTTTGTTTTTACTTACTAATGTATTTTTGTGGCTACTGGTGATGATACATACACTTCTAGCTAATTCACTGAAACTGTTATACAGTGTTCCACATTTGATATGCTATTCTACTTTTGGTAGGCATTTGGCTGTATTTTTTTCTTATTAGAATCAGTGTGGTTTTCAACATTCATGTAATTATCTTTATATACGTGAGTTTTTCTCTAGTATATATCTAAGGACCTTACCTGTAATGTTGTTAAATTTATTAATTTTGCCAATATAGTTTTTACTTTTATCTCCTATATAATGTATCATTGTACCCTGAAGTAAATATGTTTCCTTATCTTCTAAGATTTAAAAATATTTCCTTTAACATTAAGATTTGTCTGGGATTAATTTTTGTGCATGGTGTGAAATAAGTTTAATATAGAAAACATTATAGAAAGCATTTATCCCAAATATATTTACTAGGTAGATTTTCCTGTCTTTGTTGATCTCAGTTAAAACTATATCCATCTATGTGTATGTTTTAATTGATTTTTAGGGTTCTTACTTCTCTCATTTATTTTATTGATCCTTTATAAGCTTTTTTTCTCAAGGAACTACTATGAAATTATTTATTTATTTATTTGAGAAGTTGGGAGTGGGATGGAGTGAGAAGGGAAGAGAGACAGAAATATTTTCCACCTGGTTGTTCATTTCCCAAATGCCCATGATAGCTGGGGCTAGGCCAGGCCAAAATCAAGAGCCAGGAACTCCATTCCATCTCAGGTGTGTGGCAGGGACCCAACTACTTGAATTATAGCCTACTGCCTTCCTGTAGTACATTAGCAAGAACCTGGGATTGGGTGTAGAGTCTGAATTCAAATCTAGGCATTCCAATATGGGATATAGGCATCCCAGGTGGTAGCTTAACCACTGTATCTAATGCTTGCTGGTCTTTATAAGTCTTGATATATAAGAGGACCAGTCTTCCTGCTTGATGGTTTTCTTTAGAAAAGTCTTGATAATTCTTAGCCTTTGATTTCATCACATAAATTTTATAATTAATTTATGTAGATCTGTGAATAATTTTATTATTTTGAAATGAGATTGCTGTGAATAGATGGAAGAACTACAACTTCTGTGAATATTGAGTCTTCTATCAATGAACATAGTATATCTCAATTTTTATTCATTCATCAATTAAATGTTTCAGTTTGTTCCCTAACAGATTTACCACATCTTTTTTTAAATGTATAACAAATAATATCTATTGTTAGTTAGAATTTAAATGTCAGTTTTGTTTTCATCATACTTCACTTTTTCATGTTAATGTGATATTAATACAAAGAGAACAGATTCAATGTAGTTTATAGATACAATTCTAAGAATATAATGATATTCAATTCTTCCCTCCTCCCCCCAAACTTTTTCAGTTTTTGAAATAACATAATGTCAATCCACCTTACAGTGGAGGGTTTAATGCTCCACTAAAGAGTTCAACAAATAAAAAACCCTAGTTCAATGGGAATATAAGAACCATAAACAATAATCAAATGAAAAGGCAACTATTTCTCCCATATACATAAATTTTTAAATAATTGTAGATCATTAAAACTATAGTAGTATAACACTCTTAAGCATTGGTTTGACAAAGATAAAAAAGTTTGTCAAAAGGTGTCCATTATTAGGTGAACAGATAAAGGAAATGTGGTATACACATATACAATGGACTATCATTCAGTTATTAAAGAATGAAATTCTACAATTTGCATTAAAATGGATGCAACTGGCAGATATCATGTTGAGTAAAATAGTTGGACACAAAACGACTAATACCAATGTTCTCTAAAATTTAAAACGAAGAAGGTAAAAACACAAAAACAAAAATGAAAAAAAAGAAAAAGAAATGCCTGTGTGTATCAGTATTGCTATCAATGTCATTTCTTTCTTTTTACCTAGAAACCTTTTATTTAAATTATAAAAAATTCATGCATTTCATATACACAAATTTAGGAACACTTTGATTCCTTCCAATTCACTCCCACCCACCTGCACTCCCACCCTTTTTACTCCTCCCTCTCTCATTCCCATTCTTATTGTTTACAAAGATCTCTTTTCAGTTAACTTTATATTCACAAGAGTAACCCTACACTAATTAAAGAGTTCAACAAATAGTATTAAGAAAAAACAAACAAAACCACTGTTCCTCATCAGTCAAAACAAGGGCTGCTCAAGATCATCACATCTCAAAGTGTCAATTTCATTTCTATAGATTACCTTTTAAATAGTCTATTAGTTACCACAAATCAACGTCATTTTTAAATGAATTTTGTAATTGTTGCTGCTTTTATATAAAATTATAAAAGACTTTTGTATATGGAACTTACATCTTTTTTTTTTTTTTTTTTACAGGCAGAGTAAGACAGTGTGAGAGAAAGAGAGACAGAGAGAGAAAGGTCTTCCTTCCATTGGTTCACTCCCCAAATGGCCGCTACTACTGGAGCACTGCGCCGCTCCAAAGCCAAGAGCCAGGTGCTTCTCCTGGTCTCCCTTGCAGGTGCAGGGCCCAAGCACTTGGGCCATCCTCCCCTGCCTTCCCGGGCCACAGCAGGGAGCTGGACTGGAAGAGGAACAACTGGGACAGAATCCAGTGCCCTGACCGGGACTAGAACCCAGGGTGCCAGCACTGCAGGCGGAGGATTAGCCTAGTGAGCTGCGGCACTAGTTCTATGGAACTTATATCTAGCAATTTTTTAATAATAACAAGAAAAAAAAGACATTCGGATTCTGGCAAAATGGCTGAATTAGAGTACCAGGAGACCCTTTCAGGGCAGATTCAATGAAGTCTGAAAAGCCAGACTATTTGAAAAATCTCTGGCTGGGTGAAGGAGGTTTGTGGGACTCTCCATTTTGAAATAATAAATAACAAAAACAGATAATTGACAAGAACCAAGAGATATGATTTTATAGCTTTGTTGGGAAAAGATGTGGAATAGTGGAAATTCTCATATACTCCTCTCTGGAAGAGAAGATGCTGTCTTGGAAAATAATTTCATGTCTTCTCTCATAGGTGAGTTCTTAAATACCCTACAAGCAGGAATCTCATTTCTAGGTACATGCCTGTGGTAAGGTCTTACGCAACAGGAGAGATCCAAAAGTGATGAAAGCAGCATTATTCAAGAGTAAAAAATTGGAAAAATAAACATGTCTGGCAAGACAGTAGAGTTCCATAGCGGACAGTTACATGGCAGTAAAGGAAAGAAACAGCTGTACCCCACAATGGCGATCGACCGTGAAAGCATACGTTGTGTTAAAAAGGCAAGTCCAAGATGGTAAAATATGGTATAATGCCATTTCTACATAAATTCCCAAACAGGAAAATTAAATAATACATTCTGAAGCTTCAAGTATTTATGACAGAGACATATTTTTTTAAAAAGCAATGAAATGACAAACACAAAGTTTAGAAGCTACTGAGGAATGAGTCACAGTGAGGAGACAGAGAAGGAGCATATGGATAGATACAAAGTTATAGATACAAAGTTAATGTCCTATCTCTTGGATTAAATATTGAATGTGTGGCTGCTTACTGCTGTGCTATGCTTTATTAATAACATTTACATAGAATATGAACCTTTAGTATGTACAAAACATGTATCAGTAAAACTAAAATCAAGGAGATGGGAAAGAATATAAAACATTCATCAATTCCTTTAGAACGGAGTTGGGGAACTCAAGAGATTTCCATAGCCTTGGCAACTCATGACAAGAGCCTCGGGTGATTACTGATGCCATAAACAAGAGTGTCAATTGTTAAATCAACGACAGGAATCACTGTGCACTTACTCCCCATGTAGGATCTCTGTCCTTAATGTGTTGTACTATGTGTATTAACAGTATAATGAGTACTCAAACAGTATTGTGTTTCTGTGTGGGTGCAAACTGTTGAAATCTTTACTTAGTATATACTAAATGATCTTCTGTATATAAAGATAATTGAAAATGAATTTTGATGTGAATGGAATGGGAGAGGGAATGGGAGATGGGATGGAATCAAATTAAATGCTGCATGCTAAACATGGAAACTGATACATAGCAATCACTCAGTAAGTGGATTAGGCATGTAAGTAACATTGTTATTGCTAATGAATGATATAGAATTGATCTTTAAGGATATGGGCATGTCTTCTCAAATCAGAGATAATATCTGGAATGTATATTTCTTTTGTAGGATCTGACTTGTTTAATGAGTTCAGAACTGATTAATTTGAATAAAATACAGAAATAATGTAAGTCAATCTACACATGTATAATTGTCAAACATATATTTAAGGATGGAAAAAGAAACGCTTTGGTAATACTCTTAGAAATCTCCCTTTTTGAGGAAAAAAATAAGAGGCAAAGACATGGTAAAGTTTTCTAAGAGTTATCCACCTTTTATAATAAACTCTCATCAGATACCTAAGGAATGCCACCTTACTCCATATGGTAATATGTTCTTTGAATATAAAATCCAAATTAAAAACTAATTCTTAACAGAAAGCTTTGTTAAAAGCAACATTTTGAAATGCTGTCAGTAACTATCATAAATATTTGAGAAGTTAATATTTTAATCTTCAACTATAGCACAGAAAACACTTTTAGTGACAGTGCTTCATTAATGGAGTTCTGTGTGTCTAATTGCTTTAGGCACAGTGAGCTGCATTATTTTGACACATGACATGCAATTAGTACATGGTCACACGGCTAACGGAAGATTTTACACCTTTTTCCTTCTACATTCAGAGTGAATAATTAGCATATTTTTTCTGCTTAGAATAATAATCAGAGTCTTAGATCCAGAAATTGCCTAATGAGGTAAAATTCCAGTTGTTGACATTAATACATATGACACATTTTTTCAGTTGTTAAAGTAAATCTTGTGCTACCACTTCATTTACCCTTTCCAAAGTGCCCTTATGAGTCAGGAGTTATGTTGCTCTTAGCATGAAATTTTGAAAAGAAAGACCTGAATAGTTGTTCTCTATCATTATTTCAGTGCTCCTCACACAGTAGGCATGAAATAATACTGCTGACAAATTTCACAAGGGTAACTTTGGATATCTTCTGTTGTCATTAAAAGATTGCCAACATTCAAAATTGAAATAAACTGTGGAGACATTATATGTTATTCTGGAAAAGTTACCAGAAAAAAAATTCAGCTGGTATGTGTTGACACTCAGTAAAGCAAATTTCAAAGGCAACATAAATATGATTCTCTAGAGAAAGTAAATACAGCAGCAAGGTACATACACTCAATACCAGCATATGTATGCTGGCATTGTATAGATATATATATATGATGGTATTGATATACTCCATAATAGCGATGGTCATCATGAACTGAGCATATATATATATATATATATATATATATACACACACATACATACATACTACATGTGCATATTATATATACATAATACATACACATGTATATATATTACATTTATCTCTAATATTCGTGATACCATAGTATTATCCCCGATGTCCATAGCTACAGTGATTTTGTGCTATTCTAACTTAGTTAAGCTAGAAATACATTTATCGGAACACTCTTCCCTTTCTGGTCCTGGTTTTGTTCTGGCCACAGAACAAGTTTACGTGATATTTGAAAGACCAAAATGGAGCAGCAGCCACGTGGCTCAGGAAGTTGGCACAGAGTACCAGATCTCACTGCCACTCACCTGGGGCGTGGCTGATCCTGCTGACTGCCATCTCCCCTGACTTCTCAGAATCCTGACTGCTTGCTGTGACCCTGAGGCAGAAGGGCACTGATGCCTCTGCAGGTCACCCATGTCATCAAAGTTGGAAGCTAGGAGAAAGAGACCTAGGTCCCATTTGTGTGGGCCAGTGCTGTTTCTCCTGATTTTCCCTCTCTTCACATTGAGCTTTCCTTTCAACCACCTGCTTTGTTGACCTATGACAACTGCAGGACCTCTCTGCAATGCAGAGGCTTCTTGACTGTGTCCCACAGTTGTCTAACCCTATGGTAAATCTCTCATGCCATATGCCCCTGCTCTCTTGATCAACCCTAACTTATTTGGCAACTGAACTTCCAAGAGAAAAGCAAGACTCTCTGATGTCAGATCTCACAATTAAGCTACATAGTATAGAATGTATACACACTGATAAAGAAAAACAAATTAAAACAGATTTTAGGATTGCGTATTACCCCCAAAATACAAGTAAGCATAGAAGGCCCCAACCTAAAATAATGATAAATATTTTTTTTTTGACAGGCAGAGTGGACAGTGAGAGAGAGAGAGACAGAGAGAAAGGTCTTCCTTTGCCGTTGGTTCACCTTCCAATGGCCGCTGCGGCCAACACACCGCGCTGATCCGAAGGCAGAAGCCAGGTGCTTCTCCTGGTCTCCCACGCGGGTGCAGGGCCCAAGCACTTGGGCCATCCTCCACTGCACTCCTGGGTCATAGCAGAGAGCTGGCCTTGAAGAGGGACAATCAGGACAGAATCCGGCACCCCGACCGGGACTAGAACCCGGTGTGCTGGTGCCACACGCAGAGGATTAGCCTATTGAGCCGCAGCGCCGGCCCAATAAATATTTTAATCCGTGGTAAAATACTAGAGGTACTCTTATGAAACTGGGAATCAAACTGGGAATGTCTAATCACTCACTTGAAGTAGGGTTATCCCAACCAAACTAGACACCGCTCGTAGGCATGAAGATTACAAATCTTGACAGTGAAGAGAAAAACTACTTGCATAACTCTATTATATAATCAGAAAGTCCACAGGAATGAACTGAAGAAAAGAATCCATTACTCTGGTCATGTGGTGGAAAAAGTAATTATATAATAAGCCACAGAAGAGACTCTAAACAAGGTCTCTCTGACGCCATTGCTCTGCCAAGTATAATTTAGGATGAGACTTATATACAGAAAATTTTATACATTCCTCATATTTTTAAAATATAGGAAAACTTGACAAGAACCATCAGACTCTCTAATGGGGAGGGTAAATGCCAAGTTATTCTAAACATCAAATTCTTCCCATATTAACTTAGAAGTTTACCATATTATCAGCAAAAAAGTAATGAAGCTTTGAAACTTAAAAATTGATCTGATTTTGCTAGGATTAAACATTAAAAAAAGAAAAGAAAAAATTGATCTGATTGTTATCCAAGAAAACAAAGAGGTATGAGTATGAAAGAATTATGACAAATGGCAATGTGATGCTAATAGCCCTACCAAATGTTAAAATACTTCACAGTAGGGCCGGCGCAGTGGCTCAATAGGCTAATTCTCTGCCTTGCGGCGCCGGCACACCGGGTTCTAGTTCCGGTTGGGGCACCGGATTCTGTCCCAGTTGCCCCTCTTCCAGGCCAGCTCTCTGCTATGACCCAGGAGTGCAGTGGAGGATGGCCCAAGTGCTTGGGCCCTGCACCCCATGGGAGACCAGGAGAAGCACCTGGCTTCTGCCTTTGGATCAGCGCCATGCGCCGGCCGCAGCGGCCATTGGAGGGTGAACCAACAGCAAAGGAAGACCTTTCTCTCTGTCTCTCTCTCTCTCTCACTGTCCACTCTGCCTGTCAAAAAAAAAAAGAAGAAAAAAAAAAAAAACCACTTCACAGTAAACAGCAGTAACAGACAGTATGCCATGAGCTATATATATGCATATTAATGCAAAAAATAACCCAGATTTAAACCCTAAAACAAAAAATAATTAAGAGGAAAAAGACCAGTGGTATAGGGAATGTTTAAAATAAACATTAGGACAACTGACTAGGAATTTTCAAGGGAAGAATCAATTTAGGTATCCTACTTTAAATACCATAAAATTCACTCATACATAGACTTAAACATACCAATAATCAAACTGTAAGAAAATAAAAATACAATAAAATGTTTATAAAAGTGCTATAAACGTTTCTTTTAAAGCTTAGAAATAATGGAAGAAATTATAAAAGAACGACAAATTTTATATTACTGAATGTATGTTTATATTTCCTTTGGTACAAAAAGGAATAAGGGTAAAAGGCATTATATAGGTTAATGCAGATGTGTATAGAGAATATAACAAAAGAATTTACTACATCAACTATCCAAATAAATGTACAAGACAATTATTAAGAGCCCATAATTTAACGGACAAAGAATTTGATCAGATAATTGCCCTCCCCAAAAAATTACAATTACCAAAAAAAGATAGAAATATTAACACTTACTTGCAATGACATAAATGCAAATTTAAACAATAATGACATAATATTCTCAAAAATGAATCATGTTCTATTATGTATTTTAATATTTTGTTCAAATAATCCTAATTTTAGAAATGTTATTAAAATTTCCAAATAGTGGTCGGCACCACAGCTCAGTAGGCTAATCCTCTGCCTGTGGCGCCGGTACCCCAGGTTCTAGTCCCGGTTATGGTGCCGGATTCTGTCCCGGTTGCTCCTCTTCCAGTCCAACTCTCTGCTGTGGCCCGGGAAGGCAGGGGAGGATGGCCCAAGTGTTTGGGCCCTGCACCTGCATGGGAGACCAGGAGGAAGCACCTGGCTCCTGGGTTTGGATTGGTGCGATGCACCGGCCATAGCGGCCATTTTGGGGGTGAACCAATGGAAGGAAGACCTTTCTCTCTGTCTCTCTCTCTCTCACTGTCTAACTCCACCTGTCAAAAAAAAAAAATTCCAAATAGTGAAAACTTCATTGTAGCAATATTTAACATAGAAAAATAAATCAAATTGTCTACTTAATCATGATTGACCTGGTGCATCACACTATTATGAAATAATATGTAGCTGTTTAAAAGGGTTGCCATGAGGATTATGTAAGTACATGAAAAATACTTTTAACAATGCTAACTTTAATTTTTTTTAAGATTTATTTATTTATTTGAAAGAGAGTTACAGAGAGAGAGAGGCAGATACACCGAGAGAGATCTTCCATCCACTAGTTCACTCCCTAAATGGCTGCAATGTCCAGAGCTGGGCAGATCTGAAGCCAAGAGCCAGGAGATTCTTCTGGGTCTCTCACATGGGTACAGGGGCTCAAGGACTTGGGCCACCTTTCACTACTCTTCCAGGAGCATTAAAAGGGAACTGGATTGCAAGTGTAGCAGCTGGGACTCGAACCGGTGCCCATATAGGATGCTGGCACTAGAGGCGGCAGCTTTACCCACTTCGCCACAGCGTCAACCCAACAATGCTGATTTTAAATAGCAAGAGAAAACACATCATACTTGAGGTCATATAAACAAAATTGCAAAACAAGACTTTGTTTTAAAAAATTACAAAAACTGGGCTAGCGCTGTGGTGCAGCAGGTTAACGCCCTGGCCTGAAGTGCCAGTATCCCATATGGGCACTAGTTCTAGTCCTGGCTGTTCCACTTTGATCCAGCTCTCTGCTATAGACTGAGAAAGCAGTAGCAGATGACCCAAGCCTTTGGGCCCCTGCATCCGTGTGGGAGACCCGGAAGAAGCTCCAGGCTCCTGGCTTCAGATCAGCGCAGCTCTGGCTGTTGTGGCCAATTGGGAAGCGAACCATCGGATGGAAGACCTCTCTCTCTGCCTCTCCTCTCTGTGTAACTCTGACTTTCAAACTAAATAAATAAAATCTTTAAAAAAATTTTTTAAACTGTCCATATTAACATAATATGTTTTGATTTGTGTTTACATTGTGTAACATCTACTTAAGATAGAGCTATCTTTTTCTTCAAACATTTAACATTTCTTTATGGTGAAAACATTCAAAGTCCTATCTTCAGTAAGGAAATATTCAATGCATTAGCACGATCAGTTGTCACCCTACTATGCAACAGAACAGAACTTGTTACTTTTAGCTAGTTACAACCTGTTAATCAACCTTTACCCCTACTTGCAATATCCCTTTCTGCTCTGATAGCCACCATTATTCTTTCAAGGTCTATGAGATCATCTTTTTTTTTTTTTTCTTCCATAGACTCCAATATAAATGAGATTTTGTGATACTTGTCTTTCTATACCTGGCTTATTTCACTTAACATAATGAACTCTATTTCTATCCATGTTTTTGTGAATGACAAGATTTCATTTCTATGGCCACATAGTATTGAATTATGTAGGCATATTTCATTTTCTTTTATCATTTCATCAGCGGGTAAACATTTAGCTGTTTACATTTCTTGGGTAATGTGAACAGTGGTACAATAAACATAGGAGTTTAGA
This sequence comes from Lepus europaeus, assembly GCF_033115175.1. Taxonomy (NCBI): domain Eukaryota; kingdom Metazoa; phylum Chordata; class Mammalia; order Lagomorpha; family Leporidae; genus Lepus; species Lepus europaeus. The sequence continues at coordinate 59,794,353 of NC_084837.1, forward strand.
TGTCTCATTTCTCATGGATTTGGTAGTGTGGTTGCTGGGTCATTTGATGGTTCTATTTTTAGTTTTTTGAGCAATCTTCATAGTGTTTTGCACAATGGCTGTACTAATTTACATGCCTATTACAATTGTGCAAGGGTTTCCTTTTCTCCACATCATCACCAACGTTTGCTATCTTTCATCTTTTTGATGATAGCCAATATAATTGGAAAGAGGTGATATCTCATTACAGTGTTGATTTGCATTTTCCAGGTGATTAGTGATGTTGATAATTTTTTTTTTGTGCTTGTTGGCCATTTCTATGTCTTCCTTTGAAAAATACGTGTAGATCTAATGTCCATTTTAAATTGGATTATTATTATTATTTTATTAAGCTGTTTGAGTTCCCTATATACCCTGCATATTAATTCCTTGTCAGATGTACAGTTTACAAATATTTTCTCCCATCATCTAGGCTGTCTCTTCATTCTGTTGGTTGTTTCATTAGCTACTCAGAACTCTTCAATTTGATAAAAATCCCACTTGTCTACTTTTGCTTTTGTTTCTTAAACGTTTGGGATATGATAAAAAAAAATCTCTGCCAATTCCAATGTTTTGAAACATTTCCCTTAAGTTTTCTCGTGGACATTTCAAAGTTTCAGGTCTTATATTTAGGTCTGCATTCCATTTTGAGTTTATTTTTGTACATGACGTGAGAAGTTTTTACATAAGAGAGAGAAATTGTGGTACATGTCTTTTTGTGTCTGTCATTTTTCCTATTATATGTCTTTCAGTTGCATTCATTTTGGTGCAAGTGTTAGCATATCATTTATTTTTATGACTGAAGGTATTCCATTGTGAGAATATACCACATTTCCTTTACTCATTAGTGCACTCACAGGTACTCAGGATGATTCTGTCTCTTGGCTATTGTGAAGAGTGATGCAGTAAGTGTAGGAAACGATATCTTTTCAAAAGATTGATTTAATTTCCTTTGGATATTTACCCAGTAGCAGAATTGCCACAGAAGACCACTACTTACATGGATATACTGAAGTGTTTCCCCTATTTCAAAGTTTCTTTAATCTATTTTGGATTGATTTGTTTGATATGGGGAAAGACATTAAGCTTCAGTCTTCAGCATGTGGGTATCCAGTTTTCCCAGCATTGTTTATTGAGGAGACTGTCACTTCTCCAAAGAAAGTTTATGGTGTTTTTGCTGAGGGTCATTTGGCTATGGATGCCTGGGTTTATTTCCAAGACCTTTTTTCGGTATCATTGATATATGTATATGCTTTTATGCCAGTACAAGCCTGTTTTGGTTACCATAACTCAGTAGTATGATCTGAAATCGAGCATTTTGATTACTCCAGTTATGTTCTTTTTATTCAAGATTGTTTGAGCAATCTTTTGTGCTTCCAAATGAATTTTGGGATAATGTTTTCTAGTTCTGTGAAGAACATCATTGGAACTTTGACAGAGATTACAGTGAATCTGTGGACTGTTCTGTGTAATATGGATATTAGTATTATCTCAACCCATCAATTTCACAGGTGTTTCACAATTTTCATTACAGAATTCTTTTACTTTGTTAAATTTGTTCATAAGTATTTTATTTCTTTTCTTTTTGTTCTATTATGAGAGGCATTGTTTTCATGTTTTATTTCAACAAGTTTGTTATTAGTATATAAATATGTTACTGATTTTTGTATGCTGATTTTATGTACTTCAAATTTACTGAATTAAAAAAATCAGCTCTAAAACATAATCATATCAACTGCAAATGGTTGTAATTCGGCTTCTTCCCTTCCTATTTGTATGTTTTTTATATCTTTCTTTTGTCTAGTTGCTCTGGATAAAACTTCCAATAATATTAAATAATAGCAATGAGAATGGGCACTTTTGTCTTGTTTCAGATCATAGGAGGAAATGCTATCAGCTTTTTCCTCTTCCAGTTTGATGTTGGCTGTGAGTATGTCTAATACACAACTTTTATTCTCTTGAATTGCATAGCTTCTTTCCTCGTTTATTCAAGATTTTTATCAGGAAGTTGTGCTAAATTTCATCAATTTTTAAAAAATTTTATGATGTCCATATGATTTTATTCTTCATTCTGTTGCTATGATGTTTTATATCTATTTATTTGCAAGCTTTTACTTATCCTTGCATCCCTGAAATAAATCTTTCTTAACTACAGTGAATGATATTTTTTATGTGATACTCAACTCTATTTGCTAGTATTGGAAAAGAATTTTTATATCTGCGTTCATCTGGGCTATTTGTCTACAGTTTTCTTCTTTTGTTTCATCCTTGTCTGGTTTCATTTAGAAGGTAATTCTGGTCTCATTGAACAAGTTTGGGAGAGTTACTTCCCTTTTAATTTTTTGGAACAGTTTTAGAAGAAGTGCTGTTAGTTCTTTAAAAGGTTACTGAAGTTCAGTAGTGAAGTGACACAATCCTTTCTTTTATTTACTTTTGATTATGGTTCAATTTCATTAATCATCATTGGTGAGTTCACATTTTCTGTCTTTATGATTCAATTTTGGTAGGTTATATATGTCCAGAAATTTGTTCATTTCTCCTAGGTTCCCCAATTACTCATAAAGTTAGTATTAGCCCCTAATGCTCCCTTGTATTTCTAGTGATGTCTCCTTTAAAATCCTTGATTTGGTCTTTCTCCTCTATTTTTCTTGGTTAACTTAGCTAATGGTTTGTCTATTTTATCTTCTTTTAAAAGAGACTTCATTTTTTTTTTTGACATTTGTATTTTTCTTCTTAGTTTCCATTCCATTTACTTCTGCTCTGCTTTGATTTTCCTCCTACTAAGTATGGGTTTGGTTTGTTCTTGCTTTTCTATCTCTTTGTGTTGAAGGACTGTTGTTTATGTAAAATATTTCTGTTTTTATGTGGGCATTTATTGTTACAAACATTCCTTCTAGAACGGATTTCTCTGTATCACAGAAGTTCTGGTATAGTATGTTTCCCTTTTCTTCAAGAAATAGTTCAATTTTTCTTTTGGTTTCAATAGCTCATTATGCACTTAGGAGCGTTTTATTCAACCTTCGTGTATTTCTATACTTTCTAAAGTTTCTTTTGTTGTTGATTTCTTCAACATGTGGACATTCTAGTTCTATGGCTGAATATATAGTCTATTCTAGAGAATGTTCCAGGTGACAATGGGAAAAAATGTGTAATTTGCAGCTGTTGGATAAAACATTCTATAATTCTGTTAGATCCACTTATTTGGTCATGGAGTAGTTTAAGCTTTCTAAAATGGTCAACTAAGTTCGTAATATCACAGTACATTATTTCCCTAAATAGGATTTTTGACAAGCCATTCTTTCTCATATTCATTTATTGGTTTATTTTATTTGTAATACTAAGGAGAACTTAAGTTTTATGAAGACATTATCAACTGTGTCATCAGTGTATCACCAGATTACAGAACAAAATAGGTTCTCAAAAAATGGCTGAATAAACTAATTTAGCTGCTACCTCCAGATTTTCTGGAATCAATCCTTAAATCTGGTTCATAAGTTTGAGTTCTCTACTAACCTCTTTCACATACTTCTTCAAGATGCAATGTAAATTGCTTAAAAAGAGTATTCCAAAGTCACATTACCAACATTAAACACTAGTAAAAAAAAAAAAAAGCTAAAACCTAATTAGTATAGAGCCCCAACATGCTGAACTCAATAAACTAAATATTCCCAGATAAGAAATCAGAAATAAAAAACCAAATGACTTTAATATTAAAGAAAAATTAATTATTTTAAAAATATAAATTGTAGTTTCTGAATAGACTGCCACCAGCATAAACAGCTTAAGAGAATATACAACTATTTTGATATAAAATATATAATCTCCTTTTTGTCAAATAATCTTTATTTTATCCTTTACTTCCTACGTTGTTAAAATTTAACAAAATATTTCAGAAAAATAGTTCAAGAAATAAACACACATAAAACATAAAATAAAACTTTTTTCTTAAAATTTTAGTTTTTAGCAGATGCATTTTACGATCTGTAGATATAATTCTAAGAACATAATGATATTCTCTAGTTAAGAATGTTACTACTATAGTTTTAATGATTTGTGATTACTTTAGAATTGACTCTATATACATGAAATGGTCATTCTATTCAATTCTTATTTACAGCTATTGTCTATATTCCCATTAAACTAGGGTTTTTTGCTTTTTACTTGTTAAAGTTCTTATTCGGTGAAGTATTAAGCCTTTTTACTGTAATGTAAATTTAAAACATGTTATCTCAAAAATAAAATAAAACTATTAACACATTATACATAATAAGATAAATTCTCTAAACTCAATTAAATTTCTCAGAAATAAGAAGCCTTACAAAATACCATGTAATTTTAATTATGAGACATTTGGAACAAAGGATATAAAATGAGACTAGTCCTGTTATCTTACAGTTTTAGGAGAGTCCCAGAGGCCAGAACAATCACAATTTAATATTCCATATCATAAAGTAAAGTGTGACCATCATTGCAAAACTTGGAAAGCAGCAGCCCAAATGGTTTCCCCAACATCCATCCATCACTCACCACTCAGCTTAATGAAAAGAATTCATCATCAACATATTGATTTGGAGGGCAAAGTAATCAGTCTAACCTTTCCTATGATGACAATTCTAAAAGATGACAAAATATGAAAAAAAAAAAAAACTGAATCTGCTTGAAAGTGTCAGAGATGCTGAGAAATTACCAGGCTAGACTCTGGAGGAAACAAAAGTTCAGAGAAGTGGGATTCTCTGGACATTTTGAAGTGTTTGGAATCATCCTGGGGATCTTTACTGACTCCAGAGAATGGCTACATTCTTCTTTTGATAGACTGGTAAGAAAAAGATTGATGTTCAGGTCTCACCAGGTAGGAAGTACTTGTGACCTGGAAGCAAAGACAGCAAGCTGTAAGATGACTTGGGACTGCAGCTCAGCTTTGAAATAACTTCATTGCTAACCTTGAACAGTGCTGATTCCATATTGGTGGGGCTACCAGGCACACAACAGAAGCAGAAAAAACTCTTTATAAAAAAGTGGTATCATCCTAAGTACCACATTATTCATACAAACAATTTTGTAAACATAAGTTCCATCACATTAAACAAGCAGATATACAAATAAATAAGTAAACATGAATAAATCCAGAAAAAAAGCAGACAACAAAAATTATCCAAATAAAATACACGATTCTAGTTATCTTATGTAAAATGTATAACAGCTATATTTACTATGTTTAATGTTATAAAGATTGAGAATTCCATCAGCAACCTCAAAACATACAATGTATGAAACAGAATTTCTAGAACTAAAAAATATAAAAAATGACAACCAAAATAAGGATCCAACAGATGGGTTAAGATTACATAAGATATAGCTGAAGAAATAGCTGGCCAACTGGAGAACAATTCAGAAAAAGTAAACAAGTTAAATAAGAGATAAAATAGAAAATACAGAAAATAATACATATGAAGCAGATTATACCATATTCTTCAGGTCATAGATAATTATACCAGATGTGAGGTGGGAAATACAAGGAAAACTGTAAAAGCTTAAGTGTATGAGTAAATATAAATTAATATTGGCACTTCATAACAATAGTAATTATATATGAAGTACATATTTTATCTGTAATTGTATAAATACATAATATATATTTAAGATAATAATGACATACAAGTAAGTAGGAAGAAATATAGTTAAGATATCACAAAATTCTAACGTCCTTATTTTAAGAAGATAAAAGTGTCAATATTAGATTTATATAAGTAAATAATCCTTGCTGTCATATCTTAAACAACCCTTATAAAATATTAAATTTGTATAAATTTGAAGCTAATAAGAAGGGAAATGTAATATGCTCTTTAAAAACTCCAAACCAAAAAGAACTCAAGTGAAGGTCCAGCAAATAGAAAAAAATAAGATAATAAATATAAATATATCAATATGTATGTCAAATGTAAAAATACTAAAGACGGTGGGTAGAGGCACAGTTTGCCAGGCTGAATTAAATATAAAAATCCAGGGGCCATTGCTGTGGTGTAGTAGGTTAATCCCCTACCTGCAGCACTGGCATCCCATACAGGTACCAATTCTAATCCCAGCTGCTCCTCTTCTGATCCAGCTCTCTGCTGTGGCCTGGGAAAGCAGTAGAAGATGGCCCAAGTCCTTGGGCCCTTGTGTGCACGCAGGAGCTCCTGGCTCTTGACTTTGGATCAGCTCAGCTCCAACAGTTACGGCCATTTGGGGAGTAAACCAGTGGATGGAAGACCTTTCTCTTTGTCTCTCTCTCTCTCACTGTCTGTAAGTCTACGTCTCAGATAAATAAATAAAAACTTAAAATATATATATAAAATAAGAGACACATCTAGAATGTATAAAAATGTGTAATTGTTCTAACAATTACAAAAAAGTTTTTTAAATCTACTATATTTGTGGATTTATTTTTTCTTAAAATTATGCCAATTTTTTATTTATATATTTTTATATCATCTTATTAGGTACATATAAATTTGCAACTTTCATTCATCATAGCACATTACTCATATCTTTGGTTTATCTTAAAATATCTTTTTCCTTAAAATCTACTTACTTGAGTTTATTACAATTATATCAGCCTGCTTTTCCATTATACTTTTAATTTAAAATTATAAATATATAGTCATTATTAAAACAGTCTAAATTTTCTGAGTCTTTCTTCGCTTCTTTGGTTATGTTCCAATCATGTACTGTTTAAAAGTGACCTCAATATCTGTGTCAGCTGAAACAGGAGAGTAGGGATGGCTTCCCTAGCTCTCTTCTGCCAGATTTCCCTGCCCTGTTCTCCACTACTCAAGGTCCCTTTCCCCAGCTCCTCTGATGAGAAATATTGGATTCTTTTAAAGTTTTAGCTTCTTGCCCTCTTATACAGTTCCAAGTTACTGAGGTAAAATGCCAAGTGAAAACCAGAGGGAGGCAATACTGGGGACTCTCCTCATGATCGTATTTGGCAGGGGATCCCTTTCCCAGGTCCTCCACGTAAGGTCTCCTCTCATGGTCTTGAATGCCTGTGCCACTGTGTATTTGGAGGCAGCTGTCTTGGGGAAATGCAGGGAGACTCACAAGAAAAAATAATCGTGATCATATAGCAGAATGTCAGCCCCATAAAAGGATCATAGCAAAAGTCATCATTATGTCGATGAATTTTATATGGTACACCTGGTGTTGGGCATGTTATATTCATGAGTGACTGGAAACGTATCCACATTTCCTATGGCTTTCAGCAGTGTCACTATCTCCCACTGGGTCTCCATGAATAGTCTTTTCTCTATTGTATTCTGGAAGAGCTTTAGTTAATCAAAAAGAATGAATGATAGTAAGAAAAAGGGAAAAACCAAAAGATGAAATCTTACAAGAATAAACTATCAACATTGCTTGTACAAACATATTCTAGGAGCATATGTGAATTTTATATGACAATAGCAGCAAACAAAGGCCTGTGACTCTCCTGTCTATATCTGTCCTTATTCTTACACCTTAGATGTGGAGACTACGAGTATTTTTCATAAGATAGTTATGAGAAATAATCAAATTTTATCAGAAATGTTTTAACTTCTCTCTTCTGTCTACCAGGAACTTGTCATCTCTAGCTATTAATCAAAGTTTTAAAAATTCAGATTCATCTGAGATATACTCATCACTTTCAATAAATTGGAATTTTGTCTTTAATAAATGTGTAATCATGAATGTAATAGGCTTACATGTTCTTTTTATAGTTCTATCATTATGGGGTGAGTTTTCTTTAAAGAGTACTTTATTATTTCTATTGTCTTCCTAATTGCAATCAGGGTATCATCAGTTTCCAAGAGACCTCAGTGGTCTTTTAAATATTTGAGAGCTGAACATACAGATTTTTCTGGTTATCAGAAAGTTCATCTGGGATCCCCTGGATCCAATTTGTCTATTACTCTTTTTAAGATGACATGATGCTGAGCTAGTGCACCCTGAAGTAGAAAATAATGAAATGTCTCCAATATTTTCAGTTGCAAATCTCTGTCAATGTATTTTGGAATTACATTATTCTATTCTTGAAAAATATGAAACTTTTGATAAGCAAAAGCTTTTCTTGATAAATTTGTAGTTACTATGAGACTATGATATTGAAATTTGACAGCAAGATATAGTCCTTTAAGCCAAGTCAATACATTGCAGATATACCCCGATTAAATTATGATAACTGAATCTATCATAGTATTGCTAATCTGTTATCAAGAAGGTAAATATTTTTGTCATAAAAAATGAAAAAGAAGAAATTTAATCATACTACCTAGCACAATGTGAAATAAGAGAAGATTTATTGTTACTGTTGACTTAGTATAGTTTGGGTGAGAAACAAGTTTTGCTAGAATTAAAAAGCCATGACTAAATGTCTCAAAGCTGGAAATAATTCAATATACTAAAGCTGCTATCTAACTACATGTATCTTTTAAGCCCCTGAAACATGGCTAGTCCAAATCGAGAGATGCTGCTAGTGCAAAGTACACACCAGATCTTAAATATTTAGTTTGAATTATGAATGACAGACCTCTCGTTAACAGCTTTGATACCAATTACATGTTGAAATAATATTTTGGATATACTGGGTGAAGCACACCATAAATAGGCATAAAAGAACAAGTAATTCTATATATTGAAACACAGGGGACGGTGATTTAGAAGTGGTAATTCATTTATTGAATGTATTGGAGTAATATTTACAGAAGAAGCTTAGTGTACATATTAAGAGCTCTAGTTTTAGATTTCAAACAACTTGGGCTCAAATCTTCTACTACTGAGTTACCATGTGATCTTAAGTAAAAAAAAATTTTTTTTGATGGGGCATAATTTATTAGATGGCTTACATAGGTCTTTGCATTCTAACAGGGAAGTGTTTTTCCATGTTAGGTAAACAGAAAAGCATTTTTCCATATAGATAAAAAATTTTAACATCGTTTTAACAAACTTTGCTTACATGTAACCAGGAAAGAGAATGACAATTATAATTCACAATTTACAGAGTTTTTGCAAGGATTTAATAAAATAATCCATGGAAAAGTCTTCACATTGTCAGTGATCTGCAGCCAAGGACCACTGGGAAACATTTGTAGTTGAACAAGTTGGCTCTATTACTTATTATAGTGAAATAGAACTTACAAATGGGGATCTGTGGGCATCTCAGTAAGGGTTATATGGGATATATTATGGGATTTGGGCTGCGGTTGGGGATTTTGGAGGAAAATCCAGGAAAGTAAGGTTTCACTTGATAGGAGTGGTTTTGAAAAAGATGGAAATTTTGTGATTAGCTTGGTAAATCTTACCCTTAGTGAATGCAGATCACTGCAAGACTAAAGCTATAACTTATAAAGTGAGCAGCCTTTCACATTAGCCAAGAGAGGGGAGTATTTTGTATTTTGCCTAGCAAACATGCTATTTTGTGCTTAATCAAAGTTACAAGGTATTCTTGTTTTACATCGTGGTCCCAGCATGAGTTTGCCCAATGTTATTTTTCAACAGGAAAATAACAAGGCCTTGGGCTAAGTGTCACATCTATTCCTAGATGTTAGGGGCTGCTTTATTAATATTTCTGAGCACTGTCTATAATACATGGTAAGCACTCAATAAATATATATTTGAAGTCAATTTCATATACCAAATGGAGTTGCCAGGTAAATAGATAATCTGTGGCAGTGCTCTATCTAAGAAACTACCATTTATTAGCCTGGTAGAAGGAAAAGAGGCTACAACAGAACCTAGAAAACAACCAGAGCAAGGGAAAGAAAACCACCATGAAAGAAGAGAATCTTTCAAAGAAAAAAAAAGGAAAAAATGTGCACATTTATCAGATATTGCTACAAGGTGAAAAATGATGAGTTCTGAACCTGTGAACTGGTAATAGAGAGGTCAGTGATGTCCTTGGTGAGAAGAGTTTCAGTAGAGTAGTAGCAGCAAAAGTCAGGGATGTGTATAATAAGAAATGAGCAGGAGGTGGACAACTCCTTATAACAAGGCAAATAAAGAAGATATACATTATTTTTAACATGTGATTTTATTTCTTTTATTTATTCTATATGAAAAGCAGAGTGATAGAGAGACAGATACAAATAGAAATCTCCCATCTGCAAATTTACTCCCCTAAATGCCTGCAACAGCCGAGGCAGGACCAGGCCAAAGTCAGGTGCTAGGAACTCAGTGTGGGTCTCCTATGAGATTGGCAGGGATCCAACTACTTGAGCTATCATTTGGAGGAAGTGGTGTACAGGGCTGACCTGGAACCTGAACTCAGCAATCCAATATGGAATGTAGGCACCCCAAACTGAGTCTTACATTCTGTGCCAAATGTCTACCTATGTAAATTATTTTTACATATCTAAATGTACATAAGCTGGTTCCAGTCAAGTGGAAGAGGTCAAATATACAATAAAGAGAAGAAAAAAAGCAATAAAGCATTCTGACTAAAACAGAATCCAAATAAATATAAATAATCATGGACCTACTGGAGGCATTTTGTTGATGTTACTTGTCATATTCAAGGTATTAGCCATAATTTTATTACTGAATGATTCCAAAATCATAGTTAAAATAGAATTTTATTTCAGAAGGTAACAGAAAAATATAGAAAATGAGTTGGAGGGTTTCAAAATTGGATACATAGGCACCATTTAGGAAGTAGTATAATTGCCCAGAAAAGGAAGATATTGACTAGAACTACAGCAATATTAGTTGGGAACAGAAGAGGGGAAGAGTGTAAGAGTATTTTAGCACATGGAAGGGATACTATGTAATTATCAATTGCATTTGAGTGTCAAAAGGCTAAATGGAATAGAATATGGAAGATAACTCCCAGATTTTAGACTTGAGTTACCAGGAAGAAGATGGTGTCATTTACTTTGTAAGAAATACAACTGGAAAAGGAGATTTGAACAGTACTAGCAATGAATGGGGAAGATTCTGAGTCTGTTGGTTCATTCATTCAAGAAATTTCTTACAAACCTGTTTCATGTATGTCATATTATATATGCCCCAAAGGAAACAGTCATGAGCAAGGGACCCAGTTTCCTTGCTCTTTTGTTGTTTATTTCCTTTGTGAGTTAGAAATACTTTTAAGATTCCTAAACAGATATGATCAAAAAAATCCAGCCAGCACCATGGCTCAATAGGCCAATCCTCTGCCTGTGGCGCTGGCACCCCGGGTTCTAGTCCTGCTCGGGGCACCAGATTCTGTCCTGGTTGCCCCTCTTCCAGGCCAACTCTCTGCTATGGCCCAGGAGTGCAGTGGAGGATGACCCAAGTGCTTGGGCCCTGCACCTGCATGGGAGACCAGGAGAAGTACCTGGCTCCTAGCTTTGGATCAGCACAATGCGCCGGCCACAGCGCATCGGCCACAGCGGCCATTAGAGGGTGAACAAACGGCAAAAAGGAAGACCTTTCTCTCTGTCTCTCTCTCTCTCACTGTCCACTCTGCCCACACATTAGAAAGATCACTCACCTGCACCAAGTAGGATTTATCCCTGGTATGCATGGATGGTACAACATAAGCAAATCAATAAGTGTGACACATCTCAGTAACAAACTGAAGAATGAAAACAGTATGATTATCTCAATAGATGCAAAGAAAGCATTTGATAAAATACAACATCCTTCATGATAAAAACATAAAGCAAACTAGGTATAGAAGAGGAATTCTTCTACACAATCAAGACAATATATGACAAACCCACATCCAGCATCATATAGAATGGGGAAAAGTTGGAAGCATTTACACTAAAATCCTGAGCCAGAAAAGGATGCCTATTTTCACCATTGCTACTTAATATAGTTCTGGAAGTTTTTTCCATAGTACTAGGCAAGAAAAAGAAATTAAAAGGATACAAATTGGAAAGGAAGAAGTCGAATTGTCCCTGTGTGCAGAAGACATGATCCTATAAATAGGGGAACCAAAAGACTCCACTAAAAACTATTGGAACTCATAAGAGTTTGGTGAAGTTGCAAGATATAAAATCAATAAATAAAATTAACAGCCTTTGTATACATAAATAATGCCATGGCTGAGAAAGAACTTGTATAATCATTTCCACTCATAATAGCTACAAATTTTTTAAATGCCTGGGAATAAATTTAACTAAAGAGGTGAAATGTCTCAACAATGAAAATTACAACATTAAAGAAAGAAATAGAAGACACAAAGAATGGAAGGATTTTCCTTATTCATAGATTTGAAGAATTAATATCATCAAAATCTCCATACTACCCAAAGTAATTTACAGATTCAATGCAATCCCAATCAAAATACCAAGGACATTATACTCAGATCTAGGAAAAAAGAATGCTAAAATTCATATGGAAACACAAGAGACCCTAAATAGCTAATGCAATCTTAAGGCATTCGGATCTGGCTGAAGAGCCTGTGAGAGTATTGTAGGCATGGAAAGCCAAGACACCCTGGGGAAAAAAAAAAAAAAAAAAGAAGAAGACCTAAATGAAAGATCTCTGAGAGTGAGATCCCAGTGGAAAGAATGGGGCCATCAATGAAGGAGGTACCTTTCTCTGAAGGGAGGAGAGAACTTGCACTTTGACTATGACCCTATCGGAATAAGATCAAAGTCAGCGAACTCTAAAGGCTTCCATAGCCTTGGCAACTTGTGACTAGAGCCTAGGGAGATTACTGACACCATAAACAAGAGTGTAAAATTGTTAAGTCAGCAACAGGAGTCACTGTGTACTTACATCTCATGTGGGATCTGTCCTTAATGTGTTGTCTAATGTGAAGTGATGCTATAACTAGTACTAAAACAGTATTTTTACACTTTGTGTTTCTGTGTGGGAGCAAACTGATGAAATCTTTACTTAGTATATACTGAATAAGTCTTCTGTATATAGAGATAATTGAAAATGAAAAAAAAAAAAAACCTGGTGTTAAATTGGAAATTGCATAGAAAATTAATTAATTTTAAAAAAATATGTAGGATCTCTGTCTTTAATGTGCTGTACACTGTTATTTAATGCTATAACTAGTACTCCAACAGCATTTTTTCACTTTGTGTTGCTATGTGGGGGCAAACTGTTGAAATCTTTACTTAATATATACTAAACTGATCTTCTGTATATAAAGAGAATTGAAAATGAATCTTAATGTGAATGGAAGGGTAGAGGGAGCGAGAAAGGGGAGGGTTGCGGGTGGGAGGGAAGTTATTGGGGGGGGGGAAGCCATTGTAATCCATAAGCTGTACTTTGGAAATTTATATTCATTAAATAAAAGTTAAAAAAATAATAAAATTTAAAAAAAGAAAGAAAATATGGTGTATATATGCTATGGAAAACTACTCAGCCATAAAATGATTGAAATCTTGTCTTTTGCAAAAAATGGATGGAACTAGAAACCATTATTGTTATTAGTGAAATAAGCCAATCTTTAAGAGACAAATATGCATTTTCTCTAATATGTGTTAGTTAATATAGAATACAAAAAGTGTATGAAATAGACATCTTGTGATTTGATTATTATTTTTAGACCTTGTTTAGTTTATGCCTATAAGGAACTGTGATCTTTCCACTTTTTACTTGTTGAATATTATAGCTAGTAGTACATTAAGTCTATGATTATAGGATGGATTGAAATTATTCTCTGGCAAAAACTAAAGAAAAAAAAAGGAAGCAAGGAGGGCAATTGAGGGAGGAAGAAGGGGAGGAAGACAACTGTGGTTATCTTCTTATAATTGTACCTATGAAATACATGATATCTTTTTTATTTAATAAAAGTTTTCAAAAACCAATTAAATGAGCCAACACAGGGTTTGGAAAGATTAGAAGAAATGTCTGAGGTAAAAATTACATACATATGTAAAATATGCACACACATGTGGGGGAGGGGATAGCAATGATGACAGTACCCACAAAATACGTGTCCCACACTTCCAACCAACCAAAGCCAAGCAGAGTATATAATTAATGAACACATCCTTAAATTTGTCCTGTTATTCAGTTATTTTAGTGGATAATCACATTACCTATCAGTCTGGATTTCACCAAAGTTCTATAACTTTTCTTTTTTTGACAGGCAGAGTGGACAGTGAGAGAGAGACAGAGAGAAAGGTCTTCCTTTGCCGTTGGTTCACCCTCCAATGGCTGCCACGGCTGGCGCACAGCGCTGATCCGATGGCAGGAGCCAGGTGCTTCTCCTGGTCTCCCATGCGGGTGCAGGGCCCAAGCACTTGGGCCATCCTCCACTGCACTCCCTGGCCACAGCAGAAAGCTGGCCTGGAAGAGGGGCAACCGGGACAGAATCCAGTGCCCTGACCAGGACTAGAACCCGGTGTGCCGGCACCACAAGGTGGAGGATTAGCCTATTGAGCCGCGGCACCGGCTCAAAGTTCTATAACTTTATACTTATCTATATGGCTTAATTGATTTATATATCATTTGGGATTAGATGGAGCTGGATTGGGATCCTAGCTCTGACCCTCTAGGTGTGAAAATACATATTATACAACATGTTGTATAATATTTATTGAACATCTATATGCACTAGCCCTTCCCTAAGAAAATAAAGTACATGATTAACAATCCATTACTCATGTCCTACAGAAGCCTCTAGATTTGTGAAAAGGCTTCATTTTCACATTTGTCAGCATGAAGAAAATAATTTTTTCCCATGAGGTTATGAGGAATAAGTGAGGCAAGTATGTAGACTGTGTGGCCTTGCACCTGACACACAGTTCTCTACCTCACACTAAAGTTAGCTAAATAGTGACATCATCTTTAAAGGTAAGAATGTTATTAAAAGTACATTGTTGGGGGTGGGAGGAGGTGGTGCTGTGGTGTAAAGGGTAAAGCCGCCACCTGTAGTGCCGGCATTCCACATGGGTGCCAGTTCAAGTCCTGGCTGCTCCGCTTCCAATCTAACTCTCTCCTATGGCCTTGGAAAGCAGTAGAAGACGGCCCAAGTCCTTGGGCCCCTGCACCCACGTGGGAAACTTAGAGGAAACTCCTGGTCCCTGGCTTCAGGTAAGCACAGTGCCAGCCATTGCAGCCAACTGGGGAGTGAACCAGTGAATGAAAGACCTCTCTCTCCCTCTGCCTCTACTTCTCTCTCTGTGTAACTCTGACTTTTAAATAAATAAATAAATCTTTTTTAAAAAAGTATATCATTCCAAAAATTAGTTATGACTTCTAACTTGAGATTGTTACTAACTGCCCCAATAAAGTGCTACATTTATTGCCTTGTCATTTAGCAATATTAACAGTGGCTGAGTTTTCAAGAACTCATTCTAAAAGCCAGAGGCAACATTTTCTTTCTAGAATATAGCAATGCCAAAACACCCATCTGGTATAAACAATGAATGACATTTTCTATGGGATCATACCACAACGAATCATGATAAATTAGCTTTTTAGCAAATATTGCATATATGGCTTATGCAGTGCCTTTTTAAAAGGCTTTATTTTTTTAAAGATGTATTTATTTATTTGAAAGTCAGAGTTACACAGAGAGAGGAGAGGCAGAGAGAGAGAGAGGTCTTCCATCTGATGGTTCACTCCCCAGTTGGCCCCAATGGCCAGAGCAGCACCAATCTGAAGCCAAGAGCTTGGAGCTTCTTTCGGGTCTCCCACGTGGGTGCATGGGCCCAAGGACTTTGGCCATCTTCTACTGCTTTCCCAGGCCACAGCAAGAGCTGGATCTGAAGTGGAGCAGCTGGGTCTCGAACTGGCATCCATATGGGATGCCGGTTATTCAGGCCAGGGTGTTAACCCACTGCGCCACAGCACCAGCCCCAAAAGGCTTTATTGCACAACCACTTTAAGTAATAGTTTTTACCAGAGGGTGTAGATAACTTAGGAAAGAGATACTTCATGAAGGAATCAATTAGTGCTGCAATTTTAACTAGTATTTGACAGCTAAGTTCAGTGCTTCACAAAATTTTACATATCAGTATTTTTTAGCAGTTGTTTATAAATTCCTAGCCCTTTAAATTCATATGTTGAAAATCTAAGGATACTTTGAATATTGGATTCATCACAACACCTTAGAGACAATTGTCCAAAGTCCTTGTTGACTTTCTGGAATCAGTGAACTATCACAAAAGAACTACAAAGGCACCTATGGATGTGCTGCCCATGAGTCCTCCATGCAGTCTTGCATGGGAGCTATTCAATAACTCTTAACAAAAAGGATGCTAAAATTGGCTGGGAGGGCTGATCTTTATATGTAGTGATTCTCACTAGGAAATTTTTTTTTCCTGTAAAGTGAGCAATGTCTAAGAAACATAACTATAGCTCTTAAAATATTAGTATTAGAGAGAGGAAAAGAGGGTGGGGGTGGTGCTCTAACACAGGTCCCCGTAAACTTAGCTTTCTTTAGAAAGAATACATCCTCCAACTTTCCTGTGCATTAGCAAAGTAACTGACTCTAGGGAATACTCTAGAACGATTTAGAGCTTATTTTGTTCACATGGAGCAATGGAGAAAAATCACATTAAACTGCAATAAAGTATACAGGTATTTTAACCCTTTTCCCATCTGTCTTCCATTACATCTGTGAAAGTGGTATAATCCATTACCATTTCAATGTTTGATGTCACCGGTGCAATGAGATATACACATCTACTCTGTCCAAGCTTCCTTTCTGGGTGTAGATTTAAATCCTTTGAATAACAAATAACAAGGCTTTAGGGGAAACTGTTATAAGTGAGATTTGACTATACATCAGTCATTTGGGTTTCTGTGAACTTTTCAGATAGGGTTTATCAACTTTATATAATCCCTGTGATTTTCCAATACAGTGAACTAAAGAGAAAAAAAAGCACAGACTTTAGAATTAGAAAGACCTAATTCATATATGTCCTCTAGCCCTGCAATGCTGTGACAATAAGAAAATAATGTGAACCTCTTGATCTTTGGTTTCTTTATCCATAAAGGGTAGTAACTACCTACTTTTGTAGAGTCCTTTTAGGATCAAGAAGTGTTTGGGGGCTAAAATATAGTAAATGTTCCCTATATTGTAGCTATTACATTTAATTATAAATATTACGACTTTCTTGCAAAGATAAACCCTTAGATTCCATGAATGTAAGCATCAGAACCATTTCAAGTGCAATTCACATTAAAAAAAAAATAAAAAGAATCCCTAAAGTCAGTCCTTTTGTGTATGTCATGAAAAAACAAAGTAGATTGAGCAGAACATAATTTGGGTATGAGAACAAGAAATGCCCAGCAATTCTGATGTGTTTAACCTGCATCTCTAAATCTTCATTGTCCTAAAACAGAATCTTACAGTGGCCCTGTGACCTTCCCTGGTGTTGCACGCATGATTCACTTCCCTTGAAGGTACAACAAGAGGCCCGCAGCAGGTGGCTTAAATTAATCAAATGGAGATAATCCTGGAAGGGTCCCCTTTCATTTGTTTGAAACACTTTAACACAGGAATTACATACTTTAAAAATGTTTTATTATATTTCTTTTCATATTTTTAGTTTTTAATATATTTAATATAATTTATATATACAATTATAAAAACATGATATCCCTCTTCCCTCTCTCCCACCCACCCTTTTCTCTACTCTTCTCTCTCTCCCTCCTTTTCTTCCTTCCTCGATTCCTTCTTTCCTCTCTCCCTTTATTGTTCTCGTATTCCTTTAGTTTTTGAGATAAATATTTTTTACCTTTTCTGAGATCAGAGATTCTTTTGCTAGCATTGGAGAGGAAGCTTCCATGTTGGAAGAGGTGTGTGGGAGGGTCACATGGGAGGGAACAGAGGGGTGTTGTGTGGTGAGCTTTGAGACCTGAAGATAGCCTTTGGCTGCAACCAGCAAGAAAAAGTGGACCTTAGCACCTCAACCACCAAGAGCAAAGCACTGCCAAGAGTCACAAGGCCTAAAGCTCTACAAAGAAGTCCAGCAACAAAGACCCCTCTACCTGCAGCCATGTGAGGCTTCTGACCCACAGCAACTGTGAGAGAATGTGTGGTTTTTTCAAGCTGCAAACTCTGTGGTAATTATACCACAGTAGAATATAAATGCAAAATCAAACTTTGTCTGGTCTCCCAACAGGCTGTTTTCATGGTGGCTCAGGAGGAGACATTGCCCAATAGTTTGAGAATCAGAGAAGAATGTGGCCAGAATAAAACAGTTTGAGCAAGCAAGTCATTCAACCAGCTCAAAAGTTTCAAACATTAGGTATCATTATCAGAATTCAGTTTGGAGGCAAGAGAATATTTTCAACATGAAGAGAAAACTTCTAATTCCATTAGCAAACTATTCACCTTTGCCAGTAACTAAACCAGCCCAAATTGTAATGGTTGTTAATGACAAAGCAACCTGACCACTATCCTGGTAAAGCAGTTGAAGCATTGTGAAACACTCAATTTTCCTGGAAGAAATGACTCTGTTTACCAGCACACCTAATGTAAATAACCTTGTACAATAATTATAAGTGGTAAGAAATCCTTAGGAGGGTTAATAATGGTCTTAAATGTAAATTATTGTGCTTGAGAAGCTATTTTTTTTTTGACAGGCAGAGTGGATAGTGAGAGAGAGAAACAGAGAGAAAGGTCTTCCTTTTGCCGTTGGTTCACCCTCCAATGGCCGCCGCGGTAGGCGCGCTGCGGCCGGCGCACCGCGCTGTTCCGATGGCAGAAGTCAGGTGCTTATCCTGGTCTCCCATGGTGTGCAGGGCCCAAGAACATGGGCCATCCTCCACTGCACTCCCTGGCCACAGTAGAGAGCTGGCCTGGAAGAGGGGCAACCGGGACAGGATCGGTGCCCCGACCGGGACTAGAACCCGGTGTGCCGGCGCCGCAAGGCAGAGGATTAGCCTAGTGAGCCGCGGCGCCGGCAAGAAGCTATTTTAACATATGACTTATTCCAGAGGTAGTCCCAAACATTTCTGCATTCCAAATAGGACATAACACTTAATATTTGGGTATTAAGAAGTTGCGAGCTTCAGGAAAGAAAAAAGTGAGCTTGAGAGTTTCAATAATGACCATACTTGGAACCTGTATCCTTGTAATATATAAATGAATTAAGTGAAATATACACACAGGCACAAAATTTTTAGATGGAGGTCCATGATAAAGATTAGAGAATTAATGGTTTAATATCTTACAATCATGAAACAGCAAAGGAGGGTGCAGTATTTTAAATTTATCATCATCCTTGAATAAATAAACCAGACTCATAACTATGATGAATGAAGGGAAAAAAGTGGCTAGAAAATTGTCAAAAAATTGGAAAAGGATCAATGATACCAATGAACCTCAAAACTTTTCTACTTTGGAATCAAGAACCTGTTAGTGGAGGTTCCCAAGATGCTGGAGTAGGGAGGGAGCTAATTGCTCTAGCCCAGGAGAAGCTAGTTTAAAAAAGTGGAGATAGTGTAGTCTTAGGGAAGAATTATGGAGAAAAACAGAAGAGGAAATTCTACCAAAATTAGAGAGACATGGTAGACCTACATGTAGGGTGTGAGTGCCCATGGCATAGGACTCCAATAACCTAGAGCCTACACACCAGTGCTGGAAAGCAAGGTGAGACCAGACTGCAATAGCCCAAGCCACTGGTGAAAAAGCAGCAGAAAGAGCCTAGAGGCAAGGAGGCTTGAAGCCCCCTGGGTGAAAGTGTACCAGCCAACTAGAGGGGGAAAAAAAAAGGACCAGATGGACACATTTTTCTCTCTCCAATCACTTTATAAAAGTGTACTGTGACAAGCTGATACTGATAGAATGGGCTCCATTTTGCACGTATGTAACAACTGTGCCAGCTGTTATCTGCCCCCAGCAATCAGCTGAGTGGAAACTCCTAACTCTGGTAAGGAGAATTAACAAGGGGCTAGGGGGATGTGACTGCATGAAGCTTCTGAACCAGGACTGTGATTAAAACTGAGGGTGTGTGGGAGGAATCATGGTATGGCTGGGACTTTCAGCAGTCTCAATGGGAGACACCATTCTATCAGGAATAGCTTACTATTTTATTCTTTTTTTTCTTTCTTTTTTTTTTTTTTTTTTTGACAGGCAGAGTGGACAGTGAGAGAGAGACAGAGAGAAAGGCCTTCCTTTTGCCGTTGGTTCACCCTCCAATGGCCGCCGTGGCTGGCGCGCTGCGGCCGGTGCACCGCGCTGATCCGATGGCAGGAGCCAGGTGCTTCTCCTGGTCTCCCATGGGGTGCAGGACCCAAGGACTTGGGCCATCCTCCACTGCACTCCCTGGCCACAGCAGAGAGCTGGCCTGGAAGAGGGGCAACCGGGACAGGATCGGTGCCCCGACCGGGACTAGAACCCGGTGTGCCGGCGCCTCAAGGCGGAGGATTAGCCTAGTGAGCCGCGGCGCCGGCCAGTATTTTATTCTTTTGAGTACTTTCTTTTTTTTCTTTTTTCTTTTTTTCTTTTTTTTTTTTTTTTTTACAGGCAGAGTTAGACAGTGAGAGAGAGAGAGACAGAGAGAAAGGTCTTCCTTTTTTCGTTGGTTCACCCCCTAAGCGGCTGCTACGGCTGGCGCATTGTGGCCAGCGTGCTGCACTGATCCTAAGCCAGGAGCCAGGTGCTTCCTCCTGGTCTCCCATGTGGGTGCACGGTCCAAGGACCTGGGCCATCCTCCACTGCACTCCCAGGCCACAGAGAGCTGGACTGGAAGAGGAGCAACCGGGACAGAATCCAGCGCCCCAACTGGGACTAGAACCGGGGTGCCAGCGCCACAGGCAGAGGATTAGCCTAGTGAGCTGCAGCACTGGCCTCTTTTGAGTATTTTCTTTTTCTATTTAATACCATTGGTTGAACTCTTT
This sequence comes from Lepus europaeus, assembly GCF_033115175.1. Lineage (NCBI taxonomy): Eukaryota > Metazoa > Chordata > Mammalia > Lagomorpha > Leporidae > Lepus > Lepus europaeus. Next base: position 59,815,131 of record NC_084837.1, read on the forward strand.
AATTAACAGAGAATTATTCTTAGGTGTTTAAATCCAATTGAAAATTGATCCCTGTTAAAAAAAAAATAAGAGAGGAAATAAGAGATGGAGGCAATGTACAGTTTGGCACATGTTCCCACAGACTTACCCTTAAGGGTAAAGCCAAAAATTTGCCATGGAACTTCAAATTCCATTAGGTTGGCAGGTACTAGGGCCATCTTAACATGTTAAAGTGATCATATTAAATGTGTAACAGATCATATAGATAGAATTAAGTGTGAAAGGATCACATAAATGTCTGGTAATAACAATGGATAGAATTAAAAAGGAGAGAATGATTCTACATGGGAAGCAGGCCACACAGCAGGCTCATAGAATGACAAATACCCTAAATAGCACTCTGACCTCAGAATCAGCCATTAAGGCATTTGGATCTGGCTAAAATGCCCATGAGAGCATTTTAGGCATGGGAAGCCAACACACTATGGCAAAAATGATCTACATGAAGAATCTCTGAGTGAGAACCCCGTGGAAAGAAGGAGCCATCAAAGAAGGATGTACTTTTCTCTGAAGGGAGGAGAAAACTTTCACTTTGTTTATAGCCCTGTCTAAATACTGACAGTTTGTGGACTCAGAAGGCTTCCACAGCCTTGGCAGCTCATGATAAGAACCTCAGGTGATCATTGATGTCATAAATAAGAGTATCAATTGTTAAATTAACAACAGGAGTCACTGTGCACTTGCTCCCCATGTAGGACCTCTGTCCTTAATGTGCTGTACTATGGGAATTAATGGTAAAACTTGTCTTCAAACAGTACTTTATACTTTGTGTGTCTGTATGGGAGCAAACTGTTGAAATCTTTACTTAGTATAGAGTTGATCTTCTATATATAAAGATAATTAAAAATGAATATTAATGATGAATGGGATGGGAGTTGGCAATAGGAGGCGGGATGGTTTGGGGGGTGGGAGGGTGGATATGGGTGGAAGACCCACTATAATCCAAAAGTTATACCTATGAAATTTATATTTATTAAATAAAGCTTTCTATTAAAAAAAGAACCTATTAGTGACTTCAGAGGACTCATACAAACAGATTTGGTTCCTGATGACCAGCAAATTTAAATCTGAATGTTATTGTATATGTGTGTGTGTGCACCTATGTTTCTTTGAGTGCATGTCTGTACACATATGCATGGAAGAAAGAAATGACTTACAAAGAAATGCACCAAGATTTTCCCCCTTACCTAAATGGGTTTAGGATCTAGGTTAACCCACATTCTTGCCAGTACAAAGAAAAGTAGATTAGCAGTTTTCTCTAAACATGTCAATTAATATGAAAGTTATTTTGTGAAGTCTCCTTTCTACCTTGTTTCCAAAATGTTCAAATTTCAAAGGTCAATCGCTTATTAACTCTTAGCAAGAGAAGAGCCTAACAGACAGCAGGTAAAGTCCACTTCCTGACCAGAGTTTGAACACTGGTGTGATCCATCATGGTGTTGAGGGGCAACATGACTGTCTTGATGGCTACTACAAATGAGTCAGTCATCACTGAACTTGAGCAAATAAATTGCATCGACACTGAGCACATTATAGGCAAGCCCGCTCTGGCTAATCAAATGGATGTGAAACCTCAATTAAAGTTCTTCCTCTGGCTAATTCTCCTGTTGCAAGGAGATAGTTTTGTTAACATTAGCAAATTAGCTCTGGCTGCATCATCATTTTTTTCTATTCAACAGTAACAAAGTTAATTTAAAACTTTTCATACACTCATTATAGAAAAGCTAGAAAATGAAATAAAATGACCCAATGAAAATATTATTAATCCTCCACCCATTTTACTAGAATATTCTTCCCTTTTATCTATGCAAAATATATATGTATGTTTATATATTTACCATTTAAAAATCCAATACATAACATAAAAATTAAACTAAAAACCTTGTGGGTAGCTAAGCCACTTTGGGTTTTATGGCAGTGTAAGTTGGAGGGTGCAACCAAGGGCCCCCATGGGTACTTTGAATTGCAAGGGCAAGTCCATGAAACTGAACACTATATGGTGACATTTATCAACAACTATGTCTACATTTTCACAGATCCTAGAAATAAACATAATACTTTTCATGTATTTAATAGGTTCAATTTGTAGCAAAATATATTGATACCATACTTGCATACAAGACTTGCTTCAGGGTGTAACAGCATTCACCATCAAATAGCAAGCTAATAAAAACTGTAACAGAAACAGTTTTACGACCCTCTATTGACTTGTGTTTTACATTATATTATCTTATTGCAGACATCTGAATTAAAGGTTAACAAACACTATTTAATGGGTTGTCTAGATGAATGTACAGTGCATGAATACATGCTTCTTGCAATTTCTATCAGTTTTAATAGTACACATGTTTTATGATTTGGGTTAAGACAATTATAAGTGGGTGATGGCTCTTGACTGACTCTTTTAAGGAATATGAAATAGCGCATTTTGTTAGACTTCCTCCAATTAAGTGCATCTCTGCCATTAAAGCAATCTGTCATCATTTAACAATGTCATTAACATCTACAATATAACTCACAGGAGCTTTGTTCTTCTTTCAAAATTAGTAGTACATACATTTATATAGAAAGCTTGAAATATAAAAATAAATTTAAGAAGCCTTCAACCCTAAGCTATACAAATATTTTTAAATGGGTTATAGAGAAAGTCTGATTTTACTAATAAAGCCCATAGAAATTATATATCCATAAAAGTGGATTAATGATATAAAATATGAATTTTTCTTTTTAATGTAGTAATCAAGAAATACAATTTACTATACTGCTAAATGTATTTGAACTAATAGAAATAATTTAAATTATTGGGCTAGTCAAAGTAAAAATCAGGGTAGAAGATTTAAGATTTTATGTATAAATGATTTTCATTCTTCAGAAGTATTTTGGAAATTTTTTAATTCATAAAAATATTATATTAAATGGCTAAAAAAGATAAAATTTTATTAGTAAGTTTATATGGTAATATCCAACTTTAAATTGCTAAAATATATCTTTTTTACTACTGTGGCTTCAGTAAATAGGGTAAGATTCAATTAATAATACATGCAAAGAGAAAGTTTATGTTCATAAAGCAGAGATTCTCTTCCAAGAAAAGTATTTCTTTCTACTTATATTCACACAAAAGTATACACTGCTATCTAATATGAATTAGAAATTGAACTTTGTTTACTATATGCTAAGGTGGTCAACATTTATGAAGGCTCTCAGATTTATCAAATTTTTCTCATTGATAATTATCTTAATACAAAATATCAAATGAGACCTAATAATTTTTCAGATTAAAAAGGGTATTTTCTTTGGTATTGCCACTCTCTTGCATTTTATTAGAGTAGTCTACTAAACATTCAGTTAGTTGCTGTCATGTCTTTTGTTCCTTAATAGAACATACGTTTCTTTAAAATATGCAGTAATCAATATTTTGTATCTCTCCAAAATTTTTTCAGACCTTCACCCAGCACCTGATGGGTTACAATTTCTAAATAAATAAATGTTCTGTAATTATCTTACATATAGCATGTACAAAATTAACTCACTGTCTCCACCTCAATAGTTCTTCCTCCTCATGTTTCTCATCTTGGTAGTTTGCACCCTCCTCCCCTCCTAAGGGAAACATCTGGGAGTCATTCTCAACTCTTGCTTATTTGTCTCAGATTCATTCAAACTCTTACCTCAATTAGAAAATCCTAACATTTCTTAAATATGGCTTCTCTTTTCTATTCCCATGGCCACCATCTCAAGCTAGGCCCTTGTTTCATTGGCATTCATCCTAATAGTTCGGTTGCTCCATACTTTGCTGGTTCTAATATCTGGGGCATATGTGAGTCCTATTTCCTGCATCTAACACCATGGTCCTGGTCAGTTGGTCCATGTCTCCAGGCCTGAGGTGTTCTCCCTTTACCTCCCCTTCCCAGTGCCTCCAATGGAAGAACATTCATCAAGGATTTTGCATCCAGAGTTTCTTCCCCTAGACAATGAATTCTGACATAGATACAGTTGATGCTGAAAATCAGGTGGAAGTGGAGAAAAATACAGAACTTATTAATCAGGTATTGTGACTCCAACACACATTCAAAAATCTCTCTGCAAGAGTAGATGCAGTTCAAAAATCTGAAGTTAAAATCAGAAAACCAAGTTATTGGACTATGTATAGAAAACCTCATGTCAGCTTCTAGGGTTTTTCATTTTTATAAAAGATTATTTTATTTATTTGAAAGGCAAAGTTAGAAAGAGAAAGAGGTATTCTATCCACTGGTTGACTCCTGAAATTACCACAATGGTCAGAGCTGGTCTCCTTGTGGGTACAGGTGCCTAGGCACTTGGGCCATCTTCTGCTGCTTTCCCAGGTGCATTTGCAGGGAGCGGGATAAAAAATGGAACAGCTGAGATTGGAACCAGTGTCCATATGGGATGCCAGTGCTGCAGCCCATATCTTTAACCTGCTGTGCCATAGTGCCAATGCCAATTCTAGTGCTTTTCAAACAAGTGACACAAAAAGCAAAACAAAATAGGGGATTAATACCCCTCTATTTCATGGAATTGCTGCCGACCTTTTTAGGTTTAAAATTCTGATAGATTCCAAAAGTTACCATACCTTTATTTGTGGCTTTATTGACTATTTATCAAGATAATGTCAGATGCAGGGAAAATTAACTGCTTAACCAGATTTCCAAGTTTGTGTATTTTATTGGTATATGAAAACATGCAAATATATTGTAGAGACTTCATAATTAGAATTTCATATATTTATGACATTTGAAGCTGAATGCTCTATTGAATTTTCTTTGATTTATAGACTCAGCACTTTTATTATAGGCTTTGTAAGATATACAAGAAAAAATATTGTAATCAATTGACCAAAATTGTGTCCTGAATGCATGGTTTTATATACCTGGCCTACATGTTGTGCCTCTTCTACATTTGCCTCTTCCTTCCCATTAACCTGAACTCTTGATTGTTGAAATGTGACCAAAATAAGATACTTTCTAAGCTAGGACTTTTCATTTGTGATATTTAATAATAACATAGGATTGCTGTTTTCTCTTTAATCAATTGAAAACAGATGGAGGCTAAAAAATGATTTTTCCTTAAAAGTGAATTGTCAGAACTGTTGTTAAAAACTTCCTTTTGTATACGATAATTCACTTGGTATCTGTAAAGACAGGAGTTTGAAATATATGTTTAAATATAGAAAATCTTGGGAAAAATAAGATAGGGTGGAAAAGTACTTAGTAAACTACAATTTTAAAAAATTCCAATGTTTTCATTCCACAATTGTGTTTTCTCTGGTACAGAATAGTTATTTTGGGGAATATATGAGAAAGCGGATTGCTTCACCTTACACCAACCATCACTGGGAGAGAAGACAAGAAGTATGGTGTCAAGGTTTATTTATAGTACCCAGATCAACTTCTACAAAAATCCCTTGAGTATATTAGTATCAGAATCATGAATAAATTGGAACAATTTTACATCTGTGCTAGTTGATGATCTTGCTCAATATTTTATCTTACTTGCACTCCCAGAATTTTCTGTAAACTCAGTTACTTGGTTTGCAGTGTTTTCATCATCTTTTAATATATTTTTTAATTTAGTTTGCAGATTCTATTTGATGAGGAAATAATCAATTTTGGAAGTAATTTTAAAATGTTATAGAGAGATGAGCTAACACAGCTTATGATTGTTAGATCTGGGGTACTTTAGTCATGGAATAATCTTAAGTATTAGTGTAAGATTTGCTGAATGACATTAGCTCTATGAATATGTAATAGTCACATGGCAAACATTTTTGCATCTCTTTTGTGCCTGAATTGACAAACATTTAAATTTTGTGTTGCAATTCTGCTTTTCTAGTTAATAAAAAGCTGTTTCAGAAAAACAACGAAACAAAAAAATGAAGCCATAATATTCTGTGGTACTGAGGGCAATTTTATGCAATCCATTCAATATTCATGAATGGGTATTTCTCAAATTTGCCCCCACAGCAACCATTCTGCAACCTTCATCTCTGAATTCTTCCCAAAGTACTGCCATTTTTTGAATTATCCCCATCAGGAGTGACAAAATTCATTCATGATGGAATCAAAATTCTTAATCTGGTTTAGGAGATAAACCTAAAACATTAACATATACTACATTAGGACTGCCTTAATCCATTTTCAGTTGCTACAACTGAATACCACAAACTTGCTCATGTTAGTGACCCAGAAAGTGGGAATTCCTCCCCTATCCTTTCTGGTTAATTAAAGAAGCAGAGAAAGCAAGAAAGGAAAATACTATTTGTGTTCTCTAGGTGCATTTGTGTAATAGAAGTTCAAACAATGTTCTCATGGCTTCAGTATCATTAGATGATTATACACAAAAGGAGTCTGAGACTCATGGAAATAAGAAATGTATGAAGTTTTCAATACAAAGTAGGGTGGAATCTAAACAGAAATTAATCTAAGTCAAGATCCAGGTTCTTCCTACTTCATCACACTGTCTCATAGGTAGCAGAGAAGACATCCTCACTGTAACTGAGATTAAAAATTCAGCTCAGTATGTCTTGAGATTTAATACAAATAAGTGACCAAAAGGAATAAAACCACTTTAAGAAGAAATTTTACATATCTGGGGTTAAATTGTGGTCCTCAACTTTGTTAATAATGCTTGCAAAACATGGTATCATGAAACTCATTAGAGTAATCAAATAAGAGTCCACAACATTTTTCAAACGTCAAGAGCAAAAATAAAACCTGCAAATTTATAATGAACCTGTCTAAAGGGAAGGGGTTGATCATATACTTGTGTGACATACTTTGCTAACTTAGGATCAATGATTTTATCGTAGTAAACCAAAATTTTCATTTAGAAACTAACTCTATTCATGACCTTTAGTAGTACTGAATTGAGAATTAAAAACGTAAACATACTTGTACATATATTTTTCACTGTAACAAAGCCACTTAGACAGCCTTATTAAATTGTATTTGCTAATTCATAGACTCTTAACCCAAACCTGTGGGTTTTATGATGAACTGCCAATTTCAGCTTTAAGTTATAAATTTAAGTGAAGAAAATGTCATACTTGGCAACTTACTTAACCATTTAGTCACTCATTTACTTATTTGTTCAATGAGAATTTGAAGATCTAAAATGGGCCAAGCCTACATTAGTGGTGAAAGATATGGAAGAGAACAATTAGGATGTAGGGAACCATCGTTTCTGCCTTTATTTTCCTAGCTGGTTTTGGAAGTGAGCCAGGAGGAGAAGAGAACCAAGTAACATCAGCATGATGCAATGAGTATCTTCATACAGGTTGGGAAGGAAGCACTTAATGAAGGACATACCTTAATCGAAGGAGCCACTGATGCTTTCTGGAGGTAGAAATACAGGAGCTAAAAGCTGAAAAATGATTACACTGAGGCCAAGATAGGTGAGGGAAATTGATGGAGAAGAGGTGGACTCCAGAGAGAACAACAAAATAAAGTAAACCATGGTCTGGTGTTCCACAGTGGCTTTGATAACACTCACTAGGGCCTGTCTCTGGAAGAATAATCAAAATGTCTTGTGGATTTCAGTTGAATTACCACTTATTATCAAAGTTGTTCACTATTTTCATGGACTAAATTGTGTATTAAGAGCAATCAACATCAGATGTAGGAGCAAATGCTTGTTCAATATTAAAATTAAATTTAGGGGATCTCATTCCCCATTATCTATTAAGAATTACAAGTTCCAATTTAATTGAGAATTCCGTGTTAATCACATGCTTTATAATGAGATTGTTAGCTCCGGCCTTAACAGCAATGCTTTAACTCCTTAGTGCACTCACTAAGTTGACATTTTTCCCCACTGCATCACACCTCATATAATGCAATTTTTAAAAAGCAGGTGAGGAAGAGTATCACTTATTGTTTAATTTGTCCAATAGATGTTCTCCCTGCTTATAACTTTCTGACATGAAGAGGTATACCACAGAGAATAAAGAAAACATTAGCCATAAAAGAGGAGCTACTCACTTCTCTGCAATTCAAACAGATTCTATCTCCATATTATGCTAGAACAAAGGAATGACTACAAAGTAAGCTATTATTTATCACCTTTGATTGCTAAACTCATTGAAAAGTACTAATTTTCACATGGATATATGCCATCATCAACTTGGTAAAGGTATATGATCTTCAACTTACTTAGGAAATCGAGGCTTAACATGGCTAATTAACAATGGTATAGAATTCAGACTCAGACAAATGGCCCAAAGTCTGCAATAATGACCTACATACTACCATATGCCAGGTATTAGAAGGAAGAGAAAAGGAATTTCTTTAAAGTGAAACATTATTTGAGTTTTAAGAATGAGTGGCAAAACAATAAAATGTAAGACACAAAACACAGTCTTGAGTCTTGTAGATTCTGAGCAACTTCTGCATGTATTTAACAAGAAAGGAAATCCAAATGGTAACCGAAACACTGCCTGTTACCTCTGCTTTCTCAAACTCTGGCTGTAAAGAAATATTTGCATCATAATATTATGGAAACATAGTAAACTCATCATAAGGTTGTTTTATTGGAGGAACAATTCTTTCAAAGAAAATAGAGATGAAAGAACAGATGCACAATAAAAAGAAACTGCACACTTTATTTGTTCCTATTCTGATTGCCCACATGGTCTCCTATGAGAATGTCACTACTTCTTGTTCTGGTTACCTCACAGCACACCACTAAACAAAATTATGATATCCAGTGGCTATTTTAAATATACACAAAAAGTACTTTATTCACAGAGAATGTTGAAAATTTCAGTCCTTAACTCACAACTGTTTTTGCTGCAATATTTGTGACTACTCAAAAGCCCAATCATAATTTCTAATTTATACAACTGCTAAATCTTTTCTATATTAATGAACTACACTTATATTCATGCCTCTAGGAAGTAATTAAGTTTACCTCCACCTTAAAATAGGGAAAGAGAGTAAGAGACCCACGTAAACTACTTAAGAGTAAAAAGACATGAAGCAAAACGAACAACTTGAACATGGTTAATTCTGATCTGCTCTCCAAGCGGTCACTGAAATGACTGCCTATGTATAGAAGTAGAGAGAAGTGCATCACCCCTGGACATTGTCCATGTGCCTATCACACAGAAAGGATGGAGGGCCAGCTCAGTCCATTTCCACTGTAGGGAACCAGCAAAGTGAGCGGACAGAATCCCAGCAGATATCCCTGACATCTTCTAATTTGATTAGGTGAGGACTGCCCTTACCTCTGTTTGTAGACTCCAGATCACTGTGAATGACCAGAGATCACACGACAGAGTTGTTCTCCTACTGCACTCAACCAAGAATGAGGATACCTCCATGTCTACCTCCTACTGAGTACAGCTATAGTGAATGTAAGACCCAATCTGCAAATTCTCTGACACTTCCCATTGTTTTGCAATTGCTCTGCTGGGATACACATATTCTATTCACTCACACAGATCCACTTTTCAGAGTGCCATATATTGTGTGTGTTTTATGTGTTTTTGGTTTCTGTCTTGTGCTTGCTGAGGAGTGGTATATGTTTGTTAGTATTGGAATACTGGATGGATTTGGTATAACAAAGTGTGATTCTACATTTGACTCCATCCTATGTCCAGCTGAGAGAATGAGGAGGAAGTTCATAGTTGGTGATGGTTTTACTTTATCATCTCAGAAATTCTGTTATCCAGGTTGAGGATGATCATAGTAGGGAAACTATTGTACTAAAAACATCCCAGCATTTGCAGGAGCGTTGCCCTCCATTTTTCTTTGGCTGGCTACTTTTCTCATGACTTTCTGCTGGGGAAGGCAAAGTGAAGGCAGATCAAGAAAATAAAACACACAGAGAAACCAAAGGAATGATAGGAATTTCTAAATTTAAAGAGGAATTCAGCAGAAAAAAACTAAGAAAGGAAGAAGAAAAGAGGAGGAGGAAAGGGAAAAGAAGGACAAAGAGGAAAAAGAAAAAATATTGTTGATATGAAGCTCTGAGCTGAAGGAAGGAATGGACCAAATATCAGGGTTTTGTGAGGAACCCTTTCTCCTTCTTTCCTTGTTAATTTTCTAATCACAAAGAATAATCTGGTAATAAGAAACAAAGCGATCAGTGTGCTTAAAAGATTGATTTAAAAACCTGACTTAAGCCGTGGACCACAAGATTATCCCTGGTAGTTTAAAATGAATCAGACAAGTGATGTCCACTCAGGCACGACTCCCACACAGCCCTGGGCAGCTAAGTCCAGGGTTGAGGGGGCCATAGAGACACATCTTCTGTGCCTGCAGTTGGTGCTGAAAAACAAGAGAGGAAAAGTTCAGAGGGACAATCTCCTAACTCATGGAGTTAGCTAATGACCTGTCTGGAGAATGGGGAGATGAGCCTTCAAGGAGACCCTGAGTGTCACCAAACAACCCTTAAAGAAGGAGCCCTGAGGCAATGGGAGAGAACCACATGTTAGAAGGGCTGGAACCAAGAGGCAGTGAGGAAGCAAACTCAGGGCAAAGGGGATGAAAGCGCAAGACCCAGTGGAAGGAACCATGAGGCAGAACAAGAGGAACCACAAGATATAGGGGAAGGAACCACAAAGCAGAGAGAAAAGAGAAACAAGGCGGAGGGAAAGGAGAAATGAGGCAGAGTCGACTGGACCAAGAGGCAAAGGAGTTGGAATTATTCCATCAACCCATAAACATATTGGCCACAATATATTTAAATGATCCATATGTTTTGATACATTCTTGGAATTTTAATGATGGGTGAAAGCATACATATACTCAGTAGGGAAACAAATTTTAGATACATATTATCTCTAAAGCAAAAGAAAAATCAGGCTGTCCTTGACTTTTTTCTGTTCTGAACATTAACCATCCAAGACAAAAAGCAGCCACATTTATTGCAGTTTGAACAGGAAGCTTGTTGCTAATTTAAAGAGCAATGCAAACGCATTGCTACTACTTTGTAAGAAAGATAGGAACACATTGCCAAGTATGCAGGGCTCAGAAAACGTACCATCTGTATTGTATTCCTTAGAAATTATTCAAGGTCACTTTCCAGCTGATGGAGACATGAATCTGACAAACTTAGAAACGTGAGCCCTTATAAAGAAACATTAATAATCATAAAAAATTACATGCACACTTTTGCTTCAATAATTCTTATAAATACATCCATCAAATTTAGTGCATCATAATAAATACTAAAAGAGAAAATATAAACTCCAAAAGTGAATACTAACCTGGATTTTGAAATTCAGAATTGTGTTATGATGGACCTGAAATTTTAACAAGGGGGAGAGAAGCAACTGACAGAAATGCAGCTATATTAAATTTCTGTGGAATCATTAAAAATTACATCACTTTTACTTTAATAATTTGAAAATGTTTTTAATATCTTAAATACTACTATATATATAACACTGCTATATCTATAACATATCTTTGATCCATATTTCAAGGAACCAAAAAGCTAAGAAAAATGAAACCCCTGAATATTTTATTATTCTCCACAGACATCTTAAGACTACTTTGTTTAAATACAAAATCCTTTGTAATTTTGGTTGCTGTCTTGAATGGAATATTATGTTTTGCTAAATTTTCTGGTTGCTTGTTACTACTGACTTTAATTAATGATTGTTATATATAAATCTTATACGTGGGACCAGTCTTACATCAGCAATATCAGCTAAATTAAAAAGCAATGGGGAAAAAACTTTAAAGAACTCAGAAAGGCATAATTCAGAACCTACAACCAGACAAATAATATTAGAATATGGGAATGAAAAAAAGACATTTACCAGTTACAGACTGACAAATACGCTGACGTATTTTTTGCTGTATTAGTAGTTTAATTGTCATCAAGTATTATGGCTTGCCCTCGTACAAAGTCTTCCAATAGCTAGTAAAATGTTTATAGTTTTAAAATTTTTATGATACATATTTATGGCATATGATGTGATAATATTGTAATATATACAGTGTATAATGTTCAAATCAAGGTAAACAGCATTTTCATCTCCTTAAACATTTGTCATCTCTTTGTGTTAGAAACCTTTGAACTCCTCTTCTAGTTATTTACAATATGTATAATAAATTATAAACGTTAGACACCCTATCACACTATAAAACACTGGTACTATTTGTTCTTACTTAACCATGTTTTGTTTTCTGTTGCCTGAGCTTTTTCTATTTCTCCTTCCACCCCCTTTCCCATGCCCAGCCTCTAGTCATCACTATTCTACTCTCTTCACCCTCCACATATGGATGAGAATATATAGTATTTGCCTTTCTATGTTGGCCTGAAGTATTATTAAAGGATATAGTTTAGCAAGAGGAAGAATGGATTCAGGAGGAAATAACAATAAGAAATAATAAAAACCTATTTAAAATCAGTAATAAATATAACTAAGTTTTAAAAGTATGTTCATCAGCAAGTAAGATTTTAGATGATATCTATATGGGAAGTAGGGATTTGAGGGATAAAAAGAAGCAAAAGTATGTCACAGTCCCTGACTTATGCAAAAGGGGAATGACGATAAAGACTAGATTATGATGGAAAAATATAGGCTCAATTATGTTTCATAACAATCTTAAAGACCCTCTTCTTTTCTTTCCCAGCTGTGTTGGTGTATTCAGTATGGCTGGGGCAAAAGAGGCAACCTACAAGTTCGGGAGGTTGACACAGAGACTGAGCAAATGGATAAATGTACTGAAGTTAGTTGGAGCAAGCTTTCTCTTCGTTAGAGAAACAAGTTACAAGTATGGATGGAGAAAATGCTAGAGCAGACTTTGTGGTGTTGTGTTGGTATTGGTTGGGGTATTAGTGTAAATGCATGTTTTTTAATACATAATAAATATAGAAGTACACATGGGCATGCTTATTTTTAAGCTCTGTCCTGGAATCAGTGACACCTCAGTAATAATGAGCACACTGAGTACCGAAACCTTGGTTTGCACATCCTCCCTCCTTCCCCTCTAGTAAAGAGTCACGTAGCCTTGGAGAAGTGGCTGTGACAGAAAATAAGCAACTGTTCAAAGAATGAAGGGAGCATATTATTAGAAAAAAAAATGCAAAAATGATCTTGCAAGGCCAAATGTTAGATAATAGAGCTACCAAGACAAATAATGATAATAATGAATCATAACTCTTGAATAAATAGGAGTCTGTGACTCTGCACTAATATTTTAAACATGAAAAATAAATGGGAAAACTAGAAAGCTTTGTCATATCACAGAATGCCAAGTAATAAATCTGGAAGGAAAGATGGAATCAAAAAATATCCTCGAGAAAACATACTACTTTATTTCAAGCAAATATCTGCAGTGGATGCTAAAATTATGGATGAGACTTTGATGAAGTACAGGATAGTCATAAAGTAACTCTCTGAAAAATATTTACCGATTACTAATTAACCAAAATATTTTTAAAATTTTAGTAGAGAAACCTAGCAGATATCATCTTGATAAAGATCATATAACATATATCATCATTATTGGTCTCTTTCATGATGTACTAAGCCCAGAGTATCACTATAAGCAAAATATGGCCTAACTCTAACCATGAAGAAACAAGTCAAATGTCATTATTGACAAGATTAAGGAGCTGCTTCAATTGAGAGAGACTATAGAGAAATGATGACTAAACATATTACATGATACGTGATTGGACTCTGGCCTGGGAAAAGTAGCTACGGTGGGCATTGCTGGGAGAATCTATAAAATTTGAATGGTTACATTGTATTCATACTGGTTTTCTGATATCCATGGCTCTAATATGTTATATAGGATAGTGTCCATGCTTGAAGTACATGCTGACATATCAAGGAGTAATGGGGCATTTATTCTTGTGTGTGCGCGTGTGTGTGTGCATGCACACCCTTGCACCTGTGTATGTGTCTGTGTGTTACACAGAAAGCTGTTTGAATAAACACACAGAAAATTAATAATTTGGTGGGGACTGAACTTAAGGTAACTATGATAGATTTTAAGCTTACCTTTAGTAATTTACTTTCATGCAGAGTAATATATTCAGGCAATAAATAAATATTCAAAAATTAATTCATAAAAAGACTTGAAAGATATTTTATCCATAGCTAATACTAATTTTCTATAAGAAGTTTATTTTTCTGTCTTGCTTTAATACTTTTTTCTTATAATACACATTTATTACGTTAATAATCAGAAAAATATAGATACTATTTTAAATAGATATTATATTACCAAAAGGAAAAAGCCAAAACACTCCTGGGTCAAAATCTTACACGGTTACATAATCTAGATTCAGTCCCCCCAAAATTTAGATACAATATAATATGGGATTTCCTCAAAAAATTCAGTTCCTCCAAAGGTGAAGGAAGGAAAAGTTTAGTGGCCTGAAGATCTATACTCTAGCTCTGCTCCACTGAGCATTACCTTTTCATGGAGACCTTGTGTATATTCCTGCTCTGGATCCATGAGTTGTGCCAAGGAGCATTCGATGAGTATAAGGAACTGTGGCTAAAGATTCCTGAGAGCACACTAGGCCTGAAATTCAGAGAGGTCAGCATGTGTTTATAGAAATTCAGGTTTTAATTAGCCAATGCTCCCAGGTCACAAGGGACAATAATAAACAATATTTATCATCCCTTCTGCACAGGGCATAAGGCTGAGCATGGAACAAAGCAGCCAGACCAACCCTGGCAATTAATAGTAAAATTAAGATCATCCTGAGACATACTCACTACACATAGTAGCCAGGAATGAATATCGTAACAGAGACTCCATCATCACACTTCCACTAGTATGACAAAAAAGTAACCAACTGATGACAATCAGAATTAAAGTAAACTTTCAACAGTTTCAGTGTACACATATGCTAGATATGCTTTTGAAAAAGCACATTTCTGAGTTATTTGAAAAATCGTGACAATAACTCTGCATGAATCTAAAAAGAAAATTATGTCCGTGCTGTATCTAACATAATAACACAGAATCTCATTTGAACATTTCAAAACACTCATGAAAAGTTAAAATGCTGCAAAACAAGAAATTCCCTTTATAAAATTCAGCTTCTCAAATATTTGGTAGTTAAAGGAAAACCAAGTCATACTCAAAGCACAAAATGCTACTTAAAGCATGTTGATGACTCCCCATCATTTAAATGCTGTTATTTGTTTCTTCATTCTTTAATATACTTATTTCAGAATTATGGGCATTGATCATATTTCATGAAGAGACTCCTATAGACAACTTAGGGTATGAACAACACTGTAGGTGCAAGATATAAATATGAAAAGAACAGTGGTATTTCTGTAAAAACCAGTCTAGTAAAAACCAGAGGCAACATCACCTCATTGATGTCACCACAATTGTCTACTTTGTCAAGTGAATTTTGTCAAAGAAAAATCAAGGATAATGATGGAATCTGGGAGAGGAATTCCTGGTACATTCTACTGGACAACATGACGTGTTGAATTACAGTGTTCATCCAAAGCTTGTCTAGCAATGAAGATGTTTGAAATGATTTTCTTCTGTCAGCTATAAACTTAGTAAGTCAAATGCGCTTAAAATCTGGTATGGCCAAAAATCTACTTAAGATATGGACTTTGTCATTAAGAAAAATCAATGTTTAACAGAAACCCAAAATTAAACTGTACTCCTTCAGCTGCTAGTAGTCCGTGAGGCAGACAGGCAAACACCTTCCCATCAGATCATCTGTGAAAGCAAAATGCCTTCTACCAATGTCCAAAACAAATCCCTCTTACCAAGATGCAAAGCAGACTCTAACAGTGAAACTGTTGTTCGAATATGGAGGAAATTTACCCCAAATATACCACAGACAAAATAAGGAAAGTCTAAAAAATGGGGGGCAGGGGAGGAACGTGTAAGAAGACTTGCCACACCACTGCCTTCTGGCTCAGATCGTTGTGACATCCAGAATCACTGGACTTCTTTCTTTGATGGATCTGTGTTGCTTTTATGGTAAACATCAACCCAGTCCCCAGGAAAGCATGGGGAAATGAGCTAATAATTGTTGATTAACTGAATGAATTAAGCTTTCTATGTTAATTCACAAATAGAAACTCAGAAGCAATAGAAGACTGGCCTTGGCACAATGTTTCTGTGAGATTTATCCCCAACCAAGACAGTGTTAGCCCTAGAGGCCAGGAGAGGAGAGGCCATGGAACAGTGAGTCTTAGAGAAATGGACACCAGCATGTATTTTTCAGCACTGGTTCCCAAAACCACTCCAGAGAAAAAACACAGAAACACTGGATACTGGGAATCGTGCTCTGAGCTGTAGAATCAACCTGCTCTTCAACCCCAGCTCTGAAAAGAACCATCTTAACTCAGAGTTAAGCTCTCTTGTGAAAATAATCTAGGATAGGCATCAAGACAAACCTGAGAGAAAGGCACACAGCATCTTCCATAGCATGTAAAAGTATATGACATGGGGACCAATGCTGTGGTGCAACAGGTAACTGCCCTGGCCTGAAACATTGGCATCTCATATGGGCGCCAGTTCAAAACCCGGCTGCTCCACTTCCCATCCAGCTCTCTGCTATGGCCTGGGATAGCAAGAGATGGCCCAAGTCCTTGGGCCCCTGCACCCACGTAGGAAAACCTGGAAGAAGCTCCTGGCTTCAGATTGATGCACCTCCGGCCGTTGCAGCCAATTGGGGAGTGAACCAGCGGACGGAAGACCTTTCTCTCTCTCTCTCTCTTTCTGCCTCTCTTCGATCTGTGTAACTCTGACTTTCAAATACATAAATAAATCTTTTTAAAAATAGTATATTACATGGAAAAGAAAGCCAGGATGAAATAAGAAACTGAGATAAAAGAAAACAGAATGGGATGCACAAAAAGATCCACAGATATGCCAAATTTCCAAATAGACACAGTCAAAGATAGAATCTATTGACTTGAGAGATGGAAGTAATACTCCAGGAATGAAGAGCAAAGTGAGAAAAATACTTGATATTCTACAGAAATAGAACTTGATAAAAGGGTTCACATGAATGCAGTGTACTAAGGAAGTGATCTCAGCAAAAACCTGTAAGGGAGGAAGAAATCAAAAAGATCAAGTAGGAATGTAAATCCACAGGATGTCTAGAGCCCTATGAAAGACAGCTTGCAAAATTATGATAGACAGCTAGTGTCACCTTGAGACAAAAGCATTGGGCTTTTTAATCTCTAAATATATTAGTCATTGACTATTGGTCATTCTCTGATCAAAGCAGCCTCAAGAAAAGTTTGCCAAAGAAAAGTTACAGGTGCAAACCATCAACAGTAATTCAGGTAGCAGTAGGTTGAGGGGGGGAGGGGGCAGTCAAAGTGATACTTTAAATCATTAACAATAACAGCTACTAATAGAAAATATAAACAAATAAACAAAAGTTAAATGACAGGAAGGGTGAATACAGAATTTACAGAATTTTCATATCCAGATCCCCTCTTTGAATCAGACTTTAACACTGCCATATACCCGCAGATGCAGTATCTTGAAGTCATTATTTAATAAAAAGAGAAAGTGAAAATAACAGATGATCCCAGCTTATTTTTTGAGTTTAAAATGGAACAAGGGCAATATATATTTAGCAAAATCGTATTTTGAATCTTGGCTATTGGTCTTTTCCAAAGCTAGCAATATACAAGCCTGGAACTCCCTAGAGATGCTGGGCAACTCCAGGAAGCAGCAGTCCTCAAGTGAGCATGAGAGGATACAGCAGATGCTCTACAGTGTACAGTGTTGCCAGCAACACAGCTCCTTTCTCCCTAAGGAAGGGGGGTACAGGTATTCAACAAATAATATGATGTGTTCAAAACTTTATCATAAAATGGGCTTTGGGGCCTATGTTGTGGTGCAGTGAATTAAGCCACAACTTGCAACGCAGCCATCCCATGTGGGTGCTAGTTCAAGTCATGGCTGCGCCATTCTCATTCAGCCCCCTGCTAATGTGCCTGGGAAAGCAGCAAAAGACAGTCCAAGTCCCTGGGCCCCTGCACTCAAACAGGTGACCCTGATAGAGTTCCAGGCTCCTGACTTTGGCCCCAGCCCCAGCCATTGCAGCCTTTGGGGGAGTTAACCTGAAGATAGACAATCTCTCACGAGTGCTCTCTCATTCTCTCTCTTTCTCTCTCTCCCTTTGTCACCCTCTCTCCCTCTCTCTGTATCTCTGTGTTTCAAATAAAATAAATCTTAAATAAACAAATAAAAAAGGTTTATGCCAGATGATTTTGCCATACTGTATGTTTTGAGCATTTTTATAGTAGGCAAGGCTAAGCTAGCATCTGTATTCCATAGATAACACATGCCATCAAACAGCAGAACCGATGTCAGAAGATTCTACTTAGGTAAAAGAAAATAATGTTTATATAAGTCACTAGATTGGTCTTTAACAACAAAATCAGTGTATATGGACAACAAGGATACCAGAAAAAGATATCACAAGAAAAGGACAACTTCATCCAAATTCACATTACAAAAATATAAAAATTCTAAACAGTATAACAGTAAGTCAAATCTAGCATTATATAAAATGAATTATATCATGATATAGAAGCTTCCAAAATTAAAACCCTAATAGGATGTTTTAGGTGATTAAACTGATTTTAAGGTCTATATAGAAGAAAATGAAAAGAAGCTAAGAAATTTTTGAAAAAACAGTACATCCTTCAAAAATATGTATTAAGTGATCCCTATTTTTTTTTTTTTTTTTTGACAAGCAGCATGGACAGTGAGAGAGACAGAGAGAAAGGTCTTCCTTTGCCGTTGGTTCACCTTCCAATGGCCACCGCGGCTGGCGCGCTGCGGCCGGCGCACCGCGCTGATCCGAAGGCAGGAGCCAGGTGCTTCTACTGGTCTCCCATGGGGTGCAGAGCCCAAGCACTTGGGCCATCCTCTACTGCACTCCCGGGCCATAGCAGAGAGCTGGACTGGAAGAGGGGCAACCAGGACAGAATCCGGCGCCCCAACCAGGACTAGAACCCGGTGTGCCGGCGTCACAAGGCGGAGGATTAGCCGGTTGAGCCACGGCGCCGGCTAGTGATCCCTATTTTCCAACTAGGAATGTTAATTGTATTCCCTTAGCTATTCACACCATTTATCAATTTTTCCCTTCATTTTCTATATATAGGTCTATTATTATGGGTGCTATAAATAGCTGTAAATAAAATAATTTAGTGTCAAATGATAGAAAAGGACTAATAGATTTAATATTTTTTCATTTGTTTTGCAGAGTTTATTTACAATACCTATCAGTTCAAAAAACAAAATGAAGACAAGTAATGAGCAGTCAATTCACATAAGAATACAACACTTAACATGTATTGAGCACTTACCATGACAGGCACCAACCTATGTACCTTAAGGATTTTTTTAAATCTTCACATTAACTCTATAAAATATCTGCTCATATTATCATACTTTGTGTTTGAGAAAGCGGAGCTTGGCACTATAGTTTAGTTTCCCTCAGCAATGAAGTCTGCATTTGAACTAAAATTCATCTATTTTTAGAGTTCAAGAGCTTTATCAATATGTTCTATAAGGACCATAATCATCACAATCATAACACATTATCACAGTGTATTTAATTTTCAACCTAACTAAGTAAATAGGTACTGGAACAGCAATGGTCAACCATCAAGTTGTGCGGACATACAAAGTCTTTCGGGAGGGCATTCTGGCAGAGATTAAACAGACATTGAAATAGTGTTTACGCTTAAAGGAATTTCTCTTGACAAAATAAGGAGAAATGCAGATATAATTTTATATACAAGGATGTTTACCTCAATGTCGTTTGCCTATAGGAAAAATGTTGAGTTCATCTAAATGGTGCAAAAATTAGGGTACCTTCATAAGATGAATGACTATAAAGCATTAGAATTCAAAATTAAGAAGAGTATGTAATCACATATAACATGATATTTATATAATATTAAGTAATGAAGGAAGGAGAAATAATAGCATATAAAATTAAGCCCCATGCCAAATTTTCTATGAAAAATGTATTTACATATGGCACTATACACATACAATAATTTTTATAAAATATAAGTTATAAATGGATAGCAAAATGAAATTTATTTATGTATCTAGAAAAACTATTGAAATTATGAAATCACTGAAGTAATTTTGAAGAACGAGGTGTTAACTTTTTTCCTAAAACTTGACTGCATTCCCTTATCTTTCGACAGATGTCTATTACTTGGCTAATACATACACATAAACATAACTAAATAAAAATAAAATCAGATTAAAAATAATTTTATTATCTTTTGCATAGAATCCAACTAAAACTTCTAAATATACAAAAGCAGTGCTGTTAGCCTTTCATCTGCCTGTCCTCATCGAAGGAAAATACTAATTAATTTATAGGTAATATTTAAAGTTTATTTTATGCAATGTGTCAGCAGATGCAGTTAAAAGAGAAAAGTGTGTTTTACAATCCTATGAAGGTAATAAATGCCAGACAGATGTAGATACAGTTATGACTTTATGAACACCCGGGGTAACATGCCCAAGGAAAACCTTACACAAATACCAAATGACAAGACGTGTGTTGTAAGCACAGTCAAGGGACTGTTCTAAACTCCATGTGTAATGTAGGTGAGATAGAGGGTTAAAGGCTGCAGGGCAGTGGTCCGACAATAAACCCCCTGCATGTGTAGGGTTTGATGGGGTGTTAATTGAGTAGCAGGTGAACATAAATAGAAAGCACCACGGGTGTGTAGGGGGAGTCTTTTTGTTGATGAGGGAACATAAAAATGCTGAGCTCTGTAATAAGAAATAAATACAATCTGGGGTTTATGTCTCCAACCTCATTCTACCCTCTGTAGTATGGGCACCTCTAGTTGAAAACGCTTGCTAGGGAGTAATAATATGGCTTTTAAAATTTGTGGGTGGTATTGGAAAAAAATCAGATTCCTGAGGCTTATGAAACCTAGGGCTTTGCATCTTGTGTTTTGATTTTGTTTGTTTATGGTTACACACAACATTTTGGTAGGGTCGTTGTTATTTTCTGAATTGACTGGCACAGAATGTCTCAACACATACAGACAGCGGCTGGGTCACTCACCATCAGACATAAAACTCCAACAGAATTTTATCAGGACATAGGCAACAATAAACATAAAATAGAGTGGACAGAAATATGAAGAATGACTTGAGCTTTCTGAAAATCAGGACTGTTTAAAAGAGAAGAGATCTTTCTGTTTAGTTCACCTTGACAGGCTGTATCAGGATATACAAATAAATACTTGAATAAAATATTTTAGGCTCTAATGTTGGAATTTCACTTTGCCAGAAAATCATCTAACACAAACACAACATACACACCACAATGAAGATTTACCTTTCTCTGAGAAATATGTTCAGATGCTTGTACAGTAGCATATTCAATAAAAAGTTGTACATCTGAAGAGAATAAGGACCCTGCCTACTGAATTGTTACTTCTAGTAATGTATGAAATACATTGCATGTGATATTGTTAAGCTATTAAGCTTTAATAAATACAGTTAATATGCTGCCCTTCCTGTGTACTGGGAACTGTGCTAATCACATTACAGGCATCATGTCATTGATTCCCCAAACAATTGGAGTACACTTTTTTTTTGAGACATATACCTGCATTTAATACAGTAAAAGAAAATAAGTCTTTGAGAACAAGTTTTATCATTAATTAAGGAAGCATCTAAGAATACAAGCAATGGAGTTGAACACTTAGACATAACTAAAACTTATGGGACATAAGAATATCCTCCACTTAATATACTAAAATGAAATCAATCTTTGAGAACAATTTTACTATTAACTCACATAACACAACTCTTTGATGACCGAGGTCCTGCCAGGGAAGTTAGTGCACAGCGACTCCTGTTGTTAACTTAACAATTGGCACTCTTATGCATGATGTCAGTGACCACCCGAGGCTCTTGACATGATCTGAATACACTTTTACAGATGCAGATACCAAAAGATCTTTCCTAAAGTCATTGAAATAGTTCTGAAGCCAAATGTTGAATCCAAGTAAACTGATGGAGCACAAATTCTAAATTACTAAGTTATACTTCCTCCCACATGAAGTCTTCAAGTTTGTACAGAGTAGTCACAAAATGAATGCTTTGTTATCACAGGTATTCCTGCTACTGTAACAGAGGAGATAGAATAATAAAAAGTTTACTTCCTTAGAGGTCGAGGACACTGGTTCTCAAATTTTAGCATTCAGATGAGTTATCCTGGAATCTTTTTAAAAATCCCTAAGATGTAAACTGGGATTCTTTGTTCCACAAAGTTCCCAGGTGATGCCTGTGCTACTGCCAGAGACCACACTAAGAAGCAGGTGTGTGGTCTCTGCTTGAGATGGAGTTTGATGAGGTATAAAGCTCCAGTTGTTTCTCTTCGCTTTTTTCCTACACCTTCTTTCTATGAAGTCAAAATCAAGTCCACAACATGCATCTCTACCACCTGCCACTTGCCATTCCTAGCTTACTCTTCCCCAACTCAAAGAAGAAAGCCAAAATTCAAACATAAATAGGAACTTCAAGTCAAATTCTGGGTGGGAAATAACCAATTCAGGGACATGTTAAAAAAAATTGTGTGCCTTCTTTGCATCATATTATAGATTATAGGCTGTTTTTATAAAAGTTTTAAAATAAATCTTATAGCCAAAGCCTATATATCATCAAGTACACAGGAAACAATCAGACTAACAGGCATTTCCAAAATCACCATCTTGAGAATTCTCAGAGCAACCAGCAAGTACAAGAGCCACAAAAAGCAAAATGTTTATTTGCTTAGGAATCAAGATATTGCCCAGAAACCTAAGATCAGTGTAGGTCTTAGGTTTTCCTCTCTCATCCAAACCCATCTCTTCATAGCAAACCATTTAGCACACGCTTAAACTTGACATAACACACAGGATCTCTGTTCCATTTGCCACCGCTTGGCCATTTCTTATTTTACTATAATTGCCTGATATGGAGTGAGGGAAGGTTCCGGTCCACTCTCTGGACTACTTCAGCACTATTCCTGACACTACCACCAGACAACACTTTCAAATTATTCATTTAGTGTCCTTGCTTTGCTTTACATCCTTTAACAGCTCCCTGTGCCATTAAAGTTCAGATTTCCCGGTCCAGCACACACTGCTCATTGTGACCAAACTCATCTGTCTTGGTAGTTCATTCCTTCTGTTAGCTCCCATCACCTTCTTCCCGGACACAGACAGAACGAGAATCAGGGTGCTTTACTCCTTCATGCCTTCTCATGCTATTTTTACCTAGAAGACACCAGCCTTCTCTTCTACTCTCTCTTTCCCAGCCCCGCTTCCTATAGACCCCATCAATTTGCCAATACTCAGCTCAAGAAGTATTCTGACAGATCTGGCAGCTCTCTGAATCCTACCACTAAGATAGAGAAATTACAGTAGGAAAACCAAGATCCTATTGAATACATCACAATAGCACTAGATCACAACTACACTCACAAAGCTCCAAAATATTACTGGTAGGGGCGAAATCAGCAAAAGCCACAAGATACATTTGGTATCAAAACTGTGTGGGGGAAATCAGATGAAAGGCAAAGGAACCAGTGAAAGACCGGAGAGCTGGAAGCACTCAGTTCACACTCAGGTCCTCACTGGAAGGCACAGGGGCCCTTTCTGAGACCAGCAGGTGAAAATAGCAAAGGATTTTCAAAGTCCCAAGCTGAGCATAAGTTAAATAGTCCACAGTAAGGTGTAATAAGCCTAGAGAGTTTTGGAGTCGGGAGCATCGACATTTTGAAAACTGACAAATGGGGGCCAGTGTTGTGGCTTAGCTGGTTAAGTAACTGCCTGCAATGCCAACATCCCTTGTGGCCACTGGTTCCAGTCCTGGAGACTCCACTTTGAGTTTCCTGCTGGTGGACCCTGGGAAGCAATGAAGAAGACCCAGGTAGTTAGGCCCCTGCCATCCAAGTGGAAGACCTGGATGAAGCACTGGCTCCTGGTGGCCTGGCCCAGCCCTGGCCACTGCAGCCATTCTCTCTCTCTGTATACTCTGCTTTTCAATTAAATAAATAATTTTTTTAAACTTTTATTTAACAAATATAAATTTCCAAACTACAGCTTATGGATTACAGTGGCTTCCCCCCACCCATAACTTCCCTCCTACCTGCAACCCTCCCCCTCCCTCTCCCTCTCCCATTTCATTCACATCAAGATTCATTTTCAATTATCTTTATATACAGAAGATCAATTTAGTATATATTAAGTAAAGATTTCAACAGTTTGCACCCACACCAAAACACAAAGTGTAAAGTACTGTTTGAGTACTAGTTATAGCATTAATTCACATTGGACAACACGTTAAGGACAGAGATCCTACATGAGGAGTAAGTACATAGTGACTCCTGTTGTTGACTTAACAAATTGACACTCTTGTTTATGGCGTCAGTAATCACCCGAGGCTCTTGTCATGAGTTGCCAAGGCTATGGAAGCCTTTTGAGTTTGCAGACTCCGATCTTATTTAGACAAGGTCATAGTCAAAGTGGAAGTTCTCTCCTCCCTTCAGAGAATGGTACCTCCTTCTTTGATGGCCCATTCTTTCCACTGGGATCTCACTCGCAGAGATCTTTCATTTAGATTTTTTTTTTTTTTTTTCCATAGTGTCTTGGCTTTCCATGCCTAAAATACTCTCATGGGCTCTTCAGCCAGATCCGAATGCCTTAAGGGCTGATTCTAAGGCCAGAGTGCTGTTTAGGACATCAGCCATTCTATGAGTCTGAAGTGTATCCCACTTTCCATGTTGGATCATTCTCTCCCTTTTTCATTCTATCAGTTAGTACTAGCAGACACTAGTCTTGTTTATGTGATCTCTTTGACTCTTAGTCCTATCAGTGTGATCAATTGTGAACTGAAACTGATCACTTGGACTAGTGAGATGGCATTGGTACATGCCACTTTGATGGGATTGAATTAGAATCCCCTAGCACATTTCTAACTCTACCATTTGGGGCAAGTCCAATTGAGCATGTCCCAAATTGTACATCTCCTCCCTCTTTTATTCCCACTCTTTTATTTAACAGAGATCACTTTTCAGTTAAACACCTAAGAATAATTGTGTGTTAATTACAGAATTCAACCAATAGTATTAAGTAGAACAAACAGAAAAAAATACTAAAAGAGATAAAGTATTAAGTTGTTCATCACATTTAGGATAAGGGCTGATCAAGTCACTGTTTCTCATAGCGTCCATTTCACTTCAACATGTTTTCTTTTTGGTGCTTGGTCAGTTGTCACTGATCAGGGAGAACATATGATATTTGTCCCTCTGGAACTGGCTTATTGCACTCAGCATGATGTTTTCCAGATTCCTCCATTTTGTTGCAAATGACCGGATTTCATTGTTTTTTATGGCTGTACAAAAAAATGGAAAAATTTTCCATGCTCATGGATTGGAAGAATCAATATCATCAAAATGTCCATTCTCCCAAAAGCAATTTATAGATTCAATGCCATGCCAATTAAAATACCAAAGACATTCTTCTCAGATCTGGAAAAAAATGATGCTGAAATTCATATGGAGACACAAGAGACCTCGAATAGCTAAAGCAATCTTGTACAACAAAAACAAAATCGGAGGCATCACAATACCAGATTTCAGGACATACTACAGGGCAGTTGTAATCAAAACAGCATGGTACTGGTACAGAAATAAACCTTTTTTAAAAAAGAAAACTAACAAATAAAACAACTTTCACATAAAAAAGTCTGGTACCGAGGAGAAACTGCTGGAACTATAAAATCACAAAGAGCAGGGCAAGGAGTAGAGGAAGAAAGACAAGACAAGGTCAGGGTAAAGGTGAGAAAAGCAGTAGGGGAGCAAAATCTAAGTTTAAAGCCATTTTTCCTTTACAGAAGCAACAAAAGAGGTAGCTATTCTGGCTAATTCTGTCTGCTAAAAGTGTAAGAAAAGTCATTTCACTTAACAATGAACAGAAGCGAAGGATCACAAAAGGATTCCACATAAAATTAGTGAAAAGAGATGAAAGAGTGAAATAAGTCATTTAGATAATGAAAATAGACCAGGAAAACATGCCCACAAAGCAGATGAAGGACCTAATGTTCCAAAATGAGCTAAAAATAATTCAGAAAATTATAGACTCTATAAATAACAACAAGTATCAGAACTTGAAGACTTGGAAGTGAGATGATTAAAGAAAAGAATGACTTTAAAAGACAGGTAAAAATTTCAGGAAAAAAAAATTAAAAATAAATGAAAAAATAGCTATCTCCAAACTTAAGGAGAAATGCCAAATCAAATAATACAACAGAATATACTTTAAGAGAAACAGAACATGGAAAAGAGAAAGTTTTATAGAAAATAAAATTAATAGGCCGGCGCCGTGGCTTAACAAGCTAATCCTCCGCCTTGCGGCGCCGGCACACCAGGTTCTAGTCCCGGTTGGGGCGCCAGATTCTATCCTGGTTGCCCCTCTTCCAGGCCAGCTCTCTGCTATGGCCTAGGAAGGCAGTGGAGGATGGCGCAAGTCCTTGGGCCCTGCACCCACGTGGGAGACCAGGAGAAGCACCTGGCTCCTGGCTTCAGATCAGCGAGATGCGCCAGCCGCAGCGGCCATTGGAGAGAGAACCAACGGCAAAGGAAGACCTTTCTCTCTGTCTCTCTCTCTCTCACTATCCACTCTGCCTGTCAAAAGAAAAAAGAAAAGAAAAGAAAATTAATAAACATTTTTAAGAAGCATTTAATAGTGATAAATACAGAAGAAAAGATGATACAAACTAAATAATAATACTCTCTGAAGAACAAAAACAAATCAATGAAAAGAACAAACACTAAAAATATAATTCAGGGTAACTTTTAAAAATAATCCTTTCTTTTAAAAATATGTTTCTTTCTGTCAGGAACCCATGTTAAAGTGGTTGAAGTGCTAACTATACATATTTGACCATTATACGTTGCATACATAATACTGTATTATCATGTTGCAGCCTATAAATATATACAATTATTATCTATCAATAAAATGTTTCTTAACTCCATCCTCCAAGTGCTTAGAAATAATGCACAGCTGAAATGAGTGCCTCAAGCCTCCAGAAAGTGGCCTCCAAGACACCTCAATAAAAAAACAAACAGGGGTTCTTGAAGAAACTGCTGACTCTGGGTCTGTATTTGGGACAGGAAATGTTCAAGACGAGCCTCCATGAATTAATGTGCAGACTGGACCAGCTTTCAATTTATGATCACCAAGCCAGCAGTGCCAGCATTCCTGGACACTTGTGAGGGTGCCAATTCTCTGCTTTACCTCAGCTCTACTGAATAAGAACGCAAGCCTTCCAAACGATGGTGACGAACACTGAAAGTTGAAAACCGCCAGCCAAAGGTAATAATTATCCATGGCTCTTAACTTGAAAACATGAGAAGCCACCAAACTTTGGGTTCTCTCTGACACAACTACACACCAGCAGCCTGTGAAGTAATCCTTCCCTTCCAGCAAAACCCTTTTTCCAATTTTAAAAGAATCATTTTATTTATCTGAAAGGACAACAGAGAGAGAGAGAGAGAGGATCTTCCATCTGCTCGTTCACTTCCCAAATGGCCACAGAATGGCCAGGGCTCGGCCTTTCTGAAATCAGGAGCTTGGAACTCCTTCCTGATCCCAACATGCCAAAACACATGCTGAACCAGAGTCAGATTAACTTCTAATTCTAACAGTCAACTTATAGAAAATAGAAATAGAAAGGATGGTGTTAAATAAAAACAAAGAAATTCAATTTAAAAAATCCAGACTGAAATTCCATAAGTTAAATCACCTAGGTCTTCCCAACAAAGAAATTACGTGGAGGAAAATTATACATGAAAAGAAGCTATAGACTGGGAGAGAATAATTATAACAATATGTGACTTTACTTGATCCAAATTAAAATAAATAAACTGAAAAGGATATTTATGAGTCTTTATCAATAAACATTCCATCATATTGAAATTTAATTGTTGATTTTTTTGAAAGATGATAATACTGCTTTTTTATGTTTTTGCAATGAATTTGAAGTTATATGCTGTCCAGACAAAATTTCAAAATAAACCTGGAGACAAAGTGTGGCAGTTGATGAGGTAAACAAAATTGGCCTTGAGTTGCTTATTGAAATTGAGTGATAGTTACTTAGAGGCTTATTTTAATATTATTTTATTTCTACATATTTGAACTTTTTAATAATAAAAATTTTCACATCAAAGATCATCTCTTTCCAAAAAGCCTCCCTTAGTACCACCTCCAACTTGATTCAGTGGTGGGCTGAGTTTGGTTCACCTTTATAACCCAATGTTTATAGAGTGCCTGAACACAGTATCATTTTCAGTTCAAGGTCTCATGGGAAAAGAAATCACACTCAAACAAGGTAATTGAAGAGGGTTCAAAACAAGAATTATTGATAAAGATGCAATCAGAGCTTAAAGATAGAACAGGCAGTGGTGAGCACAGGCACCTGGTAGCAACAGAAGGCCACTGCCTGCCTCATTCTGCCCAGAAAGAAAGAACACAGACGATCTACCTGCAACCCACAAGAGCAACGAGATCTAGAGGCCCATAGAGGCAGGGAGAGTTTTCTGGAGAAATCTGTATCTCCTAATCACTCCATTACTCTGCTGGTACCCCCAGCTAGTGGGATCCAAACATAAGGAAGGGAGCACATTAAGGCAGTCAACAGAGAAAGACAGGGATCCTGACACAAGATCTTGAGTGTGACAAAACCCATCACATCAGTCAATCATCATTTTGAATAAAGGGATGATGCCCCAAAGCAGATCAAATTCAGAGGCCAAACGACATGATGGTCCAGAAAGCTACCAATATTGATGTTCAAGGAAGATGCAAAGTTACAGAGACAAGAAGCTCAATTATTCTCACAGATTTAGGAAATTTCGAAATCATGATTCTTCACTTGTGTGTGTGTGTGTACACACCTAGGAATAGGGGCTCACACACACACAAGGTATGTGTGAGTGTAGGGAGGAGCCCCAGAGGACATTCTCCTCACACAGATTTTCTTGCTCTCAATCCACAGAGCACAGGTTTTGAAAAAATCAGGAGTTCCTTGTGACAGATTATTAAAATGGCCACAAGTATTTCCACCAATCATTTAAAAGAAACATCTTTCTCTTTTCCACCAGCATTCCCTCCTTAATAAAGAAGTTTTATTTGGATGCATACTGTCTTACCTCCAGTAATATTTTTAAGCAACATGCTAATATCAGAATATCAGTGTAAATACACCTGCAATTGTCAGTTAACCTCATGCTATTATTTTTAGACTGCCTGCGGCAGTTATCAGTACTGTCAGAAGGGGAAAATATCACAGAATCAGGCATTTTCAAATTCTCTCTCACAAACCAAGACACCAAATGGGCTCATTATCAACACGTGGTTGCTATAGTTCAATATTAATATGTATTTAGCTCTCCAATAACTGCTGTGGAGTTGTGTCATTCAGTAAAATGGAAGCATGTGCCCTCTCGGGAATGATATACTGCCAGGCAAATGAGATTTGTTCATTTGTCCTAAAGCCCTCCCTTGAAATAAACTAATCAATCCGGGAGATTCCAAGGCACAATTCTGTAGAAAATGTCTCTCAGAAGATCACAGTTTTGCTTATACCCAATCTACTCAAGCTAACGGTGCTGCTATGGAGAAAGGATTTTTTTTTTTTTGTATCATATCCTCACAGGATCTTTATCTGACAATGTCTACATGAGAATTAAATAACTCCTTATTCTGGAAATATAAATAATAAATCTCTAGACAGAATCTGTCTCTGCCAGGGGCCATTTGGGTATTTAGAACATCATTTGCCAGCCGCACAAAACTACCACCTTCAAAATTAGCCTGCTATATATTTCTTGAACTTCCAGGATTGCCCTTGGCAGAATCAGACCAAACGATGGTGTGGGTCTTGTCCTGTTCTCAGGCTGGACGTCCCCATGGCTGCTTTGGATGCTGTCTGTCTTTGAAAGTACCTCCTTTACCTGGCATCAGAGACTTAAACTGTGGGTATGCAGCACATAGTGCTTGGCTTTGCAAACCCAAATCTTGAAGCATTATTAAGCATCCCCAGGGAAGATGATAAAAATGCATTATGGTTTATATGCAATGATGGCTTAGGCCTGTGTCTAAGGAGACAGATGGAGTTAGTAAGATGGAAATAACATATTCTTGTTTTAAGAAAGGTGATGAGCTTGCATCGTTTGCACAGATACCTTCTTCTTCTTAAGTCAATGACACAGGCAGTTGAGCTATGGCTGACTGTGATTTTTATTCAAATAGCTACCAGGCTATTCAGGAATCAAACCACTGACGTCGAGTGTATTGGCCACAGAGCTCCAACCAGTGGGGTTCCCTAACGTATCACAATCTTTTGAAATCGCTTTGAAGGAGCACGGAGGGATGGAGGAGCATAAGACCAGACCGGTACTCAGAAGGTGTGCGGTTGGGGTTTGTCTGCCTCCCACAAGCTGTGTGAATGAAGGCAAGCAACCAAATACACTTTGATGTTAAGTTTCATTATTCGTAAACTATTTTTCAAAGATTTATTTATTTATTTGAAAGGCAGAGTTACACAGAGGCAGAGGCAGAGAGAGAGAGAGATAGAGATTTTCCATCTACTGGTTCACTCCCCAAATGGCCGCAAAGACTAGAGCTGGGCCAATCTGAACCCAGGAACAAGGAGCTTCCTCTGGGTTTCCCACATGGTTGCAGGGGCCCAAGGATTTGGGCCATGTTCTACTGCTTTCCCAGGCCATTGCAGAACTGGATCGGAAGTGGAACATTTGGAACTTAAACCAGCACCCATATGGGATGCTGGCACTGCAGGCAGCAGCTTTATTTGCTACACCACAGTACTGGCCTCTATTCATAAACTATTTATAATTGCATCTGTTATACAGAGCTATTGTGAGAATCAACTATAATGCATGTGAAAGAAAAAACTTTATGTATTGCTAAGTGTCATCAATTCACTGGCTTCTGTTTTAATTGCCTCCTTCAATTAATCAATGTTATTTGAAATTTTCAAACACAGGATATTTCAGATGATCCAGTTCTGTTTTCTGTTCCTCTGTCTCCCACTTCTCCTTCCTTTCCAGGCTTTCCATTCCCACTCCTGATTTAAAGTAATAATTCCCAATAAAAATCTCAAGTTTAAGTAATTGCCATGACTGGAGCAAAATTTGCTCATTCCTTCCTCTTGAATGTGGATATATTTCTAGCCCAGCTCTAGGGATTGAAGCCAGAAGCCCTACCAAGGCAAAGCCAGGCCAAAATCAGCCTCAGGATTGAGGACCCTTAAGTGGCTGATGGGACAAGAGACCAATCCAGAACAGTCCAGAAGTAGAGAGAGGGTGTTTGAGGGTCCAGGAGCTTCAGGCTTATGCAGGGAGATTCTAGCAAGGGAGAAAAAAAAAATCATCTTGTTTTAGTTCCTCAACAATTCCTCCAGCCAATGAGAATTTGCAAAGAACTAAGCATACTAAATGCCATATAAGGAAAAGTATTTGACTTCTGTAAGAATTAGGTTTCACTTTCTGTTTTGGTCCAAACTAGTTCCATAACTAGTTGAGAAAGTCTTGATTGGTCTGAGTTTCTCCAGCTGTGAAAATCTAGGTTTTTTTTTTTTGTTTTTTTTTTGTTTTTTTTTTTTTCTAAATACTCTTCAAGCTCTAATACACTAACATAGCCACAAGTAACTCATTTCTATCTCCACTGTGTAAAGGAAAATCTTTTTGCCAAAAGAAAATAAAAATAGCTAAAATCACAAAAATCTGTGGTTGATAAGGCTTTAAAATTCCCCCATTCTTTTGGTAGAATTCAAGAACTATCTATGAGAGTTATATAACAGACAAATTAATAAATTGATACCTACATCTGCAAAATGAACCCTTAACCAAAGGACCTTCTGCCTATAGCAACTGATCAAAATGTGTCACTAGTGTGAGAAACTCACATGATCTAGGCAAATAATTCTTTGTTATATGGGGTACGTGGAATTCTTAACTTTAACATATAGATAAAACTATATAGTCCTTTGGATGTGAAAAATAGTAATTAGAAACACCTACGATGCCATATTCCAGAGTTCTTGCTGGTTTTGCAACATTGTTCACAGAAGAGGGTTAGTGAAAAAAAAATACCCTTTTATTGGCATAAACCCCAGGCCCCAAACTTCCTCTTCTGAGCAGGAAGCTTCTCTTCCCTGTAATGCCTCATTTCCCCACCCCCAAACTGTCAGAGTCTTAACATCCATAAGCTACTAAAATTATAATGGCAAATAACATTTGATAAAGATTTATTTGTTTGTTTGTTGGAAAGGCAGAATTACAGGGAGAGGCAGGGCAAAGAGACATCTCCTATCCACTTGTTCATTCCCCAAACAACCATAACGGCCAGGGTTGGGCCCAGTAAACGCCAGGAGCTTCGTCCTGGTTTCCCACGTGGGTGCAGGGGCCCAAGCTTTTGGATCATCTGCTGCTGCTATCCCAGGCGCATTGGCAGGGAGCTGGATCAGAAGTGGAGGAGCTGGGACTTAACCGGCAACCACATGAGATGCCGGCATTACAGGTGATGGCTTAACCAGCTGCACCACAGTGCCAGCCCCACGATAACATTGTTTAAGCTTCATTTTGAATTTGTTTTTGTTTGATCCAGGAAAACATTGAACTGAGTTAATGAAGAAGGGAAAAGAATACATTTAGCCTGGTGAAAAGTGAAGAGACACTAAGCAAATGATTTTTCATGAAGTAGAGGAAATCATTACATATTTTATGTTGATAAAATAAGAAGCAAGTGAGCTAATTTATAAATGAATGCATTTGTTAAACTGTAACACAAAATGTAAATACTGTTATTGTTATCATTATTTTAAGCAGTGAAAAATGGAGGAGACACAGAAAGAGACCTTCATAAGCACCAGTACTACTGCTATCAAAAATATGTTCTGCACTAACATCACTCTTTGGAGTTTCTTGTCTCTGTTATGCTATAACTGTTGCCTGCTCTAGAGTTTCATCCTCTTTCCTTCCTTCACCCACACTGTATTGATGCCTAGACAATGCCAGTCTCAATTACACACTCAGTTCAATTTTTGGATCTTCAGGTTATAGATTCATAACTTATTGAAAGAGGATTGTGTTTGATTAGAAAAACAGAGGAAGTAATTTCATGGCACAATCTTTCAGCAACTGGAAATAAATGGTGTTTTCAGCTCGGCCTCTCCAGAACTCTTGTGGGAAAGCAAGAATTTTAGAATCCCAAGTTCCAGTTCCCAGCACCCTCTGAGGCTGACAGCAGATGTAAGCCCGTCAGCTTTCCTGGTATACTTGGCTTCAGATTGCTTAACAGCCTTCGCTATCTGCCTTCTAAGGATGCAAGCTTGACCTTCAAGTACATTGGCCACAGTACATAGAATGTTCTGGGAAAACTCACAGTCCCAACTGGGATAAAAATACAGAAAATCGTAAGGCATGTCCTCCACATGCAGCGTCACCTTCTTATATGTAGAACAACTGATCTCTTACCCAAGGTGAGAGGAGAACCACCACGCTGGTGTTTTATCCATGGCCACCCCTCCAACTTCTGCAGGTATTATTACAAGAAAAAAAAATGAAAGTGTTGTTGAATGTTGAACCCAGAGAAACTGAGCCAGTAGGAGTTTTTCTGCCCTGTAAGTAGGCTTCCTGCCATCTCTGCAAACAAAAGATGAAAGGGGTTTGCAGGGTCCCAGCAAGCCCTCCGAGCTGAGCTGTCATGGCCCATCCTTCAATGCTAAGCGCTGCGGAATCTCTGTAGAACTTGATGCTTCAAAAACACGCATGTATTGTTCTTCAGGCCCAGGTAGAACACAGGCTTGCTGTCAGGAATACTGATGATTCTCCCCATTTGGGGCACTCTTGGGGTTGGGGGAGGGGGAGTGAGACAAAGGAAAGGAAACCTCTCAGAGTCACAACAGCAAACTCTTGAACCTCTGAGGAGAGACAGTTCCACCCTTCTGAGTTCATTGTTGGGCTCTGAATAGAATTACCTGCACGTCAGTCACTCAAGGTAGTTTAAAATACCTGTACTCCCAAAGCTAGGGTG
Organism: Lepus europaeus; assembly: GCF_033115175.1. NCBI lineage: Eukaryota > Metazoa > Chordata > Mammalia > Lagomorpha > Leporidae > Lepus > Lepus europaeus. Next base: position 59,849,257 of record NC_084837.1, read on the forward strand.
TCATTATAGATTTAGCACTACCAGCAGCGTTCTCTTTGTCACACAATGAAGCAATATGGCTAATTAACGCTCACTAGGGAGCCCAAGATAATGATGCCTCTCTCTTCCTAGAGCCAATTACCCCAAATATTCAGATTATCTACCTACTATTTCACTGAAAGACGTGTCTGGGATTTTTTCTTTTAATTCAGGCATTATGTATCATGTAACGTCACATTATGTGATGTTGTGTCACAGCCTGACAGCTTACAACAAGGGATATGCTGAATATATTGGGTAGTTAATACCCGCCTGAATTAACAAGACAACCAACTTTCCAAAGAAAGAAAGCCTGAGAAATATCTGCTGTACCTCCTGGGATATCTGGAGGGAGAATATGTCTGATTCACGCCGTTAACCACTGTGTGTCACTGTTGCTTCTCGTAAGGACACACGAGAGGGTATTTGTCTGCAGAGCTGGCACACGTAGCTGCATGCTACATAAACTATGAATAGGGTTGTACAGAGACCTTAATGGGTATCCATTCATAGACATTCAGTGTCAATGTTGTTTAAATGATCTCAGCCATCTAGGAATTAGTTACCGAAAGTTAAGTTGGTGCAAGATTGAGCAAGCAAGTTAAGAACCTGGGATATGACATTACTTCATCTATTAATTTTTCATATTCTCTACAGATAACTTCTTAAAGAAAAATGAAACATATCCCAGCTCCATTCTCTTTGTTGCCCTTCAAACAAGCAACATAGGGCCTGCCTCAGGGCCTTTGCACAAGATATCTTCATGATGAATCCTTTTAACCATTTTTAAAGTTTGCCCAAATGTCAACTTCTCAATGAGGCCTGCCCTGACCAATCTATTTAAAATCTCACCTCCTCTTTATATCTAATGCTCCTTGTTTCATTATTCCCCATAGAAAAATTAATTTAGACAGAATTGTTGAAGAGACTCCCTCTGAAGATGTGATGTAGGAACACAAGTAAATGATGACAGACCAAGACAACTTCAAGAAGAGACAGTGCACTTTCCTACATGGTAATGGGTAAGTTGCACCTGTCTGATAAGGAGAAGATTAAATGAGATACCATACATAGAGTTCTTGGAAGGTACTTTCTAAATATCCTATGCATCTGCTCGAAATTTTCAATGCCGTCCCATTTGTTTTTGACAAAATTCGAACTCTTAGATCAATATAACATGCTCCGTGACTGTAAAGCTTAGTGTAGCTTCTCTTCCAACCCTCTTCCTCTCCTCATCAACTCCATCAACTCCCACCAACACTTACACACAGTCTGTCATCAAGCCACGTTTAGCTCCTTAGAACACCCACACAACCGTGACCTCTTTTTGGTGCTCTCTTGTCCTCTCCTGGAAAAAGCAGTGTCCCTGGAACAAGCTTTCCCTGAGTACTCTACCACTCCCATGTGTTCCAAGCATCGGGCCACAATACACACATTTCAATCAGTGACAGAATTCCTCCAGTGCGCTAGCACTAGGTCGGTGGTTGGCAGAGTTTCTTCCTAACAATTATTGATGTCCTCATGTTACCCTCGACTGATTTAAACTGTAAATGGGCACACACAATTTGAATCCATTAGAATACATAGGTTGTGAAAAGCTTTACTTTTAATCTCATCAATGTAGGTATTAGTGAAGAAACTATTTTGTTTAACAATACAACAAATATACTTAATAATCTATTATAGGGCCAGCACCATGGCGCAGTAGGTTAATTCTCCACCTGCAGTGTCGGCATCCCATATAGGTGCCAGTTCTAGTCCCGGCTGCTCCTCTTCCAATCCAGCTCTCTGTTATGGCCTGGGAAAGCAGTAGAGAATGGCCCAAGTCCTTGAGTCCCTGCACCTGCATGGGAGACCGGGAGGAATCACTTGGCTCCTGGCTTCGGATCAGTGCAGCTCCAGCCATTGCAGCCATCTGGGGAGTGAACCAACGAACAGAAGACCTTCCTCTCTGTCTCTCCCTCTCACTGTCTATAATTCTACCTCTCAAATAAACAAAATCATTTAAAAAAAAAGGAACCTATTATAAAAAGAAAACTGGGCAGGATGTAGGCAAAAATTCACAAATACAAAATGCATACCTTCTATGAGCTTATAACTTCCTAAGAAAGAGATAGGTGAAAAATTGCCCAGCTATAGTCTGGGATAAAATGCATTGTCATAAAAATAGTACATATAAGAGAAAACAAGTGGGGCTGGAGTGTCAGAAACATCCAGTGGCTACAGGATCTGAACACGTGGAGGCACAAAGCTGAGAAGGTAGTGAGGTCAAGGCTGGAAACTAGGGGTCGGTGGAACTCACTGCAATGCTTGTTGTGAGAGATCAATGCTAAGGAGTTTGGCATTTATTTTTCAGGCACGTGATTAATGACAATGTTGTGAGTGAGTTTAAGAACTTGTGCTAATGCATAGAGGAGAACTGAAGTTGAGGATGGAGAAGGAGAAGTGACAAGGCTGTAGTATTGGAGGCTGGGAGGTCGGTTAGGACACTGGTGTAAAAAGGTAGAATTGGAGAAGTAGTGAGCCAGACCGCCACTGGGGTGAGTGGAGAGAAGGTCAGCATTGTCAAGGCAGAGCTCAGGATACCTGACACATGCCTAACGGGCTCAGAGATGACTGCCAGGGGATGGTGAGCCCACTACTCTACACTGAGAAGTGCGTGAGGAACAGTGTAGGGGACACAGGGATGGGCAGATTCATTCATGTGTGCTCTGTCTTGGACTTCATTTGCTAAGATATTAGGAGTCTAGGAACATTCAGGCAGAGGTCAGACACAGATGGACTTTGTCAAAACTTAATCATGAAAGAGCATTATATTTTTGGTAATATAAATAAAGCTACAAAAAATATTTATGCAAAATAGTTTTTTTCTCTCTTTTGAATTGTCTCCTTAGGACAAGTTTCCACAACTGTATGATGTGTCTTTAATAAGGACTTCTTCCAATTCTCTAATCCTTACACATGGAGTAAAATCTATATATGTCATAGCTTCCTTAAAGACACTGACATTTGTTTTGCCTTCATTTTTTATTAAAATACAGAGAAAAGATTTCATGTATTTCATGGATATAATTCTAAGAAAAAAAAAAACGTATTTCCTGCCTTCCTCTCTTAGCCCCCACCTTCCCTTTTTTCCCTTTAATTTTTACAATAACATACTTTATATTTACTTTATAATCACAGCCTTAATGTACCACTAATTATAATGATCAACAAGTAAATACATGATAGACTACTACTCAGCTATAAAAAATAATGAAATCCTGTCTTTTGCAACAGAATGGATGCAACTGGAGATCACTATGCTTAATGAAAGAAAAATAAGTCAGTCCCTAAAAGAAAAATATCATTTTTTCTCTGAAATGTGGTAGTTAATAATAGAATACAATAAAGTACAAGAATGAAACTGACATCCTATGAATTGATAATTGTTCAGTTTGGATCCGACATCCAAATATACACATTCTTGATAACAGTCCCCCAAAATTCACAACAGAAACTTTAATAATTTTATGACATCCTCATAAGACAAGATGTCAGTGATTTAGCCAGTACTTCAAGAACAAATGCTAAGGTGTTGTAATAATCTTGCTTGCTAAACTTTATTAACATAAGCCAACCTTGTCCAGGGGTAGTAAGAGTGAAATACAAAGAAACACTCAATTTTTTGGACTAAATCCATTGCACTACTATGCCATTAACATATAAAGATTTGAATTACTGAGAATCAAGTGTAGATGTGGGATTTTTCAAGTTTGCATGTTTCTGTTGACAACATAATATTAGTGCAGGAGCCATAAGTACTATTTTTGCCTATCGTATACCTTGGTATATCCACAAACATACTTCTACATGTTCCTCTATTTACTGTAAATGCAGCTTCTCACATCCTAAGGGGCTAATCAGTAAGTATACCTAGCAATCCTATTGTCACTGACTGAAAAGAAGATCTGGGACGGACAAATACATCCTTATTGCTGCCTCTGATGAAGGTTTCAGTTGTAGACATGGATTCAATAAAACTTAAAGCAAACTGTGCTGAATGCCTTACTTTTGCATGTTAATTTACAGTTGAAGAAGTTATATTCTGTCTTTTACATTCATTTGATCTTGGATCATCAGAATTGTGCTTCAGTTATTATTTTAATGTCCAGGAAATAGGTTTTACTAATTTAAAATAGTATTATTAGTATTAATAAATACTATTAATTATTAATTAATAATTATTCATATTATTTTACTTAATCTCTTAGACAAAAGAGGACATTACATTTGTCTAAAAGTAAATGAAAGGCTCTGTTTTAATTCAAATTACAAACCCAAAATATTTGAGAGATTTCAGAAACTGGTACAACAGGTTCTATTGTTCTTGTATAGGATTATCCAAGGGAGAACAAACAACTCATATATACCACCATCAGCATCTCTTGACCAAGGATGAAATAAGTAAGCTCATCCTACCACATTCCAACTAAAATCCTGGAACCCTGATGAGCATTTTTTGTTTCCCTACAAATCAGAAAGTTGTTAGAGTGGTTACTCACCATGTGATGATCACTGTGTCTAAAACAGAGAATATAAAGCTCATTCAAGGGCCATTGCATCAAGGGGTTAATGGAGCACTTTGCCCAACTCCCCCTCTTTTCTTCCTCCAGATAAAATGCCACTCTACCCAGAAGTAACATCTTCCTCTAAACTCCTCCATTCATAACTCCATTAACTTATCGCACTACATTTTAATGTATCTGCTTACTTACCTGCTTTATCAATAAGACTCCTACAAAGGGTTTGCATCTTATTTATTAGAGATAAGAAATATTCAGTATAGAGGTTGACAATGGGAAGGAAGAAAGCAAGCCCTGAAGTGTAACAATGAAAAGATCTGACTCCAGCGCTACACCAACTCAAGTCAAACTCCATCTACACAACTTACTAGCTAGCTATGTGATATTGATTTAGATCTGGATAAGTTATTCAATCTTAATGCTTCATTTTGTCATCTGTAAAATGGAGAATATAGTAATACCAATCTCATGGTTATTGTTTAGCAATTTAAGAGATACAACTCTGTACAATGCAGAGTGAGTTGATTTTTTTTTTCTACCCTCTGCAAATCAATCATTAAGAGTCTACTGTGTGGAGCCAGCTTTGTGGCATAGCAGATAAAGCTGCCACATGCGATGCTGGCATCCATATGGGCACCAGTACATGTCACAGCTGCTCAGCTTCCAATCCAGCTCCCTGCTAATGTGCCTGGGAAGAATATGGCCAAGTACTTAGGTCCCTGCCACCCACATGGGAGACCCAGAAGAAGTTACTGGATCCAGGCCACTGCAGTCATCTGGGGAGTGAACCAGTGGATAGAAGATTCTGTATCTCTCTCTCTCTCTCTCTCCTTCTCTCTCTCTCTCTGAATTTTAAATAAATAAATATAGTTTTTAAAAAGTCTACTCTATAAACAAAAATGGAACTAAACTTGTTTTTTCTCAATTTTTTGGTGAACTATAGGTACACCTTTCACAATGTATTCAGAATTCTGTAGCTTCTACCAAAGAGCCAAATTACACTGAAATATTGCTTTCAATGTTTTTGTTTTTCTAAGCATAAAATTCAACTTGTTAATTTATCTATCTATAAAATAAAGAGACAATGAATACCATCATAATTTTTCAGCCCAGGGTCAGGTGTTGTGTACAGTGGGTTAAGCCATTACTTGGGATGCCCATGTCCCATACTGGAGTTCCTGGGATCACATTTCTTCTCCTCTTTAGCTTCAACTTCCTGCTACTGTACCTAGGAGGCAGTAAACAATGGCTCAAGTACTCGAGTCCCTACCATCCACATGGGAGACCTGAGTGGAATTTTTGGCTTCTGGATTCAGCCTGGCCTAGTTCCAAGTACTGCTGGTATATGGGGAATGAACCAGCAGATGGAAGCTTACTTTTGTTCTCTGTCTCTGTCACTTGGCATTTCAAATACATAAAAATGAATAAGTAAATGTTTTAAAATTATTCATTCCAATGATTCTTCAAAATTCATTGTTAAAATTTTACTACTTTCCTTCCATTCATACTTTAGTTCATAATTTATTTTGTTGCAAATATTTTCATATAAAATTACTTTTAAAATTCCCTAAGTTTTTTACAAAATATTTTTGAAGCCACAATCATCTACCTGTATTTATTTAATGAACCCCCATAATTAGATATTCAGGCAATAATATTTTGACAAAAATATTTGTCATAAGTGGCACATATATATTTTACATATGCGCCAGGATTTGCTCACTCTTAAATCTCATGTGCTGCCAATGGGTTAACACATCCCATCATCTCAAAAAATACTTGTGTAGCGTCAGAATGAAGATATTTCAGAAAGAGATATGAAAATGTATCTCTCAGAATTGACCCTTAATTTGAGAATATTTGTGTTCCTTTTGACTGTCATCTAAAAACCAATGCAAAGGAGCAGATTCCCTTTGTTAATAACTTACCAAGCCTTTCTCTGAATCAGCTGAGTCTCATAGCTCGAGGGCTTGTACTTTATATTATGTATATGATTATGTTCCACTCTTCCGCTTTTTTATACCACATGTCTGACTTCATAATTATAATTAAGCCCTTAGTTTATAGATAGCAAGGTGGAATTGTGACTGAACAAAAAGGGATACAAGCATTACTTAGAGATGCATCTGCAATTAGAGACAAAGTTCCCCTTTGGGGTGAGACGTGAAGTACCACTTCACTTATATAATCTATGTATTATGAGTGGGATGTTGTTTATTCTGTTCTTGCTTGGTAATATTTTTGTACATTGAGTAAGCAAAGGGGATGATTGGCTTGGCATAGTTAATTGACACTCAGCAGCCATCTCAGTATATCCCCAGTATAACTCCCTCTACTTTAGAACCTAAAAGGCTAAAAACTACTTTTCCAAAACCCCCCTTATAGCTAGAATTCTCAATGGGAAATTACATTCCATTAATGACATGCACTGGCAAGGAATAGAAGACAAATGCTGCAAAGCACAACGGTGCCACTATTTCGGTCCCTGTACCTATGAAACCAGGCAATAAAGACATGAGCCATGCCTGTGGGAGAATTCTGGTGCCTAGCGCCTGTGAGTGTTGAATCACATTTGCAGTGGTAGCAATGTCCTGACCGCTGAAACAACAGCTAGGACCACTGGTGCCAGAACTCAAGTTCTCGTGACCGCCAATGACTCCATCACGGCAGCAGAAGTAGCTCTCCTCCTGACGTGTACTTTCTTCAATCTTGTTCTAGAAGTTGTTCCTGGATACTCAGCATTGATTTCCTTCTGTAGCACTTCTAATAACCTTACAGCAACTAATTTCCCATATTTGTTTTTTCTATAAACCAGCATAAGTGGGTTTGGGATGTTGTAGCTCAGCCTTAAAAGAGCTTCATCTAGGGCACAGCACTATGGCATAGAGGGCTAAGCCTCCACCTGTGGTGCTGGTATCCCATATGGGTGCCAGTTTGAGACCCGGCTGCTCCTCTTCTGATCCAACTCTCTGCTATGGCCTGGGAAAGCAGTAGGAGATGGTCCAAGTCCTTGGGCCCCTGCACCCAGGTGGAAGACCTGGAAGAAGCTCCTGGCTCCTGGCTTCAGACCAGTCCAGCTCCAGCCATTGTGGCCATTTGGGGAGTGAACCAGCAGATGGAAGACCTTTCTCTCTGTCTCTCTCTCTCTCTGTCTCTGTCTCTCTCTCTGTAACTATACCTCTCAAATACATAAATAAATTCTCTTTAAAAAAGAAAAAGTTCTTAACCTATAATAAGCAGAAGAAAAGCCTCCATCTTATATGCAAATAATATCTACTTGGGAACATAACATACATGGTCTTTTGGATTATCTTTTTTTTTTTTTTAAGATTTATTTATTTATTTGAAAAGCAGAGTTACAGAGAGGCAGAGGCAGATAGAGAGAGAGAGGTCATCCACTGGCTCACTCCCCAAACAACCACAACAGTTAGGAGCTTCTTTTAGGTCTCCCAAATGAGTGTAGTGGCCCAAGGACTTGGTCCATCTTCTAACGCTTTCCCAGGCCATAGCAGAGAGCTACATTGGAGGTAGAACAGTCAGGACTCAAACCAGTGCCTATATGGGATGCTGGCACTGCAGGTGGTGGCTTTACCTGTTAAGCCACAACATAGGCCCCTGGGTTATCTTTTTTTTTTTTTTTTTTTTGTCTTTGTCTCTCTGTATGTGTCTTTCTGCACATCAAATAAATACAAAAATTCAAACTTTGCTCATAATTTTACTCTAATCATTTTCCTTATTTATCAGCCTTTTTTAGTTCCTTTTTATGACATTTACAGTCACCTAAAATGTGTTTCCAAAATACCTTGTCTTCAACTAAGTCCCTTGTCCCAGGCAGTCTTATTAACCCTTATATCTAAAAGGTATGTATCGCTGGCGCCGTGGCTCAACAGGCTAATCCTCCGCCTTGCGGCGCCGGCACACCGGGTTCTAGTCCCGGTCGGGGCACCGATCCTGTCCCGGTTGCCCCTCTTCCAGGCCAGCTCTCTGCTGTGGCCAGGGAGTGCAGTGGAGGATGGCCCAAGTGCTTGGGCCCTGCACCCCATGGGAGACCAGGAGAAGCACCTGGCTCCTGCCATCGGAACAGCGCGGTGCGCCGGCCGCAGCGGCCATTGGAGAGAGAACCAATGGCAAAAGGAAGACCTTTCTCTCTGTCTCTCTCTCACTGTCCACTCTGCCTGTCAAAAATAAAAAAAAAAAAAAGGTATGTATCACGGAACGAATCAATTTCTCATTTTTCTCTTTCTCTTTCCTACTGACATCCAATACTCATACTACCTTTCCTCTTTTGATTTCTCTGAATATATAATCTAATGTGATTGATTATGCTAATATGTATTAGTTCTACTAACAACTGCCAATGGATGTATTATCTTTTTTCTGTATCCAACAGGATGGGATTCTACACAAGCTACAAATTCCAAAGCATTGCTTATGAATCAGAAATAAAAGAAAGAATGTATATATGTATATATATATGCATATATATGCTTGCACATGAGAAATAAATAGAAATAAACCATAAATATCAACTTAAATTTGTTGAAGTTTTAAAAATATGATGCATATATTCAGCTTTGAAGAAAAAAATATATTACCTCCAAATTCATATTTGTAGTGTGTTTTCTTTGAGATAGAAAGATATTTATTTCTAAAATATTTATTTGGGGGCTGGCGCTGTGATGCAGTGGGTTAAAGCCCTGGCCTGAATCTCAGGCATCCCATATGGGCTCTGGTTCTAGTCCCAGCTGATCCTCTTCCAATCCAGCTCTCTGCTATGGCCTGGAATAGCAACAGAAGATGGCCTAAGTGCTTGGGCCCCTGCACCAACGTGGGAGACCTGGAAGAAGCTCCTGGCTCCTGGCTTTGGATTGGCGCAGCTCCGGCCATTGCGGCCAACTGGGGAGTGAACTAAGGAGGGGAAGACCTCTCTCCCTGTCTCTACCTCTCTCTGTAACTCTTTCAAATAAATAAAATAAATCTTTTTTAAAAATAAAATAAAATATTTACTTATTTATTGAGAGATTGTTCCTATTTGCTATGTAATCCCCAAATACCTGTAATGGCTGGGGCTGAGCTATGGTAAAATCCTAGAGCTGGGAACTCAACCCAGATCTCTCATATCACTGCAGGAATGCAATTACTTATGCACTTACTGTTGTCCTGCAGTGTCTCCATTAGCAGGAAGCTAGAGTCTGTTGCTGAAGGTAGGCACTCTGGGATGAAAGGCAGTCATCTTACCCATGAAGCGAAAAGACATTCTTAAGGATGCATTAACATTCACATTTTATGGACTGTGTAAGTTTAAGAAATTGAGACTTCTAGAATCATCCTAGTCCACACTAATTAGCCACAAAAATCATATGGCTCTTATAAGCATGAGTAATTTTCATACTATTTGCTAAATATTTTTTCCTGGAGTAAAATGTGCAGTTTAGAGGTAATTCTAGGGGCTAGCTTTATGGCACAACGGTTAAGCTGCTGCCTTCAATGCCAGCATCCCACATGAGCTCCCATTAGAATCCCAGCTGCTTCACTTCCAATCCAGCTCCCTGCCAATACTCCTGAGAAAGCAGCAGAAGATGGCCCATGTTCTTGGCCCTTACCACCAACATGGGAAACCTGAATGAAGCTCCTGGCTCCTGACTCCAGCCTGGCCCAGCACCAGCCATTTGCAGCCATTTGGGAAGTGAACCAGCAAATGAAAGTATTCTTTCTTTCTCTCTCTCTCTCTCTCTCTCTCTCTCTCTCTCTCTCTCCCTTTCTCTAACTCTCTTAAACAAATGTCTTCTTTAAAAAAAAAAAGAAAGAAAGAATGCTAAGCATAAAAAACCTGAAAAATTAAATAAAAGGAATCACTATTGTAAGTGAAACAAGAAGCTGGCATCCAAGCCCTGGAGACGTCATCTAAGTGCCTTCTGGAGGGGCCCCTCGCCAGAGCCAATAGTTCAGTCAGCCTTGGTGACATCCTGGGATCCTCTCTGTTACTATTCTCTTCCTAAGACAAACCACAAACATTGGTTCAATCACATTTGTAGTTTTAGCCAAGGAACATATCTCTTTACCCACAACACCCACACAAAGAAGCTAAAATATCACTCCCTTTCTATGCTTCCAAATTGTATAAAACTCTCATCTACGTTTCCTGTCATTTCTAACTTGCTTTACTTAAATATGAAGGAAAAATTGGGTCCTTTACTCTAACCAACAAAACTTCCTCCAAATGAAATTCAAAGAGAATTTTTAAGGATTTATTCACTTATTTGAAAGTCAGAAAGAGAGGCAAAGAGAGAGAGAGAGAAATTCATCCACTGGTTTGCTCGCAAAATGTCCATAATGTCCAAGGCTGAGTCAGGCCTAAGTAAGGAACCAGGAGCTTCCTCTCGGTCTTTCACATGGATAGCGTAGCACCGGCCGTAGTGGCCATTTGGGGAATAAACCAACAGAAGGAGGACCTTTCTCTCTGTCTCACTGTCTAACTCTACCTGTCAAATAAAAAAAATAATAATAATGTATGGCAAGATGAAGAATATCATACACTTGAACCACACTTGGAGTTCTAAGTCCAGCTGCTGAATCTTTTACTGAAAAACTATGTTTAATTACTTACCAAATACCACTTATTCTGCCCTCTTTTGTTACCAATACTTTTTTTAAAGTTATTTTTATTCATAAGTTTTGAAAAATGTACATGTTTACATGGGTTACTTTGTTACCTATCCTTTTATAAGCAATTCTAACAGCAATTCTATCTAAGTCTGACAGCAAACCCAAGAGGTTATTCCACTGTGAAAATGAAGACAATCAAGCTTAGGAAAATTCAGTCATTTCCCCAAATTCTCGCAGATGTGGAGTGGGGAAGTAAGAATTTCTACTTAGTTCCCTTCAATCCTGCTCTGTGTTATATACAGAAAGAAAAATTGGGTTAAGAAAGAATTTTATTCAAAAACCACAAAACAACTTTCAGGAGGGATGAGCAGAATTTTCATATCTAGTTTACCAATAACACAAATAGATTATAGTTTGTCCAAAGGCAATTGTTAACTGAGCTAAGATGGTCTCACATTATTTAACTTCTTTTTTTTTTTTTTTTTTTTTTTGACAGGCAGAGTGGACAGTGAAAGAGAGAGACAGAGAGAAAGGTCTTCCTTTGCCGTTGGTTCACCCCCGTGATGGCCACTGCGGCCGGCGCACCACGCTGATCCGAAGCCAGGAGCCAGATGCTTCTCCTGGTCTCCCATGGGGTGCAGAGCCCAAGCACTTGGGCCATCCTCCACTGCACTCCCAGGCCACAGCAGAGAGTTGGACTGGAAGAGGAGCAACCGGAACAGAATTCAGCGCCCCAACCGGGATTAGAACCCCGGGGTGCTGGCACCGCAGGCAGAGGATTAGCCTATTGAGCCATGGAGCCGGCCAGATTATTTAACTTCTAGTTAGACATCATTGCACCAGAAATGCTGGCCATCACGGCTTTAACATCACCTAATGCAACATTCCCATCACAAATGGTTAAGAAATTGAAACCCTGAGAGTAGAAGGTAATTCGTTAAAGTCAACCAGAGCCAGGATTGGCTTGAAACCAGGTGGCTCCCAAGCATGCCAGCGCCCTCTCCCATGCAGAGGGCAATGCCTGAAACATACATGCACACATGCCCACACACACACACATTTCTACACACTCTGAAAGTGCTAATATTAGGGTCTTTTGACTAATAGAGAAATTCCTCTCTTCTTGCAACTCAGAAGAGGAAATAGCATAATCATTCCTCTTTTTAAATTTTCTGCTGAGTGCAGTACACCAGAGAGAAACCGACAGAGATTGACAGTGGCAGTACCTACTGCAATGACATAGACCTGTCAAGAGTGAGATTAGAAAAGAACGCAACAAATAAATATTCAAAATTTTCCACTTTTAGATGGGACTTCCAACATACTGTTGATAAGAGATCCCACCCATTCTCCCGGATGTGGGTCCCTCACAACTGCCCCCAATGCTTTTTGCACAGTTGAGCTTTCATTCTGAATTTCCAAAGCAAACGATATGCTGCAGTGTTAACGTTTTTGCTGAGCCAATTAGAAAAACGCAGAGTGGAGGTTAGAGGAGGAAGCAAAGTAGAACTTTAGTTCTTGATAACAAGATCACTTACAGCTTTCAGCCAAACTCTGGGGAATGGGACTGAGGACCCTAGCTTTTGGCAGGACATGAGACTACTTCTGAATGCCTTGAGATTGTAGGGCACACCAGAAAATGCTGACCTGGAGGCACCTGAACAGGGCAGAGTGTAAGCACAACAATTAACAACAACTTCCTGAGATGCCAGGAAAAACAGAGGTAGGGCAATGACCATAACAACTGCCAATGAGCATGAAGTGCTACTGCTTAGAAACATTCATAGACAATTCGTATATTGATTACACTTTACAAAATCCTGAGAGGAATAATTATTCCTATTACAGTGAATGCTGTAGGTTGCCTACCTCTTAATGATGATTTTTCTTTTCAGGTCTCAGTATCTATAAAAGCTCCATGAAGCTTGTTCCACAATGGAAATGCCAGATCCAAACGTTCTATAAAGAAATAATGCAGACTATATATAAACTCTTCCCTAACATGTTTATGAACCTAACATAAATTTGATGCCAAAGCCTGATACTAACAGAGATAGAAATAGAAAATACAGGTGGTTATAAACAAAGATTCAAAACTCCTCAACTAAGTGTTAGTAAAACTAACTTAGCAATATACAAAATATGGTAGCCTCATAACCAAAGTGAATTATCAGAAGATAACCCTAATTTTAAGCTATATTGGTTTATGATTATAGTAAAATCAATTATTAATCTATCAATAGTAAAGTTAATTCAAGTATTAAGATAATTTTTAAATAGGCCAAGAAATCACAGAATTCAACATCAACTTTTGATTGACATTTAAGAAATTTTAGCAGCATAGAAATAATAGGACTTCCTTTCTTCCACACAGGAGAAATAAGCATCATTCCAAATGGTGAAATACTGAAATCCACTCCTTTGAGATTTAGGATAGGGAAGGATAACTGCCAGCTTAAAAATTTGAAATCCTAGCCAATGTATAAATATAAAAGAATTTTGGACAAATTACTAGGATGCATAAGAAAGGTTTAGCAAATTTGCTGGAAATGAAATCAATATTTTTTAAAGTTTTGTCATTTCTAATAACTAACAAAACAAAAATGAAATAAGAAAGCTATTATTTATCGTATAACAAAAAGTATTAATTGCATATAAATAAATCTAGCAAAAATACATAACATCATTAGCAAGAAAATTACAAACTTTAACTGAAAAACACTAAAGTAGCTCTAAATATTTTAAATATGTAGGTATGCTATAATCAAAGATTGAAGGAAAATATTGTAAGAATATTTCAGTTCTGACAAAACTGATGTACAAATTCTATGTCCCACTGATATAGTCACAACACTTTTTGGAGAAACTTAGTAAATTGAATCTAAAATTTAAGTTAAATATCCCAAGGGGTTGAGAAAACCCAGGACATCCTTGAAGAAGTAGCAAGGCATGAAGACTTGCCACTCCAGAGATGAAGTCTTATTATAAACTTGCAGTAATTAGGACAATGTAGAATCAGAGTCGAATAGATAAATGGAGAATAGTGCTTATTAAAAGACATTATATAAATGATGGGCATGATCTGCAGCAAAGGTGATATTTGTTAAGAACTTTTTCCCAAAAGCTTTGTTAGGGCTGTCCCTTATCAAAAAGGGAGGTATATAGATTTAATACATGATTTCTTGTATTAAAAAATGAAAACACGGAGCCGGTGCTGTGGTGCAGCGGGTTAACGCCCTGGCCTGAAGCACCAGCATACCATATGGGCGCCAGTTCGAGACCCGGTTGCTCCACTTCCCATCCAGCTCTTTGCTACAGCCTGGAAAAGCAGTAGTAGATGGCCAAAGTCCTTGGGCCCCTGCACCCATTTGGGAGATCCAGAAGCAGCTCCAGGCTCCTGACTTCAGATCAGTACAGCTCCGGCTGTTGCGGCCAATTGGGGAGTGAACCATTGGATGGAAGACCTCTCTCTCCCTCTCTCTCTCTCTCTCTGCCTCTCCTTCTCTTTCTGTGTAACTCTGACTTTCAAATAAATAAATAAATCTTTAAAAAACAAATAAATAAGTAAAAATGAAAAGACGAGCTATGAAAATCTAACCAGCGATTACCTATGTAAGGATCATGGAATAGGTAAGCATTTGTGGCAGAGGTTAAGACACCACTTGGAATGCCAAATCACAAAGCCTGGTTCAAGTTCCAGATCCAGTTCTCATTTAAGCTTCCTGCTAATGCACACTCTGGGAGGCAGCAGATGATGGCACAAGTGCTTGAATCTCTGCCACTCACATGGGAGATCCAGCTTGAGTTTTAGCCTCTTGGGTTTACACTGGTTGTTGTGGGCATTTGGAGATAAACCAGTAAATGGAAATACTCTCCCTGCCCCTCTAAATGTGTGTGTGTGTGTCTGTGTATGTGTTTGCCTTAAAAATAAAAGCAAATAATAATTTTTAAATAGTGATAGACTAGGCCGGCGCCACGGCTCACTAGGCTAATCCTCCACCTGCAGCGCCGGCACACAGAATTCTAGTCCCGGTCAGGGCACCAGATTCTGTCCCAGTTGCCCCTCTTCCAGTCCAGCTCTCTGCTGTGGCCCGGGAGTGCAGTGGAGGATGGCCCAAGTGTTTGGGCTCTGCACCCCATGGGAGACCAGGAGAAGCACCTGGCTCCTGGCTTCAGATCAGCATTGTGCGCTGGCTGATGCATGAACCAATTGAAAAAGGAAGACCTTTTTCTCTGTCTCTCTCTCTCACTGTCCATGCTGCTTTCAAAAAAAAAAAAAAAAAAAAAAAAAGATTGATAGACTAGAGGAAGGAGACAAGGATAGACTTCTCTGGATATTCATTATTTTTAGATGTAACATTGGAACCACTCAGTATTTTATTTAGTTATAAAATCTAACTATACTATTACAAAAAACAAATCTAACAGTGTTTCTATATTATGGCAAAATCACAGCATATGAATGATTAATTTACCCAAAGAGAGATCTGGCCTTTGCCCACAGTTACTGAGAACTGTCTCTGGGCTCTGAGATGTGCTGCTTGATAGAATGTGTTTGCCTTGTGATGGGGACTTTCCACCTTGGTACTTCAGTTCTAATTTCCAGGGAAACTGGACACTCCAAAGGCATTGGTCTGACCTCCAGGACAGTGAGTCACAAAAGTATTTCTGATAAAGCTCCAAAAAAAATCTCAGGACATCAAAGGCCCAGGTAAGCATCCCTGACTGACAAAAATCTTTAACTATTGTTCTAGCTCATGGCCAGGAGGATGTAATGCCACTAGGAAACCATGGAGAGAAAGTATGGCTAGAAAATGCATTCACTCTTCCTAAACTTCAACTTAGATGTCATTCCCTTTTTCTGATCCTAACTTGTATTCTTTCACTGTTGAAAAATATGCTGTTTTTCTTAAAAGATTTACTTGTTTATTTGAAAGCCAGAGTTACAGAGAGAGAGAAATCTTCCTTTCTCTGGTTCATTCTCCAAATGGCCACAGTGGCAAGGGCTGGGCCAGGCCAAAGCCAGGAGCCAGGAGCTTCATCTGGGTGTCCCATGTAGGTTCAGGGGCCCAAGTCTTGGGCCATCTTCCACTGCCTTTCCCAGGTGCACTCACAGGGAGGATTGTAAGTGGAGCAGCTGGGACTTGAGCAGGTGCCTGTATGGGGTGTCGGTGCTTGACTCACTAAGCCACAGCACTGACCCCAATAAACCCGTTATAAAGTTGACCTGAGTTCTGTGGATCATTCTAGACAATTTCCAAACTTGAGGATGGTCCTGGAAATTTCTGAATTTGAGGTCAGCTATTGTGAAATGAAGGTTCAGGGTCTTGTGATCCCTGAACTCGTGGCTAGGAATCAGAAGTGCGAGCAGTCTTACAGGGTCTATTCCATCAGACTTTGTGGTTTGTCTACACATCATTGCTACTATTGGCTCAATTATTCCAAAGGATTCTAAACTACAGTAAATATCATATGAACTAAAACTCATGTGAACTAAAAATAGTTCATATGTATTTAGATAATCATATTACTGGTTGTAGGATTAGCTTATGAGGCCTTTGAAGATGTGTCACATTCTTCATGGGTCCTGTTTAACACAGATTATGTAGGAGCCTATATCCAAAACCTTGCAATAATAAACTGTTTCTTTCTGGCTACATCCAGATAGACACATTTATTTATACAATAAAACCATGCCATTTATCCTGATATTTCAATAAGGGCAAAATTAAGCATAATGATAATAATAATAATAATAATAATAATAGATACAGTTTTAGAGTATTTGATATGTGCCTAGGATTTCATGCTTGACACACATTATCACTTTTAATTCCCACCAAAATCCTGTTACTAACCCACTGAGACTCCCTCATTATAGCATTACTCACTAATTTCCTTGAGTTGACCTATGTTATAAAGAAGAATAATCAAAATTTGTGCCACAGACCTCAATGTCAAGGTTCTTAAAAAAATCAATGAACTGTGGTTCTAACATATCCAAAATATTACTAATTCTCTTTTAAATATTTTTTCTGAACAGTAAAAACTGAAGAAATAATATGCAAAGAGGCATTAAAAACGGAGTGAAAATAGTAAATTCTGACATAACCATCTCCATATATCTATTACCCTTTTCTTCTCTTTACCCAGCCACCCCATATCATGAGTGAGAAATGGCACATCACATGAAGCCAAATAAAGCAATTAGCTTCTCAGCGTGCTTCTGGAATCAGACTTTGTCCACTCTAATATTGCTTCTTTGAAATATTACTCTTTCTTTCCATAACTTTTGTTTATTAGATAATTTCAGTGTTTTGATCAGCATTGAAAAAATATTAGAAATAGTAAAAAATGCATAATTACAGTTCATCGGGACCTGAGAACATTACAGAGGTTTTCAGGCACTACAATTTAAACCAAACCTAAGAGATTACATAATCTAACATGTACATTTCACGGGATATAAAAAAATACACCTGGGTGAGGTGATTTATTCTGGGATCCGTTCTTTGCATGACTGTTTCTAATAATTTCATCTCTCTTCCAAACTTAATACCACTTTTACTTTTCCTCATTCTTAGCTGATTAAGTTGTTTCTTATTTCACTGAAAAATAGAAGCAAGGGGAACAGAAAGTCTACATGCTCCCACGGCCAAACTTACCTCTCTCTGAATCTGCTGATTTTCCCTGCAGGACCTGCTATTCTGGTGGGTTAACAACATGTGCTCTATCTGATGCCAACCCCTCCACTGTACTGGCTCTCCTCCCTCTGTCACCTCTTCCAAGTTTTTCTCTGGTAATTGTTCCCATGTCTCCTGCATCACCAATATTTCTCTCTCTCCTTGATTGTGCTGTACACAAAGCAGGTAGCACAATCATAAAATATTTGCCAGATTATTTATCCCTTCTTTTCTCCACCACCTTAAGGTTTTCCGTACCTAGAATAAAATCCAAAGACAGCAATACCCCTACTTCAGTGCCCCATCATTTTTCTGCCCCTGTTAATTCTGTTCCTTAAACCACACACTAGTTCTCACTTTGGGTTTTTTTTTTTTTTCCTCCCTGCATTTTTATTTCTTCACAATCCACGTTTCACTTTCTCCTTTCACTCAAGCCATTATCCCAATGTCACCTCTTAAGAATGGGCTTCCTTGATCACCTTATTTCAAGTGACATCAGACCATGAAACTTTACCACCCTACCTAGTAATTTCTCATGCGTTTATCATTTCTTGACATTATTTCCCTTGCCTACTTATGCATTTGCCTGTTTACTGTCTGTTGCCCATGCTAAAATGCCAGTCCCTTACAGATACTGAATTTGCCTTGTTGACTTGCTCATCCACAACCTAAGACAACATAAACATGAAGCAGACACTCAATGAATACTTGTTTTCAGAATAATGAATAAACATAAAAATGATATGTAGTGCTTCATTATTATTAGAGGGCAGATTTCATGACATATGAATATAGATAAAATAATCTAAATATTGCATATAAGCACACACTGAGGGAAGTTTTTTTTACCACTAATGCATATGCTTTTTCACATAAAAATGATACTACAAAACTTTTTCCTTGTTAAGTACTTTAAATTCTCACAATATAACAACATTACATATTTGCTTTCATTTTAACAAAAAAAGTTGACACCAAGAAACAGAAATACAAAATATTTATAGGTGTTGTTTATTTTTGTGTATGACTACTAATGGTTCCTATAGTTTAGATGCAAATGGCTTGCTAGAAGATATACAACTAATTAATAAAAATAAAAGCAAAATACGATTACTCTGCATTATACCTTTAATTAGTTCTGTGAATTATTGAACTAGATGCTGTGTGAGCCCCTTATAGCCATAACATTCTATGAAATTAGAAATTATTGTTTTATGGCATATCCCAGTTGTCTATAGTTACTCATTTATCAATAACAAAAGAAATAATAATAGTGAGATGTTGATTCTTATTCTTTTTGAGATTCTCAAAATGTTCTAAAAGTTCTTACATTTTATTTCAAAACAAAATCAAAGAATGAAGTTTCTTTCTGAGAACAAAGCAACATTGACTTTACACTCAGTTTAGCAAAGGAATGGATAATGTTATAATTGTGTCATCATTCCAGAAGCTACATAGGATAATTATACTGTAATTCTGTTTAGACTGTCTTTTTTCTTACTCTTCCCTGATAACTGCTGTCAACCAATACATCTATAACAAACAAGCAAATAGACCACACCACTTTTAATGTAAAGTACTTCATTTTGATCTCTATGATGAAAATTACAAAACATCAAAGAAAGAAATAGAATAAGACACAAAACAATGGGAAAATCTTCCATGTTTGTGGATTGGAATAATTAATATAATCAAAATGTCCATACTCCAGAAAGCAATCTATAGATTCAATGTGATCACAATTGAAATACAAATGGCATTTTTCTCAGATCTAGAAAATATGATGCTAAATTTCACATGGAAACACAAGAGACCCCAAATACCTAAAGCAATCTTAAACAAGCCGAAGTCATCACAATACCAGATTTCAAAACATACTACAGAGCAGTTATAATCAAAACAATCTTGTACTGACATAAAAAAAGACCTGTAGACCAATGGAACAAAATAGAATTCCCAGAAATCAACCCACATGTCTAAAACCAACTAATGACAAGGGAGTTTAAATCAATCCCTAGAGAAAGAACAGTCTCTTCAATAAATGGTGCTGGAGGTACTGGATCTCTGCATGCAGAAGTATCAAACAGACCCATCCCTTACACCTTATACAAAAATCAACCCAAAATGAATCAAGGATCTAAATATATGACCTAATTCCATCAAACTGCTGGAGGAGAACATTAGAAAAACTCTGCAAGACATTGGCATAGGCAAAGACTTCTTGGAAAAGATCCCAGAAGCACAGGCAATCAAAGCCAAAATTGACATTTGGGATTACATCAAGCTGAGAAGTTTCTACACTGCAAAGAAAACACTCAGCAAAGTGAAGAGGCAACCGACAGAATAAGAGAAAATATTTGCAAACTATGCAACTGACAAAGGATTAATATTCAGAATATATAAAGAGCTCAAGAAATTCAGCAACAACAAAACAAACAATCCAGTTAAAAAATGGGCCTAGGATTTGAACATGCATTTTTCAAAAGAGGAAATTCAATTGGCCAACAGACACTTGAAAAAATGCTCAGGATCATTAGACATCAAGAAAATACAAATCAAATCTATGGTGAGGTTTCACCACACTTCAGTTAGAATGGCTTTATACAGAAATCAACAAACAAAAGATGTGGACAAGGATGTGGAGATAAAGGTTCCTTAATCCACTGTTGCTTGGAATGCAAACTAGTAAAGCCATTATGATAAACAGTATGGAGATTCCTCAGAAAGCTGAAAATACATCTACCGTATTGCCCAGCCATCACACTACTGGGAATTTACCCAAACAAAAAGAAATCAGCATATGAAAGAGTTATATGTGCCCCCATATTTACTGCAGCTGAATTCACAAGAGCTAATCTATGGAATCAGCCCAGATGTCTAGCAACCAATGACTGGACAAAGAAAATGTGGTATATATACACCATGGAATATTACTCAGCCATAAAATGCATGAAATCCTATCTTTCACAAAAAAATGGATGCAACTGGAAATGATTATACTTAGTGCAGTAAGTCAGTCTGTTTTCCTGGATCTGTGCTGTGGTAACTAATAGAGTGTAAGAAAATGTAATGTATAAGTATTTGCATTGCAATCTACATAAAATTATTCCAATGCATTGTTGTGTTGAGAGAAAATGGCTTAAAGTCTAAATGAACTTACTTACTATCTTGTAACCACACACAAAATATTTAGGTGTTACATTGTCATTGGTTCTATTACATTGAAAGAAGTTATGATTGACTAATTGACAAAACAAAACTGTGTATGGGTGAAATGGTCATTTTTCTATTTGATTATTATTTATAGCTGTTGTCTATATTCCCACTAGGGTCTTCTGCTTCTTACTTGTTAAACTTCTTATTTAGTGAAGTGTTAAGCCTTTTTAGTGCAATGTAAATTTAAAATATGTTATCTCAAAAACTAAAAAAAGAGAGAGAGAAAGAGCTAGATAGAATAAAGGAGGGTGGGAGGGATTCAGGGAGGAAGGGAATACCATTATGTTCTTAGACTTATATCTACAAATCATTAAAAAGAATTAAAATTAAAATCAAATTAAAAAATAAATCTTTAAAAACAAAATAAATTTTTAAGTAATTCATTTTTTAATACCAAAAAACATGAAACTTACAATTTACTTTATGATGATAAAATATTTTTCTTCAGCAGAAAGATCCAAACATGAAAAAATGACAACAGCACATAGCAGCACTTACATCATCACGGCACTCACTTCATTGACCTGCATTAATATATATATATATATATTTTTTTTTTGCTGTTAGCAGTGAACAATGGATCTATCATTTTTCCTTGTTAATTTAAAATCACTCAAATACCCAGAAAAAAATTTGCTATCATTTCAACTAGCATGTCCATTCTAAAGATGGTGCTTTCTCTAATAAATGGTGATCATATGCGCTAATCATCTCCTGCCCTGAACCAATCTGCAAAAATGCATTTGATCAGGACAGTTTGTTTTGGGCAGTTTAAGAGCAGGACAAAATGGTAGCCTGTGATCTCCAATCCTGTCCCAGGACATTCAGGAACTTGGAATCCTCCATCACATGAAACTGGAAATGGGCTACATATATCCTCCCTGCCTGAAGTCTCCTTGTAATACACTATGCACATCATACAGAAGTTTACTCAATACTCTAACTGTATTTTTGCCTGGATCACATACCTTAATAGTAGGTTATTTAAATCCTTTTTCTTTCTACAACAATTCCTCCAAATAATAGCCGGGCTCTTGAAAAAGTTCATGAAAAGTGTGTACTATCTTCTAATTTTAATGTCCATAAACTTTGTGAAGTCCTCTCATACACAGTTCCCACTAACATTCTATACCTTATAGTGTGACACACTGCATCAATTTATGATGAACTCTTTCTATTATATTATACATTATATTATTATACTCTATTTTGCATCATTGCTCTGGAGGCATGCTGAAAAGCTGTCACTAGCATGCACTTTTAGTTCAAGCTGAATCTTTTTCTGAATGTTGGGGTGAAGAGAGGTCATTTCCATCAGCACAGATTTCTTCGCTACGAGGTTACTTGGAGTACATTCCTGCGACCCCCCTAGGTTCTGGTTGTAATGGGCCTGAGGATCTCCAAATCACCATGCACCTCACACTACCTCCAGCACACACTTTCCCAAACTGATGTAGATCTTGTATCTTTAAATCTTCTTCAAGACAGACATTACTCATGCCTTCCTGGTCTCATGATAAAAACTGAAGGAAAGCACTTCCCCAGGCATCTGAAAGTGTGTCCTCCTTCTCTTTAATGGACACAAGCCCACTGCCTGTCAGAAAAATCTGCACCCTCAGACATTCATGTTGACTGGAAGCTAAGTCAGATGAAGTCCACAAAGAGACTATCAGAACTGCATATTCTCTTTCGCTATCACCAGCTCAAATGCCTCTTTATCTACGGAGTTTTTCTCATTAAACTCCCAGGTAGAAGAATGTAGAGTTAAAGGGATGGTCGCCCTCCAAAACAGAAGTTTCCTTGAAAATTGATATCTTACTTTAAAAATGAATCTGGGCCGGCGCCGTGGCTCAACAGGCTAATCCTCCGCCTTGCGGCGCCGACACACCGGGTTCTAGTCCCGGTCGGGGCACCGATCCTGTCCCGGTTGCCCCTCTTCCAGGCCAGCTCTCTGCTGTGGCCAGGGAGTGCAGTGGAGGATGGCCCAAGTGTTTGGGCTCTGCACCCCATGGGAGACCAGTATAAGCACCTGGCTCCTGCCATCGGAACAGCGCGGTGCACCGGCCGCAGCGCGCTACCGCGGCGGCCATTGGAGGGTGAACCAACGGCAAAAGGAAGACCTTTCTCTCTGTCTCTCTCTCTCACTGTCCACTCTGCCTGTCAAAAAAAAAAAAAAAAAAGAATCTGAATTTATACTGTAATAAATCTGCTTTATATACTTCTAAGATGTCTTAAATTACAAGTAAAAACAATGACTAGTTTTTGTCAATGATTAACAGATAAAATGAAGTTGAATCGAATCTTGTGGTTTAGGGTAATTGAGCTGAGATGAAGCAAGCTTCTTCCCCATCCAGGCAGTGCTCTCTCCTACTTGACATCACCCTAGCTTGAGATCTCAGGCCACATAAATAAGTGGACCAAAATGGCAAAGTTTTAAAAAGTGTTTGTGAGCTTTTCCAGAAGGAACCGCTGCACTATTAAGACTAGATTCATTCAGGGGAGATGGCACAATACTTGATACTCATCATAGGATTTTAAAAAGTAGTATTACATGTGCCGTAGTATTAAATTGAAGTTTATCAGGTATAATATTTCCTATCTCAAGGAAATATTTATCAAACTGATTTTTCCTAGTACATAAAAAGACTTGTAATTATATCCTGTGATTGATACTAATTCTGAAAGTTTCATCAATTGCAAATGAATTAAGTTGCATAAAATTCTTAGTCCCTCAGTCATGGGCACTCTGTGATGTGTGCTAGGCTGAATCCCAGAATTCACCGGTGGGAATGCATACCCGTTATCCACATGGGTTAACTGGCTTAATACCACACTTTTCCCCTTTATTGGTTCCCTTCATTTCCCTCATTCATTTGCCCACTTCCCAGAGATGTTTCCCAGGATTTGCCTCCCAAGCAAATCACTTGCATGCAAATTGTTGCTTTAGGGTTAACTTAAGAAAAGCCTAAATTGAGGCACTCTCTACTAACATTTTGTAAATCAGAAATCTGGTTGATGGACTGCAGTTGCAGAAAGAAGATGAACATATCTACTAGTAATATTTCATGTAATCAAAAGATTTTTAATGTTGCTTTGTAATGGAATTAATTCTCATTAATCTAGGAATACATACACACACATACATAATTTCCATCAATGATGTATTGCTTTATGACGCTGGTCTCCTAACGTTATAATGAAGCTTTGCATAGCTAATTAGGAAACAAAGAGGAAGAAAAAGGACACTGCAGAAGGAGAAAAAGAAAAACCTCGAGGAAACTCACAGTGAAAGGTTAAGCAATGTTTTGCAGCATGCAGTAAGTTTATAAAAAGTTTGAAAATATGGATCACAACACCAAAAGACCTTCATGAACAGAAAACAATGTTCATGGTGCATTATCCGCTTATAAGCAAATCTGTCATGAAACAAACCAAGCAAACCACCATGGACATTTCTGAAAAGAGTGACTTCTCCTCAAGGTGGTCCTCAGGCAGGGCCTTCAGGAGGAATCCAGAAGAAGGCATGGCTATCAGAGGAGATGACAGCTCCATGTGGTGAAATCAATGATCCCTGACCATGTGTAGGTCCAGGCTGATGGGTAGGTTTGTGTCTCTTGAACACAAATAGTCTAAAAAGTAAGAATATAGACAAATAAAAAGTTTTACAAATTATAATACTGATAGAAGGAGGACATAAAAAAACACCTTTTGGTACAGCTGTAAAATGTGTCTGTGTTTTAAGCTAAATGATTTTAGAGGAGTCAGAAGTTTTGAAAATTGTATTGATGAATTTGGTGTAACTGAAGCATCCACTGCTATAAAGTCTGCAGCACTGGACAGCAATGTGCCAGGCCTTCATATTCGCTTACAACTCATGGACTCATCCAGCACAATTTCCAGTCCTAGTCGTTTCATTCATGATAAGAGCCCTATGCACTGCGATTTTACTATCCTTTTTTGTGTTTAGATATGGGGGTCCAAGTGACACCATTTCCTTCCTCCTCTGCAGAGAAGAACCAAAAAACAAACAGCAAATAACTAATTCAAAGGTGAGGGCCCTGATGAAAAAATGAGAGTTCAGTGGGGACCATCTAGGATGCCCATAGAAGAAAGACAAGAGAGAGCAGCAGCAAGAGAGGAACAAAGCATGCCAGCAGTGCAGACCCTGGAACCCCCACAGAATAGCCAAGGAGGAGAGCCTCTGCCAACTTCAGCTCCACAATGGACATCAGCAACTTTAGCTATAGCAGGGATTCAGGTCATCACAGCTTAGAGCCCTACAAGAGGAGCTACCAGGAGTAGCTTTGCTACCACAGTAGCTTTGCTTTAGAGAAGGAACTCACATTGTCTCTCCCCAAATCCTCAAAGTACAGACTGTGGTGGTGTGATACCATATTGAAAAAAGAGAGGGCCGGCGCCGTGGCTCAATAGGCTAATCCTCTGCCTGCGGCACCAGCACATCGGGTTCTAATCCCAGTCGGGACACCGGATTCTGTCCCATGTTGCTCCTCTTCCAGGCCAGCTCTCTGCTATGGCCCGGGAGTGCAGTGGAGGATGGCCCAAGTCCTTGGGCCCTGCACCCACATGGGAGACCAGGAGAAACACCTGGC
Source organism: Lepus europaeus (assembly GCF_033115175.1). Classification (NCBI taxonomy): domain Eukaryota; kingdom Metazoa; phylum Chordata; class Mammalia; order Lagomorpha; family Leporidae; genus Lepus; species Lepus europaeus. The sequence goes on from NC_084837.1 coordinate 59,874,955, forward strand.
TCCTGCCTTCGGATCAGTGTGCCGGCAGTGGCGGCCATTGAAGGGTGAACCAACGGCAAAAGGAAGACCTTTCTCTCTATCTCTCTCTCTCACTGTCCACTCTGCCTGTCAAAAAATTAAAAAAATAAAAATTAAAAAAAAGCATAAACGTCAAAATTCACACTGCCCTAGAGGCCAAAATAACCCACATATCCCTGACCTTGGGACTTCACAGACATCCCAACTTCTAGCAAAAGGATTATAACCTCACTAATCCAATTAGATCCATCAGTGACAGTTGGCCCTAGCACCACAGCCCTATACAACTCCCTTGCCCAGTGGGCTTCTGTTTTGGTGAGTGCCCTGGGCTCCATCTCCACTGCAGTCCATGCCTGCTCTGATATAGTGGGTATGCTTGTGTATTCACAGTCATTCGGGCTGCTGACTCTCTCCTCCAGTAGACCCCCATTTAATAAGCATCCTTGATCCTGACTAATATAGCTGGAGCCCACCTAATTTTGATGAACCTATGTGGTTATGCAGCCAGCTATCTTCACCAGCTGACCTTTGCTTTGGGAGTGCTGCTGATTCTACCCCTAGCTCAAAAAGAGCAAGTCCTGGTTTTTTGGTCGAGTTTGTTTTCCTGCCCTCACTCAGGCTGCCAGTTATCTTCTCCAGCATGTCCCAGCTTTCTCCGTTGGGCAGTCCAGACGTCATCCCTAACACGTACGGCTTTGTTGGGTTATATGGTTATGTTCAACTGCTTGAACTGTTCACTCCCTTTTTCAGTGGGCGTTGACTTTGCTGACCACTGTGGAACCCAGCCCTCTGTGGCTTGAGCCTGCCCAAGATTTGTTCGGTATGTTTAATGTTATACATCTGTTCTAATAAGGCCACAGGCTTAATACAGTGCCCCTTATTCTAGTCCCAGTGCAGCCCAGGCCTACGCTAGCTTTGGTGGGTACAGTAGATGGTGCATACCCAGTCAACTGTGTAGCTCCTTTCTCTAGCAGACCCATGCTTTGGTGAGCACCCAGACCCTAGCCTAACTGTGGCTTGACCTTTCTGTAACTTTTCCCAAAGGGAGACTGATGAAATGTTTGATAAAAAGTTCACAAGAATGATTAGAAGCTTATTTAATGAGAATACAGATAAGTAGGTAAGTGAAATTAGGAAACCAAAGGATCATTATGAATGAGAAATTTAGCAAAGAGATAGAAATCTTGAAAAAGATCCAAACAGAAATCTTAGAGATGAAAAATTCATTAAATCAAATAAAAATATAGTTTAAAGGCTCAACAACAGTCTATATCAAGCTGAACTTGAAAATAGATCTTTCATAATATCCCCAGTCAGATTTAAAAAACAATATTTGAGATCACTTAGTGATATCTTGACACCATTAAATGAACTAATATCTGCCTGGTTGATATTCCCAAAGAAGAAGAAAATGGGCACAGAAAACCTATTCAATGAAATAGCTGAAAACTTCTCATAACTGGAGAAATATATAGCAATTCAAGATCAGGAGGCTCATAAGACTCCAAATAGATATGACCAGAAAACATCATTACAATGACACATTATAGTCAAACTCTCAAAAAAGAAAACAAAGAGAATTCTACAATTTGCAAGAGAAAAGCATCAGGTTATTTTTATGGGAAACTGCATTAGAGTAACACTAAATTTTTTAATGAAAAATCTTACAGTCCAGGAGGTAATACAGAGATATATTTCAAGTTCTGAAAGGAAAGAATTGTCAGCCAACAATACTTTGCCCAGCAGAGCTCTCTTTTATAAATGATGGAGATATAAAGACTTTGCAAGACATCCTATAATTGAAAGAATTCATCACCACCAGACCAGTATTACAGAAGATACTTAAGAGTATCCTACATGCAGAAACAATAAAAGCCAACTAAGATCACAAAACTTTGTGAAAGTACAAAGCCCACTAAAAAAAGAATGATGAGTAACCAAAGTAAACAGAAGAAATAATAAAGAAAAAATGGCACAATTAAGCCAATACTTAGCACTAATAACACTGACTATAAAGGGACTAAATTTCCCAGTTAAAAGAAACAGACTGGTTTATTAGATAAATAAACGCCAATTATACACTGCCTACATAAACACACTTATCTAGTAAAAGCATACACAGATTGAAGGCAAAAGAATACAAAAGACTTCCCAGAGAAATGGAAACCAAAAATGAGCAGGAATGGCTACACTGAGAGTAGACAAAACAGAGTTTAAGATCAAAGCTGTAGGGTCTGGTATTGTGGTATGGGTATGGCATGTTAAGTCACCATCTGCAGCAGCAGCATCCAACATGGGCACTAGCTCAAGTTCCAGCTGCTCCACTTCCAATCTAGTTTCCTGCTAATGTTCCTGGGAAAGCCATGGAAAATGACCCAAGTCCATGGGCCCCTACACCTATGTGGGAGATCCATAGGAAGCTACAGGTTTCTGGCTTCTGTTGTGGCTATTTGGGGAATGAACCAGTGGATGGAAGCCATCTCTATCTCTCTGAATCTCCCTGCCTCTCTCTCTCTCTCTCTCTCTCTCTCTCTCTCTCTCTGTAACATTGCCTTTCAAATAAATAAAATAATTTTTTTAAAAAAATCAAAGCTGTAAAATGAGAAAAAGAGGGCTACCACATATGATTAAGGGATCAATTAAAAAAGAAAACATGCCAAATTGAAATGTGTGTGTGTGTGTGTATATCTCCAATGCTGGAACACTTATATTTATAAACAAATATTATTGCTTATAAAGGGAGAGATAGAACTCCAATAAATTATAGACTTCAATCTGCCTCATTAATCAATGGACAGATTATTCAGGAAAAGAAATCAACAAAAAATACCAGAGTTAAATTGTACTATAGATCACATGGACCTAACACACATTTATAGAACATTTCATCCAACAGCTGCAGAATATATATTATTTTTATTAGCACAAAGAACATTGTTAGGATATATTAAGCCACAAAACAAGTCTTAAGAATTAAAAAAAAAATAGAAATCATATGTATCTCTCTGATCATAATGTAGTAGAATTAAAGGCCAACAACAAAAGAAATGCTAGGAATTATATAAATACGTGGAAGTTGAATAGCTTTTTTCTGAATAAAGAATAAGTTACAAAAGAAACCTAAAGAGAAATTTAAAAACTCCTTGAAACTAATGAAAATGGAAACTCAACCTATCAAAACTTGTGCTGTACAGAAAAAGCTAAACTAAGAGGGAATTTTATAGTGGAAAGCAACTACATTTTAAACAAGATATCAAATAAGCAACCTAACAAGGCATTTAAAGGAACTAGAAAAACAAGAATAAGCAAACCCAAAATAAGTAGAAGGAACCAAATAATAAAAATTAGTGCAAAAGTAACTGAAATAGAAGCTAGGAAAGCAATACAAGAGATTAACAAAGTTAGTAATTAGTACTTTGGGGGCCAGTGTTGTGGTTTAGCAGGTAAAGCTGACACCCGCAAAACTGGCATCCCAAAGTGGGTGGCAGTTCATGTCCCAGTTGATCCACTTCAGATCCAGCTCCCACCTAGGGGCCTGGGAAATGCAATAGAAGATGATTCAAGTATTTAGGCCTCTGCCACCTGGATGGAGTTCCTGGCTCCTGGTTTCTGCCTGGCCCAGTCCCGGTCATTGTGGCCATCTGGGGAGTGAACCAGCTGATGGAAGGATGGAAGATTGATCGATCTATCGATCTCTCTGTCTGTCTCCCTCACTCCCTTTCTCTCATTCTGTAAATCTGACTTTGAAATAAATAAATCTTTGAAAAAAAGACAACTTGCTACTTTTGAAAGCATAAAAATACAGCTAAACCTTTAGCTAATAAGAGGGAACATTTTAATTAATAAGAGGTGAAAAATAAGATATTACAACCGATAACTGAAAACTGGAGTGAACTTTGAGATTTGATGATTTTGAACAGCCCTTGTCTCAACTATCGAGAAATAGTGGGGGGGGGGGGGTGTCATACTACTAGTTGAACTCTTTACTTAGTGTAGGGTTAATCTTATGAGTATAAAGTATAGGGGATAATAATAGGAGAGAGAGGAGGAAGGAGGGTAGGAGTGCAGGTGGGAGTGGGGGTAGGGTGGTATGAATCACTATGCTCCTTAATTTGTATATATGAAATGCATGAAGTTAGTATATCTTAAATAAAATTTTTAAAAAAGAAAAGAAAAAAAGAGTAGATGCAAATATTCTCAACAAAATACTAGAAAATCAAAGTCAACAATACATTAAAAAGATCATTCACCATGACCAATTGGGATTTATTCCAGGGATGCAGGGATGGTTCAATATATACAAATCAACATAGGTAATATAACATATAAACACAATGAAGGATAAAAACCATATTATGATCTCATTAGATATAAAAAAAAGCATTTGATAAATTTGATAAATTTCAACACTCAATCTTGATAAAAATTGAACATATCAGGTATAGAAGAAATATGTCTCAACATAATAAAATTTTGACCAACCCACAGAAAATGTCATATTGAATGAGGAAAAGCTGAAAGTGTTTCCTTTAAGATCTAGAAACAGACAAAGATTCTACTCTTATTACTCGTATTCAATATTACTGTAAGCTTCAGTCAGCTATTAGGCAAGAGAGAAAAAAAAAGGCATACAAATAAGAAAGGATGAAGTCAAAGCATACCTGCTTGTAAGTGACATGATTCTTTATAAAGAGAAACCAAAAGACCAAAGAAAGACTCTAATAGAACTAATAAATGAATTCAGTAAAGTTTCAAGATACAAACTAAACACACAATGATCAGTAGCAGTTTTATATTCTAATAATTAACTAAGAAATAAATTATAAGAAAAAACCATTAACATTAATTATCAAAAATTAAATAACTTGGAATAAATTTAACCAGGAATGTGAAAGACCTTTACAATGAAAACCACAAAACACTTAGAAAAGACATCAAACAGGACACACATGCACAAAAAAGTGGAAAGATCTCCCATATTCATGGATTGGAAGAATTAATTCTGTTAAAACATCCACGTAGCCCAAAGCAATTTGTAACTTTAATGCAATCCTTATCAAAAACCAATGACATTCTTTCAGAACTATAAAAAACAATTTTAAAATTAACATGGAAACCCAAAAACATCAAATAGAAATGTTGAACAATATGAACAAAGCTTGAGGCATCACCACACCAGATTTCAAGACACACTATGGAGCTATTAGATTCAGAACAGCCTGGTACCGGCATAAAAATAAACACATAGACCAATGGAACAGACTAGAAATCCCAGCAATGAATTCACACATCTATAGCCAATTTATCTTTGATAAAGGAACTAAAAACCTAGCCTGGAGAGGAGACAATCTCTTCAATATATGGTGCTGGATACCTAAAGGATAAAAATATGATCTTTACCTCTTACCTCATACAAAAATCAACTCAGAATAGGTAAAATATCTTTATTTAAGGCCAGAAATTATAAAACTATTGGAATAAAACATAGGGGAAATACTTTATGATATTGGCAAAGGCAAGAACTTTCTGGAAAATATCTCCCAAAGCATACAGGAAAAGAAAAAATAGACAAATAGAATTATACCAAGCTAAGAAGCTTTGCACAGCACATAAAGCAATCAACAGAGTGAAGAGACAGCCTACAGAAAGGGAAAGAACATTTGCAAACTATTTATCAGACAAAAGATTAATAGCCAAAATATATAAGGAATGTAGAAAACACAACAAAGTAACCAATCCAATTCAGAAATATTCAAAGGCTACGAATGACCATTTACCAGAAGAGGAAATACAAATGGCCAATAAATGTATGAAAAAAATGCTCAAAATCATTAGCTGTCAGGGATACTAGATCAAAACCACAATAACCTATAATCTCATTCTAGTTAGAATGGCTATTATCAATAGACAAAACATAATAAATACTGGCACAGACATGGAAAAAAAGAACAACTTATACACTTGTTGATGGAAAATTAAATTAGTACAAACATTATGGAGAACTTTTGGGGGGGGGGGTTCCTCCAAAAACTAAAACTAGGTTTACCATATGACCCAGCTATACCCTTTCTGAGAATATATCTGAAAAAGATAAAATCAGTACTTAAAAGAGATACCTGCACTCCCATGTTCATTGCAGCAGTATTAACAACAACCAGGATAAGGAATCAAAATAAGTGTCCATCAGTGGATGAATAGATGAAGAAAGTGTGGACTGTGCACACAATAGAGTTATTATTCTACTGTAAAAATGAATTAAACTTAAAATATGAGTCAAAATGGATGGAACTGGAGAGCATGTTACATGAACAAGCCAGAAAACCCCAAAAAGACAAATACTGCCTGTTTTCTGTCATATGGGAAGTTAAAAATGATAAAGTACATATATTAAATCTGAATTTATATAGTGATTACTGGAGGCTGGGAAGGAGAAGTTGAGGAATGGGTACTGAAAGAGAGTAGGGTGAACCTAACAGTTCTTGGTGTCTTGCAACACAGTGGCATGACCATGGCTCATAACAACGCATAATGTTTTTTAAAATTTTTTTTCACTCTTGTCTTTCTTTCTTCCCCAGAAACCTTTGATTTAAGGTATACAACCTTCATGCATTTCATAAATACAAGTTTAGGAACATAGTGATCCTTCTCACCCTATCCACCGTCCTACCCTTCTTCATCTTCCCTGCCCTATTCCCATTCTTATATTTTACTAAGATCGATTTTCAATTAACTTTATAAGCATAAGATTCATCTACAGTAAGTAAAGAGTTCAACAAATAGTATGTGGGGAAAAAAAAAAAAAAAACTGTTCCTCAACAGTCAAGACAAGGGCTGTTCAAAGTCAGCACATCTCAAAGTGTCAATTTCACTTCTATAGATTATCTTTTAGGTACTCTATTAGTTACCATAGATCAGGGAGAACACATGGTATTTTTCCTTTTGGTACTGGCTTATTTCACTAAGTATAATGTTCTATATAAATAAAGAGAACACAGGAGCTGGTAGGCTCCAAACACAAAGGAAAAGATAAGGAAAAGGAAAGTCTAGTTGCCAGGTGCGGTTAGTTTAAACTATGCATATGTGTTGAATAGTTACACTCTCTTAAAAATGTGCACATATTATATGTTACTTCAAAATTTAAAAATAAATTTTAGAAAAAGATGTTTATGTACACAGATACTTACCGCTGTGTTATGATTGCCCACAGCACTCAGTATAGTAATATACTGCACCAATGTATAAGCTCACAAGCAGTTGCCTACATTCCATAGCCTAGTTGTGCAGGTTATGCCATCCACTTTTATGTAAGTGTACTCTATGATGTACACACATCTAGTGCTACATTTCTCAGAATATACACCCACTTAAGCAATGCATCACTAGAAATGATGTTTACAATGCTGTCTGTGTGCCAGGCACATTTCTTTATCTGATTAGCATAGTAAAGTAGGAAATGCCACCCTAAGCAGCATCAGTTGAAATTCCAATCAGTGAGCAGCTCTGCTTCCGTTTTTCCCAGTCCTCATCAACTCTTCCAACTCTTCGGCTCTTTCCCAAACTTATTGCTCCCAATGTTGAGTTCTATGGCCAACATAGTTATTGACATGCTCTCAAGGGCTTTCACCATTGATAGCCCTCCCAAGAAAGTGAGTCCATGGGTGAGAGGACATGTTGAACACAAGTCACCTCTGTACACATTGGGTTAGGAGATAAAAATAAATGCAGTAGGCATAAATTTAAAGAAATTGGAAAGTAACAAAAATCAACTGAAAGTGGCTGTCAGAATATTCCAGAAGGCTTGGAGGTATTCAAATTATTTTTAATCAAAGTTTACATTGTGCTGATTTCTAATAAAGAAGTTGACTGGATTTGTAAAAAGCTGCAATAATAAAAAAAGAATTGCAGTTTCTAAGAGGACATAGGTAGAATAATTCAGGTTAGAGTAATAACATATTGCCCAAAGTAGAATCTTAAGGAACCACTGTAATAGACAAATCAAAATCATTTGTAATCAGGAAATCATTTATTTTTACAAAACACTTGAAGGTATTTAAAATTCTTCCTTTAAAAATCCATATAATTTTTATTTAAACTATTAATTTACATTTCCTAAGAAAAAACAAGTTCCACAGTTTTTCTTTGAGTTTTTATTTGTTAAAGAATTTTTTTCCTTATTCCTCCTCTCTGAATAAGTGGTCTCTGAAATACTTGACAAAGAATCAAAGAAAGCCCCACTATAGATGAACTGTAATCTTCCAAAATTCCATGTTGAAATTCTCATTTCAGAATGTGATCTTGTTGGAGAGAGCATAAGGTGCCTCAAAAAGTTCATGGAAAATGAAATTAAAAGAATTTCATTTTGGTGCAAAACAACTTTGAAATCTATAATTTTTTAAATAAGATAAAGTTCCCTGTACTTTCTGAAGTCTGAACATAGACCTACCATATGACCCAGCCAACCCACTCCTGGAAATTTGCCCAAGGGAAATGAAATCAGCACATGAAAGAATTATCAGTACCCCCATGTTTATTGCAGTCCAATTCACAATAGCTAAGATATGGAATCAACCCAAATGCCTGTCAACTGAAGACTGGATAAAGAAATTATGGGATATGTACACCATGGAATACTATATTTGATCTTAGCCAAAAGGCTGAGAAGCAATACATCATGGAATACTACACAGCAGTAAAAAAAAAAAAAAAAAAAAAAAAAAAAAAAAAAAAAATCCTGCCATTTGAAACAAAATGGATGCAACTGGAAAACATACTTAGTGAAATAAGCCAGTCACAAAAAGACAAATACCATATGTTCACCCTGATCTGTGGTAACAAAAAAAGTAACTAGAAGGTGATCTATAGAAGTAAAATTGACACTTTGAGATGTGATGACTCTGAACAGCCCTGGTATCTACTGTTGAACAGTTTTTTCCCATACTATTTGTTGAACTTTTTACTTAGTATAGGGTTAATCTTATGTGTATAAAAGTAGTTGAAAATAGATCTTAGTTAAAAATAAGAATTGGAATGGGGGAGAGGGGAATAAGAAAAGTGGGAGTATGGGTAGGGTCGGAAGAATCACTATGTTCCTTAAGTTGTATCTATGAAAGGTATGAAGCTTGTATACCTTCAATAAAAGGTTTCTGGGGAAGAATAGAAAGAAAATATGGTGTGTAGATATACACAATGGCATGTTATTCATCTATAAAAAAGAATGAAACCCTATTATTTGTATCAAAATGGATGCAAAAGAAAGACAAATGCCACATGCTCTCCCTCATATATGGGAGCTAAAAGAAAAAAAATCGAAAAACTAGAACAAAAGGAAAAAAAGGGGGGACATTTGGTGACAGAGGCACACAGGGAGAACATCATGTTAACTTTAAAGCAGAGACTGGGTGACAGAGCTACAAGCCAAGGATAGCAGTGATTAGCAGCATAGCCCCAGAGGCTGAGCACAGAAGCAGGGCACAGGAGCAGCCAGCTGACACCTGGATCTCGGCCTGCAGTCTCCAGAAGTGTGGGAAGATGCACTTCGTGTTTAAGCCACTCACTGTGTGAAACTCGATTAGACGGGAGCGTTAGAAAATGGAAACACTCCCCAAAGGGCTCTCCTCGCTCCTTAGAGTGGGACATGGGATTATTGGTACCAGAGAACGCACCTAGGGACACACATCAGGAGGCCAGTTTTATCAGTGATGAATTACAGGACTCAGATCTATCACTTAATTGTTCCTGATCTCAATTTCTCTTCCATCTAAAAAATTCTGCAGTGAAAAAGTGGCACAGATTGGTTTTCCAGAGATTACATATGTGCATATTCATATGTGTATCATTTGCTATTCAGAAATACAGAATACAAAACAATTAATGGCTGTTGTTGTTACGCAGCAGGTTAAGCCAGTGCTTGGGACCTGGGCATCCCATATCAGAGAGCCAGTTCCAGTGCTGGCTCCTCCACTTCTAATCCAACCTCCTGTTGATGTGCCTGGGGAAGAAGCAGAAAATGGCCCAAGTACTTAGGTCCATGCAACCCACATGGGAGGCCTGGATGGAGTTCCAGGTCCCTGGCTTCAGTCTGGCCTGCTCTAGATGTTGCAGACATCTGGGTGGTGAACAAGTACATGGGAGATGGCTCACCTGCCTGCTCACTGTCTTTCTCACTCTCTGTGTGTATGTAAGTATGTGTGATTGCCTTTCAAATAAAAATAAATATTTGAAAAAATTATTGGATGACTAGAAATATTACAGAAGAGTTTCCTTACATTAAAGCTATATTGAATATGAATTTTCTTTAATGGTTTCTTATTTCTTTTAAGGCAGCATTCTATTTACTGAAGTTTAATGTACACATATCTTTTCTAAGTATCTGTAATAGCAAGTGAAACATGGTAAAACATGTTGGTAAAACATGATGGTAACAACATATTCCTATTATTTTATAGTCAGGACTTATGCTGCAGGATTAGTGATAATGTATCTATTTCCAAAGAATTTCCTATTAAGCTCTTTGGTCATGGTTTCCCAGATAAGTGATTCTAGGTGATTCAGGGGAAAAAAAGTGACAGGAGGAAATGGTTTCCTTGAAAAAGTTTCCCCATGTCCAATCATCTTTATCATTTGTGCCAATTTAACTCTTGTTTTAGTCTAAGTATAATTATAATTTGAGCCCAAGGGCATGGAGTCAGTCCTGACCCAGATACTCTGGGCCAGCTTCAAGATGGCTGGGAGTGAGCCACAACCTTTAACTGCTCTAGAGGTTAAATGATTAAAAGAAGGATACCTAATTTAGTGTAATGAAGCTGTCAGAGAAATGACCAGAAGGCGGAAATTTCTCATCTCCAATCTTATAGGCTCATTTGCTAAGTAGTCATATGTAGATGTGGAGTGGGAATAGCCATTATTTTCTTTACAAGCAGAAAAATCAGCCTCCACTACTGCGGAGAAGAGACCTCCTCGACTAGGGTGTAGAACTTTCTTTCTTTCTGGAGCTCTGTGTCTACACTTCAAGAAATAGTAAAAGACATCCTATTATGCATTTAAGTATCTGATTAAATCGAGTCTACAACCCTTCTTTATCACAACTATACATCCATTACAACCTTTCAGGAGGGAACAAACATTTCAGGACTTAGGTGAATACAGCTATGAAATGGTTCCTAAATGGAAGAGCAAATAAAGTCTTGCCAGCTCTCAAGTTGTAAGCAACTGGTTGGGCTAAGGCTTGAATATATTTAGTTCAGGTAACCACTTCAGCTTGACTGATATAGTTGTTGTTTCAGTGGTTGGCCAAATAGCCTTTTATGTTGCAATCAAGTAGTAGATACAAGATTGACAAGTAACAAAGAAAAAGAGCTTTCAGTCAACATGGACTAAAATCCATTATTGTGGTGTGTACACTGTGCCGGGGACCTGTAAACACATCTTCATTGATCTCACAGAAAGATAGAAATATCTCCCCTTGTATGGCTCAATCAAGGCCCTTTTCACAAAGGTAAAGTGCAAACAATATTGAAGAACCAGAAAGCGACTGACATTACAGTCAAACAGTAAATAATGGTTGGGCTCAGGAAACCTATCTATAACATTTCAAATTTCTGTCAGCTCAAATGAAATGTGTAACCTCTCTATTGCAACCTCAGGAAGATCAGAATATGGGGACTGTGCATTCCACTTATTGTCATTCCCCCTTTTTACCAATTGGCTAGATCAATAAGGAAAAACTCCCATTTTACAATTTTGCATTTTTATAGGTATTTCAGTTGGATATGCCTTAGAAAAAGATCTCATCTGTGAAGGTCAATAATACATCCCCTCCTCCTCTAGTGCCCACAAAATTGGTACTAACTGTCATTTATGCAAACAAGTTTTGTAGATTATAAAATAGAAAAAATTAACATGCAATGGCAGTAGAACTGGGTTTTCCTGCCAATTTGAAGTTTTATTAGAATTGCTCACTGCATCAATTCTAAACTTCCACTTTCATTTATGTTTAAATACTTGTAATTAGTAGAAGCTATTTGGGAGCTGTAGACACCAATAAATAGTTTGTATGGGTTTCTAAAAAGGTTGGCAGGATGGTCTGAAGCTCAGCATAGTTTATAAACAGATTCATCTGTTATGTAAATCTCTATCCATAATCATTATTTATCCATTATGGCTAATCAGCATTCCAAGAAGAGAAAAAGTGAAAAGAATTGATAATGTCTTAAGAACAATTGCTCTGATACCTGAAGATTCCTTATAATTAGCCATCAACTGACTAGACATTTAATCCTTTGTTCTTCTTTAAAACACCTAAGCAAAATCAATACTGCACATTTTACAACAATGTCCTCATTTAGATACAGAACAGGTAAATAGGAGAGAAATTGAATTATCCTGTTACAACACTTTTATCATTCTACCTCCTTTTCCTCCTTTCCTTTCCAAACACAAAATTCCAAAGAAAACAAAGGCTCATTTAACCCAGGAATGAGGAATAGATTATGCTTAAGTGTAGGGGACAGACACACAACATGATAGTTTTCAATTCCTGGGATTCTTGTGTAGGGAGTGTTAATGAGGTGCTAACACAGCTCATGACATAGTCCTTTGATGTAGGTTTATATTCAGTGTCCCAAGCAGATATTCACACAAGGCAATGTATAATTTTATCTTCAGGACAACAGGAAGAATATTATCAGAACCAAACCAAAACTAGTCAGAAGCAAACCGAATCCTTACATCAATGTTCCACACTCAAACCTATGTTTCAGAGAAGGCTGAAGAACATGGTATTAATAAACAAGATTTTTATTGATCTCCTATTATGTGTTAAGCATTGTTGTGCCTGTAGCTAGCTGGTGTTGGAAAATGCTAGCATGTCTATTTCCACAAATTTAAGTCCCTTTCTTGTAATATAGGGTGAATAATCCCTTTTGCAAGACCTACCCTGAAATAAAGAAAAGGAGTATGTACATTCCAGAAATTACAAACACTCAGCAGAAATTTGTGAGAAAAACATTGTCCAAGTACATATTGGATGCATTAACTGTGTTCTGATTCCATGACCTTATTCTCTGCTAAGTAACATTCTGCCAATTTCTATTTTACCCAACCTATTAACTCCAGATTTCAACACTCAATTATGCTCCAAGTCCCAATGAAAAGTGTGTTCTCTCTATTGCCTCTTCCTAATTCTTCACCTAGAGATGCTCTATATTCTCCCAGGATGAACCGTCATGACCTACACTTGCCACATCTCTCACTGAGTAAATTTATCTTAGATTATTACCCACGCTCCCTAAACGGGAGAAGTTGGGATTTACTTCTTAAACTTGTTGCAGAACAAGTCCCCAAATGCTTTGGAGGTGATGCTCTAGAATCCCCATACCTGTGCTTGCCCATTTCTCAGAAAATCAATCATTGACCTCAGGTGTGGAAGAAAGGAGGCATTTATTGCAAAGCACAGAACAGGGAACTGGGTAGCTATTGCTTAATTCCCTGGGTTCTCCAAGGATATTTTATTGATTAACACTGGGGCCAACGGATACATGTTTAGCCCTTGTTCAAGTTCCTGGTTGGTCAGTAGGGCTTTTGTTCTTCCTTTCATTGGTCAGCAATGCAATTTCCTTTAGGGAATTTTTATGATTTTCAAGAGAACTTCAATTGGTTTGATAGAAGGAGGTAACTTCTGCTCCAGATATGGAATTTCCCTGTCTGCACATAATATTCTCCTTTCCTTTTTTATTTTTTTATTTTTATTTTTTGACAGGCAGAGAGAAAGGTCTTCCTTCCGTTGGGTCACCCCCCCAAATGGCCGCTGCAGTCGGTGCACTGCGCTGAACCAAAGCCAGGAGCCGGGTGCTTCCTCCTGGTCTCCCATGCAGCGCGGTGGGGGCGGGAGCAGGGCCCAAGCACTTGGGACATCCTCCACTGCCTTCCCAGGCCACAGCAGAGAGCTGGACTGGAAGAGGAGCAACCGGGACAGAACCTGCACCCCAACCGGGACTAGAATCCCGGATGCCGGCGCTGCAGGCAGAGGATTAGCCAAGTGAGCCGCGGCGCTGGCCAATTCTCCTTTCCAAATTTCTGAAGATTGTGCCCAACATAATTTTATCTATTGGAGAAGCAAGTGACCTCTTTGGTCTGGTAACTACCCCTTGTAAGGTCAATTAATCAATCCCTCAATTTCATTCATTCATCCTGAATAAGGACAGGCAAAACACCTTGGGCAAAGGGAGACAGACAAAAGGCTGGGTGTTGCTTTTGCATTAAGTTTTTCTTTTTTCCCTGAAGCCTTTTATTTAAGGTATAAAAATTCCATGCTCTTCATAAATACAATTTTAGTAACATAGTGATTTTTCCCACCCACACTCCAACCCTTATCCTCCTCCTTCTCCTACTCTCATTCTTATTTATTACTAAGATCTATTTTCAATTAACTTTATAATTGTAAGATTAACCCTATACCGAGTATAAGTTCAACAAAAAGCATGAAAAAAAAAACCATTCCTCAACAGCTGAGACAAAGGCTGTTCAAATTCATCGTATTTCAAAGTGTCAACTTCACTTCTATAGATTACCTTTTAGATACTCTGTAAGTTATCAAAGATCAAGGAGAACATGTGGTATTATTTTTGGGGACTGGCTTATTTCAATAAGTATAATAATTTCCAGGTGCATCCATTTTGTTGCAAAAAACAGAATTTTTTTACTGCTGTGTAGTATTCCATGATTTACATAACCCATAATTTCTTTATCCGGTCATTTGGTGGAAATTTGGGTTGATTCCATATTGTAACTATTGTATATTGAGCTGCAATAAACAAGGGGGTGCAGATAACACTTTCATATGCTGATTTCATTTCCTTTGTGTAAATTACCAGGAGTGGGATGGCTGGGTCATATGGTGTATCTATATTCAGTTTTCTGAGGTATCTCCATACCGTCTTCCACAGTGGCTGTACCAGTTTACATTCCCATCAACGGTGGATTAGGGTACCTTTTTCTCCACATCTTTGCCAACATATATTTGTTGATTTCTGTAAAGAAAGTCATTCTAACTGGAGTGAGGTAAAACCTCATTGTGATTTTGATTTGCGTTTCCCTGATGGCTAGTGTTCCTGAATATTTTTGAATGAGTCTTTAGCCATTTGGGTTTCCTCTTTTGAAAAATGCCTGTTGTCTCTTCATATTGCTGAGTGTTTCTTTTGCAGTGCAGAAGCTTCTCAATTTGATGTAATCCCATTTGTCAATTTTGGTTTTGATTGCCTGTGCCTCTGGGGTCTTTTCCAATAACTCTTTGCCTATGTCAATCCTGCAGGGTCTCCCCAATTTTCTGTAATAATTTGATGGTATCAGGTCATAGATTTAGATCTCTGATCCATTTTCAGTGAATTTTTGTAAAAGGTGTAAGGTAGGGGTCTTGCTTCATACTTTTGCATGTGGAGATCCAGTTTTCCCAGCACCATTTGTTGAAAAAACTGTCCTTGCTGCAGTATTGATTTCAGCTCCTTTATCAAAGATAAGTTGATTGCAGATGTATGAGTTGATTTCTGGCATTTCTAATCTGTTCCTTTGGTCTATCCATCTGTTTTTCTACCAGTAACAGGCTGTTTTGATTATAACTGCCTTGTGATATATTTTGAAAACTGATACAGTGATGCCTCTGGCTTTGTTTTTGTTTTATAAGATTGCTTTAGCAATTCAGGGTCTCCTGTGTTTCCTTATGATTTTCAGCATCATTTTTTCTAAATCTGAGAAGAATGACCTTGGTATTTTGATTGGTATCACAATGAATCTGTAAATTGCTTTCAGTAGTATGGACACTTTGATGATAATGGTTTTCCAATCCATGAATAGGAAAGCTTTTCCAACTTTTGTGTGTGGCATGTCTGCTTGTATTTCTTTCTTTAATGTTTTGTAATTGTCATTGTAGAGAACTTTGATATACTTAGTTAAATTTATTCTGAGGTATTTAATTTTTTGTAGCTATTGTGAATGGGATTGACCTTAGAAGTTCTTTCTCAGCCATTGCATTGTCTGAGTATACAAAGGCATTGAGGTTGTGTATTGATTTTATATCCTTCCATTTTACCAACCTCTTCTATGAGTTCCAGTAGTTGCTCAGTGGAGTCTTCTGGATCCCCTGTTTATAGAATCATGTCAAGTGCAAATAGGGATAGTTTGACTTCCTCCTTCGCAATTTATATCCCTTTGATTTCTTTTTCTTGCCTAATGGATCTGGCTAAAATTTCCAGTACTATATTGAATAGCAATGGTGAGAATGGGCATCTTTGTCTGGTTCTGGTGCTTACTGGGAAAATGTCCAACTTTTCCCCACTAAGTTGGATACTGGCCATGGGTTTGTTATAAATTGCTTTGACTGTGTTGAAGAATGTTCCTTCTATACCCAGTTTGCTCAGAGATTTTATCATGAAGGATATCATATTTTATCAAATGCTTTCTCTGTATTTATTGAGATAATCATATGACTTTTGTTCTTCAGTTTGTTAATGTGATGTATCACATTTATTGATTTGCAAATGTTGAAATATCCCTGCATACCAGGGATAAATCCCACTTGGTCCAGATGAATGATCTTTCTGATACGTTATTGGATTCAATTGGCTAGTATTTTTGTTGAGGATTTTTGTGTCTAAGTTCACCAGGGAACTTGGTTTGTAGTTCTCTTTCTCTGTTGTTATCTATTTCTCACTTAGGAATTAAGATGATGCTGGCTTCACAGAAAGAGTTTGGAGGCTGGCACTGTGGTATAGAGGATAAAACCACTGCCTGCAGTGCTGGCATCCCATATGGGTGCTGGTTCAAGTCAGCTGCCCCACTTCTGATCCAGCTCTCTGCTATGGCTTGGGAAAGCAGTAGAAGATGACCCAAGTCCTTGGGCCCCTGTACCCATTGAGAGACCCAGAAGAAGCTCCCTGGATCCTGACTTTGGATCAGCTCAGCTCTGTCCATTGCGGTCATTTGGGGAGTGAACCCGCAGATGGAAAATCTCTCTCTCTCTCTCTCTCTCTCTCTCTGCCTCTGCATAACTCTGCCTTTCAAATAAATTAATAAATATTTTAAAAAGAATAAGAATAGGAAGAAGGAGGAGGAGGTGAGGAGGAGGAAGAAGAAGAGGAAAAAGAGGAAGAAGAGGAAGAGGAAGAAGAAGAGGAGGAGGAGGAGGAGGAGTTTTGGAGGATTCCCTCCCTTTCAATTGTTTTGAACAGCTTGCAAATAATTGGAGTTAGTTCTTCTTTAAATGTCTGGTAGAATTCAGCAGTGAAGCCTTCCAGTATTGGGCTTTTCTTTGTTGGGAATGTCCTTATTACTGAATCATTTTCTGTCTTGGTTATGGGTCTGCTTAGGTTTTCTATGTCTTCACGGCTCAATTTAGGTAGGTTGTATGTGTCCAGGAATCTGTCCATTTCTTCTAGGTTTCCCAGTTGGTTTGCATACAGATCTTTGCAGTGATTTCTGATGACCCTTTTATTTCACTGCAAAATTGTTAAATTTCCCTTTCACTTCTAATTTTTTTGATTTGGGTCTTCTCCCAACTTTTATTGGGCCAATGGTGTGTCAGTTTTATTTTTTCAAAAAACAGCTCATTTCACTGATGTTTTATATTGCTTTTTAGCTTCAATTTTATTTATTTCTTCTCTAATAATTTCTTTTCTCCTACTAATTTTGGGTTTGGTTTGCTGTTGCTTTTGTAGACCCTTGAGATGCAGTGACAGCTTTTTTATTTGGTGCCTTTCTAATTTCTTGATGTAGACACTTATTACTATTAACTTTACTTTAACACTACTTTTGCTGTATCCCATGAGTTTTAATACATTGTAATGTCATCTTCATTCATTTTCAGAGATTTTTTATTTATCTTTTGATTTCGTCTATGACCCCCACTGTTCATTCAGGAGCATGTTATTCATATGTATTTGCATATGTTCCAGAGATTCTGGAGTTGTTAATTTTCAGCTTCATTTCATTGTGGTCAGAGAAGATGTATGGTATGATTTCGACTTTTTTGAATTTGATAAGACATGTTTTATGGCCTAGAATGTGGTCTATCCTAGAGAAAGTTCCATGCACTGGTGAAGAATTTCATCCTGCAATGGTAAGATGAAAAGTTTGTAGATATCTGTTAGGTCCATTTGGCCTATAGTGTTGATTAACTCTGTTGTTTCCTTGCTGATTTTCTGGCTAGTTGCTCTATCCATTGCTGAAAGTAGGATATTGAAGTCCTCCATTACAATTGTATTGGAGTCTATGTCTCCTGTTAGATCCATTAGCATTACTTTTAAATAGACAGGTGCCCTGTAATTAGGTCATATACATTTATTATAGTCACATCATTTTGTTGAATAGATCCCTTAATGATTACATAGTGTCCTTCTTTGTCTCTTTTAACAGTTTTTGTGTTAAAGTCTATTTTATCTAATATTAGGATGGCTATACCACTCTTTTCTGGTTTCTATTAGCTTGGAATATCTTTTTCTATCCTTTCACTTTCAGTATACATGTATCTTTGCTGGTGAGATATGTTTCTTCTAAGTAGCAAATAGATGGCTCTTGTTCTTTAATCCGTTCAGCCAATCTGTATCTTTTAACTGGAGAGTGGCCATTTACATTCAAGGTGACTATTGATAAGTAATGAAATGGCCCTGCCATTTCTCCATAAATATTCCTATTGTTTACTTTGAATTTCCTTTGTACTTTTACTGAGAGACTTTCTGCCTTTACCTTCTTTCATAGTAATTACCATTTTTCTGTGTTTCTATATGTAGCACATCCTTAAGCATTTTTTTGTAGGGCTGGACAAGTGGTGACAAATTCAATTTCTGTTTGTTATGGAAGTTCCTTTTTTCACCTTCATTCATAAATGAGAGCTTTGCAGGGTACAGTATTCTGGGTTGACAGTTTTTTTCTCTTAAAATTTGGAATATATCTTGCCATTCTCTTCTATCCTGTATGGTTTCTGATGAGAAGTCAGCTGTGAGTATAATTGGGGATCCTCTGAAAGTAATCCAGCATGTCTTTTATGCAGATTTTGGAATCTTTTCTTTATGTTTTACCGTGGAGAGTTTGACTACAATGTGTTGCTGTGAAGATCTTTTCTGGTCATGTCTATTAGGAGTTCTATGTGCTTCCTGTACTTGGACATCCCTCTTTTTCACCAAATTGGCGGAATTCTCTGTAATTATTTCACTAAAAAAAAGACCTTCTAATACACTGTCTCCTTGCACACCTTCAGGAACTCCTAAGACCCACATGTTGGGTCTTTTGATAGTATCCCATAAATCTCCAACATTATCTTTCATTTTTCCAATTTCTTCTTCTTTTTTTTTTGGTCTGACTAACATTTCCACATATTTGTCTTCTAACTTGGATATTCTTTCTTCTGTCTCACTGAGTCTGTTGTTACGGCTTTCCAGTGCAATTTTTATTTCATCTATTGAATTCTTCATTTCTAATATTTCATTTTAATTTCTTTTTAAAATCACAATTACATGGGAAAAATTTTCATTCATGTCTTGTATGATTTAATTGATGGATTTGCTTCTAATTACTTCTAAGTAATCCTACAATCAATTTTTGAATTCTATTTCTTCAATCTCTTCATCTTTACATTCTACTATTGAAGTGTTGCTGTGTTTCTTTTCATGCATTATGTTGTCTTCCTTATTCTTGTTTTTTGAATTTCTGTGTTTATTTTAATGCATTTGTGGAGATACTTGTTGAGTTTTTTTCCCCTGTGGTGGCTTTTATCTTTGAACTATGCCTCCGTGGCTTAGTGGAGTATCTGCTCTTTCAGTGAATTCCCAGAGACCTGTGCTGGGGGTGGCCAGGGAGCTCTGTTCAGTGCCCCAGGGTGAGGGGAGTGTCCAAGGTGACAATCAAGTTGGGCATGGTAAATCTCTTTTTATTTTATTATCAGAGAGAAGGGTTTGATCAGCTCTGTTGGTGTAGTCATGCTCACCTCCATTCCTCCTAGGTGACCAATGCCCAAGCACTAGCCCCAGTGGGTGCAATAATCATCCAGAACTATAGAAAGTGTCTGTGAAGTCCTCAGTGTGAGCACAGATCCCATAGCAATGACCCTTTCAGGCAATCAGTGAGCCCCTTGTGTGTAAAGCCACCCACAGTGACTGCCCAGAGACCCGGCCACAGCCTGTGGTCTCCCATGCAGCCACAGTGTTTTCAGAGTCCTAGCACACAACGCTCCCATAGTCACAGTCATCCAGCCTTCTGTCAGTTCTCCCAGCCAGACCCAGGAGTCTCCTCTTGGCTAGTTGCTGGGTGCACAGACACTAGCTGGCACAGCTGTTGTGTATGTTGAAAATGGTTCCCACTGTCTCTCAGCTAGTTACAGGATGCCATTGTTGGGTGTTGGGGAGAGAGAAATATAGCCCTTTTTTCCATCTAGGTTGGCAGGTACACTATCCCCTATAGGGCTTCAAGCCATATTCACACCAGGCTCTCCCTGTCGCTTTATCTCCAGTGGCTTGGGCTTCTGCAGTCTGGTCTCACCTCACTTTTCAAACTGGCGCTGAGGCTCCTGGCTCTGAGGTCCTGTTATTGTGTTTGTGTTCATGCTTGGTGTCCACATCCTCCCCATAGATCCATGGCATTCCTCTAACTTGCATGGAGTTTCCACTGCAGTTTTCTCCCTAACTCTTCGCTGAGATTGCACTCCCTCCACTTTTTTTTTTAACTATCTCCCCCTAGACCAGAGCAGTAAGCTCCCTCTCTATTCGTCATCTTGAAATCTCCATTATAGTGGTTCTATCTCACATAGAGCAACAACATATAAAAACTACCTGAAGAATAACAATTGTATATAAATACCTACTAAGCTAAATCATGCATATATAAAATTCAGCTAAACCAAGAAGAAAAGTGACTCCTCAATTTTAATGAAAGCTCCATAGTGTTAGCTCAAAAAAATGGGGAATTTTTCTGACAGGTTATATCAATAATAATTTAATAAATAAAAAATAATTAACAATATCACCCAAGTTCTGAAAGAAACTGAGTTGAAACTCAAACTTAGGATTCTCTGAAGTCAGCCATTTGTGATGATTTTTATCATGGGTAAACATAAATAACCCCAGGAGCCGGCGCCATGACTCACTTGGTTAATCCTCCTCCTGCAGCACCGGCATCCCATATGGGCGCCGGGTTCTAGTCCCAGTTGCTCCTCTTCCAGTCCAGCTCTCTGCTGTGGCCTAGGAAAGCAGTAGAGGATAGCCCAGGTCCTTGTGCCCCTGCACCCGCATGGGAGACCGGGAGGAAGCACCTGGCTCCTGGCTTTGGATTGGCACAGCGCCAGCCGTGGTGGCCGTTTGAGGGATGAACCACAGAAGGAAGACCTTTCTCTCTGTCTCTGTCTCACTGTCTATAACTCTACCTGTCAAATAAATTAAAAAAAAAATAAATAACCCTTTATGGGAGTATTTATTGTCTGCATGCATAGTGTAGCTCATGGTTGAGAATCCAGCCCAATTAAAACTGGACCTGGAGAATGGGTTCAGTTTCAGTTGAAGTTTAGACTCTATGTTCCCAATTTCAGAAAAGGTAGGATTCTAGTAGCCAGAAACACTGCATAACCCGACAAATAAATCATATTTCATCACTTCTCTTCTGTATGCCATCCAAATGGATTTCTCAACCAACCACCTTCTCATTCCTCTCTTCCAAGCCAACTCATGTGCTTGAACAGCCTTCCAGGTCTAAAATACCAAGCCATTTGCTTTCCCTGAATTTAAAACTGTTTTAAAAATCCATCTTTACAAATGATGTTTCGATGAACTAGGTGGCCCACCACTGAAGATGATTTATGGCACCTATTTCCTAGACCAGTAATACTTATCTAAGAATTAAAGAGGCAATAAAGGGATTATGGGTTGGCTAACTATTCCCAGTGTATAGGAAAGCCGTACATTGACAAGCACTTCTCAGTCATACAGAGCACAAGGCACTTTGGTGTCATCATGATGTTCCAGTTATAGATTGGCTTCTCAGAGTAATATTAAGTTGATGAATTACAAATTTAAGTAGCTTTTCTTAATATTTTGTAGGGATTTAGAGGGAATGCTTAATTCTATTAGTGTGTGTGTGTGTGTGTGTGTGTGAATTTGGGAAATTACTCTGTTGCAAATAGGTGCTCATTTCCTATTTGCATGTTTAACAAATGATCTGCTAAAATTTATAATCTTAGTGTAAATCATTGGGGGCCTGAAGCACAGGATGACATGAGTTGTAGGTTCCCTTATGCACTTGAGATAGAATTCCATGAGCAAAATTCCTCATCTTTTTTTCCATCTATTGCCTAGTCTGCAAACATCCTCTCTATTTCCCTAGAGTTGGATGCCACTCTCAATATTGCTCAATATTTTCCCTTAAAAACTATAACAGGAATAGAGAACTTCAACTTCTAAACAAAATGAAGTAACAGACATTAACAAGGACTAGAGTTAACCTTCCATCTGAAACAGCAATAAATGAAACAATGGTTTTCAGACATTGGACAGCAGGCAGAAGGGGACAAAAAAAAATGAGGTAAGCGCTAATATTTCCCCAGCTTAATGCTTGAAGGCAATTTCTATTCCAGTGTGGTGATTTGGAAATCAGAACCACACTTAACTAGCCTGGTTTTCTGAGGAAGCAATTGGGAGAGTGAAGTGTTCAAGGCAGCTAGAATATTCAAGCTATAGAACCCAGAGAAAATACATTTAAAATCTGCAAAGGGCCTCCCTCTAGTCTTCAGCTCAGTATGGATCAGTACATGAGATGGAGGTATTAACTACCCAAGAATAGGAAAAGATCTACCCAATAATTCCCACAGGTCATATACTCAGTAATAGTCTATGTTCTCAAGTCAGAGTAGCAAAAACCTTGTAAATCACAAGATTGCAAATTGAGTACTCAAGGGGTAGGCATTTGGCCTAGAAATCATTCTGCCAGTTATGATGCCTACATCTCACATAGGAGTATTTAGGTTCAACTTCCAGCTGCATCTCTAATTCCAATCTCCTGCTAGTATGGACCCTAGGAAGCAGTGCTGATGGCTCAAGTAGTTGGTCCCTGCCTCAAATGTTCCTGGATTTGTTCCTAGCCCCCAGCTTTGGTCTAGTCCAGTCTTGGTTGTTGTGGGCATTTAGGGAGTGAACAGGTAGATATGAGTACTTTCTCTTTCTCTCCCTCTCTCTGCCTCTCAAATAAAATTAAATAAAATTGTCTTCTCAGGAGGATAGGACTGCAGTAGTAGCAATCCTAGATTAAAAGCCATTCTGCTTGGGCCTCGGGAAGCTCAAAAACAAGCCTCAGAAAAAAACCTAGGTATTTCAAGTAGTTTAACTACATCCCCTAACAAAGCATTTGACTATTAAGAAATACAAAAGTATCCAGCACCCAACAAAGCTAAATTCTCACTGTCTGGCATTCAATCAAAGTTTACCAGGCATACAAGGACACTAGAAAATGCAACTCATAATCAACTAATCAAAACCAGAACTAAAACACATGTCAAAGTTAACAGACAAGGATATTAAAATGTTTTATGACTATATTTCATTAGTTTAAAAAAGGATGACCATTTAAGGGACACATATAAAAACAGACAAAGTCAAACTTCTGGAGACAAAATTGTGATATCTGCAATTTAAGAAATAAATTCAGTGGATAAGATTAACAACAGAATATACATTACAGAAAAAAAATCAATGAACTTGAAGACATGTCAAAGTAAAAGCTATGGAAATATAGGGAGAAAAAAAACAGACTGAAAAAACTCAGCTATCAGACAACTTTGAGCAGCCTAGTAAACATGTAATTGGAACCACTGAAGGAAATCACAGGTAAAAAGGCAAGAAAATATTTGAAGAAATAATCATAGAAATATTTTCCAGCAGGTTCAAGGTTTTTTTTCTTTTTTCCTGATAATAATAATTTGATTATGTTGAAACTTATATTAAACATCAGTCAGGATATGAGGGAAAATGTCTGGAACAGAAGAATGTATAAATTTGAATGTCTCAAGAACAAGTAGAGTATGTATCAATCTCCTGAATGATCAGCTCTTTGCAACTACAAGGACAGCCTTTCTTTCTATAACCTGTCCATTACAAAATTCAGGTACAACTCTAGCATCCTTAGGTACCATTGGGATAAAACATTATCAAGATTTAATTTTTTTTAAAGATATGCTTATTAATTTGAAAGGCAGAGGTACAAAGAGGAAGAGGAAGAGAGAGAAATCTTGTATCTGCTCGTTCAATCCCCAAATGGCCCCAACAGCCGGAGCTGGGCCAATCTGAAGCGAGAGCCAGGAGCTTCTTCTGGTCTCCCATGTGAGTGCAGTGGCCCAAGCACTTGGGCCATCCTCCACTGCACTCCCAGGCCACAGCAGAGAGCTGGACTGGAAAAGGAGCAACCGGGACAGAATCCGGCACCCCAACTGGTACTAGAACCCAGGGTGCTGGCGCTGCAGGCAGAGGATTAGCCTATTGAGCTGCAGCGCCAGCCCTCATTAAGAATATTAGAATGTGGCATGGTTGAGCAAAATCTATTTGAACCTCAATAACTGCCCAAGAGGTCTTCAAAAAGTTTACAGAAAATATATATTATTAAAAATCTATACCCGGATTTTAACTTTTATGTCAAAATGAACTCACCTTTTAACTTCATTTTTCTATAAACTTGTTGAAGTCCCCTTGTATTTGGACTAATTAGCTAAGCATAGTTCAGATGCACTCCAGTCACAGGGACATCGTTGCTGCTCCTCAGGCATGGTCCCTCCTTGGCAGTCTCTCTGCCTAGGACATTGGCCACCTCATTTCATCCTTCATTTCCAGAGAACACTCCAAATGCCATGCTTCTTCCCAACAACTATAACTAAAACAGCACCCTAATGTCAGCTGTAAACCCTTACCCTACTCACGTTCATTGTACTTATTAGGACCTGGCATTACAGCACATACCCACTTTTGGTTTTGTTTGTGTGTTTTTTTTTGTTTGTTTGTTTGTTTTTGTTCTTTTTTTTTTTTTTTTTTTTTTTTTTTTTTTTTTACTCTAGAGCAGGAATTGGCAAACTTAGGGCCATATCCAGAATAGGCAACAGAGACTATACGTGGCTCTCAAAGCCTAAAACGACTGTCTGATCCTTACAAAAAGTGTCAACCCCTATTCTAGATTGTGGATTCCTTGGGAGAATGGGTTTTATTTGCTTTGTTCACTATAACTAGGTCAATTGCTGTTCTCAAAATCACATGTTAAATTTTCAGTCCCTCATGAATGTGATTGAGGTAAAATGAGTTAATCACAGCAGGCTCTAAGCCAATCTGACCCACATCTTTATAAGAAGAGGAAATTTGTAGAGACACACAGAGAACAAAGATCATGAAGATTCAGGGAGGAGACAAAGAGAAGAAGAAATCAATGTTTCGTATTGACAGCTGTCAATACTTAAATTTGAATGGATGATTTTAAAATTAAGGCTAAATTTTGTCTAAAATAGCATGCTTTTCCACTGAATTCTGTCAGTTTCTCCTCAGAGAATCACTTTAGAACTAGATAATACCTACTTTATTTGTCATGTATTTTTATGACCCCTGAACTACTGTTGACAGACTAGTTTAGAGGAAATATATTTTATTTTTTTTTTTTTAACTTTTATTTAATGAATATAAATTTCCAAAGTATAGCTTGTGGGTTACAATGGCTTCCCCCCTCCCATAACTTCCCTCCCGCCCGCAACCCTCCCCCCTCCCGCTCCCTTTCCCCTTCCATTCATGTAAAGATTCATTTTCAATTCTCTTTGTATACAGAAGATCAATTTAGTATATATTAGGTAAAGGTTTCAACATTTTGCCCATATAGCAACATCGAGTGAAAAAACTACCATTGGATTACTAATTATAGCATTAAATAGCAATGTACAGCACATTAAAGACAGAGATCCTACATAATTTTTTTTTTCAAAATAATTAATTTTCTATGCCATTTCCATTTTAACACCAGGTTTTTTTTTTTTTTTTCATTTCCAATTCTCTTTATATACAGAAGATCACTTCAGTATATAATTAGCAAAGACCTCATCAGTCTGCGCCCACACAGAAACGCAAAGTATAAAAATACTGTTTCAGTACCAGTCATAGCATCACTTGGCTTTAGACGACACATTAGGGACAGATCCCGCATGGGGTGTAAGTACACAGTGACTCCTGTTGCTGACTTAACAATTTGACACTCCTGTTCATGGCGTCAGTAATCTCCCTAGGCTCTAGTCATGAGTTGCCAGGGCTATGGAAGCCTTTAGAGTTCGCTGACTTTGGTCTTATTCAGATAGGGTCATAGTCAAAGTGGAGGTTCTCTCCTCCCTTCGGAGAAGGGTATCTCCTTCTTTGATGGCCCCGTTCTTTCCACTGGGATCTCACTCACAGAGATCATTCATTTAGGTCTTTTTTTTTTTTTCCCCATGATATCTTGGCTTTCCATGCCTGCTATACTCTCATGGGCTCTTCAGCCAGATCTGAATGCCTTGAGGGCTGATTCTGAGGCCGGAGTGTTGTTTAGGACATCTGCCATCCTATGAGTCTGCTGTGTATCCCACTTCCCATGTTGGATCTTTCTCTCCCTTTTTGATTCTATCAGTTAGTATTAGCAGATACTTGTCTTGTTTGTGTGATCTCTTTGACTCTTAGACCTATCAGAGCTATCAATTGTGAGCTGAAATTGATCACTTGGACTAGTGCGATGGCATTGGTACATGCCATCTTGATGGAATTGTGTTGGAATCCCCTGCACATTTCTAACTCCACCATTTGCGGCCAGTCCGATTGAGCATGTTCCAAATTGTTCATCTCCTCCCTCTCTTTTTCCACTCTTAGATTTAACAGGGATCACTTTTCAGTTAAAATTTAAACACCTGAGAATAATTGTGTGTTAATTACTGAGTTCAACCAATAGTACTAGAACAACAACAACAACAACAAATACTAAAAAGGATAAAGTATTACATTGTACATCTAAAGTCAGGACAGGAGCTGATCAGTTCATTGTTGCTTATAGTGTCCATTTCACTTAACAGGTTTCCTCTTTGGCGCTCAGTTGTCATCGATCAGGGAAAACAAATGATATTTTTCTCTTTGGGACTGGCTTAATTCACTCAGCATGATGTTTTCCAGATTGCTCCATCTTGTTGCAAATGACTGGGTTTCGTTGTTTCTTACTGCTGTATAGTATTCTATGGAGTACATGTCCCATAATTTCTTTATCCAGTCTACTGTTGATGGGCATTTGGGTTGGTTCCAGGTCTTAGCTATTGTGAATTGAGCTGCAATAAACATTAATGTGCAGATGGCTTTTTTATTTGTCAAATTAAATTCCTTTGGGTAAATTCCAAGGAGTGGGATGGCTGGGTTGTATGGTAGGGTTATGTTCAGGTTTCTGAGGAATCTCCAGACAGACTTCCATAGTGGCTTAACCAGTTTGCATTCCCACCAACAGTGGGTTAGTGTCCCTTTTTCCCCACATCCTCTCCAGCATCTGTTGTTGGTAGATTTCTGAATGTGAGCTATTCTCACCGGGGTGAGATGGAACCTCATTGTGGTTTTGATTTGCATTTCTCTGATTGCTAGTGATCTTGAACATTTTTTCATGTGTCTGTTGGCCATTTGGGTTTCCTCTTTCGAAAAATGTCTATTGAGGTCCTTGGCCCATTTCTTAAGTGGGTTGTTTGTTCTGTTGTTGTGGATTTTCTTGATTTCTTTGTAGATTCTGGTTATCAATCCTTTATCTGTAGTATAGTTTGCGAATATTTTTTCCCATTCTGTTGGTTGCCTCTTCACTTTCCTGACTGTTTCTTTTGAAGTACAGAAACTTCTCAATTTGATGCAATCCCAAATGTTAATTTTGGTTTTGACTGCCTTTGCTGTTGGAGTATTTTCCAGGAAGTCTTTGCCTGTGCCTATATCTTGCAGGGTTTCTCCAATGCTCTCTAATAATTTGATGGTTTCGGGTCGTAGATTTAAGTCTTTAATCCATGTTGAGTGAATTTTTGTGTAAGGTGATAGGTATGGGTCTTGCTTCAAGCTTCTGCATGTGGAAATCCAATTTTCCCAGCACCATTTATTGAATAGACTGTCCTTATTCCAGGGATTAGATTTGGATCTTTGGTCAAATATAAGTTGGCTGTAGGTGTTTGGATTGATTTCTGGTGTTTCTATTCTGTTCCATTGGTCTATCCATCTGTTTCTGTACCAGTACCATGCTGTTTTGATAACAACTGCCCTGTAGTATGTCCTAAAATCAGGTATTGTGATTCCTCCGGCTTTGTTTTTGTTGTACAGGATTGCTTTGGCTATTCGAGGTCTTCTGTGTCTCCATATGAATTTCAGCATCATTTTTTCTATATCTGAGAAGAAGGTCTTCGGGATCTTGATGGGTATTGCATTGAATGTATAAATTGCTTTTGGGAGGATAGACATTTCGATGATATTGATTCTTCCAATCCATGAGCATGGAAGATTTCTCCATTTTTTGGTATCCTCTTCTATTTCTTTCTTTAAGGTTTTGTAGTTTTCATCGTAGAGATCTTTAACGTCTTTGGTTAAGTTTATTCCAAGGTATTTGATTGTTTTTGTAGCTATTGTGAATGGGATTGATTTTAGAAGTTCTTCCTCAGCCGTGGCATTGCCTGTGTATACAAAGGCTGTTGATTTTTGTGGATTGATTTTATATCCTGCTACTTTGCCAAACTCTTCGATGAGTTCCAGCAGTCTCTTAGTAGAGTTCTTTGGGTCCCCTAAATAAAGAATCATATCATCTGCAAAGAGGGATAGTTTGAGTTCTTCCTTCCCGATTTGTATCCCTTTAATTTCTTTTTCTTGCCTAATAGCTCTGGCCAAAACTTCCAGAACTATATTGAATAGCAGTGGTGAGAGAGGGCATCCCTGTCTGGTACCAGATTTCAGTGGAAATGCTTCCAACTTTTCCCCATTCAATAGGATGTTGGCTGTGGGTTTTTCATATATTGCTTTGATTGTATTAAGGAATGTTCCTTCCATACCCAGTTTGCTTAGAGTTTTCATCATGAAAGGGTGTTGTATTTTATCAAATGCTTTCTCTGCGTCTATTGAGAGAATCATATGGTTTTTCTTCCGCAGTCTGTTAATGTAGTGTATTACGTTGATTGTTTTGCGAATGTTGAACCATCCCTGCATACCGGGGATGAATCCCACTTGGTCTGGGTGGATGATCTTTCTGATGTGTTGTTGCATTCTATTGGCCAGAATTTTATTGAGTATTTTTGCATCTATGTTCATCAGGGATATTGGTCTGTAATTCTCTTTCAATGTTGCGTCTCTTTCTGGCTTAGGAATTAAGGTGATGGTGGCTTCATAGAAGGAATTTGGGAGGACTCCCTCTTTTTCGATTGCTCTGAATAGTTTGAGAAGAATTGGAGTTAGTTCTTCTCTAAATGTCTGGTAGAACTCAGCAGTGAATCCATCTGGTCCTGGGCTTTTCTTTGTTGGGAGGGCCTTTATTACTGTTTCAATTTCTGTGTCAGTTATTGGTCTGTTTAGGTTTTCTATGTCTTCCTGGCTCAATTTAGGGAGGTTGTATGTGTCCAAGAATCTGTCCATTTCTGATAGATTTCCCTGTTTGCTGGCATACAAGTCCTTGTAGTAATTTCTGATGATTCTTTTTATTTCTGTGGCGTCTGTTGTTACGTTTCCTTTTTCATCTCTGATCCTATTGATTTGGGTCTTTTCTCTTCTTTTTTTAGTTAGTTGGGCCAATGGGGTGTCAATTTTGTTAATTTTTTCAAAAAACCAGCTCCTCGTTTGGCTGATTTTTTGTAATGTTTTTTTGGATTCAATCCTGTTGATTTCTTCTCTGATTTTAATTATTTCTCTTCTCCTACTGGGTTTGGGTTTGGTTTGCTGCAGATTTTCTAGATCCTTGAGATGACTTGAAAGCTCATCTATTTGGTGCCTTTCCAATTTCTTGATGTAGGCACCTATTGATATAAACTTTCCTCTTAACACTGCTTTTGTTGTATCCCATAGGTTTTGGTATGTTGTGCTGTTATCCTCATTTACTTCCAGAAAATTTTTGATTTCTCTTTTAATTTCTTCTATGACCCGTTGTTCATTCAGGAGCATATTGTTCAATCTCCATGTGTTTACACGTGCTCTAGGGATTCCTGAGTTGCCAATTTCCAATTTCATTCCTTTGTGGTCTGAGAAGCTGCATGGTATGATTCTAATTCTTTTGAATTTGCTGAGACTTGCTTTATGGCCTAGTATGTGGTCAATCCTAGAGAGGGTTCCATGTACTGCTGAGAAGAATGTAAAGTCCTTAGATGTAGGATGAAATGTTCTGTAGATGTCTGTTAGATCCATTTGGGCTATAGTGTCATTTAAATCTACTGTCTCCTTGTTGATCTTCTGTCCTGTTGATCTGTCTATCTCTGAGAGTGGAGTATTGAAGTCCCCCAGTACTATTGTATTGGGGTCTAAGTCTCCCTTTAAGTCCCTTAACAAGTCTTTTAAATAAGCTGGTGCCCTGTAATTAGGTGCATATACGTTGATAATCGTTATATCTTCTCGTTGAATGGATCCCTTAATCATTATATAGTGCCCCTCTTTGTCTCTCCTAACAGTTTTTGTAGTAAAGTTTATGTTGTCCGATATTAAGATGGCTACGCCCGCTCTCTTTTCATTTCTGTTGGCGTGGTATATCTTTTTCCAGCCTTTCACTCTCAGCTTGTATGGATCATTGTTGGATAGATGGGTTTCTTGTAAGCAGCAAAAGGATGGGTTTTGTTCCTTAATCCAATCAGCTAATCGGTGTCTTTTAACTGGACAATTCAAGCCATTAACATTCAATGTGACTATTGAGAAGGAGTATCTTTGCCCTGCCATTTGCCAAAGATATTTTCTAATATCTGGTTTGAGATTCCTGTGATCTTTTGCTCTGAGGTTTCCTTCCTTTACCTTCTTTCATATTGGTGACCGTGTTTCTGTGTTTCTGTATGTAACACGTCTTTAAGCATCTTTTGCAGGGCTGGACGAGTGGCGACAAATTCTTTCAATTTCTGTTTGCTGTGAAAGGTCTTAATTTCACCTTCATTCACAAATGAGAGCTTTGCAGGATATAATATTCTGGGCTGGCAGTTTTTCTCTCTTAGTACCTGGGCTATATCTCGCCATTCTCTCCTGGCTTGTAGGGTTTCTGATGAGAAATCAGCTGTAAGTCTAATTGGAGATCCTCTGAGAGTAATCTGTCGTTTCTCTCTTGCACATTTTAGGATCTTTTCTTTGTGTTTCACTGTGGTGAGTTTGATTACGACGTGTCGTGGTGAGGATCTCTTTTGATCATGTTTATTAGGGGTTCTCTGAGCTTCCTGTACTAGGATGTCTCTGTCCTTCTCCAAACTTGGGAAATTTTCTGCTAGTATCTCACTAAAAAGGCCTTCTAATCCTTTCTCCCTTTCCATGCCTTCAGGAACTCCTAGAACCCTAATGTTGGGTTTTTTAATAGTATCCTGTAGATTCCTGACAGTATTTTTTAGATTTCTGATTTCTTCTTCTTTTCTTTGATTTGACTGTTTCCTTTCCTGTTCTCTGTCTTCTAATTCCGATATTCTCTCCTCTGCTTCATCCATTCTGTTTTTAAGGCTCTCTAATGTGTTTGCCATTTGATCTATTGAGTTCTTCATTTCATTGAGGTTTTTTTTCACTATCGCAATTTCCTGTTCCACTAGTTGTTTCATTTCATTTTGATTCCTCCTTAATATTTCATTTTCACGGGAGAGATTTTCTATCTTGTCCATTAAGGATTTCTGTAGTTCAAGAATTTGTTTTTGAGAACTTCTTAATGTTCTTGTGAATTTTTTGAAATCTGCTTCTTGCATTTGCTCTATCTCTTCATCTTCATAATCTTGCATTGTCATGTCTTGTTCACTTGGGGGCGTCATAGTGTCTTCCTTGTTCTTGGTAGCTCCGCTTCTATGTTTCTTGCTTGGCATGTTAGAGATAATTTGTGGTGTTTTTGTTTTTGTTTTTTTTTCTCTCGTTATACTATGCCTCTAAGTGAGCTGTCTGTTTTGTTGGAGCCTTAGGGGCTGTGATGGGTGTGGTCAGAGGGCTATGCTTGTTTCTTGAGGTTTAAGGCTGTGTAAAGAGCGACTCTCCCAGATTATTTGCTCCTTGCTGGGACGCTCTCTCTCTCTCTCTCTTTTTTTTTTTTTTTTTTTTTTGTTTTGACTTAGTTGGGAGTGGGGTTGAGGGTAGTTGAAATCTAGCCTCTGTGAGTATTCGTTTGATCTACCCCTGGGACCATACACAGCGTTTATGCAGCCCTCAATGTGTTCTCCAGTTTCGCTAAAGATACTGAGTTTGGCTGAGCTTTACATATGTAAAATCGCGGTGCTCTTTGTTTTGCTTGGTGAGTGAAGGGAGAGGCCTCTGTTCCCCCTCCCCCCAATGTCTCGGACTTCTCAGGTCTTTTGTCTTTCTTACCCTCCTCCGTTCCCGCTTGGCAAGTTAGAGATAATTTGTGGTGTTTTTGTTTTTGTTTTTGTTTTTTTTTCTCTCGTTATACTATGCCTCTAAGTGAGCTGTCTGTTTTGTTGGAGCCTTAGGGGCTGTGATGGGTATGGCCAGAGAGCTATGCTTGTTTCTTGAGATTTAAGGCTGTGTAAAGAGCGACTCTCCCAGATTATTTGCTCCTTGCTGGGACGCTCTCTCTCTCTCTCTCTCTCTCTCTTTTTTTTTTTTTTTTGACTCAGTTGGGAGTGGAGTTGAGGGTAGTTGAAATCTAGCCTCTGTGAGTATTCGTTTGATTTACCCCTGGGACCACACAAAGAGTTTATGCAGCCCTCAATGTGTTCTCCAGTTTCGCTAAAGATACTGAGTTTGGCTGAGCTTTACATATGTAAAATCGCGGTGCTCTTTGTTTTGCTTGGTGAGTGAAGGGAGAGGCCTCTGTTCCCCCTCCCCCCAATGTCTCGGACTTCTCAGGTCTTTTGTCTTTCTTACCCTCCTCCGTTCCCGCGCTGGCGAGATTCTGTGGCTCTGCCTCCTCTCCCGCCGCTGCCGCTCGGCTTGTCTCGGTTGGTTTTCCACGCGGTGGGTTCCCTGTAAGTCCTCTGTGTTTCCTCCACAAGATCCGGAAGCAATTCCTCTGCAGTTTTTTTCTTGAGTTTTTTCCTGATGTTACAGTAATTCCGCTTTTATGAAAGTTTATTTTCCCAAACTAAGGCACACGTCCTCACTATCCGCCATCTTGGCTCCGCCCCCGAAATATATTTTATTTTGATTCATCATCATCACATTACTCTGATATGAGCTGCCTATTTACAAAAATACTTTGTCTTTTCTCATTTCCAAATACAGACAGAAAATAAAACTCTTGAGAGGCAAGAATTTAAGTTATTTTACATTCCTTGGGTTTAAAGAAGTTGAAACAAATTCTAACCATAATTATGACACATAATTCTATGGCAGGAATATGCACCAAACCTCAGTTTTGAGCATTGTGTTCTAATATTGATATATACTCCTGAAATATACAAAATTCCCTGACTCAGCATTAACCACAGAACCTTATGTGTGAGCACCAAGCAGTGTTAGTATGTTCTTGCAATTGCTACAAAAATAGGGAAATACTTTGTAAAATGATCAGAGCTCAATACTAAACTGATGAATGGTTGTGAAGGTGAGGTGATATATGGAAGAGATACTTAAAGAGAATTTCACTGCAAAGCACAAAAATAAAGAATATTTGTTCACTAAAATTCAGCTTGGGTGAAAGGAAGAAATAACCCAAATCTACAATGAATCCATTTCAAGGATTCAGAAGTGAAATCATCATTCAACCACAGCTTTTCCTCCATCTTTGTCCCTCTTAAACATTATAATATTCAGGAACCTAATACTACATTCATTCAGAATAATCCAATTATGCACAACAGACATTGAATGTTTCAGTCTTGAGATTATGTTTCCCTATCTTCTATCTAAGCATTCCTTAGATGGATATCAATTGCTCACATTACCCTCTGACCTCAGAGAGACCTGTAACATTTTGATGCATTTTCTGCCTGTCCTTACCTATCAGCCTTCTCTTGCTTTTACTCTTTCTACTTAAAGTGTGAGTCCATAGTCCAATAATTTGACCCTTCCCTGCATCTTCCTCAAATTTCCTATCACATTAATGATTTGTTCCACCTGCCCGGAGAACCTTCAAATCTGAGTCAACAGCAACACCAGGTCCAGCTTTCTTTCAGACTATTGGATATGGCTAGAAAAAAAATACAACCAAGCACTTGTGCCAAAATTAGCAGGTGGTCTTCAACTTCAGCTGGACTCTACGTGCCTTCCAACAGCCCCTGATAGCTGTCTCTCTAGTTCTGTACAAAGATGAATGCATATCTATTCCACTCTCCTAAAATTCCTAATCCCACCAAGAATCCCCTGTATCAGCTGAAGACCTTACCTCATATAGAGAAGATAAGTTCCGGAGCTTTCAGCAAGCCTACAAACATACCGGCATCCTCCCTATACATTATTTCTTCCTAATTCATTGGAAAAGGGCACTTTCCCTACACTCAATCTCTGGAGTCCATTCAACTTTCTCAGAAACATGTTTTCATGAATGCTTACCTCCTCTGTCTTCAGCCTCTCACTCTCTATGGCTCCTCCTTTGCAGAGTTTAAACAAGCTCCAGTCTTTAGAGATTTAAACATCACTCTTCCAATGTTCCACTTCTAACCTTTGGCTACTGCCTTAAGTCACACCTCACTTTCACAGCAAATTTAAAAATTTAAAAAAAAAAAACTTCTTAAATGTACTGATTCTACTTTCTATGTGCATTTACTCCCCAATCTACCACCCCATGAAAATTTCTCTTGCCAAGTTCACCAAGTTTAAGCCTATATTTTATTTGGCATTGAGGCACTGTGGAGACACACTCTCACCTTTCATGAACCCTTCTTTAGGTTGACTTCTGTGTCACTCATCACTCCAGTTTTCTTCTTCCTACCATTCTAGGTAGCCCTCCTCACTCTCGTTCTGGGCCCTTCTTCCTCTGACCATGGTATTTTTCAAGCGCCTATTTGTAACCACTTCCTAGAGCTTTCAGAACAAAGCACCACAACTGAGTGGCTTAAAACAGATTGCTTTTTCACTCCTACTTTTGAGGCTAGAAATCCAAAATCAAGCTCTCATTGAGGCCATTTTCTGTCTAACGGCCGGAGGGAAAGATTCTTCCCCACCTCATCCTAATTTCAGGTGGTTGGTGGCAATCTTGGAAGCATCAGCTGCCATTTATTCAGGTACTACTCTTCTTATCCATGTGTTCTCCTTGAGAAGTTGTATCCAGTCCCATAACTTCAATTATTTCCAACTGAACAATCACAAATATTTCTCTAACCCAGATCCACTTTTGAACCTAACATCCATGTATTTAACTGACTCTTAACACACATCCAGGGAGATATTTCACAGATATTTCAAACCCAACATGCTTCACACTGAATTCACTGTTCCTTTCCTTAACCCTTCATTCAATCCTCCCGAACTTGCTTTTTCTTCCATTTTCACATCATTCACCCAAAAGAAAAGCCCAACCAACCAGTTTGCAATCTTAGAACCGATCCTGTATTTTAAAATTAAAAATGCAGTATCCTCTCAATACTAAATACTTTTCAAAGAACTCCTATTGCTCTTTTGATAAAATCTAAGTCCCTTAACAGGGCTCACATGCTTTCTTGTGATCTAGCACCTGATAATGGTCCTACTTTCAGTTTCTATACTCCATGCTTCAGTTGCATTGCACTTATTTTTGGCTTATAAAAATACCATGTTTTCTCTCACTTCTGTGCCTTTTCACTCAGTGCTCCATTTGCCTGAAATATCCTTCCCTGTCTCGTTACCTGGCCATCTCCTACTCATCCTCCCTGTCTCAGACGTCACTTACTCGGCAGTCTTTCCTAAACTCCTACTGAATTGTACACTTCTTCCATGAGGTTTCACGATATACTCTTTCCCCATGATCACAGTTATCATAACTCTCTAATTGTACCATAGTGTACTATAAATTCTTAATAGTGCTTATCATATTTAACCCAAGACCTCAATACTATGCTGGTAACCAGCAGATGCTCAATAAATATTTATTACATGGAAAATGAATTGAGTTCAGAATATTATATTTATGGACTAGGTTACATAAATGTCTTATGGATAATCAAATAAAGTCAAATATGGAAAAAAATTATTTAGTATCCTTTAGCTCCAATGACAACACCTTCAGAAAATCTGACTAAATTGAAATGTTATAAAGAAAGAATATCATACAAAAAAAATCTAAGAATGAAACTGACATATTGTGATTTGATGACTGTTTTTAGTCCTTGTCTACACTCCTGCGGAGCAGTGGTCTTTCTAATTTTTACTTGTTGAACATTTTAGTTAGTGGTGTATTAAACCTGTCATAATAAAGCAAAGTGAATTTATGTCACTGCAAAAATTAAGCAGAAAGAAGAAGGAAGGAGGGGGAATAAGAGACAGAGGGAAGTATGGTTGTCTTCTTGGAATTGTATCTATAAAATCTGTTCTCTTTATAGCATAAAAATAAAAAAGAATATCAGAGAAGGGATTTCTGTATTTAAATACAGAAAAAAGGATGGCTTTTGTCTAGAGTCCAATGTAAATTGGAAGCAAGAGATGGACAAAACTGAAAGAGAAATTTTATAACTTAATACTTTCTCTGTTATAGTTTATATTTTAATTCTTTTCATGAGAAAATATATTCTCCACATTCTTTCACATTACTTAACCCAATTGTACCATCCACTTAGTCTAAATAAGAGACTTTGAGTGGACACATGACAACTGTCTTTAAGTAGTTGAAGTTTTGTCCTCCAGAAGAAAGAATATGTATAAATCCTGTTATTTCATAGAGCAGAATATGGACCAAAGAATGGGATTTTCAGCAAATCAGGATTTCACTCAACAGAGAATTTACACCAGAATTAAACAGACCGAATCCTGTATGTGCTACATCATGAGAGACAGCTGCATATGATAAAGCAATAACAACAATAATTATTGTTTTCTAAGTTCCTGTAATGTACCAGACATAGTGCTGGGCATTTGCATAAATATCACAACACTCATCACAGTTCTTTGAAATTAGTATCAAGATTCCAGCTTTTGGCCGGCGCTGTGGCTTAACAGGCTAATCCTCCGCCTTGCGGCACCAGCACACGGGTTCTAGTCCCGGTTGGGGTGCCGGATTCTGTCCCGGTTGCCCCTCTTCCACGCCAGCTCTCTGCTATGGCCGGGAAGGCAGTGGAGGATGGCCCAAGTGCTTGGGCCCTGCACCCGCATGGGAGACCAGGGAGACCTGGCTCCTGGCTTCGGATCAGCACGATGTGCCAGCCACAGCGGCCATTGGAGGGTGAACCAACGGCAAAAAGGAAGACCTTTCTCTCTCTCTCTCTCTCTCACTATCCACTCTGCCTGTCAAAAAAAAAAAAAAAGATTCCAGCTTTTGTGGCTAAGCTAGTGTTCACAGAGAAGGGTGACCTGCTAAAGACTGCATATTTCATAAACCACAGAGGTGGGAATTGGAGACAAAGGTTTGACTCCAGTTTCCCACCAGCACTACTGCACTATTCCTCTTTCATTAAGCCCACAGTCTGTCTCTCTCTCTTCCTCTCTCTCTCTCTCTCTCTCTCTTTCTCTCTCTCTCTCTTGTATTGATTGGAGAAGAGATGATAAAGAAATGATCCCTAAAACTCCCTTTCAAATCTAAGTGTCCTTAATCATTTCCCCATTGCTTCAGGACAGTAAGGGGATTTAATTACCAACATCACAGAGAGAGAGAGAGCCTCATGAGCTTTGAAATGCAAAGTCTTACAGCTGCATAAGATGCTACATTGTCTGCAGCAAGCAGAAATCCAGCAGAATCAAATGACATATTGAGAGGAATTATTTCATTTCACTGGAATCCACTACAGAAGCAAGATGCTTCCCTGTGCTGTAAGAAACAAGGTGGCACATCCCTGGGATCTACCATACCTCAAGATGATATTTTATTTAAGATATAATATATCTCCTACCCAGATAAGCTCAGACTAGGGATAATTGCTAATGGATTCCTTCCTTAGAAAGTCTGTTTACAGGAACCTGTCTGTATTTATTACAAAGAACAATAATCAGGTGATTTTTTACATGTCAATTAAATTTTTACCTTGGTAGAACCTCCAAAGCCCCTTTTCAACAATCCCTCTTTTTAGTCTATAACAAAGCGGTTTAACCAACAAGAAAAGGGCCACTTCTTATTCATATTCTTTAAAGCCATACCGTGTGCCTGCCTTGCAGACCATGCTTCTTCATCTCTCATCTAAATCATGAAAGAAACACCTTCTAACTAACTCACCTCCAGGTTCTGATATTAACCTGTCAGACTTACATTTCAAATAATAGCTCTGAGCATGTCCCATCTGCCAAAAAAAAGCAGTCAATAAATTTATATCAACTACAAATATCATCTAAATATTTAAGTAAAAAATAAGGTTATAATCTTGGCACAAAATTTACCTTCATGGCTTCTACTTCTGGCAATATAACAGACTAAATACCCTAAATGACCTTGCTTGTTTAAAATAATCTAAATATCCCCCTGCCTTTACCTGGCCAGCTCTCCTCCCAGGCCAGCCAAGTAATGAAAGTCAACAGAGTGCCTTCCCCTAGGAGGTTCACACCTCCCTTAGGATATACCCCATGTGAAGAGATAGATAGGTCTGGGCCTCTTAACTTACAAGGCCTAAAGCCCAACAGATTATTATCAAGCCCCTTCTATCAGGTTCTATTTGCCTCTCAATCAGAAAAATTACTTGTAGCTTAGACAGCACCTTTCTTAGCTCCTCTAATAATGACTCTGTCCTTTGTTCTAGACCCTGTCTAGTCCACTTGGGCCTCATTCCTTTGTAATCATAACCTCTACTCTACCACCAATGGCTCTACTCCCAACCTGTGTGTACTGATGGTCCTCTTCCCCACTTAATGCTGTATAATTGTTCAGACCTGGTTAAGGCCACTCTTAGGATCATTGGTTACTATCCTCAACCTGTCTTTTATGACCTTGTCTAAATATGATCAGAGTCGGGGAACTTGGAAGGCTTCCATAGCCTTGGCAACTCATGACGACAGCCTAGGGTGGTTACTGGCGCCATAAACTAGAGTGTCAATTTGTTGGGTCAACAACAGGAGCCACTGTGCGCTTGCTCCTGATGTGGGATCTCTGTCCTTAATGTACTGTACATTTTGATTTAATGCTATAACTAGTACTCAAACAGTATGTTTCACTTTGTGTTTCTATGTGGGTGCAAACTGTTGAAGTATTTATACTAAATTGATCTTCTGTATATAAATAGAATTGAAAATGAATCTTGATGTGAATGGAAAGGGAGAGGGAGCGGGAGAGGGGAGGGTTGTGGGTGGGAGGGAAGTTATGGGAAGGGGAAGCCATTGTAATCCATAAGCTGTATACTGGAAATTTATATTCATTAAATAAAAGTTAAAAAAAAATAAAACAGAAGAAAACAAATAAATGAAAACTCTCAGTTACAATATGTCATAAACAGCCATAAATGGACCGTGGACAACCATTCTTTAGCTGCCCTTCCACTGGGAAGCGCCAATAACCCCACCAGATTGGTGTCTGTCCACTGGGCTGCCTCTTTTTCTTAAGTACAGAATAAATTATTTTAATTTCCTGCAAAAAAATAAAATAAAAAATAAAATAATCTAAATATCAAGTAAAACAATAAAATAATCTTTTGGAATTAATTGCTTAATCAGTATGAAAAAAAAATATCCCAAGGATCAAAAGAAGGAATCCCTACTAGAGATCCTATGTTTGCGTTTTCACTATTCAAATGCTCATGCAGCTAGCACTGTGCCAAAGTCAGGAGCTTGGAACTCTATCTAGGTCCCCCACATGGGTGTCAAGGACCCGAATACTTGGGCCATCATCCACCATCTCCCAGGCACATTAGCAGGAAGCTGGATCAGAAATGGAATAGCTAGGATTTGAACCAGCATTCTGATTTGGTATGCAGTCAGTGGCTTAACCCTCTGCACCACAAATTTGACCCCTCTTTAACAATTTTACCATTCAGAAAAAGCAATACAGAAAAGACTGGCCATAAATATAACTCTCCCGCATGTACCAGATCCCAAAAGGTATCATACTTAATAGAGTGACCAAGAAGTAAGCCTACTGCATAGAAAGAGAAACCCAGAAAACTGGTCTGTATTGATACTGGTGTTAAACTGAGAGGAGGAAATATGCTTTGAGAAGCACATAAGGGCTGTCCTCATGGTTTTAGAGGTCTGAACTCCTGATATCTATGTATTTCAAAAATTTCAAATTAGTATTTAGAGTGACATTGAAGTAGGCAGGCATACAGGTTAAAATCAATTAGGTTTGTGAGCTGGAAGACCACGCCTTCGCCATGCCCCTGTGTGACCTCGTGCCCCTACCTGGCCACACCTGGGTGCCCATTAGCCAATCAGGTTAATTGACCACTCCCCTTTGGAAGTGGGTTAAAAGCCTAAGACACAGTGTGTCCTGCCCTTCTCTTCTGTTTCCTGGCCTCTAGCCAGGAGGGTGCTGGCTGTACCCTGTGCCTCCAGGGCACGTGTCCTTCGGGCCAACGCTCTAGGCTTCCTGGCCTAGATGCTCCTCCACGTGGCTGGTTCCTGGTGCTCAGTATGAACCCAGATTTGCCTCTCTCTCTTAGATAAAGCTCTCATTCTCCTACATATCTTTCTCACTAAAAAAAAGCTTAAAATGTACCATGCTGCCTCATTTACTTATTCAGGTATTTAGAATTCTTCTCTAAATATTAGGCAAGAACCCTCCCAGGCTTATTAATATTGGGGATTTATTAATAAGCATATAGTAATATTACATGGCACCCCAAACTTCGATAGCATATGTGGCACCCCAGATGGCACTTCTGGGGAACTTTAAGGGGCCACATTCTGATATATTTTAGGGGGTCATTTCTGATGTCACAGAGTTGTGTTGTGGGAGTGGGTGGCTCCAAGAGAAGCAAGACCCAAAGAGGCTGGTGGTAGTGTTGTTTTTTTTGTTTTTTTTGTTGTTTTGTTTTGTTTTGTTTTTTGACAGGCAGAATTAGACAGAGAGAGAGAGACAGAAAGGTCTTCCTTCCGTTGGTTCACCCCCCAAATAGCCGCTATGGCCGGCGCACTGCGCCAATCTGAAACCCAATCTGAAACCAGGAGCCAGGTGCTTCCTCTTGGACCATCCTCCACTGCCTTCCCGGGCCATAGCAGAGAGCTGGACTGGAAGAGGAGCAACCGGGACAGAATCCAGCGCCCCAATCCGGACTAGAACCGGGGGTGCTGGCGCCACAGGCGGAGGATTAGCCAAATGAGCCGTGGCGCTGGCCAGTAGTAGTGGGGTTTTTAAGCACAATTTTGGGGAAGAAAAAAATGTATCAGCTTGACATTTGCAATCTTTTATCCTATCTGGCTTGCTCAGAATAAAACAAAGAGCCCTCAGAAGGGTGAGAGACCTAATTTACTTTACAATAAACTGGGAGCTCAGAAGGAATTGCCATTCCCTTGCTGTTCTCATAATATTGGAAGCTTTTCAGCAGTGGGCAGGTAGACACTTTCGATCTTGCTGAAGACAACTTTTTGGGGAAAGCAAGGACTCTACACCCCAAATTTCCACTGGGACCACCCTGGCTGCCTATTAACCCATTTGACTCATCACAATTGAAATTAAATTATACCCTTCCAAACTCATCTCCTACCAAACTTCTGTTCCCTAAATGTTCCCTAAGCTCTCATTTCTATTCTTTTGCTACCATTACTCTTCTGTTTTAAATGATACTTTAATGTCTTCGTTTTTGAACTGATATCTATTGATTAAAGCCCAGTTCTAATACCAGCTCTTTCATTTAGTCACCATAGACATCTTGCCAAATGAAATTATTCTTATGAACAGCATGTTTTTATTTTAAATTATATGTAATACTTAGGTTATCTTCATTATTTGTTGCTAGGCCTATTTAGCCAATTCTGCTATAAACAGCTTGAGGGATAAACTTTATTTATCCCAGTGCACCTGGCTGAATAGCTTATCTCGAACAGATGTCCACTATTTACTGATTGAACTGATTGGAGCTGAAAATTATTTTATTCCTAGAATATATTGCATCCTATATTGGATATAGGCAGGCAGATAGGATTAAATCAATTAGCTTTGTGAGTTGGAGACCACGCCTTCATCCTGCCCCCTTTCGTGATCTCACTCCACTATCTGACCTCACCTGTATGCTCACCTGCCAATCAGACTATGTAACCACCCTGCTTTGGAAGTGAATAAAAGGTCTGGAGTACTGTGGGGCTGCCCTTGTCCTGTGCCTCCAGGCACTCAGCCTTCTGGCCACTGCTCTCTGCTTTCCTGCCCACGCTATACTATCTGTGGCTGAACCTAACTGCACGCTTGCTCCACGTGCCTCCTGGCCTGCTCTCTGCCTAGTATGACCCAACTTAGTTTCTAAACTTCTTTTGCCCCTAAATAAAGCCCTCACTTTAGACTTCTTTCTCTTCTAAATAAAGTCCTCACCTGCATGTTTCTCTCACGGATAAATGCTAAAAACTGTACTATGTTGCCTATTTCATTTATAGGCAGCTCATACTTAGTAGAATTCTTATCTAAATATATGGCAAGAACCCTCAAAATTTTGAGTAAAGGTTCCTGACTTCATATCCACAGAAACTCAATCAATGAACAATAATGACACCCATCTTGGCCTTATTCCCATGGTGCATTATTCATTTACAAAAATTAATCTAAAATTTCATCATCTACAATATTCTGCATTTCCACTGAGTTAGACTTATGAAAGTGGGAGCACATATTCTTTCTTCCACCAAACTAAGCCACAGTCTCTCAATTTGCATTGGGATTATTTTGTGATGTTATTATATGATTATGTTAAAAGGTTAAAAAACTTATTTTAGACTAATTCTGTTAAATATATTTAGTTTTTTTAAATAACAAAAGGTACTGAAGTGAAGTAGATATGAAACATTTTTTATACTGTTAGGGAGAGGTAAAGGACACAAGGAAGATGGTAGGGGTAATGTGCATAAAAAAAGAGCATGACTTCTGGTAGGATGCTGCATAGAGCATTTAAAAGACTAAAAAAACATAAATTGGTTTTGGATTGGATAATAACAGATAAAGTATTAAATAAAGAGGAGAAAAAAGAAGAAAATATGAATAAAGGGGAAAAAGGATGGGAAAGCAACAATGAGGACTAGAGAAGCTGGGTATCTTTAGTAAGGCATCTGTGGAAAAACAATGTGGATTGGCTTACAAACATCAGGTAAACAGTCCACCAT
This sequence comes from Lepus europaeus, assembly GCF_033115175.1. NCBI lineage: Eukaryota > Metazoa > Chordata > Mammalia > Lagomorpha > Leporidae > Lepus > Lepus europaeus. Next base: position 59,918,433 of record NC_084837.1, read on the forward strand.
TCTTTAACGCTCCCTTTCTCTTGGATAATACCAAAGTAGTTTCAATTTTAAAAAAGGAAATTCGGCATGAAAGGATTCTGTAACACGGCCTACCCACTTATGGGATTTAGAGTAAAAAAAATGTAAACCAGCTGTGATACTGAGGTTTAGGAATCATCTGTTGTCCATATTCAGTAGCCTTTCCCATGGAATTGCAGAAAGAATCGTATGATGGATAGTCTATGTCCTAATTATATAATTACACAGTAGAAAAGAACAGCTGAAGAGGAGCCATTCCATCCTGCCCAATGCCTGCATAATCCATGTCTCACATAATGCATGGAGTTCTTACCCTATCATAAACCATAATTTCATTATGAAAGAATGAAATGTTGGTTTTCATATGGGATTAGAATACATATGGTCAAACCAGTGGAGATAAAGTTAAAACTAATCTAAAGCTTCAACCTGAACATCAACCAAGTCCAAAAAAGTTATTATTAAGATTATAATATATTTTTAGAGAAAAATGGGGTCATGGTTCTAACTTCTCTCTTTTCTATTCAGGCAGTCCCTAAGCAGGAATACCAGGAGGTATCCCAGTAGATAAAGATATTAAGGATGTATACCCAACTTTCCAGGTTTGAAGTTATGAGAAGTTTATGAATCTAAGAGATAACCTAAGTGCTGAGCTCAGAGTAGAAAATCATCTTTTTAATCAACTATATCTGTGCCCTTGATGGCAAGAGAGATTATACATGTTGTGATAGGCATTTAGGGCAGCAGTTAGGCCACTACTTAGGGTGCCTGCTTCTCATATAGGAATGCCTAGGGTTCAGTTCTGGCTCTACTCTCCATACCAGCTTTCTACTAATGCACACACACCCAGGGATGCAACAAGTGATGGCTTCAATATTTTTGGCCCAGTCACACATATGGGAGACTAGGATTGAGTTTAACCAGCCCAGACCTGGCTGTTGTGGGCATTTGGAAAATGATTCATCAGATGGGAGATAATACCCTGTCTCTCTGCCTCTCTTCCTCCCTTCCTCTATATATCTGACTTTCAAATAAAAGAAAGAAATTTTCAACAGGAGGGAAAATGTGTGGTTATATGTGCTGCATCTCTCAGAGGTATCCAGGTTATGAGAAAAATTGTCTCTAAGTATGGAAAGTCTTCACCATCACTAGCTATTAAAGACTAGCAGAATAGGATATCAAAGAAATACAATAACGCACAAATAAGTAGTCCAGAAGAACGACATAATGGAAAAATACTTACAAAGTTTTGGAGGACAAGTATTGGGGGAAGAAATTACCAGGCAGCTGCAGAAGCTTCACTGTATAAATCAGTAACAGGTGAATTTTCAAGACTCCTGTGACAAGAGCGTTTGCTGACTATCATTCTTAATCTTTGCTAAAATCACAATGAATACCAGAGCTCTTTTGGTTATAGAGCAAACAGAGGAGTGAAAACTTGGCCAAAATAAAAAGTGGCGAAGTAAACACTGGTGGAATCTACTTAATCTTTCCCAGGTACATTGTCTTGGGCCCAAGAGACGAGGAGTCGTTTTTCCTTTCTCCACTCGTTTTCCTTCTTTGTGTTTGGGCCTCTCTATCAGGTGGGACTTCTAGTCAGCCAGTAAAGCTCCCCTCACAGAGCCCTGTCTTTGCTTACTGCAGCAACACGTCCTTTACTGCTATAGCATGTGACATGCTTAGGCTTGGAAATGGATTTGGGATTTAGTCTTGGGCCACAGGTCCAAATTGCACAGAACAGCTTGCTCAAACTCTGGGGGAAAGATGCTGACTTACAGTAATTGATAAGGTCATTCCTGCTGGATGATCCTCTGGTGGAGGAAAGGTAGCTACTGTGTTTAGTAGAGAACTGGGAACATCAGTACTAGAAAAATGGCTTTGCATTTCACATGACATCCAAGAATTATATCACTCCCTGTAGTCCACCGTATAATAAGAAGTCTGTAGCTTTCATTCTGTAAAAATTATTAATCATTTGTGGCTGAAAAATGAATCAGTGAAGTTAACCTACATTGTCAGGTTTGATTTATCTGGAGGTAAACAACATTCTAAGAGGATTTAGTGGGCTAGTGTTTAGTGAAAGGGTATGTCCAGGCCGTGGCACCACACAGATTGAATGTCCAAGCATTTAAAAGCTCTTTTATCATTGGACTGAATACAAAAATGACAGCCATCATTTGGTGACCTTAAAATGTCCCAGCCATTTGTAACAGACTTTTGGTAGTGAATCTAACCTCCCATCAGGCTGGGGTTAAATAAATGACAAGCTTTTTTTTTTTTTTTTTTTTTTACTTTAAGATTAATACTGAGCTGCCCTACTATAAATATGTTCTTCTGAATAGAACATTAAATTACAATTATTTGGTAGAGGATGTGAAAGAGGGAAGAGGAGAGGTGAATTTTTTTTTCCTTTTTATTTCATTTGGTGGGTGTCTCTATGCCTCATCATAATATTTTTCTGTCGATACAGTGATTGCTACACTAACCACCTGTGCTAGACAGGCACCTGCCTTAAAAAAATGCAATTTTTAGCAAAGATTTAAATTGCAAACTAGAATTTCAAGGCCCTCTGCCAAAACAAACTCTATTTTCTTTTGAAGAGTTTGTTGTCTCCCAAGGAAGATTTTCCTGTACAGTGCTCTGTATTTTGACTTAATAAGAAATCTCTCTTTCTCACTCACTACATTTTTTCCTCCCTTGTCAGGGGAATATCTTCATCAAGATCTCAAGCAGCCAAATGAGAGAATCCTTTCAAATTCTGAAAACGAACTTCTCTTAGTCATTAGCTCACTCATATTTGAGGGATTACTTTGCTCCTTATACACTTTTGGGACAATGGTGATTTTCAAGAAACTAATCTGAATGTGACAAGCTGAGCAAATTGTTGAATGTCTCTTTATATTCAAGCCTTATTTGGAGAGTACATTAAGGTTTATTTTATAAGTTGGCTCTGAAAAAGGGCTAAGAAGTTCTGTCTTCTACTTCTTGAATCCTCTGGTTCCCAGGGAGCCATGGTTGGCACCAGGACAAGCCCAGGGTTCTAAAAAGACGTGAGTTTGAATCTTACTTGGATACAATTAACTTCACTCACTATGCTGTGTTCTTTTAACAAAAACCTGTTAATCTAAATAACACCAACAGATGGAAAAATGTGACTTTTCTTCACGTAAAATCATGGAGAAACTAAAGGCCCTGAGTAGAGATACTACATTTCTGATATCTCATATTGAGATAGTTGCAAGAAAATAGGTGTTCTATGATACAAAATGGTTCAGGGAGACCCCCAGAAAGTGCTCTTAAAATACAATGCAAATACAGAGTAATGAACTTCAAGGAGTTCAGTTTTAAGACAGAACAGGCAGAAACCTCATTGGTTTCCATGGAATCACAATGCTACTATCACCATGTTTTTCACAAAGAGACACATATACCAGCAGAGGCTCAATGATTAGTTCACAATATGAAAGTAAGTAAAAGAGAAAGCAAGGGTGGGCATTTGACACAACAGTTAGATCTACTGGGGACAGCGCATACCATTTTTTGTGACCCTGGCTTGTATCCTGGTTCTGCTATCCATTCGAATTTCCTGCTAATATAGACCCTGGGAGGCATCAGTGAGTGCTCAAGTACCTGATTTCATGCCAACTGGAACGAACTTGTGGGACATCTGGATTGAGAACTGGACTCCTAACATCAATCTGGACCAGCCCTGGCTAATGCAGCATTTGTATAGTCTCTTTCTCTCTCTCTCTCTGCTTTTCAAGTAAATAAAACAAATAAATGCTGAAAATTAATAAACATAGTAGCTGATTTTGTGTTTGTCATGCAACAGGACTAAAATCCCTGAAATCCCTAATGATCCTCATCTCTTGTCACTTTTAACCATGTGACAACTCCCCTATGGGCCTCTTCTGTTCCTACACTTCTTGCTGCGTAAGACCATTGCTGCTCTTTTGCGAGGGCTGTTTCTTAGAGCTGTGCTTATGAAGCAATTTTGGAGAGGTTGCTATATAACCCAGGGTATCCAACAAGTTCAGTGTTCCTCAGCTGTAAAGGAACTGATATAAACTTGGTACTGTATGTTAGGAGGTGAATAATAAAATCATTTTTCTCTGAGTCAGAAAACTCATGTATTCTGCCAGCACCCAAGAAACAGCACCAGGTCAAGTTACTAGCCTGAAAGATCCCACAAGAACATGTTCTGTATTCCCTATCTAATGGTAGCCCCTTTGAGAACAGTACTTGCGTTGGATTTATTTTTGTACCACCTAAACACAGTGGATGCATGGATAAGTGCTAAGAAAAATGTGTTGACTAGTTTGGTGGTTGAACTAAATTATTTATCAATATCACAATAACAAAATGTTTAGCCTCACATAAAAGAACCAATGACTCTGAAACAGTCTGATAAAAAAAAAAAAAGATAAAACAAGGAGGAAAGTGAGAAACATGTACAATGACCCAACTGAGGACCAGCAAGCTTAATTCTTATGCCTGAACAGAAGATAATACCACTTTGCATTTTTGAAATGCAGAAATTATCAAAATGTTCATTGTCATTGAATTTTAATTGACACAAAAATAGTATACATGTATAGAGTTTCATATGATATTTCAACACATGCATACAATGTGTAATTGGATAAACATACCTATGTCTTTAAAAATAGATCATTTCTCTATGGTTAAAACATTCATATTCCTTTATTCTATGCATTTTAAACAGCAATTGTTGTTATCTATACTCACCCTATTATGTTATAGAGCACCAGAACTTATTTCTCTTATCTAACCATTACTTCACATTTGAATACTGATTTATCCGTTTCAAAGGTTTTCCACTATTCTTATTTTGCACCTCAAAACATGGAGGCATTCTTATTTCCTCATGGGTGAGCAAAGCGAGTCTGTAGGGCCAACCCAAGATCATGCAGCTGGTCAGGAGCTGAGGGAATCTGCAACCCAGACCCTCGCTCTTCAGACTGAGGGCTCATTGTCCCCAGTCCTTTCATTTATCTGTACTGATTCATTTGAAGGCTTCCACTCATGCACTGTTTACACAGGATGTAGCCCTGCTAATCTTTTCAGATGTGTGTATGTGTGTATATCTTTGTGTGTGTGTGTGTGTATTTAGGAATGAGTATAGCTTCATTATTAATAGGAAAAAAAGGGGCCTAAAAACTTTTTCAAATAACATCTGCTTTGGATACTTTATCTTTCCACCCCACAGCCTCAACTCAACAACACAATGAAGTCAGTAGACTTAGTAGAAGCATTTATTTAAATACAAATGTCAAAACCTAGCCAACACATTCAAGATTTTCTTTTCAAAAAGATGAATCCCACAGTAAGATATGTTAAAATTTTATATTTGGTAATAGACTGATTTTTTTAACTGATTTGGGAAACAGGCCAGGCTTTTTCTACTATTAACACCAAAACTTTAAGTTAGTTTGAAATCTCCAAAGTTCTCCTTCTAAATGCTCTAGAATTGTATATGAACTTCTTAAAAGATTGCTTTTGAACAGGTTTCCTGTCTTAAAATCATCTTAATTTATGATAATATATGCCATCTCATGGGTAAGTGGAATAAATTGCTTGAAAGGCAAGCAAAATGCACTTAAGTGTTACACAAATCAGAAATTGTTCACATTTCCATGTTTTTCCAAAGAAAGACTTGGAAATATTAGCAGTTAAAACTTTCCTTCAGTGCTCTGGGTCTCACTACTCAGCAGTATCTTCTCCAGAGCATTTTGGGGTTTTGAGCTGGCCTGTGAGACAAAACACACAGTGGTTTTTTGTTGTTGTTGTTATTTGTTTTTTAAGATTTATTTATTTGTTTGAAAGGCAGAGTTACAGAGAGGCAGAGGCAGAGAGAGAGACATCTTCCATCCCCTGGTTCACTCCCCAAATGGTCACAACAGGTGGAGCTGGGCCAATCCAAAGCCAGAAGCCAAGAGCTCCTTCTGGGTCTCCCTTACAGGTGCAGGGGCCCAAGCACTTGGGCCATCCCCCACTGCTTTCCCAGGCCACAGCAGAGAGCTGGATCAGAAGTGGAACATCCGGGACTCTAACTAGTGCCCATATGGGATGCCAGCACTACAGGCGGTGGCTTTACCTGCTATGCCACAGCGCCGGCCCCAACACACAGATTTTGAATAACCCAGTCATTCTGCTCTTCATGGTCCAGCTAGCCACAAAAAATGATCAGTTCGAAGTATCAAGATAATCTTTCATAATTTATAATTTCTATGTAATTAATACCTTCCCTAATTTTATGTGTTGTTGATACAGAGCAGAAGGGAAAGAGGAGTGAGAACCTTGCCAACGAAAGGCCACCAAATGCTCTGAATAAATCCAGTGAGTGGCACAGCAGTGGTAATTTCCTTCAAGTTCTCATTTGGTTCCAGTGTGACTTACGAGTGTTCTACAGAGGGTCACATTTGCTCCCAAGCTCATCTGTTTTTATTAAAAAAAAAAATGCTAGGGGCCAGCAATGTGGCATAGCAGGTAAAGCCACTGCCTGCAACACCAGCATCCCATATGGGCTTTGGTTCAAGTCCCCGCTGCTACACTTCCAATCCAGTTCCCTGTTGATGGGCCTGGGAAGGCAGTGGACGTTGGCTCAAGTCCTTGGGCACCTGCACCCAAGTGGGAGACCTAAAAGAAGCTCCTGTCTCCTGGCTTTGGATCTGCCCAGTTCCAGCCACTGTGGGAATGAACCAGCAGATCAAAGATCTCTTTCTCCATCTCTCATGTATAATATGTATAAGTTATCAGTTCCAAGGTTATTTATATTTATTTAGTGAATCTTAATTCTATCACTTATCTAAAATTAAAAGTACATAATGAATCTATATTATTTTACCAAACCCCTAGATCACAGGAAATAATTTATGGTAATATACAAATAATAGGCAGACCTGCATGTATCATCTTTCCTGTGGTAGTTCAGAATAAAATTGTAACTAGGAATCTATAGCTGCAAAATGAGGGGAAATATAATGAAAACTCATTCATAAATTTGATGAAATTCTAACATCAAAAGAAAAGTAAAATGCTACAGATACTGTATCTAGCATAAAACTATCCTTCCTTGTATCTTATAAAGCAGAATTATAACCTTGGAACACTGGTTATTAATCAAGAAACTGAAATCTATACCAACTGAAAATCCAGATCTGAACCAGATACCATGGAAAATACAAAAATAAAAATAAAAACAAAAACAGGCTTCCATTATCAAGGAATTTATAACCTGTTTGGAAGCACCCTGCTCTGTCTTCTCTATGAATTTCTCTCCTTTCCACAAAGACCCGTGTGATCCACTTCTAGACAAGCAGTCCCTTGTATCCTCTCTCAGAAGTCAGATAGGATATTCCATGTATCCAACCCCTCAAGAAAACAGTTTTTAAACCTCAGATAAACAGGTGCACTCCATGTGTCACCAAGCTTCCTAATCATCACAGCAGAAAACCACCCTAAAACTGCGGTCCCCTGCTTGCCTTTCCTTCTCCTCACCACTCACTACTTGGCTTTTATGTGAGAAGATGCTCAGATTTCCTCCTCCTTTTCCAGAGTACAGCAGCAGCAGCTCAGGGTACGTGACCAATCATGGGCACAATGCCCTCCCAAGACATGTTCTCCCTGATGGTGAATAGAATGTTTGCCTCTGGAAATATTACAGGAATCACAAGCTCTCTATTTCATGAGTAAATGAAGTACATGATAGGTGTCTAATCAGAACATGAACCAGTGAGTAAACACATAGACTATTTGACTGCCTATGTGTTCTTTGAGATGTCAAGATCGACCAACAAACACAATACAAGATTTTATGGACCTGGTTACAAACGGGTTAGAAGCGATGAACATTTTCTCAAAAGATCTAACAATAGTGTGTCAAAAATGTTTATCTGAAGTTTTCGTTAATGTATTTTCTTCCCAGCACTGCTGAAAATCAGACAGTGTATTAGTGACAAACCTACGACTCAGTTTCCAAGATTTCACAATTAATAGGCTGAAAAAATAGCATATTAATTTTGGTAGGATGCAGAACATTAGCACTTAAAACATGCTGCATTATCAATAAATTCATGGTTCATTTTCACAAATGGAGTTTGTTTCAATTCTCAGCTGTTGGATGATGATTTGACTTGGAGCAAAGGCAATGTAATTGAGTAACAGCTGAGATGGGCTTGTTTGAGTGAGGCTGAAAGATCCATTGCAGGATTTCCAAGAGTGTGAATTACAATTCCAATGATATCAGAAGCAACTAATTCTGTTCTTTAGAAGTGAGGACATAAAAGAAGTTTGAGGTTTTCTTATTTCAAGCTTTAATTGAGGGCTAGGTTGTAATTCATTTTCATCCCTGAGTGAGTGGTAAAAACATACACAGCAGGTAATTCACACCACCTCAAAAACTGTTGGTGCAGTAAGAAGACTAATCAGGGTAAGCTTCCAGTAGCAAATTATCAGCTACAAATTAAAACCTTGCCTCATGCTTGCTAAAAGAAACCTTACTTTGCACCAACACTCATATGTGAATAGGAGTAACGGTGGGATTGCAGAGGGATGGGAGGATTAGGGATTCTACCTGCTTGCATTAAGAGATCCCTGAAAAGGTGCAAAATTAACTAGACTTCAAACAAGGCTGAATTTTTGGTTTGAAAATGAAATGTTGTCATAATCCTAGGTGGAGTGGGTTGACTCTGAGAATTGCGACTTCATGCTACACACAAATTACAAAGCGAATTTAGTTGTGGAAGAGAATTTGAAACAGTTGGCACCCAAGTCCTCCAGCCTAAGCATCTTCTTGAACCATATTCCTCCAAATTGGTGACAACAATACAAATTAATTAAGTTCCTGATGTTAATTCATCTCAAGAAAGTAGAAATGGATGTTAAAATAAAAATTCTTTGATTTTCCTGGCTGTATGCAATAACTTCTATGTAACTTAAAAGTGTATTTTAAGCATTTAACCTTTTTAGTGATTTTTGCTTATAGGATGTTGAAAATTGTTTCAAGAAAGCAGCAAAGTGGCAATGATAATACATAAAGAGTTCAAAATGGCTGCACATATCTGATAAATATATACACTATATACATAATTATGTCATTGGCTTAAATGACCATAATTGCACCTTTTGGGCTGTAGATCCACTCTTAGCTCCTTCTTTCTCTGAACAACACTGTTACAACAGCAATACTGACATGGGTACACAAACAGTAAAAACACTGGTTTCAGCTAAGGCTTATTTTCCAATACTCAATATCTTGGTTCTCTTAACACAGAAAATCAGAAGACAAAAACGCCTTGCTGTGAACTAGCCAAAGCGAACTTTCCTATCTGTGCCTTTGGAGCTATTGTGAACCCACAGCAAACTGCAGCCTGCCAGGCAGTTTGTCCATCAAGTGTCTGTATCTCTAAAGGGCACCAAAGCCTAGAGCAAATCTAGACAAATCTAGGAGGCAGGGAGGAGAGAATTACAATGGAAATCTCGAAGCAGCTTTTTGTACCACTGCATCACCTCACTCTAACCAACCACCTAACAAGTCACTGTCCTCTCAGATTCACAGGAGGCTCAATGGTGGACTATTCGGTAAACGTTTGCATGGCTCTGAATCCAACTGTGAAATAAACCACATCCTAAGACTCTTATCTTGAGAATCAGTTCTAGACCCAGCCTTGTAGATTTCTTCATCCTAGAAATTCAACCCAGCAGGTGCATTTGTGTGTGCATACATGTTCCTGTGTGTGGGTGTGTGTTCAGCTTGCTTTTATCAGGTTCTCTACCTTTGAGGCAAAACTACAACAAATGAAGGATGGAAAACATTGCCTTTTTTCCCAACAGATCCCCCATTGATTTTTCAAGATCTGACTGTTTGTCCCAGAAATGAGTCAGAAATTCTAAGTGTTCCCTTTCAGTAAGATAGTAGGCTCTGATAAGAGGGCCTTCTTGTGAAACTGGATTTCAGGAAATATTTGTATGTCCAAGCTCTGACCGGGTTTGCAGGTGCCATTTGCTTCTCCAAAGAAATTAGAGGTAGACCATTGTCCTGCAGCCTAACATGAGGCATAGGCAATGGTTGATGGGAAGCTGTGCTCCCTCCAGTACTCATCACTCAGCCAGTGTTCTTGTGTCCAGGGCCCACTGGAAGCAGAAAACCTGGATGTGTGCATGCCTTTCTCATTGTAACATTTCCTAAACCTTTTCCAGAAGAGTTAAGTGATACAAGAGGCTCATTAAAACTGCTAAGATAACTGTTTGATGTGTTACTCAATAGATGAAACACCACACTGGTCTTAAAAATCAGTTAAATTGCTTGAAAGAACAACAAATTCATACATCAGCCCATTCTTTATGTTCTAAAGTGCAATTTATGGGGCTAAACGAAAGTAAATGTCATACCTTTAATTTCGTAAAAAGTTATGTACAAGTCTATTATTCAAAATAATCACAGAACAGAGAACAGCTACCTTTCTGCTCAGTGGGGTGCCATTTTATAGACTTTAAAATTCCCTAAGTTCAAGCAGCTTTCCTTCTAAATAATACATGTGCTAAATATGTCACATTAAAAGTGCTTTTGGCATGTAAATGATCCGTTTTCTCATAGAAATGCTTTTAAAAGAATCTGAGCTCACTTTTTTTTTTCTTTTTTTTTTTTGGAAATTCTAAGTGCATTGAATTTCATTGTCCTACAGAACCATGCAGAGTTGAGCGAAGTGAACTGCAGGGACAAACCAGCCCTTGTCAGCCTGTGTACTTATGTATCATTTGAACTGTCAGAAGTATATAGAGTTCTATTTGCTTCAACACTATTTTCTGTTCCAATCTGGGGGAAATTTTCTCTTTCGCTCTCATTTTTCCCCCTGGAACTAAGTGTTAGCAAGCAGTTCCAGGTCTAAAAAGTTACTGATTTACTGTTAAAACACAAGGCTCATGCCTGAAGTTTTCTGTGCATTTATTTAATTCTTCAAACCCTTTTCTATTTTTTCTGTTCTATAACCCTGAACAATAAAACTGATGTTTTATGGGTGATTTAAGGTGCTTACCCACCAAAAAACTAATTCAAAATTCTTGTGCATAATATGAATAAAACTGAAAGCATAATATGTCCCTCTTGTAGCTTCATTATATCGCTGCATACGGAGAAGCCTTCCCACACCATATATCCAGCCTACCAAGAGAGAGTCTTTCATAACTTCTGAATTGATTGTTCCTTCTCGCTCCTTTGTAATGCCATCTAGCAAAATTTGATGATATCAGCTATCTGCTGCTTTTAGAGATCTTTTGCTCTTACTTATTAAAATTGAGCAATGTAAATGCAGCTTGATATTCATTATGCAATTTGTAGAAGTTATTTCTCATAGCTGAGTTAGCTTCAGGGTTCTCCTAGAATTTTAACTTGGCCATCCATTCTCTATATAAAGAAAAAGTGTCTCAATAAATAGCTCTGCACTGATACATATAAAAGGGCTGAGATCAGTTACAAGCAAAGGGTTTGGTTTTATAGTAGGACAATTCAACTATGATCACCAAATGTATAAATAGGAGTTTACAATATGAGTCAGGTTGCCAGACTTAGCAAATAAAAACATAAAACACCTAGTTAAGTTTGAATTTCAGGTAAAAAACAAATAATATTTTAAAGTAGATCCAATGCTTGTACTGAAAAAGTGCTCATTGTTTTTTGAAATTCAAATTTAACTGGGCATCTTGTATTTTATTGGGCAATTCTAAATATGAACGTACTGAAATAATGCAAAGTCAATAAAATAATATGGTAATGTAAGTGGTATGCAAATAACAGTGCAAGATAAGTATTTCATAAACAACAGACCTCCTTATAATAATTTTAGGCAAGGATTACCCATTGTATCTATATGCAGACAGGCAAATGCAGTTAGAGACAGGTCAACTTTTGTTTAACTGGTACTTAAAAACTTTAAGTGTTTTGAAAAATTTCAAAGTGATTCCTTCTCTGAACTTCTCCATTTTATCACTTAAATGTGTCTATGTGAAAACTCATTTCCTCTAAATGAGGCCTTGATTTCAACTTTAGAGTTAAATCAGACTGCCCCAGGATGGTTTTTGGAAAGAGAACTTACATTTATTGAGCACCTACAATGAACAAAATACTTTCATATTTTTAGCTTTCTTTAATCATCACAAAAATTGTAAAAGCTAAATACTAATTGTTATCCTCACTTTCCCAGCTAGCACAAACTACAGAGCTAATGGGGGCATGACTGGTAGCCACGTCAATTGGATAGCAAAATTTGTAGCTACTATATCCTGTCCACCATAAAAGGCAGCCTCAGAATAATTGGCTGAACCTTTCCTCTGTCTGTTTCTTACAAGATGGGAATTGGGGAAATCAAGATGGTTAAAACCAAGATATGCATCTTACAGTAATTCAACACTATTAAGAAGAAAACTGAATTTTATTCCTGGTTCTTTTAGCAAATCTAAAGTGGATCAGTGAATGAAAAATTTTCTACAACTAGGCTCTGGGACTAAGAACATTTTTTTCCTACATTTTTTCTGCCCTTTAGATTAATTTCCATAACACAGAATAGTAATAATTAGATACCCATGGAGCCCAATTTTAAAAGAAATTGTCGACATTGAACTTGTAACTTGTGCATAAGCTCCAAAGCTGCTGCTTTGGACCAGTCCTCTGTACAACTCCTGGGAGTTATCCGTTACCATTCTCAATGTGAACAACAGAGGAATAACACCACTGCATTTTGTAAAATGCAGTGTTTGGCAGGTTGACTACAATCTTAGCCAGCGTCACCATTTTTCCAAAATGTATTTGCATATAAGCTTACTGATTTTTATTACTCTATCTGGACTCTCTCCAAATACTCCCCATACCCAAACTTAAGCAAAGCCCTTCAGCAAAGGCTTTTTTATAAATTAACAAGCACTTTTAGAACAGGTGGAAACATGAAACTAGCACTTTATGTAATGTAAAAGAAATGTCTACAATACATTCATGGGCATGTATTTACCATGTTTCTGTAATTGCATATTTTAATAAAGTACAAGTATTTGACAGGTGACCAGAAAGAAAACTTCCCTAGAGGTTGACAAGGAATTCTAAGAGGAGGATACAAATCCTTGGAAAGTTGCATGGGAGAAAAAGAGATAGGCCTAGTAATTCTGATTTTACTACCATCACCAGGCATTTAAAGATGGTGTATAAATCCAATTCACAGAACGAATCTGAATTTATGTGTTCTAGAAAAGATCAGAGTTTGTTATGCCACTAAGCAAACAGACACACAAAGGGCACACTGACAAATATGGTGCATTTGCTCTTTCTCAGCTGTTATTCACAGAAGTAAACAGAACCAAAATAGAATTTTTTACACCATGGTAAAAGCAAGACTCCAACTCTTTCACAACAAATCTTTTGATAGCACAGATAGAAACAAGGAAGGCTCCCCACCAGGATGCCAGGTGGCTTCTCCACTCTCCTGATGCCGTCACGTTGGCCACCCTGACAAGAATAGGCTTTGAACAGTGTGGAGAATATTTGAGAGGATTAATTGACTTGATGGTGCTGCTGACCTTATGAAAGACAATGTTACAGCTATCTGATGTGTCTGAAGATTTTAATTGCACAAAAACAGTTCCCTTTTGCTATAAACAGCTTCCAGATCCATTATAAAATGATAAAAATCTTTTTCTTGGAATGATTTTTATTACGAAGCAGTGTTACAAAGAGATAACAGCATAGAACATCATATTTTCATGTGCTTTTGTGTGTTTTTTGGAGGAGGCATTATACCGCCTTATAATTTATCATGAAACTATTATCAATTTTTTAAATATCTTGCATAGATGTTTTTCATAATTAATTTCTTGTGTCTGGAGACTCTGAGCAGGGTTATCCTTTTTAATAAAGAGGGGCAGTTGCAATAATATATGTGATCTATTCCAGAATGTTGACAAAAACTTTAGCAAAAGATACCATGAATTTTCAGAGAAAAGAAATATTTCCTTTTGCATTCCTGAGTGGTCACAGTGCTCTCAGTCCCTCAAGTAGCTGTTGCCTTTTGAAAGTGTTAAATGTACTCATAAGTGAGTAAATACATAAACATACACTCATAATCTTCATATATAAAAATCGAACTTACCATGACCAAGAAAAATTAAGGTGAATGTGGAATTTTGAAGTTTTAACATTGGTGCAATATTTTACACCATGATAAACTCATCCAATGCCTATTACTGTGAGGTTACCAGAACCTCAGCTTTATTACTACAAAATGCATTATCCTTCATGAAAAAGATGCCACTGGGGCCAGCACTGTGGCATGGTGAGTGAAGCCACCGCCTGTGGCACCAGCATCCATGTGGGCACCAGTATGAGTCCCAGTAGCTCAACTCGTGATTCAGTTTCCTGATACTGGCTTGGGAAAGCAGTGGAGGATGCCCCAAGTGCCTGGGCTCCTGCACCCAAACCAGAGACCCAGGGAAAGCTCCTGGCTCCTGGCTTGGGATCTGCACAGCTCTAGCCATTGTAGCCATTTGGGGAGTGAACCAGCAGATGGAAGATCTCTCTTTCTCCCCCTCCCTTTCTCCCCACCTCCTTCTGTAGTTCTGCCTTTCAAATAAATTTTTAAAAAAGAATCTTTAAAAAAGAAAAGAAAAAGGACGTCATTTATTAAACTCAAGAATCAATTTGCACTGCAGCAGAAACAAGTTTCTAAACAAAAGGAAAACCTGCCATCTGGCTATCAGAAAGTTACTGAATTTATACAAAGTCCATGTAATTTAGGACAACTTTTGCCACTTTTACCACTGCCTGTGGCAATTTCACGTTTAAGCTATGAGATGGCCTTTATTTCATCATGAGCACCCATTAATCAGGAATGCAAAAATTGTTGGATGATAGCAATGGGAAAACAATATTTAAAAGAGTTTCCTTTTGTCCTTAAGAAACATGTGGAGCATTAAACTGATGTCAAAAGTGTTCTTCATGTAACTTCAAAATAGTAATAACTTTTCCCACCTGATACTAGTTGGTGTGACCAAAAAGGCAAAGAAAAAGAAAAAACACAAACAAAATAATTCTACAAAGTATTCTTTTCTTCCTTTGAATGTTTTAGAAAATATCTGGTGAACCCTAAAAATAACTTCTAGATTTTCATGAACTCATCCATACTTATCCCATGGTTGCCTAAGGCAGGTTCTAAAGATGATTTTTTTTTTCTTGTAAAAATGAGTCCCACTAATTTCTCATACTTAACTGGATGTGAGATGAACTGTCTCACCTTGCAGATGATTTCAGGTGCTATTTGAGATCAAGTATTTTTCTGTTTTTAATATTACATCAGAACCAGCACTGCATCAGAAGAAGAAGTCCTTAGATGGCAATGGTTCCATGAATACTGAGGCAGCAGGAATCTCGGCCAGGTGGGAACCATCTAAGCGGGTAGATTTGTAGCATAAAGAAATGCAATGACTCCTGCACCCCATGGGAGACCAGGATAAGCCCCTGGCTCCTGCCATCGGATCAGCGCGCTGCACCGGCCGCAGCGCGCCAGCCGCAGCGGCCATTGGAGGGTGAACCAACGGCAAAAGGAAGACCTTTCTCTCTGTCTCTCTCTCTCACTGTCCACTCTGCCTGTCAAAAAAAAAAAAAAAAAAAAAAAAAAAGCAATGTGGTAAAAATAGAACTGAAGGGCTGCTCTGGGTTCATCCTAGCTCCATTCTTTGCAAATTGTATGACCCTTGGACCGAGATTCAATTTTCTCATTAATAAAAAAAAAATGCTATGCTCTGTTGTTGTTATTGTTTATAATTTTCTGTTTGACAGAATGTAGCAAGAAAGTTAATACTTGCCCCTTATTTGCAACTTGGAAACTTGAAAACCTCTGACACCTAAAAGGCTTTGTATCTCATTTGCTGGCAAAATTGCTCTGAGCTAGTGGTAATGTGCATACGTTTCACTGCAGAAATATTAATGCCATGATTACAGGGTCTTGCCCAGATGCTAGTAGTGGTGTTATCATATGTGCACTATATTCAATTTTTAGAATCCAAAAATTTTCACTCTGAAACAGGTCCCTTCTCAAGGGCTTCAGAAATAAGGATTGTAGACCTATACTGCTATTATCAAACCACTCTTCTTTCCCGTGGCTTCTTTGGAAATTAAAATAAGTCAAAAGTCATGCAAGTGCGCAGAATGACCTAAACTTCACTGATATCACCTATTAAATTCTTTATTTTAAATTGTTTAAAAATGATTACTTACAAAGCTTGGGAGGAATAAAGTGGCTTACAAAAGTATATTTAAAGAAGGCTGTAACTCAAAATGGTCTAAATAAATATGCCCCCCACAATACGAGGTACGGTAATTCATTAGAGCACACTTATATGGTTGTCTAGAAGCAGGGAGGGCAAGCTTTGTTGAAAACTATCTCATCCTGAACCTGATTCCACAGGATTTGTATTTACTCATTCCCTTAAAGCCCTTATCAACAAAGCAGAACTACTAGCAGTGATCATGGATTTTTCCATCAGAGAGCTGTTAAGGATGAATGAATATGTTTAAAGAGTGGTGTATTAATAGCAGTAATGTCCCTTCCTGTCCAGTCCTGAATGGCCTTTACTAAACTAGACAATGCCTGGTTTTTAGCTAATAAGAATAGCATTGGTTGGCTTGAGACGAAACACAAAACAACAAGGAAGGGTTTGGACACTTGAAGTCCCTGAAGTCTTGTAACAAAGGGCAGGGATTGCATCTCCTGGGCCTTGGCCTCATTCTTACATCAATGATTATGTTCAACCTCCCTAAGTCCCTTCAGTGCACCACTTCATTTCTTATTCTCAACTGTTGTGTTATAAGCACCTGCCAAGTTTCTCTTAAATTCCTCTCGGATGAATTTTCAGACAGTTTCCAAAGTATCTCCCTTTTGTGATAAGGATTCTGCAATGTATTTCAGGTGAAGAATTTAAAATCCCACTCATAATTGTTTGAAATCTTCTCTCATTCAAGCTGTCAGAGCTTGACAGCCCTGGTACTGTTGTTATGCACCATTACATGGGAGCTGCTTTCCAGCCTAGGGGTACCTCTCTGTTTCAGTGGCGGGAAAATGGGTGAAGCTTACTGGGGATCCTTGGGGAAGGCAACACCACATAAATGGGAGTTTCAGCAGAAAGAATGAAAATAATAAGCCCCTTTCTGAGAGCGCAAGCCTACAAACTTTGTGAATGTGTTGACAATGTTGCATTTTGATGCTCCCATTTCCATTTCTGAGTTTCAAAATAACTTTAAAGTGTGCAATTTTAGGTCAGAATATGAGAACAGCACACAACGTGTTTGTATTTTAAATTGGGGATTTTTTTAAAACAGCCATAGAACAGTAAATATTTTGTAGATACCAAATATTTTCAGCATTTAGGTGAAGGTGAAGAGAAGGAGGAAAGATGTGATAGCTTTCCATCTGATTTCTATTTCCGATAAATACCCTAATGACTTCTGCTGCAAGATGCAGAGGTCATTAGAAAGCAATATTACTAATCTAGATGGAAACAAATTTCAATCTGGGCCAGTAATATATCTTACAGCTCGTAAACACATTGTACCCAATTACCTTGATATGCTTTACATGATAAGAGCAATTACAAAATATCTGGAAGAATTGATGTGCTGAGGGTAATCATTTTAATTTATTCACACCTAGAACTGAGTTAGGATATGAGATATACTTCTATTGTCATCCTTTTTTCCTGGAGATACTCATTTATTTTTGCATTCATTTATTCAATCATTATATCACATCATTAGCATTTTTCAAATATTGTGCTATACATAAGGTATGACAGAAAACCCAACAAAGAAATAAATATAAAATCTACCCCAAAGAATGGCACTGTAGTACAAGATGAAGTAACTTGTACACATAAAGTGGACACAGTTCAAAATGAAACAAATCCTGTAACAAACAACCTGTCTTACAAACTATTATTAGGAAAAAAAAAACACTAATACAAACTGTTCATTTTATAAGAGGTCATTTGGAATGAAAATAGAACATTGCCAGCTGTGGATGGCTTTGGGGAGAGGCTGAATCTGAGCTAGACCTTGACACAGGATTTGGGACAGCAGTGGGTGGAGGGAGAGGAAAGGAACGTGAAAGGGAGAAAGCAGTGCCAGCTGAGGGACGCTGTTCTCGACTAGAGAGCCGGGAGGCACAGTGCACTCACTGGGAACAGCCAGTGACGCAGCCTGAACTCAAGGAAGAGAACTTGCAGGTGAGTACGGACGAAGCCAGGCTGTGAGAGAGACCTGGCCAAAAAGAAAAAGGACAAGGGAGTTTGGGCTTCATTAGTAAGCACTGGGGAGCCACGATAGGTTTTTGAGAACACAATGACATGAGAACAGTAAGACAAGGACTCCGTCAGCAGTATGATGGATAGATCAGAAAGGTAGAACAAATGAGGCAGCCCAGTCCAGGTGCCTGTGAGGGAGGACAAGGTCAGTAGAGAGGACGATGTGGGGCTTCTGTCATCTGAGAAGACCTGAGCATGCCAGCAGGCTGAGCACAGAA
Organism: Lepus europaeus; assembly: GCF_033115175.1. Taxonomy (NCBI): domain Eukaryota; kingdom Metazoa; phylum Chordata; class Mammalia; order Lagomorpha; family Leporidae; genus Lepus; species Lepus europaeus. Next base: position 59,937,026 of record NC_084837.1, read on the forward strand.
TGGAGATGTTGAAGACAAAGAGAAAGCCTGAAAAAAAAAAAAAAAGAAAAGAAAAGAAAGGATGGAAGAATGTCCAAATGGAGGTGGGAGCAGAGCACAGTCGGAGCAGGCTGGATTTTATAGGGAGGAACGTTGGTGATTAGCTAAAAAGGGGGAAGCTTGGAGTACCTCTGGGGATTTAGTAGAAAAGCAACAATTGCTAGATCAGTCAATTCAGAGCATAGATTAAGAAAGACTCCAGGAGATCACTGTGTGTATTGCCAGGCAAACACTACTCCAATTGGTATTACATGGAGCGTGCTAAAAATTAAAATAGCTAACACAGGTAAACAAGTGGTATTTTAGAAGTTCCAACACAAAAATCTGTAGTAGAAGAAATAAAGAGATCCATCTAAAGTGGCAACAATCTGAAAGTCATTTGGTCTAGGTGAAGTGACACTATTTTATGTGACCTCTCCCTATTATATAGTCAATATGGCTTTTCCTTCAGCTTTGTTTCTGTATTAGGTACCGAGCAAAGCTCTTGTATCAGGAAGTGACTGTGGTGCCTCTTTGAGGCCAATGGGCAGCTGTGGTTGATGTCTTAGGAAGCACTGCAGAAGGCATGCAAGAGAAACCTCTCTCACCTCCCTCACGCCCTCCCACTCTTTGTAGAGCTGAAGGTGTCTTCCAGCTCCAGGGGGGTAGATCCACCCACTTTTTTTTTTTTTTTTTTTACAGGAAGAGTTAGACAGTGAGAGAGAGAGAGAAACAGAGAAAGGTCTTCCTTTCATTGGTTCACCCCCCAAATGGCTGCTACTACCAGCGCACTGCGCCACTCCGAAGCCAGGAGCCAGGTGCTTCCTCCTGGTCTCCCACGCGGGTGCAGGGACCCGAGCACTTGAGCCATCCTCCACTGCACTCCCAGGCCACAGCAGAGAGCTGGACTGGAAGAGGAGCAACCAGGACAGAACCCGGCACTCCAACCAGGACTAGAACCTGGGGTACCGGCGCCGCGCCGCAGGTGGAGGATTAGCCAAATGAGCCGCGGCACCGACCAGATCCACCCACTTTAATTCCTCCCCCTCAGACGTGACAAGAGCTGGCCCTTCGCTTTTCCTCTTATTTTACTAACTACGGGTTTTCCTGGAAACCACAGGCCCACCACATTAGACTCAGAAGGAAAAGGCTTAGTCCTCCACTGCTCACTTCATTGGAGATGGGAAACAATGTGTTTTCAGGAAGACGAAATAGTCATTGAGTATAATAACTTAAAAGAGAAGATGTAATGACATTTTTTTTCTAAGAATGTACACAGTATAGCATATGTTGCATTTTATTTTGCAGAGGGCAAATTTCCTTTAAAAAACTGCTACTGTGCAAATAGTAGTTATTTGATAGTAAAATTCTCTCCTGTATTCTCTTTTTCTCTTTCCAGTCCCTGTCATCATCTCCAGCATACATGTACATCATCTTCTGGATTCAAAGCATGAGACAGCCAATGTTACTAAAAAAATTAGGCAAAGGAAAGGAAAGCTTTATGCTTCTTTATACTATGATAAAATAGATAATAAAAATTATGTGTCAAGGGTCAGGATCCATGGATCAATCTACACACAGTGAAGAAGGACACTGTTCCCAGCAAAAAAGTCAGGGTTGCCTGGGAAAACAAGTGCTGGAGATGCTGGTAACTTGCACTGGAATACAGCACACATACGCATGGACACATTCATGTTTCAAAAAAAGCGACAAACCAAGTTAGCAGGCTAAGAACTGGGAACAAAGACATACAAGCTGTTAACACTTAAAGGAGAGATTCAGAGGAAAAGTCAAACCATTAGAATGCTCTATACTTCTGGATAATAAAGGACAAAGCTAGTAGGTCTAGGCTGCTCCAGCCCTGTATATTTCTGTATACTTGGTCCACCTCCTGGGAGGTGATCTCTCCACCATTGCAGTATGCAGCCTCATCAGAGTGTCTTCTCGGGGTCTGGTGCTGTGGTGTAGTAGGCTAAGCCTCCGGCTGTGGTGCCAGCATCCCATATGGGCACTCGTTCGTGCCTGGGGCTGCTCCTCTTCTGATCCAGCTCTCTGCTAATGGTTATTGTGCCATTTAAGGGGTGGACTAGCAGATGGAAGACCTTTCTGTCTCTCTATCTCCATCTCTCAAAAATTTTTAAAATAAAATAAAATAAAAAATGAAGAGTGTCTTCTGTTTATCTAAGGATTTGAGGGATGTTAAATAGTTTATGCTAATCATGCGATTCATGGTGAGCACCTGTTTTTGTGTGTGTAGGCTTTGGGTCACACTGTACCAGTTTGACCTTGAGACTAGCAGTTGCGCCAATTTGTCATTTCACCTGACTTTCCTGATCCTGACAGCAAGTGCCCACCCAAAGTGCTTAGACTAAGCAGAATGAAGAGCGAGTCTCAATTATTTTGGATATTCAGCCGAGCATGAGCAGTTACCCTAATAATTCTTTTTCTAGTGTAACTATCATATTTAGATAAATGCAGTCAACTGACCCATGTTCACTATGGTTTTTAGGTAAAAATCAATTAATCAAAATTTAAAAAGCAAATCACTGGAGTCAGCACTGTGGCGTAGTGGGTAAAGCCACTGCCTGCAGTGCTGATATCCCCCAATATGGGCACCAGTTCAAGTCCCGGTTGCTCCATTTCTAATCCAGCTTTCTGCTATGGCCTGGGAAAGCAGTAGAAGATGGCCCAAGTTCTTGGGCCCCTGCATCCATGTGAGAGACCTGGAGAAGCTCCTGGCTCCTAGCTACTAGCTTCAGATCAGGAGTGAACCAGTGGATGGAAGACTTCTCTCTCTCTGCCTCTGCTTCTCTGTAACTCTGCCTTTCAAATAAATAAATAAATCTTTTTTGTAAAAAAAGGCAAAGCACCTGTTCTGTGTTACTAAAATAAATGATCTCAGTATTCTCTTCCATCCCTTAGCTACTCTTTCCCCATTTCTACAACTAATGAACTTCCATTACTCTTTAACACCCAGATTTGAAGGTCACTCTCTCCCACTCCTATTACACAATGTGCTGCACTCAGTGCTCCCCAAATCTCTTTCCATGGCTCCAAGCACAGCTCCCATGGTATGCTCAAAGCATCTGGTTGTCTCTGTAATTTACATGTTTGTGAGCTCATCACAGTAAGGGCAGCACTTTATTGGTGTTTCTGGTCTGCAAGAACTCTCTCATACTCTGGAATGTAGGAAGCACTCACTATTGGGCATGTAAATAAGCTAATAAATAAATGAACTAAGACTCACAAAGGTCACTTACTCAGAGGAGGTTACAAACCCTTCTACTTACAAGGGTTCTGGAAACAATTCTTCCGCCTAAAAGGTTAGGATAAGCACAGTATTGGAATACATTTATCTATGAGAAGATTAATGTGCTTTAGGCAAAGAAGTTGTGAGCATGGAGCACAAGTACATGGCCCTGATACTCAGAAGTAATAATAAGAAATTAAGGTTGGTTATTATTTATAAATTCATGGCTATGTTTCTTGAAGATATCTGGATTTCTCAATTGTGGCTTTTTCTGGAAAAAAAAAAGATTTATTTATTTATTTATTTTAAAGGCAGAATTACACAGAGACAGAGGCAGAGACAAAGAGAGGTCTCCCATCCACTGAATTACTCCCCAGATGGCCACAACAGCCCAGGCTGCACCAATCCGAAGCCAGGGAGCCAGGAGCTTCCTCCCAGTCTCCCATGCGGGTGTAGGGGCCCAAGCACTTAGACCATCTTCCACTACTTTCCCAGGCCATAGCAGAGAACTGGATGGGAAGCGGAGCAGCTGGGACTCAAATCAGCACCCATATGAGGTGCCAGCACAGCAGGCAGCAGCTTTACCCACTATACCATAGTGCTGGCCCCCTGAATTGGGTTCTTATACCTGAAATAGTAACAACAACAAAAACATTAACTTGTTTAAAAAAAAAATCAAAATAGTTAAATGATATACCTAATTTGAATCACTAGTAAAATTGACAGGAAGGTAGTAGTGAATACCACAATGGGACCAATCACAAGAGGCAACTTGAGAATGTTGGGAGCCAAGTGCACTAACCCTCAAACAGGTGGGTCTTTACATCCTAAAATGGTCTTCCTAGAAGGACCGGTTAGGGGAAGCAGTCTCTTCTTTAAAACAATGTTTATGAAGCATCTAACATGTGAGAGGCTTTGTGTTCAGCTCTGTGGGGACTGTGGAGATGAATAAGCCAAGGTTTCTGTGTTCAAGGAATTTTCAATGAAGTATTTTTCTTCAGATGCGAAAGAGCAGGGAGCACAACACTAGACACACAAATGATAGTCAGGAACAGGTAGTCACACTGACTCTTCGTGTAGTCATAAAAGTCACATGCAAAAGTGATTGCTTTGTGACAGTCCCACTTCCACTTGAGTATCCATTTTGAGGATTAGGAAGCACAGTTCATCTGCTGGAGTAAACCATGTGCAGATGGCACCTTCCCCTTAGTTCCTAATCCCTCCGCCCAGCCAATGATAGAAATAGGTTAAAAAGAAAAAGATGAATTTGTCACATCTATATAACCCAAATGAGCCTGTCTTCGAATCATAATGGAGCCTTAAAAATGAACCGTCAAGAAGGGAAAATAAACTGAGGGGAGGTGGCCGGGAAAACTGAACAAATTACAAACTGTCACTGGCAAGGCATGCCCAGTGCCTAGAGGACATCATCTAATTCCCCTAACATGATGAACTTTGTGTTGTTGGGCTTCCACAAAGTGCAAAAGATCAACCCTAGTCAGAAGAATCTCCCTCCAGCAGCCTTCTCCATTCAAGTGGAGACCACAGCAAGAGGGAACAGATTCCGACTTCTAACAGAAAGAGATGCACAATAATATTTTTAACACTTGAAATTTAGTAAGTGCTTATTACATGCCAATAAGTAAGGTACTTAATCTTCAAAACTATGCACTAAAAATTAATCTTTGTAGGTGATTAAATATTGCTTTAGAAGCTAACAATCTTACTCAAGTTTACACAACTAGGAAGTGGTATCAACTTCTTTGATTCTTGAACCTGTACTTCTGAAGATCAATAATTAGGTGGAGGATCCAAAACTCAGCCAAATGGGCTAAACCTCAAAGCCAGGAATCCAGTTCCAATAGACATACTCCTGGTCAGAGTAGCAAGTATGGAAGAAGTCAGAGAAAAACATGCAATCACCCTTGGCACAAATATTGGGGACCTACAAGCTTAGGGCAATAAAACCAATTTTAACTCACTAGAAGTGAGATAAGTTCCACAGAAAATAGGAAAAAAAGGAAATTGAATTAAATACAGCATATAAATGTGATAATTGTCTAATATGTATTTTCCTTCCATTGTTTAAGCTTGATGTGAATAAGGTCTTCTATCTCTTCTGTTACACATCTCTAAAAATGTGATTCTAATGTGGAATATTTTAGGAGAACCAACATGAGAAAAGAAAACAGATGGAGGGTCCAACTAACGTGTGAAATCCTAGAAAACAGTAATTGTGTCAACATGAGAAGGCAGAGGAGAAACTGCTCATAAGCACAGGACAAATACTAGTTTCCACTGAATACCAGATGCTACAGTGAGTTTTCATAAATAATTGAATTGATGAAATTGTCTCTGGTAATTAGACCTTTCCTATAAGCCTCCTATTCTAAAGCAGAAAAAAATGTGCAGAAACTAGATAGATATTGTACAAGTGGACTTTGATTTTAGTTCACCTTAGACAATCACTGAACTTCACAAAATGGCTTCTGTTCCTAGCATGCTCTTCATCCATTATCCCCATTTAACTCTAGGGAGGAAAAAGCTATCATCTTGCCACTAGGGGGCACTGCCACAAATTGGGTTAGGTAGTACTTTGTGGACTCTAAACTTAGAAATATAACAATTTAGAGAAACAGCAATAAAGACTAAATATACACCAAAGTGCTATAAACTTTAGAGTAATGCAGAGAAGAATGCAACAAACAAAATATACTGAAATAGTATTGTCCCAGTGGAACATAAATCACTAAAGACCCTACTTTATGACCAGATTCTCTTCGAGATACACTAAGATAGAATGTTATTTGTCCAACATATTTTGGTTCCCAATATTTTTTTCTTTCAAGCTATTGAAGTTAATATTTAACAAACACATTTTCTGCCAAGTTTTAATGTGATATCATCCTCTGAAGAAACAAAATCTAGAAATAATTTGTCTTTGTTGGCAATATTTATTGGTATTTTGACATAAAAGCTGAATTATTATTGAAAGTAAATAGGAAATCAAGGACTCAGATCTCCTGAATTTTTTTAAGGGGCTCTCAAGGTTAACATGTACTCTATGGCAATGAAAAGGCAGATAAATAAAGGCTATATGGTGTCACCTCATCTGTAATATTTCCTATAACTGTGACTATTTTTAAAATAAAATTTTCTAGCTGACAAATTTAATTTCCCTTTTGGGTTTTGTTTATACATTGGAGGCCCTCGTGTCATGGGACCGAATGCAAAGCTGGAAGTTCCAAATGTCTCCACTTCCCTTTTGACTGTCTGCCATTTATAGCTGTGAACTTCCCAGATCTTTTTATATAAAAAAAGATACTCATACACATAATTTATTTTGTAATATAATAGTACTGATTATATAAGAGGCTTCTTCAAAAAGTTAAAAAGAATTAAAAGATGTTTACATATTTTGGTACAAATATTTTTGAAATCCATGCATAAAAGGGATCTTCAAAAAGTTCATGGAAATGTATATTAATGAAGAAACTGCACAGATTTCAAAATTTTTCACACCAAAATAAGCTCATCTTTTGATTCAATTTTCTACAAACTTTTAGATACCCCTCTTTAATATTATACAAATAGTACATATAATTATAATTATATTATCAACTATATAAATTATATAAAATACCTACTATTATTGTTGGTAATATAATTGACACATATGTCCTCTAAAAGAAAAGTCTCAATTTGATGAGGAAAACAAAGGAGCTAACTGAATCCTATTCAGGAAGTTTCTGAAACACCTACTAAAACAATGTGGAAGGCAGAAAGTTCCTGTCTTCACACAACTGGATGTATTTAAAAGAACCACAGGAAATGAAGCAGCTTCCAACCTGTTAGCCACTTCCAAAGGGCAAATGGGTGTCAGCCCTTGGGGACTCAGGGCTCTCATTTGAGACCGTGCACCAAAGCTGGAAGCTGGCCTTGGTCCAACAGTTTCAGCCTTGAATGAATATGTGTGTGTGTTGTGTGTATGCAAAACAATACACGAGCAGACATACACACAGAGCCAATCACTGTGATATGAGCTCCACAGACATTCTGGTCTAAATTTAAACAGGAAATAAAGTTAGGTCACTGTTACCTTATGGTCAGGGCAAAGATGACAATCACAATAATTTTGCAAAACACATTCAAAGAAGGAAACATGAGGGTGTGACAGGGGTTGACAGTCTACCAAAACAGTCCAAAAAATTGGTTGATAATAAACATCCCAGGCCCACAGAAAGACTATGAATGCCAAAGCAAATTTTTCCATCCTCCAGCTATGCCTTTATTGTACAGGTCTAGACTGTAATTAGGGCTCTTTTAAATGGGCAGTAGAGAGACAGTGAGCAGGGCTAGTTGTGAGCGTTTGCTTTGGCTTCATAGGGAAAACGGCCCAGTCAGCCACTGAGAGTTTGACTCCTTAAAGAGCTTTGGCATATCTTCACAGTTGTTCGCTCTGAGAATACAGATAGACCAAGGAAAATCCAAAACCCAACTGAAGCATTCCCTTCACAATGAGCCACTACACTGAAGCATATAATATTTGACAGCCTTTTGTGAGGAGCAGAGTCCATGGATTTTTTTTCTCCAGCAGTGATATCCTTTCACCTCATTATAAAATATAACCTGTCATAGCTAAATTGAGGAGTTTTTTCAGCAGGGCTGGAAAACTCATCTTTAATTACTGTATAGGAGAATGCTTCTGAATTATCAACTATGCAGAAAAAGGCAGAAAGGCCATCTGACCGCTGCAAGAGATAGACTCGCCTTGATAATGGAGCCACGTGGGTGAGTTTTCAGCTTCTCAGGTGATGGTGCTTTGATAATGATGGCTTTGAAATCCATGTAAGATGAAGAAGAAAAGGAAACACTGTCATTAGTCTACTGGCATTGTGTGTACTCTTAACTGCCCATGCACACACTGCTGTGAGGATTGGATTGGGTCCCTAGTCTTCAACTATAAACATCTAGCTGGATACTGTAAAATAATCTCTGGTGCAAGTTTTCTTTATAGCAGCTTAATCAGTTGGATGCAACCATAAGTTTTAAAAGATTCAGTTCCAAACTGAAGCTCTGCTACTAGCCAGCTGATGGTTTTGGTAATCACTTTTTCTAAGCTTTGTTTACCTTGTCTGCAAAAGGAAGAGATCATGATAACCTACATGATATGATTGCTGAGAAAATTAAATGAGATAAGGTATGTGAAAAGTTGTAAAGTACTTAGTGCATTGTAAAATAAAAATAAAATAAATAAATAAAAAATAAAAAGCAGGTACTCATACTGGAAGCATTTAGCACCAAATTACTGATAGTTTGGGCTGCAAATGAAAATTACATTTTAAAAGCCAGACCAAGCATCACATGGAAGTGGTCCTTTTTTGTTAGGTAAGTCACAGGAAAAATTACTCGGGTATATATTTTCCAGCCGCAGAAACAGGAAAGTTATTATAAAGGAGCCAAATGAGTAGACTTTTGGTTATCTGGCACACTGAGTCCTGCTTTCATTCATGTTCTCTCTTTTTTTTTTTTTGCCAGGCAGAGTTAGACAGTGAGAGAGACAGGGAGAAAGGTCTTCCTTCCGTTGGTTCACTCCCCTAATGGCCACTATAGCCAGCACTGCGCCGATCCAAAGCCAGGAGCCAGGTACTTCCTCCCCGTCTCCCAAGTGGGTGCAGGGACCCAAGCACTTGGGCCACCCTCCTCTGCTCCCCCGGGCCACAGCAAAGAGCTGGACTAGAAGAGGAGCAACCGGGACTAGAACCCAGGGTGCCAGCACCGCAGGCGGAGGATTAGCCAAGTGAGCCAAGGCGCCGGCCTCATTCATGTTCTCTTAAAGTAAATTTTTCAGTTCTGCAGATTAGTCAGTTATTCAGGTTAGTTTACAAAAATGTTCCTCACAAATAACCCTGCACAATACTACAGGCAACATCTCAGTCTTGGAAATTCACAGTGCACAGCAATGTGTTAAAAATCTCAAGAAGCCATATCTGCTTTGATTCAGAGTCCCCAAGCTCATATGATAAGACAATTCTTTTTTTTTTAATCCAATGGCTATTACTCACCATCCACAATGTCAAGCACTTTATACATATTAACTCATTAAATGAGAATAACAATGCTATAAAATAGGCAACATTATTATTTCTCTATCACCTGTCCACAATTACTCAGTCATTCAGTGATAGCAGGATTCAAATCCCAGTACTCTACACAAGTCCTGCTCTACAGATCTTCTTATGATGTGAGGAAGGTTCTGTGCATTGCTTAGGAAGCTTTCACTTGTAAATAACAGAAACCCCAGTCAAACTGACTGGAAGAATAAAGGAAGTTTACAGATGCATGAAACTGAAGGTACACTGCGAGCCTCAGGCACCAGGTACGTTCTGTTTTCTGAAATTCAGTCTTCTCCAATCTCCTCCTGCATCAGCTTCATCCTCAAGCTTCCTTTCTTTAAGGTAGTCTCTTTACCTCCAAAGAGAAGAGAAAGCTTCTATTTCCAAACATCAAATAAAATCATTAGCCTCTAGGAATATGTCTTATTCCCATCACAGATCACTCACTATGGCCATAGGAATGTGATGTGCTAGCTGTTTTAGGCTTGGTTATCTCTAAACTAAGGTTATCCACTGGCTTACGTCAGTCAGGACCAATTACAGGCAACTGTCACAGGGAAAGTGAGGCTTCTAGGAATGAGAAAGAGGGAAGGTTAGGCTTTGAGTAAGATCATTCCCATTCAAATGAGAGGCACGTGTTCTGCAGGACATATTCCCAAAGATACTGCTCTATGCTTTTCTTATTCCTGTACCCTCTGGTATCTGATGACAAATGGGGGCTAAAAAGGGAGTGGAGGAACTGAAGGCAGTGAGGGCGATGGGGCTGAGCCCTGATGTGCCTCTGGCAATGCGGGCTCCTCTTCCTTCAAGCCTGGTGTTGCTTAAAACAGGAACAGCCTCCAGAACTATTCTGACAATTCTTAAATGAAAAATGGAAGAGTCTTTGTGATGTATCACTTTCGGCAAAAAGGCCTCGATTTGTTCTTTTTATGTTTGAAAAAAACAAAGACATGGAAATAGAAAAGTGAAAGTCACCTGCCCTCTTGCTACTTTTCCTAGAGGTTGCCAATTTGGTACATATGTTCCTAAACTCTCCATACTTTCTCTATCTGTACATATAGCTAACTTTCTCTATCTTTACATATGTATAAAAATATGTTTTGTGACATAATTGGGAATATGTTTTTTCACTGAAATGTACATCAAAGGGTTTCCATTAGTACAAACATATCTTCTTTATTCCTCTGGCATGCTGTACAGATGTCATGAGATAGATGAATCATCACTGACGTTTTGCTGGTTATTCCTTGTCAGAAAGCACATTGGGTAAAGCTGCAACCTGCAGCACAGTCATCCCACATGGGCACCAGCTCAAGTCCCTGTTGCACCCCTCCCGATCCAGCTCCCTGCTAAACAGCCTGCGGAAAGTGGCAGAAGATGACCCAAGTGTTGGGGCCTCTGCCACCCACGTGGGAGACCTGAATGAAGCTCCTGGCTCCTAGCTTCAGCCTGGCCCAGCTGCCATCTGGCGAGTGAACCAGCAGATGAAAGATCACTCTTTCTCTCTCTCTCTCTCTGTCTCTCTCTCTGTAACTCTGATTTTCAAATAAATAAATAAATCTTTTATTAAAAAAAAGATTTCTAATGCATACTAACTTTAAAAAGAAAAAAAAAAAGCTGGAATGACCTTCCCTAACATGCTACAATGTGCACTTGTGGAATTTTTTTCTTTAAGCTAACAACCACTAGTGAAATGACTTGGTTAAAAGAATGCGAACACTTTAAATTTTGATAGAATTTGGCAAACTGTGCTCCAAAAAGGCTGCTCCAATTTACACTCCCACCAACAGCGTCTTGGAGTACCTGTTTCCTCACTGGATATTAGCAATCTTTTTGCACCGTATTTCAAAGAGTAATCAACAGGACTCCAGTTAACTCTGTGATGAAAGTGGCTCCCTCAGAGCTGTAAGAATGTATCATTAGACACGAAAGAAAACAATTATTTGGTGTGACCTCACTCTGTGATTGGTATTATAACAATTTAAAAAACCCTCGATTGCATAGCTAGTTCTCCGCGTTATGCACATTAACTCTCTGCCTTATAGTGCTTTCCTGATGTCAATAAAGATCACTTATCCCCATTTTGCAGATGCAGATGTTAAGGTATCAAACAAGAAGTACAATTCTCTATCAGGCTGTACAAATAAGAGAAGATAAGCATGCAGCCCTTTTATGATCTGTCTTCCTTTTCTGGTGATCAGGCAGTTCTGAAACACAGAAACAGAATTCTGTCTTACAGCCCACTGAAGCCAGGCAAAGTCCAGCTTCTGGCACGGGAAACATACTTCTGCATTCACTTGCACATGAAGCTGGATGCTGAGTTAGAAACACAGTGCTGTCCAAGCCAAAGAAACACCAAATTCAGTCCCGGACAGGCCATGGCCTTTGCTCCCTCTGCCAAAGCCTACTAGCATTCTTTGGCCAGCTGACCCTGCTCTCTTGAGGGGAGATGAACAGAAAGTAAGGTGCCATTGGCAGAATCCAATATCCCCTCCTATGTTAGAGTCGTGGAAGAATTCACGGATTTGTGGACTTGAAATCTCTATACAGTAGGTGGCAGAAACATTTGCAACTTACTTGGGGCACTTTTTCATTGTTTGCTTTGAGCTCAGTCCCAAATATATGTCCCAGAGGGAAGCCATATGGGCTTCAGTGCATGGCTTGTTCCCTCACAGAGAAGTCACAGCTTACCCAAACATACATGTACACAGGCAATTGAAATGAAATCTCCAGATTGATGACAGCTGGCCCAGGGAAGGAAGGAATACCCCTTCAAATCTGAGAGCAAACTACTTGCACACTTGGAGATGAGTATTTTTTTTCCCCCGGAGTTCTCAGTTGTTTTTGATGTTTCAATTTCAGGTCAATGAATTGTAATGGCATTCACACAACTATTAAGCTTGTGACAAAGTGGCTTATCAGACCAGAAATACATTTTTTTCTTAAAATATGAGTAATGCTTGGCTGGTGTAGGCGGAAATGTCAGTAACTTTACCCTTGTACAAAAACTTGCCTTTGCTCTCCTTCCTGCCTCAGTACCTTGACTTGGAGGCTCAATCCTGCTCTGCATCTGTCCAGGTTCCATCAGCATCTAGTATTCCCCGTCCAAAGCTTTGACACATTTGTCACAACAGCTAAGGTTGAGAAAGGGAGTTGAAACAATTCCACAAGACTTGTTATGACTCACATGGCCCCTGTGTAGTCCTCTTAACATCCTTTGTTCCCATCTTCCAATAAAACATGAGCGCCATCCGTTTCCCCTTGCACAGTGTGAGGCAGAAAGGCAGGAGCCTTTGAGCTCCTGCTCCAGTCTACAGATCATTAGGGCAGATGACACTGTTCTGTACATCAAACCTTTCATGCCAACTTCTGAACAAGAGACACTGCAGTAATGACATTGACCTCTCGGTACCCCTTTTAATAAAGATACCCTTCCCATGAAGATGCCCCATTTAATAAAATTTAAAGAGAATGTTAAGTCCTTAGGACTATCGAGGGAGGGAGTTGAGGGACAGGAGAGGAGAGAGAGGGTAACCAGAGAAAATGAAGTGGAACAGGGGAAAAGGGCAAGGCAGAATACAAATTTGGTTTCCTGGGCATACTCTCCTGCTGTTCTGTCTCCCACTAAGATCTATAGATCTGTGGTTCTTTAGAAGTCACCAGATAGCTCCAACTGTTTTCTAAAGTTTAACTATCACAAATTGATGGGCCTGGAGTTAAGATGGAGACATCTGTGCTTGAATGTGTCTGTAAGAGACAAGCATAATGACAACTTGTATTTTCAGAGGGTCTTTCTCACAAAGCTCCAGTCAGTTTTATTGTTCCATCTAATTCTTCCACAGCATTGATGGCATCAAGGAAGAAGGTAGGGGACAGGGCAGCGAGCATTACGGAGGTGGAGATGAGGATACAAATGCCATTATTACTTTTTCCCTAAGTAAGATAAAACACAAAATATTTATACACGCCCCCTACGACAAGTTTTCTACAGTTTCTTAGCTACTCTACCCTTTTGTTCATATCAAAATCAGTGAACCAAAACAATTTCTGCCCTGTAAAGAAAATTCAAAGCAGAAATGCCTTCAATGAAATAGTCTTCAGACACCTGCCTGCCTAAGCCTTTCCTCTACTTCACTGTAACCCTCAAAACTCCACAGAAATAAGAGTTAAAAAGAAATAAATCACTCTCTTAGGTGTTACACCAAAGACACTACCAATGTAAAGTATGAACTGCTCTATCAGATTCCACTCAAATTAGGCAATAGCACTCCAGAGAGTAACAGAGACCCTGCTCCTATTTTGGGAAGACAGGGCTTCAAGATGTTTCTTCCAGAGACCATCAAAAGCGACAGCCTTGCAGAGAATCGTCTCAACAACTTTGCAGAAAAAAATTTTTGAGAATTTTAATGACTGAATAGTAATGTTCCATTTGCCACCTACAAAATTATGAATCTAGTTATCTTCGGTTTTCTGAGAAGGCAGGTTGATCATATGGACATAATTTATTATTACCATATTATAATAATGTCATTGTTACATACTTAAAGATGGTCCATTTTCAAGTATCTGCAAACACCATTTTCAGACTTTCAATTTTGACAAAGTGAAGTCCCGCCCTGCTTCTGTCCTTCTCAGGATACCAAAGTGTTGTTGGTAGCAGTAGCAAGTGCATCTGTGCATTTAAAGGGATACAAACTAAAAATACAGTCCTACAGATGCATGATGACTAAGTAGAAAATGCTTTTCTGTGGCAACTAAGTGACAGGACAGGCAAGAAAAAGGTAAGAAACAAGAGTTTGAAAGAATGAAGTGCCCAGTGATGTTACCATGTGTCAAGGTATAACCTGTGAGCATAGGCCACCAATCAAATGTTAGAAAATCAAACCACTGTTTTCTACCTAATTATGGAGATTATACTATTTTCACAAATCATAGCTATTGTAACATAATAATCTTATACACATTAAAGAAATACTTCATTAACTTTACTGGGTTTTGCTATTTGTCTTGTGCTTATTGACCACTAACATTTTCTCCATGCTATTTCTGATCCTCAAACCCAAGGTAAGTCATTCACAGAATTAGCATTCAAATGTTTGCATGTGTTAATGTTCTCCTAGGCTTTGTTGTTTCCCTAACATTTGATTGGTAAGCTATAACTAGGATTGGCAACTCTGGCACAGTATGGATGCTGCTTGACAGTTATCAATAGTAGCAACTCACAGGTTCTTCCACAGCTGGTTCTAAAACTTCCCAAGTCAGGAGCCAGCACTGTGGCGTGATAGACTAAGCCTCTGCCTGTTGCATTGGCATCCCATATGGGTGCTGGTTTGTATCCCAGCTGCTCCTCTTCCAATCCAGCTCTCTGCTATGGCCTGGGAAAGCAGTATAAGATGGCCCAAATGCTTGGGCCTCTGCACCTGGCTGGGAGACCTGGAAAAACTCCTGACTCTTAGCTTCAGATCAGCTTAGTTCCTGCCATGGTGACCATTTGGGGAGTGAATCAGTGGATGGAAGACTTTTTTTTCTGTCTCTCCCTCTCTCTGTCTATAACTGTCTCTCAAATAAATTTTAAAAATCTTAAAATAAAAAAAAGCTTCCCAAGACAGAAGATGTGATAGGTCTGTCTTTCACCATCCACAGTGGTGGTCAGATTACTGCCTCACTCATCTCCAGTCCATAATGTTTGTACTTGGCACTTCTCTTTGGTCAAAGTAATGACAGATCAACCTGATGTGGTTAACTTGATGCATAGAAGATAAGCTGTAGCAGTGTCAGGAAGCAAGAAAGACTGGCAACCCATTTCCTCAAACAGCCAGGCTGTTATTTCAAATTCCAAGGGCTCCTCCCTGGAATAACACCATCGACTTAATCAAAGAATTAGCAAAACTCCTGCTCCATATGTCTTATTTGGCTTGAAAGTGGAATTGGAAAACTCTTTATGTCTGTGGCCATGGAAGTGATTTAACAGTATTAAACAGAAAATATAAGAAACCTATATATTTATATTGAAAAACTCCTTTTTGGCAAATATTTATTCTGCAGATTGGCTTTCCAATCAAAAGCTAGAACAGGGTACTACAGACCAAACAAAGACAATAATACCGATACCCAAAGAGAACCCAGACACAGAACAGTTCAAGGAACTCACAAATACAGACAGTGGTCATGCTCAAAGCAACAAGAAATTGGTACCTAGTGCAGTGAAGAATGTATTGGAAGGAAATCAAACTTTGGAAATGTAATCAGTTTAGACTGATAGCTAATAAAGTACACGATTCAAGGAAATAACTATTTTTTTACAGAACAAAAAAAGTAGAATCACGTACACAGAAGGAATTCAGGATGATACAAACAGAAATGAATACCAGAATATTTTCTTTATGTCTACTCAGATAAGCATTTCACTCTTTTTTTTTCAGTTTGTTGCATAATAGGGAGTTTCTATTCATGGTTCTTTCTTTAAAATGTTAATTAATATAAAGAGAACAGATTTTATGCATTCCATAGGTGCAGTTCCAAGAACACAACTATACTTCGCTCACCTCCCTGCTCCCCCCACCAATCCCTCTCATGCCTTCCACTCTTTTCATCAGTTTTTGCAAAGACATAATTTTAATACACTCTACATTCAAAGGCTTAATTCTCCAATAACCACAATATTCAACAAACAGAAAGTAGGAGGACCATAGTCCCACAGGAGTGTAAACAAGGGCTAGAAACAACAATCATATCCCAAAAGCATCAGTGGTCCATGCAGAACCATGATAGAGAGTACTTATGAAAAATCTGTCTGTGCATTCATGACTAAGCCAATCCTATGCTAAATGGAATGCAGTTTCCTTTTAATAATGTAGGTTGAGCAAATTTCAAATGTTTTCCTTTCATTATATAATTCAGGATAAAAACACTTTCTTACGGTCTTTACTTCTCAAACATCTTAACCTTCCTCTTTCACTCCATAAATGCTAGTGGGTTATCTCAGTAACCCCCACATTTGTTTTCCCAATCTAATGGTCACAGAGAAATACTACCTGGATCCTCCATGAAGGCAGGACTTACTGTCATTGTGGCCAGCAAATAGCTTTTAGGAAGTGACTGACTTGCAGAGAGCCAACTAACCTGAGGTCCCGCCCTTCCCAAGAAGCCCATCTCTATAACTGAGTGAGATAAAAGTATAATAAAGATCCAGCCTTTCCAGCCCATCTTACTCATACCATCAAATTGCTGATAGCACTGAAAATTGGTGAACTCTGTCCATACACATGCACTATGAAATCTTACAGGCATAACCTCAAGTTAAAAAAAGAGGCGTGCAGACTGCATTACAGTGGACACATACACTTCTTGGTGCCATTTATATGGACTTCAAAATCATGAATAAACAATATAGTGTTTAAGGATATGTATATATAGGCCGGCGCTGTGGCTCACTAGGTTAATCCTCCACCTTGTGGCGCCGGCACACGGGGTTCTAGTCCTGGTCCGGGCGCCGGATTCTGTCCCGGTTGCCCCTCTTCCAGGCCAGCTCTCTGCTGTGGCCAGGGAGTGCAGTGGAGGATGGCCCAGGTGCTTGGGCCCTGCACCCCATGGGAGACCAGGAAAAGCACCTGGCTCCTGCCATTGGATCAGCGCGGTGCGCCGGCTGCAGCACGCCAGCCGCGGCGGCCATTGGAGGGTGAACCAACGGCAAAAGGAATACCTTTCTCTCTGTCTCTCTCTCTCACTGTCCACTCTGCCTGTCAAAAAAAAAAAAAAAAAAAGGATATGTATATACAGCATAAAGCAACAAAGAAAATTAGTAAATGATACACAGAAAACTCAACATGGTGATTATTCTGGGGGGAGAAAAGATGCAGATAAATACCTAGGAGAACATATAAGGAAATTCCAAGGCATTACTGATATTCTATTTCTTAGATGCATATGTGTGTGCTGTTGTCATTCATTGTGCCTTATATATATAGGAGTTTTATATATATATATGTATATATATATAAATATATATGTATATATATCTATATATACACAAATATATTTGCATACAAGTCTATTCTCATTCTCTGTATTTATGTTATATTAAACTGTTACTGGCATTGAACTAGCAAATACCATACCATTGCTCCTAAAAGATACAGACTTAAGTTCCTACAACCCTCAAGCCACAACATTTTCATCAGCCGGTCAATACATAGTCTTGCTTTATATGTATTTACGTTTGAAGACACTTTATTCAATATATATTTTTTAAAGACTTGTTTTATTGAAATTCAGAGTTACAGAAAGAGAGAGAGAGAGAGAGAATTTTCCATCTGTTGTTTCACTCCCCAGATGGCAGCAACAGCCAAGGCTGTGGAGGCTTCATCTGAGTCTCCCACATGGGTGGCAGGAGCACAAGCATTTGGCCATCTTCCTCTGCTTTCTCAGGGGCATTAGCAGGGAGCTGGATCTGAAGTGGAGCGGCCAGGACACAAGCCGCACATATGGGATGTGCAGGTGGCAGCCTTACCTGCTACACCAAAACGCTGGCCCATTATTAAATATATATTACTAATTAATTAACATCAAGCTCAAGAACAATAGACTAGTATTCAGGCTTGCAAAATGTTACCTTAAACACACACACATATTTTCTCTACAAGGCATATCACAGCCTTCTTGTACTTAGGGACACTAGACTCCAGCACTGTGCTTGGAGGCCATTTAAACAGGGAAATTACCAACAAAAAGCACAAAACTGAAAAAAAAATGTGGCAATAAATAGACCACATAAAGGACACCTGTACCCATCAAGAAAGCTAAAACAAGAAGGCTGTCACCTTGCTCATCCTCACCTGGCATGTGCACCTTAGATGACTTGAATTTTCACAGCCCCTTACATATCCACAAGTGACTGAGAAAGCACCAGAGCTTTGATTTAGAGGTTATGAACCAATTTTGTTGGTAGACAAATTTGCAAGCACAAGATCTGTGAATAGTAAGAACTGACTGTGTACACACTCATACACTTTTGCCTGTATTGAAAATTTAACAGAGCTGGTGCTGTGGTGTAGCAAATTAAGCTGCCACCTGCAGTGCCAGCAACCCATATGGGTGCTGGTTGGAGTCCCAGCTGCTCCTCTTCCAATCCAGCTCTCTGCTATGGCCTGGGAAAGCAGTAGAAGATGGCCCAAGTCCTTGGGCCCCTTGCACCCATGTGGGAGACCCAAAAGATGATTGTGGCTCCTGGCTTCAGATTGGTCCAGCTCCAGCCATTGTGGCCTTTTGGGGAGTGAACCAGTGGATGGAAGACTTCTCTCTCTCTCTCTCTCTCTCTCTCTCTCTCTCTCTCTCTGACTCTGCCTCTCTGTAATTCTGCCTTTAAAATAAGTAAATAAACTTTTGAAAAAAAAAAAAGATGTGAGATTTTGTAGCTCAAAGTTATGCCTGGGTCAAAAGAATCTACCCATATAATCAAAGGCCTGAATCCCCCACCCCATTCAACCTCCTGCCAAGCATCTCACAGTGATCGCTGAAGGTAGCCAGAGTGCTACCTCCTGAGACGCTCTGTGAGCAGTAGTCGCCCGCTCTGCAAGCCCTTTCTTAGGGGTTACTCTGTTCTTACCACATGTGCTGTCCTCCAAGACATCCAGAGAAGCCTCACCACCCAACATAGAAAGCTAATGGCTATGGCTAG
The DNA here is from genome assembly GCF_033115175.1 of Lepus europaeus. Taxonomy (NCBI): domain Eukaryota; kingdom Metazoa; phylum Chordata; class Mammalia; order Lagomorpha; family Leporidae; genus Lepus; species Lepus europaeus. The sequence continues at coordinate 59,956,086 of NC_084837.1, forward strand.
TGCACTTTATTCTGAATTCACGCAAAAGCATCTCACCCTTCAGGAGTTAATGGTACTATGTATACACAGAGGTTAGGGTCACTTCCACAATGCCACTCCAAATTTGGTTGCATAGATTCCTAGAGCCACCCTTGAGGTTAACCTGACAAACCTATCCTAAAATCCTAATATCAGCTACTGCTTCAAGTATTCTTTATTTGGCTCAAAAACAATCAAAATATTCAATGGGTCATTAGCTTCCTCTCTCCATATCCAGGTCTCTGCCTCCATCAAACTCATCTCTCCTCCTCATACCTAATACATATAAGAGATGAGAAATAAATATTGGGAAAAAGGAGGTGGGTTGTTATCTCTACCTGGCAACCAATAGCTTTGTTGGAATTCACTGGAGGAAACATCATGTCTATAAGCCACTGAAGAATTTTGTAGGTGAACTTTCCATAAGGACTCCCAATTAAACACCTTCTTTTGCTCACAAGGTTAAAATGAATTGGTCATGTTTCTCACGTTCCTTCCCCATGGCTGAGACAATATAAAAGTTCTATTAACTTGAAACAGAGAAAGAGAAGTCACAATTCTCTTGAAGGATGGAAACACTGAGGACTGTTTCAGTAAACATATCTCATCAAGGATTTCTACTTTTTTAAATTGAAATATTTTCATAGATCAACCTTAACTCTCAACAAAGAAACTGGGCTAGTATTATATCCAAAGGAGTAAGGGTTCTTAAATACAAAATATTCACCTTACATTTCATTTGAGCTTTGCATAAGAGTGTCACTTAATTTTGTGCCTTCTTCAAAACTGAAAGAACTGAATATATATAGTTGATCATCTCTTCTGAAGGCAGCTATCATACCTCATGATATATGTATCTTTCTACGACCTGGAAGTCAATCACATTAATAGTATTTTAATAAGGGTGTATGCAAATAAGATAATCACTGATAATGATAAATTTTAACTACTCTCAAAGTTCTTGAACTTAATGTAACTTAGTTGAGTGTTTAGAAAGTGATTAAAGGCTATACCCATAATTTAAATAACTGGAGTTTTTTTCTAAGCTTTTTCTACATTAAATCCAGATGCTCAGTCTTCTCCCAGTAATTGAAGCACAATTATTTAGATCTGAGAGTAGGACAAAGCTGTTATTTAGAGGTATCAGTATAACCAATGGGTTTTACTGTAAAATACAATGGTTTCTGTGATTTATACTATTCTCTTGGGCTTTCATTCCCTGGTGTCTTTTCAAACTGAACAGTCTCTCTAGCTCTCAGTTTCTCTGAACTTCCCAAATTGTTTATCCTATAAACATAGCAATCAAACAGCATGGATAACTAATACTGTGTTTCAAAGAAAAGTAAATCAAATATTTATTGTTTCTTCCCTATTGACAGGAAAGCATGTATTTCCTTGAATTGATACATATCTAGTGTCTCCTTCATATTATACTTGACAGTAAACCTTCAGCACTTCCAGTTCAGATTTTTTGCTAGAGATCCCTGAGAAGCACTCTAGCAAGGGCGGAGAGTGTCTGATCCACATACTCATTTGGTCTGCCTCCGCCAAGGCAAACACACGCAGGACTGGAAATTCAATAAATCTATAGTAGGCTAATTTTTAAGCTGCTAATTTTGTATGGCCCTCAAATGATGTTATAAATGAACCAAATCATCCTTGGCAGATAACTGGTTCCCCATCCATGCATTATAGAGTAAGAATTGTAATATGACGCTTAATACTAATACATGATATCCTCAGATTTTTGGCAATAACAATGATGTCACTATTCTAAACTGTATGGACTACTATACTTAGATAAATTTAATATTATGAGTGTTATTTCAATAATTATTTAATATACTTGAATATTTGGACATTTCTCCTTAAAATATTCTAATTTCTATGCTCATCTTCTTTTTAATATCACAGTTTATTCAGCAATCTTGTCCAGTCTACCTCTGACTTTTTTTAACAGTATAATTTAAGGGTGCATTTGCTTGTGGCTAAAGTCAAGGTGGACCCAGAGTTGGAACCGTAATTCTCCAGCTACTTGTAATTGAGTATTAGTGTCCACTGCTACTTATTTGTTATCCTGTTAAGACATTAATAATTTTGAAAAATGCCTTAAATCCATTTTGGAATAAGGTAAATGAACAGGTAAGCACAAATATACAGCATCCTATTTAGATTCTTCATGAATCAAGTCTGGTCTTCTTTTGGTTGCAATGGAGGTCTTATTTATCCACTGGGTATTTGGCTAGTAGTGATCACCTGCTCTATAGCAGACATGGTGGTATAAAAACAAAGACTCATCTCTGTCAATGAAGAGCTTACAGACAAGAAATACAAAGCAGAGATCTAAAAAAAATACACCTAATGAGAAATTATAGTTGCTATAATTAAAATACGGGCCTGGGTAAACACAAAGGAATGAGTGACCAATTCCTCAGAGGGTGTTGGAATGAACAAAGCGATTCAGATCTGAAGTATTTCAGAAAGGCTATGGAGAAGAGGTTACAACCCTGAAAGGTTCTGGAAACTGCAGAGCAGTCTCCTGGAGTTAGAGCTTTCAGGTGCTGGCACTGTGGCATAGCAGGTAAAGCTGCCACCTGCAATACCCACATTCCATATGGGCACCAGTTCATCCCCAGCCACTCACTTCCAAACTAGCTTCCTGCTAACAGCCTGGGAAAAGCAATGAAAAATGGCTCTAGTGCTTGGGTCCCTGTTACCCACGTGGGAGACCTAGAAGATGTTCCTGACTCCTGGCTTCAGCCTGGCTGAACCCTGGCCATTGCAGCCATTTGGTAAGGGAACCAACAGACAAATCTATAGCTCTATCCTCTCTCTCTCTCTCTCTCTCTCTCTTTCTCTCTCTCTCTCTCTCTCTCTCTCTGTGTGTGTGTGTGTGTGTGTGTGTCTCCCTCCCTCTGTAACTCTGGCTTTCACTACATAATTTTTTTTAATAGGAACTTAAAGATCAAAGGATTGTTTTGAAAGAAAAGGTAGAAAAGAGTTGAGATCATTGCAGGATTTGTCTGTTCCAACCAGTTTAAATTTTATCCTAAAGTCAAAAGGGAGTTATGGCGAGATTCAAGGGAGTAATATGGACCAAATAGCTCAGTATAAAGAGCATTCAGTAACCATGGAAACTATATAAGGACAAAAAGAGCAGTATAAAACTACTGTAAGAGTTCAGACCAGATATTTGGCTCCTTCAGATTGAGGGTGTGGTGGGAATACAGTGATTACTATTAACCAAGCATTCCAATTTCCTCTGAAAGTAGAAAGCAGAGCCAGATAAAGGACTAGTCTTTCATGTCAACAGAGCCACTCTAGGCCATCTGAGGTCTAAGTTTGAACACAGCAATGAAATTTGAAGCTTCAATTGCTTACATGGGATCAGATCAGTGCTTAATTTGGAGACATCACATGAAATTCCAAGGAGTATTTAAAAAATTTGCTCACTATTCTCCTCTACAGAAACTCAAAGTCTTAATTTCCACAAGTTGAAAATCAGCTGCAAGGTGGGCATTGTGTTTCAGCAGGTTAAGCTGCAACTTGAGATGCCCACTGCTGTGCTAATTCGAGTCCTGGCTACTCTGCTTCCAATTCACCTTCCTGCGAATGCATCCTAGAAGGCAGAAAATGATGCCTCAAATAATGGCTCAAGTACTTATGCCCCTGTTACCTATGTAGGAAACTCACATGGAGTTCTGTGCTCCAAGTTTTGTTCAAGCCCTGTCCTGGCTCTTGTGGGCATTTGAGGGAGGGAACAGTGGAGGCAAGACATCTCCCAATATCTCTCTATCTCTTTCTCCCCAGTCCCCCTCGTGACTTTCAAATAGACAAAAATAAATCTTTTAAAAATAAAGATTTTAAAAATCGAGCTCTGAGTAAAAGGTACAAAATTAACACCTAAGTGTTCATCCAAGAAATTCCTCTAAATGTGCCCAGGACTCAGATCTGTTGTTGCACCCTTGGAAGTTGAGAGGACGAAGTCATCACGGTGATGGAACAGCCTCCCTGGAGAAAAGCATGCAAAGTCACAAGCACTGAGTTCTATTCAAGAATGTGATTCTTTGGCATAGGGAATATTCTAATTCTCAGAACCCCAATAACAAAATTATAGTTGCTACCAATATTAGTTACTTCTCTTGTCCCTTAGATTCTTCAGTTTTCTGTTTATTAAATCACTGGATGAAGCAATTGGGTAAACAAATCATGTTGGCAAAAATCACATGAAGGAAAAGCTATAAAGTAATTGTTGTATTCCTGAATTGATCTGGAGCAAAAGAATCAACCCAAAGAACAGTGAGAACTGGAACAAAAGAGGGTGTGTTCTCAGCAAGGTTTTCCATGTAAAACCTTAAGCTAATTTATCCCTGGTTCACCTTTACCCAGTTGCCTTGGTGTAGCATGTCCATTATTTGTGACAAACCTATGGGTGTGCCAATGCTGTACTTAATTAACTCAAAGTACTCCACAAAGCACAAAAATGCAAAAACAGCACTGATATAAATCAGGATAACAGCAGGCAAAAACATACCCAATCTGTGAGGTGTGCATTATTTTCCTTAAGAGAAAGATTGTACTCAAAGAAGATTATTTATAGTTTCCTTTCGAGTGATGTTAAAAAATATTCATAAAGCCAATTAAACTTGCATAAATGATTTAGTGGTTTTCATTTCAGCAGTTATGTATTACTTTGGTTCACAACGTTAGTTTTGATTGTTAGGCAGTTACATCCAATGAGTAAAAACATGAACATCTCTTGCTTTGAAGACCAAGTCTAGTTTAGCTCCATTTAACCTTCAATCCAGTTTTCATATATGTTCAGAATAGCAAAATCTTAAAATAAGATTTTGAAAAGCCCTTCCATGACTGCACCTTTAAAAACTATAAATGTCCCCAACAATCCTATTTTTGGTATCCAAGCCTTCAGACATGGCAGCTTGAAAGCATTAAAAGAACAAGAGTATTCATTACAGTTGATAGTGGTACCAAATAAGAAATAACCTGTTCTTCCAGAGATAAATACATTAATGTGTATTTGTTATAGTCTGGATGTGTGGGTTTTGAAACAGGACAATGATCTACTCTCAAGCAAATAAAAGCAAGCTGTACAAAATAAGTACAGGTTTACCTTTTGTTTACAAAGGAGAAACTATTGGTACTGATTAAATCTAGTGGTTGATGTATTGAATTTTGGGTTTTTACTTTATACATTTCTATAAGAAATATTAAGTGAGAGTACTACTCTTGCAGTTTAAAAGCAAATAAACAAAAGATAATTATTAAATTCATCTTCTTGCCACTAAGAATTAGATCATCTAAGCACAAAACTTCCCTGGTAACTTTCAGCCAGCTTGATTAATTTAACTCTAGGAATTTCAGCTAATACAAATTGGAATTTCTAATGACACCCAAGGGGTTTGATCCCTCACGACTAGCACTTTAAAAATGATTTGCATAGATCTCTGTGGGCTAAAAATAGTAACCTGCACATAGCTCTAGTGCCAAAGCCAATAGTATTTCAGTATAGTTGGATTCTCCCTGATAACTCTTCTTATCATCTCCTATCCTTCCTCTTGAATAAGTGGATAAGCTAAGAATGAGGAACAAGTGGCAATTTCTGGAAGAGAAGGACAGTAAATATATATCATTACAAACACACATTCAGAAATAACCCAGTATATTTAGGCCTCTTATCATGGGCATAACATTTTTTAAAACAAATATTTTCTGTACCTTCTGTGCATAATAGCATACATACCAAACACAAAAAGGATTCTCTCAATTTTAGGCCAACTGGATTTCCTTAAAAATTTGTTGACTAAAAAATAACTTTGGAAAAATAATTGGTCTTACCTATAAGGAATATGAGACTAATTCATACAGTCACCTTACAAAAGTCCAAATATATCAGTGAAGAAAATAATTAAATTTCTAAGTGAAAATATTAAAAATCTGCCAGTTTAAAATATTATCTAGATATACTTTTTATACTGTTTGTATATTCCTAAATGAAAACCATCAAATTATAAAATTAATTACTTCAAAAACTTATAAACCAATACATGTTAAGAAATAGTTTAGATCTTCTGTTTATTTCACAAATTTTCTTTCTAGTGACATAAATGTTTTTGTTCTAAAGATCTTGCATTTCTTTTGTAACTAGGAAAGCTGTAAGAGAAGAGTACCTATTACAATGGAACCAGCTGGAACCTTAAAGAGAGACTGTGGAATAACCCTCTTGTATCTTTTCCATTCATTTTTTTTTTGGTTTTTTTAAGATTACCAATGGTACTTTAGTTTGCAGGTGAATGTCGGAATAAGATCAAAGTCAGCGAACCCTAAAGGCTTCCATAGCCCTGGCAACTCATGACTAGAGCCTAGGGAGATTACTGACGCCATGAACAGGAGTGTCAAATTGTTAAGTCAGCAACAGGAGTCACTGTGTACTTACATCCCATGTGGGATCTGTCCTTAATGTGTTGTCTAATGTGCAGTGATGCTATAACTAGTACTGAAACAGTATTTTTACACTTTGTGTTTCTGCGTGGGTACAAACTGATGAGATCTTTACTAATTATATACTGAATCGATCTTCTGTATATAAAGATAATTGGAAATGAAAAAAAAAACCTGGTGTTAAATTGGAAATGGCATAGAAAATTAATTAATTTTTAAAAAAATATTATGTAGGATCTCTGCCTTTAATGTGCTGTACACTCTTATTTAATGCTATAACTAGTACTCCAACAGTATTTTTTTTTCCTTCACTTTGTGTTGCTATATGGGGGCAAACTGTTGAAATCGTTACCTAATATATACTAAACTGATCTTTTGTATATAAAGAGAATTGAAAATGAATCATGATGTAATTGGAAGGGGAGAGGGAGCGGGAAAGGGGAGGGTTGTGGGTGGGAGGGAAGTTTTGGGAGCGGGAAGCCACTGTAACCCATAAGCTGTACTTTGGAAATTTATATTCATTAAATAAAAGTTTAATTAAAAAAAAAAAAACTTAGCCGTCACCTAATGCTTTAAGAGACCCACGGTTGGAAAACCAACCGAGATGAGCCGAGCGGCGGGAGACGAGCCAGAGCCACAGAATCTCGCCAGCGCGGGAACCAACGGAGGATGGTAAGACAAAGACCTCAGAAACCCGAGACATTGGGGGGGGGGGGGGACAGAGGCCTCTCCCTTCACTCACCAAGCAAAACAAAGAGCACCGCGATTTTACATATGTAAAGCGCAGCCAAACTCAGTAACTTTAGCTAAACTGGAGAACACATTGAGGGCTGCATAAACTCTTTGTGTGGTCCCAGGGGTAGATCAAACGAATACTCACAGAGGCCAGATTTCAACTACCCTCAACTCCACTCCCAACTGAGTCAAAAAAAAGAGAGAGCGAGCCAGCAAGGAGCAAGGGAGTGAGCAATCTGGGAGAGTCGCTCTTTGCACAGCCTTAAACCTGAAGAATCAAGCATAGCTCTCTGGCCACACCCATCACAGCCCCTAAGGATCCAACAAAGCAGACAGCTCACTTAGAGGCATAGTATAACGAGAAAAAAAAAACCACAGCAAAAAAAAAAAAAAAACAAAAAAAAACAAAAAAAAAAAACACCATAAATTATCTCCAACATGCCAAACAACAAACATAGAAGCCGAGGTAACAAGAGCAAGGAAGACACTATGACGCCCCCAAGTGAACAAGACACGCCAATGCAAGATTATGAAGATGAAGAGATGGAGGAAATGCAAGAAGCAGATCTCAAAAAATTGATAAGAACATTAAGAAGTTCTCAAAAACAAATTCTTGAACTACAGAAATCCTTAATGGACAAGATAGAAAATCTCTCTCGTGAAAATGAAATATTAAGGAGGAATCAAAATGAAATGAAACAACTAGTAGAACAGGAAACTGAGATAGTGACAAAAAACCACAATGAAATGAAGAACTCAATAGATCAAATGGCAAACACATTAGAGAGCCTTAAAAACAGAATGGGTGAAGCAGAAGAGAGAATATTGGAATTAGAAGACAGAGAACAGGAAAGGAAACAGTCAAATCAAAGAAAAGAAGAAGAAATCAGAAATCTAAAAAATACTGTCAGGAATCTACAGGATACTATTAAAAAACCCAACATTCGGGTTCTAGGAGTTCCTGAAGGCATGGAAAGGGAGAAAGGATTAGAAGGCCTTTTTAGTGAGATACTAGCAGAAAATTTCCCAGGTTTGGAGAAGGACAGAGACATCCTAGTACAGGAAGCTCATAGAACCCCTAATAAACATGATCAAAAGAGATCCTCACCATGACACGTTGTAATCAAACTCACCACAGTGAAACACAAAGAAAAGATCCTAAAATGTGCAAGAGAGAAACGCCAGATTACTCTCAGAGGATCTCCAATTAGACTTACAGCTGACTTCTCATCAGAAACCCTACAAGCCAGGAGAGAATGGCGAGATATAGCCCAGGTACTAAGAGAGAAAAACTGCCAGCCCAGAATATTATATCCTGCAAAGCTCTCATTTGTGAATGAAGGTGAAATAAAGACCTTTCACAGCAAACAGAAATTGAAAGAATTTGTCGCCATTCGTCCAGCCCTGCAAAAGATGCTTAAAGATGTGTTACATACAGAAACACAGAAACACGGTCACCAATATGAAAGAAGGTAAAGGAAGGAAACCTCACAGCAAAGATCACAGGAATCTCAAACCAGATATTAGAAAATATCTTTGGCAAATGGCAGGGCAAAGTTACTCCTTCTCAATAGTCACATTGAATGTTAATGGCTTGAACTGTCCAGTTAAAAGACACCGATTGGCTGATTGGGTTAAGGAACAAAACCCATCTTTTTGCTGCTTACAAGAAACTCATCTTTCCAACAATGATCCATACAGACTGAAAGTGAAAGGCTGGAAAAAGATATACCATGCCAACAGAAATGAAAAAAGAGCGGGCGTAGCCATCTTAATATCGGACAACATTAACTCTACCACAAAAACTGTCAGGAGTGACAAAGAGGGGCACTATTTAATGATTAAGGGATCCATTCAACAGGAAGATATAACGACTATCGATGTATATGCACCTAATCACAGGGCACCAGCTTATTTAAAAGACTTGTTAAGGGACTTAAAGGGAGACTTAGACCCCAACACAATAGTACTGGGGGACTTCAATACTCCACTCTCAGAGATAGACAGATCAACAGGACGGAAGATCAACAAGGAGACAGCAGAATTAAATGACACTATAGCCCAAATGGATCTAACAGATATCTACAGAACATTTCATCTTACATCTAAGGACTTTACATTCTTCTCAGCAGTACATGGAACCTTCTCTAGGATTGACCATACTAGGCCATAAAGCAAGTCTCAGCAAATTCAAGAGAATTAGAATCATACCATGCAGCTTCTCAGACCACAAAGGAATGAAATTGGAAATTAGCAACTCGGGAATCCCCAGAGCACGTGCAAACACATGGAGATTGAACAACATGCTCCTGAATGAACAATAGGTCATAGAAGAAATTAAAAGAGAAATCAAAAATTTTCTGGAAGTAAATGAGGATAACAGCACAACATACCAAAACCTATGGGATACAACAAAAGCAGTGTTAAGAGGAAAATTTATATCAATAGGTGCCTACATCAAGAAATTGGAGAGGCACCAAATAGATGAGCTTTCAAGTCATCTCAAGGATCTAGAACATCTGCAGCAAACCAAACCCAAATCCAGTAGAAGAAGGGAAATAATTAAAATCAAAGAAGAAATCAACAGGATTGAATCCAAAAAAAAAAAAACATTACAAAAAATCAGCCAAACGAGGAGCTGGTTTTTTGAAAAAATAAACAAAATTGACACCCCATTGGCCCAACTAACTAAAAAAAGAAGAGAAAAGACCCAAATCAATAGGATCAGAGATGAAAAAGGAAACATAACAACAGACACCACAGAAATAAAAAGAATCATCAGAAATTACTACAAGGACTTGTATGCCAGCAAACAGAGAAATCTATCAGAAATGGACAGATTCTTGGACACATACAACCTACCTAAATTGAACCAGGAAGACATAGAAAACCTAAACAGACCCATAACTGACACGGAAATTGAAACAGTAATAAAGGCCCTCCCAACAAAGAAAAGCCCAGGACCAGATGGATTCACTGCTGAGTTCTACCAGACATTTAGAGAAGAACTAACTCCAATTCTTCTCAAACTATTCAGAACAATCGAAAAAGAGGGAATCCTCCCAAATTTTTTCTATGAAGCCAGCATCACCTTAATTCCTAAGCCGGAAAAAGATGCGGCATTGAAAGAGAATTACAGACCAATATCCCTGATGAACATAGATGCAAAAATACTCAATAAAATTCTGGCCAATAGAATGCAACAACACATCAGAAAGATCATCCACCCAGACCAAGTGGGATTTATCCCTGGTATGCAAGGATGGTTCAACGTCCGCAAAAACAATCAACGTAATACACTACATTAACAGGCTGCAGAAGAAAACCCATATGATTCTCTCAATAGACGCAGAGAAAGCATTTGATAAAATACAACACCCTTTCATGATGAAAACTCTAAGCAAACTGGGTATGGAAGGAACATTCCTCAATACAATCAAAGCAATATATGAAAAACCCACGGCCAACATCCTATTGAATGGGGAAAAGGTGGAAGCATTTCCGCTGAGATCTGGTACCAGACAGGGATGCCCACTCTCACCACTGCTATTCAATATAGTTCTGGAAGTTTTAGCCAGAGCTATTAGGCAAGAAAAAGAAATTAAAGGGATACAAATTGGGAAGGAAGAACTCAAACTATCCCTCTTTGCAGATGATATGATTCTTTATTTAGGGGACCCAAAGAACTCTACTAAGAGACTACTGGAACTCATCGAAGAGTTTGGCAAAGTAGCAGGATATAAAATCAATCCACAAAAATCAACAGCCTTTGTACACACAGGCAATGCCACGGCTGAGGAAGAACTTCTAAGATCAATCCCATTCACAATAGCTACAAAAACAATCAAATACCTTGGAATAAACTTAACCAAGGACATTAAAGATCTCTACGATGAGAATTGCAAAACCTTAAAGAAAGAAATAGAAGAGGATACCAACAAATGGAGAAATCTTCCATGCTCATGGATTGGAAGAATCAATATCATCAAAATGTCTATTCTTCCAAAAGCAATTTATACATTCAATGCAATACCAATCAAGATACCAAAGATATTCTTCTCAGATCTGGAAAAAATAATGCTGAAATTCATATGGAGACACAGAAGACCTCGAATAGCCAAAGCAATCTTGTACAACAAAAACAAAGCTGGAGGTATCACAATACCAGATTTCAGGGCATACTACAGGGCAGTTGTTATCAAAACAGCATGGTACTGGTACAGAAACAGATGGATAGACCAATGGAACAGAATAGAAACACCAGAAATCAATCCAAACATCTACAGCCAACTTATATTTGATCAAAGATCCAAAACTAATCCCTGGAATAAGGACAGCCTATTCAATAAATGGTGCTGGGAAAATTGGATTTCCATGTGCAGAAGCTTGAAGCAAGACCCATACGTTTCACCTTACACAAAAATTCACTCAACGTGGATTAAAGACTTAAATCTACGACCCGAAACCATCAAATTATTAGAGAGCATTGGAGAAACCCTGCAAGATATAGGTACAGGCAAAGACTTCTTGGAAAAGACCCCAGGAGCACAGGAAGTCAAAACCAAAATTCACATTTGGGATTGCATCAAATTGAGAAGTTTCTGTACTTCAAAAGAAACAGTCAGGAAAGTGAAGAGGCAACCGACAGAATGGGAAAAAATATTTGCAAACTATACTACAGAAAAAGGGTTGATAACCAGAATCTACAAAGAAATCAAGAAAATCCACAACAACAGAACAAACAACCCACTGAAGAGATGGGCCAAGGACCTCAATAGACATTTTTCAAAAGAGGAAATCCAAATGGCCAACAGACACATGAAAAAATGTTCAAGATCACTAGCAATCAGAGAAATGCAAATCAAAACCACAATGAGGTTTCACCTCACCCCGGTGAGAATGGCTCACATCCAGAAATCTACCAACAATAGATGCTGGAGAGGATGTGGGGAAAAAGGGACACTAACCCACTGTTGGTGGGAATGCAAACTGGTCAAGCCACTATGGAAGTCAGTCTGGAGATTCCTCAGAAACCTGAACATAACCCTACCATACAACCCAGCCATCCCACTCCTTGGAATTTACCCAAAGGAAATTAATTTGGCTAATAAAAAAGCCATCTGCACATTAATGTTTATTGCAGCTCAATTCACAATAGCTAAGACCTGGAACCAACCCAAATGCCCATCAACAGTAGACTGGATAAAGAAATTATGGGACATGTACTCCATAGAATACTATACAGCAGTAAGGAATAATGAAACCCAGTCATTTGCAACAAGATGGAGGGATCTGGAAAACATCATGCTGAGTGAATTAAGCCAGTCCCAAAGAGACAAATATCATTTGTTTTCCCTGATCGGCGACAACTGAGCACCAAAGGGGAAACCTGTTGAAGTGAAGTGGACACTATAAGAAACAATGACCTGATCAGCTTTTGTCCTGACTCTAGATGTACAATGTAATACTTTATCCTTTTTAGTATTTGTTGTTGTTGTTGTTGTTCTAGTACTAGTGGTTGAACTCTGTAATTAACACACAATTATTCTTAGGTGTTTAAATTTTAACTGAAAAGTGATCCCTGTTAAATTTCAGAGTGGAAAAAGAGAGGGAGGAGATGCACAATTTGGGACATGCACAATCAGTCTTGCCCCAAATGATGGAGTTAGAAACGTGCCAGGGGATTCCAATACAATCCCATCAAGGTGGCATGTACCAATGCCATCTCACTAGTCCAAGTGATCAATTTCAGTTCACATTCGATGGCTTGGATAGGTCTAAGAAACAAAGGGATCACACAAACAAGACAAGTGTCTGCTAATACTAACTGATAGAATCAAAAAGGGAGAGAAAGATCCAGCATGGGAAGTGGGATACACAGCAGACTCATAGAATGGCAGATGTCCTAAACAATACTCTGGCCTCAGAATCAGCCCTTAAGGCATTCGGATCTGGCTGAAGAGCCCATGAGAGTATTGTAGGCATGGAAAGCCAAGATACCATGGAAAAGAAAAAAAGAAGAAGACCTAAATGAAAGATCTCTGTTAGTGAGATCCCAGTGGAAAGAATGGGGCCATCAAAGAAGGAGGTACCTTTCTCTGAAGGGAGGAGAGAACTTCCACTTTGACTGTGACCCTATCGGAACAAGATCAAAGTCAGCGAACCCTAAAGGCTTCCATAGCCCTGGCAACTCATGACTAGAGCCTAGGGAGATTACTGACGCCATGAACAGGAGTGTCAAATTGTTAAGTCAGCAACAGGAGTCACTGTGTACTTACATCCCATGTGGGATCTGTCCTTAATGTGTTGTCTAATGTGCAGTGATGCTATAACTAGTACTGAAACAGTATTTTTACACTTTGTGTTTCTGCGTGGGTACAAACTGATGAGATCTTTACTAATTATATACTGAATCGATCTTCTGTATATAAAGATAATTGGAAATGAAAAAAAAAAAAAACCCTGGTGTTAAATTGGAAATGGCATAGAAAATTAATTAATTTTTAAAAAAATATTATGTAGGATCTCTGCCTTTAATGTGCTGTACACTCTTATTTAATGCTATAACTAGTACTCCAACAGTATTTTTTTTTCCTTCACTTTGTGTTGCTATATGGGGGCAAACTGTTGAAATCATTACCTAATATATACTAAACTGATCTTTTGTATATAAAGAGAATTGAAAATGAATCATGATGTGATTGGAAGGGGAGAGGGAGCGGGAAAGGGGAGGGTTGTGGGTGGGAGGGAAGTTTTGGGAGGGGGAAGCCATTGTAACCCATAAGCTATACTTTGGAAATTTATATTCATTAAATAAAAGTATAATAATAAAAAAATAAATAAAATAAAATAAAGGAAAGAAACAGAAGATAAAGGAAGTTCTATAATGCAAAAAAAAAAAAGAGACCCACGGTTTCCTTTTGCCTATACTAAGTGCATTCTTTCCTAAACATCTTAACTTAAATCGCCATGAATTCTTGTCAATTGTATCTTAAAATAATTTTTTAAAGATTGATTTATTTATTGAAAGTCAGAGTTACACAGAGACAGGAGAGGTAGAGAGAGAGAGAGAGATAGAGAGAGAGAGAGAGAGTTCTTTCATCCAATGGTTCACTCCCTAGATGGCCGCAATGGCCAGAGCTGCACCGATCCGAAGCCAGGAGCTTCTTCCAGGTCTCCCACGCGGGTGCAGGGGCCCAAGCACTTGGGCCATCTTACACTGCTTTCCCAGGCCATAGCAGAGAGCTGGATGGGAAGTTGAGCATCTGGGTCTCAAACCAGCGCCCCATGGGATGCCGGCGCTTCAGGCCAGGGTGATAACCCGCTGCGCCACAGCACCGGCCCCTAAATAATCTTAATGAGACCTATTATCTTAAGATTCACTTTCAAGTGAGAAATAAGAGATCATCTGTGAAATGGACATGTATCTGTTTTTTTTTATTATTATTATTTTAAAAGACTTGTTTATTTATTTGAAAAAGCAGAGTTACAGAGAGAGAGACAGGCAGATATCTTCTATCTACTGGTTCATTCTCCAAATGGCCAGAAGGCTCAGGGTGGGCCAGAATAAAGCCAGGCAACTAGAACTCTATCTAGGTCTCCCACAGGAGTTGCAAGTACCTGGGCCATCTTTCAGTGCTTTCCCAGGAACATTAGCAAGGAGCTATATTGGAAGCAGGGTACTTTCAATCACTGCTCATATGAGATGTTGGCACTGTGGGCAGCAGCTTAATCTGTTGTACCACAATGCCACCAATACATATGTGTTTTTAAGGGAGCTAATTTAATATTAAGAAAAATCAGAATTCCATGTATTAATCTACAAACTAGTGAATTTCCATTGATTAGAAGCTTACTGGATGTATTATTTGACTCTAAAAATACCAGTTGAGCATGGTATTACCAGGAATCAGGAATAGAAAGAGTTTCAAGCAATGCACCAGCAAGTTCCTATTTTTTACTTAATTTTTAGCACCTTATGGAATAGTTATTTTTCCATGGAGTTATATATTTTAATAGCATGTTTTTATATCTTTCTTGAAATCTAGCTTTCTTTACAATTAAAATTGTTGATACTAGCAACAATTCAAGAGATGAACATTTCAAAGAACCAGAAGCCTTTGGACATGTAGGTCTGAAGCTCTTCAGGGCTAAAGAAAAAATGGAATACTTATGAATGTTTGTTGAAACCATAATGCAGGAGCAAACATTTGGCCTAATAGTGGAGACACTGGTTGAGACACTCCAATCCCATATTGGAGTACCTGGGTTTAAGTTCCTGGATCCTGTCAGGCATTTATGGAAGTGAACCAGCAGATAAGAGTATTTTCTCCAAACTACTCCCTCCATTTTCTCTCTCTCTCTCCTTCTCAAAAAAATATTTTTTAGAAAAGTCATAATAAAAAGTAACACAGTAGGAGTAAATAGTGAGATAAGCCAAATTTCAGGTCACAACCACTAAAGTATTTTGATCACTTAACTAAGCAGTTAAAAAAAATTGAGGATGCAACTATTATTACACTATATTTACTTTCAAATGACACATGATCTTGAACAAGATACTTATATTTTCTGGACTTACTTTACAGGATTGCAGTAAGGATTAAGCAACCAAAACAGGCCCAGTATGTAGTCAGACTCCACTTAATATAAACTGTACATACACATTATATACATATACACACACATTATATGCATCATGCTAATGTAAACCTGTACATAATAAAATCCATAAAATATACATGATGAAAGTTAACAATTAAGAATATAATTTCTAATATGTTCTTCCCAAACTCCAATAGATCTTCTGGTAGAACGCTTTGTCCTCTCCAATTTGCAAGCCACTCTTTCAGAGATCCCATACTTCAAAGGGAAGCTAAGAAAAGACCAAGACTTGGTGGTTTGTTCCAGTCAGATAGCACCAGATGGAGAGAGACAATTGTTCACATCTCTTCTCAATTCTGAATTCAGTAGCATCACAATTGTAACTGGAAATGGACCACGGTGAGAATATTTACATCATAGAAATCAGAAATCCCTATACACATGGCTTTTTGTCTCATTCAGATCACTGTTAAAATTCCAAAAGTAGGAAGAGAATAAAAGAAAAGTAACATAGAGTTAGAAAGATGTAAAAAGAGAGAATGAGAAGGCTAAGCTGGTCAAAATTGTCAAAAGCTATATAAATGTCATTGGTTTGATCCTTAGTCATTAGGGGGTTTTGAAAAAACTGTTTCTGGGGCAGGCATCTGGTGCAGCACTCAGCACACTGCTTCAGACATTCGCATCCCATATCAGAGTGTCTGGGTTCAAGTCTCAGCTCTGCTCCGGGTGCTAACTTGCTATTAATGCACACAGCAGGAGGCAGTAGGTGACAGCTCAAGTAGCTGGGCCTCTGCCTCCCATGTGGGAACCTGGATTGAGTCCCTGGCTCCTGGTTTCAGCCACACACAGCTCAAGCTGTTGTAAGCATTTGAGGGAATGAACCACTGAATGAGAGATCTCTTTGTCTCTTTGTCTGTCTGTCTCTGCCTTTCAAATAAACAAATGAAAATTTAAAAAATAGTCCCTTTAAAATAGCTGGATGTCCAGCTAACAGTGGGTTGGATAGTACCTAAGAAGCTACAAAAAGAAATCAGACAACAGAGGAACAAGTATAATTGAGCCACCCGTTGGAGGAGAAAGCTGTATTATGGAAGGGTTGAGAGACAGAAAGTGGGCGCGGAGGCCAAAGCTGAAGCAGAGCGTGGACTAGGGCTTCAGTAAAGCCATGTGAGCATCCATTGAGGCACAGAGATCCCATGGCAGCTGCTGGAAGGGAGATGAGCATGTTGATGTGTGGAAGGAGGGCGTGTTTCTGCAGGACCAATCAGGACCAACTACAGGGCACAGGCTGAGCCTGCCAGGAAGAAGTCAGAAAACACTTAAAGCAAAACGTTAAGTGATCTAGAATTGGAACTAGAAGAGCAGTTAGAAAAAGTTCCCAAATTCTAGATTTCTAATTGGATAAGAATGGTTATAAGAAATTTAGTATATGATATCTAAGGCAACCATTTCTTCATTGTTAAAGAAACTAGAACTTCATCGAAAGCCATAATGTTTACTCCTCTGAATGTGGTAGCCTAACCATTAATCCCACATGCTCAAATTCTTCTATTTTATTTTGTTGAATGGAAAAAAAAATGACTCTGACCTGGTTATTTTACACATTGAGTTCAACCATTTGATTATCAACTGCACTGGAAACTTCCTATCATGTTGTATGCTTAACATTCACACACTCACTCCATCTGCGAGACAGCTGAAAGCAGGGTCATAATATTGTGCCAGTGCCTTAGTAACCAAGACAAAATCACCCCGGGCAAACACATCTGCCACTTACAGTGCAAGACAAGCCTTTCCTTAATTGAGTTTACAGTTTTGTTTTCCTTTTTTATTACTTCTCTTAAGCTAATGTTCACTTTCCATGTTCCTCGAAGAGGAACAGGCAAAGGCCAGGTGAAAAATAAACTTCCACTGGTGATATTTACAGAGTTGTTTCTAGTGAACGGTCAAACTTACCATGCTCTTATATCATCATTTATTTGCACCTGTCTCCAAGCAAGGCTTTTGTGCTGCCATAAGCAATTCTTAATTTACATCAATAACCTTTCATTTCAAGCATGGCCAGTTTGCATTATGAGTATAAGAGCTGAGAACCATCCTTTGTAGAAGCTGGAAATTGAGGACCACAAAATAGGAGGATAATTTAGAGACTTGGCTAAAAGCAACCATCACAGACCAGGTGGGCCTCAGTGTGTAAGCTAGACAGGTCTGGGTCATCCCACTGAGCGCAGACTTCAAATCTCCTGGGACTGTTACTGGGTGAAGTTATGAGGATTGTATCTGCTCACATGGAGTGGCTTCTGCTCTTAATACCATCACATTTGTTTGATTCACACTGTTATTAGCCCACCTGGAGTTAACAGGACTCCCTGAGAAAGTAAAGGTGCTTATTGAAACTGCAGGAACCAGGTTGCTGCTCCCTTAGCAACTCACAGTCACTCTAGAAAAGCCATACCTGGCTTCCAAGTGTTACAGCTCCAGTTAAAATTAGAAAAGTGCCAGGGCCGGCGCCGCAGCTCAATAGGCTAATCCTCCGCCTGCGGCACCAGCACTATGGGTTCTAGTCCGAGTCGGGGCGCCAGATTCTGTCCCGGTTGCCCCTCTTCCAGGCCAGCTCTCTGCTGTGGTCAGGGAGTGCAGTGGAGGATGGCCCAAGTGCTTGGGCCCTGCACCCCATGGTAGACCAGGATAAGCACCTGGCTCCTGCCTTCGGATCAGCGCGGTGCGCCAGCCACAGCGCACCGGCTGCGACGGCCATTGGAAGGTGAACCAACGGCAAAGGAAGACCTTTCTCTCTGTCTCTCTCTCTCTGTCTCTCACTGTCCACTCTGCCTGTCAAAAAAAAAAAAAAAAGAAAGAAAGAAAAGTGCCAGGGATGTAGCAAGAAAATATTAATTCTCGAGGCCAGCACTGTGGCATAGCAGGCAAAGCCGCCACCTTAGCATCCCTTTATGGGTACCAGTTCGAGTCCCGGCTGCTCTACTTCTGATCAGGCTCTCTGCTATGGCCTGGGGAAGCAGTAGAAGATGGCCCAAGTGCTTGGGTCCTTGCAACCATGTGGGATATCCAGAAGAAGCTTCTGGCTCCTGGCTTCAGATCAGTGCAGCTCCAGCCATTGTGGCCAACTGGGGAGTGAACCAGCAGATGGAAGACCTCTCTCTCTCTCTCTCTGCCTCTTCTTCTCTATGTAATTTTCAAATAAATAACTAAGTCTCAAAAATGTTAATTCTAAATTTTAGAAGAAATTAAGATTTGGTATAGGGCAACTACAAATGGCTCAGCAACTGCGTTCAGTTCAGCTAGAGATGTTGTCCAAATTGATCTGATGGTAAAGAGTATACATCATGGCCTTTAAGAGAAAGGATCAATTAAATCAAACTTTCTCTCTGTGGTCCCAAATTAATCCTTTCATATGAGCACCTTCTCAGAATAATATGCTGGTTTCAGAAGAGAAAAAAAAAATAATTAGAGACAAAGTCTGCTACTCAAAATAGTATGGTTCCAGGCTGATTAAGATAAGTAGGTTTAACTAGTAGGATTCAACTGCCAAGAACACTCCAATGATATTACATGGTAGCCAAGTGCTGGCTCCTCTAAGGATGTGGTTAACACCCAGGTACCAGGAAGCAGGATAGAACCTAGAAACACATTGCAGCACATTGTGTTCAGAGATCCCAAAAGTAATTATGCCATACTTTTAGGCAAGCATCTCTTGACATCTATCCTAGTAGCTTAACAAATTAAGTGGATTAATTAACAAAGCATGGAGGACTGTTGGGGCCTGCATTGTGGCACAGCAGGCTAAGCCACTGGCACCAGCATCCCATACCAGTGCCCATTCAAGTCCCAGCTGTACTGCTTTCAATTCAGCTCCCTGCTAATGTGTCTAGGAAAGAAACAGAAGAGGGTCCAAGTGCTTGGGTCCCTGCTACCCACATAGGATGGATTTCCTGGCTCTTGCCTTCTGTCTGGAACAGCTCAGGCCATTTTGACCCTTTGGGGAGTAAACCAATGGATGAAAGATTTCTCTTTCTCTCTCTCTCCTCTCCCCCCCCCCCCGCCCCATCTCTCTGACATTCTGCCTTTCAAATAAATAAATCTTTCAAAAAATTACTGTGGCAGATTTTTGGAATGTGTTTGATTTGGGACACCGGGATGCTCAGATGTTAGTTTTCTAATTTTTTTTTTTTTTTTTTTTTGCTGGTTCTTAGAGTTTAAAATAAGTGCTGTCCACTCCGGCCTCAGAATCAACATTTGGGGCATTCAGATCTGGCTAAAAGGCCCATGAGAGTCTCACAGGCATGGAAAGCCATGACACAGTGGTAAAAATAACCTAAATGAAAGACCCTGGTGAACAAGACCCCAGCAGAAGGAACAGGCCATCAAGGAGGGAGGCACCTTTCTCTGAAGGGAGGAAGGAACCTCCACTGTGATACAGCCTTGACTAAACAAGTTCAGAGTTGGTGAACTCAAGGGGCTTCCATAGCCTAGACAGCTCATGGCAAGAGCCTCGGGTGATTGCTGATGTCATAAATAAGAGTGCCAATTGTTAAATCAACAACGGGAGTCACTGGGTACATGCTCCCCACATAGGATCTCTGTCCTTAATGTGTTTTACTATGAAACTTAAAAACAACACTACTAGTTGAACAATACCCTATACCTTGTGCGGTTGTGTGAGTGCAGCCTGTTGAAATCCTTGCTTAGTATATACTAAGCTGATCTTCTGTATATAAAGATAATTGAAAATGAAACTCAATTAAGGGCGGGATGGGAGAGGGAGTGGGAGAGGGGAGGGCTGCAGGAGGGAGGGAGATTGTGGGGGGGAAGCCACAACAATACAAAAATTGCACTTTGTAAATTCACATTTATTAAATAAAAAAAAGGGAATAAAATTAGTGCTGTCTTTCATTAGCTGAGGTCTAACTATCTTTTACTGAAAATGTACTACAATATTTTCATGGATATAGACAGAAAGGAGAAAGTAATGTGCCTTTGATTAATATACCCAAAAGAGAGAACTATGTATCTTTTTTGAGTTTACTCCTCACTTTTTCACTACATTTTCATATTTTTTAAAGATTTATTTCTTTATTTGAAAGGCAGAGTTACAGAGAGGCAGATGCAGAGAGAGAGAGAGTCTTCTATTTGCTGGTTCACTCCCCAGATGACCACAATGGCCAGGGCTTTGACAATCCAAAGCCAGGAGCCAGGATCTTCTTCCAGGTCTCCCACATGGATGCAGGGGCCCAAGGACTTGGGCCACCTTCTACTGCCTTCCCAGGCCATAGTAGAGAGCTGGATTGGAAGTAGAGCAGCTGGGACTTGAACCAGCACCCATATGGGATGCCAGCACTGGAGTCGGCGGCTTTACCTGTTACACCACAGCGCTGCTCCCTTAGTCTGCTTTAATATTGGTACATCATTTCAGATTTGGAAGGGGAAATTTTACTGATGTTAGAATATGCCAGCAAAGTCCAGTTAATGAATTTATTTGCTATTTCTATGACAATTCCACTGTTGAGTTTTCCTGTATTAGGGAACAAGTAGAAAAGTATGAGAAAATGTCAATTTTGCAGGAAAGTACAATTTGTAGAGTTTGAAATATGATACCTGATTATAAGTAGACTTATTCAAGGAACTTATTATGCCATCATTTTTTCCTGAGTTTTCTGAAGTTCACAAATTGAGAATAATTGATGATTTCTTACCTACACTCATCATATTTACCCTTCTTTGTCCCTGATAGATGAAGTAAATGAAATAACCAGGAATCACAAGAAAACTGTGGTTTTGACACCACCATGGAAAGAATCATATTCAGGAAATCCAACAGGAATGATTATTTCAGTCGGCCTGGGGCTGGGTTAGGATGGGGAGGAACTGAGAGAATCCTGCCCACCAAGGAATCCATAGAAAAGGCAGAGAAACAAGACTTGTACAACCCAGCACTCTTTCCTAGTACTTGAGTTAAACCCAACAGAGGCTGTTGGAAAGCAACAACTCTTACCCTCTTTGTCATCCCCTTTCTCAAAGCTGAACCACACTTAACTTTCAGGAATCACTGCTTTCATCTCCTGGCTTCCTTCCCCTTGAACACGAGCTCTGCTTTTCAAACTCATCATCAAAATTCATTTTGCAAATACCAATCCTAGAATCACTCCAGATACGGAGTCTTTGTGTCGAACTAAAGCACAGTGAGGAAATTAAAGCTGTACTGAAAAATTAGAGGAAAAGGTATTATTAACCCTCTATCATGAACATACACATGAAGGGGATTTTATAACCAGCTACCAAAGAGTTACTTTATCATCATTTTTATTGGCTTAAAAAAAGCATAGGCTAAGGTGACTGCTACCACGAAGGTTTTTCCAGTCTTTTATTTCACCAGTTTCAAATCTTCTAATTTTGGATCCTTACCGACCAGTTCAGGAAATGCAGAGCAAGAGTTTGACAGGCTCAGCTTCTTCAGTTTCTTTGGCAATAAGTTGTTAGAACTTGCCATTATTGAACTAGCCTCACCTGCTCAAATACCAACTTAAATAAACTGTACCTGAAACAAAAAGAATTTCAGCCAGAAGTGTTAAACAAGCCCTGAAAATGGCAGAGAATGACATGCATTGTTGCTCAGTCTGACCAAATATTGAAATGTTGTGATAAGCCTTCAGTTTGACTTTCAATGTACATACTTGAGTGTTGGGGGTGAGACCCAGTAGGGTGAGGTTGAGGGAGCCCACACTCCTGGAAATAGACATTTCCCTAATGGTGTGATCTTACCTTCACCACTCTTGCTCAGCCTGGCAATATACACATAAAAAAAATTTAAATGCCAGAACTTCTTTTGCTAACAGGTACTCCAGAAGAAATGTAAATTACTGTCTGTCATAAAGTTATGGAGAATGAATTAAAGTCATTAATGCTAACACATTATTCACAAAAGATAACACTCTTTCCAAAATAGAAACTTGATCACTATATTGCCATAAATCAAACTTAGCTCAATATGGGAAGCAACTGGATTCTAGTTCACTTCAAATGGACTCAAGATAAGGTAATAGAACAGCTTTCTGTTTAACACATTTTTCACTAAAAATAGATAAACCATCTAATTTTAGGCTCTGAACAGAATGTGTTTCAATGCAATTTCATTGAGAATTGCTGCTTTTCTTGTGTACCTCTGAACATATACTCAATGTGAATTAATTGCCACTGGTTACTCAGCTTATATTTTATTCACCACAAGAAACAAAACCTGTTCCCTTTGTCTGCTCACTAGAAAAGGGGGGGGGCGGGTAGTGCCTGTGTCATTAGCATGGTGCATGGTCCTAGAATAAATGTGACATTTGGAAAGTTTCTCTGTAAAACTGGCTACATAGAACCATTATATCTTATGTGATTCTGCAACAACATTGGTTCAGTTTCCTGTGTTTTTCCCATGAACATTTCCATTTCGATGTTGCTGATAATTTTCTCTTCTCTCTCCCTTCTTTATGTGTCTCATGTATTTCCCTTTCAGATAGTCTTGTTGAATTAACTGAAGAATAAAACTATAGAATATAGTCTTATTATAAGCAGAAGAAAATGAAGATGATCTGATGAGATAAATCACTGAAGGTTAATAGCTTTTTTAAAATCAATCTTCTTTCAAAGGAAAAGGCTAAATGGCTTAGTGGATGAAATGCTAGCCTCTCACCTCTGAGACCATAGTTCAAGTCTAAACTGGGAAGCCTTAAGCAATGTGTTTACTGGACAGAGATCAGTCTCTAGTGGACAAAAATCTGCACTGCCAGGAGCTGAAGGCCACCACAGGAACTCTCCCCCGATTCCCGGCCTCCTCTGTGGGCCTGCCACGCTCCGTGTTTCCAGCCCACCTCGGCCCTTTGGAAGTGGTGTAGGTGGGAGTTAGTGTCATGGGCAGGAAACAGCAAGAGTGTTCAGAGCAGTCTCCTCAAATAGCCCTGTGAGGCTGCTGCTTCCTTATTCTGACCCCTTCCCCAGGAACCTGCCATCCCCTCCTCTAAACCCACTGACACCTTTTGCTGTCAATTAACAAACCAAGACAAACAGCACTGATCACCAGGCTACTCCAGAGCAGCTAAGGACTCACTTAACAGAGGGTGGTTATCCCTGTGTCAGGCAAATTACATTCACTAAGTTCAAGAACATCCAAATAAAACAGGGACACATAAATACATGTGTAGGTACTCATACATAAATGAGTTTACCTAAAAGTGGGTGAAGTCAGGCTTTCCCATATATGCATTGGACCACCCTTTTATCCACAGGGTTTCCTCCATTGCTGGCTATTTGAAGGGCTTTTTTTGTGTGCACTTCATACTAATGTGTTTATCAGCTTCCACCCTTCAGTAGTGAGGTACGCTGCATTTGGGGCCTCCAAGAGACATATACAAAATGTTTACAGAACACACACGTGGCACAAATAGCTGTTATTTAAGGAGATTGCAGTCAGCTCAATTCTATGGGCAAAGACACATTGAATAATCTCACTGCAGTGTCCAACTCAAATCAGCACTTTATTTCACTGTTTTATGGTGAGATACGTTTTTGTCTGTGTCTTTTATGCATTGTGCAATAACCCACTTGAAACTGGAAGCAGTGTCGGATTTGGAACTATCTGAACAGGGAATTATATTTGCATACAAAGCAAATGCACGAGGAAAGTTTAAGAGTAGAATCACACTAAAACGTTGATGCATCCATGAAACTTTCATATTCCTCCAAAATGATTTATTAATGATTGTTGTTTACTACTAATTCAAACCACCTGCAAATCTCTGTTATGATTAAAGCAGGCTTTCCCCCTCTCCAGGCTGATAGATGGCTCTGTAATTTCAGAGGAAATAGGCTAAAGGTCATGAGTTAATACATCCTCTAGTACTTTCTCTTCCCATCCTTGCTTTCCCAAATGGGAGGAAAGCTGTGTTGTATTATTTCCATGTCTTTGTAATGTCCATTCAAAATGAAATTAGGGAGTACATTAGAAAGCGAGTATCTGTGTGTACACACAGCAAAATCCACAATATTCTGTATAGTCTATTACTAAAATTATACAATTGCCTTTTGAGAAATTTTATACAAAAAATCTTTCCTTAATAATCTATGAATATCACTGTCTGAATCAAGTATTATTATCCCTTTTAAAATTAAACTATCCACAAAACATGCATTTACTTTCCGCTATACAAAATGCTAATAATGCTTTTAGAATGGTCTTTAAAAAGTCTAATTATATCATTTAAAAACTGAGAGACCAAAGGGCAAGCTAAATTCTCCTAACATAAATCAGACTTTTTTTATTTCAATGACTTTAAAAACCTCAAATGCAGTAATTTTAATAGCAATGAAAGAATGAATAAGTCATAACTCCGCCTGATCACATAACTGTCTATAACTGTTATTAAATGCTCCAAAATAAGTGAACTCATTATGTTTCTGCACTGCTTTTAGCTAATCTAAGATTCTGCTCACTTAATCATGCAGAAAAGGCTTCAGTGCAGTTTTAGACCCTCAGCAAGGTCACTTCAATGCCTTTTTTCTGTTCTATACTGATCATTCAAGAACAGCACTTTGACCTGAAACTGATGCTGTCTCATATAAGCTCAAATGTTTAACCCCCACAGAGCTGCATTTTAGACATACATTTGCACAGCCTATTGTCATATTTGCTGCAAACTGAGCTAGGTTCGCCTTTCAACAAAGAAGGAAATGCCAATCAGAATTTGCAAATGCCCTGTGCCCGGTGAAACTACCTCTCACATGATACCAGCACACAATTTATGATTTTAAAAATATACCCTCTGTCTACGAACACTTTGGTAAGTCCTGATTGGCTTTACAGGTATAGTGGCTAAGTATTTTTCATTCTATGTTGTTGCATAATTTTTACTCAGCCAAGGAATTCCTTTGGACATAGGTTAAGGTTTTTCACGCAGTTAAGGAGGCCATGAGATAAAGATCATGCTACAGACCCTCATCAGACTCTGATCCTTTGCCAAAGAAACAAAGGCCAATTGCAAACCTGAATAATATTCCTGCAATCTATTAAGCCACACATATCAGAATGAGTATTACAGGAGCCAGTGGTTAGCTGGATAAGATGACACCTGCATCCCACACAGGAGTGCCCAAGTTCCATTTCCAGCTTTAGCTCCAACTCCTAACTCTGCCTTTCCACCAACACAAACCCTTGAAGACACTGATGATGGCTCAAGGCATTGGGTTCCTGCCACGCATGTGGGAGACCTGGATTGTGTTCCCATCTCTTGACTCTGGCTCCAACCCAGTCATGGCAATGATGACATTTAACTAGGAAACTGCTAGATAGGAACTTTGTCTCTGTGTCTCTCAAACAAGGAATAATAAAAATGAGTATGACTGGAAAAGTCCTCACAGCTGTTCTGACCTCTGGAGAGAGGGCTTCCTATTGTTAAACACAAAAGGCATCTACATTTGAAGAGAATCCAAATGGAATAGTCCTGAGTGCAGATGAGAAGAAAAACAACAGCTGAAAATCAGAACAAGCAAGCAAGAAAAGGCACATCTGATAAGGTGAGAGAGAGAGAGAGAGAGAGAAGAAGAAGAAGAAGGAGGAGGAGGAGGAGGAGGAAGAGGAGGAGGAGGAGGAGGAGATGAACATAAAGATGAAAAAGAGCAAAGTGAAAAACATGGAGGAGGGAAACCTAACAGGAGATTATTAAGTTCCAAACAAGGTTGTTTTGTTTTGTTTTGTAATGATGATTTACCTCTGAGAAATGGGGCAATCAAGGAGAACTTCAACACCCTTCGAATATCATACCTGGGCAAGCTACTTGCCTGGGCGGCTTCTCAGGAGTACTCCCGGGCCCTGACTCACACAGGACACTCACTGCAGGTCAGGACTCTCCTACCAACTAAGAGACCAGGTAATCGGGTACAGGACTCAGCGCACACTCCCGATCCTCACAATCAGGATTGACCATTTCTCAGATCAAAAAATTAGGAACTGAGTTCTATTCTAGAGCATTACTCACAACATACGAGATTTCTTCCCCCTGAAACACTTTAAAGAGTATCCAGCATGGCAACAGAACAGTAAAGTGAAAATGCTCATGGAATAAGCACAGAGACACAAGTCAGAGTGGTCTTGGTTTCAATCGTTTCCGATGCCAGGTGTGTAAAACCTGCATACAATGTCAGTTTTGGAGTTTGGCTTAAGTATTGGTGTTCACGCCTAGACTGTGAGATCACACCTTTGAAAACATCTAACTCTATTCAGCATGTATGCAAGCTAACTCTGTTAAGCAACCACCATAACTAAATAAAGCAGTGTGGTACATGCCAGGATGGGACAAGAGGTCCCTGCTCTCAAGAAATAAAAAATACATTAAAAGCTAGAACACTCCTTTGGGAGAGAGGATACCAGTTGGTTCATTTCCTGACACCAACTAGTGTACTACAATTCAACTCCGGTTCTAACTACCCAGAGTTAGTGAAGACCCCACAAGTTAGGGTTGCAATCCTCCATAAGACTACCTCACTTCAGAAGCCAGACGCACTACAGGGGTTTGAAGGCCACCAGCACTTCTGAACAACTGGCTATAAACTCAAAGCTTCTCGCAACCCCCTCAGACTCAATAATTTACTAGAATGACTCACCAAACCAGAAAAGCACTATGCTTACAATTGCAGTTTAATTGCCAATACTGACAAGCAGAAGCCAGATGGAGAAACCCTTGGAGTGAGGTCAGCAAAGGTATTGAATGCAGGACTTTCAGGCCCTCTGCCTGTATGATCAGGAGGTGTCACCTTCTCAACACATCAATGTAGCCATCGTAATTCAGGGAATTACGCTAAACTGCAGACTCCTGAGCTTTTAGTGGGGTTTCATGATGTATGCCAGGTTGCTTGTATCATCGCACAGATGACTGAGCTAAACCTCCCGCTCCATCCCCTCTCCAGATGATACCAAGTGACTCAGGCCTTTATCCTGAGGTTGGTCTTTCCAGCTGACCAGCCTCCAGCCTGGAGCTGTATAGCTCATGGTGAGTCATCTCATGCACATAAAACTACGAAGTTTGGTCCAGAAGAGCTGGAAATGACAAAGATACTTCTATTTCCCAGGAACTTCTGAGGATTTAGGGTCTGTCCCTCACACACTCTCTGTCTGAGAAATCAGGGACAAAGGACAGTCATACAGCATTACATTGTTCATTTACTAATGAATATATTAAACCACTTTACTTGGCAAGGAATCCTGGTAATAACTACAGAAAACATCCAAATGTGTTTGACATGACCTGTGCCATCTAAGAAAGCATAACCCGTTGGTGGAAGATAAGTCATGGACAAATGGTAACAAGAGAGATACAAAGACAGTATCTGGGTAATTGTCCTCATCACTCCTCTATTACGTATTCACAAAATAACTGCAAGCCAAGAAGAAATAGTGGTCAGGAGGATAATCTAAAAAGCTCATTACTTTGTTTTAGTATTATGAACATAACCACTTTGCAAATCTGGTATGTACCCGACAGCCAGGGTAGACAATCTGACATGTATTTTTAATTCACAGAGCTGCTTTAAAAAAATTCTTTTTGCATGGTATCTTTACCTTCTCCTGCTCATGACACAATTGTCCCATTAATCTCAAAGTCCCTAAAATGTTTCTCTTGCCCTGACTTGCCATTTCTGACCTGGTTCTTGCTTGAAATTTATATTAATCAACAAATATTTATTGAAAACTTCCTAAGTAAAATGATCCTGTAATTACACATCAAAATTTTTCTCTTCTGAAGGGCATCCTCTTTGGCAGCCGTTAAAAAGTCAGAGGCTTGGACTGGTGTTGTGGCACTGTGGGTTAAAGCCCTGGCCTACAGTGCTGGCATCCCATATGGGCGCCAGTTTGAGTCCCAGCTGCTCCGCTTTCATTTCAGTTCTCTGCTATGGCCTGGGAAAGCAGTGGAAGATGGCCCAAGTCCTTGGGCCCCTGCACCTGTGTGGGAGACCCAGAGGAAGCTCCTGGCTCCTGGCTTCGGATCAGGTCAGCTTTGGCCATTGAGGCCATTTAGGGGGTTAACCAGCGGACAGAAGACCTCTCTTTCTCTCTCTCTCTCTCTTGCTCTACCTCTCTCTGTAGCTCTTTCAAATAAATAAAATGAATATTTTTTTAAAAAAAGTCAGCGGCTGAAGCTATGAGTGGCACAACGTTGACAGGTGACACTGGTTTCGCGTGATGAATATCATGTTAATTGTATCTTCTAGGATACTTTATGATCATTAAGTGAACTGAAAGTAGATTCTCGTAAAAATTAAGAGTAGGAATCACAGAGGGAGGAGAAAGAAGGGTTGGTGGGCGGAGAGAAGGTAGAGTGAGAAGTATCACTATGTTCCTAAATTTGTATATATGAAATGCATGGAACTTGTATAACATAAATAAAACTTTTAAATAAAATTTAAAAATTTTAAAGATAATCTTTGATGCTTTAAACTTGAGTGTCTCAAAGTTTCGTGGGACCAAGTAATTCCATGAGCTGTTTCTTGAGCAAAGGAGTTCCCCACAGTAAAAAAAAGTTACAGAAATATAGCATACACATATGTTCCTTTAAGAGGAATACATATTTCACAACCCTACAGTGGGAAATATGTTTAATCCAAAGTTTCCCTTACAGAGATGATTGTCTCCTTGAAAAATGTTTGCTTTAACAGAAAGGGATTTTAACCTTCTCTTTCATAACATTGTTGAAGGAAGCATATTTGGGGGTACAGGTATTCTAAATTAAACAATAGGTAAAATTATAGAGCAAACTATAAATACAAGGAAGAATTGTTATTGTTATTCTCCAAGGAGAAGATTCAAGTGTGATTAACCAGCAATTAAGTTACTGTCCTGCAAAAATGTTTGATGATCTATCAGCATAATTCTATTCATGAAACATTATGAGTGTTCCTTACTATCAGAAATAAGCACTTTATAAGCTACAAAACGCAGTTGAGAAGGAAAAGATAGGTCAATCTCACAAACACTTCCACTTTTTTTATCCTTCCACGTCCTCAAACACATCACATCCATTCACATTTCTCACTCATTACAGCAATAGCCAGAGATCTGCCAGATATTTCTTCGCAGTTCTACTGGCAACACAGGTAAGGATGTAGTCTCTGCATTCACAGGGCTCATAATGTAGGGGTGTGAAAGAAACCCATAGATATATAAGGACCCTAGAGCACAGAAGGGACACATTAGCAATAGAACAAAGCAAAGAAAGCAATGGAAGCAGCACAGTCCACTAAAAGAGATCAGTATTAGGGAAAAACCAGGGAGGGGAAACCAGTGGATCAAAGTAGAGAACAACCTTAGAGGCACTGACAGTCAATCGTGGGGAGAGATGAGCCTGTATACCACGGTGAGTCAGTTCATGAACGAAAATAAAACTTCCAATCATATTTGATTTTGTTCTTTTAAATTCTGTTTTATAAAGTGTCTAATAATTGTAATTTATAATGTGTATATTATTTAAATTAAATAGCGTACATATGAAATCTTCAAAAAGTTCATGTGTATTATGAAAAACTAGGGCTGGTGCCATGGTGCACTAGGTTAATCCTCCGCCTGCGGCACCGGCGTCCCATATGGGCGCTGGGTTCTGGCCCCGGTTGCTCCTCTTCCAGTCCAGCTCTCTGCTGTGGCCCCGGAGGGCAGTGGAGGTTGGCCCAAGTGCTTGGGCCCCTGCACCCACATGGGAGACCAGGAAGAAGCACCTGGCTCCTGGCTTCGGATCGGCACAGCGCCAGCTGTAGCGTCCATTTTGGGAGTGAACCAATGGAAAGAAGACCTTTGTCTCTCTCTTTCTCACTGTCTGTAACTCTACCTGTCAATAAATAAAAATTTAAAAAAATCTTTATAAAAAAAGAAAAGCTACACAGAGCTTTAAGTTTATTTTTCTGCAAAAAAATTTCTGATATTTTGATTCAACTTTTCTATGAACTTTCTAAAGTACTATCATATATTGGAAGGCGAGATTTCCAAACATACGTGTGTATTTATGTAAATCCACATGTACTTATAAATATAAGCATATGTACACATATATATTTACTGATAGAATGATCCAATAGATTGAAAATCATTTCTAGGTAATACAGAGCTCTCAAATAGTCTCAACTATAAAAGTTAATTGGTTAGATTCATATTTTCAATACATAGAGGTTTATTTTAGTGATTCACTGGAATTTTTCTCACCCACTATTTTCTGAGACAAAATTTAACATAAAGGGGTTCTGTTCTTAGCTTCTGTCACTTGCATATGGATCTCAACACTACCAATTTGAGGAGTAAAGTTTCAAAAACGCATCTTATTATGTAATTCCATTATTTAAAATCCTTCAATATATTCCCACTGCCTCCAGGAGAACATCCAAATTCCTTTGAAGAAAGTACCCTCCTCGCTTTCATCTCTGAGCTTATGTAGCTGCCATATTTCAGGAATGCAGATGGTAAGATGGCTACTATTCAGCATGTACGTGTGCTTGATAGATAGGCTAGGAATTTCCATAGTTCTCTTCAATTAAGTCCTTATTCTCTGAATCCTTAACCCTCGTTCTGAAGCTGGCTCTGACAATGGATTGAGTTCCTTCAAGGAGACAAGATGAACATGAGCAGTATTGGTCAGGTGTTTAGTGCCACCTCCCACAATCTCTAGCCCCTACTCTCTTGCTCTCTGTTCTCCTCCATACTGTGGGTTTCCGTTCTCTGCCTACAGGAGAGTAGTGCCCTCCCCGCAAATGATATGCAGAACCTTTATTTGGCTTCTGGGCCAGGCTGGTTGGCAAGAAGCAGATCTTCCTACACTTTGGAGAAACAGCTACCTCCTCAGGTCTACTTCCACTAGCCGGCCTACTAATCAGGACTCTTCTGCTCAGTTTGCTGTCTCTAGTGCCTTCTCTTGCAATAAAGTAATGGGTTTCTCATGACCAGAAGCTTGGGCACCCAGGACTAGCTGTTGGGTTTTATCGGTTGGAACTCTGATCAGGCCAATTAAGAGGCTTCAGGTGATCATTCTAATGCTTTTCTTAAACAGTGGTCACCTGATTGCATAGGTGAGCATTTATTTATTATATGTTCATTACTCTCATTTTACTGTATTTCCTGCCTTACCCAGTGACGCATGGTTTTTCATTTCATCCATATGCATAAACAATATTTCCACAACCCAACTGAGCAACCACTGGAGCTATGACATGGTTTCCTTTGTCTGAGTCCTCAAAATGGATACAAGTTCCCCTTAGAAACCATTCCTTCACAGGCAGGACTTTCCAGTATAAAACCCCTGTCGGGGTTGAAACTATTCAAAAATCTCTCTTCTGGGAGCACATTCCTGAACAGTGCCCCCTACAGTCTCTCAACTGCCAGGTAGCACCCTGAGGCTGGGTCTTCTCTCCTCTGGTTGGTTCCCTTCTCTTCCCTCCTGCAATGAACTAAAGGCTCCTGGGGCTAAAGGTCTCTCAAATCTGTCATAGGGAGGATGCTCAAGGAGTGCTGGGTAAATGAGTAGCTGATCCAATCTAAAAATGATAATGGCTGCTGACAAAAGGGAATTTCCATCAATCAGCAGTTCTCTGACAAACCCCAATGGCAATAACAGCACAGGGGAGGTACATGCAGGGATTCTAAAGAAGGAAAAGGGGTGAGATTATCAAAATCCTTCCCAGTGTACATCCCAGTCACTGCATCTCCCAGCAGGGTGCCCTGCCCCAAAGCAAAACCATATTAGAGTGGTAAGAGGTGCTTGGAGAGGCTCAAAGGGATCAAGTTGCCAAAGGAGCAGGCCATGACAAGTGTCTAAGTGTCAGCAAGACTGACCAGTGAGTGTCTAAGAGGTATTTTTACTTATCATTCCTCTAGTTGCATATCAGAAAGGCCGAACATGGACCTACGTAAGAGGGACTGCCGACCACTATTCTCTGAGTCATACCCATCTATCTTTTCAATCAGAGATTCTCAAAGTGTGGCCCCTGGAACAGCAGCACCAGCACCAGGACTAGCAAGAGAAACTCTCAGGCTCCACCTGAGAACTTCCTGAGTTGGAAACTCTGGGGCATGGGCCCAGCACTCAGTGTTTGGAGTGCAGCCTCCACATGATCCTGATACACACTGGTACCTACATCTACATGATCCTTGTGGCCTACATTCAGCCACATGGAAGAACCAATGCTCAAGTGTGAGTCTTCATTCAAATCATTTCCCTGAAACATATCGTCCATTCCACGTAGTGTCTTTGCTTTAATTCAGTATTACAGGTGCTTGGATAAAAAGTGTAAATGAATTATAGAGTATACTTAAAAAAGAAAATGACAAAAATGGAGACCATCTGCCCCTACTGATAACCCCATAGAATCAACACACAGGCTATTGTCTGTGACACAGGTTTTTCTCACCCAGATACCATGCATGGTATCCAAACAGAGCAACTGTGTATTTAAACACAGAAGCTCCAAATGACTAAAGATACACATGATATGAATTTACATACTAAGTGATATATTTTCAAAGCATAATAGAGCTTAAAATAATTGATCTTATTAAAAATATTAAAGTGCTTACAGAACGGATTCAAGGATCTAATGATATTAATGCATTGTGTGCAGTAGCCATCATATGAGAATCTGCAACACACACCGTTTATTTTTATTTTTAAATCCCGTAATGGATGCTTCTAAACAACACTATCATTTCCATGAAAATGCTCCTGAAATTTACTACCGTATTTTAAATACATTAATTCATTATAGTTTTTTTTTCCTACGTTTTCTCCCTCCTCTTTCCTGAAAGGTAGTAAAGCCACAAATCATGTTTTTCAAATAATTTTCATCTCTTTAAAGTGAATTGTTGAGCTGATTATATTTTTTCTAAATATGCTACTGTTACTGATCCATTTCAATAGTTTGCTCAATAATCTACTTAAATACATTGTTTGTTTTTAAAATGACACACACAAAAATTTGCTATTCCCTAAAGTATTTTGAGCCCAAATCATTTCACTGATCAAATGCATTCAACTCTCGGCTCACTGCTTGAATTTCCTGTGTCTATTGAGAATTACTATGAAGCTCAGAAGTTTTGCTCCTACAAAGCTATGAAAAGAATAAGAGATGCTAAAGGACTTACCCTGTTTGTCTCCTCTAGAAAAGCATTCTATAGCAGGTGCTAAAAAAGGACAAACATTGTGACCATGACATTCAAATGACTATTAATAAACAAAAAAAAACATGGAAAGTAGGTGAAATTAGTCTATGCTACTAGAAACCAAGTCATAGCACCTGGGGGAAGGATGACTGGTGATTGGAAGGGACCAAGAGTGACCTTTTAGGGGCCCAATAATGTGCTATTCCTTGGTCTGGGTGATGGTCACACAGTTGTATAGTTCATGAAGACAGCACTTTTGCTTCGTGGACTTTTCTGAAATGCAGTATTTCAGCAAGACTTCAGTACTTTGACAAAAGTAATGATCCCTTAACTAAAGTGAGAAATAACACAGGGTTTTCAATGTTCAAACTAGCCTCCGTTAAATCATGTACTTACGGGACATTTCTCAATCTACATGGCTAAAGGTAAGGTGTGAAGCCACTTACTAAATATCAGAAAATAAAATGGGGAAATAGGCTAAAGTAATCATGTGTTCCTTCTAGAAAGAGCCCCCATCCATATTTGCTGCTAGCCTGAGTCTATTCTAGGTGCTGCAAGCACAAAGAAACAGGCCCTTGCCTTTGAGATACTTAAATGGCAGAGGCCAGCAGCTAGAATGTACTCAAGTGAAACAAATTCTTGGAGTGGGTGTTTAGTGAAGCAGTTACTCCATCTCTTTGGATACTGGCAGCCCTTATCAGAGTGCCTGGGTTTGACTCTCATCTCTGCTTCCAATTCCAGCTTCCTGCTTATGCACACCCAAGGAAGCAGCAGGTGATAGATCAAGTATTTTGGTCCCTGCCACCCATCCACATGGGAGACTGGGATAGATTTCCAGTTCCCATTTTCAGTCCACCCCAGTGCCAGTTTTTGCAGGTATCTGGAGAGTGAACCTGTGGATGGGAGACCTCTTTGTCTATCTCGTCTGTGTCTGTTTTTCTGTGCTTTTCAAATAACTAAAAAAATGTAAAAATTAACATCAGGAAGCAACAAATGCTAACAATGCAGTTAAGGTAAGCAGATAAATCTTTCAAGAGGAGGTGACATTTGAACAAAGACTTGGAAGAAGTGACAGAGCAAGACCTACATGGTTCATTGAGCAGTGTTCTGAGCACATGCAAATTCGTGGTTGCTTCATTAAGTTGCTGGATGTCAAGAAGGCCAGGCTGGATGAAGCCAAGGAGGCTGGGTGAGTGGTAGTTGGTGAGTGGCCAAATCAGACAGGGCATCATCGAAAGCTTGAGGTCACATTTTAAATTTTCCGGGAAACCACTAGAGAATTTTGAGCAGGGGAGCAGAGTGATGTAATGAAAAGACAGAGATTTGAATTCTGTTCCTAGAACCACAGTGACTGTAATTAAGTTTTAAAGTATATGTCATCGTGATTATAGAAATCCTTGTGACTTAGCCTGATCGGTTTCTTACCATGTGACCACTTCAGCTAAGTTTTCTGAAAGAGAAGAAGGGTTTTGAGTATTGAGTTCAAATGTCACTTCTCCAAATACTAGATTGTTAACTTTGGTCATAGTTCTTAATCTTTTCAGGAATTGTGGCCAGCACTTGCAGCATCAGCATTCCATATGGGCACTGGTTCAAGTCCCAGCTGCTCCTCTTCTGACCTAGCTCTCTGCCTATGGCCTAGGAAAGCAGTAGAAGATGGCCCAAGTCCTTGGGCCCCTGCACCTGTGTGGGAGACCCAGAAGAAATTCCTGGCTCCTGGCTTTAGATCAGCCCAGCTCTGGCTGTTGCAGCCATGCGGGAGGTAAACCAGCAGATGGAAGACCTCTCTCTATATCTCTCCCCTCTCTGTCTGTAACTTTACTTCTCAATAAAATATTTTAATTTTTTTCATAAATTAAAATAAAAGTAATTGACATCATTCAACAAATGGTGGCACAATGTTTTAGAAGTATACAGAAATCAAGAAAGAAACAACCCTTTAAAACACTCTTTTTTAGGAAAATAAATATGTCATATAGAAAGAGAGGGTCATAGAAATCTGTAGAAAGCTGTAAGTAGTGCAGTTCATACAGCTGTTCCCTGAGATGTGCTGCAAAGAGCTATGATATTCTGATTGTGATCTTGCCAGTGGCATGACTACATTTTATTCACTGGAAAAATAAAGTAAAGGCTCAAGAGAAATCATAGTTTCTATTTTAGCTCCCTAAAAGCAAAATCAAGGGACCGGTGCTGTGGCATAAGCCTTCACCTGCAGTGCCAGCATCCTGTACAGGCATCTGCTAGAGACCTGGCTGCTGCACTTCCAATCCAGCTCCCCATTAACATGCCTGAGAAAGCAACAGAAGATGTCCCAAGTTCTTGTGGGAGACTCGGAAAAAAGCTCCTGGCTCCTGGCTCTGTCCCGTTCCAGCCCTGGCCATTGTGGCCATTTGGGGAGTGAACCAGCAGATGAAACATCTCTCTCTCTCTCTCTTCCTTTCTGTCTCTCTGACTCTCCCCTCTCCTCTCTCTTCTCCTCTCCATACCTTCGCCTTTCAAATAAATATTTTTTTAAAAAAGCACATTCTAGGGGCAAGCATTTGGGGTAGCAGTTAAGGTACCATTTGGGACACCAACATGCCATATCAGAGTGCCTGAGTTCTAGTCCTGCATCCAGTTCCAATTCTAGCTTCCTACTAATGTTCACCCTGGGAAGCAGCAAATGATGGCTCAAGTACTTGGTTCACTGTCATCCATTTGAGATACCCAAATTGAATTCCAGGCTCCTGGCTTTGGCCTGGCCAGCCCCAGCTTTTGAGGAGCTAACCAGCGATAAAAAAATATTTCTCTCTTTCTCTTCCTTCTTTTTTTCTCTCTCTTTCAAATAAAATATTTTTTAAAGAAAAAGTTGTTTGACATATCACAATATAAATCTTGTCCCATTCACAACAGTGAATTTTTTTTCCAAATTCTAGTTGTCTTAGAAGAAGACTTTTGTAAAAAAAAAATGGAGGGGCTAGCACTGTGGTGTAGCAGGTAAAGCCACCGTCTGCAGCGCCAGCATCCTATATGGGCGCTGGTTCGAGTCCAGCTGCTCTTCTTTTGATTCAGCTCTCTGCTGGTGGCCTGGGAAAGCAGTGGAAGATGGACCAAGCCCTTGGCCCCTGCATCCATGTGGGAGACCTGGAAGAAGTTCCTGGCTCCTGGCTTTGGATTGGCCCAGCTCCAGGTGATACAGCCATCTGGGGAGTAAATCAGTAGATGGAAGACCTCTCTCTCTCTCTCTCTCTCTCTCTCCCCCTCCTTCTCTGTGTAACTCTGACTTTCAAATAAATAAATAAATCATTTTAAAAATATTGGAAATAGCCTAGTGGTCCTATGCTAGGGAAAAAACAAAATAAATTATGGAATTGATGCTGAGTACCATGGAGTAACTAGAAGAACAAAGTAAATCCAGTGAACTTATTAAAGCAGGTTACAGATTTATATAAATAATGTAAAACTACATACATAAAAGATCATTTTATAGGCATTTTAGAAATACTCAAAAAGATGACCAAGATATACTGTTGAGTCACAAAATACGTGTCAAAATAGTGTATATGCCTCTCTGTATGAGGCAGGGGTGTTCATGTATTGGAACAAATAAACAAGCCAACAGGTTCTAGAAAAAAATCCAGAAAATTTGAAACAGAAAAGAAAAAGGTCTTTCACATTTTGCTTTTTATACATCTGTAATGTTTAAATACCTTCAAATTAACTTGTATTTAAAATAAAGAACAAAGTTTTCAAAACTTTTAAGTATTTCCAAGAAAAGTAAGACCTAAATAGCTGAAGAATCTGAATCAACTGAAACAATAAAAGCAACAATATTTTAAAATTCATGAAACACACATTGCGTATCAGCTACCCTGCTCACTATTTTATATATATGATCTATGTATTCCTCACAATAAAATTCTGAAGTGGATACCATTTTATATACATGATGATAAGCAATAACACTCTACATAAGTTGCCCAGACTTTTATCTGGACCCATCTGTTTCCCAAAAATATTCTTTAACTATGACATAACTACTTTCAAACTTAATGGATATAAAGCTAACTTTATAGGTTTATTATGATTGCAAATTTTATGCTATACCCAGCTTCCTGACTACTCTGTACACACATTGGTGGCAATGATTGATTCATATTAGGTATGGATATAAATTGTGACCTGCAACTCTGCCACGAAAATTACTATCATCTGGCACTATAACCCTACAGAGGGTAAGGACCGTACATTGCAGAAATGAGTTGAAATAATGCAGACAGCAATGTTGGTGAAATTAGACATCCCTATTAAAAGTGGCTGATTAACAATAGAATGCAACTTACAATATTTAGTTTATACAATAATTCCAAAATTTCACCCAACCAAGTGCAGTCTCTGTTTTAACTTGCCTACTTGCTTGTCATTTAGAACTTGTCATTCTATCTTTTTGCTCTATGACAGGTCTTAGATAGTTTAACTGAAGTTAAGCAAATAAAATACCTTTAGTGCATTTAGTGATTTACATAATCTGTGTGAACAAAATGGTGGACTGCAACACTTTTCAAATAGGCACATCTTCCGTATTTTTAAAAGATTGCCATGCAGTGTGGAAGAGAACATAGAGATAAAATGTCTCAGATGAAAAGAAAAGTTAACATTTACATCTGAAAACTGTTTTCTTGCCATGTTGCTTGACAAGTGATGTGGATAATTTTATCCCCTAGTGAGGTTTACAATTTGCAGAACTAGAACTTATGTTGAGCTCATCAGAACCAAGTGAAAAAGAGTAGACATTACCTAAATATCATGCCTCAGATAGAAATAATCCATATGGCAAGTGGGTTCCATTTTTTATCAGACTTTTTTTCTTAGAGAGATTTTCTCTGCAAGGGCTTGATTGGTTCCTGGGATCCTCTCTTCAGGTAAAAATCCCATTTTTTTCCTATTTGTATAAAGCCTTTGCCTTTTCCATCATTTTCCCAGCCATTGGTTAAGTCATGATTATTCTTCGGGGAGGGTGGTGCGGTAGGTAGTAACATATCAGACATTGTGTTAAATGTGAAATCTATTTCACAAATATTTGTCTCTGTTTCAAAGAACCAGTAAGTTAGCCTTATATTCTATACCTTCAAAATAGATTTCACACATACCAACATCAGTACATTTAACAGTGAGTATAACCTACAGAAATTGTTTAGGAGGTCCATGGGAACAGTGACCCCAGTTTAATTTTCATGGCTTCATCTTGTATCACCTAACTATCCTGGCCACTTCCTTCAACAGCAAGTTAGCAGACAGCACATCCCCCAGTGCCTGCACTGCATTATTCTGCCACCTAACAATAGCACCTAACCTGAGTGTATTATTACTAGCAGCAGCTAGTAATATAATCCCATTGACCCACATGGTTTATGTTTCTCCCAATTAATATACACAAATACTTCTGCAACCATTTTTTTCATTGTCAGGTGAAGTATCTTGGGACCATCTTTGTGTGTGTGTACTGTCAAGTAAACCTAATACCAGTCATATTAGTTATTCATCCTTTTACTTATATGATAGAATCATTCTTTGCTTTCATTCCCCCATGCTTTAGAATACTGAGTCAATGGACAGATGCTAGCACATCTCCTTGGGTTTATACGAGAAGTTTTCTTAGACACCAAAACCTTGTCTTAGGACATGAGTCAGTAAGTTCTCTAAACTCAGGAGAACTCTGTAAAATCAATGGGAGTTACTGCCATTTAATATGGTTCTCAAGCCTGTGAGGAACAAAGCAACAAGTTTATTGCAACCGACAGCCAGGAACAATGCTGAGAAGAGCCACATGCAGTTACTGGATCCCTGAATCTGACCAGAACTGAAGAACTGAATTTTTAATTTTATTTAATTTTAAATTTAAATGGCTGTATGTGGCCAGTGTCTATCATATGGGTTAGACATAGAAAATTTTCATCATTCTAGAAAGTGAAATTTCAATTTAGAAATTTCAATTTAGCAGGGCTAGTATCAACATTTTGTGAAACAAATATTGTATGAATCAATACTCTGTGGCCCTACAATCAATATTTTCAGAAACTCCTTAAGTACTGAGTATAGCCAGACTTGGGACTCAGGGGAATATATGGTAGAGAAGCATAAACAGAATTGGAGGAAATTAGAAAAGCAGTTGAAAACTAGGCTCAGAGTTACATTTGTATTTAGGGTTCAAGAACCAAATCCGCATTGAAAGGATTATTTTACTAAAATATCTAAGATGGTGTAGGTACATTGAGAAGAGCCAAGGTTATTCACAGGCAAATCAAAAGAATAAAGGAATTACAAAAAGAAGATCAAGAACCAGGATCCAGCATGTGAGTCTTTCTGAAGCAGGGGAGAAACAGATACAAGGACTGAAGAAATCCTGCAATTCAGTGCTAGGTGTGTAAAGTATGGAACAATTGTGTTATTTGATGTTTTGTTGCAAGAATAGAAGCAGAGGTGTTAGACAAGGTAGACCATAGGAGAAAGCAGAAGCAGGGAATTCCAGTGGAGCGGATAGCAGCACGTATACAGTAAAGAGGAAACAACTATCATCCGAGGTGACACTTAGTAGTAGTTACACCAATTTCTTACCCACTTTAACCTTATAATTTAGCCAAAGAGATTATCTTCCTATATATGATATCAACTGAATATCCATTTCATGGTCCTGTAATTTTATAATATTCTGAATTATATTGCTTTTCCATTTTTAAAAATTTAGTTTGGGCTGGGATGTAGGTTAAGCATTCACCTGTGGTGCCAGCATCCCATATGGGTGCCAGTTCAAGTCCTAGCTGCTTAAAACAAATGTTAATGGATCTAAATGGAGTCTTAATAGGGGACTTCAACACTACACTCTTTTTAACAGATTTATTTATTTATTTGAAAGGCAGACTAACAGAGAGGCAGAGGCAGAGGTAGAGAGAGAGACTGGTCTTCTATCCACTGGTTCACTCCCCAAATGGCTGCAACAGTAGGAGTGCCGATCTGAAGCCAGGAGCCAGGAGCTTCCTCCAGGTCTCCCATGTGGGTTCAGGGGCCCAAGGACTTAGGTCATCCTCTACTTCTTTCCCAGGCCATAGCAGAAAGCTGGATCAGAAATGGAATAGCCAGGTCTTGAACCACCACCTATATGGGATGCTGGAGTGCACGGCAATATACCCACTTCGCCACAGTGCCACAGCCCCCAATACCATACTTTCATCAATAAACAGATCAACTAGACAAATAAAAAAAATCAACAAATAACAGAACTATCTACACTATGGACCAAATGAATCTCACTGATATCTACAGAACATCTCATCCCTCAGCTGCACAGTACGCATTGTTTCCATCAGTGCATGGAACATTCTCTAGCACAGACCATACGGTAGGCCATAAAACAAATCTCAATATATTTTTAAAAATTAAATCATACCACATATCTTTTCTGACCACAATGAAATGAAGCTGGAAATTAATAACATAAGAAACTCCAGAAAATATGGAAACACTGAAACTGAAAAATGCAATCCTGAATAAACAGCATCATAGAAGAAATAAAAAGAAAAATGTAAAAAAAAATTCCTAAAAACGAATGAAGGTAACATAGCAATACTTACAGAATACAGCAAAAAACAATGTTAAGAGGAATGTTTATAGTGATTAGTGCCGAAATCAAGAAATTGGAAAGATACCAAATAAATGATCTAACAATGCATCACAAGGACCTAGAAAAACAAGAACAAATGAAACCCAAATTTAGTAAGAGGAAAGAATTGGTAAAAACTGGAGAAG
Organism: Lepus europaeus; assembly: GCF_033115175.1. Taxonomy (NCBI): domain Eukaryota; kingdom Metazoa; phylum Chordata; class Mammalia; order Lagomorpha; family Leporidae; genus Lepus; species Lepus europaeus. Next base: position 59,997,865 of record NC_084837.1, read on the forward strand.
AAACAAGCAAAACTTAAATAAAAAATAGATCAGTGAAACCAAGAGCTATTTTTTTGAAAAAAAAAAATTTGATAAACCATTGGCCCAACTAACCAAAAACCTAAAGGGAGAAGACACAAATTAGTAAAATCAGAGATAAAAAGGAGCAGTTACAAAAATTACCATGGAAATAAAAAGAAGCAACAGGAATTACTACAAACAGCTATATGTCATTAAATTGGAAAAATCTAGAAGAAATGGAGGCATTTCTGGACACTACGATTTACCAAAATTCGAGCCATGAAAACATACAAAACCTTAATAGACCAATAACCAAGACAGAGATTGAATCAGTAATAAAGACCCTCCGAACAAAGAGAAGCCCAGAAACAGATGGTTTCATTACCGAATTTTACCAAACTTTTAAGAACTAATGCAAATTCTTCTGAACTATTCAAAACAACTCAAAAGAAAGGAATCCTCCCAAACTGCTTCTATGAGGCCAGCATCACTTTAATTCCAAACCATAAAAAGATACAACAAAGAAAGAGAACTACAGCCAAAACTCCTGATGAATATAGATGCAAAAATTACTGACTATTGAATCCAACAACAAATCAAAAAGATTATCCACTCAGACCAAGTAAGATTTATCCCTGCGCTGGCGCCGTGGCTCACTTGGTTAATCCTCCGCCTGCGGCACCAGCATCCCATATGGGCGCTGGGTTCTAGTCCCAGCTGCTCCTTTTCCAGTCCAGCTCTCTAATTTGGCCCGGGAGGGCAGTGGAGGATGGCCCAAGTGCATGGGCGCCTGCACCCATATGGGAGACCAGGAAGAAGCACCTGGCTCCTGGCTTCTGATCGGCGCAGTGCCAGCTGTTGTGGCCATTTGGGGAGTGAACCAATGGAAGGAAGACCTTTGTCTCTCTCTCTCTCACTGTCTAACTCTATCTGTCAAAAAAAAAAAAAAAAAAAGATATATCCCTGGGGTGAAGAGATGATTCAACATGTACAAATCAATAAATGTGATACATAACATTAACAAAAGTAATAAAACCATATGATTATCTCAATAAATGGAGAAAAAGGAATGTGATAAAAATACAACATCCTTCAATGATAAAAAAAAAAACTTAAGAAATTTGATATAATAGGAACATCCCTCAACACTATCAAGGCAATATATGACAAACCCACAGCCAGAATCATATTGAATGGGGAAAAGTTGGAAGCATTTTACTAAGATCCAGAACCAGATAAGGATGCCCAGTTTCACCATTGCTATTCAGTGTTGTTCTGGAAGTTTTAGCCAGAGCCATTAGGCAAGAAAAAGAAACCAAAAGGATACAATTAGAAAAGAAGGATGTCAAATTATCCCTGTTTGCAGATCATATGGTCTAATCCATAGGAGAACCAAAACACTCCAATAAGAGACTACTGGGACTCATAAAAGAGTCTGACAAAGTTACAGGATATAAAAATTAGCACATAAAAATCAACAGCATTTGTATATACAAACAATATAACGGCTGAGAAAGTACTTGTAAGTTCGTACCATTCACAACAGCTACAAAAAAAAAAATGTAAAGACCTTGGGATAAGTTTAATCAAGGGTGTGGAGGAATACTATGAGGAAAATTATAAAACATTAAGAAAAGAAGGGGCCAGCATTGTGGCATACTGGATAAAGCCATTGCCTGCAGTGCCAGCAGGGCGCCTGTTTGAGTCCTGGCTACTCCACTTCCAATACAGCTTTCTGCTATGGCCTGGGAAAGCAGTAGAAGCTGGCACAAATCCTTGGGCCCCCGCACCCACATGGGAGACTCAGAATAAACTCCTGGCTCCTAGCTTTGAATTAGTGCAGGTCTGGCCACTGCAGCCAATTGGGGAGTGAACCAGCAGATGGAAGACCTCTCTCTCTCTCTGCCTCTCCTTGTGTCTCTGTGTAACTCTGATTTTCAAATAAATAAATAAATCTTAAGGAAGGAAGGAAGGAAGGAAGGAAGGAAGGAAGGAAGGAAGGAAGGAATAGAAAATGACACCAAAAACAGAAAATCTTCCATGTTCATGGATTGGAAGAATTAATATTATCAAAATGTCCATAATACACAAATGTTTCAATGTAACCTCAACAAAAATACCAAGGGCATTCTTCTCAGTTCTAGAAAAAAAAATAAAGATCCTAAAATTCATGTGGAAACACAAGAGACCTTGAATAGCTAAAGTAATATTAAACAATAAAAAAAGGCGAATGTATCAAAATATCAGATTTCAATACATATTACAGAAAAATCATAACTAAAATAGCATGGTACTGGCACAAAAACAGACGTGTGGACCAATGGAACAGAACATAAACCCCAGAAATTAATCCACACATCTATAAGCAACTAATCTTTGACAAACTAACTAAAAATCATTCCCTGGAGAAAGGGCAGACTCTTCAACAAATGGTGCTGGGAAAATTGGATCTCTGCACACAAAAGTATGAAACTAGGCCCCTACTTTACACCCTATATAAAAGTTAACTCACAATTTAGCAAAGATCTAAACCTAAGACTTCAGATTACTACAGGAAAACGTACCGAAAACACTGCAAGACATCGGAATTTCCGAAGACTGTAAAAAGATCTCAGAAGCATAGCCAATAAAAGCAAAGATAGACAAATGGGATTACTTAAAGATAGGAAGCTTTTGCACAGCAAAAGAAATATTCATTGAAGTGAAGAGGCAACTGATAAAATGGGAGAAAATATTTGCAAACTAAACATCTGATAAAGGCATTTTTCAAAAGATGAGATACAAATTACCAAAGAGACACGTGAAAAGATGCTAAGGATCACCAGCCACCAGGGAAACACAAATAAAAACCACAATGAGGTTTCTTCTCACTCCAGTTAGAATGGCTCTCATCCAAAAATCAAAAACAAATGCTAGTGAGGGTGTGTAGAAAAAGGTACCTTACAACATTGTTGGTGGAAAGGTTAGCTAGTACAACCGTTATGGAAGACAGCATGGAGATTCCTCAGAAATCTGAAAATAGATCTATCACATGATCTAGCCATCTCACTCCTGGGAATTTACCCAAAGTAAATACAATCAGCATATCAAAGAATTATATGTACCCCCATGTTTATAACAGCTCAATTCACAATAGCTAAGATACAGAATCAACTCAGATGTCCATCAGCTGATGACTGGATAAAGAAAATGGTGAGTGTGTGTGTGCGTGTATGCATGCATCCCCTTATCCATCAACTTCTCACTGAAACAAGGAGTTTTCAAAAAGTAAATGAACATTAGGAAACAAAAACTATTCAGGCTTTCAAGATTATTTTTGCAACAAAAATAAACATCTTTGAGCCGGCGCCGTGGCTCACTAGGCTAATCCTCCGCCTTGCAGCGCCGGCACACCGGGTTCTAGTCCCGGTCGGGGCACCGATCCTGTCCCGGTTGCCCCTCTTCCAGGCCAGCTCTCTGCTGTGGCCAGGGAGTGCAGTGGAGGATGGCCCAAGTGCTTGGGCCCTGCACCCCATGGGAGACCAGGATAGGCACCTGGCTCCTGCCATCGGGTCGGCGCGGTGCGCCGGCCGCAGCGCACCTACCGCAGCGGCCATTGGAGGGTGAACCAACGGCAAAAGGAAGACCTTTCTCTCTGTCTCTCTCTCTCTCACTGTCCACTCTGCCTGTCAAAAAATAAAATAAATAAATAAATAAATAAATAAACATCTTTTACTTTCATATTCCCATAGATTCCTACACCAAGATTAAGTAGCAGCATCTCCACAATGTATTTCTATTAACATTTACAAATGGGGCGCTACAGAATGGTCCCTGTGATTGCCTTCTGAGCTAGTAAATGAATTGCCCATGCTGTCCCGTCCTTAGCACATGGAAGATACACAGAAATACATGATGGATAAGTAAGTGAATAAATGAATGAATTTACTCCGTAGAGTCTGATTAGCAGTATCAACCAAAAGACAGAGATCAGAATCATCTTGGAGTTTACTTTTGTCATCTGTTTTCTTGTTTAAAATATGTGCACTCAAGTCTCTTTGAGATTGTCATGTACTCTCTCTATCATAAGAGTCTAAAGAAATGAGGGATGAGGTAGGATTAGCAAGGACATAATGTAAAGTTGATAATGTTTAGTGTGTCCAAAGGGACTTGAACTTGAAATGCACACAAAAATAGAAAATTATATTATTGAATAAACACTTCCACGGAAAGGGGTAAACAGAAAGTACTGTGATTATCATAATTATATTTTTGCTACTTCTATCTTATTATTACTAACAGTCTTTGCTGGTTAGCATTGCAGACTTTTTTCTTCCAAATGAAAACAACCTTGAATTAGATGTTGAATTTGACTATAAGGAACTGTAGATACAATGGGATTCATCTCTCTGAGTCAAGACATTAAACAGCATTTTTCCATTTAAAACTAAGATGCTAAATTGAGCCAATTTCTCTGAGTCTCAATTTCCTGATCCACAAAATGGGTATAATGATTTGCCCAGCCATATTCAAATATTATTGTAGTGAACAAATAAAGAGAATACATACAATACATGTACCTTTCTCTTATTTAAACTCAACCATATGTGCTCAGCCACAGTTGGCCTTGAGAGCACCTAAGCTTTCATCTTCTGTGTCCTAGGTTACTATGAAATAGGAAGATGGGAATCTGGGACTTAGCTGTAGAGAGGGAATGACTACTCAGCCTTTTGGAAATAAAGTACCTTATTCTCTACTGTGGTGTTTTCTTAAGGGACTTTTCTGAGTAATTTTGACTCCTTGTGATTTTTGCCTCATTGACCAACCTTAGTATCAACTATTGTGTATGACAATAACTCATTGTTGATGGAGGATTGCACTGTTCATGGGCTTGGCATTTCATTATCACAGTTGTTCTTAATCTATGTTTCAATCACAGACTCTTTGAGAGTCTCCTCAGACACAGACAAAGGAAAATGCACATTTCCTGAGTTTGCACACCATTCCATGAGGGTTTTGAGTCTACTGAAGCCCACATTAAACATCCTCCATTTTACAGGAAACTGCCCTGAGTTATGGCCACAGCCCAAGAGTCTGTTGATGACACATTTAGAGTTGTCAACTATAATTCCAAGTATAACAGCAGGAGATTGCCTAAGTAATTCTTCTCAATCAAGGCATTTCTTTTTGTCTCCTAAGTAAAGCTTCATTGTCACCTGTGATCTTTTCCAAAGAGGCACACACATCGATCTCTGGTGTTTGTCCATTAACAGGCAGGTGACAGCACAGCTTAGTTTCATTTTTCTGCTCTGATGTCAAAGCATAAACTATCTCTTAATTCTGACATGTTTATCCATTCAGGAGACAGTATGAGAAAACAGCTGAGGATCACCTAGCCATCTATTACCCTGGGCTCCTCAGACCAAAATGGGGTTTTTGCTGTCTCATTTGCAAGTCAAGACAAAAAGAGTGATCCCAAGTGGACAGGGGAAAAAATAGAAAACCCAAGCTCTTCAGCAGTGAATTTTGACATTCAGCATCGCCATAGGTGTGGCCAGCATCCTTTTGGCACAGGGTCACAGAGTCCAAGTGGAGTAAAAGAGGCATCATAATCTAAGAACAACAGTTGAGGCCAAGGTCACATCTAACTGACTGCTGAGAACCAACACAATGCCGTGCAAACGTGGCTGCAAAATGGAAATGTGTGACTGTGTCCTTTCCACGTGAAAACTGAAGTGTGAGTACACTTGTCCCATCTCCCTGCTTTTTAAAATCCCCTGTAACATCCCTGAAATCTTTTCTCCTTTACCACAAAACCAAACAGCTATTGGAATTCCATGTCATTGTTGGCCTTACTCATCTTGTTGGCAACTCCTCCGGCAATGGTGAGACCTACACCAAAATGTCTGAGAAAACCGGTATGGGAGGATACACGAAGGACAGGCTTCACCTTAGAAAGCACATGGTGTAACCAAATTCCACATTCCAGTCTTCAGAAGAGAATGGAATGCATCACTTAGAAGTTCACTTACAGACTTGCTGAGATCATCCTACTAATAAGGTCACCTAGTTCCAGTGAGTACCTGATGACCATTAGACTAGACTTTTCAATATTTGAAAGCTTTTTGTCATTCCACTACTCATTCAAAGTAAAAAGATTTGTCAGACAGTTTAGCAAGTTCTGTTTGCAAAACAAATAGATAATTCCTTAACTTTGAAATCTACCCAAAGATAAATACAGGTGATTCTTGTGAACCTAAATGCAGAAAGCTTTGGATGGAATCACAATTAATTTTCTCCCTTGAAATACACAGTAGTCAGAAGCTGCTTTTTAATCATCACTCTTTCTGTATTTTATATGAATACCAATGGGTTGTGCAATACTATTTTAAAAAACATTTAGAAGGAAAACTCATCACCGGTTGCACATTATTTTTTTTTTATAAATGTCATTCTACATTTATACAGGCAACTGCAGCAATCTATGCAAACCAGATTTGAATGGTTAGCAAAGCAGAGTATTTACAAACACCTTGGATACTTTAGCATTCACACTCTTTCTTCCTGCCACAGTGAATCTGAATTGGATACCACAGCTGCTGTCAGATCCAAACATGAGTGCATCCTTCAGCTGCCGCCCCCTACCAAGAACGCCAGGCAAAATCTGCCCATCTTTCATCCACATCTCCTACCCTGTTGCTCACAATTAGTTTTTTCAGTGGAAACAGAAAATCAAAGGAAACCAGAAGTACAGCTTCTTCCTCATTGCTGATGGGACATGGGAGCTGTCAGAAGCACAGACTGCACAAAATTCATCTGTAAAATGCTTCTACATCCCACCCAACTAATATTTGCATCACCCTCAGCTACCACCACTAGCATTTTAGCCGTAATATGTAATCAACAGAACCCATAGGGAGTTACTACATTTCAATGATTAGAACAGTGGGGTCAGCAACGTGGTGCACTAGGTTAATCCTCCGCCTGAGGCACTGGCATCCTATATGGGCGCCTGCTCTAGTCCCAGCTACTCCTCTTCCAGTCCAGCTCTCTGCTGTGGCCCAGGAAAGCAGTGGAGGATGGCTCCAGTGCTTGGGTCCCTGCACCTGCATGGGAGACCAGGAGGAAGCACCTGGCTCCTGGCTTCAGATCGGCGTAGCTCCAGCTGTTGCAGCCGTTTGGGGAGTGAACCAATCGAGGGAAAACCTTTCTCTCTGTCTCTCTCTCTCTCTCTCACTATCTGTAATTCTACCTGTCAAGTAAATAAGTTTAAAAAAAGAACAGTATCTCACATTTATTTGAAACATTTTCCCCATTGGCCTATAGCTAATTCTTCCCCATCCAATCCCCACCCCCCAAAGACCATGGTATCACATTATGACTCCACATTTATCTGTTAAGAACTAGAATATACGACAAAACTCTGTGTCCTGTGTTTCTTTCTACCAAGAAATCATAAAATTGTCCTTAGTAGTGAGAGATTAGCATGTTACATTATGCACCTCCTGGACCAATTTTAATCTAAACCTGAGCATGTTCAAAGGGACTTTTAATAACTACCTTTTCAGAACAACTCATTATTATAGATATTTTAATATCTCCTGTTGCCCATTTTCCCACCAGTAACAGGTAATAATAGAACCACGTGCACCAAGGTAGGATTTAATGAAACCTATGTTCATCCAAATGCATCTCTCATGGCTAAATAGGTAATACTGAAACACAAATATTTTTGTGTTTGGAGCAAATTCTCTGGAGAAGGGTACAGGCAATGCAAGTAATGAGTGACAGTTTCTTAAAGGTTAATATCTTCTTTAATCTATTTCTATAACAGAAAGGGAAAACACTGTATTAAGCATTGGATATGCTTTGGGGATTACAGAAACAATTTCAGCTATTATGTGTATGTTGGGCCATGGGGAAAACCAGGGATCCTATGCACACATTTTATTTTGTGGAAGACAGAAGTACCCAGAATATATTTTTTCTTTCTTATTAAAGAAATGCTATGGATGTGTGTGAGTGTGTGTACATGCGTGTAAAAAAGAAGAGAAATAAAACTGCCCTTAATACTGGACCAGGGACTGTGATTGTCACGTCAGGTAATGAAACCATTAAATGCATGGTATTAAGAAGAGACAAGATGCAATTAGCCAAGAAATTACTCTGATCTCAGTGACATTTTCAAAAAATCATAATACAATATACATCGGAAGACGTGATTGACAGCCTAATCCAGTTTTGATGGAACGTAGTGCACATACTGTGAGGAAAGCAGTGCGTGTCCAGATAAAGCTCACAGCTGTGAATCTCTGATATGTCCTTACAGTCTTGTCACCCAGGAAATTCCTCAGGTTTAAAAGATGATGAAAGTATCGACCATTAATGACAGGATCATCTCCTGCCCTGAAATAAAATGTACTAATCCCTTTTGCTAGGTCTATGAATTCCTAATATAAATTATATAAACTCTAGTAATTCATCTCTGTTAGCACAGTTGTGTTTGGAAATTGTACAGCAGTCTTTGCCCTGTTTGAAATGCTAGATGAAAGCAAGACATGTTCGTTTAAGCTGCAGCATAAAGTAATTTAACACAGGGGACAGAATAACTTCAGGATAATGAGAACTATAGTTGTAAAAAAAAAAAAAAAAGAAATGAAGTTTAAAAGTTCTAAGGTGGCTTGATGGATTTATGTTTCATCTTTACTAAAAGGCCAGAAATACAAATGTACAATTTTTAATCAAGTATAGGTCCCTTAACTTAGAATGGTTAAATAAGTGACATCCAATTACAGTTTATGGCTAATAAACAATTATATGGAATTAACAACTAATAATCAAATGCCTTAGAAATTTCAGAAAAATGGCATTAATAATCAGTTAATGTGAGATGAGTTTTGCCAGGATCATAATTGTATGTGAATATGTTAATGAAACATTGCAGCATAACCCACAAACATATTCTGCATCAGAGACAATGTAGATTATGAGATATCTACATATGAATACATGGCAAAAGGATAAATGAAGGATGCCTAATCTTTCAAAATCTACTATGATTCTTTTGTAGCAAAGCACCTAAGGGTAGTAATAGTGTTCTTAATGTATTTATAATCTGCTGAATTTATTTTTTTTATTTCCTGACATTTATCTTTTTTTTTTTTAAATTTGGACTCTGAGCATAAGCTACACTTGATAGCTATCAGTTTAATTCAAAGAAATGTATAGACTTTCTAAACTTTGTATTCTAAAATGTAACTTGGGAAAAAGGAAATATATACTAAAATGTAGTCACTTTAAAAAAAAAAAACTAGTTCTTATCTATGGGGAGAAAAATTAAATGATAAAAACACTACCATTACTCAAACATATTTTGATAACTACTCTTTGGAAATGCCTTCAGAATAATTGGCAGGTCACATAAATCCCTCCTATAATGATACCTGACTTTTAACAGCAACAAATACTTTCACTCTGTTTAGCTGCCTTATCATCTAGTATTCAAATGACTTTGTTATATTCTCTAAAACCAAAGCTATCTTCTATTGGTGAAGATTTACTACTATGGATAATCTTCAAAAGAATCTGAACAACGCTATTACTCATAACAGCCAAAAAGTAGACAAAATCCTAATGTCTGTCAACTGGAACTGATAAGTGGGTGAACAAAATGCAACTTATCCATACAATTGAATATTACTCAGCAGTAAAAATGAACCAGCTACTGATTCTGGTGCTACTACATTTACGCTGGGTGGGAAAAGTCCAACTCAAAGAACACATCTTACATTATTCTACTTACATGGAATGCCGAGGCAAGGAGGAATCTTCAATAGCAGAAATTAAATTAGAGGTTGCCGAGGAAAAGTAGTGGAAAGAGGGACTGACTCCAACTGGTGGAGACGTTTCTTTTCGAGGTAATTGAAAGTTGGATGTGGTGACTGCTGAACAACTTGCAAATTTACAAACATGCATTGAGCTGTATGTGTAAAATGTAGATATGCAAATTACTTATCAATAAAGTTGTTTTAAAGAGAAATAAAGATATTCAATATCATTTCTTTTTTAAAAGAAATAGCAAAAACAATTTAGAACATAAAGGGCAGATTATAAAAAAAGGCTTTATATGAAGCTAACATCATTAATTAAGGCTTCTTATGGTGACTGTGATGGAAATGGTATTAATTTGAAATAAAATCAGGTCTCAACCCAAGCAAAGAAACTAAACAATTTTCAAATAAGTTTAGGATCATATAGCTTAAGGAAAACAAAAACATTCTTTTTTTTTTTTTTACCAAAAGCCTGTCCATCTTGCCATGAAACTGTAGCAGGAATCATTAACATACACACACATCCTTCCTTCTTTCATCCATGAAAATGTACTTCCATAAAACATACTCCTAACTTCAGAGCTAACGGTATTCCCTATTCTGAGAGTCCTATAGGAAACAGAACAAGGGAGAACCAGTCCTTTTATGTCTGTCTAGAAAGTTATAATCAAAACCATTGTCGTTAGATCAAAAGCTAACAATGTACTTAAATTCCCACTACTTGCAGGGATTAAAGATACCCCACAGGTATGATGAGTTATATCTGACTCGAGCCCCTCAAACTTCACAGGTTTCAACAAACTTTAAATTTGAGCCAACCCACATTTTAGGAGGCTATAAGAAAAAGGGAAAAAACCTATATTACATTAGTTACTTGAAACCTTTAAATAACCTTTCAAAGGGTTGTAGAAAGATGTAATTAAAAGATAAGTTTATTTTGTTGCAAAAAATTCTTTAAATTCATACATAATTTTTCATTGCAGGAATCTTCCTGAACTTTATATGCTTGGATTTCAAAATTTTTTGCACCGGAGTAATCTTTTAATTCCATTTTCCATGTACTTTTTAAAGTTCCTCATGTGTACACAATACTGTCAGGTCATAAAATAGAACCAAATCAACTTTAAGTCATATGAAGGGGGAAGGATAACGGGTTGTGCTACATATGACTCACTTTTACAAAATTTTGCAATTTCACTGGTCTACATGGCTCTACCTTCATTCAAGATGGCTAGAACTATGGGTGTTAACATGCTCATGCTGGTCAAACTTATGAATGTTTAGAAGGTGTTCATTCTAGAATCATTATTTATATTTCAGTGTTTAATATTATTGGATCTTAAATCACATGGTAGTTTCTTTATATTGCAAGATCCAGCACCCTTTGAGAGGCAGACAAAAAGGAGGGTGGGGATGGGGAAAGGGAGCGCTTCCATCCACTGGTTCACTGTCCAAATATCCATAACAGCCAGGATTGGGTCAGGCCACAGCCAGAAGCCAGTATCAGTCCAGGTCTCCTGCATGGGCGGCAGGAACCCATCATTTGAGCCATCATTGTGGCCCCTTAAGGCTCTTCTACAGCAGGAAGCTGAAGTCAGGAGGCAGAGTGAGGTAACAAACCTAAGAGCGCCAATGAAAGACTTGGACATCTTAAGCGCTAAACTCCAAGATCTAGCATCTTTTAAAACCACCCTTGAGGGGCTGATGCTGTGGCACAGCGGGTTAACGCCCTGGCCTCGGAGGAAGCTCCTGGCTCCTGGCTTTGGATTGGCACAGTTCTGGCCGTTGCAGCCATATGAGGAGTGAACCAGCAGATGCAAGACGTCTCTCTCTGTCTCTACCTCTCTCTGTAACTCTGTCTTTCAAATAAATAAAATAAATCTTAAAAAAAAAAAAAAACCCTGAATTGTGTTTGCAATTCTTGAGGCAACTTTTGTTGTAGTTTGAAATAACACCTTCTATTAAAACAAACCATAAATATCTTCAAGTTGTTAACAAGTTTAAATAGCAAAGAGAAAGAAGAAACATTTCCTATTCAGAGTAAAGAAAAAAATGTAGCCACAAAATAAAATAAAGTAAAATTATTGTTAAACTCCTGGTAACCAACCCCATAATTTTACTTCACTTGCTTATTTACAAACATTGATCATACAGCAGAGACTCTGAAAATGGATTAAAATGCTTTTCTTTCACCTTAACTTTGGAATAAAGTTACCAGGCACCTTGGTAAGGAGAAAAAAGTATATGTAATTTTCCAAATTTTTCTTATATGGCATCTTATCAGTTTAGAAAATCAATTGTACTTTATGTATAACTAAGAATGATTGTGTCTTTATTTAACATAACTCAAGATCATCTACCTAAATTGTTTCCAATTGCCTTATATTATCCAGACTTTAATCTATAAGAGCACCAATCACTGGAATTTAGATTATTTTTTCCTAAAAATATAATCTTTTGGGTATTTTGTGTTATTTAGAGAAATACAGTATAACTTTAAAAAATGATGCCAATTTTAAATGGGTCAAAAAATAAACAAATATGCCGAAAATTATATGTTAAGATGCATAAAGATAGCACTTCCCTTTGAGAATTTTTTCTGGGGTTTTACCAATTTGTCATTTATATTCCACTTCTGGGCAATCAGCTACAATTTTGGCATTGTGTTCTAAGGCAGAAAACTCTATACTGAAAAGGAAAACAACTCACCACTGACCACTCAGAGTCTGAGGTTACATAAAGAAAAAAGAATAAATGTTTCAGGACCATTAACATCTCTAATTTTAAATCTGAGTGCCTTTCTGCCGTGTACCGATCATGAAATGTCTGTTTAAAACACAGCACTCTAAACAAAAAACATTACATTCTTACTTGTACTGCCATTAGACTTTAATGATTAACTTGACATTTCCCTTTTAGTGTAAAAATTCATTTATGAAAGATACTTTCACAAGCAAAGACCAACTCTGTTTCACTGTGCCACAGGCAGACCAGGACTGCAAGAAGAAATGAATAAAATATGGAGAAATCTTTTGAAATATGTTTTAATTTCTACAATATGTTCAGAATTCATAGAAGATTTAACTTTTTTCTGCATGTATCAGAAACAAAGGCATATAAAATAATCCTTAAGGTTGTAAGCAAACAAATATACCACTGGTGTTTCATTCTGAAGAGTTAGAGCACACAAATGCCATTCCTGGGACCTAGTTTAATATTTAAGGGGGGAAATAATCCAGCATATAACTGAATTGATATTTGAATGGAGGGGAGGAAAAAAACAAAGGAAAGGCGAGAAAGAGGGAGGAAGGGAAAGAGAGCAGAGAGAGGAAGGAAGAGACTCTTCAGCAACCAATACACTTCATCACTATTTTGATGACCAAAAGTATACAATACCTATTTTCTAAAGTATTTATATAGAGATAAATCTTCCTACGTTAATGCTTTAAAAAAAAAAAAACTTGTATCAACTCTAAAAGCATCATGCAATTAATATAAGTCAAAGGAACCGAAAATTAATTTAAGTGCTACTTATCATGTAATTAAGGGAGAGTAGTGGGAACTCTCACATAAAGAGAATTGCTTCTGAATTTTCTGAGCAAGCCGATTTTTGTTTTCCACTTAAAGCAAATGTTAAATTTTTTTTCTGTCAAAATCCTAAATAGCTTTTTGACAGGTTTGTTATGGTTAATTAATTACTTTCATTTGCACTAAGTTGTATACTTGAAGATGAATAGTGCATGGTAACAAGGCCAGCCTCTGCGAGGCAGACCTTTGGCGGTCCATGCAGTCTGCTGCCTCATTACAGAACTAGCTATCTGCAGGAAGCCTGACTTTGAAAGGTACAGCACATCCCATAACACCCTCCCCTAACTGAGATGATTGTAGCTTCTTCCGAAAAGTGATGATTAGGAGAGAGAAAAGCAAAACGCAATGCTGTATGAATATTTCATGTAAATGAAAGCAGGCACTTAGCAACCTGCATCTTGATTGATGCTGGAGTGCCTCAGACGTCTTGACATTGAAGGCTTCCGACTCCCTTCACTCGGTGCCTGCTTCAAGAGCTGCAGTTAACACTGGAATACGACCATATTTAGCTGAAGGGCTCTTTATTACCAGCTGATAGTCAATAAGACCGCGGGCCTCGGGTTAGCATAAGTGAATTCTAGATAAGAGGGACTTCCGAGGGAACCCTAAATGAGATGTGAGCGTTCCATTTCATTTTGGGTTTTACGTTTCCTTTCACTGAAGCATAATTGTTTACTTCATGTTTAACTCCTTCAAGAGATAGGGGAGGGACTCGGATTGTTCTGCTGAAAGCAGCCCAATAAAGAAAACTGGAACAGAGTCAAGATGGACACACAAGATCTCCACATCCTTTTATGAAAAAAAAAAAAAAAAAAAAAAAAAAAAAAAAAAAAAAAACAGTGGTAAATAAGGAGAGAGCCTTTGTCCTAGAGGATTTAAAAAAACAATTAACTTGGAGATAAGGAGCCTTTTTCTCAGTTTGTGCAATAATCCACCAGTCCCCAGCCTGCTCTCCATATACCCACGTTTTACCACTTAAGAAATTCAAACAACAGAATAATTTCCAAAGGCAAATCCAGGCTAGTTGAGTGCAAAGCTTCAGAAAGGCAGTTCTGTGGCCCAGATGAGAAGGACAGCAGTGACAGTTTCGCTGACATCACAACCCACTCCACCCACAGAGACGTGGGTCCCTTTTCCTGCAGAAAATGCTCAGGGAACCACCATTTGCACGAGTCAGGATGTCGGCCTCTACTGGCTCTTTACAAGTCATCCGTCATTCAAGGGTACAAAAAGTCTCCATGAGCTATGAGCACCAGAGAGCTTCCTGTCTGTGGCTCACCCAGAGGAACATTCTGGCCATATCCCCACATACCAGATGTTCCCACTGTCAGAAGCTGCTTCTCTTTTGGGAGAGCCACCTAAGGAGGAAAAGAAAAGGAAGGAAGAAAGTCGAGAAGTGGCTTACTTAGAAGGCTCACTTAGAAACTTCCCCTTGTATTTACGAATTCTGCAAATGGCCAGGCCCCACAAGACCCAATGCAGTGTTTGCTCCCTTCCCAAAGCCCCTTCTCTTTTGACTCCCGCTCAGAGACTCTTGGAGCTTCATTCAGGGCAAAGTTAATATTTCACATGAGAATAAAATAAAACTGAGGTGGACAAAAACATACACATATGGAATGGAAGACTTGTCAAACTTTGTTTTAAATCTTTGTCAAACAAATTGTTAAGAATTAGGTACACTTTTAAATAAAAAAAAAAAGAAGACAGGACTTGATATGCTTTTGAGTCTGCTCAGATCTGCATCAATGAATCACATAATTATAAAACACTCTTCAAAATCACTCAGTCCAGGCTCCTGATCAAATTAATCAAAGAAAACAACTTGCTCAAAATCACACACTTAAGAAATAACAAAAGCAATAGGTCTCATGATTTTCAATATTCAATATTAATTTATAAACTATCACAAACTTGTACATACTAATAGGGTAGCATGTGATGTTATGATCCATGTATACAGAGTGTAATGTTCAAATCAGGGTACACATATCTAATTCTTCAAACATGTATTAATTTTTAATTAATTTCATGTCTCCTATACCTAGCAGTATACTGGACTCTTCTTAACGTTTTTGCTCAAAGCATGAATCCATAGGTAGCTATTCCCTTCAACAATAACAATATGTCATGTAATCTACCCAAAATTACAAAGCACTTTCACATTAATTATCCAATTCAGCCCACCCGAAAATCTTAGAAAGCAAGCATTTCCTATACTTTAGAGAGGAAGAAATCCAATCTTTCCTTAAATGTGAATTAAACAGACTGAGCCTTGCCTTAGGTATTAGGAACGATAGAGCAGAGTCGCATATTCGCATTATCTGGCTCCAAGGTCATTGCTCATTATCCCCCATGCATTATTTAATAAATATTTATTAGATACCTACTATGTGCCAGCTTCTGACTCAATCCCTAGGCCACATATTACCATGTAAAGACCTGTCAATGTTTTTCCTACAATGGAATGCAATCTTCCCACATTCATCCCATCAAGTTTTGCCTATTAGCTGGCTGAAGATACTGTTTAGGAGCTGACCTTACGCTTGCTTCATTTTTATCTCCTATTCCACCTCTCCCTTTCACAGATGCCCCATATGCCATGCATATGGCTTCCAAGTGAGTTCTTTATGTAAAACTCTAGATACAAAGATGCATTGACTTTTCAAATGGCATTAGTATTAGAAGGCAGAACAAAGAAAGCCTGCAGTCCTGTGGGCTTTTAGTGAGTTACAAAGCCTGACAGGAACACGTGCAGCACTCAGGGCCATGGCAAGCAGTTGTGAAAACACTGCACGCAGCACTTGGGAAATGACAAGCTGTGGATCCCGAATGCTACTGTTATTATTATTAAAATTAAACAGATATTTAATCTAATATTCCATAGACAGAAAGGGAGTGTAAACTGAGGCTTATGTCATACTGCACTCACCCTAATAGTTTAATTAACTTTCCATACACCCAATGACGCCAGCTGTGGTGTACGTGGAGGCCATGCTCTGCCTGGGCAAGTGTGGTCCCTAGGAGCCAGAGGAGAGCAGCAGCCCTTGATGCCACTGGTAGATATTTATGAAATAAATGCTCTGAATTTTATCGTAGTGGTATAGATCAATTTTCAGGACATAGTCCTTAACAGTGTATTCGGAGGCTAGGTACAAAACCAATTTTATCTGCTTCAGTGATGTGTGAACTGTATGAGAAAAGACATCTCCCAACTCTGATAGCTTATCTTCCCTGGTGACCATTTATGCATGCTCTTGTAAATATACATATTTTACAAGGGAAGGGAGGGGGAGAGAATGCTCTTTAAACTCTCCTTTGAGATGACCTTGAAGTAGGAGCATTTGAATCTTCCAGGAAATTAGCAGCCAAGTGTATTTCGATAATGACGGGTGGGTGGGAAGTGCCACTCAGAGAACGGGCTATCTCCCGGGTAGCGGGCTCTTGACCAGCAGGTCTCTCCCACTAAGGCAGTTTCTTCCAGGAGGCAGAGACAAGCAGAGCTGCTGGGTTCTGCAGGCCAAGCCCTTCAGGTACAGAGGCTATTACAAAGGTAGTAAGAACAAAAATGCTGTTGATTTGCTGTTTTCTCAGGCGTGTGAGTCTAATGAACATGAGGAGAGAAATGACAACAACCTTCCAAGCCAACGTGCAGGTCATCTGCTGCTCTCACACACCAACAGCGTAGCAGGCTAACAGCAGCAGTAAGTCACCCTTGCTTCACGTTGCTTCTACCAAGACTATGGAGTCCATATGTAAGCCAGACTGAGTGAAATGTGTTTTCCCTTCTTTTCTGCTTCCAAGCTGGTTGGGTGCAGAGTGCCACTTTAAATTCCACTCACTTTCCCTTCACAGCCATTTCCATGATATACGTGGGAGGAGTGACTTCACTCATTCACCAACACTTGAGCCCAAATATGAGCAAACAGATCCCATGTGCATTGCCACATACCTTCAAATAAGAACCTCTTTGCTGTGTAGACCAGAAGGGGGTGAATTTTTGTAGGGATAGATCAATATTTTAGACCTCGGGGGCCTTATGGTGCCTGTGGTAACTACTCCACACTGCTGGCATAGTATATAAGTAGCCACGAAAGACACACAAATGAATGAATGTGGCTGTGTTTCAAGAAGACTACTTGTGAACACTGAAATTTGAATTTCATGTAATTTCCCTATTTCACAAAATGTGATTATTGGGGGTGGGGGAGGGAGGCAGTTCCAACCAGTTAAAAATGGTTGAAAACCATTCTTAGTTTGTGGGCCATCCAAAATAGACAGTGAGTGGGACTGGGCCCATGGGCTGTAATTTTCCTGCTCGGAGAAAGCATGCAGTCTCAGAATCACACATGCTACCTGCCTTCGCCTATTAAAGATGATTTATACAGGCATTTTTTTTCCCTAAAGCTTCTGTTCCATTTTGCAATTATAACCTAATTTAACTTTCATAATACCCTAAGAGGCAAGCAGTAAGGACAAAGCATCTACCCTAGTTGATGGTGAATCCCGTCTGTGTGAGACACCAGGCACTGTAAGTGACACGGCCAAAAAGAAAATGAGGACTTCCGCTGGATACAGTGAATCCACGAAGATTTGTTATCTCATATAGTTCTGGGTATTATTGCACTCATAATCACTGGGCAGTATAACCCAATCTTTGTGTGCCTTAACAATCACATCCACCTTCCTCCTCAGTCAAAACAAAGTACTCCAATAGGAATGTTATGTGCATGAGAGGTGATGGATATGCCAATTATGCTGCTGTGATCACTACATATTGAATACATCTACTGAAATGCCACACTACATCCCAAAAGTATATACCACTAAAAATAAATATAGGAAGTAAATGTAACATTATTTTCTCCATCTGAAGATGGTGGAGTCCATCATAATCAATATAGCTGTGTGGGAGATTGGGGAGAGGCATACTGGGAGAGGTAGCTGTTGTGGCTCTTACATCCTGCCGCAAAAGCAATACTGTGCTATGGTATCAGAGACACTTGGCTTTGAATCTTGGTACCTTTGGGCCCATTTACCTTGGTAAGCTCTGATGCCCTAGAAATAGAAGACAGTGCTTAATTCATAGGATTTGTGCATGTGAGTGTGTGTGTGTGTGTGTGTGTGAAATTAAGCACCCCTAAAGCCTGGCTCTCGCCAGCTGCTCAGTATGTCTCTATACTCATATCCTTTTCCAAGGCATCCTCAAAATACAAAGGAAAGGCAATCATCAGTTGATGCCTTGACATCTTTGCTTACTTTTTTCTGATGTAGCTCAACCCTATACTGCTCTAAGTCTAAGAAGACATTTTTTCCTATTTATTCTCATACAGCCCATAAAAGAAATCCTGGTTTAATGGGAGTTCATTTCTTCTTTTAAATGCCCAGGATTTAAAAAAAAAAAAATGGAGAAGAGGCCCTCGCCCATACCCCAGCAGCCTAGCTGGGAGATATTATCCTGCCTGGAAAATGGTTCTACATAGAAAATATAGAAGTGAGAAGATTGACTGAGGGAAAACGTCAGCAAACAAGTGATGAGAACTGCAAATGGCATAGAGACTCCAAAAACCAGTGGACAGAGAGAAACAAAGCATGCCATTCACCACTGCCACTGCCTGCGGCCACTGACAACCAGTCTTATCCTGACTTCCCGGCTGGGGGATGTCACCTTACTGGGAAAAGCACTCTATATATAAAATATCAGAACCGGGAGACTGACTCGGGGGAAAAAACTCAGTGAGGAAGTGGTGAGATCTGCAAACAACACAGAGACTCTGAAGCCCAGTAGAGTGAGAGGAACAAAACACACTGCCCACTGCACTGGTGTTGCCCACGGCTCGCTCCCTAGGGATGTCATCTTGTTGGGACAGGTTGAAGAAAGCATCACAACTCCTGCCACTACTGCAAATGGGCAGCCCTAACTATGGGAGAATTCCACAGTCCTCACTGATGTTCAATCAAGTCTAAAGGGTCAGCTGGGGTCTGAACAATGACTTTGCTCCAAAGAGGGAATCCACACTGTCTCGCTCTGCCCCCAAAGTGCCAGATCCAAATTGCTGCTGAGAAGCCACCAAATGCCACCTATCTTATGGGAGAGCATGCAGCCCTGTACTACCCAGAGATAACAAGGGCACTTTCCTGGGCAGAGAGCAGGCCCCTGTGAATCCTGAAGCTCTGAGCTGCACAAGCCCTGGAGCTACACTTGCTTGCTCTATGACAGCTAGCAGTAGCCCATGCACAATGTCAGAGGGCAAGACCCAAGGAAGTCCCCTCTATAGCTCTTACCACAGGGTGCTGAGAGGTCAGAGCACAAGCCCCAGCATCACCCCTGTACATGCTGTGGGAACTGAGGGCAGTCCCCTCTGTGCCCTGCAACTCCAAAACTGTTGTTACTGGTTCTATAATCCCTCGAGTAACCCAAATTCACCTGTGAGACATAGAGGACCATACATTCATTCCTTGGCTTAGGAATGTAATGGTCCATCCACAACCCCCAGAATAACTGGCATCACTCTAGGAGTCCTGGATAAGGACTTCACTGTATCCTGCAACTCTAGAACTGTTACTGTTAGTAGTGCTATATTCCTCAGTCATTGGAACATATCCTACAGGATACAGGAGAAAGCCTACCTGCATTCCAGTGCTCCAGACCCACACCTGCCAGTGGACAATCCTCTGTATAACCTGTATTCACCTTGTGGGACTGGGGCAAGGCATCCCCTTAACATTTCCTAATGCTTAGACTTGGGATCTTGATGCTGTAATGTTGGGTCTTAGTCCACCCGTACAAGGATGGACTGGGTCCGAGGAAAGGTAAGTGTGCCGCTCGCCCGTTCCCCAGCCTCCTGGTCCCGGAGACAATCAGACGCAGCGGGGAGCCAAGTCTAGCAAGGACTCAGTCACCTTTTGTATAATAATACCTTTTATAACACAAAACTGCAGAGTCATTGGGGCAGGGCTAAGGACCAACCAATCACTTAAAAAATCACCTTATGGGGGGATTTCTATAGGACTAGCCCTATGTCTATACACTTGTTACTGGTTTTGTTACCTCCCCTGATGTTGCACAGCCAGTTAGTTTTAGTGGTAAACAACTTTGGATTCCGCCCATCTTACTTCCTCTGGGCGCCATCTTACTTGGCTCCGCGTGGCTTCGTTCCGCGCAGCTCGGGCGGGGGCACCCTGGAGCAGCTGCGCATGCGGAGCCCCCGGGCCGGGCCTGGCCTGGCCTGGCCGCGCTCATGCCCCACAGATTCCCCCTTTTTGTTTTAGCACGCGATCCCTGTCTTAGGTTGCCCCCAGCCGTCCTTGCCCTTACCCGTCATTGGTAACCCAGGCAGCTTGGCCATGAGCCCTGTCTTAGGTTGGTGCAGGACGCTGGGTGCTTTACCCGTCTTGGGGTGTCGCGTGACTTGTAATTACGGAGTGGGGTGAGCTTTCTCCACCGCCTGTCTTAGGTTGTTCCGGTCCATCCGGAATCTTACCCGTCATTGGCAATGTGGAGAGCACCGGGGGCGCTTCCCCAGTTCAGGGGATCATAGCCCTCTGTGGCTAGCGGCCTCTGGTAATGAACCTCAACCTGTCTTACCCTTGTTGCCTCTATGCGCTGTTGTATAAACTGTATAAGCCTATTCATTATACATGGGCCAATAGCAAGGATTAAAAGCAGGGCAAGAAGCAGTCCAAGAAGAGAGAAGAGGTAGGGAAAGAGTCCATTAAGGCTCGTCCAAAAGAGGCTTTCTTGGAGTTTTCTTTATCTTTTTCTGGTCCTCCTGAAGTGTTTTGATGATCTCGTTTGGGTCATCGAATCCCCCGTCACTGGGCCAGGCACTTCAGGATCACAGCAAAGAGTAGTGTCCACATCATCGCCTGCCTTTCGATTTTGATCTCCATCCATTTCTGAAAGAGGAAAGACAAGGGGATCTCCCTCAGGGGCAAACTGCTCCCTGGGTGGGTTGTTACTTGCATCAGGCATAGGCCTGATATTTTTGGCCAGTATTTAAATTGGAGTTAACTCCCCTATGGGGAATACGCAGCCAAATCCTCTTCCCAACTGAATCAGTGGGTCAGGCCCTCTCCAGAGTTGGGTGAGAGGGTCTCTCCATCTAACGAGCATCTGAGGTTTAGGGGTTAAATGTCCCCAATGTTTTTGGAACCCTGACTCCCTTGACTCTTTTGAAAAATTTAAAATATTGATAGTAAACAAGGCCTTATGTAACTGTAGATGGGGGGTAGCCACTCCCCCTTTTTGTTTTAATAACTGTTTTTTGAGGCAGTGATGGTTTTTTTCCACCATACCCTGTTTCTGTGGGTTGTGAGGAATTTTAGTAGAGTGTTGAATCATTTTACATCTTGGTAGTACTTTTAAACATCCCAATTGGTTATTATCTCTGTAAGATGAGAGATATATCTTTTGATATCTCCAGGGGCCCTTTTGAAGATACCAAAAGTTTAGAGAATTTAGAACTTTGATTTTTAGAAAGTTTGTTAAAGGTGCCAAGAGAACTTAGAGTATCTGGTTAGAATCCTGAAATGATAACCCTTCATTAGACAGGTTGAGTTTAACACTTTTAGAGCAGATCTAATCATAAAGGTATTTAGTAATGCTTTTTATCAATTTGAATTTAACAGAGACAGTAGAGTACACAACAGATTACCTTGACAGAACATGAATTTTATGTTTTTTTGTTATTGAATAAACCAGAAATAAACACCTTGAACATAAGAGTTAGTACACAAAATTCGCACATAACTCAGAACTATTTAACAGAGCTAAAAAGGACCTAACTTTAGAAATGGCAGAGTAACCCATTAAGCAGACACTGTTAAAATAGACGTTACAGTTTTTGCAAAAACAGATTTTAAGATTTACGATTGAGACCATTTTTAGATATTTGTCAACATTAGTATACATTTTTTTACTTTAACTTTAGGTCAATGTAATTTTGGCATTAGCACATAACTTAAAGAAAACTCTGTAAACAATTTTAAAGTTGTAAACCTTTTAAAACCTTTTATGACTTGCTCACACCTTCTGAAACTTTATACCTGTAGTTACTTTTACATAGTCTTGAATTGTCATGTATGGACAATCTATGACAATACATGTTAACAAACTCAAAAAGTTTCTCTTATTGAATTTAAGATGTGAAAAGTACACAATACATAAGACACTGAATTATTAATGAATACCACACCATTAACTCCTCCTGGACAGCAAACATGGACACTAGCACATGCTAACTTTGAAAAGATCTTCATCATTAAGAGAAACATGTTTAAAGCATAAAACTGAGCAAGTGAGCTACCAAGCAAACCGAAGGGCTTTTGCGTTAACTTAATTTTCTGAACCAATCTGTATTGGCTTACTTTAGTTAACAATATAAGGGCTTGTATACACAGAATTTACTCTCATTTTTATAAGACCACTCTAGCTGGAAAGCAAAAACATGAATACAACATAGGTTTTACATTATTTACAACATTTTAATACACTTTGTATAATTTGAATTGACTCAAACAGTTGTTACTTTAACAAATTTAGAGTCCCATCCTTTGAGAGTTCCAGGGATCCTACTGGAAGTCCCAAAGTTGGTATACTCCATTTGAGAATTTAAACTGTTAGAGTCAACCGCTTAGCCAAAAACTAGTACGCATAACCTGAGTATTTTAACCAAGGCTGTGGGGTAGATCTGATCAGAGTTAGGTAATCACTCAAACATTAAAGACAGACAAATCCAATGAAACACGAAACCTTTAAGACACGTGCAAACTCTTAGATAACCAAGCACCTTAAAAGGGGGTACCCTCTGAATCTTACTAGGAGCCACCGTGAATCCTCCCTCTGTGAGTGTTGTAAGGACCTGGGTTAAAAGGCCCTCCAGGAGGGCAGGATCTTTGTGTCCAAGGATGATGTCATCCATATAGGCATAGGCGAGGGAAACATCTGAACTTAATATGGGCTCCAAAAGTGTGGCCAGGTACTGTTGGCAGAACGCTGGACTATTAGCCATCCCTTGTGGTAATACTGTCCACTCATACCGTTGATCGGGTCGAGAAAAATTAAGGGAGGGGACGGAAAAGGCAAATTTCTCACAGTCATCCGGGTGCAATGGGATAGAAAAGAAACAATCCTTAATATCTATTACAGCCAGAGTATACTCTGAGGGTATGGCGGGGGTCCAGGGCATGCCTCTCAAGGGGGTGCCCACCAATTTCATCCTTTCATTTATTTTACGAAGGTCCTGAAGCATGCGCCAGGCCCCAGACGCCTTTTGGATAACAAACACTGGTGTGTTCCAGGGGCTCATGGAAGGACGTAAATGTCCAAGGGTCATCTGTTCCTCCACCAGAAGGCGGAGCGCCGTGAGTTTAGGTTGAGTTAATGGCCACTGCTCCACCCAGATGGGATTTCCCGGCCTCCACCTTATAGGTGGCACCCGGGGGGCAGTGGCCTTTAGGATTGGGGGTATACTCGAGTGGGTCCCTTGGGTTCCTTACGATTGGTGAGACAATCCTTTTGCTTGACCCCTTCCATGCCCCCGCCGTGGCCCTGAGCCTCTCCTTCCTCTGGAATACCCTCATAAAAGGTCTGGTGATCTGTGGTAACCACAGCATCCATTTGCCCTAGCATATCCTGTCCCAATAAATTAACTGTGAGGTTTTTTGCTACCAGGGGCCGTATTTTTCCCTGTTCTCCATCAGGACCGACCCATTTCATGAGGGCAACTGTTTCCTTAGATTGAGAATTGCCCCCCACTCCCAATATTGATGGCCCATCCGCCAGCTCCCAAGTGGGTGGCACCTCCTCTTCCCGGAGTACCGTCCTATCCGCCCCAGTGTCGATTAGGCAGTGAAACCTTTTTCCACCTATGACAACACTCATTTTGGGACGGAGCCCCTCCATAAGGGGGGCAGTCCAGTGGGCTTGGATTGTTCTAGTACGGGTTACCCCAGGTTTCCCCTTGGATGGGGTTCCTCCTTGAGTTAACGGGGCTGGAGGATGCCCCCCCTCTAGTTTAAAGGCTTCCCTTCTATATTAAATTTGGACCTGCATTCCTTTTTCCAATGATATCCCTTCCTGCACCTAGGGCAGGGGGTATGGGGCGGCTTTGACCCTCCTGGTCTGTTAGTCAAGGAGGCTTGAGGGCACTCCCGTTTAAAATGCCCCTCTTGCCCACACTTGAAGCAGGCTCCCTGAGTGGCCTGTCCGAGTGACTTAGAACTTTGGGTGGCCAGAGCCTGAGTAATAGCCTCTGTCATTGCCGATGTCTGGGCTGAGAGGGCCTGGGTCATGGCCGTCGTCTGAGCCTGTAGGGTCATGGCCAGGGATTGATTTTGATGCTGTTGCGTACCTACATCCTGCGAGGCCACTATCCATCGACTTATCGACGCTTCCCTTAGGCCAACACAGGCCGTCCTATGATCAGCATTCATTCCTTCCCAGACGAGCATCTTAACAAACTGATCCCGAAGGTCCCCAGCTGGCAACTTACGACGGAGACTGTGTTCGACCCTAGCTACAAAATCTGGCAATGACTCTCCTGGCTTTTGTCGCACCCCCGCGATGGGCGATTCGGTGGGCCCCTCATCCAGCTTGTACCAAGCATTAAGTCCTGCCTGCCTCACTTGTTCACGGTACGGAGCAGGTAGCACAGCTTGCTGGATCCCCGTAGAGAATAGTTCCCCCGTCCCAGCCAGCATAGCATATGTAATAGGGATAGCTGGCTGGGCTGCTGGGTTAGCTTCGGCTCTCACCCAGCACTCCTCCTTAAAGAAGGCGCACCACTTTATGAACTGGAAACTTGCGAGGACTGCCTTGGCCACGTCCAACCAGTCCTTGGGGACGCATGGGTGATAAGCTATATCTTGCAGCAGGGTTTGGGCCCAGGGGGAATTTGGCCCGTCTTCCACCACTGCCTTGAGAAGCTCCTTTAAGTCCTTCGCTTCCCAGAGATACCACTCCAGAGCTCTGTTGCCGCCTGGAGCTAAATTAACAGGGTAGGCCTGAGGCAGCAGGTTCCCTGGCCCAGAGTTCACTTCCCTATGCTGCTTTATGTCCACCGGATAAGCTTTCGCAAAGGTCGCCTCATTTCTCCTCTCCCCTCCTGGGCAATCATAAGTGCCCCGATCACAAAGCTCCCTCCGTGGCTCTACATAGGGGGAGGCCGCCTCTGCCCCGGGGAGGTATGGGGGTGGTCCCGGCCCTTCTAGGGTGGATGGGCTAGACGGGACGATTTTTACTTTCGTTTTTACCTCAACAGTTCGTGCCTCCACAGGCTCTCTGCATTCCTGATCAAACTTAGCCCATTTTCTCTCCCCGCCATCTTCCTCTGAGGCTTTAGGCTCTCCCAAGTCCTGCACTTCCTCTTTCTCCCTCTCGCCCTCCGAAGCTAGGGTTATAGCGTCTGGGTGGAAGGATGCTTTAAGGGCAGTATCAAAGTGTCTCTCCCTCTTAAGGGTGAGTTTTTCCACCCATGACCAAGTGTTCCAAGAAAAGAGATTGGCCGTCTGAATCCAAAGGGCCAAGGTTATGACAGCTACCCAGACACTTTTTAACATATAGCGTAAGGCCTTTAAGGCCAGGTCCTTTTGGGACGAAACTGCATAAACCATACTAAGGTTTTCACTTACCCTGAGAGACCGCTTAGCCTCGGCCGAAAAGTAACTGTTCATGCCGCACGTTGGGCGCCAGATGTTGGGTCTTAGTCCACCCGTACAAGGATGGACTGGGTCCGAGGAAAGGTAAGTGTGCCGCTCGCCCGTTCCCCAGCCTCCTGGTCCCGGAGACAATCAGACGCAGCGGGGAGCCAAGTCTAGCAAGGACTCAGTCACCTTTTGTATAATAATACCTTTTATAACACAAAACTGCAGAGTCATTGGGGCAGGGCTAAGGACCAACCAATCACTTAAAAAATCACCTTATGGGGGGATTTCTATAGGACTAGCCCTATGTCTATACACTTGTTACTGGTTTTGTTACCTCCCCTGATGTTGCACAGCCAGTTAGTTTTAGTGGTAAACAACTTTGGATTCCGCCCATCTTACTTCCTCTGGGCGCCATCTTACTTGGCTCCGCGTGGCTTCGTTCCGCGCAGCTCGGGCGGGGGCACCCTGGAGCAGCTGCGCATGCGGAGCCCCCGGGCCGGGCCTGGCCTGGCCTGGCCGCGCTCATGCCCCACACTGTAAGTCCAAACATGCACACACAGCATGACCTTGGAAAGGTCCCATACACATCATATTCTGAAAGTCATAAGTATTGGTACCACAAGCCCAGTATCTCTCAGGATTTCCTGGTGGAACAAATTGTCCTAATGACAGTGAGAAAAACATCAAATCACACATAAAGCAAAACCAATTAGACTAACATCAAACTTCTCAGCAAGGACCCTACAAGGCCAGGTCTTCAAAGAAAAAAACTTTCAAATGATAATATTACATCCAAAAAAAGTCATGCTTTACAAGACCCCTACCTTACACCTTATACAAAAATCCACTCAACATGGATCAAAGAACTAGAGATATGCCACGACACCATGAAACTAATTAAGAGCATAGGGGAAACCCTTCAAGATACTGGAACAGGCGAAGAATTCCTGGAGAAGACCCCAGAGGCACGGGTAATCAAAGATAAAATAAACAAATGGGATTACCTCAAATTGAAAAGTTTCTTTACAGCAAAGGAAACAGTCAGGAAAGTGAAGAGGCAACCAACACAATGGGAGACGTTATTGGCAAACTACACAACAGATAAAGGTTAACAACTAGAATCTATAAAATGATCAAGAAACACCACAGAATCAAAATAAACAACCCAATAAAAAGATGGGCCAAGGACCTTAACAGACAACGAGGAAATCCAAATGGCCAAAAAACACATGAAAAAATGCTCAGGATCCCTAGCCATCAGGGAAATGCAGATCAAAACCACAATGAGATTTCACCTCACTCCGGTTAGATTGGCTTACATACAGAAATCAACCAACAACAGATGCTGGCGAGGATATGGGAAAAAGGGACACTAATCCACTGTTGGTGGGAATGCAAACTGGTAAAGCCACTATGGAAGACAGTTTGGAGAGTCCTCAGAAACCTGAATATAGCCCTACCACACGACCCAGCCATCCCACTCCTTGGAATTTACCCAAATGGAATTAAAGGGGAGAAAAAAAGAGTCATTTGCACCTCAATATTTGTTGCAGCTCAATTCACAATAGCTAAGACATGGAATCAACCTAAATGTCCATCAACGGATGACTGGATAAAGAAATTATGGGATATGTACTCTATGGAACACTATACAGCAGTAAAAAACAGTGAAATCCGGGCATTTACAACAAAATGGAGGAATCTGGAAAATATCATGCTGAGTGAAATAAGCCAGTCCAAAGGGGACAAATATCATATGTTCTCCCTGATCAATGGCAACTAAACAAGCATCTAAAATGATACCCAATGAAGTGAAATGGACACTATGAGAGACAATGACATAATCAGCCCTTGTCTAGACTGTTGAGGAACAACTTACTATTTTATTCCTTTTAGTATTTTGTTGTTGTTGTTGTTGTTGTTGTTGCTCTGTTTGTTCTACTTAATACCACTGGTTGAACTCTGTAATCAATACACAATCATTCTTAGGCGTTTAAAAAAAATCATGCTTTAGAAGTGAAGGAAAAATAAAGTGTTTCCAAGACGAAAATTTAGCTAATTCATTTCTACCAGACCAGCCTTATAAGAAATCCTAGAAGGAGTCCTACATTAAAAGTCATGAAAACCAGGGCTGGCACTGTAGCTGGGAAAGCAGTAGAGGATGGCCCAAGTCCTTGGGCTCCTGCACCCATGTGGGAGACCTGGAAGAAGCTCCTGGCTCCCAGCTTCAGTTCAGCGAGGCTCCAGCTGTTGCAGCCATCTGGGGATTGAACCAGAGAATGGAAAACCACTCTTTGTCTCTGCCTCTGCCTCTCTGAAACTCTGTCTTTCAAATAAATAAATATTTTTTTTAAAAGTCATGAAAACACATGATAGCACCAAATTCACTAGAGAAGCATATTCAATCAATAATCAATCAACAAAAATGATAGAATTTAGTTCTTGTCTATCAATATTAACTTTGACACTGTGGTGTACTGGATTAAATTATTGCCTGCAATACCAGCATCCCATTAGAGCCCCTGGATCAAGTCCCAGCTGCTTCATTTCTAAATCAGCTCCCTGCTAATCTGTGTGGGAAAGCAGCAGAAGATGGCCCAAGTGCTTGGACCCCTGCCACCCACGAAGGAGACCTTGTTGGAGTTCTAGGCTCCAGGCTTTAGCCTGGCCCAGCTCCAGCCATTGTGGCCATTTGAGGAATGAACCAGTGAATGGAGAATCAAGTGCTCTCGCACGCACGCATGCTCTCTCTCTTTCTCTCTCTCTCCCTCATTCTCTCTCTCTTTCTCATTCTTTCTCTCTTCCTTCCTCCTTCCCTTTTACTGTAACTCTGCCTTTCAAATAAATAAATCTTTTAAAAATATTGATTTTGAATATCAGTGGATTAAATTCCCCCGTAAAAAAAATACAAGTGGCTAAATAAATTTTAAAAAAAATCATATGCTGCTTACGAGAAACTCATTCACTTTACAGGTAAAGACACACATAGACTGAAAATAGAGGGCTAGAAAATTATATACCAGGCAAACAGAAACCAAAAACAAGTGGAAATATCTATGCTCATATCGAATAAAACATACTTTAAATAAAAAACTGTAAAGAGAGACAAAGAATTGATTCATCAAGAAGATATATCAAAAATATATGTACATGCATACAAGATCACCCAGATGGACTTCAATTCAATTCAACTGAGGTGTGGGACCTCAACACCCCACTGTCACCAATGGACAGATCATCCAGTTGAACCAGACTGTTGCACAAATGGACCTAACAGACATTTTCAGAACATTTCACCAAACAATTACAGAATACACTTTCTTCTCATAAGTACATGGAGCTTTTTCTGGGATAGACATTATCTTAGGCCACAAATCAAGTCTCAATAATTTTAAAGACTGAAATCACACCACTTATACTTAGACTACAAAGGAATAAAACTAGAAATCAACAAATAAAACACTCATAAATTTACAAATACATGGAAATTAAAGAGCATGCTATTGAATGACCAATGGGTCATTGAAGAAATTAAAAAGAAAATTTAAAAAAATTTTTTGACACAAGTGAAAATGAAAACAACATATCAAACCAGTGAGAATACAGCAAAAGCAGTATTAAGAGGGAAGCTTATAGTGATAAGTACTTACATTTTTAAAAATATGAAGATTGGGGCCAGCACTGTGGCATAGTGGGTAAAGACGTAGCCTGCAATGCCAGCATCCCATATGGGCACAGGTTCTAGATCCGGCTGCTCCACTTATGATCCAGCTCTCTACTATGACCTAGGAAAGCAGTAGAGGATGGCTCAAACCTGTGTGGTAGACCTGGAGGAAGCTCCTGGTTCCTGACTTCAGATTGGTGCAGCTCTGGCCATTGCAGTCATTTGGGGAGTGAACCAGCAGATAGAAGTGCTCTCTCTCTCTCTCTCTCTCTCTCTCTCATTCTTTTTCTCTACCTCTGCCTCTCTGAAACTAAGACTTTCAAGTAAACAAATAAATCTTTAAAAAAATGAAAATCTAAAAACAAAAAATCTAATGATAGATCTCAAGATAGAAAAAACAAAACCCTAAATTATCAGAAGGTGAAAATAGTAAGAATCAAGAGCAGAGTTAAATGAAATGGAAACAAAAAAAAATCAACAAAATGAAAAGCTGGTTTTTAGAGAACATAAACAAAATAGACAACTTTAGCCAGGCTAACAAAGAAAAACAAAGAGAAAAATTTCAAATAAATAAAATTAGAGACAAAAAAGGAGATATTATAGCCAATACCACAGAAATACAAAGGATCATAAGAAGCTTCTAGAACAGGGGCCAGTGCTGTGGCATAGCGGGTAAAGCCTCCACCTGAAGTGCTGGTATCTGACATGAGCACCAGTTCAAGTCCCGGCTGCTCCACTTCCGATCCAGCTCTCTGCTATAGCCTGGGAAAGCAGTAGATGATGGCCCAGGTCCTTGGGCCCCTGTACCCCCGTGGAAGACCTGGAAGAAGTTCCTGGCTCCTGGCTTCAGATGGGCGCAGCTCCAGCCATTGCGGCCAACTGGGGAGTGAACCAGCAGATGGATGACCTCTCTTTTTATCTCTGCCTCTCCTTCTCTCTGTGTGTAAATATGACTTTCAAATAAATAAATAAAATCTTTAAAAAGAAAATACTAGAACACTGATATGCTAACAATTTAGAAAACTCCAAAGAAAAGGATAAATTCCTGATGCATATAAATTATCAAGATTAAATCAATAAGATATAGAAAATCTTTACAGATCAATAACAAGAAATTATATTAAAGCAGTAATTAAAATTCTTTCATCAAAAAAAGTACAGGACCTGAGGGCTTTTCAACTGAATTCTATAAAACAGTTTTAGAGAAACTAAATATTTTTGTAAGAGTAATTTTCAAACTCTTACAAAATACTGGAAAGGATGGAATTCTATCAAACTGTTTTTACAAGGTCAGTATCACTCTGACACCAAAACCAAAGACACAGCATAAAAAAGAAAACTACACACCAATATCCTTCATGAACATGCACGTAAAAATTCACAACAAAATATTAGCAAGTCAAATCCAACACTATATCAAAACTATCACCCATCATGATCAAACGAGATTTATCCCCTCAATGCAAGGGTGGTTCAACATTACAAAGTCAATAAACATCATAAATCTAATCAACAGAATGAAGAATAAAAATCATATGATCATCTCAATAGAAGTAGAGAAAGCATTTGATAAGATTCAACATCCCTTCCTAACAACAAAAACCCTCAACAAATTAGTAATAGAAGGAACAAACCTCACAATCATACATAACAGAGAAAAGCTAAAAGCATTTCTCCCTGACATCTGGAACAAGACAAGGAAGTCCATTTTACCATGCTTACTCAGTGAAGTACTGAAAGTATTAGCAAGAGCATTTAGGAAGGAGAAAAGAAATAAAGGGCATTGAAATTGCAAAGCAGAAAGTCAAAATAGCCATGTTTGTAAGTGGCATAATGTTATATATGAAAAACCCTAAATACTCCACCAAAAAACTGTTAAACTGATAAGCCAATTTAGTAAAGTTGTAGGATATAAAAGCAAAATATAAAAACAGTAGCATTTTTATACACCAATGATGATGTATCTCACTGAAAGAGAAATCAGAAGAGTCCCAATCATAATAGCTACCAACAAAATCAAGTATTTAAGAATAAGTCTAACAAAAGAAGATCTCTACAATGAAAACTATAAAACATCGATGAAATAAATCATCAAGGGCAAAAAAAAAATCTGCAGTTAATTCAATCTCAGTCAAAATATCAATGACATTCCTCACAGAATTATAAAAAGACATCTTAAAATTTATATGGTTATTCTGGGGGGTCTTTTTTCCCTCCTCAGAATCACTGTGGAATCTTAAATCAATTTGGAGGTATCACAACTCCTGATTTTAAAGCATAATACAAAGGTATAATAACTATAAGCACTCCACTGGCACAAAAACCAGCACATAGATCAATGGAATAGAGTAGAGAGCCCAGAAATTAGTCCATGCACATATAGCTAACTGACTTTTGACAAAGGTGCCAAGAACATCCACTGGAGAAAGGATAGCATTTTCAATAAAGGATGCTGGCAAAACTGGATTTATATGTAGAAGAATCAAAATAGATCCTTACCTCTCACTACATAGAAAACTCAAGATAGAACAAATACCTAAATGTAAGACCTGTAACTATGAAATTGTTATAAGAAAACATGGGTGAAACATTTCAAGAGATTGATGTAGGTGATGACTTCTTGGTTAAGTTCCCAAAAGCATAAGCAACAAAAGCAAAACTAGATAAATGTGATTATATCAAACTCAGAAAGTAAATCAATTGATAGAGTGAAGAGACATCTGACAGAGTGGGAGCAAATAGTTGCAAGCTACTTATATAACAAAAGGTTAATATCTAGAATTTATCAGGAACTAAAGAAACTCAAAAACAAAAAAGCAATCTAGTTAGGAAATGGTCAAAGGACTGCAGTAGAAGTTCTCTAAAGAAAAATACAAATGGCCAACAAATAAATGAAAAACGCTCAGTATCACTAGCCATCAGGGAAATGTAAATCAAAACCACAATGAGATATCACCTTACCCCTGTCAGAATGGCTCTTATCAAAAAGAGAGTAACAAACACTGGCAAGGATGTACAGAAAGAATGCTTGTACACTGTTGGTGGGAATATAAATTAGTGCAGCCACTGTGGCAAACAGTATGAAGATTTCTTTAAAAACTAGAAATAGAACTACTACATGATCCAGGAATCCCACCATGGGATATATTCCAAAAAGACATGAACTCAGTAGACTGAAGAGATACCTGCCCCACCATGTTTATGGCCACACTGTTCACAGTAACCAAAATGCAGAATCAACCAAGGTGTCCACTATCAGATGAATGAATATATATATGGTATATAAAAAGATAATAAGACATAGAAAAAGTACAATATATATACTGAACATATATATTTACTACTACATATATACTGAATAAAATACTATTCAGCTATTGAAAAAAAGAATGAAATCCTCTCATTTGCAGCTAAATGGATGGAGCTGAAGGACATAATGCTGAATGAAATAAGCCAAGACACAGAAATACAAGTATTGCATGTTCTCCATTATGTGTGGGAGTTAAAATCAGTAATACAAGACCCTCAATCTGAATACAGAATGTTGATTATTAGAGGCTTTTAAGAGTGGGTAGGATAAAAAGAGTTTAGATAAAACAGGTGAAGCCAGCTGTAGTTCTTTAATTGTTATAAATATACTAACATGAAATGTTAACAGGGGAAATGAGGTGAGGGTTATATGGGAACTCTGTATTACTATCTCATAGTTTTTATTTTGTGAATTTAAAACTGTGCTGCAACAACACACTGAATAAATGGAGAAGAGTTTCCAAATGCAACTTATTCTCTGTTTCATGCATTCTACTTGGTAGTGTTAATTCCAGCATACATGACCTGTTCACAAGAGAAGACAATTACAAATTCTATAGAAATGATATTTGCAGCTACATAGAAAACCAGCGAATTGTGATTCCTGAACTTACTTACTTATATACTTACTTACTGGAACAATGGGGGAAAAATGGAATGGTAAGAATGGAAAGGATCTCTCCCTCTGGTGGGAACCGAGCCTGGAAACGTTCTCTCCATTTGGCTATACCTTGAATGTTTTGGTCCTACCCATCCCAAATTCATTTGTAGAAATCCTAATCCACAATGTGAGAGTATGAGTGGTCAGTCCATAAAGGTGAGACCCTTCTGAATGGGATGAGCACCTTATAGAAGAGTCCCAAGAGACACTTCATAGCTTCCACCATGCAAGGACACACTAGCAGGAGTTCTCCATGGTCCAGGAAGTGGTCCTTGACCTGGCACTGGACGTTCACCAGCTTGCGGTCACACAGTCTATGGAAGTCTGTCACAGCAGCTTCAATGGATGACGGCCCATTCTTTGCTTCATTCTCTTTTGCTTTTCTCCTCGAACATGGCACTCACCCCCTGGAAATGTGAAAGCAGCAAACCACAGCCTTCCCCTCACTGCCTCCCAGTCCAGTAGTAGAGATAGACACACAGCACCCTAAATAAGGCTGTGTACGAGGGGTGTACAGCATGTACGAGGGGTGTACAACACTGTCAGCCTACAGGAGTGTGGAAGAATCATCATGGAAGTAAACTTTGATCTCAGTCCTCAGAAAGTTGAAGATGAGTTTGCAGAGGGATAGAGGGCATCCCACCTAGATCAGGGAAAATCAAGTAAAGGACATCTCCCCAGTGACAGGTCCCCCAAACCTGCTAGGCTGAGGTGGGCATGCTCACCTGTGTGCCACCACTCTACCTTGTTAAGTCCTATGTTTGGGAATTAACTACACAGCATTGCTGTTTGTGTCCCTACTGAAGGGCAGAAGAGACTACCCAAAGGCAAAATGTATCCATCTACTGAAAAGTGAATAATCAAGGTGCTTAGAGGTCAAACAAAAAAAAATGAGACAATATATTTTAATCTCAAAAATCCTTTCAAAACATCTGTATGGAGAAAGGCAATTTTTTTAACCTATAAACTTCACTTATAAATACTTTCAAGCTCTGTCATATAAAATCTGTTACAAAATGGGAATTCAACAAATGATGACTCAACAATTGTTATATGGCTAAATGAAACAGTGAAAAACATTACACAAAAAAAATGAAAAGAAAGAAGAAAGAAATCAGGCCTTTTCAAATACAATGTTATACCAAATAAAACTCTAAGAACTGATACATTAAGAGGAAATCAGAAATCCCGTCCTCCCAGGCCCTCAGCTTCAGTCACCAGGCAACCCCAGCAAAACCTCTGCCATCGGCAGGAACTAGTGCTGCTGGCCTCAAGCTGATAGGAGTCATATTCAGGCTAAGTACCTCAAGCTTCTGCTCTCTCGTGCCCCATGCCGGTTTACAAGGCCCTGGAGAAGAGGGTTCCACTCAGTGCTCTAAGTTCCTGAATAGGACTAGAATTCAGAGCCATGGCTCACTTAGCTAAAACCTGGATTGTCTGCGTAGACTTTCCAAAGGTCACACCATGTCTACGGAAACCCAGGCTACACACACTCCATGGTCCTAGGCCTCCTTGTAGTGCCCAGCTAGAACAGCAGTGACAGCAGCCTGCCATCTTCCCAGCTTCTTCTCTCTGGAGACTTCCTTTATTCTTAGACCCTTTCTTGTACCCCAGCCCTGTCTACATAAGCCAGCCAGGGCTGAGCCAGTATTTGCCACACCCCTCACGACTTTGACATTTGGGTGGCTGACTCCTCGCTGGACTTTGAACACTCTGCCACAGATTGGGACCCAAGGCCATTCTTCACATCCTCCATTGCAATTCAGAGTTTCCCCGGCTCCACCAGTTTAGCGCAGAGACCCGGTTGTCACTGAAGCTCACCCACTACACAACGTTTATACATGTGTTGCTTCCCACTAAAGGTCTGTTAAAAACACTAAGTAGCTGAATAGGTTTTTCTAAAATGATGAGGGGAATGTTTTTATCAATGCAAGTGTGTCCTAAGACTTGGTAAATTAGAACATTGTAAGTGTTGCTTCATGATAGAATCAAAATGCAGTTTTCAGAATCTAGTAAATTATTCACTTCACAGTCTTTGCTCTTGCACCCTACACAGCTTAGGGACAGATTATGATATATAGATGATAGATAGGTAGATAGATAGATAGACAGGCAGGCACACAGACAAAAGGAAAATCACTTCTATTCCCAATCATGGCTTTAAAACAGATTGTCTTATAAGCTAATATTCATTGCATATTCATTTCTCCAACATTTAGCAAAGCCTTGAAGTAATCAGGTAAACAGCAAGTAAATAAATAAATGAAAAAAAGGATGAAAAGCCTTTAAAAAACAAAGAGTAGATCTTCACATATAATGAATACAAAGAAATTTGCAGTAATCTAGAGCAAAAAGTTTGAGCCCCACAAAATCATCTCTTTTCTTTTTGATAGCATAATTCACATTTGGCAATGTAAAGACTCCTTTCATTATGAATGATCATAACCCTCAAACCCAGCCAACCTTTTCAGTACAGTTAACAATTGTTCTTATTTTAGAAATCAAAATACGTCTAATTAAAATTATGAGTCTTACTAATCTTAAGAGCTTAGGTTTTAAAGAGAACCTTCAGTGTGTTTATATTGTCATTTGCCTTTTATTCCCAATTTTCTGTCTTCACTGGTTAGACAATTAACCAGTATTCAAGTTTGTGAAATACTGAAAAGCATGTAATTTACATAAATAAAATAAATTAACACAGTTAAACAATGCAATATTGCCTTCTGACATCTCCATTTTCAGATGTCATCAACAAATAATCAAGATACCAAGTCAGGGTTGGCATTGTTCCTTAATAATTGCTTAGATTATCATAGATTCACTAATCATTACAATATTATACAGAAATTTGTTTTTAATCCAGTGAACATATTGCTAATGACTGAAACATCTAACAGCATCATCTTTTCTAACAGCAGCAAAATGCCAGGGAATTGATTTTAATTAGGTTTTAGAAAAAGAATTATGTAGAATTCAAATATGTCATTCAATTTATATGTCAAAGAGACTCAAAAAGGATTATGTGGTTAGCTGGACTTTGGAACAGAAGGTCTGCTTTCAGAATTCTGCAATGCACTTTGAAAGCTCACGTACGCATACTAACATGAAGTATCTTACTCCACCCTGTGTTTTCCAACAAGTTTCCTTCTCTTTGCCTTCTTCCATTGTAATAATGATCACGAAGGCAGATCATTGAGATGTCTCAGACTCAAGAAAAATTATTGCTTTCCCAAATCTTTCTTTATATAACCGCAGGGGGTTCAGGCTTTAATTTAGTAAGGCAGTGCAGAATTTTGAATTGGGAACTTATTTAATGAGGGTTAGAATAAACAAAGCAGTGCAAGCAGGCAGAGAACAGAAAAGAAACCAGGGAAATGCTATCCTTCAAAATGGGGCATTTCTGAGATGAGGAAATGGGGGGTTTCGGGAGTGAGATGTTGATACATGTTTTCCTTTAAAATTCGGGCAATCCACAGGTTTAATTACTTTAGAGGACCTCTCAGAGATGCCAACAATGGCCTATCTCCTGTATTCTGACTACTTTGTTGCACTGGGATCTATGTGGCCAACACTCATTGAATCAGATCCATAAAAAAGCTCTCAAATTTCTGGAAGAAAAATTTATCAAATCAATGTTACATCAAAGGATGAGCAAAGCACAACATAATGTTTCCAGATGTTTGAAAAATAATTCCACTTTAATGAACAACACATTCTTCTAAAGACAAATAAAACAAAAAGAAAAAAATTGAAAGAAACATTAAGTCTCTCATTTGTTCTTTCTTCCTTTCTACTCATTTATCCACTCATCAGCCTACCCATTCATTCAACATTTATTGAATACACACTATCCTATCTACTCTGCTCCCCAGTTAAGAGCAGTTTTTTGCTGGTTGTACACAAAGCCAAAATACCCATGCAACAATCTTGCAACAGGGTAAACGCAAACACAGTGGGAAACCAAAGTTCTAGAAAATGAGTGCCATGTGGTGATAAAAGAATAATGAGCATCAGTGCCCATCACTCTTTTCCAGACTGTCGCTCACACGAATTAATGAAATGTCTATGTAGAATGAACTTGTGATTCCACATTGTCTTACCCAAACTCACATAGCGCAAGTGCTTGAAGTGCTGCATGACGTGCCTCTCAACTGAGACGTGAACAAGGTACGAGAGACTCAAGGAAAAGAGCATGGGAATAGAATGCAGAGGGGGATCACTCATGGAAGTTTCCAGGAAAAAATTCCCGAGCAAATCCTCAAAAAGATGAGTAACAGTCTACAAGGAAACAAGGAAGGAAAAGTGTCCTTTCTTGGTCAACTAGTAACAAAGGATTAGAGAAACTGCCGATATTTATGTACAGGTTTTAGTAAAGGGGTTAATGTTGGAGGATGAACAGACCCAGATCAAGCAAGGCCTTGCCCACTTTGCTAAAGAACATGCATTTGGGGACCGGCGTTGTGGTATAGTGGGTAAAGCCACCGCCTGCAGCACCAGCATCCCATATGGGCACCAGTTCAAGTCCCAGCTGCTCTATTTCAGATCCAGCTCCCTGCGAATACACCTGGGAAAATAGCAGAGGATGGCCCATGTGCTTGGATCCCCACACCCATGTGGGAGATCCAGGGAGAAGCTCCTTGCTCCTGGCTTCAGACTGGCGCAGACCTGGCCATTGTGGCCACCTGGGAAATGAAGCAGCAGATGGAAAATCTCTGTCTCTCTGTCTCTGTCTCTGTCTCTCTCTCTTGTCTTTTTCTCTCTGTCACTCTGACTTTCAAATAAATAAATCTTAAAAATAAAAGAACATGAATTTGACCCTGTAAGCCAGTCTCAAACTTTTGGTTTCAGAATATCTGCTAACTCTTAAAAATCTTCAAAGACACCAAAGACCTGCTGATTATGTGAGTTATATTTATAAAAACTTATAGTAAAAATTATAACTAAAAATGCTTAAAATATGAATTTGGGGGGGCAAGCATTTGAGGGTGAAGATATCAATTAAGATGCTTGTATTTCAAATCAGAGGCCTGGGCTCAACGCCTGCCTCCTGTTCCCAACTCCAGACTTCTACAGATCCTGGTAGTCGGTGGTGGTGGCTCAAGCAGTTGCATTGCTGCCACTCACATGAGACAGCATATTCAGTTCCCAGCTCCCAGCTTTGGCCTGGCCCAGCCCTAGCCATTGTGGATATCTGGGGAGTGAAGCAACAGATGAGAATTTCCTGTTTCTCTCACTCTCTCAAATTGAAATTTTTTAATTCAATAGTTAAATATGTACTTATTAACTCATTTAAAATAACAAACTCATTAAACAGAAACAAACCTTTTAATAGAAAAATAACTTTTTCAAAAAAAATAGAAATAAAAATTTCTTTTTTAAAATGTCATTAAATCTGGCCCAGTGAAAACTGGCTGAATTTTCATTTCTGTGTTGAGTCTGTTAACACAGAGACACTGGAAAATTCTACTACTACTACATGCATAAGAAAACAAGAAAAGTGAAACACTTCAACACTGTGTTAGTATTATTATAAAAATAGCTGGGGGCCGGCATTGTGGTGTGGCAGAGGATGGGCCACTGCCTGTGATGCCAACATGCCATATGGGTACCAGTTCAAGTCCTGGCTGCTCTACTTCTGTTCCAGCTCCCTGTTAATGCACATGGGAAAAGAAGCAGAAAATGGTGCAAGTCCTTTGACATTTTCACCCACTTGGGAGATCTAGCTGAAGTTCCTGGCTCCTGGCTCCAGCCTGGCCCAGCTCTGGACTTTGTGGCCACTTGGAGAGTGAACCAGCTGATGGAAGATCTGTGTGTGTGTGTGTGTGTGTCTGTCTGTCTCTCCCTCTCTCGGTAGCTCTGCCTTTCAAAGAGGAGATAGAGAGAGAAAAAGAGAGGAAAAGAGAGAGAAAGGGGGAAGAAGAGAGGGAAAAAGAAACAGAGAGAGGGAGGTAGGAAGGGAGGAAGGAAGGAAGGAAAGAAAGAAAGAAAGAAAGAAAGAAAGAAAGAAAGAAAGAAAGAAAGAAAGAAAGAAAGAAAAGAGAGAGAGAGAGGAAAGAAGGGAAAGGAGGGGGAGGGAAGAGAAGGGAAAGGAGGGGGAGGGAAGGGAAGGGAGAAAAATCTCTTTTAAAAAAAGTTAACTTTCCTGATCCCCTTAAAGAGTCTCAAGGACTTCTGAGGCTGTCCATGCCTCCTGCCCATGTGAGCACTAACACTGTGGCAGTTTGGGTCTCAAGCTGCATTTTAAGAAAAACATAAACTCACCACATCTACATTTAGAAAATGCCTTTTCAACTGATACAGAATTGAAGACAAAGTAAAATATTCTTGAGAGTATTCTAAACTTTCATAGATGGTGCAGCAAAATCTCATATGTCTGAAGCACTGGCTTTTCAGTACAGGGATTTTGCTTTCTAGCAACATCAAGACAGCACATTCCTTTTTAAATATATTCAATATTTGCTTGGTCCTATAATTGAAATGTTAAAAAACATGGATAACTATTTCAATCAACTATTAAACCAAATGCACATCTTGAAAAATAAGCTTACTAAAACTGATATTAAAAGAAACAGAAACCCTGAATAGTCTGATTAGCAGACTGATACTGATCATGTAAGAAGTTTAGAGTCACATTATTTAGTTTGAGCTGGATACCATCTGACTCACCAAATGATGAGTCTAATTGACCCACCCCTGTTTCCAACTCATTTTTTTAAAGATTTACTTTTTTATTTGAAAGA
Organism: Lepus europaeus; assembly: GCF_033115175.1. Taxonomy (NCBI): domain Eukaryota; kingdom Metazoa; phylum Chordata; class Mammalia; order Lagomorpha; family Leporidae; genus Lepus; species Lepus europaeus. Next base: position 60,038,281 of record NC_084837.1, read on the forward strand.
CAGTTACACACTCTGAACTCAGAATCAGCCCTTAAGGCTTCCTGGTCTGGCTGAAAAGCCTGTGAGAGCATTTCAGGCATGGAAAGCCAAGATGCTGTGGCAAAAATACATTCTACGTGAAGGAACTCTGTGACTGAAGCATCAGCAGAAAGAAGTGGTCATCAAACAAGGATGTACTTTTCTCTGAAGGGAGAAGAGAACTTCCACTTCATTATGACCTTGTCCAAATACTGATGGACTTTGTGGACTCAAAATGCTTCCACAGCATAGACAGCTCATGTCAAGAGCCTCCAATGGTCTCTGACGTCATACATAAGAGTGTTAATTGTTAAATTGACAATAGGAGTCACTGTACACTAACTCCCCATGCAGGACCCCTGTCCTCAGAGGACAGAGGTATTAGGAGAGTTACTGTAAAACTGGTTCTCAGTTTGTGTGTGTGAGTCTATGTGTGTGTGTGTGTGCAAATTGTTGAAAACTTTACTTAGTGTAGAGCTGATCTTCTGTGTACAAAGTTAATTGAAAATAAACCTTAATGGAGAATAGGACTGGCAAGGGGAGAGGGAGGAGGAAGTGGGGAAGAAGTATGGATGAGAGGGCAGGTATAGTGGGAAGAATCACTATATTCCTAAAGTTGTACTTATGAAATTTGTATTCCTTAAAAAGTAAATTAAAAAATAATATAAAATGTAGCTGACTGGGGCCAGCACTGTGGCATAGCAGGTAAAGCCACTTCCTGCAGCGCCAGCATCCCATATGGGCACTGGTTCAAGTCCTGGCTGCTCCACTTCCGATCCAGCTCTGCTATGGCCTGGGAAAGCAGTAGAAGATGGTCCAAATCCTAGGGGACCCTGCACTCATGTGGGAGACTGGGAAGAAGCTCCTGGCTCCTGGCTTAAGACTAGCTCAGCTTGGGCCATTGTGGCCATTTGGGGAGTGAACCAGCAAATGGAAGACCAATATCTCTCTCTCTCTCTCTCTCTCTCTCTCTCTCTCTCTGCCTTTCAAATAAATAAATCTTTAAAAAAAAAAAAAAGAAAGAAATGCAGTTACAGAGAGAGAGAGACATCTATTTATCTACTGGTTTACTCCTCAAAAGGCTATAACACCTGGGGCTGGGATAAACCAAAGGCAGGAGCCTAGTACTCCATCTGGGTCTCCCACATGGGTGCCAGGGGCCAGAGCACTTGGTCCACCTTCTGCTGCCTTCACAGATGTATTAGCATGGACCTGAGTCAGTGCTCTTATATGGGATTTCTATGTCTGCCACAATGCCAGCTGCCCCTACCTCATGTATTAACAAGAGTTATTTTATTTTCCCTGACCAATAGCCACAAAATGACCGAATTATTATCACTTTCATAAAATTAAAACTCCAGGCTCAAATGACTTCACCACTAAAATAAACAAAGTATTTGGGGCCAGTTTTGTGGCTCAGTAGGTTAAGCTGCTACCTATCACACCAGCATCCCATAAGGGAATCAGACGGAGTCCAAGCTGTTCCACTTCTGATCCAGCTCCCTGCTAATGCACCTGGGAAAGCAGCCGAAGATGGTCCAAGTGCGTGGGTCCCTCTCACCTGCGTGGGAGATGTGGATGGAGTTCCAGGCTCCTGACTTCGGCCTGACTGTTGTGGTCATTTGCAAAATGAACCAGCGCATGGAGAGTATGTCTCTCCTCTCTCTGTAACTCTGCCTTTCAAATAAATACATCTTTTTTTATACATCTTTTTAAAAATAATCAAGGTAAAAATAACTCTAAAGTTAAAAATAATTTTATAATTATACAACTTATTCCAGCGAATAGGAAAAGAAGAACCACTCTCTAACTCATTTTAAGAGAGTAGCATCACTTTGATAATAAAATTTGACAAAGTACCAGAAAGGAAACTTGAAAAATAACTTCAGTCATGGACCTAGATCTTAAATTGTAGAATAAAATATAAGCTGACTACATATAGCAGTTTATAAAAGCATAATATGCTATGATTAATTTAAGTTTATCCTAGGAGTAAAAGGTACATTTAATATTAGAAAGTCAATCAAGGTAATATATTACATTAGCAGATTAACGAGGAAAAATCAAATACCTATCTCAAGAGATACATAAAAAGTATTTAATAAAATTGACCACCTTTTCTCTTCATCAATTGTCTGAAAGTCTCACCCACCACATATAGGAGAAAGAAGAGATTATAAGGAACATCGTTCAATCCAAAAAAGCTATGCATAATAGTTTAAGCACTAATTTAAAAACCTAGCAAACTGGTGGGTAGAAATTCAATATAAAAATCAATTATATTTCTCTATCTCATAAAAATAAAATCAAATTTAAAATAGTGTCAAAAATATGAGATACTTTAAGAATTAATGTAATAAAAGATTCTAGGAATCTTTTCTTTTTCACTTTCCTATTAAGAAGCAGGAAAATAGGGATAAGTTTCTCACCCAGTGGTTAAGAAATACAAAGGGACACCTGCATATCAGGGCCTGTGCTTCAGACCCAGCTCTGTTCCATGGTCCTGAATTCCGCTTCCTACTAAGGCATATCCTGGGTGGCAGGAGGTGATGGCTCAAATAGTGGGTGCCTGCCACCTACATGGGAGACCTGAACTGAGTTCCCACCTGCTGACTCTGGCTTAACCCAGCCCTGGCCATTGCAGAAAATTAGGGAATACACCAACAAATGGGAGCTCGCTGTGTGTGTGTGTGCGTGTGTGTCGGCTTTTCAAATAAGTACACAAAAATGTGTCTAAAAACAGAAAAGAAAAAAAATTATAAAGTGTCTTGAGAAACACTAAAGATATAAAATGGATATTCAATATTCATATATTGAAAGACTCAATATGGTGAAATTATCAGTTCTCCCGAATTAACTAATAAATTCAAAGCAATCCTAATCACAATCCCAACAGATTTCCTGTAGAACTTAATGAGCCAATTATAATGCTTACATGGAAATTCATAAGAATAGTCAAAATACTCTGTAAGATGTACAAGGTAGGAAGACATGTTCTACCAAATATCAACAGTTATTAAAAGATACAATATTGAGTGTATTGCTGTCACTAGAAAAAGCAAATTGCCCAAATAGAACCAAGAAACATCCATCTGCATGCAGAGACCTGATGCATGCCAGAGATGGAACTTGAGAGTAATGTTAACTGAATTTTCTTTTTTAGATAAAATGTTCTGAAACATGGAATATCCATATAGGGATCTGTTCTTCATATTGAGAACAAAAAAAAAAAGTTAAGAGTAAATATTACAGGGGCTAGCACCATGGCATAGCAGGTAAAGCCACCACCTGCAGTGCCAGCATCCTATATGGGTGCCAGTTTGAGTCCCAGCTGCTCCACTTCCAATTCAGCTCTCTTCTATGGCCTGGGAAAGCAGTAGAAGATGGCCCAAGTCCTTGGGCCCCTAAACCCACACGCATGAGAGACCCGGAAGAAACTTCTGGCTCCTGGCTTCAAATCAGCGCAGCTCCGGCCATTGCAGCCATCTGGTGAGTGAACCTGTTGATGGAAGACACGTCTGTCTCTCTCTCTCTCTCTCTCTCTCTCTCTCTCTCTCTGCCTCTGCTTCTCTGTAATTTTGCCTTTCAAATAAATAAATAAATATTTTATTTTAAAAAAAAGCATCTAAAGGGAGCCTTTTATGTCATTTAACTCAAACTGTAAGGGTCTCTGATAAGATAACATAGAACTATATTTTTTAAAAAAAGTAATACAATTCCCAAAACTTTTAGAAGGTGATATAAATGTCTTTATATCCACAGTGTATAGGAATAATGTCTCAAATAAAACATCAAAAAGTAATAACCTGAAAGGAAAATATTAATGCATTTGATTCTAATAAAACTTAGATCTTTTCTTCATGAAAAGAGACACCAGAGATTAAGAAAAGTTATTTGCACAACATCTACCTCAAAGACCAGTACTCAGAATATACAACAAATTTCTAAAAACCAATGACATATAATCCATTAGAGTAGACAAAAAACTGTACACATATTTCACAAAAGAAGAAAACCCAATGGCCAATAAACATAGGCGTGCTCCATATGTCCTATGTCAGTTTTTCTTGGCTTAACTGTCTCCATGGTATCTGACCACTTGCTCCAGCCCCAACCATTACTTTCTCTACCAACTCCCCAGCAATCCCTACCTCAAAACTATGCCAAGCACCTCTCACCTCCTTCCCTGGGGACTTCTGACTGGATAGTTAGGACTGCTAACACATTCCTTGGATGAAACTTTGATCAGAGGATAATAGGGGGCTAATGAACAGATGAATTCTTTTCCCTTATCCAGTCTTTCCTGTCCCCCAACACCATCACCCACAGATTTTAATGAGAAATAATCCTTTATATAGTTTCTCAGAAAATGATCCCATGAGTTCAAGTAATCATTTGCCATTGATAACAGAGGAGGCTAGCTCAAAACAAATCTTTGAATTAGCCATTTCCCTTTTCCGCCTCACTTTCCTGGACCCTCAGGACTGCTGCTTTGGAGAGTACTCCTCCTGATGCAACAGCACAGTAGACTTCACATCAAGCTCTACTTTCTGAGGAACCCAAACTAAGGCAATATGAAATGTTTCCCAGCTCCACCTGTTGCATTTGGGAAGTGAACCAGTGGATGGGAGCTTCCTCTCTCTGTCTCTGTCTCTGTCTCTCTATATGTATGTCAATAAACAAACAAGAAAAAATTTAATCCATCTTCAATAACAATCTTTGACATTAACGCTATCTGCTTTCAGCTTGAAGATTTTTTAAAAAGCAAGCATAAATTCAATTGCATTATTAAAATACTAACAGAATTTAGTACAAGACAGAAAACAAAACATTTCAATAACTCAAAGACAAGCTATCCAACTGAGCAAGAAAATGATCTTCAATGAAGAAATGTATGCTTTTCAATGGGAAAATACTGATCTGAATTTCGTTCAACTGGCTTCAAATATTATCACTGTGAAAGGGAAAAGCAAATAATATTATAGACTTGAACAGGTATTGTGCATGTGTTTTCACAGCTGATGCTTAAGCAATAATTCCCATCCATGTACCTATTACAAGCAATTGTTGAAACCCGTTGTGGAAACATTGCAGCAAAGCTGTCTTGTAGTTTTTAGGAAGGGAGAGAAAAGGCTTATATTAATACAGGGAATCCCACTTTTCTGGAACATGTTGAAGAAAAAACTACCAGGGTCTCCAGAACATTTTTCTGATGTGTGGTATGATTTAGTGAAATCCAGAATACCTGTAATTAACATACAAAGAATCTAACCTATTTCCAATAATTTTTAAATTAAAATACAAGTAAAATGAAAGAAAAACCAAAGAACCTCATCAGGGAAGACATAAAAGCTGTGGACAGTTCACAGAGCAACAATCCAAATGGCCTCTGAGATATGCCGAGAATATACTAAAATTCACTGGTGGTCAGGCTGTTTTTTTTTTGTTTTGTTTTTTTGTTTGTTTGTTTGTTTGTTGACAGGCAGAGTGGACAGTGAGAGAGAGAGAGAGAGAGAAAGGTCTTCCTTTGCCGTTGGTTCACCCTCCAATGACCGCTGCGGCCGGCTCACCATGCTGATCCAAAGGCAGGAGCCAGGTGCTTATCCTGGTCTCCCATGGGGTGCAGGGCCCAAGCACTTGGGCCATCCTCCACTGCACTTCCAGGCCATAGCAGAGAGCTGGCCTGGAAGGGGGGCAACTGGGACAGAATCCGGCACCCCGACCGGGATTAGAACCCGGTGTGCCGGCGCCGCAAGGCGGAGGATTAGCCTGTTGAGCCACAGCACCAGCTTGTCAGGCTGTTTTAAAAAGAATCACAATGGGCCAGCTCCATGGCTCACTTGATTAATCCTCCACCTGAGGCACCGGCATCACATATGGGCGCCAGTTCTAGTCCCGGTTGCTCCTCTTCCAGTCCAGCTCTCTGCTGTGGCCCAGGAGGACAGTGGAGGATGGCCTGGGTGCTTGGGCACCTGCACCCGCATGGGAGACCGGAAGAAGCACCTGGCTCCTGGCTTCGGATCAGCGCAGCGCTGGCCATAGCGGCCATTTGGGGAGCGAACCTATGGAAGGAAGACCTTTCTCTCTGTCTCTCTCTCTCACTGTCTATAACTCTACCTGTTAAATATTTTTTTAAAAAAAATCACAATGAAAGAGTCAGACTGATAAAAATGTTAAAAGCAGTAGCATCTATTTTAGTTTGGGTGTGGAAAAATGGACATTTGCACACATTGCTGATGATAATATATAAAGTGTTTTGGCCAAATGCATGAATGTATATAGGAATTAATTAACTAACTAAGTTTTTAAAAAGCCTAGGTCAACTCTAAATTTTGCCAGGCTGGATGCAACCATGGACTCCTTAAAAAGTTGGGGCATGACCCACATATTGGTGGCAGTTTCTGGCAGAAGCGGAAGCAGCTTCCAATATGGATAGCTTCACAATTGTCAAACTGCACAGTGGAATGATGGTCAGGTGATAGTCTTTTTTTTATTTTATTTAAGAGGCAGAGTTACAGAGAGGGAAGGAAAGACAGAGGGTGATGGATCTTCCATCTGCCCATTCACTCTCCAAATGGCTGCAATGGCTGGAGCTTGAACAGGGCAAATCCAGGAGCCTGGAACTCAAACCAGGTCTCCCACATGGTATGGGGACCCAAGTACTTGGACCATGTCCTGATTCTTTCTCAGGCACATTAGTAGGGAGCTGAACAGAAGCAGAGCAGGCAAGACTTGAACTGGTACTCCCATGGGATTCCAGTGTCGCTGGTGGCTAAACCCACTGCACAACAACGTCAGCCCCCAGGTGATAGATTTCACTGAAACAAATCACCTGTGTGCCAGTGATACACAAGGAAACTCAGGGCTTTGGAGCCCAGGAGCCCTAGGCTTAGCAACTTGGTATCTGTTATCTTAGAAAGTTTTTTTTTTACTGTCTATGAATCTTAATTTCCTCATCTATAAAGCACTACAAACCTAATTTATTGAGTTATTGTGTTTATTACCAAACACGACATGGCACATGACAAATTCTCCATGGATGCCATGTCTCTCCTGAAAGCAGAGGGTGCTGATGCCTTGTTGTTCTACGTAATCAGCAAGTAGGTCTTCCGTCTCTTTAATGAAAACTGAGGTTATTAGGGGTTATTTCTGTTCCTGATCCTAAAGACGTAAATCTATTTTTTCATTGATACACATGGATAACTAACAGTGATTCACGTTAAAATGAGTTCAACGTCTCATCTTTTCCCTAGCATCTGCACAATATCCTGTCTTTACAATGACCATTTTATTCCAGAACTGAGTCTATTCAACCCCTACCAATTCAGTGAATTTAACCACCCTTGACGCTCAATAATAAACCTAAAAATAATTGATCTATAATTTCAGTTTAAATGATATGACATAGCCAGGCTACTTTTAAATGACAGCAAATGGGACTTTTTAATGGAAATATTGATAGGCCCTTAAGTGTATTGGGGAGTTGAGGACAATGACAATGATATCGCACTAATAAACCTAATGCCACGGAGATTGTCGTTTTAAAAAATGTGTCTTTTCTTTATCACAGCATAATACCTAGTTTGACAACAGAAATGTCAACAGTTAAGGCTCTATTCTTCAAACCGTCATGCTCTATTAATGCTGTTTTTCAGTGGGATTTACTTTGTCAAGGAAGGAAGGACCAAAGAGGAAAGTCTATGGTCTTCCTATTCACTAAATCCCTCTTCTCACTGATGCACAAATGACTAACTACTCCCAATTCCACAAAAAGAATGAGAGTTGAAAACAGGCCAAAATCATCTAGGGAGCAGGGGCAAAAATTCTAGCCTTGTATAAGCAAAGTCATGCTTAGACAGGAAGAAAAAGAAAACAGAGTAAGTGATAGGAATGCAAAAGGGTGCTCCTTCTGTTTTGTGCTATTTCAGTTGGGGAAAATGGTAGAGAAATATTTCACCATGCAAATGTAATTACTACTAGCTGGGGCTGAGAATAGTGTGTGAACTAGATTCCAAAGAAGCCCATGTAGTTTAACTCCTTTAATCTAAACAGGAGGAAGAGAATAAACTACTTGGCTAGCAGAGACACAGTAGGACATAAAATAAGGCTGAGAGGGGGTTAGAAGAATTACAGATAGAGACCATTAATTGTAAGTGGCAGGATCAGGAGTAACCCAAGTTAAGACATCAGAAACAGGCACAATGGAGCTTTGTTTAGCTGGGATGTGACTGTGAAACTTAGGTACAGAAGAGATTCTGGTTTACCCTTAGCATTTAGAGAAGCAATAATCCAGCATAATGATATGGAATCGACATATAAATCAATTCTAACTAAGTGTTCAGAGGTCTTAAATAGTAAAACTTTAAATATCTCAAAGAAATGACTATTCCCTATCTCTGGTTTTTAGTCTTCATTTGTGTATACTACGTCTTTCAAGCTTCACAAAAACACCTTAAGATAAACAAGTAGGGTCTATCCTCTCTCTCTGACACATGGTAGCAGCATGTCATTGAGGGTAGGGACTTCCTCAGAGAGACACAACAAGAAGGTATTACCTGTGACCATCTGTTGACAGGTTCTGTGTCTATGACTTACACTTTCCCAACAGAACATACTTGCAGAAAGTTTGAAAAATTGTTTAGCAATGAAAAAGTCTTGGTGCCAAGATAGAAAAATATGCCATTAATTTTTAATTTGGCAGATAGCAATATTTTACCCTAATTCTAGAATTTATCCAACTTCTTTTCCTAAGAAGTATTATGAAAAATAAGCATAAAAGCTAGCTTATTTTGTATAGAAAAGTACTATAAAAACATGAAACTGCTACTACATTAATCTCATGTCTTTTCTTTCTGTGTTAGGGATGTTGTGCTTTTTTGCAACTTTCATGTTATGACTAAGAGTTAGGAAATGTCCAGAAAATTTTCAGATTATTGCTCCAGCAATCAAATCACAATATCTATGTTGTTGAATTTGCATTTCTAAACGAATTTATTAGAATTCAACAATTACAGGGTATACAACTCCAGGTATTTTCCAACATTCCATAGAAAGAGTTCTGTTACCTTTTAAATATGTAATTAAGTAAATAAAAGGCTTTCATTTCCAGCTAAGATCAGATAGGTGAGGCAACCTGGACTTCAAAAAGGAAAAAAAAATCTTCCTGTTGTAAATCCTTATTCTGAATGCAGCTTTTCTCCTTAGGGAGTTTGTCCAGAGAGAATAAGCAGTTAGGAAGTAGATCACTGCGTGGCAGTAGAGCTTTTGAAAATCTTATGGCACCAGGGAGAAAAAGCCTGGAGTTATGAAGGGATGAACATATCCTAGAGTTAATGCACAACCACAGAACTTAAGGCCAGCACTTTTTAACTGATTCGAGCCCCTCTAACTGCCTCACCCTGACAACTGCTTCTAAAGTTGAGGAGCTAAAGAGAAAGCAACAGAAGACCACACTGGGATTTCTAGGACTCTCACTGTGTATAGTGCACAAAAACAGGAAATCAAGACACATCAATGATGGGACCAGCGCCATGGCACAGCAGGTAAAGCCATGGCCTGCAGTGCCAGCATCCTATGTGGGTGACAGTTTGAGTCCTGGCTGCTCCACTTCCAATCTGGCTCCCTCCTAATGGCCTGGGAAAGCAGGGGAAGATGACCCAAGTCCTTTGGCCCCTGCATTCACTTGAGAGACCCAGAAGAAGCTCCTTGCTCTTGGCTGCAGATCTGCACAGCTGCAGCTACTGGGGACATTTGAGGAGTGAGCCTGTGTGTGGAAAACCTCTCTCTCTCTCTCTCTCTCTCTCTCTCCTTATCTGTAACTCTGCCTTTCAAATAAATAAATAAATAAATAAACCTTTTTAGAAAAAAGACACGTCAATGAGAAGACCTCAGTAATAAACCTGGGCTCCTGGTTGCTACATTCTATAAGTAGGTGTGAATCCAAGGTAAAATGCGCCTTAGGAGGATTGACAATTACCTCTGTCCCTGTTGGATGGGCCCATACTTTTCCTGTCTGCTAAAGTATAAGATAAATGTGCTCAAGAGAGAGAGAAAACATGTAGCGTGTAAAGTTTTTATTCAAAATGTCTAGCATTTCATCAAAAATTACCTAGAATGCTAAGAAATGGGATGAAAGGAAAAGAAAAACAGACAATAAAAATAAAGCTATAGGTGACCCTAATATTACCAATGATTTAAAAATGTGATTTAGTCTGGAAGTAGATAACGAAAGAGAGATTTTTTTTTTGCCAACAGCTAGGATCTCTAAAAATAATCTACAGAAATTCTAGAACTGCAAAATAACTGATCCTAGGAATTCATTAATGGATTTTAAAACAAATTGGACTCAGCAAAAAAGAAATAATCATTGGAAGATTGTTCAGTAGCATGGAGAAGAAAGATAATGGAAAATACAGAAAACTGAGTGAAGGAGCTGGGGAGCTGGGAGCTCACAAGATGATTTAACCGGCCTCCCTCCCACCCTCAAGCCTCCTGCTCTGCCCTTGGTGCCATCTCCACCCCCCGGGCCAGAAGCACTCTGAGCCTGCTCAGATGAGTGGTACATAAAATACAAATTATAAAGGATAAAACTGATACATTGGACAGTATTGGAAATGAAAATTTCTGTTTATCAAAAGATACCACTTGGGCACCAGCACTGTGGCACAGCAGGTAAAGCTTCCAATTGAGATGCCTGCATCCCATATGAGCACCAGTTTATATCCCAGCTGTACCATTTCTGATACAGCTCCCTGCTGATGACCTTGGAAAAGCAGGGGAACATGGCACAAGTGTTTGGACCTCTGCCACCCAATGGGAGACGTGGGAGAAGTTCTTGGCTCTTGGCATTGGCCTGGCCTAGTCCCAGCCATTGCTTCCATCTGGGGAGTGAACCAGCAGATGGAAGATCTCTCTCTCTCTCTGTCTCTCCATCTCTCTATATAACACTGACTTTCTGATAAACTCCAACAAATTGATAAAACATAGAAAAGCCATCATAAAAATACAGGCAAAATATTTCAACAGGTGCTTTATAAAGAAATACCAAAATGGCCAAAAAAAAACCTGTTAAAAATGTTCAGCATCATTAAAAAATATATAGGTAAAGATGACTAAACCACAATAACAAAAGACTGCAATTTAACAGCCAACTGTATCAAGTGTTAATGAGACTATGGGACCACTGGGCTGGTCACAAATTAGTCTATCACTGCTGGAAAATTGTTCACCACATATCTGCTCAAGCTTCACGCACACATATTCTGTGACTCCACAATTTTTTTTTTTTTTTTTTTACAGGCAGAGTGGACAGTGAGAGAGAGAGACAGAGAAAAAGGTCTTCCTTTTGCTGTTGGTTCACCCTCCAATGGCCGCCGCGGTAGGCGCACTGCGGCCGGCACACCATACTGATCCGAAGGCAGGAGTCAGGTGCTTATCCTGGTCTCCCATGGGGTGCAGGGCCCAAGCACTTGGGCCATCCTCCACTGCACTCCCTGGCCACAGCAGAGAGCTGGCCTGGAAGAGGGGCAACCGGGACAGAATCTGGTGCCCCGACCGGGACTAGAACCCAGTGTGCCGGTGCCGCAAGGCAGAGGATTAGCCTATTGAGCCACGGCACCAGCCAGACTCAACAATTCTACTCCTAGGAATAAATCCAATAGAAATGTGTACATACATGCACCAAAAGACATGTTCAAAGGCTCACAGCAGCACCAAATAGCCAAAAGCAGAAACAAATCAAATGGTGTTTAATAGAATGGATAACTAAATTGTCTGTAGCAGAGATAAAGAACCTTGTTACTGTTACCAACAACATACATAGCAATGTTGTATTTCCAGTAAATAACATTAAGAAAAAAAATGGAGCCCACCTGTGGTATAGCAGGTTAAACCTCCACCCGCAGCGCTGGCTTCCCATAAGGACACCAGTTTGTGTCCTGGCTGCTCCTCTTCTGATTCACCTCTCTGCTATGGCCTGGGAAAGCAGTGGAAGATGGCCCAAGGGCTTGGGCCCCTGCACCTGCGTAGGAGACCCGAAAGAAGCTCCTGGCTCCTGGCTTTGGGTCAGCCCAGCTCTGGCCATTGTCATTTGGGGAGTGAGCCAGCTGATGGAAGACCTTTCTCTCTGTCTGTCCCTCTCTGTCACTCTACCTCTTGAATAAATAAATGAATAATCTAAAAAAATGGTTTTAAATTTTAAAAAATTTATATTAAAAATAAATTGTGATACCAGAAAGCTTTTGTTTGTTGTCAAGAGTATACATTGAGGATGGGTAAATGAAAGAATTTGATAGCAATGTGGTGTCACATGGGTGTATTCACTTTGAATTTTCATTACTTGATCATTTTTTCTGTATGTACATTACACTTCAGTAAAAATCTTTCAAAAGTCACAATGAGCTTCAAGGAACATGTAAATAACAAGCTAAATTAGGCTCTAAATGGTAGGAATACATAGTTTCTTCTTTAGATGGATATGTTTAAGTCCTGGAAATTCCTAAGGCCAAAGCCAAGAAATGTTTATAAATAATCTAAATGAGGGGGTATCTAATGAAATCCACATGTTTGCAGACAAAACTAATATCTTTCAATGAAAATCTAGTCAATGAGATAAAGGGCAGTAAGATTTAAAAGGCTTTGAAAGTGATCAGAATAATAGAAAGTGTGCTTTTATGTGGCCAGCTAAATAGTAATGTAGGGAATAAAAGGAATATGAAGATGTCTTTTCAGCTTTATATATGCATTAGGACATATAGGATAGTGCATTTATACACATTCAGTGCAAAAAACATTGATAAATGGATTCAACTAACAAATTAATAATGAGCTCAATCTGTGTTATTGGTTTGAACTTAGGAAAAATGTCAAAGATACGAATTATCATGGACTGTTTCTCAAAGAAACAGATCTAACGTGGAAATGAATTTTGGATAATCCCAACAGCAAGAAGGATTTGAAATGCAAAATAGAAAACACTATTCAACGAAAAGTTCTTAAGAATAGGACCTCCAAATGAGGAGTGGGTAGAAAAAGTTCTAGCTTGTCACAATCAAGATAGCTCATTATAAGCCAGACATAAAATCATCACTAGTGTCAATTATTTGAACATGAACACTAATATCTGCAGTGGTTAGCTTTGTATATCAACTTGATTAGGCTAGGGTAGCCGGTTATTTCATGGACTAATCTACATCTTGCTGTGGGGTATTCTGTGGCTCTGATTAATAATTACAATCAGCTGATAGTAATTAAAGGTTTTTTCCCCCCCCCCAGCCCCCAGTAATGGGGATGGGCTTCATCCAATGTGTTGGAAGGCCTTAAGAGCAGCACCTGAGGGTTCTTATAGAAGAAATTTGACCCCAATACTACACAGTCAGCTCCCACTCAGCTTCCATTCCCCTGGCATTCCTTACAAATGAGTGCCTCCCCTTCCATTCTCCCCCACCCCGCCCCCCCCCCCGTAATGCTGACTTTCAGATAACAAACCTCATCTTAAAAAAGAATCTGAGCTCAGAAGGAGCATGAGCCAGTTGTCAATCTTTGAAAGGGCTGGTGAGAGAAGAAGGAAAGGGATAACAGAAACTCTTAAATGAGTGTGGAGAGGTGAGCAGGAGTCAGGCTTGTGCAGAGCTCCATGGGCCTTTGTAACTCCTATCGTCCTCATCACAACACAAATATCACCTCCTCCAGGATGCCTTACCTGAGTTTCTGAGCTTCCGTCCCCTCTCTGATGACAACCAATTCTTTCCCTTTGTGGTAATTATCACAGTTTATGATGTGCAGGTTATTAAAAGCACCTCCTGTAAAGTTCAACACGGTTTGAGGGTTTGACATACAAATGTTTTGCTCAAGGGCTGAAACATAGTGGGTACTCAGGAAAATACTTGTTGCATGGATTAATAGATATTCCTATTTTGTAACATATTCCTCTCTGTGGAGATTCAAGGTGTTTTAGGATTGCAGAGAATAAGGCACTAGCAAATTTTAGTAAAATTCTTGAGTACAACCAAATATCAAATATAATCTAGTCAGACAAAATTAACACAATGCTGCCACTTGATGCTGGCAATTAAATTGGTTACAGAAAATAAGACATTCTCAGTCTCAGGCAGATTATAACAGAGTGGCAATATCTAGCCCCTTTATGGGAAACTTTTAAATTATTTTTGGTTTTCAAATCAGTAGAAAACAGAGCTTGTATATAATGAGAGGATCACAAATTGAACCCAAACATAAAGACCTAAAGAATATACTTTATAAATTTGGTTTGAGGCCAGCACCGTGGCTCACTTGGCTAATCCTCCGCCTGCAGCGCCAACACCCCGGGTTCTAGTCCCGGTTACTCCTCTTCCAGTCCAGCTCTCTGGTGTGGCCCAGGAGGGCAGCGGAGGATGGCCCAAGTGCTTGGGTCCCTGTACCCACATGGGAGACCAGGAGGAAGTACCCGGCTCCTGGCTTCAGATAGGTGCAGCACCGGCCGTAGTGACCATTAGGGGAGTGAACCAATGGAAGGAAGACCTTTCTGTTTGTCTCTCTCTCACTGTCTATAACTCTACCTGTCAAATAAAAAAAAAAGAAAAGAAAAGAAATATAGCTTGGGTTTGAACACCAGCTCCACCACTTACTTGACCTGATTCCATGTCTATAAAAACAAAAAATTATATTACTTACTTCATATTAATGATGTAAAGCTCCCAGAACATTGCCTGACAGGTAATAATTGCTGTACACATCATTGTGTAGATGTGTTTGAGTTTGTTATCAGGGCCGTAATGGTGTAGTGGGTAAAGCCACTGCCTGTGGTGCCAGCATCCCATCTAGGAGCCGCTCAAGTTCCAGCTGCTGCACTTCTTGCTAATGGCCTGGGAAAGCAGCAAAGGATTGTCCAAGGGCTTAGGTGACTGCACCCACGTGGGAAACCTGGAGGAAACTTCTGGCTCCTGGGTTTGGATCGGCCCAGCTCCAGCCATTACGGCCACTTGGGGGAGTGAACCAGAGAATGGAGGATCTCTCTCTCTCTCTAACTCTGTCTTTCAAATAAATTAAAAAAAAAAAAAAAAAGGTTTGTTTTCATTGATGTAGGACTTAAAAGGTGATCATAATAGTGTGAGATAAATCAGTCATGAATAACTTCTGGAGAAGTGTAAATTTTCACATTGCATTTTAAAAGAAGGTTGGGTTCAAGAATAGAAGTGAGGGGCCAGGATTGTGGTGCAGCGGGTTCAGTTACTGCTTGGAACAACATCATCCCATATCAGGAAGCCCATTCTTCAAGTTCTCGCTTCCTGCTAAGTGCCTGAGAAGGCAATGGATGATGGTCAAATGTTTAGGCTCCTGCCCCCAGTGTGGGAGACCTAGATGGAATTCTACTTCCTGACTTCAGTTTGGCCTAGCTCTAACTGTTTCAGCTGTTTCAGATGTGAGCCAGTAGATGAAATATTTCTCCTCTCCCTCTGTTGCTCTGCCTTCCAAATAAATAAATCTTGTAAAAAAAAATGGAAGTGAGGCAATGGTATATTCTTCTTGATGAATAGAAGTTGTAATGGTACTGTTTTTTTTTTTTTTGTAAAGATTTATTTATTTGTTTGAAAGGCAGAATTACAGAGAGGCAGAGGCAGGTTGAGAGAGAGAGAGACAGAGGTCTTCCATCCAGTGGTTCACACCCCAAATAACCACAACAGCCAGAGCTGCACTGATCTGAAGCCAGGATCCAAGAGCCTACTCTGAGTCTCCCACATGGGTCCAGGGGTATAAGCACTTGGGCCATCTTCCACTTCTTTACCAGGCCACAGCAGAGAGCTGAATCAGAAGTGGAGCAGCCAGAACTCAAACTGGTGCCAATATGGGATGCCAGCACTGCAGGCAATGGCCTTACCCACCACGCCACAGTTCCAGCCCTGGTCGTGGTTTTAAAAGACTAAGTCAGGGGCCGGCATTGTGGAATAGCAGGTAAAGCTGTCACCTGCAACACCAGCATCCCATATGGGTGCTAGTTCATATCCTTGCTGCTCTGCTTCCAATCCAGTTCCATGCTAATGGCCTGAGAAAAGCAGCAGAGGATGGCCCAACTGTCTGGGCCCCTGGCCCACATGGAAGACCTGGATGAAGCTCTTGGCTCTAGCTTCAACCCGGCCCAGCAATGGCCATTTTGGCCTTCTAGGGAATGAACCAGAGGATAAAGATCTGTGTATATATGTATGTGTGTCCCTCCCTCTCTAGAACTCTGACTTTCAAAATAAGCAAATAGATCTTTTAAAAAAAATACTAAGTCAGCCCTCCATATTCATGGGTTCTGCATCTGCAATTTTAATCAAATAATTGATCAAAATATTCAATAAAAATGTATATATATTTTTCTTTTCTTACCATATTCTCTAAATAATATAGTATAGCGATTGTTTACATAGCCTTTACATTTTATTAAGTGGCACATGTAATCCATAGGTGACCTAACATAACAGGAGGATATGCATAGGTTATGTACAAATACCATGCCATTTTACATAAGGGACTTGAGTATCTGCCAATTTTACTATCAGTGGGATTCCTGGAACCAATGCCCCACAAATGAGATGGATGGCTCCACTTTCCCTTTTAGGTTGCTGATTAGGTAACATTTGCCTTATAAAGTCTTGGCATTCAGACTGTGCCTTGGAAAGATTATAAAGGGCACATCAAAAATGCAGAGAAAGGTAATAGTTACCTTCCAATATACAACAAAAACTAGGCTGCAGTCTAGTCTAATATCTGGAGAACTGTCTCTCTCAAATTATGTATTCCTGCTTTCGCTGATCTACAATTCTGTCACCTAGAGACCCTGCTGCTAATTCTTCTCCCTGGTCCGTGAC
Organism: Lepus europaeus; assembly: GCF_033115175.1. Classification (NCBI taxonomy): domain Eukaryota; kingdom Metazoa; phylum Chordata; class Mammalia; order Lagomorpha; family Leporidae; genus Lepus; species Lepus europaeus. Next base: position 60,055,146 of record NC_084837.1, read on the forward strand.
TTGCCATCATGATTTAGAAATCTGCTTTCTAACATAGCTAAGAGTCGTCTCCCAATTTTCCTTCTCATGAATCCCAGAATCCTTACTTCTTGTCACAGACTCACCAAAACAAAGCCTGCATCCTAATCTGAAGTATTGGCATGCAGATTTCTTCCACCAGTGTCAAGAGCAGCCAATGCTGCATTTATGACGTAAAGGTTTGCAGTCAAGAGAAGAGAGTTCTCCAAAGCAACCCTTGCAGAACCCAAGGATTAATTCTTGCTCTGCTTTAAGAATAATGGAAGCCAGTTTCTGGACTGAAGGAATTGCCTTTCATCTCCTCTGCTAGCCATCCAATGCTTAGAAAGGGTCATATCTGATCTGGTAATTAATCAGTCTTTAAAAAGGAACACTTACCACAATTAATGAGATTAACTGTAATCACACAGTCTTTTTCTCTAAATCCAACATATACAAAATTAGGCTTTAAAGAATTGATGGTGGTCAGAGTTACACAGGGAGAGAAGGAGAGGTAGAGAGAGAAAGAGAGGTCTTCTGTCTGCTGCTTCACTCCCCAACTGGCCACAATGGTGGGAGCTGCGCTCATCCGAAGCCAGGAGCCAGGAGCTTCCTCTGGGTCTCCCATGCAGGTGCAGGGGCCCAAGGTCTTGGGCCATCTTCTAGTGCTTTCCCAGGCCATAGCAGAGAGCTGGATTGGAAGTGGAGCAGCTGGGACTCAAACTGGCGCCCATATGGGATACCAACACTGCAGGCAGTGGCTTTACCAGCTACACCGCAACACCAGCCCCAGTGGTCATCTTTTTTAACAAATTATTTTTATTTGGAAAGCAGAGACGTATTCTAAAACAGACAGACAGACATCTCCTAACCATGTGTTCACTCCCTAAATGTCCACAGTAGCTGGGGTTGGGCCAGGCTGAAGCCAAGGTCTCTGAAGCCAGAACTGAATCCAAGTCTCCCACATGAATGTCAGAGAGCCAAGTATTTGATCATCTATGACCTCTCAGGGTACACATTAGCAGGAAGCTGGGACCAGGAACAGAGGCAGGACTCAAAACTAGGCATTCCAATATGCTATGTGGGCAGTCCAAGCAGTGTCTTAACTGGGACACCAAATGCCCACCTCCAGCCCCCATGGTGCTTTTCAAACCAAAAGTGAGTAGAGTACCTTAGGACCTTTCCAAGCACTGAATTAGGGAAGTCCTGATGCTAGCAATGTGGGTGTGTTCTTGCTGCCGAAGGAGAGAAAGGACAGAAAACAAAGCATCTCATAATTATGGGTAACTTTTTTCCATATCTCCTCTTGCTCTCCATAATTTTTCAAGACCTGAATCATCAAGATCTCTTTTTCCTTCTCCTAATTTTGTCAGATGATAAAAAGTTTATATGTTGGTTGCTAATAGCTCAAGTGAAATAGCTGAGTCAGTCTTTCAAATATACAATATGATGAATAAATTCATCCTATATCCATCCCAGGCCCCTTCCTATTTTTTCCTGACAGCCAGTTATTCTATAGTCACACTCCTAAATTAAATAGCTCCCATCTACTAGTAATCTTCATATTTCGCACTGAGTCTAGACAGATGCACCAAAGAAATATCATCTATTGTCACGCTATGGACAGCAGAGCAGAGTGAGAAACTCATTTGGATTATAAAGCAGGCAAGAAAATATGTGTAAGATACAGAACTAGGATATTTATGGGAAACAGATTGAATATTCACTTGGAAAAAAATATTTGCAAACATGAAATGAGTAGACAGTGGTTCAATTACATGGAAATCTCCCTAAATAAGAGACTCTATCCATCAATCAGTCAAAAAGCATTTCTTGTACAGCCCACTATGTTCTTAGTAGATTGTGGCATATGCTGTGAGGGTGTAAAACTAATCTTTAAAGAGCTAAACTAGGAAATAAGTGCTCAACTATATCACCAACTTTAAGTTTAACAGCATTTCAGAGACAGAGAAATGGCTATTAACTCTTTCAGCTATATCCCTTTAATTACCTGCTCCTGTCCCACTGTTAGTGCTGTAATATATAAAGTGTTCTAGAAACACTTCAACTTTCACATATTTAGCTCCAGAAGTATATTTCTCCACTATCTTATTGGATCCTGGTCTTGACCTTCCTGTCAATAACTATTGCTTGTTTTGTACGTCTCTGATGTTCAAACTTCCCGCTTATTTAGATCACCTGCTTCTACTCCAGCTCAGTTTCTTGATTCTGATCCGTTTTGATTCTTTCTTCTGGTGAGCATTTCCCTAGTCAACTCAGTAAAGGGCCCTGCTAGTCCCCATTTATTCTGATTCCTGTTCTTCCTTTACACATTCTGGTCGTGACTCAACCCCTCAGTTTGGAACTAGATTTTGTTCCATCAGTCCATCATCCTTAGAGCATATGGGAAGAGTGGAAGATAGACATATGTGAGTGTGTAGAATATTCTAGTTCTCTAGAACTAGGTCTTACCAGAGATGACCTCTTTGGGTGGAAACCGACCCCTTTCAGGACACCTGGGTAACATTGGTGAAGTCAAGTGCTACATGTACACATGACTCAACCTTCCCAGCACCTGGCCATATCCTAATTGCTACAACTAATCAATTTTAAGAAAATTTGGACATTCTGACTCAATTTCTGATTTACTTGGTCAATTTTACAACCAACTCAGTTCTTAGCTTGATGAATGCCTACTCCTCCAAACACGCGGCCTGCTTCAGTATCTCCAAGAAGCATAATACATACTCTTATAGGAAGGTGATGAATGCAAGGTCAAACAATGGTTAAACCATTTTGTTATATTCCACCTGTAGCTTCTCCAAGCTCCAGTCTCCCAGCACCTCATGAAAGCCCTCACAACCTCTCTCAGAGGAAGGTGAGCAGTAGAGAAATATAGTGCATAGCTTCTGGATCTGGATTTTGCACCTTGTGTTCCTACACAGGACCTGATCTCTAGAGGGCTTTGGTAGAGATGGAACTGAGTCAGTACTGATACTGTTACCCTCATGAAAAGTTAATATATTTCTGAGTGACCCAACATTATGTTCCTGGGCTGTCATCGCTTTCCCTTGAGAGTCGCGGGGCCACAATCTAGAGGCTGAGGCTCAGACCACCTTTCCACACACACTCCCCTTGCTTGGCCCCAGGTAGCAAGGCCTGGTGGATCTTATCCACCTACTTTTGGGAAGAAGTCATGGGGCCTGAGAATTCTCTAATCTGCATCTCTACAACTCAAAAGTTAGGCAGAACTCTCAAAAACTCTAAAATTTTTCATTATAGAACAAATGGGATAGTGATTGATGGGCACAGAAATGAGGAAGACTCAGACTTACTAATGAGTCAGACTCAAGTAAAGTTCAGTCACACTGGTGGTGGAGGACTAACTACCGTGTGCCTCTGTTGCTAGCTCTCTATAGCTTGTAAAAGATACAGCCATGCCCAAGAGATCCTCTATTCTCTCATTTTCATAGATGAATATATATATGAATATATGTATGTTAATACTGGCCACATTTTTGAAGTGATAGATTTCTAAGCTATTATTTAATCACCCTTAGTGTCACACTTCAAAGGATTTTTTTGTGTTTTTAAAAGCTGATTTTATCTTTTTATTTTTATTTTATTTTTAACTTTATATTTATTAAATATAAATTTCTAAAGTACAACTTTCAGATTTTAGCAGCTTTGCCCCCCATAACCACCCTCCTACCCACAACCATCCCATCTCCCACTCCCTCTCCCATCCCATTCTTCATCAAGATTCATTTTCAATTATCTTTATATATATAAAATCAATTTAGTATATACTAAATAAAGATTTCAACAGTTTACACCCACACAGAAACACGAAGTATAAAGTACTGTTTGAGTACTAGTTATACCGTTAATCCACATAGTACAACACATTAAGGACAGAGATCCTACATGGGGAGTAAGTGCACAGTGACTCCTGTTGTTAATTTAACAACTGACACTCTTATTTATGACGTCAGTAATCACCTGAGGCTCTTGTCATGAGCTGCCAAAGCTATGGAAGCCTCTTGAGTTCGACAACTCCGATCTTATTTAGACAAGGCCATTGTCAAAGTGGAAGTTCTCTCCTCCCTTCAGAGAAAGGTACCTCTTTCTTTGATGGCCCATTCTTTCCACTGCAATCTCACTCACAGAGATCTTTCATTTACATCATTTTTTTTTTTTTGCCACAGTGTTTTGGCTTTCCATGTCAAAGGATTCTTATATCTATTTTTCATGTACATTGCAGGTATGACCCTTCTGCCAACAGGCCACCCGTATGAGTCAGTTAGCACTACCATAATAATTTTGTACTACCTGGGTGGCTTAAACAACAAAATTTATTTCCTCATAGTTCTGAAGGCTGGTAGTCCAAAATAAAAATGCTATCAGGTTTGGCTTCTCCTGAGGCCTTTCTCCTTGGTTAGTAGATAGCTACCTTGGCTCTACACCCACGCATGCATAGCCTTTCCCTCCATTCATCCCTGGTATATCTTCCTCTTATAGAGATACCAGTCCTATTTGATTACGGTAAAATCCTCATGACTTCACTCACTCACTTTTTAAAAGAATATATCTCTAAATACAGTCACATTGTGGGTACAGATTCAACCTTTGAATTTTAGGGAGATGCAACTGACTTCACAATGCCACCCCTGGGAAAACCCTGGATGCGGCTGAATTCCAGGGATAGTAGAAGTGGTTAAGAAGCTGAAGATACTATTTACCAAACAAGTCCAAGTGTTCCCATATCAGAAATCAATTTCAGATACCGGCCCTTGACGTTAGAGTAGCAACTGTTTTACTTTAGGAAATACACACAAGGATCTTATTACATCATGCTTAATTTTTCACAGGTTGTCTCCAGGACAGCTAACCTATCTAGAATGGAAAATAAATCGATTATAGCTTATGGCCTCTGAATGTGGTTCCAGAAGCTTGAAGCTACCCTCTAGAGGTTTTCTGGTAAAATCATTGGAATCCAAGCATCTGTGGGGTCCTAGGTTTGGTGAGCCTGCACCCTCTCTACAACTTGGCTGATAGCTCTTGTATATTACAGAACCACTGTCCCAACATAATGTCTTCCATTAGACTCAATATAGGAAACAATATCCCTGTAAGAACCTCTACCAAGAGAATCTCACAGACATACCAGCTCATAAGATCATCTAAAACTCATCTCATTCTCAGTAGTGTTCTGACTCAGCAGTGCCTACACTGGTTCAAGTCCTGGCTGCTCCACTTCCAATCCAGCTCTCTGCTATGGCCTGGGAAAGCAGTGGAAGATGGCCCAGGTCCTTGGGCTGCTGCATCCATGTGGGAGACCCAAAAGAAGCTCCTAGCTTTGGAAAGGCACAGCCCCTGCTGTTGCAGCCCATTGGGGAATGAAGCAACAGATGAAAGACCTCCCTCTCTCTGCCTTTCCTTCTCTCTGTGTGTAACTCTGACTTTCAAATAAATAAATAAATATTTTTTAAAATCATGCCTTACAAATTCATCTTAGATGCAATTTATTTTTTTTATATTACAGGTTACCTTAATCCAATCATGACTCCACTGAGAATATGCCATTTCACTCTCACACACACACACACACACACACACACTGGTTCACTGCTGTCATCCACAATCTCCATTTCAAATCTATAACACCCACAGAAGCCTCAATCTATGCAGAAGGATTTTTAGGTTTTCTTTTGTTATGTGTTATACAATTTAAATTTACTTCCATCAACATTCACATTTGTGTCCATTAACCTGGGCCAGGGAATTTATGTTTTTTAGCTTCCTCCTTCCTTACCCATTTTCTATTCACCCACTCTGTACCCCATGGCTCCCTACTATCACCAGACTGAAAGAGAAGATCATTGCATATCATGGCTTTGTGATCTACCCCACTGGGAGCAGGAATCAAAATACTTGTTGTGGACCATCCTTTCCTTTGGGTTTAGTAGAAATGCACTGATGTGTTTACATCAGAACCTACCTTCCCATAAAGAATTAAACACAGCATTTCTTGTTTCTTGGGGTGGGGGAGAGTTAATTTCCATTTTTCAAGAGTTTGAATTACATTTCTCTTACTCACAAGTAAGTCTTGCCTAAATTTTCCCAACAATAGAGAGGTTTAGAGTTTGTGCAATGAGTGCTACATGAACTTCTAGAGAACATAAGGAAGCCTTCCATCCATCTCAGTATATTCTCAACCAACAGCACCATAGATTCTCTTGTAATGAAAGGCTAAGGAAACCTTGGTCCAGTCTTGCTACAGGGAGACAGAATTGGTAAATAATCTCTTGGGATGTTCACTTGCATTTCTACAAAGGATGTTAAATGACAGCTAAAGAAGACATTCCAGGAGACACTTAGTAATCAAATAGCACCAGGTTCTGCCCATTTAATACTTTAATTTTTTGCTTCATCCATTATCAATTCTCGTTCCCTTTCTTGCATCCCTTGCCCAATGACTGGCTGGTCACCTTCTAACTTTCAATGTTTGGCACCATTGCCTAGACCCATAGGTCAAAAAGTATTCCATCTTCATCCAAACCCTTGGACTTCCCCATGTGAGACTGGGTAGCTTATTACACCAAGTATAATCCTTACAGAGGGCCAGCACTAGAAATGTGTTTACTTTCCTAGAAAAGAAGGCTTAACAGAAGAAGGGCTTGGAGTTGACTCAGGAAGAACCAGAAGAGGAGGAAGCAAGAGAATTTCAAATTAAGAAACAACATGAACATAGGTTCTAAGCTCAGAATGAAGTGGCCAACAGATAAGAGAAGGCAGTTTGCAAAGAGAGATCATTTTCTGGAGAAACATACAGGCAAAGAAATTTATAATCAATTCAGGAGTCACTGTAACCTCTTGCTCTGGGGATATCTTTGAATGTAATTTGTGCATGGAACCATGAATAAAGGGCATAACACATCCTGTCTTAGACCCCTAGGGAATGCCATTTCAATCAAGATTATATCTAGGTACGTATATATACCACCACCACCACCACCACCACCACCTCCCACACTCAAAAGCTTGGATCACAAATAAAAATCTGTTTTAGCCCCACCTTTTCTTATCTTCAGAAAGTTTGGTGGGCACACATTAGCCCTTAGAAAGTATTACCTCCTACAAAGAATTGAAACTGGGGAAAGTTGATCTATCCTCTGGATTGCATCAGCCAATTTGCTAAGCTCTTAAAGTTCGTGTAACTTCAATGCCAAAAATTCAAATGATATATGAAAAATTATATTTAGGGCCCAGCAATTCCTAGATCACTGCTCAAAGACTTTCAAATTAAAGATCAATTGAAAACTGCAGGCATGCATTCCGAATTTCAGTGATCTAATGGACTATGGGTAAAGCAATATGTCTTTATTTTTACAGTGATATAAAAGAAACAGACATTTTGAAAGCCTTTCATTTTCTTCTTTTTGAACTCTTTCTCTAGAACTGGACATTTATAAGTTCCACGATTGCCAGGGCACCTTTTCTTCAATAAGATCGAAGAAATAATGGGATTTAACATTCTGGGAGTGTGTCAGCACTTCCTGGTTTTTTTCTTAATATATAGAAGGAGATGTCAAGTATCAGTATTATGTTAAGAATACTGCAGAGAAAAATAATTGCAGACAAAAGAATAAATGCTCATGTTATATGAATTAGATACTCTCTGAGACCCCATAAAAAGGAAAACAGTTAAGATAAATGGTCAAGAGGGGAACAAAATATTGCAATGAATTTTTACTGAAAATAAAATTATGAACAAAGAGTCACCCTTAAAATGCTTTAGTCAGAAAAAGCTAGGTTATGCTGTGATAACAAACAACTCCCAGATCTCAAAACCTTAACCAAACAAAAGTTAGTATTTGTTCATGGACACCCCACTGCAGGCATTGGAACCTTTCCAGGGTATCTCTGTATGATTAGCTTCAAAGTTTCAGTTCTATCAGCACAAGCAAAGACCACCTCCACATTGCCATGGCAACAGAACAAGTAGCTAGGTGGCTTTTCAATTCTTCAACCATTAAGTGACACATTTCACTTTTACCCACATTCCATTATCCTGAAGTAGACAAACTCCCTTCCTAACTGCAAGAATCCAGGAAATAAAGGGCAAATATGAGAATGATAGGCAGACAGTCAAGGAAGAAAAGAAAATAAAGGAAATGGGAACAAAAGAATGTACAGGAAAAATAAATTATGTCATTCAGTCAATCTTAGAACCAAAAATCTTGAAATTCTGAATTCTAATCTCAAATCTACCCCAATATTATATGACATAAGGGTACTTCAAAAAGTTACCACCAAAAAAAAAAAAAACCTGCAAAATGTTTTACTTCAAAATACACATCTTGTAATTCAACTTGTCCATGAACTTTTTGAAGCTCCCACATATAAGGTTCTCTGAACCTTAGAATCGTTAGCCAAGTACAGAGAATTTCTTGAAATAGATATGAAAAGCAGCTTGTAAAATAACTACTCTAGATCTTAAAATTCTCTGAAAAGTTGGAAAATAAATATATGAATACCAGAAACATAAGAGTCAGAAGCTAACCTCACAGAAATATAGAATACTCTACTTCTTACTCACATATAAAAGGTATGAAGACACTTGGGAGCCTTCTATATTTCCACCTATAAGCACCAAAATACCCAAATAAACATTCAAAAGAACTTCTCTGCTTACAGATTTGACACACATATCCTTGTGAAGAGGGAGCCAGGAGCCAATATTAAGACTCAAGGCTAGGCGGCCGCCGTGGCTTAACAGGCTAATCCTCTGCCTACCGGCGCTGGCACCCCGGGTTCTAGTCCCAGTTGGGGCGCCGGATTCTATCCCGGTTGCCCCTCTTCCAGGTCAGCTCTCTGCTATGGTCCCGGAAGGCAGTGGAGGATGGCCCAAGTCCTTGGGCCCTGCACCCGCATGGGAGACCAGGAGAAGTACCTGGCTCCTGGCTTCAGATCAGCGAGATGCGCCGGCCGCAGCGGCCACTGGAGGGTGAACCAACGGCAAAAAGGAAGACCTTTCTCTCTGTCTCTTTCTCTCACTATCCACTCTGCCTGTCAAAAAAAAAAAAAAAAAAGACTCAAGGCTAGACATCTGTGATACTAACCAAGCCCTATCACTAATGTTGACAGCTCTATAACTCAATTTCTCATGTGTAAAAGAGAACTAGTACTGGTATCACCTACCTGCAACAGGAATGCTTCTGAAAGACTTACAGTTCTTTATAAAAATAAGCACCAACTAGAAAATCCCCATATGCCCAAGGTAGCAGTGGCACCTAGAGGTTCTTTGAATGTTAACTTTGCTTCCAGGAGAATTCATAAGGTCACACGGTCACTATGCCATTTACTTTTTTTGGTATTTGTCCTAAGTGAGAATTAGCTGGCAATATCACGTGTTACCTATTGGAAACCCACTATATATCCTGGGAGAGCATTCTATCTGACTGTAGTCCAAGGTCATCTGGCTTAGAGGGGAAAAAAAGCCACATATGTTTATATACGTGCTTGAGGATATATTGCAACGCATTTGTATGCACACACATATACAAATATACGTGTTTATTGTTGGTGTGTGTGTGCTCCTTTGTGTGCATGTTCTCTGTGACCCATGTGTCTACTCACCAGAATCCAGACTAGGAGCCATGCAAAATGAATATGGGCTATAGGAATTCAACAGCCTCTTTCTTATATTTGGATGCTCAAATGCAGCAGTCATCTATCAAAGGAAGTGTATTGGACTAAATGGAGAGATTTTTAATAAGAGGCAAGGGGGTGCACTTTACCTAATAAAAAGAGCATAGAGAGACCCTGGCTGTGGCTAATGTGCATAAAAAATTCAGCCTGTCAGATCCTCACTTTTCTAATTCAGTAATCTAAATAATTTATTTGACATTTTAGCTCAAGATGACCTTTCTTAGGAAAAAATTACTGTTTTAAACTTTTAGCAAGTGCAACCCTAGCCACAGAATTCCTACTGAAGCCTGCATTTTCCCAAATGAGCAAAGGTTAATCTCGTAGTGCTCAAACACATTGCTGACCCTTTTAAACAGTTCGCCAAATGTCATTTAATTTTTTAATCTAATTTCAATTATATTGTAATATTTGACTAGAGTATTTGGTGAAAGTGGGAGTTGTGATGAGATTCCAGTCAGGTTCTACCTAGAGAAATTTAGGAAAGGATATATTGATAGTGAAATAGGTATTACATAGGGCGATGCATCTACCCTAGAGAGTGCATGTGTGTACAATATATAATAAAACTGTGCCCAGTTCCTCCAAAGGATTACCCAGTGAAGATTAAGATGGTCGATTCTTAAAAGAAACAATATGAGAATCCAAGGTTCCCAACGGTATTGTACGATAGAAGCAATGAGCCTTTAAGCCAAGATACTCAAAAGAAACTCATGCTGTAGGCCACACAGTGTCCAACTTATCCTCGGATTCCCTTCTGACTCAACCCTGAAGATCAGTAGAGTGACATGTCATAGATCATCCACACACCTAGCCCACAAGCAGTTAAGTGAAAGCCCCATCTTTTTCTCAAAAGCCATTCTTCTGGTTTGCAGGCAAGTCAGAAAAACAAAAAGGGTAAAATTGTTACGAAAATAATGGGATTTTCCACTCTGCACAATACACTCATTTTATCACTGCAACCTACAAAGCTTACTTAGGAGACCTCAAGATGTATTAACACTTTATTAGCCAGGCTTTTCTCCTACCCACACCAAACGTTAATAGAATCTGATCCTCAAATTAGACAAGCATCCAATTTTAGGCAAAATTTTTATTGTCTTTTTTAAAGCAATATCCTCAGGGGAACATGGGGTGGCTTAAGTTTATCCTTAATTAGTGAACAAAATAATATCATTGGTATTATTATGGCTGCCAAGGATCTGAGTAGAATGCACTGATGTGAACATCAAACCAAGATATAAAAGTTCAGTTCTATTACCTCCTCCTTCACTGAAGCTGCTTCAAAAGAGAGACTTTGATACATAAAAGCCTTTGGGACAATGAGCCAGTTTCCTGTCCCTCCCCTCCACTTCCCCACTTAAACCAAACTTGCCTCTGAAAGGAACATTCAAAGAGACACATAGAAATGGATATTTGCTAATCATTTTTACCTTAAAACATACATTCTTACAGGCACTTTCATCAGTGGGAACTGTGTGAAGTCTAGCACACCATGCTGTTTCAGAAATGAAAAATAGTTCACTTTTGTTATCTTAATTATATCTATCCCAAGTGTTCTCAATTCAAGTTGTGCATCAAACTCACCCAAGGAGTATCATAAAAACAGACTGTGGAGCCCCTCTCAAAGCTCATGGAGTCTGTGTACATGAGCCCAGTCTCATATTTCTAAATAGCTACAGATTTTTTTTTTATGTTGACCTATCTCTGATGAAGAATCACTAATAAAATTAATATGGTTTCACATGGGTTATCTAGTGTAATCGAAATAGAGGATGGATATGTGTTCTGAAGAAGAGATTTCCAATTGCGCCTTAGTTAAAAGGCGTGTTCAGGATGCGTGAAAGATTTAAAACATAGACAACAAAAGACTTGTTGTAAAGATAAATCTGTAACACTTTCTCATGATTTGTTTTAGATACGAGTATAAGATATATCATATCTGTGACCCTGAGAGTTATTTGGAATATTTGCTATAGATATTGCCATGGTAAGAAATTCCTGGCATTCGGTTAAGGAAAACGCACAGCTCATCGAACTCTGATTAAAAAAAAAAAAAAAAAAAAGCTATACGGTGTCACATGACAATACCATCCACAGAAGAGAAGCTCCAGGAATCTCACCGGGGAGCTACCACTGGATTCCCCTCCCCAACGTTTCCTGCTGCTGACGAAAGCACTACTAGAGTATGTCGGGATCATGTTGGAGAAAAAGTGCAGAATACCAAAAGCTGGTTCCTCAGAACTCAGTCTTTCTTTTCTCATTCCCCAGAAGATTCTCAAGAACTTTCCCACTTCAACATCTCAGCACCCAGGAGTCTCAGGTGTCCCCCCTTTTCCTAGGGACAATTTTCCAAAGTTTGAGTCACAGGATGCAAGTTCAACCACAGTGCTGGAAGAAAATATTTCCAGAGCAAAACAAACTTGAGAGACACTAGTTGCTTGTGAGTATAGCTAGACTATGGGAAATGATAACTATAGAAATGGAAACTATTTAACTAGGCTTTCCTCAACAGTACAACAGTTTGTAGGATGTATTAAACACCAGAAAACACACTAATAAACCCAATTAACAGCTGCAATTCAGGCAAGGTCGTTGTTGTTTTTTTTTTTTTTTTTCTACCTCTGTGAATCTTTTTAGAGTTCAGTAGAATTAAAATAGGCCATCAAGTCACTAATAAATAGACATACCCACCTTTAGAAGAGTGAAAAACAATTTGATGATACCATAGACAATGTTGAAAGTGGGGAAGAAAGGTATGTGTCAAACAAAATTCAAGTGTCCAAAAGAAAATACCATGTTTTCCTTGATCTGTGGTAACTAATATACAGAGTACAAAAAATTGTAATATATACGAACAAAATTGATGTTATTGAGATTTGATTATTGTTTATAGCCCTTGTATATTCTCTTGAGGAACAGCGGTTTTTCTGCTTACTACTTGTTGAATTCCATATTTAGTGAAGGGTTAAGCTTGTGATTATAAAGTAAATTCAAAGTATGTCCTTGGAAAAATTAAAAGAAAAATTAAAAAAAAAAAGCAGAGAGGGTAGGAGTGGGAGAGGGAGGGAGGGTAGGGTGGGAAGAAGTATCATTATGCTCTTAAAACTATATATAGGGGCCGGCGCTGTGGCTCAGCAGGTTAAAGCCCTGACCTGAAGTGCCAGCATCCCATATGGTTGCCGGTTCTAGTCCCGGCTGCTCCTCTTCTGATTCAGCTCTCTGCTATGGCCTGGGAAGGCAGTAGAAGATGGCCCAAGTCCTTGGGCCCCTGCACCCACGTGGGAGACCCAGAGGAAGCCCCTGGCTCCTGGCTTAGGGTCGGTACAGCTCCAGCCATTGTGGCCATCTAGGGAGTGAACCAGTGGATGGAACACCTCTCTCTGTCTCTACATCTCTCTGTAACTCTCTTTCAAATACATAAAATAAATATTTTAAAAATGTGTTAAAAATACATATGAAATATAGGAAATTTAATCCCTTTTTATAAAAATTATTTTAAAAAATCATTTAAAAAGGCTTTGTTTTTCAAAGCTCAGAAGATTTCAAATGTAATTAATGGTTGCTCTGTTCTTCATTTTGAGTAGACTTGTTTACTAAAGCATAAAACAGGAGACAAGTTCAAGGAAAGGCACGAGTTCCCCCAACCTCACAGCAATGTATCCGTTACATCAACCTTATCTCAGTATGTCCCAACCCCATTCACTCAGGCTCCACCACCAAAGTCAGTATGTTCCATAACTGGCCCCAGCACTTTGGCGAGCCATGATTGGAATTCATCTCCATGCTTGGCTTCTAAACGCTTCACTCCACAGCTGAAGCAGCACAAACGTTTATTCTCAATGTTTGCTTGAATTCGTTCTGGCAATCCTGCCAATAAAGCTGCAACAGCCACCAACAATGAAACCACTATCACCTGTGTGCAGACTCCTGCTTTTACAAAATACAAACCCTTCCCCCTTGTTTCTATGACTAGGTGAGATGGAGTACCCTCAGAGCCGCGGAGCAAGCCTTGCCATTCCTTCCACCAGTCAAGCTACTTACCACGGCCTTCTCACCTAGCAAACTGGAATTCTGTGCTGACTGTGTCCACCACAGGACAAAAGGGAAATAGTACCACTGTTCCTTGGGTGTTGGTGAAAAAAATAATGAACACGTATTCCCTAAATGGCTTGGTCCCAAACTATTCTGGGATTTTAAGAAAAGCTCTTTCAAGGAGCTCATACCCTCTTATCCATCAGTGAACAGATATCTGATGAGGGGATGGTTACAGAACTGCCATGAGAGTGGCAACACTACCCTGAAATTGCACTTAGCCCTGAGGCCTTGCAGCTGAATTAGGCTTGCTCACCAGTCCCTATCTTCCATTACACTGTTAGTCCCTCTCTTTTCTCCCCTCTTTGTCTTAAAACATGATTTCCCTCCAGTTCAACTCCCAATCTGTATGCTCCACCGTCAGAACATACTTCCACTGTAACGTGACTTCCAGTAGCCCCTTCCCCAAGTCTTCCCTAGCTTCTACCATTCAGGTTTTCCCCCAGACTCTTTCTGCCCTCACTGGCTATGAAAAAGAGACTTTTCAAGGAAAGAGACCACCTCTGTTCATCCACCTGGTGAGGGTGAGTCATGAGCGAGGCAGCCCAGCTACAGGTTCTCTTGATCCCATGCCTCCCTACTCCTGCCCTGGGACTTCGCTCCATGTCTTCAACCCATTTCTTGTTTCTAGCACCTTCCTCTCAGCCTACGGAGGTTTATTATGCCCTTGTTTTTTTTTTTTATCTAGATCTTGTCAATAACTTACAATTCCACCTTTCATTTTCCAACTCCACCCCATGCCTCCTCTTAACCATTCACACACCAATGCAGCTCCTGCAATCTGATGTCTAAACTGTGGGCATAGAGCCTGCATCCCACATCGCAATGCCTGGATGTGATTCCTGGGTTTGGCTCCTCGACTCCAGCTTCCTACCAGTGCAGACCTGAGGCAGCGGCAGTGATGGCTCCAGTGACTGAGTCTCTGCCACCTGCCTGGGAGACTGGTCCACTGCTGAATGTTGCTGGCATTTGGGGAGTAAACTAGCAGAGGGAAGAACATTTTTGTTCTCTCTCCTCGCCTCTCAAATGAAAATTTAAATAATTAAAAATAAAAATTGCTCCTATTCCAAATACCCATTCTTAGCATTTGTTAACACATAGTGGCTACATTTTGGTCGTTAATTTTCTTGACCTCTGGGCAACCATGCTGACCACCTTTTCTGTATTAGCAGCCTGCCTTCCTTTCCTTGCTAGATCATAAACCTTTGTCTCCAAGTTACTTCCTTGCTCCTCCACAAATTCTCCAGGTTCGTTTGCAGCCTTCCTGTTCTTTGTAACTCACTTTACATCTTTCCCTCTCTAGACAGTCAAGTATTTCAAGGGTAGAGAGTGCCTATGATCTATTCAACTTCACAGCCCCAGAACTTAAAAACATCATGAGTTTTAAAAATGATTTCTGAATGCATTTGTCTTATGTGCATTAAAAAGAAATGATGACCATTGATATTAAGAGAAAACAGCAGGACATGGGCTTTGTGGTACAGGGAGTTAAGATGCTGCTTGAGATGCCTGCATCCTATATGGGAGTGCCTGGTTCGAGTCCTGAAGACTTACTGCACACTTTGGATCCAGCTTCCTGATAGTGTACCTCAGAGGCAGCAGATAATGACCCAAGGACATGGATTCTAACCACTCTTGTGGGAGACCCAGATGGAGTTCCTGGCTCCCAGATCCTGGCTCAGCCCTGGCAGTTTCAGGCATCTGGGGAGTAACCCAGTGGATAGAAGATCTTTCATGTGTATGTGTATATATATATATATATATATATGTGTGTGTGTGAGTGTATGTGTGTGTATGTGTGAGTGTATGTGTCTGTGTCTGTATGTGTGTATGTGTCCATATGTGTGTATGTATGTGTGTATGTACATGTGTGTATGTGTGAGTGTATGTGTATGTATGTGTGCCTTTCTCTTCCCTCCATCCTCACTCTAGATGACTCTTCCTTTCAAACAAATCTTTTTTAAAAAGAGTTCAGGGCTTTCTAACTGGGGGACCAGGAGAAAAAACACATTTGCTTTCTGAGGAAGAATTCTGGACAGAGAGGTAGTGTAGCTTTCGCATTCTTTCAGTGAAGATCTGCTGGTACCTGTATAACCTAGATTAAGTCAATTACTATCTCAGAGCCTCAACGTAATCATCTGAAATAAGGAAAAGCTGCACAAGTTTGTCACTTCAATGCTCCTTGTAATCTCCGAGTCCTTAACTACATGCCAGAATTTGGCAGAAAAGAAGGCAAAACTATGAAACAGTCTAGCATGGGTAGGGAACCTCTTTTCAACCAAGAGCCATGTGGATATTTACAACATCATTCACAGGCCACATAAAATTATTAACTTAAAAATTAGCCTGCTTTAAGTTGATTGAATTTCAAGCCCTGCCACTGTTTGCCTTGGTCAGAACAACTGATTTCATGGGCCTCCAGGGCCCGCAGGACAGAAGTTTCCCACTGCTGGAATATGCAGGCCTGAGTTCAAAGTCTCACTATACCAATTACCTGCTATAACCTTAAGCAGACCGTCTAACTTCTCTCAGCATCAGTTTCTTTGTCTATCAAGAATGAACAATAAATGTTCTCCCATCATAGGATTTTGTGAGAATTAAATCAGTTGGTACACATATAGCATTAGAATAGCATTCAGAATGGTATCAGGTACATGCAAAGCTTTTACCAAATAGAAGGCAGTCTCAGCAAGCATGAAGCTAAATGTGACGTCTTAGCTTGTGACTTCCGTGTTGACTAGGCGTAACTTTAGGTACACCTGTGGGTACCAAGAGAGTCTGTATTTTCTGTCTCAGGTGTGCTGCTCCTGCCAGAGGGACCAGCCATTCTTCCACATTGCTGATATCAAGAGGTCTGGCATTGCTTGGAACTGGCAACAGGATGTTGAGGTGTTGGGCCTGTGCTGACACCTATCTTCCACCAACCCTGGGACAATCCATGGTCAGTTTTCCCTCCATTCTGACGAAAGGAAGAGGAAGACCAGAGGTCACTGGGCGAACGCAGCTGATGCCTTCTGACCTCTTCCCAGAAAGGTCTGCTCAATCAGAAGGCCTCTGCTTAGCAGGAGATATGAGTGAAAAGTGTAACCAAAACCAAAAAAAAAAGGGGGGGCAAATAAAGAAGTCCCCTCATTTTGACACCATCCACCTTCTCAGCTACTCTCCTTCCCTTTCTCCCAAGTTCATGGCTTTTGGTGAGCTTTCCAGGAAGGACCTGCTCCTCTGATTTTAACCCGTCTCAACAGACCAACAGGTAATCTGATTTTAACCCGTCTCAACAGACCAACAGGTGATCCAAGTAGTGGGATAATCAACACTGATTGCACTAGAGTCAGAACGATGTCCAGGTTGAGAGGATTAGTGATAGGAGTCCTCTCACCTCCGTCAGAGGGCTGTCTTAGCCTTCAGTGAGACTATAAAAGCAACCATCCTGCCTCACTCATTACGCTGATTTTATATCAACCCCTCTATTTGATAAGTCGCACAATAGAGAGATGAAGTCAGGAATTGTGTTTAGGATGTTTTGAAAACAAGCCATGCAGCAAGCTGGCAATGGGATCCCATCTAACACCTCTAGGGAGAAGAGCAGGTGGAGTTCTTGATTCCTGTGAACCCTAGCTGCATTGTTGCACCCACTAGGACTAAGACTCGGGGTTAAGAGATTTGGACTACAGGTTGCCACTTGTCTAAATTAGTAATAAAGGACTTGAAAGACACTGGAGCAATGCCATTGGTTCTAGCTGTGCTCATTATTTCTAATATGCCTTTGTTCACCTTCATTTCCCTTTAAGAATGGGGATGGTCCAAGTAAGAATTCATGATTTTCCATCCCACTCTGCCTATCTATAAAGCAGTACACCTGAAATATCACTGCTTTGCTGGTGACTTAGCTGCCTGTGCTGGCAGCCTCTGCCATCTGGGCCACTCCTCCTTAGAATCTGGCAGGGGCAGTGGGAGCTCCGAGGGGCCTGGAGACCTTCGCCTGAAAACAATGGGTAAACCTTTAAGAAGAGAAGCAGGCAACCTAATTTCTTTTATTCTCAGGGCGCTGGTGAGAAGTTTCGATCTGTCCTGGGTCTGTTTCTCAGCCAGTTCTCTTCCTTTGTCTTGCCCCCTTTTCAGTGAGGTTCTGTAGATTTATTTTTTCCAAGCAGAAAACGTAGTGTGATTCTGTAAATGTTTTCTTGCTGTTGTACTTTTCAGACTATTTTCTGCCTTGTTTTTTGGGGGCCTGAATCTGCCTTTGGTCACACTATTTGCTCCTCTATGGTCACCTCGGAGAAGATTAACCCTTTCATTAAAAAAGCCTGCCCAGGGTCAAACCACCGCCTGGCTAGGGACTCTTCCAGCCCTTTGATCTCCCAGCTATGGAGAAATTATTAGCAAATTCTAAGCCTTCCCATGTGATTTGTTTTTGTAAATTTGTAGAAATTATTCCTAATCCTATTACGTGGCCTAGGGCAAACCTGCATTAAATATAGGAGACTTTTTGTTATGTGGCAGATGGATAATAAAGGAATGCTGAATGCAGCTCCATCCCAAGTTATGGGAATCTGGACACTTCATCAGCATTCACTTAATCCTCTGCCATGGCTCCGCCTTTGATGAATGCTCTCATTTATGACCACTGATGCCGCTCACTTAATTTCAGAGAAGAAAAATAATACCTAGCTGTTAATGTGAATATTTGAGTTTATGGCTGTACAATGAATAATTGTGACATTATCAAAGGAACATCTCCTTATACATTATTCAGTTGTATAGACCACATTAACCAGAGATTGGGAACTTGCAATTTTGCATCTTCCATCTTCTCTGGAACGGAGACACCACACAGACAAAAGTCAGTGTCTCAAACCAAATTCTACCTGACAATGCGTATCAGCCCGCACTATATTTTGCTCATTGTGGTGCCAATCTCCTATCTTACCAATGACATTTTTTCAAAGAAAGAGGGGATTTCCTAGAGACTCGACCCCATGCAACTTCCATAGCTTATTATCGAATAGGAAAATGTAGCCCTGGTTCCTGCTTTAATACCGATGCCATGGAGGATGTCTTGAGGGTTGGAATGAAAATTAAGACAGCACACCTTTGCTGCTTATACTTTATATATAAACCAAGGGCCTTCTCCAATTAATGTTTTCACTGGGGAGCAGGAGAGAACATTCAGAAGTCTGTCGCGAATCACGAGGTCTTGCCTGGGATCAGCCAGGCAGGGATCCGTGTGGCACCATTAGGGACAGACATGCAGAATCACTCACTTCTGTTACAGAGGTGGCTGTGCCCCAGTGGCTTCAGCATCTTGCCTTTGTTTCTGGGGAGGTAGAGGGCACGGTGCCAGAGAAGAAAGGAGGAAAAATGGAGGACGGAGTGTTTTTGTTGTAAAAACTCACCGAATAGTGTTTTAACTAAGATACACATATAGGATAGGTGCAGGCACGTTGTTTGCAAACAAGAGGAATATGTTATAAAACATCCCAATTTTCTAGGAAAGTAAACACCTGCATCAGGCTAGGAATGGCACTACTGAGCTATAGTTTGTTTTTTTTTTTTTTTTAATCCTTCCATTTTCATTTAAATATTACCTGGTAAATGGACTTCGGAGTTCAGATCAGATGTCTCTAGAAATGCTCCTCTGGGGGCACTGTTTGGATAATCTTCATGAGATCAGTTATTTTCATTGATGGCAAGATGCCTACAAATAGGTCTTTGAGATTTGGGAGGTGCACAGAGGCAATGAAATCAGCAATCTGTGCATTTTTTCCAGTTTGTGTAAGCCATAAACTGAATGTTTTCGTATGCTGATGGTTTGTACACTATAGTCAATTTATTGGCACAAACCATGAACTGGAAGATTGTAGAAAAGAAGCATGTTAGCCCATATTCAGAAACTTCAAGGTACATTGGTACACTATAGCATGTGTGATTGCTGAATGCTAGAAGGAGACACAAACAGGTCACGAACTGTCTTACTCAAATTGCTTGTGATTTAGTAACACATGGTGTGGGCAGGACACAGACGTCCAGGCAGTGAAGAGAGGAGTTCCAGTCACTCTTCATTTCCATATTCTATGAAATCAATAAACTAAACAGCAAATTTGGAGCTATGAGCAAACAAGGCTTTCTCTCCTGTGCCTCCTGAGATAGGTACTGATGCCACTGGGAATCAGGTGTGGACTCCTAGAAGCACTGAGAATGATGGCCAGTTAACTAACTACCCTTAGCTGAGGAGACTGCAAAGTTACCTTGGTCATGGGTGACTCGGACACATCCCCAGCTCACAGACCACCATTTACCTCTGCTGCTTGTTCTCTTCAAAAATAAGTCCAAGTCATTTTACCAGTGCTTACCAGGGGCCTGTGTCAATTAGCTAAGCGAGGAAAAGAGATGCCAAAAAATTACAATTAGAAATTCAGATGGAACAGTACATCAACTATGTAAAAGACCAACAGGACTGCACCTGGTACCAGTGTAACAGAGTGTCTTCTTCCTTTTCAGAATGAGGGAAGGGAGGACACTTTATGCCTGTAACTCTTAATTCTGGGCATCAAAATCATCTGTGATATTTCAAAAATTACTGCCGAGAATTTTGCACCTTAAATCTACTAAATTAGATCTTCAGGAGTGGCTAGCAAAGACCTACATTTTTGAAAGTTGCGCAGGGATCCTTTTGGTTCTCAGCCATGGTTGATAATTGTTTCTCTGTAATTTATCATTGATTTAAAGTATTGTGGAAACCAGACAACCCTGATTGACAACCTGGCATGCCTGTCACTGGCTTTGTGCTCTTAGACAAGTTATTTTAGCTCTTTGGTCTCAGTTTTCCCCTGTCTAAAATGGGGGAGAACCCCATTTACAGAGCTGTTATAAAGTTATCATCAGCAATGCAGTAGGTTTTCATATGAAACTGACCTAACTCTCCACAGTAGAGGGAGAAGAGGAATAGGGGACAGGAAGCAGGAAAGAAAAATCAAGTGGTCATCCTCCCATGGTTGGAAATGAGCAGACTTTACTGTCCAAATAATTTTCTGTTTACTTGTAATCTGAAAACAGAACACCTTGTCAAAATAGGCCCTGTCTTTTTCTTCCAAAAATGATATGGCTTGAGAAACCAACCTAAAGTAGAATTTGTTTTCACTGTCATTTAGAGTAGGCAGAGGAAAGAGGAAATGAAACCATCTCAGTACTTTCTCCAAGACCTTCATCTCCCTTTAAGGAAAATGTAAATGAGTAAAATAAGGCCAAAGGAGCCATCTGAGGCAAAGGTTGTGTGTGTGTGTGTGTGTATACATACTTTTTTTTTTTTAACACAGGACATTGAAAAAAAGAAAACACCCTGCAAGGTGGAATCGGGGTTACATGCCACCACCGGAGGAACGTGCCTGGACAAGAATCCCTACACACACACATACACAGAGACTTGAGTGCATATAGACATAATCCATGGCACACTCACAGGGAAGAACATCACACCCCTACCCTTGGCCATGCAGCACTGAATTATTTGGGACCCCAATGACAAGTAAAGCCAATGTCTTGGCCTCACTAAAGATCTTATAAAGGCAGAGCAACCACTACAGGGCTGCAGATCCACAGCCCAGGATTCTCCACTTTGATCTAATACACTTAGTGTCAGTTTTCTTTTGTGCAAACACAACTACAACAAATGGGTTGGGAAGCTCACCATCTATATCATGTGCAATAAATTACACTTTGCTGAAATGTTGCCTTGCTAAAATATGCTAAGAAAGCTGTGAACAATATTTACAAATAGTTCAGATGTCACAACAAAACACCCACCACCCATGCATTCGTACGTTTTGCTATAATAAGTGTGGTAATAGAGGATACCACTCTTAAACACTGGAAAAGTATTCTTTATGGAGATGTAATTGAGAGAAATTCTTTAAATTTATAGAAAAATCACGTTTTTGTCTTCCTGCAGCGTCTGCTCACTCAACTGTCAAGAGAGCAACTTCAGTTTCAATTGCTTCCAGCATCTCCTCGCACGGGCTGGCTGTTAGTACTGATTTTTATTTTGGTACACTGCTAATTTCCTGACAAAGCAGAAAACTTTGTTTACTGCTGTTATGTATTATTGGCATTTTTTTAAAAGTTGATGCAAACTAAAAATACTATGTCATTTCCAGGATGAAGGAAAGAGTTTGCTTGTGAGCCAAATGACCTGACAGGTTCAACCTGGGAGACAAGTGGCCAGGTAGGGTGGTGTTGTGATTTCTCCCTGCGAGTGGGAGCAGGCTGGGTGTGGGGGGAGTTAAGTGTATCCAAAGGGCTACATTACACTGCAGTTCGCCTGCCTCTCAAATCTGTATTATTTCAAAATGAAACAAGCCTGCGATGGAGCTTTCAAGGTAAAACGCAGCATGCTACTTACTGTTAGATGATAACTAAGGGGGGCAGGGAGGAGGGAATTGACAATAGGCGGGATGTTAAGTGTGAGATATTTTTGAATATCAGATGTTTTTGTAATAAAGGAGGTCTTCCTAGGACACATGAGAGAGATCAGGAAATAGTGCCACACCAAAAGAGTGCAAAAAGTTTCCCCATTTAAATATCTTGCTTCTGTGCATACATCAACATTGAATTTCAATATTTGTATGCTCACAGAATTCTGCAGTCCAGCTATCACATGATTTTTTTTCTCTACGGTGAGAATGTTTTGTCAAATGTGATTATAAACATCAAGAGAATCACTTTTCTCATCAAAGAAATCAAGTATTGTTAAACGAAAGCACTTGGTTCATTGGTTCACTTACAACTGCTTCCCTATTTCAGTACAAAAACCTCTCTGCTCTGCTCTTGGGTCTGCTTTCCACACTCCCGCCATTGGGCATTTTGTCACTTAATTAAGTTAACCCTGTATTTGCCTTCTGAGGGGGGTACTTGTGAAAGAAACCCTCAGTCCCTGATTCCCCCTGATGCAAGTGCCATTCTCTCAGCTTCCTTTTTGGCAAAGTACAGAATCAGGTGAAAAATAAATGTGTTTACCTACCATCAAAACACCTTTCAAGTCCAATGCACATTTTTGTTCCATTAATATGCCACCACGAATATGCAAGCACCGTGGCAAGGGGTGCTTTAAAATATAGCTAGACAGACCGATTAAAACGCGCCGCTTTCTCTCTGCCAAATTCCTGCCTGTGGGGAGCAATTAAATTCGCCTTCCGTGTATTCAAATACTGAATAAGAAGTGAATCTTGTATCTCTGCCACTTAGACAAGTATAATTCCAATAGAAAGATTTATCAACAACTTGCAGGCAGGTTGGGGTTTGGCTTTGTTTGTCAAACAGTGCAAGCCCCATGCTGCATCTGGACTCCGTTACGAAGTCGCACGGGGAGACGGGCACCTCAAGAGAGGGGTGCTCATTTTGGCCGAGGAACAAGCAGATAAACTCAAACGTTGAGGAAGCGGCTTTGAGCAAATAAACTGCTGTGTGCCAGACCGCACACGCGTAACATTATCCAGGGCGATAACCGAACAGCAGAGGAGCTACTTGACGGTGGCTTCTTTGCAGTCGGGGAAAGCCAATGTCATATGTAATAGCAGACGCCCATCGCTGAAATGTTTGAAAATGTGAATTTATCCTACTGATACTGTGTGCAAGCACCAAAGGCTTTCTATATGATGAAAAGCCCCCGCATTTACAGATATTTGAAAATAATAATAGGATTACAAATTAGTCAGGGGAAAAGTGATTCTAGAAGATTTGAGGCTGACATTTTTATTTTTAGGTTTTAAATTTTTTTTCTGCTCCATCGATTATTTCATGTGTGTGGGTTTGTGATTGCTCGAGAGATAAATGGTTGATGGCTGTTATTACACTGCCCCAGTTACGACACTTCCACCCCGACTGCCGGGCTTCAGTGATCTTTGGGGTATGACATTTCAGCTTTGGCCTGGGTCCCCATCAGCCTCAGAGGCAGAGTCCAGGCAATGATCTTTCTGGGACCTGACTAAATGCCTAGTTAACTGCAAGGTTACTCACACTGGAGCAAGTCACAAAGAAACATTCAGGCCCCCAGATGTCTTTCTTCTTGACTCAAACAAAGCAGATGTCTTAGATTGTGCAAGGCTGTGTGTAATCTATTTTGGCTTTGCAATTAAGAAACTATATATTTACCATGTCTTGGGACATTTTGTCCTTGTTGTTTTGAGGGGAATATGTCTTTCAAGTGCATAGAAATCAAATAACATTTGAAACTTCCCAAGTCATGATGTTCCTTCGTACAGATTTAGGAAAAAACGAGGGAGTTAATACTACTTTTCTAATCTACTGATCCGATTGCAAATATTCCAAGCTGATCAAGTGTTGTTTTTAATAAAAGGCAAATCTGTTAATACCTCCAGAACCATTAGTGAGTATTCCTATTTTGATATCTGCATTCAGGACTTAGAAGGAGATGAATTCACACGAGGCTGAGGACTGGCAGACAGATTAACATGCCAGAGCTTTGTTCTTAATGAATTTTGATGTTTCTGTTTCACTATATAAAAACATGTTCACGTTATCTTAAAAGAAATATCTTGGATTTTTCTGAGGATAAAAAAAAAATGAACAATAAATAGATGAGTACCTTAACTGACATTAAGAATATTTGAATAAAACTCAAATAGTTCCATAGGTTTTATGGGTATAATTATACACATATATGATGAACATAAACATGAATCATTTTCTAAAAGGAATAACATCCATTCAGGTAATTTGGTATAAGTCTTCACAGAATCCATCCAAAACCCACTTCAAAGTTTTTCAAATGTGCTTTTTCATTTCATTCTTTATTGGTTCTAAACATCATTGCTTAGCCGGTAAGTAACCACTATCTTTAAAGCATTATAAATATTCATTTTTAGACAATAAAGTCCTTAAAAATCCTCTCAAAGAATTTCAGGCTGCTGCAAATGGATAAATCAGCACACCTAAGTCTGTATTTGCATAGTTAAATTATGGATTGCCACGGTGGGGTCTTTTACTTCTATTACTTCAAGGTGCACACTATGTTTCCATGAATCTTTTCTTTAGGGGCTGCAGTATTATCATAATAAAGTCAGATAGCCAGCATTCTGCTGTAGGTGCTCCATTTTCACCTGGAAGGGACTCTGATAAAAAAAAAAAAAAAAAAAATCCCAGTCCTAGAGCCTGAATTCCTTTCTCCTGGCAGCTTATGTCACCTTCTTTGTCATAACTGAATAGCTCTCTTTATCTGTGGATTAATTTGAGCACAATTTCTGTTATTTGTTTCCAGGCAAAATTAAAAGTATTTTGAAGTATGCTTAATATATGTTACATTACCATTATTTTCTTTAAAGTTTTCTTTCTCTTTACAAGGAAGTGTTATAAAGCTTTTCTTAGACTACAAATTCTAGGATAAAATTTCAATAAAGAGAATTACGCCACCCTGATGTGTCAACCACAATGGCTACAGTCATTCTTTAAATATAACACTGCCTGAAATGCAAGCTTATTAAAAGTTAGGACTTTATCCAGTTCCTACAGATTCATGTTTACTTATGAGATTTGTTTTTAGGGGGTGGAGTTATCATTAATTTGATGTAATCACTGAAAGCATCAACTGAGGTCTCCAATTGTCTTCCTAAATGTTTTACATCACAGTAGGCTGCCAAGAAAAAAATTGTCACCTAAACAAAACTCCATTTAGATAAAATAAACGTTCTAAAATATAAAATCATAAACATAATATTTGAATTTTTGTTGTTATGGGTAGGGATTTTTTGTATTAAATTTTTGGTTTCACTTTTTGTTTATTAAAAAATAAATCCATGGAGAAGAATTTTGTATTTTCTTGACTATAAACCTGATTTTTACTTCTGGTGTTCTAAGAAATCAAAGATACTTTAGAGTTTAATGAAGAAGAAAAAAATGTGATCAATTGAATAAAGTATTTCTATGAAGTCTGAACAAAAGTCCATATCTGAATTGCAGCCCCAAGTATTAAAACAAACTAATAGACAAGGAGTGCTAGAAACCATTCTATTGCGTGATTTCTTGCGTTCTACCAGGTATTTTTGTTTAAGTGAGAGAGAGCATGACTAGCCATTGTAACCTTCCACACCACTGGTATTACCACTGTTATAACTCCACCTTTTCAAAAGGAGATATTCACAAAGTTATAAAAAAGAAGTAGGATTTAAACCGATTCTCCATCTCCATCATTTGCTATGGAATCATTTCTCCTATAAGGACACTGGTGAAGACTTTGAAATGTCTTTCCCTGAGAATTCCCATGTCAGAGTAAAACAACATTACAGCACTCTTTTAGTATAACATGTCTCCTCCAATTCAGAACATGATGCATTGACAGTGCTCTCAGAGTTCTTACAGAAATTAAAGATAAATTTACTATCAATAGACTGCCAATGCCTTTATGTTAATTAAATATGCCACCTCCCACGGATCCTTTGGCATGGCTAGCTAGAGAGTAATAGAATTTGACCATTATCCACTTTAAGTAAGTTAAATAAAAACTGTAGCATGGAATTTAAATCATATTTGGTGGCAATATTGATCAGTAAGGATCATGCGTAATCATACTGGAATTCTCCAAGTTGCCCTTCTGAAAATAACGTTTTCAACTAGAAGCTGGTGGCTGAAGACTGGTAGCTGGAGGCAGCATTTGGGGTATTTCTCTATGTATTCTGCAATACCATTGCAGTAGAAGAGGCAATGGATGGGGAATTCGGGGACTGGGTGGAAGTCCTGACATCACCAGCCCATGTGTTCAGACAAATGGACCCAAGTCAAGTTTTATATAAAAAAAAAAAAAAACCAGATGATCGAGAAAGAGTTCTCCTCTCCTACAGCAATGTGTCTCATCTGAATAAACATGAATAAGAGGACCATGTTGGACGTAGCTGAGAGACAGCTGCATTTTCCCAAGTCAGTGTATGTCAGCCAGAGTGCAGAAGCACTTTGCTGTCATAGAAGAGACTAAGCATAGAAAGTTTTCATCTGTCTGGTTGAGTAGGAAACTAAGGATTACTTGTGGCTAGTTAGTTATTGAACCAGAATATTACCATTTATTATGTTTTAAATAACTTTTAAAAAGAAATGTGGCACAATGGCTCCAATTGCTTGCAGAGTAAAGACAGCCCTAAGAAAACAAAGCACAACAACTAGGGACTTCTGTTGTGGCACTAGTATTTTTGGTCTAAAACAAAGTCTCCTTCAACTAAGTATTGACAGACCTTTTTTTTTTCTGAAGACGACAGTTCTTATACAAAGAACTTTTCCACAGGTGCTTTTTATTTGGCTCCGTGGTGGTAAAATGCTAGCTACTGTTTACAAAGAATTTATAGGATTGTTCCCAGGATATGAATTATAAGAGAGAAGTAGTAAATGTATTATATGAGAGAAGTATTAAATTCCTCTTTTCCCTTGCTAAGAGCTGATTTCTTATAACTTACTCCTCTATTCACCATACCTGATAAGTCGCGAGTGAAACTAAACAGCCTCAGCCCATTCGAGTAGGGATCACAGTGGCCACAAGGTGAAGCACCCAGTCTGGACTCCCTCCACCCACCCAGCTCCTCGCTTCTACTTGCCCTTTTAAAGTCTCCAGTTGCTGCTGTGAACCATAAACTTCCCACAGCCTCTCATAGTGTTTTCTGGAAAATAACGATGCTATTACAATACAATAAATACATAAACAAATCAATGAAAGGAAAATGACAGAGTTTTGAATCATCACGCCTCGGTGGCAGAAAAATGATTCCTCACCCTCAAAATACATAAAAGTATCTGAAGTTTGCAGGAAAAGGTTTGATTATATTCTTTTTCTTTTTGCATGCCACTCTGTCTCTTCATAGTGAAGATGATTAAAGATGGACACATTTAGACAGTGGACAAATCTGAAAGTGGTGAATCTTCACCAGCAGCAGGCTTTCCACGGTACATACTTACATCTTGTGACTTAACAT
Organism: Lepus europaeus; assembly: GCF_033115175.1. Taxonomy (NCBI): domain Eukaryota; kingdom Metazoa; phylum Chordata; class Mammalia; order Lagomorpha; family Leporidae; genus Lepus; species Lepus europaeus. The sequence continues at coordinate 60,082,913 of NC_084837.1, forward strand.
TGGTTTCAACTTTTGTGACATACATGATGCTCAAGCTACTCTATTTTGTCAGTTTCTGAAAATCTGAATATATAAACTAACCATAAAAGGCACCAGGTTACTTCTCATTTCTTCAGTTACATATGCAACGCTGCCTATTTAACAAGCAGTGCCTGCCCCATCCAAACTTTCCAGTGGATTTTAGACGGCTCCGTCAGTTACACAAGCAGGCTAGTTCAAAGAGAGCAAGAAGCACTTGCATCCAAATGAACTCTATATTTGGTCATTTTTACAACATCATTTTTCCTGCCTTTGTACGGCATATTGCTTATTCAGATAATGCGCATGCCTTTCCAGTGAGGCACGTTTTTGAAATGTGATCTTAGGTCACTTTATGTTAAACTTACTTACACCACACATAGGATGAGTAATACCAGATAAAGTACTGTCATTAGGAGCATTTGTATTCAGGGAGTGGGGAGAGAAATCCAGAAATCCTTTAAGCAGAGTTGCCCCAGCTCTTTGTTGAACCAGGTGGGACATCTACATGAATAGCCTCTCTTCAGAACTAGACTTCAGCCACAGCACACCTGGCCCGTGTTTGGAAAAGAAAGTCTCTCTTGTTTGGCTACATGGTCGGCCACAAAGAGCCAAGACACTCTTAATTTATCCATTAAGAATGGAGGCCCATATTTAAGAGTCATCAGTAATAAAGGAAAATACACTGGATCATTTCAAGTGCATGCTAATCATTTAATGTAATAAATGGAGCAACTCTAATTATCTCCTGAGGAAATGATTTCACACTAAAACAATGGGAATGAAGAGGTTACTTCAGGAGCATAATACACAGCTGAAAATTACTCATGTGAATCTGGAGATTTCTCCTGCATTTCTGAGAGAGACGGGGTGAGAGAGCAAGAGCGCGAGAGAGAGAAGGGGGGGAGAGAGAGAGAGAGAGAGAGAGAGGCTTTCCCCCCACATACTCCCAGTTCAATTGCCTCTTTAATTCTATGGGATCCAGCAAATGGGGTTAAAGATATTTAGTCCCAAGCCTGCCATGGCCTTGTTTTATAACCCCGAGCAAAGCTCCCACCAGGCTCGAGATCAGTGTCCATCACGACTGCTTTGAAAGCTGCTCCCTAATAAGTGGGTATCTGACTCCAACGCAGCAAAACAAATAAATTAGTCTGCAGACCACTGTAACCTCGCCACTTCCCACATCTCCCCTCCCCCAAAATGATCAATTTGCCACCTACACTGGCTACTGCAGTAGGATTTCCAATGAGATGCTTGAAGCTATTTTCTTTTTAGTATTTCAATCTATTATGAGCAACATGTTTTAGAAACTGAAATATAATTTTTAAGTTATCTCTGTTGGAGTGTGTGTTTTACCTTTTTTGTATCACGAAATTACAGTTTAGAAATATAATTGGGGATTTATGGAACAATAAAATATGTCACAATTTGGCCAGTTCTCTTGCAAAGGGCAGCTTTCACAACAAGCTTAAAATTGTTTTCTAATTTCCCTTTTGCTGTTGTCTCATTGTCCTCTTTCTTTTGATGCAGATCATAAAATGAACACTATCTTTTAGGCATTTAAAAACCATATTCCCAATTAATAGAATAGCTACAGTGGATCGGCACACAACACTAGGTGACAGAACGATGTTGACTTCTTTCAAATTCTTCCTTTAGGCCAATCCAAGTCTAAACAGCAACAACAACAAAATGACAAGCAAACAAGATAACATGAACTTGATTGTTTAATAATCCTGCTCCCAACCTCCCATTGCTTTGCTTTTGGATGTTAGAAGAATCTTCCTCTTCAGACATCACAAAAATTAGGAAATTGTATATGTTTAAGTTTTACTTACAACTTAAGACATTCTAGGCACATGCTTACCACTGTGTGTACACTAAATCAAGATGAATTCATATTCTGTTTTTGTTCTGGTCCTATTAAAGGATATTTTCACTAAAGATTCTAGTCATCATTAGATTAGAATTGAAAAACAAATTAGAGAACATAAAACAACTCCACAAAACAGAAAACAACCCAATGTAAGACTGATGAATTCTCCAATTAGTGTAAAAAGCCTACATAGAAATCATAATTTGGAGGGAGATTTGCATTTTGAAAATATCTGCACGTATACCTCATAAAAGGGAATGCTTTGACTTTCTTTTTACCTTAGCATCTCTGCTTTCTGTGTACAAGAAAACAACATATAGCTGATATGAAGTTAATTGGAATCAACTGTGCCCATCTTTCCTGGAACACACTGGAATGTGCCCCATTCAGGATCAGCTTACCATAATATTCTCTACGGAATAGTTGACCACAGGATTCTCATTCACAAACAGCCAGGTTAAACAGTTAAATGCTAGCAAATCCTGCATAGCCCTGTGGGAAATTTCACTTTAATCCTGAACTTATAAGAGGACAATCAAAGCCCAAAGCCTGGGTAACAAATCTGATCCTCTGTTGCAATCTGCGCCCTCATGGGAAGGAGAGAGGTGCTCTCCGTACAAGCCCGAGATGGATAAATACCTAAATGATGAGATAGATGGGGAATGCAGAAGAGGTGTCTGGCCTCAGCCATTCGCTTCCAATTCCATATTACACTGCGAGAGGCAATTCTTGTGCAGCCCAGGAGCAGACAGTCCTGATTACTAGAAGTTGAAGTGTGGCTTAAGGAATGATTAATGACAGTGTGGGGAGAAAAACAAAGCACAATGAGAGTTATCTCTAATCCACCTGCTTGCAGATGCTATAGTAAGGGAATGAAAATGGCCCCAGTGAGCCCTGATGATAAAAAAAATCAAACTAGAAAGGTGCAAAGCTGTAGATATGTATTAATCTGATATATAAAAACTGGGTCTTAGCTTGAATAAAGCATTAGGCATGAATGGAGCCCCAAAGGTGATAGATACTAGGCCATAGTGGACTTCACATTGTCTGTATTTTTTAAATCAAACAGAACTGTTCCCTTCAGTATTGCCTTTGACATTAATAGGTTGGTATTTGAAAAGTCACAGTTCACTAGATGAGCAGGCTTGTGAGTGCAAGCTCATTAAACAAACCCCCTTTCCTTGTTGTTCTTAAAAAAAAAAAAAAAAAAAAAAATGGTGACACCATACCACCACCTTGTGGTTTTTTTGTGAATGGACACTCCATGCCGGAAAAAGGTCTGAATTTCAATCACATCTTCCGCACATTTAAATTCAGGTGCAACATAAGTATAAACTCGATGGTGTTGTTTATAAGCAAGAGCATATATGAGCAGATTTCACCTAAGAAAGTACATTGCCAATAAGATCATCGGAGAGTCAAAATGTATTTTTGGATACAATAGGAGGTCCTTAACCTCATCATTCCAATTACCTCTGTCCTAATTTCAGGCCACCCTGGCAACACAAATAGAAGACATCGACTATCTCTTTATCTGAAGAGAATGAGCAGAAACGTTCTGCCAACCTGTTCCCCCCAAAGTAACCACTGAGTACCAATATTCAACATGGCTAAGTAACAGCATTTTGAGATTTTCCTAGTTTTTTTCATTTGGGGCAAAGACTGTAGAACAATGAAATGTGTATGTGTTTGCTTGTAAAACGATGCTCTGCTCATGTCTTCCAAATGTACAGTGACAGGACTCTAAGGACTCTGAGAAGCTCAACTGGGGGTTCAGGCATCTCGCTGATTCTCCACGCATGAGCCTCTCGCGACCACCTGGCTTCTCTGGGATACTGTTCCGCGAGCCCACTTGGGATGTAGCCACTCTCGTTAGAAGGTGATGAAGGATGGCCTCTGGACACCAACTTATTGCCAGGCTTGGAGAGGCTGCTTCTGCTTTTGTCCCCGATGCTAAATGCCGATTGCATTCTCTCCCTTTAATCTAACTAGCAACAAGTTAAATGTTAATTCATATTTCATGCAAGATTTTTAATATTGAAAGTCTAATGAAGATTTAGTGTTCCGTTTTTTAACAAGGCTGACATTACTGTTGAAAGAAAGCAAATACATTATTTTAATTAATATCAATTCATAAGTGCTCCTGATTTATATATTAAACAAAGAGAGAAAGTGTCTTGTCATACACGACAATTGATTCTGTATTCACCCATCATTTACTCAGTGCCTTCTCCCCCCTTCTTCCGTGGGAAACACATGATGGAAGCCGCCATGTAGAATCGTGAGTCTCTCAAGCGCCGTTCACGCCGAGCTGCGATCGCCTCGCCCCTCTTTCCTTATGATGAGCTTCAAGTCCGTTCTAGCCAACTGTGCTTGTCTCCACCTGACATCTTGTGCGATCAAATAAGCAGCCTCTATTGTTTTAAGCTTAATGCCTCTGTGTGTGGCAGGATCTTCCAATAACCGCACGGAGTCTGACAATACATGTGTTATAAAGGCATCATGTTAGGCCAAAGGAGGTAATTAATAAGAGCAGTTTAACGCAGCTGGGAACAAGAATTGCCTCACAAACCAAAACATCTTCAGCCATGTATCCAAGCTCAGAATTAACAAGATGGCAAGGAGCTGCGTGGAGAAATGAATGTCCTGCCACGCAGTAGGCAGTTAGGAAAATTCCAGAATGTTAGAAGACACTCGGATCCCACCAGAGTGTCATTAAACTGAATATTACCTACAAACTAAGTGGTGAGAGATTTTCTTCTCTTTAGCGCTTGCTCTCAATGGCAGCAAATTGCCTCCTTTTGAAGTCAACACTGTGATTTCCTTGTGTGAAATTTCCACCCCAAAGTAGGCAATGTTCTCTTCCTGTCTCCTTACCTCTCCTCACTCCCACACCCACGGAGACACTCTGTCAAGTTACTTATGTCAATTTCCAGAGGAACAACAACAGAAGAGTAGACACTCAGGGCACTTCACATTCTGTGCTTTGAATAAAAAAAGACTTCTCTGAGATCCTCAGCTCCATCCCTGCCCTAGAAAGACCCAGCGATAAAGGCCGGGTCCCCACAAGATATCCTGTGGGTGGGCCAGTAGGAGGGGGAGGAGTCGCAGCACTTATGTAGAAGCGGCTTTAAGCCAAAGAAAGAATTTCATTTCTTCTTAATTGTTGGGCTGTGGTACAAGCCAGTAATTATTCTGTCCCCCAGTACCTCGACAAAAAAAAAAAATTACCCTTAATGCTTCATGCCTGAATCACTCGGACCAATAATGCTGGCTGCTGTTTCTGGGGAGAAAATATCCCAAAGCCCCCAAATCAGCATATTAATTCTACCCTATTTTTAAGAAAAAAATAAATCATTTGCCAGGAGCAAGACAATTGGGGTGGTGAGAGAGGACCTGACCTGGAATACCAGCCAAATTCCTCTCCCGCCTAACCCAGTCTCTTGGTTCAATCGTTCAATCCGTTTAAATCTCCAGGTATGTTTGTCTTTCTGGATTATTCGGAGGCTTCAACCCCGGCAGGCGACAAGGCTTCCTCCCCTAGTTTCCTGAGAGGGTGGCTTGGTCGAGGCTTCTGTGCACACCTTGGTGTTCTGCAGTCAACCGGGACTTGGAAAGACACTTCAGAAATCCACAGGGAACGAACGCCCCGCCCAGCAGGAACGCGAGTTCGTTTATGCTCTATAAAATAAGGCATCTCCCAATTTATTTACCCTGGCGTGGTTATTTATCTGGCATTATATTGTAGCAGTAATCCAGGGAGTTACTCTGTTACCGCTCTTGTTTTGCAGTAACTCTGTAAATAACTTGTGTCACCATTCTATGTCCCATTTCCAGATGGAAGATAAGATGTTATTTCTGCTTCAGTGAAAAATCTTAACAGCTGATGTAAGGAGGTGTTCAGATTCCTATCTAAATTACATGCCAGACTCTCTGCATTAGCATTGTTAGGCGGGTTATTTATCTGCAACCTGAATATATTTCCAGGATATCAAATGATGACTTATAAGCCATCTCCTATGATGTGATATGCAAGCCTAGAGCAATATAAGAAAAATTTTAAAACCACCTCAAAGGAAGATCTTAGCCTGGAAAAGCAGATTCAACATTGTTCTATTTACCTTAATTAGGACGCATCTGAGCCATATTTGTTTATAACACTGCTTTAGTGACTAAATAAAACAGTTATGCTGCTGCCTACAAGGCCACTGGGTATGCAAGGAAAACCCCACAGTCATTACTACCCAGTAGAGGGCAAGCACGTTGTATTTTATTGCTAATTTGGACCAAATCCCTGTAATTTGGTGTTTAAAGATTGCACATGGGTTATGAGCGTACAGTTGTTGAATAAATGTACCATGATGTGTTTTAGCATCTGTGGATGTGTTAATTGAATAATAGTCTCCTTTCTGGATAGCTTAATGAAATGCACTGTGTATTTGGGAATATGAACAAGGTATACTATTCGGAAAAGAAATCAGGAAAGGATTTGCTTGTGCTGCCTAGAACTCCCCTAAACTGCTAGAATCTGGAAAAGAAGAGCAGAATTAAAATAAAAAATCTGCACTGGTGGATAATGGTTGTTTCTACCTGATCTTCAGTTCCCCTCTGTTAAAAACAAAGCTCTCCCATCCTCCACCCCCAAGGCTTCTTTCCTCCCAGAGTGGAAGGTAGTTTGGGCCAGTATGTTGTGTTATTCCATTAGTTTATGTTTTAAGACTAAGAAGAGATATTTCTATGTAATAAATTATTTATAAACACAAGAACAAAGGGAGGCTGTCAGCATTGCTGCTACTTTGAGAAAATAAAAAAAGATGATAAATTTATGGGGAATCGAATTTGATAAAGAGGAAAGAGCTGCAAGTGCTAATTATTAACATCCATCTGCAGAGGGAGACCTGAGAGTAGAGGATTAGATGGATACATTTACATCTGTCTGTCACCAAAAGAAATCTCACTAATGGTGTTCCACACTGGCACCAAACTCTCTCCATCCAGCCCGGAGAGCCTGAGAGACGTGCAAAGATATTTTAATCAACAGCAGGGCACAGAAGAGATGCAAAGGACTTCAGAAACGGCCATTGAAACAAAACTTCACTTCCTCCTACACCCTTTCTTCTCTTCTCAAACACAAAATAATGGGCTTTGTCTTTCTAGCTCGCTGATGTAAGGAACAGCAAGTTTTGAAAACTTTTCCATTTAAACAGCTGCAAGCCAAGCGCCCACAGACCTGCAGCACAGCGTGGAGGCAGAGACTCACGGAAAAAGTGCCCAGCAAAAGAAAAGACAGGGCTTGTGGTGTGAGAAGTATTTTGTTGTTGTTGTTCTGTTTGGACGCCAAGCCCACCCCTTGTCTTATGGACGCTGCTTTCTTCAGCAGCAGGGAATGGAAAATGGGATGCTTTGAAAACTCAGAACCCTCAGCTGCTGCCTTCCTTTGAGAGGAGCAGAGGGAAAGGACAGATATTAAGACTTCACCAAATTAAAAGAAACGCCCTGTGCCTGCGTGCAGCTTGCTGAGGAGGAGGGGAACAGCAGCACTTCCTTCTCGGACATCACTTTAAGCCTACAGACTCCTGAGAAGGGTCGCAATTTCAACTTTGCCCGTGTCATCTTATTTTCAGTAGCAAGGTCATCTATACTTGGGAGGTTTCAAATCACCTTTGAAAAATTTAGGGCACTATTTTTATCTGTCGCCCTTCTACACACAAGCCTTGGGCTGGTTCCCATATCTGCTATTCATAGATTTGGCAGTTTTTTAGCTTGGATTTTTGATGTGTTGTCCATCATGTGATTTTTCCCAGTTGGTCTGAATTAGCCAGACAGAGTATGGGAAGAGAGTTTCTTTCCCATTCTCTTACTTTATCACATATTTTTAAACCAGGCAAGAGAAAACAGTGCTGTGACTCTTTTCAAAATTTTGAAGGTGCAACTTCATCATTTTCTGCACTGCACACCATCCACGGAGTAAAACTTTCTATATATATATAAAGAGAATTGAAAATGAATCTTGATGGGAATGGAAGGGGAGAGCGAGTGGGAAAGGGGAGGGTTGCGGGTGGGGGGGGAAGTTGTGGGGGAGGGGGGAGTCTTTGTAATCCATAAGCTGTACTTTGGAAATTTATATTCACTAAATAAAAAAAAATAAAATAAAATAAATAGGAAAAAAAAACAACTTTCTGAACCAGATCACACAATTATTTGGCCAATCAAGATTGTTTTCTTTAAATGCTAGTGTTTCTTTCATTAAATATTTTAGGTGATAAAGCTGCCTTCACATTTTCATGTACTTATTATAAACATTTGGGAAATATGAATTTAGAAAATGAGAATAATGATCCAATCCTAACGTGTCTTTAAGTGTTTCATTTAATATTTAGTGCAGAAATTAGTGGCTGTACATAGGAAACAATTATTATTACCAGAGAAAAGGACAAAATTCAATAAATAAATATGCTAACCACAATGTCTGTTCTTTTCTGCATGAACCTGACTCAAAAATGGAACAGGTGGAGAGACTGATAAATATTTTGCAATTACCTGCAGGGTTGACTTTGATCAAACTATTTTCAAACATTTTATAATAATCCATGAAATGGAGATTCTTAAAAGTGTTTTCCCTCATGTTCAGTTATTATTAAAGTCATTGGTTTTTCCCGGGGAAGTTAAATGCTGGAAATAGGACCACAAATCTCGATAGAGTTCCATACTATGGAAAGCTGGCCATGAATTTAATGGGGTCACATATGGTGAATGGAATAGATAGGCCTGTTTTTAATAGCAATTTTGTGAGAAAGATACAGAGAGGTCAGCCAATAAATCAATGCAAAGTAAACTTCTGAGGATTATTCATTTTTCATTTTTTCCCAAATACTTTTCATTTACTATCTGGAATGTGTAGGATGTATACAAATTCCAAAAGAAGCTTTTCCAACATGGTTTACCAGATGTCAGAATTAGACTTGCAGCTTGCAGACCAGAGGCTCAGGAAACTGTAGAATGGAGAGAACCACGTGGGTACAAACAGGCTAGGGAAGTGACACACAGGAGTCTGTTAGTGTCTGAGCATGACCCCTGCCTTCCAAGGAACACAGTCCCTGTTCTCTAAACCTGTAAAACTTCCACAAAGAAGGGGAAACTAATCAATACCAGGGGGAGAGGAGAGACAAGAAAGGAAGGGATCAGAAGCAGGTTAATAAAGGCCAAGACACTGTGGCAAAAAATGACCTCTATGAAGGATCTCTGTGAGTGAGATCCCAGTGGAAAGAACGGGCCATCAAAGAAAGAGATGCTTTTCTCTGAAGGGAGGATAGAACTTCCACTTTGCTTATGGCTCTGTCTAAATACTGATGGAGTTTGTGGACTCAAAAGGCTTCCATGGCCTTGGCAGATCATGACGAGAGCCTCAGGTAATCACTGACATCATAAATAAGAGTGTCAATTGTTAAATCAACAACAGGAGTCACTGTGCACTTACTTCCTATGGAGGACCTCTGTTCTTAATGAGTTGTACTATGAGAATTAATGGTAAAACTTGTCATCAACCTGTACTTTATACTCTGTGTGTCTGTGTGGGTGCAAACTGTTAAAATCTTTATTTAATTTAGAGTTGGTCTTCTTTATATAAAGATAATTAAAAATGAATCTTAGTGAAGAATAGGATGGGAGAGGGAGTAGGAGATAGGATGGTTTGGAGGTGGAAGAGTGGATACTGGGGGAAGAACCACTGTATTCCTAAAGCTGGACCTATGAAATTTGTATTTATTAAATAAAAGCTTTCTAAAAAAAAAAAAAAAAGTAGGTTAATAGCACTGGGGAAGAAGGAAGGATTACTCAGTGGAATCGGTGCCCTGAAACATGGTAACTGAGTCCAGCATCCCTGTGTCCAGAGGCAAATATGTCCCTGGGCTCAGAGATAAGCAAGCGATTCTGGAGGAAATGAAGAAATGATGACCCAAGAAGCAGAAAACCTGGTTTCCACCACTAACTAGCTGGTGACTTGAGCAAACCACTTCCTGTTTCTGAACTTTCATTTCCTCCTCATCTGTGTAAAGAGTATGCATAACAGGGTATTGTAAGAAATCTTATTAGTTGGGTGCCTGCGTCGCGGCTCACTAGGCTAATCCTCTGCCTTGAGGCGCCGGCACACCAGGTTCTAGTCCCGGTTGGGGCACCGATCCTGTCCCGGTTGCCTCTCTTCCAGGCCAGCTCTCTGCTGTGGCCAGGGAGTGCAGTGGAGGATGGCCCAAAGTCCTTGGGCCCTGCACCCCATGGGAGACCAGGAGAAGCACCTGGCTCCTGCCATCGGATCAGCGCGGTGCACCGGCCGTAGCGTGCCTACCGCGGCGGCCATTGGAGGGTGAACCAACAGCAAAAAGGAAGACCTTTTTTCTCTGTCTCTCTCTCACTGTCCACTCTGCCTGTCCAAAAAAAAAAAAAAAAAAATCTTATTAGTTGGGGCTGCATCCAGGTGATGAAGAAGACGTTGGAGAAAATTATCTTCTTTAATTCTTGAAAGTATGTTTCTAGAATGCAGGCGAGGAAAAATATCTCTCTCTCTCTCTCTCTCTCTCTCTCTCACACACACACACATACATATGCATACATCAACACAAATACTTGAAAAATAACCTACATAGACTTTGGAGATATGAATCATACAATGTGCTACAGAAAGCCAAATTTTCAACTATTTGCATTTTCTCTTACCTAAAGTTTTACAATATAAAAATAATCATATTCAGAGTTTTACAACAAATTCTCCACTGTTTCCCTCATCTAATTTTGAGAGACCTAACCAAACATGTTTTTCAATATCTGAACTGTAAGTTAGTAAATTTTGGTATATTACACAACACCATGAATGCTTCATGAAGGTACTTCAAATTCTCCTTTTAAAGAATAATTTATAGGATTTGATATTAAGATAATAAGATCAATTGATTAGGCCAGTCATCTAAATACTTTGCTAAAAAATTACTACCAAGTGGATGTTCGACACAGTGGTTAAAACACCACTTAGGATACTCATTTCCAAATCAGGGTATCTTGGTTTAAGTCCCCCTTCCATGTCCAATTCTGGCTCCCACTAATGCACACCCTGAGGCAGTAGGTGATGACTCAATTGGTTGAGTCCCTGCTACCCACAGGAGAACCAGACAGAGTTCTGGGTCCTGGCCTCAGGTCAGCCCAGCTGTGACTACCGTGGGTATTTAGGGAGTAAACTAGTGGATAGAAGATCGCTCTTGCTATCTCTATGGCTTTCAAATAAAATGAAAGTAAATAATATTTTTAAAAAATTATTATTTCGGGGCCGGCACTGTGGTGTAGCAGGTTAAAGCCCTGGCCTGAAGCGCCAGCATCCCATATGGCTGCCAGTTCTAGTCCCGGCTGCTCCTCTTCCAATCCAGCTCTCTGCTGTGGCCTTGGAAAGCAGTAGAAGATGGCCCGAGTCCTTGGGTCCCTGCACCCATGTGGGAGACCCGGAGAAAGCTCCTGGCTCCTGGTTTCCGATTGGCGCAGCTCTGGCCATTGCAGCTACCTGGGGAGTGAACCAGCAGATGGAAGATCTCTGTCTCTACCTCTCCCTGTAACTCTGTCTTTCAAGTATATAAAAATAAATATTTTAAAAAATTATTATTTCATCTTTACATGTATTCTGTCTCACAACACACATCAATCTTTTTAAATTTTTAATTAGTTAACAGATTCCATGTGATTTGTAGGTAAAATTCTAAGAACATAATGATATTCCCTTCCTGTCTCCCTCCCCCTTTCTGCCTCTCACCCTTGTTCCTTCTTAATTTTTTTTGCTGTTTTTGAGATAACATATTTTAAAATTATATCACAGTTAAAAGGCTTAATATGTCACCAAAAAAGAAGCTTAATAAATAAAAAGCAAAACGACCCTACTTTAGTGGGAATATAAACAATGGCTATAAACAATAATTAATGGAAAACTGACCATTTTACCCACATACAGTAAATTTTAAAGTAAACACAGATCATTAAAACTATAGAAGTGTAGCATTCTTAACTTTTGGTTTGATAAAGTTATAAAACAAAGTTTTACAAAACTATCATTTGTAGCAACAGTGATACACACAGCCATTTCTGTTTTTTTTTTTTTCTTTTTTTCCTCTCTTCCTTTTTTGTTTCTTTTTTAAATTTTAACTCCCACGTACAAGGGAGAACGTGAGGTATTTTTCTTTCTGGGTCTGGCTTATTTCACTCAACATGATGTCCTCCATTTGCATCCATTTTGCTGCGAAGGTAAAACTTCATTCTTGTTATAGCTGAATAATATTCCATTCTGCATGTGTACCACATTTTCTTTATCCATTCATCTGATGATGGACACCATGACTGGTTCCAAATTTTGGCTGTTGTGAACAGTGCTGCTATAAACATGGTGCTGCAGGTATTTCTTTGATATATTCTGTTCAACTCTTTTGGGTATATACCCAATAGTGGGATTACTGGATCATATGGCAAGTCTATTTCTAGTTTTTTAAGAAATCTCCACACTCTTTTCCACCGTGTGCCACTAATTTACATTCCCACCAATGGTGTCTGAGCGTTCCCTTTTCTCCACATCCTGCCCAGCATTTGTTACTCTCTCTGTTTTGGATTTTAGCAATTCTGTCAGGGGTGAGGTGATATCCCACTGTGGTTTTGATGTGAATTTCCCTAATGGCTGATGATGTTGAGCGTTTTTTCATATATTTGTTGGTCATTTGAATTTCTTCCTCTTTTTTTAAAGACTTATTGATTTATTTGAGAGAGAGATTTATAGAGAAAGGGAGAGGCAGGTAGGAAGGTCTTCCATCCGTTGGTTCACTCCCTAAATGGTCACAATGACAGGAGCTAAGCCGATTTTATTTTTATTTGAAAGACAGAGTTACAGAGAGAGGTAGAGACACAGAGAGAGGTCTTCTATCTGCTGGTTCACTCCCCAGATGGCCACAACGGCCAGAGCTGAGCCGATCTAAAGCCAGGAGCCAGGAGCTTCTTCCAGGTCTCCTACGCAGGTGCAAGGGCCCAAACACTTGGGCCATCTTCTACTGCTTTCCCAAGCCCTAGCAGAGAGCTGGATCAGAAGAAGAGCAGCCAGGACTTGAAGCGGTGCCATATGGGATGCCAGAGCTGCAGAAAGTGGCTTTACCTGCTGTATCACAACACCTGCTCCTATTTCTTCTTCTTTTAAAACTGTCTATTGAAGTCTTATGCTATTTCTCAACTGGATTGGTTGGTTTTCTGTTGAGTTTTTAAATTGCTAATACATTAGGTATACTAATCCTTTGTCCGATACATGGGTTGCAAGTATTTTTTCCCATTTTGTTGGATGTTTCTTCATTCTATGAATCATTTCTTCTGCTGTGCAAAAGTTTCTGAGTTTGATACAGTCCTATTTGTTTAGTTTTGCTTTTGTTGCCTGTGCTTTGCGTGTCTTGTCCCAGAAGTCATCCCCTATACCAATCTCTTTGAGTGTTTTCCCTACATTTTCTTCCAGCAACTTCATAATCTCAAGTTATAAATTTAGGTCTTTGATTCATCTTGAGTTGATTTTGTAGATGGAAAGAAGTATGGATTAAATTTATTTCTTCTACAGATATACATCCAGTTTTGCCAGTGACATTTGTTGAAAAGATTATCCTAACTCCACTGTATGGTCTGAGCATTTTTGTCAAAAATTGGCTATATGTAAAATAGATTAATTTCTGGGCTCTCTATTCTGTTCCATTGATTGATGTATCATGTTTTTTGTTGTTGTTGTTGTTGTTTTCTGTACTAAGCTATTTTAATTATTAGAGCTTTATAGTTTGCTTTGAAATCAGGTATAAGTGATGCCTCCAGCTTGGTTTTCCTTGTTCAGGATCACTTTGGCTATTTGGGGTATTTTGTGATTCCATGTGAATTTCTGATTGTTTTTTCCAACTCTGTAAAGAATGCCATTGGTATTTTTATAGGGATTTCATTGAATCTGTAGATTGCTTTAGGTAGTATAGACATTTTGTTGATATGGATTCTTCCAATCCTTGAGTGAGGAATATCTTTCCTTTTGTGTGTGTGTGTCTGTGTCCTTGATGATTTCTTTCATCAGTGTTTGAATTTTCATTGTAGAGATCTTCTACTTCTTTGGTTAAATTTATTCCTAAATATTTGATTTTTTGGTAGCTGTTGTGAATGGGATTTCACTCCTGATTTCTCTTTCTGTGAGTTCATCATTAGTTCATCATAAGCTACTGTTTTTGTATGTTTATTTTGTGACCTCAACATTATTGAATTGGTTTATCAATTCTAACAGCTTTTTGGTGGAGTGTTTAGGTTTTTACATGTACAATACCATGTCATCTGCAAACATTAGTATTGATAGATAAGAACTAAGAACTGTCATTTTGTTGATTGGATAATGATTCTATGTTCTTTGTTAGTGAATTTCATGGTATTATGTGTTTTTATGATATTTACTTCTAATGCAGGACATCCTTCAGAATTTCTTGTAAGGCTGGTCTGGTGGTAGTGAATTGTCTCAGTTTTTGCTTATCTGGAAAATATTTTATATCTCCTTCACTTTTAAAGGATAGCTTCGCTGGATATAAAATTCTTGGTTGGAAATTTATTTCTTTTAAGACTTTGAATACCATCCTACTTTCTTTTGGCCTGTAGAGTTTCTTCTGAGGAGTCTGAGGTTAATCTAATTGGTTTTCCTTTAAATGTAACTTGACATTTTTCTGTCTTTGGGATTCTCTCCTTGTCTTTAACTTTTAACAATTTGACAATGATATGCCTTGGAGAAGACCTTTTTGGTTTAGTCTGCTAGGGTTCTTTGAGCTTCTTTTATCTGATGTCCATGTTTCTTTCAAGACCTTAGAAATTTTCAACTATTATTTCATTTAGCAGGTTCTCAATGCCTTTTTCCTTTTCTTCTCCTTCAGGAATGCCTATGATCTGAATATTTTTGTGTTTTAATGGTATCTTGTAGAGCAGACTTTCTTCATTCTTTTTAATTATTTTTATTTCTGCCTGGCTTATTTAAAAACTCTTGTCCTCAAGGTCAGAAATTCCTTCCTCCACTTGGTCTATTCTGCTATTTTTTTTTTTTTTGCTATTAAAGTTTTCACTTGTATTTCTCATTTTACTAATTGAGGATTTAATCTCCAAAATTCCTATTTGGTTCATAACGAGTTCTATCTCCTTATTAATATTTCCATTCATGTCACTCATTGATTTCCTCATTTCTTTAATCTATCTGTATTATCTTGCATCTCACTGAGTTTCCTTAAATCATTATTTTGAGTCCTATATCTGTCATTTCATAGATTTCCTCTAATTCTAAATGTTCTTTAGAGGCATCATGCTACCTTGCTTCTTCATGTCTCCTGTGTCTCTACATTGATGTCTGCCCATCTGGTATATTTGTCCCTTCTTGCTTATAGGGTAAGTTTTTATTGTGAAAAAGTTTCTAGTTTACCTGAATGCTGGACATCACTTGGCTTGTTGCTTTGGCTTTGGTTCTAGGTGAGCCCAGAAATACAGTCTTTGAGTGATTTCTTGTGTTTTAATCGTCAGCTGTGTCTATAAATGACACAGTGGTCTAGTTTGCTGCAGTTCATAGGGGTAGAAGTGTGGCTTTGAGATGAATAATGTTTGCTTGTGTGTATCTTTGGTCCACAAAGAGCTCAGTGTCAGTCTCCCTGGTGAATGTGATAGTCAGGGCCTTGTTCTTGGTGCTGAGGGGGCCAGGAGTGACTGCCTCTTTGTCCTACTGACAAGCCTGAGTGATGCCTGGCTGTGACACTAATTGCTATGGCTCTAGGACTGTGTGATATGGATGGACCCTTCCTGAGGGGAGTCCAACTAGTGCTGTGACTTATAATATCAACCCTAGTCCTAGGGCTAGGGGATGTGAACTGGCTCCCATTCCAGTCCTACAGGGTGACTACAAGGTATACAGGAGATTGTACTCTGGAGGGTATGTGTCCAGAGAGATGGAATGCAAGTAGTTATTCCTGTGTCTGCCAGGTGGATTCCAGTGGCACTGAAAAATTTAGAATGAATTGTTACAGTCCTGGTGTTGCAGCGTATAGTGGGGTCATTACCCCGATCTTCCAAGATGGGAGCAGATATTTTTATAGGCTGCTTCTGGTGTTAGCCCCCAGAAACAAAGGCAAATCCCCCTGGCTCACGCAGTGTATATGAGTGTAGCTCTAGGATTAATGCTCCAAAACTCCCACAGTTACAGGATGCAAGGGACCTGTCCTCTGCTCCAAACAGTAACCCTGACTCTGACTATGATGCTGGAAGGAGAACAGAGGGGAGCTGAATATGGTGCTCTGCAAGAGTGGGAGAGGGGGAGGGAGCAAGTTGGCTTCCTTGCTCCAAGCCCAGCAGTTTCTCAGACCCCTGTCTGCTCCCTGGGCTGAAGTAAAAGTCAGGGGGTGATTGTGGAACTCTGCTGGAGTGCAAGACGATTTCTTCCTGCCTTGGCGTGTTAAGATGGCAGCTCACAGCCAGCAACTGGCTGTGCCACTTGGCTGGCTGTAGCAGTGTCCCTTCACACATCAATCTTATCTGCCCCACACCTCCAGAACACCCCCTTTGCTCACACTGTCCCCTGAATCTACAGTATTCTTCATTGATTGACCTCTTCCCCACAATCAAGTTCTATTCACCCTGCCAAACTCAACACCCACATGAGGAGTGACTACGTCTCTAGTTTCTCCCAGGAAAACACTGTACTAGTTTATATCTACTGGCTCAGTATAAATATTAGCAGCAATCCCTTTTTGCTTTCTGAATTAGACAACGAATTTCATAGGTACTGTGCCTGTTACCCATTATTACTTCCTAGCTGTAAATACTGAGGGTCTTGACTTACGATTATACAACTTTGCGATGTGCAAAAGTGATACATATTCAAAAGAAACCAAACTTTGAATTTTGATCCTTTCCCAAGCTGGCAAGTTGTCTATGATACTCTCTCATGATACTGGTCAGGGTGATCAGCAGCAGTTCACAATCACAAGAATAAATTATCAGCACTCTACCATGTACCGTGTGGCAAAGCTGTGATGTCTACCAGTAGTATTAAATACACTTTTTACTCATGATATTTTCAACTTATGATGAATTTCTATAAGACAAGCATTTGTATGTACTTTTTTGTTCAGCTTTGTGATACTGGAGCTGGACTCTATAAAGCTCCTTTGCCAAGAGGCCCAGTGTTAGACCTAGTCAGCAGAGGCACCAGAGGGACAGGACGAAAGGGCCTCTTCCGAGCTAGGTTGCTTTTCTTCCTGCTCCCACAATGCAGTGGCCAGTGGTAATGTGTAAGGATTCAGAAATACACACCCTTCAGCAAGTTCCATCCACACCCAAGCAGGTGGCTTTTCTGTGAGTTTTGAAGGCATGCCAATTTACAGTTTCTTGCTCACCAGCACCTCAGCAAACTTTACCATCCAGTGGGCAAAATAATTCACAAACCCAGTTTTTGCCTCGTCCCAAAGAAGGTAAGATTAACATACTAGGCTGGCATCTAACTGCTCCCACTCTGGGAAAATTTCCATGGGAATTGACAAAAATTTAAAAAATGTTTTAGATATAAATGACAATATTAACAAAACAACGCCCGTTAGCCTCAAGATTTGTATTATGATTTTTAATAATATTTCTGATGATACAAAAACCTAGAATTCAGAAATCAGATATAATAAACTTAAGAATTTTCTAAAGTGTGGAATCACATAAATACATGCTTGTGTTCCTAACAGATTTTATATGTTTTTAAACTTTTGTATTGTAATTTTCCTTAAGGCACAGCTAGTACTGTAACGTCAAGCTTTGCACCTAGTATGTGATTTTTAAAAATCAGTTGGAGAAGAGATGTGCTAAATAGCAGCTGAAATATTACTAAGATCAGAATCTTCCAGGTTTTAATCTCAACATGTTGTGAAGTCAAATTCTAACAGCTAAAAGAATAAGACGTGAGAATTCTAATGGTTCTCTGAAAAGATACATGATCTCAACAAAACATCTCAGCTAGATCTAAATTGGGCTCTGGTGTACTGCATTGTTCTTCCATCAAATACTCCAGCTTTTTCTTTGCCCCCCACACCTGCCAACTTCAAGTTGTCGACATCACACCTGGCCTTGAAGTATGTTTGGGACATTGATAGGCAAGCTGGAAAAATAGATGTCAATTGCAAGGCAAACCTTTCAGAGCCAGTGGTATGACTCCCTAAACCATGAAGCTGGCCATGTACCCACAGTGAATGTGCTTTTAGCTTGGGTTCCATAGGGGCAACAGCATGGAGCAGCCAACACATAATGGACATGCAATAAATATATAAGCAAACACACAAACAAAGCTTTGTGATTATAAGCCATAGAAAATTTCAAGTTGTTACCATAGCATACCCTAATTTATTCTAAATAATTTCTTATAGCAATGAATAATAAGAAATGAAGTAAAAATCTAACAAAAAGGTTACCAGCTTGAATGACAGAGAATAGCAGAACCCAGGGAGCTCATAGTACGTTGCCACGAACATTTTTACCATGGAACACATTTTTGGGTGCCCTGTTCTGAGTGACATTAATCTGGCTTCTAAATTGCTATTTGTATGATAGACATGTGAAACCCCAAACACCTCCATAATTCTAACTAAGGCACAAAATATTTTGGAGTCTATACATAAGCCAACTATATGAGAGAGGGATATGCACTAATGAGAGAACTAAGTCTGTGAAGAACAAAGCTACGATAGTATGTGAGAAAACGTAACAGTAGATTCCTACCCTTACATACATACCTATGAATGTAAGGTCATAGACATTTTACTTTGCTCCACGACGTTGCAGAAATTTTGTTAATGGGAGCTTATAATTATATTGGACAACTTAGTACAACTAACTCAGCTATAAAGAAGAAAGACAACTTTTTAGCATCTGCAAAATATTATTGTAATGTAGAAGAATACATGGAACCCCCAACTATGTAACACAATAAGGGACGGAATGCTTAGAGTAGCCAGATATTTCTCTCTTCTATAGCTGCCTATATCCAAGCAATCAGAAAACACAACACAGAAAACTTTACTCCAAAACCTTGTTGAATGCAGTTCTGATTTATGAAGACTCATATGGCACCACGGGATGGTGCAATAGCCTATGACTGTCATTTTTTAGGGCCTTTGTTAACAATGGGAAGATGCAGAAATTGCAACCTGTGAGACATTATAGTATAATGAAGAGAGATAGCATCAGAAGCCACAGATCCGAGGCCTTACTCTGACATTTATTAGCAGTAAAGCCATACACTCTCAGTTTCTGAGAACAGCCGCAGTTTGTGCTGTTGGACTGGCATGTGTATTATTAGCATTCTCATTCACTCTCAAGACAATCCCTATTGAGCAATAAATTATGGATGGGGTCCCCCTACTTTCGTCTGACCTTGAAAATCCATTTAAGATTTCAGAACCCTGGTTTCCTCCAACACAGATAACATGCATGAAAGTGCCTTAAAGATATGTTCTTGAGTACCAAATGCATATATGGCATCACCATCATCATCACTATTATTGATATTTTAGTTATGTATCTAATAATAAAATATTATATCTTTTAAAACATTATGTCATGGCTATTTCCCTCATTCATTTAACAAATATTTGTTATATTATTACTATGAGCCAGGGATTGTGCTTAGCACTGGGGATACAGGTGAAAAAAAAATGGTCCATGTCTGCCCATAGCTTTTACATTAATGCCTTTTTGAATATCAAGCCTGTTGGAAATGTCCAAATGTGCAATAAAAGTAAATCCATTTTATTCATTTAATTGAGGAGACAACTAAAGTGCAGAAAGTTGATGTTCTTAGCTCACTCTGCAGATCAGTCTATTTCGGATAGAGGTTAAAATCCATGAGTCCTAGTTCACATCCCGGCTCTGGTCAGTTCATTATTTTGTTTTTAAAGGATTAATGGAAATTCCTGTAGAGTCCTTGATCTTGCCTCAAGAGATCTCCTAGTTCATCCTGGCCTCTAGGCAGGATTGCCCTTAAAGGCAAAACAAAAATAAAACTAATCCTTGAAATTGTGCAAAGCTGGTCAGTCATGTTTATACAGGCTCCACAAACCAATCTTCAGGATGTTATTTTCAAGTTTAATGGCCCCATCTTCGGAATTTTATGAGCTGCCACAGTCCTATAGAATTTGAAACAGTCCAACATTCTCAGCTGAGAAATGTAGGACTTTGAGGGGAATGAAAAGGAAGCAGGGAAGCCTTCCATAATCAAATGTCCAAATAAACCACAACCAAGAAGTTTTTAGCCAAGGACTTGCTAAGGTAAATTTTCAGAGTGTAAGTAAATATTTGCCTTTTCTGCTATTCTGTTTTTATTTAACAGCTCTTCTTGATACTAATCTATTACTACTCTATCAATACATAGGGAATAAAATTAATCTTAAACAGACCTAAAAAATGAGTGTCTCCAGTTTCCAAAGACCAAAATCAGAACCTAACTGTGTTTTCCACATCCTTTCCAGGTTCCCAAGTGGTATTTTAATCAGATTTATGTCATGGGAGTAGGAAAGCCTCCTGACAAATCTGAGCCAAACGCTTGCTCTGATGCAGCTCGTGCAGCTATTCAGAGAGCTCCAAGTGCCCTCTTTTGGCCTGCAGAGAGAATTGCAATCTCCTTCTATTGTCAGAGGAGCCCTTCGGAAAAAGAATGTGTTTACAACAAAGCCCTTTACTTTCGAGCAAACCACAATGATGACTAGACAAATGGAAGTCACCTCTAGTCAAAGAACTTCTGCTTTCAGAGAGGCTCATTAAATGAGTTTCATTATACATCTCTCAACCCTGGTCGCAAACAAGGCTCATTCGTAACCTTCTCCAGTTGAACACTGGATTTTAATAGCAATTCGTCAGGGAGCACATGGTGCTCTGTCTTGTAAACTGCTTCCACGGACAGGTTGTGGCCAACAGTCACTGCCCTCTTCTCTCTCTATTTAGCATTTATTTCATCCTGTGCTATACCACAGTTAGCCATTTAAAAAACACCTTGTCAATTCCTTGTGGGCATAGATGGCGTATTATTTACCTCCCTAGAACCTAGAATAGAGCTTGTCATGTAGCCAGGGCTCTGCATTAGCCAAAAGGATTATGGGATGTGGAAGAACTCTGTGACATCACGGTGAGAATGAATCTCCTCCTTTGATCCATTTTTTTCTAATTCCCCAGTAAACTATTCGCTTGCTGTCCTTTTGGGACCTTTGGAACTAGAACATAGCAACAACAATCCACTAGGGTGGCCTAAGTTTTCGAAGACAAGAGGAGGAACACAAAGTTTGATGTTTCCTTCCCAAGGTCTCTTTTAAAACATCCACAGAAAAGATAGTTAAAGTAAGTTAGTTGCAATACTCAACTTTCTCCCTAGACAAAGAGCTATTTAGTTGATCTTGTTCAGGTCACTAACTCAAAACCTCTGAGGCTCGATATCAGGTCTTATGATATATCTCCCTGGGAAGAGTTTCCTTGAGCTACGTCCTAAATTAAACATTTTCTGAGATGATCTGCACGTCTGCTTCACCATTCTGATGAATGTCACTGTGCATATGGCAGATGGACATTGGAGACATTTCCTTGATAAATGACAGTGAAATATAACATCCATCTCAAGGATTGTATCACATCTATATTGAATGTAAGTTTCTGAAATTCCACAGAACAAAGAGGAATTTACAGCCCTAAATCATACAGCCCATACAATACAAGCCCATAATGACCACTTGCATGACCAAATTAAGTTTTATCAGCAGTTACCCCAAAAGAATATTGAAGATTTACTAGGCATACTTGGATCAGATAGCACCATTCTTTGTCATCAATTGGCATTTACTAAGCACCTGCCAAATGCAAGACACACTGGCAGCTACTTGACTGGAATGGCTGGAAAAGCAATGGATGATGCCAAGGACCATGGTCCCTTAGCAACAGCATTCAATCCACACCACAACTGGCATTTTATAGGCAACATTTGACACACAAGCCCTACTAGAGATATACCAACATAAATGAGTATGACTAACACTATTCCAGCAACACAGTAATGGATAGCACACTCAAGTATACTTAATATCTGCAAAGATCATAGAAAATAAAATAAACTTTTTGAAAGATACTTGTTGGAAGAGATAAAGAGAAGGTAGTCCAAGAAGGCTTTATAAATAGCTCAGATAGGAACATCTCTTTCCATTTGGAGTTCTGACAAAGAAACAAAATTCAAGGGCCGTATGGAGAAAGATAAATACATTTGCCTGTAATAAATAATCTATTTGGGAAGTAATTTTTAAAACACCCAGAATTTTACTCTCTTTTTAAAGTAGTGTTTCAGGAACTGATGACTGAATTCCTACACTTGGTCTTAGCCAAAAGGCCGAGAAGCAATGATGACTGAATTTCAATGTGACATGGTAATTTTATGATCTAATGAGACAAAAGTAATTAATTAGTAAAGATTTTATAAATTTTATAATTTTTCTTTTTAAAATACAAGTTGATAGGAGAGTAACTTATAACTGGAGAATATTATCATTGGGACAGGTGCTGTAGTATAGTGGATAAAGCTGCCACTTGTGGCACTGGCATCCCATATGGCGTTGGTTCAAGTCTCAGCTGCTCCACTTCCAATCCAGCTCCCTGCTAATGTGCCTGGGAAAGCAGTCTAGGATAGTCCAAGTGCTTGGGCCCCTGCCACCAATGTGGGAGACCTGGAAAGAGCTGGTACTTGCTTCAGATCAGCCCAGCTGTGGCCATTGCAGCCATATGGGGAGTGAACCAGTGGATGGAAAATCTCTCTTTCCCTCTCTACCTCTGCCTTTCAAATAAATAAGTTGTTTTTTAAAAAAGAATATTAACTTTAAAGTAGTAAGAAACTTCAATTTTCAGTCTTAGCTTTAAAGAACAGCATTAGTAAAAACAACTTCATAGTAGATAAAACCTTGATTATGTATGTATGTCCACATATGTATTCAGAAACATAGACCTGTGTGTATAAAATATATTTTGGTTTGCATATATATATATATATATACACACATACATATTTACATATTCAAAACATAGTTGCTTTGGGAAATATTCAAATCAAGAGGTATACTGATAAATCTCTTTCACAGAAATTATTTCTTAGCATTTTCACTAAAAACATACTCAATAAAGAAAATATGTTATTAAATACGATATTATTTATTAACATTTACAAGATGGCTCTAGGTGAATAAATTTCCACTCTGGGCTAGAGCATTTTGCATGTGATCATCATAAAGCATGATCATTTAGCTAAGTAGAAAACAATTTTTATGAAAAATATGTCTGATGTTGTGACTATACTTACCAACAATTTAAGAATATTGACTACTGATGGATGATACTCTGCTTTAGGAAAATAGGAGAGGAAAAGGAGGAAGTCTGTCTTTAAGGTGCTAGTATCTGTCTGTCTGTCTATTTATCCATCCATCTATTACTCTAACTGGAATTCAAAATATCACCTACTACATCATTTGTAAACTTTTGTGTGCCATGGACAGTCTGGTAAGATCTATGGACCCCTTCTGAGAATGACATTTTTAAGTGGATGGCATAAAATACATAGAAATGCAAAAAGTCCAGTTACATTTAAATACAGTAAAACATCTTAAATCTTAAAATTATTATATAATATGTGTTTTTAACTTGCCATACATCAGTATATAGTGGTAGACTTAATAACTACCATAGTTTCAAAATTGTGATGAGCTTAAGTGATATTGTGAGAAATATATAACCATGAAAATATCTGCAATTCAGAGGGATTGTTGTAACTTTTGTTGGCTTAGTGCCTTATTTCTAATTGAGAGAAATGTTAAATTCTTAGTGAAAGGAAATCTGTAATTTTCTTTCCGATCCATGCTCATGGACTACTGTTATCTTAGAAATCATCTGAAGCAGCCTTATAGTGCAGACACAGCTCTTCAATGGTCTGATTTGGGTAAAACAATAGAAATCAAGAATATATTCCTCATTTGAGAACAAAAAGTATCTACCCCTCCCTTCTGTGTTATACATACAACTTACATAAGTGTTTACAATAATGAATTTACACAGGAAAAAGCAATGCTCAGTGTCAATGAATAAAGCCTGAATTGCTTGTAGACCTCATGACAGAACTGCAGAGGATTCTCAAGTGCAAGAGAAGGTGCTCAAATATTCTAAGCATTTTAATGGAATAGAGAAGGCTTAAATAAAGCCTAAATAGGGAAAACCTAACTACCATTTCCAAATTTTCTTCTGTGGCTACAGACCTGGATAGCACACCATGGACTACAAACCTGTATAGAGAGCTTAAAAAAACTGGCATGAAATGAATATCAGATAAAACAAAAGAGAAGCACTATTCAGGAAGAGGAGAGAGGGTATGCAGTAGGGTCAGACTGAAATGGTAAGGAGTGGAGGTCAGGGTGAAAGGAAAAAAGGTCTGACTGAAGCAAAGTTGAAGAAAAATCTGAAGTAGAGTTGAGGATTCCCACATCCTGGACATCAGAGTCCACAGTTCAGTGGGTGGCATTCAAGGATTTATAATACCTCCCTGATCTAGAAGCTAAATTACCATTTGCTTCACATGCTAGTATACTTTCTCATCGGCATAACCTTTGTAATGCTCTTTATTCAGTCTGAAATCTTTCATGTCCACTATTAAAATCTTATTCCTCAAGGTACCTCAAGGAAGGTCTTCCTAATGAATACTCCAGTTGGAATTACTCCTACTCCTTTAACTTTGGCCTTTCACCATAGAACTACCACACTAGCCCTGTTACTGAGTTGGTGGTATAAACAACTCATTAGAATGACTAGAACTTCATAGCAAGGATCATAACTTCATCATGTTTCATGTTCTCTGTAGTATTTAGTATCATACCTAGACTCAGGTACTCAATAAGCATTTAGATTTTATCAGTGATGTCTCTTCAACAGGAATTAAATCCATGATTCTACACCATCCATAGAGCCATGCTGTTCTTGACCAATACAAATATCCAGAATAAAGACATAATTATCTACCTATGGATGTCAGCCCCAGAAATGACCTTGCCAGCTTACCTCTTTGTTGTGTTTTAATGATGACAAAATTAAAGTCTAAAGAGTTTGTTTATTGCTCAAAGTCACAGACCCAACAAAATAATGTGTATTTCCTAATATCCAGTGATCTCTCAGCTTCACCATGCAATTTGCTAGGGCAAGAAGACCAGAGAAACCATAATTCATATCAGAGTAAATTTAGCTTTTAATGAGTTCAAGTTATGCTTTTGTCCCCAGTACTTTAAATTAAACACAAATGGAAAAATAAACAAGTTAGAAATGACATGTCACAGGAAGAACAGGGACAGTCTTAAGCTTTAAGGTGAAAGATATCAGTAGTCAAACTAAAAGCATATAGGAGAAGCAATATAGGGGTACAGGCTAGGGAGAGAATGAAAAAATAGGAAAGGATGAGACACATGTCGCCCTAAAATCTCCTGTCATCACTTTAGTCTTCCAACTCCTCAGACCAAAAGCCTTAGAGTAATCCCTGATTCTCCTTTTTCTGACCTCTCTATCAGCAAGTCCTATTTGGCTCTGTTTTTAACATACATCAGAATTTGACCTCTTTTCACCATTTCCACAGTCATCAATTTTGTCTACATTATTGTCATATCTACACAAATGAGCTCCATTTCTGCATTTGCAGTCTGTTCTCAGAGCAACTAAGGTGAGATTGTTGGATATTTGTGAGATCACATCAATTCACTGCTCCCAGTCTTCCACTGCCTCTCCAACAACCTCAAAGAGCCAATGCCTTCCTGCCAATGCCTCCAACACCTTCCTGACCACCCCTTCAGTCCCTGTTAACTCTCTAACTCCATCCCCTTCTCTTGTGCTCACTCACTCAGCCCCAGCCACATTGGTCTCCTCCCCAGCCTCTCTAATACAGGCCCTTTAGACCTCTGGATTTTCTGTTTAGGCAAGGATGAGCATGGCTGGTTCCATGTGACTACTGCACAAGTAAAGTTCTCATTGAGACCTTCCTTGGCCACTATTTAAATTGAGCTTCCCATCTCTTCATAACCTATGCTTTCTTTTTTTTTTTTCTTAGTCTTTTTAAAAATTTATTTAGCAGGTAGAGTTACAGACAGTGAGAGGGAGAGACAGAGAGAGAGGTCTTCCTTCTGTTGGTTCACCCCCCAAATGGCCGCTACGGCCGGAGCTACGCCGAACCGAAGCCAGGCGCTTCTTCCTGGTCTCCCACGCAGGTGCAGACGCCCAAGCACTTGGGCCATCCTCCACTGCCTTCCCGGGCCACAGCAGAGAGCTGGACTGGAAGAGGAGCTTCGGGACTAGAACCCGGGGCCCATGTGGGATGCCGGCACCACAGGCAGAGGATTAGCCGAGTGAGCCAAGGCACCGGCCCTTTTTTTCTTAGTCTTAACATTAAATATTTGCTCACTTATCTTGTTATAGCCTGGTACCCAAGGTAGCTCTGTGAGGAGGTCCTGACCTTTTCATTCTTTTTTGATATGCCCTCAATGCCTGCCACACTCACAGATACATATTTAGTGCTTAATAAATATTTGTTAAACAAATTAATTAATAAGCACAGAAATCACACCTGCTTCCACAAAGAGCACTTCTGAAGTTTCTGTCAACACCTGTACCCTGGGTGCTCTAATTTCTACCACTACAGTTTCAAATGACCTTGAGCGTCCTACTTGCTGGCTTTATTCAATGCACATTCACCAACATGGAGGTAAGATCATCAGACCAGTGGAAAAGTGATGATTTTTAAAACAAATAACAAATAGGTCTTGTTTAGGTTTTCACTCAACTTTGTGTAACCATGAGAAGCACCTTGTGCTGGGTGTAGAGAGGCCAGGCTACCTGGTTGTCACCTGTCTACAAGGAATATTTGGAGAGGGACAGCAGGAAGAAGGGACATTTTCCAATTCTCCCCAGAACCACACTCTCCACCTAGAGCTGGCCCTTAAGGAACTCAGAAATTTTAGCTTTTATCCCTCTATAGAATGGGTGACAAAACAATAAATGCACTAA
The DNA here is from genome assembly GCF_033115175.1 of Lepus europaeus. Lineage (NCBI taxonomy): Eukaryota > Metazoa > Chordata > Mammalia > Lagomorpha > Leporidae > Lepus > Lepus europaeus. The sequence continues at coordinate 60,109,938 of NC_084837.1, forward strand.
AATAGTGCTAACTAAAAAATAAAGAATTTCATTTCTATTTTGAGATTAAACCAAAGATGAGCATTCACAACTGAATCCCAGGAATATACATGCTCCTTACAGGAAAGCATAATAATCTTTGCCCCTAGGAAGGAAAACTAAACTCATTTAAAACAAATTTTCCAACACATAATTGAGATTTTGTTTTCTTCCAGATACAAATTGAGTAATCTCCTCCTGACTAAAGAACTGCCTCCGTGGTCACTGAATGTACTCAGCATACCAAATTCTCAGATTCCTGCGGGCCAGGAAAGTGGGCCAGAGACATGGGTTTTGAATCTTTGTGAGATCAATGTTCTTCAGGTCAGAAGATTGGTAAAGGTAGGCCCGGAAGACACCAATACTTGGTACTGGAAAACCAGAAAAGGGATTAGTCAAAATGGAATATGAACTAAGGACATCTCTGTAACAGGCAGAAGCCACTGTGTGGAATGCTGAAGTCATTCTTCTAGATCTTTGGATCTTTGAGTCTGATTCATTCTAAAAATCAGTTCCCTAATGTTTCAAAATATTTGTTTCAGAAATTCCTCATAAATTTCAGGTACCTTTATGATTCACACTTAATGGGAGTGAGTTAATCATAGAGGCTAAAAAATAATATATTTTCTACATATTATTAATATTAAATAAAACTATATAGTATACAGATCATTTTAATATGTATTATCGGGGGTATTTCTACTTCCCCACAATCTTTTTTTTTAAATATTTTTTAAAGATTTATTTATTTACTTGAGAGTCAGAGTTACACAGAGAGAGAAGAGGCAGAGAGAGATAGAGAGAGGTCTTCCATCCGATGGTTCACTCCCAAAATGGCCACAACAGCTGGAGCTGTGCCAACCCAAAGCCAGGATCTAGGAGCTTCTTCCAGGTCTCCCATGTAGGTGCAGGGCCCAAGGCCTTGGGCCATCTTCTGCTACTTTCCCAGGCCATAGCAGAGACCTGGATTGGAAGTGGAGCAGCCAGGTCTCAAACCGGCTCCCATATGGGATGCCGGCGCTTCAGGCCAGGGCATTAACCGGCTTTGCCACAGTGCCGGCCCCTTAAATATTTATTTATTTATTTATTTATTTGAAAGTCAGAGTTACATAGAGAGAGAAAGAGAGGCAGAGAAAGAGAGGTCTTCTATCCACTAGTTCACTCCCCAATTGGCCACAATGGCCAGAGCTGTGCCAATCCAAAGCCAGGAGCCAGGAGCTTCCTCCGGGATGCCGGCACCGAAGGTGGCGCCTTTACCTGCTACACCACAGTGCCAGCCCCATACAATCTCTGTTTTAAACTTCTATTTATTTGAAAATTGAGAGACAGAGATTTTGTGTCTGCTGGTTCATTTCCCAAATTCCTGCAACAGCTGGGATTGGTCCAGTTCAAAGCCAAAAATCCAGAAATGAAATCTGCATCTCCCACATGGGTAGTAAGGACCCAATTACTTAAGCCATCACCTGCTGCTTCACATGGTGTCCATCAGAAAGGTGGAATTAGGTATGGAGCCAGGACTTAAAGCCAGGCACTCCAATACAGGAGCAAACATCCCAAGTGGTATCATAACTGTTGTGCCAAACTCCCATCATGATGCCCCCAATCTTTGCTATTCACTTTATCTGTATGTTCTCTGATTGTGAATTTACTTATTTTATTGTATAGATCCATATAAAGTTTTATGTCATACACAGAAAAAAATAAAGATAGCTAGCTAAATATAGTGGATATATAGGCACAAAATTATATTATCTACCTATATTATATATAATATAATACCTATATTATATATAATACATATTATATATAATATAATACATCTACCTATATTATATATATAATATATAATATAATATATCTACCTATATTATATATATTATATATTATATATCAAGTATATAATTATACTATATTACAGATGAGAAAACTGAAAGTGTTTAGGTAAACATAAGGGCAACAACCCTCACCAAATTATGGATTTGTGATGCACACAGGGCTCATCTGAACCATGCTTCTACCAAACCACACTTCTCTATGATATGCTATCAAACTGGTTAATGTTTCATCCAAAATGCAAACCTAGTGTAACACATATCACCTGGTATTGTGACTATTTCCACAAAGTGCTCTCCCAGCTGCTGTATAAATTCTTCAAGTTTTCATCTGTAAGCATCAGATTCACCACTCTGTGATGAGTTCTGTGACAAGGCCAAGGCCTGCTGTGACAGTATTCATCTTGGCTGCTGGCAGAGCCATGAGTCACACATACTTACGCCTCAACCTCTCTACCTGGGGCACTGCCCACTTTCTAGCCCTTACCCAAGCTTCATTGACATGCACATAAAGTTACTGCCCAAAGCAAGGTGTTGCACATGCAAACTGTCTTGTCCTAGTGGAGTGACATGTAGTGGTTATTCAGTAAGAGAAGTTGAACTACTTTAAATGATTATAATGTTCAAAATGAGGGACCCCATGGACATTTATATTATATCCAGATTTTTTTTCAGGTCATAATATTCTGTGCAAATTCTGGTCTATAATGTAATCACCAAAATCTTTAAAATCCATATGCATCAGGATGTTTCCCACCAAAACCACTCAAGGAAAGTGAGCAAGGCCTCAAGAGAATCTCTGAGGACTTCACATGCAACCCTCTAGAGTTTGGAGGACAGAGAGCCTGGAGGCCGACCCTGGGCTGGAAACAGTCCAAATGTGCCTGGCATGCAGGAGCTGCTGCCTTTTATGGCAAAGAAGAGAGGGCTATGGTGGGAGCTGCCTGTACTTCCAGAGTCTGTGGGACAAAACAACCCATTACTTCCTTTGAGTCAGTCTGAATAACAAGGAAAATAGCTGGACTTGAGTTGCCCTCACAGGGCTATGCATGCCTAAATAGCCATCCTCCAGGGTGAGGTGCCCACAATAGAACTAATCATTTCCAGAGACAATCACAAGTTGTATCTCCTCGTTGATGGAAAATACTATACCAGGGGCCCCCAAGGTACCCCAAAAATATCCTACTCACTACTCAGAGGGCCACAAAGTCATATGAATGACTGCTGTTGTGAGAAGTTAGATGGATTAATAGACAAGTGAGGTCCCTGTTGGAATGAAAAAAGTGGGCAGAGTCCCTTTAAGAGTGGACAAGGTGCTTGCCTCCTCCCAGGGACTGTAGCAATAATTTTTTTTTTTTTTTAATCAAGAGCACGTCACATAAGGTTACCAATACCACCCCTCTGATGGGTTTTGTCCTTGCTTCTGATGGGTTGTTATCCCAGTCTGATTGGTTGTTATCCCAGCCTTCTGATTGGTTGTTTTCCTAGCCCTCTGATTGGTTGTTAACTGCTACTCTGCTTCTCCTGATTGGCTAAATCCAGAGAGTGACTTTGCATATATAAATCACCCAGTATTGCCAGGTCACAGGCAGCTCCTACCTTGGAGCCCCACCCACCTGACTGCTGCAGGAGGAAGCTTCTCAGATAAATAAATCTTGCTTTGCTCACTGTCCCTGTCTGTGTGGAAATTCTTCTACAGGAGACAAGAACCAAGATCACAGTTAGGTCAGGTCTCTGTCCTAAAAGAAAGGGGGCAGGGTCCCTTTAAGAGAGGATAAATTGCTTACTTCTTTCCAGAAGCTGCTTTTCCCAACATTTAGTTTCATCAAGGCTAAACAGAATTACCAATTCCGGCCCTCTGATGGGTTTTATCCCTGCCTCTGATTGATGATTATCCCAGCTTCCTGGTTGGTTGTTATTCTAGCCCTCTGATTGGTTGTTAGCTATTAATCTGCTACTCCCCTGATTGGTTAAATCTAGGTATCTACTTTCGTGCATCAAAGGAGCCAGCATTCACCAACTCCTCAGAGTCCCCCTTCTAACTGCTGTGACAGGAGGCTCCTCACTTAAATAAATCTTGCTTTGCTCACTGTCCCTATCTACATGGAAATTCTTCTTTGACGTGAGGTAAGAACTGAGACTGTCTTCATCGTCCCACAAAAGTGGTATGTTTAATAGTGAGAATCTTGAGCAAACGGGAACAGTGCTCTGGAGAAGATCTGGAAATTGTGCAGTTTGATCTGAGAAGGGGTGAAGAGAAAGTGGTATGTTTGGGATAGGAAAACACCTTTGAGTCACTGTTAGCTAAAGAGATTAGTTCAGTTGAAAGGGAGAACTGTGTTAATGAGCCAGACAATGGGAGAAAGACCCTAAAGGCATTTTAGAGACCTTTGAAGCTGCTTCTCCCAACACAGCCTCACCAGAAGTGCAAATTTCTTTCAAAGATCCTCTAGGATAGAGATCTGTAAAGGGGCCCCAGGCATGACTCCTGCTGAGGACAGACCTGGGCACCAACCACATAGGGCCGGCTTTTGCAGGCATACAGAATGTAAGAGCTAAGGAGTCATAGAAGCTTCCACTAATATTTCAAAGGATGTCTTGGACAAACTATGGTCCCAGACAGAGATTGGTTCTAGGGGCAGAGCCACTGAAAGGAGTCCCCACCGAGGCAAAGTCTAATGAAGAGATTCCAACTGTGAGAACTGAAGTATGGGCTGCAACCAGCAAAGCTATAGGAACAAGGCTGCCCAAGCTGTTGGGCACCCAGCCCCCAACACAGTGTGTCCAGGATGCTTGGCATACAACTTTTCAAACTAATGTTTGCTCTACTGGTTTTCCATCTTGCTTCGTCATGATTAACTCTTTCTATTTCATTGTCTCCCTTGTTTCGAATGGAAATGTTCACATTTTTCCTACCTTACCATTGTTTCTTGGAAGTATGTTAACTGTGATTAAACAGGTCCACAGCTTAAGAGAATTTGCCTTGGGTCTCAGATGAGCCCTTAGACTATAAACTTTAAATGAATGTTGAACTGAGTTAAGATTTTGAGACTTGCGGGGATGGAACAGGTTATATGTTGTAGGAATGAGAAGGATTTGAATTTTGGGGAGCAAGAGGCTGGATTGAGCAAGATTTGTCTCCCCATGCAGATGTTTAAACTCTGATGTCTTAATGTTAACAGTTGATGGACTTAGGATGAACACTTGATATAATTATGGTATCCCAGATGTGCCATAATGGGGTGTGCTCTTGGAGGGTTCTCATGAGAGGACTGATTTGAATTCAAATTTCTAGTTGTTTTCTGTTTCCTGACATATGATATGATGTGATCACTCCTCTGCATCTACTATGACAAGTTTCCACCAGATCCTGGAAGAGCGCCACCTGTTCTGAAGTATAACTTCAAATCAGCTGAAATAAACCTTTTCTTTCCCAAGAAGCTCCTCTTGGGTATTTCAGTTAAAGTAACAAAAAAAATCAGGCTAATGAACATATCCATTATTTTAGTTTTTTTTTTTTTTTTTTTTTTTTTTTTTCTGGCAGAGTGGATAGTGAGAAGAGAGACAGAGAGAAAGGTCTTCCTTTTTGCAGTTGGTTCACCCTCTAATGGCTGCTGCGGCCGGTGCATCACGCTGATCCGAAGCCAGGAGCCAGGTACTTCTCCTGGTCTCCCATACGGGTGCAGAGCCCAAACACTTGGACCTCCTCCACTGCCTTCCCGGGCCATAGCAGAGAGCTGGCCTGGAAGAGGGGCAACCGGGATAGAATCCGGCGCCCCAACCGGGACTAGAACCCGGTGTGCTGGTGCCGCAAGGAGGAGAATTAGCCTGTTAAGCCACGGCGCCAGCCCCATTATTTTAGTTTTTTTTGGTTGGCATCACAATGTACTACACACCAGGCTTATGAGGGAGCTCGGGACTAAAAGTAGACAGACTAATACCAACCCACAGACCCCTGCAAATAGCAAACAGCAGTATCTTCCCAAAAATAAACAACAGGATGGAAGCCCCTGGTAACAAATACTTATCAACCATGACAAGACCTAGGTTTCAATGACAAGATCTATGTTTATATAAAAACAAGCTAGAAAGAGCTTCACTAAGACTATGTTCACAATAACTAATGTATAACCACTACCTTTGTTCCTTGGAGATAACAACATGTTAAGGACATACAAATACCCCTAGTCTGCGAGACCTCAGGGGCTTGGTCTCTCTTTCTACCAGCCCATCAGTCATACTGTTCAGATTCTCTTTTTCTTACTTAAATAAAACTTCTATTCTCACCATTGTCATCAACACCAGGACACAAACTCGGACCCATTACACTAGTTTTCCTGCAACACTTAGAACAATGGAGCATATTATGTTGTAGTTCTGGAGTTCAGAAATCTGAAATCGAGGTGTTGGCAGGGCATTGCTCCCTCCGTGATGGCAAGGAAGGATCTGCAGCCTTTTTGCTAGTTCCTCATAGTTGTTAGGCTAGGGATAGCATAATTCTAATTGTCATGTGATGTTCTCCCTATGTCTCAGGATCTTCTTATAAGGAAAGTAGTCATACTGGATTAGAGGCGAGCTCTACTATATATGGCCTCAATTTTAACTAATTTTTTTTTTTTTTGGACAGGCAGAGTTAGTGAGAGAGAGAGAGGCAGAGAGAAAGGTCTTCCTTCCATTGATTCACCCTGGTAGCTTTGGGAGCCACAAGGAGGGAAGGCCTATACTTCCGGGGAAGAAAAGTCCTTGTCAAGGTCCCCATGGGTGCCTAAAGGTCAACCAATGAGGATCAGACCCGCCTCAACCTTTAACCCCCATGTCCTGAATCTATAAAAGGAGCCCTCCCAATCTCTGATGCGAGACTTCCCTGGCCCCTCCCCCCACCCCCGCTCTGTTGGGACCAGGGAACCTCGCCTGGGAGCGGAATCCCAATAAAAGCCTGTGAATTAATTGATTCATCTGCCTGGGGATATTTGTTACACACCGGACACCTTGCACACCCCCCAAATGGCCACTACGGCCAGCGTGGTGCGCCGATCTGAAGCCAGGAGCCAGGTGCTTCCTCCCGGTCTCCCATGTGGTTGCAAGGCCCAAGCACTTGGGCCATCCTCCACTGCCTTCCTGGACCACAGCAGAGGCTGGACTGGAAGAGGAGCAACTGGGACAGAATCTGGCACCCCAGCCGGGACTAGAACCCGGGGTGCCAGTGCCGCAGGTGAAGGATTAACCAAGTGAGCCGCGGCACCAGCCCATTTTTAACTAATTTCATCTATAACAGTACTAGTTTTAAATAAGGTCACATTCTGAAATGGTGGGGATTAGGACTTCAGTATATGAATTTTGGGAGTATGTAAATCAGCCCATAACACCTATGATGTGCCAGAAATTTCTAGATATTGACAGCAGTAAAACAGTGACAAACTGTAATTAGGGTTATTAGAGATCTAGGTGGGAATGTTACTAAATTCACAAACAAATAAAACAATTTTAGATAGAGATAAGATCTCTGATGAAAGTAAAATAGCAGATCAGAGCAGTGATCCTCAGGAATCCTTTACTTTGTTTTAAATTATTATTATTTTATTTATTTTCATTTTATTTGAAAGAGAGATATGTACCATGCAGTGATTCACAACCAGAGCTGAGTCAGGCTGAAGTAGCTGCTCAGAACTCAATTCAGGTGTCCCACATGGGTAGCAGGGACTCACTTGCTTGAGTCTGTTGCCTGCTAGGGGGTCCCATCAGCAGGAAGCTGGTATTGGAAGAAGGCTGTGACTAGAATCCAAGCACTCTGATATGAAATGTGGGCTTCTCAAGTAGCATCTTAACTGTCCGCTCCTTTACATTTTGGACCCCAAAGAGATTTTGAGGATGTGGGCTATATATGTGCCAATGTTTAACATTTAAGAAATTTATCCTATAGTATCCATTATTTCAAATTTGGAAGTTGATGACAAACTTTCTAGTTTAGTCCATCGTGTGGAAATAACAAGTTCAATATAAAAACAGCTAAATAGGTTTATGTTTAGAGAAATGTAAAATGTTAATTCAACGTTTATAATTCGATAAACATGATTTTTACACCATCTTGGAATGCAGATTCCAAGGATCACTCAAAAATCACACCTAGTCAAACCATGTCTGGCTGAATATCTAAGCATTGGGTTTACATTGGTAGAGAATATATTGACACTTACTTCTAAATGTATGGTTCTCAGCCTACCTGTACTTAAAATCATCCAGGGAGCTTTAAAAATCTTCATTACTAAGTGCATCCCCAAATCATTAAAATCAAAATGTTTGAATGTGGGTTCTGCTGAGTATCAATGCCATTTTTTTCTATTTCACTGTAATTAAGGTACAGTAGCTATGAAGATCAAAACCAACCAGATACAAATACTGTATGGGTGATCCTATGCCAGGATTGAGAACCACTGCTCTAGTTTAGAGGAATATGAACTCTAACCAGCATAGATTCACAAAACCAAAATCTCTTTCAAATATTTTGAAAGTCCTCAACCTGACTTTGCTCTCCTCTAGATCCGTAGAATCATTTTGATCCAACATGAATATGTACAAGAGTATGTCTATCATACTAACTCCACATGGATATAGTTAGTCAAATGATTTCAATGCTGGAAAATATCTTGGAAAATTCCCAACAATATGTCCTGCAAAAAGGTTGAGATGTCAAATGATATTGCTTCCTACAAAACTGAATTAGACCATGACCTCAAATGTTTATATATTCAGATCTTTCCTCCGCCCTTAGAAGTCATAAAAATCCGCATTGCCCTATCCTCCTAGAATTCTGAGGCTTCAGCATCAAAGTATAAAAGTAAAGAATAAGAAATCTTCTATTGAAGGAAAGGTATGGTCTTTAGAAAAATTATGACTTCATGAAGTTGTAACTAAACAGTGAAATGTTTCCTCAGTGACATTAGTACCTAATATCTGTACCACTGACAATGTATCAAACTCTTGCAGCTTTAAATTGATTTGATTCTCATAAACAATTATATTTGGTGTCCATTACTCAAATTTACAGTTTCTATAAAAGGAAATAGATATCACAAGAAGTTAAATAATATTTAAACCCAGGTCTTTAAAAAACAAAACAAAAACAAAAAACCCTTAGCCCTTTCAACTGCCTCTCCTTGTTTCTTGAACAAGTTTTCCTATTAGATATGACCTACAATAAGAATTTTCTTCCCTGTCTAAATAAAAGCAAAATCTGTTTTTAAATTTGATCAATACCTTCTACCACTTATGAGTCACTAACATAGTACTTTTCAGTAAAGATTCTTGGGTATTTTCTCTTCCTTATTTTCATTAGCAGCAGTTTAAAACCAAGAGGCATATAGTAGAACCAGCCTGAGAAAGATTCCACAAAAACCAGACAGATTTTTTTACACTGTTTTTTCTCACTATTATCTCTAAAGCTAAGTAAGTAAACTGTAATAACTCTGAAATCTCTAACCAAATAGACATGAATACAATCATCTCTTGGAGACAATTCTAAGTCAAATGAAGAAGCCCAGTGATAAAATAAAAAACAAGCTCTCCAACATTTTACCTGAAAATCTGATCTGACAAAAAATGTAGTCATGATAACCCATAGAAAAGGTAGTATTTGGAGTAGTAGTGATGAATATGAGACTCCGTCAACGCCCCCTGTTAAGAAAATCTGTAATCCTTTGTAATCAATGAAAGCAATTATTGTATTTTCTTTAGCCTGAGATCTTGTGTAACAGCTAAAGGGGAACAGCCCTCAAAGTAGCAAGATGGCCAGGATTCCCTCTCCTTTCTTGTGAATCCTCAAAATAGCAGTTTACAAAATCCAACAACCCAACACAGACTGGACAGAGCAAGACAGCAGAGGCAACAGAAAAGCAGATGCTTTGGCAAGCAGGCAGCCTAGCAAGGCTGGTTTCCCAGGATTTTTATAGCAGGAGTGTTTGTCTTATTGAAAGCAGGGTCTAATTGAATAAAAGAGTTTTAAAATAGTAAGCCATTAATTAGGCGGCATGCGGGAAAGCACGGGATTTGGTAATGTACAAGGCTTTTGGGAGTCACAGACTATATTCATCGATTCTGTCAGGGAGCCAGAGGAACGAGAGAGCCGAACGTTTTGCCTCTTCTGGAAACCTACCTGATATATTTGGAAGTGGCTTCCTCCTGCACTGCCTCTGTTCAAATCACCCCATAATTACTCTGGCACTGTAAGCTCTGAACTTGGCCGGCTCTGAGAGATATCAGATGTTTTCCTCATGCTTGCTGAACCTCTCTTAGACAAATTTTGCATTGTTTTTTGTGTCAGTTTTATCGTGGAACATCGTGTTGCCATCTGGGAAGAAAAACAACATGGTAGAGGAGCAGCTGGTGAATGGCAATGGCCAAGTAAACATTGGCAGGCGCCCGCCATTAGGTGAGATAAGAGGGATGGGCAGCTGCCAACACCAGCGATCCCACACCACTGGAACATCTTTCACTGTCCCCTTCTCTCTTATCTTCATTCAAATTCACGGCAATTTTTCATGCAGAGGCTCAGGCTCTCCAAGTGTCAGGTGTTGGGCCTTCCCATCTCTGTCCTGAAGGAACAAGATAGATCTGTAGAGTGCCTTGCCAATGGAATTTTACCCCTGGACAGGACAATCGGTTTCCTGAAACAGGGGACTGCTTCTGATACCTTAACACAAAGACTCCCCTGCAGGATGAAAAGATACCAAAACGCATACCAAGCTTTCCGACCAATTTGGTGGCTTTTATTTTGCTCCTGCCCAACAGCATTGATGTGCGTAGCTTTCAAACACAATAATCTTGTAATGACTATGAGTATGATAAAAAAAAATCAATAACATGAACTCGCCTTTTAGAACACAGCAATGACAGGAAAGGAAGTTACACCAGAACATGAAAATTGTACCCCATGCTCTATTGTTTCTAAGATATAATTTTTCCATTAAATATTTTTTAAAGTGAGATGCATAGAACAGGTATTGTTTAAAAAGAAAAAAAAAAAAAAACAACAACATCCAGGCAACCAAATGAATAGGGAAGTAGTAGCAGTCCTCACTGTGCCCACTTGTGCAAATAAGTAAACATTTGAAGATAAACATTCACCACCCTGACCTCAGTTGCCTTATTTCTATTGGTAGAATCAGGGTTGAATTTTTAACTTGGATTTGGATTTCAAGTTTTGGCTTATAATTTCTAAAGGGTAAAATGTAATGTAGTATTAATTTTTTAAGTGACACAGTTGAGAGAAATTTGTTCCATCATAGGCAATGTAATTAATCAAAATAATACTAGCTGCTATATCAATCAACCTAATGTACAATTTTGAAGATAGTTGAGGTTGACACGATGAGCATATGTATCATGGAAACTGACCCTCAAACTAAAACATCTGACCAAGCTTCCTTCTGATTTTCCAAAAAATTTTCCGAAAAGAAATGGGAGAGGATAAAATTAAGAGCAAGAGCAAAAGTACACCATCATGCCATTTATAAAGGCTAAAGAATGTTTGAATTTGAAAGTAAAAAAGGTTTAAGTGCATGTTTTGATAGAGTTATGAATATGGCATGAAAATTATATGCATCATTGATTATTTAAAACTTCTTGGGAAGACGGTTGAATAGGGCATAGCCATACTAAGTTCAGCTACTCTGGGATATGAAAAGAACAAAGGACCATCCAAGAGTCTGACAGAAAAATTCAGGAAGAAGTGAAAAAAAAAGAAGACTCTCCATGGTACAAGCAGAGAGAAGACAGAGACACCACTGCCGCCACCTTACTACATCAAGGTAGGAAGAAATTACTGTGCATCCCAGTGCTCAGAGTTTTAGCTGAGAGGGAGTCCCACAGTCACCCACTGACTTCCACTTCAGCCTGGGAAGCTGACAGGGGTCTGAGCAACTGGTGGGCTTGGAGCAGAGAAGCTGCCTTGCTTCCTTCCCCTCCCCCACTCCCACAGAGCACCACACTCTGCAGTCAGGAGGAGACGCTAGCTTCCTAGAGAGAAGTGAAAGGAGTCTGTGGCAATCCTGGCCCTGCTGATATTGCCTCAGGGATCCACTGGTTTTGAGTCCTGCCTGGCACACTAGTTGGGGACAGGGTGCCCACATAACACCAGGAATAGAGAACACATTATCTGCTTCCCATCATCCCAACAAGGGCTCCCAGTGACAACCAGGGAGGAAGTGCCATGTTGATAAGGCAAGTGCAGGCATCCTCTGCTTGAGCATGTGCAAGTAGGAGATTTTATCTGAGGGATAAATGCACTGTCCCTACTGACTTTGAGTCTGGACTGGAGGATTGGCAGGGGATAGGGCACCCACTTTGAGGTGCTCCTGTTCTCTAATGCCAAGGTGGAAGACTAGCAGGCAGCAGGCTCTGGGAACACTTTGGCTGTCTTCTGCAGACAGTAGGCTCAGGGGGCTAATAGTGGATCCCCCACTCCTTGTGACTGTGGGGGACCCCTATGTGCCATGATTGTGGGAATTCTGTGACTGCATTATAGGGCATGGGGTATAGCTGGGTCTCTGGGCAATCACTGTGTCTGGCTTCAGAGGCTCAGAGTTCCCTGAATGCTTGGAGTGGGTCACTGCAGAGGGTTCTGTTTACACTGACTATCCAGATCCTTTGTGTGGTTCACACACCTGCGTGAGTGGGGTATGTAGCCACTGTGGGATTGCCCTGGACATTGATTACCTTGGCAGAAAGGTGAGGCAGTGATCACACCAGCTGATGTGATCATACCCTCTCCTCTGAGGAAAATCTACCACAACCAACTTGGTGTCACCCTGGGCACTTGCACCACTCCTGAACAGACTGGAACTCCCTGGCCCCACACAGCACATGCCTCTGAATATCTACTGAAGGAACAGACAGTCCAATAAGCCCCAGAGGCATAGTTCAAAGACAAAAGCCACCAGAGGAGAAAACCAACAAGTGGTACCACAAATGTCTAAAAATAAATGTAGAAATACAAGAAACATGAACAAGGAAGACAACATGACTCCCCCAGAGGAACACAACACTTCCATATTAGAATGTGAAGCTAAAGAGTTTGATGATGAAATATCTGAAAAAGAATTCAAAAGAATGATCATCAGATCACTCAAAAACAATGAGAAGCAAATTCATGGGTTAAAGAAATCCATATATGATGTGGATGAAAAATATTGCTGAGATATAAAGAGATTTGAAGAGAAATCAATCTGAAATATTAGAAATGAAGAATTCAATATGTCAAATAAAAAACACAGTGGAAAGCATTAACAACAGACTAGGTGAGGCAGAAGAAGGAATATCTGAACTAGAGGACAAATCCTCAGAAATAAAAGAAGAAGGAGGAGGAGGAGGAATAGGAGGGGGGAGGAGAACGAGGAGAAGGAGGAAAAGAAGAAGGAGGGGGGAGGGAGAGTGGAGGGGAGGAGGGAGGGGGAGGAAGAAAACGGGGAGGAAAAGGAAGAAATTTTAAAAAACTAAGAACAGTTTTTAAGGTTTATGAAATACTAAAGGAGGAGGAAAAGGAAGAAATTTTAAAAAACTAAGAACAGTTTTTAAGATTTATGAAATACTATCAAACAATCTAACACATGGGTCTTAGGAGTTCCTGAAGGTGTAAAAAGAGAGAATAGATTAGAAGGACTCTTTAGTGAAATAATAACAGAAAACACCTCTGATTCAGAGAAAGAAAAGGACGTCCAAGTACAGGAAGCACACAGAATTCCTAACAGACATGACCAGAAAAGACCTTCACCACAACACACTATAGTCAAGCTTTCAACAGTAAAACATAAAGAAGATATTCTAAAATGTGCACGAGAGAAATCCCAGATCAACTTCAGAGGATCTCCAATTAGACTGACAGCTGATTTCTCATGAGACACCCTACAGGATAGGAGGAAATGGCAAGACATAGTCCAAGTACTACAAGAAAAAAAAAACTGTCAACCCAGAATAATGTACCCTGCAAAGCTCTCATTTATAAATGAAGGTGAAATAAAGAATTTGTTACCACTTGTCTAGCCTTACAAATGATACTTAAGCATGTGATAGGCACAGAAACAGAAAAAGTCATAATTATGAAAGAATGTGAAGGCAGAAAATCTCCTAACACAAGTACAAAGGAAATCCAAGTCAAACAACAGGAATATTTATGGAAAAATGGCAGGACCAAGTCATTAATTATGAATAAAAACCTTGAATGTAAACAGACTAATTCTCCAATTAAAATATACAGACTGGGGGCTGGCACCGCGGCACATTAGATTCATCTTCCGCCTGGGGAAGCAGTGGAGGGTGGCCCAAGTGCTTGGGCCCAGCCCCTGCACCCGCATGGGAGACCAGGAAGAAGCTCCTGGCTCCTGGCTTCAGGTCAGTGTAGCTCTGGCCATTGAGGCCATTTGGGGAGTGAACCAATGGAAGGAAAACCTTTCTCTCTGTCTCTCTCTTTCACTGTTTGTAACTCTGCTTGTCAAATAAATAAAAAAATTAATAAATATTAAAAAATATATACAGACTGGCTGAATAGATTTAAAAACAAGATCCATTTATCTGCTGCCTGCAAGAAACAGACCTCACCAACAAAGATACACACAGATTGAAAGTGAATGTATGGGAAGATATTCCATGCTAATGGAAACTGAAAAGGAGCAGAAGTAGGCATTCTAATATCAGATAAAATAGACTTTACTGCAAAAACTGTTAGAAAAGACAAGAAGGATATTATGTAATGATTAAAGTATCAATTCAACAGGAGGATGGGATTATAGTAAATGTATATACACCCAATGCCAATACACCAGACTATTTAAAATAAAAGTTAATGGATCTAAAGGGAGACATAGACTTCAATGCAATAACAATGGAGGACTCAACACCCCACTTTTATCAATAGATCAACTAGACAAAAAAAATCAACAAACAACAGAACTAATCTATACTATTGACTAAATGAACTTAGTAGATATTTACAAAATATTTTATCCCACAGCTGCAAAATATACTTTCTTTTCATCAGTTCATGGAACTTTTATTAGGATAGACCATATGCTAGTCCATAAGGCAAGTCTCAACAAATTTCAAAAAATTGAAATCATACAATGTATCTTTTCTGACCACAATGGAATGAAGCTAGAAATTAACAATTTAAGAAAATCTAGAAAACATACAAACACATGGAGATTGAACAATACACTCCTGAATGAATAATGAGTCATAGAAGAAATCAAAAGGAGAATCAAAAAATTCCTGGAAATGAATGAAAATGACAACACAACACATCAAAGCATGGGATACAGCAAAAAATAGTGTTAAGAAGGAAGTTTATAACAATTAATTAGTGCCTACATCAAGAAATTGGAAAGGCATAAAATAAATGATCTAACAATGCATCTCAAGGACCTAGAAAAACAACAAGCCAAACCCCAAATTAGTAGGAAGAAATAATTAAAATTAGAGAAGCAATAAACAAAACTGGAACAAAAGCACAAAATATCAGTAAAGAGCTGGTTTTTGGAAAAAATAAACTTAATACCATTGGCCCAATTAACCAGAAGAGAGACAGAGAGAGAGAATCCAAATTAATCAAGTCAGAGATGAAAAATGAGATGTTATGGATAGAACAAAACAAAAAGAATCATCAGGAATTATTATAACCAGCTGCTTGCCAACAAATTGTAAAATTTAGAAGAAATGGAAGATTTCTGGACATACAATCTACCAATATTGAGTAATAGAGACATTGAAAACCTAAACAGACCAATAAGCAAGATAAAGATATAATCAGTAATAAAAACCTTCCCAACAAAGAAAAGCCCAGGACTAGATGGCTTCCCTGCTTAATTCTACCAGACTTTTATAGAAGAACTAATTCCAATTCTTTTCAAACTATTAAAAACCATTTAAAAGGAGGGATTCCTCCCAAAGTCCTTCTGTGGAGCCAGCATCACCTTAATTCTAAAACCAGAAAAAGATACAACCAAGAAAGAAAACTATAGATCAATATCCCTGATGAACATAGATGCAAAAACCCTCAACAAAATAGTAGTTAATCAAATCCAACAACACATCAGAAAGATCATCTACCAAGACCAAATGGGATTTATCCCTGAAATACATCACATTAACAAATTGAAGAATAAAAACCATATAATTGGCTGGAGCACAGTAGGCTAAGCCTCCCACCTGTGGCGCTGGCAACCCGTATGGGCACCAGTTTGTGTCCCAGCTGCTCCTCTTCCAATCTAGCTCTCTTCTATGGCCTGGGAAAGCAGTGGAAGATAGCCCAAGTGCTTGGGCCCCTGCACCCACATGCGAAACATGGAAGAAGATCCTGGCTCCTGGCTTCAGATCAGCCCAGATCCAGCCATTATGGCCATTTGAAGAACGAAACAGCAGATGGAAGACCTTTCTTTCTGTCTTCCCCTCTCTCTTTCTGTAACTCTACCTCTCAAATAAGTAAATAAAATCTTTAAAAAATAAAATTATCTAATTAGATGAAAAGAAATTGATAAAATGCAACATCCTTTCATGATAAAAATAAAAACTTTAAGCAAACTGGTTATAAAAGGAACATTCCTCAACACCATCAAAGCAATTTGTGACAAACCCACAGCCAGCATCATATTGAGTGGGGAAAGGTTAGAGAAGCATTTCCACTAGGATTGGGAATCAGACAAGGTTGCCCACTCTCATCATTGTTATTCAATATAGTTCTAGAAGTTTTAGCCAGAGTCATTAGGCAAGAAACAAAAATCAAAGGGATACAAATTAGAAATGAGGAAGTCAAATTATCCCTGTTGGTAGATGGCATTATCTTCTATATAGAGAAACCTAAAGACTCCATTGAGAGACTATTGGAACTCATAAGAGAGTTTGGTAGGGCCAGCCCTGTTCCATGGCAGGTAAAGCGGCTGCCTGCAGTGCTGGCATCCCATATGAGCACCAGTTCAAGCCCCAGCTGCTCCACTTCCAATCTAGTTCTCTGCTATGGCCTGGGAAAGCAGTGGTAGATGGCCCAAGTCCTTAGGCCCCTGCACCCACATGAGAGACCCAGAAGAAAAATTTACTTCCCATTAGGGAAGTAAAAACAAAAATCACAATGAGTTTTCACCTCACCCCATTTAGAATGTCTATCATCCAAAAATCAAAAAACAGTAAATGCTGGCGAGGATATGGGGAAAAGCATACCCTAATTCACTGTTGGTGGGAATGGGAACTAGCATAACCATTGTGGAAGACAGTATGGAGATTCCTCAGAAATCTGAAACTAGATCTACCATATGACCCAGTCATCCTACTCCTGGGAATTTACCCAAAAAGAAAAAATCAGCATATGAAAGAGTTATCTGTACCCCAGCTTATTGCAGCTCAATTCACAATAGCTAACATGTGGAATCCACCCAGATGTCCATCAGCTGATGACTGGATAAAGAAAATGTGGTATAAATACACTATGGAATCCTACTTAGTCATAAAAAAAAAAAAGCTGTCTTTTGTAAAAAATGGATGCAACTGGAAACCATTTATGCTCAGTGAAATAAGCCAGTCTCAAAAAGACAAATATGTTTTCCCTGATATGTGGTAATTAGTACACAGAGCAGAAAAATATAATATATATGAGAGAAATTAACATTTTGAGATTTGATTATTATTTATATACTTTGTCTATATTTTTGAGGAACAGTGGTTTTTGCTACTTATTACTTGTTGAATTCTTAATTTGGTGAAGGGTTAAGCTTGTGATTATAAAATAAACTGAAAGTATGGCACTATAAAAATTAAGAGAAAAAATAAGGAAGGAGGAGGGAGGGTGGGAGAATGAGCAGGAGGGAGAATAGGGTGAGAAGTATCATTGTGCTCTTAAATTTGAATATATGAAATACATGAAATGTGTTCACCTTATATAAACAAGAAATTAAATAAATAAAAATCCACGGGACAGATACTTTGTTTAGCAGTTAAGGTGCTGGCTAAGACAACCACGTCCCATGTCAAAGTACCTGGGTTGAATTTCTGCCTCTGGCTCCTAACTCCATCTTCCTGCTACTGCAGACCCATGAAGGCAGTGGTGTTGGCACAAATGCTTGGGTTCCTACCATCCATGTGGGAGACCTGGATTGAGTCTCCTTCTCCCAGTTTTGACGGCAACCTGGTTCAGGGGTATCACAGGTGTCTAGGGAGTGAACCAGTGGTTGGAAACTCTCTTTCTCACTCTTCTCCTCTCTCTACGCTCTCCTCTTTCTCTCAAACAGTTATTTTACAGTCATACACAAAAGCTATGAACAGTGGTATCTTCCACCACCACCAAAGTAATTGGTGGTGCTATTACAAGAAATATGCTAACTTTCAGAATTGTTGAGATCATCTAAATCAACTTTTTTTTTTCAGAAGTAAGAAAGATGGTCCTGGGGCTGGCATTGTGGCATGGCAGATAAAGCAGCCACCTGAGACACCCAGCATCCCATACGAGCACCAGTTCATATCCTGGCTGCTCCACTATCAATCCAGCACACTGCTAATGTCCCAAGAAAGCAGCATAAAATGGCTCAAGTGGTTGGGCCCCTGCCACCCACTTGGAAGAGGAAGAAGAAGCTCCTGGCTTTGGCCTGACCCAGCCTTGGCTGTTGTGGCCATTGGCGAGTGAATCAGCAGATGGATGGCCTCTTTCTTTCTTTCCCTTACCCTCTTTCTCTGTAACTCTGCCTTTCAAATATATATATATATATATATTTATTTATATTTATATTATATATAAATATATTATTTATATTTTATTATTTATAAATATATAAATAAAATATGTATACATATATATAAAGATGGTCCTAAGAGTCCATACCTAATTCATAACAAATCTCAAACTAGAATTTATGAATAAAGCAGGGGGGCTTCTTAAAGAGAGGGTAGGAGAGTGTGAAATGAAATGTCTTTGTCCAGGGGATATGCAAAACTAAGACCAATCAGTAACTCTCTTTAAATATTAGAACAAACTCTGTAAAAAATCCCTGCTACTGAATTAATTCTAATTTTTGTCCCTGTGATTAAATATATTTAAGATTATTGGGGAAAATCTAGGAGAAATTAAACTACTTTTAAAAAGTTTTTTTAACCTGTTTAGATTCCTTTCAACATTGTTCATGAATGTCAGTCACTCCAAAAGTTTTAATAACTAACATAATTCATGGATATCCACATACTTCTGTTACAGTGCTATTCATTCTTTTTTTTTAAGGTTTATTTTTATTTATTTAAAAGGCACAATTACAGAGATAGAGAGGGGGAGAGAGAGACACACACACACACACAGAGAATCTTCCATCTGCTGGTTCACTCCCCAAATGGCCACAAGGACTAGTCCTTGACCAGGCTGAAGCCAGGAGCTAGGAGCTTCTTCCAGATCTCCCATATAGGCACAGAGGCCCAAGGACTTTGACCATCTTCTGCTGCTTTCTCAGACACATTAGCAGGGAGCTGGATAGGAAGTGGTGAAGCTAGGAATTGAACCAGCACCCATATATGATGCCAGCATTGCAGGTGGTGGCTTTACCTTCTATGCCACAACACTGTCCTCCCTATTCATTCTTTTGACATCTGTCAGATAAATATATGATTACTGTTACCCTCATTTGATGTCCAGTGGGAGTAATTCAGTTAGTCTCTTTCTACACTGCTAATTTAGAAGTTTTTTGATCACCATGCATTAATATATAATTCTTATTCTATAAATTCAATAAAAATCTGCCTACAGATTAGTCTTAATTAACAATTTTGTCCTAAAGCAGCAAAGAAATATTTTCTTTTTTTTTAATTTTTGACAGGCAGAGTGGACAGTAGAGGGAGACAGAGAGAAAGGTCTTCCTTTGCCGTTGGTTCACCCTCCAATGGCCGCCGCAGTAGGCGCGCTGCGGCTGGCGCACCGCGCTGTTCTGATGGCAGGAGCCAGGTGCTTATCCTGGTCTCCCATGGGGTGTAGGGCCCAAGAACTTGGGCCATCCTCCACTGCACTCCCAGGACACAGCAGAGAGCTGGCCTGGAAAAGGGGCAACCGGGACAGGATCGGTGCCCCGACTGGGACTAGACCCGGTGTGCTGGCGCTGCAAGGTGGAGGATTAGCCTAGTGAGCCGTGGTGCCGGCTAAGAAATATTTTCTAAAGTACACTCATCACTGGCAAAAATTTAAAAAAAAAAGGAGAAGAAAAACTAAGCCAAGAGTGCTTCCTACTCCAGTTTGGGTATTTCCTATGGAAATAAACACCAGATAGACTCTGGTAATCCCAAGAAGAGTGAGGTTTGGCCTCATTTTGCACAGCAGGAAATTGAAACCTAAAAATGGAAAATCACTTGCCCAAGGTCTCATAGCTTGAAATCCAGAGTATGATTCCACTACCTCTAACTTTAACCACTATAATGTGATTCAAGGTGTTAATAAAAACACACAAGTAGATAATGTGACTTTGAAGTCAGTTAATGTAGTCAGGTCAGTTTCCTGGAAGAATGAATGAATAAACAAAAAATGAATAGGGGTTTTCAGGATAAATACACTTGGTAAAGGTAGATTTTTGTCAAATAATCAGCAAAATAAATACAACTGAAAAACTACTGGATAACAAGGAAGGGAAACTCAGGAGAGAATAGTTGGAATTTCGCAGAATGCCCTTGGGAGCAAAAATTGACTTTAGAATTAGCCATTGGCTGAAGCCATGCAAATCAGTTTGTAAAGGATGGATGTTCCTGCTGGAAGCCTTCCAAAGACGCACAGCATCATGGGCAGGAAGTAGCCTCCCTGAGATGCACAAGTCTGTGCCTTGCTATGAAGGGTAATAGCCTCACATCTCGTGGGCTCAGACGACAGCATGCAAGGTGGAGACAGAACTAACATGGTCTTTGCATGATAAGTTACAGCATATAATCATATTGACATTTTTCACCCCAAAAGACAAGATCTTGTCACTGAACAGGATCAACAAGGAAGGAAGCGTGGCCCCTCCTCAGTGAGAAGCTCCCAGAGCAGCTGCTGTCTGCCATGATGAGCGAGGTGGTTTTGAGATAGGCACCAGTCAATCTTCTGACTTACCACAGGCTCCCTACTATCAGGGAAATTTCACAGGATTAGAGTAAAACTCAGTCACTGAATACTGACCATCTTTGCCCTTTCGTTCTGCTGTAACCTGATGCCCGAGACTGGGTAATTTTTAAGCTGCAAGTACCTCTCACGGTTCTGAGTCAGAGAAGTCTAAGATCCAGGCAGTGGCATGGTCAGTGGGAAGTGAGGGCAGGG
Source organism: Lepus europaeus (assembly GCF_033115175.1). Classification (NCBI taxonomy): domain Eukaryota; kingdom Metazoa; phylum Chordata; class Mammalia; order Lagomorpha; family Leporidae; genus Lepus; species Lepus europaeus. Next base: position 60,131,076 of record NC_084837.1, read on the forward strand.
GATCAGCTTCTAGGCTGAGCCTTCAATGCTGCATCCTCATGAGGCGGCATGTACAGAAGGGCAGAAAACTGGCCTCGCTGTTGCCTCCAGCCCTTTTATAAAGCACTAACCCCATCCATGCCGTCCCAGCTGTGGTGGCCTAACCATGTCCTAAAGACCCTGCCTAACCATACTGCTGCACTGGGGATTACGGTTCATCATGAATTTTGTAGGTGACACAAACTTTCAAACCAACACTCCAGGAATGCAACAATAGGCCTATGTAAGTGAAAGTCATGGCTTTGAAGAGCCCAGATTTAAGATTCTAAGGCGTGGGGACAGTGTGGTAGTGTAGTAGGTTAAGCCTCCACCTGTGTGCCAGCATCCCATTTAGGTGCCAGTTCAAGTCCTTGCTGCTTCACTTCCAATCCAGCTCCCTACTAATGTGCCTAAGAAGGCAATGGAAGATGGCCCAAGTCCTTGGGCTGCCGCACCCATGTGGGAGACCTGGAAGAGGCCCCTAGCTCCTGGCTTTGGATTGGACCACCTCCAGCCATTGCAGCCATTTGGGAAATGAACTAGCAGATGGAATACCTCTCTCTCTCTCTCTCTCTCTCTCTCTCTCTTTCTCTCTCTCTAACATTTATTTAATAAATATAAATTTCCAAAGTACAACTTTTGGATTATAGTGGCTTTTCTCCCCATAACCCACAACCTTCCCATCTCCCACTCCCTCTCCCATCCCATTCACATCAAGATTCATTTTCAATTATCTTTATATACAGAAGATCAATTTAGTATATACTAAGTAAAGATATCAACAGTTTGCACCCACACAGAAACACAAAGTATAAAGTACTGTTGGGGTCTTAAGCCTGAGGCTGGCCCCTGACCAGCAAGGGACAGTACAAGCACTCCCTGACAAGGCAAACGGGAGAGGTAAGGTCAATGGGTCAAGCACACTGCAGCAAGCACCTGTGAGTTCTGTCAAAGCAGGAACTACTTTATTGAGGAAGTATACAGGCTTATAAAGCTTACGAAAGACATATGCAGTAGGGGAGCCAATCAGCGAAAAGGTCATGCAGACGTGGGTGGACCACGCACAGGGGCATCTTAAGCAAGGAATAGGGTTCATGCGCTGTCCACGTGTCCGGAACTAAAGCAGACCTATCCCTGCAGGTGGTCAGATCTCACGTGGCTTAACCACAGTGGCCACAAACATGCCCCCTGAAAATCCGCCAGGCGCCATGTTGTTAGGGACTATTTTAGGCAATGCCCAATAAAGTACTGTTTGAGTACTAACTATACCGTTAATTCACATAGTACAACACATTAAGGACAGAGATCCCACATGGGGAGTAAGTGCACAGTGACTCCCGTTGTTGATTTAACAATTGACACTCTTATTTATGACGTCAGTAATCACCCAAGGCTCTTGTCATGAGCTGCCAAGGCTATGGAAGCTTCTTGAGTTCGCCAATTCCAATCTTAATTTAGACAAGGCCATAATCAAAGTGGAAGTTCTCTCCTCCCTTCAGAGAAAGGTACCTGTTTCTTTGATGGCCCGTTCTTTCCGCTGGGATCTCACTCACAAAGATCTTTCATTTAGGTGTTTTTGTTTTTGTTTTTGTTTTTGTTTTTGTTTTTGTTTTTTTGCCACAGTGTCTTGGCTTTTCCATGCCTGAGAAACTCTCATGGGCTTTTAAGCCAGATCCAAATGCCTTAAGGGCTGATTCTCTCTCTCTCTCTCTCTCTCTCTCTCTCTCTCTCTCTCTCTCCATCTCTCTAACTGTGCCTCTCAAATAAATAAATAAATCTTTAAAAAATAAAAGAGTCTATGGCAGGAAAATCTTGTCCTATCAACACTACAAAAAGGACACATTAAATCTGAAAAACTATGCAAAGTGCTCTACCAACAGTCAAAATCAAAAGCGATTCTAAAATTACATACTTCCAAACAGCCAGGCATGGGATGGGGAAGGAGGGACTGGGATTGAGTTAGGAGTCCCTGGCACAAGGTAGGCAAATGTGGGAAACTTGAAGCCTGCAAGATATACCACACTATAGAAGATAATTTTTCTGACGTCTAACTGGAATACTAGGATGCAATGCCAAGCTTCTCAGGTCCTCAGAGTGGGAACCTCAACCAAGGAAAAAGAAGCGAGAGGCTCTAAGAAGTGTATCCTGACAATGAACTCCCGTAAAGAAGTGGATATTTCATTTATATTGGAAACCTCAGAACCAAGTCAATTCCCAGCATATATTAAGAGTTCAGTGTGCATTGGACAGATAAACAGAGGGATGATTGTCTCTTCTGAGATTATGTGAACAGCAGCAGATCAGAATCAACCTTGCACAGAGATAAAATGGATATCACTTAAGTGACGTTACCTGAGAAGCATAGGCGGCCTCCTCTTTCACCCAACCTCCCCATCAGCCCTCATGGCAGACTCAGATGTGACCATGAGAGGGTGTAGAACAACACTCTTTTCCCTGGCAAGTGGCCTGAGAAGCAGTGAGTTCACAAAATATTAACATCTAACTGATGCTGCTCTCTGAAACATGGAATGGCCTCAATCACCTGATTCGAAGATGTCAAAACAAACTGAAGATAAAAAAAAAAAAAAAAAAAAAAAAAAAAAACAGGCCGGTGTTGCGGCTCAATAGGCTAATCCTCCACCTGTGGCGCTGGCACACGGACTTCTAGTCCCGATCAAGGCGCCAGATTCTGTTCCGGTTGCTCCTCTTCCAGTCCAGCTCTCTGCTGTGGCCCGGGAGTGCAGTGGAGGATGGCCCAAGTGCTTGGGCCCTGCACCCGCATGGGAGACCAGGAGGAAGCACCTGGCTCCTGGCTTTGGATCAGTGTGGTGTGCCAGCCGCAGCACGTCGGCCACAGTGGCCATTGGGGGTGAACCAACAGAAAAGGAAGACCTTTCTCTCTGTCTCTCTCTCTCTCTCTCACTGTCCACTCTGCCTGTCAAAAAAAAAAAAAAAAAAACAAAGCATGTGCAAAAATGTGCCTACTCCTTAGCAATTTGTCTTGAGACCCAGATAGAGTAGACCCAATCATTTTCATCTAGGCAATGTTGGTATTCTCTGGTCCCATTTCCCTCCTTTCTCTCTCCTTTCTTAGTCTCTCCTCCTTCAATTCAGAGAGCCCATTTGCACAGGGCAGCCTCTGCTGGGCAACAGTAGGCCCCACTGCGGCACATCCAGCTCTAGTCTCCAGGTCTTCCTGTTCCTTCAAAGTCAAGCTGTCTATAATGTATTTACCCCGCTAAATAGCAAAGCATATTACGTAGTTACAATAACTGAACTTCTGTGGTTCTATCCTAGGAATAGGCAGGAAAGTCAAATAGATGGCTCAGAAATGGTAGTGTTTATTAAAGCTTTTATAAAGTAAATATGATAACCTGAATCAGTTTCAGCAATAAATATAACCGACATATTTAGCTAACTATTTGGTTTTTAAATATATTAAATGACTAGTTTACTTAAAATATAAGTTCAAAAATCTAAACCATAAAAAATTTAGCAGAAGATAAAAAGTTAATTTTGCCAATTCGCTGACTTCTTCAGCTTTAAGGCTGGATGGGAAATTACAGAAGAAAGTTGAATTTGACAACACAATACTCTGAGTCTTTATGGCAGCAAATACCTTAGGACAAGATGTAACATATAACAAATATCTAATTTTTTGGTAGTGGTACCTTGATTTTCTTTTGGGCACAGTGTTCTCACTTGCTTAATTGATGCCATCTTCATCCCCCCCAAAATGGCCATTTGAGACAATTGTGGCCAATATCACATTCTGTATTGCTAGGCACAGTGACTACCTCAGGAAGAGGTACATGGCTCAGGTCTACCCAATCAGATTCAAGTCAACAAATTATACAAAAATGACCAGGAAAGAGCATCTTCTCCACACAGAGCTGGCTAGGAGGCTTGGATCTCTGCTCAATCATTTTGCCACCAGATAAAAAAGTCTGCCTGCTTGAGTTTAATCTAAAGGGAACCTGAGCTGCAAAGTGAGCAGATTCTGAACCCGGATGACTCCATGAGCCACCAAGGCTAGCTCCACCTGGGGCTGATCTCTGGAGCCTCCAGTGACAGTGACACGAGTCAGGACAGTCCTACTTTTGGTAAGATGGTTTGAAAGTGGCTCTCTGTCTCTTGCAACCAGAAAATGATGGAAACTCAAAATAAGAAATAAGTATTATAAACACTGCATAAGAATTCATGAATTACCAATATAAATTGCTAAGAATTTTACTTATAGCAAAACAATTTAATAGGATGATAAAACAGCTCCTAAACATTCAAAAACATCACATTAATAACCTAAGAAATACAATTAAGCATATTTTAAATTGTATTTTTCACCTAAAAAGGTTACTCTAAAAGCTGTAATAATCATCCCAAATGGCAGTGATGCTAAGACAAACACTCTTAGGCACTGCTTACAGGAAAATAAGTCTGTACAAATATTTTTCATGGAGCTATGGGACAATATCTAAAGACACTCACTGCTTTTCTGAATTTTCCAAATTGCTATAATGAGCATAATCATCTCAAAGGAAGTTTTAAGAGATTTTTTTTTAATAAAATTTCTTGCCCTTTTGCCCCATTCTTTCAGAAATATAAGGGAGACTGACCCTGTGGCATAGCAGGTAAAGTTACCTGCGGTACTGGTATCCCATATGGGTGCCAGTTCATGTTCTGGCTACTCCATTTACCATCCAGTTCCTTGTTAATGAACCTGGTAAATCAGCAGAGCATGGCCCAAGTCCTTGGGCCCTGCAACCATTGGAAGAAGCTCTTGGGTCCTGGCTTCAGCCCGGCCCAGCCCTGGCCTTTGCAGATATTTGAAGAGTGAACCAGCAGATGAAAGATCTTTCTCTCTCTCTCTCTCTCTCTCTCTCTCTCTTTCTCTCTGTGTGTCTCTTCCTCTCTTTAACTCTGCCATTCAAGTAAATAAATAAATCTTTAACAACAAAAAAAGAAGTATCAAGACTCTTGGGGGCACAAAAGATCACAGACTCAAAAGGCACTCTAACTAGAAGGGATTTCTAACACACTTATCACTTTCACATCATCTCAGGAAGATAGTCATTCTTCTATTTGAAGGTCCACAGTGAGAGTGGGAAAGCAGGGCTCAGAGTTCATTCCCATTTAAGAAGGTTCATAGCTCCCAGTAAGAAAAAGTTCCTCTTGATGTTGACTTTCTTCTGCTGAATTGTCTTATGTTGATAATCATTTGTCCTAATTCTCCTCTCTGGAACAATAAACATCATGTCATGGGGAAATCATGGCTTTAACATCAGGTGGACCACACTTTGAACCTCAACTATACCACTCTACTAATATTACGATCCTGTGCAGCAATTCTGGACCTCTGCTTTCTCAACTGTTTGGGTGGAGATAATGATACCATTGCTCAAAGAAATAAGACTCTCAAATATAAAGCATTTCACAACAGGAGATTCCTATTGAATGCTAAATTTCTATCTTCTCATCCTAAGGGCTAGATAGATTGCCTACAATACAAGAATTCAAACTTTGTGCTGAATGAATGAATGAATGGTTTTCTAAACAGCTATGTATGCACCTAAGCACACAACCAGTCACCCACATTTTCCAATCACATCTTTGAAAATGCTATTAAAAACATGAGATGCCCTATGGAATTTAGGATATATTATGTGTCAATGTTACCTTGAGTGCCAAGACTAAAAAAATGAAGCCATCTGATGAACCCAGCTAATTCTCTTCTTAAACCCAAGCTGCCCTCACACTGCTCATAAAGCATCTGCTTATCAGTCCATCAACAACAGACATCAAAATTACTAAGTTATAGTTTTCAAAATCTTTTTTTTCTATATTTTTATTCATTTCATTTTGGGGGAGATTCTCAGTGATCTCTCAAGAAAAAAGTGAAGCAACTACAAAAACAAGCTATTGGTAATGATCAAAAGATAGTCAGAGGGGTCGTGATTTTGTGCAGTGCTTAGGATGCCAAGTGGGACATGCATATTGGTGCATCCATATCAGAGTGCCTGGTTCAAGTCCTGGCTTCTCCACTTCTGATACAGCTTCCTGCTGAGGCACACCCAGAGAGGCAGCACATGATGGCTCATGGACTTGAGTTCTATACCCCTGGCTTCAGCTTGGTCTAGGCCTGGATATTGTAGTTTCTCTCTCTCTCTCTCTCTCTGCCTTTCAAATAAAATGAAAATAAATTTTAAAAATGGATTTTTCTTTTAAAAAATCAGAAATCATGTTTGCTGTTCTTTTGCACACTGGATGCAACATATCAGGACCTGAAGATCTGAACTTAAAGCAGATTGGTGCCCCGTGCTTCTGTCCACAACAGGAGTTGATTCTGCCTTCAAACTTTCAGTTTTGCTCTTTCCTGGAGGCAGATAAGGCCTACAGAAGCAGAAAGAGCAAAATGTGACTTTTGTCTTCTCCGTAGCTGTAACGGCACCAGCTTCTCTTGAACAGTAGCTACTGTTGAACATCCCTCTGGACTCCTTCTGAGGTTTCTGGCAAGCCTCCCATCCTCCAGGCTAGTGTTTTCCCAAATGGCTCATATTGGTTCCTGCCCATTCATCTTTGGTTACCTCATTCTAATTTCATTGTGTTAGAGATGGTAATAATGATTTCATTTAATATCCTGCTCTTTTTCTTTTCCCTCTGGATTAAATCAAGGTATCAAGTGGAAATTGTCCTGTTTCCACAGAACTACATCTAAGACCAAAGCTGAAGACCAAAATATGTGAAGATCCTTTCCCTGAATTCTAATATACGGAATGTCCCTACAGAGCTTACTAAGAGGCCTTGCTTAGAACAAGACAGGTTATCAATCTCTCCCAGGACACTATAAGAAGAGAAATTAGAGGGGAGTGGGGGGGATGACATTTTAAAAGGATACTACTCTCTTAGGGAAGAGGGAAGTGGGTGGGTTACTTTGCCACCTAAAATCAAGGGAAGAAGAGTCCAAGGGTCCAAGAAAGTTAGTTTTAAGAATGGGCTATGACTACAGGAAGGCAGACAAAGAATTCATTTTCCAGTTGGCCATCTAGTTGCCTAGCACACCTGGACTTTCTAAGCCAAGGAAAAAGAGAAGTGGAGAGCAGGATGAGTCTATGAGAAGAGGCAGCAATGAAGTTATCTGCTTTAACATTTGACGTGGCATGGACAAACGACTTTCTAAATAGTGGGTAGACACAAAGAAAAGCTGTTGAACTCTGTCTTGCAGGATTTTACTAAGCAGTCTGACCACTAAGAAAGGAGAACCACATTTTGGAGTACACAACTTTTGGATGGGATAACGGTCTAGAAAAGATAGAGCCAAATTTCTCACATGAGGAACTACATACTTGGAAAAGAAGGACTTTGGATACTCAGGAGAACCCACATACAAAACGACCAGAACCTCTGTACCTCTGATACAAAGAGCATATTCAAGACTACATTGAACCAAATGAGCAAGGACAACCAACCAACCAAGAATCACCCTCATCACAAACAGCTACACAAGAAGGTATTTATTCTTGCCCTTCTTCCACTTTGCCTAAGCAATTAAAAAACCTTGGCCTAAAGATGGAGGAAGGAGAAATCAATTCTTTGCAGAATGAAGGGAGAAAAAGAATTTTGAATTGAATTTAAAATTAAATTTGAAACAATAACACAAGACTTGTCTAATAATTGAAAGTGACTGGGATCTTCTGTAATCTAGTCAAGATATTTAATGTACCTCTTACTAACTGCATACAATTTGACATTGTGATAGTTAATTGTCTCAAAGTACAATGAAGAAAAATAATTGGAAGCTTATACCCAACTGAATTACGACTTTTCAAAAAGTATATTTATTTATATGTTACCCTGTTTTCATCTTTGTTTAAAACAAGGATGTCCAAGTTGTCTTTTCATGATGGTTTTTTCCCTTTTGCTCCCATGTATGGATTGTACTGTGATTGCATATTCAGGATAATTCTGCTTCTTGGAATCCCCCACAGTAACATAATAAAAGTGACTTGAAAGGATAATGTGAGGCCAGAGTCCTCAAAGGGTCCTTATTCTGCATTTTCAGTGCCAGAATTCACACGTGCCAGGTGCCATCTGTGTGTACTACTGGGGATGATCACAGGGCATTTGCAGGGAGAAATAACTGGATGAGATAAAGATGCAACCACATGAGCATTCTAATAATGGACACATGAAATATGGAGGAAATCCATCCATTGGGAGATCAAAAGGCCTGCTTTTTTAGAGGGCCTTGGTCAATTTTACAGATCACCATGAGTGACAATCACTTGTAATGTCTCCCAAATAATTCTCAAAATAAATTATGCCAAATTCCACTGGAAAGACAGATACAGAGAGCAGAAGGAGTGGGGAGGAGAACTATTAAATTAAAATGAATTAGTAAATCAACAGGTGCACTAAGAAAATGAAAACTCAAGATCAGATTGCTGTAAAAAGAGTTGTAGCTGGTGGGAGTAGCTGGTGGGAAGTTAACCTCCACTTCATCTTGAGTAACGTTAACACCCTAAGCGGTGATATTCAAGTTGAGTTCTGTCACCATAAGGCAATGACAAATGCTGCAGCCTGCATAAAACTTAGCCTCCTTCATAAAGATGATCAGCCTAAAGGAGAGAACTGGAGGGCAACAGAGCACAGACTGTAAGAAAAAATTGTGTTCAATAAAAATAGATAGGAGAACATCCATAGAATCCAGAGAATGTGAATTATGCTGAAGACCTGCCAAGAAAAGTAAGGATTTGAAAAAATTTTCATACCTTTTATTTGTTAATCTTACCACTGTGGTTATACTGAGTCACCACAGACTGCTTACAGCCCACAAAATGTAATAATTAAAACTAAAGTCAGTATTAATACTTAGAAACTTAGTATTTATATTTTAACTGTGCTTTTCAGTATCTTAAACCAAACTCATGAACAACATAGGAATTTAAAGCAACACTATAGCAAGAAGAGGAGGCTTTTGAGAATGGACTACATATTTACAAAATTTGTACAATTTGGGTAACCTAGTATTATATATTAACATGCTATTTTGCAAAACTGATGATTCTCACCAATGTTGTAAAGGCAACTGTTTTGAAGGGTTTTTTCTTTTCTTTTTTAAAATATTCACTGGTGATATATTTAAGCTGATATAACTCATTGCTCAAACTTCCTTAGACCACTGAATATAATGGTACCCCCACAGGATCATAGCTCTATGAAGCTCAGGTAAGACTTAAGATTTTTTTTTTTTAGAGTCCAACATGAAATTACTATAACTCACAAATAAAATAAACTTGCATTGTTCTACTTCAAAATATTTTAGCTGAATGTTTCATATTCAACTATTTGTTATGAAACTCTAAAGATACATTGGAAACTCGAAAGAGATAACTTCTCCATTTTGAAGTTTCTGAGTTTCTTTATGGAAAAAGAGAAACATGAATCTGCTGTTATAGGACTAAACAATTGAAACCCTGTATGTTCAAAAGTAAGCATTATTCATTAGTTGGGAATCAAAAATATCTCTGAACTATGCTGCTTCTTGGAAAATGAACAGGGACTTGGCCTGAAATGCCATCTCTGGCTTGACTCAAGATAGCACAACTGCTAAGGGTGTAATGTGCATTTTCACTCCCAAGGATCTGGGAAATAAGCACAAACAAAATAGACTATGACTTAAAGTTTAGCTGTGGGAAATTTACTGCAGCTAAATAGAGAAGAAAACAGCTGATCCCAGGGGAAGCAAGTAGATGGTAATGCAGGATGCAATTAGAGCAGGGGCACACTAATTCCCTACTACTGCTTGTCTCAGCCAGTCACTCTGAGCAAAGGCAGCTGCAGCAAGGAGAGGTCCTCTCTACTCCAGCATCTGGGAAGGCAGGGATTTCCAGCACAAAGACCCATCAATTGAAGGGTGAAATGACAGAGGATTCAGAAAGATTGGTTGGCTAATGGACAGGGGAATAAATTCTCCCAGAACACTCCCTGTTCGAACCATTGGAAATGGAGTTGCCCTTCAGATAATCTGTATGCCTGTTTCTTTTTTCCATTTTCAATTTATAATAACAATAACGACCTAGACATAGGACATTTCCTGGGCTTTAATGACTGTCTGAGGTTAATGGCCCTCAACTACACCTCAGGCCATCAACCCCTCCCAGTTGGTCATTAATCTCCAGGAAATATCCTGCTCCAGGGTCATTATTGTTTCAATATCAGCTATACCTTAAAAGCTTTATGGATTCTGCAAATACAGATTTCTTGCCAATAGAGGTTATAAAACCTGTTTAGAATTCCAAAAATTATCTTGAGTTTGACCTCTCAGAAATGTTTTGTTCAAAAACTAAAACTGACTTAAGAAAACAATCAATTTTACTTTTGTTTACTTGCATGTTCTCAGAAAAGAGGCTTATTAAATATTATAAAATCTCAAAAATCAATTAATACTGGGGGGTGAGAAGGTCAGCTTTCAAAGAGAGCACCCTCTCTCCTAAATAGTAGCACAACTCAACCTTTGAAAACACAGGTTATTGGTGAAAATACCTCCTGACAATGGTTTATGTGCTTAAATGTCACACCGAATTTCAAAATTTATCTATATCTCATTTTTGGTCCTATGAGAAATAGCCTATTTTAGATATTAATATTATTAAAATAATCATTTTATCTGCTGAAGAATATTACCTATGGAGAGAGACTGAGACAAGGGGAATATACAGCTTCTAGAAGGGGCAGCTATTAAGATTCTAATTTAGCAATGACGAGGATGATTGCCCAAGATCTAGAGAGGAAGAGGGCATAGCAGGTGTTTAGCATGAGGGAAATCCAACAAATGGTAATAAGGGCATGTCCCAGTAAACTGTAAGACAGAAACATGAGGACTTAGGCAGGCAGGGCCATGGGAAACGTGGAAGCAGTCAATTGGCCACCAGCTTTGGGGCAGAATTTAGGGTCAGAGATCCGTGAGTGGAGGTTCTGAGAAGAATAGAACCTAAATGCAGAATTAGCAAGAACTGCATCCCAGGGAGGGACTGCAGACCCAGTAACTGAATAAAGCTTGATACTGCTGACAGGCATAAGTACATTCCCAATTACTAGATAGAGAGCCCAGAACGAGAGAAAACAGAAGGTGGGCTGTTTTAGTCTCCTCAGGCTGCTATAACAAAATACCATAGACTAGGCGACTTAGTAGAAATTTATTTCTCAAAAAAAAAAAAAAATATTTCTCACTGTTCTAGAGGCTGAAAGCCCAAGATCAAGGTACTGACCAATTCAGTTCCTGGTGAACATACTACTATGGCCTGGATATAGTTTGAATATGTCCTCCAAGGGTTCACATATAGGAAGCTCGGTCCCCAGGGTGGCAATGTTGCCTTGAAGAGGTGGTGCTTAGTGGGAGCTAATCACATCATCGGGATTATTACCCAGAAATGTTGGTCTCACAAAATGAGTTGGCTCTCTTAAGAGTGGGTTGTTATAAAGTAACTGCACTCCATGTACTTGACTTCCACTGCACATGGCCAGTTCCCTTTCCATTTCTCCACCATGCTATGATGTAGCCTGTGGGGCCCTCGGCTGAGGTCAAACAGATGGGACCATGTGATCTTAAATATTCAGCATCCAAAATTGTGAGCTAAATAAATGACTTATGAGTACCCAACCTCAGGTATTTTGTTATAACAGCAGAAAGTAGACCTAGACAGGTCCTCTTCCTGATTTACACACAGTCTCCCCCTTGCCGCATCTTCACACGGCAGAGAAACAGATTTATCTTATAGCTCTCTAATTCCTTCAAGGGGGCCCGAACCTCAGGACTTTAGCTAAGTCTAATTACCTGCCATCTTCAAATATCATCACATGAGGGTCTAGGAGCTCAACATACGAATGTTGGGGGACAGAAACATTTTGTCTATAACACAGGTTGACTGGAGTCTTCCTGTGTTAGAATCCTCATGGTCAGTGATGCATTAATCATGGAGCCTAGCATAGAACTAAATCTTGGCACCATGAGACTAAGAGGCAGAAAATCACACAGGTCACATAGATGAATATACTCCAAAATTCCATATTCAAAAGGACAAAAAAACTTTCCTTTGAAATGCCAATTGAAGATTTTATAATAAGTTATATAAGGATGAAAACTATAAGGTATTGAGACTCAAAGCATGTAATTAAGAAAATAACAACTTCTTGGAATTTTAAAATAAACTGCTCTTTGAAGACAAGTGAATAATTCAACTCTTAGGAAATGAAATGATGTGTTGTTTTCCTACTTGATTGCTTTTATAACACTTCTACAAACACTACAGTTGATGTGCTAATTGCCACTGGAATATCTGAACTATGAAATCAGGGAAGCATAAAACAAAAGATGAATCTGAAACATATTTTGAGATAAGGGTATGAGGGTATGTAGCTTATTTGGAAATATATTTAGATGATTCTTAAATCCTTAGTGAACTTTAGAATTAAAACTAAACCGTGCAGTGATATCACCAAGATAGCAAAATAGGAGTTATCAAGCTTTACCTCCATCCCCATCCCCACCCCAGAAATTCAACTAGCAACCATTCACAGGCAAGAATATTATGTGGATAGGTCCTGTCGTATAGTAGTTTAAGCTGCTGCTCAGGATGCCTGCATCCCATATTGGAACACCTGATTCAAGTCCCGGCTACTTTATTTCCAATCCAGCTTCTTGCTAATGTACACCCTGGAGGGTGGTAGCAGTTGATGGCTCAAAAGCTTGTGTCCCTGCCACCAGGGTGGGAAAAGTTGATGGAGTTCCAAGCTCCTGACTTCAGGCTGGCCCAACCCTAGCTGTTGGGGGGCATTTGGGAGAGTGAACCAGTGGGAAGCTTTATCTCTCTCTTTCTCTATCTCACTTTGTGTATATGTGTGTGTCATTCCACCTTTCAAACAGATAAAAATAAATAAATAAACACGTAAATAAGAATATTATCATGAACATCCCAAAATGTGGGAGTGTGGCAGATGCACCTTCTTGGACCGCAGAACCCAAAAAAGCTGCAATCAAATGGTAGAAAAACAATTCTCTGTGCTGCCCCTCCCTTGAGCTAATACAGCACCACATACAGAAAATTCTCCTGAAACCATAGTTTTTACAATGAGACATTTAGCCACCACATCATTCTGGGATCTTTGCAAGAGGTATATTACTGTCTCATCCCACAGGAAACTGGGAGTATCTGAAGAAGTAGACCACCTAGGGTCAGTTGGAAAAAAAGAATAACATGAGGTAGAGAGTAATGGTCATGCCGATCTTTGTGGTTGCCTGCATTGTAGCCAATGGAAGTGCCACTCCAGAGACACTAGCTAATAACATCATGCTTCAGGACACAGTTCACAGGTCTTCCAGGTTCAAATCCCAAGCCAGCTTCTCCAGACAGTGCAGGTATTCTCATTAATCTTCTGCAGGTCAAGAGGCAACTGTAGGTCAGCAATACCAGAGCAAGCGTCTGGCCACACCCAAGCCCAGCAGCAGTGACTCCACCAAGACTCAGTGATTTGCTTAATTCTAACCAGGACAGGAAACAAGTGTAAGTCCATACATATCTGTGGAGTGTAGTCTTTGGCCCTTTCTACCCTATATGGTCAAACAGCAATCAAGAGACCTCGGAAAGCCCATCATACAGCTCTACATAACTACAGATTCCTAACAATAATTCTGCTCAGTCAGGGAAGATAATGTGCAACCCTGACCAATCAGAGGCAACTGCAGAGCACAGCCAGCATCCCCATCTGACAATGGAGTCCTGCCCTCACTAGACCATGGAACAAAGCCAGCAATACCATTTGACCCCAAAGCACAGAAAGTAGCCCAGCATAACCAGAGAACCTGACACCAAAGTCCGCCTGTATGGGACTTCTACTACCTGGCCCATCACTCTCCCAATGATTTATCACCACAAAATAAAACTTGATAAGGCTGGAAGAAGTAACTGTTTCCTAAAGCACACAAGCATCAGTGCAAGGAAATAGGATTAGAAAAATTCAGGGAGGGGCTGATGTTAGGGTGCGGCAGCTTAACCTACTGCTTGTGAAACCAGCATCCCTTATCAGAGTGCCTATTTGAGTCCTAGCTGCTCCACTTCCAAACCAGCTTCCTGCTAATGTACCTAGGAAGGCAGCAGATGATGGCCCAAGTACTTGGGTCCCTGCCATCCATGTGGGAAATCCAGATGGAGTTCTTGGCTTATGACCTAAGCCTGGCCCATCCTTGGCTGTTTCAGGTATTTGGAGAATGAATCCCAGCAGATAGACTCTCTTTGTCTCTCTCCCTCTCTCTCTCAAATAAATATTTCTTTTTTAAAAAAGAAAAATAAAATATGATGCCACCTAAAGAAATGACTAAAGCTCCAGGTAAGGCCAATCACTGACAATTCAGAATAATTAACTTAAAGAAGTTCAGGAAACTACCAAAAAAATGATGGAAAATTAAATGAGGGGCTGGCGCTATGGCATAGTGGGTAAAGTCACATCCTGCAGTGCCAGCATCTGATATGGGCACCAGTTTGAGTCCCAACTGCTCCTCTTCCAATCCAGCTCTCTGCTATGGTCTGGAAAAGCAGTAGAAGTTGGCCTAAGTCCTTGGGCTCCTGCACCCATGTGGGAGACCCAGAAGAAGCTCCTAGCTCCTGGCTCCTGGCTTCAGGTCTGCCCAGCTTTGGCCATTGCAGCTAATTGGGGCGTAAAGAAGTGGATTGAAGACCTCTCTCTCTCTCTCTGCTTCTCCTTCTCTCTGTGTGTAACTCTGACTCCCAGATAAATAAATAAATCTTTAAAAATTAAATGAAATTTGGAAAAAAATTCATGAGCAAAGTGGGGAGAAAGACAAAGAAATAGAAACAAAAAAAAATCCTAAAAATAAACAATACAATAACTGAAGAGAAAAACTCAATACAAAACTTCAGCAGGAAACAATATAGCAGAATAATCTGGGAATGGAGACAAAATATTTTCAAATTTCTATGGGGCCGGCACTACGGTGCAGTTGGTTAATCCTCCACCTGTGCAGTCAGCACACATGTGAGTGCCAGTTCCAGTCCCGGCTACTCCACTTCTGATCCAGCTCTCTGCTATGGCCTGAGAAAGCAGTAGAAGATGGCCCAAGTGCTTGGGCCCCTGCACCTATGTGGGAGACCTGAAAGAAACTCCTGGCTCCTGGCTTCAGATTGGCCCAGGTCCAGCCATTGCTGCCATTTGAGGAGTAAACCAGCAGATGAAGACCTTTCTCTCTGTCTCTCCCTTTCATTGTCTGTAACTCTACCTGTCAAAAAAGAAAAAAAAGAAAGAAAAAAAGTTGTCTAATCAGATGAACAAAAAGAAAAAAACAATGAAGAAGGCTTACAAGAATTATGAGGCACCACCAAGTGAACTGACCCATCATCAAGAGAGAGAGGAAAGGGCCTGGAAAGCATACTTATTTACAGAAATATGGCTGAAATATTTTCATACCTAGGGAAAGATGACAGTATCCAGGTATAAGCAGCTCAGAAGTCACCAACCAAATTCAACTATAAAGAGGAGTTCTCCAAGACATATCTTAATAAAAAATCAGAAAAAGAATGCCAAAAGCAGCAGGATGTAAGAAACATCTTGAATTCAAGTGAGCCTCAATATAGATTTCAGAATATCTCTCAGTAGAAACACTACCAGTCAGGAGAAAATGGGGTACTGTAATCAAAGCAATAAAGAAAAAAATCTTTAACCCAAAGCTAGCATTGTGGCACAGCAGGTTGAGCCACTGCTTGTGACACTACCATCCCATATGGATGCTAGTTCCTGTCCTGGCTGCTCCACTTCTGATCCCTGCTAATGCACCTGGGAAAGTAGAAAAGTATGGCCCAAGTCTTTGGGCTCTTGCAGAAGACCTGGATGAAGCTCCTGGCTTTGGCCTGGCCCCACCATGGTCATTGAGGCCATCTGGGGAGTGAACAAACAGATGGAAAATCTGTGTGTGTGAGTGTGTGTGTGTGTGTGTGTCCCTCTCTCTCTCTGACTCTGCTTTTTACATACATACATATATAAATCTTTAAAAACAATCTTTTAAGCAAGAATACTTTACCTGACTGCTCTTCAGAAATCAGGAAGAAATAAAATCTTCCTCAAGCAAACAAAATCTAAGGGAGTTCATCACCACCAGATCTGCTTTACAGGAATTATTCAAAGCTATTTAAGCTGATAACAAAGGCTTTTAATCATAAAAAAAAAGGTAAGTAAAAAATGTAATGACATAAGTGACACATAGTCATATTCAGAATTCTCTAACAATGTTAGGGTGGTATAAAAAGCAATTCTATTCTTATTTGGAAGATTAAAAGAAAGACTATTAAAAACACTACTACAAATTATTAATAGATATACATTAAAAATGTAAATTTTGACAAAATCATAAAAGATGAGGAGTATAGCAGAGAGTGGAAATTGTAGAGTATTTATATGCAAATAAATGAAAATTGTTATCAGCTTAATGTAGATTATTTCAAATATATTTTATGAAAGCCTCATGGTAACCACCAAGCAGAAACCTATAGTAATTGCAGAGAAATACAAAAATAAAGCATTCAAAATATCCAACCACAGACAACTATCAAGCTACAAAGAAAGACAGCAAGAGAGAAAGAAAGAAAAAAATACCCTAGAGCAATCCAAAAAACAAATTAAAAATGGCAATAGTGATTTCTTATCAATCAGGATCTTGGCTGTAAATGGATTAAATAGTCCAATACAACAACATAGAGTAGCTGAATTAATCTTTAAAAAAATAGTATCCAACCATATGGTGCCTAAAAGAGACTCACTTTATTGGTAAGGACACACATAGACTGTAAGTGAAGGGATAACTAAAGCTTTTCTACATAAATGGAAACTGAAAGATAGCAGAGGTGACTATAGATACATCAGACAAAATAGAATTTTATCATAAACTATAAAAGAAAGAAATAATTATAAAGGAGTTAATTTAGCAAGCATACATAAAATTATACACAAATATGTAGTTAACACAAATGCACCTAAATACATAAAGCAATTATTAAATGATTTGAGAGGCATAGACTACAACTCAATAGTAGGAGACCTCAGTACTACACTATCAACAATGGACAGATCATCTAGACAGAAAATTAATAAAGACATCTAGATTTGAATTACATGTTAGACCAAATAGATTTATTTATTTATTTATTTATTTTTGACAGGCAGAGTGGACAGTGAGAGAGAAAGAGACAGAGAGAAAGGTCTTCCTTTGCCGTTGGTTCACCCTCCAATGGCCGCTGCCGCCGGCGCACTGCGCTGATACGATGGCAGGAGCCAGGTGCTTCTCCTGGTCTCCCATGGGGTGCAGGGCCCAAGCACTTGGGCCATCCTTCACTGCACTCCCGGGCCATAGCAGAGAGCTGGCCTGGAAGAGGGGCAACAGGGACAGAATCCTGAGCCACTGCGCCGGCCAGACCAAATAGATCTAAAAGACAAACACAGAATATTCTATCCCATAGTAGAACAACATATACTCTACTGAAGAATGCACAGAACATTCTGCCGGATAGATCATTCTATGGGAAAAAACAAAACAAGTTTAAGAGGTTTGAAATCACATCAAGTATCTTTTCACATCACTGTGGTATGAAACTAGAAATCTTAGACAAATGCACAAATATGTGGAAATTAATCAACATGTTCCTATACAATGAGTCATAGAAGAAACCAAAAAAGAAATTTTAAAAACCTCGAAACAGAAGAAAATGAAAACATAACATACTAAAACATGAGCTGTGACAAAAACATTCCTAAGAGACACGTTTATAGCATTAAACACCTATATCAAGAAAGAAAGACCACAAATAATCTGTTACACTAGAAATATAAGTAGAAAAAGAACAAACTAAGCCCAAAGTTAGCAGAAGGGAGAAAATAACAAGGATCAGAGCAGTAACTAGTAAAACAGAGACTAGAAAAACAATGAAAAAATCAAAACTAAGAGTAGGCTTTTACAAAAGATAAAACCAGAAAGCAGTTAGCTGACAAAGAAAAAAAAAGAGAGATTCCCCAAATCAACAAGATCAGCAATGAAAGAGGAGACATCACAACAATACTACTAAGATATAAATGAAAATGAGAAATTGTTAGAAACAATGATATGCTAACAAACTGAATAACCTAGAAGAAATGGATAAATTCCTAGCCATATACAACCACAGCTATATAACTATTTGGTCAATGATTTTTCACCAACGTGCCAAGAACACATAATGGAGAAAGATCCATTTCTTCAATAAAAGTACTGGAGAATCAAGATATATATATATATGTGTGTGTGTGTGTGTGTGCAGAAAAATGAAATTGGATCTTTATTCACAATATTTATAAAAATAAAATGGATTAAAGAGCTGATGTGAGTAGTGCTCAAGAAGTTTGTGGAAAATGAATATTACAAAAGCACTATGGATTTCAATTTTTTTTGCATGAATATAAACTTACCTTTTAATCTCATTTCTGAAGTCTCCTCTTAACAGCCCTGAAACTATAAAACTGCTTGAAAAAAAAACACAGACATTGTTCTGGGCAATGACTTTTTGGTGTGTCGTTGCTTTGGGCAATGGTCCTGAAAGCACAGGCAGAAGAGCAAAAACAGATAAACGGGATGTCATCAAACTAAAACTCTTCTTCACAGCAAAGGAAACAATTAACAAAATGAAGAAATAATCCACAGCATGGGGGAAATATTTGCAAACCACATATATTTTGTGTATTAACTAAAATATATAAGGAACTCAAATAAGTGTTAGAATGTGGAAAAAAAGCAAACTCTTATGTATTTTTTGTTGAGAATGCATATCAAGAAAGCCATCATGGAAAATGTATGGTAGTTCTTAAAAAACTTAAAAATACAACCACCATACAAATCAGTAATCTCACGTCTGGGTCTCGGTGTAGGTCTGAAGGAACTGATATCAGTATGTTGAAGGGGTATCTGCAACCCCATGTTCATTGCCGACTCATTGCTGATTATTGTTACTGCTGTTATTCACAACAGCCAAGACATGGAAATGATGTAAGTGTCCACCAGTGTTTGAATGGATAAAATAAGTGGTACATAATAGAATACTCTTCAGCCTTAAAGGTTGGAGGACAGTGGAGTTCCATTATTTGCGACAACACAGAGGAGTCTTAAGCACATTATGTTAAGTGAAATAAGTCAGGCACAGAAAGACAAATATGGCGCAATCGCTGGCTTACAAGTGTGAGCCATCTAACAAGGAAGAATTAACAGAAGTAGAGCACAGAATGATGATGACAAGAGGCTCTGAGAGTGGGGAAAGGAAGGGTACAGAAAGCTGTTGATCAAAGATGGCAAATTTATGGATAGACAGAAGCAACAAGTTTTGAGATCTATTCCACTGCAGGGGGTCATAGAGTCAACAGCAACATATTATGTATTTCAAAATAGGAGAGAAATTCACTTTAAAAATTTCACTATAAAAGAAAGTTCAACATAGAGCTGGCGCCGTGGCTCACTTGGTTAATCCTCTGCCTGCAGCGCCAGCACCCCAGGTTCTTATCCCGCTTGGGGTGCCAGGTACTAGTCCCAGTTGCTCCTCTTCTAGTCCAGCTCTCTGCTGTGGCCCGGGAAGGCAGTGGAGGATGGCCCAAGTGCTTGGGCCCTGCACCCGCATGGGATACCGTGAAGAAGTACCTGGCTCCTGGCTTCAGATCGGTGCAGCGCCAGCCGTAGCAGCCATTAGGGGAGTGAACCAATGGAAGGAAGACCTTTCTCTCTGTCTCTCTCTCACTGTCTATAACTCTCTCTCTCTCTCTCTCTCTCTCTCTCTCTCACTGTCTAACTCTGCCTGGCAAAAAAAGAAAAGGAAATGAATAAAAAAAGAAAGTTCAGCATAAAAAGCACACCATGAAAAATGATAGGAAAGCAAAACCTGTCAATCAACTTGATTTAATCATGTCATGTTAGATGCATGTATCAAAATATCACATTATACCCCATATATATGTATTAGGATTCATCAATCAAAAATAATATTTCAGAAAAGAAAATTAAGTATAGTTGGGCAAAGACTGGAGAGATGATTTCTCCCAAGGACTGTGCTGTGAGTCTACGACCTTGAAAGAAAAGGGAGGGAAGACTTGAGACTAGTGAGATGGAAGTGCCAAAGGGGAGAAGAGTAGTGCTGCTTCTCTCCATATTTCAGGATAAGTGAGGCAGACTAGATAAACACCCTCTGATAGTATTCATTTCCTAAACCTCACAACCTGTGAATATGTTATCTTCTGAAACAAAGGGTCTTTGCAGGTATGATTAAGCATATTGAAGTGGGAGATTATCCCAGGTATCCAGATACACCAATGGTGATCAAAAGGGTCCCTGCAGGTAGAAGTTCAGAGTGAGAGAAGGCCATGTGCCAATGGAAATGCAAGTCAGAGAGCTCCAGAAAAAGCTGAAGATTCCATGCCCCTGGCTTTGAAGATAAAGGAAGAGGCCCAGAGCCTGTGAACCCAGGAAGCCTCCAGAATGAATCCAACACCCTGACTCTGCCCCAGGGAGAGCCATGTCAGATGTCCTAACTTGAGGGATGTCTAACAAATTTGGGTTGTGTTAAGCTGCAGAGTTTGTGGTAATTTGTCACAGCAGCAATAGGAAGCTAATTAAAAAAAAAAAAAGGAAGAAATGTTGTAGGGAGCTCACTAGGAGTTCTTACTATGTCTCTAAAGCTTATGGAAAACTGGGACCATAGGCTAACTTGTATCTGGAAAATCCAAGGGCATGCTACAGGCTAGCTAAGCTTGGACAACAAAGTAAAAAGGTAGTTCCAGAGCCTGTTTAGAAAAAGAATATATGTGGGTGTGTGCTGACTGTAGAGGGTTGCCTTATTCATGAGAGCCACCTGCAAGGTAAACTTCATGGACATGGGATTCATGCAGTGACATAGAAACTTGCATGCAGAAGGACTCTGTGCTTGGTTTTAATGACCTGCTGTCTCTGGCTTGTGAGTATGTGTGTATTGGGGGTGGGGGAAGGCTTCATTTTCATTTTGCACTGAGTCCTGTAAATTATGTAGACAGTCCTGAACACCTAGAGTAACAAAACCCTGGCAATGTGAAGCTAGGAGAATGATAAAATCTTAGTGGCTGAGGGAGAAGAAAGTTATGAAATGGATTAGGCATGTAATTGCCCAGCTTAGGCATAGAGATCCCTATTACATCACAATCATTGGTAAGCAACATCCAAAACCTTCATAAGAGCATCCACAAGAGAAATAATGTTTAAACACCAACCAGACCCTAGGTAACAGGATGGCAGAGCACAACAATATGAGTCAAGTAAGAACTTTAAAGTCCTCCTTCCCTTCCCACCTAATTAGATGTAAGAAATCATTGCCAGCTTGGTGGGAAGGAGGAGTACATGTGTTGCATGTGAAAAGGGCCAAGTCAACAGAGCCCCCATCCCTGGTTTCCACTTTTTCACCTGCAGGAGGCCTTGGCTATCAGAGGGCAGTCCCTCAACTCTGCACCAATTTCAAAGTTTGGATGTTATATGGAACCTGACCCTTTGATTCCTGAACTGGGCCATTGTTTTGTGGCTGAGAGCAATCAGAAAAAGTCATAGGACTGCCATGATTCCACTTGGAGAAAGAATTATCCCCAGTGGAAAAGTAAAAATGTTAAAGAACAATAGGAGACCAATCCACCCATGTATTAAAGTTTATTCAAGGCAATGACCATAAAACAGGTCAAAGTGGAGGAATTCAGGATCAAAACTCCATCACTGCAAGTTTGATAGAACTGTGAATATAGAGTACTCAGTAATACCCTTATAAACAAAAAAAAACAATATAGAGGGAGAAATTTCCAATATACTATTTTCACTAGGAAAAAATGCATGATAAAAACTTGAGCCCCCATTCCAAATGGAAACCCAAGAGGATCATAACTCCCCCTGAGATGCCTGGCTTCTGCACAGTATGGACAAGCACTGGGAGCTTCTTCCCCTCATTCAGAGTTCACTACCCCAAAATCACCATTCTCAAATATAATGACTATGCCACTTTGCTTAACGTCTGTCACATAATGCCTCTTTGGGTGCTTCCCAGATGAAATCCAAAGCCTCCATCACAAGTGCAATTGCTCCTCAGCTGGCCTGGGTGGCCCTTTCTCAGCACACCATAGCACTTATGCTTTGAGAATCACACTTCAGCCAATCACACCCCCCCACAGTGATTGCTACATTGACATTTCCCCAGGATTTTTGCCAACTTAATATTTTTTAAAAGCCAAGTAATGTTTCTCTTTAAAAAATCTTATTCTAAGGAACATCGTCAAATCAATGTTGATATACTAATTATAATTTACTAAATATTAAACTTTTAAAAGTAACTTTGAGAAATAAAATTTTACCTCTGTGTCCCACCTAAAACCATCTGTTTCCCACAAAGGGATGCACTACTGCATACAGCAACTGCAGTGAATTCTTTATTGTTCACTGAGCATATTTTGTTTTTGAACCTGGTGATTCCCTCTTAGAATGTCTTTCCTGTTATGTGGTCAAGGTTTTGCTACCTGTAAGATTCAATTCAACTTAAAATCATATCCCCAGTGAAGTCTCCCTAAATCACTTGAAGTTAAATATTCCTCCTCAGTATTGCAAAGCAATTTTCACCTGCCTCCATTGTAACATTCGTCACCTTGTAACACTGACTAAATGTATGTCTACCTCCCTTAGGAAACAGCAGTCAGGTCATTTTGCGGTTATCTCATAATCTAGATCATTACATTTTGGGTGTTCACAAAATGTCAATCACATGAAAAGTGATGGAATATGTAGTCAAAGCTAAGCTAATTGTAAGTCATTTGTGGTCAGAATATCCCAATAGAATACTTGGTGAAGCAGAAGATACTCTAAAATCTCTATCATTATTAATTTGGACTAATAAGAAAATTTAAATGTACATATTTACTGTATGTATCAGTCCATTTAAATTGCTATAACAAAATATGTGATACCGGGTAATATATAAAGAAAACGGGTACTTTTAGCTCAGAGTTTTGGAAGTTCAGGAGCACAGTGATGGCATCAGCTCTAGTTGAGGGTTGCTGAGGCTGCTTCCCAGGGGAGACAGCATCATGTCAGGAGTGTGTGCTAAAGGGAGAGATCACAGAGTGAGATGGGAAGCCAGAGACTGCAGCAGGGGTCAGGTCTGCTCCTTTATAACAATCAATCTCTAAAGAGTAACTGGGCTCCATGAGAACTGCCTTAATCTCTTTCAAGAGGAGCCCCAATAGCATAATCACATTGTATTAAGTTCCATCTTTTTTTTACTTTTTGAAGATTTATTCATTTGAAAGGAAGAGAAAGAGAGGGGGAGAGAGAGAGAGCGAGCGAGCTTCCATCTTCTGGTTCCCTCCCCAGAATGGCCACAACAGCCAGGGCTAGGCCAGGTCAAAGCCAAGAGGCAGGAGCTCCATCTGGGTCTCCCACATGGGTGGCAGGGGTACAAGCATTTGGCCTATCTTTCACAGCTTTTCCCAGGCCATTAGTAGGAAGCTGGATCGGAAGTGGAGCAGCCAGACACAAACTAGCACCAATATGGGATGCAGCATCTCAGGTGGCAGTTAAATCTGCTACACCACAACACCAGCCCGAGTTTCCACTTCTTAAAGGTTCCCCCCACCCTCCCTCCTCACCCACTGATGACCGGTTTCCAGCTCATAACCCTCTGGGGACATACTAAGCCATATCCAAGTCATATACTCCTATGGTAGAGAGAACACAGCATCAGCAGATTTGAGGAACAAGGATCAAGTTCTGTTACATCAGAGTGAAATCTTCTACAGGGCCTCTAGGTATTCTAAGAGTCCTCCACTTAGCAATCGTTTTCCAATTGCAAATTTTAAAAAACTAGAGAAGCAAATTTAATATAAAACAAGGTGTGATTAAAGCAAGAACCTCAAAAAAAAAAAAAAAATGAGGCTCTTGACGTGCAGCCTCCAGAAGTGTAAGGAGGGAAACCTCTGCTGTGTCTGCCACCCAGGTTGCAGCACTTGCTCGTGGCAGCCCTGAAAGCAAGTCCAGGCCAGCGCTGCAGCTCACTAGGCTAATCCTCCACCTGCGGCGCCGGCACCCTGGGTTCTAGTCCCGGTTGGGGCACCAGTTCTGTCCTGGTTGCTCCTCTTCCAGTCCAGCTCTCTGCTGTGGCCCGGGAGGGCAGTGGAGGATGGCCCAAGTGCTTGGGCCCTGCACCCACATGGGAGACCAGGAGAAGCACCTGGCTCCTGGCTTCAGATCAGCGCAGCGTGCCGGCCCTAGTGGGCATTTGGGGAGTGAACCATGGAAGGAAGACCTTTCTCTCTCTCTCACTAACTGTGCATGTCAAAAAAGAAGAAAGAAAGAAAGGAAGAAAGGAAGAAAAGAAAGAAAGGAAGAAAGGAAGAAAGAAAGAAAGAAAGAACGAACAACGAAAGAAAGAGAAAGGAAAGAAAGAAAGAAAGAAAGAAAGAAAGAAAGAAAGAAAGAAAGAAAGAAAGAAAGAAAGAAAGGGAAAGGAAAGGAAAGGAAAGGAAAGGAAAGGAAAGGAAAGGAAAGGAAAGGAAAGGAAAGGAAAGGAAAGGAAAGAAAGAAAGTCCAGGCCACTTTCTTGGCCTTCAAAAGCTTGAGGTCTAGTTGGAAAGACACAAATGAAACAAGTAAGTAGTCTTATAAGAACCGTTATGGTAAGACAACTATGAATATTATCACTCAAGAATTTATGCAGTAATGGAAGAGATAATTATCAAGAAAGTGAAGTAACCTGGGGCATGGTCATAAAAATCTTAGGCAAAAAGAAAAAAAAAAAACAATAACACCTCTATATATGAGAACTCTAAAGATGGTTTGTAAATAAAAACAGAATAACACTTGGGAAAATATACTGCTTTGCTATGCATAAGAGCCTCTTGATGAACTTTCATGATTTAATCTTTTATTGTTACTATAATAGCAAGAACATGAGATACATTTGAAAACATTGTGACAGTTCAAACTATGCAATTTATTATTAAATTTTATTAAACAGAATTACAAGTCAGCAAAAAAAATTAGATTTAGGTCAAATGACAATATTAACTAATGGTCACATTGGCTTCTGTCTGTCTCTGTTCCTATCTCCCCCTCTGGCTCTATTTCATTATATTACTTTAGTTCAAGTTTCTGCTTTCAGTACTCTGAAAGGAAATTCAAAGAAGAGACTTTATGAGCCTGCAGTTTGTACAGAAATAGTCACCAAAAATAAAAAACAGTGATATGGGGAAACCAGGCAGGGAATAGATAGAAAGATATAAGCTGGAATTTTTCCCAGCTTGGCATTGTAACTTTATCCTTTACCTGTCAATTTAACACACCTAACCTTCCCAGGATCCACCTGTGTCTCATCTGGGTCCAGAAAGGAGGAGACGCCATGACGGCCACATGGAAATTAAACATCCACGTGGAGGCACCATAAAAATCCAAAAGCTTCACGCATACTAAAACACTCCACCCCGTTTACTTATTTATTACAATTAGGCACTACCCCTTACCTCGTTAACTGATAGTGGAGGAGGGGCTGTTTTGCCCTTGACCATGCTAGGGATCCTTCTCAAGCCTCCTCTCTCATAGGCAACGCTCTAGCCCATCGTGATGGGTATCCATGTAGGATGGCCCACACTCACGTATGAATGCATGCTCACTCTTTCTCCCTTAAATAAATTCTGTTCTGTGCACTATATGGATGCCTTGACTTTGAATTCTTATTATGTGGGGTCAAGAACTGGAACAAAGATTAAGATACCTAGGCCCATAATGAAGAGATACAAATAACATATTTGAGTCTATATTCAAAGAAACTTGATCAAAATGGGGTTTCAAAATTTTGGCTGTCTGTGAGCCTTAAAGTAAGGCTCATTTACCAAACATACCAAGACAAATCTGCCAAAATTTGAAATGAGAACAAAGAGAAGTGAGCAAAAGAACTAGCTCTCCATCTCTCTGGGGCAGCCACAAGGGCCAGAGCCTGGGTGACTTCCATTCAGAGCTCAAGTACCTGGCAGGTGCCCAGGCAGCATAAGGGCAAAAGCCTAGCAAACAGAGTCTGAATGCCCAGCCTGAAACAGAGCAGGTGTTTTCAAACAGCCTCCTGCACAAAGGCGACAATGCTGCGGGCAGCAGGCAGCTGCCGAGGGAAAGGTGAAATGTCTCCCAGCTACTCTGGTGCACCGCAAAGTTAACAAGGCGAAAGCAGCTGCTTTGCAGCTGCACTGGGTGTTAATCAAACCATCTCATGAATAGCAGGGAGGCTTATATCACAGACCTTCATTTGCCCTCAAGGTCCTGTTTTTACCTTGCTTTAACAATTCCGATGATAGCAATCTGTTGTCCTCTTCCCACACACGGCCTGGGGCTTGGGTTCTGCCCCTCATACCGGGATGCCTTGGTAGCCCCTCAAGGAGAAAGGCTCCTCAGGAAGGAGGCTGAGCTTTATGTTTGTCCCAGTTAAAGTCCCTAACCAATCCATTAACTAGCTAGGATAACCTTGTCCAGGGTATTTCCTGGAGAAGCTATAACCAGCTGGGGTTAATGAACTCTCCCTACCATTAATTCCTGGGAGAGGCCATTGGCCTGAATTGTTACTTAATTACTCTTCTGTGTACAGCTTCATAAAGCAATGAAATGCCTTCTTTCAGGAAGAAGGGAGACGGTAATGGGGGTCATCAGAGGCCATTAATTTTACAAATAGTTTGCTAGAAACTACAGTATGTTAAGAAGTCACTCTGGCTCACAAATCAACTCACTGTGGTCCTTATTAAGTAGAGATCTGAAACTTCACAGGTTCTCCTGAGTCTGACACACGGAAAGTTACAAATTGCAGAATCTGCCCAACTGTATATACATGCAGGAGAACAGAAACTGATCCTTTACATTCTGCACTGATCCCATCTTCCCCTTTGCTCCTAATCCTAAAACCGGCAGAAAAGACTCACTTTGAAATATCACAGACTTTCCCAATGTAAAAATCCTTTGGGTCATTCTCAGCCTTTTAGGAAGATTCTCTCCATCCAGGGATCTCCGCTCCCTGCATGGTGCCAGGTGCATGGAAACCTATGTGTGTATGTGTGAGGCATGGCAGGAAAGGCTTCAGGTCTTCATGGCACATCTTGATACTTCTGGATCTGCTGCATTCTCTGTCCACCTCAGCACAACCCAAGGTCTTCTCTTGTCCACCAAGCCGCCTGACACATCCGCACCCCAGTGCCAAGTCTGGGCATGCTCTTTCAGCTTCTTTCTCTGCACCACCAGATTTAAAATTACAACCTCCCCATCCCTCCCTCCCATCCCCCCTCACAAAACACACACACACACTCACTAAACTTTACTTGTTCCTTTTACCTGTTTGCTTCTTCATAGCATTCTCTTGTATCATACCAAATACTTTGTGTTCGTTGCTCCCTGATTCCTGCTCCCTACCCCTCCTCATTCCCCGCAACCCCACCCCCCAACACACACACAAACACATGCCTTAGAATGTAAACTCCATGAGGCAAACATTTGGGGCATTTTATTTACTCTTTCTTCCTAAAGCTTAGAACAATGCCTCACAGTCATAGGTGCTCTTTCAGTATTTCAATATTTGTTGAATGATTGAGTAGTTAATAGGCCACAGGTTGACATCTGACTACTGGCCACAGGATCCAGAGTTCCCATTTTAGTTACATTTCAGCAGGAAGGGACTCCTATATGCCAGAGAAATAAAGAGAGGCTTCTTCTTAGTGCTGCCCAGAAATCAAGCCCATTAAACCTACTGAGGCCTGGCCTTGTGAGTTAAGCCACCACCTGCAAAATGCCTGCTCCATATCCAATCCAGTTTCCTGTTAATGTATCCGGGAAAGCAGTGGAAAATAGCCCAAGTACTTGAGCCCCTGCATCCATGTTGGAGATCAAGATGAAGTTTCTGACTCCTAGATTTGGCCTGGCCTAGTTCTGGCCAGTGCAGCCATTTGGGGAGTGAACCAGAGATGCAAGCCCTCTCTCTCTCTCATTCTCTCTCTGCCTCTCTCTCTCTCTCTCTCTGTGTGTGTGTGTGTGTGTATGTGTCCTTCTCTCTGTAACTCTGACTTTCAAATAAATCTTAAAAAACAAAAACCCTACTGCTGCTTAGGACAGACTTAGTCATGAGAGCCATGCAGCCAGAGCCTCTGAACTCTGTACACAGGATGAGAAACCTGGCCACCCACCCACCCCCACTGTGACATGCTGCCCCACCCACCCTATGCCAACAGCAGAATCATGACCACTTGGAGGTTCTGAGATTCCATTGGATAGTTCCCGTGGAGAAAGACTAGACTCTTCAGAAGCTAACTGACTAGGGCAGGATCAGGAAGACACTACACACCAGAAGGGAGGTAGAGTTTGTAGAAGAATGGAGAAAAAGAGGAAACAAAGGGGCGGAGTGATAAACAAAGTCCTTGTTAATTTAGTTTTGCTCGGTTTTAAGACCTCTTTAATACAATGGATCTACCTATCTGGAAATTCTTCCAGCGGGAAGGGATTACTTTTCAGGGCAGTCATACACCTACATCCATGCCTCTGGGGCCTTAAGGAAAGTAATGGGGCCTAGTGCAAAAAGGGACCTAAGAACAGTTGATGATCTCTGTTTCTTCCTCCTGTCTTGTATTAATTTCCAAAGAGTTTTGTATTGGTAAACTTTCTCTGAATATATCAGGTGGAAGGTCACATATTGGACTGTCCAAGACTATCCTTGTATTCTTAACAAAGCACAATCTGATCATGGACAGAAGAATCACAAGGCTGGGTTTTGTCATGGCCAAAATGTTGGAGTGGAGGGAGGAACCTGTTAATTTGATTTCTGGTTTTAACGATTCTTCGCTACTTTGTGCTTCAAGAATACATCCATTTCCCTAAATCATTAGGTATCTCTCTGCTGGCATTTTAGGGAATCCACGATGGAAGAATGCAATGAAGATCAGCTAGATTTTGAGTAAGTAACCATGATTATGGAAAGCTGCATCCAGGGACCATGGTGTGGGGCATGTGTATTACTGACACATTCCTTCATCCTCCAGTCTTCCTCTCCCTTTCTACTACTATCCGTCACCCCTCCTGCACCCTTCACAAGCGTTCAATGCCCTTTTGAAGTGAAAGTTATTATAAATACCCCATCCAAGTCAGTCCTTCCAAGATAGGACTTTACTTTCCAATATCAGCCTTCATTCCTACCCAAAACAAAAGTCCTTTGCTCTGACTTCCTTACTCCCAGGTAATTAATTCAAACACAAACCAGTGAAGTAATTTACATGCAAGAAAAAGAAGTTTTGGGGGAGTTTCCCATATGCCAGGTATGCTTTTTAGACTTCCCTAGAGTTACCATAATTTCATTCAAATTTAATTCAAAAAAAGATGTTTGCTTCCTTAGACTCTATGCCTAGAGCATAACCATGTGTGCTCAGTGGAATAACTCTCACGGTAAAGCCTCAAACTTTGCATCAGGCAAGTGGAGAAGTGCTGAGGCAAGAAACGCTGGAATTCTACCAGGCTCGTGGAAACCTCTTGTGTTTCTCCATGAAGCCAAGCCCAGTCAGAAATAATATGCCCTGTCCCTAGATAAAAATGTTCAATGAAAGTATACTGCATGGGTAGGTTCTGTGAACAATTTATCTAAGAAAAGATTGTTAAGAAAACAATTCTCTCCAATGCAAGAAGCTATTCTAGGGAGCAAAACTTTTCATAAAACCTGAGCACTTTGGAGGGAAAACCTGGGAAAGATCTCCCTCACTGACTGAGTTGAGAACTACTGAAACAAATTACTGAGCATGATTAAAAACAAGATTTCTCAAGAATGAAAAAGAAAAGGTAGGCTCTCAGAAAAAAGCAAAGTTAATGAGCTGCATATTTTCTAGGTATTGCCTAAGATCCAATGGTTTTTGAGCTTAAGATAACTTTGACTCTTGTTCATTTTGGGGGCTGGTTCTGTAGGTCAGAGAAAATGGAAATCTTAAGATTGGCCCAGTCAAAGAAGAACATTATCAGTTTGAACATGGACCTTGAAAAGGATATGCAGAGAATAGATGAAGCAAATCAGGAACTGCTTCTCAAAATCCATGAGAAAGAAAGTGAGGTTCAGAGGTGAGTACACCGGCTCTAGGAAGGAAGCTCCAGTTCAAAAGCAGGAGCCACAGAGAAAAGATAAAAGCTCAGTTTCCTTCTAGAGACCTATATCTTGTGTTTCAGCAAACTTCTTAATTCTTCATCATTTCTCTTTGGCTCAAAGGCTGAAACACAGAAAATTCCAAGAAGATCTCTAAAGATTTCTAAAGGTCTCTAACAGACTGGACAATACTTACCTGAGTTGATAGAACACTGGGTTGCTTGATGTAGGACACAGGCAGATTTTATTTTTGGAGGTTTTAAAGTTACTCTGATTCTGTGGATCCAGGAAAGAAGGATTTCCAACGTGAGGTTCACATGTTGAAGTACCCTTGAAGTACCCTTACTATTGATATCTGTGTTTTATCAGTTCTGAAACTGCCAATCATGAGTCCTCATGGAGCATGCTTGTGTCATCCAGGCTGGAAAGTAAGATCACCCAGACTGGAGACTCGGCAGAAGATGAGGAGTGGGAGAAGGAGAACTGCACCACAATGGAAAGGGAAAGAGCCTTGCAGGAGCTGGAAGAAGAAACAGCCAGACTGGTAAGCAAGAAACTGGGAAGAGCTATTTAATAGATTTCACTTCTCATCCTGTCCCTCCACAACTGTCAAATAAGCTAGTCTCTTCTTTTTGAGTCATGACAGAATGTGTCCATGCAAGGAAGAGGAGGTATGGAGGGCAGGGTTTCTTTGGTAATGTTTAAAACTGGGAAGCCCCACAGGTGGGCATCTGTATCTCTTGTGAGTTTGTGTGCATATGTTGAGATCAAACCATAGGCGAATCCACATAACATTATGCAAGTAAGGTAGAGTTCTTAAAGGAAAATCTTGCTGGGATGAAGTGGACAACATTTGACTAAGAACAGATGATAGTGTCCAGACTTGCACTCTGTTTTTGTCCACAGGAAAGGAAGAACGAGACTCTGGTCCACAGCATAACAGAACTTCAAAGAAAGGTAGGGTGGGCCTCGTGTGTTCCTACAGTAGCCCAACTAACCAAAGAGGCAAGGGAGAGAAAGTGATCACAGAGGAAAAGCCACATGTCCAAGAGGCCTGTGCTTGGAGTGGGTCCTACTCTATGACCCATTTTCCTGGGGCTGAGGCTCATAACCTCAACGCCATGGATTTCCCTGCAGGCATAAGGTAAAAGAGTGCATGAGGTATTTAGTGATCCCATTGGTTCCTTTTCCAAACACAATAAAATGGATTCCAACAGACACTCTGTTGAAGTGATTGATGGGACTTTGGTGGTGAGAGGTTAATTTTTTCCCTGTCTGGACAGTTCCTTTACTTCAACCCCTCTTCAGAACACAGTGGACTTCCTATAATTAATCCACTCTCTGACCCATCCATGCAACCCCGAGTAACCCAGCACAAATTAGATGTTCAGGGAAGTACTCCTGCCTTGAGAGGGCTCTAGTCTGGTGGCCAATACTAGCGAGAAGATGGAGGTAGAACAGAAAATTTCCCACGCAGGGCACCAAGTACCACCAAGGGACCATCTCCTGGCAACTCTTCTCAATCCCGGTTCCTGATCCCCTACACACCATAGAATCTTTGCCTCCTATACTTTTCTTATTTAATGGATTTTTGAATGTATGTTTTTATCTGAAACTATAGCTTACAAGGAAATCTCAGAAGATAACCAAGAGTGAACAAAGCAATCTAGATGAAACCCCTGAAGAGTCAAAGGTACAGTCAAAAGCACTCTGCATGGGCTTGGACTACGTGGCCAGGAAACAACCTGCCAGGTTGGGAAGAATCACCAACATTGAAACAAAACTCTATGTAGTTTTCATCCAGGTCAGGCTTACACCTGAGCCAGTGGGTGCTAAACTCTTCTCTGCCATTGGTGAATAAGGAGTTTCACTCTGAAATAAAATTTTATTCTCTCTTCTATTAGGAAGAGTAGGTCACAGATGCATATTAGATTTGTGGTGATCAAAGTCCCTACTTTAAATCCTGGCCCCAGGACTTAATTTGGTGTGTAAAATTGGGCAATATCACCATTTCCTCCCAGCCACAGTGTGAGGATTAGATGAAATAGTGTATGAAAAATAATCTTTTCTCTTTTGGATAACTAAAACTTTGAAAAATCTCCTAATTGTAAAGTCATTATTTAAAAGTCTGGCTGAGGTATATATATGAATGAATAGAGGCAGAACTAGGATTTTTTACATCTACTGAGTGTGAGACAATTCAGACCTGTCACTGACTCCAGTCTGGGAAAGATTCATTCAAGTAGTAAATAGGAGTATTTAGTACCTCTACCTGCTAAGCATATCAAATGTACTTTGACACTCTGTGTTCCACAGTTACGGACCCAGGGTCATCCATATCCTGTCAGATCAAAAAAATAAGAATTGGAGACTTTATTGTAATTCAGAGAGTGGATAAAATTCTTTCTCAACCCTTTCTCCAGAATTACATCTTTGCCTTTGCCTTCCCTAACCTCTCCTGGCCTTCTAAAGCCTCCACTTTCCAGTGTATGATGCCTCTAAAGATTTGTATACACTGAAAATATAAATAGAAAATAAAGAGTGTGGAGAGCTACTTACCTAACTGCACCTGGCAAGTTTGGGGTTGATGACCACAAACAGGAAATCTAAAGCTATCAAGGAAGCTTGCTTGACTGTACTCTTTAGGAAACTTTTCTGGAAAGAAAGCAAAGGAACCTAATATATATATGTATATATATGTATATATATATACACACATATATATAAAAATATATTATCCATATATATATATATATATATCTCAGGAAGAAATTGTAGTTAAGTCTAGAAAAGGTTGTTAAGACCCTTTGCTACACTTGCCATATGACTGCAGTGGTCCAGAAAATAATTTTTCTCCCCAGGATATTTTCTTTTTTTTCAAAACACTTTTTTTCTGATGGTAAACCCAGCCATGAATGAGTAGTGGCACTTTAAGTCTGGCTTCCCAGCTATGTGAAGTGAGCTGAGCTGATAAAGTCCCAGCATTTCTCGGAATCATGGAAATTATTTTTGCTGGCAGCAGTCAGTCTAGGCTCAAAGAGTTATAGTACATTATTAACTCTTTGAACTACTCTATTTTGCCCATATGTTCTACAGAATTCTCAGGTGGTATCTCTAATTCTCAGAAATATATAGCACCACTTTTGCTTTAGGGTCCTCTTGTATGTTGGCAATCTTTTCACAGCCTAAAGCGGTGCCTGCTTCCACCACTTGTGATTCACACCATTGGCTTGAAACCATAGCTTTTAGCACATGTGGCTGGACCAGCCATGCATGTAATTTATGGGACAGGGGAGTAACTGTGTAGAGTCCAGATGTGAAATAGAGGTACCTGGATGAGAGTGGAAACAATAGAGCTTAAAATAGAAAGAAGGCTATTTATATCTGTTCCAGCTCCAGAGCATACCCCCAATGCTTCAATTCTTCTCAGCTACTATGGCTATTACCTTTTTTCAAGCCATCATAACCTCTCATCTGGACAACTTTAGGAGCCTCTTAACTAGTCTAGCTGCTTCTACCCTTACGCTCAGACAATCCATTTTCCATATACAGAAATGACTTTGCTTTAAAAACACAAATCAGAGTGTGTCTTTCTACTTCAACCCCTCTCCTGGCTTCTTATTATAATTGTAATAATGCTCTCTAGATGCTACATGTCCCTCCATAATCAAATCTCTGCCTACCTCTCACCTCCTCATCTCCCTCTGCCCAGTCTTCCCAGTGCAACAGTCACACCTCTTCTTCATGGTCATGGTCTTGGCTAGATACTTCTTGGTCTTGGAAGATACTTCCATTTAGCTAATATTTCTGCTTAAATTCCAGTTCAAGTATCATTTCATGAGCAAGGCTTTTGCCAGCCACCGACCACCACCTGTCACACTTGCCTTGCACACCACCACCACCATCACTGTCATTTTACTTCCCGCATGGCATAATCACGGGGACTCGTTTGTGACTTCCCACAATTAAGAATGTCAGCTCTCTGAGCACAGATGGGCTTACAGACAGGTTCACCCCTGTATCCTCAGTGCTATACTCTCCCTCCCCCTTCCTTCCAGTATAGTGGCTGATGCAGAATAATCTTTCACCAACTATTTAAGGAAAGAGGGAAGGAGGAATACAGGGAGGAAGAAAGGAATGAGCAAAAACCTTGGATTCTAACTGATCATCGAACAGGAAAAGCAAGAGTGAGATTTTCAAAGACTGATGTTGTTTTTGTGAGAAATGGCTACACAGAAGACAGAAGATAAAAATTTAAGGTTGGGGTGATGGTGGCACCAAATGAATGCTGTAGAAGAGCAGATTTGTAAAGCAGCTGCAAAATGCATAAAGTAGTTTAACTCCTCCCTCAAAAAGACGTCTGCTTGTGTGTCCTCATGCTCTTCAACAGCCACGAGATAGTCTTTGAGATAGCATTCCATTCCTGTGCAGGGTCACCTTGCTAAGTTTTGGGTCTCTTTCCTTTCTTATAGGTTAAGTTACAACAACTGGAAGCTTCCTGTGCAGATCAAGAGAAGGACCTGGTCAAGGTAACAACAGGAACCTCAATATTATTTCTCCCCAAGAAAGGGAAACTTGATTCTCAGTCAGCCAATCTAATGCATTCCTTAAATGATTGACTTATAATAAGGTTCCAGAACCAGGATCATTGTGGGGTTAGGGAGGAGATAAAGAAAAGCAAGATGTATATAATCCCTTAGGTTACCTTCTCTTTAACATTTAGTACAGTTGTTTTGTATGGTGTCCTCCACACAGTATTGTTCCTCTCCCAACTGCCCCCAAATAATTCCCATTTGGACTGTAAAATATGGCTTGCTTATCCTTAAAACAGGAGAGAGAGAGAAATATTAATTCATATGTCTAGCAAAAGCCATATTTAGAGCAATAAGAAGACCACATTTATGGTTTGGGATGCACAGGAAGGAATAAGTATAATGTTCTTATAGCAATTTACTGAGAGAAATTTGGGTCCCCAGGTGATGGAGGACTATGCATTTGTGGCCCAGCTCTGTGAAGACCAATCCCTCTGCATAAAGGTATATATTCTTGGTAAAAGCATAACAAAGGGCCTGTTAAGGTACAGAGGAAATGGAACCAAGATCTTTAAAAAAAAATACTGGCTAAAACAATTTTAACTCCTCCGGGTGGTACTGCAAAGAAACTTTAAAGTCATTAGCACTCCACTACTAATATCACTCTACTGTCCTTTAATAGACAGTTACTTCCCTGGTTTCCCAATCTCTGTGCTTTTAAATTAACAGTGAGCACTTCTGCTATTTGTAATCCCAATTACTCTGGTAATCTACCCAATGGGAGACATACTGAGAGAGCACAAGGGGTGGTGAGTGAACTCTATATATTTTAAAAGATTTATTTTTATTTACTTGAAAGACAGAGTTACACAGAGAAGTAGAGACAGAGACAGAGAGAGAGAGAGAGAGGAGTCTTCCATCTGCTGGTTCACTCCCCAAATGGCCACAATGGCTGGAGCTGAGATGATCCAAAGACAGGAGACAGGAGCTTCTTCTGGGTCTCCCACATGGGTGCAGGGGCCCAAGGACTTGGGCCATCTTCCACTGCTTTCCCAGGCCATAGCAGAGAGCTGGATCAGAAGAGGAGCAGCTGGAACTAGAACCAGTGTCCAGATGGGATGCCAGTGCTGCAGGCCAGAGCTTTAACCTGCTGTGCCACAGCACTGGCCCCGAGTGGTCTCTATTAACACAGAAAGATGGCTGTGGGATAATCAAACATTCATGGTGCATCATAATAAAAAGTATGTGTTGTGCTTAGAAAAATCACACAGCTTCTAAGTAGTAACTGTGCTTCCTTATTTCTCTTTGAAGAAGTACCAAGAAACTCTGAGGAAAATAGAAGAAGAACTAGAGACTCGGTTCCTTGAGAGAGAAGTGTGAGCTTTGGCAAACAAAGGAACATCCTGGTTTTAGTGGTAACTCCATCTCAGCCTGAGTCAGAGCAAACCTTTTTCAGACCAATTCCTTTCTGGAGTTGAACAAGCCCAGCATCACATAGGTGTTTCCCGCTGTTACTGATCCGGTTGAGTCTCCTTGACCACCCCAACTTCACAATTATAGTTTTTCTCCCAGCCTTCTGAAAAGACTTCAGAAACACATCTCCCCTTGTAATTCCATCACATTATCACATCAGTATTTGGGTTTATATTAAGAGCAGAAACAGGTACTTTAAAAAGAATCAGTGACCAGGCACATGATAAGGAGAGAATTCATTATACTTCATAGAAAGGCCCTAAAACTCATATGTTACTTCCCTCAAATGTATGGAAATTCAGCCACATGGGATAAGCATGAAATGAATCTATAGATACACACTGCAGCTACCAAATTAGGAAACTCAGAGCTTTACATCGTTTTAAACTATGAACATTAAAAGTAAAAAATGATAAATAAAGGAAAAGTCCTCCCCACAATACTCCCTAGGTTTGTCATGAGTCCAAATGGTGAGAAACCAAAACCAAAGCTTTACCATCATTACCTGATCCTCACTGTACCCAAATGGCCGCAATGGCTGGAGCTGAGCTGAGCTGATCCGAAGTCAGGAGCCAGGAGCTTCTTTCAGGTCTCCCACATGGGTGCAGGGGCCCATGGACTTAGACTGTCCTCTACTGCTTTCCCAGGTGCATTAGCAGGGAGCTAGATTAGAAATGGAGCAGCTGGGACTCAAACCAGCACCTATATGGGATGCTGGAGTTGCAGGCCAGGGTTTTAACCCACTGCACTACAGTGCTGGCCCCTGTATGTTAAATATTAAGCAGTATTTATATTTATTTAATATTTTAGAATCTTGAGATTAAGAACAAGAAACCAAATCTGCATTTATAGCCTCTAAATAAGCCTATCACAAACTGTGGCATAGAGCCAGGGTACTAGTGCTTGGAGATCTTTGCTACTGAAAGACACAAGTTTGTCAAGATCCTTACTGAGCATTAGGTTATGGCTTGACAGTTAAGCTAAAGTTCTAGAACAGGGTTGCCCAATAGAACTTCCTATGCTATTCAATAGGTACCTACTAACTACGTGTGACTAGTGAGACTAGAAAGATGGCTAGTGTGATTGAGGAACTGAAATTTTATTGTAAATACCTATTATACTTAATTTTTTTGAAAGAGTGAGACATAGAGAGACAGAGAAATCATCCACGCGCTAGCTTACTCCCCACATGGCCACAACAGCCAGGCTAAAACCAGGAGCCAGAAACTCCATCTGAGTCTCCCACATTTGTGGCAAGGATCAAAGTAATTGAGGCTTCCCAGGCACACTAGCAGGAAACTGGATCAGAGCAGCCAGACTCAAGCCAGCACTATGAGATGGGATGCTGGGTTGAAAGTGGTGGTTAAATCTATGACACCACAGTGCCAGGCATCGAATTTTTATTTTAAATAATGTAAATTTAAATAAATACATATAGCCAGTGAATATATTGGGCAGTGCTGCTCTTAGAACATAAAACTGTGTTCAAGTACACCATTTCTGAGTATACTTCATTCACCCTCTGTCTGGGTTCTTTTCCCCCTAGATCAAAAGTCTTGAGCATGAACTCTGCAAGAAAAGAATGTAGCAGCCAAAGTAATGAGGTAAGCACTGCATTCCCTCTTCAGCTTTCCTCAGTGCCACTGTGTTTCAAATGAGTTCCCAAAACTCTAAAGCTGCCACAACAAAACCAATCTTCCCATGTGTATTTTCTAAGAATAATACTAACTATAGTTAACCATTCCAACCCTGAACAAAGAAGATGCTAAGGAACAGCCCACTTCCTTCTTTTACAGACATAGAAGTGACAAATTCATTTAAAACTAGCCCAAGACCTAAGCTAAGTCAGAATGAAAGCAAGAAGGAACACACATGGAAGGCATATTCTATAGCAAGGAGGCTGGTGCCTGGCACAGACACCACTCCTCCCATCGCCCACAATCACAATCCTGATGATTCTAACCAGTCCCAAACCTTTCATAATACAGAGCACCAGGCATCAGTGACCATCTAATCAGAGTTGGCCTGTGTGATAAAACACAGGAAGCCATTGCTTTTACATGATATAATTTCAGTGTTCATATTTAACATCATGAAGTCATCAGTACACATGCAAAAGTCTGAGGAGATGGGACAGCTGAATAACAAGGCACTAGTCCTCTTAACCTGCAAGCAGATAGGGTTAAAAGATAACCCTTGTTAATCTTTAACTTTGTAATGTATATTTGCATATAATATATATTTGCTCTAGATCCAAAGTTGACAACAGAAATTTTATGTAGTCAAGGGAAGTGATCTTAATCATCTCAGACAAGAGAATTCATCTTCACTTAAAATCAAATGTTAACCAGTATCCATTATCCTGGGATCATCCAGAGGTTTGGATATATGTTAGACCCTGTCCAGCGTTATGTTTCCATTATTTTCAGAATGAAAGCAAGAAGGAACATTATTCTGAACAAGTCATTAAGGCCCCATGCTTGTATATTTCACTCAGCAATTAAAACTCCTAAAATTAACTGGAGGCATCTATCTGGAATCAAGACAGGCCTCCTTTTTCAGCCATCTATCCTTGGTAGCTCATCGAAGTATTCCTTCCAACCACCTAGCAGACAAAAAAGAATTGTCTTAATCAAGCTCATCAGAGTCCCACGATGGGTCAAAACCTCAGTGACATTTGAGCAACTTTACAGAGGGGCTGTCTGCACAGCTGGCTGTCTGGCACCGCATTTTATTCAACTCAAGTTGTGCAACTAAATTGTCATCTGGAAGGTTTCCAATTACAATAATTTCTGTGGCTCTAAAATGTGACCATAATTCCCCTTCCTTTTTATCTTACAAGGAAATTAGAAGGACAATGAAATACCAGAAAATATTTTAGAAGATGGATGCCACAGAAATCTGAGATTATCCTCGTCCTTTGATTTTTATAGCTTCTAAGACTTCTCCCTTAGGTTGTAATTCTGGCTTTTCATAGCCTATAAGCTTCTCTAGGGTCGTGGGCTGAGTAGAAGGCAGAAGGTAGAGTTCAA
Organism: Lepus europaeus; assembly: GCF_033115175.1. Lineage (NCBI taxonomy): Eukaryota > Metazoa > Chordata > Mammalia > Lagomorpha > Leporidae > Lepus > Lepus europaeus. The sequence goes on from NC_084837.1 coordinate 60,170,340, forward strand.
AGGGCAAAAACTGAAGAATTCAAGGACAGAGGTTCTGTACTGCTTCTGCCTCTTACTACTCACACAATTTAGTGTTCAGCATGTAAGAAGGTAATAGAATAACAATCAAAAACATAAAAATTTCCATCTTCACAAATTACACATGCTTAAGCACCTAAAAAGAATTATAAAGTGTTTTCTGAACATAACATTTACCTAATAGCTTACTAAATACTATTTGACAGAGATGATAGCTGAAAGAAATTGTTTTGACAAATGTCCTTTCTTCCTTTCCTAGTGCAATTCTATCAGAAAGAAGGCAATAGAGTTTTGTAAAAGGTAAGTAGAATATCTTGGAGTAAACTTCCTGGAAAACTGAGGGCTCTAGCTAGGCATTCTGGTAGAGAGCAAAATCCAGACATGTGCAACCTTATACAACCATCTCTCTCTCTCTCTGTCTCTCTCTCTCTCTCTCTCTCTCGCACACATACACAGGTTCAAGTCAGCAAACTTGTGTCACTGACTATACATTCTCAGTTCTAGTGTTAAATGACTTCCATAGTCCAAAGGCAACTCATAATCTCAGCTTTCCATTGTCAGAAGCCAATACCCTAGTAGCAATGAGAAGCAGAAATCTTATCACTTCAAAGAGAAGTGGCAAATTTCAAAAGGTTTCCTTTAACCACTGCAGTTAGCTTGAAGTATACACTTTCCCAGTAGCATCAGTAGATCTGAAATGGGCAGAGAACTGCTAGCTGCAAGAATATCGCTGCCTAACAGCACATAGAAGACAGAGAAGATGACTGTGCAAAGAGCACCTAACAGTATCCAGCACACAATAATTGTTCAAAAATACTTGTTAAACTGAAAAAAGAACTCAACATTCAAACACCTGAGTGGGTATTAGTCCTGAGGGAATCACTGCGATAGCAAAGTAAAATTAGTATTCATGAAACCCCCGCATGTTCAGGAAAAGGTCAAATTATGTTAAATATAACCTGTTTAAGAAGGCATAGAGAAACATATATTCAAAGTGGTATGAAATATGACTTAGAAAGTGTTCCATCAAAATGGTGAGGATGAAATCTTGGGTGCTTAAAGGTCAGCTCCAATTGTCTGGAAAACTTAGCAAAAAGAAACTACCCCTTCACACACGATAAATGAAGTACCACATATCTTCATATCCCTAACACAACGTTGTGAAACAACTAGCAGAATGGTCTTCAGAACTCCTAGGCTGCCGCCACTCTTACCCGTGAACATGCAGTGCCTGGCAATGATGGACTAACTATGCGGATGCCCAGGGAAAGGATTTTCTGCCTCATTGGGAGCTGAAGGGAGGGAACCTCACAAACCCAGTTCATCCTGTCAACCCCAGAGTCTTTCCCTTTGTTCTGCTCCAGTTATCCTGTGCAGCCCTGGTATACTGGGCAGCAACTCAAGAAACAAGAAAGCTAGCTTATTCCTGGGATTTTCCCCTGGGAATGTATATTATATATTCTATGTAAAAATAGTAGATGATATTAACTATACTTAATATAGATATTATAACCTGTTTTAGGGAAACTTGGAGGAAAGGGTTTATAAGAGGGTCTCTAACTATAATTCTGAACAAAATGCTGCACTGGTATGAATTCTGGGTCACTGTCACCAAGATCAACCCTAGGAAAACATTTGAGAAACTTGGTGGAGAAGGTGCGGCTGTTTTTGACTGCCGAGCAGGGGTGGGTAGTAAATTTCTCCTAAAGCAGGAGGCAGCCGAGCACAGCTAAGTACAGGAACTACAGGAAAGAAGCAATGAGGGCTGGTTCCTGAAAGTCATATGAAATCCACAGGGAATTCATAATTCATCAGTTGATGACAGTAAGACCACCAGAGGAAAGTCTGTAGAAATGTATAGAAAATAGTAAAGATAACATGAATGAAAGGAGAGAAATACCATGACCATGGACAGAAAACCTTTTATCACAATGATATAAATCATCTCCAAATGATTAGTGAATTCATTTCAATTCTAATCAAATCCCCCAAAAAGTTTTTTATGGAACTGAGTAAAAATGAGCCTAAATTATGCAGCACATGGAAGAGTAAAAGGTTAAAAATAACCTGGACAATTTCAAAGAAGACCAGGGAGTGGGCAACATGCTCCTCTAGAGATGAGGCCATACTAGGAAGCAATGTCAACAACAGTAATGTGCTATGGGCCCAGGAAAAGGAAAACTGACCACATAATAAAGCAAAGGGCAGCCGGCGCCGCGGCTCACTAGGCTAATCCTCTGCCTTGTGGCGCCGGCACACCGGGTTCTAGTCCCGGTCGGGGCACCGATCCTGTCCCGGTTGCCCCTCTTCCAGGCCAGCTCTCTGCTGTGTCCCGGGAGTGCAGTGGAGGATGGCCCAAGTGCTTGGGCCCTGCACCCCATGGGAGACCAGGAGAAGCACCTGGCTCCTGCCATCGGATCAGCGCGGTGCGCCGGCCGCAGCGCGCCTACCGCGGCGGCCATTGGAGGGTGAACCAACGGCAAAAAGGAAGACCTTTCTTTCTGTCTCTCTCTCACTGTCCACTCTGCCTGTCAAAAATTTAAAAATAAATTAATTAATTAAAAAAAATAAAGCAAAGGGCTCAGAAACAAAGCACTTAGACAACTTTGGTGTGTGGTGGCAATTGCATGTCAGATGCAAAAGGAAGAACTATTTAATCGAAAACAGCAGGAAAAAAATTTATTAGCCATAAAAGGAAAAAAATAAGATTAGTCACCATAAACAGTATAGAAAAAAAGCAATCCTGAATGTGTTAAAGCCTTACATGTCAAAAAAAAAATTTTTGAAACTGAATTATTTATCTATCCCCGCATAACAAATGACTCCAAAACTTAGTGGTTTCAAACAACAAACACTATCTGACAGTTTCTGTGATTCCTGGCCATAGTTTCTGTGGGTCAGGAATCCGTGATCCCCTAAGCCAAGTGGTTCTAGCTCAGGGTTTGTCCTGAGGTTGCAGTTACAACCTTGAGGGAAGTTGAAGTCATTTTGAGGCTTGGCTGAGGCCAGGGGTTCTATTTCAACAGTAACTTACACGGGTGGTAACGTCCTCTGGGAGCTGGCAGGAGGCCTCCGTTGCTCAGCATGCGGCCCTCTCCATAGGGCTGTGTGGGTGTCCTAAACATGACAGCTGACTTCCTCCAGAGGGCGAGGAGGAAGCTGCGAGGCCTTTACAGCGTAGTCTAGGAACCCACAGACAGTGCCTTCCGCATCTTCAGTAATTTGGAAGTGAGTCACTTGTTGCAATCCACACTCCAACGGAGGGGAAACCTCTTCAGAGAAAGAGTGACACAGAATTTGTGGCTACATCTGAAAACCACCAGCAACATTCAATAGAAAACATGAATAGCTTTCAGGCCTTGGAGTAGGGAATGGTTGTTCAAATAGGACACAGAAGACATGGGTTCTAATAAAAGAAGAGACATTGGCAAACTAGACATTTTCAAAATTGGAATTTTTTTAATCACTTCAGAGCAAATGAAAGTTACAAAGTTGGGGGAATATATAACAATACACACAACAGGAAATGATATCAAGAACTTATAAAGAACCCATATAAATCAGGAAAGAAAGCTCAAACTATCTGGAAGATAAATGGGCAAGAGGATACAGATAAGGCTAGTAAACCTGTAAACAAATGTTCGGCATCATTGTCCACCAAGGAAATGCAAACAAGGACAGCAAAGTGATATTACTTTATACCCAGTTCATCAGCAAAGTGTTGGAGAAGATGTGGTTCCCCAGAAACACCTACCTTGTTGGTGAGGGATAAATTCATGGAACCACTTTGGAAAATAATCTGCCACAACAAAACCAAAAGCAAGGGAACAAGACTATTTTAGATAGTGACAAGTCCTACAAAGAACATAAAAGAGTGACAGGGAGAGAATAACTGACAGGCCAGCACAGGGGTAGAGAATGCCTTCATAAAGGGACAACAATTAATGGGTAACATTTGAGTATCATTCAGGTATGACTATTGTAGTACAACTTTGGTAACCTCAAGCTGTTTTCTTGGCTTTCTCCTTTCAGAATTTTTCGCTACGTCTTTTTCACTATCCTATTTTTCATCAGACTGCTGGGCTACGTGTTTTTCCACTTAAGTTTTATAAATCCAGATCTCCTTGTCGACATCCTGCCCAAGATACTGAGCAGGGGCATCCTGTGGAAGCTACGCTGCTTCCTCTTCCCATCCCTCACACTTGAGACAGAGGACATGCTGCCTCACTGAGCCCGACAGACATCCGCGAGTGACAGAGGCCAGTGCGGATGGGAGACGGCGACTCCTGCGGAGTGAAGAGGTTGCCCTCAGCCTTCCCCTCTACCTTCCCTCTCCATGTCGCCTTTCCAAGACTAACCTTGCCCAGTAAAGAGTTCTGTCAATAGGTGTCTGTGCCTATGTGGATAAGCCAAACAGCACCTCAGAGTAAAACAACCATGTTTGAATTTACATAAATGCTAAGGAAAGTTAAGAGTTGATTGATTATTCCAGTTAATCCCAGAGATTTGAGACTGGATCCCTGAAATGCAGAAGACTGCTCACTTCTTACATGAGGTTTCACTTTTAGGCTGTAATTGACCTCAGCTTAATCTAATTTACATATGCATATATGCAGGTATGGGCATCCTCATAAAATACAAAGTCCATGACTTCAGGCAAAGCTGGATCCAGAAGCCTCAAAGCAATGTCCCTGGGGCTTTGACTCTTCCTTTCTCCTGGATGGCCATTCTCCTTTTAGTGGCAAGGTGGCTAAATCTCATACGACCAGATGTGCAACCACAGCAGAATGAAGCAGTCTTTCCCCATAGCTCCAGTGGTACAGCCTGGAGGAGGACATAAACTGATTTATCTAAGGTCAGCTGCCTGCCCCTGTCTCTCAATCAGCGTGGCCAAAGGGATGAGAGCACTCTTCAGTGGTCAAGTAGGAATTGTACATCCAACCCCTTGTTAAGGAACAGGGGAGGTACATGGATGTTTATTCCCCCAAGTCTTTCACCCCAAAGATATAAGAGGGTACAACTGATTTTGGCTTTAAATCACAATTGCAACAAAAATCTCTGTGCTGTTCACAGTTTTCCACACAAAGCTGGAAAATGCTATTTCTACAGAAGGGTCACTGAGACATGACTCAGGGATCAGCGCCACCTAAATTATATGGAACGAGTTTTCTATAGGAACAATGGCTCTGTTACAGGATAAGGGGACAGGATTCTGGCCAGGCAGAAGTAGATGCACACTTAATGTCTAAACTCCAGCAATTAAATGAATTCCTAAAGCTGTACCTCACTTCATGTGTTTTCTTCCTAGCAGCAAAAATGATGATATCTCAAGATCATACACTGAGATATTGGAAAATCACTGCAAAGAGCTCGATATACAAGACGTGTAAATAAGCAGGTATCCAAAGCTAAAGGTCTCTCAAGTAAACAGCCCATGACTGGTACAAACTGCTTCACAAAACTGAGGTCACCTCTAAATGGTCACACCCATTAAAATTGCTGAAAAGTACCTGGACACCTTATTAACAGAATATATTCAAACTCCCTGCTATAGTCTCCCTTCTTCCCTAATTTCCAGGGGCCCTGACAGCTCTGAAATCCAGGACAGGGGTCACCCTGGCTTCCACAGGATCTAGAACAAACCTGACTCCTGGGTCCACAGCTATTGCACCTTGAGGCCACATGGTGTCACTGTTGAGAAGTGGGCCTGCCCAAGGTGAGCATATTACTGAGTTTATGGAGACACGCTGCCACTAGAAAGGAACACTATTAGTAATTCTGCTAAGACAAGAGGAATCAGAAAACCAGGCTCTCTGACTACATCCTAAGTGCCCCAAGATCCCACATACTCTGTGTGTTTTGTCAAGACAAGTGGATCCCGTTCTTCAGTGTCAAGGACAGCCAAGGATGCCCCTGTGTTTAGGACCCCAGAGCCAGACTCAAGGTGCACCTTTCCTTCCATTCAGATATCCTGGGTTCTGCTCCAGGGCCCAATTCCTAAAGGGCCAAGATCAATTCCAGTTTCTGCCTCCGCCTCCCCTGCCACCCTAAGATGCCCTCTGTCCAAGAAATCAGCCTGCTCTCTGGAGATGCACCCCACCAGAGGCCAGGCCCTGAGGATTCTCTCCAAGGAAGGCTCCAAGGTGCACACCTTCCCTTCCAGGTGCTTCCCACTTTCTTCTGGAAGCTCTGCCCATGGAGCAAAGGAGAGGCATTAGTTAGGTCAAAGGCAGCATTCGAGCTATCATTCATTTCTATGGTCAGATTTGGATTTTCTATGCTATTATCAACTAACTATCTGTAGCCCATATCTCCATACATCTATGTTTCCAAACAATTATTGCTCAGAATAAAGATTTCATGCTGATCATGATTCAAAGAAAGAGGGGAAAGGACATATGCTAAACTCCTAGTGCTGTAAGGTGCTGGGGATACAACAATGAAGACATAGTAAGAGTTCTTGATGGGGAGAGAAGGAAAGGTAGACATAGCAAATATGCATCTGATGAGTCCTAATAAAAAATAAAGAAATAATGCCCATGCCAGTGTCCAATAGGAAATATCAGGTCCAGGATTTGCTAGACTGAGAGGGAAAATAACAGGCTACACACTAAATAAGCTGACTAGCCCCTCGCACACTGAGACTAGCTACAGGTGCAACAGCTGGCACTTCAAACCGCCTTCAGGGTTCCAGCACACCGAGCAGCTTCCTTTGGCTGTTGCAGCCCCAGCACTCGCTAGCTGCGTATCTCCCTCGTGCACAGTAGAGGGCACTGTTCCACGACGCATGCATGATCTGCGCAGAAGTCTTTATATGTAAATTACAGCCCTGCTGGATGCCGACCAGCTGGGCTAAGGACAATATAACAGCAGATCTATCCCTTTTCACAGGTTTGTAGGCTAGAGACAGATATAAACATCAAGAGTATGGATGGTAGGGTATATACATGCCCAATATCAAGGGCTGAATCACTACCTACAATCATAATTTGCCTAAAATCTTGAGATTATGTGTCCTGAGGGAAGGGTTTCTTACACAATCTCTTCTTATATCTCTTTCCATACTTTTATGAATCCCAAAAATAGATCTCATCTCACAATGCTACATACATTTAGATAAGTTATAGATAGATAGATAGATCAATAGATTGATAGATCAGAATTGAGAGAGATAGAGAGAAAATGGTTATTGCTCATCACACTGCAGAAACTATCAAATTCCCCTTGGTCATGCTTATTTTTTCTTTAATAAATCTGCCTTAATCTTGCTCCACACAACCTAAAAAATTTTAAGTACTACCCAGAACCACTCAGCTCTCCCTCTCATACTGTATTTTTCAATCAGTAGCACCGAAATTTGAGAGTTACCCATGAAGTAACCTGAGTTTGTTCTACTACACACAAAGTGTTTAGCAGACTCAGAAAGAGCACAACAACATGTATTTGCCATGATATTCACCCAGCCTCCTTAAAACACACACGATGTTAGGGAGTATAACTTCCAGTGACTTGGAATTCATTATGCATCAGTCACTGCTCTAAGTGTTTTTACTTTTTTATTTGACAGGTGAGTTATAGACAGTGAGAGAGAGAGAGACAGAGAGAAAGGTCGTCCTTCTGTTGGTGCACTCCCCAAATGGCCCCTAGGCCAGTGCTGCGCTGATCTGAAGCCAGGAGCCAGGTGCTTCTTCCTGGCCTTCCTATGCAGGTGCAGAGGCCCAAGCACCTGGGCCATTCTCCACTGCCATCCCGGGCCACAGCAGAGAGCTGGACTGGAAGAGGAGCAACCGGGACTAGAACCCAGCACCCATATGTGATGCTAGCACTGCAGGCGGAGGATTAACCAAGTGAGCCGCTGCGCCGGCCCCTCTAAGTGTTTTTAGTACATCAGTGTACTCCTGTTAAACACCATCTTCCAAGGTAGATGCCACCCTAACCAGTTTACAAGTAAGGAAGCCAGGTAACACAACTGAGTTTCTGAGCTGAAAGAAGCAGGATCGGTGCCTGTATCTTCCTCTAAAGTTTGGCCTATAGAACTTGCATCGCTCCTGACAACAGATGTTGACCAGATGGCTGCCCAGGGAGAGGCTGGAAGACATTCCAAGGTAGAAGGATATTTACCCCTCTGTGAAGACAAACCCCAGGCGTACTGTATTGATAGAATGAAGCACAAGGGACACTCTCAGACAAATCAAAACCCATAGACTTGGCAAGGAATTTAGATTCCTCATTCAAGCCCAGCAAGATACGTTCCCAAGATCACGCAATGAGTTAATGACAGAACCAAGATTAGAACCCAGGCTCCTGAGTCATGTCTCAGTGACCCTTCTGTAGAAATAGCATTTTCCAGCTTTGTGTGGAAAACTGTGAACAGCACAGAGATTTTTGTTGCAATTGTGATTTAAAGCCAAAATCAGTTGTACCCTCTTATATCTTTGGGGTGAAAGACTTGGGGGAATAAACATCCATATTCTCTTCCTGATGCTGTAAAACCAAACAGGAGCAAGGGAAGGGGGTAGAGTGACCCTTGGCGTTTCTCAGCAATTTCTTCAGCAAGGCACCTTACCCTTGAGTTACACAAAGCCTGACGGGAGAGTGGTAAGTGAAAGACCTGAGCCACTCTTTGTAATAATCAAACAACACGTTTTGGTCACCTCTGGGAGGCAAAGAAGCAGCAGGGGAGGTGGAGAAACACTGTAAGACACTGACATCCAAGTTGTGGAAAGAGAAGGGGGACTCTCAGGGGACCAGAAAAGCTAATATTCAATTTCAGAACATGTTCTAAATGATCTGTAATATTTGCTTCAACAAAGTACTTCAATCTTTGTTTAAAACCTACCACACCTAATTGTAGAAACGTCTGTCTACAGATGGCCTCTTGGCTACAGTTTGAATATATCTATCCCTCCAAAATGCATGGTCAGACTTGGTCACCAGGGGAACACAGTGTTAGAGGTGGGGCTTTGGCAGGTGCTTGGGAGCTGAGGGCTCCACCCCCATGCATGGGGTTAATGTTCTTATAAAAGAGGCTGCAGAGGGTGTCCACCCCACTTTGCCCTTCCTGTCTTTGTCATGGGAGGCACAGCAGCAACTTGCTATCTCGGAAACAGACAGCAGCATCTGCTACCACCTTCATCGTGGACTTCCCAGCCTCCAGACTTGTCAGAAATAAATTCCTTGTTTTCATAGATTATCCAGCCTAGGGTCTGGTGATAGAGCATACAATACGGACTAAGACACTCTTACAAGTGAATTTGGGGAGAAACATGGAGTGATGGCTCAAGTTTAAGTCAATGCTGGATTACAGATAAAGAAAAAGCCCTAAGTTACAGAATAAGGAACTAGGAGAAAATCCCCAGGAGAAGAACAAAATAGTGCATGGACCGGGGGAGCAGGACAAAGCAGGTTAGCATGAGAGAGCACAGGGCTCCTGTTGAATCTGGATAACAGAAGAATCTTCGATATCGTTCTTTTCTTTCCACTTTATTCTATCAAATGACTCAGAAAAAAAAAAACCTCTGTCACTTTCCCTTTATGCAGGAGGGAAATCCTGTGGAAGGATACATAGCAGTTCTATCAGATTTTAATCGTGGGGCTGTAGGGGAGGCTAGTGTTAATTTTTCTAAAATTAGAATGATTTTTCCTGGGCTTTACTATTGGATTTCATGCTCTGCTCCAAAAACCTGTAATGCAAACTAACCAAAATTTTATAATTTTTTTTGCTGTCTTCTTTTCATCCAAAATATATAATACTTATAAGTTTCTGTTGAAGTTCTAGCAATCTATTGTAAATTGTTAGAAGTACTATGGGTAACTATAGAAAACAATATACTCCATTTTATTAGGAATGTTTTCCAAACTTCAAAACTCCTTTTCCTACTCCTATTTTTAAGAAATCACTGGGTATACTGACTTTAGAGACAGTTCAGAGGACTGTAAAAACAAATTCAAAGCATAACAGTGACCCATATTACCTTGGGCCACTTGAATTCACAATATTCATCCAGAAGTGAGTACACTGAGTTTTCCCTTATTCATTTTGATCTCTCATTTGAAAGATGAATTCTTTCTGGCTACCTACTCTATTTCTCTAAAATCAAATTATGTGCCTGAGATGGTATTAAAAATATTCTGCAATTCAGCTTCTCATTAACTTATGTTAGCCTTCCCAAATTAACCCAACTCTGCGAAGTTAACATTTCTTAGACGCCTTCCTACTCAAAGAATCAATTGTCCAATAAGGAAAGTAACATGCCTTTATCATCCTTTAGTTTCCAAAATCTATAGAATTTTGGAGCTAGAAAGAAACACTGAAGATAACTGAGTCCAAGGTAAGTTCAGTGACTCACATTAGGTTACATAGATAACTAGCACTAGAAAACAACTCACAGAATCATAGAAACTCAGGGTTATGAAGATTTTGAAGGACAGTTGATTCAACTTCTCAAATAGTCTTTACAGAAAGACTTGCACAAAATAGAAATGTAATGAATGTAGAAATGTCCATGCTGAGTTGGCATTGTGGTACAGCAGGTTAAGCTGCCATTGTGACACCAGCATCCTATATTGGAATGCTGGTTCCAGTCTCATCCTACTCCCTGCTAGTGAGTCTGGGAAAGCAGCAGAAAATGGCTCAAGTACTTGAGCCTCTGCCACCCACGTGGAGATCCAAGCAGAGTTCAAGCTCCTGGCTTTCCATTTGGTTCAGATCTGGCTGTTGTGGCCATTTGGGGAGTGAACCAGTGGATGGAAGCGCTTTCTCGCACAGGTTCTCTCTCTCTCTCTCTCTCTCTCTCTCTCTCTCTCTCTCCTCTCTCTCCTCTCTCTTTCTATTACTCTGCCTTTTGTAAATAAATAAAGCTTTAAAGAGAGACATGAATATGTTGACCAACCTAGTGTCTATTTTTCATGCACTGATCTCATAAACTATATAGAAAACAAAAAGTGAAGTTACAAACAAAAGCTAAAATACCGACTTTTATAATTTTCCATGTATTTACCTTACTGAGATCTTTATTTCTTCATGTGGCTTCACGTTACCACCTAATTTCCTTTTATTTCAACCTACAAGGTTCCATTTAGTATTTCTTGTGGGGCAGATCTAGTGACAATTAGCTCTCTCACCTTTTGTTTGTAAATATCTTAATGTCTACCTTTTATTTTGAAGAATACTTTTACTGGATATAGGATTCTTGTTTGGCAGATTTTTTTTTTCACACTTTGAGTATATCAACACATTGCCTTCCAACCTTCAAAGTTTCTGGTAAGAAATCTGATAGTGAGCTTTCTTTTTAGGTGATGAGTCACTTCTTTCTTGCTGCTTTCAAGATCCTTTGTTGTTGGCTTTAGACGGTTGACCACATGCCTCAGTGTGAATCTCCTTGAGTTTAATCTACTTGGATTTTGTTGAACTTTTTGAGTGTTCATCTTTTATCAAATTTTGAGGGTTTTCATCCGTCATTTCTCTGAGTGATCTCTTTGCCGCTTTCTCTCTCCTTCTGAGACTTCCGCGACGTGTATTTGTGGCTGGTCTCCCTGAACGTGTCATGCTGAGCCCTGAGACTCTGTTCACTTTTCTAAAAGCCTTTTTCTTTCTGTTCTTCAGATTCAATCCGTTCAGTCATTTCATCTCCAAGATCCCTGATTCTTTCTTCTGACTGCTTAAATCTGCCTTTGAAACCCTCTATTGAATTATCATACTTTTCAACTCCAGAAATCCTTTTGGTTTCCTTCAAGTTCTCTACCTCTTCACTGATAACTTCTTTTAGTCCTTAGAGCATTTTTTTTTTTTTTTTTGACAGACAGAGTTAGACAGCGAGAGAGAGAGAGACAGAGAGAAATGTCTTCCTTTTTCCGTTGCTTCACCCCTCAATGGCCGCTGTGGCCGGCATACCGCGCTGATCCGAAGCCAGGAGCCAGGTGCTTCCTCCTGGTCTCCCATGCAGGTGCAGGGCCCAAGCACTTGGGCCATCCTCCACTGCCTTCCCGGGCCACAGCAGAGAACTGGACTGGAAGAGGAGCAACCAGGACAGAATCCGGCACCCCAACCAGGACTAGAACTCGGGATGCCGGTGCTGCAGGCAGAGGATTAGCCTATTGAGCCGTGGCACTGACCCCTTTGAGCATCTTAATGAAGGTTGTTCTAAAGTATTTGTCTAGTAAATCTATCATTTGTCTTTTCTCAGAATGGGCCCTACATTCCTATTTCTTTGTATGCCTTGTGGCTTTCTGTTGAATTATGGATGTTTGAATTACATAATGAGTAACTCTGGTCATCAGATTTGTCCCCTTCCCCAAGATTTGCTGATTTTTTATTTTGTTGTTAATGTCTGGTTGTTGAAGACTATTCCTGTACCACATTCAATGTGAGTTTTCTTTTAAGATTTGTTTATTTATCTGAAAGGCAGATTTACGGAGAGAAAGAGAGAGAGAGAGAGAGAGAGAGAGAGAGAGAGAAAGACAGAGAGACAGTGAGAGGTCTTCCATCTGCTGATTCACTCCACAAATGGCCACAAAAGCCAGAGCTGGGCCAATCCCTTGCCAGGAGCCAGTAGCAATGCCACAGTGCCAGCCTCTACAGGAGCTCTAAAGGTTAGGTATTTTCAGGTCTTTTGAGTCTATATCGTCCCCTGGGCATGCACTTTATCATTTATCAATTCTCCTCTCTGTGTGCTTGCTTGTGGATGTCTCAGACTTTAAATATCTGGCTCCCAAAGGAGAAAAAAATAATAATAACGAAAGAGATGGAGGGTGGAAGGAGAATTTCAAAGGCTGCTTGCCCTTTAAATTTCCTGGAAGTTGATTCAGCTGCAGGGAGAGGGCCTTGCAATGCTGTGAAGATGGCTGCAGCAATGACTGCCCCCCATCTGCACCTCCAAGATCAGAAGAAGCAATTACTGCTCAAAACACAGATCTCCAATTTTCAACACGAGCTCGCATAAGAGATCCGTGCGTGTTGTCTGTCCCTGGGACTGAGGGTGGAAGATGGGCATCTGCCACTGTGCTAAGAACTAAAATTATCCACAGTTTACTGGTCCACGCCTTCCTCTGGAAATTGTAAGCCTTCAAATAGACTTCAGAGTTCCAAAAGTTGCATCAGACAGGTTCTGACAATTCTATCGTTTACCTGGGTGTGGAGACAGATTCCTGGGGCTTCCTACTCTGCCGCCTTCCCAACCCTAACTCAGGACAGAAGTTAGAATCTTCTACAGTGCAAGGGTCTACTGCCAGTGTCTCCCAGCTGGAGGGTGAGGGAATTAACAGAATTACTCAGATCACCCAGTGACAGAGAAAGGGAGTCCTCCAATGAGAGAGTGGTGATACCAGTGGCATTCGAGAGGCTCCCACACCTTCATTAGCAGGTTTCCAAATTAAAATAGGTATAATAAAAAAAAGAGCAATGGAATATCCAGCTCAGAGAGTCAAGAGATATAGAGGAGAAGAGGCATGGCAAGATTTTCCCATGGCTAGTACAAAGACAGCAGTCATAATTTCCCTGAGTTGGAGTTCTAGTATTCCCATGGTTTTTTTTGTTATGGTGTCCCTACTCTCAGGAATGTCAAGGGGGCAGTTAAATGGGCTAATGCCAAAAGGTTACTAAATATAGGACTTGGTAATCATTGTAATTAATTGCATTTTGTTTCATTCAATCTCTCAGATTCCCACTGCTTGAGAATCTTTGGGATCCTAAATCTGTTTACCATGTCAGCTGGCCCTCCCAGCTTCCTGTCACTTAAGGGCAATAAATGACCTTCTACAGAAGGAGGTGATTGTAGTCCCAAAAAAGTCCCTCCAGATGGTCATCAGTCCACACTCAAGAAGCTCTCTCCACCTGAATTCCCAATATGTTAATGCTGATGGTTGTGGGAAGCAGGCCAGGGACAGGAAGGCCTCAAGGGGATGTATAAAGACATTCATAACTGTGGGAGTGAGAACTCTTCTGTCTCCCATCACTCTAATAACTCTCCAAAGGGAGCAAATGTGAACACACCTCCTTGTCAGGTTTCTACAATTAAGCTTACCATTCTAAGAGCTGATAGACCTCTTCTGTTTACAGTTAGGGTATTATATGAAGGAAAGAACAGGACTAGAAGAGTAGTTGTGAAATGTTAAGTGGTGCTAGGTCTTTATAAACAACTTTCACTACCTCCACGTACTGGAGCTGACTCCCAATGCCCGTGTTCTAAACAATCTGGAAGTGAGGAGGAAAAAAACCCTGCAAAAGGAGAGGGGCCAGCCTCACTCAGCTCCAAGGGTCTGGGTGCCAACTGCACAGGAAAAAATCACTCTGGAGCCAAAATTCTTTATCCTATCTGCACCAGCCTCCTACCATGAGCTTATGACCTAAAGGTACAGTCAATAGGGCTTCTCTACATTTTCCCACCCTTTTGTCTTCATTATGACTCCACAAGTGACAGAAAAAAACCTTTATCTCCTGTTTCCAGTCCATGGGAGACCACGTGGCTTGTAAAATTCTTTTGAATCTCTAACCAGATGTTACTTTTCCCCTACTGTAACCTGTGTTTTCTTTAGCCAGTAAAGGTCAGAAGGTCCCCTCAGTAGCAGACGCTGGTATTTCTCAGAGTCCAAACTGGTAGCTTTCTCTTGAGAGTCCAGTGGCTAATTCCAAACAATATGCTCCATCTGGTAAAAGCTGCTCTGTGAATCTTCCACCGTCACTTTCCTGCAGCTCGGTCAGCCATTCTGTAGAAGAGCACCATCCTTGGGAGCTCAGCAGTCTATGACACTGCCGAAAATATTATTTTTATCACTGGGCTGCTCTGCGATGACTCAGAACAGAGTTAAGAAATAGATGAGAAGATAGCAAAACTGTGTCTCCAGAGGCATGGAGCGCGGGCTGTTATGCAACCTGAAGAACCGCCATCTGCACTTCAGCCACATGGTGGTGCTCGCCTCCAAACTATTGCCCTTCTCGTTATTCCAAGACGACTTTCTTCTCAGAAATGGAAAATCTCTACACTTTGGTCAAGACATCACTCTTCTAAGGGAAAAGTTATTCTGCACATAAGCACCAAAAAGAAATGGTTTTTTCCCTGCCCTCACCCCACTTCTCAGGGCGAATAGAAGGAGCCAAATCACCTTTCTGTTATTTAACTCACTGATTCGATCTTTTCAACCCTGGGGCAAAAGAGTGACTCATGCTAGGCACTTGGACGTGTGCAATCTTGGCACAGAATCTAATTACACCTGAGAGGGAGCTGGGTGGCTTGATGGGGCTCGGGGTGGGGCTGGGGGTTCTTCAACTACTGATCTCAGGGCCTTGTTAAGTGCTGCCTGGAACCCCAGATGGAACCAGCAGATATTTCACTGGTATTGGCTGCCCTGGCTAATGGGCAGGGAAGACCAGAAAGTAGTTTTGGGCTTTAAAACCCCAAAACTCAGCTCTCTCAAAACCCAAAATAAGCTCTCCCCCTGTCAATATGAGCAAGTTGAACCAGCTGTCTAAATTATGCAATCTGAATCTTGTGTTTAAATGTTGAAATTTAGGAGGAATATTGTTAAGAATGCTAAATAGGGCTTAGGCAACATAGAGGATTCCAAATGCATACAATTACCAGGTGAATACACAAATTTTTTTTTAATGTGGTACCTGTCAACACCAAAAAGCACTCTCAACCTGAGAAACAGAAAGCCAACAGATGTCCTTTAGTGATTCTCTTGTCTAAGAGCTATTACTAATGCTAATACCACTACTAATACTATTAACAACATGACCATGAGCACAGCATGTCTGGAGGGCTGGGCCCAAACACTGACAGCTCGATGGCACCTGTGATTTGGAGCTGGCACAAGGTACCACTACTCATTATACAGAAATATTCCTCTATGGCCTGCCATGAGCTTTTGACCCTGTTATACCTTTAAAACCTCCAACTTTAGATAAAAGCTGCTACAAACATATCCCTAGAGCATTGATCTTAAAATACACAGCTTAACTGAGAAGGAAGGGAAGACCCAAAGAAAAATTCCCATTAGGATGAATTTCATTAGGTTGGCTAATTTCCTCCCAGAAGGGAAGGAACTAGATCCTGAGAAGATAGCATTTAGAAAAACTAAGTGCCAATGAAAACCAAGGAGTTCAGCAGTCATAAGTTCTGGGCCAAGGAATGACTTGGGATACAAGCAAAGCCGAATCTGAGGATTTCTCTATTTATCCCACATCGGGCACAGCAGTGATAGCTCAGGGACCCAGTTTAATACATAGCTGCACTTGTTCAAAAAACATTGTGTTTTTAAAAATTTTTCATTTGTCAGAAACATTAAAAATCCCTAGAGGTATCATTTAAAAACCTAGGTTTGGGGCTTCTTTTTTAAAAATGGAAAGTTTTGTCACCACTGGATGGAATTCTCTTGTGAGGACAATTACTCAAAACAGAACTAACAGCCAGCCGCAAAGTACAGGGTCATTCATTTCTAAGTCCACTCAACCCATCACACTCAGTCTACTTAATCCCTGTGTGCCACCAGCAGGCACCTGTAGGTTTGAACTCACTTTGGAATCCTAAAGGATCCCACGAGAGATAATTCATAAAGGGAAGGTAACGGTAGCAATCGTGTGTGGAGGACCAAAACACTAGACCATCTTTGGAGAAGAACATGGTTCTACCTGACAGAACTAAAGGGAACACACAGAGAAAACAGTGTAGTACAGCTCAAGGAGCACCAGAGTAGTGTTGAGAGACAAGACAATTGAAGAACTACGTGATAGGAAACTTTCCTGAATCTCAGCGTTTGATTTATGAGTTGGCAAACCACAAGATTACAGACAAGTCATACGAACTTTCGAAATGGGTGAAGGCTCCCTGTGTGGCGGGGACGTGGCCCTGGGTGCTCACTTGCTCGTGGATGAGGAACTGTGATGAAGGATGTTTGGCTTTGGCTGAACATCAGGAACAAATCACATTCCAGAGTTACAGATGTTAACCGCTGGAATAATTGCACAGAATTACAAATTATTTGCACTTACATGATTAGTGCCCCAGTCTTAATTTGGAAAGGCGAAGAAGAGATGATTGGAAGATGATGGTTCAAGGCTGTTGACAGGGAAGTGGGGGGCTGTTGTTACAGCTCCCCTCCAAATGAGAGGTCCCGTGCGCCAGGCAGGGCCATGCCATGATCACCAGGGATCGGTGGGAGGCAGAAACAGGAAGCAGTTTGGCAAAGCATGGTCCTGAGCCTTGGCTGTGTTTTCTTGGGCAAGGGCAAGGGCAAGGGCAAGGCAGGACAAACAGCTTGGGGCTGGGCTACCACGCAGTCCTGACCCCTAGATGATTTAGGGCAGAGGACATAAGAGTTTGATGGATGTATACTAGAGGAGGTGGCTCGGGTAGGACTTGGAATTGGTTGTCAAGTCTATAATGTGACTTTATAAATCCACAAAAGCTGGCTCATGGAAGAGATGTAAACAATGTTTCCGTTTGGCCCCTACTAAGCACATTAAGGAACCTTAGGAAACCTGAAGTCCAGCTCTTCCATTTTATAAATGAGGACATTGATATTTAAAAAGGCAGCCTCTTTTGTCCAAAGTTTGGTGAAGCTTGCAGTGGAGAACGGAATGCCTGTGCCCTGCTCCTAACGCTGTGATCTTTGGCTATGCTACACTGACTTATCCTGATGATGCAATGTCCTTTGTCATACCCTGGGAATCTAAAGCAGGGATTAGCAAACTTGTTCGGTCAAGGGTCAGAGAGTAAATGGGCTTTGGAGTCCTATGGACTTTTACAACTACTCTTGCCTTGGAGCACTGAAGCGGCCACAGACAACACGTAGATAAATGTGTGTGCCCCTGTTCCATAAAACTTTATCTATTGAAATTTCATATTAATTTTCATGTCATGAAATAAATTTTTTGATTTCTCAGCTGTTTTAAAATGTAATGATTAGGCCGGCGCCGCGGCTCACTAGGCTAATCCTCCGCCTTGCGGCGCCGGCACATCGGGTTCTAGTCCCGGTCGGGGCACCGATCCTGTCCCGGTTGCCCCTCTTCCAGGCCAGCTCTCTGCTGTGGCCAGGGAGTGCAGTGGAGGATGGCCCAAGTGCTTGGGCCCTGCACCCCATGGGAGACCAGGAGAAGCACCTGGCTCCTGCCATCGGATCAGTGTGGTGCGCCGGCCGCAGCGCACCTACCGCGGCGGCCATTGGAGGGTGAACCAACGGCAAAAGGAAGACCTTTCTCTCTGTCTCTCTCTCACTGTCCACTCTGCCTGTCAAAAATAAAAAAAATAAAAATAAAAAAAATAAAAAAAATAAAATAAAAAAAAATGTAATGATTATTCCTAGTTTGTGGACAAGTGAGGAACAAAACAGGCAGCAGACTGCATTTTGCCCAAGAGCCACAGTTTGCTGACCTTTGGGCTAAAGAACATTTCGAGCAGCTGTGACCCCGATGACAGTTCACCACTCAGCCTTAGTTTCTTCATTCATAAAATGAGTTAAGTATACTCTCAGGTTCCTTGTGGGCCTGTGACTTTCAGGTTACTCAACTACAAAAATGAGCAATGAAAGGGAATGTGTGAAGAGATCTCTTGCTCAAATAACTCCAGGAATCAAAGTAATTCAGCAAGTAGATTAAGACAAACATTAGACACAGAGGTTAAAGTAAGAAATGATTCATGGAGGGGTGGCATTGTGACACAGCAGATTAAGCCACCACCTGCAGCGCCAGCATCCCATACGAATGCGGGTTCAAGTCCCAGCTGTTCCACTTGCCATCCAGCTTCCTGCTAATGCACCTGGGAAAGCAGAGGAGGATGGCCCCAGCATCCACGGGAGATCCAGATGAAGCTACTGGTTCCTGGCTTTGGCCTGGCCCAGCCCTGGGCCACTGTTCCAGCCATCTGGGGAATGAAACAAAGGATGGCAGATCTCTCTATCTGTCTGCCTCCCTCTCTCACTCTGTACCTCTGCTTTCCAAATAAATAAACCTTTAAAAAAAGAAGAAGAAGAAAAAGGTACTTTTATTTAAAAAAAAAAAAATCAAGAATGGTAAGTTTAGGAAACAGGATTAAGTAGATTTCTCAACTCAAATCTAACATGCATTAGAACAATCTAGAGTGGGGATCTCCCAAAACAGATTCTTACACAGAAGTATAGGGGCAAAGTGTTTGTCAGAGGTGTAAATAGGAAAAGCACATGAGGCAGGAATGCAGCAAAGCCATGAGTTTGTGTGAATGAACAAACTGC
Organism: Lepus europaeus; assembly: GCF_033115175.1. Taxonomy (NCBI): domain Eukaryota; kingdom Metazoa; phylum Chordata; class Mammalia; order Lagomorpha; family Leporidae; genus Lepus; species Lepus europaeus. The sequence goes on from NC_084837.1 coordinate 60,189,561, forward strand.
TGCTGTGAGACGCTGGAGCTCAGCTCCAGTGGGAGCCTCTGAGGATTGATAATATGGCTTCAGAAGCGTCACACAGGGCTTTGAGCACTTACCCCAACCTCCTGGCGATTGAGGGTCAACCTGGAATATAAACGCTCCTTCCCCACCCCAGGTTGTCCCCTGAGTGACAAAAATAAAAGGCTTCAGGCAACAAGGAAGAGAGCCGGCTTAATTCAGGGTGCTGTGAACATGCCAGGAACATCAACCGCGGCTGAATTCAGCGAAGGCTGACAGGACAGGATGTGGGTATCTACAGATTGGCTGCAGGGATGAGGCAGGGTGGGGGGAGGAGGGGCTCCAGCACACTCCAAACTCACTCAGCCTTAAAACACCTTCTTCCATGAAACATTCCCACTTACTTGACCTGAGATCTCCTTTATCCATGAAAGATCTATTCTTGGGGAGATGCTGTTATCAAAGATAGAAGATAGCACTGGTGACTGAGTAATCCTGGGAAAGTTAGAAGATCTCTCCTGGCTTTATTTTCTAAAATCAGTACGACAAAGCACTAAATACTAGTAAGCCTCTGTTGTCTCTGGGCAGAAATGAGGCCAACATATTTTGCCCAGTGCCAGGCATGAGGTCAATGCCAACATGGGAAACGAAGCACAGAACAATTCACCTCCAAAGGAGGTTGCCATCTGAAGTGCAGCATGTCAGAGGAGGCACAGAAGGTTCAAAAGGCTGTTGGAACCATGACAAGGCATCGCCATCTGCCACCCGAGCCCCATCTCCTGAGTCCTTAGCCATCTGCACACCTGCTCAGGCTTGTCACCCTGGGGAAGGGATAGCCATGCCCGCGTGAATGCTGCGGCAGTACACACACACACACACACACCAAGAAATAGCCCTTAGGCCTCTGACACCACTACCTTCTTAAATTTGGAATCTGCCCCCTGTGAAAAAATGCGGAGAAGCGATTCATAAGCCTAAAGCTTTACTGTACACAAAACAGAAGTTTCTGTGTGATCCAAATATTTAGACGACCAGGTCATACATCGAAAGTCAACAAATTGTTAAAGGAATAGCATAGCAAATGCTGAACAGAACCTAACTTGGTCAAGATAAGATTCACCCTGCACCCTCATTCAGGTTGCACCTTTGATCCAGTTTTCCCAGGAAAGTTAAACGAAGCCTTTCTAAAGCTAATGGTGAATATGTGCCTCTAAATGCTCAAAGCAATCAGGTCTCTAACAGAGCCCCTCTCAAAAGAGGACAGTTTGGTTACTCCAGGTCTTTGGACCCTCAGCACCAGATAGGGTTCACATAAATGTGACACATCCAAGAAATAGTTCTTGAATGGGATTCATTTGTTAAGAAAGGCTATTTGACCTATCTTCTCCAGGTAATAAGATTTTTGTTCTAAATGTTAGGTAAGCTCCTCCCAGCTCAAAATGCCCCTCAAAAAACAACTGAAAGAGTTCTTTTAACTTGGCACTTATGAAGATACCCATCTCCCAAAAGAATCAGCTCATTGAGTATATTACTATATACATAGAAATAGATTTTTCCTTTTGTAATTAGTTTAAGCATATGATAAGGAGACAATACACTGTAGCAGTTAGATGTACAAGCTCCCAGATCAGAGTACATGTGTTCACCCTGGCTTACCACTTATTAGCTATTGGACTGGAGTCACTCAAGCTCTCTGAGACCCAGTTTCTCTGTATACAAATGAGGAATGATAACACATGTAAATGACATTCACATAAATGAAAACAAAAAACCACAAAGCATTTATCATGGTATCTGGAGTATAATCACAGTTTTTAAAGGGTCATGATTTGAAAAATGCCCCTCCCCCAACAAGTATTCAGATCCTAACCTGAAAATATTACCTTATATGGGAAAAGCATCTTGCAGATGTAATGAAGGTAAGGAACTTGAGAAGGGGAGATTATCTGGATACTCAGAGGGAGCTCTCCATGGACTTGCAGGGATCTTTCAGAGGGAGTTGGAGAGACACACACAGACATACAGGCAGGAAGAGGCTCTGCAGAGGTGAGGACAGGGGTCTGGAAGCATTGCTCTAAAGACTTCAGTGATGTCGCCACAAGCCTAGGAGGTCTGGGCAAGGCAAGGCAAGGATTCAAGGGAGGAGATAGGGTCCTGCCACCACTTTGATCAAAGCATAATGGTTTAGGACTTCTGGACTTGAGAAGTATGGGAGAATAAATTTCTGTTGTTTTAAGCCACCACATTCGTAGTAGTCATTTCTTACAGCAGCCGTGGGACACTAATGTAACACACAATTGTTATCTATTTCTATTGATTATCCACTGCTGTGTAACAAGACTTGGTGGCTAAAAACAAACACCTGTTATCCTGTAGTTTCGGGGCACAGGAATGGAGGCACATTTAGCCACGGGCCTCTGCCTGGAGGCATCTCACCAGCCAAACTCAGCTGTGAGCTGGGGGTGTGAGCTCACCGTCAGGCTTGAATGAGGCAACATTCAGTGCCTCCCCAGCTGCCAGCCTGGGGGCCTCAGACACTCACTGGATGCTGGCAGAAGCTACCCTGTTTCTTGTGTCCCTTCACAGGACCACTTCAACATGGCAGCTGACTTCATCACAGTGAGTGATGGGAGCTCCAGAGAGGAGAGCGAGGGAAGGCAGAAATCAACATCTCTAACCGAGTCTCAGAAGCGATATCCTATCACTTTTGCGGCCTTGTCTTTAATAGAAGGCAGTCACTAGGTCCAAGACCATTTTCCACAATAATTATCTGCACACAAACTTTTTTTTCAACTTTTATTTAATAAATATAAATTTCCAAAGTACAACTTTTGGATTATAGCAGCTTTTCCCCCAAAAACCTCCCTCCCACCCACAACCATCCCATCTCCACTCCCTCTCCCATCCTATTCTTCATCAAGATTCATTTCCAATTATCTTTATATACAGAAGATCAACTTAGTATATACTAAGTAAAGATTTCAACACACTGCACCCACACAGACACACAAAGTTTACAGTACTGTTTGAGTAGTAGTTTTACCATTAATTCACATAGTACAACACATTAAGGACAGAGATCCTACATGGGGAGTAGGTGCACAGTGACTGTTGATTTAACAATTGACACTCTTACTTATGACGTCAGTAATCCCCTGAGGCTCTTGTCATGAGCTGCCAAGGCTATGGAAGCCTCTTGAGTTTACCAACTCCAATCTTATTTAGACAAGGCCATAGTCAAAGTGGAAGTTCTCTCCTCCCTTCAGAGAAAGGTACCCCCTTCTTTGATGGCCCGTTCTTTCCGCTGGAATTTCACTCACAGAGATCTTTCATTTAGGTCATTTTTTTGCCACAGTGTCTTGGCTTTCATGCCCGAGAAACTCTCATGGGTTTTTGGCCAGATCCGAATGCCTTAAGGGCTGATTCTGAGGCCCTAGTGCTGTGTAGGACATCTGCCATTCTATGAATCTGCTGAGTATCCCGCTTCCCATGTTGGATCGTTCTCTCCTTTTTAATTCTTTTTTTTTTTTTTTTTTTTTTTTTTGCCAGGGAGAGTTAGACAGTGAGAGAGAGAGAGAGAGAGAGATAGACAGTGAGAAAGAGACAGAGAGAAAGGTCTTCCTTCCATTAGTTCACTCCCCTAATGGCCGCTATGGCTGGCGCTGCACCAATCCGAAGCCAGGAGCCGGGTACTTCCTCCCGGTCTCCCATGCTGGTGCAGGGACCCAAGCACTTGGGCCATCCTCCGCTGCCCTCCCGGTCCACAGCAGAGAGATGGACTGGAAGAGGAGCAACCAGGACTAGTACCCGGTGCCCCAACCAGGACTAGAACCCGAGGTGCCTGTGCCGCAGGTGGAGGATTAGCCAAGTGAGTCACGGTGGCGGGCCTCTCCTTTTTAATGCTATCAGTTAGTATTAGCAGATACTAATCTTGTTTATGTGATCCCTTTGACACTTAATCTTATCATTATGATCAATTATGAACTTAAATTGATCACTTGCACACAAACTTTTTGACAGCTTCCTGACTCTTGGTCATTTTTTGAATAGTAACCTAATCTAGTTCACATCAGTCTGGTTATTGTATGAGGCCAGACTGTTCATAAAAAAATACTCCCAGTCTTTAATCTGCACATGCTCAGAGCCCAGACTCTAACAGGGAAGTATTAACGCTATGTATGTAGTTTGACATCTGTTTCCATGTGTTTATGTATCTCCTCCAACTCTGAAAAACATGTCTGCTTGTGCAGTTGCATAATATGGCTTCCTCCACCTGCTCCCTGTTGTGGTGGGAGGTTTTTCCCAGATTGCACTGCATTTGGTACAAGAAGAGCAACTTCTAGTTTAGAACACATCTTCTCATTCTCAGTGGTCACTCCCCATGTCTCACTGTCACTTATGTTTCTCACCAGCCCCAGAATCTATGGCTAGCCTTCAAAACTCTTCTTTTGTTTCACTAACATTGTTCCATTTATTCACACCACTTAGAACAAACAGCATAAATCCTTTGAGCTGAAAATATCCTAAATTTGTTTCATTAAGCCTCCCAAAGGAAAAGTTGATACAGGTTTCTTGCCACAATTCCCTGACAGTCTCAGTGCTAGTTAGGGTAAGAGCTTGAGTTGGGAATGACTGTGCATGTGCACATGCGCCTGTGTGCATGTGTGTTCCTCATCATGCACCTGTGTGTGCATGTGTGTTCCTCAGCACACACCTGTGTGTGCACATGTGTCCCTCATTATACAGCCATGTGTGTATGTGTGTTCATCATGCATCTGTGTGTACGTGTGTGTTCCTCATCACACACCTGTGTGTTTGCATGTGTGTTCCTCGTCGTGCACCTGTGTATGTACATGTGTGTTCCTCATCGTGCACCTATGTGTGTACATGTGTGTTCTTCATTTATGCACTGCTTCCAGACACTCTGATCAGTTCTCAAGTAACGAACAGGTACTGAAGAAGTGTTCATAAGCAGCATTAAAATCTATGCTAGGATGAAATTTATATCCAAAAGAAACACACGGTCTGGGAGGTGGCAAGATGGCGGAATAGGCAGGGAGCACACTTAGTCCGGGGGGAGAGAAAATTTAATATAAGTGGAGATACTGCAGGGTCAAGGAAGAGTAGGTGATGAAACAGCAGAGGAAACTCTTCCGGAACTAGTGATTCACAGTGGACCTGCGTGGAGAGCGTGGGAGCCCAAGTTCGGGACACCAGCGGCAGACTCAACGCACCAGCGCTGGAACGCGAGGTGAGCCGAACCTCCATAGCCCGAGATACCAGCAGGCAAGCGGAAGGAGGAGGCTAGAGGGAACGAGGCTTGAAACTCCGTGGGGAAAAGTTCACCAGGCTAACTAGAAGAGAGAGAGGAAAAAAATAAAAAAAGTGACTGATACGGACACAAGTTTCTCTCTCTCCTCTCACCTCTCAAAGGCAAGCAAGACAGAGCAGGCGCCATTTTGGACATACGTCATAAGCAGGGCGACCTCAGGTCTGCACCAGCCCTGAGCCTAGCAGAAAAACCTGACTCTGTGGGGAGGGGTGAAATAACAGGAGATTAGCATCTAACTTGGCAACCCAGTGGGAGACTGCAGGAGAATTGGAGCCCACACTGAGGGCAGCAGAGATTCCCTGTGTGGTCCTTGGGAAAGAGCTTCCGATCTCTGGCTCCTGTGGGTATTTCATTTGCCTGCTAACTACCTCCAATTACGTTCAGCTGTGCGGAATTACTTCCCTTTTAAATCAAAAAAAGAAAGAGAGATTTACCATACCTAACCTGGGAGTGTCATCTTTGACACACCCTCAACCCTGAGGAACCAAACACAGCTCTCAGTCCACACTCATCTCAAGCCTCTCAGGCTCCACTGAAAGCAGACAGTCCACTTAATATAGAGCCATAGTGTAACAAGAAAAAACACCACAGTGAAGAAACCAAATATCTCCAACATGCCAAACAACAAACACAAAAACCAAGCTAACAAGAACAAGGAAGACACTATGACGCCCCCAAATGAAAAAGACACCCCAATTCAAGATTATGAAGATGATGAGATAGAAGAAATGCCAGAAGCGGATCTCAAAAAATTGATAAGAACATTAAGAAGTTCTCAAAAACAAATTCTTGAACTACAGAAATCCTTCATGGACAAGATAGAAAATCTCTCTCGTGAAAGTGAAATATTAAGGAGGAATCAAAATGAAATGAAACAACTAGTGGAACAAGAAACTCTGATAGTTACTAGAAATCATAATGAAATGAAGAGTTCAATAGATCAAATGACAAACACATTAGAGAGCCTTAAAAACAGAATGGGCGAAGCAGAAGAGAGAATATCAGACTTAGAAGACAGAGAACAGGAAAGGAAACAGGCAAACCAAAGAAAAGAAGAAGAAATTAGAAATCTAAAAAATATTGTCGGGAATCTACAGGATACTATTAAAAAACCTAACATTCGGGTTCTAGGAGTTCCTGAAGGCATGGAGAGGGAGAAAGGATTAGAAGGCATTTTCAGTGAGATACTAGCAGAAAATTTCCCAGGTTTGGAGAAGGACAGAGGCATCTTAGTACAGGAAGCTTATAGAACCCCTAATAAACATGACCAAAAGAGATCCTCACCACGACATGTTGTAATCAAACTCACCACAGTGAAACATAAAGAAAAGATTCTAAAATGTGCAAGAGAGAAACGTCAGATCACTCTTAGAGGATCTCCAATTAGACTCACAGCAGACTTCTCATCAGAAACCCTACAAGCTAGAAGAGAATGGCGAGACATAGCCCAGGTACTAAGAGAGAAAAACTGCCAGCCCAGAATACTATATCCTGCAAAGCTCTCATTTGTGAATGAAGGTGAAATTAAGACTTTTCATAGCAAACAGAAACTGAAAGAATTTGTTGCCACTCATCCTGCCCTGCAAAAGATGCTTAAAGATGTGTTACACACAGAAACACAGAAACATGGTCACCAATATGAAAGAAGGTAAAGGAAGGAAACCTCACAGCAAAAGATCACAGGAAGCTCAATTTCTCTTTGATTTAGAATTAAACTCTGATGCTCTGTTAAAGCAATGTGTTAAAGTAATCTATTATGTTCTCTTGATGTCTGTTAAATTCTAATTGTTCAAAAACAGCTGAATTTTTATTAAGAGCTATGGGTTATTTAAATATGTGCTTTTTTCAAAGATTTGAATAATCACCTTGTAACAATGATCAAATTTGGTCTATGTTATGTCATGATTTTAAGAAATCTTATTTCAACCAGATATTTTGGATTTTGAGCCTTCTTGGCATTCTTGACAGGCATTCAAAAAATCAAAGTTTCAAACAATCTGGTCTCTAAAATTTCCAGTAAATCCTGGACTTTGGTTTTTCCAGTTTGGGCCAAACTGAAAAAATCGAAGGACCTATGTCTCTCATCTTATAGAGACACCAACTAATCAGTCTATTTGGAGTATATTAGAAGGACTGTCAAGATGTGATGTGGTACCAGACTTTAAGTTTCTATAATGGAAAATGCTATTAATACAAATGTTTGAGAATTAAAAAGTCTAATGATCTTGTGTTACTAGACATGATAGTTATCTTAATGAGAAAGCCCCAGAGGCTTAAAGGGTTAAATACTTGTAAAATCCTACAGGTGCTTTCAAAAATACTGTGAAGTAAGCAAGTGCCTCTTGTTGGTTGATGAGTTTATAATTTGAAACATGGCGACTTAAAGTCTTTTGTCATCCACAGTTAGATATGATTTGCTGCTCATAAAACTAATGCGTTGTTGGTTCTGGGTTTAGCTGTCCTCCTATAGGTTCCTATGGACTTTTTCCAGCCACTTTTATTGTATTCAGTACTTTGGGATGGCTCTGTAAACAGATGAAGCCAATAATGTATTAACAGTACCAACTGAGAGAAAGTATGGTTAACTGAGGTTACTAAAAAGAAAAAGCAATTCAAATCAATTGGCAATCTACAAAAAGAGTTAAAGATTTTAAAAGCTATTATTAAAATTGCTATATTGGTCTATTATGCTATGTTATATGTGCGTACATATTGTATGTCCACATGGGGAAATTTTATTAAGAGTTTTATTTTAAATGGCTTATAGATAAGATTGTCCATAAATTTAAGCTGCTAAAATCAATCAAAGATACATTTTAATTTGTGGGACCTGAATCTGTGTATCATATGTTTTAGACTTGTTGGTAGAAAGAAACTAAAAACATTTTAGATGGTTGTGCTTAAGTTTACTGGCTAAACAAACTACACCATGTTAGATATTTCAGAGGTGTTTTCAAATACATGATTCTTAAAATTTATAGAAGGCATTGGACCTTCTGGTAAATGTTTTCTTAAGTTGTTATTTAATGGTTGAAACGGTTTGCTAAGTATTCATGTAATATTGCTATTGTCAGCAAGCGATCTAGGACTTGCTCCCTCATTTCTCTATTCTAAGCCCAACTTGTTCTTTCATTTCTCTATTCTCTTCAAGGTAGGAAACTAATTCTATTATGAAGGAATCTGTAGGATGCACAATTTAATCTTTAGACCTTATAAAAGAGATGGCTAACATTTTTCTGCAATAGCATAGCCAAAATAAGAACTCGAATAATAATCTCATAGCTAGATTCACTTCGCCATCAGCAAAGTACACAGTAAGTAGAAAAAACCTCCCTTTCAGACCAAAGGGAAAGAAAGTTTTCAAGTGAGAATATAATTTTCCTCATGGGCATTGTCTACCTTAGAAAAACTACTACAGAACATGCCTGTGACTATAGACTTGTAGTTCAGGCCACCGAAGATTAGAGATGGGAAACGGGCACTCCCTTGACTTGCATCCTCTGGTCTGCTTTAACACAAACCAGGAGGAAAAGAAAGCTCGGCATCAGAAGCAATGGGTGGCAGGCCTATTAATGGCTGATCTGTACAGTGATCTGCCCTCAAGGAGACCCAACAGGCCAGTCCACTGCAGTGGCTTTCAATGTGGTAAGCCTGGGCTTCAGCAGAAGTCAGCTTGTGAAGAGCCCTGGCAGCTCTGCCAAGAGTTGGATCACTGGAAATGGACCTGCCCTGGAGTCGAAGGATGCCCAGGTCAGAGCCACAGATCTTATTGGCTCGAAGCTGAAAAGCCCTTCACTCAGCCCAACTTCCAAAGTGACCACTGCAGCTGAGGGGATGGTCAAGTAGGGTCAGCAACATTGCAGGCAGAACTGTAAATTTCTTGTTAGAGACGCCCCCTGCCTTTACCTGGCCAGCTCTCCTCCCAGGCCAGCCAAGTAATGAAAGTCAACAGAGTGCCTTCCCCTAGGAGGTTCACACCTCCCTTAGGATATACCCCATGTGAAGAGATAGATAGGTCTGGGCCTCTTAACTTACAAGGCCTAAAGCCCACCAGATTATTATCAAGCCCCTTCTATCAGGTTCTATTTGCCTCTCAATCAGAAAACTTAATTGTAGCTTAGACAGCACCTTTCTTAGCTCCTCTAATAATGACTCTGTCCTTTGTTCTAGGCCCTGTCTAGTGCACTTGGGCCTCATTCCTTTGTAATCATAACCTCTACTCTACCACCAATGGCTCTACTCCCAACATGTGTGTACTGATGGTCCTCTTCCCCACTTAATGCTGTATAATTGTTCAAACCTGGTAAATGCCACTCTTAGGATCATTGGTTACTATCCTCACTCTGTCTTTTATGACCTTGTCTAAATATGATCAGAGTCGGCAAACTTGGAAGGCTTCCATAGCCTTGGCAACTCATGACGACAGCCTAGGATGGTTACTGGCGCCATAAACTAGAGTGTCAATTTGTTGGGTCAACAACAGGAGCCACTGTGCAGTTGCTCCTCATGTGGGATCTCTGTCCTTAATGTGCTGTATATTGTGATTTAATGCTATAACTAGTACTCAAACAGTATGTTTCACTTTGTGTTTCTATGTGGGTGCAAACTGTTGAAATCTTTATACTAAATTGATCTTCTGTATATAAAGAGAATTGAAAATGAATCTTGATGGGAATGGAAGTGGAGAGGAAGCGGGAGAGGGGAGGGTTGCGGGTGGGAGGGAAGTTATGGGGGGGAGGGGGGAAGCCATTGTAATCCATAAGCTGTACACTGGAAATTTATATTCATTAAATAAAAGTAAAAAAATAAATAAATAAAAGAAACACACGGTCTGATGAGGATTCTGAGAAGTGATGTTAAAGTGTGAACTGGCCCCATGGAGATTGCAATTGCTTTCTTTGGCTTCACGTCCTATAGTATCATTCAAAGACCAGTCAGGAAACAAAAATCACACAAACACTTAAAGTGAAAATAATTAATATAAGCAATTATTTAAGAGGATTAGCTACCAAGAAGAGAATAGAAGATAAATCTACAGGTTATCCTAGGTCAGAGAGAGAGAATACAAAGCTGGAATAAACTTGCAAGGGGGTCCCCCCCAACAAGACTAGGGTTCAGGCCTCAGTAGAGGGGCTCTGGTTTAAGCCCACTGGATACAGAGAAGTTGCAGTTGGTCCACAGTTTCTGAGACTAGACTAGTAGACAGGGAACCCTAGTTGGGTTCTAGTGAAATCCCTAGGAAGCTGTCAGTAGAGGCTATTCTTGAATTCACTAGGAAGCAGTGAGATGCACCCAAAGAACTCCCTGGGAAGCTGCCCACAGGAATGCTGCTGATTCCCTGAGAAGCCAACTTTCATTTCATCTCCATTGGGTGATCCCTAAGCAAGCACCATAGGATGGAGAGAAAGGACATATGGACCAGGATGAGAAGTCCTTTTCTCCTGCAGTGTTCTTCCACCTCAGTATTGAAAGGTGAATTTGGAGCTGAAAGAGAATAATTCAATAATGGGCAGTCTCATCAGTAGTAACACAACATGGGTTCTGGTCACATCAGTTATGTTAACATGCAGGGCCTCTCAGACAGGTGATCCCTTGTGTGATCCCTTGCTATTGCTTCACTTTTCTTAATTCAACCTAAGAGACATTTTGAGTTTGATAGGCACAAGTAGCCATTCTATTTCTTTAGCATGCAATAACTAAAAACAGAAATGCACTAAATACACTTGCCAAGATTCTTCAAGGGACAGACATGGAGGCCCAGTGGGCTAAGCCATCGCTTAGAATGCCCACATTCCATATTGGAGAGCATAGATCAAGTCCTGGCTACTCTGCTTCTAATCCAGCTCCCTACTAATGCTCTTGGGAAGCAGCTGATGATGACCCAGGTATTAGGGCCCCTACCGTTCGTGTGGGAGAATCAACTGGTATTTTGGGATCCTGGCTTTGGTTTGGCCCAACCTGGCTATTGCAGGCATTTGGGGTGTGGACCAGTGGATGAAAGAGCTCTCTCTCTCTTTTTTTCTCTCTCCCTTTCAAATAAAAATTCAATCAATCAATCAATACACACTTTAAAGGGTCTCTAAACAAGATGCCCTACTCTGAAACCAGTTTTCAAGATACAATACTGAATCAACAGATCCATTAAGGTATCTTCCTTTAATTAGGAAAAGTTTTATCAACTTTCACCCCTTTATAACTCTATTTCATTAAACAATAAAATATTATATTTTAGCTTATTAATTTTCTGGATTTCTTCATTTACTATTGATTACTCTGACATTTTTTTCTCTATTTACTTAAATTGATTTCTAAGAGTCAGAGGAATTTCTGCATTAATGGAAAAGGGTAAAAATATCATTCACCACATAAACACATACACACACACACACATACACAGAGTGAGTCCTGCCCCTTCAAGCCTAAAATTGTGTTTCTCTCTCTTTCCAAGTTCACATTACTCTCCTCTTAGTGTGTGACAATTGAAAAAATGGGATACATAATTAATTCTGAATCATTTAAAGATTCCAAAGGCAAAGATGGTTTTCAATTAGAGTGGACAGTCAAATAGGGTTAGGAAACAATGACAAGAATGGGCAAAATCCAAAATGCTGACAACACCAAACACTGGAGAGGATGTAGAGCAACAGGAGCTTTCATTTAGTGCTAGTGGGAATGCAAAATGGTACAGCCAGTTTGGAAGACAGTTATGCAGTTTATTACAATACTAGACACACTCTTACCATATGATCCAGCAATCACGCTCGCTGGTAACCGAAAACCTATGTCTATACAAAAAGTTACATACAGATTTTTTTTAAGATTTATTTATTTATTTGAAAGTCAGAGTTACACAGAGAGAGAAGGAGAAGCAGAGAGAGAGAGAGAGAGGTCTTCCATCCCCTGGTTCACTCCCCAAATGGCTGCAATGGCTGGAGCTGAACCCATCTGAAGCCAGGAGCCAGGAGCTTCTTCTGGGTCTCCCACATGGTTTCAAGGCCCCAAGAACTTGGGCCATCTTCTACTGCTTTCCCAGGCCACAGCAGAGAGCTGGATAGGAAGTGGAGCAGCTGGGATTTGAACCGCCGCCCATATGGGATGCCAGCACTGGAGGCAGCAACATTACCCACTACAGCACAGCACCTGCCCTGCATACAGATATTTATAGCAGTTTTATTCTTAACTGTCAAATGGTGGACACAATGAAGATGTTCTTCAGTAAGTGGATGGATAAACAAACTATGACATATCCTGACAATGGAATATTACTCAGTGCTAAAAAGAAATGAGCTATCATGCCACAGAAAGACATGGAAGAAGCTTAGATGAATATTACCAAGTGAAAGAAGAAAACCTGGAAAAGCTACAGACAAAATTATTTCAACCATATTACATTCTGGAAAAGTCAAAGCTCTGCAAACAGTAAAATGGCCCAGGTTTAGAAGGTAAGAAGAGACAGATTAGGTAGAGAAAAGAGAATTTTAGAATTTTAGCTTGGATGTTGAATATGCTGTAAGGGTCCATAGGTTGAGGGTTTTTCCCCAGTTTGGTGGTGTTGGAAGTGGTGGAATCTTCAAGAGATCCTTAAGTCACTTAGGGGTATGCCCTTGAAACGTAGTTCTTAAGGAATTCCTCCATAGTTCTTGTTAGCAGATGGTTCTAAATGCCTGAATTTGGCCCTACCCTCTCTGCTTCAGTTTGAGATTTAATGGTTGGCTCCAATGCAAACTTCAGTCACCCCATCCATCGTCTACCATGCAATTCTCACCAAGCCAAGTCAATGCAGGCACTATGCTTTTAAGCCCCCAAAACTGTGAGCTAAATAAATTTCTCTCTACTTCATAAGTAATTTATCTCAGGTATTTTATTGTAACAACACAAGTGGCCTAATACAGTGAATCTACTCTGTGTGATACTGTAATGGTGGAGACATGTAATTATACATTTGTATACCTACAGAGGTGCATGTAGTTGGCACAGCAGTTAAGACACCACTTTGGATGCTCATATCCCATATCAGACCACATGGGTTTGAATACCAGCTCTGCTTCTGATTCCAGCTTCCTGCCAATTTAAACCATGGGAGACGGCAGGTGATAGCTCAAGAACTTTGCTTCCTGACACACATGTGGGTGACCCAGGCTTTGGCCTGGCCCAGGGTGAATACTGCAGGCATTTGGGGAGTGAAGCATCAGATGGAAGAGCTCTCTGATAGTCTCTTTCTCTCTTTAAAGTAGATATAAACAAACATAAAAAACACACATGTGAAATGTACAATACCAAGAGGGAACCCTAATGTAAACCATGGACTCTGAATGATAATGCTGTGTCACTATAGGTTCATCAATGGTAACAAATCCACTCTGGTTAGGGATGTTGACAGGGGAGGAATGTATGCATGTTGGGGTGGAGTGGGGAAAGGAGGACATAGCAAAGTTCTATACCTTCTCCTCAGTTTTTCTATGAACCTAAACATGCTCTAAAACAAAAGTCTTTAGGGATAGGTATTTACACCAGTGGTCAAGATGCTTACATCCAATCTTGGAGTACCTGGGTTCAATTCTTAGCTTCATCTCCTGATCCCAGATTCCTTCTAATGCAGACCCTTGGATGCAGTAGTCATAGCTCAATGAATTGGGTTCCTACCCCACCCACATGAGACACCTGGTTGAGTTCCTGGATCCCAGTTTCAGCCTTGACTAACCCCAGCTGTTGTGGAAATTTAAGGAATGAACCAGCAGATGGGAATACTTCTCTCTCTCTCTCTCTCTCTCTCTCTCTCTCTCTCTCTCTCTTGTTCTCTCTCTCTGTTATTGTGAAACAGTTTTAAAGGTCTTTTAAAACACTATAAAATCCTAGACATAAATAATAAAAATAAGTACAAGACCACTATAAAAATATAACATTTCATTAAATAACATAAAATAGATTTGAATAAAAGAATCATCTGTGTTCCTCTTGGAACACTCAACTGTGTAAAAGAATGAAATGACCTTAAATTATTATATAAATTCCATGCAGTTTCAATAAAAATTCCAGTGGTTTTTGTTTATGTTGTTTGAAGCTTGGTGAACTGAGTCTAAAGTTCATCTGGAAACAAAATGTGCAAACGTCATTTCAAAATTTTGAAAAGCAAAACTTTGGTTCCCAAACCATACAGCAGTAATTAAAGCAGAATGGCACTCTCACAGAAATAAACAATTAGATCACGACACAAAAGAGAGTCCAGAAGCAGACTCATATCTAAATATAGTGCCATCTGTGACAATCTTCCTTCCCTGTCCCACTCTCCACCCCCATAGCATGGTAGGTTAAAATACACCACTTTGGTCCCGAATCCGCAATCAGGGTAGGGCTTGGCAGTGATGACTATAGTCTTTGTTCCATGTGACACATAGGGGGTGTAACAGGAGAAACTGGCCAGACATCTCTGTCCCCATGTAATCTAAAGACTTCTTTATATGGTCTCTAACACAATCACATAGCATTGCTGCAACCTCAGAATAGCAGAACATCTTACATAGCAATCAGAACTCCAAGACTGAGTTTTGCAGAGTCCTGGTCTGAAGCTGCACATCTTTTTTATGACCTATTCTTAGGCACTTTTGCCAACTTTTCTGGACCAAGGACATCACTATGTCAATGGAAATGAGTTAGGTCCCACCTCTCAATAGGAAGAGTAGCAAAGAATTTGTATGAGTTTATTACATGTAGTAACACAATAGAACAGCTGGCTACATATTTAGAGCATGGGGGAAGGAAGGCCAATCCCTATCTCACACCAAATATACATATAACATGGGTTATATGTATTTAAAAGTAAAAAAATATATGCCGGCGCCGTGGCTCAATAGGCTAATCCTCCGCCTGCAGCGCCGGCACCCAGGGTTCTAGTCCTGATCAGGGCGCCAGATTCTGTCCCGGTCGCTCCTCTTCCTCTCCAGCTCTCTGCTGTGGCCCGGGAGTTCAGTGGAGGATGGCCCAGGTCCTTGGGCCCTGCACCCACATGGGAGACCAGGAGAGGCACCTGGCTCCTGGCTTCAGATCAGCGTGGTGTGCTGACCGTAGCGCACTGGCTGCAGTGGCCATTGGGGGGTGAACCAATGGAAAAGGAAGACCTTTCTCTCTGTCTCTCACACAGTCCACTCTGCCTGTCAAAAATAAAATAAAATAAAATAAAAGTAAAAAAATAAAAGGCCTAATATAAAATGTTTAGAGGATTAGTACAGTAAAACAATGAAATAGCTCTTTTCCTTCATAATACCATCCTTCAAAATGGGTCTATGAAGTCACTTATCCTAATCTTATGTTCTATTTCAGACAGATCTTAGAGAGCTTTTTCAGTCATTTTCAGACACTAGGTCACAAGAACTCCTGGGGAATGAGTGAGTAAACTTTCAGGTATTTAACAGCCCTGCATTGTCTAAATCAAATCTTCCCAATCTACAGCTCTTCCCTTTCTCCAGGTTGGACCTGATCAGCAGGAGCGAAGGGACTATGGTCTCTCATTTTGTAATATCTCTGTCTTTCCCTCCCTCTCCTGCTACACTGCACACCACACTGCCACTGGTTACTCCAGGAAGAGGAAAGGGATGAGAAGCAAGGTGTTACTTGGCTGATACTGTCATAACCTGCTTCGATGTCCTCCATCATGGCAGTTGACTAAATGCAGAATATGTCTCTCCTGGGTGTCAGGACCTCCCCTGTGCTAGAAGAGAGAGATGAGCTGTCAGGTGTCAGAGTAGCTGATTCAAATGACAAGCCGAAGAGAGAGATTTAAGCCTTTACTCACTCACTGTGATGGTGTAAGCAAGAGACAAACAAAAGAAAATGCTGACTTTCTCCTGTTCTGTTTTTCCTCATTGGACCCCAGTGAGGGCCAGGTGCAACAGCACAGATACAGTAGTTTTATCACTTTTGAGAGAGCCCCCAGAAAGACTCCAGCCGTTTTATGGACCCTGGGATTGGTGGTGGGAACAGGAAGCACACAAGGGGAAGTACTGTGTACAGAGTCAGAGTGGCTAAAAGAGTCTTCAGGGTTTCCCAGTCTTTACCCAAAAAGGGGAAAAAGGTTTCCCCTTCACAGGTTTCTATGAAGGTGCCTGAAGAGAACATCAGCCCAAAGGCTCAAGTAAAGAACCCTAGGAACTAAAGCACTTGGACTAGTACAATGTGAAGGAGCATGTCTGGCCAAAGGTCAACACTCTTCTGCAAAGCGCTGACCATGCCCCAGGTCTGACCATGCCCAAGAGGCCTGCCAGGTAAAGCTCTGTAATTGTCAATGGTCAAACTGGAAACATTACACCTGGGTTTTCAATCAGGAGCCAGACTCCTCAGTGAGAAATTCTCACGGCACCACCAATCAGTTGTCCTATAACCTGGCAGTGGTGATGCCACACCCATTGATCTCACACAACTGCTATGCAGTGCCCCTTCTCTGACAGGTGTTTCCTCTTTTTTCCAATCAAGCAAGAAACCCTATACCATGCCCCCAGCTCTGTGTGGTCCCAGGAGAAGAAGTGTGATGCTTTGAGAAAATTTTTATTCATGGGAGTGCTAGAGCAATGCCCCAAGAAAAGACTGGATGTATCACTGTTGTTGGGAAGGCTACTGCTTACAAAGATGGAGCAAACAAAGAAGGACCCACTTCTCAAGCTTGGTCAGGCCGTGTCAGCCTGAAGGAAGGGTTCTGGCCAGAGTTTGGGGGCTCCTGGGGAAGGAATCTGCAAGGGGTCCTGAGAATGAGAAAGAGTTGAGAAATGCTTGCATTTCTAGGTCCTTAATGTATATGATATTGATTACACAGCATATGAAATTGGGCTAGAGAAGGCCCTTCCAAGTGAAATCCAGTTAAAGGTTGACAGATTTCATTACACATTTTAAAAATTTTATAACTGCAAAAAATAGCAAAAAGATGAAAGTAAATACTTGCAATGTATGTAATAAAGCATTGGTTTCCAAAGTAAATAGAAAGTGGCTACAAATCTGCTTTTTATACAGGTCGGGAACAGAAGTGTCACTGCAAGTGATCAGTGATTATGAACAGGTAATTCACAGGTTAAGAAATACAATTTCCAATGAACACATGAAAAGATTTTGAAAGTCACCAATAATAAGATTTGATTATTAGATTGACCAACTTTTAATGTTGTTAACATCTACTGTCACTCATATGAGACAGGAATCTCTGTTGGAGAACTGTAGTTCCCACCTGTCAACTACCCTGTGGTAGCAAACTACGCTGAACATGCCATCACACACAAGATGCAGCTCCACAACACATGGGAATAAAAGATCAGCTTTATTATTTTATGATTAAATGGAGAAGAGAGTCTATTTTGTAAGCCAGATGTCAAAAAACCTTAATTCCACAATACACATCATATTTATTCCCCCTCAATATACCCCTCTGACAGCCAGACTCTTACATCTCCCCCACCTCTTTCTTCCATTTCATTCTCTACAACATTTCCAGGCCAGGCTCCCCAAATATATTCTGTCATTCCTAGAGACTCAAAACAATTCAGTTAGCATATATTTATCAAAAGCAGATGCATTTGGAGGTACATTCTCCACCTTGAAGAGTCTTACAATTATTTTTTTCACTAAAGCAGTTGCCTCTTAGAGTTTTGGCAAAGGCTTGGAAAAAAGTCACCCCAAGATGTACAATGGATATGTAAATTAATAACAGTAGTTAAATTTAAACTCCACTTGTTTTTGACTCAGCTAGAGCACATCTAGGAATCTATGCTACAAAATATTAACCCAAGAATGTAAAGAGAATCATTGCTGATCTCTCTGCTTGAAACAGCCTTTCTGACAACTGTGTGCTTTCATTTTTTTAAAAAGATGTATTTATTTATTTATTTATTTGAAAGGCATAATTTACAGAAAGAGGGAGAGACAAAGAAATGAAGAAAGAGAGATCTTCCACCCACTTGTTCACTCCCCAAATGGCCACAACAACTGGAGCTGGGCCAGGCAGAAGCCAGAGGCCAGGAGTTTTTCTAGGTCTCCCAAATGGGTCTAGGTTGGACAAGCACTTCAGCCATTTTCCACTGCTTTCCCAGGTGCATTAGCAGGGAGCTGGATCAGAAGTGGAGCAGCTGGGTCTTGAACTGGCACCCACTGAGATGCTGGTGTCACAGGCCACGACTTAACCCACTGTGCCACAACACTGGCCCCAACTGCATGCTTTTATACCTCACTTCCAACAGTTTTCTGCTCACATCTCATCTTCTTAGGAAGGTTTGACATAATCACCTTTGAAAATATTGTGACATCATTTTTCCTCTTCTCTGCTTTATTTGCCTTTGTAGCCCTTATCCTCATCTCACATTCTGTATAATTTTATCATTTTTATGGCCTGCTTCACCACCCCCTGTATGTAACCTCCATCTGTGGTGGTGTTGTTGTTGTTGGTTGCTGTATTCCTAGTGACTAACCAAGTCCTGGCATAGTAGGTGTTCAGTTACATATATACTAAATAAATGAGTGAGTTTCAACATTTCTTATAATCATGCAACACATATGGAAACAACTTTAAATGTTAGTTGAATAAGTAATGATAGCTCAATTAGTTTTAAAAATGCTACTACTTAAAATAAGCTGAACAAGTCTATCTATGAATACAATGCACCCTCCATACACCTGTGGGTTCTGAATCCATAGATTCAACCAACATCAAATTGAAACTATTTGTGTGTAAATTAGTATAACAGTTATGGGAAATGGAAACCAGTTTCCTCAAAAACAAAAAGTAGAAGTACTATGTGATCCAGGAATCCCACTTCTGGGTATATATCCAAAGAAATTGAAATATGTAAGTCAAAGGGACATATGCTCATTGCAGTATAACCTAGAAGTAGAAACAATGAAAGTGTCTATCAACAGATTAATGGATAAAGAAAATATGGGATATATACACGATAGAATACCATGCAGGCCTAAAAGGGGTGTTGAGAGTTAGGTAGATCCTGCCGCTTTTGACAAGGAGGAATCTGGAGGACAGTGTAGTAAGTGGAACAGCCAAGCTCAGAAAGATAAATACTGCATATTCTCACTCATCTGTGAAATCTAAAAAAGTTGATTTCATAAAGCAGAGAATAGGACAGTGGTTACCAGAAGCTGGGAAGTGTAGGGAAGAGAGAGGAGTAAAGAAGGTTGGTTAACTCATGTGAAAACACAGTGAGATAGGAAGATTATGTCCTGGTGTTCTACAGCACAGTTCTTATAAATAATGTTAACAATTTATTATATATTTCAAAATAGCTAGAAGAGAGGATTTTGAGTGTTTCCAGCAAAAAAACAATAAATTTTCAATGTGATGAGTATGCTAATCACAATGATTTGATCTTTGCACATCATATACATGTGTCTAAATATCACACTTCACCCTCTGAATGTATACAATTATTATGTGTCAATTAAAAATATGAGGAAAAGCACTGGTGGGGGTATTTGGCTTAGTGGTTAAGATCCCAGTTGGGACACCTGCATCCCATATTGCAGTGCCTGTGTTCCAGCTTCCAGCTAATGTGAAGGCAGAAGTGATGGCTCAAATATTCTGGTCCTTGTCACCCATGAGGGAGACCTGGATTTATCTTATGACTCCCAGTTTTGGCCTGACCCAGCCCCAGCTGTTGGGAGTATTTGGAAAGTGAACTAGCAGATTGCAGCTCACTCTTACCCTTGCTCTCTCACTCACTGTGTTTTTATGCCTCTCAATCAAACAAGAAAGAAAGAATGTTTACAGGAGATAGATATGCATACAAAGCCAATCCAGCTTCCTAAAAAAAAATACAACTGCACTGAACATGTACACACTTCTCTTGTCATTATTCCATAAACACTACAATACAACAATTATATTTACATAGCATTTATATTACAATATGTATTATAAATAATCTAGAGATGATGTAAAATAAACAGGAGAATGTGCAGGAGTGACATGCAAACACAATGCCATTTTATGTAATGGACTCAAACATCTTCAGATTATGGTATCTAAGAAGAGTCCTGAAACGAATGCCTCATGGATAAACATACCCATGATATACCACCAAGTTAAAAAAAGTATTAAAGAAAATATGCAAACATCTACAAGAGTCCATTATCTATTAACAATGGTTATCTCTGGAGAGTGAAGTTAGGGACAGGAGAGAAGCAGGTAGAAGGTAAAAGAATGGCCCTAATTGTGCCTCTGCCTACTTTCTACTAGATGCTGGGTTTTGTTCGGGTCAAAAGGCACCAGGAACATTGTTCCATCTTTATTTGAATCCACTGCCATCCTTAGACTATGCAAACAGGATCCCCACCACCAGACCCTTGCATGGTGCCTGTCATTTAAATAGATCCTCTATGACCATCATCAGACTATGCCCCTTTCCACAGGGCAAGTAGTTGGTGGAGACCAGCAAATGTGGTAGCAGTTCTATCCCCTCTAGGCAAGTCTAGGTACTCAGAACCTCTGAATTCCCCAATCATTAATCCAAGGCTCTCTGTCAGGTCTTGCCTGGGCCTTTTTCCAGCACAGTTGTCCAGACCAGAACTGAGCCAACAGTGTCTGTTGTCCTAGGCCCGAGGGGCAGCCAGAGGCAGCTGCCTGGATTTAGTGGACAAAGCTTCAATGTGTATGCTGAGAATGCCACCACCCTCCTCTTGGGGCTGAGCAGACCCAAGGCTAGGAAGATAGTTGCGTGGGGTGGGAGGGAACCACAGGCTAGGGACTTCCATTTGTCCTTCTTTGCAGGTCTCACAAACTTAAGGGATGGGCCTGTCTGGTCCTAACCACATCAACCTTTTCTATCAAAACTCAGGTGTCGCCAAGGCTTGAAATTCTTTTGAACCTCACGTTGGCCTGGGTGTACTTCCCTTCCTTCAGACTGGGCTTTACAAAAACAGAAAGCAACTGCTTTATGAAGGCTACAGTTCACTGACCAGGACAAAAACAACAACTGTCATCTTGCTCCAGACAGCACCAGTGTCTAATGCCTCTAGTGGTCAGAAAGCCATTGATGGCAGAAGTCCAGCCAGCACCTGCAGGTCAGCTCATCCAGCCACGGCTGTCACGGACTGCCATCCTTCACCACCAACAGATATGTGAGTCCTGGTCATCTGTCTTGTCTTCTCTTCTCATTTCACTTTTCTCTCTCTTCCTCCAAAATCTACCTACAAGCCTGTTAGCCCTTCTCATGTTACTCCCTGAGATTCCCCATTCTCTGAAAACTACCCCTGATTTTCCATCTCTTACCACATACTCCCTCTACTTGCTTCTGTCTCCCAACCCAACAGGTCACTCATACAGCAAGACCACTGCCCATAGAATAGGGAGGGGGGAAGAAACACACTTCACTTTCTTCTCGCTGTGCATTGCCACCTTCAGATTATAAGCCTTCATCTTTATATGAAAACACACCCACTGAGGCTTATACCATCCTCTGTAAGTCCTACTCCTTTCCATGCCACGCTGTCATTGAGTTTCTTGTTTCTACTCATGTGTATTGCAGATTTGAGCATCTGGCTTATACTTACTTTCTTCCTTGATTCTCTGATTCTGTCATTATCTTGAGTTTTAAGCGAACCTACAAGATGACCTATAATTGGATGTCCATGAGGACACCCTATCTGACACTACAGCTCCTTGGTTCTCACTTTATTTCAACAATTTACTTCTATTCCAAATTCAGTTCTTCACAATTTTCTTAGAATATTCTACTCCTTAACCTAAGACTGTGATAGCCATTCTAAAATTGTATCTTCCCACCTTTTCTTATTTTTTATGCTCACTACCCCTATTCTTATACCTCCTCAATGTCTCTGAAGTTATGATCACACATTTTCCCCAGTCTGTCTGCCCTGTCTACTGACTGAACTAGTAATCCTCCAATGAGCATTGTAAAACAAAAATCTCATTGTGTCCCTCTCCTTCTTTAAATCTTCAAGGTCTCTTAATTTTTATAAGTTGTAAATTCCTTAAACAGTTTCTTTTAATACTACTTTGCCTTGGCTGACCACTCATTCCTCAGGCAAACACACACCCTGCATTCCAGCTTTGCTGACTCAGTTTTAGTTTCATTTATCCATCCATCTAGAATGTCATCCTCGCCTAACTCCACATGGCTAACTTGATCTTGTAAATAGTTTTTTAAAAGAAAGTTTTTACTTTGAGATAATTATACATGCATATGCAGTTATCAAAAATAAAATAGAGAGATTCACTGCATTATTTTGCCAGTTTCCCCCAATGTAATATCTTGCAAAACCATAGTCCATCAGAACCGAGATGTTGATACTGCTACAGCCAAGACACAGGGATTCTTTTACCACAAAGGTGCCTCATGGTCTCATGGTCTTGCTCACTTCCTTTCCACTTTCACCACCTTCTTAACCACAAGCAACCACTAACCTGGTCTTCCTTTCTATAATTTTGCCATTTCAAGAATATTATATAAATGATAATATACAGTTTGTAACCTTTTGAGGTTGGACTTTTTTCACTTAGCCTGATTTCCTGGGGAATAATCCTGGTTGTTATATGCACTAATATTCCCTCTTTGTTTTTGCTGAATCATATTCCATGGAATAGATATTTGATGATTTGTTTAACCTTTAACCAATTAAAGTAATCTAGCTCATCTAACAGATATGGACCAACAGTGTGGCACAGCTGGTTAAGCTGCCACTGGCAACACTGGCATCCCATATGAGCATTCATCTGAGTTCCAGCTCCACTTTTGATCCAGCTTCTTGCTAATGTGCCTAAAGCAACAGAAGATGTCCCAAGTACTTGGGCCCCTGCCACCCATGTGGGAGAGTCAAATGGAATTCCTGGCTCCTGGCTTTGGTCTGGCCCAGCCCCAACCCTAAGGCTATTTGGGGAATGAATCAGCAGATGGAAAGTTTTATAGGTTTTCATTTTACATTAAGCTACATTTTAAGTTATTTTTTGTATAAGATTTGAGTTATAGGTCAAGGTTAACTTTTTTCTTATGGATCTTCAACTGTTCCAGCATCATTTGTTGAAAAGATTCTCTTTCCTCTATTGAAATTATTTTTCACCTTTGTCAAAAATAAGTTGGGCATATCTGTGTGGATCTATTTCCAGCTTCTCAACTCTTTCCCATTGATTGATATATCTATCCTTCTACCAATATAATTCGTTCCACTTATTTCTTCCTTTTCAAAAAAATTTAGTTTTTCTAGTTCCTTTGCCTTGTCACATAAATTTTAGACTAATCATATCTACATATACAAAAACACCTTACTGGAATTTCTATAGGTAGTATATTAAACCTTCATATCAAATCAGGGAGAAGTTTTGAGACTTGTAATCCATGAAGACAGTATGTCACTCTATGTATTAAACATTCTCTGATTTCTTTCATTGGCTTTTGCAGGTTTAACACACAAGTCATTTGCAAATACAGATGTCCTCCCCAGCTGGGCAAGGTTGAAGTTCCCCTCACTGCTTCTCATGTGCCCTCCACTGACACTGCACAATGCTGATGAGTGGAAGGTTGTTATTGCCTGACAGGTGGGAAAACAACAAGCACCTGACTATCTGTTAGGCCTCCTCACACACCACCAGCCGAGTATGAAGGAAAAGAGGCACTGTGTCACCCAAAGTCCCAGCTCCCCACGTGACTTCTACCAACACTTTAGTTGACTGGGGTGTAGGATGCTGCTCATTATCATCAGATGGGGAAGAAAGTCCCATTTCCCTAGGCAACTTTCTCTGACACTACCAAGGGAAGGGGTGATGTGAAAGTTTGTGTCTCCCAAAATTCATATTGGTTTCTAATCACCAAGTGAACATATTAGAAGTTTAGGGGCCAGTCTCTATCCGCAAAAGTCATCATCTATGAGAAAGTGGGCTTTTACCAGGCACCAAACCCAATGGCATCTTGATTTGGACTTCCCAATCTCCAGAAGTGTGAGAGATAAATTTGTTGTTTGTCGTTTGTAAGCCCCTGTGTTTGCGATGAATTTCTCCAGCGCCAGAGTGGAGCATAAAGATAACCCAGGAAACCCACTGCCATGTTGTCCTTCTCTCCATTTGCAGAATCTTTCCACATTTGTTTTGTATATCATGTCCAGAGTTTTTCATTGTACTTAGCAAGAGGAATAGGGAAAAGTACATCAACTTTGTTGTCCTGGAAATGGTTCAATGTTTAAAGTAAGTATGTCTCCAGCCACAGAAAATAAGATATGATTTTTTTAAGGGTTCAATATAAATTCCTCCAGGAAGCCTTCACTACTCTCTCAACCCTGGGTTACAGTCTCTTCCTCAGTGTGTTGCCAGATCCACCTAAGACTTGTCTCATTATAGAATCATCACATTGTTTCATACATGCCTGTCCACTCATCTGACTGCACTATATTACCAGTTGGCAGGCAGTACAGAAAATAGCTCATTTAATATTGAATCCCCAGCATTCACAGTATTGTGTGACATACAATCGACATTCAAAAACTTGATTTTCAAAAGCTATCATTTTCCTAAATAAAATATTCAGGAGCTTGCTAGTAACTTTCACAATAAAGTTCACATTCAGTTTGTTACTAGAAACTGTGCCATCAGGCCTATTAACCTCTAGAAATGAGGCTTCCACCAGCTCCTCTACATAAATCCTTTCTTCAACCAAAATAGTCACCTTTTCTCCAGAAAAGCCTGCAAATCTACCTGCCAGATTAGAAGCCAGGGCAAGTAGAAATCTTATATCCATTGCCTTCGATCTTCCTGACACACTATTCTGTAGCATCTGTGCATTAAAGCCATCTTTGACACAGCCTGCTTTGTTTTATTTATGTCTAAGTGTAGCATTATCTGGAGGGTCTCTCCCCCAATAAATTCCATGAAAGTGTGATCTATGTCTTTTGTCCTTAACATATGGTGTTGTGTCTTGCAAATAACAGGATATCAGTAAATATTTGTTGCTGAAGAAAATAAAATATGAATTTGGAGTGTTTTAAGAGGACATAATATCAAGCCACAAATTTTAAAACTTAGTTTCTCCTTCCAGCTCAGATCCTTACTCAGTGTAATATAGTAGTGGCTAACTCAAATCATTTAATCTCCCTGTTCTTATTACCTTCAACAGTATAATGGCAATAAAACCAGATCACATATAGGTACCTTAAAATATATCTGTGATCAATGGCGATAATGAGCAAATGAAGTGTAATACAGTTGCTTCTGTCTATGCATTATCAAAGTCTGTTCAAATGGTCAGTGTCTTAGGTAACAGACTGATCAAGCAACTTGAAGAACTGAGAATTAGGTTGCTAGCTCTATGCTAATTCAGCTTTAGCAAGGTGGCTCAGCCAGTACTGGCATTCCATCCAATAGTTCTCAGCAAGTATAAACTTGCCTGTACAAACACAGTTTTGTGCACAGATTAATTAATCAATTATTATGAAGTATCTCAAGCACAAATATTTTGGTAGAGAATACAGCACAGAGTCTCTTATTTTAAGATTTTTATTTATTTATTTGACAGGTAGAGTTACAGAGAGAGAGAGAGAGAGAGACAGAGAGAAAGGTCTTCCTTCTGTTGGTTCACTCCCCAAATGGCCACTACAGTCGGAGCTACACCGATCCGAGGCCAGGAGCCAGGTGCTTCTTCCTGGTCTCCCATGCGGGTGCAGGGGCCCAAGCACTTGGGCCATCCTCCACTGCTTTCCCAGGCCATAGCAGAGAGCTGGACTGGAAGAAGAGCAACTGGGACTAGAACCCGGTGTCCATATGGGATGCTGGAGCCACAGGCGGAGGATTAACCTAGTGAGCCACAGCGCCGGCCCCAAGCATAGAGTCTCTTTGAAGAGTCATATTTTGGGGGAAAAAAACTGATTCAATAAATTTCCATAAAAGATTTCCTCCAAAAAGGCAGAGAATCAAGAACTAAAGGGAGGTGGAGTCTGCCTAGAGGTGATAGGGCAAGATGAGGGTCAGGGACGGGGCAGCAAATAGCTCAAGGAAACTATTTGCACTGCCTGGAAAGGCTCTGCAGCTCACTTGTGCAGAACAGTGAGTCCTAAGACTTCTGTAAGATCACAGAATGAACCACAAAGGACTTCCTTGAGACAAACATGTAAATAAAAGAAGAAAGTAGGGGCTGGCACTGTGGTATAGAAGTTAAAGCCACTGCCTGCAGTGCCGACATCCCATATGGGCACCAGTTCAAGTCCCTGCTGCTCCACTTCCAATCCAGCTCTCTGCTATGGCCTGGGAAAGCAATAGAAGATGGCTCAGCCTGCACTCATGTGGGAGACCTGGAGCTCCCGGCTCCTGGCTTCAGATTGGCATGGCTCTGGCCATTATGGCCAACTGGGGAGTGAACCAGTGGATGAAAGACCTCTCTCTCTGCCTCTCCTTCTCTCTGTGTGTAATTCTGAGTTTCGAATAAATAAATAAATCTTTTTTTTTTAAAAAAAAAAAGCAACATTAAAGGAGAAAGTCAAAAAACTCCAAAGTGAAGATTTAACATTAAGCCTATTCTCAAAGGAACCTAAAGGTGGAGCTTGAGATTCTCAAGAAATAGTCATAATTCAATAGAAAATAATTTTAGCAGTTTCTGTAGGAGGCAAGAGGGAAGAGAAGCAAGTGAATCAGACTAGCTTGGGTGTATAAAAGGACCAGTGGGAGTGGGTATGACCTGGGAAAAGTGGAGAGAAGTAGGAAGCAAGTGGAAAGTTACTTGGCTCTCTGTGTTTGACATAATTTTTAACCTTGACTTCAATGCCAATAAATGTCAATTAGGAATGCTATTATGTATAAAGTATCTGCACACACACACATACTCACTCACACTTCTGTGTGTGCACACACAGTGCTCACCTGCTGATAGTTCACTGTTGTGAGAACTGCAATCCAAGAAATGAGCATTTAAAAGTACATCACATTACTAATTCAACTCTCTCACGACACAGAAGTTTGAAGAGAAAAACCAAGGACAGCTGACATGCATTTACAAACAGAAGGCTTTGTAGCAATAGGAGGCGGCAGTTTGTTTTTGGAGGCAAACTTGCTACTGTAAGACGTTTTTGTTAAAACATGTATCTCAGATCATAAGTGACTTTTCCTTTGCCACCAAACAAAGCCTCACAAGATTCACCCTGTTGCTTTGTAGGATGTGGGAGAGCTTATCAATGGTTTGCCTTTAAGTTGGAAAATGTTTCTACCTCTTAAAAACTGTTTAATTTCCTCCCTCCTGACCTCCTAGTGAAGAGTCACTTTACTGTGGTTGGTTTCCCTCTTCCCAGGGTCTGTGACATAACTTTCAGAAGACTCAGAGCAAAGTGAACCTTACCAATGTCTCATTCTACCAGAGTAGCAATAAATGGGGCAGGGAGACCAAGCCCAGACCTGATGCTTCAATTCTGATCATCATATTCTTCCTTGTCTTCTTTGGTGTCAGTCCTGATCCCTGTCCAAAACTCAGAAAATTAAGCCATGACCCTGAGTATTACTCAGGACCTCCACCAGTCATCTCTCAAATGAATAGTCATCAAATTCTGTCCACTTTCCTTTCTAAGTGTCTTCTGACACCAAGTCTCAGTAACCTCAGTTTCACCACTGTCAATCTGTATCTCTGTTATTACAGTATCTAAATACCTTCCCCAGACTCCAGGTTTGCTGCTCTGAAGTTAGTCTCCACAATGCAGCTTGAGTAATCACGCCACACTGTCAATCATCCTCTCATAGCCCTTTAATAGCTTCTTGTTACCCCAGTAAAGATCCAAACTCCATCACAAGAATAAGGGGCACATCCCTATGTGACCCCGGCAACCACATCAACTGTCTTGCTCACTCCTTTACCCACACTCACCTCCAGACACATCGAAGTACTTTCATTTCCCAAGAAAACCATTGTCTTCCATACTGTGTGCATGCCTGGGATGGTACCCATTTCCTACTCATCTCTTTCATGTTCCTGTTGAGACTGCAGCTCCTCAAGGAATCCTTTCCTGGCTCCTTAAAATGAGTTACCATTCTATTGCTCCCAGGAAACTCACATGGTGCTTTACCCTGTGATGGAAGTTGTTGTGCTGGAATGTATTTGGTTACTTCCTTCTGTCCACTCTTGGCCTGTAAGCCCCAAGAGGTCAAGGCAGGAGTAGGTCTCATCACCTCAGCATTTCTGTCAATTACTCACACACATCTGAACCCATCCTGAGATGGAGCCCTACATAACTGTTGGTTGAATGAACTAATAAACACCCAGGCCCTAGGAATGAGGCCATGTCCGCACTGTCCCACTTTCCCTTGCACCCTTCAGAGACTGTATTCTTGCCCCTAATTTGTAGCACCAGGGCTGAACTTTGCCTAGAATCCACCCCCTTGTCTTCTCACTGTCCTTAGTATGTCTGAACTCCTGATATGACTCAGAGATCCTATTCCATCTGGCTCCTGTTTCATTACTGTTTGGGGTAGACAGCCACCAAGGTGGCCTGCAACGACCCCAGTCTCCTCATATTTGTGCCCTTGTCTCATTCCCTCTTGTAGCATATAATCACATCAGTATCATCAGTATTAGTTTTTGAGCCACAGAATACAGAAGAAATGATGGAATCACTTTTGAGACTAGACTGTAAGAGCTATTTCCCTCTCTCTCTCTACCTTCCCTCCCTCTCCACACCCCCATTGTTTATTGTGGATAACATTAGCAGCAATGTCCAGAGTAAACCTATAGAGAGAATTATGGTGAGGAAACCAGCTCTCTAGAGCCAGTGAAGAACTGAAGCCACCAGCCAACCATTATGTGCAAGAATCTTCTTGGAAGCAGGCGCTCCAATCCCAAGCAATTCCTCAGATGACTACAACGCCATGAGAGATCCTGAGTAAAATCACCATCCAAGCCATTCCTCAATACCAGATTTTTTGAACATGCATGTAGTTGACTTGAGAGATGATTCTAGGGACAGGAGTAGAGGAAAGGAAAGGGGTGGGGACAGGGAAGAAGAAAAGCCATCATAAGAGTGCCATGAAGGTTGCACTGTAGGTTACAGGGTCTGATTCTTCCAGAGCTCCTGAGAGGGTATAGAATACCTTTATTAGCCTCCCAAAGGATGGAAGTAGGTACATTTAAACCTTTGGTTCCCTCTCCCACTGATTGATGGGGATGTCAACCTCTTCAAACTGTATGTTTTAGGACTCAGCCCAGACAACTCAATCAGCATGAAGTAAATTGAAGGTGTCCTACCAGAATCTACTGCAGCCCTGATGAGAAACAGAGAGGAGGCCAAAAGAATATGAATCAGACAACAGATATCCTGGCTACAGCACACTACTTCTCTTTCTCCTCCCCAGCCATAATGTCTATCTTCTCCAACATTCAGTTTTATTAATGCTGTCACTAGCCAACGAGTTTCCCAAGGAGAGAATATTGGAGTCACACTCAAATCTCCTCTCTCATCCTTCTCAACCCATTAGTCACAAAGCCTTCACAATTCTACCTTTAAACACTTCTCAGCGGGAACACTTCCTCTGCATTTCCCTCCCTCTTCCTTAATGGAAGTCCTAGTCCAATTGCAAGCTCTTCACACCCATGTCTCTTTTTTTTGTATTTAATGAATATAAATTTCCAAAGTACAGCTTATGAATTACAAAGGCTTCCCCCCCACAACTTCCCCCCAACCCGCAACCCTCCCCTTTTCCATTCGCTCTCCCCTTCCATTTCCATCAAGATTCATTTTCAATTCTCTTTATATACAGAAAATCAGTTTAATATATATAAAGATTTCAACAGTTTGCCCTCACATAGCAACACAAAGTGAAAAAATACTGTTGGAGTACTAGTTATAGCATTAAATAACAGTGTACATCACATTAATGACAGAGATCCTGCATGATATTTTTTAAGAAAAATTGATTACTTTTCTATGTAATTTCCAATTTAACACCAAGGGGTTTTTTTTTTTCATTTTCAATTATCTTTATATACAGAAGATCGCGTCAGTATATACTAAGTAAAGATTTCATCAGTTTGCACCCACAGATAACCACAAAGTGTAAAAATACTGTTTCAGTACTAGCTATATCATTACTTCACCTTGGACAACCTATTAAGGACAGATCCCACATGGGACGTAAGTACACAGTGACTCCTGATATTGATTTAACAATTTTACACTCTTGTTTATGGCGTCAGTAATCTCCCTGGGCTCTAGCCATGAGTTGCCGAGGCTATGGAAGCCTTTAGGGTTCGCCGACTTCGATCCTATTCCGACAGGGCCATAGTCAAAGTGGAAGTTCTCTCCTCCCTTCAGAGAAAGGTACCTCCTACCTTGATGGCCCCGTTCTTTCCACAGCACACCCATGTCTTAGTAGAGGATTCCATGGAGTGTCTCCACTAAATAGCATTAGATGATTTTTACAGAAATTCTCTGACTCATCTTTCCGAACTCTAGTCTCCTCTATATACCATGGACTCTCTCTTATCGTGTAACTATTCCGTTTTAGGTCTTCTACTGTCTCCCAGCTACCACCACCACCATTCCTGCAAAATCAGGTCAGAATTCCCTATCCATCCTAAAATATCCTCCTCTTTCTTTCCACACTTCCTCACATCCAGAGCATTTCTCTCTCTCTCTCTCTCTCTCTCTCTCTGTCACACACACACACACACACCCTACCTACACTCCAGCCACACCCAAGCCACCCAACTTCACTATTCTCCAAACTAGCCATGTTTTTCCATGACACCATGCTGTTGTTCTGGCTATCTCTCAGTCTAGAAGTCATTTCTGTAGTCACCACCCTCTCATACCTACACATTTGGTAAATCTCAATCCAACTTAAATGACACCTTCTCTGACTCCTCCAGGATGATTCAGGGCTGCTATCCCTGCTAGAGTACTTATGTTGTAATTAAGTGCTTGCATGACTATCTCCCTCTTTGGAAGTTCTTCTAGGTCAGGTTCTTCAGGTCTTTGTGCAAGGATACTTCAAACTTTTGTGGAATCATGGAATTAAAACTATAAGTTTATTTTCATGCAAAAAATTTGAAAGCCATACATACACATAAAAGGGGTTTTCAAAAAATTTGTGGAATGCAATTATAAAATAACTATGCATCAATTTCAAAAAAATTTGCATCAGAAAAAAAATTCTACGTTTCCCCAAAACTTTTTGAGTACCCAGAGCAATGGTTGGCACAAAACAAACATAGCACAAAAGTGACATGATTGTTAGAAGAATTCAAGAATGAGCAACTCTGGATAAAAATCAACTGAGGTGCACACATCCTTATATAACACTCATTTTGAAGAAACTTAAAAGGGAGAGTTCAGAAGGTAAACAGTGCCCCACAAAGGTTCTAAAGGTGAATAAGTCTGAAAAGCAGCTAAGTTATTGATGTTTCTTGCAGAAATACCAAAGAGGTGTTAATGTGGTGTTAAACACATGAACAACAAGTAAAAGTACAGAATAAACTGGAATAGGCAAGGCTAATGCTATGAAAATTACAGGCTATATTTAGGAGGAAGTACAAAACAACAAAATACTTAGATTCAGCTCTGTCTCAGTTTAGTCCTCCTGATAATGTACACACTTTACACTTATTTAAAATATTGCTCAATAGAATACTTTACAATTTTTATCTGTAATGTAAAATTTGCTAATTTCTGTTTTTGTCCAAATTCACAAGCATAAGTCTCTATAAAAAGGATCTGTGCAAGGGCTGGCAGAGAGATGTCCCCAATGTAGGAAGAACAAAGACCCAGACACTAGGAAGAGCAGCCAAGACAATGCTGGTCATGCACAAACTTCCCAATGGTACACAAAAGGAAGAAATGCAGACCAGCATGTAGAGGCTCCTAGGAAGACTGTAGAATTGGAGGTGGCCTACTGGAATGAGAAAGTAGAACACCATGACAACACAACATCCCACCTTCACAGAGAGGTAAAAATACTTTATTTACCACTGTTAATGACAATAATGATCAAAAGTACACAAAGTCTAGCATTCTAGCAGAGCAGGTTAAGCTGCCACCTACAATACTAGTATCCCATGTGAGCACTAGTTCAAGTCCCAGTTGCTCCACTTCCAGTCCAGCTCCCTGTTAAAATGCCTGGGAAAGCAGAAGATGGCCCAAAGTGCTTGGGCCCCTGCCACCCAAGTCTGCTACCATGGGAGACTCAGATGGAGTTTTTAGCTCCTGGCTGTGGCTCAGCCCATCTCTGGACATTGCAGCCATCCTCTCTCTCTCTCTCTCTCTCTCTCTCTCTCTGTGTGTGTGTGTGTGTGTATGTGTCTCACTTTGCCTTTCAAATAAGTAATTTTTTAAAAAGTAAATGAAACCAGTTATGTAAAGATAAACAACCCTCACAGTTCTATTTTTTCTGCAACTGCACAATCACACATTTTCTTATATGAATATAAAAATACAAACAAAAAAGTGAAGAGACTACTCATGGAAAGAGTTAACCTTTCAGTGCCTAGGTAATCACTGTTTGCTTCTTAGAGAAATTGTTCTGCGATGGACATCACCTAAAAACTCACCCCACCCATTTTACCTCAGTACCCTGTGAATGGAATGTATCAGTGCTATGAATATAAGGAGAAACACTGTTGATTCCACCCTTAGCAAGCAGCATTTCATTTTTTGATGAAGCCACTGGTGTGAGACAGGAAATGTGGGAATTTCAACAATGTGGACACATCCATCGGACATGGTATTAGACACTCGTTTCTCAACCTTTACAAATTGCTTTGTTCCTCTAACTAGGAAACTTCCAAGTCATCTGAGGTAAGTCTGGTTAGTTGTCTGGCTGTGTGTTCCAAGCAGCACGACTTTTTATATACTGCACATTGAGTCATCTTTACAGTGTTTGAACTGAAATTCAGCTCCCAGAGAAGGAGGGAGCCGAGCATGCCACACACGTTTCTCTGCTTCGGGATAAGATCCAGCTCGCTGTGCACACATCAGTCAGAGTTAAACGTAACAAAACAGAACTGTATAACAAAGACAAAGAGTCACAGCCTCAGGTGTCCTCATCTTTGTGGGGGCAGGGAGGAAAAAAATGGAGGGTTTAACTGAACAATAAGGGATTTTAGTAGCTGTAAGTTAAAAATTCTGAGTGCCAGTGTTGTTAAATATAGAAATGGATGATTAACAAAGATGGAGTCATCTTAGGTAACTTCCAAAAATAGCAGTGGTATTCATTAGGTTGGGATTGTTTGATTATTATCTGGCTAAAGAAATATAAGAGAAAGCTAGTGTCAAGTTTAAGTTTACGTCTGCAGTCACCTAGGCAAATTACAACTATGCCATAAGCTATACCAGGGCGCAGCCTCAACTGTGTGTATGTCTTCTCAGACCCATAGATCCTCATAAATAGTAGCTCTCGTAGTATTAATTATCATTCCTCTTTTATTTCAATTACTTAGTGTCTTTTCTTGCAGTAAGGTTTACAAAGCTGCATTGTCCTGTGTGAGTCAAGTGGACAGAGTAGAAGTCTGTTTCTTACTTCTGCCATCTTTCCTTTCCAAATCTAGAAGTTACATCTGCAGTTATAGACTATTCCATAGTCACCAAACATATACCTGAATTTCTATGGTATTTTGTACTTCTATGCTCATCATACTGATAAATAAACGGTATTTTCTTTCTCTGACAAGTGAAATCAGGGGCACCCAGCCAAGACCTGGACTTCAGTATTAGTGTCCGAATGCACTACAGTGAATTGCCACAAGCTTGGCTCAGTTTATGTGGGCTGGGAATCGGACACAATTCAGCTGAGTCCTCTGCTGGGGTCACACAAGGCTACAATGAAGGGGTCAGCTGGGCTGCATTCTCATCAAAGGCTCAAGTGGGGAAGAACCCACTCCCAAGTGCATTGCAGGTGTTGACAGAACACTACACCTTGCAGGGTACTTCTGCTGGCTGTTGGCCAGAGGCTGTCTGCAGTTGCACACCACATAGGTTTCTCCAGCAAAGCTGCACACGTCAGCAAACCTGTGAGGAACATCTCTAGTCAGCTAAAATGCAAACTTACACGGTGAAACATAATCACCCAAGTGATAGCCATCACTCTTTTCATATTCTGTTGGCTAAGAGCAAGTCATAGTCTCCACTCAACTCAAGGGAAGGAGGTTACCCAAAGATGTGAACATCAGGAGGCAGGGATGATGGGAGTCCCTTTAGGATCTGCGTGCTGTGAATTCTGTAATGGTATTTTCTCTATAAGGGTGCTGTGCCCACTGAAAAGTCACCCAGGCTGCAGGTCCTAGCATTCTCTAGGAATCACAATCCCACTCTTCTGCAAGCAAATGGAGCTACCCTATGAAGCAGGAAGCCCACACTTAGATACATTCCCAACAAAAATTAAAACACACGTCCACACATAACCATGCAAACGAGTTTTCATAGCAGCATGCTTTGTAACAGCCAAAAAAGTAGAAACAACTCAAATATTCATCACCTGACACAGCCATGCAATAGGACATTACTTAAAAACGAGAAGCAACAAAACACCGAGACACGCAATAACATGGATGAACCTGAAAAACATGCCAAGAGAAAGAAGCCCCTCACAAAAGACCACATATTGTATTATTTCATTTATGTGAAATATATATATTCCATTTATATGAATGTCCAGAAGAGTCAAATATGGGGTAAAAATATAGAACGGTGGTTGCCAACAGCTGGGGCAAAAGGAGAAAGGAGATAGAACTGCTAATGAGTGGCAGTTTACTTATGGGTTAATGAAATACTACAGTGCATAAATTACATCTCATTAAAGCTTTTTTTTTTTTTAAAAAAAGGCTCACAACTTGTGTCATGAAAATACTCCATTTAATACATACTGCTTAGACACTAAAATATTGCAATATCAGCATTTCTCTGGCATTTAAATGATTTGTAAAAATATTCAAAATAGGGACCATCTCAGAAAAATCCATGCTGCAATAAGATCTTTCCATGGCATAGATATACACACACACAAAAATGGAAATAAGGTGCATAGATGGTAAGTTATTTTCCCAACAACCAAGCAAAAATAGTTTAGTTTCTATAGAATTTGTGCCAAAAATGCACATTTTTTGATAAACAGTTCTTTTTCTTTCATTAACTCAAGCATTATAAACTAGTACAGTTTAAGAATAAATAGTAATTTCCCAAATTACTCTGTATTATATATATATATGTGTGTGTATATATATATGTATATATAATATATATATGTGTGTGTATATATATGTATATATATATTATATATATGTGTGTGTGTGTATATATATATATATATATATATATAGCCTGTATAGGCATCAGTTCCAGATACCTTTAAGTGAAAGTAGACCCACTTTTCAAGTGATTGTTTCAACAGGGGTCCAGGGAACTGAGAATGGATGTAGCCAAGCTCACCTGTTCATACCAGTTTACAGAGAAGTTTAAACTGGCATAGTTTAAAAATGTACTTCACAGAGTTATTCACTTGGCCGTTCACAAAATCCCTCTCCATGCAACAAACCTGGAGCTTCCATCTGCCCTACTGCCCAGACCCCCAGGAAAGAAGGCCTGATCCTGAGAAACAGAGACTTTGCCTACTGAGTCTCCCAACTGTGGCAAATAGAGTTTCACAAAGTGGTGTTTCCAGGAAGTTCTGTGGTGTTTGAGTAGATACCTGCTGGCCTCCTTCCCTTCTCACCTTCTGGAAGCAGGAGAAAAAAGAAAAGGAAGGTCTACTCTATCGCTTGAAGCAATCTAGGATGTCACAGATGATACAGCTCTTCATTCAGACCTGTTACCTAATATCGAGGTAACTTTCTAAGGGTTCTTCAAAGAAAAAAATACACCTTTTTCTTAGCTGCCAGAAACCCTTTAGAAAATATCACTGTCTTAGGAACATTCATTCCCAGAGGTCCAGGGAACAGGTGCAGTTGAAGTCAAGGCCCCATCGCTTGGTGACTCTAAGAGTCACCTAAACAAGGGGCTTTGTCCATGTTCTTAGCCCTTCAGAGAGAAATAAAAGAATGTGTCCTTCTGTCCCCTGTCTCCAGCAAGGATTGCAATTTTGTCACCTCCAACAGGTATCAACACAGTTTCTAAGAAATCTTTAGTTAAGAGGCCGGCGTTGTGGTGCAGAGTTAAGCTGCCACAAGCTGCACCAGCATCCATATGAGTGCCGTTTGGAATCCTGGCTGCTCTGCTTCCAATCCAGCTCCCTGCTAATGCACCTGGGAAAGTAGCAGATGATGGTCCAGGTACTTGTGCCCTGTACCCATGCAAGAGACTCAGATGGAGTTCCTAACTCCTGGCTTCCGCCTGGCCCAGTCCCAGCTATTGCAGTCATTTAGGGAATGAAGCAGGAGATGGAAGATCTCCATCTCTCCTTCTCTGTAACTCTGCCTTTAAAATAGATATTTTTTTAATACAAAGAAATTTTAGTCAAGGATGTTTCTTTAGCCACATCCCCAGGAGGCCACCCATATGTTTTCCATTCAGCATTGGACCCATCCAGTTTGTCTCTTGAATGCATCAAGTTTATCTGGTGCCATATTCTGAATGCATGAAAAGTCTCCAGAAAGGTGGAAAATGCATCTTGTGTTTTGCCTAAGTTTAAGACATCTCTTAGGACACCCATATCAGGGTACCTGGGTTTGCGTCCTGGCTCTGCTTCCAACTCCATCTTCCTGCTAATGTGCACTCTGGGAGGCAGCAGGAGATGGCTCAACTAGTTGGATTCTTGCCATCCATGTAGGAGACTCAGACTGAGTTCCAGCCTTCATTCTCTGTCTCAGCCTGACCCAGTCTCAGCTGCTGTGGGCATTAGGGGAGTAAACTAGCAGATGGAAGAACTCTCTCTCTCTCTCTCTCTCTCCTCTCTCTCTCTCTCTCTCTCTCTCTCTGCATTTGAAATGAATTAAATAAATACATAGTTTTTAAAAAGATTTATTTATTTATTTATTTGACATGCAGAGTTACAGACACAGAGAGGGAGAGAAAAAGAGAAAGGTCTTCCATCTGCTGGTTCACTCCCCAGATGGCTGCAATGCCAGAGCTGGGCCGATCTGAAGCCAGGAGCCAGAAGCCTTTTCTGGGTCTCCCACAGGGTGCAGGGGCCCAAGCACAGGGCATCTTCTACTGCTTTCCCAGGCCATAGCAGAGAGCTGGATCAGAAGTGGAGCAGCCAGGATTCAAACTGGTACCCATAGAGGATGCTGTCACTGCAGGCAGTGGCTTTATCTACTATGCCACAGCACCGGCCCTAATATATAATTTTTAAAGGCAGAAAGTGAAAGAGTATCCTCTTCATATTCCACTAACCATGCACTTGGAATTTTAACAACTTCAAGTACTACTACATTTTTTAAAATGTCTAAGGATAGAATCCAAATTTTCTGGACTATTGATATTAGAGGGTCCTCTTCATAGTGAAATATCATAATTTTATGGTTTAGCCTGGAAAAAAATAGGCATTTTCCTGGTGTGACTGTCTCCTCTTTAAAAAATGCCTGCTGCTTTTGCTTTTGCCAAAGGAGGAGGAGCTGGTGGGAAGAGCAGGTAGGAGGCTGAGACCCAAAGAGGGTTTCTCCGTAAGGCTGTAAGTTACAGTGCCAATGCATGGCCCATAAGCTCTCTCCTCAGGGATCAGTGCACCCCTTCCAGCTCTACATTCCCCCACAGGCCCACTTCCCAGCGGCCACCAGCTTCAGGGGTGGCTGTGTGGAACAGCCTCAGACAATCTCAAGTCTGACACGCTGTCTCTGGTTTCATGGTGCTGTTCCTTGTGGGCCTGTTGCTTAAAAAAATGTTTGTTCTCCCACTTACTTTGTCAACACTTGCTCCAGCAACCAAAACAAACACTCAGTGACTCAGCAACACACCAATCCTAAAGAGAGAATGAAAATCTCAATGCACACATGTGGCACAGGAACACAAGAACTCAGCTTCTGGAAGGGAAGCAAAGGGGAATCCTCTCAGTCCCTGTTTTCTTACCCTTATCCCCCAGGCTCATGTTCCTTCCCATTCTGTGCCCATCCCACACCAAAATACCCTGAGGGTTTCTGAAACCTGGGGCCCCTGCCAGGACGGCAAGCCCTCTGCCAGCCCTTCCCCCACATTCCTGGGCAGCTGGGCTCAAGGTCAGCCACACTAGAGCCTGTGTCATGTTCCTGGGCCAGAACATTGCAGTGTGGCTCCAGAAACTTACTTCCTTCCTCTAGGATTTGACTTTTCTCTCAATGGCTCCACCAGCTGAGCTTCAGAAACTCAGTTGGCAATAACCTGTTTAAGAAGGAGCATGCAGAGCTGGGAGAAAGGCGCTCATCAGGAGGGAGCTGGCCTACATTCTGGGTAGTCTCTTCCACTAACAACTGTGTCCATCTCCATTCCATTAGGGGAAGGCTGAGAACATGATTCAAAACAGGAGGATTGTGTTACTAGAGATGCCAAATCCTGACCTTCCTAAAAGCAAAGCCAGGGCTCCGTGACATTCTGAGGTCTCTTTCAGGCCCAGTATTAACGATTGAATGATGCTCTATTGCCAACTGGTGACATACACAGGGACCGCTAGCTGGGAGAATGCATGCTGTGTCCAGAGGGCAACTATTGTGCTCCACCTGAATTTTGGCATTTAAGAATGTAGCCTTGGTTTTGCCAGAAATTTTGTATTACAACAGAAGGCAGAAACAGGATGTGCTTCATTATTTCTATTTTTCATTGATACATAATAATTGCACATATTTAGAAATAGAATGTTTTTGTATGCAGGTAGAATCTGATTTTAAAATCTGAACCCCCCAAAACTTTACAATTTGGTGAAAGCCAAACAAATATACCTTGTGGCCCTTTCTACCCACAGAAGTTTGTAACTTTCTGTTTCAGAAGCAACTTTCAACTAGAGAGGACTCACTTGAGGGTGACATTGTGGTCAGTTTCAGATCAAAATCTCCATTAGAGGTTTTTCCATCTAACCAAGCTCCCACTTTCAATATACCTCTAGACACACATTCTTGCTTCAATTTTGTCCTTGAAAATTCTTCCATGATATCGTGTAACACACGCCAATGTTGTGGAAACAGAAGAAGTTGCACAGTTACTGGAAAGGAAGTGCTGATGTTGGTTTGGATCTTCCACTTTTGCAAAGTATTCTCATGCACATTTCACATCCTTGTTTCTTAAAGAAAATAAAGAAACAGGGAGAAGAAAGAGGAAAAAAGAGATAAGGAAAAAGAAAGAAATAGAAAAAGAAAAAAAAAATTTGTCGAAATTATGGTTCACAATATTCAAGATACTTGTCCAAGATCAGTTAGCTGGAACATGACAAAAAATGGAATGCAATCCAAGATCGTCCAACAAAAGACTTTGGAGAGGACCCTGAGTACCTACCCACAGAACTCTAGCATGATAGCCCTTGCCCATGTTCCCTTCTACCAGGCCTTGGCCTGGCCTTAATGTACTGGTGTTCTTCCTAACCCTGACAAGAGTTTTCACTACAATGTCAATGGAAACTCAAGTTTCCAGTACTAAAGTGCTGCACCCATTGACCCTTTTGTAAGTTGGCCTGATAGGTTAGGATAAACATGATGGCTATGGAGCATGAAGATACTTGAGTTCTACACAAACCACTGTGTTGTTGACCACAGGACTCTGTCATTCTCACTCTGAAGTCAGATGACTGAATTAGAAAAAGGTACCTGATATAAAACATGCATCTATAACTTTCAGTGACCAATAACCTAGTCTGGCATGGGACTTCAATGAAGGCCCCTGATGCTGAGAAGATTCTAGAAGATTCACACACACACACACACACAATTTCTCAGGAAGCTTCAGAGAAATTCAGTAGATAGCAGATAGCTCAGGGACCTTGAGGCAGTAGAAGTCATGCTAAGTAAACAGGACCCAAGGAGTAAGTAGCATAAAAAGAAAGGACATGGTAGAGTCATAGGATTAGAACATACTTGAATCACCACAAACATCAAGCACTATGCTAAGAGCACTGGTTGCCCATTTCAAAGGAAAAGAAATACAGAAAGTATTGCTGAGTCATTCCAGCTACTGCTGAATTATTAAAACTACTTCTGCTGTTTCATCTTGAAGAATACTCCCAATCTTTGTTTGACCTGGACACGTGGGGAGCTAAGCATTCCCCTTCCCCCTATTTTCCATAAAACAAGCTCTCAATAATTGAAGAAACTTGAGTTAATCTTTACTTCTTCCCAACTGAAAAAGCCTAGCAAACATCAATGAAGGTTTGTAAGACTAAGAGAGGTGATAACATATCAGACCAGGATCATCAGCTCTGCATGGGAGAGACTAGATTTATTTCCTTAATGTCTGAGAGTGAATCTGGGTAAGGAGGAAATTCTGAGGAAGAAATTGCTGACTCATGGGTTGGTTGTAGTTTCTGGCCATGACCCCCTGCCAAACGGGAATATCTGTCAGTCCATGGGAGCTGAGCAAGGCTCACAGCGAGAGCCAAGATCTGTGCCCAAGATTACAGTAGATGGGCAATGGTATCAGTGATTGTTACACAGGACAACACAGATGTTGAAGACAGAAGGTGACAAAGGTTAGGCGTAAGGCTTGAAAGGGTTCAGTAGCCATCCTCTATTCCCTTGTAGACTAACAGAAGCCTGATTTCATCTGGGGCTACCATGTGCCAGGATTTGCCTTCTTAAGGAAAGCCCTCTTTGCCATTTTTCTTCTCCTTCTTAACTTTTCAGTTTCCCAAGATCCCTTGCAGATAGGAGGTACATGTGATCCAAATCTGGCCAATGAAATGTCAGAGCATATCCACTGGGAGAAATATTTTTATCCTGAAGGGAAAGAGACAAGAAGAAAGGCCTGTTGTTCTTTTCTCCTTTGGATTTTAGGGATTTTTTTTTTTAAGATTTATTTATTTATTTGAAAGTCAGAGTTACACAGAGAGAAGAGGCAGAGAGAGAGAGAGAGAGGTCTTCCGTCCAATGGTTCACTCCTCAGATGACTGCAATGGCCAGAGCTGCGCTGATCCAAAGCCAGGAGCCAGGAGCTTCTTCCGGGTCTCCCATGCAGGTGCAGGGGCCCAAAGGCCTGGACCATCTTCTACTGCTTTCCCAGGCCATAGCAGAGAGCTGGATCAGAAGAAGAACAGCCAGGACTAGAACTGGCGCCCATATGGGATGCCCATATGGGAAGCGCCATAAGGGCGCTTCAGGCCAGGACATTAACCTGCTGCGCCACAGCACTGGCCCCAGGCTTTTAGGGATTGATCCTGGGAGCTGCTGTAGGCATCTCACAACCCTGAGATGAGGAGCACTGTGAAGCAAAGGTAGTACACTGAGGAAGACCCACGAGGTAAAAGGCTGGAAAGGATCTGGATTTCTGCCATTTTTAATCCTATGAACAAGCACAGCAACCTACCTACCTCCAGAGTCCTTGTTAATAACAAATACCCTTATGGTTCAAGCCTTATTTTATAGGTCATTTTGCTATTAACAGCTGATAACGAATTTTCATGATTTTTAAAGAAACAGTGTCTCTGAGGCCAGTGCCACGGCTCACTAGGCTAATCCTCTGCCAGTAGCGCCGGCACCCCAGGGTCTAGTCCCGATTGGGGCACCAGGTACTAGTCCCGGTTGCTCCTCTTCCAGTCCAGCTCTCTGCTGTGGCCCGGGAAGGCAGTGGAGGATGGCCCAAGTGCTTGGGCACTGGAGCAGCATGGGAGACCAGGAGGAAGCACCTGGCTCCTGGCTTCGGATCGGCGCGGCTCACTGGCCGCAACACACCGGCTGTAGCGGCCACTTGGGGGGGGGGGTGTGAACCAACGGAAAAAGGAAGACCTTTCTCTCTGTCTCTCTCTGTCTCACTGTCTAATTCTGCCTGTCAAAAAGAAAAAAGAAAAAGAAAAAGAAGAAACAGTGTCTCTGCATAGATATTTCCCTCTAGAACTGTGCTGTCTAATCCAGCAGGAACTAGACACATAGCCAGTGAGCAACTGAAACATGCTTAATTCAAACTGCACTGTTCTACAGGTATAAAACACAAGCCTGCTTTCAAAGACTTGGTACAAAAAATTTAAATATTTTGTTAATTATTTATTGCTAATTAAATAATATTGAAAAATATTTCACATATTTTAGGTTAGATAACATATGTTATTAAAGTCTCCCTTTGCATTTTCAATGTGGCTACTAAAATGTAAAAGATATATATGTGGCTCACATTATATATTCTACTGGGCAGTGCTGATTGGAATACAGAAGTAGGGCAAGAGCAGTCATCGGGGTACATTGAATTAACCCAGTCTTTGGGACACCTGTACCCCATATCAGAGTGACTGAGATTCAAGTCATGCTTCCATTTCCAATCTAACATCCTGCCAATGCATACCCTGGGAGGTGTCAGATGATTGCCTATGTACTTGAGTCCCTGTCACCCAATGGAGATTGACCTCCAGGCTCCTGGTTTCAGCCTGGCCCAGCTCTGGCTGTTGTGCATACTTGGGGCATAAACTAATACATGAAAGTTCTCTCTCTCTCCCTCTCTCCCCCTATCACTCATCCTTTCAAATAAATAAATAATTTTTAAAAGATAAATGAAGAGCCACAAGAATTTTCAGTTCTATTGGGAAAGCAGAAAGGGAGGAAGAAAGAGATGTTAGGCCATGGAGATGGTTGTATGACTCCAAGAGACAGTGCCATTTAAGTTTCTCTGT
Organism: Lepus europaeus; assembly: GCF_033115175.1. NCBI lineage: Eukaryota > Metazoa > Chordata > Mammalia > Lagomorpha > Leporidae > Lepus > Lepus europaeus. The sequence continues at coordinate 60,232,541 of NC_084837.1, forward strand.
ATTTTAAAACTAACTTCTTATACACTTGAAAAATAAGCTCAAGACTGTGCTTCATAATATACATAGCAAATTTGTATCACTTTAGCCCTTCCTGTCATTTTCACAACATTTATTAATATTTTATAATATTTTCCCTCTTGCTAGTCAAAGGAATATGGCAACCCTGTTATAAATACACCATCCTGATGCTCTTAATTGTGAGCCTACAATTCAGAACTACACCAAAAACGAAAGTGGAGAGTTTTCTTCCCTCCATATCCCTAGCCCTCCTCCTTGGTCTCTTGTTTCTCTCTGCATTCCTGAAAACCTGTGACATCCTACCCTAGGCCTGACCTCACATCAAGTTCCAAGTTTATTTCATCAGGATGTTATCTCTTCACTACAGCTGATTTCAGTTAAGTATACAAAAGGAATAATCAAACCCGAGGGTGTTCTAAGGTACTAAAATCTCCCCAGGGATGTTTGCATCTTACATTTTTGAAAGCATTTCCAGTAAACTCAAATGATCTGCTCATTGCTCATGCTGTATCTCAGACAAAGCTAGTTAGGGCAGTAGAGTGGAAATGGTTTGGAGCAGCAGTCATTTCCATCAGCTGAACTGAGATCAAGCAAGCTTTTAACCTGTTGTGATTATGCAGGATGCTGTTCCAATAAATAAAAACGGGTGCATCCACTTATTCCCCCTCCCAGCTCACAGGCTTATATGACATAAACAAGTGCTGTCTCCTTTCTACACCATTTGCATTGATTGACCATCACCAATCCTGACCAATACATTCATAAAAAGACATTGTTAAATGTCTATAAACTGGGAAAAGCAGAGAACAAGAAAACAGTAAAAACTGGGTTCCAGGTTTGACTCTGAAAAACACAAAATTTAACAGTTTTCTAAGGACAAGAAGTTTTTCTTCCTAAGTAAATGGAAGGGGGAAATTTCCACAGGGCTAAAGAGGTACAGATAGTGTTTGGTTTCAGATCCCACGCAGCTTCTATCAACAATGTGAAGTCCAGTTGAGTATTTCCAGCAGCATATGCAACTCAGCTAATCAGAAAAATATGCAAGCAGTTGAGTAACTGTCTTCTAGACACACTTTAACACGTATATCTGGAAAATATCCCAAATTCTGGGGTAAAATCCAATCAATCAAAAAGGCATTAGGGTTTTCTTACCATACATCAACAAAGCAGTCCCACTTTCAAAAGATTCAATATCATATTTTGGTTTCAATAGGAGATCTCTTGAGTGCCCTTTTATTGTATGGGAAAAGCCACTGAACCTAAAATTTTTATTCAGCTCTGCTTCACCGATTCCATTGGTCTTGAGCAAATCACTTCATCTTTTCAAAGACCAGATGAAGTCTAAGATCCAGCCCTACCATTGGATCATTTTAATTTTTCTCATTGTTTTTCTAACTTGTGCTAATAACCACTCTTCAATTTGGGGAGAATTTTTTTAAAAGATGAATTAATACCTTTATGCTGCACCTTTGCAGGCTCTATCTAGAAGGATATATACCACAATATTTAAAGTGTTTCAATCAAACTGATGGATTGCAGATGATTTTTTTCTTTTGTGCTTGTGTGAAGAATTCTTCACTGAAGGATAGGATAATGAAAGGATTTACATCTGTGGTAAAGAATTCAGCCTTGCCAAAAGTAAAGATCTGGCCCATGCCCTCCCAATTCTAGGAGACAAAAACGAAGGCTATCCTTATTAGAGTCCCTTTGTCTGCCTGGAGGTCTTGGGTCATACTGATTTAGGGTAGGGTATGGCCACACGCATATAGTCTTAGAGTAGGGGCTGGCAGAAGATCAACAATGTGACTTAGGCTAGGGGCTTTGGATCACACAGCCACAGTCAACCAAAACCAACTATGTGGGCCATCAATGCATGAAGCTCCAATAAAAAAAACCTCTAGACATTGAAGCTCAGATGTATTTCTCTGGCTGGCAATTCTCCATGCACACTGGCACACACAGATGCCGGCAGGAAGCAGGAAGAGGACAATGTTTGTCCCTCCTCCCGGAGTCTGCCATACCTGCTCTCTTGCTTGATTTTAAGCTGCATCCTTTTCCTGTAATCAACCATAACCATGACTAAAATAAGGTTCAGTGAGTCTGGGAGTCCTTCTAGCAAATTATCAAACCAGGATGGTTTAGAATCTCATGAACTTAGAGCTGGCATTTGAGGCAAGAGCAGTCCTGGAGACGAGGCCCTTTACTTTGTAGCTGGCATGAACTTGCCATAATATCACAGCAGTGAAAAAAAGTTAACATTTAGGATAGATACTTTTTCCTAAAAATCAGTGACCTTTGCAAGTATTCCATAAACCAGCCAACAGCCTCCAACAAGCTCTTTATTGATCTTTCTGCTTTCTCTTCTAATACCATCCCATGTTTCTACGCTTCCTTTACCAAGAAATTCTCGTTGGTCAACTTTCTTATTTCTCTGCATTTTTGGATATATTCAACATTTTCTACCATGAATATATTTTAATGAAAGTTAACCTCCTTGAAACCAAGCCCAGATATTTTCCAGACTTTCACACAAAATTTTAATTGTCTAGGCAGAACAATTAATTATAAACAGCTTATATTTGACAATTCTAAAAGTCCTTTCTCAATTTTTGATACACTTGATATCATTTACATACCAGTTTCTAATCCCCCAAATTCTTTCCTCTTCTGCAAAATTCTCTTTAAACTTTGCCAGAGAACCTCTTCAAATTCTTGCCGTCTTTTGTTCTCTTTATGATTGTTTTCTTTTCTACTAGATATTCTTAGCTCTTTTCTAATCAAGTCTTCAATCCTAACTACCTTTCTCTCTCACAACGTACCTTCAATATGCCTTATAAGCAAGAACCAGAACCATCTACATCCACCCAGCTTGCTGACTATGTTAACATGACATTGCTGTTCCAGGATACATGTCCGTTAACAAAGTTACAAACTACTTTTCATTCCAGCAACTTTCTGAAGGATGAATCAATTAATCAGTGGTATAGTACATAGCACAAGACTCTTTGAATCTCTCCTCAAAACCTTCCCCTTGTTGGGTTCTACCAGTTCTAAGCTGTTACAATATTATTCTGATTCAATTCTAACCTAGACCTGCACTGAAATACCCTCTTTCATCTAGGTGAGTCTTCGAAAATCTCAGTAAACACCCAGATTCTTGCCCTCTCATTTCTGAGGCTCCATCAAAACTTTTTTTTAACTTTTATTTAGTAAATATAAATTTCCAAAGTACAGTTAATGGATTACAATGGCTTCCCCCCCATAATTTCCCTCCCACTCGCACCCCTCCCATCTCCCCCTCCCAATCTCATTCCATTCACATCAAGATTCATTTTCAATTATCTTTATATACAGAAGATCGATTTAGCACATATTAAGTAAAGATTTCATCAGTTTGCACCCACACAGAAACACAAAGTGTAAAATAGTGTTTCAGTACTAGTTATAGCATTACTTCACATTGGACAACACGTTAAGAACAGATCCCACATGAGAAGTAAGTACACAGTGACTCCTGTTGTTGACTTAACACTCTTGTTTATGGCATCAGTAATCTCCCTAGCCTCTAGTCATGATTTGCCAAGGCTATGGAAGCCTTTTGAGTTCGCTGACTTCTATCTTGTTCCAACAGGGTCATAGTCGAAGTGGAAGTTCTCTCCTCCCTTCAGAGAAAGGTACCTCCTTCTTTGATGACCCCGTACTTTCCACTGGAATCTCACTCGCAGAGATCTTTCATTTAGGTTTTTTTGTTTGTTTGTTTTTTGTTTTGTTTTGTTTTTTTGCCATAGTGTCTTGGCTTTCCATGCCTAAAATAATCTCATAGGCTCTTCAGCCAGATCCGAATGCCTAAGGGCTGATTCTGAGGCCAGAGTGCTATTTAGGACATCTGCCATTCTATGAGTCTGCTGTGTATCCCACTTCCCATGTTGGATCGTCCTCTCCCTTTTTGATTCTATCAGTTAGTATTAGCAGACACTAGTCTTGTTTGTGTGATCCCTTTGACTCTTAGACCTATCAGTGTGATCAATTGTGAACTGAAATTGATCACTTGGACTAGTGAGATGGCATTGGTACATGCCACCTTGATAGAATTGTATTGGAATTCCCTGGCACGTTTCTAACTCCACCATTTGGGACAAGTCCGATTGAGCATGTCCCAAATTGTACATCTCCTCCCTCTCTTATTCCCACTCATATTTAACAGGGATCACTTTTCAGTTAAAATTTAAACACCTAAGAATAATTGTGTGTTAATTACAGAGTTCAACCAATAGTACTAGAACAAAACAAAATACTAAAATGGATAAAGTATTACATTGTACATCAACAGTCAGGACAAGGGCTGATCAAGTCACTGTTTCTCATAGTGTCCATTTCACGTCAACAGGTTTCCCCTTTGGTGCTCAGTTAGTTGTCGCCGATCAGGGAGAATATGTGATATTTGTTCCTTTGGGACTGGCTTAATTCACTCAGCTTGATGTTTTCCAGATTCCGCCATCTTGTTGCAAATGACCGGGTTTCATTGTTTTTGACTGCTGTATAGTATTCTATAGAGTACATGTCCCATAATTTCTTTATCCAGTCTACTGTTGATGGGCATTTGGGTTGGTTCCAGGTCTTAGCTATTGTGAATTGAGCTACAATAAACATTAATGTGCAGACAGCTTTTTTGTTTGCCAATTTAATTTCCTTTGGGTAAATTCCAAGGAGTGGGATGGCTGGGTTGTATGGTAGGGTTATATTCAGGTTTCTGAGGAATCTCCAGACTGACTTCCATAGTGGCTTAACCAGTTTGCATTCCCACCAACAGTAGGTTAGTGTCCCTTTTTCCCCACATCCTCTCCAGCATCTATTGTTGGTAGATTTCTGAATGTAAGCCATTCTAACCAGGGTGAGGTGAAACCTCATTGTGGTTTTGATTTTCATTTCCCTGATTGCTAGTGATCTTGAACATTTTTTCATTTGTCTGTTGGCCATTTGGATTTCCTCTTTTGAAAAATGTCTATTGAGGTCCTTGGCCCATCTCTTAAGTGGGTTGTTTGTTTTGATGTTGTGGAGTTTCTTGATTTCTTTGTAGATTCTGGTTATCAACCTTTTATTTGTTGCATAGTTTGCAAATATTTTTTCCCATTCTGTCGGTTGCCTATTTACTTTCCTGACTATTCCTTTTGAAGTACAGAAACTTCTCAATTTGATGCAATCCCAAATGTTAATTTTGGTTTTGACTTCCTGTGCTCCTGGGGTCTTTTCCAAGAAGTCTTTGCCAGTGCCTATATCTTGCAGGGTTTCTCCAATGCTCTCTAATAATTTAATGGTGTCGAGTCATAGATTTAAGTCTTTAATCCATGTTGAGTGAATTTTTGTGTAAGGTGAAAGGTAGGGGTCTTGCTTCATGATTCTGCACGTGGAAATCCAATTTTCCCAGCACCATTTATTGAATAGACTGTCCTTAGTCTAGGGATTGGTTTTGGATCCTTGATCAAATATGAGTTGGCTGTAGATGTTGGATTGATTTCTGGTGTTTCTATTCTGTTCCATTGGTCTATCCATCTGTTTCTGTACCAATACCATGCTGTTTTCATAACAACTGCCCTGTAGTATGTCCTGAAATCTGGTATTGAGATGCCTCCAGCTTTGTTTTTGTTGTACAAGATTGCTTTAGCTATTCAAGGTCTCCTGTGTCTCCATATGAATTTCAGCATCATTTTTTCCAGATCTGAGAAGAATGTCTTCGGTATCTTGATAGGTATTGCATTGAATCTGTAAATTGCTTTTGGGATAATGGACATTTTGATGATACTGATTCTTCCAATCCATGAGCATGGAAGATTTTTCCATTTTTTTGGTATCCTCTTCTATTTCTTTCTTTAAGGTTTTGCAATTCTCATCGTAGAGATCTTTAACATCCTTGGTTAAGTTTATTCCAAAGTATTTGATTGTTTTTGTAGCTATTGTAAATGGGATTGATCTTAGAAGTTCTTCCTCAGCCATGGCATTGCCTGTGTATACAAAGGCTGTTGATTTTTGTGCGTTGATTTTATATCCTGCTACTTTGCCAAACTCTCTATGAGTTCCAATAGTCTCTTAAGTAGAGTTCTTTGGATCCCCTAAATAAAGAATCGTATCATCTGCAAAGAGGGATAGTTTGAGTTCTTCCTTCCCAATTTGTATCCCTTTAATTTCTTTTTCTTGCCTAATAGCTCTGGCTAAAACTTCCAGAACTATATTGAAGAGCAGTGGTGATAGTGGGCATCCCTGTCTGGTACCAGATCTCAGTGGAAATGCTTCCAACTTTTCCCCATTCAATAGGATGCTGGCCATGGGTTTTTCATAAATTGCTTTGATTGTATTGAGGAATGTTCCTTGCATACCCAGTTTGCTTAGAGTTTTCATCATGAAAGGGTGTTGTATTTTATCAAATGCTTTCTCTGCATCTATTGAGAGATTCATATGGTTTCTCTTCTGCAGTCTGTTAATGTGGTGTATCACGTTGATTGTTTTGCGAACGTTGAAACATCCCTGCATACTAGGGATAAATCCCACTTGGTCTGGGTGGATGATCTGTCTGATGTGTTGTTGCATTCTATTGGCCAGAATTTTACTGAGGATTTTTGCATCTATGTTCATCAGGGATATTGGTCTGTAATTCTCTTTCAATGTTGCACCTTTTTCTGCCTTAGGAATTAAGGTGATGCTGGCTTCATAAAAAGAATTTGGGAGGATTCCCTCTTTTTTGATTGTTCTGAATAGTTTGAGAAGAATTGGAGTTAGTTCTTCTTTAAATGTCTGGTAGAATTCAGCAGTGAATCCATCTGGTCCTGGGCTTTTCTTTGTTGGGAGGGCCTTTATTACTGTTTCAATTTCTGTCTCAGTTATGGGTCTGTTTAGGTTTTCTATGTCTTCCTGGTTCAATTTAGGTAGGTTGCATGTGTCCAGGAATCTGTCCATTTCTGATAGATTTCCCTGTTTGCTGGCATACAAGTCCTTGTAGTAATTTCTGATGATTCCTTTTATTTCCGTGGTGTCTGTTGTTATGTTTCCTTTTTCATCTCTGATTTTATTGATTTGGGTCTTTTCTCTTTTTTTAGTTAGTTGGGCCAATGGGGTGTCAATTTTGTTTATTTTTTCAAAAAACAAGCTCCTTGTTTGGCTGATTTTTTGTAATGTTTCTTTGGATTCAACCCTGTTGATTTCTTCTCTGATTTTAATTATTTCTCTTCTCCTACTAGATTTGGGTCTGCTTTGCTGCAGATTTTCTAGATCCTTGAGATGAATTGAAAGCTCATTTATTTGGTGCCTTTCCAATTTCTTGATGTAGGCACCTATTGATATAAACTTTTCTCTTAGCACTGCTTTTGCTGTATCCCATAAGTTTTGGTATGTTGTGCTGTTATCCTCATTTACTTCCAGAAAATTTTTGATTTCTCTTTTGATTTCTTCTATGACCCATTGTTCATTCAGGAGCATGTTGTTCAATCTCCATGTGTTTGCATATGCTCTAGGGATTCCTGAGTTGCTAATTTCCAACTTCATTCCTTTATGGTCTGTGAAGCTGCATCGTATGATTCTAATTCTTTTGAATTTGCTGAGACTTGCTTTATGGCCTAGTATGTGGTCATTCCTAGAGAAGGTTCCATGTACTGCTAAGAAGAATGTAAATGCTTTCTGTGTAGGATGAAAAGTTCTGTAGATATCTGTTAGATCCATTTGGGCTATGGTATCATTTAAATCTACTTTCTCCTTGTTGATCTTCTGCTCTGTTGATCTGTCTATTTCTGAGAGTGGAGTATTGAAGTCCCCTAGTAGTATTGTATTGGAGTCTAAGTCTCCCTTTAAGTCCCTTAACAAATCTTTTAAATAAACTGGTGCCCTGTAATTAGGTGCATATACATTGATAATCGTTATATCTTCCTGTTGAATGGATCCCTTAATCATTATATAGTTCCCCTCTTTGTCTCTCTTAACAGTTTCTGTGTTAAAGTTTATGCTGTCCAATATTAAGATGGCTATACCCACTCTTTTTTCATTTCTGTTGGTATGGTATATCTTTTTCCAGCCTTTCACTTTCAGTCTGTATGCATCTTTGTTGGAAAGATGTGTTTCTTGTAAGCAGCAAAAAGATGGGTTTTGTTCCTTAACCCAATCAGCCAATCTGTGTCTTTTAACCGGACAGTTCAGGCCATTAACGTTCAATGTGACTATTGATAAGTAGTAACTTTGCCCTGTCATTTGCCAAAGATATTTTCTAATATATGCTTTGAACTTCCTGTGATCTTTTGCTGTGAGGTTTCCTTCCTTTACCTTCTTTCATATTGGTGACCGTGTTTCTGTGTTTCTGTGTGTAACACATCTTTAAGCATCTTTTGCAGGGTTGGACAAGTGGTGACAAATTCTTTCAATTTCTGTTTGCTATGAAAAGTCTTAATTTCACCTTCATTCACAAATGAGAGCTTTGCAGGATATAATATTCTGGGCTGGTAGTTCTTCTCTCTTCGTACCTGGGCTATGTCTCGCCATTCCCTTCTAGCTTGTAGGGTTTCTGATGAGAAGTCTGCTGTGAGTCTAATTGGAGATCCTCTGAGAGTAATCTGATGTTTCTCTCTTGCACATTTTAGAATCTTTTCTTTATGTTTCACTGTGGTGAGTTTGATTACAACATGTCGTGGTGAGGATCTCTTTTGGTCATGTTTACTAGGGGTTCTATGAGCTTCCTGTACTAGGATGTCTCTGTCCTTCTCCAAACCCGGGAAGTTCTCTGCTAGTATCTCACTAAAAAGGACTTCTAATCCTTTCTCTCTCTCCATGACTTCAGGAACTCCTAGAACCCAGATGTTGGGTTTTTTTAATAGTATCCTGTAGATTCCCAACAATATTTTTTAGATTGCTAATTTCCTCTTCTTTTCTTTGGTTTGACTGTATACTTTCCTGTGCTCTGTTTTCTAAGTCCGATATTCTCTCTTCTGCTTCACCCATTCTGTTTTTAAGGCTCTCTAATGTGTTTGTCATTTGATCTATTGAGTTCTTCATTTCATTTTGATTTCTCTTCACTATCAACCTTTCCTGTTCTACTAGTTTCTGTGTTTCATTTTGATTCCTCCTTAAGATTTCATTTTCTCAAAGGAGATTTTCTATCCTGTCCAGTAAGTATTTCCGTAGCTCAAGCATTTGTTTTTGAAAACTTCTAATTGTTCTTATCATAATTTTTTTTAAATCGGTATCTTTCATTTCTTCCATCTCATCATCTTCATAATCTTGGCTTGGGGTGTCTTGTTCATTTGGGGGTGTCATAATGTCTTCCTTGTTCTTGTTTCCTCAGTTTCTGTTTGTTGCTTGGCATTGTGGAGATATCTTTGGATTCTTCCCTCACTGTGCTGTTTTTTCTTGTTATACTATGACTGTATTAAGTGGACTGTCTGCTTTTGATGGAGCCTTAGAGGCTTGAGATGGGTGTGGCCTGAGAGCTCTGTTTGGTTCCTCAGGGTTAAGGGTGTGCCAAAGGTGACACTCCCAGGTTAAGTGTGGTAAATCTCTCTCTCTCTTTCTTTCTTTCTTTTTTTGATTCAAAAGGGAAGTCATTCCGCACAGCTGAGCAGAATTGGAGGTAATTAGCAGGTGAATGATATACCCACAGGAGGCAGAGAGTGGAAGCTCTTCCCCAAGGACCACACAGGGAATCTGTGCTGCCCTCAGTGTGGGCTCAAATTCTCCTGCAGTCTCCCACTGGGTTGCCAAGGTTACTGAATTGTAGCATCTCTGGAGAGTACTCACGTGAATTCTGTGAGTTCTCTCCCCCACCATCTCTTTTTTCACAGTCTCAGTTCATTAGCATCACACATTCACTAGGTCCTAATCTCCTGTTATTTCACCACCATCACCACCACCACCACCATCACCCCCCCAGAGTCAGGTTTTTCTGCTTGGCTGAGGGCGGGTGCAGACCTGAGGTCACCCTGCTTATGACATATGTCCAAAATGGCGCCTGCTCTTTGTCTTGCTTGCCTTTGAGAGGTGAGCGGAGAGAGAGAAACTCGTATCCGTATTGGTCACTTTTTTTTCCCTCTCTCTTCTAGTTAGCCTGGTGAACTTTTCCCCATGGGGTTTCAAGCCTCGTTCCCTCTAGTCTCCTCTTTCTGCTTGCCCGCTGGTGTCTCGGGCTATTGAGGTTTGGGTCACCTCATGTTCCAGTGCTGGTGTGTTGATTCTGCCGCTGGTGTCCCGAACCGTGGGCTCCCCCGCTCTCCACGCAGATCCACTGTGAATCACTAGTTCTGGAAGAGTTTCCTCTGCTGTTTCTTCCCCTACTCTTCCTTGAACCTGCAGTATCTCCACTTTTATTAAACTGTCTCTTCCCGAACTGTCAGTGTGCTCCCTTCCTATTCCGCCATCTTGCCGCTCTCCCATCAAAACTATAAGTTGTGTTTTCTCTTGCTGTGCCAAAAACAAACTCAGCTTTGTGTTATCCCTGTAAGTTTGGCAATGTTTGGGGGAAGCAGAACTCAATGTAAGGCCCAGGGGTGAGGACACTGATAAGGTTTAGAGTCTGTTTACATGTGTGGTGTGGGTAAATGGGAATCCAGGAAAGGTGCTGTAGGGTGGTAAGAACAAGAAATAAATATATAGATAAATGCTACGGTACAGATTTGTAGCAGATTTCTATAACCACCATCTCATTTGATCCTTAAGACAATGCTATATGGTAAACACGGGATATATTAGGGATTTCATTATAAAGATGGAGACATTAAATTTATAGTGTATCAGCTTTAACTAAAATACCTCAGAGAAGTGACTTTGAGAAAGGAAAGACTCATTTCAGCTTACACTTTGGAGGTTACAGTTCAGGATCTGGCAGCCCCACGGTCCAATTCACATGGAGGCATGAACCAAGAAGCCGAGAGAAAACCAAGACTGAACTCAAACTGAGAAATAATCAACTCGGGGCCAGTGTTGTGTCACAGTGGGTTAAACTGCTGCCTACAACAACGACATCAAATATGAGCACAGGCTCAACTTCCAGCTGATTCCAATTCCCTGCTAATGCACCTGGGAAGGCATCAGAGAATGGCCCAAGTGCCTTGGCTCCTGCCATTGATATGGGAGACCTGGATGGAGTTCCTGGCTCCTGGCTTTGGCCTGGCCTAGCTAATAAACCAGTACATAGAAGATCTTTGCCTTTCAGGTAAATATAATCATAAAGTAAAAGTTTTTTTAAAAAATAGCAGTAATCAACTCTCTTGGGAGAACCACTGCCTGAGGATACTCCCCCAGGGACCCAAATGCTTCTCACCAGACTCACCGCTCACTTGGCACCATTTGACCAGGTCTCCACCATCAATCCATCAACCATTAACATTTAGACATGAGCTTTGAGGAGACAGTCTTGCTGTGCCCATGACATAGAGGTTAAGTGAAATGAGACTTTGATCAGATAACATGAAGTGATAAATTACCAGGTTACTAAACACTAGGAAAGTGTCCTCCCAGCTACTTCACAAGTCAGATGCAGATTGCATTGTTACTGCGATATGAAATCATGTTGGTAAAGGTTGATCGTTCAGCCAGCACTTCAGGAACTTACGCAGCAGCAAATATGAACACAAATAGCATCAACAACAAAAGTGTTGCTGAAGAAATTTGAACTCTAAAGACTGGGCAAGAGAAAAGATTTTGAGAACTGTAGAGCTGCTGAGTCAGCAATAGCTAAGAAAGGAAATGAGTCTGACATGAGCAGGCATAAATTAGCAGGAAACACATCAATAGCTTAGCAGACAATAGAGTCAGCTTTCCTGGAACTAACAAGATTTATGAGTTATGTCTGCATTTTACTTTTTTAGGTTTGTACCCAATTTTGCATTCCAGCACTCCCACCCTCACTCACTGCTCACAAGCCACCACAGCCACATCCCTGCCACAGGACTTTGGCACTGGCTGGCTGCTCTGTGTAATGCTTTCCTGAGCAGCACCATGACTTTCCTTTCACTTCCTTCAGGTTTCTGCTAAAACATTACCTTACCAGAGTAACTGCCTTGATTGCTTACATAAAATGGTACTGCCCTACAGTTCTCATGACTTTTTAGCATCTTCTCTCGCCCTATTTTTCTTAAGAATTACCACCACTTGATACTTTTAATAGTTACTTGTCCATTACCAATGTCCCCAAGTAGAATGCAAGATTCAGTAAGGAAGTTTCTTGTTCATTTCAGTATCTCCACGGCCTACAGCAGCTGCCGGCTCCTAGTTGGTACTTTAAAATCATTTGTTGGGAATTAATTCACAAAAGAATGAATGAGTAAATTGAATTATTAGCACCTAAATTAAAAGCAATTAGTAGTACATATAATACCAGATTTTGGCCATGGCCTGTTTTATTAAAAATTTGCAACATACATAAAAATTATATACACTTTTTTTTTGACAGGCAGAGTTAGACAGTGAGAGAGAGACAGAGAGAAAGGTCTTCCTTCCATTGGTTCACCCCCCAAATGGCCACTACAGCCGGCGCACAGCGCCAATCCGAAGCCAAGAGCCAGGTGCTTCCTCCTGGTCTCCCATGCAGGTGCAGGGCCCAAGTACTTGGCCATCCTCCACTGCCTTCCCGGGCCACAGCAGAGAGCTGGACTGGAAGAGGAGCAACTGGGACAGAATCTGGTGCCTCGACCGGGACTAGAACCCGGTGTGCCAGCGCCACAGGCAGAGGATTAACCTATACACTCGTAATAGCTATATTTGACTCACTAGTTCTTTTCTGTTAGAATTTACAGTTTCAAATCCAAAGGCCAAAGTGAAGAATCTCTTCAAGATTATTGAGGGCAAATAATTAAACTCTGTGCGTACAGTGTTATGGACTCTTTCTGAGAGAGCAAACCAAGTAGGCAGTACTTTTACCAAGTACCTGATTGAGGCCCATTCCCACTGGTTGATAACTGCTCTTTCACAGTATTTTAATCTTATAGTACAAACTATCTTTTCAAGGTTTTCTTTAAAATGTGGGTTATTGCTCATATGATTAAACATAGGACCTCGCATACTATGGATTGAAAGGCGTGTCAGAGATTACTGGACCTAGGGCTGCCACCTGAAACGCTAGTGTTCCATATCAAAGATCTGGTTCAACTCCCAGCTGCTCTGCTTCCAACTCAGCTCCCTACTAATACAGCAAGGAAAGCAGTAGAGGATGGGCCAAGTGCCTGGGCCCCTTCTATCCATGCAGCATGGAGTTCCTGGCTCCTAGCCTTGGTCCAGATCAGCCTTAGCCATTGTAGCCATTTGGGGAGTGAACCAGCAGATAGAAAATCTCATTTCTCTCCCTCTCTCTCTCTCTTTCTCTCTCTCTCTTTCTCTCTGTTGCTCTCCCCTTCAAATATATAAATAAATATTAAAAATGAAATCTATGTTGAGTATTTTTTAAAAGAGAAAGAGAGAGAGATCACTGGGCCCTATGGCTTCCAAACCAATTGTGTATGAGGAAGACCTAGGGAGTCTGTTAAAAATACAGATTTCCAGGCCCAAGAGCTGCTCTATCAGAATCTGGTGGTAGAGTATGCAAAGCTGTATTTTCTTTTTTTAGATTTATTTATTTATTTGAAAGTCAGAGTTACACAGAGAGAGGAGAGGCAGAGAGAGAGAGAAGAGAGAGAGGTCTTTCATCTGATGGTTCACTCCCCAGATGGCCGCAACGGCCGGACCTGTGCCAATCCGAAGCCAGGAGCTTCTTTTGGGTCCCCCACATGGGTGCAGGGGCCCAAGGACTGGGGCCATCTTCTACTGCTTTCCCAGGCCATAGCAGAGAGCTGGATTGGAAGTGGAGCAGCCAGGACTCGAACCAGTGCCCATATGGGATACCAGCACTTCAGGCCAGGGCATTAACCTGCTGCGCCATAGCGCCGGCCCCCAAAGCTGTTGGTTTTTGGTTTTTTTTTTTTTTTTTTTTTTTTTTTTTTTTTTTCTTTTTAAACAGGCTTTCCTCTTAATTGTTTGCAACCTCACCAGTATTTAGGAACTACTGACTTTGCTTGCTGTTTTTATTTAACATGTTTCTCAAGTGGTGAAACTAGTATATATAAACCTTGAACAGGAAATAGGAAAAAAGAATCCAATACCATCTAGCACGATGGTTTTCAATCTTCTTGAACACATGGAGTCACCTGGAAAGCTTTGATTCCAAAGACTAGGCTCTCCCCCAGGCTAATTAAACCAGAATCTTGGGGTGGGACCTACGGCATTGGTGATCTAGGAGAAAATAATTGTATTTGTTTATATTTGATTTCTGTTTTGGTACTTTTTAGTTGCTGAATCTTAACAGCTATATTGCCAAAAAGCAACCTGGGCATATTCCATTCTACTGAGGCTTTTATAGTAGATGATAATGGGTGCTAGAGAGAAGCTTGCCCAAGATCAAATAGCTACTTAACGCTGATTTAGAACCTGGGCCCAAAGCTCTCTTTTCCAGAGTTTATGCCACTTTTACTACATTAAAATCTCCCAATCCACTGTGCTCTATTTCACAAGCAAGCCTCGAGTGACCTGACAGAATTTTATTCAATCTTCTAATCATACTGGGACTTCTGCAGTGAATCACAGGCAGGAACTAGTTACAGAGTCAAGTCCATGGTGGACCAGATAAGCAACTGACTTGGATATCAATCTTTACTAGTATTTCACAAATTTTTCTGGTGAAAAATTTTCTGGAAATGATGCAATTTCTAATGCAGATTCTTAAGTCTCTCCCTTCCAGATTCTAATTCAGTAGACTCAAGGCAGGACCTCACAATACGTCAGTATGACAAGGGATGTAGCTGACTGATGTGCTCTGCAAGTTTTAGAAAGACTAAACTATCGTTGAATTAAATAGCATTTTAACTCTGATTTCAACATCTGACTATTCAGATCAGGATTCAGCAAATTTTTCTGTAATGGGTCAGATAGAAATAATTTAAGCTTTGCTGGTCATGTGCTTTCTGTTGCAACTACTTACCTGCTACTTGTAGTAGGAAAGCAGTTATTACTATGCAAATGAATGGAAGTGGGTATTTTCTGGGGCTGGCATTCCAGTGCTGCAGTTAAGCCACCATTTGCAATGCTGGTATCCCAAATCAGAGTGCCGATGGAACCCCAGCTGCTCCATTTCCTTTTTTTTTTTTTTTTTTTTTTTTTTTGACAGGCAGAGTTAGACAGTGAGAGAGAGACAGAGAGAAAGGTCTTCCTTTTTCCGTTGATTCACCCCGCTAAGTGGCCACTTATGGCCGGTGCATTGTGGCCAGGAGCCAGGTGATTCCTCCTGGTCTCCCATGTGAGTGCAGGGACCCAAGTACTTGGGCCATCCTCCACTGCCTTCCCGGGCTACAGCAGAGAGCTGGACTGGAAGAGTAGCAACCACCAGGATAGAATCTGGCGCCCCAACTGAGACTAGAACCCTGTGTGCCAGCACCGCAGATGGAGGATTAGCCTAGTGAGCTACGGTGCCAGCCGGCTCCATTTCCAATGCAGCTTCCTGCTAATGTATCTGGAAAGGCAGTGGAAGCTGGCCCACATTCTTTGTCTCTGGTCACCCATGTGGGAGACCCAAATGAAGTTCCAGGCTCCTGGCTTCAGCCTGGCTTAGACCCGCAACCACTGGGGATGGAACCAGTGAATGGAAGATCTCTCTCTCCCCCATCACTCCATCTTTCAAATAAATAAATCTTAAGAAAAAAGAAACGTTTACAAAAATAAGTTGAGGGCTGCATTTGACTAATAGACTGTAATTTGGCAAAATAAAAATGTGTAATTGTATCATTCAGCGATATTTTTCTTCAAGAAATAAAAAACTAATGGTGAGAGCTTATTTCATTTCACATGATGAATTTAGACTTAAGTGTTGGCTGATGTTAGTTTTGCAGTTTAATAATGTCTTGGAAAGAGCAGCATCTATCTTCAGAAACCTCTAGAACATATTTCCTTTTTTATCATTGTCTAGATGTGGGTCTCTTGCCAAAGTCCCATGACCAAGCTCACCATCCCTGAAACCAGGGATGGTGCCAGGGCAAGGTGTAAAAGCATGGAGACAGATTATTAAGGTCTGGTAATACGAAACAAAACCAGGTAAGGACAGTCATCCCCAGTTAGTCACTGAGGATTGGGCCAAAACATACTCAAGTCTCATAGTCAATGGTGTAGATTTTGTATATATCCTATGCACATCTTTCTGTGTGTTTTAATCATCCTTAGATTAGTATAACATCTAAACAATGTGAATGCTATGTAAATGACTGACATACTATATTGTTCAGGGGAAAATAGAAAGAAAAATTCAATACATGTTCAGTACAGATCAAAATATTTTAGTATTTTCCATCTGTGGTTTGTTGAATTGGTAGATGCAGAACCCATGGATATGGAGGGCTGATGGTGGCCCGTTTAGGTAGCCAATTAACAATATCCTTCTTCCTACACAGGCAGTTTAGAAGTATACATAGAGGTATACTCACCTCCTCCTCAAGAGAGAAAAACCACAAAGGTATCTCTAACTACTACAACCAGGTCCAAATCTAGTATCTCTGGATGATACCCAACCTTCTTCATTTGGTCCAGAGATAACTTCTTATAGACCTGGAAGTTATCTGCTTCTAAAACATCTAATAAACCGTGGTTGGAAAAGACTAAATAAGTAGTTAATATTTACTAGCATATACTCCATCCTATTAGAAAGGAATAATGATAAAATCCTGCCCTCTCAATGGAGAAAGACTTTGATTAACCAATCTGATAGATCCTAACTCCATTCTTTATGAGAATCTTACTATTTTTAATTTAATAGCCTCTAATTCCTATATCTACTACTATATTATTTAATCAGTATTTTCAATGCTTGCATCTGAGACCAGCAATCAGGAGGAAATTCTTTTTTTAAATTTTTGTTAAAGATTTATTTTATTTATTTGAAGGGCAGAGTTACAGAGAGAAAGAGAGGGAGAGACAGAGAAATCTTCCATCCACTGGTTTACTTCCTAAATAAGCACAATGGTAGGGGCTGGGCCAGGCAGAAGCTAGAAGTTTCATCACAGTTTCCCACAGGGGTGCAGGGGCTTCAGCACTTAGTCCATCTTTCATTGCTTTCCCAGGCGAATTATCAGGGAGCTGGCTCAGAAGTGGAACAGCCAGGACTTGAACCTATGCCCATATGGTACGCCAGCATTGCAGGCTGCAGCTTTCCCCTCTTCACCTCAACACTGCCCCCCCCCTTTTTTTTATTGTAGCCACCCTGGCACGTTGGTACAAATTCAGATATCTATGGGTTTTGTTTGGGGCTCATTAATAATATGCAGTTGTTGGCAAGGTTTGGGGAGTCTTATTTAAAAAAAAAAAAAAGATTTATTTATTTAGGAAGTCAGATTTGCAAAGAGGTCTTCCATCCACTGGTTCACTCCCCAGATGGTCACAATGGCCAGCACTGGGCCCAGCCAAAGCCAGCAATTTTATCTGGGTCTCCCACATGGATCGCAGGGGCCCAAGAACTTGGGCCATCTTCCATTGTTTTCCCAGGCATATTAACAGGGAGCTGGATTGGAAGTGGAGCAGCTGGGGCATGAACCGGCACCCTTATGGGATATCAGCATTGCAGGCTATAGCTTTACTTGCTACACCATAGTGCCAGCCTCAGTTTGGGGGGCATCTTTAACAATAAGGTTCTTCTCAAAAACCTTAGATTCAGTTTATTTACTTGTGGTCAATTGCTTGCATTACTAACCACAGCTAAAGATCTCGTCTAGACATGGTCTTTGAGGCTAAGAATTCTTGTCTCTCAGCTGCTAGATCCTGGGCTCTTCCAAATCCTCTGGCATTTAACACACACAATCACGCCTTTGTGTGCAAAAGCTGTAGTTTTATCAATCTTAATGCCACTTTGCCACCTATGCTTGTCATAACTTGGGGTACAAAAGATACTTTCTCCAACTCTGCAAGAGTTGTTTTTTAGGCTGGAGGTCACAGTTAGAGAGCACTTTTCTAAACTGAGTCATTCTTTCTTCCCTCTCTGATTAGAGGTCCTCTATCTATGTTAAGTTTGTCCCTCTTTCTCTCTCATGTATGACTTTGTTTGCTAACAACCATGAAGCCGGAACACATAGACATCCTGATTTTTTTCTTCCATTTCCCATGCCACTACAAACTTTGGTCAACCTGTGGTCTGCATTCTAAGATAGATCAGGAGACTGATGGCTACAATGTTTTGCAAGGTCAAAGGTTTCCAATTTAAAACCGCCGGGTCCTCACCCACCCTAACTTACTTCTTGAAGTGTGTTACTTGTCCTCATTCCAATTCTAGGACTCAAATTCTGTATCACTTAGATTAATGGTTTCAGCTACAAGTCATTAAAGATTAACCATAGTTTAAACAAGTAAAATTGTCTTTTTTCCCTAACAGGGATAGATATTGGTAGTGGCATTGGTCCCAGTCAGCATCTCTGTGATTTTCAGCCTCTTCATGGTCACAAGATGGCTGCAAGACAACACATCACACTCAAAGGCAGGGAGCTTGTGGCAGTATCATGCAGAGTAAGTTTTTTTCTCTCACATCAGGAAGTACACTCTTCCCCAAAGCCCTCCCAAGCAGACTTTTACATCAGTTTCATTGGCCAGAATTTCGTTGTAAGCCCACCTACTTCTACACCGGAGTAGCTGGGCCTACCTTTCAAGAATCTCTGCATAAAAATAAGAAAGTGGGGTCCTGTTAGCCAAGAAGAACACCTCTGGGAAGTCAACCAACAGTGTCTGCTGTGGTACTGCTTCCAGCAATGTCAAAAGGAGCCCAACTGGAAACTTCAAATGGAATAAATAAAACTACCTCATTAACCTTTTCTCAGGAAACTGCTCATTGCACAGTGAAAAACTCTGGGGGAAAAAGTGATATTGATTTTCTATTGCATTGTAGCAAATTACACAAACATAGCAACTTAAAACAACACCCATTTATTACGTCTCAGTCTGCACTAGTCTTGACTGGTTTCTCCACGTAAGGTCTCACAGAAGTGAAATAAAGGCCAGGTGCTGGGGAGGAGTCCACTTACTAACTCAGATTTCTCACAGTGCTCAGTCCTTACGGTTATAGGTCTGAGGTCCCTGTTCTTTGCCAGCTGCCAGCTGGGGGTTGCTCAGAGCGCCTAAAAACTAGTCTCTGGTCCTTGCATTGGTGTTTGCCCTCTACAAAGCCAGCCACGACATGTCAAATCCTTTTGTTTCAAATCTCTGACGTTACTTCCTACTACCAGCTGGAAAAAATTATCTAAAATCTGTAATATGGTTATGTTGGGCTCACACTAATAATCTCCCTATTCTTGTTTATCTTTTTTTTATTATTTGTTTGAGAGAGAGGGAGAGTGAGAGACTGAAAGAGAGAGCTGCCATCCACTGATTCACGCTGGGTCCAGAGCTGGGACCCAGAGCCAAAAATTCAGTCCAGGTCTCCCTCAGGTGTGGTAGGAACCCAGGCACTTGAGCCACCACTGCTGCTTCCCAGGGTTTGCATTAGCAGAAAGCTGGAGTCAGGATCCACAGCTGGGAACGAAACTCAGGGACTCAATGTAGGAAGAAGGCATCTTAACCAGCATCTTGACCCCTAGATTAAATGCATGCCCCAATTTCCCTATCTTATGGCCTGCTCACCAATAACCTTAATTAGACCTGCAAGATCTCCTTTGCCCTGTAAAAGAACATCATCTCCTGAGTCACTTACTGGGGCAAAGCTCATGAGAGTACCTTGGACTTCTGCCTATTCTGAAATTCTGAAAATAAATTCTCTACCATGACTGTATTTACTGATTGTGGATAATTAAATTCGTTTATCATTTCATTTTAAGATTAAGAAATCTGTCTCCAAAAAAGGTGACTCTTTCAGAAAGTTAGAAAAGAAAGTTGAAAACAGAATAAATATTTTTGCAGGTGGTAAACGTTTTAAGATCAGAAAGCAGTGAGAATAAAGCCTTCAAACATATGTTAAAGAAGGGTTAGTAATGATTTCCACATGAGTTGAATCTTGTCTCAGAAAAAGTAATAAACACAATCCAGTTAGGAGGAACACAAAACCATGACAGTAAAGACCCATTTCCAATCTGTTTAAATGCTGTTTTGGTACACACATGGAAGTCTCCTGTTTGGGGTGGCAAGAGATATTCAATGTTTATGAACAGAAAAGCAAGTGTCTCCTTGATTCCAATTAAATAGGTATAAGCAAACGTTTCAAGATGATCAGCCTGAGGTCACGGTGCCAGCTGGTCATGTTTCACAGTCCAGATATGGGGCTGGGTATATGAATACAGGTGCTAAATGAGCATTTTGGGCTTGCTGGGCACACAGATCCAGCACTCTAAGAAGGCATGGCCTGGAGTTTCACTGACTGGCCAAAGGGTGGAAGGACAATATAGAAAAGGAGAGGCCAGGGGAAAATACAGGAATGTTGTCAACAGGACCACAGAACCAAGAGGAACGGAACACAACCTAAGTTTCCCTATACTTCAGTCCCTAATATCACACACTTCCCCGGTCCCTAAAGCAAACAATGAGGTTGCTTTTTCTCTATTTTTCTCAGCCTATATTCTGACCCTTGAAACCCAACTTCGCCTTTCACAGCAGCCCTATGAGTTGCTAAATGTAACTAGATTCCACTGTGGGATTTTCCTTGGCCCACCACTCCTTTAAGGATTGACCAATACACCAACCATTTTCCAAATCTTCTATCTCCTTGCTCTCCAAATCCCCTGGGGGCATACACGTGCTTGTCCCTCTGACCACCCCAGGTGTAAGTCTGAGAAGACCTTTACAGCTGATTTTGCTCCTGTATCTATTGCACAATGTGGAGGGAGATTCTTGATTTTTCCAGTTTTTAAAAATTCATAGCAAGGAAGCTGTTGCCCAAACAAGTTACAAATCCAGATCTTTCCTTTTTTTATTTTTTATTTTTTTATTTAGTAAATATAAATTTCCAAAGTACAGTTTATGGATTACAATGGCATTCCCCCTCCCATAATTTCCCTCCCACTCGCACCCCTCCCATCTCCCCCTCCCTCTCCCATTCCATTCACATCAAGATTCATTTTCAATTATCTTTATATACAGAAGATCGATTTAGCATATATTAAGTAAAGATTTCATCAGTTTGCACCCACACAGAAACACAAAGTGTAAAATAGTGTTTCAGTACTAGTTATAGCATTACTTCACATTGGACAACACGTTAAGAACAGATCCCACATGAGAAGTAAGTACACAGTGACTCCTGTTGTTGATTTAACAATTTGACATTCTTATTTATGGCGTCAGTAATCTCCCTAGCCTCTAGTCATGAGTTGCCAAGGCTATGGATGCCTTTTGAGTTCGCTGACTTCTATCTTGTTCCGAAAGGGTCATAGTCAAAGTGGAAGTTCTCTCCTCCCTTCAGAGAAAGGTACCTCCTTCTTTGATGGCCCCATTCTTTCCACTGGGATCTCACTCGCAGAGATCTTTCATTTAGGTCTTCTTCTTCTTTTTTTTTTTCTTCCAGAGCGTCTTGGCTTTCCATGCCTAAAATACTCTCATGGGCTCTTCAGCCAGATCCGAATGCCTTAAGGGCTGATTCTGAGGCCAGACTGCTATTTAGGACACCTGCCATTCTATGAGTCTGCTGTGTATCCCACTTCCCATGTTGGATCGTCCTCTCCCTTTTTGATTCTATCAGTTAGTATTAGCAGACACTAGTCTTGTTTATGTGATCCCTTTGACTCTTAGACCTATCAGTGTGATCAATTGTGAACTGAAATTGATCACTTGGACTAGTGAGATGGCATTGGTACATGCCACTTTGATGGGATTGTATTGGAATTCCCTGGCACATTTCTAACTCCACCATTTGGGGCAAGTCCGATTGAGCATGTCCCAAATTGTACATCTCCTCCCTCTCTTATTCCCACTCATATTTAACAGGGATCACTTTTCAGTTAAAATTTAAACACCTAAGAATAATTGTGTGTTAATTACAGAGTTCAACCAATAGTACTAGAACAAAAAAAAAATACTAAAATGGATAAAGTATTACATTGTACATCAACAGTCAGGACAAGAGCTGATCAAGTCACTGTTTCTCAAATCCGGTCATTTGCAACAAGATGGAGGAATCTGGAAAACATGCTGAGTGAATTAAGCCAGTCCCAAAGGGACAAATATCATATGTTCTCCCTGATCAGCGACAACTAACTGAACACCAAAGGGGAAGCCTGTTGAAGTGAAATGGACACTCACTATGAGAAACAGTGACTTGATCGGATCTTTCCCATAGAAGATCTTTTAAAATTTTTATTTATATATTTGAAAGACAGAGAGTCAGAAGAAGAGAGAGATATGCAGGCAGAGAGAGCGAGCTAACATCTGCTGGTTCACTCCCCAAACGGTCATAGAGGTTATTTTTTAAGATTATTTATTTATTTAAAAAGCAGAGTGACAGAGAGGAAGAGATGGAGAGATTTTTAGTCCTCTGGGTCACTCCCTCAATGGTCACAGTAGCCAGAGTTGGACCAGCCTGAAACCAGGAGCCAGGAACCCCATCTAGGTTTTTCACATAGGTGACGGGCTCAAATACTTGGGCCATCATCCAGGCAGACCAGCAGGAAGCTGAATTGAAAGCAGAGCAGCCAGGACTTAAACCAGCACTCTGACATGGGCTGTTGAGTTAAGCTTAATCTGCAGTGACAACAGCATTGGCTACAAAATACATAGGCTTTTGTGTCATTAAGACTTCCAGGTACCTCAGAGAGCCCAAGTGTATTTATATCTACTGTGCACATGCCTGTTGATCACATAGTTCATTCTTAGGAACTCTTTAAATAAGTATAGGTCTCTGAGTTACTTCTTGATTTTGCTTGAATATCTTTTTTTTTTTAGCCCAGGCATTAAACAGATGAGTCAGAAAAATCACAGCGCAACCATATGTACATATTTGAATATTCGATGAAGTGGAGAGAGGATGTGATGGTTTTTCAAAGCTTCTATGGAAAACAGAACTGGGTAATAAGTCATTGACTCAATCAGAGGACTTGGTGATTTAATGTCAGGTACACCTAAAGAAAAAGAGTAAAATGGTATAGTCATGGCCCTTTACCCTTATTTTAGAATAAAAATCTGCTTTTGCAAATACATTTTTCACAAGGAATGAAATATAGAGATTCTCTAGTTGAAGAAGACATGGAACGGAGGGCCCCAGGCTGAGTCTGAACTCGATTTATCCCCTAAGTTGGTCCTGATCATTTCCATGGAACTTTCAGACTCAGCACAGGTTGAAGATCACAGACGGAAAGCACACAGCCATCTGAAGGGTGGATGCATGAAAACTGACTCCTGTTTAAGTTACTTGATTGTTAACAAGCAACTGCTGCGTAGTATGAGAGGCCATTTAGAGTGTTTGGCAAAAGCCATCTAGGGTCCAACACCCTTTATCATTTGCCCAAATGACATGGAGGTCAAAATAGCAACACCAGGGGACAGAATAAGTGGTGGGTCAGCAGCTTCAACAATCAGGCGATACATTTAGCATTAATGTAAGAAAATCTGCAGTAAAAAACCATACAGGATTTTTTTTTCCTAGACAAGAGAAGATGAATCTGAGAACAAGTGAAATGTGCAAACGCCCCCTGTTTGCTTCGCTTATTTTTTATATGAATAACATGGATATTTATGCATGTGAATATGTTTGAAAACCACCTCAAATTCTGTTTGCCAAGAGGTTAAAAATGGAAAATAATGAAGGAGGGAGAAAAGGTTGTTTAATGGCAAGATGGAAAAAGAAACAGTGTGTGTGAAAGACGAGAATCCAGGGATCAGAATGGACGATTTCCGGGAGGATTCAGCCCCTGATTCGTCATTTATTTATTTATTTATTTATTTATTTATTTATTTAACTTTGTGCTCAGGACCTCATACCAGGTGCTGGGGATAGAAAGATGATGTGCTGCCCACGTGGAGCCTACAGCTGATATTCCCCTTATCTGCAAGTGAGGCCAATTATAGTAACCACCTCCCAGAGTTGCTGGGAGGATTAAATGAGCTGATCTGTGCAAAGCACCTAGTAAACACTACTTCATACACCAACTGTTTTTCTCCTCCTTCATTCTTGATATTTCACATTAAATTAAAGGTGAAGCAGGGGTTTTATGAGAGTATTTGGGCTTTATCACACTTGCATACTAAATTTATTTTGAGGTGCTCATGTCAATAGCAACAAATGATGTGTTCTCCTTTTAGTGTTAGAAAAAACCTTAAGCAAGGAACAGCAGTGAAGACTCTGGGGGTAAAGTGTGAGTGTGTAAGAATGTTTGACAGATGAAAAAGGAAAAGTCAAAGGGATTGAGAAAATGATTGAGGAAAGAAGAGTCAGCCAGCAGCAGCCCGGGCCTAGCTACAGTCAAAGGTGTGGAGAACGTTGGAATCACAAGTTAAAGCTACCCCAACCTGACCGGCACTGGAACTGAAAATTGCCAGTGGTGAGAGGGACCCAGTTCACCTGAATCTCTTTAAGGGCTCCAGTCTCACTAAGGCAATCTAGATGATTCCTGCTGGAGAGCAGGTGCAGTAAGACTTTATATAAGACTCTTCCCCCCCTCCCCCTCCCCCTCCCCCTCCCCTTCTCCCATTTTCACATAAATTTTAAAAAGGTAAAGGCAGGAATGGGTGCCTTCCTTTCAGAGCAGAGGAGTAAGCAAAAAATGTAAATACCTGTGCTCCAAACCTCAGTCAGTGATAAAAAGTTGGCAGCAGCTTGTTCTCATTAATCTTTTTTCTGTTCTGGCGAGGAAAAATGTTCCCCCAGTGAAAGCAATGACTTGGGAGCAAAGTGCCCCGTGAGTAGCCAGGACTTCCTCCTTCAGCTGAGTGGCAGACTCGGCTTGGAGAAGTTCTGGGAAGCTCTACTAAGAGCTGAGGTTTCATTTCAAAGGGTGGAGGTTGGGAAACTAGACAGGAAAATCTCTTCCTGTGTCTTCTTTAGACTCCTCAAAAAGGAGAGAGAGCACAAAAAATGCTCAAGTAATAGAGCTTCTTACAGCAAGAATGACAGTTTCTGAAAGGCTAGTGAAAGGTCAAAGACTGGCAAGTTGAGAGCCCTGCCTCCTGCTTCCTTCAGCCAGGACTCATTGAGAAACACTGATGAGGGCCACAGAAACCTCCAGCCCCAGGCTTCCCCGCTGGCAGATGAATATCCGACTAAGTGGCCAACCCACAGCACATCTGATGGGCTTTCAGGCACTTGTCGAAAATCGGGAGCACGTGTTAAGGCAAAGACGCAGGGTTCCCCGCCGGGGAACACTAAACTAGCAGAAAAACAGTCACATTTGCCTGCCGACTAGGTGCTCCAGACTTAAGCAATTTGTTAAAAATTGATGGGAAGAAAAATCTAATTTCATAGTAAAAGGACAGGATTTCTATAAGAAGAGACGGCCTGGAGTTTAGGGACCCAAGGACTCTCGGTCACTGTTAAATTAAAATGCTTCCCCTTCATCCTTAAGAAAAATCCTTGAAGTTTGTGGACTGTCACCATCTGTTCAGCAAAACATGCATCAAAATAATATTTTCCACATGTTAGGTTTTCTGGCTTTTTCACAATTTTTGCAAACAGAAATTAATCTTCTCCTAGTCAAAATGTTTTATTATAACCATTGTTGAAAGATATTAGTACAAAGTCGCTGTTTTAATTCCACTTCACTCTCTACCCACCCTCCATTCAAATCATTTGCATTTGCCATGGCGATATACAGATTAAAACGGAGAAGGAACTAATAATGTGGCCCCTTTGCAAATCATAATTAGCCTATGTATTTCATAAAACTGTAGAGCTCCTGCTCAGAAGCTCATCTTTCATGTGGCTACAAAGTCCTCTCTCTTCCTTCCTCATCAGAACCCCACAGTGATTTCCATCAGCAACTTGACCAAGGACAAGAGTACCATCGCTGCCTGGTACCCGCTCTTGACTCTGCCATACCACTAACCACCCCTTTTACCACTATCCTTCTCTCATCACCATCCTCCTCCTAAAGTGCTCAGCAATCAGCCTATAATTGGTCAGCTGGTGCCATCAAGCCCCAATTCTGTGGCTAGCACCATGCAAAGAGCGGGGAAAAGGTCATGAACAACAGTGCTAGCCATACTCCTCACCCATGAGGATTTCAAACTTGTTCAGAAGAAGATAGAATTCAGAAGAAGACAGAACAAGAAGAGCATGGGATGGTGAAACACCCAGTTTAGCATAGTAAACATGATGGGGATAATGATGATGGTGATGGAATTTAACCCACACAGCATCTATATTTTCCAAGTTTCTGGACATTGGTGCAGCAAAGGAAAATTATATTTCTGTCTGAAATTCAGCCTGATCCAATCACTTTACTAGTCCTTTCAAGTAACGTTCAGCTTTCTGATACCCATTTCCCAAAACGGTTGAATCTTCGGAAACAATTCCCATGTCCATTTAGTTCTCAGCAACGCTTGGACCCACCTCTGACCTTTGATAAAATTGTCAAACTAGATTTTTCTAACTAGTTACAATACCCATCAAGAAAGAAAACAGCGATGTGCGTGTAACAGATGTGTGGAACAGGCGTTTTGTTAACACAAGGAGATATAATATGTTAGAATTCATGCTAAGGGCTGAATCGTGTCCCTAGAAAAGACCACCTGTTGGAGCCCTAACTCCCGAGTGTCTGAGTCTGACAGTCTTTGGGAGATAGGGTCTTTAAAGCAGTAATTAAGTTAAAAATGAGGCCATTAGGTGGACTACAATCCATTAGGACTGATGTCCTTATAAGAAGAGGAAATTTGGATGCAGACAGACACAGAGGGAAGACAAGGTTACGATGCAAAGAGCAGGTGACCATCTGCAAGCACAAGTGAGAAGCCTGAAAAGAAACCAATGGGACAACGGCTTGATCTCACACCCCTCGCCTCCCAAATTGGGAGATGTTTCTGAGGCTTGAACCACCCATCCTGCGGCATTTTGTCAAGGCAGCCTTATCAAACCAATATAAGAAGACGACTCCCAAGCATCTCTCTAACACTGATGGTGTCTGGCACAACCCTTGTAGGTGTTTGGCAGTATCTGTTGAATTAGTGAATGACCATTATCTTTTTAGTAAATTCAAGAGACAATTTTAATACATTTTACTCAAATAGAAAATTCAACTAAAAAGTAACTTCCTCATTAAAATTCTACATTTACATGTTGGGTAATTTCTAACAACTGTTTAAAAATATGTATTTTAAGTGATCAAAGTAGCACAAGCTACAAAAGTCATCAGTTCTGCAAATGTTCACGAGTTATTTCCTTGAAGAGAATGCCTCAGGTTATGGAGAAGTGAATGGCTGATTTAAGTAATTTATTTGAATTTTCAGGTAAGCCAGAGTCTTCCTACACCTTAACACTTCAGTTTTTTTCTGTAACCTTACTGATCGCTTCCAAATCCTGCTGACACTGTTAGAAGTACAATTTTTTTTAAAGATTTTATTTATTTGAGAGGTAGATTTAAAGATGGTGAGAAGGAGAGACAGAAAGGTCTTCCTTCCATTGGTTCACTCCCCAAATGGCCACAATGGCCAGAACTGTGCCAATCCGAAGCCAGGAGCTTCTTCCAGGTCTCCCACATGGGTGCAGGGGCCCGAGGACTTGGGCCATCTTCTACTGCTTTCCCAGGCCACAGCAGAGAGCTGGACTGGAAGAGGAGCAGCCAGGACTAGAACCAGCGCCCATATGGGATGCTGGCACCGCAGGCAGAGGATTAACCTACTGAGCCACAGCACTGGCCCCTAGAAGTACAATTAACTCCACATTATAAATGGCAAAAGTGAATTGGCTGATCGAAAAGTAACCTTGAATACTGGACAACCAGCTCATAGGAAAGGCAGTTGACCCATGAAGAAGAGAGGCAGAGAAGGAGAGGCAGGCAAGAGGTGATGTCCTCCCAGGATGAATTAGAGCTTTTCTCATACCCTGTCCAAAGGGGTTTGGTCCTGAATCATCTCCAGGACCCAACTAGAAGACCCTGTTGTCTGTATAAACAGTCCCATTCATTAATTCATTCATTCATTCAGTAGCTACGTACTGAGTTTCTACTATGTCCAAAGTATACTTATAAACCCTGGGTTGCAATAGTGGACAAAACAGACAAAGTGTTCTTGCTGTCACTGAGTTTACACCCCAGTGGTGGAACAGAAAAATAAAACAGGTAAATAAGTAAGCCTAGAACATGTTAGATAGTATGAGGTCCATAGGAAAAAAAATTAAAATAGGGTGAATAATATAAAATATTAGGATGGGTTGAACTATAAGGTTAGCAAGGTAAGTTCTCAGGAAGTAGTGTTCAGGGACTGACTACACAAGAAAACAAAAATACTTTCATCTTCTCAGATGGTACCCTGAGCTCTAGATTGAAACTACCTTGTTCCAATTCATAGCTCTACTCAAGTAGAGCTCAAGTATTCTGCCTTCATTTCTTCTTCTGTGAAATGGGAATAATTATACTTACCTTGTAAAGGTGGGAAAAGTCAATGCAAAAACAAAACTGAACACATAGCATGCTAAAATACTACCTGATATAGAAGAACTCAGTAAATACTATGTTTTGTATTCCCTTTGTTCTGTACAATTTCTACTATTTGATTTCAACATTGTTGAGGACTAACAAGTAGGCATTTGGCACAGTGGTTAAGAAACTGCTTAGGGTGTCTGTATCCCGTATCATAGTGCCTGCGTTTGAGCCCTGGACTGCTTCCAATTCCAGTTCCTGCCACTGTACACCCTTGGAGGTGGCAGATGATGGGTTAAATTCTGGATTGTGTCCCAAGTTGCTGGCTTCTGCCTGGCCCAGCTCTGGCTTATGCAGACATTTGTGGAGTGAACCAGCAGATGGAAAATTCTCTCTCCAATGCCAGGAGCCAGGAACTCTACCAGGGTCTCCTATGTGGGTGGCAAATACATACATACTTGAGCCAGCACCTGCTGCCCTCCCAGGGCCATTTGCAGGAAGCTGAATAGGAAGGGGAGGCAGGACTCAATCCCAGGTGTCCTGATATGGGTTGTGGGCATCCCTTGCTGTGGTTTAATCCACTCTATCACAACACTTATCCTAGGCTATTGGCTCTGTGTTTGCTTCTGGCGCTTTTAGTCTATGGCACAGATAGTCAGGAAGAGACGATACAACAGAAATAAGCAAGTACAAGTTGGAACTCACAAGGAGTGCTATGCCACCCATATCAATTATAACTGCCTCCAACCTCAATGATGTGGGCATCCTGTCTGAAGAAGCCAGGGCTCTTTGTCACAGAACTAAATATTTATGTGGTTCTAGAGTCAGAAATTAAAGGAGGAGCCCAGGAAGGCCAAACTTCTGCCTTATGCTGATGGCAGGAGTCAACAGATAGCATCAGTGTGTGTTGGTGTGAGCTACAAGGGCACCTGCCCTGACTTTCCAAGTGTAAAACACAAAATAGCCATTGCTTTGCTTTTAACCTCCAGATCTACTACAAGCATGTCTCTTGTGGCCCATCCAATCAGATACATTCAGGGAAGAGATTTCTAGGAAACATAGTTCAAGCTAGCCAAGTTGACATACTATAAAGCTACCACATTAATAATTCTAACTATCATCTGAACTAGACATGTCATCCCCTCAAAAAACTGAGGTTTGGGCAAGGGTAGGCAACTTTCCTGGAATCAGAGCTAGTAAATAGTAAATAGCAAAGCCAAAATTCCCAATGTCTGCACTTTGCCTAATTAAACATATTAATAACAGTTCAAATAGGATTTATTTTTAATTTAATAAATGTGAATTTACAAAGTGCAACTTTTGTATTGTTGTGGCTTTCCCCACCACAACCTCCCTCCCTCCCGTGGCCCTCCCCTCTCCCTCTCCCTCTCCCATCCTGCCCTTCATCGAGTTTCATTTTCAATTACCTTCATATACAGAAGATCAACTTAGTATATACTAAGCAAGGATTTCAACAGGCTGCACTCACACAACCGCTCAAGGTATAGGGTATTGTTCAACTAGTAGTGTTGTCTTTAAGTTTCATAGTAAAACACGTTAAGGACAGAGATTCTACCTGGGGAGCATTTATCCAGTGACTCCCGTTGTTGATTCAACAATTGGCACTCTTATTTATGACGTCAGCAATCAAATAGGATTTAATAGGTAATCAAAAAGGAAGCCTCTAGTATTATTATATGGTAACAACCCCTTACAAATGTATAATACATTTCAGTTTTCAGAATTGCTTCCCATAAACTTTTCTTCTGGCTCCTCAGAACAAAATTTTGTTAAAGGTAAGGACATTTACAATCTGCATTTTATAAATAAGGAAATTCTTGCTTAAACTTTCCTAAAGCCACACAAAAACTGGCAAAGCAAACATTGGAACTCAAGTCTCCTGGTTTAGCCCAGCATTTCAAGGCCCATTGCTATGATTTGGTGGTTTGATGCTGTTGCTCTGCATGGGAACTTGGTTCTCAGTAGGGTGATGTTGAGGGACTTCAGAAGTAGAGCCTGATAGAATATCATCAGGTTATTGGGGATGTTGTCCTCAGAAAGGATTGAGGTAGTTCTCCTAAGACCCCATGGAGTCCCCAGTCATCTTGCTCTTTGGCTTCCTGTCTCACCATGTGATCCATCCCTCTCATGCAAACTGCTGACCTCGTGAGGCTGTCTACCATGAGGGCATCCCCAGAGCCTACCAGAGCCAGTGCCATGCCCCTGAACCTCCAGAACGGTGAGCTAAATATACCTCTTTTCTTTAGAAGTTACTCAGCCTCAGCTGTCCCATTAAAGTAACAGAAAATGAACTAGTTCACCCATTGAGATCAAGGCAGCTGGCCACTGGTGACAAATCAGCCAGAAAGAAAAAGAAAGATGATAGAATATCATGAACAACACAGAGATACGGTCGAAATTCTGCCTAGGATATGAATTTACTCCATTCATCTTTACCCTTATCCCTAGGGGAAACAATAGTAAGAAGCAAGACAATTCCCCATTACCTGACAGGGCTGGCTGCCATGCTTTCGAGCCTGTCTGGGTTCTGAGATGGGGAAGTAAGCACTGAGTCAACCTATTTTAGGGAAAACAATGGTGTTCTCCTCAAAAGAAGTCAGGATCTCATCTTCATTTTGCCAAAAAAAAAAAAAAAACCACACTGTAGGTCTCTTATCTTATCTGCACTTCAGCTATCTTGAATACATCTGTGGAATTTCTATCACAGGCAAGCCGAGAGCTAGACACTCCGAATCAAGCACTAGACAACATGAAGCAAGCACATATCCTGGCCTTAAGGAAGTCACGGGATGTAATGAGTGAAACATGAGCGTAAATAAAGTGCCAGGAGACAAATTCTGGATCAAGTTCTTTGAGAGTCACTTCTGGTGCAGGATAATAAAGAAAGCCTTTGTGAACTGGAACTTGGAGATGGTATCTAAAGAAAAAAGACATGAAAACATGCAGCCATTTAAAGTGACTAGAGCACAGACCATGTGAGGCGAGGAAGTGAGAAATATAGTTAGAATAAGTTGGAGCCAGATTGTGGTGGATCTTAAAAGTCTTGATAAGGAATTTAAAATTCACATATTGACAACTGAAGAGCTCAAAGAGTTTTAGGGTAATTTGGGACCACTGACTTAACTACAGTTTATGAATCTCAATGAATTTACATTTAACTATTTCAATCCTAATTATCATGATATAAACAAAGACTTACTAATCATTAATCAAAGGTTATTGGGGCCAGCACCGTAGCACAGTAGGTTAATCCTCTGCCTGCAACGCCAGCATCCCATATGGGTGCCGGTTCTAGTCCTGGCTGCCTCTCTTCCAATCC
This sequence comes from Lepus europaeus, assembly GCF_033115175.1. Taxonomy (NCBI): domain Eukaryota; kingdom Metazoa; phylum Chordata; class Mammalia; order Lagomorpha; family Leporidae; genus Lepus; species Lepus europaeus. Next base: position 60,264,407 of record NC_084837.1, read on the forward strand.
AGCTCTCTGCTATGGCCTGGGAAAGCAGTAGAAGATGGCCCAAGTGCTTGTGCCCCTGCACTCACATGGGAGACAGGGAAGGAACACCTGGCTCCTGGCTTTGGATCAGTGCAGCTGTTTGGGGAGTGAACCAACAAAAGGATAGACCTTTCTCTGTCTCCCTTTCACTGTCTGAAACTCTACCTCTCAAATAAATAAATGAAAATCTTTAAAAAAAAATGCATTGTTTAAAAAAATGATTTACTGAATACTCTAGTGATTATTCCTTCTGCCTAGTCTCTCCTTCCCAGTGACAAAAGCCTGGAAATGGATGGAGAAGTCAGAAACAAGGGAAATGTCCTCTTGATGACCAGATCTAATGCTCAGCTCCATTTCCTCCAGCTCCTGGGATAATACTGCTGTGTTGTCTTCAATTATTGTTTTCTATAAGCTGATGGCCCTTGATTTGAAGAGGAATCCCTAATTCATCTGTAAGTTGTAGTACAGGGAAAATAAAAACAGGCAAATCAGTACCTAATTTTCTGACATAGAAAATCCATTATAAGGATGGCTGCTTCTGGAAGTATCTCAACAGGGGTCACATCAAGTCTTTTCATTTCAATGACTAGGAAAATGAATAAACTCAGACTAGACAGCTCATGAACCTATCCATCCCTGCATCATCCATCAGTCATAGGATAATACCCCAAGCTGCAGAGGCTGCATAATGTTCATATAAAACTCCAGTCTCATGGAAGACAAGAAGCCAAGCTACTGGTACTGTTTCTTAAAAAGATATCACAGCCTGAGACCATGAAAGAATAGGGAAAAATTTTAATTGTCTCTTTAAATATATGTTTCTATGTTTGAGTATACTCACAGAATAATACTGACTATATTATTTTTATTAAAATAACTTTCTTGGTTCTAGTCCTGATTATCTCACTTCTGATTCAGCTCTCTGCTAGTGTGCCTGGGAAGCAGATGACGGCTCCAGTACTTGGGTCCCTGTCACCCACGTGAGAGACCTGGGTGGAGTTCCTGGCTCCTGGATTCAGCTGGACCCAGTCCCAGCTATTGCACTCCTCTGAGGAGTGAACCACCAAGATAGAAGATATCTTCCTCTCTCTCTCTGTCTCTCCCTGTTTCTCTCTGTCTCTCTCTTTCCCTGTGTGTGTGTGACTCCACCTTTCAAATAAATAAGCCTTTAAAAAAATAACTCAGCACTGTGTCATAGAAGGTTAAGCATCCAGCTGTGGCACCAGCATCCCATACGGGCACCGATTGGAGTCCCAGCTGCTCCACCTCTTATCCAGCTCCCTGTTGATGGTCTGGGAAAGCAGCAGAAGGTGGCCAAAATGCCACCTTCTTCTCTTCTTTCGTGGGAGACTCAGAAGAGGCTCCTGTCTCCTGGCTTCAGACCAGCCCAGCTCCAGCCATTGCAGCCATTTGGGGAGTGAACCAGCGGATGACTCTCTCTGTCCCTCTCCATGCCTGTAACTATGCATCTCAAGTAAATAAATCTCTAAAAAAAAAAAAAAAAAAAAAAACTTTCTCTGGACTGGCACTGTGGCATAGCATGTTAAGCCACCACCTGCAACACTAGCATCCCATATGGGCACCAGTTCAAGTCACAACTGCTCCACTTCTGATCCAGCTCTCTGCTAATGCACCTGAAAGAACAGTGCTTGGGCCCCTGCACCCATGTGGGAGATCTGAAAGAAGCTCCTGGCTCCTGACTTCAGCTTGGCCCAGCCCCAGCCATTGTGGCCATCCAAGTAGTAAACCAACAGATGGAAGACCTCACTCACTCTCTCTCTGAAACTCTGCCTTTAAAGTAAATAAAAAAATTTTTAAAGACTATCTGTTCAAATATTTGGAGGTGGATAACCAAATCTTAAAAGCAAAGGTAGCTCACTGCAGTAAGAGAAGCCATTCCTTTTCAAGGAAGACTTACATAAAAATTTCTGAGAAATGGCAAGATAAGTAAGCACTGATCCTTTCATCTTCTGCCCAAGGGAACAGCACACACTCCCAGAACCATGTTCCAAAGCCAAAGGGTAAACATCCAATTGCCCTGATTGTTTATTTTTCTATAATAATAGAGATTATAATAGAGACCACTCATCTCCAATGAATAATACAGACAACAGGGTTATGATAACATGGTGATATCTAGTACTTTTTGAATCCCCTATTTTCACACATTTTATTATTAATTTTGACTAAAACTACTATGTTAACTGCCATTGTCTTCTATGAGAAGTCAGAAATAGAGCCCCAAGTACTGGTGGCCCAGAGACTGACCAAGAGAGAGAAAAGATGTAGAAATAGAGGTAAAAACCCTGGGCCAGCCATTCGGCCATCAGGGAATGTCACAGGGCTCCAGGCCTCTTCATTTACTCTCATCAACAAACCAACCAACCCCCATTCACCTTTTAAAATTCTATCTCATCTTTACTACTATGTTTCCAATATGAGCACTATTCTGTCAACAAATCCTTATCCCCCTACTTGAGTACCAAAATCAAGACACAGACTCCCTCTAGAAATACAGTTGAGTTCTTCCTCCTCCCCACATGTCCAAGGTCTTGGCTGTAGTTTGAAAGGAGGCAACACTGCTTGACTTGAGCCACGCAGTTGCCTAAGTGTGCTCCCCACAGCCCTGGGGATCATGCTCAACATGGGGTCATGATCCCATGTACCAGTGGAGGCTCAAAAAGGTCCAAATACTCAACATCCCACAGGAGTGCCTGGTGGAGCTGGACCCTTATTCGTGGCTCCCCTTTGATTCTCTAGAATAGCTACTGAGAGCCTTCTGGGTGCTCAGGGCTCTGCAGAGGCTGGAGTCACCAAGACGCAGGTCTTGCCCTCCCTTTGAGAGACAAGGAATGTTAAAGGTCTAGGACACACAGTGATAAAGAGGATGAACTGGGAGCTGGGGCAGACTGCACACAGTGGCAGGAAACCAGACCTAAACCTTCAGACACCCAAGGCACTGGGAAGATCATGGTATTTGTGCACGTGTGCACACCCACAGACTATATGCACCTTACAGCATGCTCTCCCAGTCAGGGGAGGCCTGCCTTAAACTGCCTTCTAGTTCAGATGGGGGTTTGCAGAGAAGAGGGTTGGAGAGATGAGCAATCCTGGGGACCACTGAGTATGCAGCCTGGGGGGTGGTGGGTGCTGCCGCTGGGAGATGCCACAGGGAGGCTGCGAGTGTCTTGAAGGACCCAGCCAGGCAAGTTTTGTTGGTCATCCTAAGAGCTTGGAGTTTACCAAGGGCACGTCACTAGGAGTCTACTGCAAGCAGCAGAGGGAGGGACACACCCTGACAGGGTCAGTGTCCAAATCCCGGATTCGCCCCATCCCACTCATTCCCATTGCTGGTGTTAGGCATGGGTAAGCTGGGGGCAGAGTTCAAAAGCCCTGAAAGGCAAAAAGGAAATGGGTTCATGTCCTCAGTGAACCAGGACATGCCAGAGCCTCTCCCGCTGCAGTCTTTGCTCCCAGGAGCACAGGCTGAGGCCTGGGCTGCGCAATGCAACTAGCCCAGGGAGGTCGCACAATGGTGAACCTTTCTTTGTCTTTTGAGATGAAGTCCACAGAACACAAACTTAACCATTCTAACATGAACCACCCAATGGTATACAACCTCTACTTCGACCTACTTGTAAAACATTTCGAGTCCCCAACCTTTTAAGCAGTCACTCCTCTTGCCTTCTTCTCCTGAGGCCCTTCCCTAACACACGTACACCAGATGCAGGCAATCACTAATCTTTGTTTCTGTCTCTTTACATTGATCTGGATATTTTTTTAAAAGATTTTAGTTAAAGTCAGAGTTACACAGAGAGGAGAGGCAGAGAGAGAGAGGTCTTCCATCCGATGGTTCACTCCCCAATTGGCCGCAATGGCCAGAACTGCGCCAATCTGAAGCCAGGAGCTAGGAGCTTCTTCCAGGTCTCCCACGTGGGTGCAGGGGCCCAAGGACTTGGGCCATCTTCTGCTCTTCCAGGCCACAGCAGAGAGCTGGATCAGAAGAGGAGCATCCGGAACTAGAACCGGCACCCATATGGGATGCCAGGGCATTAACCCGCTGCGCCACAGCGCTGGCCCCTTCTATAAATGGTATCATACAATTTGAAGACAAAAAAACTGTGGAAAGCACATTCTTTTAAGGTTAAAATTAAACAGCTACATCTGACTCTTTTTTTTTTTTTTTTTTTTTTTTTTTTTGGTGGCAGCAAACTCTGGGTGTTTGTCAAGCTTTACCTGGCTGCCCAGCAAAGCCATACCTGTCCACAGAGGCCCTGGAGCCTCTGAACGACAAGCTACAAGCAGAAGAAAAATGGAGCAAACGAGCCACACAGCCCCAGCGCTTTGTTTCCAGAAGTCACACATGTGCATTTCCAGAATCTCAGAGGCTGGGCATGATGGGAGGAACGATGTGGTCCTGGGCGGGGCAGGGGAGGGAGGGAGAGCCATGGGCTTGAGTGGCTTACTCTTGTTAAATTCCCCTATTGGGTCCGCGTACTGCCTCTTCACCACTCACCAGAGTTTGCCTAACCTCATCCACATTGAAAAGTCTGGAAAAACAGGAGGGCCTTTCACGGGGAAACTCATTCATGTTTGGACTCGGGCAGACTTGGGAACCTTTAATAGCACTGCCATTACCCAGTGGCGCACACCGCAGAGCAGCCAGCGCACTCTCCCTCAACAGGCACAAAATTTCCTCTGGAATTTACAGAGCAGAAACCTTAAACACACATCGCCATAAGAACCAGGTTACATAATGTCTCCATCACCCTCCTGACAGCTACAATTATGAGTCAATCCCTGGTTTAAATATGAAACCGGAAGCTCCGTATTTCCCCTCTGACTATGTGGCAGGCTAAGTTGAGTTCTCCAGGCCTGTCAGTGTGGAGATCTGAGCTGCTCCCACAGTCACTAATTTAGCCTGAGCCCAAATGACGGGGTAATTAAAAGCAGGGCTGCAGAGGCCCACTCCAGGACCAGATGTTCTCCTTGTCTAACCGTTGCCCACATAAGGAACAGAAATAGTGCCCCCCTCCCTAATTTTCCTTTTTCTTCATCCTCTCCAGCTAATTTCCTGCTTCTGATCTTTCAGTCCCGCGAACTAAAATAAAAACAAAAACTCCATTACAGAAAGATGACATGTTATTGGACACGTGACTGTAAGTTGCAATGTGCTCTTCCAGTCCCCTCTTTGTACTTCTTGAAGCATTCCAGCTCCAAAGACGCGAAGTTGCCCTGGCAACCTCACATGACTACAGCTCCGCAGAGCCCCACCCAAAGGCAAGAGCTCATTTAAGTCAACACAGGCCACCCCAGCACTTAGTAGCCCAAAGACTGAGTAAATAGCACTGCCTTTTGGTTTTTTTAGGAGCCAAAGACTGGCTGAATGACACAGCCCCTCCCCTTTTATTGCCCAAAACACAGGACAAATAAAAGTCTCCACCCTAACTTCCAGAGAACCCTGACTAAGAAGGCCATGGGTCATCTGGTAAATAAAGGAGAGGTCTTCTCTTCATTTTTCCGGCTGCTGGACAAACAACAGGCAGGAAAAAAGGGAAGTTGAGCTAAGAATGTATGCCTTCCCAACATGGATAAGCGGCATGTGCTGGTGCTCTTCTGATCTTATCAAATCGGATGAAGCAGCTTTCCCATTCCCCCGGGGATCTAGATTCTGATCACTCTCTCAACTGCAGGCTTCCCCGGCCTGGAAACGCCAGAGGTCTCCAGGGCGATCTTGAATCAAAAGAACAGAAATCCAATTCTGTTGCTACAGTTCCTGACCACAGATAAGCCACTTTACTTCTCAGGGTAATTTCCTAATCTTCAGTTGAGAATTATAATCTCTATTTTCCTCTCTTCAGCTATCTGTCTCTGCAAACTCTACTCTCACCAACAACTCCCTGCAGGCAGAATTCCAGATTTTAAGATTAAAGGAGCTACCAAGTCATGAGGGTTTCCAGACAAATGGATATTAGTTCTTTAAAAAGCAAATCTAAAATTATAATACATGATTGTTCACCTGGGATTTTTGACTTACCAATCTAACTAAACAAGAACCTTCTACTCCTGCTTCACCAATCCCTCCTGGCTCATCCATGATTTGCTAGAGTCCAGTGGACTGACCCAAGCCAAGGCCATCTAATGGCCAAGCTGAAACAAAGATAAAGCTGTATTGTAAAAAAAATAGCGTAAATCAGAAGGAGACAGAAGTGCCCAACGACTGGAGAAAACACACAAACTCTGAAAAGTGAGGGGCACTTCTGTTACTGTTGTATGATCTTTATGCTCTCCAGAGTCACCTTCTGTAGAGAATTATATTGTGGGTTACGTCTACCTGATTAAACAGGCAGGCATCAAGCAGTCTGAAAAAGTCACAACTCTCAAGGATTATGTCCACAGTAAGACAAAATGGTGACCAGAATGACAGCCAAACATGGTAAACAACCAGTTGTAGGAACTATGTGTTTGGCCAACTGCACCCTGATACAAAGAAGGAAGCACTGGGATCCCATCTTTAAGCCAGACCCTGTATCATTCACTGCGTGGTGTGTGTGTGTGTGTGTGTGTGTAAGAAAGGAGGAGGGGAAAGGGCATGCCATCTGCTCACCTCAACATCACTTCATGGTATTTCCTGTAGATACCTAGAGGTAGATTTGATCTTGGATGCCCTCTCCTATCTATGAGCTTCCAATTGAGATCTAGGGGCATATTGGGTTTGTTTGAATGGAAAAAATACACACATATTCTAAGGCTCAGAGAATAACAAGACAAATCTAAACCAGGCCCAAAATCACCAGAGCACGGAGACGTATTTCCTTGTCCTGTTTTTCTGGGGATGTCTGCAGAAAGATGGCCTCGGCTCACGTGGGTCACTGAGCACCATCCACTCAATCGGAGAGAACTGCTCCTCCACCTGAGTGCTCCACACCCCTTGGGGTCATTGCAGGAAACACTGGCAGCCTGTCTGTGCCTGCAGGAATGTTTTCCCACCCTTTCCGCCCTGCCTACCTGTGGATCCCCAGGACCTGCCTTGCTCCTGCTACTTCCTCTCTAGATGTACGGCGGGAAGAAAGCAGCCAGCAGCTGAGTATCCTTCACGTTTCTGGATGTGTTCGTTCATGTATTCAACATCTTTGTTGAGCAGTTACCATGGTCAAGGACTGTTCAGGGCACAGGGGATACAGGATGAAAAAACAGCCTCTTGTTCTCAAGGAGGCACAAGGATGCCATTCGAGACATCAGCCCTAGCGATGAGTGGCAGGTCAGCAGAGCAGAGCACTCAGTGGGATCCTTTTAGATGGAAGTCTGCTGGAGCTCCAGTGCCACACAGCTTTCTCCTGGGCACACCTATACAATGCCCACCTCCAATTCAAGAAAGAATTCCACAAACACCCAGAGCTGGGCGGCCGGTTCTCTGGCAGTGGGATATTCATCTTAAGAGATGGCAAAACATTAAGCTCAGAGAGGCTACGTGGGTTTCCAGGCGTCACACAGCTGTCTCCATGGAGGAAGTATGGACATCTCAAAGCATAAAGATAGCTTCAAAATAGCTGTGGCATCCCAAGCAGTGAGCATTTGCAGGTTACATCATTTTACAGGTCTGGCTGTGACATCACCTCTGGGCCCAGGACACGGCTCACCCTGCCTCTGAGAAGATGGAAAATGCTGGGCAGCAACCTCAGAAACAACTTCCTCCTCCAAGTGCAACTTCTTGTCCGGGCCTAAACCTTTACAGCACGGCAGGTGGGTGTAAGGCGAGCAAACAGCCTTTCAAAGCAGGAGCTCCCGCCGGCAGGTCAGCCTGGCTCCTGTCCAGCTTGGGTTCCACCCACGGTGAAAAGCAATCTGTTTATGGATTCGCTTTTCTGGCGTTACAGAACGTCTGCGAGAGAGGGAGCTCAAGTTCGTGCCCGGTCTCTAAGTAACGCGCCCCACAAAGGTGCACAAACACACTCTGAGTCAGGGGGGCGGGAGGGAGAAAAAGAAAAAGCAAGCTGGCCGGGCCTTCCCTCCTCCCAAGCCTGCCATGAAATGCGCTTTAATTGCATCAAAGGGCTCTTCTCAATGGGGTTTCAGAGGCGCAAGAGCGGCGTTCCCGGCGAGGGTTCCTTTCCGGCTTGCCAGCATTCCTGGGCCCCGCGCGGGGAAGGGGCTGGGGCTCCCCCGGGAGGCCCGGAGGCTCATTTCCATGCCCCGCGCATACTGCCTCTGTTGTGCGCGCCGGGCCTGCCCAGGGCAGCCGCGGCGGGCGGCAAACAAAGCCCCATTCATCCCCCAGGGACGGCTTCCTCAGGGCCGGCCGCGGCTGGAGATGGGCTGGCTCCGCACGCCATCCTGCAGCCCCGGGCGCGCGGCCCGGCCCGGCCCGGCCCGGCCTGGCCTGGCCCGGCTCAGCTCAGCCCGGCGCGCACAGGGCCGCGATTCAGCCGGCTGGGGCGACCCGGGCCGCCTTTTCAAACAGGCTCCACAATGCGGATGGGGCTGGAAGTCGCCTTCGTTTCTGGGACAGGCAGACACTGAGCCTTTTCAGCGGCGCTCTCCTCAGCTGACTGACTGGCGGCGCGCGGAGAGCGCAGACGGGGCCCGGTTGGCGGCGCTCTCGGCGTCCCTCGGCGTGGGGCGTGGGGGCGGCCCGCGGGGCCCGAGCTGTGAGGAGACCCTGCCCTCCCGCGGGGGCCTGCAGCCCAACCCAGGGGTCACTTCCTGCTTTCTGTGTCTCCTCAAGGCGGGCCCTTGGAAGTCCTTGGGCTCTCCTGGAGACTAAGTGCCTAATTGCAAGGCTTCCCCGTGACTTTTTTTTTCAGAGCTTAAACATTCCTCTGGGTTAACGTTTGGAACTGCGGCTTCTCCACAAAGACCAGTTTTTTAACCTCCGCCTCACTCCCGGGTAGAAGCGAAGAGCGCGGCACTTGTGAGCCCGGGGTCGGCGACATCTTAGCACCTTTCTTCTGGCCTCGCGTCGTTAACCAACAACAGGTTAACGCTGCGAACGGCGCCACAGCCCAGGAAACAGGACTGCAGGCTTGGCGTGCCTCAACTCCCAGGCAGGGGGCGGCCGGGGGTGGGGGTGCTTCCTAGACCACAGTCCCAAACAGCAACGGGCTCCAGACCTGCATTCCTAGCGTGTGGATTCAACAGGGAATGGCAGCATGAAAGAACACCAGATAACGGAAGACTTTCCCTAATCCCGTTCAATCTGCAGATAAGCAGATACCATCTGCGAGAGGGGGAAATGAAGCCGGCGCCCTCCAACAGACCCTTGCAAGTGACTTTTCACAAATCAAACCTGCAAGGAAAAGTCTTAAGAAGACACAGGCTGGTTTTTTTTGTTGTTGTTGTTTTTTCTCCCTCTGGGTCGGAAAGGGCCCTGCTGGAGCTGGTGGGAGAGGGCTGGACTGCAGTCTGAAATGAGGAGAGAATGCCCCCTGTGTTTCTCTTCCTTCCTGCATGGTGAACGTTGCTGACCTCTCTCAAAGTACAGCACCGCATGCTTGATGTGGTTAAAAAAGCACAACAAAATAAAAACGGGTGACTCACCATTGGGGACTCCCTTCCTCTTACAGGAACGAACTTTCAGAATCTTCATGAAAATGGGGATAGACGGGGTTACTCTGTGGCAGTGAATTCTGAGGGGGCAAAGGAACTAGTCGGTGTTCGCTATGCTCTGGTGTAAGAACTTCACACACCTCACCTCATCATGCTCATCAGAGCCTGGGAGGCACAGACCATCTCTACCTCCGGGTTACCGAAAAAAGAAACCTAGACTGAGAGAGGCTAGTTTCAGTGAAATCACGTAGCTAGGAAGCCGCAGTCTTACTCGCCGACCTGTTGTCTATCCCGCCAGGCTTTCCTGAACTCAGTGCACACACACACAGGAGCTCGCTTTGGGCCAGCGGCCTGACAACCTTGGGAGTCATGAGGCTCTGGCCGGACACAGGTCTCTGTGTGACTGAAAGCATCCCCACTGGCTTCCTGGCAGGCTGCAGGAGACAGGAGAGAGAATCTGCCTCATTCGATCCCACTGGAGGGAGAGAGGGCCATCTGAGGACTTCAACTTCACCCGGAAACCGCCTTTCAGAATGGTGAGTTAATAGTCGCCACCTATTCTGAGTTGCCTGCCATGTGACCTTGTAAGCAATGCTCTGTCAATAACAAGTGTCAGAACCTGGGCTCAAATTCAGATCTGCCATTTCCAAAATATGAGGCTTTGGGAAATTTACGGAAGCCCTGGGAATCTCAGTTTTCTCATCTATAAACTGGAAATGATGTAAGGATCTCCCTAGCTGACTGCTTGGGAGGCTTACAGGATATTTTCCATGTGAGCTGTTTTGTTTTGTTAAGATTTTATTTGTTTGAAAAGAGGAGTTATAGAGAGGGAGAGACAGATCTTCCACCTGCTGGTTCACTCCTCAGATGGCCCTAATAGCTGGGACTGGGCCAGGCCAAAGCCAGGATCCAGGAGCTTCATCCAGATCTCCCACATGGGTGCAGGGGCCCAAGCTGCTTTCCCAGGCACATTAGCAGGAAGCTGGATCAGAAGTGAAAGAACCAGGATTTGAACCAGTGCCCATATGGGATGCTGGTATCACAGGCAGCAGCTTCATCTGCTATGCCATAACAGCGGCCTTCCACATTAATATTCAATACTGTATTTATTTAGTCACCACTTGTATCAATCCTCATATGCTTCCTTGAACCTAAGCATAAAAATGGATAGTTCACACTGTATCTTTGGGCCTTTGATCTATAGGCTCCCATATCACATAAAACTATGATCAAATAAGTTTATTATTATTTTTTTTTTGTCTTGCTAAGACGGACTTTGGTGTAGGGGTGTTGGCCATAACTTTCATCTTGGGTGGGAAAGAGATCACATCCTTTTCTGGGAAGGAGGTTGGAATCCTACAGTATCTACTTCATTGGGTTCTCATAAGGATTAAATGAGATTATCTATGTAATTGTGCCAATAGAGCATTTATTGAGTAATCGTTTGTATCTATCCATAAAGACTAGTTATGCTACAGTTAAGAACAAGATGTTACGTATAACAACAAAGATTTGTTACTCACTCACTATATATGCCCGTCCCGAGCTAGCTGGAAGCTGTGCTTTGTGTCTCTTCACTGGTGGAGCAGACTTCATCTCCAACCCGGCCAATAGTCATGGCAGGGAACACAAGAGAGCATCAGAGGGTGATTACACTGTTAGTGAAATGCTCAGCCTGGAAGTGACACACATGACCTTCCCTCGTGGCTCACCAGCCAGAACTGATCTCCCTCCCATCTCGTACCCCAGCTTACAGGGCCAGGAAACTTAATCCTGTCCTGTCCGCAGAATGAGGGGTAAGGAGGGCTGAAAATGTAGGGTAACTATTATTAATGGGGACCATCACATTCAATAAACACTGCTGTTCTTGTTCCACTGGAGAGCAAAAACCAGTCCTTTCGTGTGACTTCCAAATTTATAGTTAGCACAGGAGGCCTTAGAGCAGCTTCAGTGCAGAAGGCACTGTCAGCAGAGGAGTCAGGGAAGATCCAACAATGGCGGCTGTTGCCCCTCCTGCCGCTTAGGAATGCCACCTTCCCACGGGAAGATAAAACAAAAATAAACACTTAGGCAAGTGTTCCCTTTGGCATACCCAACCTGGAGTTCAGAGTGGGAGGAAGTCGCAAATATGCAAATAAGAGCAAATGGCAAGTTTTGACCCTGGAAATCAAAACATCTCTAGGAAAGTTACCGTAGTGACAGGAAACATGGTGACATTCTCCTTCGCTGCCACATCAGATCTGCCCAGCTGTGTCTTATGGAAATGATGCTTAACCTCTCCTCGTTCCCAAGTCACTGCAAATGAACTTGCCTTTGTTTGGGTGTTTTCTGACTAATTCAAACCTCATCTGGAATTAATTTGACACATACTTTGCTCATTGACTGACCCACGTAGAGAGGCTGATCTACTTGTCTGTTCTGGAGTTCTGCTTATCTTTCATTTCAAATGATCTGTTCTGATTTGGCCATGCCCCCATGGTTAGGACTTTAGATCACTATTAGTTTCTTAATATCACTATTTTTAAAGCAATAAAATAAATATCCTGGTACATAAAATCTCTCTCTGAATCTATAGTTTCTCTTGAAGCTGGAATCGCTCTGTAATTTCTGTGAATTTTGTTCTATTTTGTTCTAGAAAAGCAATCTGACCCATGTGGTAGCTTTCAGCTCTCCTTGTAGAAAAGAACAAAGAAAGGGGGGCTGGCACTGTGGCACAGCAGGCTAACGCCCTGGCCTGAAGCGCTGGCATCTCATATGGGCACCAGTTCGAGCCCCGGCTGCTCCACCTCTGATCCAGCTCTCTGCTATGGCCTGGGAAAGCAGTGGAAGACGGCCCACGTCCTTGGGCCCCTGCACCTGTGTCGGAGACCCAGCGTAAGACCTTGGCACAGCTCGGATCAGCACAGCTCCAGCCGTTGTGGCCAATTAGGGAGTGAGCCATCGGATGGAAGGCCTCTCTCTCTTTCTCTCTCTCTCTGCCTCTCCTCTCTGTGTAATTCTTTCAAATAAATATTGAGGGGAAAAAAAAGGGCAAAAGGTGCTGTGGAGAAACAGCCCAGTAACCTGACATCTTGGGAATTCCCTGCCTTGCATGCATCACAGACACCATGGAACCGAATTCTGGAAGAAGCTTTTTCAGGATGACAGAGCTGGGTCTTTAAACAGAGAGTGGAAAATGGAATTGAAGGATAGGTTTGTTTGAATGCAAAATTTTTTGAAGTCTCTGCATACATTTCTCATAGTATGCATTTTGCATGAACTTTTTAAGGAGCCCTCATACCTCAAGATTTCTCCAATTTCGAACATGTATGGTATAAAAGTGGCCTGACTATAAACAGTGACTGTAAGACAACATAGTAGCAGAGTGCTTATGACCCGGTACTTAAGAAAGCAGACACTACACTGATGACCAAATTTTTTTTAAAATGTGTACAAAAGACTGTCAAAGACTACATTGAAAGTGTCAGTGTGAGGAGATAACAGGAATGATTTTTTTCCTTTCATTCTGCAAAATTTCAGAAAATGCTTATTGCCTGATTATAATTAAAAAATTAGATAGCAGAAGGGACACATCTGATGCGAGTGCTCCCTGGGAAAGCTGTGTAGCATCTGTGCTTCCAGAAGTCCCTGGCCATTGCTGTCCTGGAGCCAGCCCCAGTTGCCTGGATGTGCAGGCCACATTTGGATTCCCCAGGGTTTTCATGTAGCTGCTTCCTCTCCCCCAAACAGGGAACCACCCAAGCAGCTAAGCAAACAATGCAGTGGAGTGCATCATGGCCAGACCTGACTGGGAGGCCCCTGAAGGCCAGACCTCCACCAAGAGGGGGAGTTCAGAGCAAAACGCTTTTGGAGCAAGAAACCATTTAAAAGAAACAGGAAATGAATCCCTCAAACCCAAACCATGTGGAAAGACAGGCCACATTCATTTCAACAAAACAATAATAATACAAGTCTCTATAAATGCTCTGTTACTCACACATTCCTAAAAGTCATTGCAGTCCAATAGGAAAAAAAAATCTATTTAACAAAGCTTTTTTAAGAACCTGCATAGACCAGGCATTGTGACCATCTCAAGTTTTCAGATTCAATATCATTTCAGCCTTCCTGGGACACACATTCTACTAAAAGAGTTATACATGCAAATACCTACTCAAGTCTGGCAATGTGGAAAACTCAACTAAAAAGGCCACCCGCACCGCTACACTAACAGAAGACAGAACAGAGAGGGTCCACTAGATTTAGCATTTGCAGAAAAATTGCCCTGGTTAGGGGATGACCGACAGCTGCTACGAGTTGAGAAGATGGGCAGTAGAGGCGAAATAGAGACTGTGCACTCATGAGGGTTACCTCAGAGGAAAGGATGAGAGACAGAAAGATAAAAGGTTAAACTGGATTTCAAGACTACAGGAGGGTGGAGCCCGAGTACGTTTGGCCGTTGAGAGGAAGAATTCTTCAAGAAGGAAGAAGATAAGATACAAGATGGACAAGGGAGGTGGAAGGGGATGGTGAGCAGCCTGTATTTACTAGAAGAGTACTAACTCTTCCTCTTGGGATTCTTACCCTGTCAACACAACTTGCTGAAGGTTTCTCCCTGTGTAAGGAGTTCATATTATCCAGCTTTGCTACCTGTGTGGTTTTAGCAGAACATTAGATCTAGGATCTTGTCTTATATAAACCTGGTACTTTAAAAAAAAATTTTATTTGAAAGGGAAAGAGAGAGATTTCATCTGCTAGTTCATTCTCAAAATGGCCACAAGAGCCCAGTCTGGGCCAGGCTGAAGTCAGGAGCCAGGAACTCCAACCAGGTCTCCCACCTGGGTGGCAGGGATGCAAGTACTTGGACTACCTTTCACTGTCTTCCCAGGCACAGTAGCAGGAAGCTGGATCAGAAGGGAGTGGATGGGGAGCTGGCATTGTGGCATAGCAGTCAAAGCTGCTGCCTAGGCTGCCAGCATCCCATGTGGGCGCTGACTCAAGTCCCAGCTGCTACGCTTTCAATCCATGTCCCTGCTAATGACCCGGGAAAAGCAGCAGAAGCTGGCCCAAGTGCTTGGGCCCCTGCTATCCACATGAGTGACCTGGATGAAGCGCCTGGATCCTAGCTTTGGCCTAGTTCAGCCCTGGCCATTGTAGCCACTTGGGGAGTGAATCAGAAGATGAAGACCTCTTCTCTGTCTCCCTCTCTCTCTCTTTCTCTGTAACTCAGACTTTCGATAGATAGATAGATAGATAGATAGATAGATAGATAGATAGACAGACAGACAGACAAATAAGCGGAGCAGACAGGACTTGATATGGGATGCAGGCATGTCAGGTGGGGACCTAATCTCCACTGCCACAACAGCTACCCCTGGTACTTTCTAAAATCACAATGATGTTTTAGATTTAAAGATGTTGTCAACTGTAAAAGGCATCACATTTATAGCTAATTCATACTTCCTTTGCCTTTGCTTCTTTCCTGGAGCCCATTACTGAAACAACATGACTTCAAAGTTGCAGATGCCAAGAAACAAAGATGCCCTGCAAATCCCTGTATTCAGAGAAGTCCAGTCATCATAAGTTAGAAGAAAAAATGGAACCAGTTATTTGGGAGAATGTGATATTTTTGTTTAAATATTATAGATGTTTTTTCCATCTATTTACATAAATGAGAATACAAATGAAATTCAAGCTTTACATTTAAAATTTAGTTGTTGTTTTTTTAATTTGAAAGGCAGAGAGAGAGAGAAAGACATCACCCATCCAGTGGCTCACAACCAAAATCCAGCAATGGTTGGTAATGGGCCAGGCTGAAGTCAGGAGACAGAAGCCAGGAATTCAATCCAGGGACCCAACTACTTGAGCCATCACCTGCTGTCCCTGGCGGTGTGCATTAGCAGGAAGATGAACTGGAAAGTGGAACAAGACTCAAATTCAGGCATTCCAATGAGAGATGGGGCATCTCAGATGGCACCACACACCTGTCCCATTCTTTTCTATTGGACATGTTTGGATTTTAGTTACGTTTCCCTTTAAATCATTTTAAATTATTTTTTCAAAACTCATTGGTTTATCACAGATAGACATCTGGTCACCAATAATGATGAGTACAATAAAATGGTTGAAAATATTTCTATAATAGAAATAACGCTTTTCCCAGCCGGCGCCGCGGCTCAATAGGCTAATAGGCTAATCCTGCGGCGCCAGCACACCAGGTTCTAGTCCCAGTCGGGGTGCCGGATTCTGTCCTGGTTGCCTCTCTTCCAGGCCAGCTCTCTGCTATGGCCCGAGAGTGCCGTGGAGGATGGCCCAAGTGCTTGGGCCCTGCACCCCATAGGAGACCAGGATAAGCACCTGGCTCCTGGCTTCGGATCAGCACGACGCGCTGGCCGCAGCGGCCATTGGAGAGTGAACCAACAGCAAAAGGAAGACCTTTCTCTCTGTCTCTCTTCTCTCTCACTGTCCACTCTGCCTGTCAAAAAAAAAAGAAATAACGCTTTTCCCATTAATAAGTTACTTGGCTTTCTATATTTTTTAAAAGATTTATTTATTTATTCGAAAGTCAGAGTTACACAGAGAGGAGAGGCAGAGAGAGAGAGGTCTTCCATCCGATGGTTCACTTACCATTTGGCTGCAACTGCGCTGATCCGAAGCCAGGAGCCAGGAGTTTCCTCCAGGTCTCCCACATGGGTGCAGGGGCCCAAGGTCTTGGGCCATCTTCTACTGCTTTCCCAGGCCATAGCAGAGAGCTGGATGGGAAGTGGAGCAGCCGGGACTAGAACCAGTGCCTATATGGAATGCTGGCGCTTCAGGCCAGGGCGTTAACCCACCGTACCACAGTGCCGGCCCCCTTCAGGTAATCAAAACTAATGCTGATTTCCAAATAAATATATAGATATTTAAGTGGAAAAGAATTTAATTTAGATGAAGTGAAATTATCCTTCATGATGAATTTCTTTTTTTTTTTTTTTTTAAGATTTATTGATTGATTTGAAAGGCAGAGTTAGAGAGAGACCTTCCATCCTCTGGTTCGTCCCCCAGATGGCCACAGCAGCCAGGATTGGGACAGGCCAAAGCTAATAGCCAGGTGTTTCATCCCAGTCTCCCACGTGGGTGATGGGGCCCAAGCACTTGGGCCATCATCTGCTGCTTTCCCAGGTGCATTAGCAGGTGGTTGGACTGGAAGTGGAGCAGCCAGAACTCAAACCGGTACCCATATGGGATGCCAGTGTTACAGTCAGTGGCTTAACCCTCTTTGCTGTAACAACAGCCTCATGAATTTTTCAAAGTCTTTTCAAATATAAAACTCTATGCAGAATTCTCGTGGTCAAAGGAAATTATAGGATATAGGATCTTGACAACTTGAATAGCAAATTGTATTTATCCCTTGTCCATCTTTTAGAAATAATGTTGCAGTCTAAAAATGAACACTCCTGTCCTTGTGAATAGTAGATTACTACTAGTCCTAACATATAAGGTATTTAATATTTCACTGTCACATAAAGCCAGCAGTCAGAGGAGCACTGATAAACTAAGCAGCCATGAAATCAGAGTGGAAGCAGAGAGCTGAAAATACCAAGATGTTTTTCTTCATCCACAGTTGTATTTGGGAAGAAATGTTGCTGCCTTTTACTGGAATTGCATTATTTATTTTAATGTTTCATGTAGAGTAGATCTTCATTCATAGTCTTTTTTAGTGGTTTAGCCAAATGTTCTTTATGCTTCCTTCTCCATCATTTAGTAGGAAACTGCCTATTAACAAATGTGTGATGCCATTGAGAAAAAGGAAAACAACAGTATCTTACAGAAATCCTGCAGGGAATTATTTTGCAAAGCAAGAATGCTCTTATGAGATAAGTAGGTATCCCCTTTATTAACTGTGTTGTATATTTGGGCCTTCTTTCATATCTATCTTTTTAAAAATATTTTATTTATTTGAGAGAATTAGAAGTCTTCCATCTGCTGGTTCATTCCCCAAATGGTCACAAGGGCCAGGGCTG
Source organism: Lepus europaeus (assembly GCF_033115175.1). Lineage (NCBI taxonomy): Eukaryota > Metazoa > Chordata > Mammalia > Lagomorpha > Leporidae > Lepus > Lepus europaeus. The sequence goes on from NC_084837.1 coordinate 60,281,950, forward strand.
GGCCAGGGCTGGGCCAGGCCAAACCCAGGAGTCTGGAACTCCATCAGGGTTTCCCACATGGGGGGCAGAGGCCCAAGTACTTTGGCCATCTTCTACTACTTTCCCAGGTGCAATAGCAGGGAACTGGATGGGAAATAGAGCAGCAAGGACTGGCATGGATGCAGCGGTTTAATCTGCAGTGCCACCACGCTGGCCCCTCTTATCTTTCTCAAAGCATTCCTGAATAGAGGAAGCCCACTCTGCCATATCTGAGAACCTAAAACCCAAAATGCAGCTTACCACATCAGTACAGTTTAAGAGCCCTGGTAAAATTTAATCAAAATGGTCATAATAGAAGAAAATGAGGATCCTTTGCTATGTTTATTACTTGACATTTTTCTTATTCAGCACTCAAATTTGTTCACCTTTCTGATTATTAAAAAGTGGCATCCAGGTTTCTAAGTGTATTTCCATGGCGAACACATTATGTTGTTATTTAAGGATTTAAAGAAATTTTTAGGACACCATCTTGGGCTGCTCTCCGTTCCCCGAGACTGGGTGATTTATAAAGAAAAGAGGTTGCTTTGGAAGTCCAAGATCTAAAAGCCACATCCCCTGAGAGGCTCGAGCTGGGTCAGCTCAGGGCACTAAGTGGACTGGACGCATGCCTGAATGGAAGGGAGAAATCACTTGCTCTTATAACAAGCTGCTCTCCTGTTAACCAATTCAGTTCCACAAGAATGAGAACTCATACACTCCTCAAGCACAGCACTAATTCATTCATAAGAGTTTTACTCTCATGACCCAAACACCTCCCATTAAGTCTCAGTTCCACTTTAAAGAGTTATGGTGACAGCATACAAACTTTTGGGAAACACATTCAAACCATAGCAGAGACTAATATAAAGGTCTTCAAAAAGTACATGGAAAATACATATATATATAAAAGATTTTATTTATTTATTGGAAAGGCAGAGTTACGGAGAGAGAAGGAGACAGAGAGAGGAAGATCTTCCAACACTGCTTCACTCCCCAAATGGCTGCAATGGCCAGGGCTGCGCCAAGCTGAAGCCTGGAGCCAGGAGGTGCAGAGGCCCAAGCACTTGGGCTATCCTCCACTGCTTTCCCAAGTGCATTAGCAGGGAGCAGGACTGGAAGTGGATCAGCTGGGTCTCAAACGGGCACCCATATGGTCTGCTAGCACTGCAGGTGGCAGCTTAACCTGCTACAGTGCCAGCCCCAATATATTATTAAAAAATCTCTACATAAATTCCAGAAATTTTGTGCACAAATGTCTTTTAATTCTATTTTCATAAACTTTTTGAAGTACACGTGTATCTAAAGCAAATTTAAGAGGGAGAGGGGGAAGAGCTTCTTATTAGTATGTATCAAATTCTACGCGAAATAGCTGGACAGGTTATGATATAGGAATTCCATTGGGATAAAGCTATGGAATTATAAGTATGCTGCTAAGTGCTAGGTAATCATTTACTTGCATATAGATGGAGATCTTGTAAAGGTGAAGACACAAGGCTTTATGAAGTTAGGATCAATAGTACGATCTGTTTATCTCAGATGAACAGAATAAAAAGCAGGTGTCAATTACTTTACCATCTGGAAGCAACCTAAGTAAAGTGCAGGGGCTGGTGCACTACAGCCCACAGACCAAGTGCTGCCTCCAATATGTTTCTGTAAATGAGGTTTATTGCAGCCCAGCCACAATCATTCACTTACATATTGTCCATGACTGCTGTGATGTGAAAATGACGAAGCTGAATAGCTGCAAGAGAGACCATATGGCCCACCAAACCTAAAATTTGTATAATCTGGCCCTATTTAGAAAATATTTGTCAATCCTGGTCTAAAGGAGCTTGAAAGCTGAACCTATTTGAAACATTTCATAAATAACTATACAACCTCTTTAACCTGTACCGTAAAGAATATCGGTACCTTTTCCCCCAAAAAAAGCAGAACAAAATTCAAGATGTAATTAAATTAACAGTTGTTTATTAAGCTTTTAAATAGTATACTTCTGTCAGTTGTAATAAGAAGTGGTAACTCATATACTACAAGAATTTTCCAAATCACACACATGGTGCCTCCCCCAGCACTTCTGGCATGTTAAGGGTCTGATCTACTACCATATTACACATGTGTTTTTCAGAGTGGTTTCCTCCTCCACTTGGTATTCAGTTCTACTTTTCAACATTTATCTTTGCATGCAAGGCTCTTCCCTCTGAATGATAATGTCTCGGCCTACTTAGCTTTTTATTTCTATCCTTGGATTCCTTTCAGTGTATTTGGGTTGGGGTTTTTCCTAGTGTATCTCTGGAAATGCGCTTTTCTATATTTATTCTGCACATGACTGGCTCAGTGTGTTTCATTTTACTTCCTTCCTGAATAAACTATTTTGTTAACAGTGTTTATTTTTTCCTCCCATCCTTTATCCTGTTGCAGTTATTTTTAACGTGCTACTGATTCTCTGACACCCAAAATGCGAGGTAGAGTGTGTCACGTGGTTGAAAAAGAATCACACTAATCTTTGTTTCTTCTAAGATAATTTCAACGGTTGCCATTGTCCCTGAAAAATCTGCCTTTTTCAGTTGTTTCTAACTGGACTCGAGCTACAGATTTCACTGAACAAATAGTCAGATTACTTTTTATATATATATTTTGGAAATATGTATGAGGATGTGTTGTTACAACAGCAACAAAAAGATTCCAAGAGATGAGAGAGAGGTTACAAACTCACTTTACATTAAGTCATCCATGATAAGTGTGATCATGTGCCATTTTAAAAGCAATGTCAAAATGAAATAATCGTGTTTTCTTTAAGAGGGCAACGTGGCATAGACTCTGGTCCTCTAAAGTGCGTTCACATGCAGATGAACAATTATACCAAAAGAACATTGATTTGCTATTTTATGTCAATCTATTCCTAAGGACAGATCACAAGGTTCCACAAAACTACCCCTGATTTAAATGAAAACATGGATGTTTGCAGGCTGTATTGATGGCAAGTTGGAGGGAATACCTAATAGGGAAGTGAACACCATGCTGAAAGAAGCAAGATAGCATTAGCAACAGTAAGTGTGTCTACCTTTAAATTTTAAAGAATTAAGTGCTCAGTGTCATAGTTGACATCTATGTTTGTACAGTAACTCACACCAACAAATGTCTTACCACACTGCAAACATAAAAATGAAAAATTTCGGGGGGGGGGTGCGGTACTGTGGCGAAGTGGGTAAAGCCACTGCCTGCAGTGCCAGTGTCCTATATGGGCACCTGCTCGAGTTCCGGCTGTTCCACTTCTGACCCAGCTCTCTGCTGTGGCCTAGGAAAGCAGTAGAAGGTGGCCCAAGTGCTTGGGCCCCTGCACCCACGTAGGAGACCTGGAGGAAGCTCCTGGATCCTGACTTCATATCAGCCCAGCTCCAGCCATTGTGGCCATTTAGGGATTGAACCAGCAAATGGAAGACCTCTCTTTCTCTCTCTTGACCTCTGCCTCTCTGTAGCTCTGCCTTTCAAATAAATAAATCTTTTGTAAAAAATGAATTTTTAATATGCCTTTTAAAATAAATCTATAAATCTTTGACTATGTTCATTAGACTCTGTAAGACCTATTAATTAAGGGCCTGTGTTGTAATGCCACAGAGTAAACCACTTCCTGTGATGCCAGCATCCCATCCATATAAGAACAGGTTCAAGGCTCAGCTGCTCCACTTCCAAGCCAGCTCCCTCTAATGCACCTGGGAAAGCAGCAGAAGATGGCCCAAGTGCTTGAGCCCCTGCTTTCCATGTAGGAGACCTGCATGGAGCTCCTGGTTCCTGGCTTCAGCCTGGCCCAACCTTGGCTGTTGAGGCCATTTGGGCATTTGGGGAGTGAACCAGCAGATGGCAGATATCTCTCTCTCTCTCTCTTTCTCTCTTTCTCTCTCTCTCTCTCTCTCTCTCTGCCATTCAAATAAATAAATAAATAAATCTTTAAAAACAAAACAAACAAAAAACCCAAGAGTAACTAGATAATCAGAGATCTAGCTTCAGGATCAAGACTGAGTTGGGGAACTACTAATGTCCCCACAATTTCTGAAATTATAAAAGTGAAACATCTAACAATACTCATGTCAGATGTTAACATCTTAAAGGCTGTTTCAAGGCTATATAAACTCATACCCTTCAGTCTTATAATATGTTGGATGGAAGCAAGTACAAATATGATTTTTTTCTTAATAATCATTGCCAAAGCCAATAGCTCTCCCAGTGGCTTCCAGAAACTTTGCCCTTCCCACATTTGGGAAAGTCCCCAAGTAATAGCTTTCAAGGGCCAGACTGCTTCTATTGATCTATAAGTCCCTATGGAGATATAGCTTTACAAAGATTTCTGTTGCCTCCACAATTTTAGGAATGATGGTTTTGGTTTTTATCTCTGACAGATCCCATAACTGGAAATTAAATACTTGACTTATTTGCTAAAGTCTCTTAGGTAATGAAGTTTCTTATTTTGAAGATCAGTAATAGTCTTAGAAAAATTCCATGTGCCTCCCTGATAAGGAAGCCTATGAAAATGCCCCCACATAGTCCTTGAAACAACTTCCTAGTTTTCAAAATAAAAATTCTTGTGCTGATGGAATGTCAACCTACTCCCAGTGCATTTCAGAAAGATGAACAACCCCAACTTCCTTACTTCCTCTACTATGCTAATAGCCAACAAATGTTACAAAACCACATGGCCTTTTTAGATCACAATTTATGTTACTAATAGACATATTGAAAAGCATTAAGATAGAGATAGCTAATATTTTGCTAGATCATAGGATCTGTCATTTGTGTTGGCATAATTCAGTTTACTTTTTTTACATTCCATTTGCCTCTTATCCTGGACAATATAAATATTAAAAATAATAAGAGAAAAAATATTTCAAATAATAGATTGAACTCTTTGTATGCTCCTGAAAATACCCTGGGATCATCTATGAGATAAATTGCCCAAATACTTCATCTCAGCTTGATCTATACACAAAAATATCTCGTGTCAAATATTGGCAATCTTTTGTTGCAGGAAACAAAAGTCCCACAAATATCCAAGCATAAGATAGGTCAATTAAAGGAAGCAGAGGTGCTAGAGACCAGATGTTGTCAGACTGGCAAAAGTCACTGCAGAACTAACCTAGAGCAATGGTTGAGAATCAGACTCTAGAATCAGGCAGCCTGGGTTTGCATCCTGGATCCATCATTACCAGCTGTGCCAACTTGCGCAAGTTATTTAACCTCTCTAAATGTCAGGCATCCTATCTGTGAAGTAGAGATAAGACAATTCCTTAATGATCTTAGTGCCTTAAACCAAGTAGCTATATCAGTATGACAAGTCATTCTAAAACTCAGTGGCATAAAGTGGCAATCATTTATTTGCTCATGAATCTTTGCATTGGCTATTTGGGCTGTGCTCATCTGGGCAAAATTTTTTTTCCCACATGGCAATGGCTAGACTCACACATGTTGACAGGGGTAGGCTGGTTCTAGATGGCCTGGGGACTCAGGTAGGGTAGTTGGGAAGGTCCAATGGCTGCAGTGGCCTCTATTTTTGAAATTGTCTCTCTCTCTGTGTGTATGTGGTGTCTCCTAAAGAAAGCTAGCCTGGGCTTGTTCACCAGCAGTATTCCAAGAGTACAGAGATGATGCTCTGATGTTCCATCAAGCCTCTGCTTACATCATGTTGTCTGATGTCTCATTAGGCAAGGCAAATCACGAGGTCAAAATGAATCACTGTAGGAATACACTATACAAGCTGTAAGTCCAGGAATTCACAACTAATTGGGAGCCATCTTTTTCTTTTTACTGCAATAAGTTAGTACTAACTTTGTAAATTTTAACTATCTCCACGACATCATAACTATTATCACCATCACATCATCATGTATTCAGAATGTCTTACTCTAAATTGAGGTGATTATCTTAGGAGTGAATCAAGAATGGTAAACATACTGAATATGCAGGAAGAATGAATAATACTAAGCTTTTGTACTAAACTTCTGGGCCTACTCAGAAAGCTGTCTCAAAAACATCTTGTGAAAGCTCCTAGTCTCTACTAGCCAGGATTAATGGAAATAAGATTAGATATTAGCACAGTGCATGATGTATCATATATATTCCTAAAATCCTGAATATACCAGCAATTATTTTTCTACTTCATGGAACTTAATTCTCTTCATCCTGGCATATGCTTTCCACCTGGCCATTAAAGACAGAGTCCCACTATTAAGCTAGATTGGGGTTCAGAAGCAGCTTCCCTCCTTTTGACTGGAGCTATTAGGAGGGATTAGTTCATAAAGCAACGTGATGAGCTTCAACATTCCTTAAAACTTCACCTAGGCAATTTCTCACTATTACAAGGAGTTCAAGTCCAGGGCATCATTTTACCATCACTCCAGTCTATTGATTTCAATAGACTATCTGATTCAGAAGCAGTATGGATGTCTTCGGAAATTACAAGGATCTTCCAAGGTCTGCTTTGGAATCTTAAAGGATAAATCCACAACCTCAGGGCAATGGAAGGGACTGTGGCACTGTGCAGGCATCAGAAGGAGACAATGGAAAAACAGGAACCTATGGTTAACTCTGGCTAAAAGTAAAGAAGCAAAAACCTGCAACAAATAACTTACCAGAATATTAAAACAGAGGAGAAATATGGAATTAAGTACAAAAATAAAAGTCTGTTCTATACTTAAAGAAATGAGGCTGGTAGCTCATTAAAGCCATGAGCCATAGTCCCTTCACTTCTGGGTATCTATGATGTGTACAGATGTTAAACTCATAATCCTGTCCAGATTCTAGGAATACGCAGACAAGTGGAGTATGATCTTCAAGTAGGCTACCAACCAAAGGAAATGATAAGGAGCAGAAGTTACATCAGTCAGAAGTCAAAATGAGGTAGCTGTTTGATATCCTACCACAAAGTGTGTTGTTCGTCCATGGTGTGGAGTCAGTTCTTCTGGATAAGCCTTTCTTGACCACATGAGATGAGTAATAGCTTCCTCCAGTCCTGCAGCTCTGTTCTTCCCTCTGCTGTAGAATTGATCCCTTTCTACCTCTTTACATCTGCTTTTCCTTCATTCTGTCCCCACCCCCTAGCACAAAGCATGGCTCATAGAAGGCACCTAATAAGGGTGTGTTAATTATATGTTTCATTCGATGAATACAAGAGCGAGTGTCTTATTTGAAGCCTCTCTTTAAGGCCACAGGCCTTGCCCTACTGTGTTAGAAAGACTGTTCTCAGAAACAGGTCTAAATTGGAACAAAACACACCTTTTACTCATCTCAAAAACCCTCTTTCAATCTCCTCAGAATGTAGCTTGATATAATGTTGTTGAATTATATAACTAAATTGAAAGCCATTCCAATGTAATGATTTTTATGATCAAGGAAACTATGGGAAAGAAGTCTTTTTGTTACAGTAATAATTCATTTATCACCTGCTTCTAAAGAGCAAAGGCAAAAAAGTGTATTTAAGGGAAGAAAGATATTTGAGGAATATTGACACATACTAAACTTCATCTTTATTTTAAAAAAAATTATTTTATTTGAAATGTGGAGTCACAGAGAGAGAAAGAAGGAGATACAAAGAGAGAAAAAGAGAGAGAGGGAGAACACTTCCCTCTGCTGGCTCACTCCCCAAATGGCCTCAATGGCCTGGACTGGGCCAGGCTGAAGCCAGTAGCCAGGAGCTTCTTCCAGGTCTCCCACATGGGTGCAGGGGCCCAAGGACCTGGGCCATCTTCTGCTGCCTTCCCAGACATGTTAGCAGAGAGCTGAATTGCAAGTGGAGCAGCTGGGACTCTAACTGATGCCCATATGGGACGCTGGCATCGCCGGCAGAGGCTTAACTTGCTATGCCACAACTCCGGCCCCGGAACCTCATCTTCTATATGAAGATTTTTGTATCAACTCCAAGAACGAGATTTAGCTCTCTCATGTACAAAATACACACATACTGTATTTCTTTAGTCTCATTAACAGGTGCCTTTCAGCTACTTCCTTTTTCTAAAACAGGAAGTATTGAGTCAGCGATCTGGCAGGGGGAAATCTCTAAGCAATGACTATTAATCATGAAGACTTCCCAATGTTGGTAAAATCTGTTTCCCGTTCAGAAGACTGAGTGAGCAAGCTACTAAATGTTAGTAACACTCGTGAAGTCAAAGAGAAATAGGAAAAGTTGCTTCTAGAAATCCTGGTTTAGTTAAAATTTAGACCACATATTTTGGGACATGTCCCAGAGTTTTTTATGTTGGCTATTAACCAGAGGCAGCTTCTGTTTCAGAATAGAAACTAGAAAAACATTAAAGTGTGTGAAGCATTTACTGTGTTCTAAGGTAAGCTCGTCTGTAGTTATTATTCAACCCTGACAGCAATTCTGAGACCGAAGCTGGGAGTGAAGATCTGGCCTTTTTGTTTCAAAGGAGATGCTGTTTTGTATTACTGTAAGCCATCTCCATCCAAGGTCCTCAGCTTGGGATAAATGTGGGTAGAACACGGATGGAGTCTCCATCCTGAAGAAGGGTGTTTCACAAATTTCTCACTGAGAGAAGCAGAATGAGTGAACATCAGTTTCCCCAGATAGCACAGGAACAGGATTCAAGGTTGAAGACTGAAAGTCTGGCAACCTGCTACATATTTCCTCCCTCTGCTTACATTGTAAGGTGTTCTTTCATGCCAGAAAGACAGAGGCATTTAAACTATCTCTTGTGACAACTCATTCTGGCCCAAACCACTGCACTCTCTTGCAGCTAGAAGTGGGCGCAGTGGTTCAGAGTGACCTGATTCGGAGCAGTTCCATGCAAAGCTATTCAGTGTGGTTTCTTTTTCAATGAGGTCATCCTGTTTAACCCTCTGGACTGCAGCAGCCTGCCTATAAAGCAGTCTCCCCAGGAGCTTATCTCAGGCCATTTCTTGGTAGACTGAAGAGTTCAACTTTTTAAGAAAGCTCTCTTCAAGTGAGACAAAGGAAACGGCTGTTACGGCGGAAGGGACTAGGTAGGAGGAAGGCAAACTGTAAAACACTAGTCATGTGGAGAAACTATTGAAGGGATTGCACAAGGGTGCAGGCAGAAGTCGGGAGCCCTGACAAGGGGAAGTTGGAAGACTCCACGTCCACTTCCTCACAGTTCAGTAGACTGGCCTTGGCTCAGAAGCAACGATTTAAACAGGAAGATATAAGAAGGCACATGTCGGGGAATGTATTCCTGCACTCCAGCTCAGGAAAATGAATAGCTGGAGCTGCCCACTGCACTCTTCAACTTGGTTATAAAGCATTGCAGTTCTGCCTCCCCAGAAGCACATATAGGAGAAACAGATATAGATCCCTCATCAACAAGTTCTCCACTGAGAAGCTACCAAATCAGAAATGTTGTGAGCAGTGGAAGGGTATGATCAGCAACCTTTGTTTTTCACAGATCCTCCAGGTAAAGTTAGAGAACCAGTGGCTTATATGCCTTTATGTATCACACACATCTCCAGCAGGAAAGGGTAGTAAAGGCCACAGGAGCATCTCACAGTTCAGCTCATGATATTATTTATAGTGTGTGTGTGCGTGTGTGTATGTGATTTTATAAAGGATTTATTGATTTATTTGAAAAGTGAAGTTACAGAGAAGGAGAGGCAGAAGCCAAGAGAAAAGTCTTCCATCTGCTGGTTCACTCCCCAAATGGCCACAATGGCCAGGGCTGGACCAGACAGAAGCCAGGAGCCTGGAGCTTCTCCCGGATTTCCCACGTGGGTGCAGGGGTCCAAGGACTTGGGCCATCTGCTACTGCTTTCCCAGGTGCATTAGCAGGGAGATGGATCAGAAGTGGGGCAGCTGGAATGGGAACTGGCGTGCATACGGGCTGCCAGTGCTTAACCCTCTATGCCACAGTGCTGGCCCCACATAGATGATCTTTGAAAACTTTATTTACTTATCTGAGTTTTTTCTTTTATTGAGATTAAATATTTAAAAGAAAATTATTTATTTGAGGAAGAGATATTTCCCGCTGCTGATTTATTCCCCCGAATGCCTGCTACAGCTGAGGCTAGGCTTGGCCAAAGTCAGGAGCCAGGAGCCAGGAACACAATCTGGGTTTCCCACATGGCTGGAGTCTAATTACCTGAACCATCACCACCAGGGTGATCTGCATTACCAGCAACCTGGGATCAGGACCCAGAACCAGTCATTGAACCAAGGTAGTCTGATATGAAATGCAAACTCTTAAACTCTAGGCTAAACCTCACTCACCACCACCCCCTTTTTAATATGTTCAGATTGTTAAAGTGAAAAATACATTGAAAAATAATATGAAGAACATGATACCCCTTGTGTATTAAAAAATATTTATGCCTACACATGAGGATATTGCAAAAGTTTTTGGAAAGTGGAATTAAACTAGAAGTTTATGGGGCTGACGCTGTGGCACAGTAGGTTAAAGCTCTGGCCTGAAGCGCTGGCTTCCCATATGGGCTCCGGTTCGAGTCCTGGCTGCTCCTCTTCCAATCCAGCTCTCTGCTATGGCCTGGAATAGCAGTAGAAGATGGCCCAAGTCCTTGGGTCCCTGCACCCACGTAGGAGACTGGAAGAAGCTCCTGATTCCTGGCTTCGGATCAGCGCAACTCTAGCCATTGTGGCCATCTGGGGAGTGAACCAGCGAATGGAAGACCTCTCTCTCTCTCTCTCTCTCTCTCTCTCTGTAACTGTCTTTCAAATAAATAAAATAAATCTTTTTTTTAAAAAACTAGAAGTTTATTTTTGGTGCAAAAAATTGAAATCCACACACAGGTTTTTCATAACACATATCTTTCATGAAGTTTTTGAAGATTCCTCATATGTATCTATCCATTTACTGTTTATTACTAAAATTTCTGAAGAAAATGTTAGTAACTACCTTAAGGAACAAGATGTTTAAGGGAAGGAGAGAGGCAAGGGATTTTTACTTTTTACTTTTCTGGCCTATTATATATTTAGTTACCGTAAGCTTTCTTTTGTACTTTTATATTTTTTAAGTTTCACAGTTGATTCTGATGATCAGCCATGATTAGGAACTGTCGTAGAGAACAGGTAGTCAGTTTCTATCAGCTTAGCAGCCATTAAGTGACTGAACAATTGTTCACTGGATTTGCTCAAGTCTGTTGTTTTCCGTAGCTCCATTGAAAGCCTTGCCCCAGAAAATATTTAAATTCAAGATAGGACTGTCCTTGGGGCCACACTACTCTGCCAAGACCAGCCATGGAGCTCTGCATCACAGGAGCCTCTTGAACCCATTGCCCCAACAAGTGTAGGTTCCTGTGCTCAGATTCAGTAGCAGATTCAGGAAGAAGATTGTGAGAAATCTAATATGGTTTACATGGGTGACTTCAGTCAGCAAATGTCAAACGATTCATCTAACAGGGTCAAGCTTGCTCCCACTGCACAGGTCAACATACCTTCCCTGTTAGCATCCAGGAAGGAAAATAACGTTCAAGAGTGGAAAAAATTGGTGTCAGCACTCTGGTAGGTTCATCCCTTCCATTCACATATGTAGGAAGAGCCCTAAGCACAACTATTAAATACTGTAAACTTAGCAGCTCTTTCTAATATCTGCTTTCTACACTTCTCTCTCCTATTATTTTTGGGTGTTATACTAGAAACTGAGCCCCAACACCTGCACAATCGAGTCCTCAAAACTAACATAAAATTGCTCAGAAATTTTATTGTGACACATACCCATTCCTGCCCACCATGAACCATCTTCAAAGCAATTCTTTCAAGATTGCTTCTTCCAACATCAAAACTATACCTTCCATTCTCTTTTCCATCAACTGCTTAGTTCCTTAATGCTCTAATCCTATTCCACTGTAAGTGAAGAAGCAATTCCAGAGTCACACCAAGGATTACATCAATAGTTCTTTCTGATTACACCTGAGAGAAATGACACATGGAAAACTGGCAAAAAGAGGAAGAGGGAGGAGGTGATGTCAGATTTTTTTTTTTTCATTTTATTTGAAAAGCAGAGAGACAGACAGAAAAACAGTTTTCATCTGTTGGTTCACTCTTTAAATACCCTCAACAGCTGGATCTTGGCCTGGGGTAAGCCAGGAGCCCAGAACTCACTCCGAACCTCCCACATGGTTGGCAGGGACCAAAGTACTTGAGCCATTACCTGCTTGCATCCCAAGGTGCACGCTAATAGGAAGCTAGATTGGAAGTGGATTAGCCAGAGCACGAACCAGGCATTCTGATATGGTATGTGGGCAACCCAAGTGGTGGCTTAGCCACTGTGCCAAGTACTTACCCCTATATCATATGATTACAAGGAGTCCCCAGTTCTGATATATAGGCTTTAAGCGACTCCTTTTGAGAGCCCCTGCATTAGCTAGATAATTTATAGTTAACATCCCAGGACTATTTATGTGTTAATAGAGCAATTCTTTAAGCCAAAATTGAAGCTCTAATTATGGAACTGCAGGTACATTGCTGGAAGAGAAGATATTTTGGGAGAAGGGAGCCTTCCTGTGTTTCTCCCAAATATATCATACCAACAAATGACTAACTTACTAAGTATTGGGCTTCCTCCCCTGTTCAGAACCTTGTCAAAGATTTGCTAAAACTCTTGTAGAACCTTCCCTGTAAGTCACTTGAAATGCCACTTATTGGTTTAGTCCTGCCAAGGTAAGGCAAGAAAGGAAAACTGCATTCCATCGCCTCTTCACTCTTAATGGTATTGACTCTTGAAACCCAGAGGAATGCTAGCTTCCATAAGTTTCTCTCCACAGACTGATATTTTAAGTCTGGAATGCTAAGAACTAACAACCTTCATTTTGCTCTTGTGGACAGGACATTTGCGGCTGCTTTACCTGACCTACAATAAGCAGCTCTGTTTTCCTCTTGGAAATCTTGGAAACCAATGTGGAAAACATAATGACAGGAGCTTCACAAAACAAGGAAACATCCATCTACAGATATTTTTTAGGGCCCACAGTATAGCAAAAACTTTGCCTTCATTTTGAATGGCTAATTTACTTTCTCCAGGACAACTAAAAAATCCCCAATACTGAAATGCCTCTGACAATTAACTCCACGCTCAATGTTGATTTACCAATTGTCGACTGACTCAATCTCCAAGCATCTTTTCATCACAAAACTTGGTGAGTGCTGGGGCCAGAGCTACGAGGTAGAAGGTTAAGCCTCTGTCTGCAGTGTCAGCATCCTATATGGGCACCAGTTTGAATCCCAGCTGCCCTATTTCTGATCAAACTCCCTGCTAGTATACCCAGGAAAGCAGCAGAGGATGGCCTTTGGGCCCCTGCACTCACATGGGAGACCCAGAAGAATCTCCTAACTCCTGGCCCAGCCCTGGCCACTGTGACCATTTGGGGAGTAAACCAGGGGATGGAAGATCATTTTCTCTTTCTCTCATTCTCTCTTTGCCTTTCAGGAAAAAAAAAAAAAAACAAAAACAAAAACACCTGGTAGACGCCACTGTTACAAACTCAGATGGCATTCCTATAAGTGAACTACAAAGACACTGTTACCAAATAAATGTTTTGGTTAGGAACAATTGGGCTGAGGTCATATCTAGCATAAAAAGATAGTAGTCTAACAACATTTTTAATAAAATTCACCAAAGCCATTAAAATCCTAGTCTTGGTATCCTTTCACCAAGAAAAGTTCCGGTCATTTTTTAGAAGCCCAAACATTGACCAAAGTCTCAGAGTGGAATTCAGCTGAAATTCTGACATTCTAAAAAACTGTTACCTCAAACCGTATAGCAGGGATTTAACAAACATCTTACAATAGTTTTGGTTTTCATATGTCTCATCCATTTCAAATAACAAGCCCACTTAAACTATCTTAATAAAAAGAAGGGTTATTATAAGGCTGTATCATGGATCCCAAGGGTGGGGAGAACAGGCTTCCTGTGGACTGGAGTCAGACACAAGAAAATTCTCAAGAACTAAGGCAACAATTCTCTCTCTCCCTCTCTCTGTCCCCTCCTTCCACCATTTCCCTCCCTCCCACAGTTCTTCATTTGTCTTTCTCTGCGAACTTGCTTCTGTCTTTCCATCTTATCTCTCAGCAAAAATACCTTCTTTTTAAAATATTTATTTATTTATTTTTGAAAGTCAGAGAGAGAATTTTCCATCCACTGGTTCACTCTCCAGATCTCTGCAATGACCAGAGCAGGGCCAGGCAAAGTTAGGAGCCAGGAGTCTCATCTGGGTCTCCCACGTGGTTGGCAGTGGCCCAATCACTTGGACCATCTTTTGCTGCTTTTCCCAGGCTATTAGCAGGGACATGGACTAGAAGTAGAGTAGCTGGGACTTGAAGCAGCACCTATATGGGATGTAGGCATCACAGGTGGTGACATTGTCTGCTACACCACAAGGCCAGCCCCAAAATTGCCTTCTTTACTTCTCATGTATAAGCTACAAAGACCATCTCCCAATCAACACAGTTAGAACAAAAGCTCAATTACTAACTCCCAACAGAGCATCAAAATGACCCCTCATGGGTGAATATTTTCTCTCCACCCCCTCCATTGATTCAGTAGAGGTATAGAGGTGCAGGCTCTTAGAGTAGAAACATGGCTTCTGTGGGGGCACCATTCCCTGTAGGGAGGGGACAAGTTTCCTAGACAGAGGGTCCTGTCGGGATGGGAAAGTAGAAGTTATGCCTCGCACTGAAAAATACTTAACAAACTAAAGCTCAACAAATTAACAAATGGAAAAACCATTAAGCTAAACCTTTGGGAATTCCTTCTCTCCCTAGTTGGTTTCACTAGAGTTGAGAATTACAAAATACCTTCAGTGCTCTTTCTTGGAAAAGCACAAATTCACTAAATTTTTTTTTGTATAGTAGATAAAAGAAGGTTCAGGAAACTCAGGCTCAACCACTTGCCAGCAATGAGTAACCTGGCATGATTCACGATGTTCTCAGGTTTTCCTTGCCCTCTGTTGAACAGTCTAATTCTTCTGAGATTTTGACATCTGCATTTTTTTAAAGATTTATTTATTTATTTGAAAGTCAGAGTTACACAGAGAGAGAGAGGCAGAGAGGTCTTCCATCCGATGGTTGACTCTCCAATTGGCTGCAACGGCCAGAACTGTGCCAATCCTAAGCCATGAGCCAGGAGTTTCCTCCGGGTCTCCCATGCGGGTGCAGGGGCCGAAGGACTTGAGCCATCTTCTACTGCTTTCCCAGGCCATAGCAGAGAGCTGGATGGGAAGTGGAGCAGCCGAGACTTGAACTGGTGCCCATAAGGGATGCCGGCGCTTTAGGCCAGGACGTTAACCTGCTGTGCCACAGCACTGGCCCCTGACATCTACTTTCACAATAACTACTTGGAGATAAGGGCCATCTGACTTGGGTGGAACCTATGGAGGAATATTCATTTAGGGCAGATATTTATCAGGCCTTCATCTTGTCTGGTTTTTGAGTAGTGCTTTGGGTTTTGGGGGTACATTGTTTGCAAATCAGTAGTTTCATTCACTCTTTCAAACTATTGGGATATTAATTGTGGACGTCTCTAAAGGAATTAGAACATCAAAAGCAAGTCAATTTACCTTATTTTCACTAATAAAATTAAGCTCCAGAGCACTCAGACACACTCTTATTAAACTGGGCATTTTTGTCTCCCTGAGTTTAATATGCATCCAAAATAATAAGCCCAATGACAATGTACTAGGCCTTATTAAGTTCTGCTCTGGGGATTCATGCAAAAGCATAGTAAAAGAGCATTAAGCATAGAAAGAGAGCATCCTGAAGGCTGCTAACGCATTTCCTCTGATGGAAATCAATAACCTTTTGACCACCACCAACGTTATCAACAAACAGATGCTCCACAGACTGGCCATGCCTTACACTTCACATCCTTCCCCATTAGAACTGCTGAGTATGACTTTTGGAGTCTGCTGGATCAATCAGATATTAAAGAAGTTATTTCTTGTCTTCTCTAGCACAAGTTTCCGCTCTAAAAGGAAAGTAGGCTCCTATTTTGAAAGTTTGATAATAAATCAGGAAAGTGTTGCATCCACCATGCCAACTATACTTTTTTCCTTGCATATATTCTACATTGCTCTTAAAGATACATAGAAGAAACCATTAGGGATTTATTACTAGAAATATTATTTTACAAATGGCCTGTAATCTAAATAACTGATTACCAAGAAAAGGAAATGCTGACCAGATGTTCAATTGTAACATACATAGCACAATGAGTACACATGCCTGGCAATAAATATGGTTCCCTTCTTTTCGTGAAATGAATCAAATATATAAGAAAAAATGGAGAAAGAAGCCTAGAAATTTTAGGGAATTTGTTCACAAAACTATAATATCTTATTTCATTTTGAGAACATGAGGAAAATTACAGGCCCTGTAAAATGGGTAGTAAACCAGACTGGGAGATGCTGAGTTGGTCTTATCATTGAGATCTGAAGATTTGGAGAAGCATCTTTTCTTTTCTTTGACTCAGTTTTTTTCATTACAGATGGAGTTGATAATTATTTAGCCCAGTTTATATCACACAATGATTCTGAAGTTCACAAATGCTGCATTGATGTTGATTTCATTGTTGTTTGTTTGCATTTGCTGTTCTGAGCACTTGGTAGATTCTTTCAGTTCAGAGTCTTACATCCTTCAGGTCTGGAAAGTTATCATGTATTATTTCTTTGACAATCCCTTCTCTTCATTTCCTTTATTCTCTTGTAAATTTATTTTATTTGGAGTTAGATTTCCTATGTTGATTCACTAGTCATTTTCTCTTGCCCTCTCTTTTTTTTTTCTTCTGAGATATTTCTTCAACTTCCAATTCTTATCTAGTTGTTTTTTTTTTTAGTTTGGTTTTATTTTTAAATTGCAAACAATTTTCCATGTTCTTGGCATGTTTTACAGTATAATTTCTTATGTCATTTTTCTGAGGATATTTTTTTCTGAAATTTTATAATGGGTGAATTGCCTTTTGTTGCTGCTGAGTTTAGCCTCCTTTTCCTCATTATATGGATCTAGTGATCCTTCATTCTCTGTTCACATTTCAAGGGACCCAAGAGCTGATCAAAAGCATTTGAGGGTGATTCATATGCTTGAGTGGGGTTTGATGACTGGTGGGTCTTACTGTGTGATCAGGAATATTTATGGATTGTATCAAATGGCCCTACCTGTAGGTCTTCTTGCCAAAACCAAGCAGATTTCTCAGAATAAAAAAGCTCTCCATCTCCTGCCTGCTCACAAGGGTTTATGTGTAATGTGAGGAAAGGAAAATGTAGTGCATACTTCTCCATATGCAAATTATTGTTAGTTGCACTTTTTAAAAAAAAGATTATTTATTTGAAAGGCAGAGTTACAGAGAGGCAGAGAGAGAGAGAAAGGTCTTCCATCTACTGGTTCACTCCTCAAATGGCTGCAATGGCCAGAGCTGGGCTGAACCGAAGCCAGGAAGCAGCAGCTTCTTCCTGGTCTCCCACACGGGCTCAGGGTCCAACAACTTGGGCCATCTCCTACTGCTTTCCCAGGCTATAGCTGAGAGCTGGATCAGGAGAGGAGCAACTGGGACTCAAACCAGTGCCTATATGGGAAGCCAGCACTGACGGTGGCAGATTTACCTGCTATGCCACAGTGCTAGCCCCAATCACACTTTTTTAAAAAGGTTTTATTTGAAAGGCAGGGTAACAGAGAAAAAGGGACAAAGATCTTCCACCCACTGATTCACTTTCCAAATGGCTGCAACAGTCAGATCTGGGCCAGGCTAGTCAGGAGCTCCGATAAGGTCTTCCATGTAGGTATCAGGGGCCCAAGCACTTGTGCCATCAACTGCTGCTTTATGAAGCACATTAGCAGGGAGCTGGACCAGAAGTGAAGCAGCTGGGACTTGAACTAGCATTTTGATATGGGACATACTCTGATAACTGATTGCCAAGTGTCTGCTTGACTCAATGCACCACAACACCAGTCCCCCATCCCACAGGTTTTATACTGTTTGGCATACACATCCTTATGTTCACTAATGCAGAGCCTTTCTGGTGGAACCTCTACCACAGATCAGTTATTAGTTTGTGTATCCCCTAAAGGTCTGTAGGTTGAAAATTGGTCCTAAAGTCTCATGTTCATGGTTAATGAACTAATGTTAATTGTTAATGGATTGAGGGTGGAGATTGATACAATTGCAGTCTGGAAGTGGGGTCTATGGAAAGTGATTGGATTGAATTAGGTTGATAGGGTAGAGACCCAATGATTAAATCATTGTGGTTTGATAGAGCCCATATAGATGTAGGATGAGCATGCTACCTGTCTAACTCCTGACTTGCCATGTGGTCCTTTCTCTGCACTCATTCCATCACCCTCACCAAACACCAGATCAATTGCCATTGCAGAATCTTGGACTGTGAACCTCAAAAACTATGAATGAAAATGAACGTTTCCTTTATAAGTTAGTTTCTTTCAGGTATTTAAGTTATAGCTACTAAAATCTTAACAGATACAACCTCTTTAAAGGATAAGCTTATGTGAACATTTTGTCAGAGGACATGGAGTAGTCATAATTGAATTGAGGTACATGAGGATCTAATGTACCTTTTACAGATTCTAATTTTGGCACCACTCAGAGCCACTTCCAAAGTAGTTTTGGCTTCCAATTCCTGAGTCTTCTAGGTCCATCAGCAAGAATCCACTGGCTTCCCTTTATCCCACTCCCTGCAGGTATGCTCACTTTTGTTCCTCCTTTACTAAGTCCTAATGCCTTAGAAACTTGATGACATCTCTCTTTTCTACTTCACATCTTTTATGTCTGTTGAATGAGTTCAAGCTCCTCTGGTTTCTTTTATGCCACTTTAGAGGAGTTTGAGGAGATAAGTCATGCATTCCATTTGCTATGTTGACTGCAGGTCCCTCAGTCCTCCTTCCAATAATCTTTCAGTGTGAGTATATGCCTATGGGTAATAAGAAACCCAAGAATGTATTATAAATATGTTCTCAAGTCTAATGGAACTTATACCAGTTGACAAACAAAATACACACACATGAAATTTTAAAAACTAATATAAACTTTAAAAAATATAATAGTATCCTAATTCAGTAGTTTCTGTGAAAATAATGTCCTTGCCTTAGAATGTAAAAGCAGGTTTCACTAAGAAACTTATATTTCTTAGAATTTGGAAAAACACTAAGAGGGAGGGAATTCCAGATGAGATCAACAGTAGAACATAGAAAAAGCATGGGGAATGGGGGATTGAATTTGGCAAGAGAAGATTCATACAAGGAAACCATAACTTGGTTTTCATCAATTCTATCATTTACATGGAAAATCTGTTTTAAAATATGGGTAGTTAATGTTGGTGGTGTGGCATACTGGGTAAGGCTGCCAACTGTGATGCCAGCATCTCATATGGGTGCTGGCTTCTGTACCAGCTGCTCCATTTCCAATCCAGCTCCCTGACAATGGCCTGGGAAAGCAGTAGAAGACGGCCCAAGTGTTTGGGCCCTGCCACCCATGTAGGAGACCCTGATGAAGTTCTGGGCTCCTGGCTTCAACCTAGCCCAGCCCTGGCCATTGCAGCCATCTGGGGAATGAACAAGAAGATGGAAGATCTCTCTCTTGGTCTCTGCCTATCTTTCTCTCTAACTCTGATTTTCAAGTAAATAATCTTTTAAAAAAAAAAAATATATATATATATATATATATATATATATATATATATATATGGATAACTATAGAAAACACTGAATTGAGACTCCAGGCTGTCGTCCTTGCTGCACCTTGGACTTGATGTATAATTAGGGTGAGTCACAATACTGCCTCACTTCCAAGTTCCATCCACAGTCTGTAAACTAACAAAATTGTCCTTGTTTCTTTATAATGGAACTCCCAGGCACAATTAGTCTGTCCTAAAGGAATAAGCAGCTGTAAGAGCAGCTTCTACAATTCCTGCTTTCTTAATACCTTATACAAAAGATGTCTGAAGACACTTGTCTAAAAGCTTTAAAAGGGGGGAGGAGGAGGGCTGGGTAGGTGGACTACAACTCCAAAGGAAGTAGCAGTGAATTTTTAGAAAGAGAAGGCAAGGGAGCAGGCATTTTTGCCTAGCTGTTAAGATGCCAGCATCCAACACCAGATTACCTGGGTCCTATTACTGCCTCTGGCTCCTGACTCCAGCTTCCTTTAATGCAGACCCTGGGAGGGAGTGGTGATGGCTCAAGTGACTGGGTTCCTGCCACCCCTATGAGAGACCTGGATTGCATCCCTGGTTTTGGCCCACCCTGTTCTGGGAATTTGGAGTCAGTCCTTCTCTGTCACTCTTGTCTCTGAATTACATTAAAAAAAAAAAAAGAAAGAAAAAGGGAGATAAGGTAAATGCAGAATAGTAATTCTCTGGAACAGCAAATATACCACTGAAGATAGCTTACAGTGTAATTTAATGAAATGGTAATGCATATTCTCCAAAGAGAAGGCAGGGACAGAGGACATGAATCAAACTAGAACACTGTACACTTCTGAGAAATGAAAATGTAATTGATTTATGCTTGCATAAAAGTTTATGGCTACTTGATGGCAAAAAATATGTAAACATGTGAAAATATAAATATATGGTATGCCAATATTTTCCAAAAATGAGCTAGAATATGGACAAGCAGTCTGAACACTAGCAAGTTTTTGTTGGTGGTGTTATTCTTGTTTGCTTTATACTTTTCTCTCCTGTAACACTATGCAGCCCTACTTCCCTCCTAGGATCCTTCAGTGTTCTCAATTTAGTATTTGTCCTTCCATTTTCTTTTATTTTCCTTTCCTTGGCAATTCTCTAAATGAGTGAATAGGGACAGGCATTTGGTGCAGCCATTAAGCTGCCACTTTGGATGCCTGCACTCCATATTGGAGTGGCTGAGTTCAAGCCCCAGAACCACTCCTGATTCCAGCTTCCTGCTCATGCACACCCTGGGAGGCAGCAGGTAATGGCTCATGAATTTGGGTCTCTGCCACCCACATGGAAATCCAGATTGTGTTCTGGGTTTCTGGCTTCAGCCTGGCCGAGCCTTGGTGATTGCAGGCATCTGGGGAGTGGACTAGCATATGGAAGATCTGTGTGTGTGTGTCTCTGCCATTCAAATAAATGAAACAAATTTTAAAAAGTTAAATGAAAAATAAACAAGTGAATCCATGCCTTTCCCTGGAAATGCTGCAAATAATCAAGTGTTGCCTTGGTGACCTATAGGCAGCTGCATTTTTCAAGGGAAGTAAGAAGGACTTGGACTCTGTGAGGTGACTGATTGCTGTAATATTCGTGAAGACTTGCTTTAGGATCACAGCTCTTCCACTTGCCAGTTAATGCTTAAAGTTGCCTAAGGTCAGCTTCAGTATAACACAACAGCCATGGGTAGGTCCAAGAAAGCCAAATTTAAGCTACTTTACTCATACCATAAGGGAAAATGCTTTTCTAAATTTGTCTATCTTTACTAAAAAAATCAACAATGTGTGATTGCCACCAGGACATTTTTTATATGCATCGCCACACTGGATGCCTTCTATTGGTCCCTCCAGATCTTGCTCCCATCATTCCTCATGGTGCTGTGTGCAATCCTAAGCTGACTTAGGAGGACACACCAATGAGACTCCTCTGCCCTATGGCTTTCTGATAGGTTTGGCCAAGGAATCCAGGCAGGAGCCAAGGGGTGGGAAGAAATGATTGCTCTACTTCTTCCCTGTGAAATGGTCTTGGGTTGAACATGCCCTTCCACCTGGACTGATTGTGTCTCTCCAGGCAGCCTCCTCCACACAATTTTTTCCCCTTCTAGGTCAACACCTTCTCCTTCCTCTCTACCTTTCATAGCTAAGTGTCGGAGCAGCCCACCCACCATTCCCAGCCTTAGGTTTCTGCACAATGTCACGTGATTCCCCTCCTTTCTGGCCTGTACCATATACATACACCTTCATAAGAAGTTTCTTTGTATGTAAACTCTCCTAGAATCATTCTAATTGGGGTGTCTGTCTGTTTTCTGCTGAGTTCTGATGGAAGTAATCACTCAAGAAATGTTTATTTTTAATAAAAGATTGTCTCTAAAAAGTCTTTACACTTGAGACAGGTATTTGGCACAATGATAAAGACTTGCTGGAGTGACTTCATCCCTACCTGGGTTTCAGGTCTGACGTGCCTTCTGATTCCAAATTCCTGGAAATGCACACTCTGAAAGGCAGCACTTGATGGCCCAAGTAGTTGATTCCCTGCAGCCCATGTGGGAGATCTGAATTGAGTTCTAGGCTTCTGGCTTTGGCTTGACCCAGCCTAGACTGTTAGCAGGCAACTGGAGAGTGGGAAAACCAGTAGCTATAAGACCTCTCTTTGTTTCTGTCTCTGTCTCTGTCTCTCTCATTTTCAAATATATTAAAATAAATAAATAAAAATTCAGAAAGTAGAGGCCGGCATCGTGGCACACAAGGTTGATCCTCCACCTGTAGCGCCGGCATCCCATGTGGGTGCTGGTTCTAGTCCCGGTTGCTCCTCTTCCAGTACAGCTCTCTGTTGTGGCCTGGGATAGCAGTAGAAGATGGCCCAAGTGCTTGGGCCCCTGTACCCACATGGGAGACCAGGAAGACGCACCTGGCTCCTGGCTTCAGATCAGTGCAGCTCCAGGCTGCTGCGGCCATTTGGAGAGTGAACCAACAGAAGGAAGACCTTTCTCTCTCTCTCTCTCTCTCTGTCTGAAACTCTACCTGTAAATAAATAAAATCTTTTTTAAAATTTCAGAAAGTAAAAGTCTATACTTGAAAAGAAAAAATACAAGAACTTTGAAGTTGGAGCAAGTTTGGTTCAAATTCCAGATCTTACTCTTATAAACTGTGTATGAACTGGGTAAGGCACTCCAACTTTCAGAGCCTCTGTTGCTTAAGCTTTAAAATAAAACTACTATAGAACTGATGAAAAGACCAAATGAGATCATTTGATCATCTTTTTTATGTAGGTATGTATGTATTTATTTATTTGAAGGCAGAGTTACAGAGAGGCAGAGAGAGAGAGAGAAAAAAACGGTCTTCCATATGCTGGTTCACTCCCCATATGGCCATAACAGCCGGAGCTATGCTGATCCGAAGCCAGGAACCAGGAGCCTCCCTGGGGTCTTACACGTGGGTGCAGGGGCCCAAGGACTTAGGCCATCCTCTACCACCTTTCCAGGCCATCAGCAGAGAGCTGGATCGGAAGTGGAGAAACTTGAACTGGCGCCCATATGGGATGTCAGCACTGCAGGCAGCAGCTTCACCTGCTATGCCATAGCACCGGCCCCAAGACCATTTGATCTTAATAACTTAAATAATTGAATCCCTATAAGGCAAGCACTCCATTTGTACTATGTAATAACAATCATAGTAATGTATTTATAGGTAATGACTAATTATTATTAGTCTGAAGGAAACTTAATCCAAAAGATGGACTTGAATTAGAGTTTAAAGACTGGATGGCTAAAAAACACGTTGGTAGACTCGGGTGGGACATACCCCAGATATATTTCTTTATACAGGTCATAGAATTATTGCTCTTGACTTTCCATCAGTGTTCTACCTCTAGAACTTCTAAAAGTAGTTGCCTTGAAATTTTGTAGAGTATCAAGACTAGAAGTCCCTTCATTTGTAGTCAAATATAGTAACAACTTTGCCCAGAAATCATCTCCAGAGCAGTCATATACAAGTGCTATTGTGTGTATCTGGAACTCTTCAAAATCAAAGCAAGAGCCTCCATTCTCCTTTCATGCATTAATCACTAGTTTTAATTAAGAATCGCATTGCAGAGGCCTCTATAATTGGAGAATTAATTTAATGAGCTATTACAAGTCAAAGTAATTTCCACTTCCTTGAACTTAACTGTGTTCAACAGAGTATTTTCAGGAAAACTTCATTACCTGCCCGATTATCCTAAACCTTCCAAGACCATCTATTTTTGATCACATTTGACTACAATCCAGGAAGCAAAATCCTGCATGGTCTTGAAATCAGAAAGATGCTGACAGTAGGTTCATGAAGCAGATGCACTTTTGTTGTACAAAGTTTACATATGTTAATAGATTTAAATTGGTCTATGAACAAAGTCAATTGCCATTTCTTGATTATTTACATAAATTAAAGGATGGTTTGACTTAATTTCTACCATGTGTGCCCTCTGGCAATAAATGTTACTAAAGATTTCAGTTCTTCTCTTTTCAAGGGATTGAGGAAGAAAGATTACCTACTATCTGCCAATATTTAGCTGTATTTCATAAGGGGCAGTTTATTTTGGAGTCTGTAATGATCCAATCAAGAAAACTATGGATCTGATGTAACTTCTCCCTACTTAGCTCCAATACCTCTCCTGGAAAAGACCACAAACAAACTACAAACAAAAGAAATAGAACTGTATAGGATTTCACCACTAGGCACAGTCCCAAATCAAGATATGCAATTTTGAGGATCTTGACATCATGGCCAAAATAGACAAGGCAGATGTGGTTAGCATGGTTGACCATAGATTATCTGGGAAAAATGGCAGCAGTATATATTAACCCCTGCACCCGGATTCAAGGGATGAATTGCTTCTGAAGACAAGAAAGGGAGGTTTGCTACTCTTTACTAAAATATATTCATTGAACACTGTAAGTAGTTCTGTTGGGTCACCCTTTTGACAGAATTACTGGTACAAGATCAAATATAAGGGCTTTTTTTAAGATTTATTTATTTGAAAGACAGAGTTACACAGAGAGAAGAAGAGGCAGAGAGAGAAAGCGAGAGAGAGAGAGGAAGAGAAAAAAAAGAGAAAGGTAGCTCTTCCATCCGCTGGTTCACTCCCCAGTTGGCTGCAATGGCTGGAGCTGTGCTGATCCAAAGCCAGGAGCCGGGAGTTTCTTCCAGGTCTCCCACATGGGTGCAGGGGCCCAAGGGCTTGGGCTGTCTTCTACTGCTTTCTCAGGCCATAGCAGAGAACTGGATCGGAAGTGGAGCAGCCGGGTCTCAAACTGGTGCCCATAATGGGATGCTGGCACTGCAGGTGGCAGCTTTACCCACTGTGCCACAGCACCAGCCCTAAAATATAAGTTTCTCATTTATGTCATTTACAGCTCTTTAGAGACTGTTTCCACAATTAGGAGTATGTTGACCCTGAAGTTCTAGACCTGGGTTTCCCAATTTAAGCTAGACATACCATCTCTACTCTTTTTTTTAAGATTGATTTTATTTTATTTATTTAAAAGACAGAGTTACAGAGAGAGGTAGAGCGAGAGCGAGAGAGAGAGAGAGAGAGAGAGAGAGGTTTTTCATTCTGCTGGTTCTCTCCCCAAATGACCACAATGACCACAGCTGAGCTGATCCAAAGCCAGGAGCCAGGAGCTTCCTTCAGGTCTCCATGTGAGTGCAGGGGCTCAAGGACTTGGGCCATCTTCCACTGCTTTCCCAGGCCATAGCAGAGAGCTAGATCAGAAGAGGAGCAGCTGGAACTTGAGCCAGTGCTTATATGGGATGCTGGGGTTGCAGGCTGGGGCTTTAACCCGCTGTACCACAGCACTAGCTCCTCTACTCACTCTTGTCCTCCATCCTAAGAATATGCAAAGGGAAGATCCTGTCACAGGATCAAATACCAAAATTAATTCTAACCCCATTTTTTTTTTTGGTCTCTAACTCACTTAGTGTCTTTGGCCAAGTAACATCATTGCTGAGCCTTAAAGGCAATGTGTAATTTTTGAATCTAATAAAATAGCACATATTCATAAATTTCGGAAATTTTAAATTCAAACCTCTACAAGTGAAGATGAAAATCTTAGCTCGATGCTTCTATTTCTCAAAAGTGTCCAATTATTAACAATTCAATAGTAAAAAGGAATACAAATTTTCTCACTGAAAACTTTTGCATTCAGTGAAAAAGGTAGTATAGGAATAAGCCAATTCATTTGTCCATTTTATGTAATCCAAATATTTTGTATTAAATTTTTGATCTAGAACTTATATTTTTTCTGAATTGTCTTCATGAAAAAAAATTCTTAAATGGCCCAGATAAAATTAAGAGTGATAAATCCATGAGAGGTAACTATGAATAATTGTGATACAGAGTTACAACTTTACTTTAAAAAACAAGACATTTTGTGTCAGGAATTGTGGTGAGGCGGTTGAAGCCACCACCTGCAATGCCAGCATGGAGTACAAGCACTGGTTTTTGTCCCAGCTGCTCCACTTTCAAGCCAGCTCCCTAATGGCCTGGGAAAAGCAACAGAAGATGACCTTAGTATGTGGGCCATTGCTATCCACATGGGAGACCTGGAAGAAGTTCCTGGCTTCTGTGGCCCTCTGGGGAGTGAACCAATGAATGGAAGTGAACTGATGAATGTCTCTCCCTCCTTCTCTGTAACTGTGACTTTCAAATAAATAAATAAACCTTTTTTTTTTTTAAAAAAAAAATAACATTTTGTATCTGATTACATGATAGTATGTTCTCAGTGGAGAACATTTGGGAAAAATTTCAGAATATTAAATTTTTCCTGCATTATGGGTCCCTTTTACCTATAGTCAAATGTACATATGTATTACTCCTTATAAAATTTTCTCTCCTGCACCAAAGATGAAACCATACCCCTCCACATGCCATGTGCCGCTCCTCTTGTTGAAGCAAGGGCTTTGGATTCAGTGGGCCAGCACGATTGCTCTGTGCAGATTTCCTTTTCTGTTCTGTCTGCTGGTAGGGCAGAGAAAGGAGTGAAGTTCAGAGATGCCATAGGCAAAATGCAAAGATGGCCCTCAAGATTCCCAGCCCTGGTGTGCACACACCACTTCCCAGGTATTCATCTAAATGCGGTACCAGGTGCAGCTGTGGAGGGATTTTACAGATGTGTTAAAATAAATTAGTTGACTTTAAGATAATGGGGATTTTCCTCAGTAGGGCTGGCCTGATCAAATGAACCCTAAAAGGCACAAGGTTCTTCCTGAAGAGATTTGCTTTTGCTCTTATTGAATATATTGGTAATTAAGACTATTTTTCTGAGAATGGCCTATGTTTTTTTCCTTAAGAAAAAAAAGCTTTGCTTGAAAGTGTTACGGAATGCAGCCCGGTTTTATGATTCTGCTTTTATGTGATCTTTGATAACAGTGACTAACAATATACATTCCTCCTAAATAAAAGAGAAAAGAATCTAAAAAAAGGAAGGAAGGAAGGAAGGAAGGAAGGAAGGAAAGAAGGAAGGAAGGAAGGAAGGAAGGAAGGAAGGAAGGAAGGGAAAGAGAGAGAGAGAGAGAGAAAGCAAGCAAGCGTTACAGAGAAGGAGAGACTGGGAGAGATTTTCCCACCACCGGTTCACTCTGTGGCCAGGTAAGAGGAATACACCATAGAAGTACTGGAGAAAATAACACTGTTTTTTAAGGGTACAGCTCACTGTAGAATAGACACGGTTCTCTGAAAGCAAATCCATTTGATCACCCTGCTGATCCTTGAAGCCCTGGCTGGCCGTGAAATCTTTCCACCTGTCAGAAACCAGCAAGAATGTTCACCAGTTCTCAAAATTCCCACCTGAATCCAGCATGGGCTCTCCCTCAATGACCTTGCTTGTGCCTATGCACTCGTGTGTGTGTATGTGTGTGTGTGTGTGTTCTCAGACTCTCAGTATACCAGACTTGTTCCCATTCATCTAATACTGCATCCTAATCCAGAATCCCTGAACCACTTCCCACTCTCGACCCCTTGAGCAGTGCAGCAATAGGATGCTACTGTTGGGAGAACGACTTTCAGTCAGGGATTCTTTGATCTTTTTAGATACCTCGATAAACCAGGAGTGCTCCATGCAGATAGAACACTTGGCCTTCCATTCTGCTTGCTAATCTTATCAGAATCCAACCCTACTCCAAACACCCAAGGAATGACTGCTTTTCTTTGGGGATGATTCTTTCTCATACTAATTTGAGCTTTCCCATGGCCACTAATGCTTTTAGCATGCATACGTTGTAGGGCTTTCATAGGGGCTGCTGCCACGGTTTTGAGACTGCTCTTTATTTGTTGTAAAACAATTCCACAATGATTTTAAGGAACACTACTCTTTGGACTGCCAAGTCGGGCAGAGCCAGCCAGTGCATTTAATAATACCTGTGATCCCGGAAGGGAGTAACCCCTACACACCACTGGAGCAGGCAGCTGCCTCAGGCATCAGCTTTTATAAGTTTCCTGCCAACCTAGAGCCAATTCCACTCTGAGACTGAGTCTCACAGAGGGAGGTCAGTAATTGGTAGCACCTGCCTGGGTTGAAGGGCTTCTCTGTGTGTGTATACATGTGCACGCGCACGTAGGGCAAGCAAGAGCTTCTTGCTGGTAAAAGATTCTCCCCCAGAGAGAGACCTCCAGATCATCCTTCTTATCTTCTCTACTGCCAGGGTTTGATAGTTTTCTGAATGAAAAGGCCCCACTGAGAGAGCAATCTATCATAAAGGAAAGGGCAAGTCTCATTTCTAATCCCCCTTTGCCATGAACTAACGTTGTGACCCTGAGTTCATAACTGAATCTAGTTACTCATGCTCTCCAAGGATTTGCAGCTCTGTGGATTGATGTACCCGCCAAATATACCTAAATCTATGACAACCCTGAGAATTCTATGGCGACCAAGATGCACACTTTTGGAGACATAGATACATAAGTCAAAAATGCACTCAAAATGCCTAGTTAACTATTAAAATGTGCCTACATTTTAAAAATTACAAAATAATGAATTTTTAAGTACTACATTTTTCCACTTTTGCTACAAAAAACAGTGTTAACCCTCACCATTGTCACTGTGTTACTTAACCCCTCAGTTTTTCAGGCACATCATCATCACTTCCTTTTAAGTCATTTGAGATTTAACACTTTTTGAGTCTATTGCAATACTATCACCAGAAATGCTATTCTAAATCACAAACACCCATTTTCATTGCATTTGGCTACATTTTTTCTGTTGGTCTATATTTGCAGGCCCCACACTATGTCACTTATTCACTTACATTTTTACATTATCTTTAAAAAGCTTAAATTTTTAGAGTAGCTAGTAATGTTTGCAGTTCAGGACTGATAATTAAAGAATAGGTCAGGGATAAATTTCTTTTTCTATTTTTTTATTAAACTTTTTAATTTTATTAAACTTTTTTATTAAATTTTCTTATTAAACTTCTTTTTTATTTGAAAGGCAGAGTTAGACAGTGAGAGAGAGAGAGAGAGAGACAGAGAGAAAGGTCTTCCTTCCATTGGTTCACCCCCCCAATGGCCACTACGCCAATCTGAAGCCAGTAGCCAGGTGCTTCCTCCTGGTCTCCCATGCAGGTGCAGGACCCAAGCACTTGGGCCATCCTCCACTGCCTTCCCAGGCCACAGCAGAGAGCTGGACTGGAAGAGGAGCAACCGGGACTAAAACCCAGCACCCATATGGGATGCCGGCGCTGGATTAACCAAGGCAGAGGATTAACCAAGTGAGCCACTGCGCCGGCCCCTTTATTTTTTTAAAACCAGTTCAGATGACCTCCATGTACATCCAGAATAGACATTAACTTAGATCATTTCACCTCAATGCATGTTCCACTAACAGTTTTTAAAAAGAGAGATTTATTTATTTATTTACTTGAAAGTCAGAGTTACACAGAGAGAAAGAGAGGCAGAGAGAGAGGTCTTCCATCTGCTGGTCCACTCCCCAATTGGCCTCAATGGCCAGAGCTGTACTAATCCAAAGCCTGGAGCCAGGAGCTTCCTCTGGGTCTCCCACACATTTGCAGGGGCCCAAGGACTTGGATCATCCTCCACTACCCTCCCAGGCCACAGCAGAGAGCTGAATTGGAAGTGGAGCATCCGGGACTTGAACCAGCACCCATATGGGATGCCAGCACTGCACGCGGCTGCCTTATCCGCTACGCCACAGTGCTGGCCCCCACTGTACTGTTTTTGTTCCAGATTCAGTTAGTGAGTCACCAAAAGATGTAAGGATGTGTATAAAAGGTGACTTCCTTTTTTCTGGAAAATAATTCCAGAAACAAAATTTCACCTTCTAATTCGGAAAATGGGTACATACAAAGCCATTAGCTCAAATTCCAGAATTTTAAGTAGTATATGTCTGTTTTCTCTTTCTTCATTTGTCACATGACTTTAAGTAGATAGACTTTCAAATCATGTCAAATTCTGTCATTAGTGTTCTCCCGTTAGAAGGAAGCACCAGAATTTGATTTATCCAATGAACCAATAAAGCCCAACCTTTTAAAGGTGCAGTCTAAAACTTACCAAGAAGGTGGAAAAGAGAGAAGGGGTCCACCCTTGGCACTTCATGCTTGGCAGTTTTTCTCTGAAGTCAACAACCTACACCTTGCTTTTTCCTCTGATTTTTGCCTTTTATATGGAAAGAAAAAGATGCTGATGTACATATGGTGGCTGGCAGTTCCTACCTAAAATTTGCTCTGGATCTGACAGTGTTGCAACTGTCGGGTGGCCCTTCCCAAGATACTAGGACATTCCAGCCACAATTGACTATGGAAACTAATTACAATCAAACAGGAAACAAAAAGAAATCAATTCTTTTTGGCTCAAAGGAAGAATGAGTGTATATGGCAGAGCTTATAGGAAAAAAAGCCTCCCAGTACCACCACTCTTTTTTGTCCCCAACAGAAACCCACAGGCAAGCTGTTCTCAGAGTATGTTAAATATTCACAATTCTAGGGGGGAAGTGTTATGCGTGATTAGAGCAAAAAAGTAGAGCAAAGCTGTTGTGACTCTGTAACAGGCAAAATTATGTAACCCATTGTCCAAATGTCTCTTTCACTTACCTTAACTGGGGAGTTGGGAAGAAAAAGAGGCTTTGGTCCCACAATGAAATAATCCAACCCTGGGGTGAGTGTTTAGCACAGTGGTTAAGATTCATGACTCTTATCAGCATGCATGGGTTAGAGTCCCAGACCCACTCCTGGGACTCCAGTTTCCTGCTAATGTGCACCCTGGGAGGCATCAGATGATCACTCAAGTTGTTGGGTCCCAGCCATCCACATGGGAGATCTGGATGAAATTCCCAGTTCTCAACTTCAGCTGACTCAGCCCCAGCTGTTGCAGGTGTCTGGGGAGTGAACCATCAGTTGGGAGCCCTCTTTTTTGTCTCTCTGCCTCTTAAAAACATATGTTGAAATTCGGGTCTAAAGAGACTAGAAGTCACCTTACTAGATTTCAGCTCTTCTTTCCACCTGAATGGAAAGCTGAGTAGGAGTTGAGGTTACCCCCAGGCAGGCAGGCCCTGGGATACATTGTTGCTAAGCCTTTGAGCCACAGAATGAATCCCACTGATGAATTTCCTCCTTTCCATCACCCTAGACATTAGTCACTAAATTTTACCATGTCTGGGTTTTCTTCTCAGGGGTAAAAAAGAGAGATTTCCTAGTTTCCTCATTAGGAGAATTTTGAATAGAATTGTTTAAGCAGAGGGTTAATACTGACAGTGTTCAAGATGGCCAACTCCTCCTCCACACAAAAATCTGAAAATAATTCTGATAAAAAGAGCAATTCTGCTTGTGAGCAAACCAGATGGCTACACACTCCTGCATTAAGTCTGTTGGTTTCCCTATTGCAGCCTTGGAAGTTTCTCCCCAGGAAAACACATGGGCATGAGACTTCTTGACTGAGTTAGGATTCTATTTTAAAACAAGAGCCATCCACGCTAACCCTGAGGTCTGCTCAGCATAATTGCCTGCTTCGTTTTCTTCAGGATATTTTCCCTAGCAGATTGACTGCCCTTCTGGCTGTCTAAATTTATCACTTATGGTCAACAAAGAGAAAGCATTAGGGCTTCTTGGTGAAGAAATCAAACCCAAGCTCAGTGCTCATCCAAATTCTCCAGAACCATGTAGTAACTGGGACTGGCTGTGCTCTGAAGTGTTAACGCACTTATGTTGGAAAATTCTCAGATTCTACTTGCATGTTTACTTGTAGCACTGCTCATGAGAGCATAAGTAGAAAGAACATGAGAGGCCACTTATTAAGGGAAGCTTCCTGTTTCAGCAGGAAGTGGTGATGCAACACTTTATGATTCCACACAATCTCACTTCCTCTAAGTAATTCATATCCCAAAGAGATGTGACAATTAAAGTCCAATCTTGGAAATGACATAGTTGGTAGCAGAGTAGGTGTCCATTGCCTGAGGTACTGTGCAAGTACATTTAAAACAGCAACAATAAAAGTTGAGTATCTTAGCAAATATAGAACTACTGGCAATAGCTTGAATTAACCAAATAAGTATTAGGTTGCACTAAAAGTATCCCTTAAAAGAGGGAATTCACAGCATGGTGTGAAAAGTCTGTGGCCATATTGTGGCTATATAATATATAATATATATTAATATATGCTAGACTTAATCTACATTCTTGTCTATAGGCAAGAAAGAAGTAGAAGAAATGACATAGAAAAAGGTGAGCAGGGAAGAAGATTAATTTAAAGCAAAAGTACACACTGAGGAATGCGTGTAGGCAATCTTGAGAGAATGAGCTGCCGTCAACAAGGTTCAGGGCCATCCTTTTATATGACTTGAGGTCCAGGGGGTGGAGTCTGGGGAGGGGCTGAATTGAATATTCAAAGAGGCTGGGTTTGGAAGTGGGACCTGAGTGCCTCTCGTTTACATGCTCTTTTTTTTGGAAATCTCAGAAATGTCATGGCATCAGCTGCATGATGGGAGTGGGAGTGTCAGTTTGGTAATTTTATTGCAATGACCTAAAGGTCCTCTCAGGGAAACAGCATACAGCCATACTGGATATGTCTAGCTGGCACTGGTTTTAAGTCACAAAATTGTGGAACTTGCAGTTTCTACTATGTGGAAGGAGAAGTTTGGTGGTATGTGAAATAGGAGGTTTGGGAGTGCAAGAAAGAGGATTTGAGTGGTGTAAAGAAGAGAGTGGCTGTGGGCAGCAGGGTCTGGGCTGTCATTCAGCCACATGGGTCAGCAGAAGCTGTCACATGCATTGGCTGGGTCTGGAAAACTTCAACTCCTCTCTGCTATTGCTATCTCCCTGCCTACATCAGATAGATTTCAGAATGGACCTCTCTAAAATTAGTTGAAAAGGGCGTAGCAGGTAAAGCTGCCTCCTACAGTGCCAGAATCCCATATGGGTGCCAGTTCTAGTCCCAGCTGCTCCTCTTCTATCCAGCTCTCTGCTATGGCCTCGGAAAGCAATAGAAGATGACCCAAATCCTTGGGCCCCTGCACCCATATGGGAAAACATGGAGGAAGCTCCTGGCTCCTCGCTTCAGGTCGGCGCAGCTCTGGCCATTGCGGCCAATTGGGCAGTGAACCAGCGGATGAAGGACCTCTCTCTCTTTCTCTCTGCCTCTCTTTCTCTTTGTATGTAACTCTGACTTTCAAATAAATAAAATCTTTAAAAGATATATAAAATTAGGTGAAAACACAAAGCAGGTATCCACATTTGTGCATTTTCAGAATCCCTAGAGTCATATTCTCAAAAGGGTATCTGACAAAATCTCTTAAGAACTGTATGAATTAATCTAGATCATTAGCATTTCACATTAAGGAATCTGTTGTAACCTCCTGACTTGGTTTTAAGTCAGTCTTAAAATGAATTCATTACCTTCTCATCAAATCCTCAGTCTTCAATAAGCTAGCAATTATGTGTTATAATTCAAATAATCTAGTTTAAACTATAACTGGGTATGAAATACTGATAAGTAGACTTTCTTCCTCCAGTTAATCTTTTGTAGAATCTTCTGTTTAACAATATTCAATAAGAGTAAGCTACCTCTTTTGAAAGAATGTTTCGAGAAATGAATGCCAGTGATAACATGGTACTCTTCTCACTAATTCTAATTTAGCCATAATCATCACTATGGATTGTAATCTATCTCCTGCAATGTCTAATCTTGCACAGCATCAGAACATTCTCAAATTTTATATAGGAAAACAGAATTCCAAAAAAAAGTTAATTAGCCATTGTTCCTGTTAGATATAATCAAGAAGATCAGTACATGATAAGTTTTAAAGAAAATGTTAGACTTAAATAAAATTTCAAGAGCAGCATGGCATAGTGGGTAAAACCATCACCTGTGATGACATATGGGCACCAGTTCATGTCCTGACTGTTCCACTTCTGTTCCAATTCTCTGCTAATGGCCTGGGAAAAGCAGTGGAAGATGACTGAAGTATTTGGACCCTTGCCACCCACATAGGAGACCCAGAAGAAGCTCCTGGCTCCTGGCTTCAGCCTGGCCCAGGCCCAGCCATTGCAGTCTTCTGAGAGGGAACCAGAGGACAGAAGATCTCACTCTCACTCTGTCAGTCTCTCCCCCATCTCTGCAACTCTTTCAAATAAATAAATAAATCTTTTAAGAAATTATAAATGAAATTTCAGCTCTTTGCTAACTGCATTACTCAAGTATTGCTTAATTCAATTTTTAAAAGATTTATTTTTATTTATTTGAAAGGCAAACCCACAACACCAGCCCTAACTTAATTTTAATTTCTCATTCTCAGCATACTGATGTATTGAAATTTTCATAGGAGCCTCTCAAAAAAATTTTTAAAGTATTTTTTAAGAAAAACTTTTTCAAGATGTAATTCACAACCATAAAATTCATCATATTAAAGTATACAT
Source organism: Lepus europaeus (assembly GCF_033115175.1). Classification (NCBI taxonomy): domain Eukaryota; kingdom Metazoa; phylum Chordata; class Mammalia; order Lagomorpha; family Leporidae; genus Lepus; species Lepus europaeus. Next base: position 60,316,500 of record NC_084837.1, read on the forward strand.
TTCAATGTTTTTTGTATATTCACATGATTGCACAACCATCATGACTATCTAATTTTAGAACATTTTTATCACCCCTAAAAAAAAACCTCGTATCCATTAGCAGTTGCTCTTCATTTCCCCATCCTCCAGCCCCTGGAAACCACTAATCTACTTTGTTTCTATTGATTTGCCTCTTCTGAACATTTCATATTAATGGAATCACACAATACCTGGCCTTTTGTGGCTGGCTTCTTTTGCTTGCCATAATGTTTGCAAGATTTATCCATGTTGAAACAATTATCAGTGCTTCATCCTTAGTGGTTGGTCTTTCAAAATTTTAAATGAGATTTCAATTTTGCTATAACTAAATACTTGGTATGATGATGTCTGTCAGATGCCATTTTTCTGAACAGGTCTCGTAACAGCCAGGTACAGCAGTGAGAGGCATGGCATGGTGTCAGGCTGGTTCCAAGGAAACACCACATGCATGGCATTTGCATAATAAGTATTTAAGGAGATACTTATGACAAAGAGCACTGCACTGTGGAATCTCCTCACAGGGCAGCAGAATAGATGAGAACAAAGTTGTATCTGTGGGGTTTTATCAGACATCAAGACAGGACTGTGGGTTGTTCTTCCAAGATTTTTATTCCCTTCAAGTGATTACCAAAAATTCTGTGGTTCAAACTCATTGCAGAGGACACAAAAAAGTTGAAAACCACCATTTCTTCTACCTGTTTTTCTAAATGGTAATTGCTATCAACATATACTGAATCTTCTTTTTTTTGGGGGGTGGGTGATAAAAACAAAGTACTTGGATAGATGCAGGGGTTGCTTATCTTTTAGCATACGGTGCCTTGCTGGGTCACAGTGGTCTATTCATCACAGCTTTGGCTGTCTGCATAGGCAGAGGAGGAAGGACAATCCACACAGTGCAATGATGGTCCTAAACTGTGAAGGGAAAGCTTGCTCTCCTCACTCCATCACACGGAGATTCTTTTCCACCTGATTCTTTCTGAAGCACTACACCATTCATTCTCTTCTCCTTAGAATGTGTTCATCTGTCATAAGAGTTTCCACTGATTTACTAGCAGCCAGATAATGAGAAGCCAGACTGCCATTCTAGGACCCTGGCCTATTTTAAAAACAGTCCTAGAGCCATATTCCCGTATGGCCCATGTGATCATGTGGAAAGCATTTTGGAAGGGCAGATTTCTTCAGTTTGATTCTGAGTAGGTCAGTCCAGGGAGTAGCTAACACTTTTAAGTCAGTGCACTTGTTCCATCTTGATGTGGGAGGTCCCTGAAAAGGGTCTGATAAATACTGCCCTACTCAAAGCTTGTGAACTACCTTAGGTGTTTCAAAATGGACCTCTCACACATGGTTGCGCATTGCATAGAACAATGAAGCTGAAGGGAGGCACACACGTTAACTGCTTGTTATTCAACTCGCTGAGTATGCCCTTCTGATGCCATTTTTTTCCGTTCTTGCTCCTCACTCAGTGAGAAATAGCAGTCGTGTTGTTGCTACTTGATGAGAGCACAACAGCAAGGGATCTAGGAAGATGCAGCAGGATCGAGGGGAGCCAATCTAGAATGCTGCTGTTTTGAAAAAATTGATTGGTGTCTCTATTTTGAAGAACTAAATGCTGTTTGTCAGGGGAAAGGCTTTTAGAGTGAGGACTGTCTGCAAGAAGGACCATTTTCTTTTTAAATTTTGTAGAAAGCATCTTCAAAATACAAAGTTGGAGTATGAAACACGTGTGTCTGAAAGTTTCCACACCAATAGTCACATCCTAACCTGGTCTTTCCTTGGTCTTTGGCCCAGGCATCCTTCTTCAAATCAAATCTTTTAGGTGATATATTGAGGTATTTTGAATGACATTCCCGCCATGACCTTGTAGCAGCAGGTGTTGGCAATGTGTTCCTGGCACCTGGTGATAACATATGTGTCCAAATGTCACAGCATTCAATGGTCATAAGTTTTTGGGATTAGTTCATTTCCAAAAGTTTTCTCTGGTTAAGAGAGAACAGTAAGATTTCCATCTCTTGCTTTGGATTCTATTCTTGAGCATCTAGCACTATGTTCTATCTTCTCCCAAGATTCTAATTCCTAATTGAAACAGAATATATGAGTTCATAAAGCACAAAGACAGTATATGAATCAAGAGAAAGAAACATATTTATAGCTAGAGACTTGGCTAAGCATGGTTCAGGAAGTCCGAAAGAAAACATAAGTCAAAGATGAGAGTTAGCGGAGAGTAAGATACTAAGCAAGGAGGCAGAAATCAGTTCCTATAAAAATATGGAAAATGAAAATTGAACAGAAGCAAAATGGGAGGAAAGCTCAGATAAGTAGGCAGAAAACAGGAGATACATGTGCACAGAGGCCCAGGTTTCCCAGTCGGAAAATAGAGACAGCATCAAATACAAAATGAATCAATTTTGAGGCAATCAGCTGTCCTGATTCAAGCATTCTGAGCTCTTTTCTGCTGAGATTGAGCCCAGCTTTCAACTTCTGAGATAAGTGGAAAAGAAGATATGTGAGTGAGAAATAAGAACAGAATCTGTCTTTTAGGCTAGTACTTGCAAACTCAGGTGTGAATGAGAGAGTGAGAGTGATAGACAAATTGGGAGGAGAAAACCATTGTAAAGGATGCTGATTGGGCATCATGTCCTTGGAGCAGTCATCCTGGAGCCCCTCCTGCTATCTTTGCAGCATGCTCTTCTTTTGCCCACCAGGGCATCTACCATACCCTATGGAGACTGCTCATCTCCCCATCCGGGCTACAACCATCTTGAAGGCAAGCATGAGAGTTTCTTCATCTTTATAGGGCCTACATGTATATAGCAATGCTGCAATAAAGGTTTATCATATGTAAACAATTACCTTTATCTACGAAACCACAAGATCCTTATAGACAGGAAAGGCACTTTTATGACACCTCATAGGGACAATATTTCAGTTGATAAAGATAAAACATTTAATCTGATGGCCTTTATCCTCTTATAACTCATTCAAGTCATTGCATCATAGCCCTTAGGTACTCCACAGTCAGGCCAGTGACAGGAGATGCACATTCCTTGAACTGACTGTTTCATAGAAGATGCTTGTTCTGAATTAGTGGCTTCAGTTTTGAGAGTTCAGATCTCTCGAACACATCCTCCTCAGCTCTGTTTAATAAAATGGGCCCTTGGTCAATGTTCAAAGAAACAATGTTGCATAGCAATAAGGAATACAGACTGCAGATACACACAGGCAGGGTTGTAGCCTGAGTCCTCCACTTACCATCAGATGGCCTAGGGCAAGCTATGGAACCTATGGATGCCTCCATTTGCCATCTGTAAGGTGGAAATAAAAGTAGTTGTGAGAATTAATGAAACTCGTCATTCTTTTAAGTTCTTAATACAGAATTTGGCTGTTAGAGTAGGCTTTGTAAGTTATATAAAAGTTAGCTACTATATTTTTCTTTGCCAGTTGCCATAGACCATTTGATCCTCAAAATATTACTGTTCTCCTTATTTATTTAGCCCCAAATTATAGTAAAATAACATTTTATTATAAAAATAAGTAAATAAGCTTAAAATGGAAAATAAAAAAGTATGTTAATATTACCTCCTTTATCATCAAGGTAAACTATCCTAAACTTCCTGAATTGCTCAGACAAAATTTCAAGTATTAATCTGAAGAAAGTAAAATTAGAAAAAGTGTGTATCTTTTGCCTTAGTCATTTCCTAAGATGCCACTAAACCTGAGATCATTATTTTTTATACAGGAAAAGAATATCTCATACTTCTGGAAATTTTCAGATCAGCCCTACTTCCTGTGGTAGAATTTAAAAACCATGCCAACTTTCACAACTGCTGAGAGTTACAAAATGAAGTCTCATTTGATAATCTTGCAAAACAGATAGGCAGTACCTCTCTTCCTTTTCTCAGTGTCACATGCGCCAGTTTTCACGGAGAGTCATATAAGTCCAACCAGCCCTATCACTCTAAGTGGGAGCTCACACTGTTGCTTATCTCTGTCTCCAGGGTAACCTGGGGGATCCTAGTCTCTCCTGATGGATCCTAGATCTAATTATTGCAACTTAGAATCCTTTATCCTAAGGAAAGAGTCTTCTCTCAGGCTCTGAGGTTCTAGCTGGTAGCTCTACTATCTAAATTCTGTAAAGTGAAAAAGACTGAAACAATAAACATAAAATATTTGTTTAGGGGACAGATGTCATGGCACAGCAGGTTAAGCCATTGCTTGTGAGGCAGCATCACACATCTGAGTGCCTGAGTCCTGCCTCTACTTCCAATCCAGCTTCCTGCTAATGGACACACTGGGAGGTAGCAGATGATGCCTCAAGTACTTGAGTCCCTGACACCTGCGTGGGAAACTCCAGTGGAGCTCCTAGCTAAGAGTTGGCACAACCCTGGCTGCTATGGGCATCTGTGGAGTGAACCAAGGAATGGAAGAATGATCTCTTCACTCTCTCTCTCTCTCTCTCTCAATCTCCCTCACTGTCACTCTGATTTTCAAATAAATAAAAATGAATAAGCATTTAAAATTTTTTCTTTACCTAAAATGAACTGGATAGCAATGAAGTTATCATTACTAATTCTGAAAAAAGTTGTTAATTTTCAAAGATTTTTAGATAAAATTAAGTTACAGTATTCTAAAGTCACACTTGAACATGACTTGATTTTTTAAAGGTGTGCACTGTGCTTTGTGATTATCCCTAGGAACAGCATGTTCGTTGTTCAGTCAACAGAGCTAAAACTCAGTGGTCCATACCACACCTTCAGTGTTGCTTTTTAAATAAATTCTTGTTTGTTGGTTAAATCCACCCTTTGTCTCAAGTTGAGGAAAGACAAATCTCATTTCTATTTTTTTTTTATTTTTGTTCACATTGCTTACCTTGGCCTTTAAGAAATATCTTGTTAATTAGCTATAGCTTATTTTGGCCTTTTTAAATAATGTGCTTAAACCTCATGTACACATGTGTTAATTGGCATAGACAACCCAGTGATATCTCTTTTGTTAAAAAAGCAAAAAATAACTCCTTTAAAAAAAATTTCAACCAGCTCCCACTATGAGACATATAGAGCACATTTGAGTCAAAGTCCTCTTCCTCAGAAACTCTGTTGTTACCATGGGAAAACTGTAAAAATGTTCGAATGTGGGCATGTTATAATTAGAACCAAACGTGGGCTTTATGGGACCTGTCATGATGTTTCTAGGAAGCTAGTTCTGCGTTGGCTTCGGAAGACATCCTTTTCCTACAATCATGACTCACTCCTCCTTCTCCTAACACCCCCCCCCCACCTTGCTCTGGGATGGAAACTTGCCCAAGTGCTCCAGAGACAGTTGAGTAGGCGGATGTCCAGTCCACTACCAAGAACATTCTAGACATTGTGGAAGTGGGACAAAGGGTTTTGCTGGGCCTATCTGGAGCCAGCAGTGTGCTGATGGGTGTATGTTTATCACACACAGAAAGACTCATTTTGTTGGCAACCAACCCTAGCCCACTCGTTAATCCACTCAAGCCCCCCCACCCCCCCTTTATTTCAGGAAAGCCTGTGTAAGTTCTCTGCAAGCTGATGACTCTGCTCCTCCCGGGAATGCTCGAGTCAGAAAAGCTTTTAAAAAGGAAAGAGGAGCCAAGGCCTCTGCATAAGTAGGCCAGCTGCAGGGTCTCCAGAGAGGAGGGCGGGGAAATCTCCTTGCAGGGCCCCAAACGAGCCCCCACCCCAGCCCCCAACCACCACCACCACACTCCTCTCCATTGTCTCCCCACAACCCCAAACACGCCAGCCCACACCTCTGTGACTGCTCCCGTTGTCATTTTCAGGAAAAGAGATGTTCTGAGTCCATCTTGGCACTTCTGTGAAATTGCAGAAATAATTCATTGACTCACAGAACTGAAAGAGATGATCTAATCACTTTTATTTTTTAAAATGATGAAAATGCGATTGGGAGGGGTCCGCTGACCTGCCCAAGCTCACACAGCCCTAGCTGCACAGCCAGAACCAGAACCTGGGCCTGTCTCCTGCTATGCCTTTGCCTTTTACATGTGAGCTGGTAAATATGAAACTCTGAGACCGGCTCTTCCCACCTCAGTCCTCTTGCTGTTTCCCTTAATGCCCTCTTCTCTTTGGAGCGTATGGTTAAACTGAGGCTGGTGAGTCTGATGATGACGCCTGTCTTGGTAAAAATAGAGATTCCTGGACCGTTCCTTGGGAGGTTCTGGGATGGGGAATTAGTTAACCAATTCCCAAGTGAATCTTAAGATCAAGCCAGTTCAGGGCGTAACGTGGTAGAGCAAAGTTGGGGAAAAAAAAAAATGTATGATGGACAGGATGTCCCAGCAAGAATAGAACAGAACACCGAGGGGATCAGCAGTGCTGCCTTTTAGCTGCGTTTTTTAGTGGGTTAACCACTAGACCACACTTCCTCTCGAGGAGAGGCAAGGAATTAAAATCAAAGGCTCACCACTGATTCATGCTGCCTGCTAATGCTGCGTATTGCGCCACGCTGTGACCCCATGCTCTATGGCTTGAAAACAGATGTGGGGAGTGAGAGCCCAGGGAACTCAGGGCTGAGGGAGGCGGGGTGCAGGCAGCCCGCCAGGGAAAGAACTTCCTCTGCTGCTAAAATTCAGGCGGAGTGGAAGTCGGGCTAAATTGTTACCATGCAGATCTGGAATCGTTTTTGCAATTGCCTGGCTCCAATTCCAGGTTTTTGCATCCTGCAATAAGACCCGAAAACGTGGTAATGAATGCCCCTGACCCGACTTTTGCCTCTGCCCTCATCTGAATGCATATTGTGAAGCTACAAGGTTAGCCTGACAGTCATTTCATTAGACAAGAGAGTTTGGTTGCCCTCGGAGCTGGGCCGCACACCCTCCCCCATGTGCACTTTCAAAAGGAAGTACAGAAAAGTTAAGCAATTTGACCAAGGTTATGCAGAACTCAATACTGTGGTTGTTTTCCACCGAGCTTTCTGTACTCTCTTCAATATATTCTTATCATTGGACAACTGAATACACTGTCAGATTTATTGTCTTCCAGAAGTTGAGTGCTTAATTGTGATCTTAGACACGGAGTTTGTCATGTCCTGTTTATCAAAGACACGTAGCTTTTGAGGGTTAAATATTGTTTCCAGAAATAGTTTCTGTGACTTCTCTACTAAAGGGAAACTCCATGAGGGTGGGACAGGAATTTCAGCCATGGTTTGCACTAGACATTGCGCATGTCACTGTATTTAACTGCCAGTGGGTATAGGAGCTGGCTTTTAGGTCCATGGTTTTAAAGTTCTCAGACTTAGCAAAGAAAAAAATAATAAAATAAGGTAGTAAGTTCAATGTGAATTTCCCATTTTAAAGGTATTGGTATAGGTATGTTTCTTGCAATATTTGGGAAACATACATACCAAACAATTACTCATTGTTTATCTGAGAGTCGAATTAAACTGGTCAGTCTATTGACCAATATGACAACACAGGCTAGGGTCTTCCCCATTGGCACAAAGACCCCCAGGATTCTCTCAAAGATAGCCAAAATGCAATGCCTTCCCTCCAGATTTTCAGCATAGCTCCTGGGGAGAAAGCAGTCTATACACAACATTGTGATAAATGGTATAACAGAAGATGCAAAGTGGGGGATGGGGTTGGGCTTGGCACAGCAGTTAGGATGATGCTTGGGTCACCCCCTTTCCATGTGGAGTGCCTGAGTGCAAGTCCCCGCTCCACTTCTGATTCAACTTCCAGAAGATGATGGTGCAAGTTCTTCTGTCCCTGCCACCCATGTAGGTGACCCAGAATGAATTCCCCAGCTCCTGGCTTTGACTTGGCCCAATCCCAGTTGTTGCAGGCATTGGAGAGTAAAGTAGCAGAAGGCAGATTTCTCTCTGCAGCCTCCCACCCTCCCGCTCTCTTTATAACTTTGCCTTTCAAATAAATGAAATAATCTTTAAAAAATATTTTAAAGAAGATGTAAAAGGCTCTATGATGATGCAGTGAGCTGCAAACAGACAAGATCACGATGGTCATGAAGGCTTCATAGGGTTAAGTTTGGCCATAAAAGGTGGGAAGTTCATCAGACAAAGGTATGGAAGCTTGAAAGAATATGGTCAGTTAAGTGTAGTTAGACCTTCTGGTCTGTGGGTATCTGACCAGGAGGCAGGGGTGATGGACATCAAGAAGTAAGGTTTGAAAGCTTTATTGGGGCAGCCTCAGTAGCCACCTTTCTGTCATGATATCTTGGTGGACAGAGGAGTCAGCAAGGTTTTCAGCTGAGTGACACCATCATTTCTGTTTTTGCAAAATAATTCTTGTAGCAGATTGGAGTGGGCAGAAATTGTAGGCAGGGAGACCAATTAGAAGATTATTGAAATAGCCCAGCAAAAAAAGGATGAACTTATTTCAACTATGACAGTGGTGGTGGAAGCAGTGAGAGAAACAAAACTTAGAGACATTTAAGTGGTAGAATCAACAAAACTCGGTGATCGCACAGGGCAGTAAGATAGAGGGAGGGTGGAGTTCATGTGTGGTAAGGTCCAAACAAACCACAGGCATTTTCAGTCTAATTGTCTGCAGAAGGGAAGAATAATGCACTACTTAATTAGGCTACTATGAAGGCAAATTAAGATCAGGTATGTGAATGTGTGTTTTCACCTCTAAAGAGCAAGAAAACTATGCTGGTGTTTAACGTATATGCATCCATCTCAGCAGACATGAAACACTTCCAGGTCAGGGGTTGCATGTTGCTCAGCTTTGATACTTCCAATACCTAGCACTTTGCTAATGTATAGATAATCCACACATGTCTGAACCATTGAACCAAATTTGAAATGCTACCATGTCAAACAAAATAATTAAGTTTTTCACCATCTTGTTGGTGTATGTCTGAAACTATATAATGGATCTAGACTGGTGAAAATAACAACAAAATCAGAGCCACAAATTTCAGAAGAAATAGCCACTTAAGGAATGCTGACACTGAAAGAAGGCTCTTTTGTTCAGATACACGAGTCACTGAGGACCATCTTAAATGCCCACCTAGGTTTCTCTGCTTATGTTCCTCCCCTTATAAATTATTTGGAATTTACTCTGTTTTATGAATCACATTGGTAGTGTCCTGTAAGTGCTACTGGACTCTGAGCTTAGTTCCAGGGATCACGGGTGGAGGGGACCCTGTCCTTTATATCTGAATCCCAATATCTAGCACCTTGCCTGTTTTATGGTTGGTGCTTAATGGTAATCTTCCAACTAAAAGACAATAATTTTCAAGTTGAGTATCACTAAAACTTTAAATATGACCAAGTTTCTTTACAAAGTAAAAAACTTGTATGCAATTGCAAATTTTATTGTAAAATATAAGTGCCATATTTTCAAATTATTTCTCAGGGCTTTTCTCTTCTATAGTAAATCTATCTCCCTCAATCTTGGTCATTCTTCCATCAGTTTTCCTTGTTGATTCTGCCTACTGTCTCTTATGCTATTTTGATTCTAAGAATGCTTTTTGGACTTTCCTGTAACTTTTGTTCTGCCATTTATACATTAAAAAAAAAAATCTAGAAAGACTGCCCAAGCACAAGCCTTCTATTTTCATCAAATAGAAATCATTGTATAGATTTATGTATGTATTTGAAAGGCAGAGTTACAGAGAGGCAGAGGCAGAGAGAAAAAGGTCTTTCATCTGCTGGCTCTCTCCCCAGATCACCGCAACAGCCGGAGCTGAGCCGATCCGAAGCCAGGAGCTAGAAGCTTCCTCCAGGGTTCCCCTGGATCAGAAGTAGAGCAGACAAATCTCGAACTGGCCCCCACGTGAGATGCCAGCACTGCAGGCAGCGGCTTTACCCACTACACACAGCACCAGCTCCAATATTGGCTCTTATTCTCCAATTTTATGACAGTCATTGATCCAAGCAATGCATTGCTTCTGCACTCAGAAGTTTACAGTCTAATTGAAGAGACATATACAGCAACAGAATTCAACAGTACAAATATGATGCATTCTGTAAAGCTGTAGGCCATGGTCCTGTAGAAATATTGAATGGCAAACCCCAATCGGGCAGGAAGTTGTCAAAGAAGTAAAACAGTAATTCTGAAACTGAATCTTGAAAATTAACCAGGAGCTAGAAAAAGCAGAAAAAGAGAAGAAAGGTGTTTTTAGTCATGAAAACAGCTGCTACAAAACCTCAAATATGTTACATTCTTAGTTTACTAGGAAATTTACAAGTAGTTTGTTATGACTGGAGCATAAGCAGTTGAAGAATATTAAAGAGGTCTTACATGTTATCTTGAAATTAGAGTTTATCTTAAAAAGAAGAAGAAGAGGAAGACTGTCTCCTTGTAGTATGGGGACTCCAGTTGAGGGACCTGGAGCCACAATGAAAAATGGCAGATTAAGAGAGCATTTCAGTGTTGTAATTGTCTGCAGGAGAATCGGTAAACATTGACACATCTCTAGCCAAACATATCATACAGGAATATTAGGATTGCGAGAAGATAGAACTGAAGAGTCTACAGATATTAAGAAGGAAATTGGGAAATATAGGAAAAGCTTTATGCCCAAAGTTTGGCCACTTACCTGAGCTGGACATGTTCCTTGAAAGACATACATTACTGGGCCGGCGCCGCAGCTCAATAGGCTAATCCTCCGCCTAGCAGCGCCGGCACACCAGGTTCTAGTCCTGGTCGGGGCACCGGATTCTGTCCCGGTTGCCCCTCTTCCAGGCCAGCTCTCTGCTGTGGCCAGGGAGTGCAGTGGAGGATGGCCCAAGTGCTTGGGTCCTGCACCCCATGGGAGACCAGGATAAGCACCTGGTTCCTGCCATCGGATCAGCGCTGTTCGCCAGCTGCAGCGCGCCAGCCGCGGCGGCCATTGGAGGATGAACCAACAGCAAAGGAAGACCTTTCTCTCTGTCTCTCTTCTCTCTCACTGTCCACTCTGCCTGTAAAAAAAAAAAAAAAAAAAAGAGCCGGCGCCATGGCTTAACAGGCTAATCCTCTACCTTGCGGCGCTGGCACACCAGGTTCTAGTCCCGGTTGGGGTGCTGGATTCTGTCCTGGTTGCCCCTCTTCCAGGCCAGCTCTCTGCTATGGCCCGGGAGTGCAGTGGAGGATGGCCCAAGTGCTTGGGCCCTGCACCCACATGGGAGACCAGGAGAAGTACCTGGCTCCTGGCTTCGGATCAGCACGACGCACTGGCCGTAGCGGCCATTGGAGGGTGAACCAACGGCAAAAAGGAAGACCTTTCTCTCTATCTCTCTCCCTCACTATTCACTCTGCCTGTCAAAAAAAAAAAAAAGAAAGAAAGAAAGACATACATAACTACATAACTAAAGTTCACTCTGGGCCGGCGCCATGGCTCACTAGGCTAATCCTCTGCCTGCGGCGCCAGCACCCCAGATTCTAGTCCCAGTTGCTCCTCTTCCAGTCCAGCTCTCTGCTGTGGCCCGGGAAGGCAGTGGAGGATGGCCCAAGTGCTTGGGTGCGTGCACCCGTGTGGAAGACCAGGAAGAGGCACCTGGCTCCTGGCTTCAGATCGGTGCAGCACGCAGGCTGTAGCAGCCATTTGAGGGGTGAACCATCGGAAGGAAGACCTTTCTGTCTCTCTCACTGTCTAACTCTGCCTGTCAAAAAATAAATAAATAAATAAAGTTCACTCAAAAAGATAGATCATCTGAATACCTTTATATGAATGAAACGCTCGAAGGTATAGCTTAAAAAGCTACTTCACTGGTGATTTCTGCCAGATATTTAAGAAAAAATTGAATTGATTCCACACGCATTCTTGCAGAAAATTGAAGATGGAATTTTTCCAAACTTATTTTATAAAGCCAGCATTTCCCTACCAATAAAATGAGATGAGGGTATAGAAAAAACTACTCCCAATACTTCCTACAAAGATTAATGCAAATTCTTAAAAATTTTATAAAATCAAATCCAGCAATATAGTAAAAAGAACATATCCCAGGAATGCAAGGGTGGTTTAGTGTTTATAAATCAATTGATAGGATTGACATATTAACAAAATAAACAAGCCTAGTGAAACTCTCAGAAAACTAGGAATAGAGGAAATTTTCTCAACCTGAAAGGGCAGCTGTGAAAACGATACACCTAATTTCATATTTAATAGTGAGAGGCTGAATATTTTCCCCTAAAATCAGGAGCAGGCAAACATGTGTGTTCTCATTATTTGGGTTCAATATTGTACTAGAGTTTCTAGTCAGTACAATATGGCAAGAAGAAAAAAGGGAATCCAGATTGGAAATGATTAAGTAAAACTGTCTTTCTTAACAAATAATATGACTATCTCATAAGAAAGTCCTGTAAAATTTACCACACTACTAATAAAACTAGCAGGTAAGCTTAGAAAAATTGCAGCATAAAAGATTAATCTATAGAAATCATTGTAGGCCAGCGCTGCAGCTCGCGTGGCTAATCCTCCACCTGTGGCTCCAGCACCCTGGGTTCTAGTCCCGGTTTGGGGGCCGGATTCTGTCCTGGTTGCTCCTCTTCTAGTCCAGCTCTCTGCTATGGCCCGGGAAGGCAGTGGAGGATGGCCCAAGTGCTTGGGCCCTGCACCCTCATGGGAGACCAGGAGGAAGCACCTGGCTCCTGGCTTCGGTTTGGCACAGCCCACCAGCCACAGCGGCCATCTGGGGGGTGAACCAACGAAAGGAAGACCTTTCTCTCTGTTTCTTTCTTTCACTGTCTAACTCTGCCTGTCAAAAAAAAAAAAGAAAAGAAAAGAAAAGAAATCATTGTTAAGTTTTATGATTGCATTGAATAATTGAAAATTGAACAAAAAGAAATTTATAATAACATCAAAAGATAATTATGAATAAATCTCACAAAAAATGCCCATGAAATGCCCACTGAAAATTACAAAATATTGCTGAGAGAAATTGAAGAGAACATAAATGGGAAACAATGTGCTGGATCAGAATATTCATTTTTGTTGACACGCCAACTTTCCCCAGATCTATACATTCAGAGCAATTTCAATAAAAATTCCAGTAGGCATTTCTGGAGAAATTGAAAATCCAATATAAAATTCATACAGAAATGGAGTGGATATAAAAGCCAAAATAATTTTTCAAAATACTACAAAATCTCAAGGACTCACATTATCTTTCAAGATTTATCCTAAACCTACAGTAATCAATGTCATCTGATAATGCTGTAGAGAGAAACAAGTACACCAAATGTAATTACATGGAACAGATTAGAGAAAACAGAAATCGATCAAAACCAGGAATGGACAGCTGCTTTTTGACAAAACTATAATGAAAATTCAGCAGAGAAGGGCGGGAGATTGTTTTCAAGAAATTGTACTTGAGAAGTTGATACTGATTTCATAATTGTACAGTTTAGTTTTTTTTTTTTTTACTTTTAAATTCCAACTTAAAACTGAGTTTCAGAAATATATTGAAGATTTAACAATATTTAAAAATAGAAGAGCATTGAGTGTTCCTACTTTCAAATGATGTTTAAATTTGTATTCTATAATGTTTTATCTAGCTGTCTTTGCAAGCAGTCTTCAGGTTAAAGATACTTCTAACAAGTTACAGGACGTTTCCTCTGTATGTAAACCAGATGGGATAATAGAATATGTAACCCATAATATTCTTTGAAAGCTAAGCTTTAACTTTATTTTAAATTAGTTTAAAACAGAAACTGGCTACTTGCCATTTTCACATCAACTCATTTTGCAAGGCTTAGGCAGCTAGACATCGTGTGAAACAAAAATATGAACTTATATTCCATGTGTATGTTTTGTCGGCCATCACTCAGTTCTTGACATTTATGCTAACCATTCCATGCCTTAGTATGCTTACAGTACAAGAATATCTTTAGATGGGTGAATACCAAAAGGCCTCCAGCATGTAAAGTCAGAAATCAAACAAGCATTGGGCAGTGGGGAAACCAAAAATCATAGGTTAGCTAAAGCATCACAACAAAAGACAATTATCTTATGAAACTGTGACTAAATGACAAGTGAAGCAAGACTTGTCTTACAGATTTTTCATCTACAAATAGTGTTACATGCAGAAGTATTACATATGTTGTCTCTGACACCACTGCATTTACTGGAACTGCTGAGAGGACTGTATATATGATTTTAAGCCTGTTGATTTTTTTTTCTCACTCTTGAAAGTACTTCTTAATAAAAGCAGTTTTTTTTTTCCCAAAGATTTTATTTTTTATTTGAGAGGTAGTTACAGATAGAGAGGGTGAGAGACAGAAAGAAAGGTCTTCCATCTGCTGGTTCACTGCCCACATGGCCACAATGGCTGGAGCTGGGCGAATCCATAGCCAGGAGCCTCCTCCAGGTCTCCCACGCAGGTGCAAGAGCCCAAGGACTTGGGCCATTTACTCCTGCTTCCTCAGGCCATGGCAGAGAGCTGGATTGGAATAGAAGCAGCCAGGACACAAACCAGCACTCATATGGAATGCCTGCGCCACAGGTAGAGGCTTAACTCACTACACCATAGCGCCAGCCCCTGTGAAAGCAGTTCTTATAGCTTGGTTTCCAATAAGCTAGAAATGTTTCATATATTATTTTAACCTGTTGTCTTCCACATTCTATTGCACTAATTGTATTGTTTTCTGATTTGTATTTGTCTTTTTGTATTTGTATTTGTATTTGTCTTTTTTTTAAAAAAAAGATTTGTTTATTTATTTGAAAGTCAGAGTTACGCAGAGAGAGAAGTCTTCCATCCACTGGTTCACTCCCTAATTGGCTGCAATGGCCAGAGCTGTGCCGATCTGAAGCCAGGAGCCAAGAGCTTCTTCCAGATCTCCCACGTGGGTGCAGGAGCCCAAGGAATTGGGCCATCTTCTACTGCTTTCGAAGGCTATAGCAGAGAGCTGGATCAGAAGTGAAGCAGCCAGGACTCGAACTGGCACCCATATGGGATGCTGGTACTGCAGGCGGCAGCTTAACCCACTACACCACAGCGCCAACCTCTGGGACGTTAACTTTTTTAATAAAAGTAAACCTACAAAAAATTGTACTTAAACAACTGGATAGTCTTACACAAAAATAAAATACAGTAACATCAATTCATAACTCCCACTATATATAAAAATTGACTTCAAATGGATCTGAGATCTAAATGTACAACCTTCCCAAAGCTTCTATTAGAAAAGTAGAAGAGGGGCCAGCATTGTGGCTCAGCTGGTTAGGCTGCCACCTGCAACACTGGCATCCCACATGGACGCTCATTTGGGTCCTGGCTGTTCCACTTCAGATTCAGCCCCCAACTAATGCATCTGGGAATGCAGCAGAAGATGGTACAAGTGACTGGGCCCCTACCACCTATGTTGGAGACCTGGATGAAGCTCCTGGCTCCTGGTTTCACTCTGGCCCAGCCCTGAATTTAATAGCCATTTGGGAATGAACCAGTGGATGGAAGACCTCTCTCTTTTCTGTCTCTTCCTCTTTCTCTGTAACTCTGACTCTCAAATAAATAAATAAATAAATATTTTTCAAAAAAAAAAGTAGAATAAAATCTTTACGACCTTGGATTGGGCAAAAGTTTCTTAGAGATAATATAAGCACAATCCATAAAGTGAAAAAGACGCTGAACTGAACTTTTTGTAAACACTTAGAACGTCTGTCCTTTGGAGGACACTGTTAAGAGGATAGAAAAATGAGTTCCAGACTAGGCTAAAACATTTGTAAGCCACATATCTGATTCATGTCTTATATCTGGAATATATAAAGAGCCATAAAAACAATAATCAACCCAATTTAAAAATTTGGCAAAATATTTAAACAGATATTTCATTATTTCATTAAAAATATATAGCTGGCAAATAAACCATGAAACATCTTCAGTCACTAGGATATTAAATTAAATCAAAGTAACAAAACTACAAAGTAATACTATTACATATCTATGGGATAAAGTTTAAAAAAAAAAAAAAAACAGTGACCATACTGAATGTCGATAAGAATATGGAGTAACTGGAACTCTCAGGCATCGTAAGGGGGATTATAAAGTGGACCCATTATTTTGGAAAACAATTTGGCAATTTGTTAAAGTCAGTGATAATTTACCATTAGACCCAAACATTCCACTTCTAAATATGTTTCTAAAAGAAATGCCTATACAGTGGGGCCAGTGCTATGGCGCAGCTGGTTAATGTCCTGGCCTGAAGCACTGGCATCCCATATGGGCGCCAGTTCAAGACCTGGCTGCTCCACTTTCCATCCAGCTCTCTGCTGTGGCCTGGGAGAGCAGAAGATGGCCCAAGTACTTGGGCCCCTGCACCCACGTGGGAGAGCTGGAAGAAGCTCCTGGCTCCTGGCTTAGGATCTATGCAGTTCTGGTCGTTGCAGCCAATTGGGGAGTAAACCATTGGGTGAAAGACCTCTCTCTCTCTCTCTCTCTCTCTCTCTCTGCCTCTCCTCTCTCTGTGTAACTCTTGACTCTCAAGTGAAAAATAAATAAATCTTTAAAAAAAAAAAGAAATGCCTATACAGCAATTTGTACACAAATATTCAGAACAGATTTGTAGTTGCCAAAAAGTGAAAATAGCTCAAATGTTCACCAACAGGTAGATAGGTAAACAAAGTGTGTTACAGCCAGACAATGAAACAGTACTCAAGGATACAATCAAATGAACTAGTCAGTCTGCAGCAACATGGTAACTGTTGTAATCATTATGCTGAGAGACAGCAACAAAGAAGAAAGACAGCACATAGTCTATCACTCCACTCCTTTAAAATTTATAAAATGCTAACTCATCTCTAGTGGCAGAAATCAACAGTTGCTGCTTTGAAATGGAGAAAGGATATGAAGAAGATTGAGAGGAGATTACAAAGGACAAAAGAAAACATTTGGGTATAATAAATATGTTCATTATCTTGGTAATAGTTTCACAGATGTGTGCCTATTTCAAAATTTATCAAATATAAATTTTAATGTTGATTTCACTTTATGCTATCTTATGTTAACTATATCTCAGTATGTCCGGTTTCTTTCTTATCTTTTCTTAAAAGACTTATTTATTTTTCTGAAAGGCAAAGTTAGAAAAAGGGAAGGAGAGACACAGAGATCTTCCATCTGCTGGTTCACTCCTCAGATGGCCACACAGCCAGGGCTGAGCCAGGCTATTGCCAGAAGCTAGGAGCTTCATCTGGTGTTGGGTCTTAGTCCACCCGTACAAGGATGGACTGGGTCCGAGGAAAGGTAAGTGCGCCGCTCGCTCGTTCCCCAGCCTCCTGGTCCCGGAGACAATCAGACGCAGCGGGGAGCCAAGTCTAGCAAGGACTCAGTCACCTTTCGCATAATAGTACCTTTTATAACACAAAACTGCAGAGTCATTGGGGCAGGGCTAAGGGCCAACCAATCACTTAAAAAATCACCTTATGGGGGGATTTCTATAGGACTAGCCCTATGTCTATACACTTGTTACTAGTTTTGTTACCTCCCTTGTTGTTGCGCAGCCAATTAGTTTTAGTGGTAAACAACTTTGGATTCCGCCCATCTTACTTCCTCTGGGCGCCATCTTACTTGGCTCCAGCTCGGGCGGGGGCACCCGGGCCGGGCCTGGCCTGGCCTGGCCTGGCCAGGCTCATGCCCCACAGATTCCCCCTTTTTGTTTTAGCACGCGGTCCCTGTCTTAGGTTGCCCCCAGCCGTCCTTGCCCTTACCCGTCATTGGTAACCCAGGCAGCTTGGCCATGAGCCCTGTCTTAGGTTGGTGCAGGACGCTGGGTGCTTTACCCGTCTTGGGGTGTCGCGTGACTTGTAATTATGGGGGCGTGGTGAGCTTTCTCCACCGCCTGTCTTAGGTTGTTCCGGTCCATCCGGAATCTTACCCGTCATTGGCAATGTGGAGAGCACCGGGGGTGCTTCCCCAGTTCAGGGGATCGTAGCCCTCTGTGGCTAGCAGTCTCTGGTAATGAACCTCAACCTGTCTTACCCTTGTTGCCTCTATGCGCTGTTGTATAAACTGTATAAGCCTATTCATTATGCATGGGCCAATAGCAAGGATTAAAAGCAGGGCAAGAAGCAGTCCAAGAAGAGAGAAGAGGTAGGGAAAGAGTCCATTAAGGCTCGTCCAAAAGAGGCTTTCTTGGAGTTCTCTTCGTCTTTTTCAGGTCCTCCTGAAGTGTTTTGATGATCTCGTTTGGGTCATCGAATCCCCCGTCACTGGGCTGGGCACTTCTTGTCAGGATCACAGTGCATCATCACCTGCCTTTGGATTTCGATCTCCATCCATTTCTGAAAGAGGAAAGACAAGGGGATCTCCCTCAGGGGCAAACTGCTCCCTGGGTGGGTTGTTACTTGCATCGGGCATAGGCCTGATATTTCTGGCCGGTATTCAAATTGGAGTCAACTCCCCTATGGGGAACACACAGCCAAATCCTCTTCCCAACTGAATCAGTGGGTCAGGCCCTCTCCAGAGTCGAGTGAGAGGGTCTCTCCTTCTCTGAGGTTTAGGGGTTAAATGTCCCCAATGTTTTAGGAACCTTGACTCGTTTGACCCTTTTGAAAAATTTAAAATATTGATGGTAAACAAGGCCTTATGTAACTGTAGATGGGGGGTAGCCACTCCCCCCCCCCTTTTTTTTTTTTTGAGGCATTGATGGTTTTTTTCCACCATAGCCTGTTCCTGTGGGTTGTGAAGGATTTTAGTAGAGTGTTGAATCATTTTACATCTTGGCAGCACTTTTAAACATCCCAATTGGTTATTATTGGTTATTATCTCTATAAGATGAGAGACATATCTTTTGACATTTCCAGGGGCCCTTTTGGAGATACCAAAAGTTTAGAGAATTTAGAACTTTGATTTTTAGAAAGTTTGTTAAAGGTGCCAAGAGAACTTAGAGTATCTGGTTAGAATAGAATTTTTTAACATCCTGAAATGATAGCCCTTCATTAGACAGGGTGATCTTAACACTTTTAGACCAGGTCTAATTATAATGATATTTAGCAATGCTTTTCATCAATTTGAACTTAACAGAGACAGTAGAGTACACAATAGATTACCTTGACAGAACATGAATTTTATGTTGTTATTGAATAAACCAGAAATAAACACCTTGAACATAAGAGTTAGTACACAAAATCCTCACATAACTTAGAACTATTTAACAGAGCTAAAAAGGACCTAACTTTAGAAATGGCAGAGTAACCCATTAAGCAGACACTGTTAAAAAGAGACGTTACAGTTTTTCCAAAAACCGATTCCAAGATTTACGACTTAGACCAGTTCCAGATATTTACTAACATTAGTGCACATTTTTTACTTCAACTTTAGGTCAATGTAATTTTGGCATTAGCACATAATTTAAAGAAAACTCTGTAAACAATTTTAAAGTTGTAAACCTTTTAAAACCTTTTATGACTTGCTCACACCTTTTGAAACTTTATACCTGTAGTTACTTTTACATAGTTTTGAATTGTCATGTATGGACAATCTATGAGAATACATGCTAACTCTCTTATCGAATTTAAGATGTGAAAAGTACACAATACATAAAACACTGAGTTATTAATGAATACCACACCATTAACTCCTCCTGGACAGCAAACATGGACACTAGTACATGTTAACAACTTTGAAAAGATCTTCATTGTTAAGAGAAACAAGTTTAAAGCATAAAACCAAGCAAGTGAGCTACCAAGCAAACCGAAGGGCTTTGGCATTAACTTAATTCTCTGAACCAATCTGTATTGGCTTACTTTAGTTAACAATATAAGGGCTTGTATACACAGAATTTACTCTCATTTTTATAAGACCACTCTAGCTGGAAAGCAAAAACATGAATACAGCACAGGTCTGACATTATTCACAACGTTTTAATATACTTTGCATAATTTGAATTGACTCAAACAGTTGTTACTTTAACAAATTTAGAGTCCCATCCTTTGAGAGTTCCAGGGATCCTACTGGAAGTCCCAAAGTTGGTAGACTCCATTTGAGAATTTAAACTGTTAGAGAGTCAAACTACTCATCCAAAAACCAGTACGTATAACCTGAGTATTTTAACCAAAGCTGTGGGGTAGATCTGATCAGAGTTAGGTAATCACTCAAACATTAAAGACAGACAAATTCAATAAAACACGAAACCTTCAAGACACAAACTCTCAGATAAATTAACTACAGCAGCACAGAAAAGAGCTGGTCATCAGCATAGGAGCCCATTGCTTAGGACAGGGAAACACATCTGAAACAAAGTGGCAGGGAATGAGACTTCCGTAGTGCTGGAGAAAAAGTCTTATTAACTGCAAATAAAGACTCATTAGGTTGGAAAGGGTTAATGGATGAAGGTTTTTGTTCCTTTAGGTAAGGCCAGTGGTAGCCAAAGGCATTTTTTCTTCCCCCTCCTAGTGAGGACAGCATTGAATTGTAAATGGAGAGGAAAAAAGCAGCCCAAGGACTAGTCTCCCTAGAGTATCTAGCTGTCGCCTGCACTGGTGCAACAGGCTACACTGACTGGAAGAGAGTGCAGAGAAAAGCCATGGTCCCCCATTTACGGGGAAGACTGTGCACGTCGGGGCCTAGCAGGACTGGCTGTGGGGTTGAGTAGGCACGCTGTTTACAAGATGGCGGCTGGCGATTCAAGGGAGGGGAATAACCATAAAGGGGTGGCCACATGGGCGGAATTGGAGGCGCAGTGCATTGAGGCAGTGTTGGGCTTTTAGGGGTTGCAGCCACACCTGAAAGTTCCACCTTAGTTTTAACTGCCTCTGGGGATTTATGAGCCTCCCTCAGGCCAGCGCAGGCCTTCAGATGATTAGCATTCATTCCTTCCCAAACAAGCATTTTAACAAACTGATCCCGAAGGTCCCCAGCCAGCAACTTACAACGGAGACTGTGTTCGACCCTAGTTACAAAATTTGGCAGTGACTTTCCTGGCTTTTGTCGCACCCCCACGATGGGAGATTCTGTGGGCCCCTCATCCAGCTTGTACCAGGCATTAAGTCCTGCCTGCCTCACTTGTTCACGGTATGGAGCAGGCAGCGCAGCTTGCTGGATCCCCGTAGAGAACCCTTCCCCCATCCCAGCCAACATAGCATATGTAATAGGGATAGCTGGCTGGGCTACTCGGTTAGCTTCGGCTCTCACCCAGCACTCCTCCTTAAAGAAGGCGCACCACTTTATGAACTGTGAACTTGTGAGGACTGCCTTGGCCACGTCCAACCAGCCCTCGGGGACACATGGTTGATAAGCTATGTGTTGTAGCAGAGTTTGGGCCCAGGGGGAATTTGGCCCGTCTTCTGCCACTGCCTTGCGAAGCTCCTTTAAGTCCTTCGCTTCCCAGGGATACCACTCCAGAGCTCTGTTGCTGCCTGGAGCTAAATTAACAGGGTAGGCCTGAGGCAGCAGGTTCCCTGGCCCAGAGTTCACCTCCCTATGCTGCTTTATGTCTACCGGATAAGCTTCCGTAAAGGTCGCCTCATTTCTCCTCTCCCCTCCTGGGCAATCATAAGTGCCCCGATCACAAAGCTCCCTCCGTGGCTCTACATAGGGGGAGGCCGCCTCTGCCCCGGGGAGGTATGGGGGTGGTCCCGGCCCTTCTAGGGTGGATGGGCTAGACGGGACGATTTTTACTTTCGTTTTTACCTCAACAGTTCGTGCCTCCACAGGCTCTCTGCATTCCTGATCAAACTTAGCCCATTTTCTCTCCCCGCCATCTTCCTCTGAGGCTTTAGGCTCTCCCAAGTCCTGCACTTCCTCTTTCTCCCTCTCGCCCTCCGAAGCTAGGGTTATAGCGTCTGGGTGGAAGGATGCTTTAAGGGCAGTATCAAAGTGTCTCTCCCTCTTAAGGGTGAGTTTTTCCACCCATGACCAAGTGTTCCAAGAAAAGAGATTGGCCGTCTGAATCCAAAGGGCCAAGGTTACGACAGCTACCCAGACACTTTTTAACATATAGCGTAAGGCCTTTAAGGCCAGGTCCTTTTGGGACGAAACTGCATAATCCATACTAAGGTTTTCACTTACCCTGAGAGACCGCTTAGCCTCGGCCGAAAAGTAACTGTTCATGCCCCACGTTGGGCGCCAGATGTTGGGTCTTAGTCCACCCGTACAAGGATGGACTGGGTCCGAGGAAAGGTAAGTGCGCCGCTCGCTCGTTCCCCAGCCTCCTGGTCCCGGAGACAATCAGACGCAGCGGGGAGCCAAGTCTAGCAAGGACTCAGTCACCTTTCGCATAATAGTACCTTTTATAACACAAAACTGCAGAGTCATTGGGGCAGGGCTAAGGGCCAACCAATCACTTAAAAAATCACCTTATGGGGGGATTTCTATAGGACTAGCCCTATGTCTATACACTTGTTACTAGTTTTGTTACCTCCCTTGTTGTTGCGCAGCCAATTAGTTTTAGTGGTAAACAACTTTGGATTCCGCCCATCTTACTTCCTCTGGGCGCCATCTTACTTGGCTCCAGCTCGGGCGGGGGCACCCGGGCCGGGCCTGGCCTGGCCTGGCCTGGCCAGGCTCATGCCCCACAATCTGGGTCTCCCATGTGGGTGGCAGGTGCCCAAAAACTTGGACCTTCTTCCGCTGCTTTTCCCAGGCCATTAGCAAGAAGCTGGATCAGAAGTGTAGCAGCCAGGACATGAACCAGCTTTTATCTGCTATGCCACAACACTGGCCCCAGCTTTTTTCTTATTTACAAAAAAGAAGTTATTTGTGTTTTATACTGTATTCAGGAGAGAAGAGGAAAGAGTTCTATTATATGATGTATTTTGAGTATACAATTTCCAGGTATTCTCAATGAAGAATTCTTCTACATTACAGACATGGTGTATAAGTCATAATATCATGACCTTTTACCGTAGTAATCACACAGGGAAGACCCAATATCAGTCAAAAAACTATGACTCAGTGGGTAGACATTTAGCCTATCAGTTAAAATCAATTCCACATCCCAGCCCCTGGGTTTGATTCCCAGCTCCAGCTCTTGACTCCAGGTTCCTGCTAATGCAGACCTTGGGAGGCAGTGATGATGGCTCAGGTGATTAAGCTGCTGTTATCCATGTGGGAAATTTGGATTGAGTTCCCCACTCCCGATCAAGGTCTGGCCCAGCTCCAGGTCTTATAGACATTTAGGGGAGTGGGTAAACTAGTGGATGGGAGTCTCAGTCTCTCTCTTTCTCTCTCTCTGCCTCTCAAATAAATAAACAACAAAATTTTAAAACTATGGTTCTACTTCTGTCTCTGCCCTTTCTTAACTGGATGGCCTTAGACGTCTTCAGTAGTTTCTCTAGGCCTACTTTCTGCACTCCTAAGTTGAAGGCCTCAGACTGAATGGAGTGGTTTCATACTGTGGTCTGCTCAGAAGGAACATGGGGGCGGGAGGGGGGCAGCTGAGGCACAAAGCTGGCAAAGCTGTAGAGTCCTCTGCATGCCACCAACCAGAGTGGCTCTGCTTCTGTCACTTCCACATAGTTTGATTTCCCACAAGACTTAGGTCAAATGGTTTCCATGGGTGTCCAAAGAAAATGTACAATTCCTGGAGCTGATGATCTCTACAATCTCTTCAGGTGCCTCATTAGTGAGATTAAACTTGCCAAGCATCCACTGCGATTTCTCCTGAGCAGGCTTTTGTTCGCAGAACTGATTTTTGACTATTAGTGAACTCCCAGTAACCCTCCAGCAGTTTCTTACCCAAATCTTTCTGGTATTTTATTTAATCCAAACTGAAGGGACGCTCCTCCCTGTGTTTCTCAGAACTGTGTTCCCAAGGGTTGGTGGCCCAGGTGCCAAAAGGCAGAGAGCCTTAGGACAGGCAGCCCTTCCTCCACCTCCATGTGCCGAGAGCCCAGCTGCTGTCCCTGTGGCTCTTCCAACCACATTTGCTCTTCTCCACTCACGTGGTAGAACTCACAGCCCCTAGAATTATTCATCAGGGAATCAAAGTAATTCAGAAAGTCAGCCTTTAGGCAGCGTGCACCCAGATCTGCTGATTTGTGTGGGAGCAGTGTTTTCCAAAAGACCCCATCTGCCTTGCAGCCTTCACGACTCTACCCACTGCTTTCTTTTTCCTCTGAGGCATTTGTGCATTGTGCCTGTGTTCTTTTTAATTCCCCTCATTGCAGTGACTCAGTTTGTTTTTCTAGTGCCCACATCCTTTCCCCACAAACTGAGACGACTGAAAACAAGGAATAGTGTAAAGAAAACCTAGACTCTAGTTCTGGCTTTGCCATTCCACTTCCTGAGGGGAGGCGCATGTCATTCTTCTGGATCTTGGTTTCTTCTAAGGTGTATAAACTCCCACGGGTGGTATGGGAGATATCTCTGGATTGTCCGTAGGATGGATTTATTAAGCACAGTTGTCCCTCATTATCTGCTAGGAATTGGTTCCAGGAAAACCCTCCCCCAGGATACCAAGTCTTTTATATTAAATGGTTTAGTAATCACATATCTGTGTACATCCCCCCATATACTTTAAATCATCTCTAGATTACTTATAATACCTAATACAGTATAAATAGTTCTTATACTATATTGTCTTTGAAATAATGATCATATGTTCACTACATCAAGCCAGCTTAAAATTGTTATCTATATTTTTAACATTTTTATTGAGTTATTTTCATTTTTATTTGAAAGGCTGAGACAAAGAAAGGAAGAAAGAAGACACAGACAGACAGCCTCCATTCCCAGGCTAACCCCCCAGAAGCCCACAACAGTCACAGATAGACCAGCCCAAGGTCAGGAGCCTAGAACTCATTCCGAGTCTCCTACCTGGGTGGGAGAGATCAAAGTACTTGAACCATCACCTGCTGCCTCCCATCAACAGGAAGCAGAATTGCTGAGACTCAAAGCAAGCACTTTGAAATGGAATGTGGCATGACAAGTGGCCACACATTGATGTGCCAAACATCCATCCCTGTTACTTATATTTTTAACTGAATTAATTTAAAGTCAAATATTAGGAGTTTTAAGGAATAACAAAATATGACAAAAATTGGGAAGATGGCACATAATAGTGTTCTTAAGTGCCATTTTTTCAATTTTTTGCTTTACTGATTCACAGGAAAACTTTTCCCAGCTGCCTTGATGTTGAGTTGGACCATGTGCCTAAGTTCTGGTCAATGAAATGTGAACACAAGTCAGGTGTCACTCCTGGAAGAAGCCAGTGAGGACTTCTGTCTCTCTCTTCTCTTGCCACAGTGACTTTCCAAACTATGGCATTATCATCACATAGAAAGAGCTTAGGATAGTGAATCGTCACATGGATTAAAGTGTCCACCAATACAAATTGGACATATATAACTAAGAAATACATTTTGTTGTTTTAAGTCAAGGAGATTTTCTAGTTCATCACTGTAGGATATTTTATCTTGTCCTGACTAAGGCAAGGGATGATGAGATAATCAGTTTCTACCTGGCTCTAACATTCTGTATCCTCTTCTTATTCAGTTTTAACCTATACAGTTTTTCAGGGTCTCTAATTTCAGAGGAGTCTTTTCTGAATTAATTTGCTTATGTTTTATCCTTCTGATTGTTTTTAGAAGTAACATTTATTTTAATGATGGCTGCAGTTCTGGCTAACTGCATAGAACCTTCCTCACATCCAAAGAGGACATGGCAATTAGTGTTGTTGCCTGTTTGTGGTGCCTTTCTGAATTGCCTTGGGTGAACATCAGCTCTTTCAGGCCTCTCATGCATCAAGATGACACATTCTGCAGAGCCTCATTCACTACTGACGTCACCACTTTCAATGGTTTATGAGCCTTGGCTTGAGAAAGGCACTATTACTGCATTGTGTCAGACAAGCTAGCTTCTATCTATTGGCTCCCAAAGTCCATAAGCCAGAAACAGTGTTTGAAGTTGTGCTGTAGGAAACTATCCATCAATCCCATTTATAGTGTGATCCCCTTTTAAACCCCAAACAGCTAAAGGAGCTTGCATTCGTCTACCCTTATCATAAGCCAGAACAGCCAAGCTGCATGATAAAAATTATAATTTTAATCCTTGGGAACTAGTTGCATTTAGGAACTTCACATTGGTTTGTGTTAGCTGGTTTTGTCAGTTAGAGGCTGTAGATATCTGAAAAAAAAAAAAAAAAAAAGATTTTTTTTTTTCCAAGAACTTGGATTGGAATCTGGGGCAAGTCACAACCTCTTAATTCTAGTTGCTGCCATTGCATTATATGCCTTCAATTTATTTAGATAACTTGACAAGTTTTTGCCTGTTCTTTCTTCAACGGATATTAACTTTTGATTCAATTTGCTTCTCTAGTGCTTAATCAGTAGATCAAATGTCTTCTCAGGCAGTAGAATTAAGAGACAGTTCTAAGCAATATAGGATGATGAAAATTTCTTGTTTATATGTAGCATTTACCTTATTCAAGAGAATGTAGAAGCCTCATTCTCTTAGAGCTCAATTCATATACCAGTGGTGACTCTTCAAATAGTCCAGGAAAACAGTGGCTTTTACTCTGTTGGTTTAGAAGGGAATGATCATTGGTTTGCTATTTATACCCACCAGGAACTTCCAAAAATAATTCAAGGATTATCCTAGAACTATTAAAAATCATTAGCCATTAAAAACACCATATGTGTGACACTATTGAAGTCTGTTCATAACCACAAAACCATGGAATTGTAGAATGGTGGTAAGGGAAGAAAACAACCAACCATATTACTCAGCTCCATTTTTTTTTTTTTTTCACAGAAACAGAACATAAAACTAAGACCTAAAGGTTAACATGGTAATTTTATTCTATATACTGTCATTTTTTAAAACTTTTATTTAATACATATAAATTTCGAAAGTACAACTTTTGGATTATAGCGGCTTTTCCCCCCATAACCTCCCTCCCACCCGCAAGCATCCCATCTCCCACTCTTATATACCATTATTAAAATATCACTTATATATCCTACAATTTGCTAATTTTAAGTATGCAATTCAGTGACTTCTAGTGTATGCGAAAAGTTGTGCAATCATCATTATAATGAATTTTGGAGTTTTTTATCACACCTTAAAAAACTCCATGTCCATTAGTGATCATTATCCTCCTCCAATACCTCCAACCCTACACAATTAGATTTATTATCTCTGATGGTTTGCCTATCTTGGGTACTTCATTTAAAGAGAATCATTTTATATGTAGTTTTGTGTGAATAGTTTCTTTACTTGGCAAATGTTTAAATGTTTGTTATATTTGTCCATGTTGTACAATTGGACATGTATTCATTGCTTCTTTTTTTTTTTTTTTTTTTTTGACAGGCAGAGAGGACAGTGAGAGAGAGAGACAGAGAGAAAGGTCCTTCCTTTTGGTTCACCCTCCAATGGCCGCCGCGGCCGGCGCACTGCGGCCGGCGCACCATGCTGATCCGAAGGCAGGAGCCAGGTGCTTCTCCTGGTCTCCCAAGGGATGCAGGGCCCAAGCACTTGGGCCATCCTCCACTGCACTCCCTGGCCATAGCAGAGAGCTGGCCTAGAAGAGGGGCAACCGGGACAGAATCCAGCACCCTGGTGCCAGCACCGCAAGGCAGAGGATTAGCTTATTGAGCCGTGGCGCCGGCCATTGCTTCTTAACTGTTGAATAATATTACATTATGTTGCTACATCACATTTTGATTATCCATTCATCTACTGATGTGATATTTGGCTTGTTTCTATTTTTTTTTTTTTTTTTTTTGCTATTATGAACAATGCCACTATGAATCTGAATGCAAGTTTCTGGGTGGACACTAGTTTTCATTTCTATTGGGTGTACAGCTAGGAATGAAATTGCTGTATCATGTAGTAACTCTTACCTTGTGAGGAACTGCCAGAATATGTATTTTTCAAAGCAGCTTTGTCATTTTATACTCTCACCAACAATGTGAAAGTGTTCCATCTTCACTGACATTTGTTATTATCTGTCTTTTTAAATTATAGCTATCTTAAGATGTGGAAAGTGATATCTTATGGGTTGCTTTTTTTTTTTTTTTTTGCCTCTCCTTGATGGCTAATGACATTGAGCATCTTCTCGAGTATTTATTGGCCATTTGTATATTTTCTTTGGAGAATTATCTAATCAGCTCTTTTGCCCATTTTTAATTTTTTTATTGATCCACATGCTTTCTGTAGTCTAAATAAAAATCCATCCATCATATGTATGATTCACACATATTTTCCCATTGCATTGATTGTCTTTTCATTTTTATGATGGTGTCCTTTGAAAAATAAAATTTTTAAAATTGTGCTAAAGTCCCATTTGCTTATTTATTTTTAAAAGATTTAATTTGCTTATTTGGAAGGCAAACAGAAAGAGAGCAAGAGAGAGTGAAAGGGAAAGATTCTCTATCTGCTGGTTCACTCCCAAAATGGCCCAAATGGCCAAATCTGGGCCAGATTTTCGGCAGAATCCAGGGACTTCATCCTAGTGTCCCATATGGTTGGCAGGGGCCCAAATGTTTGGTATATCATTTGCTGAAATCCTAGGATGCATTAACTAAAAGCAAGATTGGAAGCAGAGTATCTGGGATACAAACTGGCACTTCTTTCATGGAACTGGGGCATCACAAATGATGGTTTTACCTGCTGCACCACAATACCTGCCTCTATTTCATTTTAACTTATTTCAATAGCTATACATGGTTGATAGCTACAGTATTGGACTGCAGCTGTAGTTACATATGTGTGTTGAGGATGAGAGTGAGTAAAGACATAATACAAAGTTCCCAAGGAGGCTCTGCCCTGGCATCTGCCTCCAGCCTCTCTATAAGCCTGTCTGCTCCTATGCCCACTCCCCCACCATGCTACTCACCTGGAAGCTCTCCACAACCTGAGCATATAAATATTTATCTAGTTATTCAAAAGACAGAGTTACCAAAAGAGAGGAAGAGTTAGAGGATATATATGGGGAAAGATCTTTCTTCTGTTGGTTTACTCCCCAGATGGCCCCAACAGCCAGGCTGAAGTCAGTAGCCTGAAACGCTACCCTGGTTTTTCACATGGGTGGCAGGGGCCCAAGCACTTCATCCACCACTTTCCTATACACAATATCAGGGAGTTGAATCAGAAGTGGAGCACCCAGAACTGGAACCTGTGCTTATATGGGATGATGGCATCACAGGCAGCAGCTTAACCTGCTGCACCACAACACTGGCCCCTTATTATATTTTGTCTTTGATCCATGTTGAGTTAACTTTTGTATACTGTAAGCAATACGGGTCCAACTTCATTCTTTTCCTGTGCATACCAAGTTATCCTAGCATCATTTGTTAAAGATTATTGTTTCTCCCAGTGAAATGTCTTGATAAGCATTTTAAAAAGTCAGTTGATTTTAAATATGAATGCTATTATTGGATTTGTCCATCAAATCTCACTGATCTCCATGTCTATTCTTATGCCAGCATGATACTGTCTTAATTACTGCAAATCTGTGCTAAGTTTTGAGATCAGAAAGTACAAGACCTCTAACTGTGTTCTTTTCCAACATTATTTTGCTATTGGATCTCTTAATTTTCTTTGTGAATTTTAGACGGAGTCTGTCAATTTCTACATAGGAGGCAGCTGGAATTTTGTTATGAGTTTCTTCAAATCTGCAGATTGCTTGAGTAGTATTGCCTTTTTAATATTAAGTTTTCAAATCCATGAACATGGGATGTCTTTCCTTCTCTTTAGGTCTTCTTTAATTTCTTTTAATAATGTTCTATAGTTTACAGTGCAGAAATTTTGCACTACTTTTATTAAATTTAATTCTAAGCATTTTATTCTTAGATGATATTGTTGTAGGTTGAATTGTTTTCTTGATTTCATTTTTGCATTACTCATTGCAAATGTATAGAAATATAGTCTTTTGTTTATTAATCTTGCATGCTGATAACTTGCTAAGATTGTTAATTAGTTTTAAGATTTTTTTTAGAGTTTCTCTAAATCTTTAGTATTTTCTTTATACAAGATCATGTCATCTGGAAATAGACGCAGTTCTACTTCATTTCCAGTCAAATGCCTTTTCTAGCCCAATTCCCTTGCTAGAACCTCTGGTGAGTTTAATAGAATTGGCAAGAGTGGATATTCTCATTTTGTTCCTGATTTTGAGGGAAAAGCAATTACTCTTCCCTAGAAAAATGTGATTTAGTGGGAAAGTATTCATTGCTAAATGTAATATTTCCTATGGATTTTTCCATAAATGCTCTTTGTCAGGTTATGAGAGCTCCCTATCTTCCTAATTTATTGAATATTCTATTGTAAACATGATTCATTTTTGCAAAATGCTCTTCCTGAGTCTTTTGAGATAGTCATGTGGTTTTTCTCCTTCATTTTATTCATGTGATGCATTAAATTATTGATTTTCAGATGTTAAATCAGCCTTGCATTCTAAGTATAAATTTAATGTGCTCATAGTATACAATTCTTTTTATAACCTGCTGTATTGGGTTCACTAATTTTTGTTACTGATGATTTTGCATTTATATTCATAAGAGACACTGCTCTGTCATTTTCCTGTGATGTCTTTCTCTGATATCAAGATTCACAGAATTAGTTGGTTTTAATTTTCAGACTGTGGGAAAAACTGAAAATTGAAAGTACAAATCTCCTACCCTGTGTCAAATTCACTATGAATAGAATGTGTGTATACATATATATATGTGAATTTTATTCACAGATTTCTTATGTGTATGTGTTAATTTAAAGGTTTGTGCTCAAAACTGAAAATGATTATGTGAGATCACATGATTTAAAATTACCACAATCATTTTCTGACTCTAACCCAGTGAACGTCACAGGCTCAGGAATCCACACATTTTATATAGATTTTCTAGCCTAAGTGACACATTCAAACAAGGCTCCAAATGAATTTATTCTTTTAGTGATGAGTATTGGATCATCTAGTTTGACACTAACTTGATGATCAATATACCATTACAAGCAATATCACTCTGTTTTTTACTTCTATTTTGATGAATCTCTAAGAACAGTCAAACATAATATACAGAAATATACATATAGATAAATGTTACAAGCCAAATTTCTTAGATTTCATCATAAATCATTACATTAAATAGAGTGACATAGGTTCCTGTGAAAACTGACCCCAAAACAGCTCCTAATA
Source organism: Lepus europaeus (assembly GCF_033115175.1). Classification (NCBI taxonomy): domain Eukaryota; kingdom Metazoa; phylum Chordata; class Mammalia; order Lagomorpha; family Leporidae; genus Lepus; species Lepus europaeus. Next base: position 60,347,503 of record NC_084837.1, read on the forward strand.
GCTGAAGTTCAAATAACATGAGCAAAACCCTAAAGTAGTATTGGATTATGACCTAAAGTATAAAAGAAATATCCAAGTGTCTGAATTATTATACATAAATGATTAAATACATAAATGGAGAAGAAGAGACAAATGTCCCTTTAAAAATTCCAAATAAATGACTATATATTCTGTCATCAAGAGGTGGAACATAACTCCCCATTCCCAAGTGTGGGCTGCACAGGGTGAGTTCCTTCCAAAGGATTACAGCATAGTGAAGGACAGAGAGTAACTTTTCAGTGGAGAAACATCACTTCTGCACAATCAGGGGAAGTGTTCACCTAGGTAGGTCGTATTGATAGCATGAAGCTTTAATACGGTGTGATTAAAATAGCACTTTGCCTCTGTGGTCTTCCTCCCTTAACCACCTAACCCCCATCTATTTCTGAGACAAAACATCAGATTGACAAAACCCATGACCAGTACTCCTAAAAGCTGTTATGTTCATCATCAGGCAAGGAAAATCTGATGACCTGTTACATCAAGCAGATCCCAAGGAGACATGACAACTAAATGGAATGTGGTTTTCTGGATGGGATCCTGGCAAAGAAAAGGACATTCGCTAAAAACTAAAGATATCTGAATAAATGAGGAACTTTAACCAATAATCATGAATCCATGTGAGTTCATAAGTTTCAATCAATCTACCATACCATATGATGTTAATAACAGGAGAAACTGTATTAAGGTATATGAGAACTCTCTGTACCATGAATATCTTCCCTATTTTCCATAAATGTAAAGTGACTCAAAAAAATAAAGTGTGTGTGTGTGCGTGTGTGTGTGTTTAGAAAACCCCACTGGATGGGTTAAAGCATGATTTGGGCATAGCTGAAGAGAGAGAGATGTTTATCTGGAAAAGAATCCACTCAGAATTCAGCACAGAGACACCAAGAGTGGTTAAGAGACACTAAAGATACAATGAGGAGCTCCAATGCATGTGAAATTGAAGCTCCAAAAGGAAAATCAGCAGGAAGAGGATGAGTGAAAAATAGTGAAAGAAAGAGTAAGAATTTTTCAGAATTGATAGAATCAATGATTTATTAGACTCAAGAATTCCAACAAATATCAAACAGAAAAAACAATCCACATCTCAAGACACATCTTAGACAAAGAGAATCTTAAACGCAACCAATGATACTGTCTGTAGGGGCCTATGTTCTGGTGCAGTAGGTTAAGCTGCTGCTTGCAATCCAGCATCCCTTATGGGAGTGCCAGTTTGACTTCTGAGATCCAATTCCCTAATAATGTGCTTGGAAAGGCAGCAGAAGATGGCCCAAGCACTTGAAACCCTGCTATCCACATGAGAGACCCAGATGGAGTGCCAGGCTCCTGGCTTCGGCCTGGCCCAGATCTGGCTGTTGGAGCCATTTGGGGAATGAACCAGCAGATGAATGATCTTTCACATAAATAAATAATAAAAGAAAGAAAAGAAGTAAAGTAACATGAATTAGAGTAAAAACTGACTTTGCAATTGTAATACAGTATAAAGATATCTCGAAAAGACCACGTGTGAGATTTCAGTGGTTGGATCCTTATGTTACTGCACCAAATCTGCACCAGATCCTTTTTACCTCCTAAGTGGGAAGATGAACCTCTATGTTTATGTAATAAAAGTCCAATTCCCTAGTTCCCTATGAAAAATACTTAGACAAGAACGCCCCGAGCTAACATAGGTGAGCTGCTACAAGAAAGACCAAAATTTCTACAAAATACAAGTTTATTTTCCTTTCAGTTAATGATCAACAATAAATGTTCCAGGTCAGCTGGTATTCCTTCTTGGACAGTTCAGGTACTCAGACTTCTTTCAGCTGTGACTCTCACAGCCTCCAGACCTTCATTGACACAAGCAGCCATCAAGAAAAAGGAGAAAGACCTTGGAGGAAACACATCCACTTCTTGGCTAGGGGAGAGGATTTGGCCTAGCAGTTTAGATGTCAGTTAGGATGCTAGGGTCACAAATCAGAGTGCCTGAGTTCAATACCTGCCTCTGGCTCCTGACTCCAGCTCCTTACTAATGTAGACCCTGGGAGGCAGCAAGTGATGACTCAGAAGGTTGGATCCCTGCCACCCATGTGGGAGACGGGTTGAGTTCTCTGTCCTGGAATCAGCATGGTACAGCCTCAACTGTGTGGGTAATTGAGGGAATGAAGCAGCAGATGAGAGTTCTCATTCTCCACCTCTCTCTATCTCTCTCTCTCTCTCTCTGCTTTTAATAATAATAATAACAACAACAATGACTTGGCCTGAAAACAACACACATCACTTCCACTTACATGTGTTTGACAATAACCAATCACAGTCACAATTCACTATAGGGAAGGTCGAGATATATAGTCTAACTCTGTGCTCAAAAAAAGAAAAAAGGAAATCATTTTTAAATGGCCAGCAGACTTTTTCACAAACACACTAGCATACAAATAATCAAAGAAAATCTGGTGTTCTCTCTCCCTAAGGCAATCTGCATTCCAATTTTGAAGGAAAATTTCTTTAACTCTGCAGGAGCACAGTTGTGGTAGTATACCCAATTGTCTTAAATTATTTTACAATTGAGTCTGAAGCAAGAATACTTACATTACTTCTCCGCATTCAGAGCACCCCAAACAGTAGTTAGGTAGATGTTTGACTGAAAGCAAAATAAACCCTCCCAAGACAATTTCCCCTAAAGAATGATTCCTAAATCTCACTCTTTGAGCCAACCCTGAATACAACTTCAAAACAGCAGCACTCTGTCATCAAAAATTTCAAATTTGAGGGCTGGCGCTGTGGCGCAATGGGTTAAAGCCCTGGCCTGCAACACCAGCATCCCATATGGGCACTGGTTCAAGTCCCAGCTGCTTCACTTCTGATCCAGCTCCTTGCTATGCACCTGGGAAAGCAACAGAAGATGGTCCAAGTCCTTGGGCCCCTGCCTAAGACCCAAAAGAAGCTCCTGGCTCCTGGCTTCAGACTGGCTCAGCTCCAGCCATTATAGCCATTTGGGGAGTGAACCAACAGATGGAAGACCTCTTTCTCTTTCTCTCTCTCTCTGTCTCTACCTCTCTCTGTAGCTCTGTCTTTCAAATAAATAAAATAAATATTTTTTAAGAAAATTTCAAATTCAGTCTCTGTTGGCTCCCTGTTAAAATTAAATGGTAAAGTCTTTGAGAATTCTTCATCACATGATGTCACATGATGACTCACACAAGACATCTGACAAACCAGCCTATCAGTAACCACGTGTGAAACTGGACTGATTTGATAGCAAGGATCTTCTTAGCAGGTTTTTTGATATGGGAAACAAGCCCAGAACACTGACTTGTAGCAAAGACCCCTTAATCCTTCATAATGAAGGAGTAGAGTTCTGGGGAAGGCTGAGTATTTTCCCCAAGAGGCAGGAGCAAGTGCACGGTCACATGGAGAGTGACCTGAACTAACTGCAGCCTCACCTCTGTTGATAAATACTATACAGGTTCAGGACTCAAACAAGCTAGTGAACCCAAGCTATTTGCTCCATAACTTTGAAGGCTTTTATAATCCTGTTGTATTAAGTAGGTGTGCCTTCCCACAAATATTTGTGAATAGTATTGACTGCTTTTCATAGCTCATAGTCCATATGGTCCACCAGGCTTTTGGCTTTACTACACTGATACACCTGTTTCTTCCAAACTTCTGTATCCAAAGCCTGCATGAGCCAGCCCAATTTAGCATAGGCGTTCAACAAATACAAAGTTCTTGGCAGTTAGGTTCTCCTGTGACTCAAACCTCTTTTTCCTCCTAATTTTAAGGCATAAGTAAATACCTATAACATTTCAGCCTACAACATATTTTTTACATACCAATTAGGTTTAAACAAAAAAAGAAGCAAATCAAAATTTATAGCTAAAACAATTCATGAGGCACCAAATAAATTCACTATATGAAGAGACATATATTCTGAGATCTTATCTACTACAAAAACAAAAATTCCAAGAATATTTTGAAACCAATATGTTCAAGATATTTAATGGAATGTCATGATGATCATAAGAGATGACCTAAGTAAATATACTCAATAAATATTAAATAAATAAGTATATTATGTTTATAGAGAACATTCAATGTCATAAAAGTGGCAATACTTTCCAAATTGGCCTATGACTTCAATGCAATTCCAATCAAATTCCCAACAGCAGTGTTATAAACCTGATTATAAGATTCATGTGGAAAATAAAAGGCTAAGAGAACTAGAACAATTTGGAGTGGAAGAAGCTCCCATTTTTGGGCAGGCTCAGCCCTGACTACTGTGGGCATTTGGGGGCTGAATTGGTGGATGGGAGCTCTGTCTCAGTCTCTATATATCTCTGTCTCTCAAATAAAACAAATTTTTTAAAAATTTAAGAAAATATAACAAATTACTCTCTATGCTGGAATAATACATTCACAACACATGTAACAGATAAAGAATAGGTACTCCAAATATATAAACAATATTAAAAAATCTATTAGAGGGGCTGGCGCCGTGGCTCACTTGGTTAATCCTCCGCCTGCGGTGCCAGCATCCCCTATTGGCGCCGGGTTCTAGTCCCGGTTGCTCCTCTTCCAGTCCAGCTCTCTGCTGTGGACCAGGAGGGCAGTGGAGGATGGCCCAAGTGCTTGGGCGCCTGTACCCACATCAGAGACCAGGAAGAAGTACCTGGCTCCTGGCTTCAGATCGGTATAGCATTGGCCATAGTGGCCATTAGGGGGGTGAACCAACGAAAGGAAGACCTTTCTCTCCGTCTCTCTCTCTCTCTCTCTCTCACTGTCTAACTCTATCTGTCAAATAAATAAAAAAAATTTTTTTTAAATCGATTAGAATGTCATTTTTTTAATTGTTAAATTTTAACTTTATTTACACATTAAATTATGAAATACAAGGACACTCTCAGTTTTCCACTATAAGGTTTATAATTTTACCAGAACTTAAAACAAATGAATTTTTTTGCAGTAAGATTTTCTTTTCTTTTTTCCCCCTGTGGATTTTTTTTAACTTTTATTTAATAAATATAAATTTCCAAAGTACAGCTTTTGAATTACAGTGGCTTTTTCCCCCCATAACTTCCCTCCCACCCACAACCCTCCCCTTTCCCGCTCCCTCTCCCTTTCCATTCACATCAAGATTCATTTTCAATTCTCTTTATATACAGAAGATCAATTTAGTATATACTAAGTAAAGATTTCAACAGTTGGCACCCACACAGAAACACAAAGTGTAAAGTACTGTTTCAGTACTAGTTATACCGTTAATTCACATAGTACAACACATTAAGGACAGAGATCCCACACGGGGAGTAAGTGCACAGTGACTCCTGTTGTTGATTTAACAATTTGACACTCTAGTTTATGGCGTCAGTAATCTCCCTAGGCTCTTGTCATGCGTTGCCAAGGCTATGGAAGACTTTTGAGTTCACTGACTTCTATCTTATTTAGATAAGGTCATAGTCAAAGTGGAAGTTCTCTCCTCCCTTCAGAGAAAGGTACTTCCTTCTTTGATGGCCCATTCTTTCCACTGGGATCTCACTCACAGAGAGCTTTCATTTAGGTCTTCTTTTTTTTTTTTTTCCAGAGTGTCTTGGCTTTCCATGCCTAAAATACTCTCATGGGCTCTTCAGCCATATCTGAATGCCTTAAGGGCTGATTCTGAGGCCAGAGTGCTGTTTAGGACATCTGCCATTCTATGAGTCTGCTATGTACCCTGCTTCCCATGTTGGATTGTTCTCTCCTTCTTAATTCTTTCAGTTAGTATTAGCAGACACTAGGATTAGATGTCTCTTAAATTGAGTAGAAAAATAAGGCTATGACCCAGAAATTCACAAAATAGGAAAGAAAAATGCAATAAAGCATAAAAAATGATAGAAATAAATGAAATGCAAATTAAAATAGTCAGATACTGTTTCATCCTCAAAACTCTGATAAACATTTTAAAGTTTGATCATTTGAAGAATGTATGAAGATGAGGGAAGCAGGAGCTCTCATATATGCTTAAGGGAGGAGAAATCAGTACAAATATTGTAAAATATAATAGCTGATGTTATGGTTTGAGTATTATTGGAATGTGCAGTGTCCCACAAAGGCCCATGTATTAAAGGTTTAGTCCCCAAAGTCTTATGTTAATGGTACTAAGAGGGCAGAAACTTCTGTTCAGAGCTCATGCATTTGGGAAATGATTGGATTGGACCAGGTTGCTTGGGCCCAGGACTGAATCATGGTGCCTTTACAAGGAGAGGCATAGACAGACAATGTGCTCCCTCTTGCTGTGTGGTGCTCTGGGCCTCCTTAGGATTCTGCCAGCAAGAATGCCCTCATTCCATGCTGAAACAATGGGGATACCCAGTCTTGGACTGTGAAACTCCTAAAGCACGAGTCCAAATAAACCTCTTCCTCTCATTAATAGCTTGTTTTAGGTATTTGCTGTAATAATAAAAAGCTGACTAATATAGCTGATGAAACTTAGAGGAAATAATTTAGACCTAGCTCTTCTACTTCTAGTTATATATTCTAGGGGAAAATGCCCATATTCAGTAAGAACAAGGTAAAAGGATATTAATCACAGCACTGCTTGTAAAAAGCAAACATAAATTGGGAAAAATGTTAAATATCCTCAGGGACTAGAAAAATAAATTATATAATTGACTTTCACAATAATTTTCAATGACTGGAATTCACATGAATTTACATGTACAAAACATAAAGCCACGGGTTTGAGTGAAACATGTACTAAATGGGGGTGGTGTAAGCATGAACGTCTATGAGATTCTTATCTAACTATCTTGTATATGTCAAGTAATTTATGAGTACAAAATAAATTATTTTTAAATTTTTTTAGTTAGTTGAAAGGCAGAGAGATAGAGAAAGAGACAGATAGACAGAAAGATAGGCGGAGAGCTCTTCCATCTGCTGGTTCACTATCCAAATGTCATAATAACCAGAGCTGACCCAGGACAAAGCCAGGAGCCCAGAATTCAATCCAGGTATTCCATGTGGGTGGCAGGGAACCAAGTACTTGAACCATCACCAGTTGCCTCCCAGAGAGTGCAGTAACAGGAAGCTGAAGTTGGAAGGGGAACCAAGACTTAAAGCTAGGCACTCTGATATGAGATGAGGATGTCCCAAGAGTCATTGTCACCATGTGTCAAACACGTGCCCCCAAAACTATTTCACACAGCATTAGTCAGAACAGGATGAATCTGGGAATTTCCTAAATGATTTTCCTCCTGTGAATTAATCAATGCGCACAGGAAGCACAACATTTAACAACAAAGTAATCCATAAATCACTTTACTGAATTTCTACTGATGCTTTTTTCAACTTTAGAGTTTGTCACAAATTGAAATAAATTTTGAAGTGATAAAACAACTCTTGCCTAAATGGTGAGTGGTCAGCTTCCTTTGGAAGTCAAACTTGCTCCAGGCCAACTAGATGTAGTTTCAATTTAATTTCATTGTGTGTTGGTAACTGATTACCTGAAATCTTTCTATGTCTCTCTACCAATGCCAAAATGAGAGATGTTAAGTATTTCTCAAATTAAACATGGACAACAATCTCTAAAATTACAGCATACTATTTAATGCTCCAACCTATGGGCTATCTCCAAAAAGACACCTGGAAAGTAGCATCAAATACCACATTCCAGGTGTTTGAAAAGGAGAACAAAGGGTTTATCCCTTTTTTAATTAGTAGTAAATGCAAAAATTTTTTTTTGACAGGCAGAGTGGACAGTGAAAGAGAGAGACAGAGAGAAAGGTCTTCCTTTACCGTTGGTTCACCCTCCAATGGCCACAGTGGCCGACGCGCTGTGGCCGGCGCACCACACTGATCCGAAGCCAGGAGCCAGGTGCTTCCTCCTGGTCTCCCATGCGGGTGCAGGGCCCAAGCACTTGGGCCATCCTCCACTGCACTCCCGGGCCATCAACAATATTAAGTTTGAATTTTCAACTTTGAATAGTTCAGTATGAGAGAAACTGACTCCCACAATCCTGCTTTCATGGGTGGTTTCCAACCCTTACCACCCTTTTTAACCCCCAAAGCAAAGGAAATTGTAGAATAACCCAAAAGACTACCGTATGCATATCAAACCTATGATCTAAAATAATTAGGCTCAGTAATCATTGTTCCTTTTACATTTAGATTCATTTCATCCATTTGTTTCTGGGTTTTGTGCTCCCTCCATTTATTTTCAAGGCAGAGTTACAGAGAGAGAGGGAGAGATGACAAGAAAAAGAGAGAGAGACCTTCCATCTACTGGTTGTCTCTAAATCGCCATAACAGCTTGGGCTGGGTCAGGTTGAAGACAGGAGCTGCAGACTCCATCTGGTTCTCCCTGTGGCTGACAGAGATGCAAGTATCAAGGCCATCTTCCTCTGCTTTCCCAGGTGTATTAGCAGGGAACAGGCCTGGAAGTGGAGTAGTCGGGACTTGAATTGGTGCTCATATGGGATGCTAGCATCACAGCCGGAAATTTCAGTGAAGGTACAACAAAGCTGTCCCCTTCTCCTCTCTTGCAGTCTTGGGTTATACAATAAGGTTTTTAAGGTATTGGTTATATTTCCATTCTTCTGATGATTTCCCTACACATATATACTTGGTTATCCATTTTCCTAACAGCCTTAAACTGTTTCATATATCTCTCTTAACAAAGAAGACAATGACCCTGGAACACTTGAAAACTTCCCACCCCATAAAGTTGTTGGTGTCTCTCCCTTGCTTCTTATTTTTAAACACAAGATTCTGTTATGGTTTTTATTAGTTGAATTGTTCTTCTGAATTACTAACATCTTTTAACTTTGGTGTTCCTGTTGTTTATTACTTCTCTCCTGTCTTTTCTGGTTATTCTTGCCTTTCAGATATGGTTATTCTCTCAGAAAAGGTGTCTGTGTGCAAAGTAGGCCTACAAATGTCTTTAGTTTTTTTTTTTTTTCTTTAAGATTTATTTATTTATTTGAAAGAGTTACAGAGAGAGGAGAGACAGAGAGCTCTTCCATCTGCTGGTTCACTCCCAGTGGCCACGAAGACCAGGGTTAGGCCAGGCCAAAGCCAGGAGCAGGAAGCTTCTTCCAAGTCTCCCATGTGCGTGCAGGGGCCCAAGCACTTGGGCCATCCTCTGCTACTTTCCCATGTGCATTAGCAGGAAAATGAACTGGATGTGGAGCAGCCAGGACTTGAACCAGTGCCATATGGGATGCCAGTGGTTCAGGCCTTGACTGTGATTTGCTGCACCACAATATCTGCCCCTATACATGTCTTTAGTTTATCCTTATTTTTGGATGACCACTAGGTGTGAATAGGTTGTCATTTAATTTTTCCTCAGGACAATGAAGAAACTTACTTCACTGTCTTCTGAAATCTCTGATTATAGATGAGAAGTCCAGTGTTGTTCTTGTTTTCTTGGTAGGTAGCGTTCTTTGGGGGAATTAGGTAGTCTGAGATTTTCACTTTATCCCTGATATTCTTGAGTTTCACTCTAGGATGACTTCATTTAAGTTACTTGAAACTTGAAATGCACTCACTATCTAAGGAGTCATGTCTCTTTTCAACTCAGGAAAATGTTCAGCCATTTCCCCAAGGCTGCCTTCAATCTCTTCTACTTTGTAAACTGGATTCTCTAAATATAACCTCCATATGCTTTCAGGACATATGACTTTGGGTAAGCTCCTCTAGAATTCTGAGATTCAGATAACATGAGAAAATTTCTAAGACATTTGTATCCAAATTTACAAGGCCTATAGCTTGCCCAGAAAGCTACTTTAGTGGGATACAGAGAAGTCCCTTTCATAGATAGCACCGAAAACATAGAAAAACATAACCTAAAGGCAGCTTCTTTTATTTTTTTAAAAAAAGGGTTTATTTTTATTTATTTGAAAGACAGAGTTATAGAGAGAGGTAAAGCCAGAGTGAGAGATCTTCCATCTTCTGGTTCACTCCCCAAATGACTACAATGGTCAGAGCTGAGCTGATCTGAAGCCAGGAGCTTCTTTTGGGTCTCCCATGGAGGTTCAGGGGCCTCCTCTGTTTTCCCAAGCCATAGTAGGGAGCTGGATCAGAAGTAGAGAAGCCAAGACTTGAACGAGCACCCATATGGGATGGCGGCACTGCAGGCTGGGGCTTTAACCAGCTGCACCACAGCGCCAGCGCAGCAATTTCTTTTCAAAGGATAAACTTAATGTCCAGGGAAATTCAGGATAATTTCATTTCAAGCTATTGTCAGTTTTAGGGATAAACCTCCAATTTCCTGAAAATAAATATTTTAATTCCATTCAACATTGCCTTACCAAAATGTTAGAAACAATTTTTTTTTTTGGACAGGCAGAGTGGACAGTGAGAGAGAGAGACAGAGAGAAAGGCCTTCCTTTTGCCGTTGGTTCACTCTCCAATGGCTGCCGCAGCCAGCATGCTGCGGCCGGCGCACCGTGCTGATCCGAAGCCAGGAGCCAGGTGCTTCTCCTGGTCTCTCAAGGGGTGCAGGGCCCAAGCACTTGGGCCATCCTCCACTGCACTCCCGGGCCACAGCAGAGAGCTGGACAGGAAGAGGAGCAACCAGGACAGAATCCGGCGCCCTGACTGGGACTAGAACCCAGTGTGCCGGCGCCGCAGGTGGAGGATTAGCCTATTAAGCCGCGGCGCCAGCCTAGAAGCATTTTAAAACCAAAAGTCATCAGAATACATGCTCAGATCATTTGCTAACCTATAATAGAGAGGTCTTAAATACCAGAAGGCAGTAGGGACCTATTGAACATTACAAGAATAATGAAGGATTAACTGACTCACCCAGCAACATGGATAAATTACCCCAAGGGGCCAAACAAGAGTGATTCACTTAACAAAAAGTCACTGGAAATATTGTGAATTAAAAGGCTTGCTCGGTTGAGGAACTAAATGTTTGCTCACGATGTAAGTAAACTCTCACTGATTATCTGTGGGTGGCTACAAAAATGAAGTTGCTACCAATTTCATCAGAAATGTGTTTAAGAGTTAACTGGTGGAAATTGAATTAAATAGAAGAGGCATTTCATGGGCTAAAGGATATCTAATCAAAATACTAGGGAAAACTGATGGATGATTTTTAAAAAGATAAATCAGGCATGGAAGTTATAAACCAGGACAGAACATGGCTAGGAACATGGTTGCTCTGTGAAAGGAAGAGGTGGGCAGAGCTGAAGAGGACTTCCACGCTGCTTTCATCTACCTATAGGTGCATAGATTCAGTGTTCAATTTCTGCTTTATACATGCAGCTGTTGTGGGGGAAAAAAGCACACACATCATTCCGCTAATAAATTCTGTACATTGTGTATGCTTCCCCCCTTCACAGGGGCTGGGAGTGGGGCGCATGGAAGGGAGAGAAGCTTGCACAAAGGAAGAGATCCCATTTTGTCAACTCTGGGTGAGGCAAAGCAGGATGTAAGTGGACTTTGCCCACAAGGATATAAAGAAGTGATTCTAAGCCAAACAAATACTTGTCCTCAACCAGGAACCCAGAAATAACAACTCATAAGCAAGAGGAGAGAAGAGGTACTTCTCAGCTGAACCTGCAGGAAGCAATCAAATGTAGATTCGGAAACACAGACCTGTTACGTTGAAATGGAAAAATAGTCTCCATGACACTAAAAAGAAGCCAGATCATTGGTGTTTCTGCAGTGGTAAAGAAGGCAGGGGTGCTTATAGAGAGAGCAATGAATGAGTATTTCAAACAACTATTAGGGGATAAGCATTAGGCAGGTAATAAAGGAAGAATGAACAACAAAGTTGATGTACAATCAAGCAGGAAACAAAAGCATTTGTGGGCCATTTGGGTTTAATTATGAGTCTTTCTTTAGAAGCTCTCTGTGGTTAGGAGTAGGAGACAAAAGCAATGCCTCTGAAGGCTGAAGAATCTGATTAGCAAGACCAGAAAAGAAAGCCAGGCTGAAACAATCACCCTGAAATCAGTGAACAGTAAGGCCGTTGGTGAGAGGGAGTCGGATGTATGTTGCCAAGGGAAGTAAAATGTCAGGACTCACAAGTATAACTTTCAGTGAATTGGCAAGAAAAGGTTGAGGCCAGAACTGATGAGCCTGTAGCAAGAGAACCTAAGAAAAAAGTAGAGCTAATTCCAAAGGAAGGTGGCCAGTGGTCCTAATTATATCATCCCAAGGGATCTAGAAAGCCCCCCATCACATCTGAGATAGTGTCAATATTCACGGACCTGTTTAGGGGTAGGTAACCCCAATAGGAGTCATTAGGCAGCACTAATACACAGTCCAATAAGTTGCACAGTCACAGGTCCAGGGAGGCGAGAGCCTCTGGATTTAAATAGCAAATCAGGTGACAATGCCTTGTGCGCTGGGCAGGGGCCACCCCCCACGTGAAGAAGCGGACAAGTAATCAGCTCCTCGGCCTGGGAATCAAACATCAGGACTAAGCTTAAATCCAGCACAGAATGGAGCATAAATCAAAAACTAAGGCTGAAGTGAGGTGTTATCCACAATGGAGCCTGAGAGAGAATTCTGCACTAGGGAGGGCACTTGGGGTTCATTCAAGGCATTCTAAGACTACTTCTCAATTCATCATAAGTCCTAGAGAATAAAAATATTTCTCTGACTTTATATCCAGACTTGTTTCTTATCAGCTCAAGTGAATGGAGGTGGCCTCAAGTTCTAGGGCTTCAACTCCTGTAGCTCAGTTGTTTTCAAACATTAACAATTTTGCAGCCCACATAACATTTGTCAATGTCTAGAGACAATTTTTGATTGTCATGACTGGGAGCCAGAAGCCGCTGGTATCCAGTGAGTAGAAGGCAGACATGCTACCAAACTTGCCAAAATGCACAGGACAGTCGTTGCAACAAATGGTCCAGCCCCAAAAAAGAGTCACACAGAGGTTGAGAAACTTAGTTGTGTCTAGGGCTGAGTCTGGCAGGATGTGGCACGAACTCAAGTGAAAACACTGCCATGTTTATTTATTCACTCAACCCTTTCTGCAAGCACAGCATCTATTAGGTGCCAGAGGTTGTACTGGGCATTGAGAAGACAATGATGATTAATAAATGGTCCCTGCCCTCAGGAAATTGTTAGTTTAATAGGAAAATCTCAATTTCATAGCCTTCTTTCAGTTTATCAAAAAATCTGGGAGCCAGAAAATAAATTGTCTCCATCTTTTCTTTGCAGAATAAATTTCTCATAAAGGAAAATTTGGGCTTCAAATTATAGTGGAATATCTTCGAAAGATTGGGATTGTGCCCAATATTTCTAAAAACACTAATATCCTAGTGCTGTAGAAGGAAAAGATCAAGAATAAGAATTAGGTGAGAGAAGTGAAAGACAGGACAGCTTTGTGAATAGGCCTGTGGAACAGGCTCTGCAGTTTGGTCATCAACCAGGAAGAGTTACTGTTTAAAGTGAGGCTTAGAAGTTTTTTGGAAGGTGTGTGCTGCTGTGTACACCTGACTTTGAAATGCATCAAAATACCAAATGGGTTGAGTTTGATAAAAAGAAGGATGGAGAGGAAGAACAGCATGATGTTAATAGTGGAGTCCAGGCAATGAGTTCACCAAAAAAAATCTTTCACTTGGTTTATGTTTGAAAATTTTCCTAATGCAGCTTAACTCTCCACTCCTTGCTTAATGATAACAAAATTCAAGACTAAATCACATGTATTTACATAAACTACAAAGATGCTTCTGGTAAAAGTTGGCTAACATTTGCTTTAGGACACAGTTGTAGTAGGGTACTGGAGACATGGCCCATGGATCTGAATCATTGGCATTACCTGAGGTCTTGTCAAAACTGAAGAATCTCAAAATCTGAAACTTTATTTTTTTGTCATTCATTTGTGTGAGACATAGACAGAGCACCCATCTACCTGTTTACTCCTAAAATGCCCACAAAGTCTGAAGCTGGTCCAAGGCTGAAGTCCAGAGCTGGCAACTCGATCCAAGTTTCCCACATGGGTGCCAGGGACCCAACTATTTGAGCCATTGCTGTTGCCTGCCAGCAATGTGGGCAAGCTGGAATCAGGAGCTTGAGCTGGAAATTGAACCCAGGCACTCTGATCGGTGCTATGGGCATCTTAACCAGTGTCTTAACAGCTAGGTAATACTCACTACAGAACCCAAGATATTTTCAATCAAAATTTGAGTTTTAACAAGATCTCCAGGTGATTCATATACATGTCGAAACTTTATATATAGATAAATTTAAATATATATATTTATTGAATACCTAATGTTTTCCCAGCATTGTTATAAATGCTGAGTATATAGCAATAATCAAGGCAAATTCTTTCTCAAATTCTAGTGGAAGAGGGGTCAGCATTGTGTCACAGACGGTTAAGCCGCCACCTGGGATGCCCACATCTCACATCAGATCCCTCATGCTTGGGCCTCTGCCACCCACATGGAAGACAAATGGAGTTTCTGGCTCCTGGCTTCAGCCCAGCCCATCTGGGAAGTGAACCAGAGGATGGAAGATCTTTTTCTCTCTGTATCTTCCCCTCTCTCTGTCACTCTGCCTTTCAAATACATAAAATGAATCTTGAAAAAATATATAGTGGAAGACAAATAAAAAAGACGATAAAGTATTTCAGAAAATGTATGTGCAGCCCAGAAGATAAAACAGGTAAGGATATTAAGAAAGATTTATCAGAAGATATTTTAATCCAACAACTCAATAAATATTGATCAAAGCCCTGAGTGATGAAGGGACAAGCAAAGTGAAGAGTGGGCGAATATTCCTGAAAGAGGGAACAGTGAGTGTAAAAGATAGGAGGCAGAAGTTTGGCCAGATGAGATTCCTCATCTGTAAAATAAAGGTATTATGCAAATAGTCTCTGAAGTTCATTTTAATTCTCTGATTTTATAGCTATTTTTAAGATAACTATTCCTAAGTGTTCCATGAGAACTACAGTATTGTGTTTTTAATAAACAGAAATATATAGCTATATTTTGAAGGTGGCAGTTATTAGAATGGCCAAATTTCCAATGTACTGGTCAGCATTTGAGTTAAGTCATCATTTGTATATCTATCCTAGTATTTTCCTATCTCCTCATCTCTCAACCCATTAAGAAAAATAAAAAGTAATTGATAATTATCAATCAATGGCTAAATGCTTGTGCCTAGGACCCATTCCCATCACAATCCCACTCATCTGTTTACCAGTTAATGCATTAAATAGTGAATTTCACCCACCAAGAATTCCAACATCTCATAGTTTAAACTTAAGGTAGGGTTCTGCCGTCTGGTCAATGGGACAATGCTCAATCAAGCATCCCTCATGGAAGCCATTCACACATGACATAATAGAAAGATAAATAACCAGGAACTCCATTACACATCTATCTCTCTGGCAAGATTATGTTGCAGCACATGGCTTAGGCCCCAAATCTGCAGATTGTTTTACCTTATCCTCAATCCTAAATCTTCAATCCACATCATATCAGCATCTAGCTGCTAAAAGGAAGATAACAGGTGTTCTAGTCTTATCTCCATTCATTCCATTATATTCGTGATTAAGACACATGAAAATTAGTGTGATTCCTCAGATCTACCCTACTCTTATTTCTCAACTTTTTTGTAAGCTATTCCCTCAGCCTAGGGTACTCTTCCCACCCTCGACTCTTATCTGGCTAAATTCTGCATGTCCTTTGATTTTGGAGTCCTCTCCTCTACCACCTTGTTCTTCTATTACAGCCTTCATCCCATGATGTTAAAATGATGTTTAATTGTCTGCAGCCCCCTAGGCTGTCAAGAAACATGAGATGTCAAGCATATCTCCTTCACCTTTGTTACTCTAATATTGTGTCTATAGAGTCTACTATAAAAGAGGTGTGCTAAATTTTTGAATGAAAGAACAAATGTAACTTCCATCTGTGCCTTTACTAATTTGTTTACCCTCTGAACCATCATCAGATTTCTGTTCTTCTCAACAAACCTTTTTAAACTTTTCTGAGCAAGGCAATTTTCACAATGGAAAACTTGCTGTCTTACTACCTTAATGTCCAAAAACCAATGTTTTTTTTAGGAGTCCCTAGGAGAGGAACTATATTTTTTTAAAGAAAAAAGGAGAATTTGAAAAACAACACAGGAATCCATGACTCTGGTGACAGCTGAAATAAATATACTACCTGAGTCATCACTATTCTCTTAAACCAGTTTCAGGAAACATATTTTGCTTTTTGTTTTAAACAGGAACAGATTGCTCAGGTTTGGGGGAGCCAGACACGAATCAGAAAGCCCTTCCTCTTTCATTTTGTAAGTCCTTGCGCTCGGCTCAACCCCGAGACATTGACAGAATCGCGGATGACACTGCATTCTGTCTCGTCTCCAGGCGGCCTTGGGTGAAGTCGTGAGCACCGCGCAGGCAGCCAGCCTCAGGAGGTCAGCACAGAAGGAGCGTGGCACGTCCTGCTCACCTTGGACGCAGGAAATTCTGAGTTTATAAGGGAAAAGGGGGCTGAGGTTGAAAATTAACTCTTCAAGACAAGAAGGTGTTACGGAATGATATTACTCGCCAGATCAAAGGCAGAGCCGGCAGCTCCAAAATTTCTCCTGGCATTTTTACTTTGGCTCTCTAACAATCTGTTCTTTTTTGTAATTTGTAAAGTGTATGAAACCAAAATTTAAACTGAGTTTTTTTTTAATGTACCAGGTACTATGCTAAATGCTCCATGGGCATTGTCCAGTCTAATGACCCATGCAGCCATGACAGGTGTCTGCATTTATACTCATTTCTTTCCTTTTTAAAGACTTATTTAGTTATTTGAAAGGCAGAGTGACAGCAGAGAGGGTAATGAGAAGGGGAAAGAGAGATCTTCCAACTTCTGGCTCAATCCCCGAATGACTCCAATGACTGGGGATAGTCCAGACAAAGCCAGGAACTGGAACCCATCCAGGTCTCCCACATGGATAGCAAGAGCCCAAGTACCTGAACCATCTTCTGCTGCCTTCCCAGGTACATGAGCAAGGAGCTGGACAGAAGTAGAGAAAACAAGACTCAAATCAGCACTCTAGTACGGGATGCCAGTGTCACAGGCAACAGCTCAATGCACTGTACCACAATATTGGCTCCTGTTTTCATACTCCTTTCATGAAGAAATGGAAGCTGAGAAAATAACAAACTTAGCCACTTGATTAATAATACAATTCTGATTCAAATCCACATCTAATAGACTCAAAACTCAGTATTTTTTCTTTTGCACCTGGAAGTTTTACCTTGAAGTCATCATAGAAATATGCCCAGGGCTGGCACCATGGCACAGTAGGTTAATTCTCCGCCTGTGGTACCAGCATCCCATATGGGCACTGGTTCTAGTCCCGGCTGCCCCTCTTCCAATCCAGCTCTCAGCTATGGCCTGGGAGAGCAGTAGAAGATGACCCAAGTGCTTGGGCCCCTGCACCTGCATGGGAGACTGGGAAGAAGCACCTGGCTTCTGGCTTTGGACTGGCGCAGCTCCAGCCATTGCAGCCATTTGGGGAGTGAACCAATGGAAAGAAGACCTTACGTTCTGTCTCTCCCTCTCTCTCTAACTCTACCTTTCAAATAAATAAATAAAATCTTTTAAAAAAAATATGTCCAGCCCTTTAAAGGTATCTTCAAATTAAAAAGGGTTCTACATAGCTTAAATGATCACAGTAACTATACTGTAAGAGACCAATAGTTAGAATATTAAACTGGCCAGAATATTATCACCAACTGTATTGAAAACACTATGAATATTCTGATAGTATTTTATTTATTAATTAATTTATTATTTATTTATTTATTTAAAGACAGAGTCACAGAGAGGCAGAAGCAGAGAGAGAAGTCTTCAATTTCACGATTCACTCCCTAAATGACCACAATGACCAAAGCTATGCCGATATGAAGCCAGGAGCCAGGAGCTTCTTCCGGGTTTCCCATGTGGGTGAGACCCAAGGACTTGTGCCATCTTCTACAGCTTTCTCAGGCCATCGCAGAGAGCTGGACAGGAAGTGGAACAGCTGGGACTCGAACCAGCGCTCATATGGGATACTGGCACTGCAGGCAGTGGTTTTACCCACTATGCTAGAGTGCTAGCCCCTGATAGTGTTTTGACAATGGTTAGTCATTTGCCCAAATGTCCCAGCTGTCCCTAACACCTGAAGATGATTCCAGCGTCCAGGAATGATGTCCATATTAAACATTAGCCTTATCTTTCTCCATGGCATTTCTCAGATCACTCAATGAACATTCGTGCCTCAGTTACCTTGTACATAAAAGTCACCAGCCTAGAATACCCTTCCTGTGAGTAGATAGAGACCTAGTGAATTTAAAACAATTTTCAAGTTATTCTTTTAAGTCCAGTCCTCTCTTGAGCCTTCTGCCATGTCCCTTTAGAAACTTAGAATTTCCCATAACATTATAGATCCGTATTTTATAACATCTATCCAGGGAGGTTGTAATGGTTTGTTCATTTTCTCCACTACAATGTGAGCTTCTAGGGGGCAGAGAGGGCAGAGAGAATAATAGGACTATGATTTATTTGTGTGTTGTCTATCCCAAGGTCTGGTACTCATTAGATGTTTGTTGACTTGATCCAGCAGAGACCAAAATTGGAAAAAACAACTGGGTATAATGCAACTTGATAAGAATTATCATTAAATTAGGTTCAAGGTGATGTGTAAGTATATTTTTAAGAATCCATTAATTTTATTTAGGAAGAACTATTTGGGAAAGTTACACAGTGAAATGATAGGTGAGCTAAACATTTAAGGAGTAAAACTTCATCAGGTAGATAGGGAAGGGAAGAAAGGTATTTCAAAGATGGGGTGGGTGTTTGGCCTGGCAGCTAAGATAGCCACATCCCACAGTGGAGTGTCTGAGTGTCGAAGTTAGATTCCCAGCTCTGGCTCCTGATTCCAGCCTCCTGACAATGCAGACCCTAGAAGACAGTGGCAAGCAGCTGGGTTTCTGCCACCCACCAAAGGAATCCTGGCTTCACCCCTACTTCTCAACTACTGGAAGCAGCAGATGGTTGGGAAATTAGCCAACATATATGAGCTCTCTCATTCTTGCTAGCTCTCTGTCTCCCAAAAAGTAAATCACTTTAAATTTTTTTAATAAAAGGAAAAGCTTAGCAAATGGAAGGAGGTAGGAAGTTCAGCAGGACATTGAGAGAGGACCCATGGATGTTCTTGAAATTTTGAAGTGGAAAAAAGCAAGGGAATGATTCAGAAGAGTTGAGACATTTTTGCCAGCAATCTCAAAGTGCACCTACTTACTGCCTTATAGTTTGTGCCTAAAACTTCATTTAATGCATGGTTGTAGTTTAGAAGCTGTGGTTTAGAAGCTGTGTCCAGGGTGTGCCTAGGAATTGGCCTTCCTTTTAGGTTCTTCACATCACTGGTAGGACTTCAGGTGGAAGTGAAGTTGAGTGAGCCATAAGGGAAGATGTTTAACCCTGGGGAAACTTTTTGGAAGACAGAGACAGATTTCCTACTGAGAAAGAAGCAAAATACTTCCCAATAATATCTACATAATCATATCCCTGAACTAATTCTTTTAGGGAGCCATGGCCAAGAGCAAGGGCAGACGTTGACACTGAAATAATGACTCCTCTCCTATAGTTTAAGAAACCCTAAAGCAGTGGTTCTTAACCTTTTGGACATATTAGGATCCTTTAGAGAGCTTTGAAATCGTCCGGTGCGTGGGCCACATTACAGATCAATGGATACAGAATCTCTGCAGATGGACATAGAATTTTTCCACTTGAAAACTCCTTAGGTGGTTGCCATGTGTACCGAAATTTGAGAAAGTCTACTCCAAAGTGTAGAGAAACTGCAGGGTAGTTGTGATGGGGAGACTGGGGTTCAGTAGATCAAGGTGAGGCCCACAACTCTGCATTTTAGAAAAGCACCCCAAGTGATTCCCAGGCAGATTGGCTGTGGGTCACATTGTGGGAAAACCTATTATAACAGGTTGGTGTCTATTAACTAAGTAGTTGGGGCCATGGAGATACAATTGACTTGGAGCTTGATTACCAATGGAGAAAGTCACTATCTAATATGGCATCATTGTTACATAACAGCAAGTTCTAATCTATTCTTATTCCCAAGCACAATAATGAAAACATCCTTCTGTGCAGAGCCATGGTGCTATGTGAGAACACAGAGTATCAAATGTGACATAACACACAATTGCAGTTGTACAGATTGGTTGTCCATGAAATCACATTATTTCTGCAGCTCACTTGTGCCACAGAGGGTTTATTCCAAACAACAGCAAGTGCAGGCTAAAATAATAATGGTACAGGAGTGGAGGGGGTTCTGATTTCCAAAGAAAATGCACCTTTAGGGCAAATGGCAAATTCTTTTTAATGGACAAGTATGTGCAAAAATGCTGGTAACAGCCAACTATGAAATACAAAGACTTTCTTTTCTCCTAATCAGCAGAAGGAAATATTTTTCCAAGGTCAAATCAAAATGTTTCTTCAGCAATGCTTATGCAATTAATAATGGTACAGCATATATACAGAATTCTATAGATCTACAAATCAGAAGAGAAGTATTAGGTTTTAACTCTTTAGACAGAACATGTATTATATTCATAGCTTTTTAAAAATGATAGCTATCTTAATATATATTTGCCTTTTAAGGTTCAAGTTTTTGTTTATTTGAGAGTCAGAGAGACAGAGAGGCAGACAGACATAGAAAGAGACCTCCTGCCGGCGCCACGGCTCACTTGGCTAATCCTCCACCAGCGGTGCTGGCACCCTGGGTTCTAGTCCGGTTGGGATGCCAAATTCTGTCCCGGTTGCTCCTCTTCCAGTACAGCTCTCTGCTATGGTCCAGGAGGGCAGTGGAGGATGGCCCAAGTGCTTGGGCCCTGCACCCGCATGAGAGACCAGGAGGAAGCACCTGGCTCCTGGCTTCGGATCAGCACAGTGCGCTGGCCATAGTGGCCATTTGGGGGGTGAACCAACGGAAGGAATATCTTTCTCTCTGTCTCTCTCTCTCTCACTGTCTAACTCTGCCTGTCAAAAAGAAAGAAAGAGAGCTCCCATCCACGGATACACTCCCCAAATGCCCATGACTTGGGTTGGGCCATGCCAAAGCCAGGAACCAGGAACTCAATCCAAGTCTCTCACATGAGTGACAGAAACACAATTACCTGGGCCATCACCACTGCCTCCCAGGATCTGCATGAGTAGGAATTGGAGCCAGAATTGACCTCAGGTACTCTAGCACGGGACTCAGTGACTCCAATATATCTTAACTGCTGGGTCCAATGCCTGCACTTATGCTATTCAACAACTGCTAAATATTTGGTACTTGCTCAACAAAGTTGCCTTGTGGATAGTTATCACAAGAACGCCACTCAGGAATCAGAGATCCTTTTAGAAATAGCATGCCAAGTCTTCAGGGAAGAGAACCCAGAAATGCAGAGACCATTTTTTCAGGGGTGTATGTGATGCCTTCAATATTCCCTTTTTGTCATGCAAATGCTCCCAGGAGGGGCCACATCAGAAGTTACCATCTCCATCTTTCCCTGCATAATTCATTGGACTATAGCACAGACCCTACATGGAGCAGAACCTGTTCATCAGTAGACTCTTCTTGACGG
This sequence comes from Lepus europaeus, assembly GCF_033115175.1. Classification (NCBI taxonomy): domain Eukaryota; kingdom Metazoa; phylum Chordata; class Mammalia; order Lagomorpha; family Leporidae; genus Lepus; species Lepus europaeus. The sequence goes on from NC_084837.1 coordinate 60,369,092, forward strand.
GTTTGAGAAGAAAACTTGGGAGCTGGGGTGGTCCAGTTGAATTTAAATTATGGAACAGGAGTTTCCAGCTGCCAACTGGCTTACAAATCCACTTTTGTTCCTATGCTTTAAACAAATGTCATGACTTAAGAAACACAAACATGGGGGCCGATGTTGTGGTGCAGCGGATTAAGCAGCTGCTTGCAATGCTGGCATCCAGCTCCATGCTGATGTACCTGGGAAGGCAGCAGGAGATGGCCCAAGTGCCACCTACGCAGGGGACTCTGGAGTTTCTGCTTCCTGGCTGCACCCTGGCCCAGTCCTAGCTGTTGCAAACATTTGGGGAGCAAACCAACAGATAGAAAATCTTTCCTTCTCTCTCTCTCTGTAATCTCTGTCTTTCAAATAACTATATAAATCTTTTAAAATCTGCAAATTAGTAAGCTATTCATAAACAATTTTTTTTTTGACAGGCAGTGGACAGTGAGAGAGAGACAGAGAGAAAGGTCTTCCTTTTGCCGTTGGTTCACCCTCCAATGGCCACCGCGGTAGCGCGCTGTGGCCGGCGCACCGCACTGATCCGATGGCAGGAGCCAGGTGCTTCTCCTGGTCTCCCATGGGGTGCAGGGCCCAAGCACTTGGGCCATCCTCCACTGCACTCCCTGGCCACAGCAGAGAGCTGGCCTGGAAGAGGGGCAACCGGGACAGGATCGGTGCCCCGACCGGGACTAGAACCCGGTGTGCCGTCGCCGCAAGGCGGAGGATTAGCCTACTGAGCCGTGGCGCCGGCCCATAAACAATTTTGAATGCAGCTGATTTGATGGGTTCAAACACTATTCATCCTGTCTTCCCGTCAGCGGCTCCCATTGCTCCATCCACTCTCTTAGGCAGTGTACTTATTCTCTCACACTCTTTCAATACAAACTTCATTGTAGAACACAAGCTCCATGAGGCAATGAGAGGTGGTTTACATGGTTTTAAATGGCCACAGTCCCAGGAGAAAATGCAGGCAGCTGTGAGGTGTGGGTCCATTGTCACCAATTTCATGAAGCTCAAAATTTAAATTTGAAACACTCTGGGAAGAGAGAGAAAGAAGAGGAATGGCTTCCTGCAGAAACTCAAGGACTCCATAGATTTCATGGGCCAATTATCCTTCACAAATGCCTCGGTTCTTGTTCTCTGCACAATACAACCGAACACTGCCTCATTCTAGCATTTCTAGAACCCCTTTCAATTAGAAGCAGCAAGTTTCTCAATGTTTTGTCAGGGGAATTCCACAATATAACCAGACAGATATGATCAGTGAGATGGTCACATTATTTTCTTTATGGTTACCTAAAAGAGAGTCATCACCCATCTCTTCCCACTCTCTTCTATCTTCTTGGCCCTTCCAAGAAACAAATGTAAACACTTTTCAAATCAGCCCTTTCCATTGGTGTTACACTCTCAGGAAATGATTGTCTTAGTATTTCACTGATCCTCTTGGGCTCACTTTAGTTTCCAGGTGATTGGCCAGTAATTTAACACTCATATTGTAGAACATGCTAAAAAAAATGGTGCAGAGAAAGCTTTCATTAGTGCTAAGTCGTCAATGGTTTTTTAAGTGGTGATAAAACATTGAGAATACTCAGGCAGAACAGATTCTCCCAGCAGTGTTAGGAATAGGCCATCAGGGGATTCAGTGGGACTATCTTTCTCTGGCGTTGTTCTTTATTTGGCTATGTTTAGGATGGCTCAAACCATGGATAAGAGGCAAAGTTTTTTTTTTTTTTTTTTTTTTTTTTAGTATGAAGCCAAAAATATCTTCTTTTTGTGGTTTTTTATTTTTATTTTATTTTTTATAGAAAACTTTTCTTTAATAAATATAAATTTTGAAAGTACAACTTTTGAATTATAACAATTCTTCCCCCATAACCACCTTCCCTCCCACAAACCGTCCCATCTCCTACTCCCTCTTCCATCCCATTCTTCATTAAGATTCATTTTTAACTATCTTTATATACAGAAGATCAACTCTATACCAAGTAAAGGTTTCAACATTTGAGGCAAAGATTTTTAAGAGAGTTCAACTATTTAGTCAGGGTACATCAGTGATCAAGTATCTGATTGATTTTGGATATCCATTAAACATTGGAAACATTTTCAAATGTAATATCTTATTTGATCTTCTCAATAATGCATATTGTGAGATTTTAAAAAGGCAAATACTATGTATTTATTTTATTTTGAGATTAGAAAACCATGATTTATAGAAATTGCATGTGTCTCAGAAAGTCACACAACTAGGTTCAAATAGAAGATTCTTTACACCAAGCCCTGTTACCTTTCCACTTCTGCCCCAGGAGTGCACTAGAAGGCCCTCTGGTAATGAAAGTTTAACTAGTATGTAATGAAACAGATCAATGAAGTGTAATCACCAATCAAATTCATATTGTTTCTTGTTCTTTGTTTCTTCCACTGACCTGGATGAAAATTCAAGTTCCATAATTCTTCTGATCATTCAGATAATGAAAAGTTCAACAGTCCTTTCAAATTGTAAACTTTAGTCTCAAATTCATGATTAAGAGAGTATGTAATAATCAAAACTTCAAACTTGATCTGAGACAAAAACTTCTCCCTCTCTGCCTTTATAAGACTTTTGACAGATAGAAAGCCGAGGAAGGGGTGGAGGAGGGGTAGGAGAGGAGTCCTTCTTGCTTCTAGTATCCTTTTCCACTTTGCTAATCTGGTCTGATCGATTCTCCCAAGGTCAAATTGAGAGGAGAGTTGGGTGGGGTCAGAAAACTCTCACCTAATTAATAAAATCATAGAATACACTCTTATATTGTATACTCATATAACGCTGACTCTTAGGAGCTGTTCTGTTGATTCCTAAAGAGCCACATCATTAAGGACTTCTCATTTGTGCCTCCCTGGACATATGTCATACACTTTGCTCTAATTCATCCTTCTCGAGCATACTAGCCTGTCTCATCTATGTTATTTTTCTCAAGCAGGATATAAACACTGGTACATTCAAGTTCAAGGAATATTCTCTTGTACTAGACTTGAAACCAGGGGCAGGTGCCTTTTCATATCCCTTTGGGGTGACTTAGAATCTCAGCACAGCTCTCTCCACAACAAATCCTTTTTAAACATCATTTTCATTTTTCAATCCCACTTCTTTAGACCCTTCCACGTGAGCAAAATTTGTAAGAATCATGCATGAAACTCATTTTGAGAGATAATCTTTGAAACTTCACATTTTGATCTGGAGCCACTCCAGGAAATATATCTATTAACTCCATGTACTTTAGTCAAAAATTTTGAATGTTATGTCAAGCATGAAACATGATGCCTCTTTTTAACTTTTCTAATTGGGAAGGCAGCCAATACATGAAACTGCATGAGGATAGAAATAGCATTGACTACAAGTGCTGCTGATACCCAGTAACAGGAGACTCACCACAGGCTGGAACAATACATTCAATAAGCCTGACATCAAAACAAGCAAAAGATCAGAATAAAAAGGGCATTCCAGAGAGAAGAATCACCATGAAAAAGTAAAGGGATGATATAAAAATTATCAAGTTATTTTAACTGGCTTTCAATATATTCTCTTCTTTTTCTATGATTATCGTCTTAGTCCAAGCCACTGTAGCCACTCACCTTAATAAATGCAATAACCCCTTGATTGGTGTGCCAACATCTACTGTTTCTCCTCTCTGCCACCTCATAGGCCATTCCCATAGCCTAGATGATATGTCCCTCTTCATTTATCGTTTGTCATTTCCCCTCCCAACCAACAAATCTCTGTGCTATTTTGCCTACTTTTCACATAGTATTCCCTCCATTTGACTTTCTCATTCCCATCTCACCTTCAACTGATATGCTTGATGGCTGATCTGCATTCCGCATCCATCCCCATCTTCCTAGCATGCCCACCTTTGTATAACAAAACCTGGAAAGGACAAAATCCAATTTTCTACACTCCTATGCAATGAGGCTTCTGGCTGTAAGACAAACTTCACCATTCTGGTGAAACCACTCAAAAATCAGAAGGTAAAAGTCAAGGAGCAGCCATGGTCCGAATGTTTTTGACTACTTCCTTCCTGCAGACAAGAAAAGCTGTGCAGCTGTGGATGTTTCTGCATTCCATCATTTTCCTGAGTCTGGAATGTCAGAGTGTTAGCAGCAAAGGTTCCCTAATGCCAGCTTCCCACCCCTTGAATCCCTGTGATAGCACCATGCTGTGGAAATTCATAGACCCAGTGAACCTCTCAATTCCTACCTCCAGAATATGACATGATGGTAACTCCCATAATAGGTGACTTTTCTGTGGCTGATTCCTGGAAGCTCAAACTCAAGCCCATTCCAGCCCTCTCAGTAATTGCATACACACATTAATCCATGTATATAATCCTCTTCTACTACATACTTAGAATTACCTCTTTCTCCTATACAAAAACTTGTTTGGTTCACTATCCAATGCCAAGTTGTTTACAGGCTTCACTTCCTATCTCTGTTCATCCAGGAAATTCAAGTCATCTGCAAGACAGGTGAAAACAAACAGGAGGGTATTCTACATGAAGTTTTAGGTTCCCCCTACATACAAGGAAGCTTATGAAAGTTCATGGAAAGTGGGATTAAAATATGTTTATTTTGGTGCAAAAAAATTTTGAAATCCATTCATAGTTTTTCATGACATATATTTTCTATGAACATTCAAAGACCTCTCAAATGCAAATATATAATTATTTCTAACTGATAGTCAAGAAAACTAGACTATAGCTACTAAGGGGCAGAGGAACTGGGATTCCTAGCTGACTCTGATCAGAGACACACCTTAAATATAGGCACAGAAAGCTTTAAAGTTAAGGTTTAAGGAACCAAAGACGGGAAATATGCCAAATTTACTCAAAAGAAAGTTGGTGCAACTATAATAATATCAAATAACAGAAGACTCTGAGGCAAGAAGTATGACTAAAGATACTTGTATGGGGTTGGGGGCATTTGGCAGGCCTCTGGCAATGATCACACCCAATATCCTGATACCTCAGTTTGAGTCCCAGCTCCGCTTCTGAGTCCAGCTTCCTGCTAATGTGCACCTGGATAGGCAGGCAGCAGGGGATGGGTCAGGTATTTGCATCCCTGCCGCCCATGTGGGAGACTTGAACTGATTGAGTTCTGGGCCCCTAGCTTTGGCCTAGCCAGCAAAGGCTATTGAGGGCATCTGGGGAGAGAATCAGCAAGTGGAAGACGTCTCTCTCAGTTTGTCTCTGTCTGTCTTTATCTTTGTATTTCACATAAAATGAAAAAATAAATTTAAAAATACTTGTAAAGAGGGATATTTTATAACAATATAAAGAACAATTCAACAATATCAAAGCTTCTATGTATTTTATAATAAAATGTGTAAAACAAAATAATCAAATACATAGTAATAATTAAAATTTTTAAATTTTTAAACATACTTCTGTCAGTAGCTGAGAGAATAACCAGATAAAATCAGTGAAGATATTGAACAGTTTAACAATACAATTAAAAATTTGACATTGTCAATATATATATAATGCTATATCCAACAATTTTGAAATGCATATTCTTAAAATGTACTTGAGCATTTAGCAAAAAAGATCTTATACTGGGGCATAAAATCTCAACAATCAGGGAATGCAATCATACAGAGTAAATTTTTTACACAGTAAAATTAACTTAAAAATCAATAAAGAAAAGTAACTAAACCATATCTCATAACTTTTGTAAATTAAGCAATATATTTTTAGCCCATAGATCAAAAAGGAAATCACAGTAGAAATTAGAATACTTTTAACGAAATGATAACAAAAATATGAATTATTAATGACCTCCAAAGCACAGACAACAAAAGCAAAAATAGACAAATGGAATTGCATCAAACTAAAAAGCTTCTGCACAGCAAAGGAAACAATCAATAGAGTGAAGAGACAATCTAGGGAATCGGAGAAAATATTTGTAGGCAATACATCTGATAAGGCGTCAATATACAAAATGTACAAGGAACTCAACTCAATAGCAGAATGCAAATAATTTTATTTAAAAATGGACAAAGGACTTGAATAGATATTTCTCCAAAGAGGACAGTGGTATGTTAGTCTGCTTTTTGCTACCATCACTGAAACACCTGAGAGAAGCTTCTTTGGGAAAGAAAAAGTGTATATCTGCTTACAGTTTGAGGTTACAGGATCCAGCAGCCACCTAGTCCAGCATCTGATGGAGGCACAATCACACCACAAGCCAGGAAGGAGAGAAAAAACCCAGGCTGAACAGGAACTTGAGTAACCAAACCTCTCACAAGAACCACCCTCTGTGGGCACTCCCCCAATGACCCAATGAGCTCCCACTGGCCCCACATTCTATCACCACACTTAGATCAAGTCTCTACTCTTATTCCATAAACCCTTACCATTAAGAATTCAGAGTTTAGACAGCTGCATGAGTTGCAGAGAGACAAAGCCTTCTCAACCCATAACAAATGGTCAATAAGCATACAAATAAAAGTTCAACAAAACTAATCAGAAAGGAAATAGAAATTTAAACCACAATGAGATATCACCTGACACCTGTTAAAATAGTTGTTATCAAAAAGGCAAGAGATTAGTGTTGGCAAGGATATGAAGAAAAGAGAACCTTAGTACATTGTTGGTGGTGCGAATGTAAAGTAATACAGCCATTATGGAAAGTAGTATGGAGGTTCCTCAAAAAAATTAAAGTACAACAGCCATATGATCCAGCAAACCCACTTATGGATATGTAGCCAAAGGAAATAGAATCAGTATGTTGAAGAGATATCTGCACTCCTATGTTCATTGCAGCACTGTTCACAATAGCCAAAACATGGAATCAACCTAAGTGTCTAAAAGCAGGTGAGTAGGTAAAGAAAACGTGATATATATACACAATGGAATACTATTCAGCCATTTCTTGAAAAAGGAGTAAATATTGAGGCAGGTGTTTGTGTAGCAGTTAAGGTACCACTAGTGACACCTGTATCCCATATTGGGTTGCAGCGCCTGGGTTTGAGTCCTGGCTCCACTTCTGATCCAGGTTCCTACTAGTACACACCCTGGGGAACAGCATGTGATGACTCAAGTTTTTGGGTCCCTGACACCCAGGTGGGAGACCTGCATTGAATTCTGGGCACCTTACTTCAGCTTGGACCAGTTTCTGCTATTGGGGGTATTTGGGGAGTAAATCAGCAGATGGAAAACCTCTCTCTGCTGTTTCTCTCTCTTACCCTTAAATAAATATAAATAAATAAACAATGTTTGAAGAAGGAAATCTTGTTACTTGCAACAATATTGGTAAACTTGGAGAATGTAGTGCTAAATAAAATAAGCCAAATACAGAAAGACAAATACCGTATGATCTCACTTCCACATGGAATTTTTAAAAGTTTGGCTCACAGAAGTGAAAAGTAGGATGAGAGTTACCAACTATCCAGGATCTGGAAGGAGAGTATTTGGGGAGTGATACAGAGGATGAAAGATCTCTCTCTCTCTCCCCCTTCCATCATCTCCCTCCTTTCCTCCATCCCTCCCTCCCCCTCTCCCTATTCCTCTCCCTTTGTCTTTGAAATAAAAGTGTTTTTTAACTTTTATTTAATAAATATAAATTTCCAAAGTACAACTTTTGCATTACAGTGGCTTTTTCCCCCCATAACTTCCCTCCCACCCACAATCCTCCCATCTCCCACTCTCTCTCCCACTCCATTCACATCAAGATTCATTTTAAATTCTCTTTATATACAGAAGATCAATTTAGTATATACTAAGTAAAGATTTCAACAGTTGGCACCCACAGAGAAACACAAGGTGTAAAGTACTGTTTCAGTACTAGTTATAGCATTAATTTACATTGTACAACACATTAAGGACAGAGACCCTACATGAGGAGTAAGTGCACAGTGACTCCTGTTGTTGATTTAACAATTGACACTCTTGTTTATGGCATCAGTAATCACCCTAGGCTCTTGTCATTCGTTGCCAAGGCTATGGAAGCCTTTTGAGTTCTCCAACTCCAATCTTATTTAGACAAGGTCATAGTCAAAGTGGAAGTTCTCTCCTCCCTTCAGAGAAGGTTACCTCCTTCTTTGATGCCCGGTTCTTTCTGCTGGGATCTCACTCACAGAGAGCTTTCATTTAGGTCATTTTTTTTTTGCCACAGTGTCTTGGCTTTCCATGCCTAAAATACTCTCATGGGCTCTTCAGCCAGATCTGAATGCCTTAAGGGCTGATTCTGAGGCCAGAGTGCTGTTTAAGACATCTGCCATTCTATGAGTCTGCTGTGTATCCCACTTCCCATGTTGGATCCTTCTCTCCTTTTTAAGTCTTTCAGTTAGTATTAGCAGACACTATTCTTGTTTATGTGATCCCTTTGGCTCTTAATCCTTTCATTATGATCAATTGTGAACTGAAACTGATCACTTTGACTAGTGATTTGTACATGCCACCTTGATGGGATTGAATTGGAATCCCCTGGCACATTTCTAACTCTACCATTTGGGGCAAGTCCAACTGAGCATGTGCCAAAATGTACATCTTCTCCCTCTCTTATTCACACTCTTATATTTAACAGGGATCACTTTTCAGTTAAATTTAAACACCTAAGAATAATTGTGTGTTAATTAAAGAGTTCAACCAATAGTATTAAATAGAACAAAAAAAAAAACACTAAAAGAGATAAAGTATTAAGATGTTCATTGACAGTCAGGACAAGGGCTGATCAAGTCACTGTTTCTCATTGTGTCCATGAAATGAAAAATTTAAATACATCTTTCCCTTTAAAATCACTAAGAAAATAATTTTAAGTGCTCTCATCACTAAAGATAATAAATAGCCGAGGTGACAGATATATCATTTAACTTGATTTAATCATTTCATTGTCCACCGTGAATATATAGAATTTTTATAAATTTTTTGATACGTCCAAACTTGGGCTATATAGCTAACACAGGGCTTAGAGAGAAAGACATAACTTTACAGACATCATCTAGAGAACAGTGTTGTTGCGCAGCAGGTAAAGCTGTCACTTGGTACGCCAACATCCCATATAGGCACAAGTTTGAGTCCCAGCTGCTTCATTTCTACACTTGATCTTAGCCAAAAGGCCAAGAAGAAATCCAGCTGCTTCATTTCTAATCCACTTCCTGTTAATATGCCTGGGAAAGCAGTGGAGGACTTTCCACGTGATTGGGACCCTGCACCTCTGTGGGAGACCTGGGAAAACTGGCTTCAGCCTGGCCCAACCTCAGTTGTTGCGGCCATTTGGGGAGTGAACCAGCAGATGGAAGACCTCTCTCTGTGTGTCTCTCCCTCTCTGTAACTCAGCTTTTCAAATAAATAAAATATTTTTTTAAAAAGCACAAAATTTAGGAAGAAAGGAGGATTACAGAACAAAGACATAAGCTTCCATCTCAAGAAACTAGGCTGAAACAAAACCCAGCAAATTAGTCATAAAGCAAATAGGAGAAAGTAAAGGAAAGAACAGAAATTGAGAAAATACAAAGCAAACATATACCAGAAAATTAGGAAAAGGAAAAGGTGGCTCTTTGAAAACAAATCTAAAAATTAATAATCTTAAGAAAGATTAATCAAGAAAAAAGAAGATACAAAATTTTAATATCATATATTAAAAGGAGGATTTTGCTATAGACCCCATAGAATTAAGAAAACAATGAACAGATAATAAGTAAATTTGATTCAGATGAAATAGGTAGTTGTTTGAAAAACATAACTTATAAAAAAATCAAAATAAATATATCTTTAAAATTTATTTTTAATTGACAAAAATTGAACATATTTATCATGTATAACACAATGTTTTCAAATATGTACATATTGTGGAATGGCTAAGTTTAGCTAATTAATTTGTGCACAGCCTCATACATTTATCATTCTATGCCTAGCAATTTTCAAGAATACAATACATTGTTAAAACCATTACTATATTCTACAATAGATCTTCTGAATGTGTGCTTCCCATTCAACTGAAATTTCATATTCTTTGGCCAACATCTTTCATGTCCCCTAATAGATATCTTAATAGTCCATATTCATTTGAAAAATCAAATTCAGAATTAAAACAACGAAAACTCCAGGTCCAAATAGCTTCTCCTGTAAATTCTTCTAAACATTTAAGGAAATAAGAACAAGTTTATGCAAACTTGCTAATAGTATGAATGGAGAACTGCTTCCAAACTCATAAGGCCAACAAAAACTTGACACTAAGATCACAAAGAAATAAAATCACAGACTAGTATGTCTCCTGAGTATAGTGCAAAAATTCCAAAAGAAAGAATTAGCAAATTGAATCTTCTGATACACAAAATCAATAATGAATGCGTCCAATCAAGTATGTCTTAGTACAAGAATGCAAGGTTGGTTAAAATTTGAAAAATTAATAACTAATAAAGAAAACCCATTTAATTGTTTCAAGAGAAAAATAAACCTGAATCAGTTTTACCTACAATTCCAATAATTTTTGCATTAATTTATTTGAGAGGCAGGGAGAGTCAGACAGAACTCCCATTTACCAGTCCACTCCCCAAATTCCTTCAATGGCTGTGACTGGGCAGGGCTAAAGCTGGAAATCAGAAACTCAGTCTAGGTCTCCCACATGGATGACAGGATCCTGATTGCTTGAGCCATCACCACTGCCTCTTGGAATCAGGCGTTAGAACTGGGCATCAAGCCCAGGCACTCCAAAGCAAGGTGTAGGTATCCCAAGCAGTGTGTCAACAAGAAGGCCAAAAGCCCAATCCAAATTTCAGGCTTTAAATATACTGAATCACATCCTGTGAATAAGAAATGCATTCCTCTTTAAAATAACTGTAAATAATAAAACAATTGAGCACAAGCCACTTGTAGAAAAGGTGATTCCGGAAACCCAGACGTCAGCAGCTAAAGCTGTTGCAATGTATAATGACTCCATCAGGAACGTGAATTCTATCTTTCTGCTCTGAGGCTTTTTAAAGCATCCATAATACTGTCTGGAACTATAGCATATTTTCAATAAACATTTACTGAATTGATCGATGTTTTGATCTTCATTCACCCTGAAGATTATTACCTAATGATCATAACAAAAGACTCAGATCCATTTCCCAGCAAGAAGAACAAAGCAGAAACAAGTGTGGTGCCTAAATCTAGAAAGTCAGAAGCCCTCAATTTTCATCTCTTATACAGAACTGACTTATTTGGCCACCTGACTGCAAGGGAGTGTAGAGAGCAAGTATTTTAAGCTGGGCACACACATTATCACCCTGAAAAATAAGAGTTATATCACTAAAGACAAAGAGAGAATAGATACTGGGTCTCTCCATATGAAAAACACAACAGGGGCTGGTGCTGTGGCGCAGCAGTTTAAAGCTCTGACCTGAAGCGCTGGCATCCCATATGGGTGCTGGTTCTAGTCCCGGCTGCTCTTCTTCCAATCCAGTTCTCTGCTATGGCCTGGGATAGCAGTGGAGGATGGCCCAAGTCCTTGGGCCCCTGCACCCACGTGGGAGACCTGGAAGAAGCTCCTGGCTCCTGGCTTCAGATCGGCACAGCTTCAGTCGTTGCGGTCATCTGAGCAGTGAACCAGCAGATGGAAGGCCCCTCTCTCAGTCTTTACCTCTCTCTGTAACTCTGTCTTTCAAATAAATAAAACAAATATTTTTTTAAAAAAAGACACAACAACAGGCACTGTTAAATCTGCCATATGTGGGCTGGCGCTGCAGCTCACTAGGCTAATCCTCCGCCTGCGGCATCAGCACACTGAGTTCTAGTCCCGGTCGGGGTGCTGGATTCTGTCCTGGTTGCTCCTCTTCCAGTCCAGCTCTCTGCTGTGGCCCGGGAGTGCAGTGGAGGATGGCCCAAGTCCTTGGGCCCTGCACCCACATGGGAGACCAGGAGAAGCACCTGGCTCTTGGCTTCGGATCAGCGTGATGAGCCGGCCACAGCGGCCATTGGGGTGTGAACCAACCTCTCTGTCTCTCTCTCTCACTGTCCACTCTGCCTGTCAAAAAAAAATCTGCCATATGTGTAAGAAGACACCATCTCCAAGGTGACTGGAGGTTAACAAGTGGATAAGATAAATATGCCATAATCATTTTATGAGGAAGAGTAAGCTAACCACCAGAGACTAGCACAGAATGCTCTAGGAAATCAAAGGAGGAACAGACAGCATCTCATTAGGGAGAACTGAACAGCTCCACAGAATGAAACCTTGGAGGGGTTTGTGGCACAACAGGATTATGGCACAACAGGTTAAATCGCCCTTGCACACCAGTATCCCCTATCAGAGCACCTGTTCAAGTCCAGGCTGCTCTACTTTCTTTTCTCTGCTAATACCCCTGCTAAAGCAGCAGAAGATGGCCCATGTATTTGGACCTCTGCCACCCAAGTGGGAAACCCAGATGGAGTTCTGAGCTCCTGACTTCAGCATGATAGAGCCCAGGCTGTTACAGACATTTGAGGAGTGAACCAGCAGATGGACGATCTCTCTGTGTATTGCCCTCTGTGTGTGTGTGTGTGTATCATTCTGCCTTTGAAATAAATAAATCTTTTTAAAAAACCCCTGGAGAAGTTTTAAAAATGGCTGAGATTTCAACAGGAAGCAATGGGCATTCTGCATTCTATAGGATCATACAGTCTACCTATAAATAGATACCTACAGAACTTTTCATCCTACAGTTGCAGAATACACATTCTTCTCAGCAGTGCACAGAACTTTCTCTAGAATTGACCACATGCTAGGCCATTAAGGAAACCTCAAAAAATTCAAGAAAATCAGACTCATACCATGTATTTTCTCAGACCACAAAGGAGTAAAGCTGGAAACCACCAACTCAGGAATCTCTAGAATATATGCAAACACATGGATACTGAACAACATGCTCTTGAATGAACAGTGGATAATTAAAGAAATAAAAACATTTCTGGAAACAAATGAAGACAACAATACAACATATCAAAACTATGGGATACAGCAATAGCAGTGTTAAGAGGCAAGTTTATAGCAATTGGTGCCAACATCAAGAAAGTGGAGAGGCACCAAATAAATGAGCTATCAATGCATCTCAAGGATCTAGAAAAACACCAGCAAACCAAACCCAAAACTAGTAGGAGAAAAGAAACAATTAAAAAATTTTTTAAACTTTTATTTAATGAATATAAATTTCCAAAGTACAGCTTATGGATTACAATGGCTTCCCCACCCCATAACTTCCCTCCCACCCGCAACCCTTCCCTTTCCCACTCCCTCTCCCCTTCCATTCACATCAAGATTCATTTTCAATTCTCTTTATATACAGAAGATCAGTTTAGTATATATTAAGTAAAGATTTCAACAGTTTGCCCTCACATAGCAACACCAAGTGAAAAATACTGTTGGAGTACTAGTTATAGCATTAAATCACAATATACAGCACATTAAGGACAGAGATCCTACATGATATTTTTTTAAGAATTGATTAATTTTCTATGCAATTTCCAATTTAACACCAAGTTTTTTTTTTCATTTTCAATTATCTTTATATACAGAAGATCGATTCAGTATATACTAAGTAAAGATTTCATCAGTTTGCACCCACAGAGAAACACAAGGTGTAAAAATACTGTTTCAGTACTAGTTATAGCATTACTTCATGTTGGACAACCCATTAAGGACAGATCCCACATGAGATGTAAGTACACAGTGACTCCTGTTGTTGATTTAACAATTTGACACTCTTGTTTATGGCATCAGTAATCTCCCTAGGCTCTAGTCATGAGTTGCTATGGAAGCCTTTAGGGTTCGCCAACTTCAATCTTATTCCAACAGGGTCATAGTCAAGGTGGAAGTTCTCTCCTCCCTTCAGAGAAAGGTACCTCCTTCTTTGATAGCCCCGTTCAGAAACAATTAAAATTAGAGAAGAAATCAACAAAATTGAAACAAAAAAAAATCAAAAGATCAGCAAAAGGAAGAGCTTTTTTTTGAAAAAAAAAAAAATTGAGACACCATGGGCCAACTAACCAAAAAAAGAAGAGAGAAGACTCCAAATCAATAAAATTATAGATGAAAAAAAGGAAATGTAACAACATACACCACAGAAATAAAAAGAATCATCAGAAATTACTACAAAGAACTGTATACCAACAAACTGGGAAATCTATCAGAAATGGATAGATTCCTGGACACGTACATCTACCTAAATTGAGCCATGAAGACATATAAAACTTAAACAGACCCATTACCAAGACATAAATTGAATCAGTAATAAAGGCCCTCCCAACAAAGAAGAGCCCAGGACCAGATGGCTTCACTGCTGAATTCTACCACATAGTTAAAGAAGAACTAACTCCAATACTTCTCAAGCTATTCAAAACAATTGAAAGGGAGGGAATCTTTCTATAAAGCCAGTATCACCTCAATTCCTAAAACCAGAAAAGAAGCAACAGAGAAAGAGAACTATTGACCAATTTCCCTGATGGACATAGACACAAAAATCCTCAACAAAATTCTATCCAACTGAATCCAATAACACATCAGAAATAACACATCACCCAGACCAAGTGAGATTTATCCCTGGTATGCAGGGATGGTTCAACATTCACAAATCAATCAATATGGTACATCACATTAAAAAACTGAAGAAGAAAAACCATATGATTATCTCAATAGATGCGGAGAAAGCATTTGGTAAAATACAACTCCTCTTCATGATGAAACTCTAAGCAAATTGGGTATAGAAGGAACATTCTTCAACACAATCAAGGCAATTTATGACAAACCCATGGCCAGTATCCTATTGAATGTGAGAAAGTAGGAAGCATTCCCATTGAGATCCAGAACCAGACAAGGATGCTCACTCTCACCATTTCTATTCAATGTAGTCCTGGAAGTTTTAGCCAGAGCCATTAGAGAAGAAAAATAAATCACAGGGATACAAATTAGGAAGGAGGAAGTCAAACTATTCCTATTTGCAGATGACATGATTCTATATATAGGGGACTCAAACATTCCACCAAGAGACTGTTGGAACTCATAGAAGTTTGGTCAAGTAGCAGGATATAAAGTCAATACACAAATATCAACAGTCTTTGTATACACAGACAATGTCACAGCTGAGAAAGAACTTCTAAGATCAGTCTCATTCAGAATAGCTACAAAAAAAATCAAATACCTTGGAATAAATTTAATCAAGGATGTCAAAGATCTCTACAATGAGAATTACAAAACATTAAAGAAAGAAATAGAAGAAGAGTTGCCAGGGCTATGGAAGCCTTTAGAGTTCACTGACTTTGATCTTATTCCAATAGGGTCATAGTCAAAGTGGAAGTTCTCTCCGCCCTTCAGAGAAAGGTACCTCCTTCTTTGATGGCCCCATTCTTTCCACTGGGATCTCACTCACAGAGAGCTTTCATTTAGGTCTTCTTCTTTTTTTTTTTTTTCTTTTCCATGGTATCTTGGCTTTCCGTGCCTACAATACTCTCATGGGCTCTTCAGCCATATCCAAATGCCTGAAGGGCTGATTCTGAGGCCAGAGTGTTGTTTAGAATGTCTGCCATTCTACGAGTCTGCTGTGTATCCCACTTCCCATGTTGGATCCTTCTCTCCCTTTTTGATTCTATCAATTAGTATTAGCAGACACTATTCTTGTTTATGTGATCCCTTTGGCTCTTAATCCTTTCATTATGATCAATTGTGAACTGAAACTGATCACTTTGACTAGTGATTTGTACATGCCACCTTGATGGGATTGAATTGGAATCCCCTGGCACATTTCTAACTCCATCATTTGGGGCAAGTCTGATTGAGCATGTCCCAAATTGTACATCTCCTCCCTCTCTTTTTCCAACTCATGACTAGAGCCTAGGGAGATTACTGACGCCATGAACAGGAGTGTCAAATTGTTAAGTCAGCAACAGAAGTCACTGTGTACTTACATCCCATGTGGGATCTGTCCTTAATGTGTTGTCTAATGTGCAGTGATGCTATGACTGGTACTGAAACAGTATTTTTGCACTTTGTGTTTCTGCGTGGGTGCAAACTGATGAGATCTTTACTAATTATGTGCTGAATCGATCTTCTGTATATAAAGATAATTGGAAATGAAAAAAAAACCTGGTGTTAAATTGGAAATGGCATAGAAAATTAATTAATTTAAAAAAAATATATTATGTAGGATCTCTGTCTTTAATGTGCTGTACACTCTTATTTAATGCTATAACTAGTACTCCAACAGTATTTTTTTTCACTTTGTGTTGCTATATGGGGGCAAACTGTTGAAATCATTACCTAATATATACTAAATTGATCTTCTGTATATAAAGAGAATTGAAAATGAATCATGATGTGATTGGAAGGGGAGAGGGAGCGGGGTGGGGAGGGTTGTGAGTGAGAGGGAAGTTTTGGGAGGGGGAAGCCATTGTAATCCATAAGCTGTACTTTGGAAATTTATATTCATTAAATAAAAGTTTAATTTTAAAAAAAAGAAATAGAAGAAGATACAAAAAAATGGAAAAATCTTCCATGTTTACGGATCACAAGAATCAATATCTTCTTCTGAAAGCAATTTACAGATTCAATACAATACCAATCAAAATACCAAAGACATTCTTCTCAGATCTAGAAAAAACTGATGCTGAAATTCATATGGAAACACAGGAGACCTTGAATAGCTAAAGCAGTCTTATAGAACAGAAACAATGCTGGAGACATCACAATCCCAGTTTTTGAGACATACTGTAAGGCAGTTATGTTTTTAGTACCGGTACAAAAACAGATGGATAGACCAATGGAACAGAATATAAATGCCAGAAATCAACCCAAGTATCTACAATCAATTTATATTTGACCAAGGAGCTAAAACCAATCCCTGAAGCAGGGTCAGTCTCTTCAACAAATGGTGCTGGTAAAACTGGATTTCCACATGCAGAAGCATGAAGCAAGACCCCTACCATAGACTTTACACAAAAATTCACTCAAAATGGATTAAAGACCTAAATTGATGACCTGATACCATCAAATTATTAGATAACATTGGGGAAACCCTGCAAGATAATGGCACAGGCAAAGTGTTCTTGGAAAAGACCCCAGAGTCACATTCAATTAAAGCTGAAATTAACAAATTGGATTACATCAAATTGATGTATTGCGAAAGAAACACTCAGAAAAGTGAAGAGGAAACCAACAGAATGAGAGAAATTATTTGCAAACTATGCAACTGATAAAGGATTAATAACCAGAATATATAAAGATATCAAGAAACTCCACAACAACAAAACAACCTACTTGCAAAATGAGCAAAGGACTTAAACAGACATTTTCAAATGAGAAACCCAAAATAGCCAACAGACACATGAAAAAATGCTCAGGATCACAAGCTGTCAGGGAAATGCAAATCAAAACACAGTGAAGTTTCACCTCACCCCAGTTAGAATGGATTTCATACTGACATCAACAAACAGCAAATACTGGCAAGAATGTAGGAGAAAAGGTACCCTAATCCACTGTTGGTGGGACTGGTAAAACTGCTATAGAAGATAGTTTGGAGATACTTCAGGCATCTGAATATAGATCTACCATGTGACCCAGCTATCCTATTCCTGGGAATTTACCCAAGGGAAATGAAATCAGCCAATAAAAGTGTTATCTCACCCCCATGTTTATTGCAGCTCAATTTGCAATAGCTAAGACATAGAATCAACCTAAATGCCCATCAACTGAAGACTGGATTAAAAAAACTATGGGACATGTACCCTATGGAATACTACATAGCAGTTTAAAAAAATGAAATCCAGTCATTTGCAACAAAATGGATAAAACTGGAAAACATCATACTTAGTAAAACAAGCCAGTCCCAAAGGTACAAATACAATATGTTCTCCCTGATCTTTGATAACTAATAGAGTACCTTAAAGGAAATCTGCAGAAGTGAAATTGACACTCTGAGCAGCAATGACTTGAACATCCCTTGTCTTGACTGTCGAGGAACAGTTTTATTTTTTTCTCTTCTTCGTACTATTTGTTGAACTCTTTACTTAACAGAGTTAATCATATTTTTTATAAAGTCATTTGAAAATAGATGATCTCAGTAAAATATAAGAGTGGGAATAAGAGAGAGGGGAGGAAGTTTGTAACTATAAAGCCGTATAGTTTTGCATATATTCCTATGGGCTTACTTCTAAGGGTACAGTTTATTTTTTTTATTTGACAGGTAGAGTTACAGAGAGTGAGAGAGAGACAGAGAGAAAGGTCTTCCTTCCATTGGTGCATCCCCCAAATGGCTGCCACAGCCAGAGCCACGCCAATCTGAAGCCAGGAGCCAGGTGCTTCTTTAGGGTCTCCCATGTGGGTGCAGGGGCCCAAGCACTTGGGCCATCCTCCACTGCTATCCCATGCCACAGTAGAGAGCTGGACTGGAAGAAGAGCAACTGGGACTAAAACCCAGAGCCCATATGGGGTCCTGGCATCACAGGCAGAGGATTAACCTAGTGTGCCATGGAGCCAGCCCCAGGGTACATTTTTAAAACTTGCCATGGGATCCCAAATCCCATTAAGCTGGGTGGTAATAATGCCATCTTAAGTGTTAAAGTGACCATCTTAAGTGTTAAAGTGATCATATAAATAGGATTAAGTGTTAAAGGGGTCATATAAATAAGATCAAATGTCTGGTAATAATAATAGATAGAATTGAAAAGGAGAGAAGCAGTCCACACAGCAGATTCACAGAATGACAATCACTTTAAACAGCACTCTGACCTCAAAATCAGCCCTTAAGGCATTCTGGACTGGCTGAAAAGCCCATGAGACCATTTCAGGCATGGAAAGCCAAGATACCATGGCAAAAAAAAAAAAGTGTCCTACATGAAGGGTTTCTGTGAGAGAAACCCCAGTGGATAGAAGTGGCCATCAAAGAAGGATGTGCTTTTCTCTGAAGAGAGGAGAGAACTTCCACTTTGCTTATGGCCTTGTCTAAATACTGACGGAGATTGTGGATTCAAAAGGCTTCTATAGCCTTGGTAGTTCATGTAAAAAACCTTGGGTGGCACAGCCTGCCACTGACTGGACAATCTGGAGGGGGAAGCAGAGGTTGGAAGGGAGCAAAGAAAGTTGGGAGGGGTGGTGGAAGAATCAAAAAATATTTGGATTGGGCGATTAGAAGAATGAGTTTTCACTAGAACCATAAAAGTCGAAGCAAGATTGCAGGTGGCTACAAAGGTGTGACTAAAACAGAATGAAGACAACAATGATGATTATTTTTTCAAAAGAGTTGAAAGTAAAAGAGAATTGAAGTGAATGTACATAAAAAGGGGAAGAGGATTATTTTTAAAAGATTTATTTATTTATTTGAAAGCTGGAGTGATAGGGTGGGGGGAGGTGAGAAAAAGAGAGAGAGAGAGATCCCATCCTCTGGTTCATTCATCATATGGCTGCTGTGGCGAGGGCTAGGCCAAACCAAAGCCTCAGGTACATCTTCCACTGGATCGGAAGCAGAGCAACTGAGACTCAAACCAGTGCCCCGATATCTGATGCTGGCAATGCAAGAAGCAGCTTAACCCCCTGCACTAGGACATCGACCTCCCAGGGACTCCTTTTGTTTTGGTTTGGTTTTTGCTTGCTTTTATTGTGTTTACTGTGATGGAAATAACATTTGAGATATTATTAAGAGCTTTCCCTTCTGATATGTAAAGTATGTAAGCAGCTCTGTCCCTTATGAAAAGTCTGTTTCGGCTTTTTCTTTGTTGTTCCCTAAACTCTTTTGCTCTTTGGAGAAACTAGGAAATAAAACCCCTAACCAAGGGTGTGACTAATTTAAGTCAATGAACCATAAAGGAAGAGATTTCCAGAGGCAGGGGAAGGAGGAGGAAGTTGAGAGAAAGCCACCTGCAGATTCCAAGAGCAGAGAAACAGGGCCTTGCTTCCCAGCAGGCTCATGAAAAGAGCTAAGAGCTGAGAGAGGAAGGGTTGTGTGACCTGTCCAGGGTACCAGACCCCAGCCATGCTCAGCAAAGATGCGTCTGTGCCAGGGAAGACTAAACAGACTTCCCAGTGCAGAGCAATGACCACGGCAGAGCCTCTGCCCTTGCTCATTCTCTCCCCTTTCCCAAACCTTCCTACTGCCTGAGCTCCAGCAGGAGGAAAAGTAAACCCTAAGGAGGATTCAATTTGATTTTTTGTTTTTTCACCACAGCAGTAGGACGTAGCTTGTGTCAACAACGAAGCTGCATTGTAGAAAATGAAGAGCGGCAGGCAGTTTGCTGAGTCTGTGGACTGAGATCCACTAGGGCTGAACTGGAGGCAGAGAAGGGGTGGAGGAGACCAGGCACAGTACAAAGTCAAAAGCACCTGCTCACTAACCGTGGCATGAACAGTCTCCATTGGAGATGTCTGCCAGGACAGCCCTGAAGGCAAGGCAGAAGAGACTGGTGCTACGGAAAATCTCCTTAGCCGCTCTCTATTTAAAAAAACTAAATCAGAAGCAGAGAAATGCCTGTTAGAGTTCATAAACAGGATAACCTGGGCCATGCAATTCTGTGTTTCCTCAGCCCAGACTGAGCTTCCGGTGTGAAGGGCCAGAGAATGCTCTCAGTTGGGGTGCTCTGAGCAAACTGCAGGGACAAAAGGGGAAGGCACTGAGCGCTGTCAGGAGGAAGTCAAGGTGGGCTGGACACGCTGAAAGAACACGCAGGGTGCCACGGAACACATGAGCATCAAAAGCGTTTTCCCCTTTGAACCTCTGTTTCCAGGAATGTTCCTTGAGCAAAGAATCAGTACTAGGAAACAGGGATTTGGGTTCAAAGATGCCCACCATGGTGTTTGCTAAAATTTAAAAACGTCCTCAATTTGTAATTATGGGAGAATCACTAAAGAGATTGTGGTCCATCATAAAATAAACTACTTTGGGGGCATTAAAAACTGTAGTTTCAAAGAATATGTGATAGCATGGGAGAATGTCACAACAGGATATTAAGTTTAAAGGGATTTAAATAAAATATAGTTTGATACAAACTTCCAATATATGTATACATATGAATTAAAAGGTAGATTGGAATTCATCTTTGAGTGGTGAGACAACAGAAAACTTTTATTTTCTTCACTCTAGTTTTCCATATTTTCCAAATTATAGTCAGTGACTATGTATTGCTTATATAATCAGTTATTTTTAAAAATAAGTGAATAATGCAAAACAGATTCATGAGTATAAAAAGAGTTTACACTGCTAGAAAACATAAGCAGCTGAGGACTTGAGTTTGTCTTACAGCAATCAAAGGCTCAGCAAGTGTAGAAAACCATGCCCTCACTGGCATTGCATTGGTCATGGCATTGCCCAAGATTCAGAACCTAGGTATGCTTTTATTGTTGCTTCACTCTCCAAGCTAACGCAATGGGGAGAACAAAAACATTACTCCCCTGCTCTCATAGGTGCAACCAAGACACAGTCGATGGATTACCATGAAGATACTACATTTAGTGACAGCCCTTTTCATTTTTTATCTTTTGGGAAATACTCGATATAATGTATCTAGATTCCAAACTGCCACAAAACTCAAAGAGCCACATTTTCCTCTAGGATGTACCATGAGCAGCTGAACACACACAGTCGAATGGAGCTAGAAGACGTTTCACCCTGCTGACCAGCCTCCCTCTAAATTCACAACCTAAACAGCAATTGAAATGTGCACTGCACGCACTGCCCAGCAGTCACAGTGCCTTTCCTTTGTCCATTTACAATTCTACTCTCCTAGAAAACAAATCCATATTTTCTCCTCTCTCCTCAAACTTGCAACACCTCCTCCCCCATCTTCACTTTCAGCTCTTGACCTTGATTGCTATTTCCCTGAGAAAATAGAAACAGAAGAGAACTTCCACAAGTTCCCACCAACACCTCCACCCGCCCACCAGCATCTGGGCCCATATATGCCACCTCCTCTCCTGTTACCAGGGGTGAACTTTCTATGTTCCTAGCTAAGGCTGAGCTCTCCACTGTTTTGTTTTGTTTTGTTTTACTAGATCCCAACACTTTTAAACACTCAAGAACATTCCTCCAGGGAAGAGTGTTTCATGCAGAGGTTAAATGCCACTTTGGGTCACCCAAATCTATTGGAGTCCCTGGCTTCGAGACCTAGCTTTGCTTCCAATTCCAGCTTTCTGTGAATGCACAGCCTGGAGGCAGCAAGTGATGGCTCAAGGACTTAGGTCTCTGCCACCTACATGAGAGACTTGAATTGAGTTCTGGTCTCCTAGCTCCAGCTGTTGTAGGCATCTGGGTAGTGAACCAGCAGATCTCTCTCTGCCTGTCTCTGTCACTCTGGCTTTCAAATGAATTTTTAAAATTAAGCTTTTTTAAAAAAGAACATTGCTCCATGATTTCCTCTTTTCTCTCTCTTGCATTTTCTGCAGCATAACTTTTCTCCCTCTTAACTAGACCTTGCAGGAGCATACACACATGATTTTTATTTCCCTCACCAATGGTGTCTTCCAGCTACAAGTTCATATTTCCATTCTTCTTAACAGCAGTTCCTTTAAAGAATGTCATTTAACTCATGTCTCTAAAACGTGTTCTTCCATTCTCTCTGAAAACCCCTTTCATCAAGCCAGTGGCCTCTCCACTCACAACTGCAAAACAGTATCTTTTCTCCTTGCAAGGGTTATGGTCTGCCCATCATTGATTGAGGCAGCCGACATATAGGATTTCTTTCTCTACTGACTCATATCATCCAAAGAGCTGATGCTAGGATTGGGGAATTAAGTTTGATAAAGCCCAAGATAAGAACTTGGAAAAGGCATACATTACATGAGCTTTTGTAGCTGTACCACAATGCAGACCACCAAGCAGAACGTTAGCACAAACCAAGATTCCTAAACCACGTGTTGTGGAGCAGAAGTTAGTGTCAGTGCCTTGACTTACTTCCCGTTTGTGTACACACCACCTGTCTGCTAAAAATCCCTTTCTGGTTTTATTTGACTGCTGCTATCTCCTTCCCTTCCTTTTCTGAGAAGAATGGTTTGTAAACCATGTAAATAATAAATAACCCACACCACATGGCATTCACATTAAAAAAAATGGTGGTGACTCATGGCGATTAAAAAAAAATCAAGTTTTTAAAATGTGTGTGCTCATTCCCTTTCATTTAAATGCCTACTAAGTGAAGATTTCACATAGGAGATTTTTCTATATAACAGAAACTTACACCTTCGGGCAGTCAAACACTGTTATTTTAAGTTAACCATTGTTAACGGAAATGTTTGTAAAGTACAATCAATTGTTCTACACTTTTAAACTCAGTGTGCTAAACTTTAAAGTTTGTTTGATTCCAGATAATCCTTGTGGCTATTAAAGGTTACCCTGTATTTTAGAATGCAATATGGTGCTGTAGAAACATTATTGGATTAAGAGTCAAAATGACTTCATCAAGTTCTTTAACTTCCCTGTCAAATGGGAATGCTATCTGCCTTGGATTTCTCATTTTTATGGTGAATATTAAGTTTTAAAATGCATGTAAATATTGTCAACCAATTATTGAATAAAAGAATGCTTATATTAAATAAGATGGCAATTGCAACTCAAGAACTATAACATACCTATGATTTTGATATCTTCATTTTCTTGTACATGAATCATGATTACCTAAAGTAGTCAGATTATGATTAAAGTTACACTGAATAGATTCTTAGTGAATAGATTCTCCCTTGAAAGAAAAAAGTTTAATTATATGGGTTTTTAAAAAATATTTCTTCTATTTTTTGAAAGGCAGACTGACTCAGAAAGAGAGAGGAGAGAGAAGGGCAGAGAGAGAGATAGAAAGATAGAGATAGAGAGATAGAGAGTTTCCATCTGCTGGTTCACTTCTCAAATGGCCTCAGTGGCCAGGGCTGGGCCAGCCTGAACCTAGGAACCTGGAACTCTATCTGGGTCTCGCACATGGGTGCCAGGGTCCCAAGCACTTGGGCCATCTTTCTCTATTTTCCCAGGCACATTAGCAAGGAACTGGACCAGAAGTGGAGCAGCTGAACTCAAATTGGTGCCCATATGGAATGTTGGTATGGCAGGTAGTGACTTAACCCACTGTGCCACAATGTCGGCCCCTTATTTTTTTTTCCTGAATCAGTGGTTTTAATAAAGAAAAACATGTTTGTGAGAGATAACATGCTCACTAATTTGTGATCCTTTAAACAAAACAGAGTGACATTCAGGTGAGGATAAATACCACTACTATGGAGAGCACCTTGTCTTCAGCATGGCTCAGTGACTCTCGCTCTTGTTTCCTCTTAGGAGGGATCCATCCACTGGGTCCATAGGCCAAGCTCTGCTCCTCAGCAGATCACTTTGCTTTGATCTTCACTTTCTTATCAGTGCACAACAGCATGCCCAGTGACACTTTGTTTCATGGCCAATGCTTGTTGTTGTTTTTGCTCATAGGATTTATTTATTTATTTATTTATTTATTTATGGTAGAGCAACAGAGGGAGAGAGAGTGGGAGTGACAGAGAGAAAGAAATCTTCCATCTACTGTTTCTCTCCCCACATGGCCCTAGTGACCAGTGCTGGCTTAGGTTGAAGCCAGGAGCCTGGAACTCCATTCAGGTCTCCCACATGAATGGCAGGAAGCAAATCACTTAGGCAGTCTTCTGCTGCACGACCAACATTTTGCCACAGCCCGCATGCTCAAACATAAATGGGCACTTGTCCTTGTGAAAGGAGAGATCATGGCTCTGACGATTCAACACAGAGTACTGGTTCTGCCACCACCTTCTCATAGACATCAATACACATCCCTGCCCGGGGCAGTGATTTTCATATGTTGCTTAAAGTAACTTTGGTGTCTAAATGCTTTCCAGAATACCTCACAGGTTATCGCTTTGTGCCATTCATGTCTGCCTTGCCTGTATGGTTTCTCATGTGTGTTTCAGAAGCTCCGACTCTGTTTTGGGCACAAAGAAGCATGCCTTTGACACGTTCAGCCCTCGTGGCCCTCCCTGAACCAGTTCAGCCTGCTGAGGTGGAGTGTTCCACACATCCTTCCTGGGCATACCTGGAATTAAAGAGCCTCTCACTACGTGAAGCACCTACTTGAAGGGTGGCTCATTGGTGTGCTGGCTCTGATATGTTTTCACTGGCTGCTATTTCTTAAAGGTTTTCTGATAACTCTCAAAACTGCACACATACTGCTCTTGCTGATTTTCACGTCTGTGTTCATGTTTCTTCAAGCTGGATTTTGTGTTGAATTTTTTATCATAGTGCTAGCTGTGCAAACATATGCCTTTCTCCAATATGAACCAGGGCATGGTGGTGCCCCAGATGGAAGCCCCTGTTGAAGGCCTTGCCACGGCCTTCGTGTTCACAAAAACATGGTCTCTACCCTGTGTGCTTGCACAGGTGCATGTCTAGCTTCCAGACATTGTTGTGACTGGTGCTTCCATGGGAGAGGGAGCAGATGAACCCCCTGGGCGACACAAGGGGGTGGGCTGAGTTCTCACTGGTTGTTAGGAATGAGTCAGTGGTGGTCCCCACACTGCCTTCATGACCAGGAGAAGAGTCTCCAAGGAGCCCAGACCTTCCTACTCCAACCCTACCCTCCTATCCTCACCTCCATCCCTGGCAGGGACATGGTCACCAATTTTTTTTTTCTTTTTTGCTTCTTTTTTTCTTTGTGCTATTTGGCTAGTTGAGTCTGCTAAATGAGGGATATTTGAATAACTGAATTTTTACAAACTGTGTATCCTTTCTTGACATGAATGCAAATGGCATAGATATTTTCATTAACATCCTATTTCCAAAGTGGATTATCCCTAAAAATAAATATACATATATAAAAACATGGCCAACACTGACCGTATTTTTATCAGTGTCAGCACAGCTACAGACAATGGCCAACATGGTTAAGTTTCCCAAGAATTTGGGGAAAGCACTACATTAACATATCTCTAAAATTATCATCAACCTTTACAACATCGATTTCTAAGAAATCGTAGACTCAACCAGCCACATTTCTAAACAGAGTGGATGACCTTTGGGGCATGTTCCTGCCAGAGTTGTGTAAACCAAGGTGTCTCCTCTTTAGAGCAAACCTCCACTGTCACCTTCACACTTTCATTACAACAGAAAAAGAATAACTGAGCTATAGATGGTCTCAGGCTCCATAACTAACAGTGCCTCTGGAAGTCACTTTGGGCAAGAATATAAAGCAGGAATTTATAAACATGGGCCTGTGGCTGAGGGCATCAGAATCAGCTGGCAAACTTATTCTTGGTTCTGACCTCACACTGTTGAAGTCAAATCTCTTGGCCATGAAACGTGGATATTTGTGCTTTGAACAAAACCTGCAAATGATCCACATGAGCAGGCCATATCTGAGAATCAGTGATCAAAATCAGATGACTGCGGCATTCTCCCAGTCTACATTATCTCAGTATTAATAGAATATTCCTCAGAGAATCATAGGGTTATACCATTCTCCTACCTCAGTAAATACCGTTGAAAACTAGTGCTCTCAGTTCCAGTTCTTCAAAGGGTATTTACCATGCTCCCACCACATGCACTATGATGGATGCCAACTTTACAATAATGAGCAAAGTAAATATAGTCTCTTGCATAACTAAGCCCTAAATCCAGTGATAGGAGGAAGAAGAGGCACTCAGTATATTAAGCAAATAATCATTCTAAGTTCTATGTGTCACTGATACATAGAATATATACAGGCAAATTACAGAGTTCCAGAAAGAATAACTAGTGCTTCAAATATTGGTGGAGTATCAGAGTCATCAGAGAAGCCCCCTGTTAAGAAATGACATTCAACTTGAGATGGGTATCAATTAAGGGTGTAGGCAATTGAAGAGTAACAGTGTACATGAACCCTGCAGCAGGAAGGAGTTTTACTTCTTCCGCACACTTGTTCTTAAGCTATAGTTTCAGCTCTGCTGAACAGTGTGCCTTAAAGCAGTTTAGGAAAAGCACAAACAGAATCAAAGGGAGCCTACAGGGCTGCTGGGGTCCACTAAGAAATCCCAGATCTGGATGTTGATTAACTTCTCTATTTCCAATCTGAGGTTGTCTTAATCAGATTTTACATAGTTTAAACTAAGACAGTGATTCTCAATCTTGGCTGTACATTAGAATCTCCTAGGGAGCTTTTAAAAAAATACTGATGACTTGGCCCTACTCCTAGAAATTCTTATTTAATTGGCTTGAGGTGTAGTCTGGACATGAGGATTTTTCTAAAGCTCCCAGATGATTCTAACATGTAAACAATTTTGAGAAAGACTATTTCAAGCAGGAAAGAAATTAAATCTAAATTGATGAACATGGAAAGTCAACGGAGAGTTACAATAATTGGTGTCTTTTATATATCTGTTTTAAAGCATAGAACAGCTGGTAAAATGGGACCTTACGGTGCAAGCACTTTGACGAAGGCGACTAACCATCGAAGCTCCCTTCACCAGCTAAGCTTCACAAGCTCCCCACTTCCCTTATGGATGGCTCTCTCTTGCACTGGATCTCCTTTTATGAGGCAATTCTTCATGCCTCAGGCTTTGGTGCTAGGCTGAGGGGAGAGTTATAAAAGCGGGTGAAGAAAATATCTTTTCTCTCAGCAAAGTCCATTTGAAAAAACAAGCCTAAGTCCCCAAGATATAAAATGGATACAGTTTACAGTATTAACAAAGTTAACAATATTTTTAAAAGATTTTATTTATTTATTTGAGAGGGAGAGACAGCGAGAGAGAGAGAGAGGTCTTCCATCTGCTGGTTCACTCCCCATGGCTGCCATGTCTGGAGCAGTGCCAACCCAAAGCTAGGAGCCAGGAGCTTCCTTTGGGTCTCCCACGTGGGTGCAGGGGTCTAAGCGCTTATGCCATCTTCCACTGTTTTCCTAGGCTTTAGCAGAGAGCTGGATCAGAAGAGGAGCAGCCGGGAGTAGAACCAGCTACCCATATGGGATGTCAGTGCCACAGGTGGAGGATTAACCTACTGCGCCACAGTGCCCAGCCCCAAGATAACAGAATTTTAAAATGAGGAAAAGCTTCACTGAGGCTGGGAAGATCAAAGAGAGTAGAGGAAATGGGATTTTATTGATAGAGGAAGAAGAAAAAGCCAAGGCAAGAAGCACGAACAACCACAGTAGAAAAAGACAATCGAGCAGACATCTGCTGTAACCCCCAGGGTGGCAACTGAGAGTAGCGATGACTCCTGCTGAAGTTAAAGTTGCTCAACAACCAGCAGCCATTGCTGCCTCTTGTTTCCCAGAGAATCATTCTCAGGCATCTCACTTCAGTGTAAACGAGTAATGAAAACGATTCCATTTTTCCATTGCCTTCTGACAGAAAAGTGTCTAACCACGCTTTGATCTCAACAGCCAGGTCTGAAAATTGTTAGTTTCTCATAGTTCTGCCTGCCTACCACAGATAGACCTACCTGGCATAAGTAGAAAGGATAGTCCCGCTGGCGCCACGGCTCAATAGGCTAATCCTCTGCCTCTGGCACCGGCACACCGGGTTCTAGTCCCAGTCGGGGCGCCGGATTCTGTCCCGGTTGCCCCTCTTCCACGCCAGCTCTCTGCTATGGCCCGGGAGTGCAGTGGAGGATGGCCCAGGTCCTTGGGCCCTGCACCCACGTGGGGGATCAAGGGAAGCACCTGGCTCCTGGCTTCAGATCAGCGCGGTGTGCCGGTTGCTGCGCACCGGCCGCGGCGGCCATTGGAAGGTGAACCAACGGCAAAGGAAGACCTTTCTCTCTGTCTCTCACTATCCACTCTGCCTGTCAAAAAAAAAAATCTATATCTATATCTATATATAGATAGATAGATAGATAGATAGATAGATAGTCTCATGTTTAATCTCTCAGGGGCAAGTTTCTCTATGTTACATGCCCACAGAGAAATAGAACCATAACTATAATATGGAAGGTGGTGCCCAAAAGCTAAAGGGGATATAAGCTCCCCAGCTCCACCCAAAGACACAAGTCACCCACCTGGGAAAATATCTTGGACCACAGATAACTCACCATACCTGAGGAAGTATTGCAGTTACAAGTATGCCTTTTGAAACAGACAGCCTCTGGTTGCCCTGCCTGCTGCTCCCTTCAAGTCTAGGGCAATAGTCACCTTCACTATGCAGGGACTGAGGCTACATTTATATCCTTCAGATTACAGTCCATGTTGCAGCAGTAGCCAGCCCCTGTGTGGCTGGGAGCTCCTGGAGTGTGTTCAGTAAGACTAGCTCTGTTCTCTGTGTGCTCTGGTGAGTTCTTGCCCTAGCCATGACACTGGCCTCAATCGGTAGCTTCCTCTGGTTTATTCTACACCAAGTTTACTAAAACCTGGGAAGCATTATACGTACATCATCTCATCTTCACAGTATTCCATTTAGAACTATGATCCCCATGTTTTCTAATGAAGACCTCAGAGCGTGTCAGTGATTTGCCCAAGTCCATACAGTAAGTGGTAGAGCCTGCACTTTCACCCAAATCGATCTTATTCTTTTGATTGATCTTATTAATTTGATTTTTCCAAATGATATCACAGATAAGAAATGAAAATTGGCTGCTACTACTTTCCTACACCTAACACCTCAGGTTTTACTGTGCCGCAGAACCACCTGTGGCACCATCATAAACTGAAGAAGCTGAGAACTCCACATTGGAATCACCGAGTCAGAATCTCCAGGGCAGGCCCTGGAAACATATATTTTTTTAAACTGCACAGCTTATAGACAACCATCAGATCACAAGATGTTGGATTAGCTCTATATACATCAAGTTTTTGGCTTTTTTACTCAATGTATTAGCTGCAACCAGTCAGAGAAAATATATGATATTTGTCTTTTTGGGTCTTGTCTATCCCCCCCTAGAATGGAGGTCTGTCTACCATTTGCTTGTTTAGAGGAACATTGAGCCTCTGATCATAAAATAAATTGAAAGTATGTTATCACAAAAAATAAAAAGAAAGGAAGGAGGAGGGAGAGAGAGAGGAAAGTATCATTGTATTTTGGAATCGTGTCAATGAAATTCATGAAATCTGTTCTCTGTTTATGAATGAATAATAATAATAATAAATAATAGAAACCCCCCACAGATACTTATGATGTGCAGTTTGCATAGAAAACAATGGTCCAATTCAGTGGCAAAGACTGGGGAACGTCTGTTGTGACTTAAATGCTGCCTCCTGAGCTTATATGCAGGTCTGTAAAAGGCCCCTCACTTTGTAGAGTGTGTGACAGTTTTCTATTTAAACTTTCAGAAAAAATCATAATAAAGAACATCGTGATGATGATAATTAATAGATGCAAATGTGAACAGATGCTTTACCTTGGAGGAGCTCAAGAAATCCCAAGTGCAGGGAACTTGTGAAATGTTAACATTTCCATCTGTAATAGCCCATGGGATTAGTGTATTCTCCAAAAAGTATTAAAGTATATTACACTACCTGTTGTTTGTGATTTGCAAATGAGCTCCTGGAGCCACTGCATGTTTAAGGTTAACCCAGTTGCCAGCTTCAGGCTTTTCAACATGTGTTTACTGTACCTTTAAGAATTATTTTCAGCCAGTGCCACGGCTCACTAGGCTAATCCTCCGCCTGCGGCGCCAGCACCCCAGGTTCTATTCCCGGTTGGGGCGCTGGATTCTGTCCCAGTTGCTCCTCTTCCAGTCCAGCTCTCTGCTGTGGCCCAGGAGTGCAGAGGAGGATGGCCCAGGTTCTTGGGCCCTGCACCCGCGTGGGAGACCAGGAGAAGCACCTGTTCCTGGCGTCGGATCAGCGCAGCGCGCTGGCCATAGTGGCCATTTGGGGAGTGAACCAATGGAAGGAAGACCTTTCTCTCTGTCTGTCTCTCTCTCTCTCTCTGTCTAACACTGCCTGTCAAAAAAAATTTTTTTTTTCTTCATGTAAGCACTAACGGAGGCCGGATGCCACACCATGGCAGAAAACATGCTTGGTGACAGATTTGGGCATGTTCACATGAAGGCGATCCTGTTAATCACAGTACCAACAACTTTCAGTGTTTTCACAGCTAGCCTGTGATCGTTACAGGTGAAGGAACTAGGGAACCATTGCAGGCTGGGAAAATCAGAGTGGAATTTTAGAATGTTTGGGAATAAGGTAGCACAGATAAATCTAGGTCAATTCTTTATTTTTTTGTTGGGCAGTGATTAGTATTTGTGTTATTCAGCAGATTATTCTGAAATGATAATATTTAAAGCTAAATTCTCTTCCCTTGGGGACAAAAGCCTGTCACTCAGGGGCTATCTGTGTGAATTGAGATGGAACATAGGAAGGAAATCCAGCATTCTTTCATCTTCCTTAAAGGTTGAACTACCAAAGAGAAAGCAAAAAGTGAAATTAAGCTTCCTAAACTTTATGAAGAACCCATGAATCTCTTCCTCAAGATGGGCTTATTTGAAGCTCTTGCAAATACATTATTTCTTAAGCAATTGAAAGTTACCAAGAAGTGTATTGGTGTTAAGTTGGTTTGACATTTTCTAAATATACTACAAGAGAATAAAAATGACAAATCAACTTCTGGAGATAAGAGTTTGTCTATCAATAGATCTTATGTAACAATTTATACCTGCCCAAACTTTCAAAAGTAGACAAGGACACAGCAATTAAAGAAGAGTTTTGGAACCATAAACTCTACCTAGGCAATAAAATTAGGGCCATAAATTTATTTGCCTACCAACTCCTGCATATTCATTTGTTGTTACAAATGGTTTAATATAAACAAGGAGGGCAATCTACCTAACATCTTCATATTTCTATGATTCCCTGGGAAGTGGCAATTTCCAGTGGCAATTAACACAGGGAGAAAGTGAAAGAGAGCAATTAACCTCACAATTTCTGTTGCTTTATGCAAGTCTGAATTGGAAATGTTTTTTCATGGTTAATTTTTTGCAATAAGTATCCTTTGCTATTTGATGAGAACAAATCCTTAGCACTTATTCTTAGAGCAACGTCATGCAATAGAAACATCTCAAAAGCATCAACCAAAAACAAAAATGAACATGTACTTAGCAAAGAAAAAAAAAAAAATCCAGGAGAGCAAAGTGTGGGAAAATCCCCTCAGGGCATGGAGCATGTGGGCTTCCTGTGATCTACCAAATGTTGGTGACAACTGTGAAAGCATCGTCACTTAGAGAGGGGGTGTCTGGGACATCACCTCAGCAAGCCCTCCCTTCTCAGCAAAGGCCCTTTGCTCCTAGCGCGTGGGAACTGACTCCCTTGCCAAGGTGAAGAACACAAACAGCTGAATGTTGCATGTTTTTAAAAAGAGAATCCCCCATTTTACAGCGTAGTTGTAGGTCTACACAATGGCAAAAGATTGAGAGACCTTGAAGATCATCCAGCAACTCCTCCATTTCACAAGTGAGACAACTTAGATCCAGAGGACTTAAATGGCTATTTCAAGACCATATTCCTAGTAGGTTGCAAAATGATCAGGTACATCAGTAGCGCTAGTGCCCCAGCTTAGGAGAGACAGACAGACAGAGGCAGGCAGAGAAAGCCAGAGCAAGAGAAGGGGTGGGGGAAGTTTTCCTCTCCCATTCTACCAACTGGAAATTCTTGGAGGTTAACAACTAACTCTTTTTTTTAAGGTGCTAAACCCATCGGTCATTCCCACATTAATGCCTTGAGTGCTTTAGACAGGCAACGTCTAGATGCTTCTGTAAAAGTGTGAAAGGGAGGTTTGTTTGAAAGTATGTGGAGGGGAGCAGAGCGACTCTATCCCACAGGAATGTAGGAGGTTGCTGAACTTGCCATAGCATCTGAAAGTCTATCCCCATACTATTTGTATGACTGTAAGAAACTTACTTGATGTCTCCATGACTAGAGTTTTTAATCTTTATAACCAGGATAACAGCAAATGCTTTCCAGGGTTGTTGTACACTTAATTTGTTAGATAGATTATGAAAATAATTGTGGAATAAATTATGAAAATAACCAAGCAAAATGTCTAGCACTTGGTTGGTGTTCAGTAAATGTTTGTTCTCTTTATTTTCCTTTTCATTCACTACACTCCCCTTCCAGACACTTGTACTAAGACTAAAGTGGTTTTTAGGCCACTGGGCTTAAATTTCCTTATTATTAAAATGTAGATAAGATCACCTATATCATTGGGGCATGGTACAGATTAAATGTGGTTTTGCCTCCGACAAGCTTTGTAAGGTGTATGCTGTTGTAAGGAATGAGCACTGGTATTGCTGTTAACTGCAACCCACCATTGCAGATCCAGCCTATTTCCCAGTCTGCGTGAGAGACCTGCATTGTTCCTCTCCAGGTACTTGTTCTCCTTCCTTCAATCCTCAACTTGTATTACATTCCAGTAAAATTAGCAAACTGTTCATAAGGATTTGCCATGTGCAAGGTACTGTGTTGCTGCATGAGGAAGCCCATTCTCTCTGCTGTACCCAGAATGCACGCTCCCTCCACCCAGCACCCTTACAGCGCTCCTTGGCTCATTTGTCACCTCACTTGGCGATACATTTCTTGTCACTACTAGATGATTGGACTCTTCAAGGACAAAGTATATGCTTTTTGTTTTTGTTTTTGTTTGCTTCTGGGAAAACTCCACAAGCTAGCAGGATACTTTGATCAGCGCAGGCTCGTGATAGCTTTCTGTTGAATAATCAGCTCATCACAGTATTGAATTAGGCCAATAGTTTTTTTTTTTTTTATTACTCTGCTCACATTAAAATTTCCCAGAAAACTTGGTAGTGTCAAGTGTGCATGTGTGTGTGTGTGTGTGCACAGTCAGGAATTTGGACAGGGCTCAGAGGAACTGAATATCTGCTTCAAGAGGTCTGATCCTGAAAGAATTCAACACTGAAGCTGGAATCCGAAGGCTCCTTCTCCCATAATGAATGTTAGCTGTCAGCTGAGAACTTAAAAGGAGCTGTTGACTGGGGCATCTATACATGGCCTCTCCATGTGACCTGGGCTTCTTTACAATATTGTGACTGGATTCTAAATGAGTCAGTCAGGTGGAGGTTGTATCCTTTCCATAAACCAACCCCTGGAGTCACAGAGCATTATGTCTACTCTACTGGTTGGAGAAGTCATGAGGCCACCACGTTTCAAAGAGAGGGGATATACACTTCATCTCTTAGTGCAAAGCAGCCTGGTTCTGAAAAACCATGAAGGGAGTAGAAATACTAAAAAACAGAACAATCTGCCACAAGACTTTACTATTTTAATGAGATAAGTTTTGTGCATTTTAAATAGAAAAGAATACCATACTCTTAAGTGTCTAAAGAGATGACCCTAAATCTAGAGGTTATTCGTTACACAGATTGGAAAAGACACAGGCATAGAGAACATGTGTCCAAACACTGCTTTCCAATGAAAGGACACCTGTATATTCAGAGTAACAGAAGGAGCTATACTTCTACATCTGACAAACCATCAGTTTTGGTTACTGTTTACGTGATAAGTAACTAATTCCATATTTAGCATTTGGTTGGAGCTTCCTTTGCTCCCACAAAGGATATCCTTGTTGACATTGTGAAGTTGGCTCCCTGGTTTATTTCCCGGTCAGAGGGCAGCTCAAATAACAATCTATTCAGGTTGCTGTCAAGCTCATTAGCTTACTGATGATTGCATGGCTAAGAGAGTATACTAGTCTGAGTTCTCCAGAGAAACATAACCAATAGTATAGGTATCTTTGAGGATAATTCAAAATGTTTGTGGTAAATGAAGTTAAAATTGTTTATATTGGTGCAAAAAAATTGAAATCTATGCATTTTCATTATACATATTTTCCATGAACTTGAAGACATTTGTATGCACTAGTGCAAAGTTTTTTGCACCAAAATAAACTTATCTTTTTTCAAAAAAAAATTATTCATTTATTTTAAGGCCAGAGTGGCAGAGACAGAAGGAGAAACAGAGAGCTGGTTCCCTCCTCAAATGCCCCCAACAGCCAGCACAGGGATCTTCATCAGGGCCACCCTCATAGGAGGCAGGGGCACTGGTAACTGAGCCATCTGCTGACTTCCCAGGTGCATTTTCAGGAAGTTGGATAAAAAGGAGAGTACCTGGGACTTGAACTGGCACTCCAGTATGGGATGAGGGCATCCTAAGCAGTGACTTAACCCACTGTGCTACAACATCCACTTCCAAACTCATCTTTTAATTTTGTTTTCCATGAGCTTTCTGAAGCAACCTCATTTATCTTTATAGAGAGGCCAAAAGGGATTTCCTAAAAGAAATAAAAGAAATTGGCTCATGCAATTATAGAGGCTGAGAAGTCCCAAACCTATAGTTAGCAAGCTGGAAACCCAGGCAAGCCGATGGTACAGTTCCAGCTCCATTCAGAGGCCTGGGTATCAAGAGAGTCAACGGTGTAAACTCCAGCTGAAAACTGAGTCCAAGACAAGAGACCAACATCCCAATCTGAGGACAGCCAAGCAGAGAGAATTCTCTCTTAGTCTTTTATTCCATTCAGGCCTTCAACAAACTGAATGGGGCCCACCCACACTGGGGAGGGCCATCTGCTTGACTCAGTCTACTGCTTCCAACGCAAAGTTCATCCAGCAACACCCAGAAATGTTTAACCGAATATCATTTCTGACAGCAACATTGACATGTGTGCAGTTCCCATAGTGTGTTCTGAAAAATACAACTGCAAAGTGATACTAGTAGATGAAATCATTAACTTAGTTCATTCAGGCTGCAATAGCAAAAGTACTTTAGAATGGGAAATTTGTCAACAACAAGAATTGACTTCTCACAGTTCTGGAAGCACCAGCAGAGTGTGTTGCTGGTGAGGGCCTGTTCCTCAAAATGGCACCTTCTCTTGTCCTTGCATGTGGAAGGGCTAAGCAGCTCCCTTGAACATCATTTATCAGGACACCAATCCCAATCAGAAGGGCAGCTCCTCTGTGACTTAATCATGCCCCAGAAGACCATACCTATCAACGTTATCACATTGAAGCATAGGCTCCAACATATGGTTGTGGAGGGAACACCAACATTCAGACCATACCATTCAAAAAGGACTCATGGAAATAGTGTTGGAAAAACAATAGGTTCCATACAAGCCCAAAATGAATAATAATAATAATAATAATAAAGTAGAGGAGAAATTATGTCCTTCTAAAATGTCAGTGAAGGCCAAGAAAGGCAGTCATGGAGGTGTGCCCATCAGATCTGCTATCAAGAAAGAACCTGATGCAAGAAATTAAGCTGGCCAACAGCCGTCTACCACGTCTTTGAATTGGCCACAGCATTCCTGCAGAAACCATATTCTTCCCAGACTCCTCCCAGCCAATAGTGAGCATGCAGGGAGAACCACAGCCCAGGGTAGGACTCCCCTAATGGGAACCCCGTGCACTGGAGTTCCCATCTCATCGCTGCTCTGCAGTTGCAGACTCTTCCCATTCAACCTTCCTTCTTTCCCCATCTCCCTTCACCAGCTCTAGAACTGCATCACAGCCTGAGGCCTTCTCTACCTACTTCTACTCTCTCCCTCCTTTGTCTGTCACAGGCATTTCCCCTGATAACAGTTTCGTGCTTGTAATTTTGGCTTGACATCTGCTTCAGAGGACCCAGATAGATACAGCTGTGGAAATGGTCTAGATTAAAGGAATCTATAGGGGCCAACATCTCACAGCAGGTAAGACACCCACCCACCCCCACTTGCAACTGCAGCATCCCATATCAGAGCAAAGGTTCAAGTCCCAGCTGCTCTGCTTCTGATCCAGCTGCTTGCCAATGTACCTAGGAAAGCAGTAGAAGATGGCTCAAGTGCTCAGGCCCCTGCCACCCATGTGGGAGACCAGGATGGAGTTTTAAGCTCCTGACAATGGCCTGGACTAGCCTTGCCATTTGGAAAGTGAACCAGTAGATGGGAAGTCTCTCTATATATATCCTCCTCTCTCGCTCTCACTCTGCCTTTCAAAATGAATAAATCTCTTTTTAAAAAAAAAAAAAAAAGGAATAAGAAAAATGAAAATCTGAGTAGTTCTGGGCTGGGGTGGGGGGTGCCATAAAGACATAGTCAGTCAATTGATAAAACTGGATTACAAATTTAAAGTTAGATAAAAATAGTTAATAAATGTAAATTCTGCTAAAGTTGATAATTGTTGTTACTAGAGGTATTCCTATTATTCATAGAAAACATAGACTGAGACATATAGGAATAGAGTGCCATAATGTATACAACTTACTTTCAAATGGCTCGTAAATTTATTATCTAGATAGAACAAATGAGCTAAAACAGTAACAACAGTAAATATGAGTGAAGGGTATATATACATGTCTTTGGATTATTTTGTAATTATTCCAAAATTAAAACTTTAAAGCAAAAAATAAAGAGACCTAGGATTTAGAATGGGATGAGAGCAATCACTGGGTTATATAAGCAAAACAAGTTTTTTTTTGTTTTTGTTTTTGTTTTTTCTACAAGGCTTCTTTTGGTGGATGTCTACCAATATGCATTTGGCTATTAAAAGCTTCTTCGTGTGACAGACATTGAGAGAGTCAAGAGTTCCAAAGAACACACTAGAACAGAGGTCAGTGAGCCAAACTAGGCACAAGGCCCAGAATTCGAATTTCACCCCTATAACAATATGAGAACTCCTGCTTTCCAAAGGAAAGTGGCTTTAATCAGTTCTGTCACTGTATCATCTTCCCATTTGTGGTAATGGCATGAAAGATAGACAAAAATCTGTAATAATGGCATATTTTCAAGATAAGGGAATGCATGACTTCATCTGGTGTTATACAGGGCTATCTAACTCTGAAAAAGACAGGACAACACTGTAAAAGAAACCTCTCTCCAGAAGTACTCTGTAAAGCCAATACCCATTATTTTCTTAGCAAATTGCTCCCTTGTCAAGAGCATTAGTCCTACAGTTAATAAAAAGGATTTTATCTGAAATATTCTGCTGCTTGGAGGTCCATGATCCAACAACATATAAAACTAGTAAAGGAATAGCCCCTGTTACTAGTAATTTTAAATTCATCTCAACTAAAAAAATCATAATCTCTAAAAATAGGGATAAATATTAAAGACTCTTTTTATAAATATTTAACATTATATTTGATCATTATAGCTTTTTGATATTATATCATCTGATTGACAGTCAATGTATGTAGAGAAAATACTAAAGAAAATTATATTTTTAAATGATGAGAATAATTAATTGAAATGGAAGTAAGGTTTTTCTGCCTCATGAGAAGTAATAAAGCATCAATACAGTAGAGAGTGATGTTACATAACTGTATAGAAATATCTAGAGCAAACATTGAGAAAACTATACAAAGCGATATACTCAAAAACATTATAAATAAATCAAGTTATGGTTCTTCCAACTATCCAAGTGATGTCCAGGAAGGCAAAAAAAAAAAAAGACAAATAAAAGACTGAGAAGCAAAGGAAACAAACAGAAAATTCATAACAGTAAAAGACTAGAAACAACACGACTGTCCTTTATTGGGTGAATGGTTAGGTAAACCATTCATACTATGGAAGACTGCCAAGCAATAAAAAGAAACAAGCTGACACACACAACAATTTGGATGAGTCTCAAGAGAAGTTCACTGAGTGAAAACAACAATCTCAAACAGTTAATACTACTGATTCCATAACATTCTTAGAAATGACAAAACTATGGAAATAGAGAACAGAGTAGTGGTTGCCATGGTCAGGGTACTGGGTAAGCACGGAGAGAGTTATACAAGGGTAGCATAATGGAGGCTCATGATAAATTTTGAGGCTTGTATCTTTTGCATCTTGACTATAGTGGTAGCCACACCAACCTATGCATGTGGTACAATTGCATAGAACACACACACACACACACAAGTACATGTCACTGAGAAAGTTGGAGCAAGGATAGTGGACTTTATCAATTGCACCTTCCTGTTGCGATAGGTGGGAAAATCAGGAAAAAGATATACAGGATCTCTCCGTATTATTCCTTCCATTGCAGCTGAATCTATAATTATCTCAAAATTAAAAGTTCACACACACACCTTAACCTTTCCTAGTGTGTTAACATTTACCTTTCCCAAGGAATAGATGTACACTCTAATGGCACCAAATGGAGACGAAGTCTTTATTCAAAAAATGCACGTCCAATGGCTGTGGTTTTTTCAGTATCTATGATAGACTCAGGGGAAAGATATTTTTATTCAGGCAAGTCTTCTGGCAATGTTCAAATCTCACGACACTGGCAGCTGCCTACTCCACCTACGCCATCTTCCTTTGGTAGATTGAAAATAAAAGTCTGTTCTTATTCATGAAGAGTTGCACTTAGCCTTGTTAAACTTGGTAACTGACTATTTGTACATTTCCCCATGTTATAGAGTGAAACCTAAACAGAAAACTGTCTTATTCTAATTTTTTGTCTTGTTTGAACATCAGAGAAAAGGCCTGTTCTGGAAATCTGTATCTAGGGCCTCAAAGCATGAGAAATTTAAAAAGAATACTACCCTGAAACACGTGTGGAAAATTTCTTCCCTTCTCCTCCCTTCTTTTATAGAGGAGTAAAAGCCTTTTTGTTCCTGTTGACAATCAATCCACAAATATTTACAACCTTTTCAACAAGCTTTTTCAAGC
Organism: Lepus europaeus; assembly: GCF_033115175.1. NCBI lineage: Eukaryota > Metazoa > Chordata > Mammalia > Lagomorpha > Leporidae > Lepus > Lepus europaeus. Next base: position 60,408,611 of record NC_084837.1, read on the forward strand.
ATTACTAGATCATTAGAGAGGGCTTCAAACACCCTGGCCCTCTAAACACATTAGGGATTTAGCTGTAGAAAGGTAAAAACCACACACAGTTAATAGAGTTCCCACTTTGTCCCCATACTTCAACCGCAGGTAGCTTTTAAGAATCAATTTGTGGTTCTGGACAAATGGTCTAGACTAGAATGGGAGCCCAGAACAGAAGCAACTAGAGAAAGAGACAAGCAATTAGCATTTCAAGTTACTGTTAAAATACTGCTCAGTTATATTAGGCCTCTTTTAAACTAAAAAAGAAAAAATCCATGTTGAACTATACAATATACATTTCTCACTATTTATGTCTCTTATCTGGATGATTAAAAATGTCCTGCAATTAGTACATTTGGTCATTTGCCTTTATAAATAAACCATAGGCCAATATAGCAAATGAGCTACTTAGAATTCTGATTTTCATCACTTCCCTGCATGTCTCTCAGTGGGTTCAGCAGGTTAGAAATGTACTCATTTGCGAGATTGCATTTATTCTTCCAGGAGTTTGTGAGTTCCAAAACTGAGAACTTGAAGCCTCATAGACTGTGGAGGACAGGGTGCATAGGAACTCTCTGTACTGCCTCCTCAGTTTTCTGCAAACCTAAAACTTTTATTTAAAAGTTAGAGGTCTATTAATTATAAAACAAACACAGGGGACAGCGCTATGGTACAGCTGGTTAATACACTGCCTGCAGGGCTGGCATCCCATATACGCACTGGTTGAAGTCCCAGGTGCTCCACTTCCAATCCAGCTCCCTGCTAAAGTGCCTGGGAAGGTAACAGAATATAACCCAAGTGCCTGGACTCCTAGAGCCATGTGAAAGATCTGGAAGAAGCTCCTGGCTCCTGGCTTCAGCCTGCCCAGCCTGGGCTGTGGCAGCTATTTGAGGAGTGAACCAGTGGATGGAAAATCTTTCTGTGTCTCTCTTCTCTCTGTAATTCTGCCTCTCAAATAAGTAAATAAATCTTTAAACACACACACACACACACACACACCCCTTATGGGGAGCCAGAGTTAAGACTACAAATAGATCAGAACAACCTCTTCATCAAGTGTGCTAATACTTTGGATTCTTCCCCTTTCAAGCAAGTGTAACAAAATCTTGCCCCTGAGGTCCCCCCAAATTTGCTACTTCTGTTTTAGAAGGGATCTGTTGACAGAAGAGAGAAGAAATGGCTGGTGAAGGAGATGTAGGAACTATCCAGAGGGAAGAAAAGGAGACAAACCAGGATGTTTCTTAGGGACCCCACTCCCTCACGAGGAGAGCACCATGATTGACACGGAAGAAAAGAATTCCTTCAGAAAGACCCTTTATCAGTCTTGCTCTTTGCTTTCTGTAATAGAGACATGGCACATCCATGGGAAACAAAGAAGAAAGGAACATTCTGCATTGGCATGTGGGACATTTTCAGAGCCTTGGTGGGCAAGACTGGCAGATGGACTGTGGCCCCAGGCCCAGAATGAAGAGTGGGGACAACACTGTAATTCCTAAGACCCCATCCCTCAAGGATTCCCCTTCCCTGTCTGAGAAGAGGAAAGGATTGAACTGAGATGGAAGTTCCCACAGGTCATGGGCAAGGGGAGCAGAAAAATCGATTTGCTACAGTAGGGCATCCCAGCTCTGTCCCATGACTGGGATGGCCCGAGGGAAATACCTGTTATGTAAGTGATCACTGAAATGATTCACCAAATCATGCAGTGTTGTTAAAATGCTGCATCCTTTGTCATAAAAATCCCCACTTGCTTTTTTTTTTTTTAAAGTAAACTTACTTTCAGAGAGTCAGATGATACAACCCATATCAGAGAGTCCAAATGAGGTGATACTGCCTTGTTGCAGCGTCTTCATTTCCTAATCCTGAAAAGAGTTTTCAGGGGCATCAGACTAATTAGAATCAAAATCCTGAGACTTTTGCTTCCACTATAATCTATCCATTTCATTGTCCTGGGAAAGAAGCTTTACTCCAAAGGCTCCTTTTTAACTGTCCATAAAATGAGGATAATATCTCCACAAAAGCACCCACCACATGTCAGTGCCACAGATGACAAATTAACAGCCACATAAATAAATAAACATACTTTAAAAATCTCTAAACCATACAGGTTAGAGCTAAGAACATAGAGGTCAATATATAATCTGAAACCTTGAACTTTCAAAGCAGTTCACATTAACTTCTCAGAAATGCCAGTTAAGTCCATTTCCCAAATCCTAAAAAGCGTGCAAGGGTATAACACTGTAATTTCCGATCCTGGATCAGTGTGGAGGAAGCAACATTTGGGGGTTTCCACAGTTCTCTTACAAATCAAGGTGGTGGAGATAATACTGGGATTCCCAGCTGCAACCTCCATAGTTGAGTTTCAGGATTATACAAGGAACTTCAAATACTTTGTGGAAAGTGGAATTAAAAGATAAGTTTATTTTCATGTAAAAAAAAATAAAATCCATGCACGAGAGGGGGGTCTTCAAAAAGTTCTTGGAAAATGTGTATTATGAAAAATTACACATGGTTTTCAAAATTTTTGCACCAAAATAAATTTATCTTTTAATGTATTTTTTCCACAAAGTTTTGAAAGTACCCTTATATATGAATTAATGCATAGGATGGCCAATAAACCCTTAATGCAGAGAAAGGAGTTGCAGATCAAAGCATATGGGTTATTGTTGGTGTCTATCCTACTTCCCAAGATAAAATTAGGATAACAGCTATTGCCAAAGTCATAGGCCAAACTCCAAGACCAGTTCGTCTCAAGGTTCCCTGCTGTGCCCAAGCGATGAATTATATTTTCCAATAGGTCCCATCCTGTTGCCTTTAAATGAACCCAGCTCACCTACGCAAATGCTGGGAGCACAGGAAACACCCGCCAGCCATAGGCACTCACCTCTGGAATTTGTCTAGACTACTTCCCTTAGAGAGATTAAGAAATTTGCCCATGATTACACAGCCAGTAACTGGCAAAACTGGGTTTCAAACCTAAGTTTGCCTAACTGCAGAGACTGTGTGAGGATGATTACATTGTTCACTAGCTTCCAAGTGTACCTTTCAGAAGAAACAACACTGCCAATTGGGTTTGATTGGTGACTTGGACCGGGCAAAGAGCACCAGGGTTCCAGAGGCTAATAATAAAACAGAGAAAGACGTTCAGGCCCAAAGGGCTCTCCAAATTTCAAGAGTTGCCATTATTTTCTCCGCTAGAACATAACTGTTCTGCCCATATTCCATGTTGCACAGGTCATCAGTCACTGAATCAAGTCAGATATGGTGTAATGTGCATTGGTTATGTTCACTACCATCTTACTGAGTGCTGTATGGGATTAAAAGGATACTAAAACCTATTTCCTGTTCTCCAGCAACCCAAGTCTAAGGGGCTGAGAGTGAGAGTGCACATGCAGAAAGAAAAGCAAAAACACAGATAAACATCTGTTATTAACCCAAGGTAAGACAAATGCCATTACAGAAAAAATAACTCCTGTGGAAGGCTAAGAACTACCAAAATGATTTTTTCCCAAAGCACCTTGAGTCCTTTGCCATCAAGTGAACATCAAATCCAGTTAATAGTGCTTGCATATCAGTTCCTTTACTTCAGTAGAAGTTGCCTAGACAAAGTCTTGATTTGCTATTCCCATAAACCCCTCTGTCTTCTATTTTTATAACAGGGAAGCAAAATTCTCCACTGTTTTTTTTTTTTTCCCTGAGCATTCTTAACATGTTAAGACTTAGCTCAGATCTTTCTGAGAACAACATAATTGGTAGGAATGTGATCAAGGGCCCTATTCACTGGGAATGTACACAGGATTTACATGGCCAAGTTATGTTGGTTTCCGTGGCATATTCTCAAGTCATGTTGCAGCAGCTTGAAGATTAATGCACACACACAAAATATTCTTTTTTTTCGAATTGTTACAGCAATATAGTAAGACCATTCTCTGCTGAACTTGTGTCAGCATTTCCAGTCCAGCCCTGTGTTGTCAAGACTTTCAGACTTGGCTGTGAAACTGCCCTGTGGGTCTGAAATTCAGGAGACAGCAGTGTAGGACCGTTTTGATTAGATTTTCCTCAAGTTTCCCTGTCTCTGAGCTGTCTGCTCATTACATGATACTCAACGAAAGTTAACAATTTTTAGGTAGTTGTGTTTCTAAAATGAAATGGAGTTTTCTACCTAACAAGCAGGACAGGATAAGGTTAAAAATTGGTTATTTTGTGGCCCTTTATAATTATATATGAAACACCTTTGAGCTGCATAAAAATAGAAGATATGACATTTTAATCTCCATTTTTGTGAAATATGAAGGTATTAAGTGTTTTGTCTGATACTTGCCTTCGTGGTATCAAGCATCAGTTTACCCTCTAAACTCGGGGTTAAAGAAAATTCTGGGCCGGCGCCGTGGCTCAACAGGCTAATCCTCCGCCTTGCGGCGCCAGCACACCGGGTTCTAGTCCCGGTCGGGGCACCGATTCTGTCCTGGTTGCCCCTCTTCCAGGCCAGCTCTCTGCTGTGGCCAGGGAGTGCAGTGGAGGATGGCCCAAGTGCTTGGGCTCTGCACCCCATGGGAGACCAGGATAAGCACCTGGCTCCTGCCATCGGAACAGCGCGGTGCGCCGGCCGCAGCGCGCTACCGCGGCGGCCATTAGAGGGTGAACCAACGGCAAAGGAAGACCTTTCTCTCTGTCTCTCTCTCTCTCTCTCACTGTCCACTCTGCCTGTCAAAAAAAAAAAAAAAAAATTCTGCACACACTTATTCTCACCTTGAAGCAATATGCTGCACTCTGATAATCAATTACTCAGAGGTGATAGGTACCACAATTTCTAGACAATTATTCTAAGACAGGTTCCTATCTAAAGTACAATGGTGGTCATTGTGGCACAGTGGGTTAAGCTGCTGCTTCAAATGTCTGCATCTTGTATCAGAGTGCCAGTTTGAGTCCTGGCTACTCCAGCATCTGATCCATATTCTGGCTAATGTGCCTGAGAGGCAGCAGGTGATGATTCAAGTGCTGGGGCCCCTGACATCCATGTGGGAGTCTCAGATGGAGTTCTGGGATCCTGGCTTCAGCCTGACCCAGCCTTGCCATCACATGCATTTGAGAAATGAACCAGTAGATGGGAGATCTCTGTCTCTCTCTGTCACTGTTTCTGTTTCTCTCCTTCTCTGTCACTCTTTCAAGTAGATGAAAAATAAACAAATATTTTTAAAAATACCTAGTTAGCTTTCTCAATTCTTTTAATAGTGTCAACATAGATTGTGTGTTTAGATGATGCAGTAAGAGATGAGGGTGTTGCTTTTGGTTTGGACAGACTTCATAGCAATTCAGAAATGTTGAGTATATGGGGCCAGCGCTGTGGCACAGCGGGTTAAAGCCCTGGCCTGAAGCACCGGCATCCCGTATGGGCGCCGGTTCTAGTCCTGGCTGCTCCTCTAGTCCCATCCAGCTCTCTGCTATGGCTTGGGATAGCAGTAGAAGTGGCCCAAGTCCTTGGGCCCCTGTACCCGCATGGGAGACCTGGAGGGAGCTCCTGGCTCCTGGCTTCGGATCGGCGTAGCTCCAGCCATTGCGGCCATCTGGGAAGTGAACCAGCAGATGGAAGACCTCTTTCTGTCTCTACCTCTCTCTGTAACTCTATCTTTCAAATAAAATAAAATATTAAAAAAAAAGAAATGTTGAGTATAAATGCATGGGCTGTGTGCCATAGTCTAGCCAAGCTGACACATAAAATTAACCATCACAGGTACCTGTGGCTAACAGTAAACAAATGAGGCATTTGAAACTTCTGCTTTGGGGAGATCACGTTGTTTAATCCTAAGGACAATGTATCCACTCCCCTAGATTCTCGTGGCAACTCTATTCTGAGACACTAGCTTCATTGAGACGGTTTCTGAACAGACAGAATAAGATTTTAGAGGAGGTATAACTGGGCTCCTTGTTCTCCAGGATTCCCACCTGCTTCAGGCTCTGTGTATCCCACATTCCAGGGTGGAAGAGTGAGATGTTCCCAGCAGAGCAATGGCTGAGAGACCTCGCTCCTTGAATGTTTCGCACCTTAGAAGAATAAGGAAAGAACTGTTTGCTTGTCAAGGAAATTGCCTAAGAGAAACATTAACTTTGGAACTTCACAGTTTCAACAAGGAAGTTACAAAGGCCAACCTCTGAGGGTTGAAACTCTTCCTGTACACTCATTAAAAAGGAAAAGAGGAGAAAAATCATTCTCAAGTAATTTCCCATACTTCTGAGCTTCTGTGAAGAGATAGGAGTTATAGCTTAAACCTGGTAGGGTAAGCGGCTGGGTAGGTTCGGCTGCACTCTGACTACATTTGCAATACCAAGTCATAAGTTTCCATAGAATTGGAGTCTTTTAAGAGGCAGAGAGGCAGGCACATGGAGAGAACTCCCTTTCACTGGTCCACTTTCCGAAGCCCAGGAGTAGCCGGAGCTGACAGGAACTGGTAATTCAATTCAAGTCTCTCATATGAGTTGCATGGGACACAAATACGTAAGCCATCACCACTGCCTCCCTGGGTGCACATTAGCAGGAAGCAAGAAGGAGCAACACCAGGACACAAACCCAGGCACTCGGATGTGGAAGTTGGTGTTCCAACCTGCAGCTTAACCACTACACTAAATGCCCACCCTGGGAATCTTATTGACTAACACAGAGGATCTGATTTTTGTTTTCAGCCATGACAGATAAGAAATCAATGTGCAGTCTAGGTTCCTAAGGAGAGAGATTGTTCTGCACTGAACTGTGCCCTGACAATAACCATATGTTGAAGCCCTGAGGAACAGCTAGCACAAAGCTTAGTGGTTCGGATAGAGCAGATTTGAATTCCTGATCTTCCCAGCTGTGTGACCTTCAGCAACTTTTCCTGAGCTTCGGTTTTCTCTTTGTGAAATATAGATGAAGATAGTAACTATCGTGAAGATTTTAATAAAATATATGAGGAGTTCAGCACAGTACCTGACTCATAGGAAGCACACACTAGGATGATCCAGATCAAGAAACACAGCAAGCTGGTTAAGGTTGCCCCTTACCAGTTCACATGCCATTGTACAAAGGAAGAACATCATAAAATGACAGTTCCTAGTGGGAACAGTTCAGAAAGGGGGGCAAAAGTAGAATAATGATCAGAAATCCATACCTCTATAATGCATAAATAACTCTTCAATCCAGGTCAGACAAGGGCAGACTGTTTGCTATCTGTTCTAAGCAGTCTTGTTGATGTGGATAGAGGTACAAATCATCATCCTAGCAAAAATGATGGCTCACTCAGAGAGTGCGGGAGACAGAGTTATAATGGCTAAAGAAAGCCAGTAAAACGTGTTGAAACATCCCTGGGCTAGCAAGAAGAGCAGTCTACCCAGGACTGAAGGGCAATGCAAGGGAGTGGTTGCCGGACCCCAGGGAGAGGCCTGCACTGTAGGAAAAGGCCCTGGCAGGAGCTGTGGTCTTTTCCAGAGGAGCACAGCCTCCCATCACCTGAGCCCCAGCAGGATAGGTGATAGGGGTCAGGCGGATCCACCTCTCTCTCCTGCTGCTCTCTGACTTCTTGTCTGTCCCTCCCACTAGCCAAATCCAGACAGAAGCCAGAAGCAATGTTACCCTGGTTGATTCAGTCAGCTTCATACGGTCCAGGGTGAATAAGGGCAGAGCATAAATCCGTAGGGGCACACAGAATTCACAGGACAACTCACAAAGGGTTAAAAACAGGGCACTGTCCCACAGAAAAAGAGGAAGTCTGTGAGTAAACACCTTAGGATGAAGATTGGGTCTAACAATAGATTTATCAAAGCAAAACAAGCCAAGAAACCCCTCTGTCTCCTTCAGCTCCTTTATCCAACATATGTCTGCTCTTTTGATTATTGCCCTCATGTGAGTTTCTGAATCTTTAGCACCTGGTTCCTGCCTGGGTGGCTCCCCTTCTCCCCTTCAGCTTTCTGGAATTTTAAATTCATTTCTAGAAGGTCTACTTTTAAGTGATATCCAATGACCTCGTTGTACTATATGTCAGGACAAGTTTGTCTTGCAATATTTTAGGATACATGAATGCAATTCAGAAAAAAAAAATAAAATCATGTTTCATGTTTAACCTTTTCCCTGAATGCTCTAATTTGTTTTCTGTGAGAGTCATTGAAGAGTAATGGGACGTTGATCGTTTTCATCTTGGAATGTATTGCGAAGATGTTGACTTTGGGATCCAGTCCCCTTGCCTCCGCCCCACCGGATATGCACTCATAAGTCTTGTTGACATTAATGAATAGTTATGTGTGCACAGCACAAGGATCAGAAAGACAGCTGAGGGGTCAGAGTGGCAATTTCTTGTTAGAAGCATAGCAATAAACTTTGTCCTAACAAATAACAAGTGGAGTAGCAATGCAAGCTTTTTTTTTTTATTCTATAGGGAGACATTATAAGTTCTGCTAATTAATAGAATCTTTTGTGCATCACATCCAGAAGAGCTTTTCCCTTTCAAGAAAGAATCCAACAGCACAGCAAACATATGCATTTTTGGCTGCATTTCAAGCCATTTTTATTAACTAAGTGCTAGGGTGGAGGATGGTTTTCTTGCCAACAGGATTCATAGGACACAGCACTTGAAAGCACGTCAAGGAATGAACCATTTCTATGACGAGCACAATCACTGCCTGTAACTCCAGCTTAGCTGGTGCTGTCAGCGCTAACCACATAAACCACAGGCTAACTGAAGACCTTCAGGCACCTAAGATTAAACACAGTCTCCCACTATTACGAGATTCTGGGGCCAATCCCCAAAGCCACTTGAGTTTGGAGAAAATAGCAGCTGGTCAGACAGAGACCATTTCCGACTTCTCCTCACCATTTTGGGCACAGGGATCTTCCTGGAGCCGAACTGCCTCATATCCTGCTGTTGGAAAGGAGTATCTGATTCATGAGTGGCCATATTTTACTCCACACACCCTTTGCAAGCGAACATTTTTGGAAGAAATCCAACGACCTATGAAAACAAAGCAAGGCACATGCCAGGTAATGAAGACACAGACACATTTCCTTTAGTGCCTATCTCTCCCCTGCCCCCACTCCAATTCACTTCTCTCTACCTGCAAAATCAGAAATCCTTCTTGTATCAGAGGCAACAGCCCTGCCGACCGCCATCACTCCTTAGTAGCCCGTGAGGATGAGGTTGGAATAAAAGGTAGCTACAGGGTTCATGTAAGGTGACAAAGCTGGCACACGCTAAACACTTAGCATTATACAGCCACCCCTAAGAGTGCTCCAAATCCATCAGTCATCATGGAAAAATTAGAAGCTTTCCTGGATTCCTGCCTTTCCAAACAGATCTTCTGAACTCCTAATGGACTCCATAATTCAGCATTGGGAATAGAATCTCAGACCAGCAAAACTTCTCTGTAACACATTCTCAGGCAACTTGGAACAGGCAGAGAAGAACAAGTCAAAACAATCTGCAATTTCATTATGGGAATAAGATTAATCTTGAATGATGCCAAGTCTGACTCACACTGTCAATTATTATATATGATCTCTATGAGCAGACGATTTTTTTCAATTCACAGACACATTTGTGTATTGCAATGGGCTAAGCTGTACCCTGTCCACTACCCTCCAGCTGTTTTTGTTGTGGATTATGTAATTTGGTGAGTGATGCAACAGTATGAATGCTTTCTACCTGTGCTTTGTGCATGTTGTTGTTCATGATTAGTGCAACAGGCTAGATGGCTCAGAACCTTGAATTTCAACACCCTAATTTGCTCTGTGACCTTGAGCCTATTATTCCCCCCTCCTGGCATCCGCTATAAAAATGGAGAAGAGCAAATATTCTTGCTTCTTTCATCACTGGATCTGAAAATGCACTGTAATTGCCATGAAAATAAGCAAGCACTGGTTCATGAGAACAATGCACGGGAAATTCAGGCTAAGTTTCCAGAAGTGGGCAATGGACATTATTAAAAATTCAAATGAAAAGGTACCTTTGCATTTAGCTGCGTTTAAAAGAGAGACAGACTTTTATACACTGATGTGAAAAAGAAAAAAAAAAGAACTAAGAGAAGTGTAGGAGGTAAAAATTCTGCTTCTTTAGATGAAAATAAGCTCACACTTGATCCTGAAATACATTTCACAGGGATCAATAATTAAAATGCAAGGGAAAAAAAGACACCAGAGAAACACTAGAAGAAAATGATTGAACACAGTGGGATTTCACCCCATTTAGAATGGCTATCATCTAAAAATAAAAAAATAACAAATGTTGGTGAGGATGTGGGGTAAAGGCACCCTAATACACTGTTGGAGGGAATGTAAACCAGTACAACTATTATGGAAGACAGTATGGAGATTCCTCAGAAACCTGAAAATAGATCTACCATATGACCCAGCCATTCCACTTTGGGAATTTACCCAAAGGAAACAAACTCAGCATATGAAAGAGTTATCTGTACCCCCATGTTTATAGCATCTCAGCTCACAATAGTTGATATGGAATCAAGCCAGTCATCAGTCCATCAACTGATGACTAGATAAAGAAATTGTGGTATATATATATATATATATATATATATATATATATATATACACATATATACATACTAAGGAGTACTATTCAGCCAAAAAAAAAAAAAGAAAGAAAAGAAAAAAAAAACCCTGTCTTTCACAACAAAATGGATGCAACTCAAGATCATAGCTTAGTGAAATAAGGAAGTCCTCAAAAAACAAATGTCATATATTTTCTCTGATTTGTGGTAACTAATATACAGAGTACCAAAAACAGTAAGGTAAATAAGTGAAATTGATATTTTGAGATTTGATTACTGTTCATAGCTTTTGTCTATACCATTGAAGAACAGTGTTATTTCTACTTAATACTTGTTTAATTCTTTACTTAGTGGAGTGCTAAGCTTGTGATTATAAAGCAAATTGAAAGCATGTCATTGTAGAAATTAAAAGAAAAATAAGAGAAGGGGACAGAGATGGGGTGAGGGAGGAAGAATAAAGGTGAGGGAGAGAGGGTATGGTGGCAAGTATCATTATGCTCTTAAAACTGTGTATATTAAATATATGAAATATTATACAAATTTTTCAAAAAGTAAAAAAATGCTTGTGGAAAATGGAATTAAAAGTTGCTTATTTTGATGCAAAGTATTATTGAAAATTATGCTAGCTTTTTGTGATACTCATTTTCCATAAGCTTTTTTAACTCCCTTTATATTATGACAACTTCAGAAAATTTCTAAGGACGTCATAAAATTCAGATGTCACAAAGGAAAAATTGATGAATTTACCACAGAGAATTAGAAAACTCCTTTATAGAAAGAAAATAAATGGTGCACACAAAGCCAATGATTCAAAGAAAAACAAGAGATAATGTTTACATTTCACATATCAGAGGAAAAAAAAGCAAATGTCCTTAACATATGATGTTTAAAAAAATATGATCTTGGGGCTGGTGCCGTGCTGCAGTAGGTTAATCCTCCGCCTGTAGCGCCAGCATCCCATGTGGGCGCCGGTTCTAGGCCCAGCTGCTCCTCTTCCAATCCAGCTCTCTGCTATGGCCAGGGAAAGCAGTGGAAGATGGCCCAAGCCCTTGGGCCCTTGCACCCATGTGGGAGACCCGGAAGAGGCACCTGGCTCCTGGCTTTGGATTGGGGCAGCTCCAGCCGTTGCTGCCATTTGGGGAGTGAACCAACGGACAGAAGACCTCTCTCTCTGTCTCTCCCTGTCATTGTCTGTAACTTTACCTCTCAAATAAATAAATAAAATCTTTAAAAAATATGATCTTTATAAAACCAATATGAAAATCTTGAACACAAAAATGAACAAAGATATGAACAGGCAAAAAAGATGCAAAAGACCAAAGTATGATAAGATGTTGCCCATATTCATAATTTTGAAAACAAACTAAAATAATGTAGATGTACTGGTTTTTTACCTATCTGAGTGACAAACAAGTAAATTCTTTTTTTTTTTTAAGATTTATTTATTTATTTGAAAGGCAGAGCTACAGAGAGGCAGAAAGAGAGAGAGGTTCTTTTATCCGCTGGTTCACTCCCCAAATGGCTGCAATGGCTGGAGCTACACTGACCCAACACCAGGAGCCAGGAGCTTCCTCTGGGTCTCCTACACAGGTGCAGGGGCCTGAAGACTTCAGCCATCTTCCACTGCTTTCCCAGGCTGTAGCAGAGAGCTGGATAGAAAGTGGGGCAGCCAGGACTCGAACCAGTGTCCATATGGAATGCCAGCACTGCAGGCAATGGCCTTAACTGCCTCATCACAGCACCGCGCTGATCCGATGGCAGGAACCAGGTGTTTATCCTGGTCTCCCATGGGGTGCGGGGCCCAAGCACTTGGGCCATCCTCCACTGCACTCCCTGGCCATAGCAGAGAGCTGGCCTGGAAGAGGGGCAACCGGGACAGAATCCGGAGCCCCAACCAGGACTAGAACCTGGTATGCCAGCGCCACATGGCGGAGGATTAGCCCATTGAGCCACAGTGCTGACCCATAAACTCTTCTTAACACTGATTGGTGGAGGGTGGAGATTTGGCACTCCACATCCTTATGGTTAGACTGTATGCTAATAAAAAGTTTGCAAAATGGCAAGATATATTAAAATTGCATTTATGAATCCAAAGGAATTCTATTTCTAGGAATTTATTCTGTAAATATGCTCCCAAAAGTGTACAAAGACTATTCATTCTAACACTGGTTGTAATAAAAGAAATTTGCAAGCAGCCAGACTGTGCAATAACCTGGGCCATTAAAACGATATAGTGGATTCATATGTATTGACAATGCAAGCTGCCTGGGATATGTTCTTAGGTGAAGAAAACAAGTTCCAAAACAGTAAGCATACTATACTCCCATCTGAGGTGAAGGGATATACTATAATATTGACAAGTGAGTGTGTGTGTGTGTGTGTGCTGCTTAAACAGCTTTTTCCTGTTATCTCAGAATCCAAGCTGAGGGTCCAACATTGGAAACAGTAAGTGACATATTTTTCCCTGTTCCCAAAACACGCACAGTACTATATCACCCATTCAGAACTTGCAAAAACGTGAACAGCCCATTAGGTCATCACGCACCTTTGGTCTCCAAGAGGACAGTAAATGTTGATCAGAGCTGAGGAAGAGAGAAGAGTTTCGGTAAGTGTGGTTCGCCTAATAGTGACAGAGCTCCACAGAATCTCCTCCTTGTGAGAGAGGCCGAAGGGGGTATCAAGAAAGCTGGAAAAAAAGAAAACTTGGGGTCAGGGTGGAGGGCTCGCTAGAGGGAGAAAATTGTCTCATACTCAGTTCAATTCTTGCCACTCCACAAAAATTCAGGAGGCTTACTCCAGGCCACTCAACAATATGGTGAGACAGTGCTGGGGTTAGTGGGAGCTGTCTTCCCCAGAGCTTGGGGGCTCATAATAGAGATCTTGCCTCTTGCCTGGAAAAGGCTCAAGGCCAAGGTGGGTGGCTAAAATGATCTGTGATGAGAGCAAAGAAAGGAGGCTGTGATGGGACTCAACTGCTCTTCAAGATTTCTGTGGGACAAAGATGCAAAACAATCACCCAGGAAGGTAGCCAGACTAGTGACCATCTTGAAAAGAACTTGCCCCAGGGTGCTGCCTGCGGGGACAAGATGACTCCAGCTAAAACGTGTGAGAGGGGCCTGTGCCGTGGCATAGTGGATAAAGCCACCGCCTGTCTCTGGCATCCATATGGACACTGGCTGCTCCATTTTCTAACCAACTCCCTGTTAATGATCTGGGAAAGCAGCAGAAGATGGCGAAAGTACCTGGGGCCCTGTACCCACATAAAAGATGTAGAAGAAGCTTCTGGCTCTTGGCTTTAGCCTGGCCCGGCTCTAGTCGTCGCAGCCATTTGGGGAGGGAACCAGCAGGTGGAAGATTTCTCCTTCTCCCCCCCCCCCCCCTTTTCTCTGTGACTCTGCCTTTCAAATAAGTAAACAAATCTTAAAAAAAAAAAAATCAGTGACAGAAGGGCAACCATAAGAGCGTTCTTGAGGCAGAATCCCTAGAGTCTAAGCTGGGAGAGCATCTCCCACAACAGAGTTATGGAACAGAGGGTGGAATCCCTTACTGGGCAGAGGGAGTCTCTGAAGGACTGCTCAGAATCATCCCATGCACGAACAAGCCAGGCGTAGGCAGCCACCAGGCAGGGAGCATAGATGTCTGATTACATTGCACCCGACGAGCAAGACCTTGTCCCTTTAGCTCTCAGCCTGCCTCCTCAGCCAGCTCAGAAGGAGCCAAGGTTCAGCGTGGGGTCCAGAGGAAAAGCCGGATGCCATACTTCTTTTTCTCTTGAGGGTTTCTGAACCGAAGCCAGTCCTAAGCTCAGGGAAGGGTAGACGTTTTGAACTAAAGTGAGATGGAACTTTCAATCTTCACCCAACTGACCTTTTAAACACACTTAACAACAAGGGAGTGTTTTATCTAAGCATCTAGGTGTGTTTGGAAAAGCCACAGGATCTGCCCAGGATAATAACCAAGAGCTGTGTGAGGAGCCCTGCAGAGTGGGTTTGAAGGACTTGGGTTAGAAGAAGAATAAAGCTATAAAGCTACTTTTCTGACTTTGCCCCACTTATTCTAGCTTATTCAATTTACAATTTACACGAAATGACCACTACTGAGGGGATAAACATGAAACTGTCCGAGCTGGCACTGTGTCTTAGTAGGTTAAGTCTCCACCTGCAATGCTGGTATCCCAGCTGCTGCTCTTCTGATCTAGCTCTCTGCTATGGCCTGGGAAAGCAGTAGAAGATGGCCCAAGAGCTTGGGCCCCTGCACCTGCATGGGAAACATGGAAGAAGCTCATGGTTCCTGGCTTCAGATCAGCCCAACTCTAGCTGTTGCGGCCATTTGGGGGATGAACCAGTGGATTGAAGACCTCTCTCTGTCTCTCCCTCAATCTGTTGTAATTCTACCTCTTAAATAAATTTTTTTAAAAAATTTAAATTAAAGAAAGCATTCTTTAAAAACACACACATACAAAAGTGTCAGCTCAAGGTATGGCATTAAGACACCACACAAGAAGGGGATTGCTTTCATCTACTTTGTGCATGTTTTAAAATCCAAACTATGGAGCTAATCCACACTTTGTACCCAGATGAATTTATGAAAGCTCTTTGCCTGGGGCATTTATAGTATCTTTCCCAGACTGCCCTCCTTTACCTTCCACACAGTTAACCACTACCTACTTCCCTTTCTTGGCCTAGTTAGCTAGTACTGGGTGGAGTTCTCTGGCCAACTAACTGGCTCCACAAGGCACCAGAACCTTCTGGCATCAGTCCATTGAATTGTGCTGGAGAGCAGACTGTCCAGAGAGGGCAGGGCCAGACAGCCAGTGTGATGGCCAATCTGTTTCACCTCACCAGGAGCACCCACAGTGCATTCATCCGGTCTTAAAAGTTACTGCCTGAGATCCTGACATACATGACGGATCAGAAGGAGTTCCTGGTGTGAACAAGCTCAGGTCTGGAAAGCTGCGTTTCATTCATCCGCCATCCATCATTCCATACATACTAACACCCAGTAGTATGATTAACTACCATTTGCTGCTGTGAAGTAGAAAACAAATTACTGGGGTTGAGCATTGTGGTGTAGTGGGCTAATCTGCTGGGGGGATGCCCACATGTCATATCAGAGTGCCCGTTTGAGTCCTGGCTCTTTCACTGCCTATCCAGCTTCCTGTTAACGCACCAGAAAGGCAGTAGATGATGGCCAACATGCTTAGGTTCCTGCCACCCACGTGAGATACCCAGATGGAAACATGGCTCTTGGCTTTGGCTTGGCCCAGCCCCACTTGTTGCTGGAACTTTTTAATTGGACCAATGGATGGAAGAATCCTCCCTCTCTCTCTCTCTCTTTGGTGTAAATAAATCAACAATTTTTTTTTATATAAAGGAGGCAAATCGCTGACTATGACAAGGAAAGAGAAATTTCCCTCAGGTGTCCTTGCTCCTGAGGATTGTTTTGTTGATATTCTAGAGTCCATTCATGTGAAGCCAATGATGTATATAGCCTGTGTGTTTATGAACACTAGGACAGTGGTGAGGTACTTCCTTGCTTTCCAACAGCTCACCTAGTGACTCTATCAGGGAGAAGAAATCCAAGCAAGAGCATACTCTAAAGCCCTAGCCACAGTCTAGTGCCTCATACCTTTGAGAGACAGTAGCAAAAAAGACCGAAATCACCTCAGTTTGTAAGCCTTTGTCCTCTCTTTCCATAGAGGGAAACTTTATGCAGATCACTGTATTGACTTTTGCAAAAACTATGATGCCAGAGCTACATACTCCAGGCCCAGGGAGAAGCAACATAGGACCCATGTCCATTTGTTCCAGGGAACGCTGAAAGACTGTGAAGAAGAAGAGAGGAGGTGCCACAGCCTTGTCCAGCCCCCAGATGGCAGGTGCCCTCCCAGGCCTTAGTATCAGAGGCTGCCTAGGTGTCTTTACAGACAAGCACCCATCTGAGGGACCTGCAGGCATGGCTCTGCCTAGCAGCTGTCATCCCGTCTGTGTGTAGCAGGGGAAGAACCTCCAAAATCCAGGAAAAGGTGAGTACCAAGGGTGAGGAGGGTTAGACCTGGGAAACACCTGGGAGTGAGCAGTACAGAGAGAGAAAGGCAAAAATCAGGCACTGTTTCTAGTAGTAGCCTGAATCCAGTTCCACGGTCAGAAGCCAGGGTGCCACAAATATCAGAGGTCAATGCAAGGAAGCAGAAGGAAAAGGGGTGATGGGAGAAGGCAGAGACATAGTAGGTCAAGAAGTAATTTTTTTTGTAACTTTAAATTTTATGTATTTATTTTTGTTTATTTGAAAGGCAGAGCAATAAAAAGGCCAAGACAGAAACAGAGAGATCTTCCATTTGCTAGTTCATTCCAAATGCCCACAACGAGCCAGGCTAAAGCTAGGAGCCCTGAGCCCCAGCTGGGCCTCCCACACGAGTGGCAGGGACTGAAGTACTTGAGCTATCACCTACTGCCTCCCAAGGTGCACATTAGCAGGAAGCTGAATCAGAAGTTGGGGATCTGGGACTCCATTATGATGTGCAGGTTTCCCAGGGGGCATCTTAGCCACTGTGCCAAATACCCATTCCAAGAAGTAGATTTTTTTAAAAAGCAGACACAAAAAAGAAACCTGAAGCAGAGGCAACTTTGCGGGGTCATGCCCTTGAGCCCCCCAGCTGGTAGCTACAATTGAGAAGGGACTAAAAGAATAATTAACCTGGATTTTAGAATGCATCCATAAAGCTAAAGGTAGATCCTAACATATATAGGTCTGGCTGGCTGGTTACGTGTCACCACAGACTGCTGGGAAAGGAAGTTGCACAAGACTGAAATGTAACAATTAATTAACAATGCAGAAGAACATACTCTGAAAGGTAAGGACAGGAAGCACTCCATCATCCTATAAATTATTCCTGCTTATTGAGTGCTAAAAGCACAAGTTCCAGACATATATAAATAATGTATTCATATAAATAATTAAGAACATAAGGAAAATTACATAAGCAGGAATCAAATCTATATTTACCAAGGCCCATGGCTTTTAGAACCCCTGCACCTTCTCCAGGAGAAAATCAAGATAAGTGATATTTCACTGTATTGCATGGGCCTGGCCACAGTGTTTCCTTTCTCTGGTTTTCAATTTCCACATCAGGAAGAAGGAAAAAAAAAAAAAACAAAACAGGAGCATAAATGGTTGAGTTCTAAAACCCCTCCCAGTTCTGACATATTATCTCCTTAAAAATGCTAAAATATTCATTAATTAAGATCCTGTTTATACTTGTATTCTTCTGGATAATAACTTTGTTTCTGGCTTGACTTTCTTCTTGTATTACAAAATCCCCTATGAAAATCCTGATTCCTCAGAGCATACTTTGTATCTCTGAATTTCAAGTTTGTAATGTATGGCTTGGCCTATTCTTCAGCAATATTTCCTCTAGTGATATTGGTAATCTTGGTTTGTTGTATTTAAGCAAACGGATGGACTATCTTTGGCCAAAAGAGTATACTGTAACTACAACTTTTGTTCATGAATTAGCTAATTGTTTCTCCCTCCTTGGGAAATTAGCTTGTTGTCTGTTTCCTCCAGAGGAAGAATTTACATGGTGCCAAAAGCTCTGTTGTAAATTCAATAAATGAGCTTCATTTTCTAAGTTGCACAGAGTAAAGAAAAGGCATGTACCACTCCATGGTCTTCTTTCCTCTAGCAATGGTCACGTGTGATTTGAGGGTATCAAGTAGCCATCAGTAGCCCTAGTTAATCAGAAAAGGAAAAGTTAGCTTGGCATGGCTTTCTTCCTCTCTAACTCTGCTCTGTTTAAACTCCAAGATAACAGTTAAATCCCAACTATCATTTGCTGAATGTGGACCACGTGACAGGCACCTCTATTATCTCTAGTCTTATAATAATTTGGCAAAGCAGATATTGTCAAGAAACTGAGTCTCAAAGATGTGAACTCAGATGCAGCCTGTGGCTACATATGAGATGGAAAGAAAGTTGCATCTGGGTCTCATTTGACTCCCAGCCCAGTGCTCTTTCTGGTATTCCCAACATTCATCCAGAGATCCTTCTCAGCCAACACACTGCTGTGGTTAAGCCCACAGACCCAAGTGATGGTACCACAGAGTTTAGGTCTTTGATCTAAAATTTACTAGCTCTGAGTCTTACGTAAGTTTCTTAGGTTCCTTGAGCATTTGTTTGTTACCTGTTTAATGTACTAAAAGTTGTGAACCCTGGGCAGAAACTCTGGAAAAGTTGTATCACTTTCAATCCCATAAAACAGAATACAATAACCTCCTTGTGAGACGTATGACATACTCTTTGGGTAAAGAAGACAGTAGGCTATGTGAAAATAATGACCGCAGGACCACATGATATTTGTACTGCCTGTTCCCTCTTCCTAGAAATGCTGTTCCTACATAGAGCCACATGGTCATATTCTCACTTTCTTAAGGTCTTTACTTATTGTTAGCTTCTCAATGAGGCCAGACCTACTCACAATATGTAAAATTGCAATGCCATCCCCTCAACACTCCTCGTTCTTTGCTCTATTGGTTGACTTTTATTCATAGTACTTAATTGACTTATTGATTAGGTTCCGTATTTATCACTCTACACTGAAATGTAAATTTCATGAGGGCAAGCATCTTTATCCATTTTGTTCATCATGGCATCCCAAGACCCTAGAAATAGTAGATGCTCATAATACATGTTTAATGAGTATCTGTTGAATAATGCTTCTGAGATGCATCAAAATTATCCAGAATTTTTCAGCCTACCTCATACAAGATGCTACAGTTGCCTGTACATTTCCCAAGTACAAACATAGGAGCAAAAGCACTAACACAGGTGCAAAAGTGAGAGCATTTCCCAAGTACAATTGAGAAAATTGCCCCTCATATTCTAAGTTTATGTGAGGATAATATTTCAGAATCTAGGGTCTATCTCTGTTATTGGGTTATTGGCCCAAAGTAAACCTATGCCATAGGGCCAGCCCTCAGGTATTTTTGTTAGAGCAGCACAAGCTGGCTAGAACACCTACAATATCATAATTCTATTCAACTACAATTAAGGATGCTGCCTCTGGGATTATGAAAGTACTTCCACCTTGGATTACTATACAACTGATATCATAAAAAGAGAAAGAATAAACTGTCCTGTGCCTACTATAACTTCACACCCTTATTTGTCCTCCTTTCATTTTTTACACTCTTTAAGTTTACCAAGATAAAAATCAATATAAAGGCTGGCACTGTGGTATAGTGGGTAAAGCCACCACCTGCAGTGCCGGCATCTCATATGGGTGCCAGTTCAAGTCCTGGCTGCTCCTCTTCTGATCCAGCTCTCTGCTATGGCCTGAGAAAGCAGTGGAAGATGGCCCAAGTCCTTGGGCCCCTGCACCCATGAGGAGACCCAGAGGAAGCTCCTGGTTCCTGGCTTCAGATCGGCGCAGCTCCGGCCATTGTGGCCAATTGGGGAGTGAATTAGCGGATGGAAGAGCTCTCTCTCTCTCTCTCACTCTCTCTGCCTCTCCTTCTCTCCCTGTGTAACTCTGACTTTCAATTAAATAAATCAATCTTTTAAAAAAATCAATATGAAGTTTATTATTATTTTCCATGTTTATTTGATAATCAGATTGACAAACATGAAACTTAAGTATTTGGCCCTTTTTAAAAAAAAAAAAATATATATGTGGACTTTAAAACATTTTAAAAGTTCTGCCCTGACTTCTCTTGAGAAGCAATTCTGTTATCTTATGTAGAAAGAATCAAATCTAGTCTACAGTAGATGTTAAAATCAAAGTGACTTCAAAAAGTGGATCTAAGTCAAGTAAGAGTAGGCATGTATGCCCTAAACTTACCAAGTGTCAGTCTAAACATCACTGAAAATGCGGCATGACTGTAATACTATTTAGAGTTCACCCTCAGTACAGAATTACTTGTAGTGTTGAACAGAGGACCAAAACCTTGTTAATCTCCTGCAAAAGTAAAAGGATTAAATTTGCTGTTGATAAATGATATGTAAAGAAAAAAATCCCTTTAAAAAAAAGCCCTCTACTCATATCAAACCATCAACCCGAAAAGGCCATCATCTCTGTGATTTCCTGATCTATGACCTCTTTGTCTCAAACTCCATGCTCCGATTGCAACTGTCACTGAGTCACACAGCCTGCTCTAGGCATGGAGCCAGTTTGATTACAACAACTGCTTGTGTGACAGAGAAAGGTAGTTTCAGGGCCCTAGCAAATGGTTCACCCAAGCTTCTGACTCTAGGGCATACATTTTGACTGTCATTCACAAGATGGAAAAAATAAATCTGCCTAACTTAATAAACTAATAACCCAGAAAATAAATGAATACATACTGCTTATGCAGGACATGGAAGGAACGATCAGATTGACCATACCCTAGCCTTATAATAATCAGACACGAGTATAACCACGGTCCTCAAAAACACAGTTTCCATGTGCTCAACATATTTGCAGTCTTATTTTTATTTTTCCACGGTTCCAAATGTGGCTTGTTCATTTTTGAATCTAAGGTGTCTAGAACATGGCATATGTGTAAAAACATGCATTTAACTGAAGTAGACTGAAAATAACAAAATCAGCTAGATGCAGAAAGGTTGCTGCTAGGTTGCCTCATTCACCCCAAAAGCTGCTGATTCAATGAAGGGGAGAGTGGAGTGAGGGTGGAAAGCAATCCTTCAAACTAAAGTAAGTTATTTAGTTGTTCAGTTATTTTAATTTGCATGGAAACCAAACACTGTGTTTTTTTAATACTAAACAATATATACTCTAACATCGTTAAGAGAATCAAAAATTATGTATGCAAATAAGGAGTCATAAACATGATGACAATGGTACAGGACCTCACTCTATTTTGCAGGACTTTATTTTTATGTTTCTCTGTTGTCTTTTCTGTTTTGGATCTAAAACATAACCCGTACATTGAAATTACTCAAATACCTAAGAAGAAATAAACCTGTTACTATAATACATCTTTTTCCCAGACTGGTAGCATATCTTTGTTTTATTCATATAGTTTTCCCAGTCAATCCTTATTAAACCAAGTATGTAGTTAGGCACTTGTGAGAGGGAGAAAAATCATTTAATAAATAGTAATAGTAGCTGCAATATAATGCATGCTTCTTAGTCTCTAATGTTGGTGTTGTACATGGATTATCTCATTTAGTTATCACAACAAACCTATGTGGGTGTTCTTTTTTTTATTCCAACTTCACAAATGAGGAGAGTTAGGTTAAATAATTTGTCCAAGGTTAGCTGCATAATGGGTAGCAGAGCTGAAGCTCAGCCCACAGTTCCTTGATCCTAAAGCCGAATGCTTTCCTGTCCACACACAGAAGTAGACATCAAAGGATTATCCAGTAATTTGGATGGTCACTTTGTTAAGTGTGCCTGAGACAACTTGAATGATTCTTACGGAATACAAAAGAAATGCAAGAAGGCCCAGGCAAGAGACCACTCTCTAGTACAGAAAATCAGCCACATAAACAAAACAGGCCTTAGTAAGTCCCAGTACACAAATCCCATGCCTGAAAGAGACTGCAATTTCCAGTCACCCCCACGCTTCCTCCCTCTAGAATATTCATCTCCTGGCTCAGCCAGCTTTTTGTGTGTGTTTTTGTCCTGCAGCTGCAAATCTTCCCCAGGGCACTCTGCTTTCCATAGATTTCTTGGCTTCAGTAGAACTTAGTCTTCTTCCCTCTTGGTTGAGTCAAAGCTGGAATTAAAAAAAAAAAAAAAAATCTAAGAAATGAAGGGGAAAATGAAAAGAGGAAGAGGAAGGGAGAAAATAAAAAATTAAGACAACAACAGCGAATACTTGAAATTCAGCAAACTGGGGCTTACACACACTACCTCTCTTGTTTGGGCTTATGTTTTCATTTTGTTGCTTTATTCTGTTTTCCAGTCCTACGGAAAGCCCTCAGAGATTCATCTATTCCGTTCAGCAAATTCAAAATTCTCAAGTTTCTTTGGAGATGGAGCTAGTTAACAGCTAAGGTTTCTCTGTGCCTGTTGTTACTATATTATTTTAGTTAATTATGACAACACAATGAAAATGGTATCATCAGCAGCATATTAAGGACCAGGAAACTGAGGTTCGGAAAAATAAAATTCCTTGACTAGGGGCCCTCAGCTGGTCAGGGGCAGGGAGCAGCTGGATCTCCCACTGAGTTCCTTTTCTCAGTTCCACCCTCTACCTTCCGGACGCTCCCTTTTTCTATTGTCCCAAGGCCTTTCCTGCCACCACTCAGCCCTTCGCCTTCTCTCCAGTGCTCACAGCTTCTCAGGTAGCTGCAGCAATAGTCTCCATCCCAGGGCAGCATACCGTGGTGGAGGTTTGTAAGTTACGAGGGCAGACGCCCAGAATCCTTGGGTTCAGATCCTCCGGGGCTGTGTGCATGTGGAACTGCCTGACCTTAGGCAAGTGCCTTAACCCTGCTAGGAAGAGGCTTCCTCACCTGCGACATGGGGATGGATGACGACACTATCACCTTACAGGGTGAGCGCCACATACAGAAATCCTGAGATGACGTGACTAGAGCCATGGTTGGCACAAACACACATTACATAACTGTAAGCTGTTGCTATGAGGGAAGCTATTGCATGGGAAGAAATATGAAATCAGGACTTGAACACACTTCCTAAAACACAGTGTATCAGCCCTCACTGAGTCACTCAGCTGTTGAGGGGTCAGCTCGTGATTTAAGACAATACTGGTAGACAGCAAGGCGTGACAGAAAGAAGGGATACCCTGGCCGTTCCAAGGCCAGTACCGTCTATTCTACTTCCCTTTGAGGTAATGTGTGACCTGGAAGAAAAGAAATCCTACGTTGGCCATTTTCTAGGTATTAATACCACACTGAGTGAGCAGGAATTACAGATAGTTATTTATCTTGGCGCTGGAACAATCTTCAGCCTCCGTATTTAAACGTTTTCAGTATCCACAACTACAGTCTTCCAACTACCTTTCGATCCAATAAAGATGTTTTGAAAACACTCCCAGAGAAGGCCGATTGGAACCTCGCTCCAGAGGTGAAGAATTAGCTCAGGTGGGCTCTTGTTGGAGGAAACCTTGGGGAACTGTGACACCCGCCGACATTTGTAAACCGCTGGCTTCCATGTGTATTATAGACGCACAATACAATTTATTTCACACATATCCTTTTCTTGAAGATTCAGGTTTAATCTAAGTTTTCAGCTTTATAAATCACGCTGTAATTACCACCTTTATAACAGCTAACACCTCTTCTATGTTTCCCATGTGCCAGCCACTGTGATGCACGTTGATTTCCTTAGTACACACTCTTATGAGGCAGAATTATTGAGATAACTTTTGGATATTTTTTTAGGGCTCTCGACACCCCTTGCTTAGCTGCCACTGCAGAGGTTTGCTTCGTGGCCACTTTTGAGGTCAACTCTGCATGTATTTGATAGGAAAACACTGATGGCTATGTTACATGAAGACTCGCATTCAGCTACTAGTTCAGTGAGCACCCTCAAACAGTGGCTCATTCAAGAGACAGAAAAGATACAGCACAATGCCCTGGCTGGTGCATCCTATCTTAGCGGTTATTGTTGTTAAAAGCAGCATTCCTGATAGTTGTTTCCAGGAATGTCTATCCAGAATCTAGCCACAGGGACTGTATGCTGTTTCTGGGAACTGGCACATTTCACATGTTCTGTCCCTTTAAGGGCCCACCAAGGCATGGCTGTCAATGGAAGTCAAGGGCACACAGGGCAGTGTGGAAGTTCTGCACCCCAGGTCATTTTTCTAAAACTAAATATGAAAATGTTCTTATGTGAAATAAACAAGCAAAAAATATGCACTAACCCCTGTGCCTAGGTAATACAAAAATCAAAGCAAGCCTAAGAAAGTGATTAAGTGAGCATACTGGAGTCATCCTTGAGCCAAAAAGAAATGACTCTTCTTCCCAACCCTCTTTTCTTATGTTTTCATGGAATGAAATGTGTGGAAAATTCTGAATAATACGCATTATGTGTTCATACCATAAATTAACCTTTTGATATGGGGGAGGGGAGGGCAAGATTCAGGAGAGATTATTTGGAGGGGTGGCATTTTTTCACATAAGACTACTTTGAGATGGATTTTGGCTATCAATAGAAATTTTTTATATGACAACAGCAACCCATTATGATGCCAGCATTAGGAAACAAAGCCATCTTGTTTCCAAAGAAATCTAGTTGATTTATGAGCATCTCTAAACCATGTAGAATCTGCAAACAAATAGTAAGATACATGGCTATTCACTTCTAGATAAAGCAGAGTGAAACCACTTGCTATCAGGAAAGAATTTTGAAGCTGGAAATGGATTTTATATTTAATTATCTTCTCAAATCTTTTTAAGAACATAGTAAGAGTAGGGCTGATAAATAATTTCAATAGAGATAGCCTTCTTTTATATGTTAGGAAACCAAGGCACAGAGACAAGACGTGAACTTCTGAAGGTTACTTAGCAAGCAGATGCTAAGTGCAGTGTCCATCCCTTGATTTTCTTCCCCTCTCCGCCTTCCCAAACAACTCTGAAAGAATGCTTAGTCTTTACATTGAAATGGTCTTCCCTTGAGGCAAAGCAGTAAACAGAGTATAATAACTATTGGAGTTTTGTTTTTTCCCGTTCCACTTACAATGTGCCTCCCAAACGAGAAAATATGCTCCTATCAAAAGCCTGGTGTTAATTCTAGGTCTCAGGACTTTGACTCATGCCATGTGGATCTAATGTCAGAAGAAGTTGGCAAGTAGGAAAGCAACAAAGAGACAAGGAATGGGAGGTTTCTAGAAGTTTTCAATAAGGAATATTAGAGGCAGGGATAAAGCTGCTTAATAGAAGGGGGTTGTTGTGGCTCAGCAGCTTAAGCTGGATTTTGGGACAACCACATCCCATGTCAGAGGGTGTGGGATCAAGTGCCACCTCTGCTTTGGATCCAGTTTTCTGCCAATGCACCTGACAGGCAGCAGATGATGGTACTAGTGCTTGGGCCCCTGGCACCCATGTGGGAGACCAGAATGGAGTTGCTGGCTCTTGGCTTCAGCCTGGCTCAGCCCTGGCTGTTGTGGGCATTTGGAGAGTGAACCAGCAGACGAAAGACCTCTCTTTCTCTTCTGTGTCTCTCATTCTGCCTTTCAAAAAATAAATAAAACTTTTAAAAAAAGAAGGATCAGAAGACAATGTGTTTGATCTAAGAAATGGTACAGTGAGGATAAGCACTTCTGTTGCTATTGTTATTGTTGTAGCCAACTGGAGCGCATGATACCAGGTCTGGTAATAAAGAATACTCAGTGTCTATTGAATAAGAGTACTTGAGCCTGGCATTTGAGACACTTGGGATCCAAATCTGGCTTTCTCACTAGCCTTGCTCAATCCAGGTTTCTGAGCCCCTGTCTCATCATTTGGCCCATCATGAAGGGTTTGGACCAAATTATACCTGTGGCAGCTAGACTTATTTTCTGCTAAGCTCTAGCTTACTGGGGGACCTGCCCTTCCAATGCCATTATCCATGTAGTTAAAATGGGACCATATTGCTAACAAACGAGATAGTAAAATCTGACCCTGCCCAGGCACAATGTTGTTTAATCTAGATACAGGGACCCCCAAGCTGAGCCATCATGAGTCTTTTCCAAGGAATTTAAAAATTGGAGCTAAAAAAAATAGTATTAGCCTATTTAGTGACTGAGACCAAGGCTCCACAAACCTGTAACTTCTTGGTGGCCACTTTCCCCAATTTCATGTAAATGATAGCTATAACCAACCAACAGACAATGAGAAGGAAAGGAGAAGCAGAAAAAGAAACAGCGTTTAATCCACGACCCTTAGCAGCACTTGAGACCTAATGTATACCTGTTCTTTATGTAATGAGGTACCTCCATATCCTCATCTAGGATTCCCTATTCTTAAAAACTAAATTAGCCAGTGTGGGCATTGTGGCACAGCAGGTTAAACCACTGCTTAGGACACCTGCATCCCATATTGGAGTTGCAGTTCAATTACCAGCTCCTCTGCTCCTCATCCAGCTTCCTGCAAATGTCCCTGGGCAGCAGCAGATGATGGCTCAAGTACCTGAGTCCCTACCACCCATGAGGGAGACCCAGGTGGAGTCTCAGGCTCCTGGCTTTGGCCTAGCCTAGCCCTGGCTATTGCAGGCATTTGGGGAAAGAACAGGTGGTAGAAGATATCTCTCTCTCTTGCTTTGCCTTTCAAATATATAAATAAACATTTCAAAAAAAGTAAATTAGCCAATAAATTATCTACTAATTGAGATAAAAAGTTAAATTCAATATACTCTAAAATCACTTTCATTTCAAAAGGTTGAGGATTTTAAAGCTCATGATGGCTAAAGAGGTGGTCAGATAGTAACATTCTACTTTGACAGGGAGCAAGTCAACCAGAACAGACTTGAAAACAGAAGACGTCCTCTGCTGAAGCGAGAATTTCTAGAGTGAGATCAAAGACCAGCTTCCACTCAGGACATCAGGGAATTACACTAAGGATCATTTTACCTAAATGTGAAGGTAAGTCATGGAGAACAGAATGGTCATTACTTACATAATCCTGGGAAAGCTAAGACAGACAGACTTCCATGCCATTCTTTAAAATTTTGATAGTTTTCTGCATTGTGAATTTTTTACATTAACTTGATTTTTTTTTAAAAAAGCATTGTATTAACCTATTATTTCTCTTGATTACTGAGTTTTTGGCTTAACCACTCTAAATTTTAAGCTTGAAGTAAAAGACTCACTCACCCCATCTTAGTCCCAGGACTAACACAGAGTGTTCATCTGCACAAGGGATCGAAGCAAGGGTATTGATTAGCAGAGTAATAAGGGAACATTACAGAAGTTTTAGTAATATGTTAAGCCAAATTAACTAAATGGCATATTTATAATTTACCTTCCTGCTTTCATTTATTAATGTTCCCAAGAGTCCCTTAGTCTGCAATAGTGTAGGTTTGAAGGTTCTTTGTGTTTTATTGAACAGTTATGATAGAAAAAGTACTGGAAAGGAATAGAAGGGCCATCTCCCTGGGATTCTGGGATCAAGAGCTTTGTGGTAGGATGCTGGGAAGCCTTCAGTCTTGTACAGTGGGTCTAACTTGTTACTCTG
Organism: Lepus europaeus; assembly: GCF_033115175.1. Taxonomy (NCBI): domain Eukaryota; kingdom Metazoa; phylum Chordata; class Mammalia; order Lagomorpha; family Leporidae; genus Lepus; species Lepus europaeus. The sequence goes on from NC_084837.1 coordinate 60,436,277, forward strand.
TATTTTTGTTTTGATGGATGATGAAGGGGAAGAACCTCCATCTTGCCACATTGTTCCGCTTTCATGGATGAGGACCACATTCTCCCATCACTGTTGTATCTTTTTTTTTTTTTTTTAAGATTTTATTTATCTATTTGAGAGGTAGAGTTACAGACAGTGAGAGGCAGAGACAGAGAGAAAGGTCTTCAATCTGCTGGTTCACTCCCCAAATGGCTGCAAGTGCCGGAACTGGGCCTATCCGAAGCCAGTAGCCACGAGCCTCCTCCAGTCTCCCACATGGGTGCAGGGGCCCAAGCACTTGGGCCATCTTCTACTGCTTTCCCAGGCCATCAGCAGAGAGCTGGATCAGAAGAGGAGCAGCTGGAACTAGAACTGGCACGCATATGGGTGCCTTAGGAGAGGATTAACCTACTGCACCACAGCACGTCGTTTGCTTTTAAGTGTGAATGTGACCTGGGATTGGACTTCTAATGGAGTCTCTGAACAAGCATGGATTAGCCAGCCAGGTCTCCTAGTCTAACAGATGTAACAAAGAATTTACTCCAGTGGTCTCTGAAGGGGGTGCAAGAATCCCAGGAGGCACACAAAATGATTACCTACTGAGAAAGAGGAAGAAATATTAGAACTTTTGTTTTCACTTGTTATTTATTGCACTCATTTTTAAGCATTTTATTTTGGAGTGTAGTATAAAGAATATCATATATTAATATAGTAATATATTTATAAAATTTGTACCTTGACTTTATTTGGGTGCATATTCAAAAATTAGCAATAGGGATATATTCCATTCTTTGATCTTAGGAATAAGGATAATGAGACTGTCAGAATCATTTGGGTCAATAATGCTGTATTCGGTCAGAATCAGAGCACATGAACTCAAATTCTAATCTGCTTCTTACTAACTAATGAAAGGTTGGGAAATTAACTTCGCTATTTTGATCCTTTAGTTTCTGTATCTGCTAAATGGGTATAAGAAGCTTATATGAAGGAATGAGCATATGGTACATAAAATTTTAAATAGTACATAAATATCAGGTACTATTAAAAACACTGATTTTCTTAGAATCTCTGTATAAATATATGACATTAGTAGGTGCATAAAAGAAACAATATTTAAATCCATATGTTTTTAAAGATAAAAATATTCATCCAAGTATTTTAGCCTAATTTGGGGGGTAATAAATATTCCTTAGGCAGTTTCAGTAGAATAAAGGGTTTCCTTTCTTTCCTTCTATTATTATCCTAACAACACCTGCTCAGTTTCATTTTAATCCATGGCATTATAAACAGACACCCAAATATCATCCACAAAACCCTTCTGCAAAACATTCCATGACCAGAGGTAGAAAACTCTGGCAAGAAATTGTATCCAAATGTATTGGTTTGCTACTTCTGTTTTGCACTTTTTTTTTTTTTCTTTTTGTAATGAATGCCTTGTCCTTAGGCCAGACAGGAAGGAGTCAGAAGGAAAAAGAAGTTGGCTGTAAAGAAGTTTCACCTGTCCTTACATCTTTGTTAGGGAGTAGGTTCTTATGTCACTAGGCAAGAACTTTTAACTTGAACCTGGGCACCATATTTCCCAGAACTGGGTGTCTCAACCTTGGCGTTACTGATATTTTGAGCCACATAATTCATTTTTGCAAGGGTCAGTCCCTGGTCATATCCCTGGCCTCCATCCACTAGATGCCAGTGACATTCCCTCCCACTCCCCCAGTTGTAACAACTAAAAGTATCTCCTGACATCACCAACTATCTTCCGAAGGAGGAACAAAGTCACCCCCGCCTGAGAAGGTGTGTCATAGGATGACACCCATTATCTTTTCTACTGTGCTCAAGATAAATGAGTCTAATGAATTAGGAAATTCAAGCCCATATTTTGTTTCTTCTAGAATGTTTGTGAGGGCACAATTTGTAAATATTTGTCCATTGGTTTGTATTGTACCTAAAAGCACAAATCAGATGTTGAGTTTTGAACTTGTGTAACCTTTCTTTGTAAGAGTTCACATCCTTTACCACTTTTTGTGAATCACAGAAGTACAGTACAGAGAGGTGCTGGGACAATGTTCCTAAGCTGGAACAGCTCTGTTTGTACATGGGTATGACAGAGTGGCTGTGCCAAGGGCTAGGGAGGATGAGGAAGAGCGAGTGCAGTGCATTTCATCAATGCTGATGTGAGCAAGCCTGTTGAGTTGGCCATTGGGTTGGTGGCATGAGATGGGACAGAGGGCAATTTTTCCCAGTTCTCTGTTTCTCAACTCCTTCCTTTTCATTCATCTTTATTCTTTTTTTCCTCCTCTATTTCTCATTTCTTTCTTTTGTTTCCTCACCCATGTCCTTCTTCTTATATTTTCTTTGCCTTCTGTTACTATTTTAGTCAAACACTTGTGAAAGTCCAGCTTCTTGGTTGTGAGTGGGGCTCTGCAACCAGATGGCCTGAGTTTGAATCACAGCTCTGCTACTTTCTTGCTGTGAAACCTATTCAAGCATGATATTTAACCCCCCTGTGCTTTCATTTCCTTACCACTGAAATGCAGATGAATCCGACAGTATCTGTCTCCTGGTGATATTAGCACGAACACGTGTAAATCATGTGAAAAAGAGCCTGGGGCATGCCATAAGCATCCAATAAATGTTAGCTATTTTGATTATCTTCACATTCTCCACAAGGGAGGTATACAGCAGACTCCAGCAACTTTTGCACACTTGCGTTTATTTTCATTTTTTAAAGGTGTATTTTATTTGTTTAAAAGGCAGAGTGACAGAAAGAGGGAGAGACAGAGTGACAAAGAGATCTTGCATCTGCTGGTTCACTTCTCAAATGGCTGTAAAAGCCAGGGCTTGGCCAGGCTGAAGCCAGGGTCCAGTAATTGTGTTTGGGTCTCCTTTGCAGGTGGTGGGAGCATAAACCCTTGGTCGGTCTTCTGCTGTCTTCCCAGGCACAATAGCAGGGAGCTGGATTGGAAGCAGAGCAGCCAGACCTTGAATTCTAATGTGGGATGCTAGCACTGCCACCCTGCTGTGCTACAATGCTGGCCCCTCATTTGTGTTGATTGACAGGGTTATTCTGCGTGATTGGCTTGGGAGAGGAGAAAGCCATCCATTTCCTAACACTTTTAGGAATGATGCTGGTTTAACGCCTCTGCTGGGGAAGCTGTGTGGATAAATGAACATCTTACAGTGATAGAACCAAAGCAGTGCCATTGAATTTCTCCCCAAAGTATATGTTTTATTATCGCTAGTCTGAACACAATGTATAGAGCATATCTATGTGACTAGGAAAAAAGCAAAATTTTAAATTAAATAAACAAAATTATTATATTAAATTGTAGTAAATTTTGAAAAGCTCTCCAACCCTTCTTTAATCTACTACTGTTGTTAGAAAAGACAGTGATTCACTGATAATAACGTTTAATTTCATTACAATTACTTCATAACTAAGGGAACTAAGGCAAAGAAAATTGAACAAGAAACAAGTAAATTAGGAAATTTATTAAAGATGAAACATGAATGAAATTAAATGTAGTGATTAGGTAAATATAAAGTAATAGTAAGAAGCTATTTTGGCAGGATAAGACTTGGCAAAAATTAAGAGATTGTTAATAGCCACTTTAGGTGAAATATAAGAGAAAAAGGTACTCTCATACAGTAATGTTGAGAAAAAGACTGGCTTTTAAAAAAGGAACAATGATTTTGGAGGACAATTTGGTATTATCTTTCATTATTTAAAATGTTCATTTTCTTTGACCTAGTAATTTCACTTACATAAAACTTTGTCAGAGAATATCTGCCTTTGAGCCCAAAGATAAATGTACCAGGATGTCTAATGCACTATTATTTCCAGTAGGAAAATAAATGGATAAAAAACAAAATTTGACACCCTTTAGAGACAAAAACAGATAACCTATAGTATCCCCATGTTATACTCTATAACCATGTAAAAGAGTGAGCATTAATATAAAAATGTCCATGACATGTTAAAAAGTAGCAGAATAATATGTAAGATGTTTTATGCACATATATGTGAATATACAGAAAAGGATCTGATTATATATTCTAAACTCGAATAGTGGTCAACTCTGAGGCAAGTGGCTTTGGAGTTCTCACTTTTTGCTGTATTACTGTTTTCTTAATTTATTTGCAAGTCAGAGACACAGACAAATGGAAAGATCTGCCATTGCTGGCTCACTCCCCAAATGCCTGCAACAGGCAGGGCTAACAGTTATAGAACTTATCATGATAACAGAAATTTACCAGATTATTAGACTATCAGCTTCTTGAAGTCAAGGGCTACTTCAATAAGTAAAATATAAAAGAGGTCAATGAGTTAATGCTCCTTAAATGGCTAGCTTCTGTGGGTTTGTCAAAACTGGTTCCTTCCAGCACTGGACCTACACATCACTCTCTAATGAATTCTAGACGGCTCTAAAGTTTTCTGAAGGTTCTCTATGCCCTTTACTAAGTACTTCTGGTTTTATAAAATAAGCATAACTATCAGAAGTGAAGGTGCTGGAAAAGAATGAAAATGAACAAAACCAAGAAATAATTGTGAGAATCAAGTGAGTTATGTTTCAAGAGATTTTTCAAGGAAATTTGATATTTTCAGTAAATGAAAAGTAAAAAGAAGCTGAGATCATACTTAGAGTTTATAAATGTGGATTAAAGCCTGTCAGAATTCCAAATGCCCTTTATACATTCAATCTATAATATCTCCAGAGATAAAAATTCAAAATATAATCTAAAATTATCCTATTATCACTTATTATAATAACATTTGATAAGTACCTATCATACATCTGGCTTTATAAGGTGTTATAAATTGAAACAAATGAGTATTGAGATCTCATAAAAACTTGGAAAAGGTGAATAACTACATTAAACAAAGACATAGACTAGTATCACAGAACATATCAAGAGTAATTACATTTCTAAGATGTTAACCAGACCAAATAATGCAGGATTGCAGAAAGTTGTTATTTTCCTAAATTGATTCTTAAAAGCTTTATGGGAACTATCAGGAGAAATACTAAAAACAGGCATGGATGATAAGCCGGGTATAGAGAGACTGTTCAAAGCACAGGGCACAGCTTGGAAGGGGAACCAGAAGGAAGTGTGTGATGACCCAGCAAAGGAAGGAAACTTGAAATACACAGAGATTGGCCAAAACCCAGGAGGCAGTGAGGGTGTGAAGTGTTTTAGGGCTTTTTGATAAAGAGCTTTAGAGCTGAAGGTGGCATTCTCCAGCAGGAAAGCCAGTGGGTTTTCAGGATTTCCTATCATAGAGGGAATAAAACACCTCTTTCTGGTGAGGCAAGGACTGGTCAGACATCACTAGAATGGAAGCTTTTGTTCTTTAATTAAAGTTTTAAACATGGAATTTGTCCTTTTGGAATCTTTTTTACTTTGTTATATGAAAGTATTAAAAATATCTATGGGATTAAAAAATGGATGCATATGGGGATCCTAACTGTCATAACAGAGGTTAAGATGCTACTTGGAATACCTGTATCCCATATTAGAGTTTGTGGGCTAATGTACACCCTGGGGGGCAGTAGGTAATGGTTCAAGTAGTTGGGTCCCTGTGACCCATGTGAGAGACTAGACTGAGTTCCAGGATCCTGGCTTCTGCCCAGCCCAATTCTGGTTGTTATAGGTATTTGGGGAGTGAACCAATGGAGGGAAGACCTCTCTGAGTTTACCTCTGTCTCTCTCTCTGCCTTTCAAATAAATAAAAGTAAGTCAATAAGATTAAAGATCAGCATCCTTAAAGAAAAACAACAGCAGTTATCACTTGCTAAGAAGTTGAGTCACATTTCATCTCCTATTACCTAAATAGTTTGGTTTTGGTTTTCTACAGCTCCCTAGCTAAAAGGGAAAGTTACTGGAAAGTAGGCCTTCTCCTTGTACCTACAGTAGTCCTGTGGATTCTACTCCCTACATGAATGAAGAACTCAAAAAGGTTTGCAGAAAGGGAAAATTCAAAGACAAATTTATTTTGGTGCAAAAAACTTCGGAAATCCATGCAGTTTTTTGACACGCATTTTCCATGAGCTTTTCGAAGACCCTTTGTACCTGCAGTCACCCGTTTCTCTGGAGCCCCATGAACAGTGGCCTCATTTTTCTCCAGAGGAAACTCTTGCCAGTCTTTTTCCTGGCCCCCAAAATCTTACCTTTTAAATTATGGTAGACCGTGGAAGAAAATGCAGCCTGGTTAAGAACCCCTGTCCAGGTTGTGCGGAAGCACAGGCTTCACTCCAAGGATGTGTGATGAAGCCCACTTCAAGTGAGATGTTACAATGTAGGAAGAGGAGGGCAGCCTCAGGTAAGCAGGAAGAGAAGGGAGGTTCCCAGGAAAGCAGGGGGATCTGAGAGAAGAGAAGCGATGGGAAGAACAGTCTCTCAGGGCACAAACTTCTGACTGGGGGTGGGGGTGGGGGCTGTCCCAAGACTGCAGGGAGCTAAGAGGGAGGAGTGGGCTTAATCCAAAGATGAGCAGAAACAAGGTGCTGAGTGGTCAGCCTGAAAGGTGCTACAAGGCGACAGGAACAGAAGTCCTGTTGGGGATGGGACAGCAAAAGGAGCGGAGATGGTGATGGGATTCTGGGGCACTGGTGCACTTAAGGCTGACCAGGCCAGAAGAGCAGCATCTATGGTTCAGGTCAGGAAAGGACTCCATTCAGCACAAGGAGAGGACTGCCAACAGGGTTTCCTAAGCATTGACATGCACATGAACCGCATGGGGGCACTTAAACGTGTCTTCCAACAGGCTTTCGGGTACAGCTCTGCAGTTTTGAGTAACAAGGATTACAGTATTAACCATGAGCATGTAAGGTGTTTTCTACAAATAAATGAAGGAACTTGTGCTTTCCAAAATAGAGTTCTTCTGTGGGTGTATCCAAGACTTTAGTTACCAAAGTATCATGTTTTTACCCTCAGCTAATAGTAAGAAAGAGGTCATCTGTGATAGGAGGGAATGCAGAGGCCCAGTTCAAGGCAGGAATTGCATACCTGAGAGCATAAATGGTGTGACAGCTCTGTCTTAGGCAAGACACCTAACCTCTCTGATCTTCAGTTCCCAAATCTCATCGAAAATTGGAGTTGATAATAATACCTGTTGGGTAAGGGTGCTGGGAGGTTCCTGGCAGGCATTATAAATTTTAATGTCCAGGAGCCAGCCTTGTGGTACAATGGGTTAAGCCACTGCCTGTGATGCCAGCACCCCATATTGGAGAGCTGGTTGGAGTCTCAGCTGCTCTACTTCTAAGCCCATGCAGCTCCCTACGAATGCATCTAGGAAAACAGAGGAAGATGGCCCAAGTACTTGGTTCCCCATCACCCAGATGAGACCAGGATGGAGTTCCTGACTCCTGGCTTCAGCCTGCATAGCCCTGGCCGTGGTGGCCATGTGGAGAGGGAACTAACAGAAAGGAGATCTCTTTCTTTCTCTGTGTATCTCTACCTCTGCTGTTCAAATATACAAAAAGTTAAAAAAAAAAATAAAGTCCCATACAGCAGTTAATTATTATTCACCAAAAAGGAGGTCACGGGGCCGTAGCGTGTAAAGCCCAAGTCCACAGTGCTGACATCCCTTATGGGTGCCAGTTCATGTCCTGGCTGTTCCACTTCTGATCCAGCTCTCTGCTATGACCTGGAAAAGCAGTAGTAGATAGCCTGCATGCTTGGGCCCCTACACCCACATGGGAGACCTGGAGGAGGCTCCTGACTCCTGGCCTCGGATTGGCTCAGTTTCAGGCATTGTGTCTATTCTGGGGGTAATCCAGAGGATGGAAGATGTCTCTTTCTCTGTCTCTGCCTTTCAAATAAATAAATAAATCTTAAAAAAAAAAAAAAAAGAGGAGGTCATGATGCCATACTTAAAGCGAAATGCATGAAGTATCTAGAGTCTTCTGTTGTACTAAATTTGTACCACATGCACATGGCCTTGCAAGTGTGTCGCGATAAATATTTCAACCCTTCGTATTTCTCGTAATGAAACATAACCTTTAAAGAATGGGCATGTTGAAGCCATTTGGGAGCATGACGGTCAAGGAGCAGTGCTTTATTTAGCAGTGTGGGGTCTGGTAAGCATCCTCCCTGCTAAGATTATACAGAAAATAAAGGAAATCACAGACTGCTCATTTCCCTTGTACTGGCTGTTATCTTGTGGAAACTTCCTGTAAAAGGCAGTTATAGCACGAAAAGTAAACTGATTTCACACTCACCGGATACGACCAGACCAACAATTGCAGTCCTTAGGGAGAAAGAGAAAATAGCACGCTTATCCTTTCTAATTTGTATTAGCTTGGAAGAACGTGGAAACCGGAGTGATGGAGAAACAGCCTGAAGGCCAGAGGCAAGGAAACTATTTAGAAACATGGTTACCATTTAGTAATTCCACTGAGAGGCAGAGCTCATTAGCCAAGAGACTGGTTACACTAAAGAAAAAAAAAATTAAAGTACAGGATAGCATGAAAATAGAGTCCTTTGATCTAGGCACATATTAACTACAGTTTTCAAATACAAAATTTTACTAATATCTGCTAAGGAGTAATGGTAAAGGTAATCTTAGACCCGGAAGTGTGCACTTGTATTTTATGGACTTACTAGAACCTCAAAAGTTGGCATGGCTGACTCCTCTTTTGGCTTCTTAAATGAACAAGTATCTGCTGAGAGCATACAGTGCAAGGCAGCATGTGTGAAACACCAAACTGAAGCAGCATTAGTCTCAACAGGAAGTCCCAGGGCAAGCCTGATTCCACGAGTGGTCAGTCAATACACCTTTATTTCTATACACAGACAAGGCTTTGGCATACTTCACCTGAAAAACTTCTATTACATAAAACCAGCGCTACAGGGGCAGGAATTGTGGTACAGCTGGTTAAACTGCTGCTTGGGACTCCATCGGATATCCCATAGTGGGGTGCCTGGGTCTGAGTCTTGCCTCTGTTTCTGATTCAGCTTCCTGCTAATGCACACCCAGGAGGCAGCAGATGTGGCATTAGTACGTGGGTCACTGCCACTCATGTGGGGGACCTGGACAGAATTCTTAGTCCCTCACTTTGGCCTGGCCCTGCCCTGGCTGTTGCACACATTTGAGGAGTAAATCAGTGGATGGAAAATCTCTTCCATACTTCTAAAAAGAGCAGATCTGGGGCTGGCACTGTGGGTCAGTAGGTTAATCCTCCGCCTGCAACACTGGCATCCCATGTGGGTACAGGTTCTAATCGTGGCTGCTTCTCTTCCAGCTCTCTGCTGTGGCCTGGGAAAACAGTAGAAGATAATCCAGATGCTTGGATCCCAGCACCTGGAAGAAGCTCCTGGCTCCTGGCTTCCGATTGGCTCAGCTCTGGCCATTGCGGCCATTTGGGGAGTGAACCAGCGGATGGAAGGCCTTTCTCTCTGTCTCTCCCTTTCATTGTCTATAACCCTATCTCTCAAATAAATAAAATCTTTAAAAAAATTAAGAAGCTCTGTTGGCTCTATTACAGAGCAACGGATCACAATCTCTGGGCCACAGTCTGGGAAACTGCATTTTAAATAAGTGTTCACACTGTATTTAGGGAACTTCACTGTGGAATGTGGCAACTATATAAAGTAATGCAAATAATAATGCGAACATGTTCTCCAGCAGTCTACAATCAACCTTGATTGTATCAATATCCCTACCTCTTCTCCCTACTTCTCACCCTCCAGAATTATTTTGAAGCAAAGCTCAGATATAATTATCTGTTAACCTATCAGCACATCTCTCTGAAAGACAAGGACTTACAAAGAAACACAACCACAAACCAATACTTTTAGAAATCCCGTATTTTAAACTGTTCAAATTGTCTCATATGTTCAAGTGTTTGTTCAAATCAGGGTGCAAGTAAGGTCTTACTCTTGGTTGCCGGATCTCTTGCACCTCTTAAGGACTAGCCACTGGGATCAACAGGTTGAATGAAGTTTTTTTCATTCAGGGCAGCTGCTGACTGAAAGTCAGACTGGAAGACTCCTGGGCTCTGGGCCTCATTGTAGGGCCACTTCTGATTACTTCAAAGGAGAAGACACAGAGCTCTGCCTACACAAGAACAATTTTTAAAGACTCCTGGGAAGATTGTAAACCATGGAAAGGAAAGAATTACAAACACACTGCTACAAAGAAGAGTACAGAAGTGCTCCCGGGAGGGCGTAGGAACAGTCAGTGAATGACTTGTTCCCATGTGGTTGGGAACAATATGAAAAGCAGTAATTTGGGTTGTTGATCAGATCTTGCCGCTTCAGGTAAGCATCGTGTGTGAAAGTGGCCTGCACAGTATCTGACGTGTGACAACCAAACTGGTTTCCACATCCTCTCCCAAACCTTGTATCCATGATTTCCTCCATGCAAAGGAATATCAAACAGATGCAAATCTTCAAAAGTGAAAGATGCACTTGTTAAGTGACCAAGTTTCTTCGCGCTTGGTTAATCATGCTAACTGCGATAGTTATCACTTATTGGTGGAATACCATATATTTGGTCATGGCAAGGGTGGAACACAAAAGAGACCAACGGTTATTGAGTGAGTGAGTGAATGGGACTGAATACTTTATATTAACATTGGGAGTGACTGCTGCCACTTTGCCATGGAGTTTTTAGTGTCTCTGTTTTACAACTCATAGTAAGAGCTAGGACTTACTGAGCTTTTACTATAAATTATTCATCTGTTCAAAGTGTTTTATGTATATTATCTTACTGATCAGTACATCAGCTCTATGAGTTATGCACTGTGATCCCCATTTACACAAGCAGGGCTGAAGTAACTTTTTTTTTTTTATAAAAAAGATGTTATTTATTTATTTGAGAGGTAGAGTTACAGACAGTAACTAAATAGCCATATAGCCTGGGCTGGGCCTATGGAAGCCAGGAGCTTCTTCCAGGTCTCCCACAGGGGTGCAGGGGCCCAAGGACTTGGGCCATCTTCTGCTTTCCCAGGCCATAGCAGAGAGCTGGATCGGAAGTGGAGCAGCTGGGACTCAAGCAGCACCCATATGGGATGCCAGCACCGCAGGTGAAGGATTAATCCAGTGCACCACAGCACTGGCCCCAGAGTTGAAGTAACTTAACCAAAAACACAGTTTATAAATTATGGGACTTGAGTCAATCCTACATGGCCAAAGTGGTTAGTGAAAGTACTGGAAAAAAAAAAAAAAGGCTAGTACCAGTAGTCCCAATAACATGTGATTAGCAAGAACAAGTTCCAAAAGGCAAGTTGAGAAGTCTTTTCCGTTTATTCCAGATCACACACCCTCTCCACTGCACCCACCTTCACACCTCTCCCCTTACCCGACCCCAAAATTGCCCCTTCCTTTCTCTGAGGACGCAATTGCTAAGCCAGCTACATAAAGAAACCAGAAATCAAAGGCTGGTCTTATGAGCATACTAACTTAATTCCTTCATTTACTCTAAACATCTATGAAGCACAGCCACACGAAAACACTGCTAACAGGCTAGTGCATCCACTCTGCTGGGAACTCAGCAATCCTGAAGCTTCCTGGAGATGGGTGGTAGGAGTGCTACATTTGGTACATTCTCCCACCTCTTCCTCAGGAACTCTTCTACTTCTTGCGGGAGGAGGAGCAGCGACTTGCACTCGGATCGCACCAACCTGAGAACGAAGAAAAAGCATAGCGCACTGACTGAGCTAGACTGACACCTGGGGAGATGGGTCAGAAACTTGGGAGCGCTTGGAACTCAGTCCTCCAGGAAGGATCATGGGTAGGCTTTCTAGGTAGCGAATAGATAGTAGAATTTGCAGGGCCAGGAGCTCTGACTTGTCTGGTCGGGCAGACCTAGGTTCAGGCTACAACTTGAGCAGGTTTCTGTGCAAACACCTTTTTAAGATGAACGCATCATAAAGGTGGCAGCTGCTGATCCAATACTTTTTCTGCCTCTGCTCAGAGCAGTTCGTGCCACAGAAGCATCTCCTGCGCTATAGTTATGCAACCTCACTCGCAGCGGGAGTTATTTCCTGTGCTTCTGGCTGCGCCAGAATTCATGTAACACGCCTACCCCGGGCTTCAATGGAAGTCGTTCTCCATTAACAACCATTCCAGCTTTGGGAGATGAATGCCCTGCACAGCAAACCCCTTGCGCAGTAAGAATCCAGGCACTGGGAATTAAAACACACACACACACACACACACGTTGTGCACGCAGCTAGGGGACAGCAGCAGTGCAACCAGAGGGACAGCAGGCGGAGCTCTCTTTGCACAGTCCCTGCCGGTAAAACCCCCCACTAACTAAAGATGAACTCATGCCAGCTCCATTCTTTGCAAGGAAGGCGCACACACACACACAGCAGAAGAGGGCCCTCTAGAATTTCCCCCCGGAACACACTGTCTTTCCAGCCCGCTCGATCCAGCCACCCGGAGAGTGCAAGCCGAGTAACGGGGAGCATGCAGCGCGCTGCAACAATGCGCCCTCGCTCGCAGCTCCCCTCGCGGCTCCCACCCCCGCCCCCTCCGCGGCGTGCCAAGAGTTTGGAGCGCGCGCACGCACACCGAGCGCGGCGCATGGCGTATCCCTCCGCCTCCCTCCTCCTCCTCCTCCTCCCCTCCTCCTCCTCCTCCTCCCTCCTCCTCCTCCTCCTCTCCCCGCCCGAGCGGCTCGACAACGATTTGGGAAATGACGGGAGGAGGGGACTACTTTCCTGAAACTTGCTATGCTGCACACGACTTCGAGTTGCAGTGATTCGCCCGCAGGCCGCAGCTTCTCAGTCCTCCCCTCCACACCTCCTCAGAGCCCAGGCGCCCGGCTCGGCAGCCCCACCCTGCGCCTGCTCTCGCCCCGCGGGCAGCCAGTGTGGCCGGGAGAAGTCGCGAGGGACTACTTCGCCTCCTTCTCCCGCGGGCGCCCCCGGTTCGGGCAGCGGCGGCGGCGGCGGAAGGAGCGGGCGGCGTGAGCGCTTCCGCCGCCCCCCTCGCGGCTCCCCTCTTGCGGGCGTGAGGTGCTGGCCCGCGGAGCCGCCGGTGGGCACGGGCTGGCGGGGGACCCGCGGCTGCTCGGCTCCCCGCCCGCTGCGCCTTGGAGCCTCGTCCGCCTTCCTCCCCGGCGCCCGCCCGCCGCCGGCCCCTCGCCCGCCGCTGCCCGCCGCCGCTCCTCCCCCTCAGGAGCAGTCCCGGCTGGAGCGTGTCTGGAGGAATCCGCCGCCGTGGGGCCCCTCGCCCGCCGCTGTGCGTGCCTGACCAGCAGCGACCTGGGCGCCGCCGGGCTCTGAGCGGCAGCCCGGGGCGGCGAGGCGGGCGATGGTGGGCTGGGCTCTGGCGGGACCGCGCCGCCGCCCGGAGCCCGGGCTCGGTACCCCCCCGCCGGCCCCCACCGGGCGCAGCGCTCCTTCCTCCTCGCCGCATCCCTGAGGGAAGCGCCGCCTCTGCGCCCGCTCCTTCCTGGCCGGACCCCGCGGCGCTCCACCCCGGCGGCCGGAGGAGCGGATCTCCAGTCAGCCTTTGCAGTCCCCTTACCTTTTTTTTTTTTGTTTCCCCCCACCCCATACCTCCCCTCTCCCCTGGCCGCCTCGGATCCTTCGGCTGGGCGCTGAGGCAGGGGAAGAGGCTGGGGTCGCCACGGAGAAGGTTGCTGCCGCCACCCCCCTGCGGGGGTGGCCGGGGTTCCCGGCTGGGGGGGCACCGTTCCGGGTGAGGCATCCACCATGGTGAGGCCCCTGAGCCGCTGCGCCCGCGCCCCCCCGGCCGCCGCTGCCTCCTGCCCCTCGGTGCTGCTGCTGCTGCTGCTGCTGCCCCCCTGCCTGCTGTTGCTCCTCCATCTCCAGATCGGATCGCGTTGAGGGAAAGATGAGCGAGGAGACGGCGACTTCTGACAACGAGTAAGCGCCTCATTGATCTTGATTGCTAATCCTCCCCCCCACCCCCCAGTCATTCGTCTGCACTCCCCCAGACCCCTCGAGACTCGGGCGTCCGAAAGCCTGCGCCCCTGGAGAGTTCGGTGCGTCTGTTTCTGGATGTAACTGATTTCTTGAGCCATTTTATTTCATGGCAGCAGCCCTCCGCTCTTCCCTGCGTTGACTTGCTTTCTGTCGGGGAAGGGGATTCAGTGTTGGGGTGGGATGGCAGTTGTACATCCCTGAGATGGAGTAAGTGGACGGATCGGGACAGTAGCAGTGACCCCTCCTCTTGGGAGACCCTTGGCCTGTCCTCTTTCGTTTTACCATCAGCCAACATATCTTGAATATCCATCGTGCTTCCTGTCTAGCTATTTCACTGGGAAACTGATGTGTGGGAGCACCTCCTGTAGCAAACTGCTCTTGAATCTTAATTCGATGAGTCAATGACTCTTAAATACCTATTAAGCCTTCACCCCACCCCCACTCCCCCTTTTAAACTTGTGACCTGTAAGATTCCTGTAAAAAAAAAAAAAATGGGGTTAGGGAAACATTTTTGGACTTTAATAGGATTAAGGACTCCTGGGGTGCGGGGGATGTCGAGTTGTTATGTTTACTTTTGGGAATATTGGACGTGTCTTCATCAAGAACATTGAAGAATTTGGAGTTTAATTTTTGTCCTTGGGTTGTGTTAAAATACTCCGGTTTCCGTTGATTGAACAGAATTTTACGTTGCTTAACATGTTGGTGACTTCATCAACTTCTAGAGCATTCTGGCTTAAGTTTTTGCTTATTTTGGGATGTCCCCATGTTTTCCAAACTATTTGCCTTTTTAAACATTTGACTTTAACGTAACAGCTGCCTGGAGGAATAATGGTGTTGGGCACGGTTTTCTCTGGAGAAGGGTTTTAATTCCGTGCAGGATGTTAGCATCCGTTTTCTTGTCATTCAGATTAAGTTTTGTTTGTCTTTGGCGGGTTGGAAAGAGTTAAGTGAGTTCGGACTAGTCTTTAGGATGCATTCCTCTAAATAAAGTGCATTCCTCAAGTCAGACCTTTTTGAGAAAAGCTTTAAAAGTCCAATGCCGAGCTCTGTCTAACATGCCAAGTAGCGTCTACCCCCAACCCCCAACCCCCAACCCGCTTTAAGAGCACAGGCTTCTGATGTGCGGGTGTAGAAGGAGGTAGATTGCTGCAGTGTCAGTGCAGGCTAGAAGCAGAAGTGGCCGCCATGTTCTCTCGCTTTTTGTGAATCGCCCTCATTTGCATAGCACAGTCTTCATTCATAAAAAAAATAATTAAACAGCTATCACCTTGGACATCTTGAAAGAATTTCCCAAGGAAAAATTCGAAGCTTGTTTGTCTGTCTTCGTGTAGCTGTTTGAGTTCAGCAAATACGGAGAATTTGAAGTTTCAGATTAAATTTAAAAAACATACGCACACATAAACAACTACCCCTGTTCTCAGAATGTTGACACGGTTATGTGGGAAATATCAGTTCGGGGAGGTGCTGGGATCACGTGATCGCCTCCATTCATAAAATACCTGGCTGTCCATTCACAGTGCAGTACACTGTCTCACTGCCTTCCGCAGATTAGACTTACTTTGAGAGAGATCAAGAAGTCTATCTAAGATAATACTTGGTTAAGAGAAAAGCTGCTGAAAATACTGAACGCAATGACAGTAACTTTTATTCATCTTGCATGCAAGTAGCTCAATTCAAAAATGTTAAGTTTTATTTTACAGATGAGAAGGGATTTATCAGTTTAGTTCTAAGTGTTGAAAATCTCTTGTGGCTTCAGATAATTGGACAGCAAATGATGGAATGTGAATTGACACAGGTGCTAAAATATGGTTACTAAATGAGTCCTTTTCTTGTACTGGGCATGGATATACTGAGAGTGCAGAAGTTTTTTATGTGGTGATATCAGTGGATGCTACTGCTGTTACACTAAAATGAGAAGATATTACCAATTAATCTCCAAGATGTTGATGTTTGAAACACCAAATGGTAATTTGCACTGGGAGGATTGCTCTTTTTTTATTTTAAATGTATTTAGTATGTGATAACTTGGAAAATAACTCACTCAGACATTTACAGATCTGTTTTAAATATTTTTTCTGCTTTACTAGTAAATTATTCCTTAGCTTTGTAGTACTATTAATTTTGGTAAGATAAGAATATTAGTTTTAAGTGTATAATAATTTATATACAATATTAACTCTTCATAGTAACAAAATCTTGCAGGTTTTACTTAGGAAAAAAACTTTTATTTTGGAAAATGGTGTGCTCTTTTGGTAATCAGTTTGGCCAGAGCTGACATTGTGTGCTCGTGTATTAGCTAAACCACAAAGAATGAACTTCTTTGGAATGAAGCTTTTAATCTGATAATTTATGTGTCTTTACTATATGAAATGTCTTGAAGTGCAGATTTATTATTTATAATATATATTATGAAGAAACAAAAGAGATATTATGGCAGAAACCCTAATGGCCTTTGTATAGTTAGAATTGCCTTGCAGTAGGATTTTATTTGGGCCTTACACATACTGTTTTTTCTTCTGTCTTTTTAAGCCACTGTTTATAGGGAATTAATTACAGTAGAGTCTGTTCTTAACACTCTTCAATGTTTCTTCTTTTCCACCTAATTCAACCTTTAAAACAAGTGTAAATCACCAATTTCTTGGGAACTGTTAACCTTTTCCAGAGTTATTATGATAAAATCTAGTAAGGCCTTTACTGAAACAGACTATTTGAAATTAGAGGGATAGATAACGCCTAGAAGTTGATTGTATATATTTAATAAAGAATTAGCAGAGGATCTATTAATATGAAAGGCTTTGTTTTAAATTTTGCCAAACCAAGTAAGAACGAAAGGAATTAGGAAAACATTTCTTACACTGTTTCAAATTTGTGTTTATGAATCTTTTCCAAAAAGCAGTAAATAAATGTATTCTATTGCAGAATAATTGTGGCATATATGGGAACTAGCCACAGGTGATTTTCTTGTAGGTAATTTTTCATTTAATAGAAATTGTGTAATATTTTAGTCAGATGGTTCCAATAGATAAAAAACATAAAGAGTTTTAAACATTTAAAGATGGTACATTATTTAAAGGTATTTACCTTTGATATTAAATCAATACGGCACTTCATATCCTTTTTGCTAATTTGGATAAAAAACTTAGAGAAGTGAAATAGCTGAAATATTAAGGATTTTACTTATGCTGACATTAGCCCAAAACACTTGCCATGTCACTACAAAGTTTTATGATAGCAAAATGATATTATGTTACATTTTGGAGCCAGCTTAGAATTAGGTGAGTTATACTAAACTTGGTGTGGTGTAACCTGGGTTTCAGCAGGTTTTTTTTTTTTTTTTTTGTGATGATATCATTTAGTGCCTATCAGAAATGTACCCAGTGGTGAATTATTCTGAGGGTGTGTGTAAATACATACGCATTATACATATGTGTGTATTGTTGGAAAGTGTTCCAGGAACAAATGGTAGCATTGGAAAGGTGAGTGATATTAAGTTAACTGCTTATATTGATATAGTAAATATAATATAAACATTTGCTTAGAATTCTGTGTAGGTATGAGCTAGATAAATGTACCTGCTTCATCTTAATTTCTGTCTGCTTTCCTACTTAAACTTCATGATCTTGAAATTTTTTTTTTTTTTTTTTTTAATTTAAAGGCAGAGTGACAGGAGGGACAGAGATCTTTCATCTACTGGTTTATTCACCAAATGGTTGCAATGGCCTGGGCTGGGCCAGGCTGAAGCCAGGAGCCTGGAGCTCTATCCAGGTCTCTAATATGGGTTGCAGGGGTCCATTTATTTACTTGGGCCATTTTTTGTTGCTTTCCCAGGTAGATTAGCAATGAGCTAGAGTAGAAGTGGAGTAATTGTGATGCGAACCAGCACTTTGATATGGGATGCCACCGTTGCAGGTGGTGGCTTAACTAGCTGCCCCACAACACTGGCCCCTTGAATTGTATTTTTTAAATACAATATGCTGTCATGCCTAGAATACTACCTGTCTGTGAAGAACTTCCCCGGAAATCCATCATTTGCAGCCCCCAAAACCTCATTTATACTAAGCTCCTCCCCCAATGTTCCCTTTCTGTAGATTGTCTCTACTTGGCAATCTATTTAACTTTTTTTCTTCATGTGTAATTATTTGCTTTTTTTTTTTTTTTTTTTGACAGGCAGAGTGGACAGTGAGAGAGAGAGAGAGACAGAGAGAAAGGTCTTCCTTTGCCGTTGGTTCACCCTCCAAGGGCCACCGAGGCCGGCGCGTTGCAGCCAGCGCACCGTGCTGATCCAAAGCCAGGAACCAGGTGCTTCTCCTGGTCTTCCATGCGGGTGCAGGGCCCAAGCACTTGGGCCATCCTCCACTGCACTCCCGGGCCACAGCAGAGAGCTGGCCTGGAAGAGGGGCAACCGGGACAGAATCCGGCGCCCTGACCGGGACTAGAACCCGGTGTGCCGGCAGGCGGAGGATTAGCCTAGTGAGCCGCGGCGCCATCCTATTTGCTTATTTTTAATGTCCCCTGTTACATGAGGGGAATTCAGAATGTTTGTGGAAGAACTGGAGCTAAAAAGTAAGTCTACTTTGGTGCAAAAAGTTTCTGAAGTCTACATATTGTATTTCATAGCATGCATGTCCCATGGACTTTAAAAAAACCCTGGGGAGAATCTTCCACTTTATTTTGTATACCCAGTTCAGTGCTGATGAGAGTTGCTCAATAAATGTGGCTGAGTCATTGGAGTCTCATATTTTTGTTTCCTGTGAATTTGTGCATTTGAGATCATTAGATGTGTTACAAAAATAAATTGAAAAAGAGTTTGGGGCAAGTAAATTATTACAACCTAATTTTTTTTTCAAAAATGCCAAAATTGGCCTCTTGTTGACATATTTTGTTTCCACAGGCTTGAGATATAACTTAGTTCAGGCCTAAAATTATCTTGGATGCTGCTGGACTATTTGGATGTGTGTGGCCTCTGAACTATGCAGTATATCTGGAGACCCTTGTTATCTCTTTGTCTTTTTTGACATAGGAAGCTCCAAACAGCAATTTATATCTCTGGCTATTTTTCAGTCTTTAGGTTCTTTGATAAATCTCTCTTCTCTGCCTGAGCAGTTCTTCCATATAGTGCAAATGGCAAGGAAGTGAGTAAGGGTATAGAAGTTGAAATTGATAAGTGTAAAAGGCAGCAGGTTCCATCATTTAATGCTGTAGGATGGTGACGGAGAAATGCCTAAAGGGAAGTGATAACACTCTGGGCTCTTCTGTGGGGTTATTTTGAGCTTGACTGGTCTTAACCAAGCTTGGAGGAAGGGTCAGTAAAGACAAGTCTGCTTTTCTTCAACCTTTAGTAGGAACTGGAACTACGTTCAAAGAGCCAGTATAAACGTTTCACCCCATGCAGAGGTTTATTTTGGATAATGTACAAAATGGTCTCTAAAGTAAAAAAATTATTTGCAGTTGTACTACTAGATAACAGGCACTAACATTTTGATATATGATGAAACCTTTCTTTTTCTGTGACTGTTGAGGATGAATCATATTCATTTACTGGATTTTTACTGTGTGCTAGCAATTGTGATAAATGTTTTATACAAGTATTATATAGTTTATGTCAGAAAATGTATAATATATTCTCAGTGCAGTGGAATTGCATAGTGCATACTATTGCAGCTTCAAATTGTGAATGTTTTCCTATGTTGTTAAATGGAACATAATTGTTAGTGGTTAGATTGTGTTCATTGTACAGAGTACATTAGTTTTAATGAGTTATGTTATTGAATAATACTAGGTTTGATCCTGAGTTCTTTTATTGTTTTAAAGATTCTATTTATTTATTTGAGAGGTAGAATTACAGACAGAGAGAGGCAGAGACAGAGAGAAAGGTCTTCCATGGCTGCAATGGCCAGAGCTAAGCCGATCAGAAGCCAGGAGCCAGGAGTTGCTCCCAGACCATAGCAGAAAGCTGGAAGGAAGAGGAGCAGCCAAGACTAGAGCCGGTGCCCATATGGGATGCCAGCACCAAGAGCGGAGGCTTAGCCCGCCTTCTGAATTCTTATATATATAAAATTTATTTGGAAGAGGTATGTACCTAGCAGGAGGGAGATATAGAAGACAAAGACATCTTGTGTCCTCTGGTTCACTCCCTAAATGACTGCAGTAGCCAGGACTAGGCCAAGCTGAAACCAGTAGCTTCATCCTGGTCTCCCACATGGGTGGCAGGGTCCCAAGTACTTGAGGCATCTTCCACTACTTTGTCCAGTAGAAGCTGGGACATGAACTGGCACCCAAATGGCAGGTGGTGACATTACCTGCTATACCACAGTACTAGCCCCCTGGATTGTCTCTTCATCTAGGTACATTACTTTTTCCTTGAAATTGTCTAGTAATGAATGGAGTTAAAAGAGATGCAGATATTAAGTTTATTCTTTCTAGTAAGTTTCACTCCAGAAAAGTACAATCCAGTATTTAAGGGTACTTAGGCTTTGAAATATCAGTTCAGGTCTCTGAATTTTTTTTTGCCAATTTTGAATATGGAAAATGAGATTATGTTCCTCTTTTTAAAATATGCTTGGTGGTAAAATAAAAATGATTTTAAAAAAAACACTTGTTTTTGGAAAGTGATTAGGATGTCTTTAAATACTATATGTAGGCCGGCGCCGTGCCTCAACAGGCTAATCCTCCGCCTTGCGGCGCCGGCACACCGGGTTCTAGTCCCGGTCGGGGCGCCGGATTCTGTCCTGGTTGTCCCTCTTCCAGACCAGCTCTCTGCTGTGGCCCGGGAGTGCAGTGGAGGATGGCCCAAGTGCTTGGGCCCTGCACCCCACGGGAGACCAGGAGAAGCACCTGGCTCCTGCCTTAGGATCAGCGCGGTGCGCTGGCCGCGGCGGCCATTGGAGGGTGAACCAACAGCAAAAGGAAGACCTTTCTCTCTGTCTCTCTCTCTCTCACTGTCCATTCTGCCTGTCCAAAAAAAAAAAAAAAAAGTGAAATACTATATGTAGAATTAAAATGACCATGCAAAAGTTATTGGAGATAACATTTTTCAATGTCTTTATACGGTATGGTATTGGGCAGGGAACACTGACCTTTAAATTGGGAAATGGATTTCTTTTGTTTCTAATTTATAACATTAGAACAAATTGGGCAGGTGACAGCCCCTGTATACTTCAGTTTATTCATTTGTAAACTAAGGAATTTGGACTAAGCAACATCATGGTGTCTCCCTTCTGTGCTAATACTGATATGGTCGTCAACGCATTATAAGGCACTGTACTTTGTTAATTTTATTCTAATGTTACTTTTGACATATTTAAGTCAATGAAAGACATCCAGTAGAGATCTATGAGCTAAAACATGAATTTTGAACATCCAAGATAGCAAATTTGGAAACAGTTGATTTGTTCATAATATTTATCTGTTTTTTTTTTCCCCCTAAGACTTTATTCATTTTTTGAGAGGTAGAGTCACAGACAGTGAGAGGGAGAGAGAGAGAAGGTCTTCATCTGCTAGTTCACTCCCCAAATGGCCATAATAGCAGGAGCTAAGACAATCTGAAGCCAGGAGTTAGGAGCTTCTTTCTGGTCCCCTACTCTGAGAGCAGAGGCCCAAACACTCAGGCCATTTTCCACTGCCTTCTCAGGACACAGCAGAGAATGGGATCCCAAGAGGAGCAGCCAGAACTAGAACCCGGCACCCTTATGGGATGCTGGCACTGCGGGCATGGATTAACAAATCTACCGTCACAGCACCGGCCCCTGTTTATAATATTTAGACTTTAATGTTGGGGTTAATAACTATGTGTCTTTTATTATAGATTATACATCACAAATGGAGAACTTTAGACTTTTTTAAAATTAGGTATAGCCCTGGATGAGTAAGTGAGCAAAAGGCTAGTTTACTAAAACACTCACTTGAATAATTTCAAGAGTATTGTACTGTCAGTCTTTATGCTTTTCTTATTGACTAAGAAGTATCTAAGTTTTGTCGCTTGGTGATTCATACAAATCTTGTTAATCTAACACTAAGGGACAGTTGTACATTTACTTAGTTTAAGAAATTAACACAATGAATTTTGTTGCTCTTTAATATTTAGATATATGTGGTTTTTTATGAGTTTTGGTTATAGCTGCATTTCCGAATCCAGAACCAAAGTCATTATAAGTCCATGAGATTTTGTTTTTGTGACACCCAGAATTAAAAGATGTATTTGGTGTCAGATTTTTGTTAAAATGTAGCTCCTTAATAATGGATCTTTTAATTTTTAAAGACTTATTTATTTATTTTAAAGTCAGAGTTACACAGAGAGAGAAGAGGCAGAGAGAGAGGGGTCTTCCATCTGCTGGTTTACTCCCCAGTTGGCCACAGCGGCCGGAGCTTCACTGATCCAAAGCCAGGAGCCAGGGGCTTCTTCTGGGTCTTCCACGCAGGTGCAAGGGCCCAAGGCTATCTTCTACTGCTTTCCCAGGCCATAGCAGAGAGCTGGATTGGAAGTGGAACAGCCAGGACTAGAACAGGCAGCAATATGGAGGCCGTCACTGCAGGCGGTGGCTTTACCCTCTAAGCCACAGGGCCAGCCCCAATAATGGATCTTAAGCTGAGATGTTAAATGGCTCAAGACAAAGGATTCTTAAAAAAAGAGTGGTCTCTGTCTCTCTGCCTTGAAAAGAAATAACCTAAATTAAAAGATAAGTTTATTTTGCTGCATAAGAAGTTTTGAAATACATGTTTTCTATGAACTTTAAAAATATATTTTACTTTAAAAATTTTTTGTTTTCATTTTATTTGAAAGGTAGACACATGCACACACCCACACACACAGAAAATGGATCTCCCATCCATCCACTGGTTCACTCCCCAAATGTCTGCAATAGCTAGGGCTGGCCAGGTGGATACCAGGGGCCTGGAACTTAGTCTGGGTCTCCCATGTGGGTGATGGGGACCAAAGTACTTGGGCTGTTACCTGCTGCCTCTCCAGGTACATGTTATCAGGAAGCAGAAATCAGAAGTGGAACTTGGACTTGAACCCCAGCATTCTGCTCCTGGCTACAGGCGTTTTCAAACTATGTGTTAACTTGGTATACCAGATACCCACCCTCCATAAACTTTTTGGAGGCCATTTATATTAATTTCCTAGGGGTACTATGACAGAAACCACCAACTAGGTAGCTTTTATCAACAGAAATTTATTTTCTCACAATTCTGGAAGCTAGAAGTCCAAAATCAAGATGTTAATAGGTCCATGATGTTACTGCTCAGACTGGCTTAGAAGCCCACCTTATTCTAGTATGTCCTTAACTACTGATATCTGCCACAACCCTATTTCTATATAAGGTCACATTCTGAAGTATGGAAGGTTAGGACTTCAACATATCTATTTTTGGGGGCTAAAACCCATAATATCAATATAAATTATAGATTTTCCCCCATAGCCTAATTGGTATTCAGTCGTTATAGCTATCTTGAAAATTTATAGTCTTTACTGCTTTGAGATTATAATAGTTAATAAACACATTACTAAAGCATGTATTTTAGTGTTAATAGAGAATAATTATATCAAAATGATACTTTGAAAAATATGCCAATATAATTAATTTCTTTTATAATCCTAAGTATTTTCTTTTATGACTTTAATCTTGTTCTGAGAGGGGGACCTAAGCGTCACCGGACTTGGGGAAAGGTCCCCTGGCACATAAAGTTACAATCTTCTTTTGCAGGCTATACTGAAGCCAGAAGGCTGAACTCACATATGGAGATATGAAATAGGAAGACTAAGAAACCTTAAGGATAAACTGAACAGATCGAACATATGAACAGAACTAATGTTCCAGAGGAAGAGGATAGAGATAAATGTAGGACAGGAAATATTGAGAGATAGTGGCTGCGAATTTTCAAGTAGCAAATCAGACTCAATTCAGTGAACTAAAAACAATACAAAGCCTCACAGTCATATGGCTTTATCTTGAGAATGCAAGAATGAATCAACATGAAAAAATCAACTTAAGTTTATCACACTTGCAGATTAAGGGAGAGAAATGATACAATCTTAATAAATGCTAGAAATGCAATATTGTCTTTTAATCTCCGCTCATAATAAAAGTTCATAAGTATAGATTTATATTATTTTTCTGATTTAAAATGATTCTTGGATTCAATCAACTTAGGGTTTCTTTTATTTCAAGAGTTCTGGAGGGCCGGTGCTGTAGTGTAGAGGGTAAGGCTGCCACGTGCAGTGCTGGCATTTCATATGGGCGTCAGTTCGAGTCCCAGCTGCTCCACTTCCAATCCAGCTCTCTGCTATGGCCTGGGAAAGCAGTAGAAGATGGCCCAAGTCCTTGGCTTTGAATCAGCACAGCTCAGACCACTGCAGCCATCTGGGGAGTGAACCATCGGATGGAAGACTCTGTCTGCCTGTGCCTTTCTGTAACTCTGCCTTTCAAATAAATAAATAAATCTTTTTTTTTTTTTAAAGAGTGCACATGTAATATATGATTTCTGTTACTCATAAATGTAGAATTGGCTGGTGCAAATTGCCTTGTGTGTGAAGTTTCTGAATTAGCTTGCAAGGCATCTTCTACATTCAGAGAGAAAAAAATCAGCTTTAGTAAACTCAAGAGTAATTGGAAATTAAATTTTAATCAGTTTAAAAATTTTATCTCTAAAGTTTATCTGTGCAGCAATAGTTACAGTTTAGATAAAAATCAATATGATTTGAAATTTAATTATTTTTCTGGTAGTATTTAGTGAGGCTTTTGCGTGTCATTAGAAACATCTTGTCTATAATGTTACACTGTTAGGGATTACTTTCACAAATGTACAGTATTTGTAAATGACTTCTGGTATTGATACTCTATAGTAGATTACTAAAAGTTTAGGTGCACTTTATTGAATTCTGACTGCTACCATCATTACCGTAAGTTTTCTCCACAACAGACTGTTTTGTTAATTTTGGCACAAATTTACCAAACATTCTCTTTACCGCTTTATTGTCTGATTTTGATACAGTGAAATTGGCATTAAGGATTAATTCTTGGTTTTTCTCCTTAACATGTAAAAGCATTATTATTAAACATTTCAGAATTTTAATTGCTGGTTTGTATATGTTGATTTCTTACACGTTCAGAAAAGATTGACCAAATAGCAATAGTAACTTTTTCTTAAAAGATTGCAATTAAATTTGAGCGACTGGATTGTTTTCTTAGCTCTGGAGATACAATGATAAGTATAAGTTGATAACTACTTTAACTATCCCACAAGGGAACCAGATCTTTCAAAAATGTAATGAGTACTCTGCTTATGTAGTTCTTCAGGGCTTAGAGAGAAAGTGACTCCAGCTTTGGGAAGATGGCAGGGAGGAAATTGTGTGTGAAGACTTAAGAAAATAGCATTTTAGGGTTCAATCATGGATAAAAACATAGAGGGGATCGTCATTCCGATTTAAAAAGAGGGAAGGAGAAAAAGAGGAAAGAAAAAAAGAAATGTGAAAAAAGCAGTAGCTTTTTGGGTAATGCTTTTGTGGAGGAGTGTTGAAGGGAATAAGAAAAGTGTCAGGGGACCAGATCCTGAGTCCTCTAGATTTGTGCTTCACTGTGAATCAGCAGCCTATAGTAACAGGTGGTGACTAGGCCTGGAGACTAGAACAGTAAGATGAACATGGCAGAAGCCCTGCTTTCTTTATTAGTTGAGGAAATTTTAACTGGGCAGTAATAACAATTTTGAACGAGTCCCCAATAATTTTTGAGTTGAAACACCTAAGATTTCAAAGAAAATTAATTCTTGGAGCTACCCTCCTTCCTGACCACAGCTCTCTTTAGTCAGTCTTTATCATGGTAGGTAGTGGGGGAGCCATTATTTTTCAGTGCTTGAGTGATATCAAATTTTGTGTAGAAAGCTGAATATTGGAGCTCATTTGAACAGGGAGAAAATTCTAGTTCTTTTTCTGGACTGAAAAATTTCTGAGTTACAATGAAAGTGCTGGATTTTATCAACTGTAGGATTCCTCTTTTTTTTTTCCCAAAAGTTTTAGAATTCTAAATGTAATAAGGCAGACACAACAAGAAAAGTTGGAAGTTGAGCTAGAACTGTTGAAGCAGAATTTGAGAGGCAATTCTCATGTCTAATATGTATGGTAACTGGGTGTAAGGAAGGTATAAGGAGAGTGTGAACTGATTTCAATGATATAAATTTTAGACTGCTGTGATGCTTTTTCAAATGAAGTGAGAAGAGAAGCAGAGCAGATTTTTTTAATGAGAAAACTCAGTTTTTATCTTTTCAAATCTCAGTGCTTACATTATAGGTGTCTGAAAAGGTGTTCTAGGGGCTGGCCTGAAGCGTCGGCATCCCATATGGGCGCCAGTTCTAGTCCCTGCTGCTCCTCTTCTGATCCAGCTCTCTGGTATGGCCTGGGAAAGCAGTAGAAGATGGCCTAAGTCCTTGGGCCCCTGCACCCGTGTGGGAGACCTGGAAGAAGCTCCTGGTTCCTGGCTTTGGATTGGCACAGCTCTGGCCGTTGCGGCCATCTAGGGAGTGAACCAGTGATAGAAGACCCCCCCCCCCAACCTCTCTCTGTGATTCTGTCTTTCAAATAAATAAAAAATAAATCTTAAAAAAAAAATAAAAAAGAAAAGGTGTTCTAAACATTTAGTTCCCAAAGAGAAGGTTAAGAGAGTAAAGGTGATGCCTTAGCTTCAGCACAGTAGCCAAAGCCAATGCAAAATTGCTTACAGCGAATATTATGTAGCAGTGGTATTTCTTCTTGGTCTTCTGGCTAATATCAAGTGTAGCAATGGAAAGATGAGTAGTGGGAAAGTTTGGTTGTTGTTGTTAAGATTATTTATTTGAAAGGCAAAGACACAGCAAGAGAAGGAGAGAGAGAGGAATATATTCCATCTGCTGGTTTACTCCCCAAATGGCTGTAATGATGAGGGCTGGGCCAGACCGAAGCCAGAAGCCAGGATCTTCTTCCGGATCTTCCATGTGGATCCAGGGGCCCAAGCACATGGGTCATCTTCTTCTACTTCCCCAGATGCATTAGGGAGCTGAATTGGAAGTGGAACAGCCTGGACTTGGACCTGCCACCCATATGTGATACTGACGCTGCAGGCAGAGGCTTAACATGCGCCACAGTGTTGCCCTCCCCCTCCCCTCAACTGTTTTTAAGGGAGAATAGAAGAGACAAAAAAGACGAGGGTCTTGAGAGAGAGAGAGAAGGGTTTAGTGAAGAAAGTGTTTTAGAAACCAAGGGAAAAGGAGTAAGAATAGAGGAGGTTCTCACCTTCCCTCCCTCTTTATCTTCTCTCTCCCTCACTCTTTCAAATAAATCTTCAAGGGAAGGGGTCCGTTGTTGCGGCACAGTGAGCTAAGCTGCTACCTGCAACACCAACATCTCACGTCAGAGCTCTGGTTTGAGTCTTGCTATGCTACTTCTGATCCAGCTCTCTGCTAATGTGCCAAGTGCTTTGGCCCCTGCCACCTACTTGGAAGACCAAGATAGAGCTCTGGGCTCCTAGCTTTGGCCTGGACCAGCCCCAGCTATTGTGGCCATTGAGGTAGTGAACAGGAGGAGCCCATTAATGTCAGATATTGTAGTAAGATTAGATTGTTGATATCCCAGAAAAGGGTTTAATGGTTAAGATGTTATTGACCTTTGTGGGAGCAGAAATAGATTAGTGGGGGACAGAGGCTGAAATCAGATTTGCCTGTAGGTGGAAGAGAAAATGAGAAGTGATGAAGTGGAGAAGACAGTGATTAGATACTACTCATTCAGGGGTAAGTTAGGAGTTGAGATTATTTATTGGCTGAGGTGATGTCAGTAGTGGAGAGGAAGAGAAGGAAAGGTGTAAGTACTTGATGGAATAAGGCCTGGTAAGGAGGAGTCTTTCAAATTGTTTGCCATACACTACTAGATTTACTCCTCCTAAGGACCTGGTGAGCTAAGTAATTATCTGTAGTTTACAGATGGAGATAACAGACTTGAGAGATTAGGTACTTTGCCCACAGCCACACAAAGGAGTAAGTGGTAAAATTGAGATTCACATTATGCAGTATTTATACCACACTATTCCTCAAACACTTAATGAGCAGACTAGATAAAGCTTGAAGTGACAGATATTGACAGTTGTTTTGAGGGACTCTGTTTTGATGAACTTAAAGATCATGTAGACTGTAAGTGGGAGAGATTAAAGCAGATTTTGATCAGAGAACAGGGCCTCTAGAGTGATGGCATTTGGAATGAAGAATTTGGCAGAAACAGAGATGAAGGTTGTTGGAGTACAGAAGCCAGGATCTGCTAGTCAACAATAGAAATATTTAGGTTGCTAGTATTGTTATTTTACGTGGAGTTGTACCATAAGGCATTGTATTTAATGTGAGTTTGGAATGAGTGATTTAGAGTAAGAGTATGAATATAACCACCCGCTTCTACAATTTAAAGAGGATTTTAAAATTGAAGGTTGAAAAAAAGGGTGCTGAGAGAGGAGGATTATAAAAGGGAAAGGTTTAGCTGGGAGGAATTGAGAGTGCTAGAAATGATAGGATCTCTTGTGATAATAGTCCTATCAGGAATGAAGAAAGTTGAGAATTGGGAAGTACAGGGAAAGACAGACATGTAAATAAATAATTAAAATTTGGATTTTATTGAGAACTTTAAGGTTTTATGAGAGGCTATGATGTTGTGTGACAGTGCAGTATTTTAACCAAATAAATTGTTGACAGAAGATTTTGTGGTCTTTAGGTACTTCATTCTTTTTTATTTGTTTACTTGAAAGTCAGCTACAGAGAGAGAAGGAGGAGAGATGGAGAGGAAGAGAAGGAGAGACAAGGAGAAAGATATCTTCCATTCACTGGTTCGCTCCCCAGATGGCCACACTGGCCAGAGCTGAGCCAAACTAAATTAAAGCCAGGAGATTCATCTGGGTCTCTGATGTGGGTGGCAGGGACCCAAACATTTGAGCCATCTTCTGCTGCTTTCCCAGGCCATTAGCAAGGAGTTGGGTCGAAAGTGTAGCAGCCAAGACGTGAACTGGCACCATAAGGGAAGCCAGCATCCTTGGTGGTGGCTTGACCCACTATCCCACAATGCTGACCCCTAGATACTTCGTTCTTAATGTGGTTATAGAACTCTTTCAAAAT
This sequence comes from Lepus europaeus, assembly GCF_033115175.1. NCBI lineage: Eukaryota > Metazoa > Chordata > Mammalia > Lagomorpha > Leporidae > Lepus > Lepus europaeus. Next base: position 60,465,295 of record NC_084837.1, read on the forward strand.
GAAATCCACTCATTGAATTTCTAGTTAACCTGGTATTCACAATTAACATGGTCCTGGGGTTATTGCTGACTGTAGCAATATATAGTATAATCTTTGTTTTTGATTCTCTATCTGTGAAAGCAGGATAATAGGTCCCTACTTCAGAGGGATGTTAAGGTAAGTGTAACCCTTTTCCCCAATAACATTTTCTTGATTGGAGATAAGAGAATATTAAAAATAACTTTTAGTTCTCAGAAAAATGGGACTATGTTCATCACTTTCATTTAGCCTGAAGGTGGTACTACTTTTAAAAAGGATTGTTGACCTGCTACAAAAACTATATTTCAGTTTGAATATTAGAAAGCATTTTTTCAGAAAAATCTAAAAATTTCCACAAGCAGAAAAATAATATATACTTTTTTTCCCCATGTTTTGGGCAAAGACCGAATGAAGAGGTAGAGAGATAATACCTGGTGTTAGGTCAGCCAATAAGGCATAATTGTCTAGTTGTAGGTATTTTTTTAATTTCTTTGATTTTTATTACACCTATTTAGATATGAAAGGAATATATTTTTAGAACTTGTTATTAAAACTTTTTTTAAATACTTGAACACATTGTGAAAATTTATGTAGATTTTATGTTTCTGCCCTCATTTTAGATGGAAAAGCCATTTTTTCATATAATCAAATGCAGAAGTTTTCAAATAGTGTGTGGAGGATAAAACTACATTCATGCAAAAGAAAAGAGGAACATTTTTTTCAGTATCAGGAAATTTAAATTATTAAAGATTTAGACATTTACTTTTTTTGCAACTGTAATCCAATCCTTATTAGATTGATAGGCCAGATCTGCTAACTAGAAGTTCCTTTTTTTTTTTTTTTCTTTTAAAGATTTAATTATTTATTTGAAAGAGAGCAAGGAGTCAATCTTTATTTGCTGGTTCACTTCCCAAATGCCTGCAACAGTCAGGGTTGGGCCAGGCTGGGCCGGGCCAAAGTCAGGAGACAGAAATTCCATCAGTCTCCTACATTGGCTAGCATCTACTGTCTCCCAGGTGCATTAGTAGGAAGCTGGATTAGAAGTGTGGAGTAGCTGGGATTGGAACCAGGCAGTCCGATGTGGAATGAGGGTATACCAAGCAAACAGTTTAACATATTATGCTATAATACTGGTCCCTGCTCTTTGCTCTCTATAATGAGCATTTTTTGTGTGTGAAACTGTTTTCTTCTATCCAATTAATAGGATAAATATACAAGAATAAGGTAAACTGTCAGTTTTTTTAATTCTTGATACAAACTGCCACTTGTACAAATTCACATTTTTAAATACTGTGAATTATTTATAAATGAAATTCATTTTCAAGTTCGGTAGATTCTACTTTTGTTCCCTAGTACCATGTGGCTTTAATACATGACTAAATGAAGGCTAATAATAGTGATTATCAGTATTGTCTTAAAATCATTTTGTGGACTTAGACCTCAAAACAACTATTTATTTTAAGTATTATTCTTTCTGTCCCTATTTGCAAAGATGAGAAAATTAAGACTTAGGAAGGTTAACTTGACAGATAAGGTAACTGATAAAAGTCCTCTGACTCTTAAGGCTTATGCCCTGAAACAGTAGCTTTTAGTGGTTTAGACTGTGCTACGCTACCAAATACAGTAAGATCCAAATATGTTAAGATTTAGTGGTTAAACTCTTTCCATTTTTTTCCTAATGCAAATAATTAAAAATATTTCAGATTGGGAAAACAACTATGTTACTGTTTAGGATTCAATACTCACATAAATATTTTGAGATAGTTTGCTAGATTTCAAAATACCTTCTAAGGATTGCTGTGGGATACATTGCCTTATTATTTGGGGGGCACTTCTATAATTGTTAATTTTATTTTTACTTATTTGACTAATAAATAACCACTCATGGTCTAGTCCAAGTGTGAGAACATTAATGACAACTGACATCTACCTAATGTGATTCTGTCATATTTTCTTACCTTTTTCAAATAAGCAACTGTATCTTGAATTATATTTACCATTGACTTCCTCTAAAAATTAAAAATAATCACATATTTATGGTTAGATACTGTTTCATTATTTTTGAATTTTATGAAAGGAATATATATGAGTGTTGTTGACTCCTAGAACTTGTTTGTTTGTTTTACTCAATACATTTTAAAGATTGTGTCTTTTTTTTTTAAAAAAAAAAAGATTTATTTGAAACAGAGAGGGAGGGAGAGATGGAGAGATCTTCCATCCACTGGTTCATTCCCCAAATGGCCACAATGACTAGGACTGGCCTGGCAGAAGCCAGGAGCTTGAAACTCCATCAGAGTCTGCCATGTGGGTGCCACAGGCCAAAGCACTTCCCCCATATTCTGCTGGTTTCCCAGGTGCATTAGTAGGAAGCTAGATTGGAAGTGAAGTAGTCAGGACTCAAACTGGCACCCCATATGTCATGCTGGTGTCGCAGGTGGAGGCTTAACCCACTGTGCCACAGAGCTGGCACCACTCCTTTTCTTAAAATATAGTTTTTAAGTTAATTTGTACTGCTACAAAGTTAACACAGCTTAGACATTGTCTTGTATAAGTGTATTTGAGTTGTTTCTAGGTAATTTATTGTCATAAACATTACTGATGTGAACATTCTTGTTTATGTTCTCAATACGTATGTGCTAAATGTTTTCTGAATATGTTTGAAGCAGTAAAATAAAATAATTGGGTTGTAAGATGTGTTGAGAATTTTCAAGCTTACCAAGTGATGCCAAATTGTGTTCCCCAAAAGTTTGAAGCCATTCATGGAAGAGAATTGGTGTAGAATTGTACTTTATGGTGGTGTTGACTTTTATTTTCTGTAATGAATAATATTTGCCAGAATATTCTTGAGTGCTTTCTGTGTGCCCAACACTGAATGGATTTCATGAATTTCCATGAATTAATTAATGCATTTAATGCTACAACAGCCCTATTTGGCAGATATAGTTACATTCATTTTATAGATGAGGAAATTGAGGCCTGGTAAGTTTAAACTAGTGACAGGATAGGGATTCAGACTTGGTCAGGTCAGGCTGAAGAACCCAGCCTCTTAACCTGATGTGATTAATTTACTTCTCCAGATACTCATATTTATATATTCATAGTCTCTTTCCCTTTTGCCCTGCCCTCATCAGTCTCTTGGTCTTCATATGTTTGTGATAATGAGTGTTGTTTGTTCTGTGCTTGTATTTTACTGCCTTACATATTGCCCATGGTGTTGTCTGCCTTTAAAAAGAAACTTCTAACATATCAGTTTTCTGATTGCCAGATGAATGAAAGTACAGATGATTTCTAGCACATATTGTAATATTTTGTAATTGTACTTAATCTCTTACATAATTAATGATTAGTTTCAGAATAAAAGTGTTATTTTCAGTATTTTATCATTTTTAGCATTGAAATGTGAGGTGATTTAGTATGCTTCATATTACTATAATTCTACTTGAAGTTTTTAATTTTTAAATGCAAAATTGTATTTATTAGGTGGATACCATGTGATGTTTTGATACATTGATACCTGTGTAGTGTCTTATCAAGGGAAGCATTCAAAATATCTTTATGGTGAAAACATTCAAAACCCTTACTGCCAGTTGTTTTGTTTTTTTAAGAGAAATACACAGTATATTATTGTTGTGTGTAGTCAACCTACTGTACAATAAAACACCAGACCTTCTTACTCCTAACTAAATAGCTGTTAAATAACCTTTCCCCCACCCTCCCTTTCTTGATTGTCAAATTTTAGTTTATTTCTAAAAATGTATTTGAGAAGCAGAATGACAGAGTGCTGCTTCATTCCTTAAATGCTCACAATGACTAGGGCTAGACCGTGCCCATGCTCCTGAGAGCTGGGAAATCAATCCAGGCCTCCTGTGTGTGGCAGGGACCCAGCCACTTGCACTATCACCTACTGTCTTTCAGGGTCCACATCAGCAGGAAGCTGGAATTGAGAGTGGAACAGGGCATTCAGTCCTGGTACTCTGATATAGGATATGAATGTCTTTATTCCAATCTCTAATTCTTTATTTTTTGATAGAATACTTTCATCTATTAAGGATTTTGAAGAACTGGAGTGGACTTGAATATATAGTAACTGCTATGTAAGTTTTTGTACAAAAATCTCTTGAACTGAGTGAAATGTTTCCTTTAACATTTCTTGGTGATATTATTGAGATAGGTCTTTATTAAGACAATCATCTTTTTACGTGCTAAATGCTAAATAAATTGTTTTTTGTTAACTTTTCAGTAGGTACTGGATTTTTGTGGATAAAGATTATTTTAAAATGATAATTTTAGTGCTATGAGAATGTCCTTAATTATTGAATGACAAGCTTATAGCCCCAATTACAAACACCTAATTATCCATGTATGATGGTAACAGGATATTATCTAAATGTGAGATGCTTAAGTGCTTAGATCTTGTGAAAATAGCGTTAAGGTCTGTTTTAGCAAGGCATTTAAAAATTCTTACCCATTATGTGTATGCTACATGTTTTAGTAGTAATTAAAAGTTTCAATGCAGCAGGCCTGAAGGGATCAATCACACATGTGCCTTGGAATGGCAGGCTGACAGAAGCAGCCAAGCAGATGGGGATGAGGATGTATTAGTCAAATTGAGTCCATCTCTTGGATTTTACATTGCTCTTAGGTTTTGTACTGTTATTAATGTTGATAGAGCTACTTAGCATTGATTTTATCCCAGAAAGGGCTTACGAGCTAACATTTTTGAGGTTTATTTTATTCAGCTGTTAGGAAAGTAGCTTTTCTTCACATGTAGATGAATAAAATCTGACTTTCCCTCAGGCAGATGATTGGTTTTTGGTAATGAAAAGGACTTGGAGGTATTGATTTACAGTTAGGGGAAATAGTTTTCTCAGAAGAGTGAAAAAAATAATTGAAAATAAAAACTACTTAATTTTTATAAAGATAATTTACTTATTTATTTAAGAGGTAGAGTTAGAGAGGGAGAGACAGAGAAAGGTCTTCCATCTGCTGGTTCACTCCCCAAATGGCTGCAATGGCTGGAGCTGGACTGATCCTGAGCTAGGAGCCAGGAGCTTCTTCCAGATCTCCCACACGAATGCAGGTACCCAAGTACTTGAGCCATATTCCACTGCTTTCTCAGGCCATAGTAGAGGGCTGGATCAAAAGAGGAGCAGCTGGGACACGAACCAGTGCCCATATGGTATCCCAGCGCCGCGAGTGGAGGCTTAGACCAGTATGCCGCAGCGCCAGTCCCAAATTACTTGATTTTTAATTGGTGTTTTATGTGTTATGCTTAGCTTTATAGTCCAGTTGTCTTGTGATCTAAGTAGCTACAGTCTTAACTATCTTTGATTCACTTTGAAATTTGTGCAACAGGACAAATTGTCTTCTTAACCTTTCTTAATAAATATTTGGTGTCAACAACATAGAGCTGAGGATCAAATGACTATTGTTAATTCAGTCTTTTTGTAACTTTAGCTTAATTTATATTATGTATTTTGTAAATAAAATTAATTTATACATGAATAACATTGTAGGATGTATAAGGCTTTGAAAAAAAATTTTATTCACTAGCAAATTATTTGAAATAATTTGAACTATATAGTAATTAGCCCAATGGGTCAGGCTGTCATATAAGAGTATGAGTACTGTCATCATTCTTAGTCATGCAAATCATATAAAAAGCCTAGATTTTTGATTGGGAAACTAAGGTGTATTTTAAATGAAGAACATGATTGTGATTCCAAACTCCTCAAATAACTTGTTGTGAACCTGTTGAACTACATGTATTTCTCCTTTACCATCAGGTTATTTATACTAAAAGCTAAGATTTTATAGATGAAAGGTTAAGGTAGAAGTAGGGAAGAAATTATATAAACATGCTTATCTACTATTGCCTCTCTTGGCAACCTTAAATGATATTGAGAATTTTTTTCAGTATTCTAACCTAAAGAGTTACCTTTCAAAGACATGTGGTAGTTATTGGTAAAATAATTATTAGCTGATCCTCTTCGTGTTTTGTCTATTCAAAAAATTATTATGCTTAGAATCTACTTTCAGGTCTGCAGCTACAGAAAAAGAAGATTACTTTTTGTTATTTTTTTAAAAGATTTATTTATGTATTTGAAAGTCAGAGTTTTGGAGAGAGGAGGGGTAGTGACAGACATCTTCCATCCACTGGTTCACTCTTCCGACAACTGCAATGGCCAGAATTGGGTCAGGCTGAAGCCAGGAGCTCAGAGTTTCGTGTGGATCTCCCACTTGGCTGGCAAGGGCCCAAACAGGTGGGCTTTCCTCCGCTGCTTTTCCCATGCCATTAGCAGGGAGGTAGATAGGAAGTGTAGCAGCTGGGACTCAACCTGTCACCTATATGGGATGCTGGCATTGCAGACAGTGGCTTTACTAAATACTGCGCCACGACTCCAGCCCCTAGAAGTTTAATTTTTAAATGATTGTACTTTTTTTTAAAGAAATATTTTCCTGTTTTTTTTTGTAAAATTTAAACATCCTTACATACCCATGATTTAGTACCAGTCTTCCCTATGTAGACCTAGTTAACAATTTAGGTTCTTTCTGTAGACTTGAAGTATATAAGGGACTACAAAGAGGAAGTGTTGAGCATCTTACTGCATTAGAGTTAGAAGTTGCTTTACAAATTATAGAACACTATTGCATGTATTACCTGATTTCTGAAAAATAATTTTGTGAAATTGGAAAAATGTGCATTTTTTTTTCTCACTTTGAAATGATTTTAGACATATAAAAAAGTAGGGGAAATATGCAGAATGTACTTGCACCCTTCAGGCAGCTTTTCAGAATGTTAACACTTTGCATAGCCAAATCAGGAAATTACTTATATAAATAATACAAACTACCGACAATATTAGTGTCTTGATATTAATCAGTTGTTTCACTAATATAATTTTTTCCAGTTCAGTTTACAGTCTGTGATCACATTTTGCATTAAATTGGCATGTGTATTTCCTAACCTCTCTTAATCTGAAACAGCTCTTCAATATTTATCTCTTAAAACCTTGACACTTTGGCCGGCATCGTGGCTCACTTGGCAAATCCTCTGCCTGCGGTGCCAACACCCCGGGTTCTAGTCCCGGTTGGGGCGCCGGGTACTAGTCCCGGTTGCTCCTCTTTCAGTCCAGCTCTCTGCTGTGGCCTGGGAGTGCAGCGGAGGATGGCCCAAGTGCTTGGGTCCCTGCACCTGCTTGGGAGACTGGGAGGAAGTACCCGGCTCCTGGCTTTGGACTGGCGCAGCGATCCGAATTAGGGGAGTGAACCAACCGAAAAAGGAAGACTTTTCTGTCTGTCTCTGTCTCACTTTCTATAACTCTCTGTCTCTCTCTCTCACAGTCTAACTCTGACTGGCAAAAAATTTTTAAAAAAATTAAAAAAAAAAAACCTTGACACTTTTAAAGATTAATGCCCACATATTTTGTAGAATGTTCCCAGAGTTTTTCCACCAGTATTCTACTATAGAGTGATGATGTCCTTGTGTATTAAATCAATTAGATGGTATAAATATACTCCATTATAGGTGACATTAACTTTGATCATTTGGTTAAAGGTGGTGTCTTCTAGGTTTGTCAACTGTAAATTCTTTTTCTGTAATAGCATTTTCTGGGAAGATACTTTGAGACTACATAAATACTGTTTTCTGTCTGTATACATGTTCACTATTTTAGTATCTGTTGGTGATTCTTACCTGCAACAACAATGTAATGTTTACCAGTTAGTGATTGTTTTCATCATTCCTTCCACTTTTATTAATTGGAATTCTATAGAAGAGCTTGCTCTCCTCACATTTATTTATTTATATTGATATGAGGTATAATGCATTGCTTTGTTTTTATGAGCTGTTGTCCCTGATTTGGCCATTAGGAAGCCTCACCCAGTTGACTTCTCTGTTCTTTTGAGATGTCCCCTCGTGTTTAAAGCACTTCTGGTATCATATTCCATGTTCATTTTATGCTTTCCTTGCTCTACCTTTGAAATCATTCTGGTTCTCTAAGCTCTGATTTCTTTTAATGGAGCATTATATTTAGAAATTAAACGGTAAGTGTACTCATTAGCTTTGAATAAAGATTGGTGATATTTGTTTTGATATTATTACTATTATTATTATTGTTATTATTATTATTTTTTTTTTGACAGGCAGAGTGGATATGAGAGAGAGACAGAGAGAAAAGTCTTCCTTTTTGCCGTTGGTTCACCCTCCAATGGCCTCTGCGGCCGGCGCATCGCGCTGATTCAAAGCTTGGAGCCAGGTGCTTCTCCTGGTCTCCCATGCAGGTGCAGGGCCCAAGGACTTGGGCCATCCTCCACTGCCTTCCCGGGCCATAGCAGAGAGCTGGCCTGGAAGAGGGGCAACCGGGATAGAATCCGGCGCCCCAACGGAGACTATAACCCGGTGTGCCGGTGCTGCAAGGCGGGGGATTAGCCTGTTGAGCCACGGCGCCGGCCTTGATAGTATTATTAACCCTATTTTACAGATGGAGAAAATTAAACTACAATTAAAAGTATTGTTTATAACATGCATGTAAAGTGATGAGTTGGGATGTAAACTCAGGCCTTCTCAGTTCATAGTGCAGATTCTTTGTATTACTTTCCTGTATTATCATAGTATTCCTTCCTTAACACTTGCATTCCATTAATTTTGTTATTTTTCTCTTCTGGCAATTACAGAGCACATGATCATTAAAATATATTGAAGAAAATTATTTATCACTCATAGGTCTAGTTATTGCAGGACAGAAAAGTGATGATTACAGTTCCAAAGATATTTATTATATGCTTGCTATAAGTAAGATACTGGTGGTCAATGAGAGGTGTGTGTCTATGTATTGGGAGACATGTGCTGAGAATGTTTTTTATTTACTGGGGCTTTTTTTTGCTCCAATGTATTTTTATGGGGTAGAAGTGGATGGTATGATGATTAAAAAATTATTTCATTATACATAATTCAAGTGGCTTAGGATTTGTATATTATGTGTAAATATATGCTATCAGATTTCGTTATATTTACATGGTCCTCCTTTTAGTACACTGCCATTTCATAGTTGTAGTAATATTATACATACATTAAATGATATCTGTTTGCTAAATATAGTTGAGCACTTTGTTATAAACTTCATGAGTTGGTACTATTTTTCCCGTATTCCAGGTGAGCAGTTTAATTAGCTAATTTTAGGATCATAAGCCTTAATAGATATTATAAGGTGTGTTTAAATCCAGTTTTTATCTGAAATATGAAGTACTGTTTCTGTTGCAAATGTATTTTGTTCGTGCATTCAGAAAGTCCATTCTAACGTTGAAGATTTACTAAGTCCATTGTTTTAAACATTTTTTGACTTGTGTGTTTTGATCCTCAGTTTATAACTGATTTAAAGACATAGTATAGTTTATTTTAAATAATCTTACAGTAATTTTATTAAGTTTTATGGGACATACTTTTAATATATTAAGTTGTTGTAATAGTGACCAGTATCCTCAATGCAGAAGGGAAAAGTTTTGTGCTAAGTTGTAATATGAGCCTAATACTGCTGGACTTTTCTTTCTAAGTTGCCATGGTAATTTAGAGTCTACCTTCATAAAAAGTAATGGTCATAAATTTCATATTTGTTTCTACATTAGAAGAAAGGGGAATTTCTGTTTGTATAAGAAAATATTAACGACAAGTAATACAGAATTAAATTTAGAGTTTTTGTGATAAATTTGAAAAGTTAAAACTGGTATGAAATAGAAGAAAAGCTGCATGTATTTATTTACTAGTAGTAATGAAAATATAAGGGAACTTAAAAACATTTATGGAAAAATGGAATTTAATTAAATACACATTTTTCCATCAACTTTTTGAACACTTCTTGTAGATTAGATAACCCTTAGAAATTGTTTTTTGTTACTAACATATGAACATAAATATGTGAGACTATATTTGTTTTTTGTTTTCCTGGTGAATTTTTTGAATGTTGGTAAGTGACTTAACAGTTCTACCACTTTATTATTTTTGTAAATGTAAGTTGATTTCAATGTGTTCAGCAATTTACCATGATTTATGTGGGCTATATCTCTGCAGTTCAGATGAAGTTTAGTAGATTCTAGTTTTAAGAGATTAGAGTATTATTTCTGTTTTCTTAGCCTTACCAGGTTGTAAGTTAGCATTTCCATCAAAAGATGAAGACAAGTATGGTATTGTGCTAGACAGTGCAGTCTTACTCCTAGGCAGCCTTTGAAGTATACTGCCATAGGGACTTTTGAGTTCCTCTGCTCTGGGCCAAAGGCCCAGCTCTGACTTACCTACTGGACTTGTGTAAGGCTTGGTTTCCTTATCTGCAAAATGATAATACTCATCCTTGTTTTGGAATGTTATTGTGAAGATTAAATATAACACATATAAAGTATTTTTTTGAAGATTTATTTATTTGAAAGTCAGAGTTACAAAGAGAGAGGAGAGACAGAGAGAGAGAGGTCTTCCATCTGCTGCTTCTCTTCCCAGTTGCGCGCAACAGCCGTAGCTGAGCCAATCCGAAGCCAGGAGCCAGGAGCTTCCTTCAGGTCTCCCAAGTGGATGCAGGGGCCCAAGGACTTGGGCCATCTTCCACTGCTTTCCCAGGACATAGCAGAGAGCTGGATTGGAAATGGAGCAGCCGGGACTAGAACTGGCTCCCATATAGGATACCGGCACTGCAGGCAGCAGCTTTACCCACGACACCACAGCACCGGCCCCACATAGAAAGTATTGAACCATGTCTACAAATAGCAAGTACTGAAGTATCAGCTGCTTTTTAATATTATTAGCGCCAAGAGAAATAGTGATTAATTCATTGCAAAGAAATACTAAAAGTTCCTACTGAAAAATAAGCCCTAAGTAATACATGACAAACATTTATAGGGGACTAATTAGATTACCTTTACAAGTCTTTGGTGTTTCATGGAATTAGATAAATTTGGAATGGAAGAAGTGGGGCACTGGAATGGAGTCCTCAAATGGCTAGCAGGGACATTCTGCCACGTTGTGTCAGCTGTCCTGGACCCACCAGTCCAGGAGATGATAACAGAACAAATCAACGCCTTTACCACCAGGCCTGTCAGCAGGAAGTAGCTCTAAAAGACATATCATTGTCCCTCCACCCATCCAGGACTTTTGGAGCTGATGTAATCCCATATAACCTTTGCTTTATACAAAACAAAACGGGGGAATATTACTACAGTGGTGCAGTCTTATCTGTGGCTCGATCTACACCCTGAACACCATCCTTGTGTCCTTAGCTCTTCGCCCCCAGAACCATTGCTACAAGTCAGGTGACCAAATGCCCCAACCACAGGGGTCAGCTCCACCTCCACCCTAAAGGGGTTCCGCGGCTCCTACTTCCCTGCACCCTGGCAGAGATTTAACAGGACGTGCTTCCAGCATGCATGTGCATTCTCTCTTGATCTCTCTCTCTGGACCCTTCTTTCTTCTTCGCCCCTTCCTTCCGACCTGTCGAATTTCCCCCTTCAATAAGCCCTTTCCCTTAAAAAAAAAAAAAAAACAAAAACTTGGAATGGAAAAGAATTTTGATTAAATGTATATTTTCCTTTTTATTTTTAAGGATGAGAGTACTAAGGCCTAAACCATAAAAGAACATACTCAAAATATTTTAGTTGCATGTGTAAGTTTCAGTGGAAACTGTCTTCATGAGTGTGGGTTTAGTGCTGTTTTCTGTAACAAATGTAGCCTATGTCAGTTTTTCCCTACAGTGTGTCCATGGTAACCCCAATCAAGAGAAATAATTTATTTTCAGAAGTCATCTTCTGTCTTTATTCTTAGGGATTGGTTTGCACTGATTCTTTTTTAAATTTAATTGCAAGGCAGAGAGAGACACAAAATTCCCATCCACTGATTTATTCCCCATGTTCCTGCAACAGCTGGGTTGGGCCAAGCCTATGCCTGGAGCTAGCAATTGAATACAGATCAACCAACAGGGGTGACAGGGACCCAGTCATCTGAGCCATCACATGCGGCCTCCCAGGGTACATATTAGCAAGAAGCTGGAATTGGGAGTGAAGCTGGAGCTGGAATTCAGACTCCTTTTTATTGGAAGATATGGACATCTCAACCACTATTCCGTATGTCTTCCCCAGCACTGACTTTTTTTTTTTCTTTATTATTTGAAAGGCAGAGTTAACAGAGAGGGACGCTGAGACAGATATTTCCCAACTACATGTTTACTCCCTAGATGAGTACAACAGCTGGGGATGGGCCAGGCTAAAGCCAGGAGCCGGGAACTCCATATACATCTCCCATGTGGGCAGCAGGGGCCCAAGCACTAGGGCCATCCTTGGCTGCTTTCTCAGGCTCATTAGCAGAGAGCTAGATCAAAAGTGGAGCAGCTAGGACTCCAACTGGTGCTCAAGTGGGATGTTGGCTTCTCAAGTGATAGCCTAATCCACTGTGTCACAATGCTGGCCACTAGCACTGACTCTAAAGTATAGGAAATGAAAGTTGGAAGAGAAATATCTTAATTCTTCCTGTTAAAGCATTATGATAATATATTAATTCTTTTAATCAGAATCCCTTCATTAATCCCTGTAGCAGGTAAATGGAAAAAACTTTTAAAAAAATATTCAAAAGGCAGAGTGACAGAGAGTGGGAGACAGAAAGATATTCCAGCTGCTAGTTAACTCCCCAAATGGCTGCAATGGCTAGGGCTTGTCCAGGTCAAAACTAGAAGCCCAGAGCTCCATCTGGGTCTCTCACATTGGTGGCAAGTGCCAAGGTACTTGGGCCGTCTTCCACAACCTTCCCAGGCAGTTTGGCAAGGAGCTAGATTGGAAGTAGTTTAGCTTGGACTCAAACCTGTGCTCTAATACAAATTGCATGCTGTGCAGGCCTCAGCTTAGCTCACTGCACCACATGTTCGTCCTGTAAAAAACTTTTCTGAATGCTCTGTTCAGATTGTCATGGTAGCCTCAAGTCTTAGCAAGAAATAGATTGATAATTTAGCTTTTGGGTAAATTTTTTTATTTTTAATTTTTCAAGTATTTTAAAAGTTTTTTTTTTTTTAATTGTTTTTGAAAGGTAGAGAGACTGAGGGAGATCTTCCATCCATTGTTTCACTCCCCAAACGCCCACAACACCAGCACAGGGCCAGGCCAAAAGCAGGAACCTGGAACTCCATTTGGGCCTCCTATATGGGTGGCAGGGACTCAAATACTTCAGCCATCATCTACCTCATAGGATGTGTATAAGGGGAAATCTGGATCAGAAGTAGAGTAGAGGCATTCTGATACTGTGAGGTGGGTGGCCCAAGCTGTGACTTAAAGCTGCTGAGCCAAGTGCCTTCTCCTTTTTTATTTTTTAGAAATTGGAGAAAAGATGAAAAAATGGCATAGAAGACTTATATATCTTATATATCTTTATTTTCCAAAATTAACCACTGTTATCCTCTTTGTCCCAGGTTTAAAAACATTATTTTTGTGAGGATGATTAAATTTAGTTAGGTTGTAAAACTATCTAATTATAAGGTAGAGAAGAGATGACAAATGATGTGATTGTAGCTTGAGGGTACTAAGGACATTTGGTAAGGCAGTGGACTCATTAAGAATCTGTACATGGAAAAGCAAACTAAATTTTCTTTCATAGTTAAAACAGTTATTTGCAAAAACATATGATTTAGAATGAATTAGTTAAAATTTAGCATTTCTTTGAACTAAAATAACTACTTACTGTATAACTCCATTGACCTTCATTCAGGAAGAGAATAGTTGTAGAATGAATGGCACCTTTAAAAGGAAGCAGTGAATCTGTTAGTGAACCTGGCCTGTTACCTAACATGTATCTCAAAGGTTATTTTCCAGTACATACATAACCATTATGATAAATTCATAATCTTAGTATGTTGAGATATTTTAAAAAGTAGGTTAGATATGAACAAGTTATAGGAAGAATTAGTTGGGTTGAGCTTGGAAGAGAGTTGATCAATCAAAAATTTTAACTGTCTCCAAATAATTAAAAACCTCCTGTGGTTTTTATATATTGGGAGTAAACTTAGACTCTTCTGTAGCTGAGAGTAAAACTGGAAGCATAGATGGAAATTAAAGGGGTCAGAGTAGATTTTTGTTATACAAAAGAGAAGTCCTAATGATATGGTGAGTCTGATAATGGAATGCTGTCTTGTGAAATAAGGAACTTGTTGTAGGAGCTTCTGTAGTTACAGTCATGCATCCTGTAGCAATGCTGCATTCAGTAATGAGCCACTTATACAAGGATAGTCTCGTAAGATTCTATCTCTTATCACAGTGATAAATTCCTGTAATGAGGCATTTCTCAGAACATATCTTCGTTGTTAAGCAACACAGTTTTTTTTTTAAATTTAGTTAGAGGATTGATATCTAAATGGATCTTTTCAAAGAGAGTGCTGTGTTGTGTGTTAGGTTACTCTAGATCTTTCAATTTCCATATAACTGCTTAAATTCCATGTTTTTAATTGTTTAATCTTTATACACTGCTCTGTTTCTTAAGTTTCCATTCTGAAAAATACATACTTTTTGAGTAGAGAAAAACTCACAGCTTATAGATAAAGAAAAATTGTCCATCCTTATTAATCATTTGTAAAATAAAGCACAAATTCAGTTCATGTTCACTTAACAGAAGTCCTGAAAATTCTAAAGGTGAAGTAGATACTCAGTTCATTGTGGGCTCTTGTAGGGAAAAACTTCAGTGCGCTGCGGCAGGAGCCAGGTGCTTATCCTGGTCTCCCATGGGGTGCAGAGCCCAAGCACCTTGGGCCATCCTCCACTGCACTCCCTGGCCACAGCAGAGAGCTGGCCTGGAAGAGGGGCAACCGGGACAGAATCTGGCGCCCCGGACTAGAACCCGGTGTGCCGGCGCCGCAAGGCGGAGGATTAGCCTATTGAGCCACGGCACCAGCCAAAGAAAGTATATTTTTGTGACTGAATGGAGTGAAAAAGTTTAAGAGATTAATTCAGGTTCTGAATTGTCATTATCTAAAGAACACCATCATTACTAAGTTCATACATGCCTAATAATGTTCTGTAACGTGATCCATAAATACATCTTTTTGGGAATATCTGTTGGTTTATATGCATTAAATGTTCTTTAATCTCTTCAGGAAGCATGGGTAGTTCGTTGACTCACTTTGAATGTATCTGATAAAAACTGTTGAGCTAGATAAAGTGATATTAGGATGGTTTGAGTTTTGGAAAATTTTGCTTATTTTCTAATCTCACTGGAAAACATTTTGCACATCATTTACTATTGTCTTTTACTAACTTTTAAAATGGAAATTTATAGATTACAGTTTGACACATGATGGATTTTATTTGACCATTGCTGCCTTTTTTCTTTCTTTTTAAAAAATGTTTCTGTTTATTTATTTGAAAGGGAGAGAGATACATTGGCAGGCAGAGATCTTCCATCTGCTGGGTAACTGCCCAAATGTCCACAGGAACTGGGATAGTTCAGGCTGAAGCCAGAAGCCTGAACTCAATCCGGTTTTTCACATGCATGTCAGAGACCCAAGTACTTAAGCCATTACTATGGTGTGCATTATCAGGAAGCTGCAATCACAAGTGGAGCCTGAACTTGAACTCAGGCACCTGAAATGCGGGTGTTCAAAGGTTGTCTTAACTGCTATGACAAACACTCATCCCCAAACACTTGTTTTAAAAAACAGGTGTGATTTTTAGGCTTGTTAGTTGTCATGTTTTTTTTTTTTGTTGTTTGTTTGTTTTAAACCACTATTCTTGTGCAACTTAGTATGAGGACAATGATGCTATTTTGAAGCTAGTGTTGCTCATTGATAAAAAGCTTCTTGAAAATTCTAGTGTATTTTTATGGTATACTGGGTTGTTGAACATTTTAGGGGGATGATGAGGGATTGATTGTAGGGCCTATTGGGAAAGTATATGGAGACCTGGTAGACAAGTTTACCAAGTGAAATAGGATTGCAGATTTTGCGATTTGTTTCTTTGTGGGGGCATTACTGTAGAATTTTGTTTTTTGCTTAGGTGCTGTGCGCTTACATACAGACTTAGAAAAATGTAGAAAATGAAAAATGTAATTGATAGAGAATGTTTATCCTAAATTTTATTTTTATGCAAATGAGGTTGAAGGTAAAGATCGACAGTTTTTCCTTTCTCATCACAGCTACTTAAGTTGCAGAGCAGATCTAGTACAGCAGGGATTTAAATTTTTTGCTCAGTCCTTTACAAAGCATTGTGATCTGCAAGTCATTTGCTCTCTAGAAATTTCAGTTTCCTTGTGTGTATTTTGAAGATAATAATCTACAGGATCAAGTCAGAATTAAGATTATGCCTTTAACCAAATACCCAAAATAGATTAGGCAGCTGGTAAGAATTGGATAAATGTTTGCTATTAAGTGTTTACTGTTAAATGTTTATTAGAAGAGTGCTTTAAATACTTTCACTGTTTTTTGTGATTATAGAAGAAAAAAAGGTAACCTTTACTTTAAAAACAAAAACAAAAATAAAATTTATTTAAAAGACAAGAGTTACCAAAAGAGAGGGAGAGATGGAGAAGAGAGAGAGAGAGAGAGAGAGAGAGAGATCTTCCATTTGCTGGTTCACTCCCCAGATGTCCTCAATGGCCAGGGCTAGGCCAGGCCAAAGACCGTTGCCTGGAACTCCAACC
This sequence comes from Lepus europaeus, assembly GCF_033115175.1. Taxonomy (NCBI): domain Eukaryota; kingdom Metazoa; phylum Chordata; class Mammalia; order Lagomorpha; family Leporidae; genus Lepus; species Lepus europaeus. The sequence continues at coordinate 60,481,958 of NC_084837.1, forward strand.
AGGTCTCTCATGAGGGTGACAGGAGCCCAAACACTTGGGCCATCTTCTGCTGCTTTCCCAGGCACATTAGCAGGGACTGGATCAGAAGTAGAGCAGCCAGGACCAGGACCAGGAGCAGCAACCATATGGGATGCCTGCACTGCAGGCAGCAGCATAACCTGCTGTGCCACAGTGCCAGTCTTACCTCTGCTTCTAAGGGATAATCGTGACATTGTGTTGTAAATTTTTCCACATTGGTTTTTTAGTTATTTTAAGTACTTTATGTTATTAATTCTTCAAAACTGTGTTTATACTATTTTATACTGAGTTGGGGTCTACTTTTTTTCACTTACCGTGTCAGCCTATACAATTTTACAACATGATAGTGACTGAAATTTACATTGAATCGGTCCCTTACTGATGGTTCTGTAGTTTCTTGTTTTTGTTTTTTCCTTGTAAGAAATCATATGATAAATGGCTTTGTGCATGTAAGTCTGTTTCTTTAGAATAAATTTCAGGATGTAAAATTTCTGAAGCTAAGGAATATGTATTTTGAACTTGCTGAAGTGCTCTCTAGAAACATTGTAGCAGTTTACATCCCCATAAGCAAGTGGTATGGAAGACTATTATTGTGTAAGTACTAACTGTTGTTGGACTTTTAAGTCTTTTTTTTTAAAAGGTGTATTTATTTTGAAAATCAGGGTTATGGAGAGAGAGGGAGAGACAGAGGTTTTCTATCTGCTGGTTTTACTCCCCAAATGGCTGCAACGCTCAGCACTGGGCCATGCCTGAGCTAGGAGCCAGGAGCTTTATCTGCTGGGTGGCAGGTAAAGCCAGGAGCTTTATCCCTGGGTGGCAGGGGTCCAAACACTTGGTCTGTCTTCCTTTTTTTTCTCCAGGCCATTGGCAGGGTGCTAAATGGGAAGTGGAGCAACTAAGACATGAACCTGTGCCTTTTTGGGTGCCAGTATTGCAGGCAGTGGCTTTATTCACAACTCTACAATGTTGGCCCCGAACTTTTAAAGTCTTTACCAGTTTGGTAGATGAAAAGTATTATCTCATTATTTGCATTTTACTGGTTACTAGTGAGAGAGAGAATACAACGTATATTTCTTATTTTGTAATTTTTAGTTTTTCTGTTCATTTTTCATTTATTTTCTCATTTATAAGAAATTATATTAGAGTGCTAAGCTTTGCCATACATACTACATGTTCTCGCCCACAAATTGTTATTTGTGTTTTAATACTCTGATGTTTTAGCTATGCAGAGATATCTCATTTTTATGCAGTTGGATCTAGTAGTTATTTCTCATGTACTTTCTGACTTTGGTTGAAGTGAATGGAACTGTTGTACCTCAAAATGGCAAAAATATTTCACCTAGTGTATAGTTTTAGTTTTGATGTTATGTAGTTATTCAGGCTTTAATTTTCTTTTTTTAGAGGACCAACTTTTTTCTTCAACACTATTCATTGAGTTCTGTTCGCTACAGATTCAGTGTGCCTTATTGTTATCATATGCTAAATGTTTGTATTCATTTGAGTATTTTATGGACTTTATTTCTGTGGTTTTCAACCTATGTTGTAACTAAATGTCACTTTATCTGGTATTTCCTTTTAAAGCACATTCTTGTTTCTTGCTCTGTTTCATCTGTATCAGACTATTTTAAACTTTTTTTTTTTCTATTTCTTTGCTTTTGTCTGCTCCCTCTGACTGATAGGACTAACTGTGCCTCCTGTCCCCTCTTTCCTTTCAATATTTTATCTTTATATTGCACTTGGATAACTACTAGGAAAAGCATACCCTCTTCCCTCTTTAAAATGTTGATTTAACAAACATCTTAAAGTGCATATTCTGTGCCAGGCACTCTTCTAGTTTAAGGATCTTTTTGGAGAACAAAACATAGAGCTTTGAGCTTACAAACAGGTGGTATTGGAGGGATCACAGAAAATAGCAGTGAAATAAGTATTTGTAAACTGTAGTATTTTGGTAGCACAAGCTACACAGGAGAGGGACTGGAGGACAGCAAGAATATCTCAGAAGGTGACAGCAGAGCAGGTGAGTGAGCGAACTGGCATACAGATAATCTGAGAAGAGCTTAAGGCAGAGTAGGTGATCGCAGTAAAGGCCCTAACCTGGGGGTGTGCTTGGAACATTTGAAAAGAGAAGGGACAGTGTGGCTGGATCAGGGTGAATTAGGGGAAGAGTGATTAGAGATGAGACCTCAAAGATAGCAAGAGCCACAAAGTGCAGAGTCCTTCAGAGTTGGACTCTTCCCACAGGTGAACTCTGCAGAGTTTTGAGGACAAGTCAAGTGATCAGAGTCACATTTAAAAGATCATTCAGATGTTCCCAGCTTCAGAGTATATTTATGACTCACTTTTTTCAAGTTACACGTTCTTCCCACAAAATTCATTGGTATTTTAACTGAATTTACAATAAATGAGAATTTGGTTGGAACTGGCATCTTTGTAATACTTCGTTTTGCTTCCAGGAAACATACTGTCTTTTTATTCATTCAAGTTCTTTATATCCTTCTTTGAAATTTTGCAGATTTATTTTGTATTTTTAGTTTTTATTTATTTGAAAGAGTCAGAGATCACCCAGCCACTAATTCTCTCCCCAAATGCCTCCAGGAGCAGCAAGGCTGGACCAGGCTAAAGCCCATAGCTCAGAACTCAATCTGTGTCTCCTGTCTTAGCGGCAGGAACCCAGGTACTTGAACCATAACCTGCTGCCTCCTAGAGTGTGTGCATTAGTAGGAAGTTGGAAACAGAAGCAAATCCAGTTGTAAATCGAGTTTGTCCCATGTGGAATTCAAGTGGGGATTCAACTGTTAAACCAAACACTTGCCCCATAGGATTCATCAAATAGTTGCTGTCCTGCTAGATTTACATTTCTTTTATTACTGTGAATTGGCTTGTTGGTGTTTCTAATTCATTGATAAATAGGACAACCAAATGAGCTTTTGTCATTATTTCTTATATGCAACCCACTATACTGCATGCTGTTTTTCGAATGCAGGTTAACTCCTTACTCAAAATATATAACTTAGTGTATGTGCTGCTGAAGTGAACACATATCTAAAATATTTGAGATTGAAAGTGTTTCAGATTTTGGAGTTTTTTGGATTTTGGAATATTTCCATAGACTTTACCAGTTGAGCATCCCTAATCTGAAAATCAAAAATGCTGTAAAATGAAACTTCCTCCTGTGTGTCATTTCAACATAAAAAATTTTTTGGATTCTTGGATTATGGATGATTCCTGTGTTTTCTAGGTGAACAATCAGTGGCAACTAAAGTTAATTTTAAAAATCAACACTAATATTTCTTTTGTCTTTTCCTTCTTTTCCCTTTTCTTTACTCATATTACATACACTTTTTTTAAAAAAAACCTCTCCAGTAGTGTCCTATTTATGGCTTTAAATACTTAAAGTATTCTACTTTCTTTTATTTTTTATTTTTTATTTTTTTTGACAGGCAGAGTGGACAGTGAGAGAGACAGAGAGAAAGGTCTTCCTTTTTCCGTTGGTTCACCCCTCAATGGCCGCCGTGGCCAGCGCACCGTGCCAATTCGAAGGCAGGAGCCAGGTGCTTCCCCTGGTCTCCCATGGGGTGCAGGGCCCTAGCACTTGGGCCATCCTCCACTGCCCTCCTGGGCCATAGCAGAGGGCTGGCCTGGAAGAGGGGCAACCGGGACAGAATCCGGCGCCCCGACCGGGACTAGAATTCAGTGTGCCGGTGCCGCAGGAAGAGGATTAGCCTAGTGAGCCATGGTGCCTGCTGAAGTATTCTACTTTCAAGTATGGGGATAGGTATTTAGTTTTTGTAATTTCCACTTTATTGATGGAGGCCTCATTATGTTAAGGAAATCTTTTTCTAACCTCAACTAGTCATTATTTATTTATTTTATTTTTAGATGTATTTATTTGAATAGGATAGTGACAGGGTGGGAGTAGGGAAAGAGAAAGAAACAGATCTTCTATTTGATGGTTCACTCCTGACATGGGAACAGCATTAGGGACTGGGCCAGGCTAAAGCCAGGGGCCAAGAACTCTATCCAGATCTCTCCTGTGAGTGGCAGGAACTCAAGTACTTGAGCCATCACCCCCTGCTTCCCAGGTGTATTAGCATGGAGCTGGATCAGAAATAGAGTGGGTTGGACATGAACCTGCTGTGCCACATGCCCCACCCAAGGAAATTTCTTTCTTATGCTTTTTTATGAAGAGTATTTTTAAGAATGAATGTTGAATTTTAGGTCAGCGCTGTGGCTTAACAGGCTAATCCTCCGCCTTGTGGTGCCGGCACACTGGGTTCTAGTCCCGGTTGGGGCGCCGGATTCTATCCCGGTTGCCCCTCTTCCAGGCCAGCTCTCTGCTACGGCCCCGGAAGGCAGTGGAGGATGGCCCAAGTCCTTGGGCCCTGCACCCGCATGGGAGACCGGGAGAAGCGCCTTCCTCCTGGCTTCGGATCAGTGAGATGCACCGGCCGCAGAGGCCATTGGAGGGTGAACCAACGGCAAAAAGGAAGACCTTTCTCTCTGTCTCTCTCTCTCTCACTATCCACTCTGCCTGTCAAAAAAAAAAAAAAGAATGAATGTTGAATTTTTTAAACTTCATTCTAGGTAGTTAGATTTTTCTGAAGCAGTTTCTCTATTCCCAGCTTAGTTCCTTTTTCAGTATTTGAATTTTGGAGTACAAACTATGTCAACAACAACAACAAAAAATCCCACTTTTTCATGCTTGAGATTCTACCCCTTTATGTTTCTGTATAGTTTTATTCATACTTTACATTATTATATTGCTACTTTATGTCTATAATCCTATTTTGTGACTTAGAAGAGGGAAGGGATAGAGTCTTTTGTGGCCTACCAAGGATATGTCTTACATAATAATGCAGTCACCATTATCATAGTTAGTTGATTTGCATTATGCCATTATTTCTTTTGTAAAAATGTGTAAGAAGACATGTGTTTATAGAGCTGGGAAACAATTGGAAAGGTATAGAAATGCAGAGAGGGGTTAGGAGATCCAGAAGCATATGGGGCAGCACAGTGTGATCTCCAAAGTATACCATTAGCCCATTCAGTTTCTCATCCATTTGTCCAGTCATCTCATCATTGTAGTGTGTGTGTATATATCTAAATTAATTAATTTTTTTTTTCATTTTATTAGACATCTTCATCTGCCGTTCACTCCCCAAATCTGTGTGGTCAGGATTGGGTCAGGCTGAAGCTCGGAGCCTACAACTCCATCCTGGTCTCCAACATATGTGTCAGGGACCCAGCCACCTGAGTCATCCACTGCTGCCTTGCAGAGTGTGCTCCAGCAGGAAGCAAGATTGGAAGTGGAGAAGTTGGGACTCAAACCAGGCACTCCAGAATGGAATGCAGGTGTTCCAAATGTGACTTAACTCTGAGCCATGTGCTTGCCCACCCTAGTTTCTATTTCTCACGGGGATAACTACAACACCTTTGCATCCCCTGTTGACTCCTTCTGCCCCTACCATCTTTTCCTTCAGCCTGCAAGGGAGTGCAGTTTGGTTTGTTTGTTTTTTAAGATTTATTTATTTGAAAGTGCTTACACTTTCCCCCTTTCCCCTGGGCGGGGTGGGGGGGTGGGGGGGTGGAAAGGAGTTTACAGAGAGGGAGAGACATACACAGAGAGAGAGCTTCCATCTGCTCGTTCACTCCCCAAATAGCTGCAACATCTGGAGCTGAGCTGATCCAGAGCCAGGAGCTGCTTCTGGGTGGGTGTCACAATGCTAACCCCTACTATCTGCACTTACAAACAAACCATGGGGCCCAGCATTGTGGTGTAGTGGGTAAAGCTGCCATCTGCAACACTGGCATCCCATATGGGTGCCACTTCAAGTCCCAGCTGCTCCATTTCCAATAAAGCTCCCTGCTAATATGCCTGGGAAAGCAGTGGAAGATGCCTCAAATGTTTGGGCCCCTGTCACCCGTGTGGGAGACCCTGATGAAGCTCCTGACTTCGTTGTGGCCATTTGGGGAGTGATCCAGCAGGTGAATGATACTTCTCTCGCTCTCTTTTTCTGTCTCTCCCTCGCTCTCTCTGTAACTCTGCCTTAAGTAATTGGACCATCTGCTGCTGCTTTCCTAGGTGGATTAGAGTTGGATTGGAAGCAGAGCAGCCAGAATTCAAACTGGCTCTCCAGTTTGGGATGCCAGGGTCACCAGCAGCTGCTTGACTTGATGTGCCACAGTTCTAGCTCCTATTTCAGAAATTTTGGATACAAATTTCTTAAGCTTCATGCATTGGGAATTAGGTAGTGGACCTAAGGAATTTTTAAAAGTTACACAGATTCTCAGGAGTTTAGGAAACTTTGAACCAACAGTTTTTTTTTTTTTTTTTTTGACAGGCAGAGTGGACAGTGAGAGAGAGAGAGACAGTGAGAAAGGTCTTCCTTTGCCGTTGGTTCACCCTCCAATGGCCGCCGCGGTTGGCGCGCTGCGACCGGCGCACCGCGCTGATCCGATGGCAGGAGCCAGGTGCTTCTCCTGGTCTCCCATGGGGTGCAGGGCCCAAGCACTTGGGCCATCCTCCACTGTACTCCCTGGCCACAGCAGAGAGCTGGCCTGGAAGAGGGGCAACCAGGACAGAATCCGGCGCCCCGACCGGGACTAGAACCCAGTGTGCTGGCGCCACAAGGCGGAGGATTAGCCTGTTGAGCCACGGCGCCGGCTGAACCAACAGTTTTTCACTAGAATAAATGTTTCATGATTTCTAGTCGTTGTGTGGTCATTATTTATTGGGGCTTTACAAGTTTTGTGGTTAAGATAAGCAAAGTATGTTCAACACTTTGAAGTCGAAAATGCAGTTAAGTAGCATTTAGTTTAAGTAATAAAGGATAGAATACAAATTGATTTCTTTTTGCTTACATTGTTTGGTAAATCTCAAAACATACAATGTTTATTTGTATAGTTTTTATTGTATGATTATTTAGTTTAAAAAATATAAACACAGTGGTAGAAATGGATAAAAACTATTTGAATTTCTGCTTGATTAAAAAGTTGTAATTTGTTAAGACAGCAGTTAAAAACTGGAGATGAAACTAATCCACATTTAAATGAGTTAACATTTAAGAAATCAGGAGATTTTACATATTCCAGCTTCTCTAAAAAGATGAAAACATTCTTAATACTGAGCCTGCATTCCTACAAGGCATCTTAAGGAGTGAAGTGTTAAGTATTTCCTTTAGATAGCCATAGCCCCTATCACTGCAAGCATTATAAGCAATTAAACAGCTTTCTTTGCTTATTTCTATTTATTTTTACCTCTGCTTTAAGATCTATGATACTTCAAGTTATTAGTATAGCCCAGTGAAATAAGAAGAAATGGAAAGTTCAGACATTTATTTACAGCTGTTAATTCCTTTTTGAAATGCATATTGAACACTTAAAATGACTTAGATTGAAAATATATTAACATTTTATATATACAAATTTGTAACTTTACTAATTATTATTACTCTTCTGTAGTTCTCACTTTACTAATTATTCTGTTACTGGATAAATAAAGTTCTACAATTACTGTACCAATCTGTTCACACTTTTGCTTTAAGATCATTCTTTCAACAAACTAGGATTCTGTTTTGCACTTTAAGATGAACCCATTTTCTTGGCTTTTGTTACTCCTTACTCTTCAGATTTACCCATCTAAATACTCTACCTTCCATCACTGACTTCTCCTTCCTTAAATGAAATATTTCTTCCAAAATTTAATCCCAGTCTTATAGTCTACTGTTTTCAAAGCTTTCATTACCTGAGTTAATCACTCATTCCTTTGAGTTTTGATCGCAGTTTGTGAAAATGATTGCTCTCGTTATTTTATTTGGTCAAGATAGTTAAATTGTGAATACTTCAGTTATGAAAACGAAACTTTATTCATCTGGGTACTTTCTGTTTAATGTGTTGTTTGACTTATTAAAGTCATCATCATCTATATTTATCCATCTTTCAGTCTCATTTTTAAAAAAAAAATCAGTCATCTATTACGTGCTAGGTACTGTTGTTTAAGCTCTCCATGGCTTTTTAGTTACTTTCTTTGAATATTCTTACCATAGCTAATAATTGAACTCTTTTTCTAGGTTGACTATAGCTTCTTTTCTATGTCCTTCACATTATATGTAACACCACTGGAATGAATCTTCACAAGTTTTCAGTCTTGCGGGTCATCTTTAACTCTTGTATTTTTTTTTTCAAGATTTTCTATTTATTTCTTTGAAAGTTAGAGTTACACAGAGGAGAGGCAGGGAGGAGAGGGAGGGAGGGAGGCAGGGAGGGAGGGAGAGAGAGAGAGAGAGAGAGAGAGAGGTCTTCCATCCAATGGTTCACTTTCTAATTGATTGCAACGACCAGAGCTGCGCCAATCCAAAGCCAGGAGCCAGGGGCTTCCTCCAGGTCTCCCACGTGAGTGCAGGGGTGCAAGCACTTAGGCCATCTTCTGCTGCTTTCCCAGGCCATAGCAAAGAGCTGGATGGGAAGAGGAGCAGCTGGGACTAGAACTGGCACCCATATGGGATGCCAACGCTGCAGGCCAGGGCATTAACCCGCTGTGCCACCGTGCTGGCCCCTGACCCTTATATTTTTTGTACCCCCCCTTAAACTCTCATGATATTTGTTTTACAGATTTTCAGAATCCACTATAATTATCTTTTTGTTGAGTGGGTTAACCAACTAAGTGTGCCATTGCTTTGGGGATCAACAAATAACCCACGCCAGACAGATCAGAGACATTGAGACTAAATTCTAGGAATTTTGAACTACAGGATCAATCACTGCTTACCAGGACTGTATGGATTTTATGAACCTAGAATTCATGGAGAAAGATCATTGAGAAACTCTTAACTAGAGACAATTTTAAAATTAAGTTGGTTTTATTTTTAAAATAGAACACATTTGCTTTGAAGCCTTATTAGTAAACTTCAGAGAACTGAAGAGTGGAGATCGTGCTAGATTTCTCATACTACTAGTTGAATACTGTATCCGCATGCAGGCAGGTATGTGTGTGTGCACATGGAGTGTGCGTGAATGAGTGTAGGCATGTATTTGCTTGATTGTAGCAGTTATAAAATTGAAACAGCATGGGATTTCCCTGCTCTATAATTTTTTCTGCTCTACAATTGAATATTGGGGTATGGAAAAATTGAAGTGTTAAGGAAATAGCATTGTAAGAAAAGCCATTAAATGTTACTTGGTTGTTTTAATCTAACTAGAGAAATATTAAAATATTATCAGGAGGATTATGGGAGCCAGTTCTAGACCCGGCTGCCCCTCTTCCAATCCAGCTCTCTGCTGTGGCTTGGGAAAGCAGTAGAGGATGGCCCAAGTGCTTAGGCCCTTGCACCCGCACGGGAGACCAGGAATAAGCTCTTGGCTTTGGATCGGCGCAGCTCTGGCCGTTCCAGCCATCTGGGGAAGGAAAGTCTTTCTCTCTGTCTCTCTCTCTCACTCTACCTCTCAAATAAATAAATAAAATCTTTGGAAAAAAAAAAGAAATATTATCAGGAGGGAGCAAGTACCTTTATTTTTTTCTTCTCCAAAGGGATCCCCATTCTTTTGGTTAATTAGCAACTGCTAGATTTTCTCCTCAGAAAGCTTGATTCAAAGGAGCATGTATCCTGATTTTGCACTCTTAAAATCTACACTTTGCCAGCATAAATTGGCCGACAGATATTCTAAACTCCCTGACCTTCTGTCTGTCCCCAGATACATACTTGAGGTTGTTGTTTCAAAAGACTCTATGATCTTACCCTTTTCTTACTTTATAATGTGCTACTAGAATTCTTTTCTGACTCTGTCAGTGATGATTTTGATCATGTGTTGTTGGGGGGATATGATATTTGTTAAGAGCAGCAATATTTTTCAGATTTAAAACTCATTCTATATGAAATAAATAATTTCATTTTATTCATATATGGGTAAGGTATTACTGTTATTAATGATCAAGCAAATCCATATTCTAACAACTGATAGTGATAAACTGTATTATAGTAAGCAAGCACCTCCTTTTTTTTTTTTTAAGATTTATGCGTTTACTTGAAAGTGAGAGTGACAGAGGGAGGGGGAGAGACAGAGAGAAATACTCCATCTGCTGGTTCACTCCCCAGATAGCTGGGACAGCCAGGATTGGGCCAGGGCGAAGCCAGGGGCTACGAACTTCATCCTGGTGCCCCACGTGGGTGGCAGGGGCCCAAGCACATGGACCACTTTCCACTGCTTTTCCCAGTCCATTGGCAAGGAGCTGGATTGGAAGTGGAACAGCCAGGATTTAAACTGGCGTCCACATAGAATTCCAGCATCACAAGCAGTAGCTTTACCCACTGTACCACAATGCCTAGCCCTTAAAGCACCCCTTTAAATAAATATGTAAGCCTGTCCCCAGCTATTTAGAAGTTAGATTTTAGGGGTCAGCGCTATGGTATAGCAGGTAAAGCCACCATCTGCACTGCTGGCATCCTGTATGGGCACCGGTATGGGTCCCGGCTGCTGCACTTCTAATTCAGCTCTCTGCTACGGCTTTGGAAAGCAGTGGAAGATGGCCCAAGTGCTGGGGCCACTGCACCCACTTGGCAGCCCCAGAAGAAGCTCCTGGCTCCTGGCTTCGGATCAGCCCAGTTCCAGCCATTGCAGCCATTTGGGGAGTGAACCAGCAAATGGAAGACTTCTCTTTCTCTCTGCTTCTGCCTCTCTGTAACTCTGCTTTTCAAATAAATAAATAAATCTTTTTTAAAAAAAGTTACATTTTAGATAGTAATAAAGCATTCATGTCAGGGAAATGCAAATCAAAACCACAATGAGATTTCACCTTAGTCCAGTTAGAATGGTTTTCATACAGAAATCAGTAAACAACACATGCTGGTGAGAATGTGGAGAAAAGGTACCCTAATCCACTGTTGTTGGGAATGTAAACTGGTAAAGCCACTGTGGAAGACAGTATGGAGATACCTCAGAAATCTGAATATCCACCTACCATATGACCTAGCCGTGACACTCCTGGGACTTTACCCAAGGGAAATGAAATGAGCATCTAAAAGAGTTATCTCTATCCCCATGTTTATTGCAGCTGAATTCACAATAGCTAAGATATGGAATCAACCCAAATGTCTGTCAGCCGAAGACTGGATAAAGAAATTATGGGATATATACGCCATGGAATATCACACAGCGGTAAAAAAGAAAAAAAGAAAAAAGAAATCCTGTTTACAACTAAATGGATGAAACTGGAAAACATCACACTTAGTGAAATAAACCAGTCCCCAAAGGACAAATACCACATGTTCTCCCTGATCTGTGGTAACCAATAGAGCACCTAGAAGGTAATCTGTAGAAGTGAAATGAACACTTCAAGGTGCAATGGCTTTGAATAGCCCTTGTCTTAACTATTGAGGAACAGTGTTTTGTTTTTTTCCATACAATTTGTTGAACTCTTAAGTTAGAACAGAATTAATCATGTGTATATAAAGTAAACTGAAAATAGATCTTAGTAAAAATTAAAAATGGTAGATTAAGAGAGAGAGGAGGAAGAGGAGTGGGAGTGGGAGTGTGGGTACGGTGGGAAGAATCACTGTATTCCTCAAGTTGTATTTATGAAAAGCATGAAGTTTGTATTCCTCAAATTAAAGATTTTTTTGGGGAAAAAAAGAATTTACCAAATCTGTTGTTCTTCTGGAAAAAATGGCATTGGGACAACTTTAATTGATTGTCTGGAATCCTGATGGAGATGGATGTCAACTTTGTTATTAGACAACATTGTTGATTGGTAAACAGTGTCTGGAAGGCTATGAATGACCTATATACCTAACAGAAAGTCAAAGTGCCAGAACTTCAGAAACTATGTCTGTGGGACTGCTGAGGGATATTTTGGTTCTTTAGAGAATTTGGGGCTTCTAAACCAGGGATTATTTGTGCATCTCCTTGTGAGGACCTGTACGCTCATAACTGTACTGTCATTTAAGGAACAGAAGTATAGCTCACTCTCTTATTTATTTTTTTGTAAAGACTTCTGCTGAAGAGAAGTTTCAAGGCTTCTCTGCTATGTTTCCTGTCCTGTATACTTTTGAGTTAGAAATGCTGAGTGTGGACTGTCTAGTTAGATGGAATTTGATTATTTAGTTCAGCTGAAACTGAGAGTAGCTACTGCAAATAACGTTTTGGTAATATCATTACCTTTATATGAGATATTGTTCATTAATTGTATGGAGAGTTATGATAGAACAGAAAATTATTAAAAGTCTAATTTAGTCCTTGTTATTATGAGCACTATGGGTGAAGACATGGTAAATAGAAGTTTGAAAGGTTAAAGAATAGATAATACTAGAATAGCCACAGAGATAGTATCTGCCTAATGAAAGATACAGATGGTAAATGCATTGAACACATTGAATTCGTTAGAAGGAGACACTTACATAGCTCTAAAAGCCAACATGTGAGTGAAGCGTGAATATTTTATATGTTATAAAAGAATATTTTGTGGGAGAAAATAAAATCAAAGGTAGGAATATGTATGTATTTATTTCTTAGATGACTTAGTTTCTGCAGATAAAATTTCATGGGACTGTGGCATCATGGTACAGTGGGTTAAGTCACTGCCTCTGATACGGGCATCCCATATAGGCGCTGGTTTGAGTCCCAGCTACTCCACTTCCTATACAGCTCCCTGCTAATGTGCCTGGAAAAGTAGCAGTTTGGCCCAAGCGCTTGGGGCCCTGCCACCCATGTGGAAGATCCAGAAGAAGCTCCTGGCTCCCGGATTTGGCCTGGCCCAGCTGGCCTTTGCAGCCATTTGGGGAATGAATCAGTTATTGAAAAATCCCTCTGTCTCTGTCTGTCTCTCCCTCTGTAACTCTGCCTTCAAATAAATAAATAAATCTTTAAAAACAGCATTTCAGATTTTAAGTATCTTCTTTCAATATATGATAACATGACAATTTACTTTTACAATGTTTTCATCATATTCCCTGTTCAGAGTGTCAACTACTTGTGATTATGGAGCTCTAGTCAACATTGATATACGTTATGCTATGTTTGTAAAATGCACACCAAATTCTGAAAAAGCATGCTATGAAACATTTTTTTTTGCTGATTGATTACCAGTTAATGATATAGTAGATGAATAAAATATTTAGCATGAACATTAATATCAGTCTAATTATCAATAAGTATTAGATATGAATGCCATTAATATTATAAATACTAGCTTTGTTTTTTAAAAACTGGAGGTGAAGTTTAGATAACATGCATTTTACCTTTTTAAAGTATAAAATTGAGCGGCATTTAGTACATTTACTTAGTGTAGTTTCAAGTCATTTTTGTCAAACCAAAAGAAAATCCTATACCCATTAAGCAATCACTCCCTAGTTCCCTTTTCCTCTGTCCCTTGGTAACTATCAATCCGCTTTCTGTCTGTGGATTACTTATTCTTGATATTTCATATAAATGGAAAAATACAACATGTGACCTTTTGTGTATGGCTTCTTTTATTATAGGAGTAGTCCGGCTTACAGGCCATGTAAAGCCTGCAAAATTGTTTGGTCTGTCCCTGCCAAGGCAGCTGCAGATAGGACTTAAAATTCAGTAAATCTAAAACAGGCTAATTTTTTAATTAGCTAATATTGATAATTTTGTATGGCCTGCAAATGACTTTATAAGTACCCAAATGGCCCTTGGCAGAAAAAAGGTTCTTCATCCCTGAAATACTTGCAAACTTCGTTTAAGTTATGACTTATCAGTACTTCATTTCTTTATAGCTGATTCATACTCCACCAAATACACACACCAAATACTCATACACACACACACACACTGTATTTTGTATATTCATTTATCAGTTATTGGTTATTTGGGGTATTTGCACCTTTTTGCTGTTAGGAGTAGTGCTGCAATGAATGTTTGTGTATGTTCTCAATTCTGTTTATGTGTCAGAAGTAGAATTGCTAGATCATATCTGGTAATTCTGTGATAAACTTTTTGAGGAATTATCCTTCTGTTTTCCTCAGCAATTATACCATTTGACATTCCCCAGGGTTCCAGTTTTTCTGTATCCTTGTCAACCTTGGTTACCATGTGTTTGTCTTTTAATTAATCACATCTTAGTGGGTGTGAAGTGAAATCTCATTGTGACTTTCATTTGTGTTTTCCTAATGACTAATGATATTAAATCTTGTTTTCAAGTACTTCTTGGCCATTCAGGTATTTTCTTTGGAGAAATGACTATTCAGTTACTTTACTCATCTTTTAGTTGTTTACCATTTTGTTGAGTTATAAGAGTTTTTATGTATTTTGGGTACCAGACATGATTCTGCAAATATTTTCTCCCATTCTGTAGGTTATGTTTTTCACTTTCTTGAAAATATCCTTTGATACTAAAAATTTCCAGTTCTATTACTTATTCATAATTAATAACAAAGTTATTAATCATGATAAAGCCCAGTTTTTTTGTTTGGTGCTTATATTTTGGTGTCATCTAAGAATCCATTTTCAAATCCCATTTTTTTCTAAAGGCATTATAGGTTAGCTTTTATATTTAGGTATTTGATTTATTCTGAATTAATTTTTGTATAGTTTAAGGCAGGAATGTAACTTCATTCTTATGCATGTGAATATTCAGTTGTCCCAGTACTATTCATTGCAGAGGTCTTGAGCCATTGAAATGTCTTGCCATGCTTTCAAAAGTCAATTGATTATAGAAATGAGCTTTTTTATGGGCACTCATATGTCTGTTCTTACTCCAGTTCCACAGTGTTTTGATTATTTTTTTAAAATATTATTTGAAAATCAGAGTTACACAGAGGCAGGAGCTGCGCCAATCCGAAGCCAGGAGCCAGGAGCTTCTTCCGGGTCTCCAAGGACTCGGGCCATCTGCTGTTTTCCCAGGCCATAGCACAGAGCTGGATTAGAAATGGAACAGCCAGGTCTCGAACTGGTACCCATATGGGATGCTGGCACTTCAGGCCAGCGCCGGCCCCATGATTATTTAAGTTTTGAAATGGGGAAATACATGTCCTGAAGTCTGTTTCTTTCGCATGTAGCCTTTGAGTTTATAAAGCAATTTCCTTCAATACAAGAGCTTACAAAAGCAAACAAAGAAAACTCTGTCTTCCCAGATTGTGTACTGTGGCACTTCTTCAGTGCCCAGCCAGGCCGTAATTCTGCTTACCTTTTTCTTCCTACTGATGCTGAAACTAGAGATCAATGCAAGATGAAAACTAGGGGTCTTCTTAGCTCTTTGCTAAACATGTGTGCTGTTCTGGGTATGCCTATGGGGTTTTTAAATTCCCCAATGTAGGTGAGGTGCATTTTGATTGCTGTAACTCCTTAAATAAGCTTTCTTTTCAGCTTTTCCTCCTATGGTGTCTGTACATATAGTGTTGGCCTTCACTGTAATATTTTGCCTTCATGGTAACCACTGGTTGTTCATGTATCTTGCCTTAAATGTGTTTGAAAAATTCAACTCCTAACATTCTTCCCAGACAAATTAGAACAGAAAGGTATGATTCTTGATTTGTTCTGCTCCCTTTGGAACCAGGGGCAGGTTCCCACCCTGGGTATGTGGGTATGTGGGCTACCGTCTTTAGGAGCCAGTGCCAAGGTGGGGATGTTGGTGGTTAGGATGAGGTCAAGTTGCCTCTTCCTTGATTCTGCATTTGCTTGGTTGCTCTAAACCTTTGATTCCCAACCAAGTTGACTCATGTAAACTTCTTGGTCTTTCAGTGCTTCTGTCAAAGGATAGGCCTTTAGAACTGCCTATCTCATTATTTTCACTGTAATCCTCTTTGTACTCTCAAAAATATAACTACTAGAAAATTTAAATTGTGAATGTGGCTCACCTTATATTTCCATTGGACAGTGCTGGTGTCATGAAAATCAAATCAATTTATGTTGCATTTGAAAGGAAGAACTATCTAAAAATTTCAGAGGGACCACAATTACACAGTTGAATTAGAATTAGCTATTTGCAGTTATATGAAGGTACTTCAAAAATCGGTGGAGTGTACACAATCTCATTTTACACCAATTTTTTGAAGTAGCCTCAGGCTTTTATTTCCAGACTGGTGTAACTTTTTCAGAACAGGTTTCTAAACTGCCTTCTGTGGATGAAGTGTTGAAAACTCTTGAAATTTGCCTGGATTCTCTTTAGATTAAATGTACAACTCACCTTGTGCTGTGTACTTTTCTAAAGGTACTCTTGATATGTATTTATAGCAAGAGCAGAGCATTTTCCATGCATCTTCATCTGATTTTTCTGTTATTTCTGGATTCCTTTATGCATGTGTTTAATGAATGTTATTTTGTGGAGATGCTTCTAGAACTTCCAGGTTTGTTTGTTTGTTTGTTTGTTTTTAAGATTTTTATTTATTTATTTGACAGGTAGAGTTACAGACAGTGAGAGAGAAAGGCAGAGAGAAAGGTCTTCCTTCCGTTGGTTCACCCCCCAAATGGCCGCAACGGCTGACATGCTGCGTCAATCCGAAGCCAGGAGCCAGGTGCTTCCTCCTGGTCTCCCATGCGGGTGCAGGACCCAAGCACTTGGGCCATCCTCCACTGCCTTCTCAGGCCACAGCAGAGAGCCAGACCGGAAGAGGAGCAACCAGGACTAGAACCTGGTGCCCATATGGGATTCCAGCGCTGCAGGCATAGGATTAACCAAGTGAGCCACGGCGCCAGCCCCAGAACTTCCAGGTTTGACCATATCCAGAACACTCAGCTGTTGGTGATTTTTGATACCATATGTGGAGATGTTTACCTTTTCTGTTGTTTAATCTAGATCCTTGCCACTGACTCTTTAATTGCTCAGTTTACTTGTCTGACCCCTAAAGAATTGGCATCCTAGCTGTTCAGAGTTGGCAGCTTACTCAGTTTCTCAGGTCTCTATCATTAAATGTTAAGAAGTAACATATACTGTCAGTTTAGGTAGAACTGCACTCAGTTTGTGCCTGCAGGCACATTCCTTCTATTAAATGAGGTTACAAGGTTTTGACACTGTATTCAAAAGTTGTGAGTACCAAATACAAGGGATTCTGCTGGCTTCCCTTCTGAAAACCATCTTCAATATGGACAACAAGATAATTACATATTCAGGAGGGTCTCTTGAATCTCTCTAAATGGACAGAATGTCTTCATCGCATGCTCTTGTCACTGCCCAGATGCAATGAGGTGAGTGTTACTTCATAAGCCCTTTCATGTTTCACAGATGAAACTGGGCAGTTTTACTGAAGACAGTGAAAATAATAGAGTACTAAAGAGTCAAAATAAAATAAATAAATAAAAGAATAAAAAAAAGATTAGTAGACTCCCATGGAACCTTACTTCTTGGGAAAAAAAAGAACTTCCTGAAAAGCTATATAGTGTTACAGTTAGGATGTCACCTATCTAACCCACATTAGAAAAATGGAAGTGTCACCTTTTTTGCTTTAAGTAAGAATGTTTTACTTATTTATTTTAAAGATTGATATTTTTTATTTGAGAGGCAAAGAGTGAGGGAGGAAGGGGGGGAGGGAGAGAGAGAAAGAGTGAAAGAGAAAGAGGAATCGGTTTTCTATCTGCCAGTTCACTCCCCAAATTGCTGCAATGGCCAGAGCTGGGCCAATCAGTATCCAGGAGGTTCTTCCAGGTTTCCCATGCAGGTGCAGTGGCCCAAGCATTTGGGCCATCTTCTGCTGCTTTCCCAGGCCATAGTAGAGAGCTGGAGCAGAAGTAGAGCAGTTGGGACTCGAACCGGCACCCATATGGGATGCTGCACTGCAGGAGGTAGCTTTACCCTACCCAATAAGTAAGGATTATTTAACATCAGTCAACCATAGGTACCAATTATCTGAATCTTTCACGCAAACTTCATGTGACAGAAACATTTACAGATTTGCCTAATCTCCTCCCAGGCATCAGGGCAGAATACCTGAAGAGGAAGAAATAGATAATGAATTACAAATTAGAGATTATCTGTGGTCACCCTGGAATCTGTCTCTGACTGAACCCATGCTTCTTTTCAAAGGGTAGAAGTCATATTTCTCTTACCTCTCAGAAACCTCTCTCTGGCATATCTTTTTTCTTGAAATTGGGGTTTCGACTAATAGGGATCTAGAATTGTTTCTTCTGCCTGTCATCTTGAGTTCATATCTTCTCTGTTGCAACATGGCTATTTTTTGTAATTCCAACATGGGAGCATCCCGTTTTTCTTTAGGGAAGACTTTATTTTCTATCTGTCCTGTAATTTCCACAGAGCAACCACTTTAGTAAGATGATCCCAACATGTTTAGCAAACATAATGTGCATAAGAGGTGATTTGTGGGATATTCAGTAGGAAAATTTGGAAGGAAGTGATGGAGGTCAGGCTATATTTGAGCAAGTCAGTGTGACTAGGGAGAACTATAAATTGTAGGTGTTCTCAGCTCTTTCAAGTTGATGGATTGTCTGTATTGTGCCAGGTACAGGAGGTTTTGACATAAAGATGGGAGCAAGACTGTTAAAATTGACTGTATTGCACTGAAAGTTCACTGTTGTATTTACTTTTTTTTAAAAGATGTATTTATTTATTTGAAAGGCAGAGTGACAGAGAGAGAGCAAGATCTTCCATCCACTGATTCACTCCCCAAATGGCTGCAATGGCCAAAACTGGTCTGATCAGAAGCCAGGAGCCAGAAGCTTCCTCTGGGTCTCCCACGTGGATTCAGGGGCACAAACATTTAGGCTGTCTTTCGCTGCTTTCCCAGGCTCACTAGCAAGGGGCTGGATCAGAAGTGGAGCAGTTGGAACTTGAACCGGCACCCGTAGAGAATGCGAGGCTTTACCTACTTTGCCACAGCACTGGCCCCTACTGTTTTTTTTTTTTTTGGACAGGCAGAGTGGACAGAGAGAAAGGTTTTCCTTTAGCCGTTGGTTCACCCTCCAATGCCACTGTGGCTGGCGCGCTGCGGCTGGCACACCACGCTGATCCGATGGCAGGAGCCAGGTGCTTATCCTGGTCTCCCATGCGGGTGCAGGGCCCAAGCACTTGGGCCATCCTCCACTGTCTTCCTAGGCCACAGCAGAGAGCTGGCCTGGAAGAGGGGCAACTGGGACAGAATCCGGTGCCCTGACCGGGACTAGAACCCGGTGTGCTGGCGCCGCAAGGCAGAGGATTAGCCTAGTGAGCCGCAGCGCCGGCCCTCTACTGTTGTATTTTAAACGGCAAGTGTACAAAAGTGCTAATTCCTGTTACAGGGGATCTACCTGTGTGGGAGGGTGTTTAAGAACATAAGGAATGGATTTTTAAATGGGTAATGCATACACATGGTAAAAAATTTGAAAAATATATAAATGTTTAATGAAAATTACTCTGTCTCATTTACTCTCACTAGAGACATGGTTACCAGTTGTTATGTTAAGATTCTATTCATAGGGGCTGGCATTGTGGTGTTTCCAGTAAAACTGCTAGCTATGATGCCAGCATCCTAGTTTATGTCCTAGCTCTACTTCCAATCCAGCTCCCTGCTAGTGCACCTGGGAAAGCAGCAGCAGATGACCCAGGTGCTTGGGCTTCTGCCACCACTGTGAGAGACCTGATTGGAGTTCCAGGCTCCTGACTTTGGATGAACTTGACCCACCCAGCCCTGGTTGTTATGTCATTTGGGAAGTAAACCAGTGACTAGAGGATCTCTTTCCCCATCTTCCTCTCCTAATTCCTTTGTAACTCTGCCTTTCAAATAAGTAAAACAAATTTTTTTTTAAAAGAAATGAATCAGAATAGAAAGTAATGTCAGGGAATATGTGCATCTTAAATTTTTTTTCATTTCTTTTTAAAGATTAATTTACTTATTTGAAAGAGTTACAGAGAGAGAGAGAGAGAGAGAGAGACAGACAGACATCTTCTATCCACTGATTCACTCCACAGATGGCCTCAATAGCTGAGGCTGAGCCAGGCAGAAACCAAGAGCTTCATGCTGGGTCTCCCTCGTGGGTGGCAAGGGCCCAAGCACTTGGGCCATTGTCCTTTCCTTGGCGTGTATAATGCTTTTCCCAGGCTTAGCAGAGAGCAGCCAGGACTCTAACCAGTGCCCACATGGGTTGCCAGTGTCACAGGTGTTGACTTTACCTGCTACATCACAAAGCCTGCCCTGCATCTTAAATTTTGATAGGTTTTTTCCAAATTACTCTTCAGACATATATTAATTTATTCTCCATTCTTTCATCAATGCCTGTGTTTAAAAAAGTGTTGCTATCTGGTCATTTATTTTACATTCCTCTTACTGTGAATAAAGTTAAACTTTTATTTTATGACATATTTTTCTTCTGTACTTTTTATTCATGAACTTTATTTTCTTTTTGATATTTTTCTCTTTTCCTACTGATTTTTGGAATTATTTTAAAGGAAATATTTTTCTGTTATATCTTGCTTATACTAGACAAAATGATGTGCCTTCCATCCCCCAAAGATAGCCTTATCCTAATTCCCAGACCCTGAAAATATCTTAGAATTTTGCAAGTGTCATTAAGGTTATGAAATGGGTATGGGGAGATTATCTTCATAGGTCCAGTCTAGTCTCAAGAGTTCTTAAAAGGGTGAAATTTTGTTGACTGAGACCATGGTCAAATAGACATGTGACTGTACAGTGCTCTGAGAAGCAGTGTTCCTGGCTTTGAAGGCACACAGGGGCATGAGCCAAGAAAGGACGAGAAGCTAAAATTAATACTACAATTCATGATTAAATAAGAACATTAGAATAAAATATAAGAAATTTAAAATAACCCTTATTGGAGAAGGGTCTAAGATCCATAGATCATTAAAATATAAGAGGATAAACTCAGTTAAGCACATTTCTACACAGCAAAAATACCGTAACAGTAGGCAGCTAACAAATCGACAGAAAAAATAGCATATGTGAACTCTTGTAAGTATGATGATGACCTTTAGCAGCTGGAAAAGGCAAAGAAAGTGGTCCTGTTCTAGAACTTCTTGAAAGGAATGCAACAGTGCCGACACTTCAGTTTTAGCCCAGAGAAACTCTTTGAACTTTCAATTTATAGACTTATAAATTTGTGTTGTTTTAAGCCACTAGTTTGTGGCAATTTTTTCTTGTGTTAACAGAAAACTAATAGGACTAAATCTGTGCTCTACTTTTTTCTCTCATTTTATTACTTGCTTTATGGTGTTTTTGCTGTGTAGGAATGTGTTGACCATAATTGAGTTTATCCTCATATTTTAACAACCTCTGAATGTTAGGCCCTTTTCTTACTATAAGAATTATTTTTAAATTTCTTATATTTTATTCTAACACTTTTATCTAATCATGAACTCTGGTAGTAATATTGACTTCTACTGATCTCTTTTTTTAAAAGATTCATTTATTTATTTGAAAGGCAGAGTTAGTAACTGATAGAATCAAAAAGGGAGAGAACGATCCAACATGGGAAGTGGGAGACACAGCAGACTCATAGAATGGCAGATGTCCTAGATAGCACTCTGGCCTCAGAATCAGCCCTTAAGGCATTTGGATCTGGCTCAAGAGCCCATGAGAGTATTTTAGGCATGGAAAGCCAAGATACCCTGGGGGAAAAAAAAAAAAAGAAGAAGAAGAAGAAGACCTAAATGAAAGCTCTCTGTGAGTGAGATCCCAGTGGAAAGAATGGGGCCATCAAAGAAGGAGGTACCTTTCTCTGAAGGGAGGAGAGAACTTCCACTTTGACTGTGACCTTGTCTAAATAAGATAGAAGTCAGTGAACTCAAAAGGCTTCCATAGCCTTGGCAACTCATGACTAGAGCCTAGGGAGATTACTGACACCATAATCAAGAGTGTCAAATTGTTAAAGCAACATCAGGAGTCACTGTGTACTTACGTCTCAAGTGGGATCTGTCCTTAATGTGTTGTCCAATGTGAAGTAATGCTATAACTAGTACTGAAACAGTATTTTTACACTTTGTGTTTCTGTGTGGGTGCAAACTGATGAAATCTTTACTTAGTATATACTGAATCGATCTTCTGTATATAAAGATAATTAAAAATGAAAAAAAAACTTGGTGTTAAATTGGAAATTGCATAGAAAATTAATCAATTTTTTTAAAAAATCATGTAGGATCTCTGTCCTTAATGTGCTGTACATTGTGATTTAATACTATAACTAGTACTCCAACAGTATTTTTCACTTTGTGTTGCTATGTGAGGGCAAACTGTTGAAATCTTTACTTAATATATACTAAACTGATCTCCTGTATATAAAGAGAATTGAAAATGAATCTTGATGTGAATGGAAGGGGAGAGGGAGCGGGAAAGGGGAGGGTTACGGATGGGAGGGAAGTTATGGGGGGGGGGGAGCCATTGTAATCCATAAGCTGTACTATGGCAATTTATATTCATTAAATAAAAGCTTTAAAAAAAAAAAAAGAAAAGAAAGGCAGAGTTAGAGTGAGAGTGAGAGTGGGGGCGGGGGTAATGATCTTCTGTCCACTGGTTCATTCCCTAAATGGCCACAATGGCCAGGACTGGACCAGGCCAAATCTATGAGCTTCATTCACATCTTCTAAATGGGTGGCAGGGGCCATCTTCTACTGATTTTCCAGATGCATTAGTGGGGAGCTGGATCAGAAGCAGAGCAACTGGAATTTGAAATGGTGCCAATATGGGATGCTGGCACTGCAGGCAGCAGCTTAACCTGCTGTGCCATAGCACTGGCCACCTATCTTTTCATCTCTTAGTGGCAGTGAATGCTATTTATTGTTCAGCTTGTCTGACAGCTAGAGAACTTTAGAAGTCATAGTATCAATGCTGGTAATTAAAGGAGTCGTGAGGAATGAACAATAGTGATATCAGAAGGCAGAGGACATACATAGTAGTTACAGTTTTTGAACTACATCAAGTTGATAGTACTGTCAAGCAGAATCTAGAATGGTTGGTGTTCCATTCCATAGCTTATCATCTTGTTTCTCTGTCTCTCTCTTGCAATAGAGTGCTAACCCTGAACATAACATACAAGACCTTATGTAGCATGTCAGCTACTGTTTTATTTCTGTCTTCTGTGTCCTGCTTCCTTTTATTTTTTGAACTTAGTAATGGTCCTTAGGTATGTCATATTTTGTGTATTTTGTGTCATGCTTTCTCCCAGGAGTGTCCTTAGCCTTTTTTTCTGATATACTACTACCATCCAAAACCCACATTGGATAGGAGTGTTAGTCATCTCCTATAATCCAATTATGTGTTATTTTATCTTTGCCTGCTAGATTATGAGCATCTGTAGAGAAGGAATTGTAACTTTTCAGCTTATTTATGTATATGACATGTGCATGTTGTGCTTTTCCTCCGAATATCTGTATTTTACCGACTTGAGAAAGCAAATGCTTATTTTGTGAAGTGTGGTATCATCCTTTATTTTCTCTTACATTCGTGTTTGTATTGTTGTTTGTTTGGATGGTAGATGTTTGCTTAACGTATACCTAGACACCAAAAAAAGGTTTTGTCACTGTAAACATTTCTCAATGGAAGAAAAAGGTAATTTTTTAAAAAAAACATTGACTCTTGTAGTATACATAGGTCCTACCTTCATTTTTTAATTTATTTTTTTAAAGATTTATTTATTTATTTAAAAGAGTTACACAGAGAGAAGGAGAGGCTGAGAGAGAGCGGTCTTCCATCCGCTGGTTCATTCCCCAGATGGCCTAAAGGGCTGGAGCTGCACCGATCTGAAGCCAGAGGCCGGGAGCTTCCTCCAGGTCTTCCCACGCAGGTGCAGGGGCCCAAGGACTTGGGCAGTCTTCTACTGCTTTCCAAGGCCATAGCAGAGAGCTGAATCAGAAGTGGAGCAGCTGGGACTTGAACGGGCGCCCATAGGGATGCTGGCACTGCAGGCAGCAGCTTTACCCACTATGCCACAGCACCAGCCTCAAGATAAATTTTCGTACTGAATGATATAAAGGGGTTTTTGAACTTCTCAGTTTAGGTGTAGGCATGTGCATGATTTTTTTTACAGTTAGAAATTGATAACAGTTGCTTTTCCTTCCTATGTACAGATTACTTTCATGTCATGTATACAGATTGCTTCCATATCGTCAAGATTGTTAAACGTTTTCCCTCATTTTCTGTATTATTTTTTTGTTGCTCCTATAACAAATTACTACAAACTTTGTGACTGAAAATGGTAGAAATTGGGTATTACAGTCTGAAGGTCAAGAAATCCAAATGGGTTTCATTGTGTTAAAATCAAGATGTAGTTGGGTTTATAGAGAGAAAGGAAAACAAAGCAAAGCATTTATGTTAGAAATGTTGAGCTTTAAAACAGTGAGACCTAAACATCACAGATAACTAGATGGCAATCAGAAATGTATTTAAATTTAGAAAACAGATCTGAGCAATAGCCAGAGCTGTACAGGTCCTTCGGTTTTGTCTAGCAGTGGTTCTGAAATGGGCAAGCCAAGGAAATTATTGATGCTGTTGAAATTGTGATTAAAGCTATATACAATCTCCCTTGTGGAAAATATACATAAAGCTGAAAATGCACAATTGCATATAATTTTGGAGGCTCATAGACTGTTTCAAAACGTTCACAAATGTGAGATTAAGAATTTTTGGTCTAAGGTGCAAAGTTTCTCTGAAGTAGATTTTTAGGTCTTAAGATTTAAGCATTCATCAAAATAACATTTCCTTGCAATAATTATTACTACTTCTAAGCAAACAAAAATATGTGGAAAATGAAAATAAAACCAGTGTAAGATTAGAATTCTATAGAAACTGTTGTATCACAGTGTCACTTTTTACTAGTTACTTAGTTGAATGAAATAGATATTGTGCTAACATGTTAGCTAATTGACAGTAAGGACAAAGGATGGATAGAATTTTAATCTATAAATATCATGGACAATTACAGCTTACCTCATGCTAACAAAATATTACTATTAGAGTATGATTTTGTAAACATACCCACTGTTACACAAATGCATATGTAAGTCTGGAGTACTATATTGTGACATTATCTGGCCTCTTGGTGTATTCTGATCTCTCTAAAGTAAGCATGGAGGAGAAAAGGGAAAATTTGGAGTTTTGGTACTGACCAGGAAATGGGAAGAATGGAAATCAGTATTAAAACTATTTATTCTGTGTATCAAGAAATGTCCTAATATGTGGTTAGAATACATGCTTTTTCTAAGAAGCTTGACTGCCAAACATTTTAAGTTTCTAAAATTTGACTTTTTTCTTATAATGAACAAATAAAGCTAGCAGGAAACACTTAATAAATTATCTAAACTTAGACCTTCAACTTAGATAACATTTGGGTAGGCATGTAATATACTTGGTATTCACAAAACAAGAGGACTCTTTTAAGAGGCAAAGAGACAAAGACCACTTTAGATCAAGGACGTTTTGCATTTTGTTAGTTAAAGCTACTAGTGCCTGTAAAACTTTCTGTAACTATACCTTTAATTTGTTAAGAAATATTTTGCCTATACACAAATTTGAAAATGAAGCTTTCATATGCATTTATCCATAAAATGAAATAAAGTATAACTTTTGAGTTGTTTTGGCTCAGATAGTACTGTTATTTTGAAAGAAACTACATGGATCAGTATAGCAGAGGCAAAATTTATGTTTGGTCATCTTCTTTTGCCTTTAACTTTATTGAAATACCAGTTGAAATTTATAGAAAATGATGCTCATGGTTACTTTAAGAATTTCACATATGGAACACTTGCTTTGTAGTTATCAGCTACCTCCAAAATGTACCACATCAGTACTGTCCTCCCTGTGTGCATTATTTTTTTTTAAAGATTTTATTTATTCATTTGAAAGGCATAGTTACAGAGAGTCAGAGGCAGAGAGAGAGAGGAAGAGAAGTCTGCCATCCGCTGGCTCACTCAGGGACTGATCTGAAGCCAGGAACCAGGAGCTTCTTCCAGGCTTTCCACGCGAGTGCAGGGTCCCAAGGACTTGGGCCATCTTCCACTGCTTTCCCAGACCAGAGCAGAGAGCTGGATCGGAAGTGGAGCATATGGGATGCCGGCACTGCAGGCAGTGGCTTTACTCGCTATATATGCCACAGCACCACCCTGGCTCTGTGCAATATTATTGCCCTAGTCCATCCCAGTGTTACCTCTTACCTGGACTTCTACATCACTAATTCCTATGGTTTCAGGAGTTTTGTTCCTCTGTGCAACAGTTTTGGGAGGCATGACCTTTTGGGGGTTGAGGTCATCAGGGCAGAGCTGTTGCGAATGCTTTAATAACTGTTTCAAAAGGGCTGGAGGGGCCGGCACTGTGGCTCCTAGCTATGGATTGGCTTGGCTCCGGCTGGTGCGGTCATTTGGGGAGTGAACCAACGGATGGAAAACCTCTGTCGCTACCTCTTTCTAACCCTGTCTTTGAAATAAAATAAATCTTTGAAAAAGAGGGGGAGCTTGAGAGAAGGAGAAAGTTTGTGCCTTTTGCCTTCTGCCATGGGAGGTCACAGTGCTCTTAAAAAGAAGATAAACAATTGGCCAGTAAGCACATGAAAAGGTATTCAACATCATGCATCATCAGGGAACTAGAAATTAAAACCACAGTGAAATGCCACCACTCCCTACAATATATAGAATTAAAAAGACTGAGAACACCAAATACTGGCAGGTTTATTGAACAACTGAAACTATCATACAATACTGATGAGATTGCAAACACTTTGAAAAATAGTTTGTTAGTTTCTTATATAGTTAAACATTTCCCTATCCCGTAACCTTTTCATTCCATTTATAGGTAATCATCTAAGAGAAATGAAAACGTATATCTACAAAAAGACTTGTACAAAAATGATTATGATATAGTAGCCAACAATTAGGGATAATTCAAATACTCATCAACATAAGAAACAAAAAAATGTAATAAATTTATTCAATTAGAGGACTGTTCTGTGATTTTAAAAAAGAATGAACTTTTTATACACAAAATGACTTAGTGTGCAGAAGAACTTTTACAAAAAGGGTGCAAGTGGTAATTCTATTTAATTGCATTTGTGTGAGGGCCAAAACCAGGCAAAACTATGTGTTAAAAAAGAACAAATTTCTGATGGAAAGGCAGCATAAGGGAATTTTCTGGTGTGATGAAAATGGTCCACATCTTGTTTATCATGTTGATTGTATGTGTGTCTTAGTGTGTTTGAGCTGCTGTAACAAACTAATACAAACAGTAGAGTTTATAAAACAACAGAAATTTCTTATTTTTTTAGAAGATTTATTTTACTTGAGAGGCAGGGTTAGGCACACACACAGAGAAAGAAGGAGGGAGGGAGAGAGAGAAACAAAAAGAGAGATCTTCCATCCAGTGATTCACTCCCAAAATGGCCACCACAGCTGAGGCTAAGCCCGGCTGAAGCCCGCAGCTTCTTCCAGGTCTCTGATGTGAGTGGCAGGTACCTAAGCACTTGGGCCCTATTCTGCTCCTTTCGCAGGCCATTAGCAGGGAGCTGGATTGGAAGTGGAGCAGCAAGTCTTGAACTGGCACCTATGTGGGATGGCAGCAGCTCAACCTGCTACACTACATTGCCATCCCCCCCACCCCGAAATTTATTTCTTACAGATCTGGAACTTGGGAAATCGAGGATCTAAGTGTTAGTAGACTTGGTGTCTGGTAAGGGCCCCCCGTCTAGTTCATAGATGGTATGTTTTTAGCTGTGGCCTCACTGGGGAGAATGATCTAGCTTTCCTATGGTCTCTTTCATAAGAGCACTAGTCACATGGCAGGAATCTATCTCTTGATAGCACCTGATTGTGATTTAGGATTTCAGCATAAGGGTTTTATGAAGACACAACCATTCAGATGATAATAATGAATGTTTCCATTTGTTAGAATTTGTAGAATTTGGCATATTTAAAATCAGTGCATGATATTATAAAGTAATGTAAACTTCACTAGTATAAATAAACAGGTAAAGTTAAAACAATAGGGAGCTTTCAGACAAGCACAATGACAACAGAAATGATAACTGGAAACCAAGAAGATACAGAGACGTACTAGGAAGCACAGAAATGTTACATAGAATTTAAATTCATCATCATTATTATTAACCAGGAGAAGTTTATGTTACGTTCAATATAATTTTCTAAGAAGTCAGCAAGGTATACTATTTTCAGAGAATATTTCATTAATGATTAAAAATTTTAGAACTAAATGCTTAGATGTCATATCGATCATTTAGTACATAAAGCACATTTTCTAGATTTTATAAACAGACCATTTAAATGATTTAGATTCCCAGTTAATAGAATAAAAATAGTGACATCTAAGTATGCTTGTTTCAGTATTTTATTTATCATATATTGCAGAACCATTAGAGTTCATATGCCTCACTTAAATTAAATGTGCTAAAACATTGCAGTAATTTGTCCTTGTTATAATATTGCAGCAAGACAACATATATAGACAGGTTTGGTGGTGGCCTCTGTAGTTTGACAGCTTTGTCTTTGGGATCTTTCACAACTCATTTCGTGGTAATCAAATGTGCTTGAACTATTGAAAAGATGAATATAAGGAAGAGTTCTGTAATCTTTTATTTCAAGGTTAGCCTTCAAAATAAAGGATAACCTTTACGGTTTGTTCGTTTATGGGCTTTGACCTCTTTCAAGTGTATTATTTTCTGTGGACTGTCATGAAAATAGTAAACACTTTAGTCACTGTATATATTAACTAATGTAGTCTTTGGTTTCTCAGACAACACTGACAGTTTCACTGTTTTTTGTTTATGGAAAAGCTAATTCCTGATCTTTGCATCTGTTTTAGTAATAGTTATGCACGAGTGCGAGCTGTGGTGATGACCCGAGATGACTCAAGCGGTGGCTGGTTACCACTTGGAGGGAGTGGACTAAGCAGCGTCACTGTCTTCAAAGTCCCTCATCAGGAAGAGAATGGCTGTGCTGACTTTTTTATCCGTGGAGAACGACTCAGGGACAAAATGGTAATGAATTATGTGTCTATTGCTATAATTTTAGGATACTTTCTACAAAATAGCTTACCTATTTAAAATTATAATTAGTGCATTTTTCTTCATAGAATCACTTTTGCCCATAAATCAGTGATTTTAGTTTTGGAGCTATTTTTATGTTTGAGATGATGAAATATAATATTTTCTTCATTGTGGGACATGTTGGGGTTGAGGGGATTGCTTCTTTTCCATTTGGGTTTTTATTTTTTAAAGATTTATTTATTTATTTGAAAGAGTTACACAGAGACAGGAGAGGCAGAGAGAGAGAGAGGTCTTCCATCCAATGGTTCACTCCCCAATTGGCTGCAATGGCTGGAGCTGTGCCAATCCGAAGCCAGGATCTAGGAGCTGCTTCCGGGTCTCCCACGTCGGTGCAGGGGCTCAAGGACTTGGGCCATCTTCTACTGCTTTCCTAGGCCAAAGCAGAAAGTTGGATCAGAAGTGGAGCAGCAGGTCTCGAACCAGCACCCATACAGGATGCTGGCACTTCAGGCCAGGGCATTAACCTGCTGCACCACAGCACTGGCCCCTCCATTTGGGTTTAATGTAGGAGCATTCACATATGGTCCTCTTAGTTGTTAAACTAGGTGTACCCTGCCTCCGTTCTCCCACCACTCCTTAGGATTAGCAAATCTCAGTCTATAGGCCAAACTCAGGGATGCCAGTGGGTTAAGAATGGTTTTTATATTTTAAATGGAAAAAAATCAAAGAAGAAAAATTTTGGCTTATAAAAATTATGTGAAATTCAAATTTTAGTGTTCATAAATAAAATTTTACTGGAACCTAGGCAAGGTCCTTTATGTTTTGGTCTATGTCTGCTTTGACACTGCAGTGATAGTGATGAAAGAGTTGAAATAAAGTGGTAAATATCTGGCCTCTTACAGGAAAATTGATTCCTGTGTAAGACTCCTGCTTTCGAGCTCTGTGTCTTCATTCTTCATGTTAATCTATGCCTATATGCTACCAAATGGTAAACCTAATTTTGACACATCTTCCAATACTGTTACTTGCTTACCTCTGTTTAGTGTGGAAAATTCTTTTTCCTTTAAGTCATTGACCCAAAATAACTGTTAGATCTGAAAAGCTGGATTAATAATGTTATTTCTTCAACAAGGGAATGGAAAGCATACATTTACAAGTAAAATGAAAATCTGTAAGACGCTTGCAAATACACAAATTCCTTTAAATATGTATTTGTGTAGCAGTTTATAAACCCATTTAGCATCTATTTTCTCTCTTAGAAATGTGTTTTAAGTCCTAAATAATTCTTTTGACATTAGTATTTTGAGTACAACTTGCTTTTTTTTTAAAAAAAGGTTATTTATTTATTTGAAAGGCAGAGAGAGATGACTTATTCCATTGGTGGTTCACTTCCCAAATATCCACAATAGCCAGGGCTGGGCCAGACTGAAATCAAGAGCCAGGAACTCTCAGGGTCTCTTATGTGCATGATTGGAACCTAAATATCATCTTCTCTCTTCCTGGCACATTAGCAGGAAAATCAGAAGTAGAGCAGATGGGACTTGAACTGGCACTGTGACAGGGAATGTGGCCATCCCAAGACAAGACTTAATTGCTGGATGCACTATTATAGTTTTTGGTCTTGGTTTCTTGATTTTTTTTTTCCACTGGTAAATAATTTCACAGAATTTTTTAGTTTTTAAATTGATTTATTTGAAAAGCAGAGCAACAGAGAGGGAGAGACAGGTAGGGACACATAGACAGAAAAATCTTACATCTGATGGTTACACTTCAAATGCCTGCAACAGCCATGGCAGGCTGGTGTGAGGTGAGCAGCCTGGAAATCTCTGTAGGTCTCCCACGTGAGTGGCAGAGACCCGAGTACATCACCTGCTGCTTCCCAAGATGTGCCTTAGCAGGAAGCTGGTTTAGAAACAGAGCAGGGACTTGAACCCAAGGACTCTTAATAGCTGATGTGGTGTCTTAACTGCTGAGACATATGGCTGTTTCCCATTTTAATTAGAAAGTTACTTGTCTCTGCCCCCATTTCTTCCTCACTTAAAGGGAGAGCTATCCCAAATCATCTTGAAAGCCTTTTAGCTTTAGTTTTGTAAGTACATGATTCACTCCTGTGTTATACATGTTGTACCATGTGTACATACTTAATAAATTTGACTATAATGAGCCTTTTAGTATTGCAGGAAACCACAAAGTCAAAAGTGAATATAATAAATTCAACATGTCATCTTTTAAAAAATTAAAATATTTAAAGGTAGTTCTGGCTTTGATAAAAAATTCTGAGGATCTAAAGTGTTAATATTGAAACTTCTTTTTAGTAATTAGAAAAGGAGAGGAGAGAAGTCAGTTGTGGAGTTAGTTTTGGAGAAAAATGCTTCCTAGAAAATATGTATAAGAACAAGGCAGAGATGTCCTGGATGTGAAATAGAGGGGAAGAATTATTGAAACAGAATTCTCAATATATTAATGGAGATTAACAGTTTAGGTTAATTAAAGGACCAAATCTGTGTTAGTAGGAGTAAGGCTGGTCAGTGATAACTCAGACTGATGTATTAGGTGATTTGCAGAGTGTGACTTTAACATAGTGCTAGTGAAAATAAACCTGCAACACAGATGAGCACAAAGGTATTCCCTATGACAGGGTGTAGAATTATGATACATTAACAGGAAGATAGGTTCTTTTGCCAGAAGTATGGGCCAGGAATCATCTATTGTTTGACTTAACCATTTCTCCTTGAAAAAACTTACTATGTAGCAAAGATACAAAGCATTACAGTGTAGGCATAAAAGAAAAATTACTTTCAGTTGGAGAATTGCTCTATTTCTTAGAGGGTTTAGCTATAGTAAAGCATTCCAGATTATGGACATTTATATGATCAAAGTTAGATGTAGCAACTAATGAATATAATTGGAAAATGAGCAGTCTTGTAAAGACAAATGAGACAGTGACATTGAAATAAGCAGATTAATTAGCCCACTCTGCTGGGTAATACATGTATGAGCAAGACTAATTCTGAAGAGAATGGTAATAAAATTGAACTAGATGTATTCTTTCTTGTTATCACTGTACTTTGGACCCATTAATGTGTGTTTCCATAGGTATTCTTATCAGTTAGTTCAGGCTTCTAGTTTCTTGATTCTTTTTTGAAAGAGATACTCTGACTACAGAGTCTTAAGTCTATCAGGTTCGTTGCAAATAAATAGCAGGTTTCTTTTATTTGCTAATCCTATATAATAGTTAATTATGTAAAAGATAGTTGCTGAAAAGCTATTCCATAGCCATTTTGCTTGGGGGACATATCTTAGAATCTTCTAGCTTAGGTGAGTTCTAGAAGTGTGATTTTTGTCTTCACATCTCATGAATAAAATTGTAGACTTGTGCCTTTTTAAAACTATTTTTTAAAGATTTTATTTATTTGAAGGCAGAGTTGGAGAGGGAGAGAGGGAGTGAGGTCTTCCATCTTCTGATTCATTCCCTAGCTGGCTGCAATGGCTAGAGCTGGGCCCTGCCAAAGTCAGGAGTTCATCTGGGTGTCACGTGAGTGCAGTGACACAAGAATTTGGGCTGTGTTTCATTGCTTTCCAAGGCACTTTAGCAGGGAGCTGAATCAGAAGAGAAGCAACCATGACGTGAACTGGCACACATATGAGATACCAATGCTATAGGCAGCAGCCTAACCTTTTACACCACATTAGTGGCCCTATAGGTTTTTTGGTTTGTTTGTTTTTATTTATTTTTATTTTTATTTATTTATTTATTTTGAGTGAGCAAGAGAAAGCTACTCCCATTTCCTGATTCCTTCTTAAATACCTGAAGTGACAGAGACAGAGGCTGATACCAGAAGCCAACTCACTGTAGGTCTTCCACATGGCTGGCAGAGATTTACCTAGTTAAGCCATCACCACTGCCTCCCAAAGTCTGCATTAGCAGGAAGCTGAAGTCAGGAACCAGAGGTGGGAATTGAACCCAGGAATTCCCATTGTGGGACACAGACATCCTAAGCAACTTAATCATTAGGCCAAACACCTGTCCCTGTCCTTTAAGAAATATATAGAGTAAGAAGAGGTACAGATGGCCAGCCACTTGTGTGGCAAATAAAGCACACTGGATAATATTTTAAAGAATGTTTTCAAGTCAGAATACTGGTAGCAGTAGTGAAGAAGAAGAAGGCTTTTCTTGATGATGAAGGGAACACTTTGGCAAAAGGCTTTTCCAGCCTTTATTTATAGTTATTTTCACCAAAAATAGGTCTTGTTACATATCACAATGGTAACATTATATAGCAGCTCCACATCTACTGATCTCACAAATGGATTGAAAATATTTGAAAAACATTGTAGGTATATGGAAACCTTTTTTTTTTTTTTTGGTAATTATTCCTTAAACAATACAAATGACAACTATTTACATAGCATTTGTTATGTAAGATATTGTAAGTAATCCAGAGATGATTTGAAGTTTATGGGAGGGTATACATAGGTCATTTGCAAACACTATGCCATTTTATATAAGGGGCTTGAAAATCCTTGAGTTTTATTTATACATGGGTGGCTCTGGAATCAGTCTCCACCAGGACTTTCTTTCTTTCTTTTTTTTTTTTTAAAGATTTATTTATTTATTTGAAAGAGTTACACAGAGAGAGAGGGAGAGAGAGGTCTTCCATCTACTGGTTCATTCCCAGTTGGCTGCAATGGCTGGAGCTACGCAATCCCAAGCCAGGAGCCAGGAGCTTATTCTGGGTCTCCTATGTGGGTGCAGGGGCCCAAGGGCCTGGACCATCTTCCACTGCTTTCCTAGGCCACAGCAGAGAGCTGGTTCAAAAGTGGAGCAGCCAGGACTCTAATTGGCACCCAATATGGGATGCCGGCACTGCAGGCGGCGGCCCCACCAGGACTTTTTCAAGAAGGCATTAGTTTGTATAATTAGGTTGGTATTCACTCATTCACTTTATCAAAGTGATCAGAAATGATTATTTCCTGTAATGCTTACCTATAAAATGTTTTGTTATATCTACAAAGGAGAGGAGAGTGTTGTTTCCTGGCTTATCTGTATGTTACTCCAAATTAGAGATTCTCAACCTTTTTGCCATGAATGGGTTAAAGTAGTTGGAGCCTCTAGACTAGTTGTTTGGTAAATGTTCTTTTTCTCTGTGTGCCTGAGGAAAAAAGGTTTGGAACATAATTTGCTTTCATGCTTTATTGATGATTAAGAATTTGAAAGAAACACAAGGCTTTGGTGTTACAGCCTAAGAAAATGAAAGTATTACCTTCTTAGACTTGGGGATGGAAATAACCCTTATCAAGGAAAGATTTTTAGAACACGCCTGTTTTATCTCTTTCCTTTGGTGTGTTTATAGTTCTGTTTTCTTCCTTTAGTCTTTTAACATAAATATTTATTTCCTTGGAGCATTTTTTTTAGATTTGTTTATTTATTTGAAAGAGTTAGAGAGGGAGAGACAAAGATCTTCCATCTGTTGGTTACTCCCCAGCTGGCTGCAATGGCTGGAGCGGGACCTAGCAGAAGCCAGGAGCTTCATACAGGTCTCCCACATGGGTGCGGGGCTCAAGCACTTGGGCCATCCTCTGATGTTTTCCCAGGCATATTAGCAGGGAGCTGGATCAGAAGTGGAACAGCTGGGACCGGAGCCAGTGCCCATATAGGATGCCAGCATCGCAGCTGAGAGGCTTTAATCCAGTATGCCACAGCACTAGCTCCCTGAAGTACATATTTTTTATGAAATTCCTTCTGAAATTTAACTGTTGTTTTAAGTAATTTTTTAAAAATATTTATTTATTTATTTATTTGACAGGTAGAGTTACAGACAGTGAGAGGGGGAGACAGAGAGTAAGGTCTTCCTTCCTTTGGTTCACCCCCCAAATGGCCGCCACGGCTGGAGCTATGCCGATCTGAAGCCAGAAGCCAGGTGCCTCTTCCTGGTCTTCCACATGGGTGCAGGTACCCAAGCACTTGGGCCATCCTCCACTGCCTTCCCGGGCCACAGCAGAGCTGGACTGGAAGAGGGGCAACTGGGACTAGAACCCGGTGCCCATATGGGATTCTGGTGCCGCAGGCGGAGGATTAGCCAAGTGAGCCACGGTGCCGGCCCTGTTTTAAGTAATTTTTACACAGAATTTACACATCCCCCATGATAGAAACTTTCTTTTTTACATTTAGTTTTCATCAGATACACTAGTCTTCCCTGTAAATGTGATGTTTCTTACATTTTATTAAAATGTTTACCATATGTATAGATTATATTTTGACTGGTTTGTATACAATATGTAAACTTAAAACTGAATTATAATTGTCATGAGGATCTAAAGTAGCTCTTCTGCTAAGGCCTGGGAAAACAGTAGAAGATGGCCCAAGTGCTTGAGCCCCTGTACCTGCATGGGAGACTTGGAAGAAGTTCCTGGCTCCTGGCTTCCCAGCTCTGGCCACTGCAGCCATATGGGTGGTGAACCAGTAGATGGAAGATCCCTCTATCTGTCTATGACTCTGACTCTAAAATAAATTATTAACTCTTTAAAACAACAGAAAAAAGAATATCATGGGCAAGCAGTTGACAAAAGATGGAGTGGGCTAAATAGAAAGACACAGAAGGATTACACACCTGAATTACTTAGGATGTTCCATGGCACAAGACAAAGTAAGGTTATAATATAACTACCATTATAAACTTAAGACTTAAAAAGGGAAATTTTGAAATGAGGAAAGGAAAAACAAGGAACATTTCTAGCTTAGAAGTAGCCAGGGACTGGTGTGAGATAGCATGTTAAGCCGCCTCTTGGGACACCGGCATCAAGTATGAGAGTGCCTCGTTGCAGTCCCAGCTACCCCGTGCTTGTATCCAGCTTCCTGCTGATGCTCCTGGGATGCAGCAGATGATGCAGTGTTTGCGTTCCTACCACCAACATGGGAGACCCAGAAGGAATTCCTGACTTCTGTTGTGGGCTGGCCCAGGCCCGGCTGTTGCTGGCAGTTGGGAAGCAAACCAGCAGATGGAAGATCTCTCTGTCTTTCCCTCTCTTTGTGACTCTGCCTTTCAAATAAATAAATAAATTATATATATATATATATATATATATATTTTAAAGTTACCAAAGAGATTAAGGAGTTATTTTCAGGATAAATTATAATTAGGTTGTAGATGAAATGTTTATGTAATTAAAGTGTTTTTAAAATAGTAGTTAATAGTATTCAAAAATAGTGACTTTTAGAGGAAATTAAAAAGAATTATTATTATTAATTTTCCAAAGACACAGAGAAAAGAAATACATTTTTAAATGGTGTTTCTTGGGGCTGGTGGTGTTGTGTAGCTGGTAAAGCCACTCACTGCCTGCAGTGCTGGCATCCCATGTGGGTGCCAGTTAGTGTCCTAGCTGTTCCACTTCAAATTTAGCTCCTTGTTTGTTTTGTTTTTAAATTTTTTTTTTTACTTATTTGAAAGGCAGAGTTACAGAGAGAGCAAGAGACAAGGAGGTCGTCCAATCCGCTGGTTCATTCCCTAAATAGTCACAATGGCCAGGGCTGGGCCAGGCCGAAGCCAGGTGCAAGGAGCTTCATCCAGATCTCCCACATGGGTGCAGAGGACCAAGCACTTGGGCCATCTTCCTCTGCTTTCCCAGGGGCCTCAGCAGGGAGCTGGATCAGATCGGAACACTTGAACTGGTACCTATATGGGGTGCCAGTGTCCTGGGAGTCGGATTTACCTGCTATGCCTCTCTCTCTGTAACTCTTCCAAATAAATGTTTTTTTTAAATAAATCATTAAGTGGGGACTGGTGCTATGGCGTAGTAGGCTAAGCCAAATAGGTGCTGTTCTTTGATCCAGCTCTTTGCTATGGCCTGGGAAAGCAGTAGAGGATGGCCCAAATGCTTGGGACCTTGCTACCTGCATGAGAGACCTGGAAGAAACTCCTGGCTCCTAGCTCCTAGCTTCAGATTGGCTCAGCTCCAGCCGTTGCAGCCATTTGGAGAGAGAACCAGCAGGTGGAAGACCTTTCTCTTCTTATCTCTCCCTCTCTCTGTCTATAATACTACCTCTTAAATAAATAAAATCTTCAGAAAAAAATAACTGGGGTTTCTTTTGTTTATTGGAGTCTAGAACAAAATTATAATTTTTTTTCTTTTAAAGATTTATGTATTTGAAAAGCAGAGTTATAGAGAGGGAGATGCAGAGGCAAAGAAAGATATTCCAATCCACTGGTTCACTCCCCAAATGGCCTTAATGGCCAAGGCTGGGCCAGGCTGAAGCCAGGAGCCAGGAACCTCCCATGTGGGTATAGGCATCCAAGTATTTGGACTATCTTCTGCAGCTTTCCCAGGTGCATTAACAGGGAGCTGGATTGAAGTGTAGCAGTCAGGACTTGAACTGGTGCCATATGGAATGCTGGTGCTGCAGATGGCAGCTTAACCCACTGTCTCACAGGGCTGGTCCCAGGATATTTATTTTCTAAGAAGAAAATAATTATATTATTATAGCAGTAGCTTTGTTAAAGCTGAAACTCACCACCTTAAAAGACCGTGGGGACATCTTTCTGCCTTAGGTTGAACATTAGGAAAGTATAGAGCAGAAGTTTTCTGCTTAACTTCTCTGCTGTGCCTCCATAAGTCATTCCATTGTGAAGCCTCAATTCTTTTATAGAAGTATTCCTCCACTAAAAACATATTGTCTTAACTAGCTTTTACTTGGGGTTCACCCTCCCTAATAATTTTGTCTCTTGAAAAATAGGAGTTCTATTCCTCAGAATATCATAGAGTTAGGAAAAGGGTGAGAGTAGAAGTAGAGGTAATTCAGCAGCATTTTTGTTGTTCCTTATTCCCCTTGTAAATTGTTACTCTGTCACCCACATATATAAATCTATGTGTTCACACTGTGTTCTGTTCAGATCAACGTGCTGTAGCTTTCATTTTCGTTTGTTGACTTAAGCAATTCCTTCCCATAACCAGGTTTTCTACATCTGAACTTCATCAGTGCTCTTGGCTACTTTTCTTTGCAGTCTTGACCTTCTGGTCTTCATTTCAGCCAGCTGCTTTCCTAGATCTGGTTGTTACCCAAAACAGTTCATTTTAAAGTATTTTATAATTTCCTGCCTTTTCGTTTTTACTCTTCTCCTACTGCTCTTCAATTTCATGCCTTCTGTATTACTTTCTGTCTCCAATTTTCTCCTACTTTCAATAGATCCTTTCTGGCTTTAATATCTTTTAATCATTACTGCTTTCTTTTTTAATTTATTGTAAATTTTCCCCATAAGTCTCTTCAACAACTTTCTCATTTATGTTTTTAGCAGAAGACATGTGGCTGAATTTTTGTCTTGCTTTGTAGTAAAGCAATATAATTGAATCTTGCAACATTTCCTTTTTAACACTCCCTTTTAAAGGTGAGTCTTAAATTCGTTCATATAACATATTATTTGTTAGACAGCTACTGTGTGCTATATACTGGAAATTTATAATTTTCCATTACATGGAAATTTCAGTTTTAAAGGAATATCCATTTTAGTGAGGGTAAATATTACATTAATAAGGGGAAAAATCAGGGAAAGGAGTGTAGGGGGTTTTTGTGGGGAGGTTGGTTCAACTTTAGAGTGGCCATAGAAGGCATTGCTGAGAAAGTTGATGCTGTTTGTGTGAACATGATTTATAAGAATAAAACCATATATTTTAATTTATATGTTTAGACTCTGAAATCTTAAGTATACTTAAAATAGAATGAAATTATATATTTAGTTAAGTACTTATACTAAACTATATAAGATTTTGAATTTGATTAGTGCTATCAAAATGTACCTCAACAGTAGTGAGAAATCTGTAATTATTTGTGATTTGTGATTCTTCAATTTATTCAGGAAGGTCCTTTTCATTCTTGATTCTATTCATCCTTTTCATTCCCCCTCCCCTCCTATCTTGCATGAGTTAACTGCAAGTAAGCCTCCTAATCTTTTCATTGCCCAGTTTCACCTAACTCCTTCTCATATCTTTTTATATATATATATATATATATATATATATATATATATATATATATATATACAAAGAACTTTCTAAAAAGTTTTAGTCTGGTACTTCTTAAAAATTCCACAATTGGAGTAGGTGTTGTTAAGGTTAAGCTGTTCCCTATGATGCTGGCATCCCATATCAAAGCACCAAGTCACAGCTACCCCACTGCAGATCCAATTCACTGCTAGTTGTACTTGGGAAAGCAACAAAAGATGGCCCATGTGCTTGAGCCTCTGCCACCCATGTGGCATGTGGCTTGAGCCCCTGCTACTTCCTGACTTTGTACAAGCCTACCTACAGGGCTTGCAACCATTTGGGGAGTGAACCAGTGAATGAAAGTTTTCTCTCTCTGTCGTTCCTTCTCTGTCACTTTGCCTTTCAAATAATAAAATAGTTCTTAAAACTTCCCCAGTCATTTCTGAGAGTTCAGTCTCCTTCTCTCAACACAGAGACCTCCTTCATCTTTATCTTTTTGCCTTTTTGTTATAGTGTTCCATACTCATGATTTATTAAAAGCACCATGCATTGAACACTAAGAAAATGCCCCCTTTTTACATGAATGTAAATGGAACTATAAAACAGCATATTAAGAGTTTATGTTGGGGCCGGCGCTATGGTGCAGCGGGTTAATGCCCTGGCCTGAAGTGCCGGCATCCCATATGGGCACTGGTTCTAGTCCCAGCTGCTCCTCTTCCAATCCAGCTCTCTGCTATGGTCTGGGAAAGCAGTAGAAGATGGCCCAAATCCTTGGGCCCCTGCACCCGTGTGGGAGACCTGGAAGAAGCTCCTGGCTTCTGGCTTCAAATCGGTGCAGATCCGGTCATTGTGGCCAATTGGGAAGTGAACCATCAGATGGAGGACCTCTCTCTCTCCCTCTCTCTCTCTTTGCCTCTCCTCTCCTCTCCTCTCCTCTCCTTTCCCCCTCCCCTCCCCTCCCCTCCCCTCCCCTCCCCTCTCCTCCCCTCTCCTCTCCTCTAAAATAAAAATTTTTTTAAAAAAAGTTTGTGTGTTAGGGACTATAGGTAAGACAGTTTGGTTGTACTCAGGAAACAATAGTGACAGGAACAGTTTTCCGTTTTATTGTTACAGATAAAAAAAAATTGTAAAGCTTTGGTTAGAGAAGGTACTTTGGACAGGCCAATTTTCCTGTGAAGAACTGAAATTGGGAGAAATGCTGAATGCAGTAATGCTGAAAGCTTATCAAATTACAAGTTAGTCAGTTGCAAAGGTATTAAATGTACTTTTTTATTAAAAAAATTATTTATTCATTTGAAAGTCAGAGTTATACAGAGAGAAAAGGAGAGGCAAAGCAGAGAGAGAGAGAGAGAGAGATCTTCCCAACCATTGGTTCACTACTCAATTGGTCACAGCAGCCAGAGCTGGGCAGATCCAAAGCCAGGAGCCAGGAGCTTCCTCCAGGGATCCCACGCAGGTGCAGGGGCCCAAGACTTGGGCCATCTTCTGCTTCCCCAGGCCACAGCAGAGAGCTGGATTGGAAGTGGAGCAGCCAGGACTTGAACCAGTGCCCATATGGGATGCTGGCATTGTAGGCAGCTGCTTTACCCACTATGCCACAGCTCCAGTCCCATAAATGTACTGTTAATCAGTTTCTGTACAACCACAAATTTTGTGACTTTTTTCTAAAAGTTGTTTTGTAACAGTATCAGTAGTTCAACATTGCCAACATTCCTTTGGGGTATGGGGTACCCTGCCTACCTATTAACAGATTTAGGAGCCTTCTAGTAGCTTGTTTACAAAAATTAAGATTTACCATATATCCCAAATTACCCTCTTGGTGGCCTTTATTTTTATTTGCACATGATTTCACCTTAACACTTTCACTTTTCTTCAGAACGTTCTTCATGATCTCATTTCCTCTTTAGTTAATTATTATTATTTTTTTTTTTGGACAGGCAGAGTGGACAGTAGAGGGAGACAGAGAGAAAGGTCTTCCTTTTTGCTGTTGGTTCACTCTCCAATGGCCGCCGCAGTAGGCGCGCTGTGGCTGGCGCACTGCGCTGTTCCGATGGCAGGAGCCAGGTGCTTATCCTGGTCTCCCATGGGGTGCAGGGCCCAAGGACTTGGGCCATCCTCCACTGTCTTCCCAGGCCACAGCAGAGAGCTGGCCTGGAAGAGGGGCAACCGGGACAGGATCGGTGCCCCGACCGGGACTAGAACCCGGTGTGCCGACGCCGCAAGGCGGAGGATTAGCCTACTGAGCCGCAGCGCTGGCATCTTTAGTTAATTATTCGTTAAAACTAATTATTATTTGTTGTTATAAACTAATTATTACATATGTTAGTGAGTTAGCAATTTATACTTTTTTTTATTTTAAAGATTTACTTATTTATTTGAAAGTCAGAGTTACAGAGAGAGAAAAGGAGAGGCAGAGAGAGAGAGAGAGAGACGTCTTCCATCCGCTGGTTCACTCCCCAATTGGCCACAATGGCCAGAAGCTGATCCGAAGCTGATTTGAAGCCAGGAGCTAAGATCTTCCTCCGGTCTCCCACGCGGGTGCAGAGGCCCAAGGACTTGGGCCATCTTCTGCTTTCCCAGGCCATAGCAGAAAGCTGGATTTGAAGAGGAACAGCCGGATCTCGAACCGGCACCCATATGGGATGCTAGCGCTTAAGGCCAGGATGTTAACCTGCTGCTCCACAGTGCCGGCCCCTATACTGGTTTATATTCATTTGTACAGGTTCATCAGCATCCTCATGGCTTCATCTTACTCTTTTATACTTGATAGCAATATGTTTTATAATGTATTTCTCATCCTTTCCATTACATTCCAATTGCTGTTAAAGTGTTACAGCTAAATCAAAATCCAAACTCTTTGACCTTAAATTATTGCTGGCATTTCCAGATATTCCTTCACTACTTTTATTTTATTAGAATCTGAATTATAATTTGAATGTGCCATACTTTTAGTTGATTGATTGTTAGATGGCTCACTGTTGGAGTACTTTATATGTGCTAGATTTCCTGATGTAGTCTGCATTGGCTTTCTTAACAAAATATGATTTACACAACAGAATTTTACCTTCTCACTGTTCTGGAGGCTGGGAAATCCAAGATCAAGATGTTGATTGTTTCTGTTTATGGTACAGGCTATCTTCCTGACTTGTGGAGTGTCACTTTCTCACTGTGTCCTCACATGGCCTATAGAGAGAGCTCTTGTGTCTTTACTCTTAATTACAAGGGCACCAGCCCTATAGTTTAGTGCCCTACATTTGTGACCTCATTTGACTTTTCAGTTTCTAATAGGTCTGATCTCCAGGTCACTTTGATTTTAGATCTTTCAACATATGAATGATGAGGCTGGAGGATAGTATGCAGTCCACAGCACTTCTTTTTCAATTCTACTTGTCTTTTGATTCTTAGGTGAATATTACAACTTTGAAATCATTGTGACTTTGATGTAGGGTTTAATATCTGCTAACATTATTTCCCCCAATTAATTAGCTTTAACAATTTTAGGGAGGAATGAGTTTCCCCTTATTCTTATATAAATTATTTTTTTTTTAAAGATTCTATTATTTATCTGAGAGGTAAAGTTACAGACTGGGAGAGGGAGAGACAGAGAGAAAGGTCTTCCTTCC
The DNA here is from genome assembly GCF_033115175.1 of Lepus europaeus. Lineage (NCBI taxonomy): Eukaryota > Metazoa > Chordata > Mammalia > Lagomorpha > Leporidae > Lepus > Lepus europaeus. The sequence goes on from NC_084837.1 coordinate 60,524,449, forward strand.
GTTGGTTCTCTCCCCAGATGGCCACAGTGGCCGGCGCTGCGCTGATCCAAAGCCGGGAGCCAGGTGCTTCTTCCCTGTCTCCTGTGTGGGTGCAGGGGCCATCTACTACTGCTTTCCCAGGCCATAGCAGAGAGCTGGATTGAAAGAAGGGCAACTGGGACTGGAACTCATATGGGATGCTGGTGCCGCAGGTGGAGGATTAACCAACCTAGTGTGCCATGGCGCCGGCCCCTCAAAAATATTTTTTAAAAAGAATCATAAATAAGTCATCTTCTAAGATTTGATTCTTATATTCAGCATAATTTCCTTAGGGTTCATCCAGATTGTTGAGAATCTCAGATTTGTTCTATTTTTTTTTTTAAGATGCATTTATTTATTTGAAAGTCAGAATTACAAAGAGAGAGGAGAGACAGAGAGAGAGAGGGTTTCCATCTGCTGGTTCACTGCCCAGATGGCCGCAATGGCCGGAACTTCACCAATCCAAAGCTAGGAGCCAGGAGCTTCTTCCGGGTCTCCTACATGGGTGCAGGGACCCAAGGACTTGGGCCATCTTCCACTGCTTTCCCAGGCCATAGCAGAGGGCTGGATAGGAAGTGGAGTAGCCGGGTTTCGAACTGACACCCATATGGGATGCTGGCACTGCTATGCCGCAACGCTGGCCCCTGTTCCATTTTATTGTTTATAACAATCTGTGATAGGTATGTACCACAGTTTGGTTAACTATTGACTCACTGAGGGATAGTATCTAGGCTGTGTGCAATGCATGGCTATTGGAAATAAGGCTGCTATGAGTATTGTTGTTTTCTGCAAACATGACCCAAAATGCACTTGCTGGGTTGTATGGTAGTTGTGTGTTCAGTTTTCAAAGAAACCGTCAAGCTTTTCAGAGTAGTTAAAGCAAGATTCCTTGCCACCATCAGTACCTCAGTTTTGTAAATGACCCTGCCAGCATTTTATGTAGTCATCATTTTATATTAAAATCCTTCTGCTGGATATGTAATGATACCTCATTGTGGTTTTCTTAGAAATTTTTATTTTGTGTGAGAGACAGAGATTTTTCCATCTGATGGTTGACTCCCCAAATTCTCTGACAAGCAGGGATGGACCAGACCAAAACCAGGAGCCTGGAATTCCATCTGAATCTTTTACGTGGGTGGCAGGGACCCAAATACTTAAGCCATCATCTGCTGCCTCCCAGGATGTGCATTAGCGCAAGGCTCTCCTCAGTGGAATGGAGGGTTCTTAAGCAGCTACCCAACTCAGCCTACCTTTCATGCTCTTAACAGGATCTTTTACCGAACAGTTGTAAATTTTGATAAAGTCCATTTTATCAGTTTGTCTTTGCATGGTTCATACTTTTATTCTTAAATCCCAAAACTCTGCATAGCTGTAGACCTTGAAGGGTATTTTTTCTATAAGGTGTCTGGTTTTACATTTTATATTTAATCCCATAGTCCATTTCAGTTTATTTTTGTATAAAGTATGATACTTAATTCAGGTTTTTTTGTTTTTGTTTTTGTTTGCCTGTGGATGTTCAGTTCTTCTAGCACCATTTATCTAAAAGGTTGTTCTTTCTTTCTTGAATTAATTTTATGCTCTTGCTAAAAGTCAGTCAAGCATATTTGTGTAGGTTCTCTGTTTGGTCTATAGCTTTATCTGTCTGTCCCTCTGCCAAGATCATACACTGAATTACTGTAGTTATAATAATAAGATCTAATACTAGATAAAGTGATTCCTCTCTTATTTTCTTATTCTTTCAGCTCTCCTAAAACTTGTGCCCTTCATATAAATTTTACATTATTCTTGTCTGTGTCCACTAAAAATTTACTTATTGGGATTTTGATAGTCACTATAAGAATTAAATACATGATCTGTGATGACTTTTCTAATCTGTGAATATACTGAGTCTCTACTTAGGTTTTTGAATTCTTTCATTAGCATTTTGTGGTCTTCAGCACTCAGATCCTAAGTGTTTTACTAGCCTAAGTGTTTGTATACATAAGTGTTAAGTTTTCTTTGGAGCAATTTTAAGTACTATTGTATTTTTAATTTTGGTTACTGCTTTTAGATTGTATGTACATAGAAATACAGTTAATTTTCATATGTTGATTTTGTACCTGTTACCTTATTGAATTGAAAGGGTTTTTTTTTTGTTGTTTTTATTGTTGTTAAGATTTATTTATTTTGTTTGAAAGAGTTAGAAAACTTCCATCCATTGATTTGCTTCCCAAGTGGCTGCAATGGCCAGGGCTGAGCCAGGCCAAAGCCAGGTGTCAGGAGCTTCATCTGTGGGTCTCCTACTGGGTGGCAGAGCTGCCATCCTCAGCTGCTCTCTCAGGCTATTAGCAGGGAGCTGGATTGGAAGTAAATCAACTGGGACTTAAACTGTTGCTCATCATGGGATGCTGGTGTCAAAAGTGGTGGCTTTACCTGCTATGCCACAATGGTAGCCTGAGGGTTTTTTTGTTTTTGTTTTGTTTTGTAAATTCCCTATGATTTTTTTTTAATGTAAACTGTCATGTCATCTGCAAATATTAATAGCTTTAGTTCTTCATTTTCAGTATGAATAACCTTTCTTTTTCTTCCATTATTACAATGGCTAGAACATTCAATTTTATGTTGAATAGAGTAATAATGGCAGATATTCTTGTGTTGTTCTTTGTCTTAATGGAATTACATCCAGAGTTTGAGTTTTTAGTTTCATGTAAGCTGGATAATTTGTTGCATAAATTCCTTATCAAATTGAGATATTTCCCTTTTATTTCCAACTTGCCAATAAATTTTTATCCTGAATAGGATTGAAGTTTGTCACACATTTTTTTTCTGTTAATTGATATGATTACATCCTTGCCCATTAATACAATTTATTACATTTATTTATTTTTAAATGTTGAACCAGCCTTGTGTACCTGAATCCCATTAGGTCACAGTATGTAATCTTTTTATATATTGTTGGATTTGAGTAGCTAAGGTTTTTTTGAGGAACTTTGCATTTAAGTTCACAAGAGATACTGGTCTGTAGTTTGCTTTTTTTTTTTTTTTTTTTTTTTTTTTTGACAGGCAGAGTGGACAGTAGAGAGAGAGAGAAAGGTCTTCCTTTTTGCCGTTGGTTCACCCTCCAATGGCCGCCGCGGCTGGCGCGCTGTGGCTGGTGCACTGCGCTGATCCGATGGCAGGAGCCAGGTGCTTCTCCTGGTCTCCCATGCGGGTGCAGGGCCCAAGGACTTGGGCCATCCTCCACTGCACTCCCGGGCCACAGCAGAGAGCTGGCCTGGAAGAGGGGCAACCGGGACAGGATCAGTGCCCCGACCGGGACTAGAACCCGGTGTGCCGGTGCCGCAAGGCGGAGGATTAGCCTAGTGAGCTGCGGCGCCGGCTTTGTAGTTTGCTTTTTTAGGACACACAAACACACACACACAAATATATTCTGTTTTCTGTTATTCTTTAGTGAAACCATTACATGTTTAGAGAGTTCTTTTCAAAAAATTTTAAATTACAAATTAATTTTCTTTAATGGTTATCTAATTTATCTTGGTTGAGTTTTGACAATTTGATTTTTGAATAATTGGTCTATTTTTAAGTTGTAATTTATGCATATAAAATTCTTAATAACTTTATTATTTTAAAGGCTGCAGGATCTTTAGCAGTATCCTTTGTTTCATTCCTGTAATTGGTAATTTATGTTTTTGTTCTTTTAATTTGTCTAACTAACAATGTATTGGCTTTACTGACCACTTCTTTTTTTAAACAAGCTTTTTGTTTCATTGGTTTTTCTTTTTGTATATTTTTTTTTGCTTGCTTTGGATTTATTTTGTTCTTTCTTCTAATTTCCTCAAATAGGAACTTCAGTTATTGAGACCTTTCCTCCTTTTTAATATCCTTGGACTTTTCAGAGGCATTCAATTCACTGTTATTTTAAATTTGCATATGAAATTTAACCTTATTCTTTAAAGTGTTCAGATCTCATGTATCCTTTTTATGTCTACTTCAGCTGTCAGAGTCTGAAGACCTATCTTTTTTTTTAATATCCTTGTTTTTCTAAATGGTTTTTGTTATATAGGTATTGTGTATAAATTTATTTGTAAATATTGATGGCTGTTAAATCGTTAGTTCATTGAGATTAATTCCATCAAATTTCTGTGGGCTCCTCTCCATATTATGTATACTCAGTTGAAGGAAAAGAAAACCGTCTAAGCTTACTTTTTTTTTCTGGCAATTCTGAAATCTAGCAGCTTGTGGGTACTTGGAAAGAGCCATATCAAGAAATAGGAGTATTACTGTTGCTGTATCAAGAGTGTTTTTTTTTTTTAATGTGCAAGGGTTTATTGGGGGAAACTCGACAGGCTGGAGGGAAGGGGCGAAGAAGGAAAAGAGGGGGAAGGAGAGCGTAAGAGATCAAAAGAGAGAGACAGAGAGATGGAGAGAAAATAGATCAAGAGAGAGGGAGAGAGATCAGGAGATGGAGAGAAAGAGAGCCACGTGTTCAGGACAGGTCCTTTAAAACTTTGCTGGGGTAGGGGGAGAGTGGGCAGGGAAGTAGGAGCATTGAATCCCATTAGGATAGGGTTGGAGCCATGGGGTCGCCTGGCTTCCAGCAATGGCAGGGGGGGCTAGATCAAGGACTTTTGTATTATTCTTCATTGTGGCCATCAGAAGTTAGAGAAGTAACCTAAACAGGAGTCAGTTTGACGTTACCCTCCTTTTACTGCTAGCAAACCCCTACAGACTCTACAAAGACTGATCTTGCCCGCCCCTAGTGTTTGATTTGTTTTTAGTACTTCTCATAGAGAAGTTGATGGAATCTTAATTTATCTCTCGTCCGATTCCCTCATCCCCATTCATTCTTATTTTCTACTTTCTACTTGTTCAATTTTTAAAATGGTAATTAATCTCTAATGCCTTTATTTTACTTTTCAATCTTTTGAAGTAAACCTTTCTTCATAGAAAATCCCCTATTTCTGGGGCCAGCACTATGGCACAGCAGGTTAACGCCCTGGCCTGAAGCACCGGCATCCCATATGGGTGCTGGTTCGAGACCCGGCTGCTCCACTTCCGATCCAGCTCTCTACTATGGCCTGGGAAAGCAGTAGAAGATGGCCCAAGTCTTTGGGCCTCTGCACCCACATGGGAGACCTGGAGGAAACTCCTGGCTCCTGGCTTCAGATTGGCACAGCTCCAGCCATTGTGGCCAATTGGGAAGTGAACCATCGGATGGAAGACCTTTCTTTCTCTCACTGCCTCTTCTCTCTCTGTGTAACTCTTTCAAATAGATGAATAAATCTTTAAAAAAAAAAGAAAAAAGAAAAAAGTTAGGTCCAATTGAGAGTTCCAGAGCTTTTCAGTATATTCTTTGTTACTTTTTAAATCTTTGTCATGCTGTCAGTTTTGTCTCTCTTTTCATTTCTAAAATGGTTTATTTGTATTTCTACTTTTTTTTCCTGTTAATCTATTTCACTGGTCTTTGCAAAGAATGCATTTTTGGCAAGAATAGCACCAAGAACTCAATTCTCCAGTTTGGGTCATTTGCCACATTGGTTTTCTCTTTCTGTCTACCTCCCTAGTACACACATATAGACACAATCACTCATTCACTCATTCACTTGTTTGCTCCCTCTTATTTTCTTTACCTATGTGAAATAAGTTGCGTGAAGCCTGTCTTTTACCACTTTATACTTGAGTGTTTTTTTCCTAAGAACGTGGATATTCTATTACAAAAATCACAGTTGAGTTATATTTAGGAAGTTGAACATAAATACAATACTTTAATCTATAGTACACATTCCAGTTTGCCAACACTTACATAATTTTCATTTCATATTTTTTCTCTTCAGTAAAAGATCATATAGCATTTATGTATCATATCTCTTTAGTTTTTAAAATGGAATAGTTCCTCATTCTTTGAAAACATAAACTTATTCAAAGATTACTGTGCAGTTTTTTTGTAGATTATTTCTCAATTTTACTTAATCTGATATTTCACCATAGTTCTATTCCTTGCATCGTTTCCTGGGATATACTCACATGACATGTTGTGTCAGGAAAGGAGTACTCACTCCATCCAGAGATGGAATAATCTTGAAAAGACAGAAGCGTCAGCATGAAACTGGTCTCCTTGGTCAGTTAAAAGCTGTTAAAAATGAAAATAATGCATTAACTAGAGTAGTGATCCATATTCATTTTTTAAAGATTTATTTGAAAGGCAGAATGACAAAGAGAGGCAGAAATAGGGAGAGAAAAACATTTTTCATCCTCTGGTTCACTCTCCAAATGGCCACAACAGCCAGGACTAGGTCAAGCCAAAGCCAGAAGCCAGAAATTCCATCTGGATCTCCCATGTGTGTAGCAGGTCCTGGATCTGAAGCAGAGCAGCTACGTCCGAACATGGGATGCCAGCATTATAAGCGGTGCCCCAACCTACTGCATTGCAATGCCAGTTGTTAGCCATCATATTCTTTTTATTTTTTTTTAAGATTTTTATTTATTTATTTGAGAGGTAGAGTTACAGACAGTGAGAGAGAGAGACAGAGAGAAAGGTCTTCCTTCCGTTGGTTCACTCCCCAGTTGGCCACAATGGCCGGAGCTGTGCCAATCTGAAGCCAGGAGCCAGGTGCCTCCTGATCTGCCATTCAGGTGCAGGGGCCCAAGCATCTGGGCCATCTCTACTGCTTTCCCAGGCCACAGCAGCGAGCTGGATTGGAAGAGGAGCAGCCGGGACTAGAACCAGTACCCATATGGGATGCTGGTGCTGCAGGCAGAGGATTAACCTAGTGCGCCACGGCGCTGGCCACAGCTATAATATTCTTTTTTTATTAATTTTTTTAAAGATTTATTTATTTATTTGAAAGAGTTACACAGAGAGAGGAGAGACAGAGAGAGAGGTCTTCCATCAATTGGCTGCAAGGGCCAGAGCTGCGCCAATCTGAAGCCAGGAGCCAAGAGCTTCCTCCAGATCTCCTATGTGGGTGCAGGGACTCAAGACCTTGGGCCATCTTCTGCTTTGCCAGGCCATAGCAGAGAGCTGGATAGGAAGTGGAGCAGCCAGGTCTGGAACCAGCGCCCATATGGATGCTGGCGCTTCAGGCCAGGGCATTAACCTGCTGCTCCACAGCACCAGCCCCCTCCCCCAGCCATAATATTCTAATAAACAAATGTGTAACTAGGGGAAAAGAAAGAATTCTTTCTTCTTCAGAATGTTATTTATTTTTATTTATATTGCTCCAGTTTATTGTATTCCTTTTTAAGATTTTAAGTTGGATAGTGAGTTCATTTTACTTTTTTTCCATTGATTGTCAGGTAACTTGTTTTGAATTTGGATTTTTTTTCAAAAATGAAATGATTTTTCATTGGATTAAAATTACTAAACTTTTATATGTAGTTACCAACCATACTACTGCTTTAATAATACTATTTGTAAACATGTAATTAACTACTTGTAAGGTCGCGAGCATAATAAAGTACATAGTAGTTTAAAAGCATAGGTTTAATTTTACTCTCCTCTCCCAAATTATTAGTTATTAGTGAAACAAAAATACACTCATACCTGTTTTTGGCTTAGTCTATTTTAAATGCTTCTAGCAAACAGTACAGGAATCCTATGATGGGAGTTTTGCTCTATATTTCCCAAAATAACTTGGAATACGTCTTTACAAGTTTTAGTTATTTAGTGACCACAGTCCTACTCTTTTTCCCTTATAAATTCTTACCCTAGAATTTGTTTCTGATGAAAGAAAAACACTGGAGATTGAAGCATTTTTACTATCTTTAGAATCCATTAGCAAATTCTCCAGAAATGATTCACAAAAACTCTTTAAAATCATATACCTGTATTTATCATTTGTACTATTCCCTCTCGCAAATTGTATTAAAAATATCTTCTTGTAAATAATAACTTCCCAGCCTCTCATGTCAGCTAAACTGCTATGGGCCAGTGGCATCACCTGGTATCCAACAGCACCATCACAACCAATATTTACCATCACAGCCAGTATTTAATAAGGTTTACTTTGTTTGGGGCACTATTTTGAGTATTTCAAGTATTACCTTATTTAATTCTCAGAAAACTGGATAGAAAATGGTAGAGACTGGATGAGACCCAGCTGGTCCTAGCTGCAAAGCCCACAAGCTCAACTAATTATTATACCAAATTCTTCTTACACAGTACTAACATTTTTCTTCATTCTTGGGAAGTGTGTCCTGTTCCCTGCCCCTTCTATTTTTCACACCTTAATCATTTTATTTTTGCTCATATTAATATTAATTCTCATCAACCGCCTTTCTTCTTGCCCTCCCCCACACACTGCCTTTTAACTGTTAGCCTATTATTATAGGGAAACCATTTGTCATCTCTCCCTTCATCTATATCAGATTTTAATAAATTTATACTAACAGTATAATTTTCCTTAAACTCCAGCAATTCACCTATTTATCTATAAATTTTTAAATTTAAAGTCCATTTAATCTTAAGAAAGAATAAAAACAGAACAAATTCAGTGGATTGAAAGATGTTTAAGATCTTCTTAATATCTGTGGTTTTAAAAATATTTAGCTAGAACAGAATTTGGACTAATCAACTTAGCTCTGTATTGCAGTACAAAGCTGGTTTACCAAACACATCTACATAATTGTGTTTTTTACTTCTTTATTACTGTAGTTACCTTCCTAAAGCTGGATGTAGCCTGTTTACAACAATTATATTTGACTCAAACCTGATCAGATACATTGGTGTGCAAAAGTCTTTTTTTTTTTTTTTTGTAGAGTCAGGTAAGTATTTATGTGCTCTTGAATTTTTGTAGCTTTTTCTAGTTTAAAATTTCATCACAGGATTGTGTATTAGAGTGCTGGTTCAAATTCCAGCTGTTCTGTTTCCAGTGCTGTCTGGGATGGAGTTCCAGGCTCCTGGCTTTAGCCTTGTCCAGCCCCAGCCATTGTGACTATTTGGGGAGTGAACGAGTGGGTGGAAGATCTCTTTATTTCTCTCTCTCTCTCTCTCTCCCTCTCCCTCTCCCTCTCCTTCTCTCTCTCTTTCTCTTTCTCTCTCTGTGTGTGTGTATGTGTCACTGTGCCTTTCAGATAAATCTTAAAATTTTTTTCATTATATATTTTTTAGTATAACTCTTTAATTTGTTCTTTGTTAACCACTCATTTTCTTAAAGGATCAGTTAAGGTTTATTCTTGTCAAATTACTTTGGCAATATATTCTTTGTAAGTATTCTTATTGATTCTCAGACATTTAATACTTGTTTTACAATAACTGTTTACATGCTTGCTTATACTTAAACTATCTTTTGGATGGAAATGGGGATGAGGAGATTGATCTACTTATAAATTTATTTTTACTCTCTAATTTATGGATGTCCTCAAAGTTACCATGGAGACCTGATGAAATTCACATGCTTCCAGAACTACTTAATCCAAGAAAGAATTTTCTTCATCTATTAATTGGACTTACAGGTGTATTTCAGGTTTAACAACTGTACATTTAGTATTTTTAATGTGTTCAGGCAGTTGTTTAGCATAATCTTAACAGGATTTGGGATTATTTGTTTCCTTTAGTTCCAAATGTTGTGCTACAAAAGAACTCTAAGAGTAGGTCTTGTATTCTAGAAGATTGCAGTCGCCGCTTCAGACCTAGAGGCTGTGCTCAAATGGCCACGATGGCCAAGGCTGGGCCAGAGGAAACCTTTTATTTTACACTGGTAGCAGACTGATTGTCTCCTCAGAGCCACTGTACAGCCTAGTGCTTAAGACACCCACATCAACTGCCTAGGTTTGGTTCTTTGCGCTGCCGGCTGATCCCAGCTTCCTGCTAATGCAGACCCTGGGAGGCAGTGGTGAATAAGTAATTGAGTTCCTGCCACCCATATGGGAGGCCTAGATAGACCTCTGGGCTTGTGACTTTGGCCTGATCTTTATGGGCATTTGGAGAATGAACAGAATTTGTAAGCACACTCCCCCTTCCTAGATAGCTTAAACTCTTTTTAAACAATGAGTGTAACTCCCTATTGGACAGAAATAATTGACTCTTTTACCTTATTTCTCATAGTAAATTATTTACCAGGTAATATTGGATTGGTTACTTACAGTTTGACAAAGATGTAATTGCTGTTTTATACACTTTGCTAACTATGCCAGTCACTATCATGATAAACATGGAACTTTGGTTTTTATGTGTTCATTAATATTAATAACACTGCTCTCTGAAAATATAAAATTAATATAGTAAACACCACATAGGGTAAAGTTGGAACACATTCTATTATAGCTGAGGAGGGGCAATGAAAGGGAAGCAGCAGAATTCAGTAATTTTTTTTTTTTTTTTTTTTTTTGGACAGGCAGAGTGGACAGTGAAAGAGAGAGACAGAGAGAAAGGTCTTGCTTTTGCTGTTGGTTCACCCTCCAAGGGCCACCACGGCTGGCGCGCTGTGGCCGGCGCATCACACTGATCCAAAGCCAGGAGCCAGGTGCTTCTCCTGGTCTCCCATGCGGGTGCCGGGCCCAAGGACTTGGGCCATCCTCTACTGCCTTCCTGGGCGATATCAGAGGGCTGGCCTGGAAGAGGGGCAACCGGGACAGAATCTGGTGCCCCGACCGGGACTAGAACCCGGTGTGCTGGCGCCGCAGGCAGAAGATTAGCCTATTGAGCTGCGGCGCGGCCAAATTCAGTAATTTTTAAGAATGCTTCTGTCCCTAAATTTTTTTTCCTCAAAATTATAAATTTAATATGGATCACATAATAGGTAGAAGTCTTTTCAGACATTTTACTCTTTTTCTGTACAACTTCAGTACCACTGATTTTTTTAGAATTCGAGGTGGATATTTGATATCTCTGTTACTTAACCATAGTGTTCTGTATGTTGTCCTTAGTGTGATTAGAGTACTGGCCCCCCACCTTTTAAAGATGTATTTACTTATTTATTTGAAATTCAGAGTGACAAGGAGGAAGAGGGGCTTTGGGAGAGGGAGAGACATTTTCCATCTACTGGTTTCAGTCCTCAAATGACAATAACAACCAGGGTCAGGCCAGGCTGAAGCCAAGAGCCAGGTGTTTGGGTCATCATCTGCTGCCTTCCCAAGTATATTAGCAGGAAGCTAGATCAGTAGTGGAGCTGCCAGAACTCCAACCAGCATTCTGATACAGGATACTGGCATTGCAATCATTTCCTGATCTGCTGTGCCACGATGTCCCACCCCCCTTTTTAGTGTTGCTTGAAATCAAAAGCAAAACAGCCCTCTAATACAGTGTGTGTTTTAAATAGGTAAGAAATTGTTAGACTTTGGACATATAGACTAAGAGGTAATTGCTGGGTGATACAGAATGGTTTGGGAAGCATATCCTAAAAATTATCTACAAAGACATTAGGTGCTAGTTCCAACAAATTACCTACGTTTTCTATTCTGCTGTCTGTTTTAAATCCATAATAGCTAATAGCATAGTGGTCTTTTTCTAAAGTCTAATTGTTTTTATGCTACATTAAGTAAATGGTATGTAATATCAACAGAAAATATTTTTATTTCCTATTATTTTGTAGAAATAATTAATAAAACTTGAGTTCTAGATCATAGTTACTGATATGTAAACTTAATATTTATGTGACTTAGAGTTGCAACACATTCCTGTATAGATATTTGCATGAGTTGAAGAGCTAGTTCATCAAGTTTTCCATTTCCATGGTGCATTCTTTTCTAATTTATGGTTTGCCCCTTTAAAAAAAGTATTTTAAATTTAATTTATTTGAAAGGGGAGGGAGGGAGAGAAATAGAGAAGCATAAAATGATCTCCCATCCTCTGGTTCACTACTCAGTGTCTGCAGCAGCCCAGGCTAAGCCTGATTGATGTTAGGAGTCAAGGAGTCCATATGGGTTTCCCATATGGGTGACAGGAATACAAATATCGAGCAATCACCTGCTGCCTTCCAAGACAGGCATTAGCAGGAATCTTAGAATCTGAAACAGAGCCAGGACTTGAGCCCAGGCACTCTGTTACAGAATGTGAATGTCCCAAGCAATTTTTTTTTTTTTTTTTTAGGATTGATTGATTGATTTCAGAGGTAGAGTTACAGACAGAGGGAGAGACAGAGAGAAAGGTCTTACATCCACTGGTTCACTCTCCAAATGGCCACAGTGACTGGAGCTAAGCTGATCTGAAGCCAGGGGCCAGGAACTTATTCCTGGCCTCCCACAAAGGGGCAGGGGCTGAAGCACTTGGGCCATCTTTCCATGTGTTCCCAGGCCATCATCAGCATGCTGGATCGGAAGAGAAGCAACCAGATGCGAACTGGCACCCAATTGGGATGCCAGTGCTGCGGGTGGAAGCTTAATCTATACCACAGAGCCAGGAATCGCCCTCCACAACATTTTAACTCCTACACTAAACACCTGCTCCTCTAGTGCATTTTAAAGCTCATTTCTTTAAAAAGTACTTAAAGACAAATGGACACACAGAGAGAGGTCTGCCATTCACTTGTTCACTCCCAAATATCCATGACAGTCAGGCCTGGCCCAGGCCAAAGCCAGCAGGGAAGGGTAGTAGGGTCCCAAGTAATTGAGCTGTCCACTTCTCCCTTCCTAGGCACAATAGCAGGAATACTGGATTGGACACAGAGATGGTAGGACTTGTACTGGCACTCTGATACAGGATACAGGCATTGCAAGTGGTGGCTTAACTTGCTAAGCCACAGCACCAGCATCAATTTTAAATCTCATTTTAAAAACTTAATTTTCTGTGAGTTTTGGGAACCTCTAAAAAGGTATCATTTGAAAATAAGTGATGGAGATTAGTGTAGATCATGTTAAAATTTTATTTATCTGAGATAAAACAGCTGAAAATGTTAATTTTAGGAAATTGAAGAGAGGAGCTAATTCAATAATATCTTCATGTATTAAAAATTAATTTAGTAGTATTTTATGTAATAAAAGCAATAGGATCAAACTCAGTTTTTTATTTCTTTCCAGTTTTTTAACAATTCCAGTGTAACATTGTATTTTATAATATCACTTTTTCTGCTATTTATTAATATAATAACAATGTTACAGCAATCCATTAGTGCTGTATTTTTTCTCTTTGTATTCCAGAATTTTTTTAATCATTATTTTTTGTTATTGTTGTTACATATGGTAGTATAATAAATACTGTCTAAGATCCCTTAACAAAGTACAGATTTGCAAAAGCCCTGGATATATCCATTCTTTTCTACTGCATGTAGGGTCATCATAGAATGAGAGACAAAAGTGCTGAGTCAGCTTTGTTACTTTGCTTCTATAGACAGGACTGAATTCTTGGTTATTTATTTTTTAATTACTAAGATTTGCTAACAAGAATCATAGTCAAGGATATTTTGATAATGATCAGCTTTCGAGATGGGATGAAAGATGGGGAGTTATAATTTTACATACCTCCTGCCTTGATTTACTTCAGTCAAGATGATATCATTGGCTATGGTGTTCAGATTAATAACTAGTAATACTGTGTTAACTAGTATTTCCACCATTAGAACCAGTAGATGAAAGACCTTTCCCTCTGTCTCTCCCTCTCTGTAACTGTCTCTCAAATAAATATTTTTTTAAAAAAGAAAATATACTAAAGTATTGAAGAGCAATGGGAAATAACATACAAGTATGTAACCTCCTTTGAAATATTTAGAATAAAATAAAATTTTTACATGAACATATATGGAGAGATAATGTTAAATATACTTATTAATCATTTTTTAAAGTAAGAGCAATTTCCTCACCTCAATTTGTATCTAAGAGTTACATTGGATTCATATGATATATGTCTGTTAACTTTGGCTTTTGTCTGTTGGCAGGTGGTTTTGGAATGTATGCTTAGAAAAGACCTCATTTATAATAAGGTCACTCCAACATTTCACCACTGGAAGATCGATGACAAGAAGTTCGGCCTTACCTTTCAAAGTCCTGCTGATGCTAGGGCTTTTGATAGAGGCATTCGAAGAGCTATTGAGGATATTTCTCAAGGTAATTTTCTTGACTATTTTGTTGGTATACATTGTAGAGGTCATTTTTCTTTGTTTTACTAAAGTTCTTATACTTTAAGCAAGTACCCAGGCTTTGAAAGCCCACAAAAGGTAAAGATAAAATAATGCACTCCTTAGCCTGTTTTATATTTGTCACATCACAATCTATGTATTATTTTGAAAAGTCCATCATGGCCAGTGCAGCGGCTCACTAGGCTAATCCTCTGCCTATGGCGCCAGCACCCCGGGTTCTTGTCCCAGTCAGGGCGCCGGATTCTGTCCCGGTTGCTCCTCTTCCTGTCCAGCTCTCTGCTGTGGCCCGGGAGTGCAGTGGAGGATGGCCCAAGTCCTTGGGCCCTGCACCCGCATGGGAGACCAGGAGGAAACACCTGGCTCCTGGCTTTGGATCGGCGCAGTGCGCCAGCTGCAGCACACCACCAGAGTGGCCATTGAGGGGGTGAACCAACGGAAAAGGAAGACCTTTCTCTCTGTCTCTCTCTCTCACTGTCCACTCTGCCTGTCAAAGAAAAAAAAAAAGTCCATCAAAATAAGAGGTTGAAGAAATGGACACCATGAAAATTTGTATGCAGATATTGATGTGCAAAAGTCAATAGCAGCAATTGGCTATTGATTATCAGTAGTGAATTAAATTAAGACTCATTTGTTAATGGACCCAAAGCAACTAAAATCCTGGTTCTGAGTATGAAGTTCTGTTTCCTCAGAGCATTTGCAAAAATTGAATGAATCACATATTGATATCACCTAAACAGTTCCAGGAATATGATGTGTATAATCTAATCAGCAGTTTGAGTATTGGGGAGAATTCAAGGTAGGGCTTGCTGGAGGATAGCCCTACCTTTTCAAGGCAAATATCTCTTTAGTAATTAACTAGAAATTTACCTGTAGAGTGAAATAGTCACTTTATTCTCTATTTTTATCACAAAGGGACAAGTACAAATAGAGAATATCTGATTGTCTGCCAAAAACACCAGCATGATCTCTGACCAGTCTTCTAAAGTGTTGTAATGACTATCATCAATTATTAATTAATACTAAAAACTGAAAGCAAAAAAAAAATCTGGCTTAATTAACTTTTACCTGTTTTCTTAGGATGCTCAACATCAAAAAATGAAGCTGAAGCAGAAGAGGACTTACAAGTAAGTAATTTCATTGGAAAGGACCTTCTAAATATATAAAGAACTTACAAATTACTATGAAAATTCCTGAAATTCTATTTACTAGGGTTCTCCAGAGAAACAGAAGCAATATAGAGTATTTTTTGTGTGTTTTAAAGGAATTAGCTTACAAGATTGTTGGGGTTGGCAGGTCTAAAATACACAGAGCAGAGAGGCATTCATGCTGGAAATGTACTTAATTGATGTTATTATTTTGAGTTGGATTTCAGGCACCTTAAAGTCAGTTTTCTTCTCAATACCTTCAGTGGATTGATTGGATGAGGTTACCTACTTTAAGGATGGAGAAATCTCCCTAACTCAGTATTAATAAATGTTAGTCAAATCTAGAAAATTTCTTTTTTTTTTTTAGAAAATTTCTTGACAGTACCTCCTGGACTTATGTTTGACCAAACAACTGAGTGCCTACCCAAATAGGTACATGAAGTTTATCTTAGATACCCTATGATCTCTCCCCAAAATGGAGAAGGCTCATATATAAAAAGTCCACACAAAGGAAATTGCAGATTGCTAATAAGCATATGTTTAGCTTGCTGGTGAACAGCAAACAGTATGAATTCATTTTTAGTAATGACCAAAGATTTAAAAAAAAAAAAAAAAGAAAGAAAGAAACTACCCCATGAGATTGACATGGTAGATTGAAACAAGGCAGTTTGGCAGTATATATTAAAAAGTCTTAAAATTAGAAATATTCTTGCCTACTGATCTGGTGAATCAGTTTTAGGTCACATACATCAAGAAAATAGAAATACATACATTTTTATACATGGATTTAGGTGTAGGTATATAGATAGAAAAAAATGGGATACTAAGTAGGTAACATGCAGTTAATGAGATTGGCAAATCTGTCATGCAACCATTAAAATATTTACACATTTACTTGCATATATTGAGCAAAAAAATCCTCAAAATTGTATGGTGTTTGTCTTGTTACCCAGCCAAAAGATTCTGGGATTCTGAGATGTATGGTTTTCCTTTAAATATTTTTCTGTATTTTTCACATTTGCTATAATAAATATTAGTACTTTTATGGTATTCCTATTTTAAAAATTGCTGTGATCTGAAGACATGTAAACCATTTCATGTAGATAGTTGCTGTTAATTCTTTTTAAGTCAGAAAATACAAATCTTTTAGAAAATTTGAGATCCGTAGTAAAATTTAAAGAAAAAATGTAAATGTGCTATAATCTATGATAACTTCCACACATATTTTAAAATAAGGCCTTCAAGATTTTTTTCAGTATATATAAATGCATAGACATGGTCTAGTGGTATCAATACACCATAGTCTACTTTTTTCATTTAAAACCAGAATCAAGCTTTTTGTGTTCTTGAGTATTTTTTACGTTTGTAATTTTTAATATTTCAGTTATACCTTATTTTTAATAAACAATCCTAACCATCAGTTCTGCACTGTATATTTGAGAGTTATTGTATGTATATATGAATGTGTTTATTTTATTGATAGATTATTTTAAAGTATTTTAATGTTTTTTTTTAAAAATGCAGGGGAGTTACAATGAATTAGGTATAGGACATATGTTCTGCAATGCAAAAATAAACTTTGTTTTTTTAGTTAAAAGTTTTTCAAGGTTTTGTTTTGTTCTGTTATTAATCAAAATAAGGAAATAGGGGAAAACACTTTAGAGTTCTTGCCTTATGATGAAAGTAAATTAAGTTAAAATTCAATTAAAAATAATATTCACCTATGGAAACTGTGGCCTTTATTTATAGTTACTCATTTTAATACTTTACCAATTTGGTTACACCTAATTTTATATACAATGTGTGTAAAAAAATAAACTGTTCCATAATGTAACTGTTTGCAAGATGTACATATAGCAATCAGTAGATGTTGTAAAAATTATTGCTTTCATATCATGTTTACTGCTAAGATTTTCCATAGAGTTAGAGAGGCACAAGGATACTGATGAGAAATAATAAGTTTATCACAGAGGCAGGGGAAATAGTAAAACATTAGCAAGGGGGAGGGAACGACTAATAAAGAATATTTGTCAGCAAAATTAGCAGGAATACAGTTCTCAGCTCCTGATATTCGTGCTTCATTGTAACATGTCTCCAGTTCTCCAGTGTCTTTTTTTTTTTTTTTCAGTCCATCAGTTTATATAAGTACACCCCTACAGGAGTGGTTTATGTCTTGCTTCATTAGACATTAAAATACTTGTCTAGTTTTTATTTTCATAATAAAATAAAAAATATTCAGTGTCACTAGAGACCCTAGTAATAGGCTCCCATTTAAATGTAATTTCAGTAAGAGATAAGAGCTATTTTTATGTTAGATTTTTAATTCTTGTTTTCTTATATGTGCTGTTTTTTAAAGTAACTTCACAAATATTTTAATCTTTTTCATTTTGGTGAAATATAACCCTCTTGCTCCCAAATATACACTGAGTGAGCTATTGAAAGAGAACATGGTGCCAGCACCACGGCTCACTTGACTAATCCTCTGCCTGTGGCGCCGGCACCCTGGGTTCTAGTCCCGGTTGGGGTGTCAGATTCTGTCCCGGTTGCTCCTCTTCCAGTCCAGCTCTCTGCTGTGGCCCAGGAGTGCAGTGGAGGATGGCCCAAGTGCTTGGGCCCTGCACCCGCATAGGAGACCAGGAGGAAGCATCTGGCTCCTGGCTTCAGATTGGTGCAGCACGCCAGCCGTAGCTGCCATTTTCAACGGAAAAGGAAGACCTTTCTCTCTGTCTCTGTCTCTGTCTTTGTCTCTCTCTTTCTCTATCTCTGCCTTTCCGAAAGAAAAGGAGAGAGAGAGAGAAAGAAAGAAAACATGGTAGAAATGACAGAGTGTGACTTCCAAGAGTAGGTCATGAAAGACATTGCAGCTTTTGTCTGGCTTTCTTCTTCACGGATTACTAGTTATGAAAGATGCCCAACTAGGCTGGCGCCGTGGCTTAACAGGCTAATCCTCCACCTTGCGGCGCCAGCACACCGGGTTCTAGTCCCAGTTGGGACACCGGATTCTATCCCGGTGCCCCTCTTCCAGGCCAGCTCTCTGCTATGGCCCGGGAAGGCAGTGGAGGATGGCCCAAGTCCTTGGGCCCTGCACCCGCATGGGAGACCAGGAGAAGTACCTGGCTCCTGGCTTCGGATCAGCGAGATGCGCCAGCCGCAGTGGCCATTGGAGGGTGAACCAACAGCAAAAAGGAAGACCTTTCTCTCTGTCTCTCTCTCTCTCACTATCCACTCTGCCTGTCAAAAAAAAAAAAAAAAAAAAGAAAGAAAGAAAGATGCCCAGCTACCAGATTATGACAGCACTCAAGCAACCCTATCGTAGATGTCCATGTGGTAAGAAACAAAAGCCTTCAGACAATAGCCGTAATTGTCAGCTGTCGTAGAAGTAGGTCTTTCAGCCCCAAACAAGTTTTCAAATATCTTGAATGTAGCCTCCTGAGGGTTCCTAAGCCAGGAGGATCACCTGGTTAAGCTGTTCTTGCATTCCTGACTCACAGAAACTGTGAAATAAATGTTTCTTAAGCCGCTAAGCTTGGGAATCATTTATTACTAATAGGGATTTTTGAGTACTCATTAATAGCTTCCATAATAAATACTTTAAAGTGTGGGAATGACTTTGGACTCAGACAACAAAGAAGTTCTCGAGGAAAGTTTTGGTGAAGCTCTAAAGAGACTTTTATTAGAAGCCTAGAGATCTTTGTGCAGATTGCCAATGAGGGCTTCAAGGAAAATAAAATCAAATTGGAAAATCAAAGAAAGGAAATCTTTTATTGACAAAAAATTTAGCAACAGTGCCACGTACAGCAGTGTGGAAAGCAGAAAATATTCAACAAACTGAGTGATCCAGCAAAGGAGATTTTCTTTTTTTTTAAAAAAAATGTGCTTTTTCTAATACATATTTTTAAGAGTTAATTATTTATTTGAAAGGCAGAGATAATGAAAGAGGGAGAGAGCTCTTCCATCTGCTGGTTCACTCCCCAAATGGCTGCAATGGCAAGAGCTGAGGGGACCAGGAGCCAGGAGCTTCTTCCATGGGTGCAAGGGCCCAAGCACTTGGGCCATCCTCTGCTGCCTTCCTAGGCACGTTAGCAGAGAGCTGTTGGAAGTGGAACAGCTGGAACTTGAACTGGCGCCTGTATGTGTTGCAGACACTATAGACAGAGGCTTAATCTTCTACACCATAGCACTGGCCCCAGGAGATTTTCAAGCCAAAGGTTAAATCTGCTGCATGGTTTCTTCTTAGTGCATATGATAGAAGAGGAGAAGGGAGAAATAAGGTATGGAAAGGCTCCTAAACAAGAAGGAACCAGGACTTGCTGATTTGAAAATTCACAGCCTCTGGGTATGTCAGGTTATGCTAAAATTAAGCAATGACTGCCTGCAAAGATTAAATACAGGAGCTTCTAGGAAAAGCATTGTGTAAGGATGAAACCAAAGCTGTGACTGTAATTTCTTCTATTAAGACTTCCAAAAGGGGCCGGTGCCAAGGCACACTAGGTTAATCCTCTGCCTGTGGCGCCGGCATCCCATATGGGTGCTGGTTTGAGTCCTGGTTGCTCCGCTTCTAGTCCAGCTCTCTGCTGTGGCCTAGGAAAGCAGTAGAAGATGGCCCAAGTCTTTGGGCCCCTGCACCCACGTGGGAGACCAGGAAGAAGCTCCTGGCTCCTGGCTCTTGGCTTCAGATCAGCACAGCTTCCGCCATTGTGGCCATTTGAGGAGTGAACCAATGGAAGGAAGACCTTTCTCTCTGCCTCTCCCTCTCACTGTCTGTAACTCTACCTGTCAAATAAATACATAAAATCTTTAAAAAAAAAAAAAAAAAGACTTCCAAAAGATATAAGGTGATACAGTGGATCTTTGATGAACTTAAGAGGCTTCCATGGCCTTGGCAGCTCATGACAAGAGCCTTGGGTGATTACTGATGTCATAAATAAGAGTGTCAGTTGTTAAATCAACAGCGGGAGTCACTGTGCACCTGCCCTCCATGTAGGCCTCTGCCCTTAGTGTGTTGTACTATTGGAATTAATGGTGAAACTACTACTCAAACAGTGCTCTATACTTTGTGTGTCTTTGTGGGTGCAGTCTGTTGAAATCTTTACTTAGTATATACTAAGTTGATCTTCTGTATATAAAGATAATTGAAAATGAATCTTGATGAAGAATGGGGTGGGAGATGGGATGGTTGCGGGTGGGAGGGAGGTTATGGGGAGAAAAGCTGCTATAATTCAAAAGTTGTACTTTCAAAATTTATATTAAATAAAAATTGAAAATAAAAAAATAGCTGTTGTCTGAAGCTGCTCAGTTTTTATGGAAATTTCTTATGTAGCAGTAGAGAATTCATGGGCAGAAAGGGAAATTTAACTTTTTCTAAAAATGATTTTAATTTTTTGAGAGCCAATTTCCAGAATTAAAACCACAGAAAAAACAGTTACATTTACCTTATTACCATTATTTCATGAGTGCCAAAGTGTTAGAGGATCATTATTTTTGGAATGTACTAAAAATTGTAATGGTTTCTAATTTATGTAACCACTTGATTAGAAATGAAATACATTATGTTAAGTTTCATAACTTACCTGATGGACCTGTCATAAATAAACATTTTGAGATTGAGTGTCAGATGATGGTGGTAATGGTTATATCAGGTTTACCTTATTGATTATCATTTATAAAGACAACTAATACAGTTTAGAAGAATAAAACTTTTTTTAAAGATTTATTTATTTGAAAATCAAAATTACATAGAGAAGGAGAGGCAGAGTGAGAGAGAGAGAGAGTCTTCCATCCGCTGGTTTACTCCCCAGTTGGCCATAATGGCCAGCACTGCGCCAATCCTAGCCAGGAGCCAGGAGCTTCTTCCTGGTCTCTCACGTGGGTACAGGGGCCCAAGGACTTGGGCCATCTTCTACTGCTTTCCTAGGCCACAACAGAGAGCTGGATGGGAAGTGGAGCAGCAGGTCTTGAACCAGCGCCCATATGGGATGCCGGCACTGCAGGCGGTGGCTTTACCCACTGCACCATAACGCCAGCCCTGAATAAAATATTTTTTTAAATGCAGATGAAGTAATGATTATATTTAGATCATAAGCATTGTGAAGGCATAAAATGTCACAGTGGAAATCACTGTTTGGAATATTCATTAATTCCTTCAACCAGTATTTAAGTGCATGTTTTTTGCCAATAACTGTGCTAGACATTTGATTACTTACTGGTGGGCAGCTATGTGTTTTCAACAATTCAGTATCTTTGTCGGTTACTATAAATCAATAGAAGGAAGTTAACCTTTCTATTTCATATCTTTCTTTGCAGCATTTTATAACAGATCATCATTTGGATTTTAAATCTTGCCTTGCTCATCTTTTATTACTGATGTCTAGTATAGTGCTGTTTGCATACATACTTGGTACTCAAGATTTTTTTGAAGAAAAATCTTTAAAATTAGAATTTTTAAAACACTTAAACAGTATTAAAGTTCGACTGTTGTTTTTACTTGTTTTCTTTCTTTGACTCTCCTAATGAAGCATGTTAGGTTTTGTAGAGGTTTTTACTGCTTACACTTGTTTTAAGATCATATTGTTTGGATATGCTGGATTGAGGTTGTAAGAGGGAAAGGCCTTAGAAATGATGTTCTTGGGCAGATGAAAGATGAAACTTTATTGATCTTAACTGAGAAATTGTCATATTTTTTCCTTTTACCATTGAAAAGTACTTATTAACTTAATCTTAGAATTAAAGAGTGTCACTTCTGAGCTGAAATAATTAAAACAGTTATGGTTTACATTGTCTACAGTAACTGCTCTTAGCAGAAAGGGAATTAATTGCTCATGTACTGATTTTCAACAATAGTAATATTTCACCAAGGCTCTAAGTCTATAATAGATGGGCTTTGTTTAGCTAGTAAACGTATTTTATTATACTGTAATTAACCTGTCACTATAGTTCAATAAGTACTATCTTGCAATTAAGTTCCAAAATCTCTGATATATTTTGAGTTTTTTATTGTCTAATAACGGAGCAAGAAATTTCATATAACCCTTTGATGTTTACATTTTTTCTTAACTCTAATATATCTTCATATAGAATATTTAGAAATGTTTAAAGGATAAATCAGGAATTATTCTACCCAGACATATCTACTATCAATATTGTATGTGCTTTTGCTTAGGTTTTCCTTTTTCTTACACATTGTATACAAATTCATGTTTTTTTATAAAAGTGCCATTGGGATCAAACTTCCTTAATGTTTAAGATTTCATGGCGCTTTTTTTAATAGGATTTTTTTTTTTTTTTGACAGGCAGAGTGGACAGTGAGAGAGAGAGACAGAGAGAAAGGTCTTCCTTTTACAATTGGTTCAACCTCCAATGGCTGCCGCGGTAGGTGCGCTGCGGCCGGCGCACCGCGCTGATCCGATGGCAGGAGCCAGGTGCTTCTCCTGGTCTCCCATGGGGTGCAGGGCCCAAGCACTTGGGCCATCCTCCACTGCACTCCCTGGCCACAGCAGAGAGCTGGCCTGGAAGAGGGGCAACCGGGATAGGATTGGTTCCCCGACCGGGACTAGAACCCGGTGTGCCGGCACTGCAAGGCGGAGGATTAGCCTAGTGAGCCGCGGCGCCGGCCTTTAATAGGATTTTTATTTGCATTGATTGTAGTTCCTAGCTTAGTTGGATTTAAGGTAGTGTAAAGCATAAGATTTGAACCTACATAGTCTGACTTCAGGTTTATCTTGGTCATTATATCTTTATACTACAATTTACATAACTATTCATATATTGTTGAGTTTTTATCTCCCAGAGACTTTTGCATGCATTTTTGTTTGTATCTTTGAGTTTGACATTAGGATAGAATCCTAGAAAAAGATTTATGTAGTTAGCAGTAACATATCACTGTTATTTATTAACTCGAAAATAGACCTACAGGATGGGTGAGCATTTGCCCTAGTGGTTAAGATGCCAGTTGAGATGCCTGTACCCCACATCAGAGTGCCAGGATTGGTCCCTAGTCCCAGCTTCCAATTCTAGCTCCCTGCTAATGCAGACCCTGGAAGGAAATAGTGATGGTTTAAGTAGTTGGCTTGCTGTCACCCACGTGAGAGCTCTGTTGAGTATCTGGCTCCCAGCTTTGATCTTGGCCCAGCCTTGGCCGCTGTAGGTATTTGAGTAGTGAACCACTGCATGAGAGCTCTGAGTTTTCTGTCTCTAGTTTTTTTGTATCTGCCTCTGAAATAGTTCTTTTTTGAAACAGTCCTTTCCTTAAAAAAATATACAAATGATAAATTCTGCAAACTTTAATGCCATGTTTAGTTTAGTTCTTCTGTTGTATAAGCCTTTGCTATTGTTGCCAGGTGTAGTGTCTTGGTACATTTTTCATATTCTTTCCGTTTTGTTCCATTACAAATTACTGTGTTCAATATGTTGTGTTATTATTTTGTTTAGAAAAAGGTCATAGACATGCAAATTTAAAAACTCAAAAATCAGTTAATATTCTGAAATAAAAGGATGCTAAATTAATCTAACAAACAGAATAGGGGATAATTGTGAACAAAGCTAAATTGAATTGCTTCTAGAAACACTACACCAAAATGTTAATGAATATTTTGTTAGGCATGTGGAATATGGGTTTAGATAGCATGGGTTCCAATTTGATCATAAAATTTTAAATATCAAAAGAAAAGTTGCTTTGGTAGTATTTTTAACATCTGTGATGCTGGAATATAAGGGTTTTATACCAAAGAGTATCTTTTTATTATTTTTTTTTAAAGTTTGATTTATTTACTTGAAAGGCAGAGTTACAGAGAGGCAGAGAGAGAGAAAGGGAGGTCTTCCATCTACTGGTTCACTCCCCAGATGGCCGCAATGGCTGGCACTGCACCGATCTGAAACCAGGAGTCTCTTCTGGGTCTCCGATGTGGGTGCAGGAGCCCAAAGACTTGGACCATCTTCTACTGCTTTCCCAGGCCATTGTAGAGAGCTGGATAGGAAGTGCAGCAGCCGGGACTAGAACCAGCGCCCATGTGGGATGCCGGCACTGCAGGTGGCAATTTCACCCGCTAAGCCACAGCACTGGCCCCACCACAAAGTATCTTAAACTTCTATTATTTAATAAGCTACTAGTATAATTATTAAAGTTTTCTCTTTTTGATGTAACCCAACCATGTTTTTCAGACCTAACATTAGTGATATTAGTGATATACAGCTACAAGAGAGAAGTTCTTGAAGAATATATAGACTACGATACTATTTCTCTTAATTGTTTATTGGAAATACTGTCTTTTAAAAGGTTTTCAGAACAGCACTGTGTACTCTGTGTCTCAGAATTAATAGTGGAAATAAGGGCTAAAGTGAGAAGAGAGGCAGGGTCAGTTTTATTTTCTCAGGAGCTGTGGTCTGGTCTTACATTCTGATAGAGAGCTAAAGAGGGAATTATTTTATTTATTTACGCTGTAACTTTTTGCCTCTACCTACAAAATAATGATAGTAGTCTTAGGGAAAGAAAAACTAAACAATCTCCTAGCAACCATAGGAGGATAATTATTATACCAGCATATGAGAGTAAAACAGGTTTCCATTGTACATTAAATACTGGTATGGTGGCTTAAAGATAATAATAACAACTTTGCAGATAATACTAATAGTCTTTGTGCTTGTCCTATATGAGACTCACTGCGCTTGAGGAAAATTTTTGATAGTTTCCACCATCTAACTTTATGTATGTCCATGTTTACATAGTCATTATTACTTTCAGGGATTGTAATTTAGTTTAAAAGAAAAAAGAAATTTGACTAAGCCTAAATACTTTTTACTCAGTCATGTCCAAATTAAGAAAATGTCTTTATTATTTTAATTATGGAAAGCAAACTAATATATTTTTGGAAAAAAATTTTTGTATTAGATTGACAAAGATTGGTAAATGATATATGGCTCAGTATGGGCAGAGGTGTAAGGAAATGAGCCCTCTGTCATAAACTTGAAGGGTTTGCAAAAAGCTTGCCAGAAAATACCTTGCCATGCAATTGAACATAGATGTATAATTTATTCAATTCTATTTATAAGGACTACTCCTAAGGAAGTGTTACAAGTATACCAAAATAGGTGTGTTAGGAACTGCTTTGTGGTGTTTATAGCAAAATACTTTGGCACAATCTACATGCCCATAGAGTATTAGTATTTCAAAGTACTATATGGTTAGTTGCCTATAATATAAATGGAATCAAATTATATCTGTGATGTGAACATTTGTATGCATTAGGAGGTTTAAAAAGTTTTTTGTCAAATTGTTATAAGAACTATTCTATAGTGTTGGGATTATGGAAAGAATTTTTTTGTATATAATTCGAAATTTTTAAAAAGATGTTTGTATTTATGAAAGGCAGAGTTAGAGAGGGATAGACAGAAATATCTTCCATCCACTGGCTCACTCCAAAATGGCCGCAACAACCAGAGCTGGGCCGTTAAAAAACCAAGAGCCAGGAGCTTCCTCTGGGTCTCCTATGTGATTGCAGAGGACCACGCACTTGGGTCATCCTCCACTGCTTTCCCAATCACCTTAGCAAGAAATGGAGCAGCCAGGACTCGAACCAGCACCCATATGGGATGCCAGCACCATAGGCGGTAGCTTTACCCACCTTGCCACAGTGCTGGCCCTGAAGTTTTAATTTGTATGAAGCTTTATTGTTTAAGAAGCTCACTATTGACATTTGTTTCTTCTGCAATGTATTTACTCCTAAAGTCTGTGTTAAATAATGTAATCTGATTTGTAGATACTTAAAATGTCACAGATTTTTTTTTTTTTTAAGATTTATTTATTTATTTCAAAGAGAGAGAGAGGATGAGAGAGAGAGGGAGAGTGTTATCTTGCATCCACTGGTTCACTCCCCAGATGGCTGCAGTGGCCAGGACTCAAACTGAAACCAGGAGCCAGGAGCTGCTCCTGAGTCTCCCACGTGGGTAGCAGGGGCCTAAGCACTTGGGCCATCTTCTGCTACTTTCCCCAGGCCATTAGAAGTGGAGCAGCCAGTACACAAACCAGTGTTCAAAATGGATGCCAACATTGCAGGCAGTGGCTTTGCCTGCTATGCCACAATGCCGATCCCTGTCACAGATTATTAATAGGATTCTTTCTGGGTGCCATGCATTGTTCTAAGCTCTAGGGGTGAAAACAGTCCTTCCTTAATATCTGTTTTAGTTTCTCCTGGTAGTTCTAATAAAATACTGCGGAATAGGTAGCTTATGAGAAACAAATTTATTTCTCATAGCTCTTGATTGTGGGAAATCTGTGATCAGAGCTCTGGGAGATTCAGTCTACTGAGGGCCAACCTTCATGTTCATAAATGTTACCTTCTGGCTGTGTCCTCCCATAGTAAAAAGGAAGTAGAGCTCTCTGAACCTTTTTTTTTTCCTTCAAGGATACTAATCACATTCCTGAGGGCACTGCCCTCATCACCTGATCACCTCCAAATGGCCCATCTCCCAGTACTGTCACGATTTTAAATTGCTCTGTATGAATTTGGAGGGAGGATGGGACACATTTAGACCAAAGCACTGCCTGATGGGGCAAAGAGTAAAGAATGCTTATAGTATAGGATAATAGATGTATATATTTTAAGGAAATTCAAAGTTGGGAATAATTAACTTGGGAGTGGACCAACAAAGGCTTTTTGAGTTCTTGGATGAGGTTAAGTATAAATGAGTTTTTCTTGTAGAAAATTTCAAGATAGCCACCATTGTGAGCAGAGGAAATAACTACAAAAACTCAGAAGTATTAAAGGTCAGAGAGAAACAAGTACAATAATATTTTTGAAATAAAACAGATGAGAGTAAAATAATAGAGCATGACAAGAAAATATATTGACTGTTTTTAAAATAGACTTATTTATGTGTTAGTTGTTTTGTTCTTTGCTGTCTACCTTAAAGGTTTGTTGTGGGGACTAAATTAACCCTTGTAAAGTGCTTGGGACAATGCATGATACATAGAAAATGTTCAGTAGGTGTTAGGTATCTGCTATACAAAAGTGAAAATGAGCTGTTGATACACTTCAGTGTGTATCAATGTGAATGAATTTCATTCCCAAAAAAAGAGCTCACCCCCAAATGTCTCAGAGTGTCCCACAAATTACAATACTGGAATATCAAATATAGCGCGAAAACAGCCTAATTATTTAGGAAAATGTAAAACTGTAAAAGGTAAGAAAATAATGATTTTAAGATAGTATTTACCTGCTGGGGATTCAGGTGTTAGAGGTGGGGAGATGTTAACGTGGAGCAACATAGAGGGAGATCCTCTATCTGCTGCATTCTCTTTGCTAAGTCTGGTGGCAAGTACAAGTACACATTCATTTCATTATTTCTTAATTCTTTTTATTAAAGATTTATTTATTTATTTGAAAGACTTACGCAGAGAGGCGGGGGGGGGGGGGGTGTCTTGCATCCAATGGTTCACTCCCCAGATGGCCGCAATGGCCAGAGCTGTGCTGATCTGAATCCAGGAGCCAGGAGCTTCTTCCCAGTCTCCCACGTGGGTGCAGGGGCCCAAGGACTTTGGCCATCTTCTACTGCTTTCCTGGGCCATAGCAGAGAGCTGGACAGGAAGTGGAGCAGCTGGGTCTCAAACCGGTGCCCATATGGTATGCCGGCACTTCAGGCCACAGCGCCAGCCCCTCTTAATTCTTAATATGTATAAAATATCTCCTTATGGAAAAATCTTAAGTACTTCCATTCCAGCCCCAACTCCCCAGAACAACCATTGGTTTAGTGTGTACCCTTGGTGTCCTTACAAATGAAAATCTACCTTTTTCTCCACCCTTCTATCAGATAAATGAGATCAGGCTTTGCTGATGTTTTCTGTCTCTGGATTTCTGTCATTTAACAATGTCTTGTGAGTACTGTATACAGAGTTTTTAAGTGGATGCATAGAATTCTATCATAGATGTATGCCATTTAAAAAATAAATTTTCTGCCGACAGAGTTCTAAGATGATAAAAACCAGTGCTGCTATGAGTGTATGTGTATGTGTATCTGTGTATGAGGATACTTCAGAACATTCATGAAAAATGGAATTAAAAGATAAATTTAAAATCTGATACAAAACTTGAACTCCATGTATAGCTTTTCATAATATACATAATAAGTGATTTTCTTGAAGTAGAATTTTGAGCTCAAAAGGTGTGATTGTGTTTTTCAGTGGCAGTGTGAGGTTGCGTTCTCACTAACAGTACAAAAAGAATTCCTGTATATCCACAACTTTTCCAAGTATTATCTCCCTTTGACATATTTCCTACTCAGACTATGTAAAGTATGTATCTTATGATGCATACATGGACGGTTCCCCCAGTGATACTCATTCTCTTCCTTCTCCTTTCCAGTATGTGCCCTGTCACCCAACAGAGCTTTGGTAATTAGAAACCTGAAGGGTTTTGAGAGTAATTTGAAACCCTGAGCATACTCATAATTATGTGAGAACACAGGACACAGGCATTGAACTGAAATAAGCAGGCAGAAAAAAAGAGAGAGAGAGAGACAAAGAACGTGCAGTAAGACAGTGAGTAGTGGGCATTGAGAAGAAAAAAAGTAGATTTGAAAGGTACTCAGAAGATTAGCTTGTTTTGAAAAAGATTTTTTGACATAAACAGATATTCTGCATATCTAGAGAGGTTAAGTGGTATATACTTACTGATTGGCTAAATACTTGTTAAAGTATTTTGTTTTTGTTATAAATATTCTGTCACCTAATGAGTTGGGCTGTTTACTTTATAGGCACCTGAAGAAGACACTTCAAATTCTCTAGTTAAAGAGCATCTTTTCCAGCAAGAGACAGTTGTTACCAGTGAGCCTTATAGAAGCTCAAATATTAGACCTTCTCCTTTTGAAGATCTGAATGCCAGAAGAGTCTACTTGCAAAGTCAGGCCAATCAGGTAAGAAGATATTTTTCAAAATGTATGGTACATATGTAGAAATTGAATGTGTTAGAGAAAGACATTAAGACCTTTTGCCCTTACCAGACAAAACAAAATAAACAAGAAAATTAGAATATTGTTTTCAGAGAATCAGATCCAGAGTGGGCGCTGTGTATACAATGTTCTGATGATTCCTGCCAACAGGATCAAAAAATGAAACCTTGGCCAGCGCCACAGCTCAATAGGCTAATCCTCTGCCTGCGGCGCCGGCACACTGGATTCTAGTCCCGGTTGGGGCACCGGGTTCTGTCCCAGTTGCCCCTCTTCCAGTCCAGCTCTCTGCTGTGGCCTGGGAAGACAGTGGAGGATGGCCCAAGTGCTTGGGCCCTGCACCCGCATGGGAGACCAGGAGAAGCACCTGGCTCCTGGTTTCGGATCAGCGCGGTGCACTGGCCGCGGCGGCCATTGGAGGATGAACCAACGGCTAAAGGAAGACCTTTCTCTCTGTCTCTCTCTCTCTCACTGTCTACTCTGCCTGTCAAAAAAAAATATATTAAAAAAAAATGAAACCTTGATTATAGGGCATAATCCTACTTTGTGTTTAATGTATTATCAAATCTATCAGTAGAATTCTTCACCTTAATTCTTTTAGTGATAGGAACAAATATTTTTGTTGTTAATAAGCAACTATTATTCTCTGAACTCATGCAGTTTAAAATATCTATCTACAAAATCAAAAGCAAAAGCTTTTTAAAAATGATTTAAGATTTCTGTTTTTCTTGATAAGTACTTAAATGATGCTAGTGTCCAGTGGCGTAAAACACACCTGATTCTCATTTTGACTGGAGGAATGTGCAGTTTGTTAGGGAAGAAGTTTACATACACCCTAGTGAGATCAAATGAACAACATGATAAAGCATTCAGTGCAACAAATTATTACCATTAATTTTGTTATGCAGTATATGTGTAGCACGGGTCAAACTCCATACTTTGAGTAGAGGGATACAAAGGCAGTTAAAACCGAGATTTCTGTTGTAAAGAGGTTTCTCATGAAATAATTGGTGCATACTCATAATTATGTAAGAACAGAGGACACAGGCATTGAACTCGTAGGCGTTGGAGTTTTTTCTAGATGAAATGAGAACAATCCTTAACCAATTGAAAGTAGTCAGGGTGGAAGTGAAAACCGGGGATGAAGACATAGAAAAAGTAGAATATGAGTGTTTCAGGTAGAGGATCTGTCTTAGCTAAGGCTACCATAATATATATAAACTGATGGCTCAAACAATAGAAGCTTATTTTCTCACAGGCAGAACTCCAGGATCAGAATGCCAGCCTGGCTATGGCTCTTTTATGGCCTCTTTTTAGCCTACAGACCAGCCTACCTTCTTGCCACATCCTTACTTGGTGGGAAAATAGGAAAATCAGTCAGATAATGACTCCTGTCTAATCAGATCTGTGCCCCACCCTCATCATCTATCTATTTCCCAAAGGCCCTGTCTCCAAATCTTCACATTAGAAATTACAACTTTTACATAAGGGATTTTAGAGGGATACAAACGTTCAGTCCACAACAGGGAGCAGCATAAGCAAAAGTGTGCGTTGTCTAGTGGAGAAACAGCGTGGAACAAAAACAAAATGAAGAGCAGGGAGGACAGAGGCTAGCTGGTTGGATTGTTTTTGTTGTGCAAAACACCTTGGATATTATCTATGTTGTTTCACAAACTTGAATACACAGTATTGTGCTAGAGCCAGAAGAAACCGCAGGCTAAACACAGTACATTTTTTAAAAGTGTGGAGTAGTCTTTATTTTCCATTGCTCCTGTTGGTAGAAATTTTCCATACTATTTGGTATCCCCCCCTCCATTTTTTTCTGTAATTTGGAGGTTAGGTGGTGGTAAGATTTTACTGTGATTTTAACCCATTTTTTTCTGATTACTAATGATGTTAAACAACTTATGTATTTATTAACTATTTAGAAAACCCCTTTTGTAAAATATTCATTTTGTTCATCTTATATCAAGTTGCCTTGATTTTCCTTACCAATTTATAGGCATTTTTAAAATTTATTTTGGAGATAAATTTTTGTATGTAATGGAGATATCTATTCCTCCTCTGGTTTCTCATTTCACTCTCTTAAGAATGTCTTTTGCTGAATAAGAGTTCTTAATAAAAGAGCAGCTTTGTTTTCATGATTAGTGGTTTTTGTCCTGTTGAAAAATCACCTACCAATTTGTGAAAAAATGCTTTTATGTTAATTTTTAGAGACTTTATTGTTTTTGCTTTCACATTAGATTTTTATAAATGATGTGAGACTAAGAAATCAAGGTTTATTTTTCTCCCCTTCTGGATAACCAATCCAGTTCCATCCGATGAAAAGTTCATCTTATCTTGTGACTGTAAATGCATGGATTTGTTTCTGATATCTGATCTGTTCCATTGGTCTTTTTGTGTATTTTTCACCAATATGACACTATTAACAGTTATTACCACATTCTAGTAACTTTTGGTCTAAATCATTATTTAAAAGGAAATTACAATAGAGCAGTTGGAATTATTTTGAAAGATGAACAGATGAACTTCAACTTAAGATGGAGTCACATCCTGATATATCCGTCTTTAAGTTGAAAATATCATTAAGTCAAAAATGTATTTGATACACTTAACAAAACATCACAGATTGGCCTAGTTTTTCTCTTTTTTTTTAAAGATTTTTTATTTATTTTGAAGTAGCAGCCGGCGTCGTGGCTCAATAGGCTAATCCTCTGCCTTGCGGCACCGGCATACCGGGTTCTAGTCCCGGTTGGGGCACCGGGTACTGTCCTGGTTGCCCCTTTTCCAGGCCAGCTCTCTGCTATGGCCTGGGAGTGCAGTGGAGGATGGCCCAAGTGTATGGGCCCTGAACCCCATGGGAGACCAGGAGAAGCACCTGGCTCCTGGCTTCGGATCAGCGCGGTGCACGGGCCGCGGTGGCCATTGGAGGGTGAACCAACGGCAAAAGGAAGACCTTTCTCCCTGTCTCTCTCTCTCTACTGCCCACTCTGCCTGTCAAAAAAAAAAAAAAAAAAAGTAGCGTTACAGACAGTGAAAGGGAGAGAGAGAGATAAAGGTCTTCCCTCCATTGGTTCCCTCCCCAATGGCCGCAATGGCCGGAGCTGCGCCGATCTGAAGCCAGGAGCCAGGTGCTTCTTCCTGGTCTCCCAAGAGGGTGCAAGGGCCCAAGGTCTTGGGCCATCTTCTACTGCTTTCTCAGGTGAGAGCTGGATTGGAAGAGGAGTAACTAGGACTAGAACCAGCACCCATATGGGATGCCAGCACTACAGGTGAATTAACCTACTACACACCACGGTGCCGGCCCTGGCCTAGTTTATCTTAAACGTGCTCAGAATAGTTTCATTTACCTACAATGAGTCAAAGTAATGTAACACAAAGTTTGTTTATACTCAAGTTTTGAGTATTTGATGTAATTTATTGAATTATGTCCTGCAAGTAAAAAAACAGAATAGTTACAGGAAACACAAATAGGCATTTCGTAGACACGATAGGATGTGAAAACACAATATCCACAAACAACACAGTACCTGGTGGAGCGTCTGTTGTTTACTCTTGGAGTAGGATAGTGATTGACTGGGAGCTGACTGCAGCCCACTGCCACTGCCCCCCATAACAATAGAGTATATCACTAGCCTGGCAAAAGATAAAAGTTCAGTTTTGTTTCTACAAAAGGTATGTTGCTTTCAGATAATTGCTATCAATTTCAGATTTTCCCTGAAAAGTCTTTTATTCTGTTTTGAAGGATATTTGCTGATTTTTGAATTCTTTTTTTTTTGACAGGCAGAGTGGACAGTGAGAGAGAGACAGAAAGGTCTTCCTTTTTTATTCTGTTTTGAAGGATATTTGCTGATTTTTGAATTCTTTTTTTTTTTTTTTTTTTTTTTGACAGGCAGAGTGGACAGTGAGAGAGAGAGAGAGACAGAGAGAAAGGTCTTCCTTTTTGCCGTTGGTTCACCCTCCAATGGCCGCCGCGGCTGACGCGCTGTGGCCGGTGCACTGCGCTGATCCGATGGCAGGAGCCAGGTGCTTCTCCTGGTCTCCCATGCGGGTGCAGGGCCCAAGCACTTGGGCCATCCTCCACTGCACTCCCTGGCCACAGCAGAGAGCTGGCCTGGAAGAGGGGCAACCAGGACAGGATCTGTTCCCCGACTGGGACTAGAACCTGGTGTGCCGGCGCCGCAAGGCAGAGGATTAGCCTAGTGAGCCGCTGCGCCGGCTTGATTTTTGAATTCTAAGTTGTAATTTATTTTATCAACTTAAAAGATACAGTACCATTATCTTTTAATTTCTATCATTTCTATTAAGAAATATTGTCTTTATCTTTGGTTTTATTTTGCTATGCCTAGATAGCATGTTATGTATCTTATATGGAACTTAAATTTCTTGAATCTGTGACTTGATGTCTTTAAACAGATCTATAAATTTTTCAGCCAGTATTTCTTTAAATTTTGTCTCTATGCAAACATTTAGAAATCATTATTTAAAAGGAAATTACAATAGAGCAGTTGGAATTATTTTGAAAGACTATATATAGAATAAGAAAGATGTCTAAAACTCACTCGACGAGGCCTGTGCCATGGCTGAATAGGCTAATCCTCCGCCTGCGGCACCGGCACACCAGGTTCTAGTCCTGATCGGGGCGCCGGATTCTGTCCCGGTTTGCCCCTCTTCCAGGCCTGCTCTCTGCTGTGGCCTGGGAGTGCAGTGGAGGATGGCCCAAGTCCTTGGGCCCTGCACCCACATGGGAGACCAGGAGAAGCACCTGGCTCCTGGTTTCGGATCAGCGCGGTGCGCTGGCCGCGGCGGCCATTGGAAGGTGAACCAACGGCAAAAGAAGACCTTTCTCTCTGTCTCTCTCTCTCACTGCCCACTCTGCCTGTCAAAAAAAAAAAAAAAAAAAAAAAGAGCTTTCCTCAGAGAGTAGATGGAACTAGAGGAATACAGGGTAAAGGACCAGGTATTTTCATAAAGTAACAAAAATGGATAAGTTAATTATTCAGAACAAGAGAATAATCAAGCAAAGGCATAACAGAGATCATCAAAGATACAGCAGATGAATTGTACGAGAAGAGGGAGAATTGCCTTAACCTCCAAGGTGGAAAAGATTTTTTGGGCAGAGCTGTAGATTTGTTATGGAAGAGATAAAATTAAGGAAATTCAGATTTGATCAGTTAGCATTATGGGCCCCAGGGTTTGGTTTTTTTTTTTTTTTTTTTTTTTTTTTTTTGGTACGCCTAACATTTGTCAATTATTTTTGTCCTAAAGACTTGAAGGAAGAGAGTAGGCTACAGAGAAAGGAAAAAGTTTATAGATCATCAAAGGAGCTTTCTTTCAGTAACTATCAACACAGCTGTACTGTAGCAAATAAATATTGTTTGAAATATTCAAGCTAGACACAGATGGTGAAAGGCTGCAGCCTGCAGCTTCCTATTGGTCGAGTTTCTCTAGTCTGCAAATCTAAAATGCTCTAAAACCTGAAACTTTTTGAGCACTGACATGATACCAAAAATGGAAAATTGTACACTGGAAAGACATAATGACAGGTCACAGTCAAACACAGCTGAACTGAAAATACTGTATAGAATTACCTTCAGGCTGTGTGTATGAAACATACATGAATTTCATGTTTGGACTTGGATCCCGTCTCCAAGACAACCTTATGATATATATGCAGAGATTTCAAAGCCATCCCATACAGTCTGAAACTCTTCTGGTCCCAAGCATTTTGTGTGAGGGATACTCAAACTATTTCACTAAATCTGATCATTATGGTTCGTGCTAGGTGTTGCTTTAAGTGCTTTACTTATACAGCTCATTTTAATCCTCTGTGATATAATAACCGCTGTGATAACCTGCTTCATTTCAGTGGTGGAATTTATCTATAGTTTATGTATGTTGTTCAGTTTATTAAGAGATTTTATAAGAAACTGAAGAAAAATAGTAAAACATTGGTAAAGAAGAGAAATTTAATTATAAGTTGATTTTACTTTGAGCATGACAATTATAATAATAAATGCTGAAACTAATCTGGCTACCCTCTGTAGAGATTTGGGGATATCAGAACAACCCACCAGGTGTCTTTGAATCTAGAGATACTCAGTTTAACATTTTAAAATGTAGAATGTGTTTCAGCATTGAGTGGTGAGCAGAAAACCTCATATTGTTAGAGGAGAGCATGAAGGTCCATGAATCCTGCACTAGGTTATTTGATCCATGAAGTTCAGCACGGAGAGAAAATATGCTCGATAGGGGTCAGCATTGTGGTTGCAGGTTAATGGGCACTAGTTTGAGACCCAGCTGCTCCATTTCTGATCCAGCGCCCTGTTAATATGCCTGGGAATGCAGCAGAAGATAGCTAAAGTCCATGGGCTCCTGCATCCACGTGGGAGACCCAGAACAAGCTCCCAGCTGCTGGCTCCTGACTCCTGGCTTCAGCCTGGCCTAGCCCCAGCTGTGTGGCCATTTGGGGAGTGACCAGTGGGTGGAAGATATTGCATGTGCTCTCACCATGCTCGCTCTCGCTCTCTCTCTCCCTCTCTCCCTCTCCCTCTCCCTCATCCTCTTCCCTCTCCCCTTTCCCCTCTCCCCTCTCTCCTCCACTTCCTCTCCCTCTCTCTCCAACTCTCTGTAACTCTGCCTTTCAACTATAAAAAAAAGAATCTTTTATTTAAAAAAAATAGGAATTATAGTGAATGTAACATAAAGTTATGATAGACCAATATTCCTTATCCCAGCCCCTGAGAATTTATTTGGCCTATGTGTTGTTCAACTGAGAGAACTATAAACTTAAAATCAAAAACTCTTTTGATTGATGGGAGAAAAGAACTGAGCTCTTCTCCCAAAATGGCAGTGTTGGTAGTGGTGGGATGACTAAATAGTATAGACATCTTGTAGAAAAATACAAAATGGTGCAAAAGAACTGCAGAGGGGCGAGTGAACAATGTTTGACAGACAGATGTTTTATAATTATGCACATGGCTACTGGAAGCAGAACATTTGGAACTGAATTCTACCTTCTTTACTAGCTTTGTGGCCTTGGACAAATTATTCACCTTCATGTGCTTTGGTATCCTTACCTATAACTTGGAATATCAGTATCTACCTCCTAATATTGTTATGAAGGTAAACATGATTAAATGTGATTTGTAAAGCACTTAAGAAAAACATTTTGTTAACTTAAAATAGTAATACTCCTAGTCCCTTATTATGGATACTTTCCCTTATCTCCAAGATTGATGTGATGAAAAAGTGTATTAGTCCATTTTGCATTGCTGTAACAGAATGCCATGGACTGGGTTATAAAGAAAAGAACTAGTTCTGCAGACTGGGAAGTTCATTATCAAGGTGCTGGTATCTTGTGAGGTTCTTCTTGCTGTGTCATCCATGGCAGAAGATGAGAGGGTGAAAGAGGACAAGGTAACAAGAAGAAGGAGACCAGACTCATCCTTTTATCAGGAACCCACTCCTGTGAAAATGGCATTAATCCCTTCTTGGGGGCAAAGCCTTCAGGACCTGTTCTCTAGAGGTCACAACACTCAACACTGTTGAATTGGGGGTTAGGATTGCAGCACATGGACATTGGAGGACATGTTGAAATCATATCAGTTACATGAATTTACATAACTGGATGTCTATACATTTACTAATGTTAAAGTAGGTGAACTTCTCAGTTCAATAGGAATTAGAATGAGGTGGCTTTTTAAACATTATAATAGAGCTTAGCTAAATATTGGTAAGTAAATGTAGAAATTTCTTAACAGCAGTAAAGCACATTTGCATTTAACACAGAACTGTTAAAGACTATACCATTTGACTATTTGTGTATGACCCAAAAGGCCTCACAGAATAAATTTACCACTGTACAGAATCAGGCCCTCAACTTGTAGATTAGAAACCTTATTTTTTGGGGGGGATACTGAAACTAAAGTCAGATTTCAGGGATTAAAATAATTGAGCCCAAGAAAATATGTAAAAATTAGAATATGAAACTCCATTTAAGTCATCATGAGGACTATAGTGTAAATAGTAGCTTGTTTAGTATGTTTTCTACATTAAATATATCCTTATGATGTACCGTATCATCGCCAAAGCTAGCTTGAGGAATATTAATATTCAGTAGAGTAATTATGTGCTTTGAATGTGCTTTTGAACTACATTCAATTAAGATGGCTTGATAGATCCTTTTCTACAGCAGAGGAACTGCCTTGCCAAAATGGATAGACAGCTGCCTTGGTGAACTATAAAGTATGTAAGATTTTACCTTACTTGCAAGCTAACAAGTTCACCTGCCGGTTGTATGAATGCTGCCAGAAGACATAAGACTGCTAGGTCAGAGACAAAAGACTTCATTACTCACAGCACAGTAAGCAGCATGAACTTTATGTTGTGTGTTAGTTTCCCTTGTTCCCCAAAGCACCGTGGGGATGATCCTCCTCAAGAAGATGTTCACAGTGGGTTTGCATCACAGCACTGGTACTCTGAGCTTCAGGAACCAACTCTTTTTTTTTTTTTTTTTTAATGGGCAGTAAACCTATCTGACTTGCTGTGGCAGGAAATACTGTCTTTATTATATTGGGTACTAAGCAAGCCTGTCTTGGGATGGGGAGGGTTTATTATATCTTTAAAGGGTTTCACTTATATTAATATTCTTAATAAAATAATCTGAAATAGCAACTATACTCACTAGATTTCTGTGCTAATGGATTTTTCCCCCCAGTAGTGCTTAAGTAGATACTGTCATGGTCTTTGATTTATTTTCCATGCTTACATGGGCTGTTTAAATCCTCTGGATGGATAGGTACATTATTTCAAAATGCTGATATACTCAGGTTTTAATTGGGTCTTACAGGCCTGGAAACCATTGGTAGCTCTTTTGCTCAATTTCTCTTACATTCAGGTTCCTGTATATCATTTCACTATAGACAAATAAGAGTATAAATGATTGAGCTTATGCTCAAAGACAGGTTTGTTTGCTTTTTTGTTTGTTTATTTTAAGATTTATTATTTTACTTGAAAGTCGGAGTTACACAGAGAGAGAAGGACAGGCAGAGAGAGAAAGAGAGAGAAGTCTTCTGTCCACTAGTTCACTCCCCAATTTGCCGCAACAGCCAGAGCTGTGCCAATCTGAAGCCAGGAGCTTCTTCTGGTTCTCCCACATGGGTGCAGGGGCCCAAGGACTTGGACATCTTCTACTACTATCCCAGGCCATAGTAGAGAGCTGGATAGGAAGTGGAGCAGCCAGGACTTGAACCGGTGCCCATATGGGATGCCAGCACTGCAGGTGGTGGCTTTACCCACTGTGCCACAGCGCTGACCATGACCAAAGAAGTTTAAAAAGAACCTCACTCTACCTCCAATTCACCCTGAAGGTGATTGCTGCATTTCCAGGCCATTAACGAGGACCTGGATTAGAAGTAGAACAGCTGGGACACGAACCAGTGCCCATATGGGATGCCAGTGTCACAGGTGGTGGCTTTACTTGCTGTTCTACAACACTGGCCTCTACACATTATTTATAAAGATTCATTCCTTTGTAGCATTTTGTTTGGCTTGCCATTGTAAATAGAATGCTTTTTTTTTTTTTTAAGATTTATTTATTTATTTATTTGAAAGTCAGAGTTACACAGAGAGAGGAGAGAACCATCTGATGGTTCACTACCCAATTGGCCGCAACAGCCGGAGCTGCGCTGATCCGAAGCCAGGAGCCAGGAGCTTCTTCCGGGTCTTCCACATGGGTGCAGGGGCCCAGGACTTGAGCCATCTTTTAATGCTTTCCCAGGCCATAGCAGAGAACTGGATCGGATGCGGAGCAGCCAGATCTCAAACCAGCACCCATATGGGATGCCTACACTTCAGGCCAGGGTGTTAACCTGCTGTGCCACAGCATCGGCCCCTGGAATGCTTTTTAAAATTTCACTCATAACCAATTTTCAAGCGTCCTCCATGGCACTTTCAGCTAATATATTCTCCTAAAGACTGTTAGCACCAGATTCCTAGTGTATTGAAAAGCAGTAGTTAATAGGGATATATCTTTTAGCATCTGCATGTAATAAGTGTAAAAAGTCAGCCTTGTCCATTTTTCTTTTACAGATCATATAAGTGTACTAATATTTAAGATACTCTTGACTTGGGTAGTTTTCAAAATGTGTATACAACTTGTTTCTGGGAAAATGAAATCCAGGCAATAAGTGAAAAAGTAGACATTTTCATGTTTAAATACATTTAATATATAATTTGCGTTCAGAGGGAAATTCTATCAGAGGGAAAAAAAAATCCTCTACTTTTCTATAATGCTCTTTATAGAGCTTTTAGTTCATTCTGTGTTTATTTCAAGCATAAATTTCCTCCATGAAGCTTCCCCAAACCTTTGTGTCCATAGTGATTTTGTTCCCCGTCAATTCCTGGATTCTTATTCATTCCCCCTGTAAGCATAGGAAAATAACTGTTGCCGGCGCCGTGGCTGAACAGGCTAATCCTCCACCTTGCGGCCCCGGCACACCGGGTTCTAGTCCCAGTTGGGGCGCCGGATTCTATCCCGGTTGCCCCTCTTCCGGGCCAGCTCTCTGCTATGGCCTGGGAAGGCAGTGGAGGATGGCCTAAGTCCTTGGGCCCTGCACCCGCGTGGGAGACCAGGAGAAGTACCTGGCTCCTGGCTTCGGATCAGCGAGATGCGCCGGCCGCAGCGGCCATTGGAGAGTGAACCAACGGCAAAAAGGAAGTCCTTTCTCTCTGTCTCTCTCTCTCACTATCCACTCTGCCTGTCAAAAAAAAAATATATATATATCTGTAATGTACCTGAAGTACAGAAAGCAAAGCACAATACAGAGACCCCATTTGTTGCTGGTTTTTTTTTTTTTTGTTTTGTTTTGTTTTTTGGTTTTTTTTGACAGGCAGAGTGGATAATGAGACAGAGAGAAAGGTCTTCCTTTTTGCCGTTGGTTCACCCTCCAATGGCCGAAATCACCCAAGAAAAAAAACCCAGTAGCAATTAGCAGTTGTGACCTGTACTCCCTCTGTCCTCCAGCCACTGGAAACTACCATTGTGACATGTATCACTACTTTCCTTTTGTGCCTGAGTAGTATTCATCTACCTGGATCTATCACATTTTGTTTATACCCCATTAACAGATGGATATTTGGGTTTTTCCTGTTTGGAAGTTATATAAGAAAAGACATTTAGGAGGCTGACGCTGTGGCATAGCAGGAAAAACTGCCACCTGCAGTGCTGGCATCCCTTGTGGGCGCCAGTTCGAGTCCTGGCTGCTCCACTTCTGACCCAGCTCTCTGCTATGGCCTGGGAAAGCAGTAGAAGAGGGCCCAAGTCCTTGGGCTCCTGTACCCACGTGGGAGACCTGGAAGAAGCTCCTGGCTCCTGGCTCCTGGCTTAGGATCAGTGCAGCTCCGGCCATTGCGGCCAACAGGGGAGTGAACCAACAGATGGAAGACCCCTCTCTCTCTCTCTCTCTGCCTGTCCTTCTCTCTCTGTGTGACTCTGACTTTATCAGGTAAATAAATAAATCTTTAAAAAAGAAGAGACATTTAAAAAAAGTAAAAGGATGTCTGGATTTTTATTCAAAACCATTTACCAATCAAGTGTGAAGTTTTAGAATGTACATTGTATATGTTTTTGTTAAAGGTAAGAAATTCATATTTTTGGTCAGTTAAGTAGAAATTGTTTGTATTTTAGATAACATTTGGTCAGCCAGGCCTAGACATTCAGAGCAGAAGTATGGAATATGTGCAGCGACAAATACCCAAGGAGTGTGGAAACCTAAAGCCCCAAAATAGGGTAAGTAATATATCGGTGTATGTATATGTGTGTGTGTGTGTATATATATATATATATATATATATATATATATATATATATATACACACCTGTAAACTCTGTTATTTATACTCCATCCAGACTTCTCATTTTGAGTCTGGAGAGTTACCATACAGTATTTATCACCAGAAAGGATCAGGAGGAGTTCTGTGTTGTTAACCCAGCAGACTGTATCCATCACTCTACCTTTAGGCTAGACCTTCTTTTAACCTCAATTCCAGATGTCTAAGGAATAGAAGCTTGCCCCAGCCTGGTTCAGATGTTTACTTGTAGACCAGTCACCATGTCCAGGGACTAGAACTAAAGATACATATTTGACCACTAGAAGCCTGCATTTAAGGCTGATGGGAAGGATCAAAAGATTTAATGTTATCCATTGTCCTCATAAAGCCAGTCTACTCAGAAAATTAGAGGGGGAGGGGATGAGCAAGTGATTGAGGAGGAGAGTAGCAGGGACATAGAGACACATGGTGTATTTTAAGGAACTCATTTTTCAGACTTTTCCCTATTGCCAAGCTATGAACATAGGTGCTCATGCATTAGGTTGCTAGAGCTATTGTTACAAAATAACAAAGACTGGGTGACTGAAACAACAGTTTCCTTTGTCACAGTGGTGGGGTTAGAAGTTCAATATCAAGTTTTCAGGTTTAATTTCTTCTGAGGCCTTTTTCCTTAGCTTATAGGCACCTTCTCGAAGTGTTCTCACATGGTCTTTCCACTGCACACACATCCCTTGGGTCTCTCGCTTTATGCCAAAATCTCCTCTTCCTATAGGGACATCAGTCAGGTTAGATTAAGGGCCTTATTTAACCTAGCTCTTTAAAGGCCCATTTCAACAACTTTGAGATACAGATTTCATCTCTAGTATCTTAATCAAGTGTGAGTGGCATTCAAAATATGATTCATCCTCAGGTAAATTCCTCTCCAGCTCTGTACCCATGAAATCAGGCTTGACTTACTACTTCCAAATACAACGGTGGGAAAGGCTTAGGATTACACATTTCCATTCCAAAAGTGAGAAATTGAAATGAAGAAAAGTGTCATGGATTTCAAGCAAATCCAAAACCTAACAGGGAAAATGTCATTACATTTTTAGATTTGAGAATAATCTCCTGATGTGATGCTCCATTCTCCAGGTGGCCTATGGGCCACCCCGTGGGTTCTGGGTGACAACATCACCACTAAGGCCCTGAATTTCTCCAATACAACTCACTGAATCTGGGAAGTTGGCCCCACTCTCTGGAAATGAGAGGAAAACAGCCCTGCCTTCAGAGTCAGTCTTCCCTTTTCTTGAGAGATGATGCATGTTTGCAGCCACAAGGCTGTAGACTCCTCAAAGTCTGAGAGCTTTTCTTCATTCCAACCTGCCAATGTCCCTTGTAGTCCCAAGTTGGCAGCATTTTGTATTCTCCTGTGATTGTCTAACCATACCTTTGGTATTCTCTCTAGAACACACATTCTCATTTCTTAAAATATGGAGAGAATGGGAATTTTTCAAATCTTCAATTTCTGATTGCTTTTTGCTTAACAGTTATTTTTTTTTTCCTAAAGATTTATTTGAAAGAGTTACAAAGAGGTAGAGACAGAGACAGAGAGAGGTCTTTGACCTGCTGGTTCACTTCCCAAGTAGCTGCAACGGCTGGAGCTGAGCCAATCCGAAGCTAGGAGCCAGAGGCTTCTTCTGGGTCTCTCATGTGGATACAGGGGCTGCAAGCCAGGGCTTTAACCCGCTACACCACAGCGCCAGCCCCAGCAATTCTTTCTTCAGTTTGCCTCTCTACTCTAATTTTTTACTATAAGCATCAGGGAGAAATTAGGCCATTTCTTCAATACTTTGCTTACAAATCTACTCTGCTAACTATCCATGATCATGACCCAAAAGTTCTTTTTTCCAGAAAACCGGGACACAATTCAGCCAAGTTCTTTGCCACTTAATAACAAGGATTGCCTTTCTTGCAGTGTTGAATAACATACTCTTTATTTTATATGAGGCCTCACCAGAGTACCTTTAAAGCAGTGATCCCTTGAATGCTGTATTTAACATGCATTTTGAAATTCTTGAGCCTATTACCTATTACCCAGTTCCAAGCCTACATTTTTGAATATTTATTATAGTGTCACCTGACTTCTTGGCACCAAAAGAAAAACAGAACCAACAGCATGTATATATAGAAATTTATTTTAAGGCATTGG
Organism: Lepus europaeus; assembly: GCF_033115175.1. Taxonomy (NCBI): domain Eukaryota; kingdom Metazoa; phylum Chordata; class Mammalia; order Lagomorpha; family Leporidae; genus Lepus; species Lepus europaeus. Next base: position 60,567,558 of record NC_084837.1, read on the forward strand.
CTCACAGAATAGTGGACGTACAAATCTACAATACGCAGGTGTAGGCTGTCAAGCTGGGGTTAAGGAAAGATTTGTGGTCTGAATCCAAAAGCAGCCTATTGGCAGGACTCCTTCCTCTGGGAGGGAACAATCTTTGTTTTATTAAGACCTTCAACTAATTAGATAAGGTCTACCCTCATCAGGATATATCTGTTGAAATGTTGATCTCATCCAAAAATCACATCTCAGAGACATCCAGAATAATATTAAACAAACATCTGAGCACTGTGACTCTACCAAATCAACACGTCATATTAACCATCATAATCCTTACAGCCCTTTGTATCTCTTTTATTTTTAGGTACCCTTGAAATCAATCAGACATGTCAGCTTTCAAGATGAAGATGAGATTGTTAGAATAAACCCTCGAGATATCTTAATACGTCGCTATGCAGATTACAGACATCCTGATATGTGGAAAAATGACTTGGAGAGAGATGATACTGACTCCAATATCCACTTTTCTAAACCAGAGAGTAAAAAATCAGACTATCTGTACTCTTGTGGGGATGAAACTAAGTTAAGTTCACTCAAAGACTCTGTGGTATTTAAGACACAGCCTTCCTCATTAAAATTTAAGAAGTCAAAACGAAGAAAAGAGGATGGTGAACGTTCTCGCTGCGTATACTGCCAGGAAAGGTTTAATCATGAAGAAAATAGCAGGGGAAAATGTCAGGATGCTCCAGATCCTATTAAAAGATGCATATATCAAGTTAGTTGCATGCTCTGCGCAGAGAGCATGTTGTATCATTGTATGTCAGACTCAGAGGGAGATTTTTCTGATCCCTGTTCATGTGACACTAGCGATGACAAGTTCTGCTTACGGTGGCTAGCCCTAGTAGCTTTGTCTTTCATTGTACCGTGTATGTGCTGCTACGTCCCTTTGAGAATGTGCCATCGCTGTGGTGAGGCATGTGGGTGCTGTGGTGGGAAGCATAAAGCTGCTGGATGAAATGATCCGGTGCCAAAATGAGCTTAAAATCTTTGTTTCCAGGAATTAACTAACTTGGATTTGTGGAAGCTTTTGGCAAGCAATATGGAATCTTGCCTGGTATCACTGGGGCCACACGTGGAGGAAGCAGAACTCATCAGTTCTTAGCATTTCACAAATGCTAGCCATGCCTAACTTTTCCCTTGAGTGCATGGCATGTTTTGTTACAGGTTGTAGGGTATTTTCAGAAGGAAGTCATTTCTGGTTATTGGCTATAGGAGTCAGCAAAAAATATCCAACTAAAAGGGATTAATTCTGGCATTTTTGTATATTTATGCATTAGGTGATGGGACTTTTAAAGGTTTGAATTTATTAGGATACGAACTAAAAGTAAAAGTGCACTAGGGGACTGTTGATTTCAATCTAAGAAAAGTTAACACTTCAGAATTATAAGAAGTAAAACAAGTGCAACTAAATAATTTGTTAGTTGTTTTTTGAAAGCAGTTTTATGTATAAATAACAAATGTTTATATTTAACTAAATGTAAGGTACGAATTATTACATATTAAACTTTTCTTCCCCTTCCTAGTTCTGAAGTAGATATACATTTATCTACTGTCACATTCCATATATTTTGAATATTTAACTCATCTAGTTAATAATGTTTTTATTCCATGTGAATGATTTGATATTTTCATCCTCATTTCTCTTTGGCTACAATTTATATTGAGTTATATCTGTACATTCTGGTAATCTAAAATCCTTAAAAATATTCTAATAGCCTTGAGTGACCAACTTTTTTTTAAAGCACAGATGTAATTGTCTAATGTTCTGATGGGAATGTAACACTTATTTTTATATAAAAAGAGACTGAGTAAACATTATAGAAAAAAGTGAGGTTTTTTAGTTGTTTTGTTTTTTGTGGTATTCAACCAGCAAGTTGTTTTCTTTCAGAGTTTCATCCTTCAAAAAAAATTATATTGCATTTACAAACATTTTACAAGTCAAAAAAAATGTAACTGGATACTTCGTGTAAAACAGTTTCCTCTTGAGATCTCCATTTATTCTGCTAAAACAGAATATGTTCAGCTGTGTTATTGTTTAGCTTAATCCTCAGTTCTTACTATTCACATAACAATGATCATTTTTTCTCAGTTGCATTTTATTTTTATTTAAACGGGCCAAAAGTAAAATTATGTTAAAATGTGTGCTAACTACCACAGGAAAGTATTAATCCAGTTGTCAATGGAATATCTTGTACATATCCTTATATTTGTTTTGCAGAGCGTTGTTGTACTGGATGTTTAATTTGCAATGTTAGTTGGATACATGTTCCAACAAACTGTTTAAATAACTTGGGATCAAATTGTCTTTTTTTTTTTTAAGTATTACATTAAAACTCTAATCAAGTAAAGGGTTCTTTAAGAACATTCCCTTAGAGGGATAAAGTTGAGAAGTGTGCCTTTTTTTAATGGCTTGAAGTTTAATAGGTGATACAAATTAAAATCACACTACCATTTAAAGCTCATTTTCTATGCAGGGTTTTTAATGTCATTTATGTACCATTCTTTTTACATATCACACTTAAGCTTGTGTTAGCTTTCTTCTTTTGCCCCAGATCAAACTGAACAATGTATATAACACTATCTGTCTGTAAAATACTTTTTTTAAGAAAGCATTTATATTTATATTACAGCTTGAACTGACAACATTGTGTATATAGATCATCTTGAAGTATTATTTCACATTGAAAAGAAGAAAAATATATTGATAACTATAGATGTTATGAAGAAGAGGTTATTTCTAGTTTTGTACTAAAAATCAATTGGATGAAATGAATCCAAAACATGACACCGTAGCAGCAGTTTTAAGTCTTATTTGTACTGTTTATATATTTGGATGCTGCTACATCAGATGATCTTCATTCCTGAAGTTTTCAGCTAAACTTGGTTTCCTAGAATAGACTGTTAACTTTCAAAATTACTTTTTACTGATGACATGGAAATTCTGATTTTCCTTTTGAATGAATTTTCATACTGTAAGATGCTAAGTTTATAATTCAGGTTTGAGCAAGGTGTGAATTACTGAAGAAAATAACTTGCTGGCTATAGGAAATGCTGTGGAAGTGAACTGTGTACATACTTCTGGGAAGAACAAATTTAATCATTTCTTCTGTTAAGCACTAATCAGTATAGTGCAACTCCTGGTTCTGTACTGTATTTTATATGCAATATATATGCTTTAATATTTTAATGTTTGTGCATTAATATTTTCAGTTTGTTTAACCACTTTGCTGCTAAAATTTTGCCATCCCATCCCCATTTTTTCCTTTACAATTTTAAACAAGTTTCTTCATTAAAAACTACAGTGATAAAATGGTTTTTATTTCACCTTGGATCTTTATAGTTAACATACCCAGTTTCCAAATCTGTCTAGAAGTGTGATAAAATAATGTCATCTGAATCCCTACGTGGAAATTTTCTTTTGTAAGTTAGAATTCCTGTGTGAAAACAAATGGGTAGTTTAAATCTCTACTTCTTAAAACCTGTGTATAGGTGCATTTGGGAACATTTTCTTGTTCTCCGTACAGATTTGGCACTGCCAATTGGCTTTTCTTCTCAAAACTTTCTTTGTTTTTAATCTGATTGTGTAAGTAAATGACTCAACAAAACTGCTTAAGTGTTAGTAAATATTGAAAATGAAATAATCTAAATTATTTTGAAATATTTTTGATGAACTTGTTTTGTTTGAAATTGATAATTCTTCAGTGATTTTTCTCCTGACTTGAAATGGAAATCATTTGAAGAAATGCACGGTGTGGAGCTTCAGCACCCCCTGCTGGATGATTTCCAGACCAGAGACTTGGGATGGCCATAGGGATCTCACAGGTTTTGCGACCACTACCAGACTTAAGTGGTGGTCCCCTCCTGGTGGGAAATCAGGAATAGGGAGTATTTCAAGCAACTGTAAGATGAGTCTTTTCCCCAATGTGTCTTCTTGGTAGCTGAGAGATTTTAAGCACTTTTTTCTTACTCGTCCTGTTTTAAAATATTTATCAATACTGGAAACTGGTTATAAAAGTTGATGGTATGCTGTGGCATATTTAGATCCAGTTCCTTTAACTTCTAAAAGCCATGCCAAAATGGTATTCTTATTTTTCTTCCTGTTGCCAATCAGGGAGAATTAAAACAAACAAACAAAAAATCCCTAATCATTTCTTCTTGACAGCTTCAGAGTGTGTGTGTGTGTGTGTGTGTTTCTGAGATGGTGGTTGGGCAGCAGTTTATATTAAAGAGAGAAACTTGAAACTACCTACTTTCATTGGTTAATCAGCAGTGCCTAAATTGAGCTTTTGAAGTAATATAAATGCACTTTCAATTCATGTGTATAGTGCCATCCGATACCTTAGGTAAGTCTTGCTTTTTTCTTTTTTTCTTTCTCTTCCTTGCGTAACTGAATGGCACAGCAATGTTTCTTAATATTCATGAAGTCTCCAGAATATGCGAAACAGGTATTTTTCCTGTAGACAGGCAAAGTACAGAATTTTAAGGGTGTTTCTTGTGTTGGAATTTACTTAAAAATTTGTGACTACACTTGAAAATATGTGTTGAAGACTGGGTTTTTAATTATAACCCAAAGATGCATTAAGCAAGTGTAACATTTTTTCTATATGAAACCTTGAAAATTTTAGTTAGTGAAAAACGGATTCTTCACCAAATATTATTCTCATTCTTGATTTGACCTTTGTGATCACTTTTCTAAGTATAAGGGAAATCACTAGAAACTTGCATTATTGTTGCACTAAAAAAATTAGTCTGTAAATCATGATAGTAGCACTATAAGGTGTTTTATGGTGACTCAAATATAAAAAGTTTTTTTTTTAAGAGAAACACAACCAGAGGTGATTTATATAAACCAAAAAAAAGGGCTTTAAGGTATTAAGGTACTGTTTGCCTAGCAGCCAGGTGGTTATAAAATTTTCATGTGCTTTGGTACAATGATAAATGTTAGCCACTGTTCCTGAAAGCTTCTTAAGTGGCATAAGTTGTTTTAAAATTTTTCAAAAATAATCTAGTTGAAAAACCTTTGTATTAAAGATACACATAGATTTTTGTGAACATTTCCAGTGTATAGTGTCACTTGCTTCCTATTCTTGACCTCAAAAGTGCCTCACTTATATATTATTTCCATTGAAAGCTTGACTGCATTCTTTCTAATAAGCAATGAAAAATTGTTTTAACTCACGTCATAATGTGTCTCCTCAGATATAGTTGACTAGCTTGATAGTTTTGAGTATATAATGTAAATATGCATATATAAGTTTGTAACCATTTTTGTTACATCATACTCATGTAATTGGACATACCAGATGATATCATAAGAACTTGTTTTAATGGTATATTTCCCCCCTTGGAATTACCTAATTAAACCTATCATGAAATATAAAAGGACTTTCTCTTATCTTACTCTTTCAGAGCAAATCAAATTATCATATGAGATAATGATGACTAGAGGAGAAAGTTGTAAAAATGAAAGTTTTCCATTGTTAAAAGTACATATTTTTTAAGCTGGTAGTTTATAAACAGTTTATCTTAATGACTAATTCACCCTTGACTGTATCCAGTTTTTTTTCTAGTCTGTTTCATAATGTACTTTCTGTTTGGGAGCATATTGCAGCTAGGTTTGGATTTTAACCACTTTACATGGTATGTGGCAGTTGTTTAACCCAGGACTACTACTGATTGTTTTAAATGTGTGTTCTAGTCATTTTCACTTAATACAAAAACTATGCTATTTTTGAGAGTAATATTTTGAACAGTTATTAGAAGACAGTACTCTACTAAAAAACATGTTGTATCTCAGCACCAGAATATTTTTTGGAATATTAGGTTACAGCTGTATTTATTTGAAAAATCAAGAATTAACTTTACCATGAAGGATATAGTCTCGTGTGCTTATTTACAGGATTTCAGGAATTTGCTCTGTAGTTTCCCTATCAGAGTAGTACCTACAAGTAAGTGGATTTTTTATTTTTATTTTTATTTTTTGCAGAGACAGAGTCATAGACAGTGAGAGAGAGACAGAGAGAAAGGTCTTCCTTCCGTTGGTTCACCTCCCCCAATGGCCGCTACGGTCGGTGCGCTGCGCCAATCCAAAGCCAGGAGCCAGGTGCTTCCTCCTAGTCTCCCATGCGGGTGCAGGGCCCAAGCACTTGGGCCATCCTCCACTACTTTCCTAGGCCACAGCAGAGAGCTGGCCTGGAAGAGGAGCAACCAGGACAGAATCCGGTGCCCCGACCGGAACTAGAACCCGGTGTGCTGGCGCCACAGGCGGAGGATTAGCCTAGTGAGCCGTGGCACCAGCCGAGTGGATTGTTTTTACATCAGAAAAATTGAAGTTTGGTTCCCATGGACCATCAGTATAATGCCACACACATAGTGCTCCTTAAAGGTAAAAACATCAGTATTATAGTAGGAAAGCCGAAGTCAATTCCTCTAAGGTGAGCTGCTTTAAGATTTGCAGTTTTAGAGAGATCTTTCAAATGTTGGTTCAAGGAATGCATTCATAATAAAAATCTAACAAAATCATAGTTGAAATGGTTTCATTTGTCTTTATTTTTGTTATGTAACTCTGTATGTTATCACTTTTCATCCTCAAATAAGTCTGACATAGCCTTATCTTTCTCATCTTATTAAGAAGACAAATTAGGCTTGAAGAGGTCACAAAAATACTCCCACAACCACATAAAGGACACCAGAATTTGGAGCAAATTCTGCCATATTCCAAAGCCCATGCTTTTAGTCCTGATGCAGGTTTGCCTCTCTGTTATAGGAGTTACAGATGGGCTTCATGGAATAATTGTATTGTTCTGTTAAAATGAAACGCTATTGTTTTAAGCTGGAATAATTTAATTAGGCAATGGCTTATTAATTCCCACTCCCTTGTGTTGCGTTTCAGGGCCCTCATTCACCCATCTCACTAGATTATATGCTACCCACAGTAAGACATGGGGAGAGCCTTAAAATTGTGAGAATGAAATTGTAGAAATACTTCAAGAGATTTTAATGGTGAGCTGATTCAATGGGAAGCATACAAAATACACTCCAGTGTTGTATTATTCATTTGGCCTAATTGGTGACATGTAACTGAAGGGATTCTTTTTCACAAAAGCACCTATATTTCTTATATTACCAATTAAAGCAGTAAAAAATAATCTCAAAGAATCCTTGGTATACTGTAATCTTTCTTCATGCCCGCCAGACAGTGAGCCATTCACTTGAATTATTCCACAACACCACAACACACTTGGAACCAGAGTGCGTTTATTATCAGGACTACTGCTTAAACGTGTGAGAGTGATATGGTTGTGTTCCCTTTTCCTTCAAACATAAAACAATTGATCTTGCTAACCTAGAAGTAATTTCCACCAGCCAAGAGGCTGTGTGCAATTAAGAAGGAAACGAATTTCAGAATACCTGATTGAAATGATAATTATCTCTGAATGGTAAAATGTTAAGGCTTGCTTTGGTTTCTATCACATCTAACAACTGTGTTGCCAAATTGCAAGATTTCGATTTAAATATGTGGGGTTTTTTTTTTTTCTTTTTAAAGTGTTTTGTGACACAGATCTTGCAGTTTTTACTTGTCAAACATAAAGCTTTTTTTGTGCCCTCCATGTCTTCCTCCATTTTCCCATTATAGGAATAATGTCTCTTCAGCTGCTCCAAATCTGTGAGGGGAAGAACCCATGGAGGAGGAATGTTAACAGTGTGTTCACATACTTTGTTGTTCCTTACAGAGGTGCTTTTTTTGTGTTCCTTCCAGGAAAGGTTAGCAAGCTTAAATTAGTGCCTTTCTTTGGGCAGAGGAAGTCAGTGTCTCCTAAAATTTGAGGAAATGAAGTTTTATTCATTCTTGAGCTGCTGACACTTGAATTTTGTTAAAGTTTCAAAGAAAAATACCTACGGATAGCCTGATACTCCAGCATTCTAAAAAGAAAATGGGAGTTTGCACCATATTGCTTGAATAATAAGATGAGTAATACAATTTCAGAATTCACTGAAGTTTTAGAGCTTCGAGGCACTTCGGGGATTATCTAGAGCAATACCCTCATAAGTGAGGTACAAGGTTTAGGTACCAGGGCAAGGTAAATCACACAGTGACACAGGCTGTGCTAAACTTGCACATCCAATACCTCAGTGCATCTTTTGTGGGCGCCTTGGGTTCAGTATGCCCAAAACTGACTTTGTGATTTCCTCCATTCTCATACTGTTTTTTTCTTTTCTCTGCCTTTATGGGTGGTGATACAATTGCCATCTTCTTGCCCTAGCCAGAAACACAGTCATCAATTTCTCATTTCTTTTTTTCACTATTTGCAGTGTCCTAAATGACCCTCAGATCTGTCCATGTTCATCTGTCCCCAATGTCACTATGCTAGTAGCATTTGTTTCACACTATTGACATTGAGAGGCATTAAATGAGTCACTTGGATGTCTCTCTAGGACAAGAGATGGTCTGTAATTTAAGTACTGGAAGATCAAAGTACCGTATACCACAATAAAGTAGTGATAAGTTGCAATTTTTAGACAAAAATTTTAAGTTGTTAATGGTAGAACTGTGGAATTGAATGATGATGACTTAAAAGAACAGGGGCGGGTGCTGTGGTGTGGCAGTAAAGCTACCGCCTACAGTGCTGGCATTCCATATGGGCACTAGTTCGAGTCCTGGCTGCTCCTCTTCAGCTCCAGCTCTCTGCTATGGCCTGGGAAAGCAGCAGAAGATGGCCCAAGTCCTTGGGCCCCTGCACCCACATAGGAGACCCGGAAGAAGCTACTGGCTCCTGGCTTCAGACTGGCGCAGTTCTGTCCTTTGCAGCCAATTGGGGAGTGAACCAGCAGATGGAAGACCTCGTTCTCTCCCTCCCTCCCTCTCTCCGCCTCTCTTTCTCTCTGTGTAACTCTGATTTTCACCTAGGACCAACTAGGGAATTAAGAGTATGGTGAACTACATAGTTGAGAAAAGTAGAGGAATGATAAACTTTAAATAGTTATATTCACTTTTCCTCAAACCCATGTTTTTTTAAAGATGTTATTTATTTAATAGAGAAGTAGAGTTACAGACAGTGAGAGGGAGAAACAGAAAGGTCTTCCAACCACTGGTTCACTCCCCAAATGGCTGCAACGGTTGGAGTTGAGCTGATCTGAAGCCAAGAGTCAGGAGCTTCTTCTGGGTCTCCCACGCGGGTGCAGGGGCCCAAGGACTTTTCATCTTCTGCTACCCCAGGCCATAACAGAGAGCTGGAGCAGAAGAGGAGCAGCTGAAACCAGAACCAGCACCCCAAACGTTTAAGTAATGTAAGCTTGCTATCTCGTTGTTAACTGTGGTTATTTCTGAAAGCATGGGTAAAAGAGTTCAGCAGATTACTAGAAACGTTTGGAATCTTAATGCTGATAGCATTTGAAGTACATAAGTAACTCCATAATCAATTGAGCCTATATTCAAAAGGTTTTTTGCAGTTGTGTTTTTTTGTTTTGTTTTTTGCTGAACACTCAGAAACAGCAGTTTCTTCCCCTTTGATAGGAAACAAATCCAGGCAAGGTTGACTATATAAAGATGTTGGGATAGAATGGTTTAGATACAATAGTCAGGGATGGCCATGCACATAGCAGGAAAGAACCTCCTAGGTTAAATACAAGCAAGTGCAAAGGCTCTGATTAGAAGGGAGTGTGGCTTGTTGGTGCATCAGCAGGAAAGGTAGTAGGAACCAAGGGGCTGAATGAGGCAGAGATGGAGATAGCAGGTGCCAGGTCTGTGGGAACTTGCAGGTCAGGATAAAATCAGATTTTATTGGGAGAGTGAAATCCAGTGGGAGGTTTTGAACAGTGAATTTTGTTTAAAGTTTCATACTCATGTTTATCATTTTTTTAAATTTTTTTTATTTATATAAAAACATTTCATGTATTTAATAAGTACAATTCTAATACGATAACCAAGCTTCCCTCCCTCCCTCAGCTCCCCTCCTTCTTTCCTTTTTTGGTTTAATTTTTGTGGAAAACATATTTTCAGTCCATTCTATAATCACAGGCTTAATGCACTACTAATCATAATATTCAACAAGTAAAAAGTAGAAAGACCACAGTTCCACAGGAGTGGAGTTTCACAGGAGTATAAACAAAGGCTAAAAACAACAATCCAATCACAAAATGTCCAGTTCATTCCTATATATTGATTTGTATTCTATAGTAACTATCACATTTCAGAGAAAACATGATATTTGTCTCTTTGGGACTGGCTTATTTCACTAAGCATAATGGTTTATAGTTACATCCATTTCAGAATACTTTAGTTTCTTAGTTTTTAACAGATACAGTATAGTTCATAGATACAATTCTAAGAATATGATTTTCCCTTCATCCCTTTTTCTTCCTCTCGCCCTGTCACCCCTGCTTTTGAGATCTGGCTGATAAGTGACCTTTATGTGTTTTTTTCTAAAAACAGAAGCCCCGATACTGTTTTCAGATCTTGTTAGTCTAGTGAGATGTTACCTCAGGCTTTGTCCTAATCGTTAACACTGAAATGCTCCCAACAGGACCTCCCACTACCCATGTATTTCTAAATATAAGGGAATGTGTTTTTTAGAACTCACCTCACTGAACAGCTTTTTTAACAATTTATTTTAAAAATTCTGACATAAAAATTTTATGTATTTATATGATACTATGTGATGTTTCATTTGTGTTTGCACTGTGGAATATCCAATCCAGGTAACTATATTTATCCTTTCAAACATTTAACATTTCCTGTGGTAAAAGCATCCCAAATGCTATCTTCTAGGTTTCCTTATCCTGTTTCACAGAACCCCAGAACCTCTTACTCCTATTTAGCTATAACCTAGTACCTGTCAATCAGCCTTTCCTAATCCTCCCCTTTCCATTTCCTTCCTCAGCCTCTGGTAACCACTGCTGTATTTAACCTCTATGAATTCATTTCTTTTCTTGGACTCAACATATGAGTGACTCGTGATGTTTGTCTTTCTGCACTTGGCTTTTTTCACTTAGCATATTTCATCCGTGCTAGTGCAAGTGACAGGATCTCATCACTACTTAGGGCTGAGTAGTACTCTATTGTGCATATGTAGCATATTTTCTTTATCCATTCATTTTTTGATGGACACTTAGTTTCCATTCCCTATTTTTGAGTAGTGGTGCAATAAACATGGGAGTGCAAATGCCTCTTCAACAAATTGACCTCATTTCCCTTGACTACATACTCAGAAGTCGGATTGCTGGATCATATGATAGTTCTAGTTTTAATTTTTTAAGGAGCATCCACACTGTCTTCCACAATGGCTATACTAATTTACATTCCCACTAATAGTGGACAAGTGTTCCCTTTGTATACTTGGCAGTACTTGTTACCTTTTGTATTTTTGTTAGTAGGCCATCTTGAGTAAGGTGGCATCTCATTGTGGTTTTGATTTCCATATACCTGGTGATTAGTGATTTGAGCAATTTTTCATGTACCTGTTGGAAATTGTATGTCTTCCTTTAGGAAGTTTCAGTTTTATACCTACTGCCTATGCTCCCCCACCCCCCAAAGGATTTACTTATTTATTTGAAAGAGTACAAGAGAGAGGGAGAAACCGAGATCTTCTATCTACTGATTATTTCCCAGGTGGCGGCATGTGGGTAGCAGGGGCCCAAACACTTAGGTCATCTGCTGCTGCTTTTCCCAGGCCCTCTTTAGGGAGCTGGATCCAAAGTGGAGCCACTGTAACACAAACCATTATCCATATGAGACACCAGCATCACAGGCGGTGCTTTACCCACAATGCTGGCCTCCCTGCCCATGGTTTTTGTTTTTGTTTTTCTCAATTTTTAAAAATGGTTTATTTTTTAAAACCATTAAGGCAAAACTGTACCCTGAAACTAACTCGTTACATTCATCAGTCTTACAATAGGACATTCCAAACCTATACATTCCCAGTAAATTTCCAGGAATCGATACAGATGCCTGCTCATATTTTAATTGGATGTTTTTGTTTTTGTTTTTGTTTCCACTGTTGAGTTGCTTGTGTTCTTTTAAGTCTGGATATTAACCTTTTGTCAGATGGAGAGCTTGCAAATATTTTCTCCCTTTCTGTTGGTTATCGCTTTGCTGTGTTGATTGTTTGCTTTGCTGTGCAGAACTTTGGTGAAATCCATTCTGTGGAGAAGCTTCGACACATTCTTCGCTAGGCTTCCTTGACACAATACTGTCTTGGTTTCCTCCTGTTTCACTGGTCACTCTGATCTTATTTGTGGATCCTTTTTCCTATCTACTCATTTAAGAATTCCTTGGGTACAGTAATGGATTCTCTTCTAGCAATACTGTCCTCGTAGATGTTCTCAATTATTGTCATAGTAAATGTCATACATATACTGGTGGTATTCCACATTTAGAGCTACTTGACATCTATACTCAAATGTCTCATAGCCACAGCACCGGCCCCAGGTACTTCAGTTTTTTAGTAAAGTGAAAATCAAACTTTTATATTTTAAAAAAAAATTTTATAGAAAGCTTTTATTTAATAAATATAAATTTACTAAGTACAACTTTTGGATTATAGCTGTTCTTCCCCTCATACCTGCCCTCCTACCCCCAAACCATCCCACCTCCTACTCCCTCTCCCATCCCATTCTTCATTAAGATTCATTTTCAATTATCTTTATATACAGAAGATCAACTCTATACTAAGTAAAGATTTTAACAGTTTGCACACACACAGACATACAAAGTATAAAGTACTGTTTGAAGACTAGTTTTACTGTTAATTCTCATATTACAACACGTTAAGGACAGAGGTCCTACATGGGGAGCAAGTGCACAGTGACTTCTGTTGTTGACTTAACAGTTAACACTCTTATTTATGATGTCAGTGATCACCCAGGGCTCTTGTCATGGGCTGCCGAGGTTATGGAAGCCTCTTGAGTTCACAAACTCCAACCTTATTTAGACACGGCCATAATTAAATTGGAAGTTGTCTCCTTTCAGAGAAAGGTACCTCCTTCTTTGATGGCCCCTTCTTTCCACTGGGTTCTCACTCACAGAGATCTTTCATTTAGGTCAGAAAATCAAACTCTATTCCCCCTCTAAACCTACTCCATTTCCAGACTGCTCCATTATAAAAATGATCACAGTTCACTCAGTTGCTCCAAGAGGTGGTCTTTTGCCTCATGTTTCAAATTAAGACATTTAGGGGCCAGCGCTGTGGTGCAACAGGTTAACGCCCTGGCCTGAAGCGCCAGCATCCCTTATGGGCACCGGTTCTAGTCCCGGATACTCCTCTTCCAATCCAGCTCTCTGTTGTGGCCTGGGAGGGCAGTAGAAGATGGCCCAAATCCTTGGGCCCCTGCACCCACCTGGGATACCCAGAAGAAGCTCCTGGCTCCTAGCTTCGGATCACCACAGCTCCGGCTGTTGCAGCCATCTGAGGAGTGAACCAGCAGATGGAAGATCTCTTTCTCTCTCTCTCTCTCTCTCTCTACACCTCTCTCTGTAACTCTCTCTTTCAAATAAATAAATCTTAAAAAAGGCATTTAAAATCTGAATAGTTCTTATCATTAGCAATGCTACCATTTCAGCCCAAGGTTCAGCTATATTGCCTACACTAATGTAACAGCTTCCATACTTTTACCCTTAGGTCTTTTATATTTAGAATGGTCCATTATCATATTCATTGAATATTTGTCCTTTCCATCATCACAGTTTCAGCATTAGTTATTACTGCATTTTTTTCTTAACAATTTCCCTCATCTAGTTCCTTTTCTTCCTACTTGTTCTTGGTACACATGTAATGAAGAAAGAAAACTTAACATTGATTGGATGGCTGTTGGGTAGAAGACACTATGTTCAATGTATTCACAAATATTATTTAATTATTCAGTAAGTTTGTGAAGCAAGCAGGATTTATTTCTTCCATTTCACAAATAAGGAAACAGAGCATATGGAAATTAAGAAACTTAATTACACTCTTTAAGTGTTAAAGCTACAATTTAAACCCTAGTCTTTCCAACTCCCACACTTCTGGCTTCCATTATGACTCTATGGGGTATCTTCATTATCCTCTTCTTAAGTCCCTGGTCAATCCTCTGCTTTTGTTGCCATTTCTTTTTTTTTTTTTTTAAAGATTTATTTTACTTATTTGAAAGTTACAGAGAGAGAGAGAGAGAATTCTTCCATCTGCTGGTTCACTTCCGAGATGGGCACAATGGCCAGAGCTGCGCTGATCCAAAGCCCAGAGCCAGGAGCTTCTTCCCACATGGGTGCAGGGGCCCAAAGACTTGGGCCATCCTCCACTGCCCTCCTGGGCCACAGCAGAAAGCTGGACTGGAAGAGGGGCAACCAGGACTAAAACCTGGCACCCATGTGGGATGCCGGCACTGCAGGTGGAGGATTAACCAAGTGAGCCACGGTGCCGGCCCCAAGACTCACTTCTTAATGAATTAATAACCTGTTTCTTCTACTTATATACAAAATGGACTTCAGAGCTGGATCAGAAGAGGAGCATCTGGGACTAGAACCAGTGTCCATATGGGATGCTGGTGCTTCAGGCCAGGGCTTTAACCCGCTGCACCACAGCACCAGCCCCTTGTTTCCATTTCTTTATCACTTTTGCTAAATCATCATCATTGATTTTTTACCCCCTTCAGCTTCTTGCCTCAGTGTTTTCTCATTTTTCTGCTTTTTCTCCTGTACCCACTGACCTATCTTGCCCACAAATGACAAGTAATACTAAATTTTCTAAGGACAGCCTGTGGGATTAGATTCATAATATCTATCAGTATGAAAGCCACTTAAAGATATTAAGTCTGTCCTTTGAAAATTTAAAACGAAACTTACTAGAAGATCATGGCGAGCCTTTGTAAGCCACTTCTGAAGTGTACTGTGCTTAGCATGTACTGACACTTAGCCATTACTTCCTGTGGTTCATCTGCCACTGATTAAAGTTATCTCTACTTCTGATAGCATAACACGGGTTCAACATTTGGGTATCTGAGAGTAGCTCTTCTCATATAACACTAGTTTTCTTCTTTATGAATGATGTTTTTCTTGAGCTTTTAATTTTCTCCATTTGATTTCTAGTGAAAGCAAACTTAATGGATGAGTGTTTTTAATCATGAATAATTCATTGTTAATAATAGGTTTATCTAACTCCAAATTCCCTTGTGTCTCCCAAGAAGTTATCTAATTCAAAGAATTAGAAAATAAAATCAAGAGCACAGACTCTAGGGAAAAAATGATGTTCAAAACAAAAGACCGCCCTTGGACCACTGAACTTTCTCAAGCAAGAAACAGTCCTATAAAGGCATATTCAGATGCAGTTGTGGAGGATGATAAAAAAGGAATAACCTCCTATAATAGGCTAAATAGTGGCCCCCAAAGGTAACAGGTCTTAGTCTCTGAAACCTGTAACTGTTTTCAGAAAATAGTCTTGACAAATCTGATTAAGGGTCTTAGATGGGAAGTTTATCATGGATTATCCAGGTGGACCCTCAATATAATCACAAAACAGGTAGGGAGAGAGCAAGACACACACACAGAGGAGATAAACACATGAGGAAGCAACATAAAGACCTAACTAGAGATTGGAAGATGCTAGCCTTGAGGATTGGAGGGATGTAGCCACAAACCAAGGAATGCTGGTGTCCATCAGAAGCTGGACGGGGTAAAGAGCAGATTCTTCACTCTCTAGAGTCCCCAGTGGCAAAGTAGCCTGTTGATAACTTGATTTCAGTCCAGTGCTTCTAATTTCATATTTCTGGCCTGTACCAATGGTGATTTGGAATGTGGCAATTTGTTACAATAGCCACAGAAGTCAGAACACTGGGCCACAGAGAACAACAGAGAGGGTAATTGTTCTCAGTAGAATCAGAATCTGTAAGGAATAGGAAACTACCCTGTTGTAGCCTGAGTGGAATTTTAAAGTTGGTATGGAATATTGACCACTTTATACCTACTATGCCTCTTTGTTTTGAGTAAGAACTTAAGTAATTATGTTTTTGCTTCATCATTGTATATTAGATATGTTAGAGGAGGAGGCAAGTGAGGCTCCTATGTCGATGGAGAACCATCTAAGAAAGGAAACAGCACTGAGGAGTTGGAGATCCAGGACAGCAGACTGTATACAAGATGGCACTTGAGGTCGTCTTCCTTGGAATTGATTATGTTCTCTGTGTGGCATTAAAGAAAAATTATTCAGACACGTGTTAAAATGGTTAGGCAAACTTTTTTCAGAACTATTGCGGTAAGTGTGGGGACTAAAGCAGAGAGGGTATTGCAATAGGGAAGAGAGATTGGGTTCAATTCTGAATACAACAAGGACAAATGGGGATTTATAATCAGAGGGTGGGAGACAGTGGATGGAAAATTAAGTGGAAACATCAAGGATAAGAAGGATTCTGGCTAAACCAACTTGACAGAATTCTTGCTATAAGGAGGCTAAAAGGATGAAAAATCAAGAGTGGGGGATGAGAAATTTGATCAGATTTTAAGGATGGAAGATTTTTACTAACCTGACCCAAGAGAATTCTTGCTAAAACTGGACAAGTCCCAGTGTATAGGAAAGATCAAATGAATAATCAGTGGCCCAATTAAGGCAGATACTATTGTGCTTTTCCAGTGTCCGTGTGCTTTTCTATATCCCCAAGTTGCTCCTGGGGATAGGTTTAAGGTCACATGACTTCTAGCCAATGTAATTCAAAGGGTAGTTGTAACATATATCGCATTTGGGGCAAGGTAGATAAGAACCAGTGTGCCTTTGTATCTCTGCCTAACAGCAGAGATCTTGGATGTCATGCTTAGCTGTTAGAACTACAGGGCAGAGAAGGACAACTTGAACTTCACTGGACTTTGAATAAGAAAGAAATCCCTCTTTTATGTTAAGCCCATGGTACTTTGGATATTAGTTGTTTTCTGTTTTAGCAACATGAGCTACCACTATCCAAATATAAATGATAATAAGCACTGTCCTGAGATATCTTAGAATATTGATTTGGCTTTAGCCAGTGAAAGCGAATTAGAAACCGAATCTTTTTATTTGTACAATTTGGAATTCTAGGCCCTTAATCTATATCCATTACCACCAACTAAATTCTAAACCTTAAAGAGGATCTATCCAAAGAAGCAGAAGTTTGCTGGCTGTCTTAGGTTGTTTATATGATTTTTGTCTGATTGTGGGTACAGGGAATACAAGGGCAGGATTATGAGGCTGAGATTCTAAGTTTACTACTGGATTGCCAGTGCCAGCCTCTGGAGATGAATGAAAAGTAAGCAAACATGATATTACAATGATTTGTATGTCATGCCAGAAGGTTTAAACTTAACCTGGAAATTGGAAAAACTCATTAAATAGTGCATTGTGTGCACATGTCATAATAAAATTTACATTTTAAATGACTTATCAAAGAGTTCTACAAATATTTATTGAGAACCTATGTGTCCATACAAGTTACCTGCTTTCACAACACTTAAATTCTAGATGGAGGAAAAGGTGCTCAGTGAACAAACAAAACTAAATCAAGAAGTTGGAAGTCACATAAAAATATTTTTTAGGAACACTGAGTGCCTCCATGGCTATGACAAGCTGATAAGATGACTTTTGAGATGATGTGGGTAAGGGGCCAGCCATATGAAAATTAGAAAGAAATGCATTCCAGGAATAGTAAAATGTCCTGTAGAGAGACTGGTGGTGCTTGCTCACATCTGACTTGCCACTCTTTTCTGGTATACTGGAGGATTACTCTTCCTCACTATCTTGCCCTTAGATGGAGTTATGGACAAGCTCTGGAAAATGGGCTATGAGAGGAAGTGATATGAATAATTTCCAGGTTGATCTAAGACCTGCTCATACTCATTCTCTGTCAGAAGAATCACTAAAACCACACAGATGAGGCAGCCTGAATTACTGAGTCTCACAGAAAACTCAGAAAGCTCTGGAGAGCTGTGTGACTGCACTGGGTGTTGTGTGGGATTCAGGGATTGTGAATCACAGTCACATAACCTACTGTCTACTATCTACTACAGGCCCTCGGTGAGAACCAGCTTTCTGGCTTAGAAGAAGAGTTACAAGACCAGAATAGGAGCAGTGTGAGCAGGAGAGAGATGGAAGCCAGATTATGTAGGCTTTGTGTCCTAAGGTAAGGAGATATGATTTTTGAAAGGAAATAATCGAAAAATGATGTTTAATAATGGACAATTCTAAAAGATACTCTGGCACCTAAATGGGGAATTGAATGGGGAGATGGGAGGTAAAACAAAGAACAGGAAGCCTGGTTAGGAACCTGTTATAGTATTCCTAAAGTCATTTACGTTTGGATCAGGGTATTCATAGTGAAAATGAAAAAGAAGTGGACCTATTTTGGAGGAGGCATCAACAGGATTTCTTAATGGATTAAATAGAGTGGGAAGAGGAGATAATGAAAGAAAATAACCTTTGATCTCAAGTCTGCAGAGATACTGAGCAGGCCTGGGGAGGGAGCAGGTCTTGCTGAGCACGGATAGGGGAATAGCATATCACTTTTGAAATGACTATTAGCCGTGCAAGTGGAGATATTGAGCAGGAACCTAAGCATGAGTATAGAGTCTTGAGCAATCAGGTTCAGAGAGGTAAAATTGGTCAATAAACAATTTTGCCTTGATCTTTATTTTTGTGGATCACAAAGGATGGCTAATTATTTAATAAGCTTGAACTAATGAAGACATATGAAGGACCTTCAAAAACTTTGTGGAAAATGGAATTAAACGATAATATAAGTGCTGGCATTTGGCCTGGTTGTTAAGACACCACTTATAATGCCCGCATCCTGCATTTCCAGCTTCCTGCCAGTGCAGACCCTGGGAGGCCGCAGATAATGATTCAAGTAGCTGGATCCCTGCCACCCTGTGGGAGAGTTGGATTGAATTCTTAGCCTTGGGTCTGGCCCTAGCTTAGCTTCAGCCTGTGGGTACTTGGAGAATGAACCAACAAGTGGGAGTTTCTTTCTTGTTCTCTTTCTCTGGCTTGCAGATTCTCGTGTGTGTGTGTGTCTGTGTGTGTCTGTATGTATGCAAAAGATAATGCAAATTGACCATGAAATGTTTGAAGTCCCTTCCTCAAAATGTAAAATATGCCTTATTTTCAAACACATTTAGAAAATGTACAAAATTGACTATATATTGGGCCATAAAATAGCTTTCAATAAGTTTAAAAAGTTTGATCATAGGCAATCTCTGAACCCAATGAAATTGGGAAAAAATAACTAAAAATATATAAGGAATACTAGAAACACTGCTAAGTAACTTACAGTTCGTAATAGTGAAAACTTAAGATTACTCAGACCAGAACATAATAAAAATACAGATGTCAGATATCAAAACATGTAAAATGCAGCCAAAGCAGTCCTTAGAAATTTATAGCTTTGCATTTCAATACTGAAAAAAAAAAAGGAGTCAGAGAAAGAAGAGCAAAATAAAGAGAGTAAAGGAAGGAAATAAGGTTAGAAATTTTTAAGTTAAAAAACAAACATACAACATAGAAAATCAACAGAACCAAATTTTTTTTTTTAAGATTTATTTATTTAATTGAAAGTCAGAGTCACAGAGAGAGAGGGAGAGACAGAGAAAGAGATCTTTCATCTGCTGGTTCACTTCCCAGATGGCTGCAATGCTAGAGCTGAGCCAAGCGGAAGTCAGGAGCTTCCCCAGGTCTCCTATGTGGGTACAGAGGTCCAAGCACTTGAGCTATTTTCCTCTGCTTTTCCCAGGCCATTAGCAGGGAGTTGGATCAGAAATGAGCAGCCAGGAATCGAGCTGGCGCCCATATAGGATGCCAGCATCTCAAGCGGTGGCTTTACCTTTTACGCCACAGTGCCAGTCCCCAAAAGTGATTTTAAAAAGACTGATAAAACTGACAAAACTTTAGTTAAGATTGATCAAATACACAAGGCACAAATACACAAGACCACACTTCTGTGGCCAAAATATATTTCAAAAACAAAGGTGAAATAAAGACTTGTTCAGGTATCTAAAAGCTGAAGGCCTGAGAGCCACATGGCAATAACCATAAGTTATTGAAGCACAAGAAGTGCTTAAGTAAGAATGGAATGATACCAGGTGGAAATCTGGAGCTAAGCAAAGGAATGAAATAGTGCTGGAGGTAGTAACAACATGATCAAATAGTCCTTATTCATAGTTCAAGAATCACTATCATAATGTTGCTAAAGTTATATTTATGAATGCATGAAGCTTGTATACCTTAAATAAAAAGTTTCTGGGGGAAAAATATAAAATTAATAAAAATAAACTGCTCTGGTTGAAGATAGGATGGAAATCCTACAGCCTACAAAAAAAAAAAAAAATTGACTATTTAACCAAATAGAATGTGGCTTCTGCCATATGTGGAAAATTTATGACAACAGTAGCATAAAGACTGGGAGGGAACAAATGTAATTATAAGGTTCTTAGACTAGATGTAAAACATTATAATATCTCTTGAAGGTAGACTGATAAATATTTATACTATAAAGTAACCACTAAAATAGCAAAACAGACTTATGCAAAGATTTTCCCTGTCTGTAAATGAGATAACCTCTTAAATTAGTAGACCAGGAAGACTCCATTCCCCTTATTGGACCCCAGAATCTTTTCATAGCAAAAGCTTATTGTGATGTTTATTAAAGACGTCAAGCTCTAGATCCTTGGCTAACATCACTACAGGCTAACCAGGTTTAGAATTGACAGTTTTCTTAGACAAGGCTTCTGTCCCCATTAATCTCAGTGAAAGGAAGGAATTCAGCAGAAAAGTTTATGTTCCCAATCCAGAACCGTCCTTTCGTGAACATATGACTTGTCCCTAAAAAGTATAATTTTCCATTGGGCAAGTACTGAATGTTAGTTAAACGTTGTTTATCCTTTAACTCCAAGAATATTCTTCATTTTTATTTGTATTGTTACTTAGAAGTTCACTGAATATTTGCTGAATGACTGCATGTCATTTAAAGCCGTATGGAAATGGTAGAAATGGATCACAGTGATGGAAGGGTTACCCCTACCCCAGCACAGTGCTACCCTACCACATTTGGAAGTTATTTGCTCACAGCTTGTCACATGACGGCTGTTTTTACCTTGCTTCCTTTGAGTTGCAAAGCACTCTACTACTTCTGTTTTTTATTTTTATTTTTTGTTTATCCTGGCCTCAATTCACAAAATTACCTGAATTTGTTTCTAATCACCTTGCTTATCAAATATTACTGCCTAAGTGAAATGGTTGATTGGTGGGGAAACCCGACAGAATGGAGGGAAGAGGCAAAGAGGGAAAAAGAGAAAGAAGGAGAGCATAAAAGAGAAAAATCAAGAGAGAGAGCAAGAGAGCCATGTATTCAGGAACAGGTCCTGTTAAACCTTTGCTGGGGTGCTGGCAGGGAAGTAGGAGCAGCAAATCCCTTTGGGGCGGGGGGAGCTGACACTTGTGGTCGGGCCATGTGTTCACCTGGCTTCCAGCAATTGCAGCAGGGGCTAGAGCCCAAGGTGGTGTCTGGGTTGTAGTTTGTGCCATAGATAAGACTGCGCCATTTTACTGTTATGCCAACACTTGGGATACCATATTCCTTGTTAGAGTGCCTGCTATGGAGTCCCACTTCTGCTTCCACCACGCTTCCTGTGAATGCACCTCCTGGTAGGCAGCAGATGAAGGCCTGGTATTTGGGTTTCTGCCACCCATATAGGAGACCCAGATTGAGTTCTGAATTGGCTTCGACCTGGTTCAGTACTGGGTACTGAGCATTTGGAGGAGTGAACCAGTGGATATAATTTCCCTCTCTGTCTCTGTGTCTCTGTTATTCTGCATTTCAAAAAAAGAAATTTTTTTAAAGATTTTATTTATTTATTTCAGAGGTAGAGTTACAAACAGAGAGAGGGAGAGACTGAGAGAGAGGTCTTCCATCCACTAGTTCATTCCCAAAATGGCCACAATGGCCAAAGCTGAGCCAATCCGAAACCAGGAGCCAAGAGCTTCTTCTGGATCTCCCATGCAGGTGCAGGGGTCCAAGGGCTTAAGCCATCTTTCACTGCTTTCCCAGGCCATAACACAGAGCTGGATCAGAAGTGGGCAGCCAGGACTTGAACTGGTACCCATAGGTGATGCTAGTACTGCAGGTAGAGGCTTAGTCTACTATGCCACAGCGCCAGCCCCTGCAAAGAAATTTTTAATTAAAATATAGTTAAACCATTTTCAGTTTCTTTCTAAAAGTCTTCTGTTTAGTGCCTCTCCTAGAGAAATTATGGTCCATCTCAATAATGTGCAAATAATAATATTTTCAAATATGCACTAATTTACACAGTTAAATTTTTTTGGTTAGTTTCTCTGTTAGGTATATGATTTATAAGTGTCTATTATGCCAACAGTCTTTAAGAAAATCTTTAACAGGTGATAATGAATTACACAGAAAGGAGTAAGGCTATCTCCTTCACACTTCAAATGTTAGATGCCTTACTCCCTACCCATAACTTCAGAAATAGTGTCTGGATGGGAAGTTGGTGTTGGGGCACATAGAATGGACATCAGGACAAAAAGATTAAGATTTTAAGTGGAGGGGTCAGCATTGTGGCATAGCGGGTAAAGTCACCGCCTGCAGTGCCGGCATCCCACATGGGCACTGGTTCGATAACTGGCTGCTCCACTTCTGATCCAGCTCTCTGCTATGGCCTGGGAAAGCAGTGGAAGATGGTCCAGGTCCTTGGGCCCCTGCACCCACGTGGGAGACCCAGAAGAAGTTCCTGGCTCCTGGCTTCGGATCAGTGCAGCTCCGGCCATTGCAGCCAATTGGAGAGTGAACTGGCAGATGGAAGACCTCTCTGTCTGCCTCTCCTTCTCTCTCTGTGTAACTCTGTCAAATAAATAAATAAATCTTTTTAAAAAAAGATTTTAAGTGGAGAAAGCAGATGGAAGGGGAGGTGCTATTGCTCCAGCCTTCATTCATTGACTCCTCATCACTTGCCACCCCTAGAATGCTGGAATTTTGAAGGTTTCATCTCAAGATAGCTTTGCTTCCTACTAGATGCATTCTTTGGGGGAGATTTGATGAGGTCTGAGGGCTTCAGCTGCTATTCAAATGCAGGGTACACCCACCTCTATAATTTTAGTCCATATATTTCTCATCCACATGAAGTCTGTTTCCAGTTGTCAGTGAACAAACTCAACCTGCTGTCTCTGTACTTAAGCCAGGGTTGGCCAACTACAGCCTGTGGGGCAAGAATGGCTCTTACCATGTTGAAATGGTTGAGAAAATTGAAATACTATTTCACGACATGTGAAAATTACGTGAAATTCAGAATCCATTGTCTGTAAATTAAGTGTTCTTGGAACATAACCATGATTTATGTGGATTAGCTGCTTCCAGGCATAAAGGGCAGAACTGGGTAGTGTCAAGTAGTTACAGCAGAGTCCATGTAGCCTAAAATGTTTACTGTCAGCCTTTATAGAGAATTTGTCTATCCCCACTCTAGAGTGATGCTATGTAATTTCTGAGACTTGACCATCCCTATTTTTACTGTAGCAGTAGTCTGAGTGCTCTGGGTCACAACTATGTGAGAATGCTCAAACCAGCTGACAAGGAGGGTCTGTGAGACCACTTGAGGGAGAGTTGCTCTGCTCCTCCCCTGCCCCAGACCCCCAAGCTCAACTGCAAGTGCAGGATACACTCCCAAGCCAGAACTGCCTTGTTCACCTGTTCCTGAATTCTCGACCCTCAGAAACCTAAGCAACAACAAAATGATTATTATTGGTTTAAGTTACTGTATTTTGGGGGTAGTATGTGACACAGAGATAGAGAACTGGAATACTACGTTTCATTTGGGCTACTGCAATAGCCTCTTCCTTGCTCCCCCTCAACCCATTCGTAGTGTATTGTCATTGCCAATCACCCCTTCCTCCTCTGGACGTCTTTTACACCCCTATCCTTGTTGCACCTTCCTGAAGTTAAAGTGTGTTACTCCTTATTCCTTTGTTGGACTTGCCACGTAACTGACTTGGGCCAACAGAAATGTGAATGGACATGACTTCTAAGCAGATGCTTTATGGGAGGTATCCTTTGTTGCTGTCTGTCATGAAAACAGTGCATGTCTGACTGGGGCTGCTCCTTCAGCCAGGGTCCAAGAGTGAGGAGACATGCAGAGCTGGTCCACCTGCAACCTGGAGCAGAGCCTCAGTCACCGAGCTGGTAAACCTCAGCTGACCCCTTGCAGACACATAGCACCAATGGCAGGCAGCTTCTGTTGTTGCAAACTACTGCAGTTTTGAAGTTTGTTTCTTTTCAGCCTAAGTGCCATGACCCTGAGCATATGTTATAGAGCACATTGCAGTGGATTGCTTCCACCAGTATTCTGTAGCATGACCAGGAGCCCTTTGTGATGCGTCCCCTCCTCTCCTGCCATCACCTAACAGCCGCTTCCTAGCAAATCCGTGTTTCTGTGCCCTTGGCACACTCTGTTCTCTCTGCCTGGAATTCTCTTGGCTGCCTATCAAATGATAAGTATTCTGTAGAACTTCACTGAAACACCATTTCCTTTGTGAGTCTCCCTTGGTCGTCTCGCCTGGTACCTTCTCCAGCACTTGTTCCCATGCCAGTAAGCACCTGTCTTTATGCAGTGACATTTGTGTACGGCCTGTGTCCCTTGCTGCACCATCATCCCCCTGAGGACAGGGAGAGTGCTCTTTTCATGTTTGTGTCACATCCCCAGACCCTAGCACGAAGCCTAGCATTGCCTCAGCTCTCAAGGGGTGTTTATTGAGCAGCTGTCAGAGACAGAACCCTGAGAGTAAGGGGTAAGATTTCATTTGGGGACAAATCCTGTTTAGGACTTATTTCATTTCCTGCCTCCACCATTTTTCTGCAGAACAAATCAGATTAAAATAAACATTAAGGACAAGCCTGAAGGGTAAAGGAGCCACATTTTTTTTTTCCCCAAAGACTATTGTGGCCTAAGGAGTTTTGAGGTTTATTTTATGTATATGAAGCTAAGGTTCTTTATTTGCTTATTTTAAGCATCACCACACCACCCATCATCTCCTTTCCTTTGAACAGTTTTTTCGTTCTCAAATTGCACAGCCATTAAATTTCAGGCAACCACCCAAATTGCAATACCCCAGCACCTACAAAGAACTGCCCTTGCTTCTTGCCAGGGGACACATATCTTCTTTTTTCTTTTAGAACTATTATTTAAATTTTTGTCTTAATTTTTAAACTAGTTTTTAACAGATTTATTGTGATTTTTAGATGTAATTCTAAGAACATAATGATGTTCCCTTCCTTCCTCCCTCCTCCTCTCCCCCATTTCTCTCCCACCCTCCTTCCACCTCCATTTTTCTCTCTTTTTTTTTCAGTTTTTGAGATAACATATTTTAAATTTACATTACAGTAAAAAGGCTTAATACTTCACCAAACAATAAGTTTAACAAGGAAAAACTAAAAGATCCTGGTTTAGTGGAAATATAGACAATGGCTATAAATAATTGAATGGGAAAATGACCATTTCAGAAATATACAGTAAATTTTTAAAATAGTCACAGATCATCAAAACTGTAGTAGTATAACATTCGTAACCATTGATTTGACAAACATACAAAACAAAATTTTACAAAACTGTATTCACAGCAGCGTTAAATTATAGCTCCCACATTTAAGCAAGAGATTGTGTATTTGTCTTCCTGCATCCTGCTTATTTCATCAACATGATATCCTCCAATAGCATTCCATTTTGCTGCAAATGGTAGAATTTCATTCTTTGTTACAGCTGAGTAACATTACATTTGTGTGTATGTGTGTGTGTGCATACGTGCATGTATCACATTATCTTTATCCATTAATCTTAGTTGATTCCAAATTTTGGAGTTAAAAATTCCATTAAAATTAGTTGATTCCAAATTTTGGAGTTAAAAATTCCATTAAAATTAGTTGATTCCAAATTTTGGCTGTTGTTAACAATGCTGCTATAAACATTGTGGTATAGGTATCAGTTGATACACTGTGTTCAGGTCTTTTGGATATATACCCAATAGTGGGATTGCTGGATCGTATATAATAGTCTATGTGTAAAAATCTCTACCTTGTTTTCCACAGTGGCTGCACTAATTTGCATTCCCACCAAGAGTGTATAAGTGTTCCCCTTTCACCACAGCCTGGTCAGCATGTGTTACTCTCTCTATTTTGGATTTTAGCTGTTCTGACTGGGGTGAGGTGATATCTCATTGTGATTTTGATCTGCATTGCTCTGATGGCTTGATGTTGAACATTTTTTTCATATATTTGTTGACTATTTGTATTTCTTCTTTTGAGAACTGTCTATTGCAGTCTTTTTCCTGTGTCTCAACTGGATTGGTTGTTTTTTTGTTGTTGAGGTTTTTTTTAAGTTGTTAGTATATTTGGGATATTAATCCTTTGTCAGACGGGTGGTTTGCAAATATTTTCTTTCCTATTCTGTTGAATGTCTGTTCACCCTATTGATCGTTGTCTCTTCTGCCCAAAAGCATCTGAGTTTGATATAGTCCCTGTTGTTTCGTTATTGCTTTTATTGCCTGTGCTTTAGGAGTCTTGTCCCAGGAAGTCATCCCCTACACCGATCTCCTGGAGTGTTTAAGGGAGACATTTCTGATTCACCCTCTCACTGCATCCCTTGGGGTATCTCTCTTGGAGTCTTGGGAATAGCTTTCTGAGGGAAGGCAGTTGCCAAGAATGTATGCTGTGGATCATTTCCCACCCAGGAGGGGTATAGATGAGGGGACTGAGCCTTTTCCATCTTTTAGTGCCCCCAGGGCACTGCATCAAACCACATGCCATTTGCAGACTGATGAGGACTTGTTGGCTGAACTGAGCTGCCCTGTTAGCACAACAGCATCATGCCGTGTAAACTGAGGTAAGTCTTAAATTGTCTATTCATTTTAGAACCCTCTATGAAAGGATTACAATAGCTATCAGATATTGTGATTATTAATTGGATACATGCTTGTTTTATTTGACTATAATCCTGGCTCTGCCTCTAGCTAGCTCTTTAAGCTTCAACAAAATAAATGGTTTGGAAGTAACTGAGAGCTAATGTTCCCTTAAATCTCTGAGAGGCTAAGATTTCATAATGGATTTAGCAACTGCAGGTTTTTGATGATGTGCCCAGAGATACACATCACAATTGAATCAAGACTATGAATGTACCAATCTTTAAATAAGGATGTGTAGGGGAACCGATGAAATTTTGGGGATGATGAAGTAAACGCAGGATATAAACATACTTTGCAAATGCTTATGCATCTTATGCAAAGTCCTACCCATACTGGAGAGCAAAAATTCAATAACTTCCTGGCTCCTCACCAAAGTTGATGGTTGTTTTGTACCAGAAGTAGCCCAAAGAGGGAAAAATAACTAAAAATATTTTACTGAGAAACACTGTAAAGAATAGAAGCTTCCTTACTTTATTCGTGGTCCCTCATGCTTTCTTCTGTCTGTGATCAGCGATTATCAACCCTGTCCATCCCCATCTGAGCAGTCTACACACCAGGAACCCAGAGTCCTTTGGGACCCACTGTCTGCTACACTGCCTTTACTAAGATACAGCTCACCACTACCTCCGCTTTAGTTTAGACTGCCATCAGCTCTTGCCTGGAATCTGCATTAGTCTATTCCACCTGTGTCTATCAGTGCCCAGCCCACCACTCCTAATTTTTTGCCTGTACTTCACTTCTGCTGTGATTCCTTCCGTGGATTCTATTGGCTCTAGGGCTAAAGTACAGCCCCTTCTACTGCCGCAGGAACTCCATAGTCCCTGTGACATTCAGGGCTTCAGCCAATGCGGCTTTTCAGTCTTTCAAGCCGTGGTCCCTTTCATCTGAGGGCCTTTGCTCATGCAAGCCCTGAGCTTGACAACTTCTGCATTCCCCTCCAGGGGCCATGTTTATTTTTGTTCATTACTTGAAGACCCAGCACCAAGCACAGTAGGAGCCTAATGAATAATTTCTTAAAGGAAGAGTAGTGTAAAGCATTGCCCTTTCCCTAGTCCTTCCTTGAGGCATGCAAGTACTCTAAGACCATGACACCCAAGAGCTATCAGATCTGTTTTCCTCAGTGCCCGTTGCAACCAAGACAATCGGATCATTGTATACGAAGTATTGAAAGTAATACAGAGGAGAACTGAAAAGTGCTGAAAATCTATAAGATATGCCTGCTGTACCCAGTACCCAGACTGGCCTTGCGTGTTGCTTGGTCTAGTTGGCGAGGCTGTGTGGAAAGACGGCAACCTCCCACTGGTCCCTGTATGCTAAGGGTCCTTCCAGTCCTGAAAATTCAAAGGAGGAAAATCCAGGTTGCCATGGAATGATGAAAGTAGTTACCTAGGAGAGACCAGAAAAATCATTGGCTTGGCCTAAATTTCCCCTCTGTGGATGAGACACAACTAGCCCCCAAAATGTGAGAGCTGAAATCAGGTTGTTTTTCTTGTACCCTGAAGTTCTGAATAAGTGCTGCTCATCCAATTAAATAGTTCTATTTGTGCAGAGTATTTCTTACATTTCTATCTTTGCAGGAAAGATACTCTTACCCCAGCTGTCAGCTTCATTCAGGACAATGGAGCCCTCCTTTTTTCTTGAAATGTTCTTATTTGTTAATATAAAAAGAACAGATTCCATGTGTTTCATAGATACAATTCTAAAAACACAATATTTCTTCCCTCCATCTCTCCTTCCTTTCTTTTTGGTGAAAATATTTTAAATCATCTTTTCTAGCTATTTTGAGATTAACCATAGTCACCCTACTATGCAATAGAATGCCAGAACTTCCTCCTCCAATATAACTATAACTTTGTACCTATTGACCAGTTTCTCCCTATCCCTCGTCCCCTTTACCCTCCCCAGCCTCCATTATCCATGTTTCTACTTGATTTCTACAAAATCACCATCTTTAGATTGGACACATGGGTGAGGTCATGTGGTATTAGTCTTACTATGCCTGGCTTATTCACTTAACATATCCTTTTTGTTACTAATAACAGGATTCCACAAGTATTTATGGCTGAATAATATCCCATTTAGTATGTTACCACATTTTCTTCATTCATCCACTGGTGGACACATTTGTTGATCCCATGTCTTGGCTATTGTAAATAGTGCTGCTTCAGATCAGATCAGCTCTGGCCATTGCAGTCATCTGGGGAGTGAACCAGCAGATGGAAGACCTCTCTCCTCTCTCTCTCTCTCTCTCTCTCTCTCTCTCTGGCTCTACCTCTCTCCATATATCTTTATCTTTAAAATAAATAAAATAAATCTTTAAAAATAAATAAATAAATAGTGCTGCAATAAACATGGGAGAGCAGATGTCTCTTCAACATGCTGATTTCATTTCCTTTGGCTTCATATTCAGTGGTGAAATTACTGGATCATGTCATGATTCTAATTTTAATTCTCGAGGAGCCTCCATATTTTTTTCCATAATGGCTGTACAAATTTGCATTCCTACCAACAGTATACGAGTTTCTCTTTCTTCAAATCCATACTAGCATTTTTTATTTTTAAAAAGATTTATTTATTTGAAAAGCAGATTTACAAAGAAAAAGAAGGAAGAAAGAAGTGAGGGAGGGAGAGACAGAGATAGAGATCTTCGTTCCACTGGTTCACTCCCCAGATGGTTGTTGGGGCTAGGCCACACTGAAGCCAGAAGCCTGGAATTCCATCCGGGTCTCCTACATGGATGGCAGGGGCCCAAATACTTGGACCATCTCCGGCTACTTCTGGGGTACATTAGCATGCAGCTGGGTCAGAGGTGGAGCAGCTAGGACTCAGAACCAGTGCTCAAGTGGGATGCCAGCATCGCAGGAGGTGGCTTCATCTGCTCTGCCCCAGTCCTGGTTCTCATTTGTTATTTTTTGTTGTTTTGGTAACACTCTAATTGAGATAAGAAGATTTGTTATTGTGGCTTTGATTAGCACTTCTGTGATGATTAGTGATTGCGTTTTCCATATACTTCTTGGCTACTTGGATGACTTCTTTCGACAAATATCAATTCAGGTCTTTTGCCTATTTTTAAATTGAATATTTATTTATTTACTTATTTTACTATTGAGCCAAATCCCTTCAGTATTCTGGATGTTAATCCATTTGTTAGACACATAATTTGAAAATATTTTTTCCCATTCTATAGATTGTCCCTTTGTTCTGTTGATTTTTTTTTTTTTTTTTTTTTTTTTTTGCTGTAGGAAGCTTTTTAGTTTGATGTAATCTCATTTCTCCGTTTTTCTTTTTGCTGCCTGTCCTTTTGGGGTCTTACCCAAAAAAAAAAATCTTTGCCCAGAGCAATATCATAGAGCATTTCCCCTATGCTTTCTTCTAATGTTTTTTTTTTAAATCATTTCAGATCTTACAGTTAAGTCTTTAATCCATTTAAAGTTTATTTTTGTACAATGGTGAGAAATTGGAAGCCCAGCTTCATTCTTCTGCATATGGACATCTAGTTTTCCAGCATCATGTGTTAAAGATATATCTCCGTCCTTTACATTCCCCTGACTCTATGCAGCAACAACAACAACAACAACAAACAAAATGCCTTCTTAATGTCTCCACTTAGGTATGGTGTTTGTATATTCCCCTTGGGACCCACTCTCCATCTGTTTCCTTCCTGTTCTGTGTCTTGGGAGGCTGGCCGATGTGTGCTACATCACCAAGCTCTCTGGTCCTCTGGCTTCCAATTGGGTTTGCCCCCCTGGATGGAAGGCAAGAGGAGAGTGAGGTCAGGGTATGCATTCCCTTGTTTGCTTGCCATGCCTTAGACATTTTCCTGTATCGAGGTCAACCCTGCTCCACAGCTACAGCTACTCTCTGGCTTCTGATACCCACCCTCCCTCATGTTGGCCCTGCAGGCTAGCAGTGGTAATCACAGATGCTGTGGCTTGTCCCTGGGTTCCTTGCCGGTGCTTGTTAGAGTCTATTACGTGTCTCACATTTCACACAAAATAGGACTCATAGCTTTCCTAATCCCCTGCTCCTCCCCATCGTAGCACATGGTATAACATGTACCCTCTTGTCCAAGACAAGAACCTCACACGCAATTCTGATATAAAATACCGTCATTGTCCTTCATCCCCAGGGTCTTTAGACAGAGGCTGTTCACATGTGACTCTCTATCTGTAACAATGACAGTGTATTATTAGAAGATTGAGATTTATCCTGAATCTTGTTTAGTCCTTGTGCAATGAGAATTTTCCAACATTTTTCACTACCCTTGGGACCCCAATGACATAACCTTATTTAACTTTATGTCATTACATTGTTCAGTAGTAGATGGCTATAATAGGTTTTGAAGAAAATGTATGTTGAATATATGCATTCATTAAAATTTGTTAAGTATTAGTCTAATTAATGGGATCCTTTTTTGTTCTGTATTTTATTTATTTCTAAAGGATGCTATAAACAGTTCCTTTAACTTTTTATTTTATTTTATTTATTTGAAAGGCAGAGAGAGCTAAAGGGAGACACAGAAAGGTCTTCTGTCCTCTGGTTCACTCCCCGAATGGCCCCAACGGCCACAGCTGGGCCAGGCCAATGCCAGGAGCCAGGAGCTTCTTCCAGGTCTCTCATGTGGGTGGCAGGAGCCCAATACTTGGGACATCTTCCATTGCTTTCCCAGGAACATTAGCAGGACGCTGGATCAAAAGTGGTGCAGCTGGGACTTGAACCAGCACCCATATGGGATGTTGGCACTGCAGGTGGCCAGCCCCTGTTCTTTCATATTTAAACTTTCGATAAAAGGTAGAACTTATCTGATAGTGCTGTACATTTATCACATCTTATCTAAAGGTAATTATTTTTTCTCTGCCTTAGTATTCTATAACTGATTTCTTCTAAAATGCAGGGATTACAGATGAAGTAGGAATGTTTTTGGCTTTTGACTTGTTTTTGAGCCAAATGAAGTTCACAAAACTACTGGGAGAATCTTACTCGAACAGCTGTTATGTGACCCTGCAGAAGGAAATGTCTATTTTTTTTAAAAAAAAAAGGCAAAGTATAAACAATAAACATGCTGGGAGGTCAAATTGAGAAGAGGAAGAGGAAGGCTGGGAATAGCAGAGCTGAGACAAGGGAGTACTCCACACCAGCTCTGAAAAAGCTAAGCATTTTTCCTGATGTCTTTAAAAGAAGTTTTAGCCATTTTTGGAGAAGAGATGATTGTGGCTATTTATGAACAGCACGTTGCTAGGTGACACCATGGGATGAGCACCATGCTAACCTATCACTCACTGATTTCCAGAACTAGCAGTGAGGGAATATACAGGGATGAGGACAGAATCCAGGAAGGAATGTAGGAGCCTTGGGTCTAGAAACTCTGAAGGGAATGAATCTGTTTTAGAACAACCTCCATTTTCCCCTGTCCATTCCAGTAAAGCTGTCTGTTCAGCATCTTAGGTTCAACCTTTCCCCTGCTCTCTTATTCGGGCCCCCTTGTTGCTAGCAGCATTTTTTTCTGTTATGACATTTGGCCTCCTCTGGGAGAAAAGCAGATCTGCTTCCTGCAGAAGCCAAGCCAGGAAATCACCAGGGAGGAAGCCAGGGAGTCAGGCTCCCCTAGGCTGCAAGTCTGAGAACAGGCGTTTTCTCCTGAAAGTCCGCACACACGCAGCGTGGGAATGCGGGGGAGACCGAGTGGTTTCCAGGATGGCTCTGCGTGTGATAAGGCGGCACGCTGTCCGCTGACCACCTGCCAGACACCAGCGTGGTAGTAGCAATGTAAATGTGTGCTTAGGCATCCCAAAATCATGTGACCTGAGGCAAAGTCACTCGCCGTGTTTGAAATGCACCTATTGAGAACTGGGCTTATTTGCCTGGTGAGCCTGGATTTGGGTTGGGAATACAAAAGGTTAGCACAACTGTCTGGAATCAGGGAATGCCCACTCGTGGGACATTAGCCAGAAGCATGGTGGGGGGTTCAAGAATTTATGAATGCTTTGGGGCTGGATGGTGTGTGGGCAGGCGTTAGGTAGGCCTGTGTCTCCTGAGGCTACTCCCACCGCAGGGACAAGACCTGGAGTATAATTGCAAGATGCACGCTTTGAGCTTTGTCCAAAGCACTTACTGGAACTGGGAATGCCTTTTAGCCCCGCCCACCGCTGATGCTACAGTAAGTGTAGCGCGCCTCCTAGTGGCCATGGCTTCGTGCGGTCCTCTTCCTGCCGGGGCTGCAGCTGCCGCTCTGGCTGCTCCTTTGTAAACACGACGGTGCTGTCTTCACCCCTCACCTGGCTTCTGCCACTGGAGTTTCTCCATTCGAAGCTGCACTGGGGAACTCCAAATTGGAGCAGACGCTGTCCTCAGTGATGCAAGACCTTGAATGCCACGCCTGTTTGGGGCCCCACAAGTCGCCTTTAGGCCAAATTTCTAAAGGCTGTTTCCCAACGTGTACAGCAATCAGATGATCCCTCCGAATGGACCACGAGGAAAAACACAAGTCTTTTCTTCCTGCTGACACCACTGCCCAGTGAGACCCAGCGGGCTGAGCTTCTGCGCCTACTTATCCTCTCGCCTTGCCAGCACTGAGTGGGGCGCCTCGAATTTAATTGAGAGCACAGGCTCGTTTCTAAAACACGTTTTATTGTGGAAAATTTTAAACCTATACAAAGTGGATGGAATACAGAGATGAAAATAAAGCATGCAAATCACCCATCTTTTTAAAAATTGACAGTTCATGGTTAATCTTACTAATCTATATTGTAACTCTACCCCCCAAAGTATTCTGAAGAAATTCTAGCGATTTGTATTAGATCATCTATAAAACGTTTAGCACCCCATCTTATCTAAAAGATAAGGGGTTTGGGCCGGTGCCGTGGCTCAATAGGCTAATCCTCCACCTGCGATGCCGGCACACCGGGTTCTAGTCCCGGTTGGGGCGCCGGATTCTGTCCTGGTTGCCCCTTTTCCAGGCCAGCTCTCTGCTGTGGCCAGGGAGTGCAGTGGAGGATGGCCCAAGTGCTTGGGTCCTGCACCCCATGGGAGACCAGGAGGAAGCGCCTGGCTCCTGGCTTCGGTGCTGCGCCATCCACGGCAGCCATTTAGGGGGTGAACCAAGGGAAAAAAAGACCTTTCTCTCTGTCTCTCTCTCTCACTGTCCACTCTGCCTGTCAAAAAAAAAAAAAAAAAAAAAAAAGATAACGGGTTCGATAAAAATGTGAACAATACCATTACCATACCATAAAAACAAACAATAATTCCTTCATATCAAGAAATGTCCAAGTTGATGTTTGTGTGTTTGTCTCATAATTTCTTTTCAACTGTTTATTTGTTTTCATTGGGGTCCAAATAAGAGCCATACATTGTCATAAGCAGATACATGGGGGATCCTATAAAGCTTATGGGAAATGCAAGGATTTCAAAGATTTTTGCACCAAAATAAACATCTTTTCAGTCTATTTTCTGTGACCTTTTTGAATCAGCCTCCTGTCTCTTAATCTCTTTCAACTTGTTTCTTTCTTCCTTGCAAATTTTTGTTGAAGAAACAGAATTTTTCTGTAGTTTTCCACAGTCTAGATTGTACTGAGTGCATCTTTGTGATGATTTAATATGTTCTGTATGTACTGGTATTTTTTTTTTTCTCAGTTGGAATTTGGATCTACAGTCTTGGTCAAGTACAGGTTTGTATTTTCTTGTCAGGAAGACATCACAGGTGAAGGTGTGTGGTTCTGTGGGGAGATGCATAATATACCATCGTTTCTTTCTTTGTGATGTGTCAGCCACCTGTGCGCACTGTCTGGTTCATTAATTCATTAGCAGCTGCAAAATAGCGCTTCTCTAATTCCTGCACTCTTCTTCCTTTGTGAGCTGGAAGCTTCTGAAAGGGAAAGTTCTCTTAGCAACTGTTGAGTAACTCTGCGTTCAGATCAGATAGAAAAAACAGGATACGTGCTGGATTCTTTCTTTCATCCTCCAGTTTATAGTCAATGAGATTTAAATCCATATATGCATGGATTTAAACATATTTGATGGATTTCAATCCATTATAGAAACTGTTTATGTTCGGATTGTCCTGTCTTTGGCAGAGGAAACTCACACCATTTGGCTTCCCCAATATTGCTGCTGTTGTTGTACTTTCATTTATTTATTCATTCACACAAGGTATCAAAGCTCCCCCTACTGATTTTATCATATATTTTATCATATATTTCTACATTTATTGTTGTCATTCTACAATAAGGTGAAGCTTTCCCTTTTCTGTGTTTGTTTATTAGTTATTTCATTATGAAAGTATGGACTCAGGACTTTTCAAAGCTCATTGTTATCATTATTTATGTTGATGCTCTGGTCCAATGAGCGTCTGTGCCTTTTGATATATTCCCATCATTCTTTCAGCGCTTCCTAACTTCCTTGCACAACAAATGTTCCAGGCTGATTTTGAACATTTCCTATCTCAGCCCTAAAGTCAGATATTTCTCTACTGATCCCTGGTGCTTACTAGGGGAGGATGGTACTTAGAAACCAAGGTGATCAAGAGATCAAGTAAGTTCCAGGCACTAGGTGTGTCCCTGTTATCGAGGTGTTGCTGCTCGCAGGCCTTGTCAGTGGTCAGAGCCAGTAATGTATGTACACACACGTACACCCATGTTCACATAGCAACACACATGTTATCTGTCTATTGATATTTTTGAAATGTAAGTTCAATGTAAGCCTATTTCACAGGCTTTTCTTGTTTCTTTTTTAAAAGATTTATTTTATCTATTTGAAAGGCAGTTACAAAGAGTGAGAGGGAAAGATAGGTTTGCATTAGCAGGAAACTGGAGTCAGGAACTCCAGCCAGGCATCACAGAACACAGGGAATCCAAAATGAGATGTGGGCATCTGAACTGCCAGGCTAAAGACCCACTCTGGGATGTGCTGTTTTAATGGCATTTATGTCATGGAACCAAGTGATTTGAAGATGTTACCATAACCATATCATTTTCAGGTCACAACTGAGGTGCGAGGAGTGGAAGGGACAGAGACTGATTCTAAGACAGTGCGTTCCTTCCTTCTGAGTCCACAGGTATGAGAGAAAGTCCATTAGTGAGGAGATTTCGCGTTTTGGTATGGTTTTGTTGTCATTTAGGCCAGTGAAAAGAGAACAAAAACTGGAATGTGGAGCATTCAGCTCTTTTAGACCAGGGCTTGGAAGCATAGTTCCTGAGCCAGAGAAATCCAGTTCGTATACCTCCTGAAAATACATAAAATAATTCTGAAGTAATTAAAGTTCTATTGTAACACCAACACTCATTTCTTTACATATTGTCTATGTTTGCTCTCCCACATAACAGCAGAGTTTAGTAATTCAACAGAAAGTAGCGTGAAAAACTAAAACTTTTACTATATTTTTTTTTATAGAAAATATCTGTAGCTAAAAAGCAATTGTAGCAAGCTTGGACAATACTAGGTTACTATCTAAAAGACAGCCACATCGCTATATACCAGCAATACCAAGTAGAATTTGAAATTAAAAACACAATACAATTTACATTAACATTTACAAAAATGAAATAATTAGATGTCTTCTTTTTTAAAAATATAAGGTTGACAAGAGAAAAACTGCAAAATTCTGATGGAAGAAATCAAAGGACTAAATATGCAGAGATATTTCATGTTTGTTGATAGGAAGACTCAATATTGTCAAGATGTCATTTCTTTCCAACTTGATTTATAGATTCAGTGAAATCTTCAAAATCCTAATGCATTATTTTGTGGATATTGAGAAACTGGTTCTAAAGTTTATACAGAGAGGCAGAGTCCTAGGGCATCCAACACAATATCAAAGAAGAGGAGCAAAGTTGGAGGACTGACCTTGCACAATTTCAAGACCTACTTGACAGCCACAGTTATCAAGACAGTGTGGCATTTGTGAAAGTATAGTCAAACAGATCAATGGAGCAAATATTGAGCCCTGAAATAGACCCACATAAATGTAGTTAACTGACTTTTGACAAAGGAGCAAGACAATACAATGAAACAACTGAACATGAATCTAGACATACTCCTTGCACCCTTCACAAAAATTACCTGAAAATGGATCACAGACTATATTAAAATGAAAATTATAAAATTCTTAGAAAGGGACATAGAAGAAAATCTAGGTGACATTGGGTTTGATGATTTTTAATGCATCAAAGACATGATCTATGAAAGAAAGAGTTGGTAAATTTGACTTTATTCAAATTTTTTAAATTCTGCTCTGTGAAAACCACAGTCCAAAGAATGAAAAGACAAGCCACAGACTGAAAGGAAATGTTTGCAGAAGACATGTCTGATAAAGAGCTGTTGTTCAAAATACACAAAGAACTCTTAAAAATCAACAGTAACAAAACAACCCAATTTTTAAAATGAGCCAAACATATCACCAATGTGAATACACAAAGAGCAAATAAGCATATGAAAAGATATTCCACATTATGTGTCATTAGGAAAATACAAATTTTTAAAAAAGATTTATTTTATTTATTTGAAAGACAGAGTTACAAAGAGAGGTAGAGACAGAGAGAGAGAACTTCCATCCACTGGTTCACTCCCCAATGGCCGCAATGGCTCGAGCTGTGCTGATCCAAAGCCAGGAGCTAGGAGCTTCTTCCAGGTCTCCCACATTGGTGCAGGGGCCCAAGGACGTGGGCCATCCTCTACTGCTTTCCCAGGCCACAGCAGAGAGCTGGATTGGAAGAGGAGCAGCTGGGACTCGAACCGGCACCCATATGGGATGCTGGCACTGCAGGCAGCAGCTTTACCCACCACACCACATTGCCAGCCCCAATAAGGGCTCTTTTAAAAATATCACAATGCAGGAGCTGGCACTGTGGTGTAGCGGGTAATGCCACCGCCTGCAGTGCTGGCATCCCATATGAGCACCAGTTCGAGTCCCAGCTGCTTCACTTTCAATCCAGCTCTCTGCTATGGCCTGGGAAAGCAGTGGAAGATAGCCCAAGTCTTTGGGCCTCTGCACCCATGTAGGAGACCCAGAGGAAGCTCCTGGCTCCTGGCTTTGGATCAGTGCAGCTCTGGCCGTTGTGGCCAATTGGGGAGTGAACCAGCAGATGGAAGACCTCTCTCTCTCTCTCTCTGCCTCTCTCTAATTCTGCCTTCAAATAAATAAATAAATCTTTTAAAAAATCACAATACTGGCCGGCGCCGCGGCTCACTAGGCTAATCCTCCGCCTTGCGGCGCCAGCACACCAGGTTCTAGTCCCGATCGGGGCACCGATCCTGTCCCGGTTGCCCCTCTTCCAGGCCAGCTCTCTGCTGTGGCCAGGGAGTGCAGTGGAGGATGGCCCAAGTCCTTGGGCCCTGCACCCCATGGGAGACCAGGAGAAGCACCTGGCTCCTGCCATCGGATCAGCGCAGCGCACCAACCGCGGCAGCCATTGGAGGGAAAACCAACGGCAAAGGAAGACCTTTCTCTCTGTCTCTCTCTCTCACTGTCCACTCTGCCTGTCAAAAAAAAAAAAAAAATCACAATACTACTTCAAACATTTTATTGAGATAAAATTCATATACAATTCACCATTTTAACCATTTTAAAGTACACGTATATTCACAATGTTGTCTGTCACTACTGTGAAGCAATCCTTCAGCATTGATGAAGTTGTCCTTTGCATCAGTAAACATGGAGAATAGGAAATTCCTGCACATTGCCATCACCCCCAAAAGAAATCCCTTTCCCATTAGCAGTCATTTCCAATTCCTTCTTTCTCCTGTTCTTGCGTCTTTACTAGTCTACTTTCTGTCACTATTGATCTGCCTATCCGGGACATTTAATATAAATGGCGTTGTGCAATATGTTGATTTTTGAGATCTGACGTCTTTCGCTTGGCATAATGTTTTCAAGATTCATCAAGGTTGTAACAGGTATGACATTCCTTCTTATGGCTGAATAATATTCCATTGTAATAGTATGCTACATTTTGTTTATCCATTGATCAGTTTTAAGTTTTTTCCTCTACTTTTTGGCTATTATTATTAATGATG
The DNA here is from genome assembly GCF_033115175.1 of Lepus europaeus. Taxonomy (NCBI): domain Eukaryota; kingdom Metazoa; phylum Chordata; class Mammalia; order Lagomorpha; family Leporidae; genus Lepus; species Lepus europaeus. The sequence goes on from NC_084837.1 coordinate 60,606,539, forward strand.
CTATGAGAATTTGTGCATAACTTCTTGCAAGGTCATGCATTTTCATTCTTGTTGCACATATACCTAGGAGTGGAATTGCTGGATCATATGATAGTTCTACAATTAACTTTCTGGGGAATTAGTGAACTGGTTTCCAAATTGGTTGCATGATTCTACATTTCTATCAGCCATATATATGTTCTGATTTCTCCACATCCTTGCTACACTTGCTTTTTATCTATTTCTTAATACAACCATTCTAGTGGGTATGAAATAATATCTCTTTGTGGTCTTGACTTGCATTTTCCTAATGACTAATGATATTAAGGATCTTTCTATGTGCTTATTGATCCTTCATATAGATATTTTTTTGAGAAATGTGTATTCCAGTACATTGCTCATTTTTAAATTGCTATTTGTTGCATTTAAGAATTTTTTATATATTTTGGATACTCAGCACTGTAAATATGTGACTTAAAAATATTTTCTCCCATTTTGCAAATTTTCCTTTCAGTTTTGTGATGGATTCCTTTGATGCAAGAAGTTTTAAAATGTTGTTCTTTTGTTTTTGTTGGTTTTGGTGTCAGATTTAATAAACTGACATTTATTTATTTATTTATTTATTTATTTTTATTTTTTTGACAGGCAGAGTAGACAGTGAGAGAGAGAGAGACAGAGAGAAAGGTCTTCCTTTTGCCGTTGGTTCACCCTCCAATGGCCGCTGCGGCCAGTGCGCTGCGGCCAACACACTGCACTGACCCGATGGCAGGAGCCAGGTGCTTCTCCTGGTCTCCCATGGGGTGCAGGGCCCAAGCACTTGGGCCATCCTCCACTGCACTCCCGGGCCATAGCAGAGAGCTGGCCTGGAAGAGGGGCAACCGGGACAGAATCCGGCACCCCGACTGGGACTAGAACCCAGTGTGCCAGCGCCGCAAGGTAGAGGATTAGCCTATTGAGCCGCGGTGCCGGCCCTCATGTCATCATTCTAATATTAAAGCTAAAAAAATTATAATAATTTTCTAATGTCATCAAATTTTTAATTCCTTGATGGTCTCAGAAATGTGTTGTTATTATTTTTTGTTGTTGTTTGTTAGATTGGTTGATTAAGGAACACAAACAAGCATCACAAATTTCATCTGGTGACTATGTCTCTTAATTCTGTTTCAACCCAAATAGTTCCTCCTCTTACGGTCTGTTTCCTTGCCATTCATTTGTTTGTATAATTTCCCACATTTTGAATTTTTGTGATTGTGTCCAAAAGACAGCTTTCTCTGTTTCCTGGGTTTTTCAGTAGATGAATAGAGGCAGAAGCTTGATAAAATTCAGGTTCCATATTTCAGCAAGATGATTTCATGGGTGGTGCCATGTATTTCCTACTTCATTCTGTCAGGAGACATATACTGTCTGGTCGTTTCTTGCTTTGCGATGACAAAATTGATCAGTGAGTTCAAATGTTACTAGTTTGACACATCTATTATATAATTCTCCCATCCACTATTAATCCATGGTTTTAGCAAATCATTGGTGATTATTGCCTAGCTCATTATTTCATCAGGGGTTGCAAAATGCAGACAATTAATTTAATAAATGGCTGTTTTCCACCAAACATTGAAACTTTCAAATGGAATTTTTTTAATGATGCCACACAAATTACTGTTACTTCTCTGTGTTCACACTATTCCTCATACTCTGATTCTTTAAGCTCTGCACATTATTTTAGCTAAGTTTAAGCTCCAATCATAAGATTTGAATCTAGAAAATTATCTTGTCACTTACTTATAATATGGTTTCAGTCACCCCCAGGAGTAAATAATGTCCTGGACATCATTTACTTTGATGTCCTTGGCATAATTATATAATCTCTCTTTTCTCACCTCCTTCAGGCTCCTCCCCTTTTCATACTTTTCCCTTCTCTCCTCTCAACACACATGAATTTTAACTTTCAAAGACTTGTCTAGAATCAGAATGAAAGTGGCAGAAACTTTGCAGAAAAGTGTAAGGGTCTTGCATTTCAAAGGAGAAACTTACATCACAGCTCTTAACCTGAAAAGAATCCAGGTGGTGGCATGTCAAGCTCTATAGCTAGAGGGTTTTTAAGCCAGGATCTTCCCTGAGAAAGAGCCCTAAACACAGATACTTTCCAGGTTGAAAACAGATTCTAGCCTTCACAAAAGTCTCTTCTTGGCTGGGACCCTCAAGTCTGTCAGCTGTTCTGTTTCAAAAGCCTTTTAGATCTCTTGTGTGTAGGGGAGCCACAATGTCAAATGGTGAGATAATAGACAAGGTGGTTGATTATGACCGTGTTATCTTAAAACATCCAGGTTTAATATTTTGATATTAGAGAATTTAGACTTTTCTCCCCCATTGCCTCAATAAAGCAACACCTTTAAAATAGCTTATTGGTTAGGATTAACCTTGGTTGAGAGCAACAAAGAAACTTAACAGTGACTCAAGCAGTATGAATGTTCATTGCTCTTGGGTCTCAGAGATCTGTAATTTGTCAGCCCAGAGCACTCTGGCCACTGCATTAGTACTAGACACTAATGCTTCTTCCATCTTCTGCTACCCTATGCACAGCTTCCAGCCTCAAGAATCCTATGGCTCAAACAGATCACTAGAATGGCACTCATGATATCTGAATTCCAACTAACACAAAGGAGAAGGGGCACAAGGAAGAGTGTGGCCACTCTCAAAGGACATGCTCATCAGTTGCACATACCACTTCCTCTTTGTGTTAGGTCGAACCAGCCATATGACCACACTTAGCTGTGAAGGAAAACTGAAAATGACCTTGATTCTGAGCAACCATGGATCAGTTAAAAATCATAGGTTGTATTATTATGGAAGGAGAAAGAAACAAATATTAAGAGACAACTAATAATATTTCAGCTAATAATGGCAGCTGCAAATAAACATAACAGCCAACAAAAAGCAATGTTATATTTAGTCCCCAAGTACAAAAATAAGGTACTCTTAGTTTACTCAGTAATGGTAAACTACCATCAGTTATTTTGTATAGCTCTAACCTTACTTCTTAACATTATACCAAAATGATGTTTCCTGTTCCTCCTCCTGCAAGAAAAAAATCAATTCTTTCTGATGTGTTTTTTGATGTAATTTGAAAGCCCACACTGGGTGAACACCAAATTATTGTGGCCATTTGTCTCTATTTCAGTGTCTTCCCTTTTTAGGAAAAGAACTTCTAAAATAGTTTCATGTGTATTTTATTTTTAAAGTTGGAGTAAATGAGTGTTCATTGAATCCATTTGGTGCTTGGGTTTGTCAGATTGGGGTTTTGAATTGGTCAAGTGGGAGAATTCCTTGAAATCATTTATTTGTTTTCTGCTTTATATAAAGTACACCATGTTCCCAAGCTCAAATGCTGGAAAAGAATTCTCACTTCCAAACAACACATTGTCCAAAGTGGTTACCCTAACTCACTCCTCTGGGTAATGGTGGCTGACTCATTGTGTGCTGGCGAGACTTCCACCTTCCACAACACTTTGAATTCTGTAGACATTAGGATAAGCTTCCTGTTTGGTCAGGCAGTGGCTAAGAATCAAATGAGGGTTGTGGTCTCTTTGGATATGGTATTCAGGATGGAACTCTGTGGGGAAATGGGGGTGTTATCCTGGTTGGATGACAGAGAATGGCTCAGAGAACCTCTCATCAGTCATTCTTTCAACCTATCTCATGGCAAAGATCTAAATCCTCCTATTTCCTAGCCTTCCCTTGGTCAACTTTCAAGTTCTATGGTTCATTCCTTGACTTTCCAACCTGGTAATCAAGGTGGGTGCATTAGTTCACATGCTTGTCCCACTAGACTTGACCTGTGATTGAAAACTTTCACAAACTCTTTGAGCTGCTCACTTCCGCTTCAGAAGTCTCTAGATCCCTTCACACATTCTCACACATCCCTCCTCCCAAAGTCCCTCCACCTTCCACCTCTGTCTTTGTTGTTGTCACTATTTTTAAATTTTGCTCCCTTCCCCCTCTTTCTGATAAGAAAGAATGGCTCTTTTGCTATTTCTTTGTTCTGGAATGACCTGATACTCTATATCAACATAACTCTCCTTCATTTCTACAAGATCAGTCTTAATTCTTGCCTCATTTCAAAATGTCAGGGTTGAAAGTCGAAAGCCTAAGTCAGAGGTAGATAAGACATTGATTGCTGTTATTTGCCACAACTCCAAATCTGGCAGTATTTTAATGGTAACACACATGAAAGTACAACCCACTTCCAAATCCTCTGATGCAGGGAAACTATGCCGCTGCTTTTGTCTCCTCTGCTGCTTTGCAGGGTCATGTTGGAGGAGAGATAAGGTAGAAGTACCGAGTCAGCTTCGGAATGTTTTCTCTTTCTGGCCACCATGTTTAAAAGTTTGTAGCATGAGTTTGTGCCCCTGTAGCTCTCATTTGCTTTTACTGATTTTCAGATCATTTTTCTTAAGTTTCAAGGGATAAAAATGTGATCCCTGACTTGACTCTGCCACCTTATTCTGGAAAACATTTGCTCAAAGGCTTAAGGATGGGGAATGAACTAGTGAACAGATTGTTTCTCAAACTCAGTTTCTCAAGAAGATCTTACCAGTTTTGCATTAATATGAAGGCTGGGGCCAACATTACATTGCAGTGTGTTAGGCTGCTGCTTGTGACACTGGCATCCCATAGTGGAAGGCTGGTTCACATCTTGGCTACTCTGCTTCCAATCCACTCTCCTGCTAAGGTGCCTGGGAAGTTGGCAAGGCAGCAGAAGATGAACCAAGTACTTGGGTCCCTGCCACCCACATGGGAGACCAGCATAGGGCTCCTGGCTCCTGAATTTGGCCTGGTCCAGACTTCACTGTTGAGGGCATTTGGGGAGTGCACCACTGGATGAAAGCCCTCTTTCTCATTATTTAATGGGGTTTTTAAAAAAGATTTATTTATTTATTTGAAAGGCAAAGTCACAGAGAGGCAGAGGCAGAGAGAGAGGTCTTCCATCTGCTGGTTCACTCCCCTAATGGCTTCAACAGCCAGAGCTGCACCAATCCAAAGCCAGGAGCCAGGAGCTTCTTGCAAGTCTCCCATGCGGGTGCATGGACCCAAGGACTTGGGCCATCTTCTACTGCTTTCCCAGATCATAGCAGAGAGCTGGATAGGAAGTAGAGATGCCAGGACTCAAACTGGCACCTACATGAAATGCCTTCATTAAGGTGGCAGCCCTACTGGCTACCTCATAGCACCGATCCCTACTTAATGTTAGAATTCAATAATTAAAAAAAAAAAACATTTTGCCATATTCACTGCAAATGTAGGCATTGTGTACATATAGACTATCTTTTCTTGAAAACAAAGATATTAATATCACAATTAATTATTAATCATTGTCATGATTGATTCATGACAATGATCACAGCATGGGGAAAGGACAGTATGTTATTTACATGGTATGAGTTAATGAAGCACTATTTTTTAAATTTTTTAAACTTTTATTTAATGAATATAAATTTCCAAAGTACAGCTTATGGATTACAATGGCTTTCTCCTCCCCCCCCCCCATAACTTCCCTCCCACACGCAATTCTCCCCTTTCCCGCTCCCTCTCCCCTTCCATTCACATCAAGATTCATTTTCAATTCTCTTTATATACAGAAGATAAGTTTAGTATATATTAAGTAAAGATTTCAACAGTTTGCACCCACATAGAAACACAAAGTAAAAAATACTGTTTGAGTACTAGTTATAGCATTAAGTCACAATGTACAGCACATTAAGGACAGAGATCCTACATGAGGAGTAAGTGCACAGTGACTCCTGTTGTTGACTTAACAAATTGGCATTCTTGTTTATGGCATCAGTAATCACCCTAGGCTCTTGTCATGAGTTGCCAAGGCTATGGAAGCCTTTTGAGTTCACCAACTCTGATCATATTTAGACAAGGTCGTAGTCAAAGTGGAAGTTCTCTCCTCCCTTCAGAGAAAGGTACCTCCTTCTTTGATGACCCCGTTCTTTCCACTGGAATCTCACTCGCAGAGATCTTTCATTTAGGTCTTTTTTTTTTTTTTTGACAGAGTGTCTTGGCTTTCCATGCCTGAAATGCTCTCATGGGCTTTTCAGCCAGATCCGCATGCCTTAAGGGCTGATTCTGAGGCCAGAGTGCTGTTTAGGACATCTGCCATTCTATGAGTCTGCTGTGTATCTCGCTTCCCATGTTGGATCGTTCTCTCCCTTTTTTATTCTATCCGTTAGTATTTGCATACACTAGTCTTGTTTATGTGATCCCTTTGACTCTTAGTCCTATCATTATGATCAACTGTGAACAGAAATTGATCACTTGGACTAGTGAGATGGCATTGGTACATGCCACCTTGATTGGATTGAATTGGAATCCCCTGGTATGTTTCTAACTCTACCATTTGGGGCAAGTCAGCTTGAGCATGTCCCAAATTGTACATCTCTTCCCTCTCTTATTCCCACTCTTATATTTAGCAGGAATCACTTTTCAGTTAAGTTTCAACACTTAAGAATAACTGTGTATTAATTACAGAATTCAACCAATATTATTAAGTAGAACAAACAAAAAAAATATTAAGAGGGATAACGTATTAAGTTGTTCATCAACAGTCAGGGCAAGGGCTGATCAAGTCACTGTTTCTCGTAGCGATGAAGCACTATTTATAACTCTATACCAAATGATATAACATCCACATGATTTTTATTCTCTCTATATATTAACTTCCACAAATAAGAGAAAGCATTTGCGTTTATCTTTTTGAGACTGGCTTATTTCAGTTAGCACAAAGATCTCCAGTTCTATCTATTTGTTGAAAGTATCAGGATTTCATTCTTTTTTTTGACTAATATTCCTTTAGGTATATATACCACATTTTCATTATCCAGTCATCAGTTGATGGACATCTAGATTGATTCCATATCTTTGCTACTGTGAATTGAGTGGCCATAAACATGGGAATGCAGGTAATTCTTTCATGTGCTGATTTCCTTTTCTTTGGATATATTGCCAGGAGTGGGATATCTGGTTCTTATGGTAGATATATTTTGAGATTTCCGAGGAATTCCATACTATTTTCTGTAATGCTTGTATCAATTTGCATTCCTACCAGAAGTGTATTAGAGTACCTTTTCTCCACAACCTCATCAGCGTATGTAATTTTTTTATTTTAATGATAGCCATTCTAGCTGGAGTGAGGTGATACCTCATTGTGGTTTTTATTTTCTTTTCTTGAAGGTTAGTGATCCTGAGCATTTTGTCATGTGTCTGTTGGCCATTTGTACTTCATCCTTTGAAAAATGTTTGTATCCTTTGCCCATTTCTTAACTTGATTGTTTTGTCATTGTGGAGTTTCTTTTTTTTTTTTTTGTATATATATATATATATATATATATTTTTTTTTTTTTTGGACAGGCAGAGTGGACAGTGAGAGAGGGAGACAGAGAGAAAGGTCTTCCTTTGCCATTGGTTCACCCTCCAATGGCCGCCGCGGCCAGCGCAGCGCGCTGATCCGAAGCCAGGAGCCAGGTGCTTCTCCCGGTCTCCCATGGCGTGCAGCGCCCAAGGACTTGGGCCATCCTCCACTGCACTCCCGGGCCACAGCAGAGAGCTGGCCTGGAAGAGGGGCAACCGGGACAGAATCCGGCGCCCCGACCAGGACTAGAACCCGGTGTGCCGGCGCCGCAGGCGGAGGATTAGCCTACTGAGCCAATTTCTTCCATTAATGTTTTGTAATTTTCATTGTAGAGAACTATCACATCTTGGTTAAATTCATCCCAAAGTATTTAAAACTCTTTTGTGTCTATTTTTAATGGGACTGATCTTACAAGTTCATTGTCAGCTAGAACATTGTTGGTGTATAAGAATGATGTTGATTTTTGTGTGTTGATTTATGAAAGATCTCTTGCTGTTTTTCCCTGTCACTCTGCCTTTCAAATAAATAAATACATTTTTAAAGTGGAAGAAAAAATTAAAATACAATAAGCTAAAAATAATAATGATTACAATGAGTCAATAAAAGACTGTGGAAGACATTACAGTTTTTTTAGCTCAAAAAATTTCCCATGTGTAGGACATAACAAAATTAAACTTACAGAGGTGAATATTGATAATCTTCAAAATAAGCTCAAATAGCCATTCTTCTATCTTTTTTCTTTCTTTCATTTATTCTTTTTTCTTTATTTTAAAGAATTATTACTTCATGATTTATTTCTTTAGAAGTTAAAGAGACAGAGAGGAACACAGAGAGATCTTCTGTCACTGGTTCACTTCCCAATTACCTACAAAAGCCAGGACTAGATCAGGCCAGTTCCAGGATCCAGGAGCTCCATCGTGGTTTCCCACATGGATGGCAGGGACTCAAATACTTGCACCCTCACCTGCTGCTCCCCAGGGTGTGCATTAGCAGGAACCTAAAACCGAAGGAAGAACTCAAACCCAGGCACTATGACAAAGAGTGTGATATCCTAGGCGACATCTTAACTGCCACGCAAAGGTTTAGAGACCGAGGTTAAATATACATAACATTTGCCATCTTAGCTATTTTAATTGTACAGTTCATTGGCATTAAGTACATTCAAACTGTCGAGCACCCATAATCACCCACCATCTCCAGACTCTTTTTATCTTGCAAACTGAAACTGTACATCCTTCAAACAATAACTTCCCATTCTCCGTCTCCCCAGCTCCTGGCGACCTGCAGTCTACTTTCTGTCTCTATGAATTTAACTTCTCTAGGTTTGTTTGTTTGTTTGTTTGTTTATTTTGACAGGCAGAGTGGACAGTGAGAGAGAGAGAGACAGAGAGAAAGGTCTTCCTTTGCCATTGGTTCACCCTCCAATGGCTGCTGCGGCTGGCGCACCGCGCTGATCCGATGGCAGGAGCCAGGTGCTTCTCCTGGTCTCCCATGGGGTGCAGGGCCCAAGCACTTGGGCCATCCTCCACTGCACTCCCGGGCCACAGCAGAGAGCTGGCCTGGAAGAGGGGCAACCGGGACAGAATCCGGCTCCTTGACCGGGACTAGAACCCGGTGTGCCGGCTTCGCAGGCGGAGGATTAGCCTAGTGAGCCGCAGCGCCGGCCTCTAGGTATTTTAATAAGTAAAATCACACAGTATTTGTTCTTTGGTTACTGGCTTATTTCACTACGCATTATGCCTTCAAGGTTCATCCATGATGTAGCATGTGTCAGAATTTCCTTCTTTTTAGGACTCAATGATATTTGATATATTTGTCAATGGACACTTGGGTTCCTTCCACATTTTGACTATCATGAATAATATTGCTATGAATATTATTGTAAAAATACACATTTTTAAAGATTTATTTATTTACTTGAGAGGCAGTCACAGACAGAAAGAGGGAGAGACAGAGGGAGAGGTCTTCCATCCGCTGATTCACTCCCCAAATGGCTGCAATGGCCGGAGCTGGGCTGATCCAAAGCCAGGAGCTAGGAGTTTTCTGGGTCTCCCACATGGGTGCAGGGGCCCAAGCACTTGGGCCATCCTGCACTGCTTTCCCAGGCCATTAGAGCTGGAATGGAAGTGGAACAGCCAAGACTTGAACCAGCACCCATATGGGATGCCAGCGCCACAGGTAGAGGTTGAACCTACTATACCACAGTGCAGCAGCATGCATATCTTTTTGAGACACTGCTTTTGATTCTTTTGAATCTATATCCAGAAATAGAATTGATGGATATGATAATTTTGTATTTCATGTACTGAGAAATTGCCATGTTGTTTTCTAACATGTTTCTTTTAACTTAAAATGTGATCTCATATTAAGGAGCAGTTCACTCTGAATTTGGATCTTTAAAGGGCTGGTGAAAACAAGAGTCTAGGCCGGCGCTGCAGCTCAATAGGCTAATCCTCTGCCTTGCGGCACCAGCATACCGGGTTCTAGTCCTGGTCGGGGAGCCGGATTCTGTCCCGGTTGCCTCTCTTCCAGGCCAGCTCTCTGCTGTGGCCTGGGAGGGCAGTGGGGGATGGCCCAAGTGCTTGGGCCCTGCACCCCATGGGAGACCAGGAGAAGCACCTGGTTCCTGCCTTCGGATCAGCGCGGTGCGCCGGCCGCAGCGCACCAGCCGCGGCGGCCATTGGAGGGTGAACCAATGGCAAAGGAAGACCTTTCTCTCTGTCTCTCTCACTGTCTCTCTCTCTCACTGTCTCACTGTCAAAAATAAAAAATTAAAAAAAAGAAAAGAAAAGAAAACAGAGTCTAGATGTTAGCAATTTACTGGCATTTCTAAGTTGGAAAAATTATATGGTAATTTAAATCAACCTATTGAACAAAAGGTTCTGAGGGTATGACACAATGAATAGTGGGTTTGGCATAGGAGTCAGTGCTCTCTCCCTATCTGGAACTGTCCTGTGCATAGTGCCCACTACCTCTGCTTTCCTTTCAGGTGTTCCCAAGGAGGCTCTGGGTGAGCAGCACTTGACAGAGCCTGGGGGGCTCTCCCAGGGAGGCATTTCCATGGGAGGGATCTAGAAATGGTTTGGAATCAATTCACTGTGGCTCGGTAGCCTGTGGGTTTCACTGCAGTGAATCATTACATTGGGCTTCCAGAATGCTACCCTGAGAAAAGTGGGCAGAGCTCTTTCTGAATTAAAAAATAAAAAGCAAGGGTCTGGAACGCATCTTGTGTTCCCTGCCAGGAGGCGGAGTCTGTGGCGTGGTGGGCTTGCTTCCCATAGCTGCTAACAGAGCTTTCTGGGAAACGAGAGAACATGCTTGCCCAGACGTCACACTTGTCACTCTTCATTGGCTGAGAGGGTGGGCCTGATGGTGCCTTTTTTCAGGTTCTAGGCTTAGATTTTATTAATAAATGTAACTTCCAGCTTCAGAAAATGAGGATGGGGTGGGAAAGGATGTGCTTCTAGAGGCTCTGTTTAGGGTGGGGGTGGGGGGCTACATATCAGGCTCCTTAGGCAGCAAATGGTTTTTTTAAAACTATATTTTGATGGTTAAGTACAAATAATCCCAAAACATGTGGATTAAATTTTCCAAGAAGCACACACAGATTTAAAAATCAGAAGAAAGATCTTGGTAATGTTAGTTTGGGGTTTTCCCAGACTCCAGATGCTTTGCTGTTCATGGTGCCTAGCGGATTTCCATGGTCAGACTCGGGATTTTGTGCTGGTGACTGAATAACTGCACAATGTACCTCTGAGAGTGGCCAAGTTACGCAGCTCAGACTGCAGTCTACTTGAGCTCGGATCATTCAGGTCGTCTTTCTTTGTCATCAGATACACCCGTGACTCGGCCATTCTTACCTTCTTTATCGCCTGGCTCATCAACACCATGAGCAGCACCACACCTGCGCACATCTCCACCTCCCCACTCAAAGGGCCGTGTGCAGATGAGGGAGAGCTCTTCCTCGCCCTCCCCTGCGTCTCTCAGGTGACACAGTGAAGGGGGCATCACAGAAAGAAGAGCACAGGCACTGGACTCCAATCTGAGCACCATCACACACTAGTGTCCTCCCTGAGGCTCTGCGGCCTGAGTAGTATCATGGTTTTATGACGATTTAAAAATTGACGTATATGAAGTTCCTAAGAGAACCTGGGTGTCTACGAGGTGCTTAAGAAGTGGAAGTTGGCAGTGGTAGGCGGCCTTTCTTTCAGTTTCTTTGTTCCTTTTCATGTGCTATTCCCTGCTTCCAGAGGCTTCCTGATCCAGCCTTAGTGGTGTTTCAGTGGTCTTCCTTAGTGCTCTCTCAGTCCTCTGCATCACAGACCAGAATTATAGCATGGAAGGGTACATAAAAATGACCTTGGGTGCTTTTTAAAATTATTTATTTTCACTTATTTCCATTTAAAAAAAAAAAAGAGAGAGAGAGACAAGACTCACACAGAGAGTTTCTGTCTTCTAGTTTACTCCCCAGATGCCACGGCTGGTACAGGCCAAAGCCAGGAGCCTGGAACTCCATCCAGGTCTCCCATTGAGTGGCAGGGACCCAAGTCCTTGGGCATCATCTGCTGCCTCCCTGAGTGCACATTAGCAGGAAGCTGGAATCTGAAACGGAGCCAGAACTTGAACACAGGCACTTCCACATGGGATGTGAGTGTCCCCAGCGACATCCCACTGTGCAAAACATCCACCTCTACCTTGACTGCTGTTTAAAAACGCCGACTGCTGGATCCCATGTCCAGGAGCTCTGGATTCCCCAGGTGGAGTGGGAGTCTGTCTTTCACAAGTTTTTCCAGTGGTGTTGATGCGGGTCTGAGGTCTGCACTTTGCAAGCAGCAGACCTCCGAACCCTCGCCTTTGCAACCATAGGCAAGGTGCTCCTGTGCACTTGCGCATGTGGCCATCTTTTACAGTTTTAAAGCTCAAGAAATGATTTGCTATCATTAGAACAAATTTGGAATGGACGGCTGGCTTTTTTTTTTTCTCCTGTCTTTCAGAATCGAAATTCTCTAAGAATGAGCAACCTTCCCTTTCCTGAGAGCGCTTTTCCTTGAAGCAGCTGGCATTGCCCTGTTTCCCGTCTGAACCTTTTAAACTTTTTTCTGTACTCAGCAGAATAAAATAGTTTCAAAAAAGAACTGAGCAGGAAGTGGGGGTGGGGGTGGGGGTGTGCTGAATTTCATCCTGGGAGGTTTGATTCCCACAAGTGGGGCCCTGCGGTGGAGGCAGGCGGGAAGCGCTGGCGGCCGCGGGGACCCCGAGGCTTTATGAGCTCCATGTGTGCTGAGCACACGCGGTCCCGCAGAGGGGCAGGGCCAGGTTCTGGGGACAGCCCGCTGCACACCGGCAAGCAGCTACACGTTGAGTGCGTCAGCTCATCGCCCACAGACGTGACACCTGGCCCCCAGAAGACTGTGTCCACGCACATAGATGGGAGGTAACTTGGTTGATTCACCTTGCTCTGAGCGGGGCCGAGTGTGAAGCATTCGCTCAGGGGACATGGGAATGGCACTCAGTTCATTGCAGGATGAGCAAACCGGGGCAGTGAGGCTTACAGGGAAATTCTGATGTGGCAAAACAGGAAACGTTTTTATCAACACTCAAAGTGAGGACGCAGCTCTGAAAAAGGAGCTTAGCACAGGACCAGAACATTGTTTGGCATTTCCCTGGGAGGCGGGAAGACAATTCCAGGAGTGCATTTTATAAAATGAGTCCAAGAAGCCAAAAAGAATGTAGGTGAGATTAAAAACCAACCAACCAACCAATGACGTTAAATTAAAAAGTGGTGCATGAGAGAAAAAAAGAGATGAGAAAAACTACAAACCTCATAGTCCTTATTCATGTTAGTCATTCAGAAAACGCTTATTGAATGCCTATTATGTGCCAAGCACGGCAGTGGAGGCAGGATTAACATGGTAAGAAGGGACCAGACATGTGGAACGCAAAGTTAAGATTCTCAAAAAGGCAAGAATAGAACCAAAGTGAAAATGGGAGAGGAGCTGATCAACTGAGAGTGTTAGATGCTTCTGGGGATAAAAACAAGAACATTGGGTGTGCAAACCGTGATCCAAGACAAAGACATTCCCTGAAACTTTAAAAGTAAACGCAACTAAATATGACATGTAAATGGAGCTAACTCCTCCATACAATTCAGGCAAAATCAATGAAAAAAAGAACCACCTCTGGCCAACACCAGAAATTTTAAAATTAAAAATGATTTTTAAAAACTGACTCAAGCATTCAGACAGGAGAAGAAATTATCTTCCTAGAAACAGCACCCAGGCTGCCCGCAGACTGTTCCCTGGTCAAACAGCATTCCAGTAGAAAATGCAGCGAGACTGCCCAAGTTGTGAAGATAAATGGTTGCAAATAAGTAGTTTATGCACAGCACAACTATGTATAAAATTACAAAATTTAAATATGTGAGAGTTTGGAAAATATCATGAAATACTATTATAAATATTCCAACTGACTGAGGGCTTAAGATACGGTAAGCAGCATCCAAATTCTGAACCAAAGGAAAAAAAGTCAGGAGTTAGACAGATGAGCCCAGATACTCTCCTTATATTGTAGATAAAACTCACATTGGAGGATGGGTCTTATCTGTAGATGACTGGATTTCCTAATTGAGCTTTAGTACTTGGCTGCTGTCCTCATCAGTGTATCCACCATGTGAGCATCTGTCCTGGTTAACATTTGGCACAGAGGTGCTGAGCACAACAGGTGCTTACTGGAGGCAATCTTGGTCTAGAAATGATGGTGCAACTCCAAACATGTCTGGGTGTTACCCAGGTAAGTCACGGCTCCTGTCCCACTCCTATGCAGCAAATGTGAATGAGGGGTTGGAAAAGGAGCCAGGAGTGTTCTCTGATGCCATCCAGAGTGGGGAAGAAGCACCCCCTTCTCCTTACTGCATCCACCCACACCTCCCATCACGGCCTCTCCCTGCCCCCCAACCCTTTCCCCAATAATGCAGCTGCCTCAGAAACTGGAAGTTAGGAAAGTTGTGATATACTAGATAGGACTTTTATGCTCCCTCCCTATGCCAAGGGGGGGAAAAATCAGAAATAAAAACAAAATTGCATCATTCATGACATCATCATATATTAGCTAGAAGAGCTTGGTACTAGTTAAAATAGCAAAATACCACAAATGACTTGAACGAGTATATTCCGGAAATGTAAAAATCCTTAGGCCTTAAAAATTATGCTCTTAAAATGTTTCTAACAACACAGGGAAATTCAGGACTCCTACTGAGATGTAGTACCCATATTATAGCTAGGCTGCATCTCATATGTCAAGCCTCACCCTGGCCCTATGCATTTGGAGGCCACATCCCAGCTTCAAAGAAAGGAAGAGGAAGGCAGAATGTGGACAAATGTTGATGTGGGCTGTGGTGGTTTGGGGTGGAGTGGGGATCTGGGGAGAGTTCGGGGTGCTATCTGCCAAATACTTGCCATCTACTTTATGGGAGACTTTGAACTGTGTAAGAAGAATGCAAATTTTAAAGACAAATTAGAGGAAGATATACCAAGAGGTAAGTTGGTGTGGCCTCAGGGAGTCGGAAGGATGCATGCAAGAAGCCCCACTCATGGTTTAGACATAATTTTCCCCCTGCTTTCCTCCGGTTGCTGCCCCTTGTGATTCGAGAGCCAGGCTCCCTGGGCCTGAACCCCAGCTCTGCTGCTTGCTAGGATGCATTACTTAACTTCTCTGTGCCTCAGCTTCGCCTTCCAAAGAAGTGGTGATGCTGCAGTTTGAATATGATTTGGCTCCCAAATTCATGCAGTAGCTTAGTCTCCAAGGTCAGATGTTAATGGCATCAAGAAGTGGAAACTTAATCTAATTATGGTGTTTCGGAGCGAGGCCTTTGCAAAGCGATTAGAGTAGGTCATTAGGGTGGAGCCCCATAATTGAATCTTTATGACTTTCTAAAAAGAGACTACAGTTTGACAGAGACAGAAACAGGCAGGTGTGCCCTCTGTCTCTTTCCTTGTGACACCCTGTGCCAACTCACGACTCTGCCAGCAAGAACCATAGGCCGACTCAGGGGGGACTGCCTGATCTTGGACTATGATCCTCCAGAACCATGACCCCAAATAAACCTCTCCCCTTTGTAAAGACAGCCTATCTCAGCTATCACCTTATAGCGACAAAAAGGTGACTAGTATGGGTGATGGTCAAACCTAACTCATAAGGTCAGGACTCAGGCAGATGGGTCAAAATTAAATATATTGAAATACATCATGTGCCTAGGACAATACCCAACAAACAGGAAACCCCATTCAAGGTTTAGCCATTATTATTATTTGTAGTAGTATTGTGAACAAATTCTATTTTATAATGAGATAAAAAGAACAGGAAGGATAATGCAGAAGTGTGAATAAGTGTTTGCAAAAATAGTGGCAAAAGTCTTAATTTTTTATTTAATTGGAGTGTAACTGTGTAAAACTATATAATTAAAACTACGCATGTGGGAAAATGTTTGAAAAGGATATAAAAAATGGAAAGGCTCAACAGACTGAACTTATTACTTTAAAAATGATTTTCCTGTTTGTCTATTATTTTTAAATATGCATATTGATTAACCCCCCATGCCCTGCCCTGAGCCCTTACAAATAGCTTCATCTGTTGTAGGGGTCTGTTGTTTTGTTTGCTCAGCCATCTCTCTGCCCTTGTTCTTGGAAGAACATCCCCCTTGACTCAGCTGAGCCAAATGGAGCCCTTCTTTGGGGGAACTTTGGACTTGGGAGTAGATACTGTGATTCAGTGTCTTTCTCTGGTGGTGGGAGGCTGGGATCATGGTTTGAGAGCACTGGCAATCATGTAGAGTGAGCCTTTTCTAGTGAGAAAGTGTGATGCTATATACAGAGAGAAAAAGAAACATGTGAGCATTTTTAATATATGTGAACATGAAAGGGAACTTCAAAAAGTTCATGGAAATGGAATGAAAAGATAAGTTTATTTTTGCAAACACACACAAAAACCCTGAAGTCCATACATAGTTTTTTCATAATTTCTTTCCATGAACTTTTTGAAGACCCCATGCATGTGTGAATTCCAAAATTTTTTCAATAAACATATCTTTTAATTCAATTTTTCCAGTGCATTTTTGAGGTATCCTCATACATATGTGTGCATGTGTGTATGTATCTGTGTGTATCTGTGTGTATATATCTGTGTATATCTGTGTGTATGTATCTGTATGTATCTGTGTGTATATATCTGTGTGTATGTATCTGTGTGTATCTGTGTGTATATATCTCTCTCTCTCCCCACTCAGTCAGTCCTCTGATACCATTTATATCATTGATCCTGTCTTTTCTTCTGTCACTGCCCTTTCTGCAGTTTCATTGTTTGCTATTTTATTTATAGAGAAATCTCAGTATTATTCCAATAAATTTCCACTTCACCCTGAGAAAGTTTGTGTTGATTGCAACCAGAAATCATAACTCATTCATTAATATGGCTTTATTAATAACAGCAAAAAAGAGGGAACAGTCTAAATGTACAAGAGTAGGGAATAGTTAAATCACAGCACAACATGATGGGAAATTATGCAGTCATGAAAATAGTCCTTTCAAAGAGTATTTGAGAACTCATTCAGAATATTGTTTTTTTAAAAAAAAAGATTTATTTATTTATTTGAAAGTCAGAGTTACACAGAGAGAGGAGAATGCAGAGAGAGAGAGGTCTTCCATCTTCTGGTTCACTCCCCCAATTGGCCACAACAGTCGGAGCTGCGCCCATTCGAAGCCAGGAGCCAGAAGCTTCTTCTGGGTTTCCCACACGAGTGCAGGGGCCCAAGGACCTGGGCCATCCACCACTGCCTTCCCAGGCCATAGCAGAGAGCTGGATCGGAAGTGGAGCAGCAGGGTCTCGAACCGGTACCCATATGGGATGCTGGTGCTTCAGGCCAGGGCGTTAGACCACTGTGCCAGAGCGCCGGCCCCTCAGGATATTGTAAACTGAGGCCGGCGCTGCGGCTCACTAGGCTAATCCTCTATCTTGCGGCGCTGGCACACCAGGTTCTAGTCCTGGTCGGGGCGCCGGATTCTGCCCCAGATGCCCCTCTTCCAGGCCAGCTCTCTGCTATGGCCCGGGAGTGCAGTGGAGGATGGCCCAAGTGCTTGGGCCCTGCACCCCATGGGAGACCAAGAGAAGCACCTGGTTCCTGCCTTCAGATCAGCGCGGTGCGCTGGCCGCGGCGGCCATTGGAGGGTGAACCAATGACAACAGAAGACCTTTCTCTCTGTCTCTCTCTCTCTCTCACTATCCACTCTGCTTGTCAAAAAAACAAACAAACAAACAAACAAAAAAAACCATTGTTAACTGAACAAAGAGAGGCTAGTTGGCTCTGGAAGAAAGATGAGACCGCCCACAGTCCAGGAAAGACCCACCTCTGCCGAGGCTGTGAGAGCAGCTGAACTTGGCTTGTGAGGCACTGACAGGTGGACACTGTACTTGAAATGGAGAAATAAGGAGGAAAATGGAATGTGGTGAAGATAGAAAGCGAGGCACTGATGGTCCTTGTGCGTGGTGTGAGTTTCATCGCAGAGCAGTGCAAGATCATTCAGGAGTTTTTAAGAGGAGTAACATGGGTGATGCGCATTTTCCCTGCTGAGGAGGGAGCATGTTGAGAGGGGCAAACATCAAAGCAGAGGAAATGACTAGGGAGGCTTACAGTTAGAAAACAAACCTGGGCCATTTCATGCTAGTGCAGGGGGACCTTTCATCATTACGTTGGAACACAAGTGCAAGCCAGGACTCCCCTGGGTAAGTGGGACAGATGCCCACCCCAGCTGTCAGAGCAGTCCCGTGAGAAACAGTGGGGACCTGGGTTAGAGTGGGAGGCTGGGAGCACTTGTAGCCATGGATGACTTGGGTTGAATCTCAGCCTTCGTTGTCTGCATTTGGCGTTATCTTCTGTTGCCTTTCAATCCTTTTCCTCACTGTATTTGCTAGGCAGCTTTTCCTGGTGATTTGAATAGTTCTGACTCAATGGTCTCAAAATTGAGTGTGCATCAAAATCACCTGGTGGCTTTGTGGCTTTTCTTAATTTCTTTTTATTTATTTGAGAGGCAGAGAGAGACAGAGATACACACAGAGAGAAAGAAAGAAAGAAAGAAAGAAAGAAAGAAAGAAAGAAAGAAAGAAAGAAAGAAAGAAAGAAAGAGAAAGAAAGAAAGAGACAGACAGAAAGCTCCATCTGCCGCCTCACTTCCCAGATGCCTGCGATGGCAGAGGCTCGGCATGGCTAGAGCCAGGAGCTGGGAATGCAACCCAGGCCTCCCATATGTGTGGCAGGGACCCAGTCACTTGAACCATGACCTGCTGCCTCCCAGAGTCTGCATTGGTGAGAAGCTGGAATGAGGAGCTGGGGTTGGAAGCCAGGCATCTGACATGCGATGCAGGCACGCTGACTAGTAGGACAAACGTCTGCTCTGCAGAGGCCTTGGTAAAACACAGGTTCCTCGGCCTCACCCCCTGGACCTTACAGTTAAGTAGTTCTGGGCATAGTCTAGGGAATCTGCATGTCCGGCAAACTCCTGGGCGATGCAGGTGGTGCTGGTTTGGGGACCTTTTGAGAACCACGGATTTAGCTGTGTGCTGGCTGTGAAGCCTGCTCAGGCTCTCAGTGCCAGCTGATACCTGGTTTCCAATGTGTGTGTTTCTCTGCCTCTTCTTGTGAGTTTCTGGGTTTTGCGTTTTGTATCTCTAAGATACCTCTGTTGTGGTATGTCCATGCATTCATAGCTTGCAGCATGCATCGCTTTTCAGCGATCAAGTCAGTAAAGCTATGACCATTTTTATCTGTTGCATTTTGGTTTAAATTATATTTGGTTTCCTTATCTTATTTGCCTTTGTGGGGAATGGTGATGACTTTAGAGCTGCTCACTCCTAGATCATTCCTAATCTCCAGCTTTCAATACCCACTTTAAAAATGACTACACTTTTCCTTGCCAAGGCAAGCTCACCTTGCCTTTGGACTGTCCCTTGAAGCTGCACTTCTTCTTTAGCCACAGTCCCTGAGATCTTGGGCCCCCTCGGATCGGAGGAACCTCCTCAGACTCAGTGGCCCTCTGGTCCTGCCTTCCCATGGATCCCTGCAGGTCCCTGGGCTGCACTGTTGTGCTCTGTGCGTGACATTTCTCTGGCTGCTTTGTTTCAGAGTTTGCCAGGTCTCTGTGGACTT
This sequence comes from Lepus europaeus, assembly GCF_033115175.1. NCBI lineage: Eukaryota > Metazoa > Chordata > Mammalia > Lagomorpha > Leporidae > Lepus > Lepus europaeus. Next base: position 60,626,119 of record NC_084837.1, read on the forward strand.
TGAGTTCCATGGGTCCTCTGGGTTTATCACTCATCAGTCCCATCAAGTCCACATAGGAAGACACAGCTCCTGAGAACAGTGTTGCCAGGGAGACGTTAGCCTAGAAATAGCATCCACTTTTCTCTGTAGTCTTTTCCTGTTCCTGCTTTCACAATCTTTCCCCTTTTTCACAGCTTCAGGGAAAGAGATGAAACAGCTGTGCTTTATGTTTCAAAACTGCAACTCACAATCAAAATGCAGTGATCCCAGCAGAACTCCTGTTCTCAGCACTTTTTGTTAGAGAAGTAGGCAAGGCTTATTCTTTTATTTTAATGTAACTTTGTGTGTTTTCAGTACACAAGTAATACTTCTTTGTTGCCAAAATTCTGAAAGATACAGAAAGCAAAATCAGGAAAATAGCCAACAGTCATCCAAGAAAAAAAATAAGAGGTAACCATCTTAGCACTTGTAAGCCTTCTAATTCACATTTTAAGTTATTTATTTATTTATTTAATTTCATAGGCACAGAGGCAGGGTGGGGGGCAGACATCTCTTTGTGCTGGTTCACTTCCTGCAAATGGTCACAACAGCCAGGGCTGGGCCAGGCTGAAGCCAGGAGCCTGGAATCTATCCAGGCCTCCCATGTGAGTGGCCGGATCCAACTACTTGAGCTACTACCTTCTACCTCTCAGGGTGCACATTATCAGGAGTGTGGGATCAGGAGGATATCAGGGACTTGAACCCAAAAACTCCACTATGGGACGAAGGCATCTGAAATAGCATCTTAGCTACTACACCTGCCTCTAATGCAGTTTTGTTTTCATTTCCTTTTTGGCAGCAAAAATTTTCCTCCAAATAAAATCTTACTCAGAAGCCCAATATGTAAATAGAAGATGCTGCCTGGGTAGAAAGGAGGCAGGAGACTTGGGGCCCAGCTGCTCAACTTGACCCTTGTTTGCCACAAGAGAACCTCGGGCCCCTTTGCTGGATGCTTAGCCTCCCAAGGCCCAGGTGAAGACGGCTGCTCTGGGTGGTTCCTTTGCAAGGCTTAAGCACTGCGGCCATGCTGCCACAGGCATTCCAGGCTTAGCACCGAGGATGCTGGGGGATTGGATCAGGTGCTATTTTTGAGTCAATGGACCTTTCATCCTCCACCGAATTCTTTTTTTCCTAGAGCCCAGTCGTCCTCAGTCTGAAGCAGAGGTGATATACCTGAGGCTCAAACACTCCCTGCAAAACAAGCAGCACATCAGTAACGGTAAGTCGTGTTGGGTCCAGGCAACACAGCTGGATTCGGAAATATAGCTGAAAACCTTGATTTGAACTAGTTAAGTGATTGACATGTTCAACATTGGGAAACAAAGGAGAACCCAACTTGGGCAGATTTCTCATTGCTTTTAAGCTTGCCCTGGGCATTTTCATCATATTTTTTTAAATTCAGTGACAGCCCCAAAATTTGAATTGAAAATGTTGTCTAACATCTAATGTTCTAACCACCAGCATTATGAAATAATTGCATTACATGTACACCTGACTTCAGAATAAAAAATTGAAGGAAATGGCACTGATTTCTTACCAAGATTATGCTGATTCCCTCCATTCTTCCAGCAGGTCATAAACATATTGCTGAGAAGTTATTTTTCTAAAATTCTGTTAATTTCACGGACACTGATAGCCCTGAGTGAGTCGGGATCAGCTCTCTCTGCTCCCTGAGCTGTGGTCCCCCTAGTGGTTGCACAGCGATTTCTCCTCCAAATACTTAGGGCGGCTGCACCAGCGCCTGCCAGCTGGTCGCTCCATTATTGTGTGTGTCATAGCAAGTTCTGCATCTCTTTGAAATCAGTTGATTTCAGGGCTTTTTATTCCACAATGACAGAAGGCCCCTTGTGCAGAGGAACAGTAGGTAATTAAAATTCTTCATTTCCTCTTGTTTGCCGCCTGCTCTCTGCAGATGAATCCTTTCCGTGTTTGGGCAGAAACAGTATCGCGAGGTCAGGCATGCAGAAACGTGAAGAGCACCCAGCCAGAGCACAGCACCTCCAATGGACTGTCTCAGAGCACACCTCTGAACACCTGCACCAGAGTGCTTACGCTGTAGGATAACCAAGCACTCCTCTGGACACCTGCACCAGAGTGCTTACGCTGTAGGATAACCAAGCACTCCTCTGGACACCTGCACCAGAGTGCTTATGCTGTAAGATAACCAAGCACTCCTCTTAATGTCTCAGAGCAGTTTGGATGTACCTTAGCAGTCCCAGAGCCCCGGGAATTTATTCTGTGCAAGTGTAGACTAGCCCACTGAGTGCTGGACCACTTTGTCTTTGTAATACTGGTGCTGAGCAGCAAGTCTTGCACATAGTATACGTTTAATAAACCTCGATTGACTAAATCAGTGAATAGACATGGGTGTGCATGTGACACCCCATATCAACTCTAGTTTCATAGGGCAAATTCATTATTAGCACCCCTTTCCTCCAAAATCGCTGAACCCTTGGGAATCCTCCCGGAAGAGATGAACATTGTAGTTAATAACAGAGTATTCCTAACTGTCCCCTTCTTGGGGATCAGGAGGAAAGTCTCTAGGTATAGAACATGCCAGCTCATAGGCTATAATATTGTTTGTGTTAATTTAGCATACAAACCTGCCCACAGTAGAGAGATGTGAGGATGTAGATTCTGCTCATTTGGGATTGTTATGGACAGCTTCACAACCTGACCCATGCACAGTGGGGATGTGCTACCACTGAGGGGCTGATATCCACAAAAGCTATCAGAGCCTCTGCCAGGGATGTTGTAAAGGAATCCAGCACAGGAGCTAGCCTGGAACTAGTTGTAGTTTATTGTCCCTTACAACTCTGATGATATAAGAGCCTGTGATTCTTATCCTAAACTTTAGAATATTCTGGTCTCATGGGCTGATTTTCATTATTTTGGTTTGAAATTTTTTTTATTTAAGTGGAGGTGGGGCTACATTTTGGCACAGGTAAAGCCACTACCTGCAATGCTGACATCCAATTTGGGCACCAGTTCAAGTCCTGGCTATTCCATTTTTGATCTGGGTTTCTGCTAATGTGCCTGGGAAAATTGGAAGATGGCCCTGCTACCTACCTGGGAGACCTGGAAGAAGCTCCTGGCTTCTGGCTTTGATCTGGCCAGCCCTGGCCGTTGTGACTATCTGGGTAGTGAACCAGTAGATGGAAGATCTCTTTCTCTTTCTCTCTCCCTCTCTGTAACTCTACCTTTATAATGAATAAAATAAATCTTTAAAAATAAAAAAAATTAATAATTTAAATGGAGGGCTATGGATCATTGCAACTGAGCAGAAGCCTCTGATTCAGTCTCCCCTAAGAAAAATGTTCCCTTGTTGTGCTTGAATATCTCGTGTGTCCTCCTACAACTCCAAAACCCCTTTCTACCCCATAACATCCCTCTCTTCCTCTGTTCCATCATATGGATCTCAAATCATTGCCAGAGGTTGCTTTTCCCAGATGAGATGCTGCACTCCTGAGTTGACACAGTTCTTCCCCAAATGCTCTTCCTGCAGCCGCTTCTGTATCTCTGACATTGTCTTGATCGTCTGCTCCAAACCAACTCCCTGCCAACATAGGATCAGTGTGGGTAAGACAAGAAGTGCCTAGTGTGGATACGAATAGAAAGAATACCCCCTACTATCAGATAACTTGGTTCCCCAGCTGCCCGTCCACAGCACTCCCTGCATCTTTTGATAGAGCTCTCCCATCTGATTGGATATCTTTGTTCTTGTTCTTTGCAGTCTGGGAAGCAATCTGAACTAGAAAACTAGTGGAAGGTAGCACTCTGTACTCTCTTCCAAATGCTAATCCAGCCTTGTACGTCCTGACTTTTTTTTTTTTTTTTTTTCCTAAGATGAGTTCCTTCCCTATCCTCCTGGAAGGATGGTTGATTAGTCATTGTGTCCTGGCCACTTGGGCCACCTGGTAGTCTGAGCCCTGGGGGTCAGCTAGCAGTCCTGACAGAGTCAATTTCTGTTTCTGCTCTTCCCAAGGACTTACAGGGCCATCCGTGTAAAGAGACCTCAGCTGAGCAGGCTCAGTGCCACTGTAATGTGGCAGCATTTGCAGTGAATCTATGTGTCACATAGGCACTGACTGGTGTAACTATCAGTGTGTATGTACACATACATATTTGACATGTAAGTGTCTGTAGCTGAACTGAGCTGTATATTCATATGAAGAGAATTTGGTGGAGGGGGGAGTTGGAAGCTGCTGAAATGTTGCTCCCATGCTAAGTGCTCACGCTGCATCTCTTGTGTGGGTGGGGCAGCATACTGACTCAAGAGTGAAGCCAGACAAACCACCTCCCAGCTCTACCATGACGGACTCACCCAGAGTTAGAGAGCCTCACAGGCTGTTAGGAGAATTAGATGTAAAGTGCCTGGCCACTCAGCAAGGCCCAGAGTCATTCCCTGCTAAATTGAAGTGACTATTGGTGGTTGCAGTAATTAGCTACAAACTGTGTAAGTGCTTTAAGCACTTTTTAATTACATGATTTATAATGTATACTGTCAAGTGGAGAATAACACTAACATAGCAGGATATTCTATCCAAATTTTCACCGTTTTTGGTGAGGGGATTAGGGAGGAGATTGTCCCAGTTTTCATTCAGAACTGAAAAACAATCATCTAGGGGAAGATTTTCCCATCACTTGAATGGTCTTAATATGAAGATCTAAGGTCCAGAATTCCCATTGGGAATGTTGGAATTACGTTGTCCTTTAAAATATTTTTACTTATTTATTTTTATTTATTTGAACAGCACACACACACACACACAGATGGATGGATGGATGGATGGATGGATAGATAGATGATAGATCTCTCACAAATGCCCATAATAGCCAGGGTTAGGCTAGGCCCAATCCAGGAGACTGAACTCAATCTGAAACTCCCACTTGGGTGCAGAGACCCACCTACTTGGGCCATCATCTGCTGTCTCCCCTGGTGTCCATTAGCAAGAAGCTGAAACTGGAAGCAAGCTGGGACTCAAGCCTGGGCTCTGTGGTATGGGCTGTGGGCATCCCAAGCAGTGTCTTAACCACTGCACCAAATGCCCACCACCTACTGCCTTATCCCTTTGGAGTAGATGAACAGGAGAAAAAGCATTGCCTGGATTTTCAGAGCAAGTCCTGGGGGAGGAGATGGACCAACTGGCACAAGGAGACAGGATCTTCTGGAACAGATGGAACAGATGTACCTGAAAGAGCCACAGTCCTGTTCACGTGCGCCACTGAGGTGACCCTTGGCTAAAGGTCATTTGAAATAAATTTGTCCTAGAGTGACAGGGAGATGGGACTATTGGACAAGTCTGCTCTGGCCTAGGGGTGAGGTGATCTGAGTCCTCGAGAGAGTCCCACCCTCCAGGGGTAGGTGTGAACCACAGGACTTAGTCTCCAAGGGACCTGTGAGAATCTGAAGCTCTGTGGAGTAGAATGCAGGAGCCTTGTCCTCTTCCAAGAACTCTTAGGAAAGGATCAGTGTCACTGCAGCCTGAATCTCTGCTGCAAATGCTGTGTGACCTAGCATGTGGCAGAGCTAAGAGTGAAGCAGAGCTTCTTTCCCCACCCCATTTCCTAAACTACAGTGTCCAGCCAAAGAGCTGGCACGGGATGTCATGGAATTCCAGAAATCGGCGAGTAGGTGGGGATGATTTGTGATTGTTGCAATAATAGGTTCTGCCTAGCCTTCCAAAACCCACTTGGGCAATCAGCAATTTAATATTCTTTGCTTAAGAAACTTAGATGCAGCCCGATTCACAATAGCTAAGATATGGAATTGATCCAAATGCCCATCAACTGAAGACTGGCTAAAGAAATTATGGAATATGTACACCATGGAATACTACACAGCAATTAAAAAAATCCTGACCTTTGCAACAAAATGAATGAAAACATCATGCTTAGTGAAATAAGCCAGTCTCAAGAGGACAAATATCATATGTTCTCTCTGATCTGTGATAACTAGCAGACCACCTAAATAGTAATCTATAGAATTGAAATGCAATGACTTTGAATAGCCCTTGTCTTGATTATTGAGTAACAGTTTTTTTAATATTATTTGCTGAACTCTTTGCTTAGTATAGAGTTAATCATATGTGTATAAAGTTAATTGAAAATAGATCTTAGTAAAAAAATGTGAATGGGAATAGGAGAGGGCAGAGGAAGAGGGGTAGGAGTGTGGATGGGAGGGCAGGTACAGTGGGAAGAATCACTGTGTTCCTAAAGTTGTACTTATGAAATTCATGAAATTTGTATTCCTTAAATAAAAGGTTTCTGTGGTGGGGGTGGGGGAAGAAACCTTGAGCCTGGTAGAGTCTGTGCATAACAAGACTCAAAACAGTTCTCCAGAATTCCTCTCTGATCTGTATCCCTAACATCCTTTCAGTCTTCTCTTTTTTGTTCCCAACACCTGGGTTTCAGCAAGCAAGGCCATGTGACTTTATTGCTCTTAGCACTAACTTCTATCTCAGTATTTCAAGAAAACATATTTGCTGACAATTGATCATACCTTGTATAAGAAATAGACTAGGAAAACATACTTTTGCTCACTTCCATTGTAAAGATACTAATTCTGTTTTGAGAGATTATTTCAGTTCCAACAGTGCTAAATCTTACTTACCTAAGAACATGAATTTTTCTTAGCATTTACTTTAGAATGACATGAAAATTACTTGGTTCTTAAAAATAGCTTTAAATGATGATTTATTGGATCAAGGAGTAATTTGGTGCTATTTCTTTGGGGGCAGAAAACAGTATATTTTAAAGACATGAGATGCAAGTACAATTAGCCTACTTTCAGAAATCACAGTCATGCTCATTTCTAGCTTGTGGATCATCACATTTGACTTGCGATCCATTTGAAATACCCCTCAAAACAATGACGAATAGAACTCATTATAACTTAGGGAACACATGTCATGCCAAGTTAATAATAACAGAATCTATGAGAATGGCATTGAAAAGTATTCCTGCTGTCATCAGTTCATGGTTTACATAGGACTTGGGCTCCAGGGTGTTTTGAAATGACAGTTAAACTAAGGAACTCTCTTTCCTTTCCTCCCTCCCTTCCCCTCTCCCCCACCTCCCTTCTTCTCTCCCTCCCTCCTTCCTTTCCTTCCTCCCTTCCTTCCTTCCTTTCTTGCTCTGTTTGCTTTCTTGAAATCAGAGAACGAGAGTATCCCATCTGCTGATTCAGTCGCCAAAGCCCACTTGTGCTGGGTCAGGGCTGCACCTGGGAGAGAGTAACTCAAACCAGTTCCTCCATGTTGGTGGCAGGAACCCACTTACTTTAGCATTCACTACTGCCTCCCAGGACTTGGCACTAGCAAAGAAAGTGGAGTCAGGGAACAGAAACAGGAGGCAAGCTCAGGTACTTTCCAATGTGGAACTCGAGCATCCTAACCACTAGGCTAAGAATTAAAGCAAAAGCTAAAAATCCATGCAGGAGTTTTAAGGGTCTGTAGATAATCTCTCTTTCTTCCTCTCCAGAATTTGGCAGCAAGTGAGAGGCATATCTAGGATTTATAAAAATGAAGATTTAAAAATAGGCCAACTTTATTACCCAACAAGCTGATTGAGCAGTGCTTCTTGAAATATGTGGCTGAGTGGACTTGCGAATACATCACCCAAGTATTACACCTTGAGGAGCAGTTGTGAGCAGAGCTGCCCAGCTGCAGGCCTCCCTCGAACAGGCAGGCTCCTTACCACAGGGCAGGAAGCAAATGGAATGCACTCTGCCTGTATGCAAAGCTGAAAGGATGAAGGAAAGCGGCTGACTGGGACACAGAGGGCTCCTTCTATAATTTCAAATAACTTACTCTGGCAGCAAAATGAGTACAGAAGAGCCCAGACACTACTCTGTTCTTTACTCTGCTCCATGTATTAGTTCTAGAGTTTGATAAGCACATAGATTTACAACTTGCACTAAATTCCATCAGAACTTTCCTATCACCAGCACACGCTCAAAATATATATTTTTTTACTTTGTACAATATTTAAAAAAAAAAAAACCTTCACACCTTTTCTCTTCTTCCTGAATGTGGTGGCTGTTTTAATTAAGGGGAATCAATTTGTTTTTTTTTTATTAAAATCTATAGTTTCTGGCACCTATGCGGTGGTATAGCAGGTAAAGCTGCCACCTGCAGTGCCAGCATCCCATATGGATGCCGGTTCTAGTCCCCACTGCTCCACTTCCCATCCAGCTCTCTGCTATGGCCTGGGACATCAGTAGAAGATAGCCCAGGTCCTTGGGTCCCTGCACCTGCATGCGAGACCCAAAAGAAGCTCCTGGCTCCTGGCTCCTGGCTTTCGATCTGCCCAGCTCTGGCCATTGCAGCCATCTGGGGAGTGAACCAGCAGATGGAAGACTCTCTCTGTCTCTCTGCCTCTCCTTCTCTCTGTGTGTAATTCTGACTTTCAAGTAAATAAATAAATATTGAAAAAAAAACCCTCTAGTTTCTTTTACATTTTAGAAGCTGAAAGTATTTGTTTAGACACATTAGCCCTCCAAGAACACAAAACTCCCCTTAATGATGTTCTTCCAATCAGAAGTTTCACTTTGCTCTAATAAGTGTGAGTGCTCTAATAAGCCGGCCACAAAAATGTATTTCTTTTTCTAAAGGTTTATTTAATTTATTTGAAAGGCAGATTTACAGAGAGAGAGAGAGATGAAAAGACAGAGAAATCGTCCGTCCTCTGGTTCACTCCCCAAATGGCTACAAAGCTAGACTGAAGCCAGGAGCCAGGAGCTTCTCCCAGGTCTCCCACGTGGGTGCAAGGGCCCAAGCACTGGGGTTGTCCTCCACTGCTTTTCCAGGTTATAGCAGAGAGCTGGTTAGGAAGAGGAGCAGCTGAGACTTGAGTGGGCACCCATATGGAATGCTCATGTTGGAGGCAGTGACTTTACCTTCTATGCTACAATGACAAAATTTTAAAAAGTACGTGATGGTATTTGTTTTGTTAAAGAATTTTCAGGTATAAATGCAACCAGAGGGGCTGGTGCTGTGAACACCTGTACTCTGAATGTAGCTTGGTGGGACAGTGGTTTTATTTATTTATTTTTTAAGCTGTATTTATTTATTTGAAAGCAGAGTTACAGCGTGAGGGAAGAAGAGACAGAAAGAGATCTTCTGTCTGATGGTTCACTCCCCAAATGGCACAACAACCAGGACTACACCAGGCTGCAGATAGGAGTCTGGAGCTTCTTCCAGGTCTCCTATGGAGGTGCAGGGGCCCAAGGACCCTTTTCTCCCCTGCTTTTAGCAGGGAGTTGGATCAGAAGTGGAGCAGCCGGGACTCAAACTGGTGCCAATATGGAATGCCAACGCTGCAGGCTGAGGTTTAACTCGCTGTGCCACAGGACCAGCCCCAGGACAAGGGGTTTTAGAAGCCAAAGACATTGCATATGGGGGCTGGTGTTGTGGTGCAGTGGATTAAGCAACCCCTGGGAAAGCAGAGGAACATGGCCCAAGTACTTGGGCCCCTGCTATCCATGTGGGAGACCCAGATGAAATATCAGGTTCCTGGCTTCAGCCTGGCCCAGTACTGGCTGTTGCAGCTGTCTGGGGAAGTTGGACAATCTCTCTGTCTCTCCTTCTAAATGTCACTCTGCCTTTCAAATAAATAGAAAAAAAATTTTTTTAAATTTTGTATGTTATGACCAATTAGTGAGAGAATGGTACACACATGCATGTCCTGATATTGAAAAGACTGGAGTGAAATGCAAGATTTCTCATCGAGTCTGCTCATCCCCACTTCCCCTCCCTGCTGCTGCATCATTCACACCCATGAAAGCTCTCCTTTGATTGCATTATCATTTTAAGTGCACAGCTCAAAGGCAGAAGTTTGCTGAATTGTGTCCTATTGTCCAAATTCTAAATATATTCAACTATTTAGTGCAGAAGTGGTTTCCAGACCTTCCTCTTCATCCACATCATGTGAGGGATTTTAAAATATGTATCCCTGCCCGTGAATCAGGCTCTCTGAGGGTGGAGTCTGGAAATGGCCATCTGGAAAGCCCTCCCTGTGGTTCTGACATCCCTGTTTCTGGGCCAGCTGCAGGTGAAGTGAGCCAGATCCTCGTGTTTTTGTATTCTTAATACAGAAAAGGGAGGACCCCAAATAAATCTGGAATGAGATCATACAGCAGCTGTTCCCAAAAAATAATTTCTGAGCCGGCGCCGTGGCTTAACAGGCTAATCCTCTGCCTTGCGGCGCCGACACACCGGGTTCTAGTCCCGGTTGGGGCGCCGGATTCTATCCCGGTTGCCCCTCTTCCAGGCCAGCTCTCTGCTGTGGCCAGGGAGTGCTGTGGAGGATGGCCCAAGTCCTTGGGCCCTGCACCCCATGGGAGACCAAGAGAAGCGCCTGGCTCCTGCCATCGGATCAGCGCGGTGCGCTGGCCGCAGCGCGCCTACCACGGCGGCCATTGGAGGGTGAACCAACGGCAAAAAGGAAGACCTTTCTCTCTGTCTCTCTCTCTCTCACTGTCCACTCTGCCTGTCAAAAAATTTAAAAAAAAAAAAAAAGTTAAAAAAATTACCTTTTTTATTTGAAAGATTTAAAGAGAAAGAGAGAGAGAGAGCGCTCTTCCATTCCACTGGTTCACTCCCCAAATGACTGCAATGGCCAGAGCTGAGCTGATCTGAAGCCAGGAGCCAGGAGCTTCCTCTGAGTCTCCCATGTGGGTACAGGGGCCCAAGCACTTGGGCTATCTTCCACTGCTTTCCCAGGCCACAGCAGAGAGCTGGACTGGAAGAGGAGCAGCTGGGACCAGAACCCGGAGCCCATATGGGATGCCGGCGCCGCAGGCAGAGAATTAACCAAGTGAGCCACAGCACTGCCCCCATGAGCCTCTCCTTCCAAGAGCACTGAGTCCTGCTCTAAGTGACCCCTGCTTTCTTACCAGTGTCCTGGACCTGCCTTGCTACACCTGTGCAATGTGTGGAATGCACCTTACAACAGATCCAGTCCCGAGTTAATCCCCAGTTCCATAATCCCAACTCAGAAACAGCCGCCAATCTAGAACTGACCCAGACTCTCCTCAGAATCCTTCAGAAGACTGTACAGAAGACATTTCATTTTCCTTCTTGTTGCGTGGTATATGACACTGTGCTCCCTCATTTGCAGTGTGCTACCTCACTATAGATCCATACCTCTGATCTGTCAGCTTATAAGTTGATGCCTGGTGGCCTTTGTTGATTAAGTTTTAACAAACACATGGGAAGAATGCCATAAATTGATTCTTAGAGGTTACTTTCTGATCATATTAGCTTTACTTCGTTGTTAGACAGTTCCTGTTTATTCACTGAAAATTCTCCAGATGAATCTGAATGGTTTTGACCTTGTGTGACCAAGAACATCTCCCCCTTAATATCTTATATCGCATAAAAGCCAAGGTTACCTGAGTCCTAGGAGTTTTGATTCCATATGATTAATTCTCAGCATGTGTGAGTAGGAATATAGAAACACAGATATTGAAGATAAAACGGAAAAGGCACTATGGCAGACTGAGGCAGAGTGACAGACAGCTGGTGGCCCAATGCAGATCTTATCTTTTCCTTTTATATAGATTTTATTTATTTATTTGAGAGTTAGAGTTACAGACAGTGAGAGGGAGAGACAGAGAGAAAGGTCTCCCTTCTGTTGGTTCACTCCCCAAATGGCTGCAATGGCCGGAGCTGCGCCGATCCGAAGCCAGGAGCCAGGCACTTCTTCCTGGTCTCTCTCGTGGGTGCAAGGGCCCAAGGACTTGGGCCATCTTCTGCTGCTTTCCCAGGCCATAGCAGAGAGCTGGACTGGAAGAGGGGCAGCCAGGACTAGAATCAGCACTTATATGGGATGCTGGTGTAGCAGGCAGAGGATTAACCTGCTGCGCCATGGCACTGGCCCCGATCATATTCTTTTGATTGTCTTCCCTTTAGAAATGTCTTCCTATATCATCAAGATCACATTTTCTGTGCTGCTTAAACATCACCCATGTGGATTCTAGAATTCAGAAATGAAATGGTGGAGAAGGCTTATGCATTTGGGACCTCAGCTGAGGTGGCACAAAATCTAGGAGCAGTGATGGTTGGGAACAAATACCAGCCGGAGACTTGGTTTTCAGCTTGTCTGGCAATTGATGCTGAATGCTGGGACATCTGCTGGAGCTTTAGGCCAGTACACCTACATGGGGACTGTTTAGCTGGACTGTGCTCCCTCCTAGCATGGTGGCTTCAGACTTTTTACCTGGAATATTAGAACACCAAAGGGCAGGATCTCAAGAAGTCTAGTTGTGAGCTATGTTGCCTTTGGTGACTTAGCTTAGAGTATAGCATCAGTTCCATTGTGCTCTGTGGGTCTTCCAATCACATGTCCTTCCAGGGAAGCAACATAGAGCTCACTTCTCAGTGGAAAGTGTATCAAAGAATTTGTAGGCATGTTTTAAAACTCTCACAAGTAATAATATGCATTTTTTCTTTCTCAAGCTCTTCTCTCCTCTTCTCTTCCCCCCCATCCTCCCCTCCCCACATCTGTCTTCCTGTATAAACATCTCAGTGATATCTACAATGCTTTTATGTAATGGTATAGTGGTATAAATGTAGGGATTCTTTCTGGAACACATTTCTTGTTTGGGGACATACCAGATTTGGGGTACTTTTATATTTGGATACAACAAAACAGCTTACTGAAAAAAGAATTCTGTCAAAGAGTTGAGTTCATTTCATACTAACTCTAACTGAGGATTAAAAACCTGAAAGTTGTGTCCTATAGAGAAATCTGAGCAATGGCTTTGACATCCATTGTGAGGCCCCGCAAACCACTTTCAGCTGGGCATTGTGATTATGTCTAGGAAAAATGGAAGTTGCTCTTTACTGTTAGAAAAGCACCAGAGAAGAGTAAAAGCACTTGCTTATCAGTAACTTTGCCACTTTGAGCCAACAGCCTCTGAGCAGTGGGAGATTACTGAAGGATAGGACCTTATTAGTGGTTTCAGATTTGAATTATACAAGAAATAAAAGGAGGAAGATAATTAGATGTCAGCACTGATAATAATTCAGGTTAATTGTTTCTGGTAGTCCAAATATATTTATAGGGGCCGGCACTGTTGCATAGTGGGTAAAACCACCACCTTCAGTGCTGGCACCCCATATGGGCGCCAGTTCAAGTCCTGGCTGCTCCACTTCCAATCCATCACTCTGCTATGGCCTGGGAAAGCAGTAGAGGATGGCCCAAGTACTTGGAACCCTGTACCTGCATAGGAGACCCAGAAGAAGCTCTTGGCTTCAGATAGGCACAGCTCCGGCCATTGCAGCCAATTGGGGAGTGAACTATTGTATGGAAGACCTCTCTCTCTCTCTCTCTCTCTCTCTCTCTCTCTCTCTCTCTGCCTCTCCTTCTCTCTGTGTGTGTAACTCTGACTTTCAAATAAATAAATAAATCTTAAAAATATATATATTTATAATACCAGTAAAGACAAAAAGGGGAGAAATAGTCAATGAGGCTTCCAGGGTGTTCTCATAGGAATATCTACTTTACGTCAAAGGAAATTTTATTGATCTTCATTCAAAAACATTTGAAACCAGACAGCCTTTTGAATCTTAAACATAAGGCTAAGCATTATGATGGGGAGGGGAAAAATAGACTTTTGTTTTCACAAAGATAACCAAATCATTTCCTTCTGGAAAACAACCCAGACATGATCAGATATAAGATATTTGGTTTTTTTCCTTTATAATTTCTTGTTAGTTTTAATGGCTCATGAGATAGACATAACAATTGAGTTTTTATTTTAATTGAGTTTTTTTTAAAAATACTGATTTATTTATTTGAAAGGCAGAGTTACAGAGAGTAGCCACAGTGGCCAGAACTGTGCCAATCTGAAGCCAGGAGCCTGGAGCTTCTTCTGGGTCTCCCATGTGGATGCAGGGGACCCAAGGACTTGGGCCATCTTCTACTGCTTTCCCAGGCCATAGCAGAGAAATGGATTGGAAGTGGAGCATCCGGGACTTGAATCTACACCCATATGGGATGCCGACACTGCAGGTAGCGGCTTTACCTGCTACACTACAGCTTGAGTTTTAATTGCTCACGAGGTAGACATCACGGCTCACCAAAGTCCCTAGTGGGATGGCAGTCACACAATGCAATGTGCCGTCACAACATTGCCTGTAAAGATTTTCTATCATTGGATCCAGACAGAGAGAATGTCATCCTCCTTAAAATGCAGCTTTGAGATTTTTGAACTCATGCAATTTATGTGTAGCAGGGTACAAAACATGGCATAATACTTCATTTTTCATGATCATGATTATCTTATTCAACATAAATGCTTGGAACTAATAAAATATGAAGCCGCTGCTAATGAATTAGGTAGCTTTTAGTATTTTCTGGCTGTGGGTTACCATGCCTACCATTTAAAATAAGCCTGTTCTCCTAGCATTTTATATGGATCAAGAAAAGGAACTATTTGTAGTTTGAATTAGACAAATATGAATGCAAAGTCAGTTATTCACATCTTCCTGTATAAAATAAAACAAGACGGGGCCGGAGCAGTGGCAAAGTGGGTAAGGCCGCCACCTGCAGTGCTGGCATCCCATGTGGGCACCGATTCAAGTCCTGGCTGCTCCACTTCTGATCCAGCTCTCTGCTACGGCCTGGGAAAGCAGTAGAAGATGGCCCAAGTCCTTGGGCCCCTACACCTACTTGGGAGACCCGGAAGAAGCTCCTGGCTTTGGATTGGTGCAGCTCTGGCCATTGCCGCTATCTGGGGAGTGAACCAGCAGATGGAAGACCTCTCTCTCTGTCTCCCTCTCTCTCTCTCTCTCTCTCTCTCTCTGCCTCTCCTTCTCTCTCTGTATAATTCCAACTTTCAAATAAATAAATAAATATTTTTTAAAAAATAAAACATGACAAAGATTACCCTTAACTTTATGATGTGTTTTAACACCTCAAAGAAACACAAGATAATGTCTTAAAATTATCTACCTGATGTTTACTCATGTAACAGTTGACTTCATGTATGAATCTAAGTATGTTTATATATTCTATTTTTGCACTAGAGTGTAACGTAAAAGAGTAAATACAAAATTATTAAGGTAGACATTTGCTGTCTGGGTTGCTCAACACATGTTCCCCTTCTCATTTCCCCAGTTGTTTGGGTATCTCCTTTTTACCTCCTTGTGTTCAGAGGATGCTAACCTTACTGCCAGCTACCAGGATGAGTCTAGATAGTCTTTTTCTTTTTTAAAGATTTATTTATTTACTTGAAAGTCAGAGTTGCACAGAGAGAGAAGGAGAGGCAGAGACAGAGAGAGCGAAAGAGAGAGAGAAAAGTCTTCCATTTGTTTGCTCACCACAATGGCTGGAGCTGCACCGATCTGAAGCCAGGAGCCAGGAGCTTCTTCCATGTCTCCCACATGGGTGCAGGGGCTCAACAGCTTGGGCCATCTTCTACTGCTTTCCCAGGCCATAGCAAAGAGCTAGATCGGAAGTGGAGCAGCTGGGATTTGAACCAACAACTATGTAGAATGACAGCACTGCAGGCGGTGGCTTTACTTGCTATGCCATAGCGCCAGCCCCTAGATAGTCTTAAATCATGGTGGTCAGCCTCTCCTTCTGGCCACGGTGAAAGTGGTCACAGGACCTGCCTTAATTCAAGCAGAGAAATAAACTGTACCTTACAAGAACAAGGAAGACACTATGACGCCCCCAAATGAAAAAGACACCCCAATTCAAGATTATGAAGATGATGAAATTGAAGAAATGCAAGAAGCGGATCTCAAAAAATTGATAAGAACATTAAGAAGTTCTCAAAAACAAATTCTTGAACTACAGAAATCCTTAATGGACAAGATAGAAAATCTCTCTCATGAAAATGAAATATTAAGGAGGAATCAAAATGAAATGAAACAACTAGTGGAACAAGAAACTGTGATAGTGACGAGAAATCATAATGAAATGAAGAATTCAATAGATCAAATGACAAACACATTAGAGAGCCTTAAAAACAGAATGGGCGAAGCAGAAGAGAGAATATCAGACTTAGAAGACAGAGAACAGGAAAGGAAACAGGCAAACCAAAGAAAAGAAGAAGAAATTAGAAATCTAAAAAATATTGTCGGGAATCTACAGGATACTATTAAAAAACCCAACATTCGGGTTCTAGGAGTTCCTGAAGGCATGGAGAGGGAGAAAGGATTAGAAGGCATTTTCAGTGACATACTAGCAGAAAATTTCCCAGGTTTGGAGAAGGACAGAGGCATCTTAGTACAGGAAGCTTATAGAACCCCTAATAAACATGACCAAAAGAGATCCTCACCACGACATGTTGTAATCAAACTCACCACAGTGAAACATAAAGAAAAGATCCTAAAATGTGCAAGAGAGAAACGTCAGATTACTCTTAGAGGATCTCCAATTAGACTCACAGCAGACTTCTCATCAGAAACCCTACAAGCTAGAAGGGAATGGCGAGACATAGCCCAGGTACTAAAAGAGAAAAACTGCCAGCCCAGAATATTATATCCTGCAAAGCTCTCATTTGTGAATGAAGGTGAAATTAAGACTTTTCATAGCAAACAGAAACTGAAAGAATTTGTTGCCACTCATCCTGCCCTGCAAAAGATGCTTAAAGATGTGTTACACACAGAAACACAGAAACATGGTCACCAATATGAAAGAAGGTAAAGGAAGGAAACCTCACAGCAAAAGATCACAGGAAGCTCAATTTCTCTTTGACATAGAATTAAACTCTGATGCTCTGTTAAAGCAATGTGTTAAAGTAATCTATTATGTTCTCTTGATGTCTGTTAAATTCTAATTGTTCAAAAACAGCTGAATTTTTATTAAGAGCTATGGATTATTTAAATGTGTGCTTATTTTCAAAGATTTGAATAATCACCTTGTAACAATGATCAAATTTGGTCTATAATATGTCATGATTTTAAGGAATCTTATTTCAACCAGATATTTTGGATTTTGAGCCTTCTTGGCATTCTTGACAGGCATTCAAAAAATCAAAGTTTCAAACAATCTGGTCTCTAAAATTTCCAATAAATCCTGGACTTTGGTTGTTCCAGTTTGGGCCCAACTGAAAAAATCGAAGGACCTATGTCTCTCATCTTATATAGACACCAACTAATCAGGCTATTTGGATTATATTAGAAGTACTGTCAAGATGTGATGTGGTACCAAACTTTAAGTTTCTATAATGGAAAATGCTATTAATAAAAATGTTTGAGAATTAAAAAAAAAAGAAATAAACTGTACCTCTTGATGGGGGAGTGGCAAAGTCATTTGCCAGTGATCACATGGAATTGATGACATTGTCATGACCATCATTGGAAATATAGAGTGCCACACTGACTTTGCATGGACGTTTGCCTTTTCTGCCCACAGTTTCTACACCAGCTCACCAAGAGAAGGTTCACAAAAGGGCTCATCTATCACATTGCCTTTTCATAAAAAGGACCCATTTTATGGCCCAGGTGGTGTGAAAATACATGTATGATCACAATGTGCATGTCTCCAGGTGCTGCTTGGCACGCACCCTCTCCAAAGCTGTCCCTGCGGAAGACTCTGACCAATGCCAGCTGGGCCCAGCCTCCTGCAGGTTGAAGAGCTGAGCTCCAGCATCCTCTCTGCATTGGTGTGTTGTATTTGTGTTATCAGTCTGTTCAGGGCATTCTCCAGTTCTCATTTTCATTGCTGTTTTGATGCCTTAATATTTAGAATTGTATTGCTTCAATTCCAGACTCAAATATTTGGGGATTTGTAAAATTCTCTTATTAGTGATTCCTCATTTAATTCCACTTAGTTACAGGACATGCTCTATGATTTCAACCTTCTCATATGATGAGACTGCCTTTAGGCTTTGCTGTAAGGTCAACTTTTTTTTTTTTAAGAAAGCTTTTATTTAATAAATACAAATTTCACAGGTACAGCTTTAGGAATATAGCAGTTCTTCCCCCCCTACCCACCCTCCCACCCCCACTCCTATCCCATTCTTCATTAAGATTCATTTTTAATTACCTTTGTATACAGAAGGCCAACTCTATACTAAGTAAATATTTCAACAGTTTACACCCCCACAGACACACAACATGTAAAGTACTGTTTGAAGACAAGTTTTACCATTAATTTGCATAGTACAACACATTAAGGACAGAGATCCTACATGGGGAGTAGGTGCACAGTGACTCTTGTTGATTTAACAATTGGCAGTCATATTTATGATGTCAGTGATCACCCAAGGCTCTTGTCATGAGCTGCCAAGGCTATGGAAGCCTTTTGAGTCCACAAACTCCGCCAGTATTTAGAGAGGGCCATAATCAAAGTGGAAGTTCTCTCCTCCCTTCAGAGAAAAGTATAAGATTAACTTTTATTATAAGTGATATGTGTGCTTGAAAAAAATATATTCTGAAGTTTTAGGGAGTGGTGATGTATGTATATCCATTAAGTCAAATTTATAAACTCATTTTACAATCTTGTATATGTCTACTGATTTTTGACTGCTTATTATATTATTTCATGAGAGATGTATCTTAAAAATATTCTGTGATTTTAGCTTTGTTGATTTCTCATGTAATTTGTTGGATTATTTATTTTCTTATTTTGAGACCAAAAATAAACATTTAAGATTGTCATAGTATTATGCTGTCTTGACCCTTTTATCATTATGAAATGTTCCTATTATCTCTATAATATTTCTTGCACTGATAGCTAATTTTTTAAAGAGAGATTGTTTTTTAAAAGGACTTATTTATTTATCTGAGTTACACACACAGAGAGAAGTAGAGGCAGAGAGAGAGAGAGAGAGAGAGAGAGAGAGACAGGTCTTCCACCCACTGGTTCACTCCCCGATTGGCTGCAACCTCCGGAGCTGTGCTGATCTGAAGCCGGGAGCCAGGAGCTTCTTCCGGGTCTCCCACGTGGGTGCAGGGGCCATTTTCTACTGCTTTCCCAGGCCATAGCAGAGAGCTGGATGGGAAGTGGAGCAGCCAGGACTTGAACCGGCACCCATATGGGATGCCAACTCTGCAGGTGGTGGCTTTACCTACTACGACACAGCCCCGGTCCCTGATAGCTATTTTTCTGACACTAATATTGCTACTCGGCTATCTTATGATTTAACATGTTGTTTTGCATTTTTCTTTGTTTTATATTTATTTTATTTTACAGAGAGAGAGAGAGAGAGAGAGAGAGGAGAAAGAGAGAGAGAGGTCTTCCATCTGCTGGTTCACTCCCCAAATGGCCCTCAGGGCTAGAGCTGGGTGGATCCGAAGCCAGGAGCCAGGAGCTTCTTCCGGGTCTCCCACACAGGTGCAGGGGCCCAAAATGGGCCATCTTCTACTTTTCTAGGCCCTAGCAGAGGGCTGGATGGGTAGCGGAGCAGCCGGGACTCAAACCAGCACCCATAAGGGATGCCAGCATTGCAGGTGGCATCTTTACCCACTACACCACAGCGCCGGCCTCAGCATTTTTCATTATTCTATTCCCCTCTTCTTTTAGATGGTAGTTACATAATATTTGATTATTTCTTACTGATTACCCTAATTATGGAAATGTACAACCTTGATTTATTACTATAAATTAGATACTTCACTACTTGCATGATGATGGAAGAAACTTAGTGTTCTTTAATTCAGTCCCCACCCTAACTCCAAATTCTTTCCATATTTCAAATTTCCTAACACATCACTATTATGTTCTGAACAGTCAGTACTTCTCTAGTTTCTCACATATTCACTCTTTCCAATAGGACTCTTCATTCTTGTTTGCACTATTGGACTTCATTTACTTTTTTTCTCTGCCATCATTTTCTTTTTACCTGAAGACATTTTAAAAATATTTCTTTTGATGTGGATCTGCTGGAAACAATTTATATCATTTTTATTTAATTGAAAACGTCTTTATTTTGAATTCAGTTCTTAAGGATATTTCTACTGCGTATAAAATTCTAAATTTGCTCTTATTTAAAATATATTAAAGATGTTATTTCATTATTTTCTTGTTTCCATTATTTCTCCTGATATGTCAGCTTATGATTTTTTTCTCAAACTTCTTTTACAATTTTATTTTATCTTTTGTTTTTAATTTGTTTTACTACAATTTTCCTAAATTGTGATTTTCTTTGTTCATCCTGTTTGGTGTTAATCTTGAATCAGTGCTTGTTTTGTTAAAAAATTCTTTGCCGGAATTTTTTTGCCTCTGTCCTATTTTCCCATGGTCTCCATGTTGGAGTCCAATTACTACATTTACAGTGTTAGACTTTTTCATCTTTTCTGGATATCTGTCATGCTTTAAAAAAGCCTTTGTTTTTCCTGTGCTTCAGTTTTATTGTTTGCTTATTTATTTTTAAAGGAAAAACAGCAGCAGAATACCCTAGGTGGACGCGGATGAAGAACAGGCACCTCATTCTGTTTGGTTTTTACAGGCTTTTTGCCAATGCCCCATAAGACTAGCACCTTCTGTGACTCTCTTTGATGGAGGCAGTATCACTGAGAATATATATTATCCAACCTCTTGGTTGGGGATGAATTCAGATTCATTGAATGGCAAATAATTTACTTTAAGGCATTTTGTAATTGCTGTGCAAATTTATGGGTAAGCTTTTTGTTTGTAAGAATGGTTAGGGAGGTGAGAGCATTACTGACTTTTGGACTGGGGCTAGGGTTACCATGTATTCTACGATGCAGGGTGCAGGACAGTCTTTTATAAGGATCAAGCTATACTTGGACCTCTTGAATTCATTTCAACAGTTCAGCTGGGATATTCGTGCAGGTGATGTACCTACTGGCCAACAATAATCTGATCCCATACTCTGATTCCTTTTTATGTATGAACCTTAAATTTTTTGCATTGTTTAGAGATTGAAATTCTCACAGAAAGAATATTATGTTTCGTTTGTTTAGGACTTTATGAGGAGCTAGTCACAATTTTGGAAAATCACATCAACTACTTTTCTCATGGTATTTGCATTGCTTATGCAACTCCTATTTTATTACTACAACACATAGTCCGCGTATGTATTTAAGAAGATTCTACGCATGAATGCAAGTACCTGATAACTTCATTGGTCTGATACGTGTCATAATGAAATTATTTTGTTATAAGTTGCATTTCTTTTATTTCTTTAAAGCTAAAGAATTCCTGTACATATTGATTTAAAAATTATGTGTGCAAGTACATGATAGTACTAATTTCAGCTTAAGATAATCATAATTGTGTGTCAGGATTTTTGTTATAAAAAGAGGTCTGGAATCCGGTAGGTTGAGATCAACTCGGGTAAAATCCTATTTGTGAAGATTGATTTCAATACAAAGGACTCAGCACCAGAAAACCCTTTTAATATCATTATTTCTTATTTTTATTTTAAAAAATTACTTCCATTACATAAAGCGGTTTCAAGTGCGATCAAGAGTCGATTGCTCTCGCCTGGAACGTCTGCGCCCTGGGTTGGAAGTGCTCTGCATTTGAGGCCGGACCGGAACCTTGGCGCTCTGCAATGTTGGTTTCCGGCGGGCTCTTTAGAGCGCTGAACGGCTTTGGGCCCAAGGACCATGAGAGGGCCCGAGCCGGGTCCGGAACCTACGATGGAGGGAGACGTGCTGGATACACTGGAGGCGTTGGGGTGAGTATTGTTGGGGGACATTTTCCCCCGGAAAACCTAACCTCTCCCCCGGTTTGGCTGCCGCAGCCTCCTACCCGCGGGCCTCCGCACAGCCTGGACTGCGGCTTGTAGGCCTCTTTCCCCCGCCTCGCTCCCTCCGGCGCCGACGGAGTTAAGCAGAAGGCGGGAGAGAAATCCGTTTTGGGGGTGGAGCAAGGCCGGAGAGCTGGGGCGCGTGGCCCCCTCTTCCAGACTCCTGGCCTCGAGACCCTGCGGCCGGGAAGGCGCCGAGCGGCCCGCCCAGCTTCGGCCCCCGAGCGAGCCCACGGCGGCGGGGGTTACTCAGGATAAAGTGTGGCGGCCCCCAGGGCGGTGCTGGGTCCGAGCTGCGGGCTTGGACTACTGTCCCCTGCGGTGTGCCACTCGCGCCGTTCTTGAGACTCAGGATTTAGTTTAGGAGGGAGCCCATTCAGCCATCTCGTCGTCTCTTAGTGCGTGTTTGCGTGCTAGGCTGGGAGGAACGCGTTCCCAGATGACTCTTAGCTTACCTGGTCGGGGGCGGGTACCTAGAGTCCACTGCTTTTGGCTCAGGGCGATGAGAACTGGGGTGGAGACGGGGGTGCCGTTTAGACTTCCAGATGCGGGGATCCATATATGCAACAGTCTCCCCTCAGCGTCCTCACGGACTTTGTACTTATCCCGGAGTGTTTTGTGCTGCCAATTTATTAGTCTCTGAACTTCCCTCGCCTTGTTCAAGTCAGCTCTTAGAAATCAGGTACCTTGGTTGTTAGTGATACATTACCAGCAACACCTGAGAACCGGCTCTTACCACTGCAAATGACTAGTAGCTGAATAAATAACCTTGTAGATGATTGTGGCAATTAATTGATGTAATATACCTCAAGTATTTCGTGTTGGCCTACTATACAATACGTTTACAAATGGCAGCTGCTATTACGATTGTTATTAGATGTTAAGGTTTAGTAAATGCAGTTTTCCCGCTTTTTACTTCTGTTGATGAGATAAGGCATTAAAGATTGTGAATTTTTTCCTTTAAACTTAGCATTTTTAGTGATTTGATTTTTTTTAAAAGTTTGTAATTGGCATGACAATGAGAAATGACTTACCACCAGTATGAGCTAGTTAAATTTATTCAAGAGTTTATAGTGACTGCTTTCTTGCAGAAGTGAAAGTTGATGGGGGAAGTTATATGTTTACTATTAAATCTCAATGAGTAAGGCCGGTGCTGTGGTGCAGCCGGTTAAAGCCCTGGCCTGCAGCATCCCATATGGACGCCGGTTCCAGTCCTGGCTACTCCACTTCCGATCCAGCTCCCTGTGAATGTACCTGGGAAAGCAGCAGAAGATGGCCCAAGGCCTTGGGCTCCTGCATCCACATGGGAGACCCGGAAGAAGCTCCTGACTTCTGATAGCCCCAGCTCCAGCGTTGCAGCCATTTGAGGAGTGAACCAGCAAATGGAAGACCTCTTTCTCTTTCTTCCTGTATCTGCCTCTCTGTGTAACTCTGTCTTTCAAATAAGCGAAGTAAAATTGTAAAAATCTCAATGAGAAGCACTATCGGACGTGGAGGAAAGGTAGCGCAGAGAAACCATCCTTGGGCTGCAGGTGCGGGGTCAGTGTTTCACTTGCAGCCAAACCTGTGCCTCGCCATATCATTTGGGTCTGATTTTTTGCTTAGTTTCCTTACAAGTGTGGAGAGAGGTTTAAGAGTTCAAATGGTTTGGAGTCAAATCTATACTTAAATCATAGTACCATCACTTAGTTATCTTCGGATCCTATAGAATTAGAATAATCACTTTAAAGCACTATAAATATTACATGAGTTACAGATACATATGCTAAGCACCATGCCTGCCCTGCTACTTAAGTAGGTGGTTGTCCTAACATCAGTAAGTCCTAATTTCTTTACCTGCAAAATGGGTATTTCACTCTCATGAAATACAGCCAGAGAATTCAGAGGGGAAAAAAAAAAAAGCAAATGGTCTTAAAGCACTTGCAGAGGTGCATAACAGAAGCTCATAACATAACTCATAACGGAAATACAAGTTAAAACTATACTGAACTACCAGATAGTCACAAATCCAAGTTTGATAACTTTGGTGAGCTATGTAGGGGAGTACTCCCTTATTTTGATGTTACAATCCTGTGGAGGAAAATTTAATTGTATCCAGCAAAGTTACATTTCCATTTGCCTTTGACTCAGGAATCCTTCTTCTAGGAATATCTCAGACACACTGACAAAAAAGTTGTCAAACTGTAATAGCACACATTGGAAACAAACCAAATATCCTTTATTGGAGGCTGATTAAAAAAGATATGGTCAATGAAGACAGTTGAGTAACTCCAAATACTGATAATTGGATAGGTAAATTAGAACATGTATGTGTTGACTTTTAAATTTTATTTTTTAAGAAATTTATTAATACATTAGATTTTCAGGTCACAGTAAATGCATGATAATTACAATTCATCAATTCTCATGTTGATGTGTTATTTTAATACAAAGACAACAGATTGTAGTTCTTAAATAGAATTCTGAGAATATAATGATACTTCCTCCCTCCCTCCCTCCCTCCCTCCTCCCTCCCCCCTCCCTCCTCCCTTTCTTTTCATCTTTCCTTTCTTAATTTTTGAGATAACATTTTGGATTTACATTATAGTCAGAGGCTTAATGCCCCACTAAATAAAGAGTTCAATAACTAAAAAGCAAAAAGACCCTAGTCAGCTGGAGTATAGGCAAGGGCTATAAGCAGTAATCAAATGAAAATATGGAATTCCACTCATATACAGTAAATTTAAAAATAATCATAGATTTTTTTTTTAAAGATTTATTTTATTTGAAAGTCAGAGTTACAGAGAGAGAGGAGAGGCAGAGAGAGAGAAAGAGAGGTCTTCCATCCAATGGTTCACTCCCCAAATGGCTGCCATGGCCGGAGCTATGCCGATTTGAAGTCAGGAGCCAGGACTTCTTCCAGGTCTCCCCCGCGGGTGCAGGGGCCCAAGGACTTGTGCCATCCTCTACTGCTTTCCAGGCCACAGTAGAGATCTGGATTGGAAGAGGAGCAGCCGGGACTAGAACCGGCGCCCATATGGGATGCCAGCGCTTCGGGCCAGGGCGTTAACCTGCTGTGCCACAGCGCTGGCCCCATAATCACAGATCATTAACACTCTAGTAGTATATCTTTTTTTAGAAGATTTATTTTTATTTATTTGAAAGGCAGATTAACAGAGGAAGAGAGAGAAATTTTCCATTGTCTGGTTCACTCCTCATATGCCTGCAGTGGCTGGGGCTGGGCCAGGCCAAAGCCAGGAGCCAGGAACTTTATCCAGGCCTCCCACGTGGGTGCAGGGGTCCAAGGACTTGGACCATCTTCTACTGCTTTCCCAGGCCATAGCAGAGAGCTGGATTGGTATTAGCAGGAAGCTGGATTGGAAGTGGAGCAGCTGGGACTTCAACTGGCACCCATAGCTGATGTCACAGGTGGTGGCTTAACCCATTATGCCTCAATGCCAGTCCCCAATATATCATTCTTAGACCTTGGTTTGACAAATATATAAGACAAAGCTTCACAAAACTATAATTTCAGCAGTACTGTTACATACACAGGCATTTCTTGTTTTTTTTTTTTTTTTGTCTATTTTTTTAATTTTAGTGCCCACAAATAAGGGACAACATGTGGTATTTGTCTTTCTGTGTCCTGGTTATTTCACTAAGTGTGATGTCCTCCAGTTGCATCCATTTTGATGCAAGTAGTAGAATTTCATTCTTTTTTTTTTTTTTTTTTTGACAGGCAGAGTGGCTAGAGAGAGAGACAGAGAGGAAGGTCTTCCTTTTTGCCGTTGGTTCACCCTTTAATGGCCACTGCGGCCAGCGCATCTCACTGATCCGAAGCCAGGAGCCAAGTGCTTCTCCTGGTCTCCCATGTGGGTGCAGGGCCCAAGGACTTGGGCCATCCTCCACTGCACTCCTGGGCCATAGCAGAGAGCTGGCCTGGAAGAGGGGCAACCGGGATAGAATCCGGCGCCCCAACTGGGACTAGAACCCGGTGTGTCGGCGCCGCAAGGCGGAGGATTAGCCTGTTAAACCTCGGCGCCGGCCCAGAATTTCATTCTTTTTTAATAGTGGAATAATACTCTATTGTGGGGTTGTGAGTGTGTGTGAGTGTGTACATACCACATTTTCTTAATCCGTTTATGTGATGATGGACACTGTGGTTGGTTCCATGTTTTGGCAGTTGTGAGCAGTGTTACTATAAACATTGTGGTATAGGTATCTCTTTGATACAACATATTAATGTCTTTTGGCTAAATACACAAAAGTGGGGTTGCTTGAGATAAGTTGTCTATTTCTAGTTTTTAAAAAAAATCTCCTGGGCTGGCTTTGTGGTATAGTAGGTAAAGCTCTTGCTTGCAAGGTTCCAGTCCTGGCTGCTCTATTTCCAATCTAGCTGTCTGCTAATGAACAGGGAAAAGCAGTGGAAGATGGGTCAGCCACTTGGGCCCCTTCCACCCATGTGGGAGACTCGGATGAAGGTCCTGGCTCCTGGCTTCTGGCTTTAGCCTGGCTCAACTGTGGCTGTTGTGGCCACTTGAGAAGTGAGCTAGAGTCTGGATGTCTCTTTCTCTCTATCTTTCCCTCTCTTTCTGTAACTCTAACTTTCAAATAAATAAATTAAAAAAAAAAAAGTTCATACTGTTTTCCACAATGGCTACATTAATTTACATTCCCACCAACAGTGTATAGGAGTTCCCCTTTCTCCATATCCTTGCCAGCTTTTGTAACCACATGGGAAGGAATTATACATCCTTACTGGAATGCATTGTTTTTCTAAATGTTGTTGTTAAAATTTCTATGTGGAAGGAAGTAGTATTTATATATTTTTATGGGGTCCAGTGCAATGTTTCTTTCTTTCTTTTTTTCTTTTTTTTTTTTTTGACAGGCAGAGTGGACAGTGAGAGAGAGAGACAGAGAGAAAGGTCTTCCTTTGCTCTTGGTTCACCCTCCAATGGCCGCCGCGGCTGGCACGCTGCAGCCGGCGCACTGCGCTGATCTGATGGCAGGAGCCAGGTGCTTCTCCTGGTCTCCCATGGGGTGCAGGGCCCAAGCACTTGGGCCATCCTCCACTGCACTCCCTGGCCACAGCAGAGAGCTGGCCTGGAAGAGGGGCAACCGGGACAGAATCCGGTGCCCCGACCGGGACTAGAACCCGGTGTGCCGGCGCTGCAAGGCGGAGGATTAGTCTAGTGAGCCGCGGCGCCGGCTGCAGTGCAATGTTTCAATGCATATAGCAACATAAACCACTTTTTTGTGTGTGTTTGTGAGCTCCTCTCTTTCGGTCTTTTTTTTTTTTTTTTTTTTAAATTAAATATTTATTTAAAAGGCAGGGTGATGGGGCGGGGGGAGGAAAAGGAGAGAGAGAGATCTTCCATATGCTGGTTCACTTGTGCTGGACCAGCCTGAAGCTAAGAGCCAAGAACTCCATCTGGGTCTCCCATGTGAGTGGCAGGGACCCAAGTACTTGAACCATCATCTTCTAGCCTCCCAGGTGCACATTAGCAGGAAGCGGTATCTAAAGTGGAGTAGCCAAGATTCAAACCAGTCTCTCCAGTATGGGATGAAAGCATCCCAAGTGGGCAGCTTACTCTACTCTGCCACAGAGTCTACCCTTCTTAAGTTCTTTGAACAGTGTGTAATACATTATTGTGAACTATAGTGACTCTGCTGTGCTTTGGAACACTAGAACTTGTTTCCTACTGTTTGGTATTGTTATTTAACCTTCCTCTTCTTCCCAGACTCTGGTAATTACTGTTTAAGTTCAGATCATATGAAAGAGAGCATATTGTGTTTGTCCTTCTGCAGCTGACTTATTTCATTTACCAAAATGACCTCCAGTTCCATCTATTTTTTTGCAGTTTTCAGGATTTCCTCCTTTTTATGCTCAAATAATATTCCATTGTGTGTAAATACCACCTTTTCTTTATCCATTTGTCCACTGATGGACATTAAAGGTTCTCTATTATGAATAGTGCTGCAATGAAAATGGGGGTATAAGTATCACTTTCATAGTTAGCTTTTATTTCCTCTGTGTATATACCCAGAAGTGGGATAGCTGGTCATATGGTAGATCTAACTTTACATTTTTTGAGAAATGTCCATACTCTTCTCCATAATGACTGTATTGGTTTGTATTCCCACCAGCACTGTATAAAGGTTCCCTTTTCTCTACATCCTTCATTCTAACTGGAGTAAGAAGATAGCCCATTGTGATTTTTTATAGCTAGTGATACTGAGCTTTTTTCATGTATTTGTTGGCCATGTGTATTTCTTCTTTTGAGAAATCTGTATTCAGAATCTTTGTTGATTTTTGTTGAGTTTGTGTACCCTCTATATTCTAGATATTAATGCTTTGTTAGATAAGTATCTTGCAAAAATTATTCTCTATTCCATCAGTTGTCTTAACTCTGCTGATTGCTGTGCAGAAGCTTCTTAATTTGATAATAGTTCCATTTGTCTAGTTTTGCTTTTGATGCCTGTGCTTTTGGGGTCCTATCCAAAAAATTATTACTGAGACCAAAAACTTTTGGGTCTATGGTCCACTTTGAGTTGATTTTTGTGCAGTGTGAGAGGTGGGAGGAGCACATCTTCTGCACATAGGTATCTAATTTCCCCAGCCCTGTTTATTGAATTGACTGTCCTTTCTTCAGTGAATGTTTTTGGTGCCTTTGTTGAGAATTGTTGAGAAATAGTTGAATTAGATGCTTAGATTCATTTATGGGGTCTCTATTCTGTTCTGTTGGTCAGTGTGTCTTTTTTGGTGCCCTTACTGTTCTGTTTTGGTTAGCTCTGTAGTATGTCTTAAAATCAGGTACTATGATGCCTTCAGCTTTTTTCTTTCTGGTTAAGATTGGTTTGATAGTTAAGGAACTTTTCTGTTTCCCTGTGAATTTTAGGATTGTTTCCAGTTCTGTGAAAGATGTCACTGCTATTTTGATGAGGATTGTGTAATTGCTTTGGTTAGTATGGACATTTTAGTAATATTAACTCTTGGGACTGGCATTGTCGCACAACAGGTTAAGCTGGTACTTGGGACGCCCACATCCCTTATTGGAGTGTCTGGTTTGAGTTTTGGCTGGTCTGCGCTTGAGGTCCAGTTAACCTGCTATTGTGCATCCTGGGAGATAGCAGATGATGGCTTAAATACTTGGGTCCCTCCCACCCATGTGGGAGACACAGATTGGAGTTCCTTGCCTTGGTCTGATGCAGCCCTAGCTGTTACAGGCTTTTGGGAAGACTCAGTGGATGGAAGATCTCTGTCTATCTGATTCCCTCCCTCTCCCCCCCTCTTTTTCTCCCTCCTTCCCTCCCTGCCTGCCTCCTCCCCCCTCTCTTCTTCCTTCCCTCCCTCCTTCTCTCTCCCTCCCTCCCTCTCTTCTTCCCTCCCCCCCCTCTCTTCTTCCCTCCCTCCCTCCTTCTCTCTCTCCCTCTGCTATTCCGTGTGTGTGTGTGTGTGTGTGTGGCTCTGCCTTTCAAACAAATGATGAAACTTTTAAAACATTTTTTGAATCCATGAACATGGGAAGTGTTTTTATTTTTTTCTGTGTCTTCACTTTCTTTCATTACTGGTTTGTATCTTTTATTGTAGAGGCCTTTCACATCCCTGGTTAAATTTATTACAAGGTATTTAATTTTTTTGTAGCTATTGTGCATGGAATTGCTTTTATACTTTCTTTCTCAGTGAGTTTGTTACTGGTGTATAATATGCTACCGATTTTTGCATGTTGATTTTCTATCATGCTACTTAACTGAATTTATCAGTTCTAAAGTCCCTTGGTGGAGTCTTTCAGTTTTTTTTATATAGAAACATGTTATCTAGAAATAGCGATAGTCTGAAGTTTTCCTTTCCTGTTTTTTTTTTTTTTTTTTTTAAGATTATTTGTTTATTTGAGAGGTAGAGTTATAGAGAGTGAGAGGTAGAGGCAGAGAAAGATCTTCTTTCCATTGGTTCACTCCCCAAATGGCTGCAATGGCTGGAGCTTCTTCCTGGTCTCCCAAGTGGGTGCAGGGACCCAAGCACTTGGGCCATCTTCTACTGCTTCCCTAGGCCATAGCAGAGAGCTGGATTGGAAGAGGAGCAGTCGGGACTAGAACCAGCACCCATACGGAATGCTGGCGCCACAGGTGGAAAATTAACTTACTGTGCCACAGTGTGGCCCCCCCCCCCCTTTTAATACTTGTTTTTATTTATTTGAGAGGGGGAGTTCAGATAGAAGAAAGAGAGGTCTTCCATCTGCTGGTTCACTCCCCAAATGGCCACAACAGCTGGACCTGGCTGATGTGATGCTAGAAGCCAGGAGCTTCTTCTGGGTCTCCCACGTGGGTGCAGGTGCCCAAGGAGTTGGGCCATCTTTCACTGCTTTCCCAGGCCATTAGCAGGCTGGATTGGAAGTGGAGCAGCTGGTGCCCATATGGGATTTTGGTGCTGTAGGCAGAGGCTTAACCTACTATGCCACAGCGACGCCTCCCCCCCCCCCCCTCCGCTATTTTATGTCTTTATTTCTTTGTCTTGTCTAACTACTCTGGCTAAAACTTCTCGTACCGTATTGACTAGGACATCCTTGTTTGCTTCTAGTTCTTAAATGCTTTCAACTTTCTGCCATTCAGTATGATGTTGGTTGTGGGTTTGTCATATATAGGCATTATTATTTTGAGGTATGTTCCCTCTATACACATAATTTTTTCCAGATTTTTATGAATGAATGATAAATTTTATCAAATGCTTTTTTCTGTGTCTATTGAGGTGTTCATATGATTCTTATCCTTCGTTCTTTTGATACGATGTATTATGTTTACTGATTTGTGTATCCCTTCAAGCCTGGCATAAATCTCATTTAATAATGGTGAATGATTTTTTGATATTTTATTGAATTTGATTTGCTAGTGTTTTGTTGATAATTTTTGCATATATGTGTTCACTGGGTGTATTTTCTTTTTTTCTTTTTCTAAGCTACCCCAGCTCAGGGCAGCAGAGTCTGGGAGGAGGACATGGGTTCTGTCTGGGCTCAGACACTGAGGACACTCCTTCTGCCAGAGGGCCCTGCGGGTGCCCTGCCTTAGAACATTCATCTCCCAGAGGGCCCGGTGGGCGTCCAGTATTTTTCATTTTGATTTGTCCATGTCTGGTTCTAGAATCAAGATAATGATGCTTCATCAAATGAGTTTGAAAGGGTTCCTTCCCTTTCAAGGTTTTGAAATAGTTTGGGAATTGGTATTAGTTTTTCCTTAACAGTTAGGAGACTTTAACTTCTGATTCAGTCTCATTACTCATTTTTGGTCTGTTCAGATTTGTTGTCTTCATTCATCTTTAGTAAATAACGTGTATCCAAATACGTACATATTTCTTCCAGGTATTTTAGTTAGTTGATGTATAAGTTGTTCATAGTAAATCCTAATGGTTCTTTATATTTCTGTGGTATCAGTTGTATCTCTTGTTTCATCTCAGCTGTCGAGTCACCTCTTTTTTTTTTTTTTTTTAGCTTAGGGAAAGGTTTTTGGTTTTGCTTATCTTTTCACCAAAAAAAAAAAAAAAAAAAAAAAAACCAACCACACCAGCTTTTCAGTTCACTGACCTTTTGTATTGTATTTTTCTCTATTTTATTTATCTCTCTTTGTTATTTCCTTCTACTAAGTTTGGGTTTGATTTGTTCTTGCTTTCCTAAGTCCTTGAGATATGCTGTTAGGTTGTTTGTTATTTTTATATTTTTTTGATACAGGCACATGTTGCTATAAACTTTCCTTTTAGTGCTGCTTTTGCTGTATCCCCTAATTGTCTTTTCTTTAGCTCAAGGAATTTTATCTTACCTCTTGATTCCATCAGTGAGTTACTGTTCATTCAGAAGCGTATTATTGAGTATGCATGTAGACATATACTTTCTGAAGCTTATTTTGTTAATTTCAGGTTTTGTTCATTGTGGTTAGAAAGGATACATGATAAGATTTTGATTTTTTTTTTACTTTTTTTAAATTTTTTTATTTTTGACAGGCAGAGTGGACAGTGAGAGAGAGACAGAAAGGTCTTCCTTTGCTCTTGGTTCACCCTCCAATGGCCGCCGCGGCTGGCACGCTGCGGCCGGCGCACCGTGCTGATCCGATGGCAGGAGCCAGGTGCTTCTCCTGGTCTCCCATGGGGTGCAGGGCCCAAGTACTTGGGCCATCCTCCACTGCACTCCCTGGCCACAGCAGAGAGCTGGCCTGGAAGAGGGGCAACCGGGACAGAATCCGGTGCCCCGACCGGGACTAGAACCCGGTGTGCCAGTGCCGCTAGGCGGAGGATTAGCCTATTGAGCTGCGGCGCTGGCTTTTTACTTTCTTAATAATTGTTTTGTGGGCTAATATATGGTCCATCCTAGAAAAATGTTGCACTAATAAAAAGAGTATATATTCTACATGTAGTTTTTTCATGGAATGTTCTGAAACTAGTAGGTCCATTCATTCTGTGGTATACTTTAACTTAGTTTAACTCTGATGTTTGTTGATTTTTTTTTTTTTTTTGGCTGGATGATTTGTCCATTGGGTGAAAGTGGGGTGTTGAAGTCTCCCACTCTTATTATTCTGGAGCTTAACTTTCCTGTTGATCTAATATTTCTTTTATAAAATTGGATATACTGAAATTAGTTGTATTATTTTATAATTATTATATCTTGTTGAATTAATCTCTTGAGCATTATATGATGACCTTATTTGTCTTTTTTTTAAGTTTCTGTGTTAAAGTCTGTTTTGTCTGATAAAAGTATAGCTATTCTTGCTCACTTTTGATTTATGTTTTCCATCCATTTACTTTTAGTCTATGTGTGTCATTTTTTTAATTGAGGTTTATTTATTTATTTGAAAGGCAGAGTTAGATATAGAGAGGGAGTGACAAAGAGAGAAATCTTCCATCCATAGGTTCACTCTCCAAATGGCCACAACATCTGGGGCTGGCCAAAACCAGGAGCTGGGAACTTCAACCAGGTGTCCCATGTGGGTGGCAGGCACCCAAGTACTTGGGTCATCTTTGACTGCTTTCTCAGGCCATTAGCAGGGAACAGGAGCAGAAGTGGAGCAGCCAAGACTTGAACTGGCATCCAATGTGATGGTCAAGTTGTAGGTGTCAGCCACAACACTGGCCCTCTATGTGTGTCTTCACTAGTGAAGTTGGATGTTGTTTCATTTATGTTCAGCCAGTCTGTATCTTTTGTTTGGGGAATTTAGTCCATTTACATTCAAAGCTATTATTGAGTAATGTCTTAATTATTATTAATAATATTAAGTAATGACTTAAATGCTACCATTTTAAAGTTATTTCTTCTGCTGATATCAAGCTTATATCAAATATTTTTCTGGTGAATTTTATCTTTTCTTTTTTTTCTTTTTGGACAGGCAGAGTGGATAGTGAGAGAGAGACAGAGAAAAAGGTCTTCCTTTTTGCCGTTGGTTCACCCTCCAATGGCCACTGTGGCCGGCGTATCTCGCTGATCCGAAGCCAGGAGCCAGGTGCTTCTCCTGGTCTCCCATGCGGGTGCAGGGTCCAAGGACTTGGGCCATCCTCCACTGCCTTCCCGGGCCATAGCAGAGAGCTGGCCTGGAAGAGAGGCCACCGGGATAGAATCTGGTGCCCCAACCGGGACTAGAACCCGGTGTGCCGGCGCCGCAAGGTGGAGGATTAGCCTGTTAAGCCACGACGGCGGCCGAATTTTATATTTTCATTTGATGCATGATAGTTTTTTATCTTCCTTTGTTTCTCTATACAGGACTTAACTTAAGCATCTTTGTAAGGCAAGTCTGATGGTGATGAATTCCCTCAGTTTTTGCTTGTTTTGGAAAATCTTTATCCTTGATTTATGAAGGAGAGCTTTACTGGGTATAGTATTCTTTTCCTTTAGAACTTGGAGTATAAACTTGGATTTCCTCTGGCCTATAATGTTACTGCTGAGAAATCTTCGAGTCATCTAATTCCCCTTAAGTGTGACTTGGTGCTTTTCTCATGCAAATTTTAGAATTATGTTTGTGCTATCCTTTCTGAGAATTTAACTATATAATGCTTTATTGTGATATCTATTCAGAATCCGAAGGGTCTTCTGTGCTTGGATGACCAAATCTTTCTTAATAGTGGGGAAATGTTTAGTTATTACTTCATTGAATAAGTTTATTGCTTATTGTGTTTATTCTTCTCTTCCTCTGGAATTTCCAAAATTCACGTATTTGTACATTTACTGGTATTACTGACGAGGTTGTGCATTCATTCTGGGGTTTGTTTGATCTGATCTTGGACCTGTCTTCAAATTGAGATATTCTTTATTTCGGTTGATCTAGTCCTGTTTTTCAGGAGGCTATCAACTCTTTTTCATTAAAACTTGTTGAGCTAAGATTTCTTCTTGGTTCTTTTCAAAGATTATGTCTCTTTGTTAATTCTCTCATTCTTATGCTTAATTTCCTAATTTCATTTAATTATCTGTCTATTATTGTATCTTTGAATATGGTTATAATCATTCTTTTGAAGTCTGATCAGTCAGCCTCCTTTTCTTAGGAGTCTGATACTAAAGCATGATTGTGTTCCCTTGGGGCAAATCATGTTGCCTTGTTTTTTTGTACTTGTGCTTCTATGTTGATTTGCATATCCAGCAGATTAGTTGTCTCTTGCTGTCATACAGTAACTTTTGTGAATTGAAGGCTGTTTCCTGAAAGTGTGTCTTTAGAAGTCAGTTTGATACGTTACTTTGGCTTCAGTTCCAGCTGAACACTGAATTGTCTCCATATGTCTTCCACAATAATCAGTGGTAGCAGCAGTAAGGGTGTGGGGGACTGCTTTCAGTCGCAGCAGAGGTTGGTGGATTCCAGTGACTTGGGTTGGGCCATGCTTGGCTCTAAGTCTGGGGTGACTGTGCACAGCTGAATCTCTGAGTTTGTGCTCTACACAGTCTCTGGAGACCAGGGATGGGGATATACAGGGCTACCATCTCTTAGGGAAGTTTGGATTCTGACAGTGACTCCTTTCTCGGTGACATTGTACTCCTGCAGCCTGTGCTCTGGAGCTTACAGGGGAGACAATGTGAGTTCCTTCTCTGAAGCAAGCTACTGCGTGTACACCAGATGGTTCCCCTTGCTGGGCTCCAAGCCCCTGTAGATTCCTCCTGTAGCTAAAATTGCCAACATTCAGCATCTGTGGAGATGGAGTCTGCTGGGAATCTCGTTTACACTTTCCGCTGAAATGAGGATTCTACCCAGCTGTTTGGCCCAGATTTCAGTTGCCTGTGCTGCCACCCCAGTTCTGTGTTCTATGAAGTTTCTCTGTCTCTCTTGCTGAATTCCAGTATCCTCCCTCAGGTACTCACCTCAAAATGCAGTTACTTGCTTGTTTGATTCTTCTCTGTTGGCACTTGGAGAATCATCTGGATTATATATTAAATATAAAAAGTGATTCATCGTTCCAGATTGGACTAGTTGACTAATTTGTCTCCCATGTGTGTTTAACTGAAAAAATTTGTCTCTGGATATTTGTATTAATGCAAAAAGTCAAAATAGTATATTAGTTAACAGGAAATTGTCCTGATAGCTGCAGTAAAAAGGAATTGAAAGCATTATTCCAAATCAGTTGTTGCATAAAACTTCATCAAATATGCAACAGTTGTAATTAACTCACCTCTTGGTCTTGTACTTGGCTTTATATTTGCTCTAATAGGACTTGATGTTTTGGGCGTATATGCCGAGAGATGACACAGAACAGAAGTTGGGATCATTTTGGTTAGCCTGGGGACATTAGCCATGTGGTTAGCCTGGAAACCAAGCAGAGGCTGAATGATATTTGCAGCCCATGGATCAGGGTAAATGGTTAGAACCACACTGAACTAAGAGTTGCAAAATATGTAGCTAAATTTTGCCAGAACAATGGCCAACAATTTCCAAATAACCAGTAATTAATTGATGGGTAGTATGCACAATAAAACCTATATTTCCTTCTTTAGAGTGTGGCTGCAGTGATAGTGTATCTTGAAATGAACATCTATCCATTGAGAGAGATGGAATGAAAAATTTTTGAAAAGCCACTAAAAAAAAATAAATTCAAATTTGACTCAGAGAGTTTGATCATAATTGAGGAATCTGACCCATACTAAAATCTCAACAATGACAACTCAATGTCCACTATTCAAAAAATAAATAAGTTGTTCCTCTGATCCAAAAAAACCTTTTCGGTGGTTTTATTGTTAGTTAACAATGCTGGATTTCATCTTTTGAAACTTTATGTAATTTATATCATTTTATATAAAATAGGATCATGCAAATGTAATTAGAAACAAAAATTTTCATTTTAACAGAAAATTGTAGATATAGAAGTAAAACAAAAACAAGTGAACACTCTAATTCTAAATTCTAATTGGAAATAGTTTGAACTCTAGATACTCAGGATCTATTCAGCTTTAATTTTTTAAAGTTATAAACTTGCAGCTATACCTTTTCCACTGTAGTTCTTATTCTTATAACTAAAATGGAGGTATTAGGCTTTCTTTCTCATTATACTTGTTGGTTTTACTATAAAATGCTGTGATGAAGAAAAGTTAAATGTTGATTAGTCACTTCTATAAAAGGCCACCTGGTTCGACTGAAGGCTTTTCTGGCCATTCTACCTTTCTTTCAGCTGCTCATCTCTGCATAGACGGTCTGAAAAGTAATATGTTTATTGGGTTTGTTCCAGCAACGTTTTATTTACAAAAGCAGCAAGCGTTGATACACAGAGTATTGGAGGAGTTACTTGTTTTTTTTAACTTTCATGTCTTCTTTTGTAGGTATAAGGGACCACTGTTAGAAGAGCAAATCCTTACCAAAGCAGCAGAGGCTGGACTATCTTCACCTGAATTTTCAGAGCTATGTGTTTGGTTAGGCTCTCAAATAAAGTCATTATGCAACTTGGAAGAAAGTATCACTTCAGCTGGTATTGCCATTATGTTTTCTTTCCTTTTGGTTTTATGATGAAATGAACTAATATCTCATAATATAATTTTACTAACTGTGTGCACTGTACAAAGAAAAATCACTAATATTATCAAGAACTTTAGTATGAGATATTAAAAATCTTTTTGATTAATTTTATATGAATTCAAAATGGATTCTTAAATTTGCTATAAAAATATAAGCAATTACTATTTATCTGCTGTCTTAACTTTAGTATTATCCTTAGAAAAAATAGAGCTGAATTAGCTTGTTAGTTTTTAAAAGATTTCTTTGCTTGAAACGCAAATGACAGAGATGGACAAAGAGAGATATCTTCCATCTCTTGGTTTACTCCCCAAATGCCTGCAACAGCCAGAGCTGGGCCAGGTTGAAGACAGAAATCAGGAATTCCCTCTGAGTCTCTATATGGGTGGTAGTAACCCATGTAGTTGGGCCATAGTCTGTTGCTTCTTTTGCACATTAACAGGAAATTGAGTTGGAAAATAGAGGCAAGACTCTTGGCACTCTGATAAGGCATGCAGTAGTCCCAAGCCGTGACTTAACCCACAGCACCACAGTATCAGTCCCTGTACTTATTTAAAAATTAAATTTTTGACTGCTGCTTATTTTGAATTGAAGTTCTTTTTAAATGTATATAATTGCTAATTTAAGTTTTATTCCCATGTCCTTAATTTAGGACATGGATTCATATAGAAATACCTTTATAAAAAGCTTCTGTACTAGCTCATACAGTTTGTTTAGTTCATCACCATCTCAGTAACAGAGTCCTCGTGAGTCTTTGATTGAATTTCAGATAGTATGATAAGTGAAGAATTATTGAGTGTTGCTAGGGGGTAACAAAAGGGAAAACTACCATTATTTTTAAAATTATCATTTTGCCAAATCTAACAACTCACTTGAAGCAGAGTAAAATAATCTAAATTCAAAACATATGATACAAATTCCTATATAATTATATTCTGAATTGAAGAAAAGCAATGAAGCTTAATTAGATAATTGTACTTACTATGTGAATGCAAAGAAATGCAACAGAAAAGAATCATTCACTGTAAAGCCAAATAATTGTGGGCATAAATTTTTAATATTTCAGTTGCTAACATGTAAATTTTCTTATGTACCTGATTTTATGTACAGTCCATTGGAAGAAGCATGTCAGGGATTTAAATATAAAAATATTTACAATTTCATGTTTAGATACTTCTTAAATGGATAATTTGATTGCCTCTACCTAAATTTTGTGTTCCTACATCTAAGGATTAAATGTGAAAGTGAAAGCTTAGAACTCAATGTAAAATTGAAATCAACTAACAGTGTATTTGATAGTATCAGATTATATGTAAGTTCTCAGTAAATGCTTTATAATTTATCTTTTTAAAGGACGAGATGATTTGGAGAGCTTCCAGCTTGAGATAAGTGGTTTTCTAAAAGAAATGGCATGTCCGTATTCTGTACTTGTATCAGGAGATATTAAAGATCGTTTAAAAAACAAGGACGACTGTTTGAAACTTCTGTGTAAGTTGTCTTTTCCTTGTACTTTTAAATGCATGTATTTAATGTTTTTTGTTATTACAAGTAGGATTTATGCAGTTTCATTAGTGCATCATTACACTAATATTTGAACTAAAATTTGAAGGTGTTCATATATATACATATTTATATAGCATAAATTCTTTAAACAAATTTCTTTTTATGTGTGCTTTATTTGGCCAATATAGAATATCCTGTGTTTGTGATTTATGATTGTACTTTAATATTTTTTCCTTAACCTGGTTCATATCCTGGCATTTATAACTATATGGTTACAGTTGGTGACCTTAAAAATCCTAGGTTTCCAAGATTATTACATCTTGTTACTATTGTTAGGAACTGAATTTGTTCAAAAATATTTATTGATTACCTACTCTTGTACTAAGAACTGCTCTAGACACTAGCAGTTGATCAGTTAAAAAGAAACAGAATAGAATTTGTGCCTTCAGTGCTCTCTGGTATGGCCTGTTTTTATCAGAGAATATGGAGTGTAGATAAACCTATATTCAAACAGTTACTGTAAATAATAGGTTTGTTTGTGTTGGGTCTCTTCAAAATGTTTATTTTATGCTTTTTTTTTTTTTTTTTTTTTTTTTGACAGGCAGAGTGGACAGTGAGAGAGAGAGAGACAGAGAGAAAGGTCTTCCTTTTGCCGTTGGTTCACCCTCCAATGGCCGCAGCGGTAGCGCACTGCGGCCGGCGCACCGCGCTGTTCCGATGGCAGGAGCCAGGTGCTTCTCCTGGTCTCCCATGGGGTGCAGGGCCCAAGCACTTGGGCCATCCTCCACTGCACTCCCTGGCCATAGCAGAGAGCTGGCCTGGAAGAGGGGCATCCGGGACAGGATCGGTGCCCCGACTGGGACTAGAACCCGGTGTGCCGGCGCCGCAAGGCAGAGGATTAGCCTGTTGAGCCACGGCGCCGGCCTATTTTATGCTATTTTTAAAGTTCTATAAGCAATAGATATTTTAAATATTTATTTATTCGAAAGGCAGAGATATGGGGAGGGGAGAGAGTGAGATCTACCATCCATCTGCTTGTTCATTCCCCAGATAGCCACAACGGCCGGAGCTGGGCCAAACTGTAGGCAGGAGCCAGGAGCTTTTTCCGGGTCTCCTATGTGGGTGCAGGGGCCCAAGTACTTGGGTCATCTTCCGTGGCTTTCCCAGGTGCATTAGGGAGCTGGATTGGAAGTGGAGCAGCCGGGACTTGACTCAGCATCCATATGGGCTTCTGACCCTGCAGGTGGAGGCTTAACCTTCTACGCCACAGCACCGCCACCAAAATAATTTTTTAAGATCTCTATTTGAAGATTTCTGGCAGTTCAGTTGAGCCTTTTGTAAGATCCATGCAATGTATTCTCCCTTGGTTCTAGCATTAGTACAGTTTTTTTTTTTTTTCCTAGATAGAGGTGTTGGCATTTGAATTACTTTGTGGCAGTTGAGAGGGAATAATAATAATGTGCGTCTTCCCTAGTGTTTGCACTATTTTCGTCTTTCTTCCATTTGGTGGGAGTTGCTGATTTAATGAACCACTGTTATTAATGGGAGGTCACAGTAATCTTTAGGTTTGATGGACAGAAAGGAAGCTACAAAGCACTGGCCTAGAGTAGCTTGTATCCTCTTAATGTCAGTCAGTGAGACCTATGTAATCCATCATGTTTTCCTTTTTGTACTAAGAAGCTAAGTGATACAGGTTTCTGGTACAAATAAAAATAAAAAAGAAGATATAAGAAAATTTGTATAGTTCTTTCTGATTATAAAAATGATGCTTAGGCTTATGATGATGGGGAGTTAATGTTTATGGGTACATAGTTTCAGTAGAGAAGAATGAAAAAGCTCTGCAGATGGATGGTGGTGATGGTTGCACAATAGTACAAGTTTTTTTTTTTTTTTTAAAGATTTATTTGAAAAGCAGAGTTGCAGAGAGAGGGAGGGAGAGAGGGAGAGAGAGGTCTTCCATCTGCTGGTTCACTCCCCAGTTGGCTGCAATGGCTGGATCTGTGCCAATCTGAAGCCAGGAGCCAGGAGCTTCTTCCTGGTCTCCCACGTGGATGCAGGGGCCCAAGCACTTGGGCCATTTTCTACTGCTGTTCCAGGCCATAGCAGAGAGCTGGATTGGAAGTGGGGCAGCCGTATGGGATGCCGGCACTGCAGGCGGCAGCTTTACCTAATATGCCACAGTGCCGGGCCCACAGGTGTTCTTAATGCCAGAGGATTGTACACTTTAAAATGGTTACAGTGGTTTATTTTATATGTTTAAAAGTTACCTGCTCATCACTGAAGTTCTGGAAAGTTAGGTGAAATTGTAAAGAATAAAATCATTAATAATCTTACTCCCCAGTGAGAATTGTAAATAACTTTTTGAGATATATTCTTTTTCCCCCCGTGTTCTCCTTTCTCTCTCTCTCTCTCAAGAAAGGTTGAGGTCCTGTTACAGATGTAGTTCATTCTCCTCCCCTTTAATGTATTGTTCTCTTTCCCCCAACATGAATATTTTTTGAAAAAATAGTTTATGTTGGCTGCATTACATTCTGTTTATTGGCGTAATGTTTTATTTAATAGATTTCAGATTTGGAGGCATTTGGATTTTTTTGTTTTAAAATAATTTATTTGTGGTTACTTTTTATTTTTTATTTTATTTTTTTAAAGATTTATTTATTTGAAAGTCAGAGTTAAACAGAGGGAGGAGAGGCAGAGAAGGAGAGAGAGGTCTTCCATCCGATGGTTCACCCCAATTGGCCAGAGCTACACTGATCTGAAGCCAGGAGCCAGGAGCTTCTTCTGGGTCTCCCATATGTTGCAGTGACCCAAGGACTTGGGCCATCTTCCACTGCTTTCCCAGGCCATAGCGGAGAGCTAGATTGGAAGTGGAGCAGCCGGCTCTTGAATTGGCACCGAGATGGGATGCCGGCGCTTCAGGCCAGGGCATTAACCCTCTGCACCACAGCTCTGACCTCACTTACTCTTACTTTGGACAGTGACTTTCAGCATTTAAAAAATCTCATCTAGATATTACCCTATTTTGTTCCAGAAAAGTTAAACTGTTTCACAGTCCTACCAGCTTCTTTAGTTAAATATTTCCATCATAACCATAGTTAATTGTTTTAATCATATTATAAACTGCTGATTCTTCTTAGATATGGTTGCAACATGTATGAAATAAAAAGAACCAAATTCCTTACTATGTAAACGATTTTAAAAATCAAGAAAAATATGAAAACTCCTTGGAAAAATGTGTCTAGTACTTAATATGTGAAGTTCATTCTACAGGAAAAAAAT
This sequence comes from Lepus europaeus, assembly GCF_033115175.1. NCBI lineage: Eukaryota > Metazoa > Chordata > Mammalia > Lagomorpha > Leporidae > Lepus > Lepus europaeus. The sequence continues at coordinate 60,667,532 of NC_084837.1, forward strand.
TTTTTAATTGTTTTCAACATGAAAAGATGCAGTACCGGCTGGCGCCGCGGCTCACTAGGCTAATCCTCCGCCTTGTGGCGCCGGCACACCGGGTTCTAGTCCTGGTCAGGGCGCCGGATTCTGTCCCGGTTGCCCCTCTTCCAGGCCAGCTCTCTGCTGTGGCCAGGGAGTGCAGTGGAGGATGGCCCAAGTGCTTGGGCCCTGCACCCGCATGGGAGACCAGGAGAAGCACCTGGCTCCTGCCATCGGATCAGTGCGGTGCGCCGGCTGCAGCGCGCCTACCGCTGCGGCCATTGGAGGGTGAACCAACGGCAAAAGGAAGACCTTTCTCTCTCTCTCTCTCTCTCACTGTCCACTCTGCCTGTCAAAAAAAAAAAAAAAAAGGAAAAGATGCAGTACCAACCAATATTAAAATGACAGGATACCATTTCTCACTTCAAATTTACTGGTTCAGAATCTCTTGGAGTCCTGCCATCTACATTTTTGACAATCAGCTGAAACTGCAGTATTAAATTGGGACTTTTGTATGTGTGTGTGTTTGTGTGAAAATGCGAAAATAAAACCCCTAATGGTTACAATAAAGAAAGAAAAAAAAGGGGAAAACAAACCTTAATGGTTTACTTATTGTAAGGAAAAGTTAATTTAAAACAAGACTATGGCCATAAAAGGTTTTTGGGTAATTTTCTTAAATTGAATGGATTGAATGTTGTGGAGAAAGTGGTGGGACTTGTTAATAGCCTAGGGCAATCCATCTTGATTCAAATTGCTCTGCTTATGGATCACATAGAGTTATTTCTTATCTCCTATCCTCTGTGTTCTATACATATGAGAGAGATATTTTGTCAGAGTCTTACACATTCTAAAATTGTTGATTCGCTGGTGAGTCTGATCTACTGGACTGAGGATAGGTGCTCTCTTATTTGGGTTTGTGTCCCATTGTCACCATACTACCTGATTCAGAGCAGGCCCTTGGTAAATGTGTATTTACTGAAAAAGCAATCCAGAAAATTTAATATTAATTCAAATAGAACCGAAACCAGCTAATATGAAATCAAGGGGAGTAAGTCATTCTTCTTTGGCCTGATAATATTAAATAAATTCATTTAAGTTTTTTAAACATTTTTTTTTAATTTCTGTTGCCCAACTTGTACTTGTTTATCTGTTTCCAAATAAGCTTTAGATTTACTCTGTTTTGGTAAAGTACATGAAAGTGAAGCTGCTGTGTTGAGATCCTGGATCCTAGACTGCCTAATTCCAGTACTTAACTCTTTTGAAGTTGGAAACGATCAGGCCAGTACTGTGACATATCCGGTAAATATTTTTAAGTACATATGCAGTGCTGGCATCCCGTATGGGTGCTGGTTTGAGTCCCGGATGCTCTGTTTCCCATCCAGCTCCTTGCTATGGCTTGGGGAAGCAGTGGAAGATGGCCCAAGTCCTTGGGCCCCTGCACCCGCGTGGGATACCCAGGGGAGGCTCCAGGCTCCTGGCTTCAGATCGGCCTAGATCCTGCCATTTTGTCCATTTGAGGAGTGAACCTGCAGATGGAAGACCTCTCTCTCTCTCTCTCTGCACCTCTGCCTCTCTGTAATGCTGCCTTTCCAATAAATAAATAATTCTTTTGAAAAAGAAAGCAATCAGCCATTTAAAATACAGTATGAATGCATTCATAGGAGTAGCTATTTCATATTGTGTTAGCTCTTTCCTCCCTTCATTTTATCTTGAAGTTTATGGTTTCTATTCTATAACTATTGACGCTGTTATTTGTAAGTTGATAGTGTTCTTGGTATTATTGATATTTATTTTAAGTGACTTCAATAAAATATCTTAAATTCTTATGCATGTATTATTAATATTATTTTTCCTCTTTTTTTGTTACAGTATTTTTAAGTACAGAACTTCAAGCTTTACAGATATTACAGAACAAGAAACATAAAAATTCTCAATTAGATAAAAATAGTGAAATCTGTCAGGAAGTTCAAGCTATGTGTGATACCCTTGGTGTACCCAAGTCACCCACTTCTGACATTCCGCTTATGCTAAACCAAGTGGAATCAAAGGTACCATATTTTTCTTATTTTTAATTAACTGCTTATTTTAAATAACTTTCTTATTTTAAATTAACTGCTAACATATAAATGCTATGCAAGTTTTAATAATGAAAATATTCCCTTTAACTATAAGGTCCATATTCCTTTTCTAGAAAAAAATTATTTCCATATAAACTAAATTTTGGCTTTAGCCTTAATAAGCATGTGACTATAGGAATGTAATATTCAGGAATAGTTCTTAGTGAATACACTTAGACACTTAGACATTGCCATAGTTTTCCATGATAAAGATCACTTCACAAATTTCAGGATTGCTTTCGTAATTAGAGTTGTAATACAGTAGAGTGAAAAAAGTAGAGGTATCCTACAAACTCAAAAAGCAAGGTAAATGCTATTTATTTGCTTATTGTAGATTTTTTCTAACCTTTTATTTATTTGAGAGGTAGAGACAGAGGGTGCTTCCAAGTGCTAGTCTACTTCAAGCTGAACCTGCCAAAATTGGGAGCCAGGAACCCAGTCCAGGTCTCAGGTACGGGTGGTGGGAATCCAGTTATTTGAGCCATCATGTGCCTCCTAGTGTATATATTTTCAGGAAGCTAGAGTCAGGAGCCAGGTATTGAACCTAGGTATTCTGATACAAGGTATTGTCATCTTAACTGCTAGGCCAGACTCCTACCCCTAAAATTTATTTTAATGGATATTGTTAATAGTATTGCAGTATGACTTCTTTGACAGTGAGCAAGCACAGGTTTTTTGTTATTTAAAATGGTGTGTGTTTTATAGTGAATGAATGAATAAGTACTCTGATAGAGTAGTTATAAACAACCACAGCTTATACCTCATTCATGTTACTTTATAATGTCCCTCTTGGCTAAATATTTACCTTAAAGGACTTCCTACTCCTTTCAATTCCTGTCAAAAGTAAAACTTTCTGTATTTTCTTTCTTCTAGTTGTGGTATGTTCAGGAGACACTTTTTCACCACTGAGGGAAAACAAACTTTGTAGCTTGAAGCTGTTCAAATGTGTAAAGAAATCATAGTAATATTAACAGCAAATATTTAGCATTTACTTTTCAGAATGTTTGCATGCAATGACTCCTTTCATTCTCACATTACCCATATGAGGTAGGCATTGTTATTATCTGTAACAACCATGTAAGGAAACTGATGTACTGAAATATTTAATAACAAATAAGTTTCTAAGTAGTTGGAGACCTGAGATTTGAACCCACACTGGCACCTTGCAGAGCCTGTGCTCTTAACTCATTCTAACTCATACATAACAAGTACTTATCTAATGTTGAATCTTTAGAAGTGGAGCTCAGCAAGATAACATGTAATGCACTGTAGGTATGCATTCAAAATTCCTCTTAGGCCGGCGCCGCGGCTCACTAGGCTAATCCTCCGCCTTGCGGCGCCGGCACACCGGGTTCTAGTCCCGGTCAGGGCACCGATCCTGTCTCGGTTGCCCCTCTTCCAGGCCAGCTCTCTGCCATGGCCAGGGAGTGCAGTGGAGGATGGCTGAAGTCCTTGGGCCCTGCACCCCATGGGAGACCAGGAGAAGCACCTGGCTCCTGCCATCGGATCAGCGCGGTGCACCGGCCGCAGCGCGCCTACCGCGGCGGCCATTGGAGGGTGAACCAACGGCAAAAGGAAGACCTTTCTCTCTGTCTCTCTCTCACTGTCCACTCTGCCTGTCAAAAAAAATAAATAAATAAATAAAAAATTAAAAAAAAAAATTCCTCTTAATTGCACGTAACACTTTAGTAATACATGAAATAACATAAAATGGGAGATACCCAAATAGCTGGGAAGTCTACAGAAATGGTGTTTTGTTTTTGTTTTAAAGATTTTTTTTTTAAGATTTGTTTATTTATTTATTTGACAGGTAGAGTTATAGACAGAGAGAGAGACAGAGAGAAAAGTCTTCCTTCCGTTGGCTCACTCCCCAAATGGCCGCCATGGCCGGTACTACGCCGATCCGAAACCAGGAGCTAGGCGCTTCTTCCTGGTCTCCCATGCGGGTGCAGGGGCCCAAGCACTTGGGCCATCCTCCACTGCCTTCCCGGGCCACAGCAGAGAGCTGGACTGGAAGAGGAGCAACCGGGACTAGAACCCGGAGCCCATATGGGATGCCGGCGCCGCAGGCGGAGGGTTAACCTAGTGAGCCACAGCGTCGGCCCTGTTTTAAAGATTTAATTTCTTTATTTGAAAGGCCGAGTTAGAGAAAGAGAGAGGGAGACACAGAGGTCTTCCATCTGCTGGTTCATTCTAAAATGGCTGTAGCAGCCAGGGCTGGGCCAGGCCAAAGCCAGGAACTTATGCCAGGTCTCTCACATGGGTGCAAGGGCCTAAGCACTTGGAGTATCCTCCACTGCTTTTCTAGGTGCATTAACAGGGAGCTGGATCAGAAGTGAAGCATGTTTTATGGAAATAAGTAATTCCATAAAATATATAGACATTGTATCAGTAATTATATCATTATTGTAGAGGTACATTGGCTATGAAGCTAACCAAGAATAAGCTTTGGGGCCCCTCATTTGTACAGGTTCTTTCTAAGCTAATTTTAAAAAATAGGTTTATCGAGATATGATTTGTGTGCCATAAAATTCGCCCATTTTAAGTGTGTGATTCAATGAATTTTAGTATATTTAGAGTTGTACAGTCATCACAAAAATGTAGTTTTAGAACATTTCTGTCATTCTGAAAAAAAACCTTATGTCCATTTACAATCACTCCTCAGCACTGCCCCAGCTTCTCAGCTGATTTTGAATTACTGTGTTTAAAGAATATTCTCAATGCTAAATAAGCTTAATGTGCCCCAGAATCTGAACTATTCATGATTGTTTCCTCTTCTGACTACCTTAAAACCAAAAAATTAAGTATTTCATTGGGCTTTGAAATGATTTCTTTAGCTAGTGAAGGATTCTCCAGTTAGGAGGGTAGCTCAGTCATTTTCTTCAGGATACATTGCTTTTATTGGAATGACTCTTGGTACTGCTAAAGGAAAGATAAATGCCCAGTGTCTTGTTTACCAAAGTAAAAATGTGTCAAGTTATTTAAATTGGTGGATTTGCAAATGTAATAAAAATTTGTATGTAGTGATTATAATTGAGAGGGGTGTTTCTGCTGTGTTTCTTTGAACAGTGAAGCCAGAATAATTACATTTGGAATGTGTATGTAATATTTATTTGAGAAAGAGCAATGTGTTTGTCATAGGTTTTAGTGTCTCATTTGAGAATTTACCAGGAAGTAAGAGATGTCATTTTAAGAAGAAACTCCCAAATTATTTGACTTAACACTCTTGTGTCCCAATAGTAGAACCTTTTAATAGGTGCTTCTTAGGTTGTCTGTGTATTCTTGGAAAGAAGGTGTTCTGTAGCTTGAATTAATAAAAGTAATACTTCTTTGTAGAAGATACTCTGCCCTGTAGTGATATTTTTTTCCTGGTGTTTGAAGATATATTTTAATTATTGCGCTTGAACATTTTACTTATTCTCTAGTGTTCAAAACAGTACTTCAAACAAGAATAATATAATTGCTTTAACTTAAGTCTGTATGTTTTCACAGTCTTTGATATTTACTTTCAGGTAAAGGATATTCTCTCAAAAGTCCAGAAAAATCATGTGGGGAAACCACTGCTGAAAATTGATTTAAATCCGGAACAGGCGGTAAATACTCCTTTCTTAATAATTTATGTGATTAAATTAGTGGATGTGGCTGGCTTATGTGAATGGATATCCAGATTTTACAATGTATAACATGCATATATCATTCTGGAGAATTAAGCTGGATTGATACGTAGAATACTACATTGTAACCTTTTTTCAATGATTATTTATTAGTTAGAAACACCTGGTCGAGAATATTTATAGTATCCGACATGTTAATACAGTCCTGATTTGAAAGGATAATGCCTCAAAGCCAACAAGATGAAAAATTACTGATACTTTCCTTCTTATTGGTCCAGACTAGTTAATAAGTAAATATTTTACTTAAATTAACATGCTTGAAAATAAGGCAGACTCTACCAGTAGCAGAGTTTGTCTGATATCTTCTGAATATCCTACCTGTTCTTTTAAATACTCAGTTCTTTAAAGAATTTACTATCATGTCTCATGAGATGAGAAAATGGTCAAGTTTACCACCATTTTTAAATTTAGTTTCTGTGTATTGAATGATGGAATCTAAAGTTTAGGATTTTTGTTCTCAAATTCTTTAGGAAAAACTGGAAAGAATCAATGATGCCCTTTCCTGTGAATATGAATGCCGCCGGCGAATGTTAATGAAACGATTAGATGTGACAGTGCAGTCCTTCGGGTGGTCTGATAGAGCAAAGGTAAGGCTGTTTCTCCATTTGTGTCCTGTAGGTGGTAGCCTCTGACAGCTCTTCAGGCCCTCTTATCTGCAATTATATAACTGCCACATTTGCACTTTATTATCTCTGAACCACATAACTAGGCCAATTGCTGGTCTTATATAATGATTCCAGTCATGTGTGAATCCTTATTTGCAAATAATTTGTCCCCAGTTTTTCACATTTCTTTTAAACTCATAGATGTAATTTGTATCAGGATACTCATAGAAGAAGGGGCATCATATGAGATAAGTGAGATAGATACAATGAGCAACCAGTCAACAAAGCGCAGGGTATGGGAATGGGAACTGATAATACTGGTGCTTGAACAGGTCTTCTTGAAAGTGTCTAAAGGCTGGGGAAGTGTGGAGTCTGCTGTCATTGAAGAGGGGTTGGGATTAGGGGTTAGCAGCATTCCCAAATATGAGTGTCTTCAGGTAGCTTTCCAGAGAGTTAGCTCCCATTGCTCCCATTTTATGCGTTTAATAGAGGCTCATGCTTGGTCTGGGATCTGCCTTGCTCCTCCTGCATCATAGCCTGGAGTCTGTCCAGGCAGTGAGTAGACTTCCCTCCTTTCAGAGATTACTGTCCTGGGCTCCTTGATGTTCAGTGTCTGAAAAATCATTGGTTTGCCTGGGTTGTCTAGTTTTTTTGTTGTTTCAAATGGGAGGGTAAATCTGATACCTATTGTTCTATTGTGTCTGCAAGGAGAAATGCAGGTATTACTGCATTTTTATTTTTAATATCAAATGGATACCTCTTCTGCTTTTTTGGTTGGGGTCACTTAGGTAGTGCTGTAGTTTGGATATGATTTGTCCCCCAAAGTTTCAAGTGCTGGAACCTTAGCCCCTCTGTTGCACTGTTGAGGTGGTGCAATGTTGAAGAGGTGGGTCTTAATGGAAGATGATTAGGTCCTGGGGACTGGATGGAGTAATGCTAGTTTTGAGGAGCGGGGTGGTCTCGCAGGAGGGAATTAGTTCTCAGGAGATTGGGTTGTTATATTGGGTCCAGCACACTTGATTCCTCTTTAAGCCAGCTTGTTTCCTTTGTGCTTCTCTGCCATGTTGTGACACAGCCAGGGAGGTCCTTGTCAAGGTGTTGTGCCATGTTCTTGATAATCCCAGCCACCAAAATCATGAGCCAAGTAACCTCTTTATGAGTTACCCACTCTCAGGTATTTGAATATACCAAGACAAAACTGATGAATCCCTGCAGCTTCTTTCAGCTCATGCCTGGAACTTCCAAGCTGCTTCTCTTACAGGTCTGAGTTTTTTACTTATTTTTTTAAAAGATTTATTTATTGCTTTGAAAGTCAGAGTTATACAGAGAGAGGAAGAGACACAGAGACACACACATAGAGAAAGAGGGGGGAGAGACAGAGAGAGACATCTTCCATCCTCTGGTTCACTTCCCAAATGGCTGCAACGACCAGGCCTAGGCCAGGCTGAAGCCAGGAGTCAAGAGTTTCTTCTAGGTCTCCCACATGGATGCAGGGACCCAAGCACTTGGGCCACCTTCCGCTGCTTTCCCAGGCACGTTACAGGGAGCTGGATTGGAAGTGGAGCAGCCTGGATTTGAGTTGGCACCTATATGGGATGCTGGCGCTGTTGGCGGCAGCTTCACTGGCTAGACCACAGCACTGGCCCCTAGGCCTGGGTTCTTAATGTTGACTCTACTATGGTGCCACCATTCTGTTCTTTGCTCTCATGGTCTTTTTGCAAATAAATAATATTATATTCATTTCCTATAACTGCTGTAGTAAATTACCGCAAACTTAGCTTAAAGAATACATATTTATCTCCTATGTTTCTGGAGGTCAGCAGTCCTAATCTAAAGGCATTGGCAGGATTGCATTCCTCTCAGATACTACAGGGAGAATCCATTTTCTTGAGTTTCCTGGCTTCTTAATACCACCTGCATATTTTGGCCCTCAGTCTACTGTTTTCAAAGATAGTCACATAATGGAATTTTTTTAAAAGATTTATTTTATTTATTTGAAAGAGTTACAGAGAGTGGTAGAGAGAGGTCTTCCATCTGCTGGTTCACTCCCCAGATGGCAGCAACGGCCAGAGCTGCGCTGATCTGAAACCAGGAGCCAGGAACTTCTTCTGGGTCTCCCACGTGAGTGCAGGGGCCCAAGGACTTGGGCCATCCTCTACTGCTATCCCAGGCCATAGCAGAGAGCTGGGTTGGAAGAGGAGCAGCCGGGACTAGAACCGGTGCCCATATGGGATGCCGGTGCTTCAGGCCAGGGCTTTAACCCACTGCGCCACAGCACTGGCCCCTTACATGATAGAATTTTCTAGTCTTTTTGTCTCTGCTTCTGTTGTCATATTTCTTCCTGTCTCTGGTATTCTTTTGTCTCCCTATTATAAAAATCTTGGTGATTATATTGGACCCATCCAGATAACATCTTTCCATCTCAACATGCTTATTGGTTTAATACATATGCATCTACAAGATAACATTCATGAGTTCTGGGGTTATGATGTAGATAGATATCTTTGGTGGCCATTCAGTCTACAAAGGGCTCATCTTTCTTTTAATTGAATTTTATTTTTTTCTTGAATTGTACTTCCACAATATGATATGATGCACTTTTTTTTTCTTTCTAAGAATACTTTTAGGGTGAGTGTTTGGCCTAGTGCCTAGTGGTTAAGATGATTGTGTCTCATAGTGATTGAGTTCAAGTCCCAACTCTGTTTCTGAATTTGCCTTCCTGCTAATGTACCCCTTAGGAAGCAGCAGGTGTTGGCTCAAGTAGTTGGGTCTCTGCTACTTAGGTTGGAGTCCTGGATTGAATTCCAGGTTCCTGGCTTTTGCCTGGCCCCCTTGTTATTGTTGTTGGCGTGTGGAGAGTGAACCAATGAATGTGAGCATGTGTTTTTTCTCTCTTTCTCTTGTACTATCTCTGTCTTTTGAAAATCTTTCTTATTTTTCAAAGATTACTTTTTTTTTTTTTTTTTTTTTTTTTATTTTTCACAGGCAGAGTGGACAGTGAGAGAGAGACAGAGAGAAAGGTCTTCCTTTTGCCGTTGGTTCACCCTCCAATGGCCGCCGCGGTAGCGTGCTGCGGCCAGCGCACTGCGCTGATCCGATGGCAGGAGCCAGGTGTTTATCCTGGTCTCCCATGGGGTGCAGGGCCCAAGCACTTGGGCCATCCTCCCCTGCACTCCCTGGCCACAGCAGAGAGCTGGCCTGGAAGAGGGGCAACCGGGACAGGATCGGTGCCCCGACCGGGACTAGAACCCGGTGTGCTGGCGCCGCAAGGCGGAGGATTAGCCTAGTGAGCCGCGGCGCCGGCCCAAAGATTACTTTTAAAAACTGAGTGTTCTAATGAGTTCTCCATTTCTGTATTTCCCCCCCAGTAACTTGCATTCCCCTCCCTTCTCTATTTTTTAAAAAAAGATTTATTTATTTATTTGAAAGGCAGAATTACAGAGAGAGAGAGAGAGAGAGAAGTCTTCCATCCTCTGGTTCACTCCCCAAATGGCCACAAAGGCTGGAACTGGGCCGATCTGAAGCCTGGAGCCTGGGGCCTCTTCCGGGTCTCCTATGTGGTTGCAGGGGCCCAAGGACTTTGGCTGTCTTCCACTGCTTTCCCAGGCCATAGCAGAGAGCTGGATTGGAAGTGGAGCAGCCGGGACTTGAACTGGCACCCATGTGGGGATGTTGGCACCGCAGGCAACGGCTTTATACGCTATGCTACAGTGCTGGGCCCTGGTAACATTTTCATGAAAAAAAGGAATTCAGGAATATAAGACACATTGTGAGAGGTAACGGCACTGAAATTGTCTTAGTATACTAACTACAATGTTTTCAATGTTGATTTTAAGATTACAGAGAGATCCAAAACAAATGTTTTGACATGCTCTATTTAACATTCAGTGTCATGAATTCATAGACATGTTGCTCTGAAAGTAGACTGGAACAGGGGCTTTGAGGAAAATATGCATTCAAAATACATTCAAAATACAGTTCAAAATATTTTGATACTTTGTCATCTTTTCATCTTGGTCTTTTTTCAACATTTTTTTGTTCTTTTTTACTTAGTCTGGAAGATTGTATAAAATATTATTACTTTAAACTATTTGTAACTCAATTTTGGCCTTTTTTTTGGGGGGGATACTCTGCTTTCTTGTTAAATTCAGTATATCTTTATCATTTTTCCCTTATTGTCATTCTAGAAAATGTCTTGTTGAGTGCTTGTCATCAAATATTATTTTACAGAAGTTTTAATCTTTGCATATATTTTATCATATAGATAGATATATAATATTGCTAGACATTGCGGTTTCCTCTAATTTTGTTGGTTTCACTCTTTAATGAAACCTTTGGCAGCTAAAGTTTTGTCTGTGCTATATTCCTAAAAATAGAGTTTCTTAATTAAACAATGATTTTTAAGGCTTTTAACTGGGTTACATACTCCAGAGTTTCCTGTCAGAAAGATTATATACCAATTTGTACCTATTTGTTAGTAAGGTTAATCTAATTTATTATTTTGCTAATATTGAGATGATAATGTAAATATAATTTTATAGTTTGACTTTTTCCACTAAATATATTGTGACCATTGCCTTGTAACTCTAAAAACTTTATTATACCTTTTTAAAATTGGTCTTATTTTTTGAGATATAATTCATATAATGTAAAATTTCAAAGTGTCCAATTTAGTCTTTTTTAGTATATTTGCTATGTTGTAAAATCCTTACAACTATCTAATTCCAGAATGTTTCTATCACCCCAAAATGAAATATACCTCCATTACCAGTCCTTGCCAACACTGTTCCATTCTCTGGAAGCTATTTCTGAAATCAGTCTAATTTCTTTCTGTGAATTTACCTGTTCTGGACACTTCATGTAATTGGAATCATACAATGTATGCCTTTTTGTGTCCAGCTTTTTTCAGGTACCATAATGCTTTCAAGGCGTATCCATGTTGTAGCGTAAAATCACTTCATTCCTTTCAGTTTCCTTCTTATTACTACATTATTATATTTTATCATTTAGTGATGTTCATAATTTACTTAACTCTATTTTATACATTTTTCTATATTAACTAACACCAAAAATGTTTATGTGTAATTTTTACCTTTCAAACTATAGGTTTATGGTGGATTTCTAAAAGGAAATTTACTGTGTAATGGTTAGTACTTTTTTTTTAAGATTTTTTTTTTTTTAAAGATTTGTTTGTTTATTTGAAAGTCAGAGTTACACAGAGAGAGGAGAGGCAGAGAGAAAGAGAGATCTTCCATCCAATGGTCATTCCCCAATTGGCCTCAACAGCCAGAGCTGTGCTGATCTGAAACCAGGAGCTTCTTCTGGGTCTTCCCACACTGGTGCAAGGGCCCAAGGACTTGGGCCATCTTCTACTGCTTTCCCCGGCCATAGCAGAGAGCTGGATTGGAAGAGGAACAGCCGGGACTAGAACCGGTGCCCATATGGGATGTCGATGCTTCAGGCCAGGGCGTTAACCCGCTGTGCCACAGGCTCCGGCCGCGGTACTTTTTTAAAAAATTTATTTATTTGCAACACAGAGTTACAGAGGGAGAGAGAGAGGAAGAGACAGATAATTCTTCCATCTGCTGATTCACTCCCCAAATGACAGGTCAAAGCCAGGAGTTTCATTGGGGTCTCCCACATGGGTGGTAGGGGCCCAAGGACTTGGGCCATCCTCTGCTTCCTTCCCAGGCATATTAGCTGGAAGCTGGATTGGAAGTAAAGCAGCTGGGACACAAACTTGCACCCATATGGGATGCTGGCATTTCAGACTGCAACTTTACCTGCTACACCACAGTGCCAGCCCCAGGGTATTACTCTTAATACTCTTAATCTCTGTTGCCAAATTGTTTTCAGGAAAGTTTGTGTGAATTTAAATTCCTACCAGTAGAATAAATGAAATTTTGTCTCAGTTTAGTCTTTTTAATATTTATTTAGAATATTATCAATTTTCTTGGTAAAAGACTTCTTTTAAATTGTGTATTCTTATTATTGGTAAAGTTGAACTTTTTTCACAAGCTTATTAGTCATTTATATATTCTCTTTTTTTGAAACTTCTATTTGTGTTTTGTCTTTTTCCTGTTGAGTCTTCCTGTTTTCTTTTTGATTGAGTTTCTTATATGTTAAGGAAATTTTTGGTTGCTTTATTTGTTAAAAGTATTTTTTCTAATTGTCTTTTGATTTTGCTTTATCTTTTAATGTATAGAAATTTATTCTTTATAATGAGTTGAATTTTTTTATTTAACATAAAACTTCAACCTTTGATTCTCATTGGAATTTCCTGTGTTATGTAATGTGCCTTATGACACTTAATTGTTGTATTTTTACAAATAATCAATTCCAGCTTCATTTTTAAAAATATTATTTCTCCTTTGTTGTTGATTTGGAATACCTTCTTTGTTAATTCTTGCATCTGTACATTTATGAGATTCTGAGGCTCAGTTGCCAGTTTTGTTTTATCTGTGTTTTTCTTCTCCCAAGTTCTTGTGACTTAGACTAGAGTAAGACGGTGTGTTCTCTATGCACTTATGTTTGGGGGTCAGTTAGGCAAAGCTGGATTTCTTCTTTGTATTTTGGTGAAGTAACATCAGCCTTCAGACCTCATTTTTTTCCCCCTTTCTGTAGAAGGGAATAATAAAAATCAGTAATTCTAAAAGGATGATTTGAGGATTAAATAATGCCTGCCAAGTGAACAATATTTCAACACATTAAATAAGTGCTCAATAAGTATTAGCAGTTAAGACAATGAGATAATTTCATATATATATATATTTTTTTTGACAGGCAGAGTGGACAGAGAGAGAGAGAGAGAGAAAGGTCTTCCTTTTGCCGTTGGTTCACCCTCCAATGGCCGCCGCGGCCAGCGCGCTGTGGCCGGCTCATCGCGCTGATCCGAAGGCAGGAGCCAGGTGCTTCTCCTGGTCTCCCATGCGGGTGCAGGGCCCAAGCACTTGAGCTATCCTCCACTGCACTCCTGGGCCACAGCAGAGAGCTGGCCTGGAAGAGGGGCAACCGGGACAGAATCCGGTGTGCCGGTGCTGCAAGGCGGAGGATTAGCCTATTGAGCCGCGTCGCCGGCCGATAATTTCATATTTTTTTAAAAAAATAATTATTTCTGGGGCCGGCGCCATGACTCACTTGGTTAATCCTCCACCTGCAGCGCCAGCATCCCATATGGGCGCCGGGTTCTAGTCCCGGTTGCTCCTCTTCCAGTCCAGCTCTCTGCTGTGGCCCAGGAGGGCAGTGGAAGATGGCCCAAGTGCTTGGGCCCCTGCACCCACATGGAAGACCGAGAAGAAGTTCCTGGCTCCTGGCTTTGGATCGGCACAGCACCCTCCGTAGCAGCCATTTGGGGAGTGAACCAACGGAAAGAAGACCTTTCTCTCTGTTTCTCTCTCACTGTCTATAACTCAACCTGTCAAATAAAAAAAAATAAAAAAAAATTATTTATTTGACAGAGTTACAGAGAAGCAGAGGCAAAGAGAGAGAGAGGTCTTCTATCTACTGGTTCACTCAACAAGTTTCTGGAGCTGAGCTGATCCTAAGCTAGGAGCCTGGAACTTCTTCTGGGTCTCCCATGCAGTTGCAGGTGCCCAAGGACTTGAGCCATCTTCTACTGTTTTCCCAGGCCATAGCAGAAAACTGGATCAGAAGTGGAGCATCCGGGCTTCAAACCAGTGCCCATGTGGAATGCTGGCACTGCAGGTAGTGGCTTAACTCACTAAGCCTCAGTGCTAGCCCCAGTAATTTCAGAAATTTGGTATTTTTAACCATTTATTCCAGTTTTCCTTTTGTTTTTACAAGGTGTACTGATATTTCATTTTAAAAGTCCTCCATATGTTTTAGTTAAAACTATTTTTAGATGTTTTGTGTGTGTTTTTTTAAGACTTATTTATTTATAAGGTAGAGTTACAGAGGGGCAGAGTCAAAGAGAGATCTTACACCTGCTGGTTTACTCCTGAAATGGCCGCAACTGCTGGAGCTGGACTGATCTGAATGAAGGCAGGAGCCAGAAGCCTCTTCCAGGTCTCCTGTGCGGGTTCAGGGGCCCAAGCACTTCGACCATCTTCCACTGCTTTCCCCAGCCATAGCAGAGAGTTGGATTGGAAGTGGAGCCAGCTGGGTCTTTTTTTTTTTTTTTTTTGACAGGCAGAGTGGACAGTGAGAGAGAGAGACAGAGAGAAAGGTCTTCCTTTGCAGTTGTTTCACCCTCCAATGGCCGCGGCGGCTGGCGCGCTGCGGCCGGTGCACCGCGCTGATCCGATGGCAGGAGCCAGGTGCTTCTCCTGGTCTCCCATGCGGGTGCAGGGCCCAAGCACTTGGGCCATCCTCCACTGCACTCCCTGGCCACAGCAGAGAGCTGGCCTGGAAGAGGGGCAACCGGGACAGGATCGGCGCCTCGACTGGGACTAGAACCTGGTGTGCCGGCGCCGCAAGGCGGAGGATTAGCCTAGTGAGCCGCGGCGCTGACATCTAGCTGGGTCTTGAACTGACCCCCGTATGGAGTTGCCGGCACTGCAGGCAGCAGTTTTACCCATGCTCCACAGCGCCAGCCCCAATGTTGAGTGTTTTTAAGATAAGAATAGAATCATCTTGTGTCACATTTTTAAATGAGTTGTTGCTGGTAGTAATGTATTCTTTCAGCTTGTTGGTCTATTTTTTTCATTCTACATATAAGTTATCAGATTATTTAGATGTTGTTGTTCTTTTCTGTTTCCTTGCTTGTGCACTTTTTTCTTTCTGAAGACTGAGTGTTATCGCCCTTTCATTAAAATTTACTTCTCCTTTTTTGTCATTTAGGTAAAAACAGATGATATAGCAAGAATTTACCAACCCAAGCGTTATGCTTTGTCACCCAAGACAACAGTTACTTTGGCACATCTACTTGCTGCTCGTGAAGATCTGTCCAAGATCATCAGGACAAGTAGTGGCACCAGCCGTGAGAAGACGGCATGTGCCATTAATAAGGTTAGTTTTTCTTTCAGCATACTGGAGAATGAATTTACATTATCCTCATTTCATGATTTTACAGATTTTGATCCATTTTTTCATTTCATGGTGAATTCACAGAAAAGAGAATGGCGGAGAGTCTTCAGTACGCTTAGTTCACGTAGTTATATTTTGTTTGTGTTCCTTTGAATATCAGTATTCATGAATTAAATAAAAGGTTACAGCATCTTTTACTGCTTTCCCAGCAGAGAGCTGGATCAGAAGTGGAGCGGCCAAGTCTCGAACTGGTGCCCATGTGGGGTGCCAGCGCTTCAGGCCAGGGCATTAACCCGCTGCACCACAGTGCCGGCACCACAATTCAGATATTTTTAAAACACTGTTTCTCGCTCAGTGGATCTTGAATAGAATACCTTGCCAGAGGATGGTTATTATTTTTTTTTTCCTGGTGATTAGAACTTTTTTTTTTTACTTTTTTAAATTTTATAAAGGGAACAGATTTCCTATATATAGTTTTAAGAGCATAATGATACTACTTCCCTCCCTTACTCCCTCTCTCCTCCTCCTTTTTTTTTTTAAGATTGATTTTTATTATTTATTTGAAAGAGTTACACAGAGAGAGGAGAGGCAGAGAGAGAGACAGAGAGAGGTCTTCCATCTGATGGTTCACTCCCCAATTGGCTGCAACGGCCTGAGCTGCGCCAGTCTGAAGCCAGGAGCTTCTTCTGGGTCTCCCACGTGGGTGCAGGGGCCCAAGAACTTGGGCCATACTCTACTGCTTTCCCAGGCCATAGCAGAGAGCTGGATTGGAAGTGGAGCAACCAGATCTCGAACTGGCACCCATATGGGATGCTGGTGCTTCAGGCCAGGGCGTTAACCTGCTGTACCATAGCGCTGACGCCCTTACTTTTAGTTTAATTTGTACAATGACATATTTTTTTTTAAAAAAAGATTTATTTATTTGAAAGGCAGAGTTACAGAGAGGCAGAGAGAGAGAGAAAGTCTTCCATCTGCTGGTTTATTCCCCAGGTGGCCGCAATGACCAGAGCTGCACTGATCCAAAGCCAGGAACCAGGAGTTTCTTCTGGGTCTCCCATGCGGGTGCAGAGGCCCAAGGACTTGGGCCATCTTCCACTGCTTTCCCAGGCCGTAGTAGAGAGCTGGATCGGAAGTGTAGCACCTAGGATTCTAACTGGTGCCCATGTGGGATGCTGGCACTGCAGGTGGCAGCATTACCCGCAGTGCCACAGTGCTGGCCCTGTACTTTCAATTTACTTTATAATCACGAGCTTAATCCTCCCCTAAGTAAATAATTTAACAAGTAGAAAGTAGAAAAACCACTCTTCTTCAAGAGTATAGACAAGGGCTGTAAACAATAATCACATCTCAGAATTTTGCTCATATGATTACTTTTTTTTGTATATTGGAATAAATCAGGGAAAACATGATACTTGTCTTTCTGGGACTGGTTTATATCACTAAGCATAATGATCTCCAGTTGCATCCATTTTGTTGTGAAAGACAGGATTTCATTCAGTTTGCTAATTTTTGCTAAATTAGGCATGAATATTTGCCTCTATGCTTCTGTTTTGGTTCAACCCCCTTTATCTTCTAAATGAATTCTGTCTTTAAATATGTTACTTAATATCTTGCATGGGTTATAATATAAATCTATGGCTACTAGATTGAGAGTTTTACTTCTGTATGTGACACTGCCCATTTCTTTTCTGAATTTATAACTTGCAGTCTGATTATCTGTAATCTTAGCATCAGCTCTTGGAGCAGCATCTCTACATGCCCACCTACGTAACTTGTGTGGTGGAGTGATCACTGAGACTAGCAACCAAGAAAAACTGTTTTTGTTTTTGGCTTTGATTATGAGACATTATTGCTGGCATTAAAAGAATATTTATATACAGTGAGTATGTTGTACTTTTTTTTTATATGACCTACATTCCTAAACATAGCTTTGATCAGAGGATCAATGGAAGTAGAATCCAGTAGATTGATAGGTCATTTTAATTGTGGCAGTATTTTGCCTCTTTTCTTGAAATGTGCCAGCAAGCTAGCTTTAGCTTCCCTCGGCTGTCTTTCCCTCTGTTCATGAAGTATATGGTAGTTCCTTTCTGCAGTTTGGGGACTTAAGCTCTTCCATCTTTATTCTCAAAGTATTATAAAACATGGTTAAGAAAGTACAAAATTTCTTTATTTTCTTTGTGCAGTTTAGGACCAGAAGTGTTTTGGAATTTGGATTTTTTTTTTCAGATTCTGGAATATTGCCATACATATCTTAGGGATAAGCTCCAGAAGTGTAAACACTGAACTCATTCATGTTTCTTACACATTTTATATACATAGCCTGAAAGTAGTTTTGTGCCATATTTTTAGTGTGCTTGTATTTGATTGAGAACAATCATCTGAAGTCAGTTATGGAATTTTCTACTTTTGCATTTATGTTGGCTCTCAAAATGTTGGATTTTGGAGCATTTTGGATTTTTAGATTAGGAATACTTGACCATGGGGCCAGCACTGTGGCTCAGCAGTAACGCCTTGGCCTGAAGTGCTGGCATCCCATATGGGCGCCAATTCGAGACCCGGGTGCTCCACTTCCGATCATGCTCTCTGCTGTGGCCTGGGAAAGCAGGGGAAAATGACTCAATCCTTGGGCCCCTGCACCGACATGGGAGGCCTGAAAGAAACTCCTGGCTCCTGCCTTCAGATTGGCGCAGCTCAGGCCGTTGCAGCCAGTTGGGGAGTGAACCATTGGATGGAAGACCTCTCTCTCTCTGTCTCTCTCTCTGCCTCTCCTCTCTCTCTGTGTAACCCTGACTTTCAAATAAATAAATAAATCCTAAAAAAAAAAAAAATACTTGATCTATAATAGTGTAATAATTGAATCATTATTCAGTGTAAGTGAGTTTAAATTTCTAGAAAGAAAGGAATAGTTTAACTTTTATTTTGGACAGGAATAGTTTATTGAAAATTCTTATCTCTCTTCAGTGATAAGAATGATAACCTGAGATTAGTTACTAAATTCAACTCTAACCTCATTACATCCACATTACACATACTTCAAACTTTTGAAATAAAATATGCTTAGAGGTATAATCTTTTATTGGATAATATCGTATCAATGGCATTGGAAAATAGAGTTGTTAGATAAATGGATATGAAGTTAATATAAGGGTATGTAGTTTATATATGTTAAAAATTTTTTTGCTACGTAATTTTTTTAGTGTGATGGGTACTACATTTGTTATAGAATTTGCTAAACAAATTTAAATGAGAGAAGATTAACAAGGAGCCTGCACTTAAGTGCAGCAGGTTAAGCTACCACCTGCAACGCTGGCATGCTATATAGGCATTGGTTCCAGTCCTGGCTGCTCCACTTCCAATCCAGCTCCCTGTTAATGTGCCTGGGAAAACAACGGAAGATGGTTCAAGTTCTTGGGCCCTTGCACCCATGTGGAAGACCTGGAAGAAGCTACTGGCTCCTGGCCCAGCCTTGGCCATTGTGGCTGTTAGGGGAATGAACCAGCAGATGGGAGATTTCTGTCTATCCCTTTCTCTCTTTCTGTAACTCTGCCTTTCAAACAAATACAAATAAATCTTAAATTAAAAAATAAAATTAACATGTCCTTAAGCTTTAGAAATACTCCCCTAGATTGTTTTAAAATAGTACCACATTCTGAGGAATTTGTCATACATAATTTATTTTTCCAGTATTTGTGCTGCCATGTCTGATCCATTCTTGTCCTTAAATAGTTGGCTTTTTTCTTTGTTAGAAACAATAACTAATGTCATTTGAAACCTTTATGTAAATTTTAACTTTTAAAATATTAGAAACTGAAAGAAAATGTTTCTTTACACAGGTGCTGATGGGAAGGGTGCCTGACAGAGGAGGACGGCCAAATGAAATTGAACCACCACCACCTGAAATGCCCCCTTGGCAAAAGAGACAAGAAGGGGGCGGAAGGGGTGGTTGGGGTGGTGGTGGTGGAGGTGGTGGTAGAGGAGGCGGTGGGGGTGGAAGAGGTGGCTGGGGAGGTGGTGGAGGTTGGGGAGGGGGTGGGGGAGGGGGTGGAGGGTGGGGGGGAGGAGGAGGTGGAGGAGGAGGTGGTAGAGGTGGTTTCCAAGGCAGGGGAGATTATGGTGGGAGGGGAGATTATGGTGGAAGAGGAGGCTATGGTGGAAGAGGGGGCTATGGTGGAAGAGGGTATGGAGATCCATATGGAGGTGGTGGTGGTGGAGGATATAGAAGGTACTAAAAACTACATGAATTAGATAGCAGTGCTTACTTTCTTGTTAGATACATTAGGCATAGTATTCTAAGTAACATACTTGAATATCATCTTTGAAGTGAACACCAGGTTAGACTCCCTGATGATATTGTTGAATTTGATTAATATGTAAGAACATTGTTTTATACTACCAATTGATCTCTCAATGATGGTTTTTTCCATATTCTATGTATCCTTGAGCATGTTATATCTTTTTAAAAAAAAGAAAAGAAAAAAAATTTTTAAGTGTAAATATTTATTACCATCAAATTTGGAAATGGAAAGTATTTTATTGTCATGATTGAATTTAGACTGTTACCTGTATTTTGTTGAGGTTTGAGACACATGAAAGACCCTGCCTGTAATGAAAAGGAATATAGACTCTTGCCTCATTTGTATTCCTGTGGATGTCTTTTATATTTGCTAATTCTATTTTACAAAATAAGGAAAGGGACTGATTGATAATTGTTTTCAGTAAGTGGTAGCTATGGTTTGTGTTTTCTTTTACAGTATGAGACTCTTTCCAATTTTCTGTTAAAATTCCATTAATTGAAGCCCAAGTCTACCTTTTGTATTTTTTTTTCTGACTTATTTATTTGACAGGTAGAGAGATACAGAGAGAGCTCTCATCTGCTAGTTCACTTTCCAGATGCCTGCAACTGCCAGGGCTGGACTCAGCTGGCGTGGGCCATAGCCAGGAGCTGAGAATGCAGAACTGGTTTTCCACATGGGTGACAGGAACCCAACTACTCGAGTAACTGCTGCCTTCCAGCAGGAGGCTGGAGTCTGGAACTAAATGTTGGACCCAGGTACTCTGATGTGGAGTATGATTGTATGGACATCCTAACCACTAGGTTAATTGCTGACCCCCACTTCCCAAATCTGTTTTTTAACATGTATATTTGATTTGTTTTTCAATTAGATTTGAAACCTTGATAATTTTATCTGACTGAAAGAGTGAAGCTAAAGAATGAGGTGGGGCAAGTGTTTGGCTCATGCCTGCATCCCATAGAACCTGGTTCAAGTCTTGGTTCCGCTTTCAATACAGCTTCCTGCTAATGTGCATCCCAGAGACAGCAGGTGATGGCTCAAGTACTTTGCTGCATGCCACCCACATGGGAGACTCAGATTGGGATCTGTGCTCCTGGTAGGGCAGCTCAGGCTATTCCAGGTATTTGGAGAATGAGCTATCAGACAGGAGGTTGTGTGCTCTCTCTCCGTCTGCCTTTCAAGTAGAAGTAAAAATAAAACAATTTTTTAAATTAAAAGATTGATGTCGTCAGAATTACTTTGAAAGGACAAAGACATGTACCAGTTTTACATGATGGTATGAAAAATATTCCTGTAAACTGGCCTCTGCATCATTAGTTTGGACATCTGAATATTACAAGTCAGGCCGAGCTGTTTTACACAGGATTTAGGCAATAATTTATACAGCTTCCATAGACCAGGGTTAAGGCTGTTCTGATTCACAGTTAGATTTGGGAACCACAGGGATGGGGAATGGCCATAGGTGGTTTGGTGGTTGAAGCAAAGGATAGGACTTGTGAATTCAGTCATGACACCAGGCCAGTGGTGCTGAAATTACTTAGCTAGCTTTCAAAGATTGATTAGTCCTCATTTGTCAGGAATAAGGTGCTTGCCCCTTCTCTGTTTCATAAACTACAAATGCAATTTATTGAAAATTGATAGAGGGCCTACTGTGAATGGTTTAAGAGGTAGGCCAAGTAGTGTGTTTTTCTCTTAGTCTAGAGAGTTAGAGAAAAAGAACTGGTCACAGAAATTTGTTTCAATCCCACTGTAAAATCGATGTCAGACTGGGTTCCTGGTCAACACTTACGCATAATAACTTCTTGTGATATAACCAACTCCTCAGATAAAAGAATGAATTGTTACTAGAGGACAAATTGTGGCAGGAGTTTTTGTTGTTTTGTTTTACAGTTGAATTCTGTGGTGGAATCTAAAATAATGTTAAAATTTTAAAGGTAAATATTATGTTTGCTTCAGTATTAGACATGTAATTTTCAAGCCAACCATTTAAAGGAGTGGTGTTAAAGATAGAAAAACATAAAATTATTTGGTTTTTTGTAAACAGGTTTATTTGTGTTTATATTTAATGAAAAGAATTTTATGTGATAGTTGAAGAAAAAGCCTTTCCATAATTAAGAAAGCAACTTTTTCAGTAGCTATGAACTCTGAAAAAAAATTTTTTTTTAAATACATAAATGTAAGACTACATCAGTAAAATATTTTAAGAGTTACTATGTAAAAAAAGTTCATCTAAAACTTTTACATTTCTGCTTCATTTCCTTTTGGGGGCATTCGTTGCTGATATAAAAAGAATTTAGAACTACTTTCAGCTTCTTTACCACCACAAGTTTATGGTAAATGCAGCAGCAACATTAGTTTATCAGTTTTATAAGATTTCTTTGTATTTTCATAGGAATGTTGTTTGGGTTATCTACTTCAATCACTATAGATTTGCTCCTGCAATCTTGTTGGAACTAGACACACACCTATTTACACATTTTTATAAATCATTGTTGAGATGCTAATAACATTCTTTCCTCTAAGGTGGGCTTTTCCTAATAATTTTCTTTCAGTAAAAATTTCTATTGTAGGACAGTTTGCAGAGCAATATCTAGAATATCATTAAAGTGATTTGGGACCTTAATGTGAAAGGCATAATGTGAAAATGTTTTATAAATTCAGTGTACTATAAATGTGTAATATAAAGATAGCACTTTACTGCTTCTCAAATCTAACACTTTACCCAGTACTTCCTCTTTATTTTTTTTTTTTTGTCTGGTTCTTAGTTTCATCTTTTATCCTTTTACCTCATTTTCTTTTCCTGGATAAAATTGGAATTGAAAGATGTTTATAGTGATTCAAATAATTTGAAATCCATGCATTGAGGGATTCTTTTTTTTTTTTTTTTTTTTTTTTTTTTTTTTTTGACAGGCAGAGTGGATAGAGAGAGAGAGAGAAAGGTCTTCCTTTTTGCCGTTGGTTCACCCTCCAATGGCCACTGCGGCCGGCGCACTGCGCTGATCCGAAGCCAGGAGCCAGGTGCTTCTCCTGGTCTCCCATGCGGGTGCAGGGCCCAAGCACTTGGGCCATCCTCCACTGCCTTCCTGGGCCATAGCAGAGAGCTGGCCTGGAAGAGGGGCAACCGGCACCCCAACCGGGACTAGAACCTGGTGTGTCGGCGCCGCAAGGCGGAGGATTAGCCTGTTAAGCCACGGCGCCGGCCATGAGGGATTCTTTGAAAAGTCCATAAAAATGCACACTATGAAAAATGCAGACCCTCCTATACATGGATTCAAAATTTTTCCACAAAATAAACAATCTGTTAATTCCACTTTCCACAGACTTTTTGAAGTATTCTCCTATATCCTGTCTGTACATGATCCCTACATTATTACTCTTGCGCTCTCATTAAAAGGGAAAATAGGCATGTGCATTGAACCTATTTCCTTGTGTTCTACAAATTAGGGAAAACTCATTAAAACAGAAGAAAAAAAATGTTAAACCAAAAACATTTGATTACCTGTAATTGTGACAAAAAGAGGACAACCTTAAAAAGGTATGTTGCAAAAAAATGTTCTGAGCAATAATACCATCTATACCTTGTAAGCAGCACAGGGTAGATATTTTGGGATGTAGAATTGGGGTGAATATAGGGCAGTTTAATCTTCTTTAGGGTCAGGTTGTCATTATGACTTCATTGTTTTGTGTGAAGTATTATTAATTGCCAAAATGGTAGACCCCATCAAAATGCACCAGAATGTGTCCCACAGTGGAAATTGAAAAATCACCCCAGATCCTCCTCATTTGTCTATTTAAAAAAAATTGAGGATAAAGGGATTCTGTGGTTATCTTTAATTACTGTCAATAATCATAACCAAAAATGAATTGGCTGTATTTGGATCAGTACACTAGACTGAACCATCTTCTGCAAGTTTTAAACAAAGCTGCAAGGTGTCTCTTCACTTGCTAATTTGGTCAGAGGGAACTGGAATTAAAGATGACAGCCACAGAAAAAATGACAATCTCAAGTCAGTCTTTAGTGTTTACAGACTTAACATTTGGAAGTCACTCTAGGTATTATGAACAAGATGGGAAAAGGCTGAATATTTCTGTACTGTTAACTTTATGTTGTAAAAAGATGTGTAAAACTATAACTGTTAGTCTAGCTACTCTGCTTCTCCTTCTGAGAAACTCAGTTTGGTTAACAGAATATGGAAGTTGTCTCAGTTGTGGATTATAGTACAAATCCAAGTGAATTATCTACATATTCATGAAGCAGAAGACACACAAGACATACTGTAGGCATCCTAATGACTTTTTATCATATAAATATTACACAAAGAAAACTTACACTAAGTATCAAAAAAAAAAAACTTTACAATCTGTACATTTTTTTCTTGCAGTTCGTTTACAGCATTCATCTTTAGACAGAAATTCACAAATGATCAGTAAAAAAAGGAAGTCCATTAACAAAATGACAGATGACATCACTATTAAAATAAGATTTGTCCTTGTTTTTGGCAGAGAAATATTTACCCAAACTTAAGTCAGAGTGAGACACAAATTTACATCCTTGGCTTGATAACAAAAAACTTCTTTCACATTATTTCTTAGATCCCACTAAGTCTCTAGATCAACATGAATAATAATAATTTATCCACTATACTTCTTTGGCCCTTGCTAAACTTCAAAATCTGTTACTAAACTACTGCCTCTTACGCATTCATTTTAATGATGTATTTTGCAGTGCTTGAGACCTTTTAGCCATACTAATTTGACTAATGGGACTTTGGAATTCCTATAGATTACTTATATAAAATTAATCTGGGGTCCTTCTTTTGGATGGAGGAAAAAAATGAATGAAGAAATGTGTATTCTATGATTATGTTTAAAAGTGACTGAGCTATACCCTCTTCGGTCCATATTGGATGAAAATAATAATAGTGGAGAATATGAAATATTAAAATTTGTCATAAACTCATGTTTTCTGTATAAAGCAAGTAACAAAGTGCTAGTATAAGTTTATATATAAAGTGGTGAATCTTGTTTTGGGGATTTCTAAGTTTGGATTTAGAAAAGGATACATTGGTGTGTAAAATGCTTCTTTAAAATGTAAGAATCACTGCAAAGTAGTTCTGTATACTAAAACTCAGTACAAAGAGATAAACAAATGGAAACTAGTCTTTCATCAAAGAAACTTACTCAGTGGTCTGAATCCTCCAAGTAAGCAACACGATATAATGTGCTTTGTATTCTTACAAGAATTCGGTGCTGTTGGCTTTGGCTTGGAATTTTTAACTAAGATTATATTCTTGGCAATTGGTCAACTTGTTTTTTAATTAAAAGTCAGCCCAGTACCAGAATTTCAAAGTAAGAAGGCTAAGTCCTACTAAAAAGAAAATGGTCAGATGATTTTTTTTTTTTAGAGAACTAAAAAAATAATTGTGAATAATTGCACAGGCAACCAAAAGAACCCGTTTATCATTAACCTTTGTAACAGAAAACTGTTGACTGTTATAGTGATTTTGCCAAATGATATAATTTACATTGTGATTCCTCCATCTTATAAGAACTGAACTTTGTGAATTTGTGTAAATGACTAAAAGTTGTTCAATTCACTTTCATTTTCTAAAGAAACAAAATTTCAAGCCATTTGCATGCCTGATATTGTATGTACACATATTATATACATTTGTACATGTATCAGCTATTATTTAAGCCACTGATTCAATTAGCTTATTTCTAAACAGTATTGATAGTGAGGGCAGTTTAAGCACAAATTTTGTTCAAAAAGAGAACTTCAAAGAGTTTACTTCAGAAACAAAAGAGAAAGATGGAACATGAAGAATTAAACATTCTTTACAGACTTTGTTTAAAGAGGCATAAATTTCTAATTCTATCCACTGCAGAATAAGGACAAACTTGTTTGTAGTATGTTTATTTTACTGATTGGCTAGTAGTATATGAGATGGTAATAGCTATGTTTTCAGGTCATTAATTTATTTTACAGTAACTTTTAGACTACAGCTGTGAATTGATTTGCAATTGGATAATGTGTTGCTAAATAGGCCCCTAGAACATTTGGCTTTGTTTCTAGATGTTCGCTTCTAGGTAGATATGCTCAGGTGTGTGAGTGTATTGAGGAAGGTAGGGAAAAGGGGCTAACTGATCAGATATGAGGTAGTAAAGTAGGAACCAGTTTTACAGAGAATGCTGGGATTTAGGGGACATAAATCTCGTGGAATAGGAATACTTTTTCATTATAAGCAAGCTTTGGATGGAAGAAAGTAAATCTCAGTTCACAGAAAACCTTGGGGAGGAAGCAAATTCGTTTTCCAGAGATTTTAATTTTGAGAAAGAATCTACCAGGCAGCCACATGAGATGGTCAGTGCCTTCTCAAGAAACTACATTGTGTTTCACCACACTTCTGATGTTAGTCCCAGAAAGGTGGTTTGTAGTAAGAACACCTGAAGTGTTGCTTCCTTCAATTTTCCCCTTTGAGTCACCTGTACATTGAGTCTTTTAGGTTTGTGGGGGGACAGTAACTGGCTTATGCTTTTTACAGTAAGTCTTAAAAGACAGTCAATGTCAGGTGTCCCAGGTCTCTCAGTTTAGGAAATGAGATGCAGTATACTCATTTACAGATTTGTGTCCCTTGAGTTTCTGGGCTAAGAACAATCCCTCTGCTCCATCTGAGCTAAGACATGGTTGCTTTTTTCAAGCTGCAGGGATTCTATTTTCTTTTGTGCATATTTCAGCTGGATCTTCAGAGCATCGTTATCTGCTTTCAGGGTATTGATTTCCTAAAGGAAAAAGAGAATAAGGTATGTTAATAAAGCAGCAGTGAATAGCAAATCAGTTACATCAGGGAGTATCATACTTGACTGGCATCTCCTATTCACTGTGGTCAAGAATTAAAAACTATTTTCAAGACAGTTATTTTGCTGTGAAAAATAAGAAAAGTTAAATACTAAGTGAGCATGTGCAGACACAGTTTTTGTTGTCCTATCAAATGTGAGGTGCCGGCAGGCAGAATAAATCATTCCTGGGCAGTAGGTGGGTAAGAACAAAACCTCTGGATGTTATATAACAGGTGGTCTTCTTGCCTTGGGAGAAATAGTCTCTGAGCCATGAAAGCACTGATTGAGAATTCTGTAATAGCTTTTTTTGTTCATTTGATCTTAAGTTTTCTGTTCCCAAGTCATTGAAACTCACTTTTCTTTTTGGTGAGAAAGATGGGAATTTTATCCAATCCCTAAAACTGGAGTTTGGTTGATCTGATTTGCAGAGATTTAATTATAGATCCATCAGTGGATTTCCAGTCTGTTGATTTTTTGGTTCCAGTGTTCTTATACTATGATGATTACCCTGAAATAATGTATAGACAGTGTCTGAATAATTGGTAATACAATGGGTTGTTTCTCAACCTGAACTACCTAATTAGTTACTAGGTAATATATTAGCTACTAGGTCATGTCAAGTACCTGCTATGTGAGAGTGTTGTTAGATGATTAGACTGTAACCTTCAAGATATCCTGATTGTAGACTCAATATCTCAATTCTCCTCAATATCTCTTCCTCCTTATTGCCATATAGTATCATACTGGAGATTGGAACCCAGATATATCCAACCCTAAGAGCCTTTAGTTACTTTTTCTTTGTCTCATGCTGATTCAGCAGTATGCATATACTTAATGTGCTGAATTAATACTTTAGTATTTATGTTACTGTTGAATCAGAGAAAAATCATTTTAAGAATTTCACTGAGAAATTGGGACACATTATTGTTCCTCTAAAACGTACACAGTGAATTCTGGACCTTTAGGTCTGTTTGACACAGATAAATGTAAAGAGACAGGTGGGAAGATGAAAAGATTTACTGGGTCTGGTGTTACTGGGTAAGAATTACTCTTGGCTGGACTCATCTGAAATTTTTCAGCCACCCAGTTTTCACAACTTTGTTGCCAACTACATTGTTCCTTTTCAAAAGTATGTAAAATTCAAGATTTGAAGCAAATCTTAGCATGATATCCCAGCCCTATATTTTCCAGAGGACAAACAGGCCTTAAGAGTTTACAACTGGCATAAGAAAGAGCTGGGACTAGAAATAGAAATATTTACCTCTAAGTACAAGGTATTTCTTATTCTATTGAGTTCATTTTTCAAGGCTTCCTTCATTGTTCTTAAGAGTTGCATTTGGCAGTTTCTACAAAAGGATTTTGTGTAATCCATGATTTGCTACCTTCTGATTGACTTGATTCTTTGAAGCAAATCTTAAAAATAATTTTTCCTTCATCCAGAAAACCTGTTGCTCCTTTTTCATATATTCCTTCTAATATGTTCTTTGTTCCAGGCACCAAATGAAGGGTTTCACTGTTGTCATCTAACTTTTTTCAGATGTTTCTCTAATTCAATTCCTGGGAGTCTGACAGAGAAGATACAATGATGAGGGTAACACAGGGAATCTTGAGCTTCTTGTGGGCCATTTCATTTTGTAGTATGTAGAATTGCATACAGAATTTTAGCCAGGGGGATACTGATTTTATGTTTGCACTGCTAGGCCTCCAAGAACACAATACAAACTTTGATGTTTTGGAAAAAAGGCAGACAGGCATTTGTCCCATTTAAGCAAAGAGTAATTGTTGAAACTAACATGTCCTTGTTTCTTTGTCTCTAAAATGACTTATCAGTAATTGCTAAGAAATTACTAGTCCACAACAAAAGGTCTAAGCTAGGCTTCATGTAAGCTGTTTTTTTCCACTCTAAACAGAAAAGAAGTGCATTAAAAATTGACCCTACAGATTTGAGTATTTAGACAACTACCTGTTGTTCATGGATGAAAGCTGCTCACTCTTCTGCTCCCATCTTCTACTTGGCTATCTTTTCTTCTTCTTTATCTTTTTCTCTCAAACCTTGGCACCATATTCCCCAACTCATTCTTTTCTTGATACATTTTGTTTTGTCTTTTGAAATGCCTCCATATGATACCTAATCATTATAAGCCTACCAAAAAAGAGGCTTCCTGGTGCCTTAGTTGTTACTGCTTTATAAACCATGCTGTATTCAACTGTACGTTTGGTTGCTACTGTTGGTTTAGCTGCTCTTAGCACTTAAAAAAGGACACTTCAAACAGTACATGGGGAAGTGAAATTCAAAGTTTATTTTGGTGCAGAACAGTTTGAAATCGATGCTTGTGAGGGATCTTCAAAAGGTATGTAGAAATTATGTATTACGGAAAACCTATGCATGGATTTCCAAATTTTTGCATCAAAATTAACTTTTTAATGTCATTATTTCATAGACCTGCTGGAAATACCCTGTATATGCATAGGAGATGAGTACATTCCCTGAAATGTTAGGTAAGAGACCCCTCATTTATAAAAAGGGGGTTATTTCCAGTGATGAGCCACAAAAATTGACTGTTTATCTTTTTATATTTAAATTTTTTCATTAACATGTAATATTCGACATTCTTAATGAGAAAATGTGCAGTTGTCAGAATTGTCAGCATGTGTATAGCATGAACTGATCAAATCAGAATTAGCATTTTAATTTCCTTTTTTTTTTTAACGTTTGAATCCTACCAGCTCTTCTCTTTTGAAAAGTATTTATGCAATATTTATTATGAAATAGTTGCCCCTACTATCCTGGGGGATACTAGACCCTAGTATCTCTGTGTGACTGTATTTCACTACCTCATACCCAAGATCCCTGTATTCCTCCTCCCTCAACCCTTCCCAATCTATAGTAATCCCTATTCTAAATTCATATTGATTAATGTATATGATATTTGACTTTCTTTATCTGGCTTATTTTATTAAGCATAATAACCTTTAGTTCTGACTGTTTTACTGCAAATGACAGAATTTCATTCTTTTTATGACAAAATATTCCATTATTTACCTAGACAACATTTTATTTACCCGGTCATCCACAGATGGACACCTAGGTTAATTCCCTTTCCTGGATATTGTGAAAAGTGCTGTGTTGAACATGGGAGTGCAAGTATCTCCTTAATATTCTGCTTTCATTTTCTTCAGATACATATCCAGAAGTGGGAGAGCTGGGTCATATGAGAGAGCGTTTTTTTAGGGTTTTGAAGACCCTACGTACCCTATAAAGTGTACTAATTTATATTCCTGTAAACAGTATGTAAGTTTTCTTTGCTGCACATCCTCACATGCATTTGTTATTTTGCTTAACAGTCATTCTAATGAATGAAATGGCACCTTATTGTTTTGATTTACATTTCCCCTATGGCTAGTGTTATTGAGCATTTCCTCATGTTTGTTGGATATTTGTGTTTATTCTGTGAAATGTCCATTCAGATCCTCCACCCAAGTCTTTACTGGGTTATTTAGTTGTTGAATTCTTTCAGTTGTTTATATATAGTCTGGACAGTCTGGTACATGAATACTTTGCAAATATTTTTTCCCATTCTGTCAATTGTCTTTTCACTGTCGTTTCCTTTGGGGTACAGAAGCTTCTTAGCTTGATATAATCCCATTTGTCTTTATTTTTTTGCTTAAGCTTTTGGGATGTTATGCAAAAAAAAAAAAAAAAAAAAAAATCATTGCCTCTACCAGGGGTGGGGAACACTTTTTCTGCCGAGGCCCACTGGATATTTATAACATCATTTGGAAGCCGTACAGAATTGTCAGCTTAAACATTAGCCTGCCATAGAGTTTATTG
Source organism: Lepus europaeus (assembly GCF_033115175.1). Lineage (NCBI taxonomy): Eukaryota > Metazoa > Chordata > Mammalia > Lagomorpha > Leporidae > Lepus > Lepus europaeus. The sequence goes on from NC_084837.1 coordinate 60,697,889, forward strand.
AATTTCAAGTTGTGTTTGCAGTGTCTTGGCAGGGCAAGACATTCCCCACCCCTGACCTATACCAAAGTAAGTATTTTTCCTACTTTTTTTTTTTTTTGGTAGTTGTTTGATAATTTCAGGTCTTGCATTTGGATCTGTGGTCCATTTTGAGTTAATTTGTACGCAGCATGAGAGGGTGTGTGTGTTGGGGCAAATTCCAATATGCTGTATGTGAGTATCCTGTCTTCCCCGCACCATTCGTTGAAGAGAGTGCTCTTTCTTCAGTGTGTATTTCTGGTGCCTGTGTCAGACATCAGTTGGCTGTAGATACTTAGATTCATTTGTAGGGTCTCTATTCTGTTGGTATGTATCTCTGATTTTATGTCAGTACCATGCTGTTTTTGTGTTGAAATCACATTTTGTGAGGGCTCCATGTGCAGCAGCTAGGGCTAGGCCAGGCTAGGCTGAAGCCAGGAACTCCATCCTCCTGATCTCCCATGTTGGTGGCCAGAACCCGAGTACTATGGCCATCATCCTTGCTCTCAGGGGCATTAGCAAGAAGCTGGCATCCCATGTGAGTGCCAGTGTGAATCCCAGCTCTTCCACTTCAGTCTAACTTCCTGCTAATATGCCTGAAGAAAGCAGCATTAGATGGCTTAAGTCCCTGGACACCTAATACTCTTGTGGGAGACCAGGATGACTCCTGGCTTCAGCCTGGCCCAAACCTGGCTATTGCAACCATTTGGGGAGTGAACCAGTGGACGGAAGTTTTGTGTCTTCTTTCTGTCTCTTCCTCTTTCTTTTCAAACAAATCCTAAGAAAGAAGATGTATGGAGTAGCTGGGACTAGAACCAGGCACTCCAAAATGGGATGTGGGCATCCTAAGCAATAGCTTATCCTGCTGAGCCACAATGCCTGCTCTTATCCTTCATTCTTTTGATGTGATGTATTATGTTTATTCATTTGTATACATTGAGCCATCCTTGGGTTAAATCTCACTTAATTGTGATATTTTGAGATATTACTAGATGTGACTTGATAGTATTTTGTTGAGAATTTTTGCATGTATGTTCATCAGGATATTGGTCTGCAGTTTTTCACTATTGTGTCTGACTGATTTGGATTTGAATCGTATGGTGGACTCATACAATGTTAGAAGGGTTCCCTCCCTTTCAACTTTTTGGAATATCTTGAGAATTATTCATGTTAGCGTTTCATTGAAAGTTTGGTAGAGTTCACCAGTGGAGACATGAGTCCTGGGCTTTTGACTATAAATTTAATCTCAGGTTTTATGTCTTGGTTAGTTTCTGTTGTATGTATCCAGAAATTTTTCCATTCTAGAGTTTCTCATTTGTTGACATATACCTGTTCATAATGGACCCTCTGACCCTTTGTATTTTTGTGGTATTGGCATTGGTTGTAATACCTCCTTTTTGACCTCTCTGATTTTGAGTCAGCTCCCTTTTTTATTGGTTAGTCTAATTTAAAGTTTATTAATTTTATCACTTTAAAAGAACCCTTAATTTCATTCATCTTTTCATTTATTTTTGGTCTCATCATTAATTCCTGCTCTGAAATTTATTATTTCCTGCTACTAATCTTGGGTTTGCTTTGTTCTTGCTTTTCTAGGTCAATGAGATGCACTGTTAGGTTATCTTTTTTTTTTATGTAAATGCTTACTATTAACCTTCCTCTTAGTACAGCTTTTGTTATATCTGTTATTTGTTTCTAGGAACTTTTGGTTTTCCCTTTTTAATTTCTTCATTTATCCATTATTCATTCAGAAGCATAGTTTCCATGTATTTGTATATTTACTACAGTTTCTTCTGTTGTTGGTTTCTGATTTCTGTATTCATTAACAGAAAAGATACATGATATGATTTTTTTTTTTTTAGTTTATTGAGACTTATTTCTCTGCCCAATACATGGTCTATGCTAGAGAATATTCTTGCTGGAGAAAAGAATGTATATTCTGCAGCTACTGGATGAAATGTTTTGTAAATGTTTATTGCATCCATTTGGTCTACATAATAATTTAATTCATTTTTTTTTTTCCTGGGCCTAGATAATCTGTTGATGCAAGTAGGGTTACTGTATTACTGCTCATCTCTCCTGTTAGAGCTAATATAAAATTGGTTTCTCTGGCATTGCCTATAAATTTATAATTTTCATATCTTCTTGAATTGATTCCTTGATATATTAGCCTTTATCGCTCTTTACAGTTTTTGTCTTAAAGTCTGTTTTATCTATATAACTACTTACGCTTACACTTTTGGTTTCTATTTGCATAGACCATCCCTTTTTTTTTTTTTTTTTCTGCGTATGTGGTGAAAAAAGGTTTCTTGTAGGTACATATTGCTGGGTTTCTTTTTTTTTAACCATTCAGCCTGTATGTTTTAATTGGGAAATTTATTCCATTTTATTTTAGTTTCAGTCCTGTCATTTAAAAAAAATTGTGTTTGGGTATCTGTTGTTCTTTTTCTAGTGGATCTTAGACATTCAGAGTTTTTATGATAGCCATTATCTTTGTTTCTGTATGTAGGACTCACTTAGGCATCTTTTCTAAGAATGATTTGTTGATGATGAATTTTGTTTTGCTTGTCTTCTAAGTCTTAATTTCTCCTTCATTTGTGGAGGAGAACTTTGGTGAGTATAGTATTTTTGGTTGGTAGATTTTTTTCTTTCAAAATAACATTCCATTTCCTCCTGGCCTATACGGTTTGTCTAAAGAACTATGCTGCCCATCTAATGGTGTGACTGCTCTTGCAGATTTTACAGTTCTATGTTGTACTTCTGAAAGTTTAAATATTTTCTGGCCCTGTCTTTTTGAGTCCTGTGTACTCACAGGACTGTACTGGGTTATTCATATCCTTCTCAAGGTGGCAACATTTTCATGTATTAAGTTTTCTATGCCCTACTCCTCCCTTTGCCCTTACAGTCCCCATAATTCACGTATCTGGTAGTTCAATGGTGTCCCAAATGCCTCAAAGGCCATCTTCACTTTTTTTTTTTTTTGGTCGGGGGAGTCTGGAATATTTCAAAAGACTTATTTTCAGGTTTACCCTAATTTTGTTTGATCCATTCTGCTGCTGAGCCTTTGTCAACTATATTTTTGATATGTTTTCTTTTTAAGAATACATGCTGAAATTCTCATAATAGTGTTCTTAATTTAACTTTTTGTACTATATTGAATTTCTTTGAGTATCCCGAGTATCATTCTCTTAAATTCATTTAAAGTCTTTTGTCCACTATCATGTTCTCATTCCTTGCTTTTTCCTGAAGATGTATCTGCATGTTGGTTTGGCAGGCCATTCTGGCTTTGGTTCCTGAGTTGGATATTGTAGCATAGTGTTTTTCTATCTTTCCACGGTAATGGCAGTGCCAATGTGGGGTGCTCTTCTCATCCCCAGCAGGGGTGTGTAGGTCTTAGTAGCATACCATGGAACATGATCCAAGGTTGCCAGGGTACTGGCCTTTTTTTCACTGGGGTCCTGGCCCAGAGTCCTGGAGGGCCGCTTATGTATCTGCATTAGCAGGGTCAAGGTAGCACTAATGGGTACCCATGCTGCCAGATCCAAGTTTCTGTGCAATGTCTTGGCACTCTCTACCTCCTCTACTCCCAAGCAGACACTTATTTGTGCTATTCTGCCTGAGGAGGAGGGAGGAATGGATTGACCAGTCCTGTGACCACCTAGGCCTCAAAGCTAGATCATACCCAATAAGCCAACAGCTTGTAAGACCGGCATGGAATAGGGACAAGGTCTACTTGCAGGTCGAGGCCACTTCAGCAAACCACAAGTGATGCTTGCCCAGATACACGTTCAGTTGCCAGGAGTCATGGGTATTCACTTGGGACCAGAGAAGTTGGAGAGGTTCTGTCTGCAGGCACTGGCCTGGGGACTGTTGACATCTGCCTATTGATATGCTCACTTTGGTGCCCTAGTCTCCAGTCTTGTTCTAAGCTGGAATATTCTATGGTGATGGTAGCCCCTTGGCTACTAAGCTCAATAACATCTGAGTCTCACAGTCCGGGGGGTATAAATGCCAGTCCTGGGTAGTGCTGGCAGTGATGGAGGCTGAAACAAGTTCTTACCCTCAAAAACACAAAGTCTTTTTACCTGATGCTGAGGCAGATCTAGAGGCTGTGTGTCAGAGCACTGGCTTAGGATAGAAGCCTTTGGACTTTATTTGGCTCTCTGTGCAGCAGGCTTGGGCTGAACTTCAAGACAAAATCCTAGTCTCCCTTTCTCATCTCACTCCTCGTGGCTGGAGTCTTGTTTAGCTGTCAAGAGGTTGGATGTGGGGTAGTGGAGCAGTCCCTTGGTCTACCTGGCTAAGGGGGGGTTCAGATGCTCATAAGGCAGGTATTGGCCTGAGGAAGGGGGCCCTGTCTGGCTCCAGGATTCACCACAGCAGGCCTGGTACTTGGTTTCAGGTCAAGAGAAGTGTGTATCTGTACCCTGGTCTACATGGATCTGGGCTTGGAGTAGAGTGGGCAACTCTTTACTTCTGCCTTCCTCAATGCATCTTTTCCTTCTTACATTAAATCCAGGCACTGTGGTCTCTCTTAGCTCTTGTGAAGGTAACTTGATGTATGAATAGCTATTCAGACTGAAAATATACAGGTGACCTATAGAAACTGGTTTCTCTCATTAGCCTATGGGCACTAGCATCAACACTATGAAATGGCACTTGCATGGTGATAGGGAGTCCTGTATATCCTATACTTCTTGGGTAATGTGGACCATGGCCCTCACTGAATTCTTTGTGAGAAAGCCAGTTTTCATTCCTCCTCCTACTTTTTGCTTTAACCTGCTAGTAATTAAACTGATTTGAATTTTCAGAATCTCCAGTTCGCATGCTCTTCCCTGTTTAACCCTCTGTCTCTAAGGAAATCTGAAGAAAGAAAAAGAAGAGGATACCTGTTCCAGCTCTTGGTAGGTTGGAAGTCTTAGTCGACGTAGTTCCTCCTTGGATTTTATGAGAGATTCTTTATTTTCCCACTTGACAAAAGCCCTCTTTCTGACCAAGACTGGGCTGGGGCATGGAGATGTGGGACTGGGAAGCACATACAGAGTATCCTGTGCTGTCTTCCTTGGAGAAGACAACACAAAGGGCCCAGAAGGACCCTCACTCCCACTCCAAGGCAGCGCTTCCGTCTGGGTGGCCTTGTGGGCAACAGTCCTTTTCAGTCGCACAGAAATCTTCTGTGAGGACACTCCCATCAGCATGATGGTTCGATCCTTGCTCTCTTCGCTGTGCTCTAAAACCTCCCCATTGGGAAATGAGAAGGGTCCTTCCTCAGGTGCTGTGGGAAAATACATGACATTTTAGTATTCCAACTCAGAAAAGCAGAGACTTCCTTGTTACGGAATTTCTGTGGTTCTAAAGAGGACACATTTGGAGGTACCCAATTGAGAGGAGCAGAAGGTGGAATTCAAGGTCTCTGCGGCCAGGATGCTTCTACCCTGAGTAAAGGGCATCTGATCCTGCAGGTAAGTGGAACCCTTCCTTCATGAGAGCAGGGTCATTACATAGACAGAAATGTTCCACACATAATTTGAGTGCTGCTACACTTTGGAAGTTCTCATACCTGATACACATGCTCTCCAGCAGCTGGTACCTACTCTGTAGGACCCAGTGGTCACAGCTTCACTGAGAAGAAAGGTTTAACTTTGTGGATGTCTCTCAAAATACTGATGGGAAAAGAATTAATGTGTTACTCTGCACCAACACTTCTGCCCAGGACCCAGCCCGGTAATTTTCTGGAAAAGCAGATTATAAGCATATGTATCTGGGGTGGGTGGTAGGCTTTAAGGTGAACCGCAGACTGTGTAAGTTTACAGTTTTGCCAGACTAACTGGTAATTCTGGATTCTTTGAGAAGTCTTTCTCAAAGTTTGGGAAACAAAATGATTATATAGGATAAAAATTTTTACATTCGACCGGTGCCGCAGCTCACTAGGCTAATCTTCCGCCACCCCAGGTTCTAGTCCTGGTTGGGTCACCGGATTCTGTCCCGGTTGCTCCTCTTCCAGTCCAGCTCTCTGCTGTGGCCCGGGAAGGCAGTGGAGGATGGCCCAAGTGCTTGGGCCCTGCACTCACACGGGAGACCAGGAGGAAGCTCCTGGTTTCGGATCGGCATAGTGGCCATTTGGGGGGTGAACCTACGGAAGGAAGACCTTTCTCTCTCTCTATCTAACTCTGCCTGTCAAAAAAAAATTTTAAATTCATTTGTATTTTTGTATTAAAGTGTATTTTTCCCCTAAATTTTCTATAGTTAACACAATAGAATCAAAATGGCTTTTTTGAAAAGTTCTGTAATGGGCATTTGTAACCTAATATATGCTAGCAGTTCAAACACTGGAACTACTATAAGGATCTTACTTTAATTTCTCCCATTATAAACATTCAATATTTAGCCAAGTGAGTCTCCAAATTCTAAGTATACTGTTATTTAAGTACTAAACTATTTTATGGTGATTAGCACAATTTAAATATTAATCTTTTATTTTACCTTTTTTGGGAGAAAAATGAAGAAGGCAAATGAAAAGTAACAGAGCATGCCCTTAGAATTTCAGAAGAGTTCTAGGAGACCACAGTGTTACAATAAATCATGAGGTAATCTCTTCTACTCCAAAACATCACGGTTCACTTTCCAAGGTGAACATTCCCAGTGCCTACTTACCATGGAGAAGATCTTTGGCTCCCAGTGAGCAAAGGTTGGACACTGGCCCCACAGAGATGCTGTTCTCTGTGGGAGCTGCTGGGTTCTTAGCTCGCTTTTTGCACTCAAACACGACTAGATCTTTGCATTGTTTGTGGCAGTTCATCCCACAGTCTGTGGACAAGACAACTTTGGTTAGGAAGTCTGTTTTTCTCCATGGGGTGCTTTTGTCACATGTCTATGTTCTGCAGCAAGGACACCGAACACTGCTAATAACTGGTATTCTCACTGGCTAAACCCTGTATCTCCATCTTTACAAAGCCCTTGTCAGAGTTCCAGAATCAAAAGCAGCATCCTGTTCTCTAGGAGGGAACAGATGGTGTCCTGATCATCTGGCCTACTCTAGGAGTTCTCTGGAAGCTGTCAGCTTTTAGGTCTTAATCTTTCTTCTCAGCAGTAAAAGGTCTCCTCTTGTGCACTTTTGAATTGTCTCACAGGAAGGACAGTTATTTCCCAAAATATCTACTGGTACAAGGAGAGCTGACAAACACTTTTGGTAAAGGCTTTTTTTGGTTTATCTTTTGTCCAGGAGTGATTCTGTTCTTCTAACTGGGAATCCAATGATTATTCAAGAGCAGCTGTTCCTATTTCCAGAGCAACCAAGGCAGAGAGAGGATCTTTTTTCTGCCAAGGGCCATTTGGATATTTTTAACATCATTTGTGGTCCATACAAAATTATTAACCTTCTATAGATTGATGGATTTTGAGTCCTGCCTGTGGTTGCCTTAGCTGGTCCAGACCAAATGATTTTGCCAACCTTATATGGCCTGTGGGCTGGACATTCCCCACCCTGAATAGGAACTGTGTAACTGGTCACCCAAGCACTGCTGTCTTCCACTGGGTGACAGTCTCAGAGTGCTGTAGGGAAGACAGGTAGGGATGAGGCTTAGGACTGTGCTGAGAAGTTGTGAACTGATGAACAACTTCTGTGGGTTAAAAAAAAAAAAATGAGGAGTGCACCAGGGCAAAAAACACAAAGTTGTATCTTACCTTTACATCTATATCCTTGTTTGATCACTCCCCAGAGCTATGAGACAAACAGAATTTATCACACATTATTTTCTTGCATTCCACTCTAGCTCAAGTAAGGAGGAAAACTAGCTTATCTCTTAAGTCTTGTCCCTCCTGACCTTGAATTGAAAACAGAAAAAGTTTCTGCTGATCAGAATCAAATGTTGTCAAGAAGCTCACTGTAGAAGGTTTATTTCCCAGGCTTCTTGAATGAATCATAGGACAGATAGAATCCATAGCGGGAAACAATTATGCACAGTCCTGGTTGGGGAGGAAACCACTGGTCAAGGATGGAAAAAGTGGTACAGAACGCAGATCACCTCTTAAAGCAGTTCCTTTTGTAAGGAAGAGGAAAGTACCTCATTTCTTCTAACAATTGAAATAGCATATGACCATAATACTTCCATTTCTGTACCATTTATCCCGGGACCCATACGCCAGGGAGGATAAAACAAACCAGGAAGCAGTGAGACAAGATGAGTGCCAGTGAAAACCATGCATGTGAGGACAGTTAGTTCAGGTGTTGGGGCTTATGAGGTTTGTGCCCGTCTTACTCATTGCAGCTGGCCCCAAGTTCAACCCTGAAGCACTCTAGGAAGAACTTACAAATCCAGCACAGTTGTCACAGAAAGTGGGCTTCAGGTAGGTGGTCTCTTGAAAATTGTGAGGAAAGCCCAGACCCAGCTTGGAGTAGATTGAACTGGCCCTCATGAAGTAGGCTGTGATCTCGTCTCTGCTGATGAGGCCTTCCCTGCCAGTGAACGACAGGCAAGGATGTTAGGAAGGCTGGAAGGGTGGCTTCTAGCCTTAGAGACTTGTCTTTTGTATTCAACCTTAAGTAGTTACATTGCATGTATTGCCAGATCATTACTTCCACACACACTCCTTTGTGTTGGGGTGCAGACTAGCATATAGTAAGTAGGTAAGGCAGTATTACTCATTATTAACTCTAACCAGAGTTGGGTTTTCCTAACTAATTTTGAAAGGATGTAAAATATGTATATAGGGAAGAAAATGCTTTATGGTAGTTTCTGACATCAGACAGTATATGACCTGAACCCACAAATCATACATTTGACTTTCCATAGAGAATTAACATAGAACTTTGAGGAAACTAAATACACTACTTACTAAATATTAGGAGTTTTCCATAATTTGTAAGGACAAAGGGAAAAAGGAAGACTTTCTCATAACTGACTATTCATTCCTAAGCTGGAAAATTTTATTAGTCCTCAGTTCTGAGGTATTTAAAAAAGCATGCAAAGTTCCTGGCCTATTGTCCAGACTCATGGCAGAGAAGCCTTCATTGGCTTCCTCTTTGAGCTCCAATACTGAGTAATCACAGCAGCCGCGAGCAGAAGTCTGCCAGCACACACCAGAAGCGCGTTCTCCCCAGTGCACTCATCACCACGCGTCCCACACACAACCCTCACCTGTCTCTATCCATCACACAAAAGGAAAACGGAAAGCTGGCAGCAATCTTCTCAAACTCTTCCTGAGAAATGTATCCATCCTGGTCGTGATCATAGTTCTTGAAGACAGACTGTGAAAAGAAGTTTCTTTGGGATTGCTAACCAGAAACCAATCCTTTCTGCCAGTAGCCAAATGGCAAAGGAGCTGGGGCATACAGATAAAAGCCTCTTAATAGCTGAGCAAGGGGAGCAAAGAAACATGTTTCTTTTTTTTTTTTTTTTTTTTTTTTTTTTTTTTTTTTTTTTTGACAGAGTTAGAGAGACAGAGAGAAAGGTCTTCCTTTTTCCGTTGGTTCATCCCCCAAGTGGCCGCTACAGATGGGGTGTTGCGGCTGGCGCACTGCGCCAATCCGAAGCCAAGTGCTTCTCCTGGTCTCCCAAGCGGGTGCAGGGCCCAAGCACTTGGGCCATCCTCCACTGCCTTTCCGGGCCACAGCAGAGAGCTGGACTGGAAGAGGAGCAACCGGGACTAGAACATGGAGTGCTGGCGCTGCAGGTGGAGGATTAGCCTAGTGAGCTGCAGCGCCGGCCAGAAACATGTTTCTTAAGCTAAGGCAAAGATGCTTTGATGCTACCAGCATCTGAAGTGTGGCCATGTACTTTCACCTGGGCTACTGTGGTCTCCAAGTTCATTGCACAGTGCAGTGTTCTTCTTTCATTACTCAAATTTCTCCTCTGAGAAGTGACTGAGCATCCCAGCTGGAAGTGCTTTCTCCCTGCTCTCGATCATTCTGCTCTGTCTTCCATTGTTACATGGGCATGGCCCGTAAGGATAAATGCAGAGAAGTATGGAAGTATGCACCTCCCCAGCATTTAGCACAGAGAGCTGAACCAAGCAGAGCCAAATTCTCATTTTTAGATTGAGCTGCTTACTATCCTTACTGAAACTGTTTCCAACACATCTCTGCCCCCAAACTAGGTCTTTCAAGAGAGGCATATTTGCTTCTGTGTGAGGCCAAAGTGTGTTAACAAAATATAACTTCTGAAGTTCTCCAGCTACGATACGAGAAATAAGTGGATCCCTGTACTCACAGAACAAATTTCAAGGTTTTCACCTTTATGTTCCCACTCTTGCTTCCTCTCCCCACATACAAAACTAAGCCAGGCAGTAGCTTGCTTATCTAAAAGTCAGCTGTACTTACATCCACCATCCTCTGGACGTGTTTGCTAATGGTCTTTGGGTCAGGTTTGGGAGATACTCCAGAGGCCCAGTCCACTACTACTGGAGGCTTTGAGGGTGTCAGTGGCTAAAACGAAATATTCAGCAAAATCCTCATTACTAAAAGGCAGTATTACAAATACAGCTCCTTCCTTTCTCACTGCCTGACAGTTCCTAGACAAGCTGCACCGTGTGCAGCGGCAGGGAACAGAAGCCCGCACGTAACCGGCATCCATCATCTTGACTAACTCAGGTACTGTGCTTCATGTTACCTTCACTATCTCTGTATCTACCTCATCTCCCACTTCCCATCATTCAACATTCTCAGCTCCCTCTCCATTAACCCTGTTGTCAGAACTTTGAACAAAGAGTAATGTACATCATTTAAAATTCCTCTGTTCTCTGGACACTTTTAGAAGAGATATGGATGAGGAAAAAACTAGCAGAAAGGCAGGAAGACATACAAGGAAAACGGTCTCAAGCCTGGATAAGCTGAGACAGAACCTATTCCTAAATATTTCAAACTTGGCCTTTCTTTTCAATAAACAGGAGAAGGTATGTTTTCTACTGAAATGCCTTTACCTCTCTGAACACGGAATGTACCAGATATTTTCAGTGATCATCTTTACAACAGGAAGATAGAATTTGTCTGCATATAGGCAATGAAATTTAGCTACCTCAACCCAGTTGGATTTCTTATGTGGGGGCAACTGTCTTGGGTATCACTTGTTTTGGGTGGGGAAGCTTCCTTGAGAGACTAAAAGGATTTCACTTTTCTGCAGGAGGTGGGACCACGTGACTGTGAAGGTCCTACTGTGTGCAGTGCCAGGACGTCAGAAAACAGCACATGGCTCTCTCTGGCCAGAGCACTACAGGATAATGAGGCTTTTCTGTCAAGCAGTCAGTCTTCAGTACAGCCTCTGAGTGACATGTGTGGTGCTGTCGTCATCAGTGAATCGTAGGAATATTGTGTGGGGATGCGCTTTGAAGGAGTGGTATCACTGCACTCCACTCCACAATACCACTGCTGACCACTGCTGTAGCACACTAGTCCTCAGCTCAGCTGGATCGCAAGCAGAAGCGATTCCTCACACACATGTTAGGAAGCTTTCTCTGTTCCCAGCACAAAGTTGGGCACATGATAGAAGCAATATGCTTATTACATGGAACTAAAAGTATGTTCCTTAATGAACTGGAAAGCAGCTGGGAAAGCACTTGGTAACTGCATGAGCTTAGTAAGTGTGAAAAACTCACCGGGGCTCGGTGGTTTCTTGGTTCCCGGGCATAGGAAAGCTCATAGATTTCATCTTCAGTGTAGTAGAGGTCCAAGGATAACTGCAGATCAAAGAACAGGGTTATTGCAGGATGCTGTGTATCTTTGCCGGGGCTGATGTATTTCTTCCTCTCCAGTAGTTTCATTTAGGCTCCTGTTTGTTTTTAAAATTTACAGTACCTACTGCAGTAGGACAAGCGTTAATTGTTTGTTAGAATGTTTTTAAATTTTGTAGAAGTTCCAGGCTGCCCTCTTTTTAAACTGTAATGTAATACCTAAGCCTCGATCAAGAGCTTAAGCCACAGGCCCTTCCTGTCCAGATGACCCACACCTCACTTCTCTCCCAAAGTAGACAGATAATCTGAAAGGATGGTTTGCAGGGCCTGATATTCTAAAAATCTATACATCTTAGAATTTAAAATTGTGGGAGACATGTGTTAGAAATAACTTTGTTTTTAACCTTGAGTCTTTGGACAGGATTTAGGCGGTCCAGAGCTCCTTGAAATTGCATGTGTCATTTTAAATACATGGCTTATATTTACTTTTCTGGGAAGAGGGATCACAGCCTTCATTCATCACAGGATTTGTGATATTAAAGTCAAGATGCAGTACATCCCTTTTTTTAAAAAAATTGTATATGTGTGTGTGTGTGTGTGTATAAATGCCTGAGGCAGAGACCTGCCAGTAACCTGGCTAATTAGCAAAAGGGCTAAAGTCAGATATTAGCAAGATGGGAAACTGAGACCGCAAGAGGCTCCAGTCATTATTCCATTTGGCAGAAAAAAGTCGAGTTAAAAACTGTCTAAGTCCCCATGAATTTACAGAGGAGGAAACAGCTGTGGAGAGTTAGGATGAACTACAGAATGGCAGGACTGAAGGGAACTCCTCTGATCTCACCTCAAACCAAAAGTGCAAATCCTGGCCTGCAGCACAGACAAGTGTTCACCTACCCGTAGCTTGAGCATCTCTGTGAAAGGGGTTAAAGCCAGTGCTGGCAGACCCAATAAGAAACCGAAACCATTTTGTTATGCACTGCTTTGCTCCACCCCCCCCCCTTTTTTTTTTTCTTCAAATAACAGCACATTTTCTCCATCTGTTATCAACCTTGTAGTCACTTCAATTCGTAAAATTTTCTGAGGATTAATGCAGCTACTCTTTGGTAAGGTCTATAGAATGGCACCCACAGCAGCTGACACACAGAAAGTGCTTGGTAGTCGTTATGCAGTGTGAACCTACAGTTAGCAGGTGTACCAAGTCCTTGTTGGCGTCCAAGGGCGGGGCCACCTCCTGAAGCTGGACCAGTTCATTGATGTGATTGTAAAGGGCCAGCAGCTTGTGGACATTGACCTTCCCATCTTCCAGATAGTCGGGCATAGCTTCATACAGGGAGATGAGATCCTTGAGGTGCACCCCCAGGATGGGGATCTTGAAATGGGTGCACTCGCCATAGGCTCGCCGGTAGTTGTCATAGTTTCTGCAGGAGGACAGTAGCTCAGTCATCTCACCCAGAACCTGCAAAGTACAACAGACCGATCACAGTCACTCTCTGGCAGGCTGTGTTGTCTGTAACGGCCACCTTGCTTACTACCACCCTCATTGTGCCTAATGTGTCAGGCAAAGGGTTATGCATCAAAAAGGTGAAGGCTATGACTCATGTTTACAAACCTGAGACAATACTTTACATTTTACTACATAACTTAAATTTTTTTAACAGGTTTCATTTCTTAGGCTAAGACTTTTTTTTTTTTTTTTTTTTTTTTTGACAGGCAGAGTGGACAGTGAGCGAGAAAGACAGAGAGAAAGGTCTTCCTTTGCCGTTAGTTCACCCTCCAATGGCCACCGCGGCCGGCGCACCGCGCTGATCCGATGGCAGGAGCCAGGTGCTTCTCCTGGTCTCCCATGTGCGTGCAGGGCCCAAGCACTTGGGCCATCCTCCACCGCATTCTCGGGCCAGAGCAGAGAGCTGGACTGGAAGAGGGGCATCCGGGACAGGATCGGTGCCCTGACCGGGACTAGAACCCGGTGTGCCGGCGCCGCAAGGCGGAGGATTAGCCTAGTGAGCCGCAGCGCCGGCCAGGCTAAGACTTTTAAGAATAATGTAAGCTCCCAATACACATGGGGTGATGGTTGTGGCACAGCACATTAAACCACTGTCTGTGAGGTCTTTATCCCGCATCAGAGTGCCTGTTGAAGTCTTGGCTGCTCCGCTTCCAATACAGCTTTCTGCTGATGCTCCTGAAAAAAGCAGAAGATGGCTCAAGTATTTGGACCCCTGCCATCCACATGGCAGACCCAGATGGAGTTCTGGGCTCCTGGCTTTGGCCCAGCTATCGCTGCTGTGGGCATTTGGGAACTGAACCATCAGGCAGGAAATCTCCCCTCCCTCTGTCATTCTGCCTTTCAAATAAGAAAATGATCTTTTAAAAAACTTAAAAAGGTATTAAGAGTAAAACGTCTCCCTCTAACCCCAAGCCATGTAGTTCCCTTACCTAGTGTCTTCCCAAGGCCTCCAGTGGCACTGCATTTGAAATGTGATGTCAGAAGGGTTGACTGTTGCCGGCATGGGGGCAAACCTAGTGTTTTAGGGGTGGGGCTTTAGGAGTCTCTCACACGTTCTCATTCTCTATGAAGTGCTCTGTGGGCTTTATCTCAGGATTCTCAAAACAGGCCTATAAGCACATGACATTTCATCCCCAGACTTCTGAAACCCTGAACTAGATAGAGACAATGAATAGACCAATTCCAAGCAAAGGACACAAGAGAGGATGAGGTAGAGGCCCAGAAGGTTATTAGAGCTCATACCCCGCCTCAGCGCTGGAAGTGGAAACTGCTGTTCGCTAGCACAAAAAGGGAGTGGCCAAATCTGGTGTTCTTTTCTTTTTGACAGGCAGAGTGAGAGAGAGAGAGGTCTTCCTTTTCCGTTGGTTCACTCCCCAAATGGCCGCCACAGCCGGTGCGCTGTGCCGATCCGAAGCCAGGAGCCAGGTGCTTCCTCCTGGTCTCCCATGTGGGTGCAGGGCCCAAGGACTTGGGCCATCCTCCACTGCCTTCCCGGGCCACAGCAGAGAGCTGGACTGCAAGAGGAGCAACCAGGATAGAATTGGGCTCCCCGACCAGGTCTAGCACCCGGGGTGCCAGTGCTGCAGGCAGAGGGTTAGCCAAGTGAGCCGCGGCGCCAGCCAAATCTGGTGTTCTTTTCAAACACTCTTGGTTCGAGTCGGGAAGCAGTTCTCAGAGCCCCACTCGCTGTGTACAGTGACGTGAAAGACTATGCTAATCATATCAGTGAACAAAATAACCATTTCAGACCCTGGCCCTGAAATTCATTAAGTAAAATGGTGGCCTACAAGGTGCCAATTCTGCACATTAAAGAGCTTGAGGTTTTGGAGTCAGATCTCCTGAGTCACCCTGACACGGCCAGAGAGCCTCCTCACAGATCTGGCAAGCAGTACAGGTGAGCGTCCAGTACGGACATACTCACAAGAGCTAGCAGCATAAATGACAGGTATTTCCATTCCTCAGAGAAGGTAAAATCAACTACTTGGGAGACCCTTGCTTCAACCATGGCATTACTAATCGACTATACCAATGAGCCTGTGAGTCAGGTAGCCCTAGATGGGGAAGACCACTGCAGGGGACCCTGTGCCGAGGAGGAGCAAGCTCTGACTGGAAAGCTAAACGACAAGAAGGCATATTGATCTATGATTGTCTCCCTCTGTCACCTCTGAGACATGGACAGTCTCTGTTCTACCTGGCAGCAGCAGTACTGCTGGAGAATTAAAAGGAAGCTAACGACCCCACTTTGATGCAACCATTGGAGGTGGCGGCTTCCCTGGAGGCCCACATTGTGACAACAGGGATCATCACTACCAAGTGATTCTCCATATGGAGGCTAAACACTTCACGTATCTGTCCCCAGGGAGAAGGATGCCCTCCATGCTGGCTTGGGAAGACTAGGATATGAGGATAGTAGGGTCCCCTTACATGAGACGAAAATGCTCCGAGAGCTACATTTATATTGTCAGTATGTTGCAGTTGTTCATGACAGCCCTAAGGCATAAAAAATTCAAAAAAATCTAATAATGTAAGATAATATATACGGCACTTAAGGAAACCTTTCTTCCAGAAAACATTGCAAAATGGCTTCTGAAGCACACTTCTTTATCTGAGAAGGTTCCACTAATCGAATGCTATTCTTCAAGCATTCCGCATTGCCAGGTTTTGAACATCCCACTGCAGATCTACCTGCAAGCTGCACTGTGGCTCCCCGAGCCACTATTCCTTCTGGGGAAACACTTTGGAGCAAGGGAGTCGATGTTAAAGATGGCATATTGCAGGCTCGTAGGAAAGAGGCACGTGCTGTTTCAACTGGCCCAGCAGGAGCAGGTGCAGTGACACTGCCTGAGGCCAGAAAGCATCACAGTCTCAAATGTACAACTCCTCCATCCTGGGGGTTTCCTCGGGGTTGAGAAATGCTCTCTGGGTTGCCCCTCAAGGACAGAATGCTGGTGCCCCGGGCCTGGGAGTGCTGCTGAGGGCCCCCAAAAGACAGTGGCACTGACCTTATTGATTTCATGTGGGACATGCGAGCTGGTCTCCTTGAGTCTGGAGATGGAGCTGTGACACAGCCCACCTATCACAGCCATCAGCGTATTGAAGTTCTGTAGTTGGTGGAGCTTCTGTGACAGAACAGACAACAGAGTCGTCACATACTTCAGTGACAATGGGAGTTCCCAGGCTGTGTGCCGAAGGCTAGTGATGAGGTGCTACGCTTTCCCGTCCACTGCCCCACTTTGTGCTTAATTCCAAGCCAGTGGGTCCCCAGTGTGGGGAGGTGGCAGATCCTCTCACTTTGTTGCAGCTGGCCTGTGGGTCACCACTGTAAGAATCACAGGTGTTCGAGGAACACGAGTACTTCTGGACCCAAACGCAGACATTCGGATTCCATGGATCTGAGGTTGGGGTTTGAACTCTGTGCTTTTATTTTATTAATTTTTGAAAATTTATGTCCTTTTAATACTCCTTTAGTTATTATCAGACCAGATGGTCCATGTACCAAATGTTAAGAAACACTGGTCTAGCTAATCAGAGTAGGAAGAGTATCATTAACAGTAATCTTATTTTTCTTAAATTTGCCAGACTGTAATTTCTCAGGGTGAGGACTTCATCGGATTCTGTTTTCCAGTGCCAGCACCTACATCAGACAGTGACTGGGGCAAGGAAGATACAATCTCGGGAATTTCAAGTGTGGGTTTTAATGCCTGTTTCTCTCTTATCAAAAGCTTAAACTCTGGCCCTCCAATATGAAATCTAGCCATTCAGCACAGCCTGGGCCTCGAGCTCTTTTAAGACAACCCAGCTGGGCCAGTTCCAGGCAAACTTAGAACTATTTTCCTCTTTGCCACCTGGGTCAGATTTAGGAAAATGTCAGCATCTGCTGACAGATGTTAAAGGTCCAGCCAGACCTAAAACTGTCCTGGTCCCCCGAGACAGCCTGTGTGGCCCTCTCCGTGTTGTCCTCGTATGGAAAAACAGAGACGTCGCCACAGCTAGATGTGAGGACGGACGAACACACACAAACCTCACCTGGCCCGGGGGGGGCGAACAGTTCAAAACGACAGCGTGGGCTAGGGTGTGGTGGGGGTCAGGGTGGGGTACTTTATCTCATACCCCAGGCCAAAGGTATAAAGCAGTCACTCACCTGAGCCACCTGAATGAACTTGATGAACACCTCTGCTCGGAGCTGCGGGGTGGGGCGGCTGAGAACCATCAGCTGGACCCACTGGGAGATGCCGTTGCACAGGGCAATGGACCGCTCCATGGTGGGGTTCTCCTTCACACAGCTATTTACAAGGTAATTCTGATAGTCCGAGAACTGCGGGGGGAAGAAACAACCATCAGGACTCGGCTCTGGGATTCCAGGAGATCAGAGGGCAAGCCCACCTGGCCAACAGGAATGGTGGGAGCAGAATCTTATCTCCACCCACAGCCCGGTCTTCCTCCATCACAAGCATTAGACCTGAGTGGGTATGTACACACCCTGCTTAATGTAAACACTGCATCTGAGCACATGTTGATACTGCCTCTTCTAAATTCTAGAGAATACAGTATAGAAGGAAAAATGCCAGTGTGACTTCCAATTCTGCTGCTGAAATTAAGGAGGAAAAAGATCATTCCCCTGACAAAACCAAATCTGTTTCCCTGTTATCGTGAAAATGTGATGAAAAAAACCTGCCCTGTGTAGAGCACGGAGTTGTTACTTTCCAGAGTGCTGGTTAAATGCAAGGCAGTGCTAATGGATGATGAGCAGCCTCATGCCAAAACAAGCCTGTGCGGATTTCCTTCTTCTCACCAACTTGACAGAGGCCGTGTGGGTGAGGGAGTACAGGAAACGGTCAGCCATGCAGCTGGTGACCACAGCTTCCCGACTCCCCCAACTTGACAATGGCATTGGACTGGTCCGACAGTGAATCAGCCTATGTGGAACTGGAAGTGTCCTAGATCTGGCTTATGTGGTGACTGCAGCGATAGTGGCCCTGTCCACAGAGCCCCTTCTCTGCCCAGAATAGAGCGGGCCCGTGTGACAAGGGGAAGCCACGCAGCTTTGAAGGGAAGGAGTGATGAGGATTTGCCACGCTGTCTTTCCACACCTGCTGAGACTGGAAATTGCAGCACCCGGGTCCCTGGGCAACGGACAGGCCGCTGCTGCCCCATGTTAGATGCATAAAGTGAGTAAACGTCACGGAGATTGTGGGGGCAGAGGAAGTCCTGAGCATAGTCCGCCTTAGTCCTGGCCGTATTTACAGCAGTAAAATACACCAACGGGGAGACCTAACCTGAATAACAGCTGCAAGCTCACTGCGCCCCTCCTGACTGCTAACCCCTGATGGGCAGAGCAAAGTTACTCCTTGAGAGAAAGGCAGAAGGGACCGGTGAAGCTCAATCTCCTACTTCCAAGAGAAAGCTGCCCTGGCTCATTCCAATGAATTGCATTTATATACACACCCCCCCCCCCCCAGCGCCACTGTAAATACAATATTGAATCCATTTGGTTTTTCCAAAGAATTATCCCAGTAATCTCCACCCCTCCCCCTACAGGTCTTAGAATAAACCAGCAAACATCAGTTCAGAGCAGAGAGGACTGTCCCTCCAGCCTTAGGTTAGAAGGAAAACAGCTGTTTGGGAAAACAGTTTAGATGTAGCAATTCTACAACAGTCTCCTAGAAGGGTCCCTTGTCACTCAGACTAGTCCAACACTCCTCCACCCCACGACTGGCTCCCACGCCGGGTCGAGCCCTGCTTTCTCACCACTACCTCCGCTGGTTGGCGAGAGCGCCAGCATCTAGCTGACAAGTGGCCCAGCCGGCCTGGGCCTGGTGGAGTTCAGATGTCCCGTGTGAGAGGTGGCTCTTTTCAGTGGCTCTCAGCCCTGCCTGGCACCCTGTCCAGTGACACAGGAGGCAGTGCCCAGTGGAAAGACTCCATATGGAGCTTCCCAGTGCAGAGCTGGGGTTCTGTCTGAGAGGTCCTGGGGGCCAGAGCAGCTTAAGGCTTGGACACTTCCAAGCCGCTGTGGGGAAACAGGAGTGAAGTCAACACTGGGGGTGAACCTATGACGTGACTTCCGGAACCTGTCTCGAAGCTGCCCTTCCAGATACAGCTGGGCTCAATAGAATGGTGCTGAGAGAGAGACCGGCAGTCCCAGCCCCTGCTCTGACTGTAGCCAGCCACGCTGACCTTGCTCCAGTCTGCCTCTGGGCCTCCATCCCCTCCCCTGGGGAGCACAGGTCAGAAATGCGTTCACCACTGAGGGGTCTCCACGTCTGAGGACCGCAAGCCGTGCTGTGTCAGGGATTTAGGAACGTTCCAGGCTGGACTAGGAGATGCAGTCTTAAGTAGGGATTTCCAAGCACCATTAGGAAACTACTCTGAATGAATTCAAAGTCTTGTAGGACGCAGTCCTCTTTTTGTTTGGTTTCCGGGGAAGATTCTGGAAACCTTTCTGACGATGCTGGGGTGGAGCAGAGGTGTGTCTGTGTGCTCACTCATGGATGTCTGTGGTGTGTGCAAGCTGTCACGTGTGCCCACAGGCCACGCAAGCCAGGGGTGGGGCAGTAGAAGGGGGACGTGGAGGGTGGGAGTCAGGAGTGGCTCAGCAGGAGCAACCGCAGGTGCTGGGACGGCACTGACTGTCCAGGCGACGTGATATTTGAGGGGAATGTGGCAAGGCACTGGGGAAGCCCCCAGGGGCAGCAGGTGGAGGGGCTATCAGCTGCCTCTGCCTAGTTCCATAAATGCCCCCAGGGAGTTTTCTGTGTCCCTTGGGTACGTACAGATATCCTGCGGAAGGACTTGAACTCAAGGTAGGTGAGGTGCTCAGACAGCTCTTCTGGCTCCAGGTGGTCGAACAGCAGGGACACCTTCCGTTTCTTGCTGGTGTTTGACTTTATCCGTTGAGTAAGTTTCCTGGACCAGTCACGAGCATTGCTTTTGTGGGTAAACGTGAGAGGGGAAAAAAGAACAAATCGAAATTGCCTTTTGCAAGGAAATCCATTAATGTTTCCCAGAAGAATAGACAAAGCACCATTAGCTAGCTGGCCTTGGCTAAAACATCACATTCTCAGAGTTTCCCCAAATCAATTATTTTCTACAGCAGCAACCAGCCCATTGAGCCCTTTGAAGGTACCAAGGGAACAGGAAAAATGAGCTGACTTTTAAGGCAGCAGAAGGAGTGGGAATCTTGCCTGGCAGAATCTCTGCGTCCTA
Organism: Lepus europaeus; assembly: GCF_033115175.1. NCBI lineage: Eukaryota > Metazoa > Chordata > Mammalia > Lagomorpha > Leporidae > Lepus > Lepus europaeus. Next base: position 60,718,275 of record NC_084837.1, read on the forward strand.
CGTCCTACTAGGCTGTAGTTCCCAATGTGGGGTTCCTAACACAGATCCTGAGAGGCCGCAATGATGGCTCAAGTGAGTGGACTCCTGCCACCCACGAAGAGGCCTGGATTGAGTTCCAAGCTCCTGGCTTTGGTCTGGCCCACCCTGGTCATTGTGGGCATGTGGGGAGTGAACCAGTGCATAGGAGCATTCTCTCTCTGTCTCTCAAAATTTTTTAAAAAAAATTTTAAAGATGAAATTTAAAAACAATTTTTATTTTTTTAAAAACTTATTTGAGAGGCAGAGTTACGGACAGAGACAGAGACAGAGAGAGAGGTCCTCCATCTGCTGGTTCACTCCCCAAATGGCCACATTGGCCAGGGCTGGGAAGCCAGGAACCAGGAGCTTGTGGGTCTCCCATGTAGATGCAGGGGCCCGAGGACTTGGGCCATCTTCACTGCTTTCCCTGGCACATCCGCAGGGAGCTGGATTAGAAGAGGAGCAGCTGGGACACGAACCAGCCACTTGTATGGAATGCCGGCACCAGAGGCAGAGACTTAGCCTACTACACCACAGTGCTGGCCTCCATTTATTTGTTTGTTTGTTTTTCAACTCTGGTGGGAAGCACCAGTCCATTTGCTGGCCTGTGGTCCTGGCTCCTGGAGTGCCTGCTCAGGCTGTGCCCCGGGAGTGATTCTTCACCCTCACGAGCGAGGTGGGGCCTCTCTCTGATAGGACAGTTTTCAGGACAGAAGAGCTCAGAGAACCAAGGAGGGAAGACACCATGCAACAGGGACAGAGATGTGGCCTGGGCAAATGTCCCCAGCCACTGGCAGGACCAAGGAAGCCCAGCTGACCCCCAGGTGTCGTATCCCCGGCCCCGTATTACCTTGCAACCAACCCAGGTGTTTCCTACTCCTGTTCAATTTCCCGCGCTAGGAAGCCAAGGGAAGCAGCCCAGTGTTGACAGGCAACGGTCTGCAAATGTGCATTTTCTCAAACAGGGGTTCCTGGGAAAATTCCCTCTTGGTAAAAGGGTTCTCTGACCAAGGGTGTTTGGGAAACGCGCAAAATTCTTCCTTGGCCGGGAAATTACATTACAGACTCTGAGACGCATTACAAAGAAGAATTTAGCTCATTCTTCCTCAGGCATGCATAACACTCCCACCCCCAGGACTAACTCCTGGAGGACAGGCTATGGCGAGCTTGGGCCGAGGACCGCCTGCAAGGCTGCCGTGGGGCCTGGGAACCGAACTGGAACCTTCCCCAGCCTCTCAGTCCTTCCTCTGGAAATGAAAGTGCTACTCTGCAAATCTCTGGGGGCATTCAAGTTGTGTAATTCTCCAAGCTGACAGGATGCCTGGGGCCACGCAGGGTCACCCTGCAGTCATTTCTAGGCCACAGAACACATTGCGTCCTGGAGGGGCCTGGCCGCCTGGCTCCTGCTCTGCCACTGTGCCCGGATGAGCCCGTCTCCCGGCCAGGAAGCTCAGGCTGCTGGAGGAGACGACCCCGAGAATATGCTGCAGGTCTCGGAGGCTGCCCCGACTCACACAGAAGCTGCACTGGGAAGACCTGGGCTTTTATGAGTGCACGCCTGTTCCCCAAAGTTTAAAAAGACATTCGTGTTCCAGGGTGGGCCGATCTCATAAAGAAGAGATCCAAGGAAAATTAGGAAATATTCCTGAGATCCCTTCCAACCCTGGAAGCCCCAGCATCTCCCACAGACCTCAGTGGATGCCACAACCCCTCTGCTCGAGGCTTTTTCCCTCCCCAGCAGCCCCCAGCCCTCTGCAAGTTCAGAGGCGCCTCCTGGCGGCAGCGGCTAAAGCAGCAGTTCAGTGGCTGCACTTGGTTTCTTATGATCTGGACACATTTCAGGCAGGAGTGCGCTCCCGGGTTTCCTTTCCACTGGGCTCTACTTTTTCCTGCTCTTGGCTATGTGTCACCTGTGGCGGCCTTATCACCGCAGAGCTCCTGGCTTTCTACATTCCTCTCTGGGGAGGCCATGTGCACCTGCCCCTCCCTCCGAGGGGTTCATTCAGAGGCTTTGTGCTGCAGCCCGGACTGCATCTCAGGAGGGAGGCGGGGCTTCCCGAGAGCAGTGGCAATCTTGACACTCACATCTGAGTTGTGTCAATCAGGCGGCAGTGGAGATCCTCTCCGCGAGCTTTCGCCAGCTCCTGAAACTCCTCCATGGTGTGCGTCAGGCTGGCGTCCATTTTAAACATGATCCAGAATTCCGTTATCCAGTACCTGGGAGGAGGGAGAAAACGTGGTCCAGAATGGAGGCCAGGGACGCAGAGAATGCTGGGGAGGTTCCCAGGGGGATGTGCTGCTCTGCAGAGGACTCCGCGGGATGGGAGTGGACCTGGCCTAGGGACTCACAGGGCAGAGGAGCAAAGCAACCGTCCCTGCACAAACAGGAGGCTCTGATGGCATTAGGAGCTGTGACAAAGACACAGGCCCCGCCACCCGCAGAGAACTAGACAAGCCAGCTGTCCCAGAACGGGACAGGTGCATCCGCAGGTGAAGCTTTATCTTTTAGAAGCCTCATTTTCTAGAATGTTACAGGGCCACTAAAAGAATGTTTACAAAGCGTCTTCAGTATGTAGACAAGGTGCTTACGTTACCAAGCAAAAATGATAGAATATGAAACTATATACTTGCATATTTTTGGATCTCAACTTTTAAAAGTCTGCAAGGAAAGTTGGAGTAACTACTGTTTTCTGTGTTTTTAAAATGTTCTGCAAGGAATTATATTTCTCTTATAGTTAGGACAAAAAAATAAAATAACTAAGGCTGCCTCACTTTCTGCATCTCCTTCCCCTGAGACATTTGATACCAAAGTGCTCTGGTATAGAATATTAAGCTCAGGTGCAAGGTGGGAAATCATTGGGTTCTGCGGAGGACTTCCCGGCACTAAGGAGCGCCCTCCGCAGTCTGTCTGCAGGCGCTCTCTGGTGGAGAAGCGGGGAAGGCAGGGAGGGGCAGGAGAGAGCTGGCGCCCAGCTGCTTAGGCCCTCACTTCTCTCCACCCGCCAAGGTCTCCCGGTGCACGCAGAAACCTCACCTTACAAAATAGCAGATCTTCAGGCAAAGCCCGGGTGAGTTCTTCGCCAAGGCATCCTTATAGGTGCGGCTGTGGTCAAGGGAAATGGAAGCTCCTGCTGCAGAAACCCAACAGCTTCTCACCTCTGGAAGTATTTGCCACAACTACCCCAGGACATAACATTTCCGAAAAATTAAGAATTAGCTTTCTGGCCACAGGGTCAAAACCAGCTGGATGTGTGCAGCTGGGTGCTTACCACCTAGAAGAGGTGAGGGAGCTGGTGGAGGGACGCCACAGCCTCCCTGCAGCAGGAGACCTAGGAGGGTCTCCGCCAGGTGACACGTAAGAAGTAAAGGGGCCAGCAACCTCCTGGGAGGCCAACCGGGACAACCGGTCACCAAGAGCAGCCTCTTTTTAAAAATGCTTTCCAGGGTGCAGCTTCGATGTAGTGGTTAAGCCACTGCTTGGGAGGCCCACATCCCATATCAGAGTACCTGGGTTCCAATCCCGGCTCTGTGTCCGGTTCCAGTTTCTGCTCACACAGCCCCTGGGAAATAGCAGAGGATGGCCCTGCCACCCACACTGGGTTCCTAGCTCTTGGCTTTGTCCTGACCAACCCCAGGGATTCGGGACATGAACCAGCAGATGGGAGACGTCCATCTGTCTGTCTTCCTTTCAAAAAATAAAAACAAATTGTTAACAAAAATGCTTCCTGTGAAGGGTAATGTATTCAGTGAATTACCACAAACGCTGACACCTATGAGCATGATCTTTAAGAACAATGTGAAAAGTAGAATCTGCACACCCAGAGGATGCTGGCAGTTGACTTCCTACATTGTGACAGCAGTTAGACGTGGCTACATGAATAATCTAAAGTGCAATGGGAGATTCCCCCTAAGGGTCCTTATTCCAAATGTGCCAAGAAGATACAAGAATAGCAACATCTCATCAAATCTGCGTATCTTTAGAGAGATATGGAAGGAATATTCATTGACTTTGAGAGTCAAAGAAATCCAATCCAACTATGAGCCTGGGTAGCCCCTGCTTCTGTCAACACAGTGAGGAAGCCAGCAGGTGGGCAGACCCTCCTTCCCCTGCGGGAACTGTGCCCTCGGTTCACTGCTGGTCAGCTCAGTGGATGCCAGCTGGGTCCATGGGAGGAATCTAGTGAGCAACAGGGCAGAACCCGCACTAGCCTGCGGTAGGCGTTGTCTTCTTTTGCTGGTATTCTAACCCTTGAAAAAGTTAAAGAGGTAAAATGAAGTTAGTCAATCTCATAGCCCTGATTTTTTTTAACTAGAAAAGAATTTGTCATTTTGACATTTTATATTTCTGTGACATTTAAGATCATGTTAAAGTTTCTTCCTTGAAACTTTAGGGAGAAATATGCAACTTAGTGCTTTGCACTTGTGGTTTTATATTGAAACATTATTAGTTTTATACCTGGTGTTGGAATAGCAAAGATAATGCTTGCTTTATTGTTTATAACTTTATTAGAGTCATAAAAATTATTTCAAGCTCAGTCAGGCATCTAAGTATTTAAAAATAATCTAAAATGTAAATTACATTATCTTAGTTTAAGAGTATTGGAAATATTTAATTAACATTATTCAAATTAACCATTTTTAAAAATCCCTTTAAAATGCATGCTGAAACATGCTGCACTGAGAAAAAGAGTAACATTTGCAAAGAAACCCTATAGAACTGTGCCTGTACAACCTGTAAGTTTAATAAAGTGATTTCCCATTTAATAAATGAAGTCTTAATAGATTTACTGCCTGTAAGTTTTATCCTTGAGATCAGCAGAAAAACAAAACAAACAGGCACAAAACCTCATGCCTCCACAGGAAGCCCCATTGATGCCTGCCTGCCTGCCTGCCTGGGGTTACAACAAGCAGAAGTGAGAAGCCGGTGCTGTGACACTGCTCCATGCCGAGAGAGTGCACCACCTCAAAGCAGAGATCCGAGCATTAAGACACATTCTAGATCCCCCCAGGCTCTATATTTTTTATTATTTGACTTTGGTCAAATTCTTATTTGAGAATGAATTTTGATTCCTTTTTAAAGGGGAAGGCACAAAAACTATACTTCTTTAAAACAACTTCTTTAAATCAATGTGTTGGCTTTCTACTGTGGACATTTCTTTCCTCCTCGTGCCCCCTTCTTTCCCCCAAATGCCCACTCTGACCGTGCACATGGGTAGCATGTGGCACAGTGTCATCTGTATAAATCCAGCCCGCCTACACTGGAGTGCGAAGGCGGGGGTGGGGGGTGGAGGGGGGCGTGCTGATGCCTTTGGGAGAGCAGAAGCCTTCTGAGGGCATCAGGATCCCTATGCCATTGGGCCCCTTCCTCACTTCAGGAGCTGAAACAAACCCTGGGCAGGTGCAGGCTCAGGTCTGTGCTGACCCGGAGTGAACCCAAGGTTTGCTGGAGGCCTCACACCATCCTTTTTTTCTTCCCATCACTGCTGCCTGCTCCTGGGGCCAGGAAGAGCTATGTAGTTCTGAATGCATCTCTCAGACACCTGAACTATTCAAAGCACGCTTTACATCTCTCTCTTTTGATGACGGAAAAGCAGGAAACCATTGGAGCCTACTTAACCAAACATTCGATTACTTCCAGGTCAGACAGCAGGAAAACTAAGCGCAAAAGAAGAAAAAATCACTTGGCCATCAACGTTCAAGCTGGTTGTCTACTCCGGGCGGTCTCATTTCAGATCCCTTCTTGGAATCCCTTCCCTGCCCTCAGGTTGTTCTCAACCTCAGCAGGTCTAAATGTCCCACCAAGTTCCGGTAGTTATAGAAAGAGCAGCCCAGCGGTCTGCCCCCACGGTAACACAGCATTAAATGCACCATACCAAGGGACAGCCACTAGGCTCAAGTCTAGAGACACACAACAAACAGGATGGCGCCTGGCCTTGGAGGGACACACAGCCTGGTGGAGGAGATGACAGAGAAATGGGTGAGAGACAACACAGTATGTGAACTATTAATATATGTTAATACATAGATGGTAAAACCAACTTTTCTTGAAGTAATTTACAATCTAATGAATGTTTTAGTACTTGTGCAATCTTTTTGATGACTACCAAAGTTCAAACCACGGTAGCCAGATACAAATCCTCTGCGACAGTCATCTCCGAACACCACAGCGTGTGGGTATGACATCACAAAGACCTGGGGAGATACGTGTGGTCAGCCAACACAATCACACTGCTTCATGCACGCTGTGGCCAGAACAAACTTCTCCAAAGTGGATGGTGCCCAAAGGGAGACACACACTGACACTGGTGACACAAAGCTACAGTCATAGTAGTTACACAGATTTTTCAACCAAGAACATGGTCTTAGAGCACCAGAAGTATTTGTAAATGGGAGGAGGGCTGGCAAAGTCAGGAGGGGCTTCCCAGAGGGGTCCCGAACGAGCCTGCAAGGCAAAGGTAGGGATGGGCACAGACGTGCCAGAGGCCGTTTCTGGTGTGCTGAGAAGGTCACTGTGGAGCAGAAGGGGTCCCGGGGGCTGCAGGGTGAGGCGGGAGGACTCCTTGGGCTCAGACCCAGGATGGCCTCCCCCCACCAACCTCGAGGAGTGGGACACTGACCCTGCGGTTTGCAGAGGCACCGATCCAGTGGCCACCCCGACTGCTTTCAGGAACAGCACTCCAGGGGTGGGTGATGAATGGGAGCAGACCACGCAGGTGAGAGCAGTGTGGAACAGAGGCTCGGGGCAGACACTGGAATCAAGGCGGTGGCATGGGAACGCAGAGGAGGGAACAGGAGGGGTCATTTGGGAAGCAGAAATCAGGACCGGGAGGCAGACGCTGCAGGGGTGAAGGGCAGGGAGGAGTCTCTGGTGTTCCCGAGACAGGTAACTGCATCTGTGATGACCCCGAGGACATCTGGCAAACTGAAAATGAAAATACGCGTCTCCACGCAGTGCCAATGAGGCGGTAGCTGGGGACAGAAGTGCTGAGCTAATGCACCCACGGAGGTACGTGAACAGATTAAGACCAAGGTGTCAGCAGGACCCACTAGTCCGAATCTTTAAGGGGTGGCTTTGGTTACAGAGCCAAAGGCTTGAAAAAGTGGTGGTGGAAATCCTGCTGCAAGAAATCCCAGGAGGTGGAGCTGAGTGAGAAGAAAACCAAGCCGGCCTCCCTGAACGCCTGGTGCTTCGAGAAAAGCCCAGGTGAGCAGCGGGGAGGAGGAAGCGCAGGGCAGGCAGGAGGACCGCCTGATGCCCAGGGCACTGGGAGGGCGACGGGAAACTGGCCACCGGCTGGGCGTGGCAATGCCTAGGTCAAGGTGACATCAGAGGAAAGTCTGAGTACCCAGGCCAGGGCCACAGTAAAGCAGTGCGTAGGCAGAGACTGAGATGGTGAGCGCAGACTATTTTAAGAAAATTTCACATCAAAGTTCTAGCCCTGACAATGGAATGAAGGGGAGGGCAGGGCTGTGGGCTTTTAGGTCGGGGAGACCTGCCCGTGTTTTAGGCCAAGGGCAGTGCCATAGCTTCCAAGGAGCGAGCAGACAGCCCTGGTGGAAGAAGCGTCTCTGAGGGGCGGGGCGGGGGGGGGGGGCGGCCCGCAGTGTTAGCAGCATTCCTGGTGCGGCTGGGTGGGCTCCTCCGAACAGCTTAGTCCTGAAGCCAGCAGATAACGCGAGGGGCAGAGCAGCGAATGGAATGGCCGCTCCATGAGTTCACAGAGCGCACACAGCCTGTGAGTCTGGCTTGCGGAGCACACACCCACTGATCGCCTGCACCTCGGGTTCTGTGCGCCCTCCCAGCGCGGCAGCCTTGCTAGGCCCCCGGGAGCACGTCCTGTGAGAGCAGAGTTTCACGGGTATCTTTAGACCAGGCATTCTGTGCTGAAGGCTTTACTGTACCACAAGTGTTAGTACTGCTGCTGTGTGTTAGGAGATGGGACAGGGCGAGTGAGCAGGACGGGAGGGAGCGGTGCTGCCACCTGAGCCTCAGGTGGCAAACGGCCTCACCCCACCTAGAGCAGCCTTCCGCCCTCGCCAGCAAGCACTTTCTCCACTCCACTCAGTCCACATCCTGCAGGAAGGTCAAACACCAGCGGGGGCTGCCTGGTGTGCAGACAATGGCTCACACACACCTCATGCCCCACTCTGCTTGAGGTGAACCCATCAAAATAAAAGCGTTCTTCCAACCTCAAGCTGCTTTCGGAACGCCTCCCACGCGGGGATGGCCAGTCACCACGCCAAAGGATATAGGGCGATGACCTTCTGGAGCAGGTCCGCAGAGGAGATGATAATCCGGTGCATGGTCAGCATGACTTGCAACAGCTGGTTGCTCCGACACAGGTTTCCATCTGCATCTGAAGACGGGAAGAGCAGCAGCGTGGGTCAGGCCCCAGAGAGAAAGTACCCGGCATGCCTGGGGGCGGGCAGCTGGGCAGGCTGGTTCTTCTGACCCAAGGCTTTTCTCATGGCCCAAGAACCACACGGCCCCAGCTCCGCTCTCCTGGGCCCCCTGCTTCTTCCCTCCCCACCCCCCCAACACACGCGTCCATTCTGATGCTCATTAACCAGTCAGCCCCCACGGTGGTGAAAATCCTGGGAAACAGACCAAACCCGTGTCAGCACACTGGGGTATCTGGAAATCAGAAGCAGATCCAGGTTTTGTGGGGCCCTGAAGTCCTTGTATTTGGTGGAGGGTTAGGGTCAGGGAGAGACCTCTTTAGGAACATAGCGGAAAAAGTGACCATGTTGATAAATTTCAGAAAATATCTTGCTTTTAGAAATGTAAAAAACACGAGACCACAGGAATACATTCCAGGGCCCTCTCCTGGGCCAGTGTGAGTGAGGAGGCTGAGACGGGAGTGTCCCTGGGTGTGTGGTTAGGAAAGATGAAGACTGTTATTGGGCTGTGCACCATCCACATGACTTGCACCAAACGGCACCGTCACCTAGGCTCTCCAAACCTTGGATGCTACCAAAGAATACGATGTGTGCTGTACACTGCCGTTGGGGTTAAAGATTCCCCTTGCGGTGGTTTTTTCTTTTTAAAAAAAAAAAAAAACTTATTTATTTATTTATTTGAAAGTTACACAGAGAGAGAAGGAGAAGCAGAGAGAGAGATAGAGGTCTTCCGTCCGCCAGTCCACTCCCCAACTGGGCACACGGCTGGAGCCGGGCCGATCTGAAGCCAGGAGCCAGGTGCTTCCTCCTGGTCTCCCACGCAGGTGCAGGGGCCCAAGGACTCGGGCCATCCTCCACTGTCCTCCCAGGCCACAGCAGAGAGCTGGACGGGAAGTGGAGCTGCCTGGAGCTGAACTGGCACCCACATGGGATGCCGGCACCGCAGGCAGTGGCCCCACCTGCTATACCACAGTGCTAGCCCCTGGAGTGGTTTCCAATTCTTCCCAGCATTTATGGCTTGCATGCCAGGGGCTGGACAGGTTACTCTCTGTCCCTCTCGGGGAATCCCACCATGCATATGCAGGAATTGTACTGCTCTTTAAAATACATTATACAGGAGCCTGTGCTGTGGCTTAGCGGGTAAAGCCACCGCCTGCATTGCTGGTGTCCCATATGGGCCACTGTTCAAGTCCCAACTACTCCACTTCCGATCCAGCTCTCTGCTATGGCCTGGGAAGGCAGTAGGAGACGGCTCAAGTCCTTGGGCCCCTGCACCCACATGGGAGACCCTGAGGAAGCTTCTGGCTCCCGGCTTGGATTTGGCAGAGCTCCAGCGATTGTGGCCATTTGGGGAACAAACCAGCAGATGGAAGACCTTGCTCTCTCTGCCTCTCCTCTCTGTGTAACTTGACTTTCAAATAAATAAATAAATCTTATTAAAAATAAAATATATAATACAAAAGGGATTAACATTTTCATTCTGTTTCAAGTGTACCCAATGACAAACAAGGGGCAGTTATCTGAATCTCCTCAAATGAGGACCTACGTGAGGTGCACTCTCACATCACCTACCCCACCAGATGGATGGCACTCTCTCCCTCACTGCCTGTGCGTGCACCTCACAGAGGTCGGCGCCTCCTCTGTGCTCTGGGTCTGCCCCGCTCTCAAGCACCCTGACCTTGCACTTGCCCACTTTCTCTCTTGCAATATCAATTGTCCTCTTCCTCTATTTACTTTCACTGGCATGACATTAAGCCCCCATTTCTCCTAATTACAGCAAAATGAATTAAAACAGAACTCCAAATCCCCATCCTCTCCAGCTACCTTTTGATTTCTCTGTTCTTTTTGGCAAAACTCCACTGTCAGCAAGTTTTCACCTCCCATCTACTTTCCAATCGTCCCATTCTGATCCCGTCTCCACATGGCAAATCTTTGACCTTCGAGGTTCCCGATCAGCTCCACGTTGGCAAATCCAACACTTGCTGCCCCTCTGTCCTCACCTCACTCTATGACTCAGCTGCTTGCAGCCCAGCACGCCCCAGGGTGACAACTCCCTTTTCTGGAACACGCGCTTCTCTTGGCGTCCACAGCATCACACTCTCTCAGCTTCCCAGGCTCCTGTCTCTTCCTCTGCACGGCTCTTAAATGTCAGTGTGCTCAGTGGCTCAGTCCTCCCACTTCTTCTAACATTTTTTTAGAACTTAGGACTTCTTAAATTTTTTTCAAATTAACTTTTTTTCTATGAGAACTCAATCTAGCCCCCTTGGCTAAAATACCATCCATACACTGATACCTGCCCAACTCATAGCCTTGTCCACTAAAGTACCATCTCTAGCTGCCTACTTGGCAAATCCACTTGGATGTCTGAGTTCAATCGTAACTCAGACTAGCAAAACTCTTGACCTCTCCGTCTCCCCGGTTCATTCCTCCTCCTATTAGCTCCAAAAACAGCACAGCCAACCAGCCTCTCGGTTACCCAAACCAAAAGCACAGTAGTCATCCATCAGTTCTCACTTTCCCTTACATCCAAGTCATCAGAAAGCTGTGGCTCTATTTTCAAAAATCTATTTCAAGCTTGTTCATTTCTCTTTATCCTTGCTGTCATCCTTGCTGAAGCCACTAGGACACAATGACCTAACAGGTTCCCCTGCTTCACCCACAGCCCATTGTCCACCCAACAGGCAGGAGGGAGGTCCTAAACCCCCACCTCATGCCATGCACTTCAGAGACTGTAATGGACTCCATTATAATCAGAAGAAAACAAACTCCTTACTGTGTGTCCTGGCCTGTTTTAACACTGCCAAGTTCATCTCATACCATATGAAGGTACATTAAAAAGTTAATGAAAATGGAATTAAAAGGGGCCAGCATTGTGGCACAGAGGGTTAAGCTGCTGCTTGCAATACCAGCATCCCATATTACAATGCCAGTTTGAGCCCCAACTGCTCCATTTCAGAACCAGCTCCCTGCTAATGCACCCGGGAAAGCAGCAGAGGACGGCCTGAGTACCTGGGTCACTGCCACCCATGTGGGAGACCTGGATGGAGTGCCAGGCTCCTGGCTTTGATCTGCCCCAGCCCCAACTGTTGAGGCCATTTGGGGAGTGAATCAGTGATGGAAGATCTCTCTCTCTCTCTCTTTCTCTGTGTCACTCTGCCTTTCAAACAAATAAAATAAATCTAAAAAAAATGAAATTAAAAATAATTTTATTGTAGTGCAAAAATTTTGAAAGCCATGCATGTACTGGACCTTTAAGAAGTTCATGAAAAACACATAAGAAAAACAATATGTGGATCTCAAAAAAAAATAAACTTAATTTCTCATCCATTTTTCTGTGAGCTTTTGGAAGCACCTCACATTGCTCCTCTCCACACCTTTATTTATTCCTCAGACACCTTAAGCTTATTCCTTACTCATGGCCTTCCTCCTTAGTGCTCATTCATGTCATTTAGGTCTCAGGTCAATGTCACATCCTCAGAAAGATCTTCCTGAAATTTCCTAACATAGTCAGTACCCTGCCCGAGTTTTCCCTTGGTATATGTGATCTGAAAGTATCTGGCTCACCTACTGATTTCTTAAACATTTTCTGAATGTCCAATAGAATCCAAGCTTCTTGAGACTTCAGTTTTGTCCATTTTCCCAACAACCAAATCTCCAGAGTCTAGACCAATGCTTACACAACGCGGACACCCATCAAACACTGGCTGGGTTCAGGAGTGGACTGTCGCCAATAGGAAACCTGAACTTTCAATCCTCTGTTGTCACCGAGCTGGCTTTTGTAACTATTCGATGGATGATACAATATATGTGTACTATTTTCTTCTTGGCCACAGTTTGTTAAAGACACTCAAAGTCACAGTTCGGTAAGTTGTTTTTATGAGGTCTTAACCTAACTAGGTTACAGTTTTGTGGCTCTTTCAGGAATTCTTCTAAACTGATACATTAGTGAGTGAGGGTTAATATTGCTTTCTCAGACTGGCACTGTGATATAGGGGGTAAAGTTGCCACCTGCAGTGCTGGCATCTCATATGAGCACGGGTTCAAGTCCCGGCTGCTCCACTTCTGATCCAGCTCTCTGCTATGGCCTGGGAAAGCAGCAGCAGCAGGCCCAAGTCCTTGGGCCCCTGCTCCCACGTGGGAGACCCAGAAGAAGCTCCTGACTTCAGATCGCTGTAGCTCTGTTGTGGCTATCTGGGGAGTGAACCAGCGGGTGAAAGACCTCTCTCTCTCTGCTTCTGCCTCTCTGTAACTCTGCCTTTCAAATAAATAAATAAATCTTTTAAAAAAATATTGTTTTCTCTGTGTCTTCTGGGCCACATACTTTCTGTAATAGTAATCTCTTGCCACAAGAGTCCTGAATGACAAACCACCCGAACCTCAGTAACTTAAAACAACAGCCACTTCTTTCTGCTCCAGCATCTGAGTTGGCTGGAGGTCAGCGGATAGATGCTGACCCCGCTGAGGGTCCTCCCCTCCCCCACGTGGCTAAAGGGGGTAGATTCTTCTTAGGGCTACAGCACAACACAGAAGAGCACCTGGAAATATCCAAGGCCCCTTAAGCATAAGTTTAGGACTGGCACTGCTGTCTCCTGCCTCCTTCTCAGTCACCCAGCTGAACCTACACTCCCAGCGCAGGTGACAAGCACATGAAGAAATGCTCTACATCACTAGTCATCAGGGAACTGCAAACTCAAACCACAGCGAGCTACCACCGCACCTGACTTAGAACGGCTTAGGTCAAAAGGACAACAGCAACAAAATGCTGGTGAGCATGCAAAGAAAGGGGAACTATCACGCACTGTCGGTGTGAATTATCACAGCCATTACAGAAACTGTATGGAGACCTCAGAAAACCAGAACTAGAACTACCGTATGATCCAGTCATTCCGCTACTCGGCCTGTCGCCAAAGGAACGGAAATCACTGTGTCCAAGAGACACAGTGTGTACTGCACTGCAGCGGTATTCACACCGCCCCACTGCGGAGTCAACCCAGCCATGCACTCACAGAATGGACTTTAAAAATGTGCTCTATACACATAACAGAATATTATTCAGCCATCAAAAGGACGAAACCTTGTTCTCTGTGGCACCATGGGTAAGTGGAGGCAGTATGTTGAGTGAGGCAACAGGACAAACACTACCTGCTATCATTTGCATGCAGAAGTCTGAACACTTTCCTGAACACAATGGTGAAATGCAGGAGGCACAGTGGAATCTACCTGCAGGGTATGCATCCACATGTTCCCTGAGCCACGGTCACAGGCCCAGATGTATTCAGTGACAGCACATGAGGGCTGGATAGCATTCTCCCACAGAGGCTCATGCAGATATGAAGAACGGGGGGATTAGAAGTATCCTCAGAGAGAGCAACACCACATCAAGTGGGGAGGATTCAAGGAACTGAAAGTTTTGCTATGGAGACTTGAGGACACAGGAGCGCTGGCTCTCAGCGGCCAGTGCTGTGCTGTGCTGGGTCACCTTGCTGCCCTCAAGCCGGCATCCCACACGAGCATAGGTTCTGATCCAGGTGCCTACTAGTGCATCCGGGAAAGTGGTGGAAGATGGAGCAAGGGCTCTGGTCCCTTCCACCCATCGGGGAGACCTGGATGGAACCCTGGGCTCCTGGCCATGGCAGCCATCTGGGCAGAGAACTAGCAAGTGGAAGATCTCTCTTGTCATCTCTCCCTCTCTCTCTGTAACTGGGCCAGTCAAGTAAACAAATAACTTTCTTTTAAAAGAACTGTATGTCAATATTTGAAATATGATTCGTGGGAGAACATCTAGACTTGTTCCATGAGGCCACAAAAGGCAGCATCAGAGTGGACAGACAGAAATCACAGGGAATATGGAAGGGTGGGGCCGAACATTCTAACCATGAGGCCTGTCCAACCTAGGAAAAAATCCCATCACGGAGGCATTCAAGGGGACACTGGAGGGTGACATTGCATCACACTGCCATGGGCACAGCAGCTGTCACTTACTGGAGCCTCACTACATGGCGGAGCTGTGGTAAGCACTTCAACGATCTTATTTCTCATCCTCACAACCCTGCAACACTGGCATTGTTCACAATTTACAGCCAAGGAAATTAAAACCTAGGGAGATGACGTCATTTGTTCTAGGGCTGAGTGACAACAGCTTTGTGAAACAGCTTGGATCTGGCCCCATGCCTGTTGGATTCTCGAACCCTGGCTCTTCCCACTATACCTGGTTGTCCTGCACAGTCATTGGTCAGGACAAGTATTCCATGGGAGTGTGAGGAGCATCTGGCCCAGTGGTTAAGACACCTGCATCCCACATGAGGGTGCCCGAGTTCCAGACCTGCTCCATGCCAGATTCTAGCTTCCTGCTAATGTGCACCCTGGAGTGCAGCAGCTGAGGGCCCAAGTAACCAAGTTCCCGCCGCCCCGAGGGAGACCTGGATTGGATTCCCATCCTGGCCACTGGGGTTATTTGGAGAGTGAACCAGTGGATGGGACTGCCTAGCTCTCTTTCTCCTCCCTGCATCTTAAATTACAATAAAGGTACCAGGGCCAATGTTGTGGTGCAGCAGGTCAAGCCACCGCTTACAACACCGGCATCCCATGTTGGAGTTCTGGCTACTCTGCTTCCTGCTAATGAGCCTGGGAAGGCAGAAGATGGCGCAAATGCTTGGAACCTCTGCCACTCCCGTGGGAGACCCGGATGAAGCTCCTACCTAATGGCTTCGGCCTGCCCCAGCCCCGGCTGTTGCAGCCATCTGGGGAGTGAACCAGTGGAGGGACGATCTCTAGCTCTTCACCTTTCAAATAAATATTTTTTAAAAGTTTTATAAAAGTACTACATGGGAAGCTAAAGTAGATGTGCTTGAAGAACGCTTCCTACCCTCACGGCTACAAACCTAAGGGAGGCCAGCAGAATACTGTGCGGGAGCCAAGGCACATTTGGCAGAATGATTTCCATATTCTGGTGATTTCTCAAAGACTTGTAAGCCTTGGTTGACTGATGGTGAATCTTGAAATTCGCCCTTGAGTTAGGAACACAGGGTGCCATGCCCGATTTACAGTCAGTCACACTCACGCCTCATTCTTACCTGGCACCTCTTCTTCCACAGAGTTTCGGCGCCAGGCCCACACCACAGCTTGTTAATCCTCACATGTTCTCTGCGGGGCTGAGTGCTGGCAATGGTGAGGCCAGGAGGGGATGACTCACTCAGCAGAGGGAGGCGGCGATGGGGTGAGGGAGTGAGCAGAGAGAAGCACTCGCTCCCCCCGGCCCAGAACTCCATTTCTTCTCCCTCCCTGACCCTCCTTTTTCAATCGGACAATGGCCTGGTGTAGCAACCTGCCCCCATTCCTACCATCCTCTCTCCCCAAGAAGACCTTCACCTCTCAATGACCTTGTCAAGGAGGCTGTTCCCTCCCGCCCTCATCCCATTCAGCATGCACTTCTTCCTTCTGAGAGGAAGAGCCTCCCTGTGAAAATCAGATTTCCAAAGTGAGTACTCGAGGGGGCTCTGCCTCCCAGGCTGCTAGATTTTATTTGGATATAATTGCTGTAAGCTGATTTAAATATGTCAATGAAGAATTTCATTTTGTTTTCATCTCTAGGCTTTTAAAAATGCAGGTGTCATACTGAAAATTCTAATAAGTGAAGTGTGCAGTGTGTGATAAAATATGCCTGTTTTATTACCACCTGCCTCCCCTGACACTATCAGGGAAAGACTTCTTTAAAGGTCTGAAATCTCAGCGAGGTACAAAATGTCAATCGGCAGCACACCGCCACCTGACGTGGGGGATACCCAACGTGGCTGCAGAAGTCGTCCAATCAAAGACTCGTCCAACCTGTGGACCATCTGGTCAACAAAGCAAACAAAAGCCAAGTGGTTTCTGAAGAATCAGCTGTCTATGAGCCAAGAGCTCCTTTTCCACCATTAGTGCCAGTGCTGGCGGTAGCTATGCCTTATGCAATCACAAAATCTATGCTGAAAAAGACTTTAGCTGTCTTTTATCTCTACTTTCTACAAAACACATGATTTCTTCCTTAAAGCAACACAGGTGAGTACTTGCATCCTTCCGATGACAGACTATGCATCCCACTCTGGCCCTCCCCCGCCCCACTCTGCACAGTAGCTTTTCATTCTCTTTCAGTTTTAAATTAATACTGATCGTGCATCTACCTGAGGAAAGCACTGCTCTAGGTCCTAAAGGAGATCTGTCATGGAGGAACTTACTGATCCAGCTTGGGAATAAGACACACACTCCAGACACTGGAAACCCATGGAGACCATGGCAATGGTAGTAAGTTTAAGAGAAGGGTGAGATCCTACCCCGCTGTGGTTCAGGAAGAGTCTCAGAACATCCGTGGAGAGAAGACCTGGAACTTCAGGACTGCAGCGACCACCTGGTCCTGCTCGGCCTGGAAAGCAGCCCACAGACTCTGTCCTCCCCTCCTTGGCTCTGTCTTCGACAGACTGCTTGCCCCTGCTACTCCCCGGTGCTCGGAGACCCCTGAGAGCAAATGGGCAAAAGGCTGCCTTCCAGACCCTGCATCTTGCTGACAAGAGGTGGAGCCAGGGGCTGGTGTTGTGTGCAGCGAGCTAAGCTGCTGCCTGTGACGCAGGCATCCCATACTGGCACGCTGGTTCAAGTCCAGGATGCTCTGTTTCTGATCCAGCTCCCTGCGAATGTGCCTGGAAAGGCAGTGGAAGACAGCCCACATACTTGGGCCCCTGCCACCCACGTGAGAGATCTGGGTGGAGTTCCAGCCTCCTGACTTCAGCTTGGCCCAAAGCCGACTGGGGCGGCCATTTGGAAAGTGAACCAGCAGATGAAAGATGAAAGATGAAAGATCTCTCT
This sequence comes from Lepus europaeus, assembly GCF_033115175.1. Taxonomy (NCBI): domain Eukaryota; kingdom Metazoa; phylum Chordata; class Mammalia; order Lagomorpha; family Leporidae; genus Lepus; species Lepus europaeus. Next base: position 60,735,531 of record NC_084837.1, read on the forward strand.
CTCTGCCTCTCAATGACAAATAATTTTCTTAACAGGGTGGGGACGACTATCCTGCGATAAAGGTTTGTCTGGGGGATGAGCTGCAAAACGTCCAGGAAACAGGAGAAGTGTCCGACACCAGACAGAAACTGCAGGACACAGTCTCGTCCCTTCTGCTTCGGTTTCTCTCGATGCATGATGAGATTTCGCGTGTACTGACAGCAGAATATCAGGAAGTGGTGTACTGAGGGGAAGTAGGCTGTCAGCTTACACACATGGGAAATGAAGGATGTGCTGCACACGAGGGACCGGAACGCCACACTGGGAAAGCCGGGGTCAGCAAACCCCGGCCACAGGGCTGGAACGAGAGGCTACGCGGGAACACAGCTGCGAGCAGAGGTCAGTGTCTCCAGAAACCAGAGAACATGCATCCTGGGAGATCCTGACAGACTCCTAAGAATTCGGAATGTAAAATGACGCGATTAATGTTCCAAAGAGATAAAACCTACCGGACAGCAAGAGGCTCGCATTCACCGGATCCTGCCTGGAGACTGTACGGCAACCGGGAAGCTGCAAAGCAGCTCGCTGGTGGTTTGCTGCTGCTGCTGCTCAGTCAGTTTTTACTCTGGTGCTCACAGCTGCACGGGGGGCAGGAAGTGCATGCGAAGGAAGAACATGCTGAAGCATGCTTTGAACTCACACTCCACCTGCTCCCTGAGCCGCTGAGAACGTAAGGCCAAGGCCGCCCGGTCTCCTCTTGTCCTCGGCCCCCGGGCCTGAAAGGGCAGCTGGGGAGAGACCCTTGCAGACAGCTCCCGGGGAAGAATGGGCCACCTCCAACACACACAGGCCACTGCTGCAGGGCTCACCAGCAGACCTGAGGTCAGAAGAGCTGCTGATGCTGCGCGCCCCTTTGGGTTCCTTCCTGACTGGACTCTGTGCTCCCCAGGCGCTCCAGAGCCCACGGGGCTCCGAGCCTCACTCCTCATCTCCTGCCCCGTGGGCCCTGCCTGGTCACTCAGTGGACAATTAATCCAGATCCACAGATTCCTCTGGAGGAGAGAAGGACTCCAGGAGCGAATCTCTCAGGGACACTTGCATTAGAGCAGTGAATTCTTGAAACGGGTAGTGTTCTAACCCAATGGCAAAAACTTCAGTGTAAGGTGAGACTTTCAGAGGGGTGGAGCCCAATTCCTTGCACAGCTGGTGCTGTTCTTGTTCCCTGTGGGATAATCTGGCATGTCACACCCAGGCCCAGGGGGCTGGGGCCTGGTATTCTGTGAGAAATGCAAATCTAGTTAGAATACTGCCTATTTCCTGGCATTACACAGTGTCTATCAATTTACAGAGCTCTATCTCCGTTACAGTTAGCTTTGAGTTATTTATTTGCAATGCTTCTGACACGGACAATACACAAGCCTCAATTTCACCATGACTCGCAATTTCAGACTTCTGCAAGGTCTTAGAGCAGAGTCGTACCAAGGTGGAGACAAGGCTGCAAAGTTCCCCTTTTCCCCTCTCCCTCCTAGGTCAGACCTCCCAGGTCTGACCATGAGGCCTGGATACCGGTCTGGAAAACACTTGGGGAAGGCAAAGAACCTGCGTGCCCTCCCTGCCGCCTATGGACGTGTATTTGCTGTCCTACAGGGCCAGAGTGGTACAGAAGGAGTGAGGGTCAGGCCTTTCAGCTGCACCTTGCCCAGGCTCCAGGCCCACAGAGGCCGCTGCTGACATGCGCGAAATGAGCATGTGCCCCACAAACCAGCCCTGAAGCCAGACAGTGGCCACCGAACTACACTCTTCTCCGCAGGCGAGAACACCTGATAACAACAGGGCACCTGCACACGGCACTGAGGCTCAACGATCTTCACCTGTGGTGGGTGCACAACTCTGTGCAGCAGCAGGGATCTGGGCTCCATTTTAAAGATGGAGACACCAGGGCTGACACCGTGGCTCACTTGGTTAATCCTCCACCTGCAGCGCCAGCACTCCATGTTCTAGTCCCGGTTGCTCCTCTTCCAGTCCAGCTCTCTGCTGTGGCCTGGGAAGGCAGTGGAGGATGGCCCAAGTGCTTGGGCCCTGTACCCGCATGGGAGACAGGAGGAAGCGCCTGGCTCCTGCCTTCGGATCAGCATAGCTCTGGCTGTAGCGGCCATTTAGGGGGTAAACCAATGGCAGGAAGACCTTTTTCTCTGTTTCTCTCTCACTGTGTAACTCTAGCTGTCAAAAAAAAAAAAAAAAAAAGAAAAAAAAAAAAGAAAAGAAAAAGAAAAAAAAGATGGAGACACTGAGGCAACCTGCCTTGGCCACGGTCACAGCCCTGGTAACTGGAAGCACCCGGGCAAAAGGACCCTCTGGATTGCTGCCCAGGGCTCTTTCCTCGGCACCTCCTTCTCCATGGGGATTGGATGGTGGAAAGAGCCTACTGTTGGCTGTAGCGGGGCTAGAAGGCTAAACCCTGCCTACACCTCTCCTCCTCTTTTCTTCCCAAGAGGGCCTGCACACAGAACCACCCAGACTGTCCATACTGCAACTATGGTCCATGCTCTACATTGTCCTGAAGGTCTGAATCCTTGGCCCACCACTTCTAATGGCTTCAACATAAGACAACTATTATTGGCATGACTGGGCTGGGACAACAAGAATCCAGAGGGCCCATGAGCCAGTAGCCAGAGGGTGAAAACATCAAGTTCCCCGAGAGTTCCCAGTGCCCTTCGGGGCTCATCTGTCCCTCCTCCTGCAGCCAACCAGATGTCCACAGGAACGTACTTCCCTGGGAATGGCTTTCCTTCTGAGGCGTGAAGCTCTATGTAAAGAATGACCTAGATTTTTTGGATGAGTGACTGCAATCTATAAATGTCTAACCAAGTGCATGAATCGCCTAAAGTGAGAAAGAGCTGTTAGCTGCACTGGCTGTGCTGGGCCAGCCAGCTGGCCTTCCTTGGGGATCACTGCCTTGCTCTGTACCGGTCACATCTGAAGAATCAGAAGTCTGCAAAGTGGTGAGCGAAGCTGTCCCCTTTCATTCTGCAAACTGGACACAGGTCTGCGGGTGCGGCTGGAAGGGAGGGGCCAGGCATGACAGGCAAGGGCAGGGAGGACTCACCACAGGTCCAAAGCAGCCCCAGGGAGTTGAGTCTGGACTTCAGACTCTCAGAGCCATGGTGAGAATGTCTGGGTGGCTACTTCTCCTGGCACCCATCAGCTTCCTTGGTGAGCACTGAACTGTCGGGCTGGGTACTTATGCTGTGTTTGATTCTCTGGTGAGCTGCCACTTGCCACCATGGCACCAAAGGCACATGCTGAGCAGGGGGAGGAGGAGTGGCAGGACACTGACCCAGTTTCCCAGAGGGACAGAGAGAGCGGCCAGCAGGTGGCTGGGAGGGAGGCCAGCAAAGGGCCAGTGTTCCCAAAGACAAAGAGGCACAAAAAAGGCAGAAAGCAAATCTGGGACAATACGCTCACCTTGCTCATGGGAACAGATTCCTATCCCTGTGTCCTCATCTGATAAGTTCTGGGGCTTTCTGGCCTATTTGGGGGCAGGCCAGTAGGCACTAAGAAGCTACTTGGGGGGAACTTCCCAACTACTTACAGAGCAAAATATTTAAGGCCCATCTGAGAATCACTAGTTAGCCATGACCTCAGCCGTCTTCAGAAAATTTTTCCCAATGTAGAACTTGTTCCTATCAGATCTACGAGTCCAGATCACAGATAACCTCATTCCAGTGCACGACAGAATTGCCATAATCAGGTTATGCTGATATAAAATCTCAGTACGCCGAATTCAGTCTTGTTACAAACTCAGCTTTTCACCATAGAAACTGGCCTTCACTTCTAACTCTGCAATGAGTAGCTCTGTCCAAAAACATCATCAAGTCACCATGCACAGAAGAAACTGAACAAAGACTTTTGTTATCAGATAGAAATGGTTCTGAAAGTCTCCCCTTCTCTGGTTGTCATTAGGATTCTCTTGTGCCTGACTGAAGACATTAAAGTGCTTAGTAAACCAGAAAGCTCTATGACAATGTTGAATTTGGTCTCCTCTCTCTCGCTGCATTTAAACAGGATCTTATTTTTTTTCTCTCTCTCTGATTCTATTAGTCCCTGGCTATTCCTGACCAGCGCTGTGATTTTGTCATCACTGTCCACTGTGGTATGTCACAGCCACACCATGTGTGCCAATGTAATCAGAACTGGTTAATCCCTCCAGCTTGGTCTCACTCCATGGCAGGTGGCTGATGGCCTTCCATGTTTCCTTTCAATCCTAAGGTTTTTTTTTTTTTTTTTTTTTTTTGTTTTTTTTTTTAAAGGCAGGGAGAAATACACAGAGTTCCCATGTGCTGATGCATTTCCTAAATACCCACAACAGTCAGGGCTTGGCAAAGCCGAAGTCAGGAGCCTAGACCTCAATCCAGTTTTCCCATACGAGTGGCAGGGAACCAAGTTCTTGAGCCATCATCTGCTGCCTTCCAGGGTGTGCACTGGCAGGAAGCTGACATGGGAAGAGCTGAGACTTGAACCTGGCACAGGCATCTCACAAGGCATCCTCACCACACTCTCTAGACACAAGGGCTTCTTGGAGTTTCCAGAGGTACTAGCGAGACATCTACATGAGGGCCCGAGGGAACACCTCAGCGAGACGACTGCCCAGCCGCACAAGTGGGTGAGGCATCGCTTAGGATCTGAAGGAAAGAAGAAAACAACCTCTACTAAGCAGCCCAAAGCCAACAAAAAATGTGTTTCGAAACATCCAAAGCCATGAGCTGATGTGTCGCTATCTTACAGACACAGCCAAAAGTGAATAACAATGAGTTTCAAAGAACGACACTCACGATGTGGTTACCAGTTGGAACTGACCAGAAGTATCTGGAAGGGTTGGAAGAAATGCAGCATGGTCCTGACATGGGCTACCTTCTTGCTAATATACCGGAACCACTTCCTGTGTGTGAGGCTTTGTTCCAAGACAGGCTTTCCACGCATGCGCCCTGTGAGCTGGGTGCTGTTAGTTCTACCTGAGAGGTGAACCTCAGTCGAGGGTGTAAGGTAACTTGCCCGAGTTTACAGGGCTAGAAAGCAGCAGGCCTGGGATTCGAACCAAGGGTGCCTTGCCCTGGTTGGTGCTCATCATTTCTGTGCTCATGTGCACAAAGAGAGCTTGGCCATGTCCCGCCCCCGCCCCTGCCCCCACCGCCACCTCTTCTCTCACCCCCGCCCCTAGCAGAGTGCTAACCATAGATCAGTCAAGATAAGAAAACAGCCTTGGTATCTTTGGGGGAGAACAAGGTCCCGAACTGGGTGCAAACCACGGTGCTGTCTGCTGACTTGTGGGTCCCTGCTATCTAGGCTGCCTGACAGCGGTCACGTAGGCCCAGGAAACGCGCACCGCGTTGCTGAAGTCCTAACGACCTACATTTCCCAGTGTTTCACGGATGGCCACTCTCTGCTCCCGTGTTATCTCGTCTGAGCTCCACGGCGGCTCTGTGAGATGGACGCTGTTCTCATGACTTCCAGGTAAGGAAACAGGGCGAGGGCACCTGGCCTGCCTGACGTCACACATCTGGGGGCGAGCGCCGTGCGGGGACCTGCGTGCCAGTCCCTGCCCTTTCTTCCACGACCCACTGCCTCTCGGCCCCGCAGCGGTGAGGGTGAAAAGCGCGTCCCCTGCTTCAGCACTTGTGGAGTTCGGGAGTGAGCCCACAGGCTAACCTGGCAGCAGCAACCGCCCCCACACACGGGAACCGGGTGGGCTGGCCCACGTGACAGATCCTCTAAGGTTACGGCGACTCTGTATGGCACATGTCTTCTCAGGAGCAAAATAACTGGTCAATGCCCACAGTGAGGAAGCGCCAGGAAGCGGCTCCCCTTTATTATCATTATTATTATTTATTTTCTTTTTATGTGAAAGGTAGAGAGACAGAGATCTTCCATCTACTGGTTCACTCGTCAAATGCCTATAACTGTGAGCACTGGGACAGGCCAAAGCCAGGAGCCAGGACCTCCATTTGGGTCTTCCACGTGGGTGGCAGGGATCCAAGTACTTTAGCCATCACCTGCTGTCTTCCAGGGCGCACCCTAGCAGGCAGCTGGATGAGAAGTGGAGGAGCCAGGCCCAGAACCAGGCTGGAGGAGCCAGGCCTGGAACCAGGCTCTCTGATGTGGGCACCACTGTGCCCGATTCCTGCCTAAGGACTACAAATGGCTGTCCCTACTATTTTTGCTGTTCTGCTTCTAAGGTATTGTTTAAAAGATTTATTTTATTTGAAAGTCAGAGTTAACAGAGAAAGAGGGAGAGAAAGAGAGATCCTCATCCAATGATTCACTCCAGAGACGGCTGCAACGGCTGGGCCAAGCTGAAGCCAGGAGCTTCTTCTGAGTCTTCCAAGTGGGTGGCAGGGGCCCAAACACTTGGCCCATCTTCTGCAGCTTTTCCCAGACCATTAGCAGGGAGCTGGACCAGACATGGAGCAGCCGGGACTCGAACCGCCATATACATGGGGTGCCACCATCATAGGTGCTAGCTTTATCCTCTATGCCACAACACCAGCCCTGGTTTTAAAGCAGTGATTGTCCTGCATTGCCCTTGTAGTGGGAATCCTTTGAGTGCCTACTTCCTGCCAATTTCCTGCAGTCTCTAGAGCCGTGCTGGAGACACCACATTGGGGCCATCTTCTTCATCTACGGAGAACACACATCAACTAGAAACTGCCAATGAACACTATGCAGTGACTGACCAAGGGAAGAGTTAAACGCCTTTGATGGGAGAAGTAGCTCAAAATTTGTTTCCCTAGATCTACAGATGGGAGGTGGCAGTGAGGAAATTAACAGTTTTTAAGAGAAAAGGATAAAAACAGGAGACAAGAGACTCTGACAAAGCAGGAACTAAGGGTTAGCCTGTTCTTTTCATCTCCCAATGTCTTGCAGATGCAGGCAGAGCAGCCCCTAGCCACCTGACAACCCCAGGAGTCCGAGAGTCCCAGAGATCTTAAAGGATCCTGAATCTTAGGGCCACTGTGCGCTACAACCAGATTCTAGCAAGAACAACTTAGCAGCCGGCGCTGTGGCACAGCAGGTTAAAGCCCTGGCCTGAAGAGCCAGCAGCCCATATGGGCACCGGTTCTAGTCCTGGCTGCTTCTCTTCTGATCCAGCTCTCTGCTATGGCCTGGGAAAAAAGTAGAAGATGACCCAAGTCCTTGGGCCCCTGCACCCACGTGGGAGACCTGGAAGAAGCTCCTGGCTCCTGGCTTAGGATTGGTGCAGCTCTGGCCATTGCGGCCATCTGGGGAGTGAACCAGTGGATGGAAGACCTCTCTCTCTGTCTCTACCTCTCTCTGTAACTTTTTCAAATAAATAAAATAAATCATAAAAAAAACATAGACTACAGTTCAAAAAGCCTTGCTTTCCTAAGCTTCTCATTTTAACTCATCCACTACAAATTGGTATTTTTGAGGCTTGAAAAGCTAAGCGGCCATGCTTGAAGAAGCTGACATCCCGAGGTGCTGCGTGATCCAGCAGGTTGACTCCAAGATTTTGCAAACTTGTGGTGTCCTGCTCAACTGTTCAACAACTGATGGGTTTGTCCTTGGAAGTCTGCTCTGAGCTGAGTCAGGCAGAGCAGGGCTCTAGGCAGTGCTGGGGGCCATGCAACCTACACCCCATGTGGGCACTGGAAAAACCACCAAACCACCCTGACTTGTATTTGCCTTTCCCGTTACACTTTGCAAAGTACCTTCACCTGCCTACTACCTGCCCATCACAGCGACCTAAGGAGGGCAGGGAAACAGCCACCTTACAGACAAGAAAGGCACAAAGACAGGCTGATATTCAGCGTGTCCACGTGGCACTGTTCCGTGGGCCGTATTAAATTTTGAATAGCACTTTGGATAAACCGCTGGCCCACGGACAGTATGACCACCAGAGGCCGAGCTGGAGCTCCAGGCTTGGATTTTCTCCATCACACATCCAACATCCTTTGCTCAGAGAGCGCTATGGTGGCTGCTGGAGGAGCTGCAAACATGACGAGGAGCCTTGTCCCCACGTCAGAAAGCTACTGGCGATGATAAGGTACGGAATACACCCGGGCACGGAGAAAGGAATCAGCACAACACCGAGGCAGTGTGAAGGAAGAGAAGGCCAGATCTGCCCACCTGTGGCACAAGCGTGGCACTTGGGGTGGGGTCAGACTTTGACACGCTAAGACAGGGCTGGGGTTTTGAGATGACAAAGTTAAAAGCATATTTGGGAATTGGAAGGCAGTGGCAGGTGGGTACTACCTCCAGGTGTGGAAATGTTGATCAGGGTCCTAGTTTTGGGGACCACACACATTAAATTGGGGGGCTGCCCGTCCTCTGATCGTTGCTTTAAAACCACAAAAGCAGGTGGTCCCTGGACAGAGGAGCGCAGCACCGTCTTGCTTGGCATTCTGTGGAAAGCACCTGTTGCTGGGTTTATGCTCAGAGGCTCTTCTCTAGGCTGATCATTTCGAAGAACCTTTAGCCTTATTTTGATGTCTACTTGCAAACGTTTCCCTAATTGCTCAGCCCCCGCAGAGACACGATCTCCATGGAAAGGCTGTGGAGTGAATGTGTGTGTTCAGGCAAGCACGCTTACTGCTACAGCGAGCTCACACCCGAGTGTGCAACAAAGGCTTTTCCTGACCTCCCTGATCTTGTCAGGAAGCTCAGTGCTGTGTAGTTCTTCTTCCTCTCCCACTTGAGCACTATCACACCTTGGCCCTCCATTTCCTTCCCTGCTTCCTGTAGAAGCTGTGGACGCACAAGGCAAAGACATCCAGTATGATGAAGGAGCCGTGAGTCCAGGCTTCCCAAACCCGTCACAGGGATCCTGGACCCCTCACTCACTCCTGGAGCAAATTCAGACCCCCACAATGTTTCAAAAGTCAGCAAGGCGTTGGCTAAGGATTGCATCGCAGTGGGTACAGACGGTTGTTTCACCTTCTGCACCTCATACACACCTGCCGGCACATCTGCCCCTGGTGCGTGCAAGGGACCGAAGCCAAATAACAGCCCTGCAGCCAGGCAAGCAGGCGAGAGCGGCCTGTGAAGGAGGTAGGGACTTCGGTGCTTCCCCCACTAGGGCTGTTTTCTCCCCTTTCTCTCCACCTTTCAGCACAAGAAGACACCTGATCTCCAGGCAGACAACAGGAAAGGTCTACCTAGGTTAAGAGCTCGGAAACTTCGAAACAAGCCATATTTGCATACTCATCTTCATTATGAGAACAGATAACATCATGGAAAGAGAAAATTCAGAATAGGTAAAATTTGGGGCTTTAGTGGGTGAATGTTTTTCTTTCTAGTGAAGAGCCCTTAAGGCTAACTGTTCACCCTATGGAGAGTTTCAGGGAAAGAATTAATGTTCTATTTTTTTAAAAAAAGATTTATTTATTTGTTTGAAAGGCAGAGTTACTGAGAGACGGGGAGAGACTGCTTTTTCTATAGAATGAGTATGTCCAAGACGTCCTGAGTAACTTAAAAACAAAACAAAACAACAAATAAACCAAAAACCCAAAACAGATTCCAACACCTTATCTCACACCTACTGCATCAAGATATCCAGGGACATAGCATAGAGTAGCATTCCTAAAACCTACCCAGGAATGTGGTCACCAGTTGAGTTTGATAAGGCTGATTTACACATTTTATTCACTCCTTGTCATGGGGTGGGTCTAGGAGCTACTAAGTGACCTCTCCTATTTCAGAAGTCTTGCAGCTGTTTTCAGGACTAGACGCAAAGAAGTAGTTAATACGTGGGGCATTTGGTGCCAGAATTTCAGCCTCCTTGGCGAGGCCTGGTTGCTTCTAATTTAAAAGGCACCACCAGAAGCACATGAGAAACCAGTCTGGTGCAAGCCAGAGGGCCCTGCCTGACCCCAGGCAATTCACCTGGGCCACGGGGAAGTTCCTATTTTGTGTGAGCATAAAGAGAAGTGTCAGAGACATGGACTGCCAGGTACTCTCTCCTATTCTTTGCTGTGCGCATCCACTTCGTTAATGGTATCTTTTAATATGTAGAAATTTTTAACTTTTATGAAGTCCACTTTATTAAATACATAATTTATGATTACTCCTTTAAATACATAATGTATGGGTACCCTTTACGTCCTACCTGTATGTCCAAGCTTGCAAAAAATATTTTAACTTTCCTTTTAGAAGCCTTATTATTTCAACTTTATATTCAGTGTACAGTTATTTCAGGTAACTTGATTCATCTCCAGGCATTTTGTGTGTATGGTGTGAGAGAGGGGTTAGGTTTTTTTTGTTTTAGGTTTTTGGCATGGATGCAATTCGTTCCATCACCCTTTGTTGAAAGCACAATCCTTTCCTTATTGACTTGATTTGGTGCCTGTGTTAATCAATTCACCATAAATGTAAGTTTATGAATACATTTATTAATACCTACTGTTCCACCGTTCTATCCTTGTGTGTTTACAACCTAGTCTTGACTGACCTAATCTTATAGTAAACCTTGAAAATAAGTAGTATAACATGTCCAACTTCATCTTTTTTCCCAAATAGCTGTGAATCCTTTCATTTCCATACATCTCTGTTCTACCACATGGAATCAGGCCCCGTTGTTCTTGCTCAGGCACTGCCCTGCCCTGACTTCACCGGTCCTTTTTCCTTTTTCAGTGTCCAACATGGTACCAAGTGCATTTTGTGAATTTTTCTCTTGGTACGTCTTATTTTTCGGTTCTAGAATTTCCACTTGGTTCCTTTTATTGTTTTCATTTCTCTGCTGAGGTTACCCATCTGTTCATCTTACATTAAGTCCTCCAGCATACTTATAATAGCTGTTTTAAATTCCCTGTCTACTAATTCTAACATTTGTTTCATCTCTGAGTTTATTTCTATTGGGCATTTTCCTTCTGGTTGTGGGGCACATTTTCTTGCTTTTTTATGTCCTGTAATTTTTCAGTACATGCTAGGCATTGTGTATATAATATTGATAATTTGGATTATGCTCTTTTATAGTAGCATTTAATTTACTGAAACCTTAGACTGATCCTGTGCAGGCTTGGATTTGGGCAACAAGAGCAGCTTGGCATAATGGGTAAAGCTGCCTTCTGCATGCCAGCATCCCATGTGGGTGCCGGTTCGAGACCTAGCTGCTTCCCTTCTGACCCAGCTCCCTGCTGATGGCCTGGGAAAGCAGTAGAAGACAGCTCAAGTGCTTGGGCCCCTGTACCCACGTGAGAGACCCAGAGGAAGCTCCTGGCTCTGGATCGGCCCAGCTCTGGAAGTTGCGGCCATTTGAGGATTGATCCAGCAGATGGAAGATCTCTCTTTCTGTATCTGCCTCTCTATCTTTCTGTAACTCTGCCTTTTAAATAAAATAAATAAATCACTTTATTCTAGGGCTAGAGAACTCCTATGCTGTGGTCCTTCTCACCTGAATGCTCAAAGTGTAACACTGCTCCATCCAGAGTAGGAGATCCTATTTGACTCACAGACCCCAGGAACTAGTTAGTGTCATAAAGTCTCACCACAGCCACACATAATTTAGTCTCTGGCACTCCCTTCTCCTACTGCACAAATCCCAGCCATCATGGAACTAGACACAACCTCTGTTTCCTCTCAAGGCAAGATGCTGTTCCCTGGGATCTAGTTCCATGCACCACAGTGTGTAAAGGGCTCCCAGGCAGAAAATCAAGATAAGTTCTGAATTCACCTTGTATCTTTTTGTTTTGTCCACCATCACAAGTCAATCCTGTTTTTCAAAATCTGGAAATAGTTGCGTCACACGTTTTTCCAGTTTTGTAACCCCAGCAACTTTTTTGACACAGTCATTCCAACCAGATGTCTCCACCTTCTATCTCCATACTGTGATTTTTGGATCCCATGGCAGGTGCATTATCAAGCTGAGGGAGTGATGGGCTAAGATTCAAGAACCATATAGAAACCACGATCACCATCCATTTTCTTAGTATCTACCATGAAATGAAATTATTTTACATCAGTTCTTTCTAGCTTTCCAGTAAGTTTACCTGCTTCACAACAATCTACAGAAGTAGGTCTAACTTTCATGGTGACAGAAACTAAGTTTCAGAAACTTACTCAGGATACAAAGTTCCTATGTGCCAGCATTAGGACCGCCTCTCAGAATACAAGGATGGCATTTCTCCCTTCACATGGAAAGTCTCCTCCTATTAGTGAAATCTCAGTTTATTCTAACTTTCTGAGAAGACACATGACACTGCTAGCTCATATGGAATTTACAATCTACTAAAATCTACTGGTATTTCTCACAAGAGCTATACTTGGTCCAGTTGTCCCCTTGTCCAGAACATGCAGGAAGTAACCTTTTTAAACTTAAGTGTGAGACTTCTTACTTGCTTCATATCCGAGTTCTTTGCCTTCCTTGATTGATTTTCTTGTATCTCTAATCTACTTATTCCCAGTAGCATATCTAACAAAAACAGACCATGTTCCAATCTGATGAGAATGTCCACAGCCAGTGTAGGCAGTCACACCTACAGAATGACACCTGCTCGTTCTCCTATCTACATGGATACATTTCATACGGCTGTTAACCAGCTTTCAGTCTATTTATCTGGACGTGATATAGCCTGTATCAGTGTCTGCCCACCTAACATTCGCTGCCTACCTAGCAGCCCATCAGTACCCACTCAACTTCTCTCAGGCTCCCCTCCTAGGATTCTCCAACCCAACTTCCACTCCACTGCAAGGTCTCAGAAGGCCCGGCCAGATGTGCTGGAGAACCGACACCCTCCAGCAGCAGTCCTCGGGGACTGACAGCACGGAGTAAATACACCCCCTGCCTCCTTCCCGTGAGTGTCAGAGTTCTGAAGCGTCTCCCACCCTGACTCCCAGAGAAGGGCCCCCTTGATCATGCGCCCTTCATAAGTGTCCTTCCCAACACCCCGATCAGTTTGCTTAGCATCACTCAAGGCCTTGTCTCAGGATTTGCTTCTGGAGAAAGCCAAACTAGAACAAGTGTATTACTTAATTTTCACCCACATTAAAGTGGCCTTGCACATTCTTCACTGTTATGAGCCATTCCTCAGATGAGAAGGCTGCAGTAAGTTGCCTGAAGCCAACATTTGGTAAAGGACAGAGTCCAGATTAGAATAAAAACCACAATGCCACACAGCCTCCCACTGCAATGTGGCTACTGCCTTGCTGAGAGCAGGCTGTGCCAAGGCCATGGCATTTCCCTGATGAGAGGCAGGTGTGTGGGTGTGGGATGGGGCGGGGAGTAGTACACTCCCTCCCTTAACTCCACCTTAATCACAATGCCTGGCTCTGACGGTGGGATTGAAGATGAACTCTGTGTGTGTGTGTGTGTGTGTAATAAGTTATTGCAATGCTGAGCCACCAACCCATTTCCAACTTTTACCTTCCTATCCCCCCTTGAAAACAGACTGCTGCTTACCACTCTAGAAAATTAAGCACTAATTCCTGTGAATTTTCTGTCATTCTTAATCAATATTTTTCTTAGGTTTGAGGAACCTTTTCTTTTTGCTATTTTATTATGAAAAGTAACAAGGACGCAAACAACGCAAGGGACCTCCAGGTACTCCCCCAGTGTTAACAATGGCCACTTGGAATCCATTCATACCACATTCATTTCCCCTCCCATATTATTCTTCATTCACGTGAAAGGCAGAGTGCCAGAGAGGAAGGGAGGGACGAGAGAAAGACACTGAGAGAGCTTTTATCTGCTGGTACATGCCCCCAAATGCCCACCACAGCTGAGCCAAGAGCCAGAACTCATCCAGGTCTCTCACATGGGTGGTAGGGACCAGGTCTTTGGGCCATGATATGCTGCCTCCCAGGTGCACTAGTAGGAAGCTGGACTGGAAGCAGAGATGGACTCAATCCCAGCCACTCTGACAGGGGATGCAGGCATCCTATCAGCGGTTTAACCTGCTGGGCCACCATGCCTGCCCCACCCCCTGTCATTTTATCTTAAAGCAAATCTCAAGCATGCTATTTCACCAGTAACTATCTCAGCACATGCTTTTTAAAATAAGAAACAAACTACTGCACTATTAGCACACCTAAAACAAAACGAACAGTGATTCCTTAATAGCAAATAGCCAGTCAGTGTCCAAATTTCCAAATACATAAAATTACATAACACAATGAGACTGTGGACCCATGTTTATGTCTACATAAACCTATGGCTACATAGCCCCGTGACTAGCAGAAACGTCTCCTAAGCCTCTTAAAGCACAGGGTCCTTCTCCACCTTTTTTGCTTGCTGTTTGAAGGGTGCACTTTCTCAGCTAACTAAAGCCAAGTCCATCTCAGGCCCACATGGCAGTCACTGCCAATGTCACAGGGCTCTGAGCCACCGGGGATGGGGGGACAAGGGGAAGCACTGCCACAGTAAGTGTGGGGAGCTCTTGTGCTGGGCCCGTCAGGTGCACCAGAGTTAACTGCCAAGACCAAGTGCTCCTCCTTGGCCATAACAGAAGACAGAGCCCAGTGGCCAGCAGCTAGCTTCTGGAGAGCAGCACCTGGGGAGCTGGGGTGACTCCCTGCCTGACCTGAGTTGCTGGCACTGAAGGTGAACGGTGAGCCCCCAGGGCAGGTTGGCAGGAATGGGAGGAGGAGGAGGAGGAGGAGGAGGAGGAGGAGGAGGAGGAGGAGGAGGAGGAGGAGGAGGAGGAGGAGGAGGAGGAGGAAGGGAACATGAGAAGTCCACATGCATCTGGAGGCAAACAAGTGTCTGCAACACAAACCCAAATGCTTAACTGTTCATCTGATTGAAGGGTGCTCTGTAGGCTGTAGCTACATTCTAAAGAGACAGCTCTGCAACATGTCTTGGCTTCCTGATTGCTCTGTGTTCCCACCTAAAATGAGGCTACTTACAGATTTCAAAAAGTCCTAGACCACAGTTCAAGTGTATCGGGGAGGAGGTGGGGGGACAGACACAGCCCCCTTTGCTCGTCCACCTAGAAGCGTTCACTCTCTGGGTTAAGGGTGTACCACTCGCAATTCTCACACGGCTTCATCCTCACTGCCTTGCCCTGGTGATTCTATTCTCTCCTCCACTATAATACTGGCAACCTCTGCTTCCCTCTCCCCCCTCTGCCTCCTCCTTGTGTCCATTTCAACTCGCCACTGGGCTCCCTCCCAACAGACCTCCATCAGGGCAGCATCTTCTGCTTGAACATTGTAGCAAGGACCTCAGCAACTGCCCCAGGACCTTTGAACACCCTGGTGGTGGTGGTGGCGGGGAACTACAGGAGCTAACACAGGCCCCTTACCAGCCTGAGCAAGTCAGGAAGAAGAGTTTCCCTTAGGAAGGCAGACATTCGGCACAGTGAGTGGGATGTCCACTCCCCATGTCAGAGTGCCTGGCCCTGAGTCCTGCTTCCACTCCTGATCCCAACCAACTTCCTGCCAATGCACATCGGGCAAGGCAACAGGGAATGGCTCAGGCACCACCCACGTGGGAGAGCCTGATGCAGTTCCAGGCTCCTGGCTTCAGCCTGGCCCAGCCCCAGCTGCTTCTGGCATGTGGGGAGTGCACCAGTAGATGGGAGATCTCCGTCTTTCTGTCTCTTTGTCTGCCTTGGAAATAAAATCAATAAATAAGCAGTCAGGAACAGAAAGACAAGAACACTTCTTTAAAAATTGTTTTTGTTTCTAAAGGAAAAGCTTCTCTCCAACAAAACCATCTCACCTTCACTACACACAACAGAAGCTCATACCTAGAATTTTAAGAGTAGAAGTAGCTTTTTTCTCCGTTTCCTTCCATTAGTACAGACAATTAGTCATGGCCATTGTAGTCAGCATTTAGCACTGGAAAGAACTGAGTATTCTCATAGTGCCCTTAATTCCTCATTAGCATTACTTCAGTTGCCAAGCAACCTTCGCTTTTACATATGACATTTGAAGGAGTTAACACCAGAAACATTTTTTTTTTTTTAATCAGTTCTAGGATGGAACAGCAACCCTGTGTGCTAGCATACCTCTGTAAATTCTCCCCTTGACTACAATGTCATAACTGTTTAAAATGCGCATTATGGAAAGCAAAGGGTTAATTACAGTGATTGATATCAAAAAGTTAAGGCGATTATGGTACATGTAAGACTCCACAGAAGAGAATCCAGCTAGAAACCACCAAGAATGGTGACTGGGCTTCTCTTGTTATTGGCTGGCAGAACAGGTGACTGTAATTTTTTTCTTCTCACTAGTCTGTATTTCCTGTTTTCTATAGTGAACATGAATAATTTTAAAAGCTATTGAAATTCAAAAAGTAAGTATAAGAAATGAATGGCAGATATTCATACAAGAACTTATAAAATAGTGGGAATTCAATTACACTGTGCGATAATGATAGAAGCACTGTGTTGCTCATAGGAAACACTCAAAAGTTTAGCTATCACTAAGATAATATTTTAAAAGTTTATGTAAGGGGCTGGTGCTGTAGTGTGGTGGGTAAAGCTGTTGCCTGCAGTGCCAGCATCCCATATGGGCACCAGTTCTAGTCCTGGCTGATTCTCTTCCGATCCAGCTCTCTGCTATGGCCTGGGAAACCAGTAGAAGAGGGCCCAAGTCCTTGGGCTGGTGCACCCACATGGGAGACATGGAAGCAGCTCCTGGCTCCTGGCTTCGGATGGGCATAGTTTGGGCCATTGTGACCATTTGAGGAGTGAACCAGTGGATGGAAGATCTCTTTCTCTCTGCCTCTGCATCTACCTCTTTGTAACTCTGGCTACCAAATAAATAAATCTTTTTTAAAAAAAGTCTATGTAAGTAACCATTTTTATAATTGTCTATGTTTTACCACAATGGAAAAAATTCTGTGTTAAAAACAATGGATACAATTGATATTAATAATTTAGAAAGCAAAGATTTAAATTTGGTTGGGTTTCTAAGTCTTCACCTTAAGGATACCAACTCAAACAGATCAAAAACACTTTCTATAAACACATACATTCTCAAGAGACTTACTTCAAGTTCACATTCAATATCACCATTGAGACCTCATTATAATTTCTCTTAGAAATTTTTAGTCTCAGAAAGCATTTCAACAGGGGCAGGTATTGTGGTACAGTGGGTTAAGCCTCCACTTGCAATGCTGGCATCCCATTGGAGGGAAGGTTTGAGTCTCAGCTGCAGCTCTGTTAAGGTGCCTGGGAAAGCAGATAATGACCAAAGTAGCTCGTTGCTGTGGATTCACTCTGAGAGGAGGAGTGCAGTGGGGGCAAAAGGCACGGAGTCACCACACAGACCCCTGGAGTTGGGTGAAAGCGGGCCAGAGGCGAGCAGCCCACAGACTCGTTTATTTCAGTTGGTACAGCAGCTTATATAGCTGAGGCAGCCAATCTGGTCAAGGGGCGGTTTATGCCCTAACCAATCACAGCCTGTTGCCAGGCAGGCTCTGTTGCCAGTGGCCATCTTGGCATGGCCTTCTCATTCCATCACATTTCCCCCTTTTTGTTTATTTTTGAGCAACGGGAGGCATGATTCTTGGCCATACCATTGTTGACCCCAGTGACTCCGTGCCTCTGCCCCCACCCTCTATGCTCCTCCTCTCAGAACAAATCCACAGCAACAGTAGCTGGGCCCCTGCCCCCTATAAGGTATGCCTGGATTAAGTTCCTGGCCCCCCGTTTTGAGCAGGCTTACACTTGGCTATTACAGCCATTTAGAAAATGAACCAGTGGGTGGAAGATCAATCTCTCTCTCTCTCCCTCTGCCTCCAATCAGTCTGCTTTTCAAATAAACAAATAAATGTATCTTTAAAAAGAAAGTCATCTCAATAGTATCATATCTAGGGGAAATAAGACTCTGACTCACAAAATAATCTATCCAAGCACAGGGATTTTAAGCCAGTGGCAATTTCAGAAACAAAGCTGGAGTTTTTTAAACTTCAGAATCAATAAAAGGTAAAGTAGACAAATTGAACTAGCTAAAAATGTAAAATTTCTATATACTATGAAACTAGCTAAAAAACAAACAAGATTAGAGCAAAACATACCTATAGTATGTGATATTTAAAGAGTTAACAGGTTTTTTTCTAAGTAGTGAAATCTTTTTATGAACCTCCAACAAAAGCATTAAGCAGCAAATATTTAATAGGCAAAAGATATGACCAGTTTGTAAGATGAGACATACTCTTAGCATAGAAACTTAGGAAAACACACTCCAATAAGAGCTTGGTAATACAAGAGGGTATTTCCAAAAGTTCACAGGAAAATGAAATTAAAAGTTCATTTTGAGGCAAAAATATTTTGAAATCACCATGCAGTTTCTTCAGAATACACATTTTCCATGAACTTTCTGAAGTTTGCTCATCCATGAGTAGTGCTTGTTCACAAGCGGTGGAAAATCAAAGCAAATGATCCCACAGGTGGCCTCAAAACAGAGAGCGCACCAGACACTTGTGAAGAACAAAAGTTCATGTGATCGATTTGTGGGTTAGAACCAAGAGACAGTTTAATCCTGGAAGATTTTGAGAGTGCATTAAATACACAAACTCAGAGCACAAACTTCAATTCCAGGACAAGAACCGTAGAGTTTTCATTTTTAACTCCCAATGTCATTTCCTGAAGAAAACTCAGCCTCACTAATATTCGATTTCCTTATCTTTAAGGCACACGCTTCCCTTTTTTTTTTTTTTTTAAGACTTTATTTATTTGAGAGGTAGAGTTACAGACAGTGAGAGGGAGAGACAGAGAGAAAGGTCTTCCATCCGCTGGTTCACTCCCCAAATGGCTGCAAAGCCAGAGCTGAGCAGATCAGGAGCCAGGAGCTTCTTCCATGGGTGCAGGGGCCCAAACACTTGGGCCATCTTCCACTAATTTCCCAGGCCACAGCAGAGAGCTGGATCAGAAGAGGAACAGCTGGGAGTAGAACTGGTGCCCATATGGGATGCCAGCACCACAGGGGGAGGATTAACCTACTGCGCCATGGCGCCGGCCCCAGTTCCTTTTCTTTGAAGAACCCATGAAGATTTTGTTTTATAAGATACATAGGTGAAAGCAGCAGAATTATGGTAAAACTATTACTTTGTCCTCATTCAAGGATAGCAAATAAAATTCCCCATTTTCAGGCTTCACTACCATCTCAACACTTGGCTGTGTGAGCACGCTCTGTCGCTGGAAGACAGGAGCGAACTGGTACATGTTTAACAACGGGCTCTCCAGGGGAGGGAGTGAGGAGGAAGCCTCACAAGTAGCTGCCTCCAGAGGTATTCATACACCCAGCACAGGCCATGCCAAGCTCCTGGCACGACTTCTCTGAACGAGGAGCTGGGAAGGGGTGCACGGTAGCATCTCTTCACCTACTGTAGGTATAGCAGACAGAACTCAAAAGCAACAAGACAATGTGGTGCGGTATTAGGAAGTGATGATATCTGAGCATTTCTCACCTTGGTTTTCAACATATTTAATTTTTCAAGGATTTATTTATGTATTTGAAAATCAGAGTTTCAAAGAAAGAGAGAGAGAGAGAGAGAGAGAGAGAGAGAGAGAGAATCTTCCATCTGCTGGTTCACTCCCCAGATGGCTACAGCAGCCAGCAGTGGGCCAGCTTGAAGCCAGAGCCAAAAGCTTCTTCCAGGTCTCCCATGTGAATGTCATGGGTCCAAACACTTGGGCCATCTTCCATTGCTTTTCCCACGCCATTAGCAGGGAGCTAGATCAGAAGTAGAGCAGCCAGGACATGGACTGGCACCCATCTGGGGTACTGGCATTGTAGATGGTAGCTACCCAATATATATTTAATTTTTGATGATGGTTATGTTTAAAAGTAGCTTGCAAAATTCGTCAAAATTCAAGAATATGTTCTTGGGAGCTAGTGCAAGCCACTCCAAACCTGGCTAGAGATAATGAAATGAAACTTCTATTCTCACATTTTTCTCTCTCTACGAAGAAACAAAAATAAGACATACACTCACCCCCCTACTCCCTCTAGGTGTCTTCTGCAAATGACACATTACTTTTGACTCTCTCACACTGGATTTATACCTTATGCAGGATCAGGTGCAAATTAAAACACAGGGCCAGCTGGTGCGGTGGCTCACTAGGCTAATCCTCTGCCTGCAGCACTGGCACACTGGGTTCTAGTCCCAGTTGGGGCACAGGTTCTGTCCCAGTTGCCCCTCTTCCAGGCCAGCTCTCTGCTATGGCCCGGGAGTGCAGTGGAGGATGGCCCAAGTGCTTGGGTCCTGCACCCGCATGGGCGAAGCTCCTGGCTTCGGATGGGTGCAGCGCCGGCCGTAGTAACCATTTGGGGGGTGAACCAATGGAAAAATGAAGACCTTTCTCTCTGTCTCTCTCTCTCTCTCACTGTCTAACTCTGCCTGTCAAAAACAAAACAAACACAGGGCCCCTTGTTCAATGATCATTGTGTCTCAAACTGTGACAGCATTCAACCAGGGCCAAGCCCTGTGCGTCCTCACAGGCGACACATGCGTGAAGCTAGCCGTGTCTACACTCTTGTTCTTGTCCTGCCAGCCACTCTAAGGCAACTCACCTAGGTAACAGCCCAAAATCACCGCCACCACAGAGCAAAGGACACCATCCAGCAGTTGTAACCACTTCAGGCTGGGGGTAGCACCTGCACTTCAAATGACCTCCGGGGTCTCAGGGTCAATCACTGCTATTTCTATCAATTATCAAACAGACTAGGTTTGCCTATGCTGGGTCCTAATGTATTTTCACCACGGACTTAACTTTCATGTCAACACATCATTTTACAAGGCCCACTGGCAAAACACTGGGATGAGTATTGGCGGAGGGTGGGGGGGACACCTCTCTAATTCCTTTCTAGCTTTGCCACGATGTAGAGACCTCGGACCCAGGAGGATGGACCTCCATTAGGGAGCACGGCCTTAGGACACCACTGGAAACTGTTCTGAGCATTGCATAAAGGTGGAAACGGACGCTACGACTGTTGACTTCGAGTGCAAAGAAACAGATTGTAGTGCAACAGACATCCACCTTCTGTTCGTTTCCATGGCCACAAGCCAGGCTGAACGCTCTGCAGGGAGTTCACTGCAGTTGAGAAGAGACAGAAATGCAGGATAATCTGAGAGAAGTGGATGCAAACTGGCTCCTGGGCAGGACTGCTCTCCCTATAGATCCGACAGGATTACCTTCTCTAAAACACGGTGGGGAGCCCTTTTTCTGCCCAGAGCCATTTGGATATTTCTGTTAACATTCCTGAGCCATGCAAAATCATCAATTTCAGCATCAGCCTGCTATGGATTCGTTGACTTCAAGCCCTTCCTGCAGCTGCCTTGGCAAGGCCAGTCCACGTGAACTCCCAGGCCTTGTGTGGTCCGTGACCTGGATGGTCCCAGCCCCCGCAGCAGCCCCCACACGCTGCTCCAGCTCACAGAGTTGAAAAACCCAGGTGCTCCATTGCTTCTGCAGCATTCTGCGCCCGTCAGGTGTCCCTAGAGAGCCTGCGGCATTGCCGTCTGCCGGAGGCCCAGCAAGCCGCTGGCCGACAGGCTGACACTACTCTGCATCGCTCCACGGGCCCCTCCACCACCATCGTGACTGTGGGCTCAATGCAAAAGTCAGGGTGACCAGGAGGAGTCCGCACACTGAACCCACTCCCCGCCAATGAGTGCTCATGGTACCGCTGGAGGGTCTCTGGCACCGTGAGCCTCAAGGCTCGTTTGCTCTCTCTCGCTTGCTCTCTCTCTCTCTCTCTCATGCATTAAAAGTCATATCTTGGGGTGCATTTACTGAACAAAACTTCCCGGAGTTCTTGAGACATTTTAAGCCTTTTACGACTGCCTCAGCTCTCCACTGCAGAAGGAGATGTGCTATAAACAGTGCCACAAAGGAGAGCAGAGAAGAGCAAATGGATCTCCCGTCTCCTCCCTCCTCGGGCCCGGCAGCCACGCTAACTCCCACTCACCAGAGGGCAGATGCACCTGCCTGGGGCCCCAGCTGAAGCCAGCTGTCAAAGCTCGCAGCACAGGGCTCCGCAGGTCACAGCATCCTCTTTATTTAACACTAACTCCCTCCACAGGACCAAGAGCAGCCGGGCCTGCGAGCTGCTCCGATGGGGGTGCCCCAACGACCATCCTTTCCGTGGGAAATCTTGTGCTATGGCTCCCAGTGACTGGCGCTCCACCAGGGAGGCTGCCAGGATAGCTCCTGCCCAAAGGGCCGATTGTCAGCAGCGGGTAAGGCTGCTGCCTCCTTCCTGGCACCACCTGACTTTGGGCCTTGGAGTTGCGTGTTCCTAGAACTAAGCACCCACTGCTGTAAGGCCCCTGAGTCTGTTCTTGTGCTCCTGTTGCCTCTGGGCACCTTGCTTGCTTGCCCTCACAGACTTGAAGTTGCTCAGTGCTGAGAACCACCCAGGTCTCCCTCTGCCATGGTTCCAACAAGCATGCTGGCCTTCCCTGGACCTGAGTTTAGGAACAGGTATATTTACCCCTAATGAACTTTAGCATCCCAACTGTTCTGTGATGGGGAAAACACCCCCATGGGTTTGGGGGGTATTTCAAGCTTTAGAGGTCTTTCGGCAGCACTCATACAATACACACGGTCATTTGTTCACTTGGCTCGAGAGAGAATTTCAGGCAGACACCTGGCACAGAGACAGGGTAAATAACTATTTCTAACAATGAAGGGGGTTACATTTCTAATCTGGGGAGACCCAGCCTGCAGAAGGAAGGGCACGGGAGGCAGGCCTGTCGTGAGTGCATGCAGGTCTCCTGCGCGCAGGAGAGCCTGTGTGAGGACAGAGACCTGTGCTTGCTCCAGCTCAGGTTGCAGGTGGCTGCTAGGGGCAGTTGAGGGAGAACATGAGCAGCGTGGCTTCTGTTTAGTCCGGCGGCCTGAGGCAAGTTGTTTCAATTCTCAGAGGCTCGGTTTACTTTCCTGTTTGTCCAGTGCAGATAAGAACACCCAACCTGTCTATTTCAGACTTATCCTACTGAAGAAAACCAATACGTATGAAATTCCAAGGCAAAAAATTAGCAACAGTCCATAAGTACAGGGTGCTGGGATGTCTTTCCCTCTGCACTGACGGGTACAATGAGACACTGGGTCTCCACCTGCATCCCACCTGGGGGCAAGAGGGATGCTTGTGGAGCTGCTTTCCGGGGCACCTGCTGCCTGTTCCTTCTGAAGCCACTGGACATTGTCTGGCACTGAGAGAGGGCAGGCAAAGAACACTTCGAATTCTGACCTTTGAAGCGTTCCATCTGGTCCCCAGGGCTGGCAGTCCCTTTACAGTGTGAAAAACCTTTGGAAAGCCCAGAAGATCTCATAGGTCTTCCCTACCACTGGGACAGATGGTGCGATTCACATGTGTTTGACATAAAGGTACCAGGTTGTGACGAGCCGCCTCATTAGCTTAGCTGAAGAGTGGATCAGCCAGCAGCGCTGCTCTCAGAACGTTAAGCATGACCTCCGATTAAAACAGGAAGTGGGAGTGCGCTCCTTCACGGTGAGAGCAATGAACTAGGACTCAAGACTCAAGTTTCTTTTTTTTTTTTTTTCCTTTGGCAGGCAGAGTGGACAGTGAGAGAGAGACAGAGAGAAAGGTCTTCCTTTTGCTGTTGTTTCACCCTCCAATGGCCGCCACGGCCAGCGCACCACACTGATCCGAAGCCAGGAGCTTCTCCTGGTCTCCCATGGGGTGCAGGGCCCAAGCACTTGGGCCATCCTCCACTGCACTCCCTGGCCACGGCAGAGAGCTGGCCTGGAAGAGGGGCAACCGGGACGGAATCCGGCGCCCCGACCAGGACTAGAACCCGGTGTGCCTGCGCCGCAAGGCGGAGGATTAGCCTAGTGAGCCACGGCGCTGGCCAAGACTCAAGTTTCTACCCACTGAGCTGTAACCCCGCGTGCGGCACTGACAGGCTTGCCAGAGAGCGTCTAGTGCATCTGGGACTTGTGGGTGCAGCTCCCCACCCTGCAAAGCACTGTCCTAACGCCTTCTTCCAAGATCAGCGTGGGTGGCAACCAGAGGTTAATAATGTTAAAAGATGGCCATCCGCAGGACTCCTGCATGTCCACGATGCTCTCCACAGTATGCAGACTAATACCTACACATGCGAAGCCCACTATTGCCAGAAAAGCCCGCTGTTTCTTTTCTCCTGCAAGTCAAGCACCCTCTCCAGAACTGTCCGACAGATGATGATGAAAGCACTCTGTTCACGCTGTCCAGCAACGGCTAGCCTCTCGTGGCCGCTGAGCACAGCGAGCAGGGCTGGCGGGGCATGGGATTAAATTTTACACTTGCCATAACTTTCATTCATTGAAGTGTATATAAAAACAGCCATATGTGGCTACTCTACTGGACAGTACAGCTCCAGCCAATCCAAACCTCCTTCAGGCCTCTGCATGGTGAGGTGGAAAAGCCAGTAGAAAGTAGTTTAACTAGTTAATTAGTCTATACCTTCAGTACAGTCTTTTCCTTTTTTTTTTTTTTTCCCAAGTTGATGGGAGGAGTAGCTAATATCAAGTCTGGGGGCTGCTGCTGTGGCGTAGTGGGTAAAGTGGATGCCTGAGGCACTGACATCCCATATGGGTGCCAGTTTGAGTCCCGGCTGCTCCACTTCTGACTACCTGTGCCTGGGAAAGAAGCAAAAGATGGCCTGAGCACTTGGGCCTCTGCACTCATGTGGGAGACCTGGAAGAAGCTTCTGGCTCCTGGCTGCAGTCTGGCCCAGCTTGGGCCATTGTGGCTATTTGGGGAGTGAACCAGCAGATGGAAGACCTCTCTCTCTCTGCCTCTCTGTAAATCTGCCTTTCAAATAAATAAATAAATCTCTTAAAAAAAATGAGAAGACATCTAAACTCACTAACAAAAAGAAAGCTGATTATATTATTCTTTTTCTTAAAAAGATTTATTTGGAAGGCAGAGTTTTAGAGAGGAATAGAAAGAGAAAGATCTTCCATTCACTGGTTTACTTCCCAAATGCCATAACAGCCAGGGCTGGGCTAGGCCAGAGCCAGGAACTCCACCTGGGTCTCCCATGCAGGTGACAAGGGCCTGAGACTTGGGCCATCTTCCCCTGCTTTCTCAGGTGCATAACAGGGAGCTGGATCGGAAGTGGAGTAGCCAGGACTCGAACCTGCACTCATGTGGGATAAGCACCACAGGAGGTGGCTTGAGCTGCTGCACCATAATGCCGGTCCGGTCCCTAAATGGCAATATCTAAAGCAACACTTTTCTAGAGACATCTGGGAAAATGATGAGCAAGGGGAGAGTCAAGTGGAGCATTAGCCCCTCTCTGTGTGTCCTCGGATCACCTCAGCAGGATCCTCCCGAAGCACCAGCACACAGTGGCTGTGAGTTGTTCTTTGTCTTAAGGTCTCCTGCTGCTCCGGGACCCACCCACTCCGCAGCACAGTCACCCCAGGCACAGGCTAACCGATCGTCAAAGGAAAGAGTCACACAGGAGAGCAAGAGCAGGGTTCCAATCCCAGACAGAAGGTGCTGTCTCCCATTCCCTTCGGGCACTGTGTGTCTTTTCTCCTTTGCCTCCTCCTTGAGAATTCTGTGAGAGGACACTCCACACTACACAATACACACAACCCTGAGATCTTACCTTCCTGCAGGATTCCCCCGGCCCAAGAAAAAACGAGAACAAATGGAGGCTGTTCTCCTTGATCTGCGCCCTCACCCACTCCGGACGTCTCAGCGTCTACACGGTATGAAGAACTTACTTCTTACCTTCCCTGCACACCCTCATCTATCACCACCCTGTGCTTTGCACACATGTTTTCGCCAACAGTGCATTCTTCAGGTATTGCAATTTCCACTGGGACACATGGATTCTCCTGGTGCACTGGCCAGCACAGTGTCAGATGCCATTAGGAGTTTAATCAGTGCTTCTTGGTAGTGGATAAAAGACCATTAGATGCAATGGGATTTTCAGGCTTTTTTTTTGGTTCAACATATTGCAGACAAGAAATGTAGCACTGCTCTTGTAGGATTTGTTCAGGGTAGTGGATTAGGCTTGGTGATTGTGGGGAAGGACTTCAGTACATACTTTTCTTGCTGAAAAACAGTCTTCAGCTCAGCCCTAGTTGTATGATTAGCACAGGAGGAAGGGAAGGTGTGATAAACACATTTCAGGTCCGGGTTTTCTCAAGAGTTAAAACAGAAACTACAAATCCTTTTGCTGACCCAGTCGCAGTGTTCTGCGATGGCTGGGAAATGCGACTACCACAAACAGGGTCAGGAACCTCGCTGTTTACTCAGGCTGGGAAGCAGGTGCACAAGACGACCGTGACGAACTAAGTGTTCCTCACCGGCCCGGCTGCTCTGGCCTCCACCGGCTTCCAGCTCATCTCCCTGTGTGTATACCCTTGAAGGCTGTTTTGAAACCGAAAGCCTTCCATTCTGCTCCCACTTTAGTCCTTAACAAAAGATTAGAGTGCAAATAGGGGAAATTTAATACTAAGCTAGTAATCTCTCTCTTCTCCAAGTTAAAAAGTCTACAACAAACAGCACTTCAGAGCAACGATTCTC
This sequence comes from Lepus europaeus, assembly GCF_033115175.1. NCBI lineage: Eukaryota > Metazoa > Chordata > Mammalia > Lagomorpha > Leporidae > Lepus > Lepus europaeus. The sequence goes on from NC_084837.1 coordinate 60,761,964, forward strand.
AAAGAGGGCTTCCTGTATCAGCTGCAGCAGCATCACCTGGGAACTTGGCAGAAATGCAAACCCTTGGGCCCCGCCTCCCAGATCTATCAAGCAGAACCTTTGGGGTGGGGCCTGGTAATCTGTATTATGGGGTGGGGGACCTTTGTGTGATTTGATGCACTAGCATTTGAGAACCATTGCTTTAAACCAATGTTGAAATGGCTTGAACTAGTCAACGTACTAAAGCGCACGAATAAGTATCCCTAAGACTGGAAGTCTTTCCCATTCCTAAAACCAAGCACCCAATACATCCAGCACTGAACCGTCCCGAGGCTGAGATATAAGAGAGCTCTTAAGACCTGGGGTCTCACTAGGCCTCCTGCAGGCCACAGGGCCTTGGATGGGCTGGTGGTGCCTTTGAGCTGAGCCAGAGGCTCATCTGCAACACAGCGAGAGGAGAAACACACAGGGGGACACAGGACACACGATGCTGGAAATCCTTGAACTCAAAGTTTCTTTGCAATTTTTTTTTTTTGAGAGGAGCATGTATTTTGTAATTTTCAACCATTTCACAAATAACAATCAAAAGACAGACGGTGCTGATGAAATGAAAGAAAAATCATTTCAGATATTCGCTTATCAGCTGCACCCGCTGACCTAGTGAGTGTAGACAATTCACACGCATATTTCGCAGCTCCTCACCCCTTCAGCAAAAGGCTTACTAACCGGCATCCTCTAGTCATGAGCATTCTTGCTCTCCTCCTCCACCCCAACCACCCGCTACATTGTAAGGGGCTTTACTGAAACTTTGATGTGAAGACTTTCACATTTCTGTTTGATACCAGCGTCCACTCCCATAGCACTATCTTTACAAAGCCACAAGAACACAAGGACAGAAAAGTGTCCAAGCACCAGACACACAGCATCATTTTCTGATCTTTTTCGTCACAACACAAACCTCCAGCCTAAGAAAAAGGGAAACGCACACTCCGCTCAGAACTTTTCTCACTTTAAATTGCACCTCTCATCACGACCTATTACACCCACATCATCATGTGCCATGAGCAGTGCAGACTGCCTCCAACAGCTCAAAAGCTCACAAGCTATTTTTAAAGCACTTTTTAAGGAAGAACAAAGTAATGTGGCAGTTTTTAGGTATGCAGGCAATTAGCCAACTCACCAAAAGATTGAATGCAGCTGTCAATGAGATCGTCCAGGCTGGCTCCTTTGGCTAAGTGTCCCAGAGAAACCATCATTCGGAACTGGGTGATCTGGGCCAGGCTGGGATGGGAAGGGAGAGGGCTGCTGGCTGGCGGCTTCGCCTCTAGTCTCGCTTTCGGGCCAGCTCTGCAGCCATGGGAAGGTTTCCTGGGGAAAGAGAGAAGGTAGTGAGGGCCAGCGGAGCCGCAGCTCCCCACTCCAAAGGCAGACTGGAGAGGAAAGGAGCGCAGATAAGACAATTAATCCCGGGAGCTGGGCTGATGGAAGGCATACCCCTCCCACTTGGCCAATGCACCAAACGGACTGGTTGTCTGTTAAAGAGACATCTCCCCAGCAAATGACAAGGTGAGATTGCAGGCTTGCCTGTCGGGCTTCAACCTGGCGTTCCGATTGCTCGGTCCTGCTGTCTCCTGGTTCCCCAAGAGGAGAAGCAGAGGAGGGGGTGTGTGTTGGCAGTCCTTAGCTTCTAGCAATAACTTTTTATTTTAGCTGCCAGGCCACCGACTTAAAATCTTGAGAACTATTTCAGTTGGTCTCATCTTTAACTAAATTCACTCATTTTGAGCAAGACCAGACATTCCACAGAAGGTCAGGCAGCCTTGGAAGTATCTTCAAGGACCTTGGGAACGAAGTCAAAGACTCAAGAGCCATATTCACAGAGTGCGGTTTAGGTTAAGCTGGGGGTGTTTAGAGTTTAACTTAGTCCTGCCTTTCTTACACATCTCGGTTGCTTTTCAGGTCCTGTTTTTCATTCTCCATACTGCAGGTAAGTCATAATGAGTAATTTTATCACTAAATGGCATTCTATCAAGTCCTTACTTGGCTCCTTAACAATCAAAAAAGCAAGCAAAGCTATGAGAACTCTGTTCCAGAATTAAATGTAAAAGGACAAGTTTGGATCTAGAAAAGGCTTTGGAGCCCAGGGGGTCTTTACCACTCACGCTTAGCTTTATCTTTGGTCAGGATCTCACTGGTACAAGTCACTTTGCAAAATGACTCCTGAAGGTTAAGTATTTCATTTTCTTCCCTATTAAAACAAGCACATGCACATACACACCGATACATATCTACATCTCTGAAGGCTTCACACTGATGGATGCTGTTGCTGGTACCTGCTTGGAACAGACAGTTTCATTCTCCTCTCCCTACTGTGGCTTTGGCGATTTAAAAATTTACTACCAAAGAAGGGGAGGGGGGAGAAAATATACTCTATATGCATATGTTAGCTATTCACTACACAGTGTGATAAACAGAATGTCATCCATTGATCAGTTGAATGCTTAGTCTCTGAACAAGACATTGTGGACAGGCCCGAGGGGAGCATAGTGAGAGTCTTATGGAAGTACTTTGTCAGCTATAAAACATGCTCACTATACATCTGCTGTTATTATAGAAAGGCAATCCAGAAGTTTCTTAACAGAAAAAAAAAAAAAACAACAAGTTAAAGGGCCAGACACTGGGGACATGTGGGTTTTGGGAAATCAGACTGCTAAAACCCAAGTTTCCTGAATTATGGGCCACTCGGCACATAGCCATTCTCAGGCAGGGAGCAGCTCCTGGGTTTCCGTTTCTAACGCCTTCCAGGGCGCTGGCCTGTAGCGGCCCCTGAGCTCTGCTCCAGCCTGGGGTAGGACCAATGAAATCCAACCAACAACCGTCATTGGGCCTCTGTGAATGCAAGGCAGTGATTTCTGGAAGATCAAGCTGATAGCCCAAGACTCAGCCAGGTTTCCGGCCCTCACGAGATCTCTGCCCAGGCCCTGGGATAGCCCCACGATCAGATCAACATCTGAGAACCAAAGAGGAATGGCCACCATGAATTGAGCGCCCATGTTACAGCAGGCCACGTGCTGGGCACTGGCATCGTCTTCGAAGCCTGCAGCCCGGAAAGCCATGGTCTCCATTCCATGATGCTGAAATGAGCTCAAAGAGGCTCAATGACACAGTCAAGGCTGCACAACTCCTGTGCATCCGATCTGGGACTGTCCCCAGCGCCTTTCTGGCTTGATTCCTTTAATAAGCATTTACTATACCTAGAACTGGGCACAGCAAGTAGAGTCCCACACAGAGGATAAAAGGTCAGCTCCACTGAAAACCCAAGTCACCCCTCAGCAGCACAGCAACCACACCTCCTGCAGGTCACCAGGACTGCTGTGGGGACCCCAGGGCCCCCCAGAGTCCTCGGGCTCACCTTCCAAACCCTCTCCTCGAGCTGGGCAGACCAGGCTTGGAAGGGCAACCTGCCTGGCTGCTGGGAAAGAGGCCAGAAGCCAGCCTCCTGTGCCCTAGCCCTCGGTGGGCCACCTTGTCCACCTGCACACATGGGGGCCGCCTGGCCAGAGCTGCAGGTTCCTCAGCTCTCCGCCCTAGCTGCCGCTTTCTCAGCAGTAAGCTCTCCATTCAAGACAGAGCAACGTTATTCCTAGTACGAGTTTCTGTTTCTCTCAAGTTTTCCATGACCCTTCTCCCTAGACCCTGCAGAAGAGGTGACAACTCATAGAAGCTGCATCTGCAGACAGAACTCTTCCTGTGGGGGCTGGGGACACGGCTGGAGGTCAAAAAGAAAAAGAAAAGAGAAAAGCATTTTCTCTCTTGGCTGGTGGTATCCACCATTCAAGGCCCTGAGCCGTCCCTCTCCTGGAGTCTAGCCGTGCCGCTTAGTGTCACCAGAAAGAGGACCCGCCTTGGTGTAAAAGGCAGAGGCAGACGCTTTTACCAGAACCAGGAGGGCTGAGGTAGATCAGGTATTAAGGACAAACTTGAGTATTCAGGGTAGAACAACAGAAAGAAGAGAGCGATAAAGACGCAGGCTAGGGAATACAGAGGCCACAGAGACTCAGCAGGCTTGGGCACGAGAATCGGAGAAGAGAAAATTTTAAAAAACCTAACTGCCCCCTATGAAGTCTACGAAGACGGGCATTATTTGGTCCATAGCCTAGGAAACTGGGCTCTTACTGCGCAGCCTCTTGACTGGTGTCTGAAATTGCTCTCTCTTCCATGACACCGTGGTAGACAAAGATTTTAAAAATGCTTACAGGCGGATCTGAGGGTGTTTTCACAACCCAAAGGAGAAAAGACATCTACGTCTGAAAAGGCCAATTTTCAAGGGATAGGAACCAAATCCTTCCTGGCTGGCCTCTCTTCTTGTGAATTAAAAACAAACAAAAAAACCAAAACCAAAAGCCTCGAGAGAAATGCATTCACTTGAAACGTCCCCGGAGCCTACAACGTGGCCAGACTCCGTGGGTTTGCAGACAGCTAAACCCGAGCGGACTGCGGGGAGAGCCTCGCTCTGCAGGCACAGGTGCCGGAGGCCAAGGCCCTGCTTCAGGCTGAGCTGGCGAACGGCCGCTTCCACAGCTGTCTCTGCTACGGACGGCGACTTTTATTGGCATCTAGTGAGGATTCCTTCCAGTCTCCTCCTCTCCGCCACTCTCCGCATAGCGCACTCACTCTAGTGCAAAGCACAGGACATGGCTCGGGGTGGGGGGTGGGGGTGAGCGGCAGGGAGGCGCAGCACCCAAGCCTCCTGCCTCTACCGGGTATGGCTGGGCAGGCCGGGTACTGGTAGGTCACATCAGCCTAGGAGAACCGGGAGACGAGCGAGCCGCAGGCCGCGGCCAGGCGGCTGCCTAGGCGCTCGCCTGCTTCTGGTCCTTTGCGGACAAACTCAAAGTTGCCTGCTCCCTCCCCGCCGGTTTCTCCTGCTGAGACCCTCCGAAAACATCTCTCCAGATTCACAGTGGGGTAGGGGGAGGGAGGAGCGCAGGTTCCCACTCAGAAGGTTCTACAGTTCGCTGACCCACGGCTCCGGAAACTTCGCTGGGGCAAGGGGATCAAGTGGGGCCACCTGCCCTTGATCGCCGCTAGCGGGGTCGGCCGTCCGGGCAAGGCCGGGAGAGCGCGCCAGGTGGCGCTGCCGGGGCCCGGCACGCGCGCGCGCGTAGCAGGTGCAGGGGGCACGGAAAGTCGGCGAGCGGGAGCCCTGGGGGGCATGGCGGGCGGGTCTGGGAGAGGAGGTCGGCGAGCGGGCGCGGGTAGGTGAAGGGCTGGGATCTTGCAACTCTGAGTCCAGCCAAGCGACCTGTGCCGCGCCGTCTCCACGGCCCCAGCGCTCTCCGCCACCCCCCTTCAGACGCGTCCGCCCCTCGAGCGCTTCTCGCCCGACTTCAGCCGAGACCCGGCTCCCGCCGACCCCCACCCCGGGCCAGCGACTTCCCTCCTGGCAGGAGCTCCGTCAGCCGCCGCCAGGGCAGCACGGAGCGGATGGCAGGGGGCCGCCCGCGCAGTCGCCCCTACCCAGGCGCTCCGAGGGCCGCCACCGCCGCCGCGCGTACTCACCGCGGAGCCTCTCTCGCCTTGCCCAGCGTGCCCATGGCCACGGCTCGCGCTCCAAGAGCCGGTCACCTGGCGCGGCGGGACGGGCTCGGCGGGGTGCGGCGCATCGGGCCTCTCCCACGGGCCCTCGCCGCCCCCGGCCGCCGCTCTCCGAGCCGGGCGAGCCCGAGCGAGCGAGGCGCACCCGCAGGCACAAACTTTGTGCGAGCGCGCCCCCTCCGCGCGCGCGCTCCCTGGCCGGGCGCACCACCTGACGGGCGCCGACGCTGCGGCTGGGGGAAGCGCCGGGCGCCCTGCAGCTCCGCGCCCGCACCTGCCCCCTCGCTGCGCGGCGCCCACAGCGGCGCCTCCTGCAGCTCTCTCCTCCCCCTGCCTGCCGCCGAGCTCTCCCCGCCAAGGGTTCAGTCCTGCCCGAGGAGCCGGAGAGGGGTGGCTCCCCTGATCCCACCAAGCCGTGGGCTGAGAAAACGGGCCTCACCTCGGGGCCCTGGTGGGACCCGCTCGCGCCCGCAGGCCCCTCTCGCAGTTAGCCATCAGAGCGCGGGGTCGTGGTCGGGGTAAGGAAATCAGGCACTATGTGGAGTTGCCTTAACCTGTGCATTTGGCTTTCCCGTGGCAGTGAGCAAAACTGGGCTGAAGAGGCGTGCGGGGAGCCTTGACGGCGGGCGGCGGGGGTGGAGGTGCGCCCGGAGGCCCGATGCACATCGGGAGGCAGATGCCTGGCACCTGAGGGCAGAGGAGGAGGGGTAGGGGTTGTGGGGACAGCTCGCTACCAGTGTGGGGGCGCCCGGCAGACCTGGAGGCGAGCGGAGGCCTGCCCTGCCTCCGTGGTCCGAGCGAGGGTGGTGATAACCTGACTGCGTGGTGCTAAGTGTTCCGTCTGTGTCATCTCATTGAACTCCATGCTCCCCAAGACAAAGATGTCGCTGTGGAAGAGATGAGAACATTACGGTTTATGGAATTAGATGCCTCACATCACACAAGTGGTAAACAGCAGAGACACGTATGACTTGGGCAGCTCCTGACTCCGTGTAATCACTGGAGGACCGTCCTAATTATAACACTCATTATCGCCATCGCTCAGCTCCTGGCTCTAGCCGCGGAAGCCTACCGTGGCCTCGCCAGCCAGTCTGTTTCACTTAGGTGTTTCCTCATTCGCCACCTTGTCCTAAACAGAGACTTGAGGATAACTTACAATAATACATAACCCGCAAAAGGAAATGTGTGAAATGAAAAAAAAAAAAGCACACAAAATGGAACCCCCTCCTTTGGGGGGACCCAGTGAAGTCCACTACACTTGCTATAAATGGGAACCAAAATTTGTCTCCTGGTTTCCTAGCAGTAGAATTCCAAGGGGAGTCCTTGTCGAAAAATTTAGTTAGTATCACATGCAAGACTAACAGAGACTACTCACAAGAAAATCCACTCTGATAGCAGGAGAGTTTCTCCAGCATATCTTCATGGACACTGGGCAGTATAAACAGCCACGGTCATGGTCACAGCCACATAGAGGGAAGAAGCAGGTGTGTATTTGATAAATATTAAACAATGACACTCTTCCCCGCTCATGGGCTCTGAGGCACAAAAAGTTTCAGGACTACCTATTACAGCCCCTTCCTTGGGGACACCTAAAACCACCAGCCCTGTGGGTGCACGGGGATGGTGAAGACTCCTATTTGTATCCCTGTCCAACGAGTTCCCAACTCTCCTAAGTCTGCAGTCTTTGTAGAGGAGACCTCTAATTACCGGGTGAACAATTACCTTCCCCTGAGCTCCCCACCCCAGAGTCTCAAAGCTAATAGACTACTTCCAAAAGTTCATGGAGGATGGGGTGGAAAGATGAGCTGATTTCTAGGGCAGGCACTGAGGTACAGCAGGTTAAGCTGCCACTTGGAACACCTGCATCCCATAGCAGAGGGCAAGGGATGGAGTTTTGCTTCTGCTTCTGATCCAGTTTCCTGCTAATGCGCATCTTGGGAGGAAGCAGAGGGTGGCTCCAGTACTTGGGTCCCTGCCACCCGGGTGGGAGACCCTGATGGAGCTCCTGGCTCCCGGCTTCAATCTGGCCCAGTCCTGGCTGTTCTGAGAATGTGGGGAGTGAAACAACACAGGGAAGACCTTTCTATCTCTTTTTTCCTTCTCTGTGTCACTCTGTCTTTTGAATAAACTAAAAAATAATAAGCGTTTTTTAAAAGTTACGTTTATTTTGGTGCAAAAATTTTTGAAATCCATGCAAAGATTTTTTTATGTGTGTTTTCCATGAACTTTTTGAAGACATCTCATATGAATGGATTTCAAGCCAAAAAAAAAAAAAAATTCCCTTTTAATTCCATTTTCCAGGAACATGTTAAAGTGTACTCGGGTTACACTTTATATTGTCAGACAGTATCCACCACCCCTTCCTGTGCTCTGTAACTAATCTATACATTATTTGAGGTCAAGATCAGGTCTGCTCCCTTTGCTTCCACAGAACACCTCCTTTGGGCACTACCCTTGGAACATTACCAATAAAGTGCTGTTGATTTGATTTCACAACGTGGAAAATGGTGACTTCAAAGAAGAAAAATTAGATCTTTCCAGATTACTTCTAGAGACAGTGTACAAGTTTTCCTTTTAAGTCCCCTGTTGACAGCAGTAGATAAGCCTGCTGGCATGTACCCTGTAGCTCTTGTGGGATCTCCTTGGGGTTATCTGCGGCCTCCGCATGTCCCTTTTTCTTTACCCTTGATAATAGAGACCCTTGTGTTCCATTCACTGCAAGAGTCCTTGGACAGCGCAGGCCTTGAATTTGACAGGGGAATAGTCCAGACTTCTACTGTACATGAATATGTATACATGTCACATATGTAAATATACATTTATATAAGTACTTAATATAGTGATGTGTAAGTGTGTGTCTTGGTATGCAAACAGGCAGTATATATACATAATAGTAAACAAGCAGACACACCTATACATCTGTTTATAAGTTTATAAGTAGAAGAAAATGAGGTTATTAATTCATTAAGAAGTGAGTCTTGGGGCCAGCACCGTGGCTCACTTGGTTAATCCTCTGCCTGTGGCGCTGGCATCCCATATGGGCACTGGGTTCTAGTCCCAGCTGCCCGTCTTCCAGTTCAGCTCTCTGCTGTGGCCTGGGAGGGCAGTGGAGGATGGCCCAAGTGCTTGGGCCCTGCACCCGCATGGGAGACCAGGAAGAAGCACTTGGCTCCTGGCTTCCAACTGGCGCAGCGCTGGCCGTAGCGGCCATTTGGGGAATGAACCAATGGAAGGAAGACCTTTCTCTCTGTCTCTCTCTCTCACTGTGTGTAACTCTACCTATGGCTGAAGAGTCCATGAGAGTATTTTAGGCATGGAAAGCCAAGACACTCTGGAAAAAAAAAAAAAAAAGACCTAAATGGCTCTGTGTCTGGGTCCACCTGAACTCTGGTGAAGCTTCTGGCTGCTCCTGCCTGAGCAATCAGTCATTCCTGAGCAGCTACAAAATCAGAAGGGGGCTGGCTGTCTTCCTTTGCCACGCGCTGTTTCCCAAGTACCTCTGATCTCAACAATAACATTCTCTTGTTTCCTTTTTTTTTTTTTAAAGGCATTTATTTGAGAGGCAGAGTTACAGAGAGAGGGAGAGACAGGGAGAGATTTTCCATCTGCTTGGATCATTCCCCAAATGCCTGCAACCAGGAGCTCAGAATACCATTCAGGTCAAGCACTCCAGCAGGGGTGGCAGGGGTTCAAGCACTCCAGCCACCTTCCACTGCTTTCCTCGCACATTAGCATGGAGCTGGCTTGGAAGAGGAGCAGCTGGGACTTGAACCGGCACTCGATTGGATGCCAGTGTCACGACAGTGGCTTAACCCACTGCACCGCAATTGCAGTCCCAGTTCTTTTCTTGTACCATTATCTTATCCTCTCTTCTGTTTGCCTCCTTCCTTCCTTCCTTCCTTCCTTCCTTCCTTCCTTCCTTCCTCCCTCCCTCCCTCCCTCCTTTCCTTCCTTCTTTCCTCCCTCCCTTCCTTCCTTCCTTCCTTCCTTCCTTCCTTCCTTCCTTCCTTCTTATAGAGAGAGGCAACTCCTAAGTCTTGGTTCACTCCCCAAATACCCACAAGAGATGGAGAGGCTGAAGCCAGGAACTCAATTCAGGTCTCTCACATGGGTAGTTCAACTACTTGAGCCATCAACACTGCTTCCTATGGTCTACATTAGCAGGAAATTGGAATTAGGAGCCAGAGCTAGGAATTGAACCTGGGTACTCAGATGTGGGCTGTGAGCCTCCTAACCAGCATCCTAACTGTTAAGCCAAATGCCCACCCCTGCTTCTCCTTCCTTTTTTTTTTTTAAAGTTTATTTATTTATTCAAGAGGCAGAGTTACACAGAGAAAGAGAGAGAGATCTTCCATCTGCTGGTTCACTCACCAGATGGCTGCAACAGCTGGAGCTAGGCTGATCCAAAGCCAGGAGCCAGGAGCCAGGAGCTTCTTCCTGGTCTCCAACATTGGTGCAGGGACCCAAGGACTTGGGCCATCCTCTGGTGTTTTCCAGTCTATTAACAGGGAGCTAGATAGCAACTGGAACAGCTGAGACAAAAAAACAGCACCCATATGGGATGTCAGTGCCACAAGCAGAGGCTTACCCTACTATGTGACAGTGCCAGCCCCTCTCCTTCCTTTATATAGATAGTCAGGGGCCAGTTCTGTGGTATAACTGGTAAAGTTGCAGCCTATAGTGCCAGCATCCCATATGGGCATTGGTTTGAGTCCTGGTTGCTTCACTTCCAATCCGGCTCTCTGCCATGGCATGGGAAAGCAGTAAGAGATGGCCCAAGTCCTTGGGTCCCTGCACCTGCATGAGAGATCTAGAATAAGCTCCTGGCTTCTGGCTTTGATCTGCCCAGCTCCAGCTGTTGCGGCCATCTGGGGAGTGAACCATTGGATGGAAGACCTCTCTCTCTCTTCCTCTGCCTCTCTAACTCTGCCTTTGAAATAAATAAATAAATAAATAAATAAATAAATAAATAAATCTTTTTTAAAAAAATAGATGACAGTGTCTCTGTAGCAGCTGGTTGGGGACCATCAAGACTTCCTCTGCCCACCCATTAATTGAAGTAATTTCTTTGGTATCTTTGTCATTATTTCTTTTCTCAATCAAGGGCTTTTAATAATGTCCATAGACATTTCAACAGGATTTGTGGTGATAGGGTTGCTATATGTGAGGTCTCTGACATTATGTCCGAACGTTTGCATATTTTTTTCTGGGGGAAAGATACTTAGTTTTCATCAGATTTCCTAAATGATCCATTACTCAAATTAGGTGTTTTCATCTCCTCCCACAGCTTCAACAGGGCACACGTGACTTGCCAGTCTGAATATCCATCCTCAACGCCTACCATCCAGACATACCGTCCCACCTGCTACCTCTCTTCCTTGTCCCCTATGGTTGCCTCTCCTGTAACACCACATGGGGGGCTGGGCCCCTGGTCCGGTCTAAGAGCCTTGGGACTAGTCTTCCTGATTATAGCACCTCCTTTTCTCGGACCCTTCTGTCACGTGACTTCCACAGTTACCTGACCTGATTGCATCATTTCTCTGCATTCAGGCCGCTGAGAAATCCCCAGGAGCCTACAGAATAACGTGCAAGCTCCTTCACATTGTGCACCTTTGCCAGTGGACCTCGCCTATCCAACCACATCCTCCCTGGCCTCCCAGGCACCAGACCTCTCCGGCTGTACCGTGGTTACTCCCGGCAATGGTTAGCCCTTCTGTGCCCTTTCAAGCCTGGATATTTTCGCTTTGTGCTTCCTTCTGCTTCCCATCTCTTTACTTGGGAAAACACACCACGGCAGTCAAACCAAGTTCATCTAAACCACCCACAGGGCACACAAGGCTGAGGGTTTCAAATGGGCCTCTCAGAATTGACCTGATGACTGGGTGTAGTCGGAGAGCCAGCTGGCTACCATAACCTCCACTGCCTAGCCTAACATTTACTCATCCATCCGGGATCTGTTTTACTGGATGTCTCCTTGGTGTGAGATGCTGTTCCTCCACTCGGAATCTGGTAGAAGACAGGCAAGACGCTCATTCGCACGAGCGCATCCATCTAGCGGCAGCAACTATGTCAACAAACAAGCACGTAATAAACATGCCAGGAACTGCCACTTCAGAGCGGGAGTCCCCAGGTGGTGCCCCAGCTGAGGCTTCTACATGGACCTGTCAAGACAGAGCTACCACCTTTAGCTCTACCCAGTTTCCAGGGAAAGGAGACAAGGAGAGTGAAAAGGGGGAGGGGTGTGGCCCCATCGGGCTCTCTGGCTGAGCGCTGCTCCTCTTCCTGAGATGGGGAGAAGTGGCCTCCTTATTTTCATTATTGTGGCTGGCTGTCCTCACAACAGTGCACTAAACACACGCAAACTCCGCTGTGGCTCAGCTTGGCCCCAGGCTGCGAGAAGTGGCTTCTCTTGCCCTCGTGCCTTTAGATGTGGGGCTGTGGTCGCAGTCTTGCTTGTTCCTTCGTCCTCGGCGCCTTCTCTGAGAGTGTGTCTGCAGACTCTTCTGAACAGTGCTTTCTCTCCCTGAAGCACCCCCAGGGTTCTCCAAGGGGAATTTTAGGAATGTCGTACAAGTTGTGTTTTGAACTGGATCAGCCTCAACATAGACTCTGGGTGCAAAACTCCCATCCTTGTTTTGAGCCAAAGGATGCTGCCTTCCTCTGTGACGCCCTTTCCCCGAACACCCCAAAGTCACAGTTACTGATATTACAGAGCCCAGATATTCATTCGCATTGGCCTGAATAGGCCCTCGAAATCTGGGCAAGTTCGCTCTTACTGTTGTTTTTAAGGGTGCTAACTCAACAACAGCAAAGAAGAACCTGACCGTGTTATCCCCTGGCTTTTCCTTGTGAAAGGGAAATTCTTGGATGGCTTTGAGCAGAGGAGAGGAGGGATCGGATTTCTTCTCTATCAGGGTCCCTCAGGCCGCAGAGAGGGAAGGGTGGGAGGTTCTGGGAAGAAGGGGTCCTCAAAGCCCGGTCTGCCAGCTCTGTGGCTCTCCAACTGCTGTGAACATTACTGCCAGGAAGGAAGCCGTCCAGCACCACGACCCAGCCAGAAGCACCTTTGTGCTTGCTGTAAAACTCAAACACAGCTGCAGAGAACAACATCTACCCTCCCCTGGGCTTCATTTTGACCTTTCAAATGTGTTCTTTTTCCATGGCATTTACACAGAGCTCGGTGGGTAAGTGCTTGGGCCATTCGAAGTGCCTGGTTCAAGTCCCGGACCTCCAATTCCAATCCAGCTTCCTGCTGATGTGCACCCAGGGTGGCAGCAGGTAAAGGCTCAAGTGCTTGTGTCCCTGCCACCCCTGTGGGAGACCCGGGTGGAGTTCCGTGTGCTTGGCTGCAGCACGGCCCAGCCCTGGCTGTTGTGGACATTTGCAGAGTAAACCAGTAGATGGAAGATTTCTCTCCTTTTCTGTCTCTCTGCTTTTCAAATAAACAAGATATTAAAATGAAAAAAATTTTCAAAAAGGCTGGTCAGAACCCACCAAATGGATCCATTATTGGACTTCGATCATAGTTGACCAAATATCGGTTCATGATTACTACTCTATGGTAACACCAGATGTTGATCATTAATTCTGGAAAAGGGAACGGTGTGGCTCTGAGTAGGGGGACTCTTACTTTTTATTGTTCCCCCTTTTATGGTTTTTATTTTTGCTTTATTTGCAAACCTCTGTTCCAAGGATAAATGCTCTTTTGAATCCTTCTGGCACAGAACTTCTTGCTTTCTGATGCTGACCTGAATGAGTTCAAAAACGAGTAGCTGGCGCCAGCAAAGGTCAGTTGGAGGTGAACCTCCTTCCTCCGAGTTTATCAAACAGTATCTTTTCCCCCCAAATGTCTGCATGGCAGAAAGGCAGGGTGGTTAAATGTGTAAGCTTTGGTGCTAGATTGAGTTTGAACCTCACCCCTAATGCTTCTTGGTAATGTGACTCCAAACACATGAACACATTCTCTAAGCCTGTTTGTAAAAGTGGGTGCAAACGAGGCCTATCTCATAGATCTTCACCAATGATTCTACAGCCTGACCTAGGCCTGCATGCAGCATGCACTGAAGACAGTGTTTTGGGTGCATCCTCTGTGCCAGGTGCTGGGCCACCAGCCTGCTTGTGTCAGTAGCCTCCTTACGTGCCACTCAGTCACACCCAAGGGGCCACTCCCCAGGTCTTGGTTGGTGAGGGGCCTGCTTCTCCAGGAAAGGGAGGTCTAGGCAGAGATGCAAGGGTGAGACGCAGAGCCAGCTGCACAGCAGCGGGGCAGAGGGAAGGAGGTGTGTGGTGGACAGGACTGTGCACAGGTGAGGATGAGCAGAGCGGAGAGTTCTGCTGAACCACAGCACTCAGGAACTTACCCAGATTCCCCCACCCACGACGTCCAAGGTTCTCAAGTCTGACTTAGTCCTACTGTGTTCATAGAGTCTAAGAGGTTTCACTCCTTGAAGAGCCCCCTGAGAGCTCCTTCAGTCCCTCAGTCCACACTGGATACGATTCAGTTAACACTGCTCCCCAAGTTTGCCTTTGGGTGCTTGAAATGAATGCTGCTGAGCTCATTAAAATTCAACACTGGGCCTCTGTTCAGAAGGTTGGCAATGCAATCTCGAGAGCAATCATTTAAAGGCTAAAACCAGTTTCATAATGCTCTACTAGTTTTAAAACTCCTATTGTACACCCAGCACCTTTCTGCATTAGTACTACTTAATACTGTAACACCTACAAAGATACACGGGTAAAAGCTGGATAAAAACCAGTTCATAGAAAGATTCAAATGGCTGGGACCAGTCAAAGGATGTGGTTTCTGGGTAAAAAAAAAAAAAGTCTGTTTAATTAAATATGCATTCAAAAAAGTACTGTGATAAGCACAGTACTGAAATGAAAGCCCTTGAGTATTAATAACGTACATGTGAGTAGTGGCGATAAATCATTGCAAGTTAACGTGGGTGAGTATCTCAAACTGGGGTCATCTGCAGGCACATTCCTTAAGGTCTGCAAGAAATTGTTTTCCCTTTGACAATGGCTATACTTAACTCGTCCTTAGGGAAATCTAAAGTAGTCCATTTCTGATATAAGCTACAAACATTGCAATTTGACTTTGACCATGGAGTTCTGATACTCCCTCCTACTACCCTGTATCAAGCACAGTCCTCCACATCCCACACAGGACTTAAACATCTTTTTATTCCGTCTGATTCTTTGTCATGGGAACAGGGAGTGCAAGTCTCATGGGCAGAGAGCAGTCTTAAGAGCAAACAGCTTGGGATAGAATACTCTGTCCTCTGCAAGCCTCTCCCTTTGGCTTTTGAAGTGGGACGTGAGACTCTCTTAGCCAGACTAAGAATGTGTGTCTCATCAAGTCCATTCCCCATGAAGACGGAGTTTATTTTTCACAAATAATAAACTCACACACAAGAGGGCATCATCAAAAATGGAAATACATTGGTTAAAAAACAAAGCTGGGGGCTGACGCTGTGGCACAGTGGGTTAAAGCCCTGGCCTGGAGCGCCGGCATCCCATATGGCCGCCAGTTCTAGTCCCAGCTGCTCCTCTTCTAATCTATCTCTCTGCTATGGCCTGGGAAAGCAGTAGAAGATGGCCCAAGTCCTTGGGCCCCTGCACCCATGTGGGAGACCTGGAAGAGGCTCCTGGCTTCAGATCGGCGGCTTCTCTGTCTCTGTCTCTCTCTCTGCCTCTGTAACTCTCTGCCTTTCAAATAAATAAATCTTAAAAAAAAAAAAAAAGGACTGGTATATATCTGTGTCTTATTTGCAACTGACTCCAGCATTTTGGTGGCCATAATTTCCCAGTATCCATCCATAAGATTGGCAAATTCGCTATAAAAGATAATGCTGTCCATTTTCCCCTGCACCTTGCATTAAAGGGAAAATACTCGACGGTGAGCAAAGTGGGCAGCTGGAGAAATGAGCTTTATGGTTTCCCAGGGATAGACTGAGGCCTCACCCTTGACTAGTGAACCAAGGACTCAGCCTCACTGACTTTAAGTTAATTAATCCGTACAAAAGCGTCTCCATATGTTGCGATAAATATAATCAGTGCCCATTTCCGTGTGATGTTCCTTTGCTCCCAGAGGAAGGTTACCTCATGCTGGATCTTAATTTGGTGATTGCAGGTGTGATCCTGCTGTCGTGTTAGGTGCGTTGACGTACTTTAGATTTGGGTTGGGGGTGTGAAGAAATCTGGGTTGCATTTATGAACTGTGTGTGAAATAAACAAGTTATATATAATCAATGTTGTTCGTGGCTTTGAAAATCCTATTGAAACCCCAAGTGGCTGTGACTTCTGTCCTGTGCTAGCCACGGGAAGTAAACGGGTGGAGCAGGGAGGGGATGGAGGTGAGTTGGTGGGGGGTGGGAGGTGGGCGAGTTTATTTCTGGCCCCTCATTCAGACTTTAAACCACAGCCAGGGCCACATTTTGATATTCCCATGCCCCTTCTTTCATAAAAATAGATTTAAATATATGTATATTATGACTATGTTGGCATAAAGATGACTAAAATCCAGACTGGGTTCATAATTATATAGTTGTTATTATTATATTCAGGTTTTTTTCTTCTGATTTTTAAAAAGTGAAAAGAAAGATTTTGGGGGCCCCTCAGCACAGGGCTTGCTGGACAAGTCAGCCCCAGGAGTTAGGGTTGCTCCTTCCTGAAGCAAACAGCTCTCTTCCTTGGTTCCGGGAGAGTTGGTAGCTCTGGCTATTAAAATGCTGGTGTAGTGGTTGGCACTGTGGTGCAGTGGGTTAAGCCGCCGTCTGTGACATCTCCACCAGTATGCCATATGATCACAGGGTTGGGCCTGCTCTTTCCAATCCCGCTCCCAACTAATGCACCTAGGAATGCAGCAAAAGATGGCCCCAATGCTTGTGTCCCTGCCACCTGTATGGGAAACACAGTGGATTTCCAAGCTCCTGGCTTCAGCATGGCTCAGCTCTGCCATTGCAAACATTTGGAAAGTGAACCAGCAGATGGAAAATCTCAATCTCTCTCTCTCTTTCTCTCTCTCGCTCTCTCTCTCGCTCTTACTCTAGCTCTTGCTCTCTGTGTGTGTCTCCCTCTCTCTGTCACTCTTTCAGATAAATAAAATAAATTTTTAAAAATTTTAAATGAGAAGAAAATAAGTGAACTTAGAGGAAGAGCATCTTCCTGTCCCTTTTGGACAAGCAGTAAGGGAAGATTACCACCGGGAAGCAGTTGCTGGGGTGGGGAGAGATGGGGAGGGATGGCGAGTAAAGGCTTGCCTAGGGAGGAGAGACAAATACAGGGTGCTCTTTAGACTGATACTGCAATGATGGTCACATGTCACTAAACATTCATCCAAACTATGGAAGGCATAGCACCAAGGGCGAACCCTAATGGTGATGTGTCATTGCGGGTTCATCAGTGGGAACAACTGTACCACGCTGGAGGGGGCGTTGCTAGTGGGGAAGCTGTTAGGGGGCAGGGTTTGGGAAGTCTCTGTACCTTCTGCTCAATTTTGCTTTGAACCTAAAACTGCTTTAAACACTAAAATCTATTTTAAATCAAGAGCAAAATAATGAAGAAATTAAGGACTCCAAAAGATCATTCAAGGTCAGAGGATCTAGCGTGGAGGGGCCAAAAAGTAGTACTTACTGTCAGCATAGTAACTAGAAGTACTTTTTCTGTGTCAGCTCCATGTCAGATTGAACTTAGGGCTTATACCCAGAGGCCCAGACAGAAAGGACTTGACAACCCTAGGGCTACTGAGCAAAGTCGACTTGACATTGGGCAAAATTGGCAGGAGGCAAAAACAAGCAAAGAAAACGCTGACTTACATGTTAAGTTATGCTCAACTAGATTCTACGATCACATAGAATGGTTCTTTTCTTTTTAAACCTTTTTCTCTGTACTTTCTGTTTTCACTGAAGTTCCTCATGAGGATTATATGAGCACAACTATTGAGCACTTCCTATATTTTAATTACTGTGCCAAGAAATAAGTAAACAAGATTTCACTTCAGACTCATAAGAGCTGTAGGATGACTTACCATTATTTTCCCAACTAAACAGATGGAAAATTAAGGCTTAGAAAGGTTAAGAAATTCACACAAGAATACATTGCTACTGAGAAGGGAAGCTGGAGCCCAAGCTTATTGCCACTCTACTACCTGACTGAAAACAGTAGCGTGTGTTGGTTATTATCCAGTATGAAGTGCTGGGTGAGGTAAGGGAGATTAAGTCACCAGCTCTAACTATACTCATATTGCCGATGTCTCAGTGAAGGGCTAATCTTTTAGCTGTCTAAACAACTCCACGTGACAGCCGTGAGCATCACAGCAGTCGGAGTGCTGGTCTAGTTCCCTGGCCGAGCTCAAGTTAGAACGGTCCTAAGATGACTTAGTCTCCGGCTGACTGAGAAGAAGCCCGAGACTGCTGGCACTACTTCACGTTTTCACTTTCAAGTTGTTTGAAAAGTGAAAGCACAAGTGTTGTCGAGGAGCTATTAATAAGGCGGCTGGGCCATGTCACCTTAACATAGTAGTTCTCCATACACCGTCGACTCAAGGTTCTTGGGCTCACTTGCAAATGGAAGTTGACAAGAGGCCAACATGCAACCCCGGGTGAGGTTGACCCAGGGCTATGCTCAAACACAAGGGAGACAACATGGCAGGAAGAGGTTCTGCCATCTGGATCAGTGGAGGGAGTTGAGCAGGGGTTTTTGTCGGTGGAGAGGGGCGGTGGCTTCCCCTTGGCCCGGGGCACTGCAGATTGCACCCAGCGTGGAGGTATGTGCAGACATCCTTCCTTCTTTTGCACAAAACACACTCAAAACGGCAGTGTTGTTCACTACTCTCACCACAGGAAGGTTGTCTATCGTTCCGTAGAGCTATTCTGAGCAACGTGTATGGAGGGAGTAAGTCCCTAACAGGGCAGTAGGAGGTCTTCTGCATTTAAGGTCTGCAAGTCCCTTGCTCCTGATTGGTTTGGAGCTGGGGCCGGAGAGTCAGGTCAGGAAATGGTTATGTGTCAGGTCTCAAGGGTCTTGCTTTGGTGACCCTGTTTCCATCCTGTCGCAGTCTGAAGGTACCCTACTTCATGAAAGAGTGGCTATGTCTTGATTTCCTTAACAGAGTGGGCCAGAAACATGGTTCTTGCTACAATCTCTTCTCCTGATTCCTTTTTTGAGGTCCTTCCCTTTAGGAAGTGGTGAGTTATTAGGTCAAGTAATCCAAGCATCATTCCTTAGGTTCTTTTAACTACAAACCAAGAAGTTCTACTTATCCAGCTATTTTTGTGACAGAGATTTTAGCTTATGATTATGCTTTGTGTCATCTCAGGACTGACCCTCAGTACCCTTGTGCTCTAATCTCAAAGTTTACTTTCAGTAGGTGTGAATATTTTTTCCGAATTGCAGACATAAATTCAGACATTTGGTCTGACCTGGTCAAATTATCAGCTAAGAATAATCTTGAATTTTCTCCTCGCTAGATGATTTTATCCTGTCCTTCAAGTTCCCAGCCTAGACCCTTCTCCCGTGGATTATCCCAGAAACCTGGTGTTCTTGGGATCTTCCTGTGTTGTTACTCTACACGGCCTGCTCACTGCTTCTGATACAGACATGAGCACCAAAGGAAATGCCCCTCACTCGCTCTCAACAGAGTGCAAATCAGACTCTAGGAAGCTCCCTGCCTCAGCAGTGCCACTTCTCTTCCCTTAAAAGGCTCACAAGTGACATACAGACTTCCCGTCATCACTCTGCCAACAGTGTCGCAGTTTTCTTTTTACTCGTTCGGAGCATTTGAGTGCCGCTTTTTATTCTATTTTCTATGTGATGTGGATGCTGCTGCTCCTGGCGACCTCGAGAGTGTACCCTGTCTTTACAAATACTGGTGTATGCAAAGGAAGGATCACACTGTAACCATCCAGGCGTGTCTACAAAACAGACGGCAGGGACCTAAGGAAATACAAGGAAAAGCAGGCAAGAGAGATTTGCCTACTTTTTTAGCTTTGCTAAAAAGAAGCAGGATAGGCCCAGGTTCCTGAAAAATTATCTAACTGTGTCTCACCCTACTTCTTCCTCTAGTGAAAGATTGTGTTCCTGTACTAAGACCGATGTTTTTTTTCTCTAGAGACTTGGAGGCAGGAAGTTGAGTTGCTGGAGATTAACAACTGTCTTAATATTCTGTGTGTGAACACTCTTCTAAGGCCATGGATATTCCAGACCTGGGATTGGTTTCCGGGAGCCAGGACCGGCTACTGAATCAGACTGAAAGCCCAATGTTGTTGGCAGATGCAGCTGTTTCCAAACAGTAAGTCATTGTCAAGTGACATGAATGAGACCAGAGCTAAAGAAAACTAAGGTTTCAAGAGATTGTCTAAAACAAACGCGCTTTCAGCCGCTAGTATTCAGAGTTTCACCCCTCTCTGAACAGAAACTGCTCATTTTTCAGGGAGAAAGCACACGAAGCCGTGCTGGCTGGGGTCCAGACAGCCTCGGACGTTGATTGGCAGGTCAGGGGCCATGCAGAGACACCTAGTGCACGTTGCTGGGCACGGAGTCCATCTGGAAGAGAAGAGAGCGGCGTCCCTGTCCCACCCTACTAGCATTTATTCTCAGCCTGTGCTGCCGGAGGGGCATGGCTGTCGTTACAGGTAGACATCAAGCGAAGACAGTGGTTATCATTGCTACAAAGGAAACGGAACTCAGGGACATGGTTGCCAGTTTACCAGGTCCCTTATGCCTCACATCTCGGTTTTTTTTTTTTTTTTTTTTTTTACTCTTTTTGAAACCAGAGCAGTCTAGGTGCTTTTTATGGAGTTTTTTAAAATTTAAAGTTTTTTTTTTTTTAATTTATTTGAGGCTGGCGCCGCGGCTCAATAGGCTAATCCTCCACCTTGCGGCGCAGGCACATCGGGTTCTAGTCCCGGTCGGGGCACCGATCCTGTCCCGGTTGCCCCTCTTCCAGGCCAGCTCTCTGCTGTGGCTAGGGAGTGCAGTGGAGGATGGCGCAAGTGCTTGGGCCCTGCACCCCATGGGAGACCAGGAGAAGCACCTGGCTCCTGCCATCGGATCAGCGCGGTGCGCCCGCCGCAGCACGCCTACCGCGGCGGACATTGGAGGGTGGACCAGCGGCAAAAGGAAGACCTTTCTCTCTGTCTCTCTCTCACTGTCCACTCTGCCTGTCAAAAAAAAAAAATTATTTGAAAGAGTCACACAGAAAGAGAAGGAGAGAGAGAGAGAGAGAGAGGACTTCCATCTGCTGGTACATTTCCCAGGTGGCTGCAACAGCCAAAGCTGCGCTGATCTGAAGCCAGGAGCCAGGAGCTTCCTCTGGGTTTCCCACGCGGGTGTGGGGGCCCAAGCACTTGGACCATCTTCTACTGCTTTCCCAGGCCATACATAGCAGAGAGCTGGATCGGAAGTGGAGCAACCTGGACTAGAACTGGGTACTATAGGGGATGCCAGCACTGCAGACAGCGGCTTTACCCACCATGCCACACTGCCAGCCCCTTTAATGGAGTTTTAATGATGATTTCAATCTACAGTGATCTGCAGGACACAGGAGGGTCTGGCCAGTTCTGGCATTGACCTTAAAAGTGAAACACGTTTCATTACGGCTGGAGAGACACAGCATTCTGAGACCCCAAGATCCCTGCAGGTACCTAAAGATGGGCCGGTTTCCTGGAGGAGATTTAGGGTCAAGACAGTCCTTTAGAAACACGCTCATCTGAAGCTTCAGAACTGCGGACTGTCCAGGACAAAGCTTTCAGGACAGACTTTCAGGGCAGGGAATGGGAAATCCCAAATCTTCCCAGATCTTTCCCAAGACTGGAGCGGACCAGAGGCTGGGCCACCGAGGACGTTCCATCACTGCTCATCGTTTGTCTTGGTGAGAGTCCTTCCCAAGGCACAGAGCTAAGACCATAGGGTGAGTCACTAACAAATTGAGAACTGCATCAGGTCTTTGAAAACCAGGTTGGCTTTCTGACCAAAAGAGCCTTGACTCATTCTCAGAAAGATGATGTCACAGGAGGTAAAGCATCCATCCTTGCCTTTCCCCATCTCATTTCTGTTTCCTGGTTTCCTAATGGGTACTCTCTGTTTAGCCTTCATAATTGATCCACTATGCAATCTGCTGGTTGACATGTTTCTTTTGTGCTGAGATATTTGACGTCATTACCAAAGGCAGAAAGTCACGCAATTTTTTAGAAGATGACCTACTGAAAACTTCCATATCTTAGGCGTCATCTCCATTGCCACCTTGTGCCTGATCTTGTAGGATAAAGAGGAAATGACCACCTAGACCCTGAAGGGGGATTTTAAAGTGGGCCATGAATATGTCTTTTAGGTTTTTAACCAAGGACTTGGAAATGCGAATTGCAAATATACATCTATTTTTGCTTTGACTATAAATGTCAACAGCCTTCTGAATTTCACAGCTCAGTTTTGCAGTGAAAACAAAATCCTGAGACCATTGTTTGGGGAGGTGATGGGTCTCTAGAGGATTAAGGTGGTTTCAGAGGTCTGTGGCCGGCTCATCTCTCTCTTTTCAGGAGCTGCCCCAGGCGGGGATACCCTTAAACTAGTACCAGGACCTGGGAAAGGGTCAGGAGTCTTCCAACTTTTAGTCCTCTGCTTTTCCTCAGCATGTAAGTAAAGATTCAGTATGTAAGGTGTTGGTTTAAGTGTTTGTTTATTTGCTTAACACACTGGCCAGGTCGCTCACCTCTGAAACCCTGGCCTTCCCATTGGTACTCCCAGAGGGTAGCATCTGGGCTCACTTACACCAGCGTCATGATGCCCAAACACAATGCTCTTACATCAGTTAAGTGACGGACTACCATGTCCCTAATCCACACTCAGGACATTCAGACAGCAGTAATTCCAGAAGTATCAGATGAAGTTTGCTATTTTTAAATATATGTATGAAGAAAGGACTGATTAAGCCTAAACCTATGATTGTAGCTGCAAACGATTAGCTTGCCAAGAAGAAAACTACCTTTGAAGACTGACATACTTTTAAAACCACGGCTGCTATTAATTATAGATGAGTTTAGCAGAGGAGATGGGTGGCACTCTTAAAGATCCAATTAGCCTGTGCCCTGGGAAGTTAAAACACAGGACCTGGGTCACAAAATCCATATCCTTAAAGGTATTCTGCAGAGCAGGCTCCTCTCCCTCCCCCAAGTATGACATTGGCTTCTTTCACACAAGTTGGCCCAAACCTGAGGAGTTTCACCACATGTTATAGAGTTCTGGGGCGTGGGGCTACTGAGCCACAACTTTCAGAGGGCCACCGAAGGGAGGCGGGAGTCAGGTGTGGGGTCCTGGGTGTGGGTCTGTTTGGGTGTGTGTTTGGGTCTGTCTGTGCATTTGTGCACACCGATGTGTGATACATTTCCCAGCGCTGACGGGGTTTAAGGAAGCAGACTCAGGAGAATGAGCCAGGGGCATGGGCATTCTCTACAAGGAAAAGGAGAAACAACCTCAGAATTGTGTGGTTAAGTAGCCACAAGCAAGAGAGGCTTCAGAGTACGAAAAACAAAGGGGAATAAGAGGCCAGTGTAACCTCCTCATGAACATGAAGATCTTGGCAGAAGAAAATGTAGAACCCACCAGAATAGAATTTCTCAGACAGATGGTTGTTTCTTGGTTTGCTTGGGGAACAACAACTGAGTTTCAAGCTTTGTGTCTTGGAACAAGAAGTCAATATTGTGTTCCTGATTGTCAGTGACCGCACAGAAACGTCACTGCAATCCAACCAGGTTTTAGTGAGTGCGTGGACAGGATCCCTCTTCTCTTGGAGTCTTTAGTTCCGGTTACTGGAATCTTACTCATCCCATTGATCCTGAAATCTTGCTTACCTCCTGGGAGGCAGAGTTTAAAATGACAAATGGGACAGCGCAGTTCTGCTTTCTCTTTGTCTCACACCGTAGTGCTCTGGGGATAAATGAACACTGTTCCAGAACAGATATTTTTGTGGGCATCAAATGTTCTTTGTCCACAAGGATGATCTGTTCCCCTATCATTTGGATTTTTCTACTTTGAGATATCTTTTTTTAAAGATTTATTTTATTTACCTAAAAGAGTTACAGAGAGAGGTAGAGAGAGAGAAAGAGAGAGGTCCTCTATTGCTGGCTCACTCTCCAAATAGCTGCAACAGCCAGAGCTGAGCTGATCTGAAGCCAGGAGCCAGGAGCCTCTCGAGTCGGCTTTCTGGGTGCTGGGGCCAAGGACCTCTACTGCCCTTTCAGGCCATAGCAGAGATCTAGATTGGAAGTGGAGCAGCTGGGACTAGAACTGACACCCGCATGGGATGCCAGCACCACAGGCCATGGCCTCAACTTGCCCTGCACCACAGTGCGGGCCTCTTGATATACTATTTTGCATTTCATAATTTCAGAGCCATTTCCTGATGTTAATGAACCCTCCTAAGCAGTCTTTCTGTGTAGCTGCACCTCTCAACCCTAGAGCAGCCTCGATGACACTTGGGCAGGGCAAAAGGCTTTCTCACAAGGGCTCAGGAGCAAGGTGGCCAGGGACACAGGTCTCTGGGGAACTTCCTCTCTCAAGGATGCCAGGATTTGAATAGAGTGGACAGATGCTTAAATGAGAGTATAGGAATTCACTGAACAATGACTTCTTCCCTCAGTGATCAAAGGACTGGAATTCCTATAGTACAGGCCTGTGGTTGTTAAGACATACAAAGCTGCTGTTAAAAAGCAACAATTTGGGGCGAACATTGTGGCACAGTAGGTTAAGCCTCTGCCTGCAGCCCCAGTGCTGGTTCGAGTCCTGGCTGTTCCACTTCCGATCCAGCTCCGCTGTGGCCTGGGAAGGCAGTAGAAGATGGCCCAAGTCCTTGGGCCCCTGCACGCAGGTGGGAGACCTGGAGGAAGCTCCTGGCATCCTGGCTTCAGATGGACTCAGCTCTGGCTGATGCAGACATTTGGGGAGTGAACCAGTGGATGGAAGACCTTTCTCTCTGTCTCCCCCTGTCTGTCTGTAACTGCCTCTCAAGTAAATAAAATATCTCTCAAAAAAAAGTAAAAATTTAAGGTCAAAATAGGGCTACTAAAGTTACATAACAAGTACAGTAAGCCTAGAACTGGAATCTTGATAGTTTTCCTTCTGATTCAGCATTCTTACAAATAATCAGGCTGCTTCATCCATAAATATTCTATCCTAACAAACGTGTGAGAATAATTAGTGAGCATATTAACAACATCAACAGATAAACTGCACCTCTTTGAAGAGGAGACTATGGCAGGAACTCAAGTGGAGGAGGGTTGTATATACTAGTATTCCACCTTCTCTCTGTGTCTGCAATTTATAATAAGAAATTGGGGACACACACACACACACACAGAGGAGAGAGGATGCTTCCACCTGCTATTTCACACCCCAAATACCCAGAATGGCCAGGACTGGGCTGAGCTGGAGTCAGGAGCCAGGACTGCAATCAAAATTCCCCACGTGGGTGGCAGGGACTCAGTTACTGAGCCATCACTGCTGCCTCCCTGGGTCTGCAAAACCAGAGCCAGGAATCAAATCCAAGCACTCAGCACTCTGCTGTGGGACACAGGTGACTTAACTGGTAGGCTAAATGCCTGCTCCCCTAGGAATGTTTTTTATAGCTATCATTCCGTCTATCATGCCTTCCTAGCCCCCAAACACATTCCACTACTGCTTGACCTCAATTTGCATTCATGCCCATGTTTACTGTGGAGGAGTAGTGCGAAGTTTGTTGTGGGAAAAGAAGAAGATAAAAGCAGGAAGCTGAACGGAAGGGTCTGTGGTGTCTTCTAGTTCTTGATAAAGAGCTGGACTTGACATTTGCTAGCTAGAGGTTGCTGGCCAGAAATTAAGGCACCAATTAAGAAAGATCGTGAGGCTCTGAGAATATTCATGGCTGCTTCAGAATCAGAGAAGAATATGACTCAGAATCGCCTGCTTCGCCAAAGACGTAGCAGAGTTCTGCTGGACTGGGAATGGAAGCGACGGGCCATCTGGAGGTGACAGCTCGGCCTGGACATACTTACTCTCAAGGCAGTGGCAAAGGTCATTCGGGGAGAGAGCTGGTGTGAGAGAAGGGACGGGTGGAAGCCACAGATGAAGTGAAGGCTGTGGTGGGCGCCACCAAGGTTCTGTTAGAGACTCACAGGAGGACCTCTGAGGACTCTAAGGGAGACATTAGAGGCAGAACAAACACGTGCACGTGTGTGCGCGTGTGTCTGTACACGTGTTCCACTTAGCATTAATATTGTGAACGTTGTGCTGTATAAGTAGTTTTTTTTTTTTTTTTTTGACAGGCAGAGTGGATAGTGAGGGAGAGAAATAGAGAGAAAGGTCTTCCTTTTTGCCGTTGGTTCACCCTCCAATGGCCGCTGCGGCCAGCGCATCGTGCTGATCCAAAGCCAGGAGCCAGGTGCTTCTCCTGGTCTCCCTTGCGGGTGCAGGGCCCAAGGACTTGGGCCATCCTCCACTGCACTCCCGGGCCATAGCAGAGAGCTGGCCTGGAAGAGGGGCAACCGGGACAGAATCCGGCGCCCCAACCGGGACTAGAACCTGGTGTGCCGGCACCACAAGGTGGAGGATTAGCCTGTTAAGCCACGGCGCCGGCTATAAGTAGCTTTCTTTCGTGATAAATCTCCCATATATATTAGGGATATAATATTGATACAATCAGCTTTTTCTCTTGTTAGTACTCCCTTGTTTGTTTTACAAAGCACAGCATGCTGAATCACATTCTTGAAGCTTTCACACGTTCATAATTATTTTCATAAGCTAACTTAAAGAGGAATTGCTGGACCTAAGGGGTATAAGAATCATTCCAAGGAAGCTAAGATCGAAGTTTTGATTTTCAAGATTTTCCTTCTTTTTAGCCAGAAGACTCTTCCAGTAGAAGCTGGGAAGCAGAAGAACACGCTTGGGTCTTTTTCTGCCCCTGCTCCCCCTGTGCTGTCAGAGGCCCCAGGGAACCTCGGATCTCGGAGGCACAAACCACAGGGCGAGCTGACCTTACTGATGTTCTCTTCTCCCAACCTGCTGGCTTTCAGTGGCTCTGGCTGGACTGCTGGCTGTCTAGACGGTCCTTGGGAGATCGCTATCTCTGGGTCCCTGCCACCCTCCCTTCCTAAATGGTCAGTAGGTAGTTGTTTATCTAAGATAGTGGCTGTTTCCCAACACATCAGAAGCAGGAGGGAGCCTGCAGGTAAAGTTGAAAGGAAGAAAGCAGACCACACCCAGGTGAGGAAGGTGACCCAGGAGCCTGGGTGTGGCGGATAAGTTTGGGGGAATTCCTGTGCCTTGGAATTTGGGGAAGATAGACAATATATAATAAAAAATTACAATTTTAAATATACAAATGAACGTGAGAATATAAAACCCAACCTCCTCTTTAAGTAGATGAGAAAGTAGAACCCAGAGAAGGCAAAAGACTCACCCCAGGTAACTCAGCTACTTAGTGACAAGATCAGACCTGAGAAAACTATACAGATGCTCTCTGCTGTACTTGAATCTCCCTTCCAACTCCATAAAGGGAAAAGGACAGAGGGAAGGAGATACGAGCACTGCAGACACAATTATGTGCCAGATAATGATCTAGAAGTCTTCCCTGTACTTTCTTGTTTCTCCTCTCTTGCTCCCATAAGGATGTGAGCCTCTTGCCAACTTGCACATGAGGACTTTGCCTCAATTCAGTCCTGAGTCCACAGGTACCCAATGCTGGTGACAATGCTGTGAGCTGAACTCAATCACTGACTCCAAACATGCTGTCCTTCCCCAACTTGGTTTTGTCTTACTAACTCGGAGAGCTACTTTGTGGGTAAATATCAGGTTGCAGAGAAATCTGGAAGTGTTTTTAGGACAAAAGAAAGTCCATGATGAACAGCAGCTGGAACTTGTTAACAGACAAGACTAGATAGGATACAGACCCATCACTGTAGGACAAGAACAGGACCCCAAACCCTACCTTGAACATGTCCTTGGAGGTCCTTTCTTGGCAGGAAAGCTGATGCTACAGGAAATGATGCAAAACATAATGAAAAATCCTCTTCTTCATGTCTCATTCCTCTGGGAAATACCAGTACTGTTCCATTTTCTAATGTCCTCACTGACTGGAAACCTAGAGTATTTTTCATAAGACTGTGAGGTTTAGGTCTACAACCCCGTCATTCAGAAGACTTGGGCACCAACACTACAAGTGTGAGGATAGAATCTCTATAGAAGGAAACAGTGCCATGATTAGGGTGGGAGAATTCTGGGCCTTGTTCACCAAGGTTCAACTTTTATAAGTTCATAAATTATAGATTAGGGTTGTAAGCATAAGAGGACATTAGAAAAATTCTTAACTTCAGTTTAATAATTCTTACGTTTATCAATGGGTTAGACTCGTCATGCACAAAGTTGAATGAGTCTTGAAGCCCACTGTAAAGTCTCTCCTAAAGGTGAATGTGGCTGGGCCGCGGCTTTGCATTTCCACCCTTCCAACTACCAGATTCCAAGGCCTTTCCCTTTGCCCTCGACACATAGGGTAGATTTCATTTTTGGAAACCATGGGCTGTCACACCACTCTGGCATGCCCTCCATTGCTTTCCGAAGCTGACACCTTCACCAAGGCCCAGGCCCTGTTGCCTTTCTGACAGTGTCCTCCACATACCACTCACTCTACCATCCTACCAGACTTTTTACAAAAACATTGATTTTCATTTATTTCAAAGGCAGAGTGACACAGAGAGAGGGAGAAATAGACAGAAAGAGATCTTCTATCTATTGGTTCACTCCTCAAATGGCCCCAACAGTTAGGGCTGGGCCTGGCTGAAGCCAGGAGCCAGAAACTCAATCTGGGTCTCTCACATGGGTGAGAGGGACCAAAGTAAACTCCATCTGGGTCTCCCATGTGGGTGCAGGGACCCAAATACTTGGACCATCTTCTACTGCCCTCCCATGTGCTTCATGTCCCTGTTAAAGCAGGGACAAGAACCAGCACTCTCATATAGGATCAGGCATTGCAGGTGGCAGCTTAACCTGCTGAGCCACAATGCCAGCCTCCACCAAACTCCTGCTGTGAACAGATGAAATTGTGAATAAAAAAGACCTGCAGCGCTGGCACATGAGAATAGTAACCGCAACCTCACTGCGTACTTTCCCTAAGCTCAGCACACTGGTCGCTCCTCTGTTCTGTCCTTATGATTGTCACATCTTGTATGCAATCTTGGATGCCTCTTGATTTTTCTGAACTGGTGATTCTGTTGAAATTTACACCTTTCTTGAGATTAGGGAAAGGATGGGTGATGGATTTGATTAACATTTCAATGCGGTGAATCTGAGAGAGTGAATGCCCGAGAGGAAGACTTTGCTGTCATGTTGCTGAGTTGAATGCAGAGCCTGCCTTAGTCAAGTTTCTTAACCCAATAATGATGGTGCCTGCCTCCCAGGTCTCTAATAAAGTCATATAATTCATATAATTCATTACAAGTCATATAGCTCATTACAAGTTCTCAAAAGTGTCGAGTGCTATAATTGTTCTTGCGTGTCAGGTGCCACAGTAGGCTATTTTTATTCACAGCTTCATCTGCTCATGGCAACAGTTGGGTAGGGTGGTGTAGTGGACAGGGTTCATTGCTTACACGACAGCCAGCTACTGCTTCCTCCTTGGCAGAGTCCTGCCCGTGTTTTGGTGTCTGTCTTCCTCCCTATCACTTTGTCGGGAGGGGAGCTGAGTCCATTCTCAGCCACTTGGATTCTCAGATTTAGACCGAATAGCCCGAATCAGCCATGTCATCTTTCACCAATGGTTAGTTCGGAGGTGGTAGCCAGTGAAGCAGGAGGGAAGCCTGACTGGGTGGGAATCGGGGGAACAGAGCAGGTTTCCTCGTTGATGAGAAGGAGCCAGGCAGGAAGATTCCTCTTCCTTACTCTGACCTCATGGTGTCTGCATGTTGTCTGGCTTTGCGACAGCCGTAAAGGAAGCCACCACGGAGGGAGGAAGCCAGAGCCAAGCAAAGCAGAAGCAGGCCCTGGATGCCTGGCATACGTGTGCTCATACTTTCTGTTGTGTGCCATGGGCTTCCCATGATTGTGAAAGCTCTTGAGTTACATGTTTTCCATAACTGACAGCCAAAGACAACCTCCAAGCTAATAGAGTTCAGTATTTTGCTCCCTATTTCCCAGATGAGGAACTGAGCCTCCAAGGGACTTCCATTATTTACTCTTAAGCCCGACAGGTAGCGAGCAACCAAGCAGAGCAGAGTCTTGTACAGCCGTTGTGGCTTCCAGTGCCCAGGGCATCTTAAAGCAAATACTTGTTTAATAAGTAGACAGTGTCCCAGGGGCTCAGGACTCTAGCCCAGCTGTGTTACCCCCAGGGTAGACGGATAGTTCTGCTATGAGGTGCTCTGCCCCATGCCAAGCTTCAGCAGTTTTAATGACTCCAACTCAGCATGCATGCGGAGCCTCAGGAGCTCTTAAAAGCAAGAATAATTACCTAAAGTGGTTCTCATTTCTAGGGCATACTTCAACACACTCAGCTCCACGACGAGGAATGTTTGCTCTTTATTTAAATAACAGACTTGGATTTGGTAGTTACCACTTCTTAATGTCATCTCCTGTTTAGGAGGCAAGATCCATGCTGTAAATGCTGAGGGTTCGCATTCTCCTCTTCTGCGGCAAGCTGTGCTGAAGTGAGGCCAGGATCGAGCTCTAATCCACGAGCCCCGAACAAGAGCCCTGGGAAGGAAGCTTCGGCGGGCTGTACATGGACAAAATCAAGTTGGGGTGGGAGCGAGCGGTCTCTTTCCTGAGGAGCCTAGGGCCTGTTTTGGTGCATCTCTGACCTTTGTCAAGGGCAGCAGTATTAAAGTGTACCTTTAACTCCCCTGACAGCTAGCCAAGTGAAAAACACCTGCATGCTTGCAGAGGCATGGCTGGGTTCTTCTCCGCCCCTGCCTCATACAGTTCTGCCTTAGCCAAGGTCAGCCCTCGCTGAACTTGCACCTGGGCACAACTTCAACCCCATGACCTTGACTGCTACAGCTAAACGATAGGGTAATGGGCCAGTGGCCTAAGATTGTAACTGGACAATGGCCCTCTGCATTACCCACATGATGGCTAAATTGCTATTACACCCTCCTCTTATTTTAAGGAATAATCATAGGAGGGATGCTAATAATAAGAGGGACAATTACTATTTCCTAATCACTTACCACATGCCCAGGTCTGTTTAAAACCTGCATGTGCATTATTATTTGAATTCTCACAAACCATGTTAGATAAACGGTCACAGCATATTTATTAGTGTACCCTTTACAAAAATAATAGTATATATACGGGGAAGGGAAAATAATTTTTTCCATCCTTCTTAACTGGGACACCGTGTAGCAAAAGATGAATTAACAAGAAAAAAAATACCCCAAAGGTTTGTTAACACATGAACCTCAAGTATACAAAGGAGAAATCCAGAGAAATGAGTATATCTCTAGAGTAGATCTCAAAGGAAGCATTTAAACTTCAGGCTTAAATACCACCCTTCTTTGAAACAAAGACAGCCGGATGTGGAGAAGGCCTGGTGAAGACAAGAGGGCCAGGAGCTGCACCATGCAACCAAGGCAAGCTTTGCTATTTAGACTGAAGTCCGTGACTTCTGCTCAAGTTTATTCCCCCTCCCCTTCTTGGTGTAGACAGGAAGACACCTTACAAATGGTGACTTTTCTCAACAAATTTTTAGTTACTCCTGTATCTATGTATCATCAACAGTTTCTCAAATGAATCGGCTCAAAATAATCAGTATGCCAAAGGAACAGTCCAGGGGACTTTAAAAAGCTCAGGCAAAAATGATGGAATTCAGAGATGTTCATTTTGGTGCAAAATTCTTTGAAATGCATGCATGGACTTTTCACAAAACTCATTTTCCATGAACTTTTCAAAGACCATTTGTAGGTGTGGGCTGCAAAATTATTTGCACCAAAATACACTTACCATTTCCTTCAATGAACTTTCTGAAGTAACCCCGTCTTTAGGGGTGGCATCCTCTGGTCTCCTGTACTTATGTTTAGGTGTGGCATAGTCTGTGCTCCATGAGCTACTCTTACTATAGATGGTAAAACCAAGGCACAGAGGGGATAAATAACTCACTTCACAGCTACGAAGTGGCAAAGTCAGAATTAAATCCTGGATTCTGGGTCTAGAATCCAGCTTTAATCATCACCTTCTAGTGCCTTAATAGTCAAAATAGTTCATGAGGAGGAACAGATGGCTTGAAAATGGTAAACAGATGGTGAAGAGCAAAACAATTTCTCAATCTGGCTTCATTTCTCCCCCTTAGCTGTGCCTGGGAGGCAGCAGGACACGCGGGGAAGAGCTGCAGGGTGGGGTATCTGCAGCCCAGCCTGGCTCTGCCCTGCTAGTTTTTAAGATCCACAGAGGAGAAGCATTTTGATATTTGGGCTAAAATTTAATAATTTACAGGCTATGGAATATATACATATATAAGAATCACCAACAGACTCAGAGTCTTTAGGAATAGGGAACTGGAAGCTGCATTTTTACCAAGCTCTTCGGGTGATTCTGATATAGGGGGTCTTTGGACGATGCTTGAAAACCAGCTGACCTTTTCTTTTCAATTTTTATTTATTTTCATCTACTTAAAAGGCAGAGCAACACACACACACACACACACAGATCTTCCGTTGGCTGGTGCATTCCTCAAACGCCTGTAACAGCCAAGACTGGGCCAGACTGAAGTCAGGATCCCAAAACTCCATCTAGGTCTCCCAAGCACTAAGATGCATTGGGAGGAAGCTGGATTGGAAGCAGTGTAGCTGCGACATGAACTGGCACTCCAACGTGGGATGCTATGTGGGTGTCGCAAGCCACCACTTAATCCGCTGTGTCCCCAGGCCTGTGTAACCATTGGATTTTGGGTTTTCTGTTCTTTACTTAATGTCAGCCGGTTGCTTGCCTTGGGGGCTGTGTTTCCGGCCTTTTTGTCTGCAGAGAGGCAGCAGGGTTGTGAGGACAGGCACTGGGTGATGATGGGTTACCCACTACTCAACTTCTTACAGCTGTGTTCTCTCACATGCAGCAGGATCAAAGGAGGCCCAACACAAGTGGCACAGACTGGGACAGCTGCCCAGGGAGTGCCCGTGCCTGGCCATTGTAGCCACGTTCTATTGTTAGGAGGTTGTCTCAAAAAGTCTGGAAAAATTGTATACAAGATGAAAATATTTTATTGTAAAAAAAGTTTTGGAACCCATGCATAATTTTTTCCTATTGTGTATTTTCCATAAACCTCATACACATGGATTCCAAAAACCTTTTTGTCTTTTAATTGCATTTTCCATGAACCTTAAAAATACCCCCATAGGTTTTAGTTAATAACATTGCAGAGAAAGCTGGAAGCTAAAGCATGCAAGACTCATAAGTAATTCAAGTTATGAAAGTTACAACTCTTTTGTTTGCTTTCCTCAGGCCTTTCTTTTGAAGATTCTCCCCATGTTCTCCTAGATCTAGTGCACACGTGGAGTCCGTGCAGACGTGCGCCCCTCACGACCAGGCTGTATTTGCACAGATGTTGCTGGGCTCTGCCTGCAGGTCCACGTGCAGCCTCGGTGCCTCAGGCAGCCTCTGTCAACAGATTAAGGACGTCTCAGGAGCTCCTTCCACACTGTCTGCACTGTATGCCTGCCCCTCTGAGAGCCAGCGTGATCTGGCATCTGGTCACCACAAGGAGCAGAGAAATGAGGAAGGACTTTATTGTTAGCAAAGTGTGGCATCCTTACTGTTGGAGAATGAGTTTTTGTTTTGTTTTCTTTTCTTTTTTTTTAAAGAAAGATACAGTCCTGACTCTTGAGGAGTTCCAGATATGCTGCCCAACACAGGGCACCTTGGCCTTTGAGCAAAAGCAGGAGCAAGAAATGCACTCTCACCTTCCCCTTGCCCTCCCCCCCTAAAGCAGGCTGTACAACCCAGGAAGGAAACCCTCTTTTTCCCTCCAAAACAGGTCATAAGGCCCTCAGTTTTGAGAGCCTTCCTTCCATCCAGAGGAAAGGAGCGTCCTTCTCTGTAAGGATGCACGGACACAGCAAAGGGTCTGGACAGACAGGCCTTGCTGCATTCCCCTGACTTACTGGCAGTAGCTCATTCTGCCACCAGTCACGCTTTCCCACCACTGCCACTCTGCATCAGACTGCGTAGGAATACGCACATCCCTGGGTCTTCTGGTCTTCATTTCTGAAGGTTCCAATGCCATGTAAAGCATGTTAAGTTTGTGTGTTTTTTCTCTTGGTAATCCATTGTTAAAGAGGCCTCAATCACAAATCCAATATAGAAAAAAAAGATATTTCTTTTCCCTTCCATGTACAAATACAGAATACAGCTCACTAATATTGAGAGTGCGACAAGCAGTTTGCAAGAAAAGCCAAAGACCTAGTATTCAACTAGGCAGTTAAGGATGCTGAAATTAATTTGCTAATAGAGGAAAACAGCCTGTGCCTCAGGGTAGAAATTAGGTGCCATTCCACAGGACAAGGTTCACCTGCTTTTTTATGCGTGGGAATTATTTGTATGCCTATCAGCTCTGCACAAGTCAATGTCTACCTGTATGGGCTGCAAAGTAGTTGAAGACAAAGAAAGGCACAGTCCTCTATGGAATCTGCCAGCCATGCTCCAGACAATGTCCATCTTTCCATTGAAAGAAAACCCAATACTCTTTTTGCCCATTTCAGCGTTTTCTTTCCACAGTTTTCCCTAACCCTGCTATGTGCTTACATCTGCAGGAGTGCTAAGCAGCCTGTGTCGGAAATCATGGCAGGAAATACTTCCTAGCATTCCTTTCCCCTCTTGCAACCTTGTTATGGAGTGGAAAATTGGTTAACGTTTAGCATTAAGTCTTCCTCTGGATGAAGAAATAATCAATGACGAGAAGCCAAAGCAGCCCATGGGACAAACAGCCTTGCATTGACTAAGACCTGCACAGGGCAGCACACTTGCTTGGATTTTCCTGCCTCCTGCCTCCTGCCTCCTGCCTCCACGGCGTGCTCTGCCCCACTGGGCCCACCAAGACCTGGCACCAACAACCGGGACCCAGATGGTTGCTGTGTTTTGCCCTTCTCCACGTGGGAGACTAGAATATGCCATCACAACATATGAAGGACTTTTTGAGCTGAAGACAGTTAAAAAGCAGCAGATGTAGGCAAGCCCTCTGCTCTTTCTCTGTTGCCTGCCAGCAGGGCAGAGACGTACAAAGACAGATCCCTGCCCACCCTTCCCACCATGGACAACAGAGCTTAACCACTGTTAAATCAAACTAAGTTTGACCTGGGGATGCCTTCACACTTTGAGTCCCTGTGTAACGAACTGCAGCCCACCTCATACATCAACTAACTAAAGGTCCAATTTAGGAGTTGACTTTTGAAATAATGAGCTGAATCTCAGCCAATCACAGCAGCTGAGCTTCAGCCTGCTGCCTTTGACTTCCCACTTCTCTAAAAAATGTGCTGCTCTTTGTTGAAGCTGCCAAATAAGTTAGAATTCAAGCTCACTTCTTTGTGACCCACTCATTGCCTGGGTGTCCCCCATGTGTATACTGAAATATACATGTTAATAAACTTCAGTTTGGTTTTCTCTTATTAATTTGTTTTTCACCCCTTCAGGGGCCAATTCCAAGTAATAACCTTGGGAGTTAAAAAAAAAAAAAAACAAAACTACTATTGTTCCCCTGCACTTAACACCCTACACCCTATACTTCCTCAGGGAGTTCCATGAAAGGGGAACTTGCCCAGGGCATCCTTGCTTATCCTGGGGTTCAAGGATGAAAATGGAGGCCCATTTAGAACTCATTTTGTAATCATTAACTTGGTCCAGCCTCTTAGGAAGGGAACAACACTGAAGCAGGGTGGGATTGCCAGAGGGCAAGCTGGTTTGCAGCCAGGGCATTCGTGTTGGTGTGTGTGTGTCTGTGTGTGTACAAAGACTTTCCTTTGTCCAACTTTACTCAGGATCCTTTGAATCTTCTTCTCAAGTAGGCCTCACCCTCGGTCCCTGACCTGCCCTTGCAGACCTGGTACAGTTTTGGTGACCCTGCCAAATCAGTTTAGCAAGAATCCTTCCATCGTCTGCATCTGATCACCTTGGAGAACTGGTCAAGTTCCTCATTCCTGTCTTCAGGGGCGGGCTGCCCAGTTGGTTTAGCAAGAACCCCCGCCCCTCATGTCTCCTCTTCTTCCTTCTCCATGCAAGGACCTGCTCCCTGGCCACACATTCCCACTTGGCCTTGTTGTATTTCATTTGAGCCTCATCTCCCTCACCCACTGTAATACCCTTGACTCAATACCCTTGAGTAAAGTCTTGCCATTTTAGCAAGCAACTGAGTTACTTTTGTCTTTAGCAGTGCGTGTGAGGACCTTTCCCAGGAGTGGCATTTCTCTACGGGTGACACCAGGACCAAGGGTCTGGGAGGAAACAATATGGTAGCCCCTGCTCTCCTCATTATCCTGGCTGTATAAGGAATTTACTTGTGCTTTCTCTTCTTCAGCTTTCTTATCTGTGCAAGGGAGATAATCATAGTAGCTATTGTATAACATTGTCAATCTGAGCTTATTAATATTAAATTATATTATACAACATACATTGACATTTATAAAGCCCTTATGTGCATTTCACATGCATTTGTTTTGTTACTATTTAAATGACAGTGCTCATTACTTAAATTGATATTCTTATCTTTTAACAAAAATACCATTTTTGGGGTTGGCTCTGTGGCGTAGCAGGTAGAGCTGCTGCCTATGGAGCTGGCATCCCATATGGGTGCCCGTTCAAATCCCAGTTGCTTCACTTTTGATCCAGCTCCCTGCTAATGTGCCTGGGAAAGCAGCAAAAGATTGCCCAAGTGCTTGGGTTCCTGCACCTACGTGGGAAATCCAGAAGTTCCTAGCTCCTGGCTTTGGATTGATCCAGCTCCTGCTGTTGAAGCCATTTGGGGAGTGAAACAGCAGATAGAAGTGTGCTTGTACTCTCTCTCCTCTCTCTCTCTTTCTGTAACCCTATATTTCAAATAAATAAATCTTTGAAAAAAAAGAAAGAAAGAAAAGTGCCATTGATAAGCCAAGTAGCAGGACATAAATGGTACAAAGGACATTGCCAGCAGCTAGGATGAGGACACATCTGAATGAGACCTATTTTCTGTCCTGGATGGTTAATTTTGCTCTTTCTCCAACCAACAGACAGACAAAGAGGTGACAGCATGCTCGACTTCCCAGAAGGTGGCTCAAAAGTGCTCAGTGTTGGCCGTGTTGTTCTGACCTAAACAATGGAGTGCGGTGGCCCCTGCTCCGTGGCCCCATTTCTCAGGCGGCTGAGGGATGAAAGGAGCACACTGTGTATTTAGGACACATCTGCTGGAGACAGTAAGGGTGGCAAAGGAGGAAATGGGAGCATCTCCCAGGTGGTCCTCAGGGAAGTGCTGCTCCCCCTCCAGTTGTGAGCACCCTCCAGGAGAGATGCCAGGCCACCGTGGAAGTCGGACACCTGCCACCTGCAGCCGTGGGTCAGGGAAGAGCATCTCTTCACCTTCAGCGCTGTTTCCTGGAAGAACTGCTCTGATAGCAAAGAAGGAACCTGAAGGAGGAGGACCTGCGCAGGAGAAAAGTCCCTGGAAGGCGTAGGCCATTTTTTTTGGATCATGTGAGAAGGGAAACACAGCTTTGCAGGAAGCACCAAGGGTACTTAACCCTGAACCTTGTCTTGGCCACGAGTGAGGTCACAGACTTGCGAAAATGTCTGAAAAAGCTGCTTCTGGGAACAGCCACAAGCCGGGAAGCTCACGTGTTCCTCCAGTGTGTAGAGGGGAAGTAAACAAATATCTTTTCTTCACCCATCTCAAAATTCATGGCTGAGACACCCTATAATAAAACACAGACTAACAGAGAAGAGCATTCATTTATGCATTGGAAATTTTTGTGTATTTCTTTAAGGATTTGTTTCATTTATTTGGAAGGTGGATTTAGAGAGAGAGAGAGAGAGAGAGAGAGAGAGAGAGGAAAGGGGAGGGAAGGGGAGGGAGGGGGAGAGGGGGACAGGGGGGAGAGAAGGACAGAGGGAGGGGGGAGAGGAAGGGGGGAGAGGGAGGGAGGGAGGGAGAGAGAGAGAGAGAGGAAGGGAGGGAGGGAGGGAGAGAGAGAGAGAGAGGGAGAGAGAGAGAGAGAGATCTTTTACCCATTGGTTCACTCCCCAAATGGCTGCCATGGCTAGTGCTGGGTCTGGCTGAAGCCAGGAGCCAAGAGCTTCTTCTGGGTCTCCCATGTAGGTGCAGGGGACCAAGGAGTTGGGCCATCCTCTGCTGCTTTCCCAGGCACGTTAGCAGGGAGCTGGACCAGAAGCGGAGCAGCTAGGACTCCCACTGGCATCCATATGGGATGCCAGCGCAGCAGGCCACAGTCTAATCTGTTATGCCACCATGCCATTACCTATGTGTTTTCATTTTGTTTGAAAGCTAGGGGGAGAGAGAAAATGAGATCTGTTCCATTTGCTGGTTTACTTCCCACATGCTAACAACAGCCAGGGCCAGGTCAGGTTGAAGGCAGGAGTTGCTGACCCTATCTCCCATATGGGTGACAGAGATCCAAGTACTTGAGCTGTTACTTCCTTGCCTCCCAGGGCGCACATGAGCTGGAAGCTGGACTGGAAGTGGAAGAGCCAAGGCAGTCCAACTTGAACCAAGGCAGTCCAACGTGTGGTACCGGCATACCAAACAACAACTTAACATTTTGCCAAACACCTGCCCCATACACAGTTATTTAACATAAATTTTATGTGACAGAAGAACCTCCAAAAATAAAGATCCAAAGAAACAGGGGGAAATGTTGTATTTTTCTGCTCCAGATGGTGAAGAGTAGCAGTCACATAGGAATAGGATTGGACAAAGGAGTAAGATCTATAGCCAGTAAAGAGGGGGACTCAACAAGGCCTGCTCACCCGGATTCTTCTTGGCATCTCTGTGTCCCTGGCTCCCCCGTCTCTGGGTACAGGGAAGATTTCTCTGGAATGAGAGTCTGATGACCTACTTGGAGGGAAAGTCAGTTGGATTTCCTGGTCTGCTTCAGGGGAAAAGGGGAATGAGAGAGTGTTAAATGCCAGTGTCCTACTGTGGGGTAGCATGTCCTGAACTGGATTATGGCATACATGTGCAATAAATTGGCCACTTAGGTCAATGAATTTAATATAGATATAAAAGTGTGGCATCAAGAAGAGTGAAACTTAATTCTTTCAAGGGAAGGTGCTTTATAATAAGATGTAAAAAAAAGTCATTTGAATAAGTACTCACACACTCACTGTGCAGTGGGTTTTAATTGGTTGGTTAATTAATGTGTGTAAAGGTTTTTGGAAGGCTAATGAGTTACTTTCCTCTTTTCCTTTATGCTGCCAGTCATTGCTCCCTGCAACCTCAGAGTGACCTTTCTGCTTTTTATAGAAGATGTTCATCTCCAGAAAGGCAGGGTTTCTCCCTGAAGAGTAGAAAGCTGTTTTTGTGGGAAAAGCCACAGATGAGGAACAGAGGGACAAATACCTCACTCCTCAAGCCACGGGTATAGCCTTATCAAGGGTGCAGAACACCCAGACCATGGCTGTATCAGGCCTGCAACACCACTTGGTGTGGCCCTGCCAAACCAACCTCTGCAGGACTCAAAATTCAAGAAACGTGTAGCAGGCTACTTTTCAGGTCAATAGCTTCATATGGCCCAGGAATGATGTTATAAATATCCAAATAGCCCTTGGCAGAAAAATGGCCCCCCATCTCCCCCTGAGAAGTTGTGCGGGTGGAGAGAAAAAACAAAACCCGAAGGCCACGTGGAGTTTCCGTCACTGGGAGGCTGGAGGCAGAGACTCGACCTCTATGATGATCAGCCCTCCTGAGGCTGCTTCGTTGGTTCAAGCTTCCTCACTCCTTCCATGCTCCCTAATTTCTGCATGCCCAGAAATCTTACTGAGAACGAGTAATGCATTCAGAAATTAGTTTGAATCTAAGAAACTGGGGACAGGGCAAGGTAGAATGAAAAAGAATTTTTGGTTAATTTTCTCTTGTTACTGGGTAGTCTAAAATGTTTTCCAAAAGTACTCCTCTGTGCGGTATTAATAAATAATGCAAGCAAAAAGAGTTAATGGTAAAATTATTTTGAGGGATGCAGGGTGGCTATACATTAGACAGGTTTCTTTGTGGTAGGATTGCTCAGGGACTTCAATAAACTAATGTGCATTACAAATCCAATTGGGTTACATGTGAGCAGTAGTTCCAAACTTCTGCTGGTAGTATCACCACACAGAAGTGGTTGAAGGGGTATGACTTAAAACACATCAATTAGTTCTCAATCAGTTGATTTTACTACTTGGGAAGTTTCTTCCATTGTTTGCTCCAGAAACACAATGTGGACATCATGGAGGAATGAAAGGAGAACCGAGACCCGGGACCTACACTCTTCTTATTGGCCGTAACAAATAGAAGCAAGTTCCTGAGCTTCAACTCCATCATCTGTTAAACTGGATAATGATGGCCTTCCTTTGTTTGCAAGACAATAGTTGAGAATATCAAGTGAGAGCTCAGAAGGAACAGAAACCCAAGTCAGTGCTGGCTGTGGTGTTTACACATGTCATAGGGGAGGCTGGGAAATTCCACACGTTATTCGGACAATCATTCCTGCAGAGCTGCCACTCTTTGTACTTTTTGTAAAGTTAATATAAGTTTGAATGCTTATTTTGTATAAGACGCTATTTGAGCTGGTTCTAGAACTATGCTGAGATCCAGAGCAATCTTCTTGCAGTAGTTGAGTTTCCCTAATTGCTTGTGTTGGCTTCACATAGGGAGAGCAGACAAACGCCAAGCTCACTCTGGTTGCCTGGTCAAGCTCCACATGCTGGTCCTTCTCCCTGTTACTCATGGTCAGCAGTGCCTCCTTTCCTTGTGAAATGAAGATGTGTGACTTCTGGGACAAGGTTTTTACTGCAGGGCATTTCTACCTATGATTCTATGAACTGAAGTTTTTTCATTTAAGACCTGGTTTTTGTAATGACTTTCCCAAAGATAAGGGTTGGGCCTGGTTTGGGTCAAGCCAAACCAGAGTAGCTTGAGACATTTTCAGACTGGGAGTCATCACCTTTGATTGTCTAAGAGTGATATCAAAGCCGCACTGGAAAAGGATGTTTCCAGAGACATTAAAATCATCAGTTCTTGAAAGGGTTAGATCAAGACCAACAAACAGAAGTTGGGAGTCAAAAGCATGGCATACTGACAAACCAGGACAAAAGTTATTGTAGCACAATTTGAATGATAATGTCACTGCTAGAAATTCCTGTGTGCCAGACACTACTGTATGCACCTAGTGTAGGTCAACTCCTTTAAACCTCAAAACAGCATTACTGGGGTGTCTCATTATTGGTCTAATTCTTTGCATGAGGAAAATAGCAAGTTTACATAGACTATTCTGGTTTTAGGAAAGCATACAATATCCCAACAGTAATTTGACTACACTAACCAGAGCTCTTGGATGATTTCTTAGCTGTAACTGATCAAATCCTAGAGTTAAAGTCAGCTAACTCATTGGCTAATCAAATTCTCTTAAGAAATTCAACCAGGCTCTCTAAGGGCTAATCAAAGGGATGGGGACATCTGGCCCACAGGCCACATGTGGCCCACAGAGTGATTTGGTCTGGCCCTGCCAATGCATCTACAGGCAGAACTTCAAATTCAATAAATCTGTAGCAGGCTAATTTTTAAGTCGATCATTTTGTACAGCCTATGAATGATGTCGTACATATTTAAATGGCCCTTGTCAGAAAAAAGTTTTGTGTACCTAGCAGGGATGAGGCAGCCACTAGATCACATGCAAAGGAGAAGGTGGTAGGAGCTCATTTACAGAGGAGCTCATCAACTGAGCAGAGAAAACACGAGCCACGGGACCCTAAGAAATGGAAGCAATGGTTTAGTTCTCCAACTCTGGGTCCAGCTGGGCCTGGGTTAGAATCTGGATGCTGTCGTTTGTGAACCTGGACTAATCTAGTATCGAAAACTGGTGCTGCTTCCACTGTGTACTTGGTACTGCCTTGGGTTTTGTGTGTGTGTGTGTCTGTCTGTGCATGTATGCATGTGTGTTTGCATTTATATGGGAGTGGGAAGTCCTGTCTTTGGTGAAAGGAGCGAGCAGGTTGGTATGAAAAATAAAAATAGCAAATTTGAAACAATTACAAAATAATATGAGTATAAATCAAATAAGACATGGCTCTTAATACCCTAATGAGTCTTAAATGAAGATCTATGGGAACATTAAAAAACACCAACAGCAATAAGAGAAGACAGATTTTCTGGCTTTAATCCCAACATTTCAAATTCAGACACTTTGAGGAGGGCAATGGTAAATATTTAGAAAATTCTTTGGAAAGTTTTGTTTTTGCAGTCAAATTTTGGAGCCACCACTATGGAATACAAATGCAGTTGGGATTTCTGGAGTGAGAGATGTCAAGTATGCCTTGACAAAAGGTTAAACATTAGAACTAGATCTTAGAAGGTGCAAGGCAGAGAGACAAAACCCTGGGACCTTCCCGACGGGGAACAGGCAGGGCAAATGCAGGGACTTTGCATGCTATGTGTCATCTGAAAGGGGGCAGGAGTGGGGGGTGAAATAAGGATACAATGAAGCAGGGGCAGCAGGCCCATAGGGAGGCCCCCAGAGCAGAGCATCATGGTTAGAATTTGCATCTGTCTTTGCAGACTCGGGCATCGTGGCCTACTTTTCAGCAGCCACTTGTGAGGTAGACACGGTTGTGCTCCTGCTGTCCCTGGTTGTAAAACCAGTTAGCCCACCTAGTCACCTCCAAGAGCGTCTCATTTCTGCTCCCAGTCTCCACTGCCAGTGTGCCAAGGCAAAGCCAGCTTCAACTGTGAGGAAAGGAGGACTGGTGCTGCTGCAGAGACCTCATTTCTGCAGGGAAGTTCAGGTTCAGCTGGTTGAGTCAAGACACCTGGGAAAGCCAGTGCAGTACCAGTGCAGCCTGGCCTCCAGGACGCCGGTAGTGCCGTGGAGTCACCTCTTGGATTTGTGCTACTGACACCTCTTTTACAAGGGGACAAGGAGTCTTAGCATAGACTAAGACCATATGAGAGACTATAAAGGAAAATTTACCATGTGTGTGTGCTCCATAAATGCCCACACTGAACCCAGAACTGCTGCCACCCCTCCCTCTGGGAACCAGCAGCCTGGGTATTGATGGCATGCAGGGCTGTGTTCTCTGAGGCTCCGCCCTGCCTGGGGCCTGGCCTCCCACACATTGCCTCCTGAAATGGGCTCTCTCTTTGTGTCAACACAAAGTCTGGAGATAGTCCAACTTTATGCTTGTCAGGTCTCGCCTATCCTGAGTCCTTTGAGATTAAGCCCAGGCATTTGATAAACCGAATCTAGCGAGAGTAAATCCTGTAACAAATAAAGTGAAACATAGCAAATCCTATAGCACTTGGGCTTCCCGAATAAGCATCTCTAAGCCTCAGGGACTACATTTTTAACAAGCAGCACTGGAGATTCCTATGGCCACTGTCCTTCATGGCCACTTAACATGAAGGGTTTAAAGAATTTTCCCTTAGCAGGAGTTTCATCATGGTGTTTCCTGCTTTGTGGAGAAACATTCTTTGGGTAGAGGGGCCTTTCTAGGACTCATAACTCTCAGGTCACACTCTACGAGTAGACTGTTCTGCCAGAAATAGGTTTCATATATTCAGATATTCCCCAACTCCAATGTTCAGGCATGATTGGAGGAGTAGTTTGCTTTATTTTCATTATACTTCTCTCTCCTCACAAAGCTATGTAAAAAACAAAAACACACACACACAAAAAAAAACCAGTAGTCCCAGAACCTGGAATCTCAATGAGCCATACTGTTGCACTAGAAATGAAAGCAATGGTGCAGGCGTCCATCTTAGCAGTTAGGATGCTTGTACCCTCCATTAGGGAACCTGGATTCAGCTACTAGCTCTGGCTCTTGACTCCAGCTTCCCACAAATGCAGACCCTGGGAGGTAGTGGTTGTGGCGCAAGTGATTGGTCCATGCTTTTCACATGGGAAACATAGATTTTGTTCCTATCTCCTGGCTTCAGGCCCAGTCCCACCTTGGTCACTGCCGGCTTTTGGAGAGTGAACCAGCATATGAAAGCGTTCTTTCGTGCTCTCTCTCTCTGTTCCTTTCTTTCTACCTCTCAAATAAATAAGAAAACAATTTTTAAAAATAAATGGAGGCAAGAACATTTGCTCTGTGAGCCTTTTTTCTCCCTCTGTGCACACCCAGATCTGGTGTCACTGCTAGGAGTCTGGGACTGGGCGTGTACACATGTGACTCACGGGAAGGACATGCCCCTCTCAGCAGCACCACTGTCCCACATTGGACTTTCAGTTCTTCTACCAGGCCTCCTTTTGAATGAGCTGTATAACTGAGTCCATGTGAATGCAATAGCCAGAGTCTGCAGGACATATCCGTGGCATCAGTTTAGAAGTGTGATGGATCCTATGAAAAGGGAGAGTGGTGTCCTAAGACTTCCATGGTAAGCCACTGAGAATCTCACAGTGCCTGTTCAGTGGGCTCAGCACAGAAGACCTCAGTCTGGGGAATTCACGACGTGCCACAAGTGCATCTGTCCCTCCCGGTGCCACGAAGGCAAAGGTCTTGTCTGTCTTGTTCGCCTAGTGTCCTCGGCGCCTGTCAAATGGCAGTTGCTCAATCCACATGTGTTGGATGAGTGCATTGATTGCCCTCTATGGACTGAGTATGGTGGTAGACCAGAAGTATGACATGACTGATACATGGGTGTTACCCTTCCAGAGTTTTCGGGCTAGCAGTTGGGGGAGGGGGAGAATCCCTAACAGAGTCCAGTTAAGAAATGTCTGTAAATGTCTTAGGGGATCTCTGAGGAGGGAGCTAATTGTTCTGGGGGCTGCAGGTGAATCAGAGTTTTCTGCAGAAGGCAAACGTGAAATGGGCATGTGAAACATTGAGCTATATATTAACCAAGCAGAAAGAGCTAGAGAGACTTCATGCTTCCCAAAATGAGTGGCGGATTAGCTCAGCTCCTGAAGCTTTTGAAGGGGATGGGTGGTGATGGGGGAGAAGAACCAAGTGAGCCTGACTTATTCTTCTGAGGAGCTTCATGGATAAAAGAAGGGTCAGAGAAATCTCTGAGGAGGGCATAGGAGAGCGTGGGCAGCAAGATGCCACAGGGAGACCACTCCTGCCTGTGTTGATTGAGGTATCAACATGGAAGTTATCTGCTACCATAAGGACTGT
Source organism: Lepus europaeus (assembly GCF_033115175.1). Taxonomy (NCBI): domain Eukaryota; kingdom Metazoa; phylum Chordata; class Mammalia; order Lagomorpha; family Leporidae; genus Lepus; species Lepus europaeus. The sequence goes on from NC_084837.1 coordinate 60,806,835, forward strand.
AAGACAGAACCCACCAGCTGCACGTCCTCTGCAGGTTCACATAAGAAACCACCCTGGCAGGTGCCGTGGCTCACTTGGCTAATCCTCCGCCTGTGATGCCGGCACCACAGGTTCTAGTCCTGGTTGGGGTGCTGGGTACTAGTCCCGGTTGCTCCTCTTCCAGTCCAGCTCTCTGCTGTGGCCCAGGAGTGCAGTGGAGGATGGCCCAAGTGCTTGGGCCCCTGCACCCGCATGGGAGACCAGGAGGAAGCAACTGGCTCCTGGCTTCAGATCGGTGCAGCTCCGGCCATAGCAGCCATTTGGGGGTGAACCAATGGAAGGAAGACCTTTCTCTCTGTCTCTGTCTATAACTCTCTCTCTCACTGTCTAACTCTGCCTGTCAAAAAAAAAAAAAAAAAAAAAAAAAAGAAAGAAAAAGAAACCACCCTAAGACCCTCTGTATATGTGTCTCAGCCCCCTTAGCCAGATCAAGGACTTTGCAGGGCGAGGAGGTCGTAAGTGTTTCCCTGTTTCCTATGAATGAGATAAAGGGTCCTCAGGAGAGAGATGAGGTGGAGCCATCTCAGATGGAGCCATCTGGGGACAGGACAGATCTTATCTTGGCAGGAAAATAAAAACTCCACAGCAAAGGGTAGAGGTGCACTGCCCAATGCCTGTGGGATAAGGAAGGAGTTGCAAGAGGCCACCAATCACAGAGATAGACACATTTTCAACAGGTCGATGGGGACTACAGGATAAATGGGTCTACAGGTGCCCTGTTAAGAGTTGCAAAAGAGCTGCTTGAAAGCAGCCAAGTAACAGAGCAGATTACAGAATGGTGTGTGCTCAGACCCAGCGGGAGGGGAGGATGGGAAGTCATTCTTTACTGGGGATAGAATTTCAACTTTACAAGATGAAATTCCATGGAGATGGGTGGTAATGATAGTGGCACAACATTGGAAATTCACTTAATACTTCTGGAACTGTATACTTTAAAATGATTAAAATTTCAATGTCATGTTATGTGTATTTTTAATACAATTTAAAAATTGTACAATGCCAGCATCCCATATTGGAGTACTGGTTCAAGTCCTGGCTATTCTATTGATAATGCATCCAGAAAGGCAGCAAAAATGGTCCAAGTGCATGGGCCCCTGGCACCCATATGGGAGGCCCAGATGGAGTTCTTGGCTCCCAGCTTTGGCTCAGCTCTGCCCTAACCATAGTAGCTATTTGAAGAATGAACCAACGGATGGAAGATCCTTTTCTTTCTGTCTCTCCCTCTCTCTCTGCCTTTGAAATAAATAAAATTAATCTTCAAAAAAATTGGAAAATAAAGTACTTCTCAAGGGGACAGTTCACTACTCATATGCCAAGTCCAGGGAGCACAAAGCCTTTCAGTCAATCAGGTATTGTCCTGTACCCTGGTCCCTCCCCCACCTCCTCCACTTCAGACTCTTGATGTGGTAGGCAGGCAGTGGGGAAGACTGAGACAGAGGTGAGGAGAGCCCAGGAGCCAACCCTCGTTTCCCACTAGTGCTTCCAGTCCGAGGAGAGAGGGTTCGATACCAAGCTCAACCTCTTGGTTATTACACAGAACCAGACATTGTTGTGCCTGAAGCGAGAATGTTTTCATGGCTTAAAGGGATTCCAATGCCTTCCTATTACCTAGGAGTGAGCAGAAAAGCTACAACATCTATTAGGGTTTTCATCTGGGGACAGGGACGTTTACCCCCTGAAAAACAGTCAAGAAACAACGGTGGAGACAAACAGCTCAAGTATGTCACTAGCTGTACTTATTCAACACTATAGCTCTTGGCACGCAGTGAGTGCTCAATAAATGTCCTGTAACTGATTAGTGTCAACAAGGTTGTGATGATCGCACCAAAATTCTCTACGTGGGGAGGTAGGCGTCACGAGATGGGCACGATCACACTTAGAAGTAGTGGTTTGGGTTGTTGTGAGTCACTTCAGTGCTGTTCACTATCTGGCCTCACACAAGTCATGTTTACAGAGTGACATGAGTGACCCATGGCATTCTGATTGGGTCAGGGTATCCAGGACGTCAGTGCCTGTAGTTGATGTCCCCTCATAGAAAACAACTAAAGACAATAGCTCCTGTTTTCTGTCTCCATAGAAAACTCACAAAATTTGTTTTGCATCTCTCCACTAGGGAGGGTACAGACCTGCCTTAGAATCATCTGAAGTGTTGTGATTGATGGAAGATCAGCAGATAAGACCTTCTCCATGGTTTCCTCCTAGAGGGATGTGGTGGGATGACTCATTCAGTCCATCCTGCCCTTTCTAAAGGGTTTACTTCTAAACTGCAGAGGCTGAAATCTGAAAGCTACATTTTCTGCACAGCCTGGGAGGCAGCAAGTGACGGCTCAAGTGGCCATGTCCCTGCCCTCCACATGAGAGGCCTGGCTCTTGACTTCAGATGGGCCCAGCCCCACTGTTATGGGCATTTGGGGAGTGAAACAGTGGATAGAAAATCCCTCTCTGCATTTCAAATAAAATGAAAATAAACAGATAAAAATTTATTTAAAGATACCTTTTATCAACTCCCCAGAAGATAGGCTTCCTGATTAGAGTTTGATTAGTTGAGGCATTCAAGTAATATTTGGGAGGCAGAGGTAGGCATTTGTTATAGTGGTTAAGACCCCAATTAAGATGTCAGTATCCCACATGAGAGTACTTGAGTTTGATACCTGGCTCTGGCTCCTGACTCCACCTTCCTGCTAACCCAGATCCTGGGAGGCAGTAAGTGGTGGCTCAAGTAGTGGGTTCCTGCCATTTACATGGGAGACCTCGACTGAGTTCACAGCTCTCACCTTCTGCCCTGATCCAGCACTGGCTGGGTCATTTGGGGAATGGGGAGTCAGCCAGCAGATGGGTGTTTCTCTCTCTCTCTCTAATAAATAATTTTTTAAAAGGACTTGGAAGACATATTGGGGTGAGGGCCACACTTCTGTGGTCAGCAAGCTTGACTTATCTGTGATGTCATGACCAAAAGCGTCAGTCTCTTCCTCTGATGGGTGGTGAGAGGCAGAGCGTGGGGCACTCACTCGTATCATTGCAGCTGTAGTGTGGGTGATCTGGGGCTGGCAGCGACAGAGGATTCCCGACCCTGGTGGCTCCCTGGTTGTTGCAGGGACGGTGAGATTCTGGAGGAAGTAGCGCCCTGGCGGGGGAGGGGCAGCAGCTCTCTTATGGCTTCAGGAATCCTTCCTAACAGCTCAAATTTCGGCCCCTCAATGATTCTATAAACCTTTCAGTACCCTGAAATAAACTCATTCTGCCCTAAACTAGTTAGAAAAGATTCTGTTCTCTATCATGGGACCCCAGTGGATATGGCGTGGTGTGTGAAGAAAGTGCAGAGAATCAGTAGAAATCAGTGTGTCTGATAAACACAGGGAGGGGTAGGTGCTAGAGCACTCTCATTTAGAGGTGGTGGGTGACATCCATCTGTTTAATCACTTAGTCATCGATTCCATGTTTATTAAGGGCTTCCAAGCACCAGACATGGAGAGCAGCCAGTGATTCACTGGGGAAAATGACCAGTGGGATCCCCAAAGTCTCGGTGCTTGCTGGATGATTCTCCTTTCTCTCCCCCAACCCCTCTTTTTGGCTAAGAACTTTGGGCCACGACTCCTTTCATTTAGTGGTCAGATGGTTGAGTGGCTTCCTGAGAAGTTGCAGAGTTTTAGCTAGTTGAGAGCGAAGAGTTGGGCATAAATCTTTACCCTTAACCCAGATCAGTCATAAACACCAGCGATTGAGTTTTTTCCTGCAAGGCGTACCTGTAATTAACTAACAAATGCATCCTACAATTAATCTGTCATCTAATATCTGTGTTTACTCCCCACATTTGTAGAACAAGTTTCCAATATTTACGGACATGGTAAATTTCTTTTTTTTTTTCTTTTAAGATTTTATTTATTTATTTGAGAGGTAGAGCCACAGACAGTGAGAGGGAGAGACAGAGAGAAAGGTCTTCCTTCCGTTGGTTCACTCCCCAAATGGCCGCAATGGCCAGAGCTGCACCGATCTGAAGCCAGGAGCCAGGATCTTCCTCCTGGTCCCCCATTCAGGTGCAGGGGCCCAAGGAGTTGGGCCATCTTCTACTGCCTTCCCAGACCATAGCAGAGAACTGGACTGGAAGAGGAGCAACCGGGACTAGAACTCGGCACCCATATGGGATGCCGGCGCCGCAGGTGGAGGATTAACCAAGTGAGCCACGGCGCCGGCCCCGACATGGTAAATTTCTAAATTCTTCTACTCCAGGACCATCCCTGTGCTCAGCAGCCACAAAGATGTGCTGCTCAGAACTTTCTTCGAGAGCCTGCTGTGAGCTGTGCTGTCAGTGATAGATTCCTTTGAGATCTGCCTCAGCTTTGGAATGGAAGCCATACCTGGCTGGGCAGCCTTCGCCAGTGGATGAGCTCAGCAGAGTGCAAAGCCCGGCATTTCTCCTCCAGGGGCAATCTTTGCACCTGCACTTCCTGCCCAATTCTCCTTCCTTTCCTCTTTCTTTTCAGAGGTGCCAGAACTCTCTATCACCATTGGGAGACCTTTGCTACCAACTCCTGCTTTCTCTCTTTTACTTTTTGCAGACTTTATGTCTGATAAATCTCTTGCATTTGTAACTCCATCTTGTAGTCTATTTCCTGGAGAATTCAAGTGAACCATTGGGCAAAAAAAAAAAATCTTTTTTTTTTTTTTGAGAGGTTACCCACATATTTCTCACTTATGAACATTTGGCTTTGTCTTCAAAAATTTACATATCTGCGAGACAGAGAGAAATATTCCATCCCCGGGTTCATTCTCCAAATGTCTGCAACAGCTGGGCTGGGCCAAACTGAGGCTGGGAACTCCATCTGAGTCTCCCATGTGGGTGGTAGGGACTTACCTCTGAGCCAACACCTGCTGACTCCCATGGTGCACATTAGCAGGAAGTTGGAATTGGCAGTAGGGCCAAGACTCAAATCCAGGACTTGAGCTCTGAGACTGGATGTGGGTATCTCAAGAAGCATCTTAACCACTGTGCTAACTACCCACCCCATGCCTTTTGTTTCTGAATCAAAATATCTGTGTGTGAGCTTCTGGTTTCTGTTATTTAGGGCCACTTTAATCCCAGTAAGAAAGGAGGTGATGAGTAATCCTTGGAAAGGATGGATATAAGACAAGTAAATTAGGGAAGAAGTTGAGTAACTGATACTTGGCTCATGAGTATTCCTGACCCTGACACAGCTTCGGATGGTCCTTGGCTGCCTTTTCTGGTGTGGGAGTTTCCATGGTGACAAGCAGACACGCACAGGTGTGCAGCCTCACCTCTAGCAGGTGCTATTCTAATTATCTGCATGAAGCAAGGAAACCAACAATCAAGTGGGAATGCCCTTCCCGGCCACTGTCCACTTGGCAAGCTGCTGAGTCTTTAAGGCCCAACTCTTCTATTTCACTTGTGAAGATTTTTCTGCTTTCCCAGGGTGCACCACTCCATCCTTCGGTGTCCCTGTGCTGGTGTTAATGTGGTCCTCATGTTGCAGGGCATTTATACGAACACATGACTCCTTCCCATCCTGGTTATGAATCATAGGGGAGAGATAGTATCTGGCTGAGAGATCTCAATACCCTCCTTAAAGGTTTGACCCAATGGTTAGTAGATGCCCAAATAAGTGTTGAGCAAGTAAAACACATCTCAATGTGGGAACAAGGCCATGGATGAGGCACTCCTGAACATCTTACCATGAAATTCCAGTTCCACTCTCAGCACAGGGCATTCCTGTGGCTCTGGTCGGTTCAATGAATAGTGGCCCTCATTCACGGCCTGGTGAAGCGTGAAGAGCAAAAGGCAGGCATCGAATCGTGGCTCCCTACTGGCCTAGGAAATCTGGTTACCGGATCTTTGAAGATTTCCTGGCTCTATGACTCCAGGTTCTGTGTCTGGGGACGCATGCCCATGTCCTCTGCTAGCCCATGTGCTCCCAAGGGGGACTTGACTGAGCTGGAGATGGTGGTTCCCTCACTGTTGCATGAATGTTCTCCTATACCTATTTGCTCAGTTTAGGGCAGGGAGAGGTTATTCTGTCTAGACTAATAAGGGGGTAAGATTTGTGCTCAAATTTGAAGGAATATAAAGAGAAGGGGTCAAAATTTATTGGGCAGCTACCATTCCTGGTACTTTTACAATGTTATCTAATTTGATCTCTATGATTATCAGAGGTATACATATGATCCCTAATTTTTAAAGATGGGAAAATGAGACTCAGTAGTTGAAAAAGTTTCCATAGGTCAAATAACTTATGAACTAACGAAGTTGGATTTGAAGCTGAGGGTCAAGACTCCTGGTCATGTCTCCCTACTGCTGTGCCCAGGCAGCAGGAATCAAGGTACAGAACTGGAGATGTGTGGACAGTGTCTGGAAACTAGAATATGGTCCAGGCAGAGGGTGGAAAGAACAGGGTGTTCAAAGGGGAACAGAGTGGGCCAAGGCTGGTTTATAGACAGCCTGAATATTGACCAGTGACACTAGACTTGACACAAATATGCACCAGGAGACCATAGACAGTTTGGAGAAAAGATATGACTTACCTACAATCATCAGGGAGGTTAACCTGGCTTTGGAGTAAAGGCTGGATTGAGTGGGGAAAGAGGAGGGACCTCCTAGAAGGCCTGTGGAGGTAGCCTTGTCCCTAGAGTTATTTGACATGCCATGCTCCACACATGAAAGACACAACAATGAAACAGAGATGGGTCCTGCCCTCCAGGAACTCCCCATCTCATAGAGGAGGTAAGTAGGGGCTGGTGCTGGCATCCCATACCAGCGCTGGTTCAAGTCCCGGCTGCTCTACTTCCCACCCAGCTCTCTGCTAGTGTGCCTGGGAGGGCAGTGGAGGATGGCCCAAGTCCCTGGGCCCCTGCACCAACATGGGAGACTCAGATGAAATTCCTGGCTCCTGGCTTTGGCCTGGCCCAACCCTGACCATTGTAGCCATTTGGAGAGCTAACCGGCAGATAGAGGTTAACCAGCAGATGGAAGAGTTAGCCTTCGCTTGCTCTCTCGCTCGCTCGCTCCCTCTCTCTCTGCCTCTCCTTCTCTGTAGCTCTGACTTTCAAATAAATAAGTACATCTTTAGAAGAGATAAGTAACTGCAAAGAATATTGAACACGGGGTCTTGTATGAACAGATTGGAATGTTAAGAAAAATAGCTAAATCCTTGTCATTGTAAAATACTCCACTGGGTGAAATCTACTAGCTTTCGAAGAGGCCAGAAGTGAGTCCTTGGGTACCTCTGTACTCAACATGCAGACTCGTTCCTTCCCATTTGCTTGGCTGCCTGAATGGCTGCCTTTCCATATAAAAACTGGTGATAACTCAGTGCCTTTTCTCCCCCTTTTTAAAGATTTCTCCTCCCTTTTCCTTCCCAGTCATGGGCCAAAGTACGAGACTGCCAAGTCTTTACACCAGCTCAGGTCAGAGGCTGGGTGCAGGGCAGGGGGGGTGGTGGTGGGCACAGCTTTCCTTTGCTTCCATCTTCCCCTGGAAGCACCCTCTTCGCCGGCCTCCTCTTCTCCACTGTGGCCAGGATGCTTGAGACGTCCGGGTGCAGTTAGCTAATGAAGGACCGCAAACCCCTCTGCTTCGGGAGATGTTGCGGGGTTCTCATTTCTTTTTGACTTTATCTACCCGACTGTTTGTTGCCTTAACAACAGTGTTAGTTCGCAGACGAGACACACGGTATAGATCAGCCGTATCTTCAATCATCCGCTGAGTGCTTAAGCATCAGTCCTGGGATACTTCAATAACAGTTCCAACAGGGACAGTCTTAGTTTTAAATGGGCCTGCTGGACCTACAGGCAGTCGAGAAACTAACACATTATTTTATTTTCTACTTTTTCCTTTTTGCTTATGATTTTGCATGTTTAGTCCTCTGCTTTATGCCTGTGAGTGGGAGAGCAGGAGGCAGAGTTATTTCTCCACCAAAATTTTATAATATGCCCCTGCCAGCCGTCTTCTAGGGTCTTTCCTCTTTTGGATTCTCCCGGCAGTTCCACAAAAGATCCCTTTGCCTCTCGTGCGCTCCCTCCGGCAGGGAGCTCCCACTGGATAGATCCAGAGCAGCCGCTGGAACATGCGCTTCATTTTTTTGAAGTCTTTGCTTCTCAGCCACCACCTGCATCCCACACGACAGCTGTCTGGGAGACACCCCGCGGAGAGAGAGCTCTGAAACAGAGAGGAATTCCACACCAAAACCAAACCGCAGGCTGCTGCAAGCTCGGGCCGATTGCTGTCCTTGCCGCGGTCTTTTCCTTGTTGGAAGCTTCTCGGGACCTGAGAAAGCCTGAGCTGAAACTGACACATTGCGCTTCTCCTCTCTACCTGGGTGAGCCCAGGAAAGGCGGGCGTGGCTCCCTCCACGCTGTGCAGGTGGACACCGCGTTTCTCCTCCTCCTCCTTCACAGGCTGGTGACGTCAAGGTAGACACAGGCTCTGAGAACCAGAAGGGCCTGTTCTGGCTCTGGCTCTCCCTCTTCCATTTTGCCTTCGTTTCTTCGTGTTCTAAGAAAGGGCTGGGAAAGTGAGTGTGCTCTTGCACTTCGGGATTCTTTCATCACTTTATAGCATTCTCTTAACACTGCCTCTGTTGCTTTATTCAACCATAGCCTCGCCTCGCCTCTCTTCTTCCCTCCCTTCCCTTCCCCTCCCCAGAAGAAGCTCCTGGCTTCGGATTGGCCCAGCTCCAGCCGTTGTGGCCATTAGGGGAGTGAACCACCAGGTAGAAGACCTCTCTCTGTCTCTCCCTTTCTCTCTCTCTCTGTAACCGTGCCTCTCAAATAAATAAATAAATAAATATTTACGAGAGAAAGGACCAAGGGAGAGTTTTCATAAAAGCCCGAACCTGGCCCCACTGAGCTCTAACTTCCTGTCTGAGATGTGAGCTCCTGCCACCTTCCGTGTTGTGACTCTCAAGTGGAACCAATGCCAGCACCATGCCCGTCAGCCTCCCTAATTGTGAGCTAAATAAACCTTCCCTTAAAAAGTAGCCTATCTCGGGGATTTTGTTATGGTGGGAAAAAAATAAATAATGCAGTAGCTAAAGGATGTATGGAAGTCTGGGTTTAAGTGGGGAGAATGGAGTCACCCATCTGGGAACGCTAGAGGGGACGCCCTTGCCAAAAATATTTGAAACATGAACAAAGACAGTTAATTAATATTAACCGGCTTGTGTTAACTGCTGCCAGAATTCGTTATTCGACTCACTGTTTTGCCATAGTAGCTACCGATCAGACCTAATTCTGACCAGTTTGGGTTTCAGGTGAAGATCCTGGAAGATTAAGGAAGGAAATGAAGTGTTTCGCAATCACCCATTGCTAGAAACGAAAAGATATGTAGGAAAATTTTATTCTAATCCTCATCACCTAAACTCCATAAAATGAAAAAAGACAAGGGACCTGGGGCAATGCTGTATTCTCCGAAGGCCTAAATTAGGACGTCTGTCTCTTTGAGTGGAACACGGGAATGGGAAGACAGAGGCGTGCATCTCCCTGGTGCAGGGCGGTGGGGAGCCCAGGGGTGGCCACAGGGCCCTTCAGCACCCGGAGCCCCCCTTGGTGCCAGCTGCCTCGTTCTTCCAGCTGCCTGGCGGTGGGACTTCCTAACTGGTCTTCCTGCTTCTGTTCTTCCCTCTCTACAGCCTGTTTCTTACGTAGCTAGAGTCTCCCTACAAAAATGCAAATCAAGTTGTGTCACCTCCTGCAATAAGCTGTCCAGTGGCTTTCCATTGCACTAAGGTAGAATGCAATGCTCATCCGGCCTACAGAGCTCTCTGAAGACCTGGGTCCCAGCCACTCCACAGCCTCGCCTTGGATGACCTATTCCTGAGGAATGTGTGCCAGGCACACATGTGTGGCTTCCTCCTGGCCCTCAAGCATGAAGGGCATGTCCCCGACCCACGGACTTTGCCCTTGGACCCTTGGCTACTCTGACCTCGGCCCTGCAGGCAACTGCTTCCTTCTCATCCTCCAGGTCTCAATTCAGTGACTCCACTGCCACGATGTCTTCCTTGACCTCCTAATTTAAATTAACCTCGAAAATCACCCATAATCACACTGCCCTATTTTGTTCTTCATGGTCCTTAGCATTTTCTACAATTGGTGTGTTTATTTAATACTTCAGGAAAGCATAAGTAGTTTTATAACTGCATTATACATGGCTATAGCTGCATCCATGGTGTACCATAGTTCTTGGCACAGAGATTTGGAATCAGCAGTCTTGGTTGGTGTGCATCAACAATCAGACCTAATGCACCTTCCCAGCTGCCTGACACTGACGGGCTCCGTCAGAGGGACCTGCCTTCCTGTGAGTGCCTGTTTACCACACAGGAAGTGCCAGTCCAGAACAAGAGTGCCTTTGCGTGCTGAGAGCTTAGGGGGGTCTCGTGCACAACATGTAACGTCACATAAGAGGAGCCATTGGTAAATAGCTTGCAAAGATGGTCACCACCAATTCCTTGCCTCCCCTTACATGAGTGTCGCCTCTTCTTGAAACTATCTGGCCATATGATTTGTTTGGTTAATCAATAGAAGCCAGCAGAGTTAATGTTCTAGGACTTCCAAGCCCAGGACTTCATAGAATTGGGATGGCATCTCTTTCCTCCATCCTGGAAGTCAGCTGTCATATAAGAAGCCTGGCGAGAATATGAGAACCTTGAAACTGTTATGCTTCAAGGAAGCTCAAGTTACCTATGTAGAGAAACCCCATGGAAGAGCAGTGAGGCACCAGATATATGAATGAAACCTTGGCTGCACAGCCAATTAATGCAGCCTAGTGATTGACCCCATGCCACTTAAAGCAGAAGAACCAACCCACTGAGCCAAGACAACCTACAAAATCATGAGAAAGAAATCATTGGTGTCTCAAGGCACAATAAATGTGGGGTGGTGGATTACACAGCACACACCTAATGTTAGGGCTATGGTTCATATAGAGTTTCATGTAGTTACAGCTGGAGGCTTGAAGAAGTTTTAAGCTTCTCCAGCTTTAATCTGCATGTAAACCATCAAAGCCCACTGCTGGAAGGCAGGTTCCAGTTCCAGAGTTCCGGGGTGGAGCCGAGATTCTGCATTTTGCACAAGCTCCTACGTGATGGCTTTATGCTGATGACAAAGTGCATGGGCTGCATTTTGAATAGGAAGGCTAATACCCAGCCTCCAGGAAGTCCCATACTTAACTCATCTCAGAAAACCCCAGGCTTTTCCCAAGTACGTTTGAGGAAATACTAGCTTGAAATAGAGGGCAAATAGGCTTGGGTTAAAACAACCTACTAGATTCCAATACCAGGCATTCACAACATATATTAGATAATTAAAAGCTCTTAGAGCTCCTCCAGTGAAGAAACCTGTTTAATTCTATTTAGCACAGTATTTCCTGAATGTAATGACTAGACCTATTAATATCTCAAAGGACTATTAGTGTTTCTGAGGAACATGTGGAGAAATAAAACCATTTTTAAAAAAGTTAATTTAGTAGGTTTCTCATTATCTCTCAGCAATTAATTATATCACATACTTTCATAATCCTTTCTCCATTTTTTTTTAAGATTTATTTATTTATGGGGCTGGTGCTGTGGTGCAGCGGGTTAATGCCCTGGCCTGAAGTGTTGGCACCCCATATGGGCACCGGTTTTAATCCCAGCTGCTTCACTTCCGATCCAGCTCTCTGCTATAGCCTGGGAAAGCAGTAGAAGATGGCCCAAGTCCTTGGGCCCCTGTACCCACATGGGAGACCCGGAAGAAGCACCTGGCTCCTGGCTTCAGATTGGCGCAGCTCTGGCTGTTGCGGCTAATTGGGGAGTGAACCATCGGATGGAAGACCTCCCTCTCTCTCTCTTCCTCTCCTTCTCTCTCTGTGTAACTCTTTCAGATAAATCAATAAATCTTTAAAAAAATTTATTGATTTATCTGAAAGGCAGAGTAACAAAGAAAGGGAGAGGCAGACAGAGAGAATTTTCCATCTGCTGGTTCAACTCCTCAGTTGGCTGCAACAACCCAGGCTGGGCCAGGCTGAAGACAGGAGCCCAGAACTCCATCCAGGAGCCCAAGTGTGTGGGCCCTCTTTTCTAGTGTCTCAAGTGCATTATCAGGGAGCTGGAAGGGAAAAGGAACAGCCAGGATTCAAACCAGTGCTCTGATACGCAATGCTGGCATCCCAAGCGGTGGCTGAACCCCCTGCAACACAATGCTGGCCCTCTATCATAGCTAATAGAGAAGAACATGCCCATGCCACCCCTGCTGTAGCTCTTTCTATGCTTGGAATTTCCCCTCCCTATCAAAGTTCCTGGGTTTCAGTTTTTACAGCTTCTCTTCCATTTCCCAGCATTTCATTGACCTTGGAGGCATCCCTTGATAGCGCCAAGTCTAGGAGATACTCCTAGTGTTGGGATGAGTATTAAGTGAATACATCCTTGTGAAGCCCTTAGCACAAGGTCTGCAAGTCCTAATTACTCAATAAATGCCAGCTCCCATCACCATTGCTCAGGGTCTGAGCCTGTCCCTTGTGGCACCACGTTTCCAGCACTGTGGCTGCTCCTGTCCCAGAGAGGCTGGGGAGGAGGGGGCACGTGACTGATAGCAACGCATCGAACGCCGCAGTCGGATTCGAGCTGCTATTCTTAGATTCCTTCACACCCAATCTTTTTCCTGGTGCTGCTGAGAAGCTTCAGAAAGTTCAGGCTAAAGTTAGCAGTTGGAATCTGTGTCTCTGAAAGTCCACCCACTCTTCATCTTTGGAAGCTGTTCTTTGGGGCTGATGCTGGGACTCCAAGGTAAGGTGCTATTTTGATATTTTGATCATCTCTTGGCCGAAATAAGCCCGAGATGATCTCTCAGCAGTCAGGCTGCCCACCGGGAGGTTCTGCTCGGAAATCCACTTCAGAGTGGCATCACCTCTGCTGTCCACGCCTTTGGCCCAGAGACCACCTGCACATGGGTTGGAATTCTTTGCTTTTCTCATTCCTCATTTGCTTAGGAGAAAGCAGGCAGCTTCTCATCCATATTAAAAGCCGACAGCACTGTCTTACTGGCTGCTCTCCCTTGCCAGGCGTGGACCTCACGAAGAGCACCACCCTGTAGACTCTGCTCCCACACCAAGTACTCAAGCTACCCTTAGTTCTCTCTTCCCTGGCCTCAAAAGGAAGTACCTCTGGTCACAAGATGAACTTCCCCTTCCATGGACTGGGAGAAAACCTGCTAGGCTTGGCTTGCCTTCAGGCCTGATCCATTTTCTCCTATGTGTGGATACGGTGTGATTATTATTGTGCCTCTCTGTGGACCCAGTACTGGTCCTGCATGCAGGCTAGAACCAAGAGCCAGCCCAGATGACAGGAGCGGTTTTGATCTGTGTGATGTATTTGAATGGACCCATTCAGCTTCTCCCTGTGAGTGACAGCAAGACTAGGACTTCTAGGGCTGGCCTTGTGGTACAGCCTGTGATATTGGCATCCCCTATCAGAGTGCTGGTTCCAGTCCTGGCTGCTCTGCTTTGGAGCCAGCTCCCTGCAGGAGAGGATGGCCCCAGTGTCTGGGCCCCTGCCACCCATGTGGGAGACCCTAGCTCCTGATTTCAGCCTGGCCCACTTTGAGTCCTGACTGTTCTACTTCCTATTCAGTTCCCTGCTAAGGCACGTGGGAAAGCAGCAGAGATGGCCCAATGCTTAGCCCCCTGCCATCCATGTGGAAGACCCAGGCTTCAGCCTGGCCCAGCTCTGATCCTCCCAGCCAAGGGGAATGAATCAGTGGGAGGAAGATCTCTGTCTCTCCCTGTCACTGCACCTTGCAAATACATAAAATAATTCTATTTTTTTAAAAGACTATGTTTCCACCTAACAATAATAATAGCAGCTAAGAGTCCGGGTTACCAGTGTGCCAGGCACTGCGTTAAGCTTTATTTACGATCTTGTCCATTTGTGTTCTTCTTTCACAGGGAGACCTCAGGGACTGAGGGTTAAGGTAGGTGATGTAATTCGTCCTAGGTAACAGAACTGCCCAGAGGGAGAGAAGAGATTCAAACCAGAACCCGGGGAGCTCTTGTCCATTACGTGGGAAAATTTTGTGTGGAAAATCATCCCTGGCTGTTCTGAAGAATGACACTGAGTTCTGGACCCACAGTGCCGCGGGGCCCTCCTGAGGGCATCTGGCCTATCTTCTTGTTCCTGGGTAGCCCAGCACACAGCCATTCCACGAAGATGCTGCACGTTTGCAAATAGCTGTGCATCATTCCGCAGCCAACCCTGGCTCCTTGACCCTTCAGCAGGAAGTTTCAGCCTGAAGTTTCTGACTTGTTCCATCTGGAAAAAAAATCTGTCTGCTGACACTCCACAGTGTGATTTTCTGTTTAGCTTCCCACGGGTAGGAAATGAATCCAGAGAAGTTGCCACTTGAAACTGGAGTATGCATATGGTGCTAGTTTAGGACTACCATGGAGCCAAAGAAAGTTTATTACCAGTCCCATGACAATGCTTACTTTGCTTATCATCATGAATTATAAAGCTAAAAGTGGCTTTGTTGTTTTTTAAATATTTATTTTAAAGGCAGAGAGAAAGAGAGAGATCTTCCTTCATTGGTTTACTCCCTAAAAGGCCACAACAAACATTTTTGGCACAGACCAGATCTAGGAGCCTGGAACTCCATCCAAGTCTCCTTGGCAGGGACTTATTTACGAGAGCCATCATCTGCTGTATCTCAGGTGCTTTAGCAGGAGGCTGGATCAGATGCGGAGGCGGGACTAGAACCCAGGCACTATAATGCGCCGGGGTCCCAACAACAGGTTAACTCACAGCACTCCAGTGCCTGCTCCTAGATTTTGCAAATAAAAGTACAGAACACACAGTTAAATTTGGATTTCAGATACACAAAGAATAACTTTTTAGTATGCAATATTTAGGAACGTCTACATTAAAATTATTCACTGTTTATCTAAAACTAAAACTTAACTGGTTATACTTTATTTTATCTGGCAGCCACAGCATGTTTGCAAGATTGCGTCTCAGTCAGTGTCTCAGGATATTGTGGTATATCAAAAAAGATGCCTTCTGTGAGTTGTGAGGGTGAACGATTATGTATGTGTGTGTGTGTGTGTGCGCGCACGTGCATGTATGAAGGGTATTAAATGGGTGGGGATAAGGAAGCACAAAAGTTTCAATAATTATAGTATGAGAGAAGAATTTTTTCCCAATATATCAGGAGAAATTTACCCATAAGTTACAGACTGAAAGAAACTGCAGAAGAACTTATAAACAGAATTTCTTTCTATGAGAAATTGAATTTTGGGATAAAATTATAAAGGGATACATACTTGTTGTAAAATTTCATACTATACAGAAAATTGTAAAGTGAAATGCAGAAGTATATCAGATCCTCATTATCACCCTTAACTACCACTTTTATCTTTAACTTCTCTATCCTTCCAGAAGTTTCTTGGGCATGGATTAACATGTGTATACATATGAATATATATTTTAAAATTTATTTATTTATTTGAGAATGAGAGAAAGAAAGAGAGAGAAAGAGAATGAGGACACGCATCTGCTGGTTCATTCCCCAAATGCCCACAATGGGAGCCAGTAACTCAATCCAGTTCTACCACATGAATGGCAAAAACATGATCACTGCAGTGCGCCGGCCGCAGCGGCCATTGGAGGGTGAACCAATGGCAAAGGAAGACCTTTCTCTCTGTCTCTCTCTCACTGTCCACTCTGCCTGTCAAAACAACAACAACAACAACAACAGGATCACTACAGGATCGCTACAGGATCACTACAGGATCACTACAGGATCGCTACAGGATCACTACAGGATCGCTACTCGGATTTGCATTAGCAGAAATCTGGAATCAGGAGCCAGAGCCAAGAGTCACACCCAGATACTGTATAGGATGCAAGTGTCCAAACTGGTGTCTTAACTGCTAGGCCAAATGCCACTCCTACATATGAGCATTTTTAATTTCAAAAACAAAAACATATTTTACATACTTCTGCAAATTGTTTTTATTTTTGCTTCCTAGTACTGTATCTTAGCTTTTTATATAGACACATCTAGATATATTTACCTCCCTCATTCTTTAGCAACTGTATGATAGTTTATTAAATGTTAGGATATTTTCATTTATTATGAATTCAAGGGGCTCTTAAAAGTGCCCTCCATGTGCAGAGCTTTGAGTAAGTGTTTTCTTGTCGTCAATTTTCAGTTCCTCTTCAGTACGAGGTATCTATCAGCTCAAATAACATCTCAGAGGTCTTCCCTGTTCCCCTGGGAGCTTTGCTGCCCTGCCCCCTCACTTTTCTTAACAAATTGCCTGGTATTATTTATCTCCGTCTGAAATGCTCTTACACATCAATTTGTCTGTCTATTTGTATCTGTTTCTTCTGAGGGCAGGGACCTGGTCTCATTTATCGCTATTTCCCCGACAATGAAAACATTGCATCGTGAGGATGCAGAACATGTAAGTGGACGAATGATCAGGTTGACATACTGTGGCAGGTCTGAAACAAACAAGGAATGGCAAAGAGGTGCGTGTTTACTGAAAGTGGGACAAATGGAATTCAAGCAGAGTGTTTTTTTTTTTTTAAAGATTTATTTATTTATTTGAAAGTCAGAGTTACACACAGAGAGAGAGAGAGTCTTCCATCCACTGGTTCACTCCCCAAATGGATGCAATGGCTGGAGCTGTGCCAATCCAAAGCCAGGAGTCAGGAACGCCTTCCTTGTCTCCTATGTGGGTGCAGGGGCCCAAGGACTTGGGCCATCTTCTACTGCTTTCCCAGGCCATAGCAGAGAGCTGGATCAGAAGTGGAGCAGCCAGGTCTCGAACTGGTGCCCATATGGAATGCTGGCACTGCAGGCGGCAGCTTTACCCACTATGCCACAGTGCCAGCTCCAGCAGACTGGTTTTTTTTTTTTTTTTTTGGACAGGCAAAGTTAGACAGTGAGAAAGAGAGAGAGAGATAAAGGTCTTCCTCTTCCATTGGTTCACCCCCCAAATGGCCACTACGGCTGGTGTGCTACGCCGATCTGAAGCCAGGAGCCAGGTGTTTCCTCCTGGTCTCCCATGCGGGTGCCATCCTCCACTGCCTTCCCGGGCCACAGCAGAGAGCTGGACTGGAAGAGGAGCAACGGATACTAGTACCCGGTGCCCCAACCAGGACTAGAACCCAGGGTGCTGGCGCCACAGGTGGAGGATTAGCCCAGTGAGCCGCGGCACTGGCCCGGCAGAGTGTTTTAAGAAGGGTAAAATCAACTGGGTGGGTGCCACTGAAGGGAGCAAATCACCTAGCACAGACAGGAAAGGAAGGCTTCCTGGGAGTGTGAATTTGATCTTTTTTTTTTTTTTTGACAGGCAGAGTGGACAGTGAGAGAGAGACAGAGAGAAAGGTCTTCCTTTTGCCGTTGGTTCACCCTCCAATGGCCGCCGCGGTAGCGCGCTGCGGCCGGCGCACCGCGCTGTTCCGATGGCAGGAGCCAGGTGCTTCTCCTGGTCTCCCATGGGGTGCAGAGCCCAAGCACTTGGGCCATCCTCCACTGCACTCCTGGCCACAGCAGAGAGCTGGCCTGGAAGAGGGGCAACCGGGACAGGATCGGTGCCCTGACCGGGACTAGAACCCGGTGTGCCAGCGCCGCAAGGTGGAGGATTAGCCTGTTGAGCCACGGCGCCAGCCGGGAGTGTGAATTTGATGTGGCAGTGTAAGAATGAGAATGACTGACAGGTAGGACTGTGAGGAGCCAAGACACAGAACACGTGTAGACAGAGTTTGGAGGCAGGCAATTGCCTGGCATATTTGGGGAATGTGTTCTTTGCCACTATGGAGAGAACATAGGGTGTATGGGGGAAGGCAGCAGGGACTGTGGGAGGATTTGAATGCTGTACTGAGGGATTTGGATTTTTTTTATCCTAAGCATTGGGGAATTATTAAACGCCTTTATGGTGGGGTCATATTGCCAGCAATGGAAAATATTTGTTGAAGAGGGAAATGTAGGCCAGGAAGAGATATCAAGAGAGAAGAGAAGGACCTGATCTAGATCAGGGGCCAGGGGTCAGCCAGATTGGACGAAGTGGGCTTTTCAGAGGGGAAGGATTAACTGTGTTTGACATCATTCATCAAAATCAGGAATTGGGGGCAGGCACTGTGGCACAGTTGGTTGAAATAACTACAACTGATATGGAGCTTGTTCGGGTCCTGTCCAAATATCAGCTAATGTGCATCCTGGGAGGCAGAAGATAACGACCCAAGTAATTGGGTCCCAGCCATTCATGTGGGAGACCCAGATGGAGTTCCTGGCTTCTGGCTGGCCCTGCCTTGGCTGTAGCAGACATTTAGGAAGTGAACCAGCAGATGGAAGATATTTCTCTCTCTCCTCTGTGTGTGTGTTTTATTTGAAAATGCTGCCTTTCAAATAAATAAAAATAATAAACTTTTTTTTTTAAAATCAGGAGTTATCAAACCATGGCCATGGGTCAAATCTGGCTCAGTGCCTGTTTTTGTGAATAAAGTTTTATTTATTGGAAGTAGCCACATTCATTCTTTCATGTAGCATCTATGACTGCTCTGGTGCTCCATTGGCAGAGCTGACTAGGTGTGACAGGGACCATGTGCCCACAAAGCCTGAACCACTTACTGCCTAGACCTCTACAGAAGAAGTTTGCTAGTCTCTATCAAGATTGGTGGTATCTACAAGGCTCACACCCACCTCTTAGATGTTCAGGTCATTACCATGGCAGCAGAGAGCAAGGTCTGCCCCTGTGCTCTGAGAACTAAGGGCCACACTCTTCCCATCACCTGTCTGTTGTTCTGTCCTGAGCTTTTTCCTCCATTCCAGTGAGTGAGTGCTCCACGAGCTGCAAAGCTCGCATGCCTTGAGGTGCAGCCCTACAAGGTCAGAGTTCACCTTCCTCAACACCCTTTCGTGGCCATTGCAGAGCCCTGTGGATTGCCCCCTTTGCAACACTGCTCCCTCATCAGAGCTGCTTCATACCGGGTTGGCTGTCTGGCTTGGACTTCCTCCCAGGGAAATTCAAAGTCTTTGGATTTTCCTTAGCAGAAAGAGAGTAGCAGTGACACGGCACCTTTGAGAGCACTGAGAGGGCTCTGGGCTTCGATATTCACGTGCACGTGGAGCCCTATCTCAAATAGCCACAGCATGGGAAACCTCAGGTTCTCACCAGATGGCCTGGAACCAGCATCCTGTTGCTAGGATACATATCATCGGATTGATGTTTCCAAGATCCTCATTGAAATCCCTTTGATTCCTGAGTCTTAAGGCTGTGTCTTTAGGGTTTGTGTTTTAAATTGAGTCTGTGATTATGTCATATAAAATGGGTTGGCATTTTCATCAAGTTAAAAATTTACCAAAACATCATCCCTCCATTCGCAATAGTGATGCAGACTTTCCACTTTGGTGGATGGCTCGGCAGTTCCTCAGCTCAGTGTGCCGGGGGAAATGGGAGTTTCCTTGCTGACACTTCTCAGCTTGTTTTTCCCCTTGACCTAGCCACTTGAAAATCATTGCTTGCCTATAAATAGCTCCTACCTATTTCTAAAGTCGAGACTTTGTTTGCAGGTTGTTTACTGGGATGTCATCAGCCAAAGTGCAGTGTCAGGCTGCTCGGGGTGGGGGGGAGCTAATTTCCTTTTGAAAATTGCAATTCTGAAAGCTGTGCATATTTTATCTTCGTCATCGATAGGAACCAAGGCACACGCAGCTTCATGCTGAGTGATATGCCAGCAAGCTAAATGAAAATGATCCCACTTTTACAACTAAAAATACGAAATACTGGTGAGAACTGACCCGATGTAGCATACACAAAATTAACTTCCAGGGTTCCTGAGCCATCACCCTTCAAGGAGAGGCGTGGGTGACGTCCAATCAAGGAGAACAAGCCATATGTGTTGAGAACTTTTTGAACAGAGGAAAGAAGCCACCTTTTCGAAAACTAGAAGTGACAAGGACAGACGCTTCAATTTATAGACAATGACTTGCAAAGGAACTGTTTTGTACACAGGCAACTCCAGATATTGTGCTGTGGGGCATGTAGTTCTCTGCAGGATGAGTTTGCAGGGTCCCTCCCCCAGGCACACTGGACAATGTGTGTAGACCTTCTTGGTTGTCACAACTGGAAAGGGGGACACTGTTGGTATATGGGGGGGTAGAGGCCAGGGATGCTGCCAAACATCCAAACGACACAGGACCATTCCCCACAACTAGACCAATCCAGCCCTAAATGTCGATAGTGCCAACGCTGAGACGCCCTGGCCCTAGGGACTAGCTTCTCTACTGAAAATTCATGAACTTCCTGTGCGGTGCCTGAGTGGCCAGTTAATCTCACAGAAGTATTTGTAGTAAACTGTCTGTGCTGCTGGAACTCGTCACAGCGCTCAGTTAAAGGCATGCATGGGGGAGTCACGCAGGGGCGGAGGTGGGACTTCAGGAGCCCACAGGGAGACGGGAGGGAAAGCCTGGCACAGCTGCAGAGGGCTGGGCTCTCCCATCGTGGAATCAGGGGCTGGGTTTAGGACGAGCTGGAAACAGCAGGGAGGACCAGCTCCTTGGTGGCAGGTGGAGTTTCTTGCAAGCACACAGATGCCTGCCTGTATACCTTTGCTCACACTCTGGCTCATAACCTGGACCTCCTAGAGCACCTGCTCCTCCATGGGGCTGGGGAAGGACTCTTCTATCATTCCTGGTACTCCGGCCCATCACCCCTCCTTTCTACCTCCTTTCCATAGAAGCCTACAGGAAAGCAGCAACACGTTGTCCCTGGAGAGCTCCAGGAAGAGAAGATTTGATATATGGGGCCCTAGACAATGAAGACATTCTTTCCAACATTATACAAACTTGCTGACACCATTCAAATTAAACACTACGTGGCACTGCCTGTCTTCAGTATTCTTATACACTTAGGGATGCCAGTAATGATGTAATGATACATAATGATTCTAGTAATGATGTAATGATTTTTTTTTTAAAAGTGATTTTTATGAACTTGGAGAGATAATACTCCCTTTTGTTGGACCTGCAATTGTATACCCAGAAAAGCAGTTTCCAGAATAAAGGAATTAAAGACATCGCTATCAGTAAAAATATATAAAACCATCAGCTTTTCCCCTTACTACCATATACACCTAAAATGATTGTAGAGAAAATATTCCATTCTCAGTAGCAATAACAATGAGAAGGTTTTATATACTGTTCTAAGATATGAAGGTTTAGAACTGTAAATGAATTGTCTTAAAATGAATGTAAAATTTACTCCAACTTTGAAGAGAACTTCAATAGATTTTTCCCTTTGGAATTGGATAAAATCATCTTAAATCTCATATGAAAGGCCAAATGTTGAAGAATAGCTAGAAAATGATGACTAAAGAGAAAGACGGCTTATCCTGAATTGGATTTGCTCCCCCAGGTATCAAAACAACTTCTAATCATAAAACATGATGCTGAATTAGGAATAGAGACAAGGGCCAGCACAGTGGAATAAAGACACCAAAAGACAGTCTCAGCAGGTGTGTAGATTTAATGCTCTACAAAAGTGATTCAATGAGAAAATGGAAGATTTTTCAAAGTGTTTCTTTTGAATAAGGATGCAATTAGAATCTATCTTATACCATATTAACAAATAAAACCAACCTTGTATGGATTCAAGATGTAAATGTAAAAAGTAATACAACAAAAATGCGATGAAATCTAAAAAAAATCATGAATAAATTAGGAGAAAACGCTCTTAACAGGAAAATCAGAGGCTATAAAAGAATATATAATCTATGCATGCACACACACAAACACAACAGCGAAGTAAAAGGAAACCATAAATAACACCAAGACACAAATGATAAATATGGAAAAATATCACTCTAAAATAGAAGACAGATTAAGATGTTGTTTATAATATTTGAGGAGCTCTCATAACCTAGTAAAGAAAAAATATCTAATAAAAATTATCTAATAAAAACAAAGTAAAGGATATGAAAAAGAAATTGACTAAGAAAAAAACTAAAATGGTAACAAATTCCTGGATTCTTTAACTTACCAGCACTCATGGAAGTGCACATTTCAAAGTATCGATGAGTTATCACTTTAGTCTTATCAGGCCAGAAAAAAAAGTCTAAGAGCCAGACTACACACACACAAAATGCACAGCCACTCCTTTCCTGGGCTCACAGAAACCCAAGTCCAAACTATGCAGTTCTATCTGTAAATTTTATTGAAGCTTTGTTTGTAACGTTAAAAGAAATCTGGAGACAAGTGTTCATTAAGAGGGGGATGGATTTAAAAAAATGGGTCCCTCTTTATCATACCATATTATGTCACTTTAAAAAGAATAATTTTGGGACAGGTGTTTGGCATAGCACTTAAGCTGCCACTTGGTATACCCACATCCCATACTGGAGTGCCTGGTTTGAAACCCAGCTTTTCTGTTTCCAATTCACTTTCAACAACCCACCCTTAGGCTGTGTGTGAGTTTGCGGGTGAGCAGGGAGAAAAAGACACAGAATACCTACCAGGTTTTCCGCACTGTGGAGGTTGAGGTTGGGGAGGAGGAGGCCAGCAGAAAAGAGAGGAAATATTTGCAATACTCCCCTCCCTGCTATGTCTATGATATGGTTAAGTTTTTCATTTCTTTAAAATTCATATTATATCTAGTGCATGTTTTTTATGTTGTGTATATATGTGTACCCATGTTAGCTAGATGAAAAAAAAAGATAAATTAACACAAATAATGTTTCCCAAGTCTGTTAACACTATCTTGAGTTTATACAGCTGTTTTCTTTAAAAGAATTCTTAATGTTTTGATGTATGCCATTCATTTCATCTTCACAGCTTAACTGGCAATTGTGACCTTCAAAGGTCAAACCCCACAGGGCCCTGTGCCTGGCTGCAGTGATGGGCATCTCGGGTGAGGCGCCTGGAACAGCCCCTTTCCTCTCTGCAGGAGTGTGCAGGGGGCTGGACTCCTCTCTTGGGCTCCGGGCTTCTTCAGGCTCCTCTGTCACTTGCCTCCCTTCCCAGATACAACTTATGATCCGAGATGAAAATGGAAGCCTCAGGGCTTCACCCTGCTGTAGGTTTGGACCCCTCCTATGGCAAAGTGAAAAGAGAACAATCTGGCAGGGAATACCCAATGAACGACTTCCAGGGACTGACGTAGCAAGAGCGCTGGTGAGAGAACCAGTTCTCGCAGTACGGGGTGCACTGCTCTGTACAGTAAGAGTGATGGGGCTCTTCCCTTCAAGGCTGTTAAAAACCATGGCTTTGGAGTCAAAGAGTCAAGGATTGCTGGGAACCTAGCAATTGTATAAGTTCTGAGAAAATCATTTAATTTATCTGAGCTGGAAAACGAAATCTGCTCCAAGTAATCTTATTAATGTGAGGATTAACTGAAACGCTAACTGTAAAAGTGTCTGACACTTGCCAGGCACATAGGAGGTGCTAAGCCGGGGCACAGGGATGGAAACAGAGTACTGAAAACCCATTAGGATTGGGCTCTGCATCCTCCTAATTTCTCTTGTACTCCTTCTCACACTCTCTTGAAACATTTATGGAATCACTCTTAGACCAAATATTGGGCTCTGGACATCTCATTGTCTAATGAAAGAAATCGCAAAAAAAAACAAACCCTATACAGCATGTTAGAGGCTCTGACTCAAGCTATGTACACAGTCATGTGGGAACAGGTAGCAGAATAACCTCACGTGTGTGCAGTACCCAGGACGGACTCAACAGGAGAGGTATTTGCAGATTCTCCTCGCTGATGAGAGTATGGGGGAGTAAGCAGTGGGAATGTGCTGGTGCAAGTGCTTATAGACAGAAAAGCAGATACATAAAAAAGTTAAAAGGTGAAAAGCCACGGTATTTATGCATTTATATTTGGTATTTAAATTAACTGGGTTTAACAGTTGCCTTGTGTTAGCTACAGTGGTCTAGATCCAGTAATACTGAAGTCTGGAAACATTCCAGCAGCCTATGAGGATAAGGAATAAGATATTTTGAAACCAGAACAGTGATAGCCAACCTTCAGGGGGACGGCAGTGATCTCCGCCTCCTGGCTTTCACACCATGCTTGGTGCCCTCCCACGATGTACCAGGGTTGGTGTGCGTGACCAACAGAATAGTCGGTGTGATGGCATGCCACTTTCAAAGTGAAGTGACATCATCTATAGCCTCTGTCTTGGGTTCCTTTTCTTTTTCTTGGGTCACTCACTACGGAGGAATCTGGCTGTCTGGTTATAAAGATAATTAGGCAAGCTCTAGGGAGGCTAACTAAGTCTGCCAATAGCCATGGGAGTGAACTTGAAAGTATTTTCCCCATCAAGTCTCAGATGACTACAGCTCTGACTGACAGCTCAACTGCAACCCTCATGAGACACTCTGAACCAGAACCACCTGCTGAGCTGCTCTTGGATTCCTGACATATAGAAGCTGTGAGATAATAGACATTTGCTATTTTAAAGGATAACTTAGCATTCAGCAATATGTAGTTGTTTCCAATTCTTTATCTTTCTTGGCATCAGTGCCCTTTTGCTGTATCTTTCACAGCATCAATGACATTGAAGACTTTGCTACTAGAATTAGAATGTATGTCCCTGCCCTCTTACAATGAACTTAGTCACGTAACTTGCTTTGACCGATGGAATATGGGCAAAAATGACATTATGTCTCTTACAATCTGCCTGAGCCCTAAGCTGTATCATATTTCTGTTCACCTTTCTGGGAGCTTCATGCTCCATGAGAAAGAGCTGGTAGCTGCCCTGCTGGCTGAAGCCCCTTCAGCCTGGATCCAATCAGGAGCGTTCCTTAGCAGGGTCACTGTAGCCAAACTGAAGATTGACAGTCTGAGAATGAATTATGGCTGTTTTCAGCCACTGTGTTTGGGGTGGTTGTTACAAAGTATGAACGTGGAAATCAGTGATTGATGCGACCCCTCTGGATGTGTCGGGAGAAAAAGAGACACAGGATGTGGTTGATGTGATCGGAATCCATGTGTGACTGAATTTTCAAAGGCCTTGAGGGTCAAGTAACAGGGTTTAGAACTTATTGTGCAGGGCACAGCTGACAGTTAATTTTAGGGACATTAAGGTGGCAGAGAATGAACAAGGGGTCAGCACTGTAGTGCAATGGGTTGGGCTGTGATGCTGGCATCCCATCTGAATATAGGTTTGAGTCCTAGCTGTGTTGCTCCTGATCCAGCTCCCTGCTGGGAGGGCAGTGGAGAATGGCCCCTGCCATGCACATGGGAGAACCAGATGGCGTGCTGGGCTCCTTGCTTCAGCTTGGCCCAGCCTTGACTCTTGGGGCTATTTGGAGAGTGAACCAGTGGATGGAGAATGGATTATAGAGGGCAAGGGAGGAGTCTATGTAGGGAAGTCTGCAAGATCCATTTGAGACATATAACAAGGACCCGATCTAGGACAGCACGAATGAGGGCTAGATTTAACCTTGAGACTATGTCCTGAGACAACAACTTGTCTTGTTGACCAAAGGAATGTGTAGGAGAGAGAAATTGTCCCACTGTAGGCTTATGCTTTTATTAAGTCAAGAAATTTAGTTAGAAGAGTTGGAAACTTGATTAAATTTCTAAGCAGATTCCATAATTCATTCCTGCTGGATCTAGGAAGGAGGTGTAAGTAAATGTATAGGATGTTGGGTAAATCTAACACCCAGATGCCTATCAGAGTACATCAGAGCCTAAATGGGTGTTTAAGGATGCCACCTGTTTTCAAGAGAACACTCCCTTTGCATCCATGTAGATAATTTTCATTCCTGTATTGAATCTACTCCAGCCATTTTCTCCAGTGTTGGGGGAGTAAGAGTTAGCTGTGGATTTCTTGCTCTTTAGATGAACTCCCTGATGAAGCTCACAGGTTGCCCTCTGGAAACTTGGTTGAAGCTAAGCCAAAGGCTTCCTATTCCATTTCTATCATTGAATCTGAACTGAGATGAGTATTCCAAGCAAGAGAATTCTGGAAGATTTTCTTCTTAACTCCAAAGTTACAAGTTTGGCTAGTAAAATCTGGACCCAGCTGGTATTTTCCACACATTAACATATTCACTGGGAAGAGTCTTGTGTTATTGCCTAAGATGGGGAGATGACATTGACTAATTGTGATGATGATTCTCACGTGTTGGTACAAAGATGCGTGTGTTTCTAGAAGCCTAATAAATACTTGTTGACATGCAATGTTAATCAAATGCAACTGGCCAGTTCATATCTGTCTGACAGAACCACAAGGGATACATGCTTGGCTGTGAAGATAGAGTCTGGGAAATCTGTAAATGAATCAGAGATTTTTTCGAACGTGAGAGACTTAGAGCCATGGGAGAGAATATCACGTCACTTTGATGTCTTAGGATTTAGTCACATACTTGTGATGTGGTGAAGGGTAGTGCATGGGCCCAGTGTCTCAGGTTTGTCACATGGAAAAACTGTTTCTTATAGAAATTTCCCTACTGATCTGTTGAGAGAATTAATCAGCTTTTGCAAAGAATGCACAAAGACTTTCGAAAACTGGAGAGCAGCTGGAAGGTGCATTTATAACATCCATTTCTTCCAAATTAGGGGAGTTTGGCTCGGCTGGGGGCCTCTTTGGTGAATAACTTCTCAAGCTTGGGAGTGAAGAGATGAGGAACGATCTTTTTGATGTGGTGTCAAGTTTTACACCTAGTGATAAGATTCAGGACTTCTATCATCCAGGAGACTGGTATAACTTGAACAGAAGTTTGAGTGAGCGAGATGTTTACATAAAGACCCATGGTGGAACCACAAGCACCTGCTACCTTGAACATCACAGTGAAGATGGCTTTTGCAGTAATCTTTGGAAACAGTGCCGTTAAGTCAACAAGTGCTGCCAGAGTGTGCAATGGTTAAGACCTCACTGAGTCACATGCGCAGTAGCCTCAGTGATAAGGAGCCAGGGTCTGCTACTGCTGGATGTGGTTGCTCGGCGAGTGAAACACAGTATTTCTACTCACAAACCACAGATGCTGGGACTCACTGGGGTTTACAGATATTTTTGTCTGTTGCATTTTTTTTTTTTTGGTCTGGATCCAGGGGTGTTTGCCAGGGGACATTTTGCAGCATGTGAAAGCAGGAAAGACCCTTTGGAAGATTCTCACTTGGAAAATAGCATGTGGGGCCAGGGCGGTGAAATGACTGCCCGAGATCATAGGGAAGTTTGTATGCAAGTTGGAGCCCTGTAGCAGGTCTTCTGACACCCAGTCCATGAATTATTTCCACTGTTTAACCACTTTGGTTTTTCTTGACTCCTTGATATTGATCATATCCCACTCTGATGCCCAGAAAGAAGCCACCTGTCCCCTTCAAATGAAGAAGTAGGGAGAGCTGCTCTCAACCTTCTCTACGCCCCAAAACAAGGTACCCTGGGGTCTCCCAGATTCCAGGCAGAGTGCTTGCCCATCTCCTTGGGTACTATGATGTAGGAATGCCAGCACTCCAAATGGCAGCCTCGCTGCTGCAGCATAACACCTACCATGGTGCTTGTCTTTCTGTGCCCAACTTATTCACTTAATGTCTGCCAGGTTCAACCAGGTTGTTGCAAATGACATGCCAAACTGTCTATCTGATAATAGAATTCTTCTTTCAAAAAATTTCAGAGGTGAGGGGAGAGAGGGATGGAGAGAGAGAAGGAGGAAAAGAGTGTGTGTGTGGGGGAGGGAGGGAGGGAGAGAGAGAGATATATATATATCCTGTTTTGCTGGCTTACTTCTCAAATGCCCCCAAGAGTGGGGGCTAGAGTAGAGCAAACCCAAGAGCTGGGAATGCATGGGATGGTGGGAACCCAGTTACTTCGAGCCATTACTGTTTCTTCCCAGGGTCTCCATTGGCAAGAAGTTGGAGTTGGGAGCTGGAGCCAGGAAACAAACCTAGGTTATCTGATGCGGAATGTGGCATCTTTACTAGGCTTAAATGCATGCTTCCTCATAATAGTCATCTTTTTTAAAAGATTTATTTTATTTATTCTAAAGGCAGAGTTACAAAGAGGGAAAGACAGAAAGAGAGAAATCTTTCATCCACTGGTTAACTCTCCAAATCGCCACAACAGCTGGGACTGGGGTTGGGCCAGGCTGAAGCCAGGAACCAGGAGCTTCTTCCAGATCTCCCATGTGGGTGCAAGTACCCAGAACCTTGGGCCATTTTCTGCTGCTTTCCCAGGCACATTAACAGGGAGCTTGTTTGGAAGCAGAACAGCCAGGACTTGAACCAGTATCCATGTGGGATGTTGACGCTGCAGGCTGTGGCTTAACTCACTGTGCCACAACACTAATAATAGCCATCTTGATAAGTATTAACCTCCCCTAAATATTCTTAAATCAATTATGTCAGTTGTCAATTGCCACAATAATACAGAGTAACAATCCATCACAAACCTCAATGGCATATAATGGTGACTTTTTTCAGGGCTTAGGGTATCCACTGGGTCTGCTGTGAGATAGATTTGAGCCAATTTCATTCATCACCTAACCTCTATAAAATCATCCTGACTATTGGCCACAATGGTGCCTTGACTCTGAAAAGTCTGCTTAGTTTTCCTTTCCTGATACACAACCACCTTGCTACATGGCCATGGGTGCTTTGGGGAAAGTTAAGAGGAAGAACTGTAATACGGTGCTGTTGCTACTTGGGCAGTGTGGCGGGGTCTTCACTCAAGGGCACCCAGCCTGCTTTCTTCATTCCAGGGCTTTTGGGTCTGTGAACTGGCTCACGACTGGCCAGCGGCTGTTGTTTAGATTTCTAGCTTTGTAAATTGGCACAAACGTTCCGTTTGCTTAGTGCTCGTCACAGTTCCTGTGGAGTCACATTTTGTATCTTGACCTCTTGGGACGTCTGGGACTTGAGTCAAGTGGTGGGGACAGCAAAAGCTGGTGAGACTGTGTCTGGAGGAAGAGCAGCGATTCCCTGCCACACAGAGTATCTCCAGAAGCCCAGCGCGGGCTCCTCCGGCAGGAGATGAACCTCAGGTGCTGGGGAGGAGGGCTGCTGCCACTGCCACTGACAAGGGAGACACAAGAGAGACCTGGAGGTGCCCGGCCCCACCGGGATTCACCCACCTATCCCTGCACAGGCCACGTCTGCACTACCGCATCCACAACCCTCCCCCGCTACTTGCACAGAGAAAGCATCCAATTGCTGGCAGAAGAGTAGACGAAGATAACCTGAAACTCTCCCACGACAAATTCTGAGAAAAGCCGACGAAATGTTTAAAGATTCTTTGAAATGGACGGCTGAGCCCGTTTAGAAAATTAAAAAGAAAAAAGGGAAATGGCTAAATCCCAGAAATACAGGGGGAACTGAGAGTCCTATCTGCAAGCCTGCAACTGCCGCTGTAGCTGCCCCGGGCGTGTGCTGAGGGCTCCTGCCACCCTGGCTGAGGCGCTGAGGGCTACGGCGGGTGAGGCGAAGAGCGGGCACCTGCTGGTGTGCAGCAGGAAGAGGAGGTTTCTGCAGAGGCCAAGGCCAACAGAGGCTGAAGCCATCGAAGGAGTGGCCATGGTATGAAAAAGGAAAACTCTGTTTCTGTACAGTTCTTGGTGGGAAAAAAGAAATCTGACCTGAGAAAACGAAACCATAGGCCTTTGCCTTGCACGGACTTGATATCCAAATGTACTTAGCCTATGTGGCCCAAGATTCCAAAATGCACAATAACTTATATGAAACTGATAAACTGATAAGCAGTGATAGATACACATAATAATGCAAACAAAACAGTGACTATTTGGGAGATGCAATTTCAAGGTGGAATTAAAATGAGGAATAGGAAAGCGCTTACTGAATTTAAAATGTTCTCGTGTTCTATTGTTTATGAAGAAGTCAGAATCCTAATTAAATTCAGATGTTGTTGACCAATCATGTGTGTAGAATATTAAGGGTTATCTCAAAATATAAAAATAGAAAATATAACTTCAGAAGAAGGAAAAAGAGGAAATACAAAACATAAGAAACCCAACAGAATTTAAGAAAAAGAAGTAACAAAAATGATGGGTAACTGGAAAGCACAAAACGGAGCTATAGAAATTGATCTAAACGAATATATCAGCAATCATGACAAATGTAAATAGGCTAAATTCACCAAGCCAAATACATTTTCAGATTGTATTAAAAAATGAGCCTTAGAATCTAGAGTTATAATGATTTCAAAACACATGAGGAAAGTATAACATCACAAAAAATTGAAAATAAATAATGGCCAAAGATACCATGAAAACACCAACACAGAGAAAGCTGAGTGGACCACACAAATGTAAAATAAAACAGACTTGAAAACAGAAACATTAATATGGATGAAGACAATTACTACATAGCAGTAGACAGGGACGATTGTTGAGGGAGAAATTACAGTCCTGAGCCAGTAAGAATCCAGCAGAGGGGAGATCTCAATCTGTCTCTCTCTCTCTCTCTTTCAAATAAATAAAATAAATACATTTAAAAAGAAACTTAAAAACAAAACCCTAATGGATGAAATGCATTGTCATATAAAGATGTATAAACATCTGTGAAAACTCAGGGGCCAGTTACAATAGAAGTGTCTACTATATATCATGTCTGAAAACACAGAACAGTAGTTTGTGATAAAAACGAAAGCTATAAAGGGGTAAATAAAAACATTCATGGGAAAAACAATTAAAATATAAATGTATTTTAATACAGTAGATGTTTGCAATCCATTATTAATTTTTCACTTGGGGAGTGAACAAGCCAATGAAAGACCTCTGTCTCTCTGTATCTACCTCTCTCTGTAACTCTGTCAAATAAATAAAATAAATCTTTAAAAAAATAAATATAGCAAAATATCAACATGGTCAAATCTATCTAGTGGTAATTGTTATTGGAATAACCATGGATAGCTGTTATGTAATTCTGAGACTTGTGTACATTTGAAATATTTTGTATTTTAAAAATGCACAAAAAATAAATCATAACAAATTAGCCTACTATCCACTGAGTAACTCAGAGGTTTATCTCTGTTGATCACGGAAGGACAATTATAATCGGCTTTTCCTTATAAAATTTCAGAGTCACATATCTTGTGGGACCTGCATCTTTCAGTCTCAAAGTGTTGATTTGTTAGCAGAGCAATCTGCAGTGAGAACTAACACTTCGCCAGCGACATACAAAGTCTTGTTTGATGGACACGCTCTCAGTCTCAATGTGACATTGGTAGAGAGAGCGGAAGAAGTTTTCCGAGTGAGCAGGGAATTAGACTCAGTGGCGTTGGTTAAGCAGCGGAAGGTTTAACAACAGACTGTGAAGGCCTCTGCGGCCAAGGATGGTCTTGGCAATGTGCTTGGACATTCTCATGGTCCACCTGTCACGTGTCTCTCTCCTCTGAACAGAGTTGAATGAGCAGCCTACATCTGACTCTGGGTCTCACTGTGCTGTGCACTTCCCACCCTGCATTCCTTCTAGAACCCCACAGCCATTTCCCAGGTTTCAGTGTTGGCACGTAGCACAGAGAACTTGACATTTTCTGTTTCTGCGTCTGTCTCCCGAACCAGCCTGGTTGTTCCAGCAGAGGCAAGCACCAAATCATTTTATCTCGCTACTCTCCAACGTGTTCAACGCTTGCTGGCCGCTGACGCCTCCTAGCCCTCTTCCTCTGCTCAAGGCAGGACTGTGCTTCCTGGTTCCCAGAAGCCACGTGACTACCTCTGGCCAGTGGGTTCTGTATCCGGGTGATCTGTGTCAGTGCAGATCAGAGAAGTTAATTTCCATTGGAACACCCTCCAGAATGCCTGGCTGTTCACTTGTCTTATCAGAAATGGCTGAGCCCTAGGCTAACAGTGGTGATGGCTCTGTCAACCTAGGACCAGGGTGAGGAAGAAGAGGATGGTGGGCATATTACCAGCTGAGCATGATGCACATTTAGTAGGAGCACACAACAGACTTTCTTGGCTCCAATTCCACTATGATATATATGGGGTTGTCTGTTATTATAACATAAGCAAGTTCATCCTGATTGATACTGATTCCCAGGATCTAGCATGGTGCTGGCATCTGTAGGTGCTTTAAAAATGTTTACAGAAACACTGTTTTAGTCTAGGAGAAAATGAAATGAAATAGTATTTATAAAAGTACCAGGTACTTAATAGGCACTCATTAAATATTAATTAGGCTTAAAGAAGAGATCTATAGAGTTATTTTTAAATATACACTTTAATTGTATATGGAAAAGCCCATTGGAATGAAAATTAAATTATTAAGTTAGAAATAACTATCAAGGAAAAGAGGAATATCATTTACAGCCAAAGATAGAAAGTAACTAAGGAATGTATTTCTCAAACAGAATAGTTAGATCTGAAATTAACAAGCATCTCGTCGCGCAGGGCGGGGCAGGGCTGGAGGATAACATTTGGAATCCTATCCCAGGCTGTCTAATTTGTTTTGGAATTTCTCATTCAGCTCTTCACTGCCCTCTCCAGGTACTACAGGTTTTCCTAAGTGAGAGCGAGACTCATTTATTGTCAGCAGTGGGGGACTGGGGAAGCAGGGGAATGATGGGACATACAATTTTGAAAAGTTTTCTTGGCTTCTGAAATGGTTGCTTCTCCATGCGATAGCGGCATGGCAGCTGATAGGGCTTCTTAACAGCCGAACTCCAAGAAAAGCTCATTAACAAGTAAGTCAGCAGTCAGTGATGTTTTGAGTATGCGATAATGTTCTAAGACTTATAAAGGGTGTAAAAGATGAGTGAAGCTCTCCACCAGGAACTTAAGCCCATGGATAAACTTTGCACAGCAAGCAACTTGCACACAGATAAGGGATTATAATTGATGGATATTGGGCACAGCCCAGCTTGCACATGTCAGCATGTGTGAACATGAATGCCTTTCCTTTCTGGGTGGAGAATGATTTGCTTCCTTCTTAACTGTGCCAGGTGAAAGGCTGATGTAAGTTGATGGGTAATATTCACCCCACTTTTTTGTTCCAGGACCCAGGGTTGCCAGGTCCCAGAAGAATGGGAGTGGCACCTCAAACCTCAGAGACCCAGAGAGAGAGCAAGCAGTAGACATCGGGAGGAAATGGTAGCGCCCACACCATAGACACTGAGAAGGAGAGAGTAAATATAATTAACTCGTGGTGGAAAGAAACAAATGAAAAATGAATTCAGCCACAGGCCAGAGGAGAAGCCAGTTAAAACCCAAATTTTGAGTCCCAACCTAGAAGAGTCTACCTTATCTGGTCCTTGCAGACATCCCAGCCCATCCCCCACCAGCCCGTCCCCCACCAGCCCGTCCCCCACCAGCCCGTCCCCCACCAGCCCTTTTCATCTCGGTGCACACCTGTGTTCTCATCCCTGCTCCTCCTCAAGCACATCATGTTGTTTCCGAATTTCCCAACCAATGCACAAGGCACAGTTGCGGATGCAAAAGCAGAGGTTTATTTGTTACCAGCCGGCTGGGACCTCTACCCGCACACAGCCATTTAACCGCGCACAGGCAAAAGGCCCCCTTCCACGTACAAGAGGTTTTTATAGCCTCACATAAACAAGTATGCATGTCACCTTATACGTAGGTTACCTTCTTGTTCTCTATATGGCAAGGTATTAGGACCTAGCATGTTCCTTGGTTCATTTAAATGTAAAGGCTGTATGTGATGTGGCGGGAAGGCCACACAAAGGGGATGGCATGGGGAGGCACTGGCGGGAAGCATTGGGCCATAAGTTCCAGGGGAGCCGGTGGGGAGCAGAAGGTCATAAATTCCAGAGGAGCTTACTTTCTTTGTTCTCAAGGACCCGACCTGCCTCCTTCATGGTCCAGGGTGAGGTTTATCATGGCGTTACTGCAGGCAAGCAAGCAAGCCAAAGTACAGACGCGAAATAGCATTTAGCAAGCTAGAGACTCCAACTCCTACAGTCAAGCTTCTGCTCTCTGGGGATTTTAGCACTTGGTTCTCCTTATGCCCAGAACTGTTTTTTTTTTTTTTTTTTTTGAGTTTTCACAGTGGCTGGCTTCTCTTTCTTAAGGTCTTAATTCAAATTTCATTTTCTCAGAGCTATCTTGCCTGCCTTACACCACGTAGAAATGTTTGTTGAATAAATGAACCTGACAGAAAGAAGGAGCCCTGTCAGGTGTGTCGTAGAAGTGGAAGCAAAGCCACCAAGCAGTGAGGTGACAACCCTGACGTTACCCCAGGAGGTTTAGATTCTGGCACCCTGTGTCTAAATATGCTGCCAGCCAAAGTCTGACGTGGAGCAGAGTCTGAAGAAACAGCTCTTCTGACTAACTCTGCCAGACCCACGGTGCATTACTAATGTGCAGCTCTTTTGTAAGTTTCCTTAAATCATTTGTTCTTTAATTTCTCCATCTGCGGGTATCAAAGTATGCATTTTTAAGGATTATAGGAACTGAGAAGAGATATTTGCAACTTACATCACAAAGAATTAGTAGCTTCAAAAAATAAAAGGCCAACACACCTATGGAATCTGGTAACCCAACTTTTAGGAACCCATCCTAAGATACACTGTAGAAGTATACGAGGCTGTACATTACAACATTGTTTATAGTAACAAAATACTGTAGGGGCCAGTGCCATGGTGCAGTAAGTTAATCCTCCACCTGCGGCGCTGGCATCCCATATAGGTGCCGGTTCTAGTCCTGGTTGTCCCTCTTCCAATCCAGCTCTCTGCTATGGCCTGGGAAAGCAGTGGAGGATGGTCCAAGTCCTTGGGCTCCTGCACCCTCATGGGAGACCTGGAAGAAGCTCCTGGCTCCTGGCTTCGAATCGGTGCAGCTCCAGCTGTTGTGGCCACTGGGTAGTGAACCAGCGGAAGGAAGTCCTTTCTCTCTGTCTCTCCCTCTCACTGTCTGTAGCACTACTTCTCAAATAAATGAACTTAAAAAATAATAATAGCAAAATACTGTAAACTGATTGAATAGACTATGGAGGATCTACTCTGGAATATCATGTAGCTACAAACAAGAAGGATATCTGTAAGTACTTCCATGAGGTGATCAATAAAATGATTGGTGGAAATAGGAAGGTGAATATAGTATTCTAACATTTATCTCCAGAACAGTAATGTGACTCTCTTGCATATTTGCTGATATTTAGAGCAGTACAAAATATATGATTACATAAAGGAATAAGAAGGAAGAAGGGTAGAGAGGCTAGAGACAGAAGTCATTCTCATCTAAATATACCTTATTTTGTAGATTAAAACCTTGGCACAATGTAAATATCTTTATAAAAATAAAAATTAAAGAAGTAATTACCAAATATAAAAAACAAAGTTAAAATGAGACATTAAAACTTCTAACTATAGGGAGGAATGGAGGGCAAGCGTAGAATTTTTTTTTTTTTTTAAATTTTTGACAGGCAGAGAGGACAGTGAGAGAGAGAGACAGAGAGAAAGGTCTTCCTTTTGCCATTGGTTCACCCTCCAATGGCCGCCGCGGCAGTGCGCTGCGGCCGGTGCACCGCGCTGATCCGATGGCAGGAGCCAGGTGCTTCTCCTGGTCTCCCATGGGGTGCAGGGCCCAAGGACTTGGGCCATCCTCCACTGCACTCCCTGGCCACAGCAGAGAGCTGGCCTGGAAGAGGGGCAACCGGGACAGGATCGGTGCCCCGACTGGGACTAGAACCCGGTGTGCCAGCACAGCAAGGCGGAGGATTAGCGTAGTGAGCCGCGGCGCCGGCCAAGTGTAGAATTTTTTAAATCAGCTTATACTGTAAGCCTGATGATAACCACAAAGCAGAAATCTATTAAAATTCACACAGGAATAAAAAATAAGCAAGGACTCAAAACACACTATTATGGGTCCAGTTTTGTGGCCTAATGGGTAAAGCCGCCACCTGCAGCACTGGCATCCTATATGGGTGCCAGTTCAAGTCCTGATTGTTCCACTTCTGATCTAGCTCTCTGCTATGGCCTGGGAAAGCAGTAGAAAATGGTCCAAGTGCTTAGGCCCCTGCACCCACTGGGAGACCTGGAAGAAGCTCCTGGCTCCTGGGTTTGGATTGGCTCAGCTTAGGCTGTTGCGGCCATCTGAGGAGTGGACCAGTGGATGAAAGACCTCCTCTGTCTTTCTCTCTCCCTCTGCCTCTACCTCTCTAACTCTACCTTTCAAATAAAGAAATAAATCTTTTTTTAAAAAAAAATCACACTACTACAGAAAATTATTTTATCACATAGGAAGATTGTAAGAGAGGGAAAAGAACTACAAGAAAATAAGTAACAAAATGGCAATAGTAAGACGTTATCTCTGATTAGTTATTGTAACTGTAACTGTATTAAATTCTCCAATTAAAAGATACAGAGTAACTGAATAGAAAATAAAAGACCCAACTGTATGTTGTTTACAAGAAACTCATTTCACCTCTAAGGATGCTTAGGCTGGAAATGAAAGGATGGAACAAGATATTCCAAGTAAATGCAACCTGACAAAAAGCTGGTGTGGCTATACTTACGTGAGATTAAAAAAAAGCTTTACATTAAAAGCAGTGAAAGACATAAGGAAGGGCATTACAGAATGATAAAAGGGCCAATTCAGCAAGAGGAAATAATAATTGTAAATACATGTAAATAATAATTGTAAATAATTGTAAATACATTCAATATCAGAGCAAACAATAAGTGAAGCAAATATTCACCCAAAGGAAGATACATTCAAATACAATAACAGTAGAGGGAGGGCTTTTAAGGTCTACGTTTGGCAATGGACAAACATAGAAATAGCAAATTGCACCCTAGACCAATTTGGATCTGATAGACATCTATAGAACATTCTATACAACAACTGCAGAACACACATTCTTCTCAAAAGACATGGAACATTCTCCAGGATAGAGCAGATGGCAGACCGCAAAACAAGTCTCAACAAATTAAGGATATTGAAATCATATGGAGTATCTTTTGACCATAGTGTGATAAATAAAACTATAATGTAGAGTCAAAATCAAAATGGAGTGAGTGTGGCTAAAAGCCAATTGCAGATCTCTTGCTTCTGAACATATTGGCTTTGCTTGCTAATGGCTAAGGGTGTATCTTGGGAAACTATGTGGGCCCAGATTCCCAGGAAACAGGTTGACCAAAATGTGTCCTTCACTGTTATCTTACAACAATATCTTGGCTCTGTTATTGGGTTTGTTATTGTTAACTGTTATCTTACAACCATATTCTGGTTTTCTTTTTATTGTTCACTGCATACCAGGGGTCCGGTTCGAAATTGTGAGCCCTAATGGACTGAATACTATAAAAAGCTGTGTAACTCGCTGTTGGGGGCCGCGCTGTGGTAAAGAGTGTCAGTCCTGATTGGTGGCAGGACTGTCACTGGTTTTTATAATATTCTATTTTAGCTGATGAGTGAATGCAAGATTTTGAAATATAAACATATTTCAAAATATAAATAACAGTTTGAAATATACAATTACATGGAAACTAAACAATTTACTCCTAAACTACTAGTGGGTCAAGGGAGAAATTAGGAAGGAAGTTAAAACATTTCTTGAAAAAAATAAAAATGGAGATGCAATATACCTAAACCTACAGAGTATAAGAAAAGCAATACTGAGAGTTTATTGCAATCAATGTCTTCTTCAGAAAAACAGAAAGATCTCAGTGAACAACCTATTACTACATTTCAAGGAACTAAGAAAACAAGAGCAAGTCGAACCCAAAATTAGTAGAGGGAAATAATAAAATTCAGGGAAGAAATAAATGAAATAGATGGGGCTGACGCTATGGCGCAGTGGGTTAACACCCTGGCCTCAGTGCTGGTATCCCATATGGACGCCGGTTCTAGTCCCAGCTGCTCCACTTCTGATCCAGCTCTCTGCTGTGGCCTGGGAAAGCAGTAGAAGATGGCCCAAGTCCTTGGGCCCCTGCACCCACATGGGAGACCTGGAAGAAGCTCCTGGCTCCTGGCTTCGGATCGGCACAGCTCTGGCTGTTGCGGCCATCTGGGGAGTGAATCAGTGGATGGAAGACATCTTTCTCTCTAACTCTCCCCTCTCTGTGTAACTCTGACTTTCAAATAAATAAATAAACCTTTTAAAAAAAGAAAGAAAGAAATAGATGAAATAGAGCCAACAATTAAAACAATGAAACAAAAGAGCTGCTTCTTCAAAAAGATAAATAAAATTGACAAATCCTTAAGCAGGTATAAAAGAGTGAAGACTAAAATAATTAAAAGATAAAAAATCAACATTATAACTGATAGCACAGAATTCTAAATGATAATTAGAATTTATTGTGAATTATACACCAGGATATTTTATAACCTAGAAAAAAATGGATAAATTCCTTGACATATATACTTCAAAGATTTATTTAATTGAATGATTGAGTCATGAAGAAATATAATAAGCATAGCAATAACAAGTACAAGATTTACTCAATAATAAAAAGTCTCCTAATAAGAAAAGCCCAGGACTAGATTAATTCTACCAAACATTTAAAGAACAACTAATACCAATTCTTCTTAAATTATTCCAAATAGAACAGGAGAGAATTATTCCAAACTCATCCTATGAGGCCAGCACTTCTATGACACAAAAACCAGACTAGGCTACAACAACAAAAATAAAGGCTACATGACAATATTCTTGGTGAATATAGATAAAAAAATTCTCAACAGAAAAGTAGCAAATGGTATTCAACAGCACAACAACAACAAAAATTCACCATGATCAACTGGGGTTCATCTCAGGGATGCAAGAATTGTTCAACATGTGCAAATCAAACTACATGATGACCACACATCAACAAACTAGAGAACAAAAACATATGATCATCTCAATACAGATAGAAAAGGCATTGATTAAATTTAGAATTCTTTTATGATGGGAAGTTTGAATAAATTATGTTCTGAGGAAGGTCATTGACATACTAAACGCCATAAATAAGGAGCGAACAGCTAACATCATATTGAATGGGGAATAGATGAAGTCATCCTCTCAAAGATTAAGAACACCCAAGAATGCCCACTCCATCACTGCTGTTCAACACAGCCCTGAGGGTCCCAACCAGAGCAATTAGGCGAGAGAAGTAAAGAAACGGCATCCAAACTGGAAAGGAAGAAGTCAAGTTGTCACTCTTTGCAGATGACACAATATTACATATAGATAACCCCAGACTCCCCAGCAATCTATTAGAACTTGTAAGCAAATTCAGCAAAGTTAAAGGATACAAAATCGACATACAAAAATCAGTAGCATTGTTATACACCAATAATGAATTACCTGAAAAAGAAATCAAGAAAGCAATCTCATTTCTAAGAGCTTTTAATAAACTCTGAGAATATATTTAACCAAAGAGGTGAAAGTTCTCCACATTTAAAACTATGAACGTAGATGAAAGAAACTGAAAAGCATATAGAAAAATGTAAAGATATCCCTTGTCTTTATCATTGGCAATATCCCCTGTCAATATCATCAGAATATCCATATTACTCAAAGTGAATCACACATTTAATGCAACCCCTATGAAAAACTAATGAAAGTTTTTACATAATTAGAAAAAAAATCCTAAATTTCCTGTGGATCCACAGAAATCCAAATAGCCAAAGCAATTTTGAGCAAAAAGCATGCAGCGGCAGACATTATGTCACTTGACATTAAAATATACTATAAAGCTATGTAATTAGAACAGCATGGTATCAGCATAGGAACCGACATAGAGCAATGGAACAGAATAGAGATCCCAGAAACAAACACACATAGCCATAGCTGATTAACCTTTTTAAAAGGATTTATTTACTCATTTGAGAGGTAGTTAGAAAGAGAGGGAGAGACAGAGAGAAAGGTCTTCTATCTGCTGGTTCACTCCCCATATGGTTGCAACAGCCAGAGCTGAGCCAATCTGAAGCCAGGAGCTTCTTCCAGATCTCCCATGTGGGTTCAGGGGCATAAGCACTTGGGCCATCTTCTGCTGCTTTCCCAGGCTGACAGCAGAGAGCTGGATACAAAGAGGAGCAGCTGGGACACGAGCCATAGGCAGAGGCTTAGCCTTACTATGCCACAGTGTTGACCCTGCCATTTAGCTTTTGACAAAGGTGTTAAAAACATGCATTGGAAAAAGGACAGTTTTTTTTTTTCTTTTAATATGCAGTGCTGAGAAAACTGGATATTCACACCCACAAGAATAAAACTAGACGGCTATATCTTGCCATATACAAATTCAACTCCAAAGGAATTAAAGACCTAAATGTGAGACCTGAAATTATACAACTAGAAGAAAACATGGAGAAACTTTTTAGAACATTGGAATGGGCAAGGACTTTTTTTTGGATCAGACTCTCAAAGCACAGGAAACAAAAGCAAATACAGTAAAATAGGGTTTCATCCAACTAAAAACTTCCACACAGCAAAGGCAGCGAGCGACAGAGTGAAGCGACAATCTATAGAGTGGGAGAAAAATATTTGCAAAGTATACATCTGACAAGGAGTTAATCACTGAACACTTAGGGAAATCAAGCAACTCAACAGCAAAAATCAAAGAAATAGAAATCTACAAGTAATGCGTACAAATAATCTACAAAAAATAGGCATTAGACCTAAAGAGATACTTTCCAAAGGACAATAAACAAATGGCCAATGGATACATGACAAAATATTCACCATCACTGCTGGTTAGGGAAATGAAAACTGCAGTGCGCTAGGACCTCATTCCAGTTAGATTGGCTATTACCACTCAGATCAAAGATGACGAGTGCTGGCAGGGCTGTGGAGAGAGTGTGCACACTGATGGTGGGAACGTCAATTCGTACAGCCACTGTGGAAAACAGTAGGGAAGTTCCTCAAAACATTAGCAATAGAACACCACAAGACCCAAAGGTTCACTGCTGGGTATATAGCCAAAGGAAATGAAATCAGTACGTGGAAGAGACATTTGCACTCCTATGTTCACACCAGTCAAGGAGTGGAAGCAATCTAAATGTCCAATACTTGAAGAATGGATAAAGAGCATGTTGTATATACACATAATAGAATGCTATTAAGCCAAAAAAATTATGAAATTCTGTTATTTATGACAACATGGGTGGAATTGGGGCCATTATATTAAGTGAAATAAACCCGACACAGAAAGCTAGGTATCACGTGCTCTCACTCATATGCACAATTTTAAAAGGTTCTCCAGGAGCTGGTGTTGTAGTAGAGTGGGTTAACCTTAGGCTTGCTGTGCCAGCATCAACACTGGTTGAGTCCTGGCTGCCCCATCTCCAATCTAACTCCCTGCTAATGCGTCTGAGAAGATGGTCCAAATTCATGGGCCCCTGAAATCCACTTGGGAGACCTGGATAGAGTTCCAGGCTCCTGGCTTTGGCCTGGCCCAGCCCCAGCTGTTGAAGCCATTTGGGATGTGAAATAGTTGATGAAAACTCTCTCTCTCTCTCTGTAATCCTGCCTTCCAAATAAAAAAAAAATAAATCTTGAAACACATACATATATATGTGTGTGTGTGTGTGTATACACACACATATCTATACAAAAATAAAAATGACTTCGTGGAAGTTGAGGGTAGGATGGTGATTACCATAGGGTGGGGAGAGTAGGGGAGAAGGAAAGATGAGGAAAGGATGGTTAACAGGGATCAAGTTATAGTTTGATAAAAAGAAGTTCTGATATTCCATTACATAGTAGGATAATAATACACAGTGTTAAAGTACTGCATTTTTAAAAAAATGCTAGGAGAAAGGATTTTGAATGTTTTCACCATAAAAAACAATAAATTATGTCTATATTTATCCTGATTTGAACATCACACAAAGCATTCATATATCAAAACATCACACTGCATCCCATAAATATGCACAGTTTTATGTGTAAGTTAAAAAGAACTAGTTACATGACAGTACATCCTTAGTGTGATAAACTATGAAACAAGCAATAGCAGCAATGAATAAACAAAAAACCCTTGATAATTGTACTATTTGTAATATCTGAAAAGATTATACATATTATAATATAAAGCAAAGAAATAATTAAAGAAATGAGAAATTACTGTTTTCCACATAAGAGAAAAGGGATACAAAAATCACAGAAGCAACTTTTTTAACATATGAACTCATGATGTATTTTTTAAAAAGTACTACTAGGAGCCCACACTGTGGCACAGTGGATTAAAGCCACCGCCTGCAGCGCCAGCATTCCGTATGGGCGCTGGTTCAAGTCCTGGCTGCTCCATTTCAGATCCAGCTCCCTGCTAATGTGCCTGGGAAAGCAGTAGAAGATGGCCCAAGTCTTTGGGCCCCTGCACCCACGTGGGAGACCCGGAAGAATCTCCTGGCCCCTGGCTTTGGATTGGCTCAGCTCTAGCTGTTGCAGCCATTTGGGGAGTGAACCAGGTGATGGAAGACCTCTCTGTTTCTGTCTCTCTGTCTCTGTCTCTCTCTTTCTCTACCTCTCTCTCTGTAACTCTTTCAAATAAATAAAATGAATCTTAAATAAACAGTTAATATAATTTTTTAAAAATACCACTATATTTATCAGCTTTTCATTACTAGAATGACATGTCCGAGACAACTACATTTATGAGAAGAAAAGGCTCATTAAGCTCACGGTTTTGGGGGTTGAGGTGCAAGATTGAGTGGCCAGCTTGGTCTGGCTCCTGGCGAAGGTGGCGGATGGCATTTGTGGAGCATACACCGCGGAAGGATCACATGGCAACCTAGAAAGCAGGGAGGCTGGTTAGACCCAAACTGAGGCTTTGATAACAACCTTCTCCTCTGAGTAGTACCTCCAAGGGCATGTTCCCAGTGAACCAAGGACTCCTACCTTCTGAAAGTCCTACCACTTCCCAGTAGTTACACATTGGAGTTTGGGACACATTCAGCATCCCAACTAATACTCAAACCATACC
Organism: Lepus europaeus; assembly: GCF_033115175.1. Classification (NCBI taxonomy): domain Eukaryota; kingdom Metazoa; phylum Chordata; class Mammalia; order Lagomorpha; family Leporidae; genus Lepus; species Lepus europaeus. The sequence continues at coordinate 60,849,680 of NC_084837.1, forward strand.
ACCTTCTGTCTGGGGCAGGGGGTGGGTTATCCTTAAAAAGGTCAACCCAGCAGCCGTAAGCACCCCTAGCGTCCAGATCCTGACATTCAAATATCATTTTCTAATTAAAGGAACCAGAGATTTTTGGAGCAATAGCTATTTCAGGTCTGAAACCAAGTGGTGTAGAAGAGGAGCCTGGATGTGTTGTGGTATCAGAATACAAGGAAGTTATTGAAGACTTTTAAGGCTGCATCAAAATTTCTCAAGATCCAACTTCAAGAGGTATCCATTGGTCAAAGATAGAGCAACGTGAGCATCAGAAAAGCTAATAATCACAATGAATAGAAACAAATTATACATGTTAAGTCCTTGAATTCATAAAGGTTCCTAATTGGCCACCTTCAGAAGATGCTAGGGAACCAGCTCATTTGCCTGAAATACTCCTGAGCAGAGGACCCTTCCTTTCGTGGGTCAATTGTATCTCAGGGTGCCCAATGTCAGTGAGAATCTTTTCCTCCCTACAGGAGTATTCCACCTAACAAATAAAGAAGAATAACAGAATTGAGATAGTACGATTTTGTAATCACACAATTGTAATTGTAATAGTGGATCTAGGTGCTGGCCATTGATGGCTGCTATCACTAAAAGGGACAAGCGTACGTCGTGTGTCTCCTCATGGATGCACGGATACCAAAACACCAATGAAGAATTTGTGAAAAGCTTAAATCTGAACAAAACCAAGCTTCTAGATCTTGCTTCAGCTTACACAGGAAGTTGAGCAGAGGAATGTATTAAACAAAAGAGAATACAACCAGTCAAATCCAGAAGGCGAGAAATTCTTTAGGACCAACAACTCAGTTTATTCAATAAAAACCTTTCAGGGAAAAAAGCACACAGATTAAGAGAGACTTGTCTGCCAAATGCAAATGTACCTTGTTTGCATCCTGATTTGGACAAATCAAGTCATGAAATAAAAATTATGTGCACATCCAGTTAGTGTTCAGAGTTCTCTGGTAATTCCCTCAATGTGAACCAGATCAGATGATTTCAAAAGAATTACTGTTAATTGTTTGAGACACAACACTGATTTTGCAGTTAGGCTTAAAAAGTGAGTTCTTATATTTATACATTTATAGTGAAATCTTCATGTATGAAAATAAGGTCTATGATTTCCTTTAGAATAGTCCCGAGAGTGTGCAGGGTGTGGGGAGAAGGAGAAGGAGGAGTTTGGAGGTAGATGGGGTTGAAGATGAAATAAGGTAACCATGAGTTAGACTGTTATGCTATGTGCTTACTGTGTTATAGTTTGCTATGTTAAGTATATCTGGACTTCACTTTTTAATACATAAATGCATTGAGACAATACGTAGCACATGATAAGCTCTCAATAGATGATATTCATTAAATTATTATTAGTATTTTGTGACTCATCTCCATTTCTTAATATTGAATCCTTGGGTTTTTCTTAGTTTCCTCCCCAACATTTGACTCTCTCCTCTTCCTTTCTGGCCATGAGCCAAACCATTCTCCAACATTTCAGAAACTGAAATGACAGGTGCATTTTTGTGCTAGTATACTAAGCTGGTACTCTCTAAAATATTCACTCTCACTCCTTTGGGTAATGTGCACTTTGACACCATGGGCTTCTTTTCTTTTCCCTTTTTTCTTTTTAAAAATTATCTGCATTGAGCAAGCCTTAAATTTATAGTTACAAAAAAACAGTATTAATTTTATTTTGAATGACCCAGGAGCTCATGAGCTTTCCCAACCTACTCAAATATTAGCTCCTGACCAAAATCCTTTCCCAAAAGTTTCCCAGTTGAGGACCTGTGTGATACAACCATTTGCACGTAGTATTTGTGCTATGGGTTGTTGACAGCCTAGTGAAATCCATGCAGCCTGTATGCTGCTTGTGTAGATTTGAAAGAGTTAGGTTTGGAGAGTGTTCGATACTCTGCAGGATGTACACACCGCCATTAGGCTGTTGGGCTGCTTCAAGGATGGTTTGTCTGGATTTGCCAGACTTTCCATTGGAGGAGAACTGCATAATCAGAAATAAACTTGCTGTGCCAAGTGTGAGCGCACTTCAACAAGTTCATGGGAAATGGAATTATGCATTAAGCTGATATTGGTGAAAAAATTTTTGAAATTCATGGATTTTTTTTTTTCATACTAAACATTTTCCATGAACTTCTTCAAGACTTCTTTGTATGGATGGATTTCAAAAATGTTTGCACCAAAATAAACCTAGTCTTTAATTTCATTTTTCCATGACATTGTTGAAGCTCCTTGTGTTCTTATTTTCTCAATAGACAATACATTGTCATTTCAAAATGCAAAGAGTACAGAAAAGCATGTAAGATGCGTCTTTTCCATCTCTGTTTTCCAGGCATCCTGTTTCTCTTCCTAAAGGCAACCAGTCAGATAGGAGGAGGACGAAAGACGGAAGAGAAACAAACCACTAAATGCCATTATTGGAAAGACCCTCCCTGGAGATACCTGGGGCACTGGGAGATAGGACAAATCACCCTGTCTTTTGCGTCTTAAATAATCTGTGTGTACAAAAAACAGGGAGGTATTTCATTCAGTAGTGGCAGTTGATTTTATCCTCATTGTTCTAGATCTTACTTGTTGTCACTTTGTAGTATCTCTTGGTGATTGTTCTATATTAGTGCCTAGAGAAGTCCTTCATTTTTCTTTTTTGCAACTGTTCACTTTCCATTCTTGGTTACAATATGTATATATATTTATATATTTTATTATATATTTATATATTTTTACAACTATATAAATATTATTATATATATTTATATAAATCTACTTGAAAGAGCAACAGAGAGAGAGAGAGAGAGAGAGAGAAAATATCTTCCATCCCATTTATTGGTCTACTTGCCACATGCCTGTAACAGCCAGGTCTGGGCCAGCCCAAAGCCAGAAGCCTGGAACTCTTTCTGGGTTTCCCACGTGAGCGGTAGGGGCCCAAACACGGGAGCCATCATGTGCTACCTACCAGACTCATTACCAGGGAGCTGGATTGGAAACAGAGCCAAACTGGAGCTCTGGTATGGGATGTGGGCATCTCAAGCAGGGATTTAACCCATTATACCACAGCACCTGCTTCACACCATGTTATAGTTAACCCATTCTTTACCGATGTGTGTTCCATTTTTCCATTTTGAGCACAGTATTTGGAAACTCATTCACCTAGGCCACAAAATAGATTTTCTTTTCTACAAAAAGCTCTGTCTGTGGCTCCATATCTCGCTAAACTGTTTTAAACCCCCACCCCACATCAAACAAGCTCACGAGAAGACTCTCTCACAATCCAATCCACTTATCTTTGAATAAGCAGCTCAGTGAGGACACACCCCTGCACTGTGGGTTTGGGTTGGTTTGCTTGGGGCATGTGTGTGTGTGTCGGGGTGGGTGGAGCAGGATGGGTAGTTCTTCATAATTGTTTGTCATACTTGAATTCAGGTCCTCTTCCCTAGCCTGGACCGGAGCCCTCAAGCTTCTAACTGGAGTTTCTAGAGCCGTGGGATCTTTCATACGTGCTACAAAAGCTTCAGCAGGCCTAAGCCATCAAAGGAAGAGCTTTCACAGGGGCTACTTGCAAATGGGGGCAAGCTGCTAAACAAAACAACTGCAAAAGCAGAAGAGGGCCAGGGTATTTTTAAACCTCTTGCAAACAGGAGCAAGCCCAAATTTAACACTGGCTGGCTTTCTCGTGTGGCTTTCTTTCACACTTACCTTCCTTTCAAAGGGATGCTTTTTTCTTCTCTGTGCTGAACTACACGGGCCTTGATGGCAACTACTCAGCTCCAATAAACAGGGCAGGTTAACACTTGTAAGAGCTACACCCAAACAGCAAAGGAAGCTGTTACAATAAAACCACACCTCCTTCCCCTCCAGGTGACAAAGATAATCATACCAGCCTGGCCTCTATGCTCCAGCAACAAGCAAGCTGAAGGGAAGGGCTGCTGGGTGGCAAAGCGGAGGCAGAACTCACCCACGCCTGCCCCATTCCCCCACTCCCCTCTCTCCCTCCCTCTCTAGCTCTCACTTCCACCCAGATAGGGCCCAGAGCAGAAATGTGAAGGGAACTCTGCACCATTTTCTCTAAAATACCTCCCAGGCACTTTAAACCTCTGCTCTTTCTTTTCTCAAGTTAGCTCCAATAAGTTTAATAAAATACGTTTATACCACAGTATAAAAGATACTATAGGAACAAATATACTATAGATAATGAGTTTCATCCTGCTGGGGATATTGTCCCACTTAAACAACTTCTTCTTTTTTTTTTTTTTTTTTTTTTTTTTTTTTTGAGTGGCAGAGTGGATAGTGAGAGAGAGAGACAGAGAGAAAGGTCTTCCTTTTTGCCGTTGGTTCACCCTCCAATGGCCGCTGCAGCCGGCGCATCTAGCTGATCCGAAGCCAGGAGCCAGGTGCTTCTCCTGGTCTCCCACGTGGGTGCAGGGCCCAAGCACTTGGGGCCATCCTCCTCCGCACTCCTGGGCCATAGCAGAGAGCTGGCCTGGAAGAGGGGCAACCGGGATAGAATCCGGCGACCCAACCAGGACTAGAACCCAGTGTGCCAGCGCTGCAAGGCGGAGGATTAGCCTGTTAAGCCACGGCGCCGGCCTGTCCCACTTAAATTTAATGACTGTGAGGGCACTGGGGGATTTCAGGTGTCAGTCATCCGGGAATGAGAGGTGTGAGCAGAGGGTATGTTCTGGATGCTGAAATCATATCATATGGGTGACTACTTATTCACAGCTGTCAACACCCCCAAATACACTTAAAACCTGCATAAAACACCCTTTCACTTTTAAATGACCCGTTTTCCCACACCTTTGCCCAAAAGCAAAGTGCCTTTGGCCTGAGTGAAGCCTGCACTTGTATGCGATGATCAAGGCCCAGGTGCCCTAGCCCAGCTACCTACTGCACCTTGGGGTAGCTCTAGTCTCCATGCCTGGAGGCTGAAGTAATAATGAGGTCAGAAGCTTGGTGATATAACTAAACATAACAATCTTCCTCCATTGCACTCATTTGCTTATGCATATTCCCAATTTTATTTGGCCTAAAGCTTGATGTTACCTTTTTAGGTCTGAATCTTTTCTCAGATTAAGAGGGTGATCTGTGTCAGGCTGTGTGTTCTGGAATCCCCCACTTTGGGTCCGGACCGTGCGAGGTGCATGCAGGCCCCACCCTGCTGATTAGTTTACAGAATAGACTTTTACCCCTGGGACTGAAGTCAAGGTTTGGAATGAGAAGGCACTCAACCCGTGAATGTATGCAAAGCAGCAAGAGGCTTAGAAAAACTCAGTGATTCCAAGTAAGCCGGCCTGCAGAGCCTCTTGTGCGTCTTCCTCTACCTGGCCTCAAAGGCGCTTTGTTGCAGCCTGACTTTCTGTAGCTGTCAAAACCCCAAATCTAAAACTATTGGCTCAGTGATTAGACTCTGGGTTTTGGGGTCAGGAAGTTAGCTTGTGAGGGGGTGGAGCCTTTCTGTGGCTGGCTGAGCAACTGTAGAATTGTTTGATCATTGCGGCTTTGTGTATGCTACCTTGCTGCACTGTCAGTGGCTATTGGTAGCCTACAAGTCATGGTTGGGGAACATTTAATTTGCCTCTTAAGAAAATGAGACTAAGTCATCTATTTGACATTCAGAGGGACAGCACCAAAGGCCAGATAAATATGCAAAGGAAGGCACGAGGAGCCTAGGCCTTCATTATACTAGCTCCTCCCCAGGCTCTGGGAGACACTGTGGGCTTATTTCAGAGACCAGGTTCTAACCCAAAAGAAAGAGAATGTGAGAGCCTCAGGAGACATCTGTGGACAGACCCCAGAGTGATGCCTCTGAATGCCACCGTTGCCCACCAGAAGTCTTACCTTTGCTCTTGAACTAGCCATTCCAACAGGGAAAAACACTTAGAGGAGAACATTGTGGCCCATGCCACCCCCATGGGAGACCCAGATGAAGTTCTTGGCTCCTGGTTTCAACCTGGCTGTTGTGGCCATTTGGGGAGTGAACCAATGGATGGAAGATCTTGCTATCTTTTCCTCTGTCTCTCCCTCAACTCTGACTTTCAAATAAATAATACATCTTTAAAAAGGAAAGAAAGAAAGAAAAGGACATTGCCACAGGGAAACAGGAAAGCAAGCTGCAACATTCCAGGGACGGGGATTGTGAGATGACCTATCCGCAGGACGGAGAAACCCGACCTCAGGGAACGGCACTGTAGGGTTCCCTGGGGAATTCTTCTGGCCTTCGTGAAGCAACGGAAATTCCTCTCTCAACCGTTAGCAAATTAGGGATTTCTAGGGTCATAAAGGAAAACCCACCCCTACAGAAACTGAAGGGAATTGATAGCATACTCTGCATGGCACTGGAGACAGAAGCAGGATTTGAATAAAGAATTGCAACCTGGAGGACTGGGTTCAGGACTAGTGGCACCATTCAGTGGAAGTGTGATGTGAACTACACATACACAAATGCAAATTTTGGGGGCCGGACACTGTGGCACAGAGGGTTAAAGCCCTGGCCTGCAGCATCCCATATGGGCACCGGTTCTAGTCCCAGCTGCTCCACTTCTCATCTAGCACCTGGGAAAGCATTGGAGGATGGCTCAAGTCCTTGGGACCTTGTACCCTTGTACCCTTGTACCCAAGGAAGACCTAGAAGAAATAAATTCCTGGCATCAGATCGGTTCAGCTCTGGCCATTGCGGCCATTTGGGGAGTGAGCCAGTGGATAGAGGTCTTCTATCTTTACTTCTATCTCTCTTTACCTCTCTCTGTAACTCTTTCAAATAAATAAATATTTTTTAAAAATTTCAAATTTTCTAGCCATACTGAAAATGTAAAAAGAAATAGGTACAATTAAATTAATATGTTTTATTTAGACCAATCTATTCCAAAGATTACCATTTCAATACACAATCAATATAGATATTATAGGCCAATCTATTCCAAAGATTTCCATTTCAATACACAATCAATATAGATATTATCAATGCAATCTTTTACATGAATTTTAATGTTGAATTAATTAGATAAAATTTTAAATTGAACCCCTCAGTTGCACTATCTACTGGCTAGTGCATGTTGGACAGCATGGGTCTAGAAAAAGGGCTCTCGAATTGGGACTTTTTTAGCACTTTAAAGTTGGATCCATACAGTTAAGTTATGAGAATATATGTGTTTCATTGTAAAACGTGGTAGTGTGTGCTTGAACAATCGCTTGTGGGATGGCAGTGTCTAAGCTAGGGTGGAGAGACTGTGTACTTCAGGCGATTGTAAGACTATGAGAGAGAGCCAGAGCCCTTAGTGGCTGTCTTCATTCACTCAAGATACACTTGATTTTGCCTCAGTAATAAACAACCACAAAATACTAGTGGCTCTACCCAACAAAAATTCAGTTCTCACTCATGCTACATGCCTAACCTGTGCTGATGAGAGTGGAGGGAGGAACTGGGGAGATGGTCTTAGTCCTTGGTCAATGACCCAATCCCCTAGAGCAGCTGCTTGCTGAATATGGTTGCTTACCAAAGCAGAGCAACTCACAATTAAATGCTGCACCAGAAGTGACACCCAGCACTTCCCGTGTCGGCTAGAATGAGTCTCCTGGCCACATGCGATCCCAGAGTGTCCAGGACACGTAATCCTACAATGTGCCCAAAAGGCTTGTGAATTTGTGCTTTTGTGGTGGGGGTGGGGTGGGGCCCAAAAAGACAAACTCTCAGATGAGGTTCAATCAAGACAAAGACCTGGGGAAGCACTGTTTTCTTTCTATCTCTGGCAAGAAACCAGGGATTTAGTTTCTCAACTGGTCTGAGAGAAGAGCAAAAATTTCTACATAGGTTATGGACATTGTTAAAAGAAAATAAACTCCAAGAGAGCACTTGTGTTTGGGAAGCAAGTTCAGGTAAGCATTAAACAAAGTGAAAATAAACAAGGCCAAATATTTTTTCAAAGAAAAGCTGAAAACATTAATAAGAGGAAAGGAGATTAAGATGGAAAATGTCTCCTTATTTATGTTTTGAATCACAGAATCATCATTTTTGCCCCAGGAAGTCTTAACCTCAGTTTACATCACAGAAAATTAAGTGAAAGAGGTTAGCTGCATAACCTGAGATCAGTACACTGTAGGTCAATGGCATCTTTCACATTAAGCTCTGGACCCCTAACCGCACGCTTAGTGCTTTTCTACTCTACTAAAAAGTTTGCATATTGGTTGAATCAAGATCAGGGGCCTCATTATTATCTACATTTCTCTCCATTTCTAGCTCTTTTGTCGAGATTTTTTTCTAATATTAATTGGAAAGGCAGGGTGATAGAGAAAGTGAGGTACAGAAAGGGAAATCTTCCATCTGCTGGGGACACAAGGGACAGGGCTGGCCCAGGCCAAAGCCAATAGCCCCAGAACCCCATCCAGGTCTCCCACATGGATGGCTAGGGCCCATGTACTTGGGCCATCTTCTGCTGCATTCCCAGGTGTGTTAGCAAGGAGCTGGGTCGGAAGCTGAGCAACTGGGACTGGAATCATCATTGCAATACAGGATGCCAAAGTTGCAGGCAGTAGCTTACACTGAGCACAATGCTGGTCCCTGTCTTCAAGTTTTGATGGACAAATTGAGGCATGAGTTTCATGAGATCAAGGACAACAAATCTTTCTTCTTAATTAACATTTCTCTTTGTGGACAAAACTAAAGATGAGCACCTCTTATGGGCACACTTGTGTCCCTGTAAAATTCATATATTGAAGCCCTAACTCCCAGCATAGCTTCATTTGATAATAAGGCCATCAAGAAGGTAATTAAGGTCAACCAAGGTCATTGGGGTAGGGCCCTACTCCCATAGGACTGGTGACCTTATAAGAAGAGGATGAGGGGCCGGTGTGGTGGTGCATTAGGTTAATCCTCCGTCTCAGTGCCGGCAACCCATATGGGTGCCAGGTTCTAGTCCCGATTGCTCCTCTTCCGGTACAGCTCTCTGCTATGGCCTGGGATAGCAGTAGAGGATGGCCCAAGTGCTTGGACTTCTGCACCCACATGGGAGACTGGGAAGAAGCTCCTGGCTCCTGGCTTCAGATTGGTGTAGCTCGGGCCGTTGTGGCCATCTGGGGAGTGAACCAATGGAAGGAAGGCCTTTCTCTCTGTCTCTCTCTCTCACTGTCTGTAACTCTACCTGTCAAATAAATAAAAATATTTAAAAAATAAATAAATAAATAAATAAGAGGAGGATGAGACATCAGAGAGTTTCCCAATCTCTGCTCACTCATGGAGGAAAAGCCACATAAGGACAGAGAGAAGAGGCAGCACAATTCGGGAAGAGAAACCCACCAGAAACCAACTCTGACACCTTGCTCTTGGTCTTCCTGCCCTCCAGAAGTGTGAAAAAACACATTTCTGTTGTTTAAGCCACCTATTCTGTGATCTTTTGGTACAGCAGCCCAAGCTGACTGATGCCAAATGCTCTCCTCTAGTCACGTACAATGGCTTCCGAAGACCCAGTAAGCAGCATATTTCACCAATGTGTTCCACTGTAACTTGAATTCAGTAAGATTGGTATTTGTGATCGGTATCTACCAGGTTCTGAAGGGGACATAAAATATGACAAGATACTGCCTCCAAGAAGTGTAGAAATGGAGACAACAGAAATCGCCCCTGCAAACATCACTGTGGTCTATAAGCAACCCGTAGGCTCAGGGAAAGTGAACTCTGCCTGGGAAGCTGAGACATTCCCATGGAGGCAGCAGGAATTGGTAGGGTTCCTTCCTTCAAGTCTTCAGTCCTGAGTTATCCTTTATCTGTATGCCATCCACACCCGCACATGCCATTTCCTAGTGGAGCCACCGAGGACATATTATATGCTAACTATGTGCACAGCACTCACATAGTCTATTTCTTAGAAACTTAGAAAATACTGATTTTGTTTTCTTGGGCCTACTTTGTGAACAGGAAAACAGGCTTCAGGTAATTCGCTAAGATGATAAGCTTCCTAGTGACTGAACTGGCATTTGAATCCAGATCTTTTTGACTGCCTCCAACTTCCCACCCCCCAGTACAGCATTTTGCAATGGTAAAGTGAAATATGCTGCTGTTAAATATCTCAGGTAAATGTTTCTCAAAGATCAGCTTGTTGGTGAACTTGACATTCCATTTTACCTACGGGGTTATTAGTTTTATTTTTTTTAAAGATTTTATTTATTTGAGAGGCAGAGTTACAGTGAGAGGGAGAGACAGAGAGAAAGGTCTTCCTTCCATTGGTTCACTGCCCAAATGGCCGCAACAGCCAGAGCTGTGCCGATCTGAAGCCAGGAGCCAGGTGCTTCTTCCTGGTCTCCCATGTGGGTGCAGAGGCCCAAGCACTTGGGCCAACTTCTACTACTTTCTCAGGCCATAGCAGAGAGCTGGATCAGAAGAGGAGCAACCAGAATTAGAACTGGTGCCCACATGGGATGCCAGCACTGCAGGTGGAGGAATAACCTACTGCGCCACGGCGCCAGCTCCTATTAGTTTATTTTAAAGTTAGATACTCTTGCTCTGTACATCAGAGATCACTGTGCATGTTTGCTACTTATATACTCTGAGTACCTTTTTCAGTGCCTGGCAATAAATGTTTCTTCAATAACAGTTGCTTTTAGGTTCATTAAAAATGCATATGGGCCGGCGCTGTGGCTCACTTGGTTAATCCTCCACCTGCGGCGCCGGCATCCCATATGGGCGCCAGGTTCTAATCCCAGTTGTTCCTCTTCCAATCCAGCTCTCTGCTGTGGCCTGGGGAAGCAGTGGAGGATTGCCCAAGTCCTTGGGCCCTGCACCCACATGGGAGACCAGGAAGAAGCACCTGGCTCCTGGCTTTAGATTGGCACAGCTCTGACTGTTGCGGCCATTTGGGCAGTGAACCAATGGAAGGAAGACCTTTCTCTCTGTCTCTGTCTATATCTCTACCAGTCAAAACAAAACAAAACAAAACAAAAAAAAAACCGCACACAAGCAGCAGCTTTTGGAACAATAGATACTAGTCCAACAGATCCCTTGAGGTGGTTGAAATGCAAAGGGGTAGAAGGTTTGCAAATGGAGGCTGGTGAACAGGTTTTTTCAAGTTGATGGAATTTTTCGAATTTGTGGAATTAGAGGATTCAGGGGATGGTGTTTCCAGAAGCCCCTGGAAAATCACCCCAGATAGAAAGGTGCATCCGTGGGACTCAGAGGAGAAAGCTGATATTAAGAACCAATGGAGCTGAAGATAAGAATAGAGGAGAAGAAAAGTCTAGGAGACATCCTGTGTGTAGGAGGCACACATGCGCCCCACTGAGCTGTTCTACGGGAACCTTCCCCAGCTCCCAGGTTAGTCAGATCTGTTGTCCACCATTCTTTTCTCTGTGCCTGAGTTGACACTTTTTTCTCTCATTTGGACTTACCATCTCTGTGTACCCCATCTTCCAAATTCTGTGAAGCCCTATCTGACGCCAACCCACACGGATTTATCTCCCTCTGAATATTTATGGTTTCGCCACTAAACCAGTGATCTCTGCTTTTCAGATTGTATGTGTCAATCAGTAGAGCATTTTCAAGCATATGTTCTAACATATATATATATATATTTATTAATTCTTTAAAATATATATCTAAATCTGTTCTAAAACATTATTTAGTAATGAGAAAATTTTTGAAATGTGGGATGAAAAGTAAATAAACTATTTTTGGAAATAACTGCTAATTATAACATCATGATTTTATTAGCTTATATCTCATCACTTGGTCACTTGGGGCATGGTTCATAGTTAATAATAGTTGATGTAAAGCTTTACTTCAAATGCTATTTCCATTTTGATAATCTCAAAAATTTGTTGACACCTTGCAAGATCAAAACTGATGAAGAAGTTATACCAGGGGACATAAAAATATCAGCTCTGCTTATATTTAATCTATTGTTATTTCCAATCCATGGATAATTCACAAAAACTTTTCACGGTATTTGTTTTATATGAGCTATTTTATCTGGCTATTATTAATAAATTAACCCATTCAACTGGGGAGAGACAAGTGTGTCATAATTACTGGAAATCGAGCAGTCACTATCAGCTCTTCCTCCTTTTCCTCCTTGTGAAAGTTCCTGTTGTCTCTCAGAACACATGATTGGGTGACATCCCCTCCCGATGAAGATCCAGTGTCACAGCCCCTGTTGGAGAGCTTTGGTTCTATTTCCATCCTAAATTCCTTGGTTACTATTGGCTTCCATTGTTCTGTTGCACATGTGATCTTCCTTATCTTCTCAAATTTGCAAGCAAACCCTTTGAAAGCTGACTTGACCTTGATGTTTATCTCTGCAAATTGGTTGATTAGCTCCTTCCTCACTGTTTCATGTCAGCTTTTTCATGAAGTTTGAATCTAGGGGCAGCTAAGGTCCAACGATTATTTGAGGGGTCAGCATTTCTACATACAGTCTATGTGAATAAACCACATACTGAGTTGAATTCCTACATCAACACAATTATTGTTTCTTTCTGAATTTTCTAGGTCACATCTCTTTTCAGGGAAGGCCATTCCCCTGTAAAAGCATCACGAAGCTCTCTCTGTATAGCTTTTAATTAGAATGTTCTATTCTTGTCCTATTCAGCCTCCACTCCCTCCCCTTTCTCCCTTTTCTTCCCCCATTTCCTTCTGCAGTACAGATATCTCACCTGATGAAGTTGGCAAAAAAACAAAACAAAATCCAAAACCTGGGGCATTTACACTTCTTTTGATATCTCTGGTACCATAAGGTAGCAATTCAGAAATAGTACTCTCTGTTCAGCTGATCTGCAGACAACATTTCTTTGTGCGTGCCTCAGGATTAGCCCCTAGCTGAGAGCTGGGCTGATACGCTGACTGAGGGCAGACTCACGGAAGCCCTTTACTTTACAGGAAAGCATCCATGATGCTGACAGGGCCTGAAAGAACCTGAACGGTGAAGTGGTGTTGGTCTTGTTCCGGTTCTTTCCATTCATTGTGGTGAGTGTGGACAAGTCACTTCACTAGTCTGTACATCTCAATACGGATAAAACTCCACCCACTTCCTAAGCTTGTTTTGAGGAATGTTGGGAAATGGCACAGTACACAGACTTTGGAAAAACATAAAACATGACACAAATGCAGGGCCATGACAAATGACCGATCCATCATCTGAATATATTCTCCCTTCTTTCGCTCTAGTATCATGGCAACAGCCAGTACTTAAGTTTCTGTCTAGGAAGAGGCCAGAAGCACAGGAAGTTGCTTCTCCTCAAGTTAGTATTTGGAGAGTGATTTAAGGCACAAGAAGTGTCAGAGGCAGCTCAGCCTGGCTTTTTAGGTAGAGAGAGGATGGGTGGGGATAAGGGTGGGGTTGTGAGCTGCCTAAATCTTTGTTTCCTTACGTATTCTTCATGAGCTAGCTCATTTTTTCCTGTTTCTGTATGCTCACTTATGTTGCAAATTGGCAGGCCTGGTTAAGGAAATGTCTTTATGCCAATCATACACTTCTCCACAAGGTTAATCCTTCATTCTTGCTAATTCAGATGAATTGATTACTCCTATGCTATGAATGAATTACGATGCTGGAGGAGAGAAGGACCAACAGATGAGAAGTAGGCCCTGTCCTCAAAGAGCCCTGGTCATAATTTTTGAGGTCCTTACACATTGCATGTATATACCATATACCTCTCACATTTTCTGTCAATTCTCTGATATATCTCTGAATACTGGACTCCTGCAAGTCAGGTGATCAGGTTGGATTTGTCAGTTCAGATCTTAGTTGTAGAGCGTGTGAAGGAGTTGGATTGATTCAGATACCCTGGGAAACACATCTTGCTGATTGCCTCAATTCTTACTCTTCTACCTCTATGGCACTCATATCGACCTCACTGAGAACTTCAAGAAATCCTCATTGCATCACTAATTTAGGAGGCAATGAGAAAACAGATTAACAGGCAATGGCTCTCCAGGTTGGAATTCTGATACTGTGGATTTGAGGATGGGGTTGCTGGAGTATGTCCAACTTGTATTCCTTTAGTGACTTATTTATAATACTTATGAGTAATTTCTCTTTTCCAAGCAGTTATTCTAGTCTTGAAACAATCCTATGAAAAAGGAAGGGCAGTTATTATATTTATTTTACCATAGAGAAATTGAGGTCAGAATGAAGTAAATGAATATCTGTGGAATTTCCAAGTTATAATACTAAACAATTCACAGCTCAAAAATAATTCTGGGATTTTTTTCCTGTTATTTAAACATTTATTTATTTGTTTGAAAGGTAGAGTGACAGAGAGAGAAGGAGAGGTGAGGGGGAGAGGTGAGGGGGAGAGGGCAAGAGAGAGGGAGGGGGAGAGAGAGGGGGGAGAGAGAGAGAAAAATAGAGAGATATTCCATCTGTTAACTCCCCAAATGGCTGCAACAGTCAGATCTGGGCCAGGCTGAAGCCAGGAACTCCATTGTGTACTCATGGATGTACACAAGGATGGCAGGGGCCCAAGCACTCAGGCCGTGATCCCCCGCCTTCCCAGGTGCATCAGCAGGAATCTGGATCTAAAGTGGAGCAGTGGGAACTTGAGGCTGTGCTCTGATACAGGACGACAGCATCACTAGCAGTGCTTAACTTACTGAGCCACAGTGCTGGCCCCTCTGTGAGAGTTTTCTGCTTATCATCATTTGTTGTCTGCGTTTCCTGCTGTCACTCCATGTCATGTCACATTATGACATGTCATAATTCTTTTCATTTTGTTTATTCACAAATATTTACAGAGCACCCTTTTTATGCATGGCAATATTTAAAATTTTTACAAAGTGTTTGTCCTCATCTACTTGGCTGGAACTCCATCTGGGTTTCCCACATGGGTGGTGGCAACCTGATCACCTGATCCATCCCTGCTGCCTCCCAGAGCTTGCATTAGTAGGAAGCTGGAACCAGGAGCCAGAACCAGGAATTGAATCCAGGTACTCCAATGTGGGATGAGGGCGTCCTAGCCAGTGTCTTCACTGCTTGACCAAATTCCTGGTCCTGCCCAGCAGCGTTCTAAGTGGGGAGATGGACACTGTGTGCTCCTTGAGTACCAGGAACTTGCAATCTACTGTCTGTGTTTCTATGGATGTTCTCAGCTCTTACTTTGCCTGCAGCAAAGGCACCTGCTCCTGAGGGCACAGTTTAGGTTGCTCCCAGTGGTGGTAGACTCCTGGGTCCAGTAGTAACGATGACAGTGAGTGTCCAGTGACAGTGGGGCCAGACGTGATGAGAGTAAGTATACACATGGCAACAGCAAGCTTCATAGATGACATGACTTCCTGGTGTTTTCTGAGCCCGGTTCTCACATTTCCTGTCAATTCTCTAATGTACCCAAGTATTTTCAAACATTTGTTTTTCTTTTTATGTTAGGTAATGGTAGTTTCTATTGAGTGTGACCAAGAAGCTTGATGTATTTTCTCAAGAAATTAAGTAAATTCTATGAATTTATATATTAGTATATACTTGTATTAAATGAATATAATTTCATTACACATACATTCTGTGAAAATGCATATATATATATATATATATATATAATTTCTTAAGGAAATACATCAGGGCTCTTGGACATACTCCACTGTGAATAACCCCACCTGCCTCCATGAGCAGGTGCTTTGGCATGTAGTACAGTAGCTAAGTCACCTTCATCCCAAACCAGAGTGCCTGGTTCAAATCTTGACTACCCTGCTTTCTGCTAGTATGCACCCTGGGAGGCAGCAAATGATGCCTGAAGTATTTTTGTCATTCTACCCACAGGGGTAACAAGAATGGAGTATTTGGACTGTCTCAGCCCTGGCTGTTAATGTGCATTTGGGGAATTAACCAGCAAATGGAAGATATCTCTTCATCTGTCTGTCTGTATATTTCTTTGCCTCTCAAATAAAAAGTTTCTGTCAAAATAAATAAATAAAGTTTCTGTTAAAAAAAAAAAAGAGTAGGTGTCTGCGTGGGAGACCTAGAAGAAGTTCCTGGCTCCTGGCTTCAGATCAGCTCAGCTCTGGCCGTTGCGGCCATCTGGGGAGTGAACCAGTGGATGGAAGACCTCTCTGTCTCTCTGCCTCTGTCTGTAACTCTACCTCTCAAATAAATAAATAAAATCCTTAACAAAAAAGAACAGGTGTCTTGCTGAATCCAGGAGAATATATATGCATATTATCCATGTATTCACATAATTTCTGTGTACTCAAGTGTAAAAATACACGCAATTCAACTGTATCCCAAAGAAAGATTCCAATGTCAGCATTCAAAGTCCAGGTTTCCATGGCCACTCACACATAGAATTCTTCCCTGGGTTGCGATTCTGTGCCTTAGTGTCCAGTCCTCAACACCGTCCTCTTTGCCTCTGCCTGGACCTCAGTCTCAGAGTCTCCCATCCTGTGCTCAGGGTAGACTCAGTTGTCTGAGTCAAGGTAGAAAGAGAAACGCTACTGAGAGCCGTAGTAGGCATTATATAAATGTATACCCCTCTTCTTGATAGCAAAACCTGGTTCTAAACCCCATCCTTGGGCACGTATGCATTCCACTCCGTGCCAGGTACATCAGGCTGGAGCATGCCCATATGAAGAGAACCAGGGCCATCGTGGGCGGGGAGAGCTTTGGGTCAGTGTGATACAGTATGTGCATTCTGGTTTTCTTCTACAGTTTCTGGATTCTAACTCCCATAGCCCTTGTTACTTCCTAAATGACTATCTTTGTTAAAGTATTTGATCTTTTCTCCCTGGTTCTTGAAGCTGCTTTGCAACAGTTTCCGAGTGAGACATGAAAGTCTTCAGGGGCGGGGCGGGGCCTGTAGGCCTCAGAAAGCAAAAGTCTCCCCTGATCTGTCCTTTCCCTCCTTCTACCTGCTGTTTCCATCCCAGTGCAGGCCATACAATCTAGAATTTCTCTTCCCCACAAAAGCTCATAGAGACCAAAAAGAAACATGCTCTAATCGCCCGCCTTTCTTAGAGTTGGCTGTAAAGAAGTGCTCTGATTTACCTTATCTGACCATGGATCATAAGGCTCCCATTTCCGAAGTGCTCCTGTCCTACAGGAAGGGGGATGCAGCAAGGAAAAACCAAGAAGAATACGAATACACGGGCTCTGCTGCGTTTCCCCACTCAGCTCCTCGGCGTTGAATTTTATCCTTTTTGTCCAATCACTTTTCTATGACTGTCCATGCTCCAATCATGTTTATGCAACGAAGTCTCCACACTAACCCAAAAGGACAGGGGTTAGAGACCTTCGGATGAGCACCTGGAGGCTTGCAGCAAGGTGAGCAGAAACACATCATCCTCATGCTCAGGCAGGGGCCAGCATTATGGTACAGCAAGTTAAGCCGCCACCTGCCACACTGGCATCCCCTGTGAGCCCCAGTTTATATTCCTGCTGCTCCACTTCCTATCCAGCTTCCTACTAATGCGTCTAGGATGGGCTTGGGCCCCTGCCACTCATGTGGGAGACTCCAATGGAGTTGCAGGCTCCTGGCTTCAACCTGGCCCAGCCCTGGCCATTTTGGCCATTTGGGGATTGAACCAGAGGAACCATGATCAATCAATCTCTCTCCTTCTCTCTCTGTAATTCTGCCTTCAAATAAATGAATACTCTTTAAAATATTCTGCATAATAAACTAATAAACCTAATTGTTTCCCTGACTTCTATGAGACCCACAGAAAATTAACAGAGCCCCCAAAAGGGATTGTAGGAACCTTAATTTGTAGCTGAGTGGTCAGAAATTCCAGTCTAAGGCTTGCGCCTCGTGTCAGAAGTGGGACGGTCTTGGGGTCTGAGCCATTAATCTGTGAGATGTTGATAGGGTCCAAATTGAGCTGACACTTCGCAGGGTCAGCTGCAGAGGGTATTGCTTGATTCATGGTGGGGAGAAGTCTCCGTGGATCTTGGGGTTACAGAATTCTTCTGTGTTGATGGTATTGTGGAGGTATGGGAGAATTGAGCTTTGTTTTGCTTCTCCTTAATACCCAGAGTCAGTCCCTGGGAAAAGATTTTAACAAGAGAATCTCTTGGAAAAACCACACAATAAGGTAGGAGGAGAGTAGTACTTGCCACAAACCAAGGTGATTGGTCCATTTCAAAAAATGGCCCCAGATTTGAAGTAATTAAATTCTGGAATTTTCTGTGGATTCTCGAAAGTCATCTACTGACATCTACAGGTCTTGGGAAGGCTCCGTCGGTTTCACATTCCCACCTGGGGCTTGTACGTATACCCAGAATTTTTGCCTAAACAGCTACTGAAGTTTCTACATGATGGTCCTGTTATGCTAATCTATAGCAGAATTGTTTTTCTAAGTACTAGTGCCCAGATGTAGAGATGTAGCTATTCTTATATAATTGATTTTAGAGACCAGTTTTTTTTTTTTTTTTTTCCAGCTCTCCAGGAGATTCTAATGTGAGGCTAGGTTGGGAAACATTGATGTATAAGAACAAAAACATTAACAACCACACACACACAAAAAAATAACCTGTTTAGTCAAAATTCAAGGTAAGGAAGGGGAGGGAGAGAAAAATCAGAGATCTTAAGCTGAGCATTTAAAAGGCAGAACACCCCTTAAAAAGAGTATCTGTAAGTCCTGACTCCCTTACCGCAGGCGAGGCAGGAGCATGACTACAGCCACTGGCTGTGCAGTTCTATAAATAAGAAGAGCCTTTGCTTTCAACATCCACAAAATGCCCAGCATGCTGCCTGGCTCTGAAAGACAGCTACTGAGATCACATCCGTGCTTCCTGTCTCTCTTTGTAGCAATCTTTTCCATTTGCTTTTGGAATACAATTAACTACTTGCCCCACACAGTGAGCGTCCTATGCAGGTGAACAGATAGCACCAGACAAGTACATGCAAACTGAACAGTTGCAGGGAGTCTTGGGCAGCTTCAGATGTGTGGAATTTAGAGCTAGAGTTCCTTTTCCTACAAGATCCCACCGTCAAGGCAATGCCTGCATATGCATACAGAGATCTGTTTGTTTTGCTTTCTCTTTTTTTTAATTGGGGGAGGGATAAATATGCATGCACATACACGAACGCTGCAAATGTTCATGAATTCCCATCGAAAACAGAACTACTTAAAAACTGTAATGCTCTTCATTGCCACCCTGGCTGAAGAGCAATTTTGTGGCATAATTATAACGCATTGCATAATTTGGATAAGCTTTTGTTCTCATTGTGATTATCCTCAGAGAGTTCTTTTCTCACCTCCCCCTTTCCACATTGACTGAATTAAGAATAACCAACGCTTAAATGCTGCTTTTCCTTCAAAGAATAAAAGTGATGCTTTAAGATGAAATGCATAAGAGGTGATGGGTGGGAGGGAAATTTTGGCTCATGACTCACCTCTGATTGTGGTAAGGTAAGTTTTCTTACTGTTCTTAGGAACTTTCTGCCTAGGATTTTACTAGGGTAGAGGAAAGTCAGAGAAAGAAATCTACAGGCATCAAAGCCCCAGAAAGAGGATCATCGGTAGGTTTTCTAATTTGTTCATACTCTTGGGCTGGTCACAGAGCTCCTGCCATTTTTCGCACTGTTAAAATGTCTTCAGGGCACTTAGAGCAACCCTTAAAACAAACTCTTAAGTCCCAGCACTCTAGCATCTGGGAATACAAGGGTCCTGGAAAGCTCATGGAAAATGGAATGAAATGAAATGTATTTGCAGTGTGAAAGATTTTTAAATCCATATACATTTATTTCCTAATACACATTTTCCATGAACTTTCCGCAGTAACCTCATCTAATACAGTAAGAAGATTAAAAAAAAAAGGGTTTAAAATGACCAACTTTTTTGGGTGCCTTGGAGAAATGAAAAATTCTGGTTCAGTTTGGGTTGAGTGTTTAACAATCACTATAAAGGATTTTAGGTTGATAATATTTCCGTATCCCCCAGAAAAGCTCCTGATTTTTCTATAACTGAAAGTGCCCAATTTTACTATCTGATTATGATTAATAGTCCTTAAAAATAAGAAGAGAGAAGGCAGTGAAATACACTGTCAGGGCCAGCGTTGTGGTGCAGTGGGCTAAGCTGCTGCCTGTGACACCAGCACCCCATGTTCGAATGCCAGGTTGAGTCCCGGCTGCCTTGCTCCCAGTCCAGCTTCCTGTTAATGCTGCTGGGAAAGCAGCAGAGGATGGCCCAAGTGCCTGGGCTCCTACTTCCCACATGTGAGACCTTGATGGAGTTCCTGAGTCCTGGCTTCAGCCTGACCTAGCCCCAGCTGTTATGGCAGTGAGCAAACAGAAGATCTCTCTCTCTCTCTGTTTCCTTCTCTAAGTCGCTCTTGCCTTTCAAACAAATTTTTAAAAATCTTAAAAAGTACATACTGTCAATCATAAGACACCCTGGACTATGGGGCTTTGTTCAGCATGAGTAAGACTTGTGAATAAAGAACACCCAAAGCTTCTCTTTTTCTTACTGAGTACTGAATTTTGAGGAAGTTCTTTTCCCCCAGCTGATTATACCTAGGGGGTAAGCATAGAGATGCTAAAACAGTGGCAATATTTTAAAGGCAATTGGAATGTCAGTTCTAATGCTGTTCATTAGAAAACATCAAAGTAACACATACATATGATAAAACACATCAGGATAAGCAAATTCAAAATGACAAGCAAGTTTTATTTGATTTCTTCTTTCTCCTAGTTTCCTTCTTTTAATGATGTGTAATTATAGCTGTTCCAATGGTAACTTCTATAACTAAACAAGGTGTTGATGGTCTGGCATCTCGATTTCTTCACTTGGACAATATTAACTTCTTTCCATGAAAGGTGAAAATTTAGATCATTTTCACTCTCTCCTAACCCCATGCCTTTTCCAATTTTTAATAGTAATGCTATTGATTTTATTCTTTTCCTCATTACTTTTGGAACCACAAATATTATCATTTGGTCTCTATCTCTTGCTCCGGGAAACCACAGACTTCTTAAGTGACCTTACTCTATCCAATTTTCTGGCTTGGCTCTGGGCAGGATCTACTTGTTCCCCTCTCTTTGCTGTTCATCTGTGTTTACCACTTCCTTGCTTCAATACACTATTTTTAAATGTCTTCATCTTTGAAGACACTAGCATTTAAAAGATGGCCATCCTTTTCACCGCTTTTATGCCACACACACAGCACCAAGGTTGAATTTCTAAGTGTCGCTCTGGATCCCTTACAAAGTTCGCAGCATGATCTGTGTTTGTTCGAACTTCCTACCCAAACCCATCAACTTGTGGAGAGCAGATGTGACTGCTACTTCTTTATCTTCCCACGGAAGTTCATACAGACTGAATTCTGCACCAGAGTGTACTCCGTACATCCTGCTGACTAAAGTACCTCAAGCAACGTGCTCTCATCCCCCAAACTGCTGTTGACAATTTTGAAGTGACAGTCCTAAGACACAGTTTTGAAAGAAAATGAGATTCTTTCCAGCACTTGTGTGCACCTCCAGGGAGTGTTAATTAACTGCTAGCCAGTGTGTCTCCACCAGCCAGGAGAGTTAACACCTTTCTTGGCTGGCATTAAGTTTTGCAAGGATTAGATAGAGGCCAGGTGTCTACCCCGCATTCACCACACATTTTTCTTCCTTTTCTGGATGAGGATTCTGTTTTATGTTGTGCAGTAAAAGGTCTGATGATTCTTAGTTTCTGATTCTTTTTTTTTTTTTTATCCCAGTAGAAGAAAGAGAGGAGAGGAATCAGAGAGGGGTATTCTTGGTGTGTGTGTGGGGGTAATTGATTATGTGATCTTAGTATGGTTGTAGCCATGCTCAGTCAGAGGGAAGGAGGCAGCTAAAGACATTGGCAGCTTAGGAACTTTCCGGGAATCCAGGTAGGCGCAGCACACCCAGCCTCATTCAAATGATTCCCCATCTTTTACTCTCCCGTTCCTCAGCTCTTATTCACTGTTTGATAAGGCTTGTTAGGAAGAGTAGAAAGCAGCTCAGAATCCCAAGAGATTTCCCAAAATCACCAAGTAAAGGTTCAGTTCAGCTCAGCACCGTCCCGAATGTGCAAACCACGGCAGCCTCCTCATCTCGGCTCAGCAGAACGTGTCCTGACCCTGCAGATCACGAACTCTAAGTCCTGAAAGGAAGCTGTCCCTCCTCTGCCCTCATCATGTAACCCCTTGCTTTGTGGCCAGAATGGTGACATCCACAGCAGCTCTGGATCAGCACTCCAGTACTGGGCCGCTCGGGCTCCCTCGGAGAACACAGTCTCCGGGCGGATGGGGCAGGAGGGGCTGGCTGCCGTGAGGAGGCGGAATTGACATTTCATGGTGGTCTGCAGCCCCTACCCCACTTCCTTCCCCACCGTGTCTGCAAGCGATGCCAATGCACCGAGTGCAGCTCTACTGGGCACACAGACACTGGCTCTGGGTCATCTTGGTAAGTCTCCTGGGTTGGGGCAGGAGGCGGGGGATCCTAGCAGGGCCTGCCGAGGGCTCAGGCAGTAAGACAGGTGTGTGTCACTTGGAAGGGACCGACTCTGTCAGCACAGAGGGCCCTCTTCCTGAGCCCACAGCTGCCTATTCAGACACACCTCCTGGTAAGTGCCAGCGAAGGCTCAACGTGGGAGGGCGCGTGGTGCAGGCTCCGGCTCCCCAGGGAAGCCGAGCCCAGTCTCCTGTAAGGATGAGAGCAGCCTGCAGCCTCTGGCTGAGAGGGAAGAGAAGAGCTTCTAGCACATTCTAACTCGCAAGCACGCAGATGGAATTGTGTTTATTGACTTCAGTTCGCTGTCTGTCTGCTCTAATACTTGCCTGAAATACAAGCACAGCCGAAGAGGAGCCCGCCTTGACACGGGCTGCGCTACTCTCAAACCCTGCAGACCTCACGTCCGCCGGGAGGCCACTTCCCTCACGGCTGGCTGTCTCCTCCTGCGTCCGGGTGCTGTGAAAGGGGCCACTGGGAGGCCATCACCAGATCAATGCCCGTGGCTTTGCGCTCCTGGTTCCCACAGTGACTGCCCAGGGTGTCTTTAAAAATAATCTTCTTTTCATGGGGAGTGGATTTGCAGGTCTGGAGTCTATAAAGCCAATTTTCATGTTCAATCCAACTGGAGCCCATCTCATTCATCGGCCAAGGCCTCAGGCCACAAAGGAGCCTCGTTAAGAGCTGCTAATTAGCTATTAGGGGACCCGGACACTTCCAAGAGGTCATTATTCACACTGTGTGAGGCTAATACTTATTTAATTAGAACTATTCCTTTCCTGTCATAAATCCCTGGTGACAATGAATTCAGCTCAGCTTAAAAGAAACCAATGGTTAATTCAAATTCTACTGATTTCTTATGGGACCAGTGTTTGAACAGCAGCTGCTGTTCTGCCGAGTTAGGCACAGTGAGGCTGGGGGCGAGCTGGAACTGGCACTTGGGGAGGGATACAAGTATGGAGGTGGAGAACGTTCCTGGGACCCATGTGCGTGGGCTCCTTCAGCTCAATCATCCCCCACTCACTCCTTTCCTTAGTTGTTTGAAACCCTCCATCAGAACCAGAGACCTATGGGATTGAGGTTGCAGAAAACAGGAAGGAATGGGGCAGTAACACCACCCTAACAGACAGGCACGAGCGGTGTACACACACCTGACTGCAGGATCGCCAGTCCTACAGGCAGGATTAACTGTGGCATTTAAAGAATAGTGCCCTAAATAACACTGGCTCACTGGCATCCCATACAGAGACCAGTTTGTGCCCAGCTGCTCCACTTTTTAAAGGTTTATTTATTGGAAAATCAGAGCTCCAGAGAGGGGGTAGGAGGGGGAGGGGAGAAAGAGAGAGAGAGAGAGAGAGAGAGAGAGAGAGAGAGAGAGAGAATCTTCCATTCACTGATTGACTCCCTAAATGGCTGCAACAGCCAGGGCTGGGCCAGGCGGAAGCCAAGAGCCAGGAGCTCCATCCGGTCTTCCATGTGGGTGGCAGGGGCCCAAGCACTCGGGCCATCCTCCACGGCTTTCCCAGGGGCATTAGCAGGGAGCTGGATTGGAAGTGGAGCAGCTGGGACTCAAACTGGTGCCCACATAGGACGCCGGCAGTGCAGGAAGTGGCTTAACCTGCTGTGCCATGGTTCTAGACCCCCACCATCTGGCTGTTCCATTTCTGATTCAGCTCCCTGCTAATGCCCCTGGGAAAGCAGCAGAAGATGGCCCAAGTGCTTAGGCTCCTGCCACCCACATGAGAGACCTGGATGGAGCCCTTGGTTCCTGGCTTTGGCCTGGTCCAGCCCTGGCTGTTGCGGCCATTAGGAGAGTGAACCAGCAAATGGAAGATCTCTCCCTTGTTAACTCTGCCTTTCAAATAAATAAATAAATCTTTACAAAAAGGAAAGAAATCACCCAGTGTCACTTCCACTGACTTATATCAGTTAAAATATATGGCTGGCTGGGCTAGACTCAAGAGAGTGGAAACTGACTTCACCTCTCATTGTCTTCTTAGTAACAAAGAATGTATAGCTACTTCTAGTGTACCACACAGAACTCACCACATGCAAATCCCACATTTTGTTGGCTGAATGACAGTTGTGTTGTGCTTCCAGATCAACATTCAAGATGAGAATGAGATGGCCGGCGCCGTGGCTTAACAGGCTAATCTTCCGCCTTGCAGCGCCGGCACACCAGGTACTAGTCCCGGTTGGGGAGCCAGATTCTATCCCGGTCGCCCCTCTTCCAGGCCAGCTCTCTGCTATGGCCCGGGAAGGCAGTGGAGGATGGCCCAAGTTCTTGGGTCCTGCACCCGCATGGGAGACCAGGAGAAGCACCTGGCTCCTGGCTTCGGATCAGCGAGATGCGCTGGCCGCAGCGGCCATTGGAGGGTGAACCAACAGCAAAAAGGAAGACCTTTCTCTCTGTCTCTCTCTCTCACTAGCCACTCTGTCTGTTAAAAAAAACAAAACAAAACAAAACAAAAAAAAAACCAAGATGAGAATGACGATTGCATTGTTCTGCAGATGCAGGAAATGTGATGAGGCCCAGCAGCAGTTAAAGATGTTTTCAGCTGTGAAAATCAGAGAACCCAAATCAAATCTGTTCCCATCCTATGAAATCTACTTGCATTTAAGGCAAGAAGTCCAGAGGTGGGGAATTGCCTCCGAGGTTGGCTGATCCAGTGCCTTAGGGGTGCCATGAAGCGGTATCTTATTATTCTCATCTCTCTTCTTTGACAGTCCCATCTCTGGCTTCATCCTAAACCTAGCTCCATCTCTTGTAACAGGATGCCTGCCCGCGGTAATTGTGGATACTTGCTTCCATGTTCGCATTCAGTGAGAGAGACTACTGTTGACTCTTAAGAGCAAGAAAGACGTTTTCAGAAGACCCTATCGAATCTCGCCTCTAATCTTGTTGGCAAGAGTTGGCTGACACGCTCATTTCCAAACCAACGACAGCCAAGAGGAAAGGGATTATTCTTAAGCCAGTCTGCTTTACCCTGGACATAAGGGTAAAATCAGCCTTTCTGAGAGACTTAGGCTACAAGAAACACAAAACACAGTCAGGGCTGCTAGTAAGAAGGAAGGTAACAATGGATTTTGAGTAGACAGCCAAGAATGTTGCATTAAAGAAACGTCTGTGGCATCAACTTATTTTCCCGAGAGAAGATGAAAATGTCTTTAAAATTATATTTATTTTCATTTTTTTGGGAGGGAGAGGGAGGGAGGGAGGGGGGGAGCGGGGGAGAAGGGGAGGGAGAGAGAGAGAAGGAGAGGGAGAACGAGAGATCCTTCATCTGGCTCACTTCCCAAGTGCTCACAACAGCAGCCAGGGTAGGGCAAGGCTGAAGCCAGCAGCCTAAATTAACTCAATCCTGGTGTCCCACCTGGGTGGCAGGGACCCAAACACGTGAGTTCTCACTGCTCTGAAATTGGAAGCAGAGCCAGGACTTGAGCCCGCACCTTCCAGAAATGGGGTTGCAGGTTTTTAAGTGGCATCTGGCCTGTCCCCCAGATTCCTTTTAATTAAGGATTCAATGTAGAGAGAACTTATTGTGGACTGGGCAACATTATGGAGATAAACTTGGTTAGAATCCTGTTTCTGTACTGAGAGAATAATTGTTGCCCTAACATCTCTGTTTTCTTTTTTTTTATTTATTTATTGACAGGCAGAGTGGACAGTGAGAGAGAGAGAGACAGAGAGAAAGGTCTTCCTTTGCCGTTGGTTCACCCTCCAATGGCCGCCGCGGCCGGCGCACTGCGGCCGGTGCATTGCGCTAATCTGAAGGCAGGAGCCAGGTGCCTCTCCTGGTCTCCCACGCAGGTGCAGGACCCAAGGACTTGGGCCATCCTCCACTGCACTCCCTGGCCACAGCAGAGAGCTGGCCTGGAAGAGGGGCAACCGGGACAGAATCCGGCGCCCTGACAGGATTCTAGAACCCGGTGTGCTGGCACCGCAGGCAGAGGATTAGCTTATTGAGCCGCAGCGCTGGCCCAACATCTCTGTTTTCCTTTCCTCAACCCAGGATTCCAAGGGAACATTATGTGCAGGATGCCAAGAGCAGTCTGCAGCCTGAGTTTGAGAGCTTCAGAGTACAGGCGTGGAGAGAGGCCCCCCTGGGCAGACACTAGGGCATTTCTGAAGAACAAGGGGAGGAGAGGACGGGGAGCATGGCGGATTTTCAAGGCAGAA
The DNA here is from genome assembly GCF_033115175.1 of Lepus europaeus. NCBI lineage: Eukaryota > Metazoa > Chordata > Mammalia > Lagomorpha > Leporidae > Lepus > Lepus europaeus. Next base: position 60,876,258 of record NC_084837.1, read on the forward strand.
CATAAACATTTCTGAAAGCCCAGAATGTAAACTTTTGCAACTAGAACCATCTGGAGTAGGAGGGGTGGTGCTACAGAGCTGGGGCACATTCCTCTGGGTGTTTCCTCCCCCACAGCATGGTTTTTAGAAGTGAAATCAGGCTAGGGAGAGAGCACCAGGCAGCATGGAAGGGGAAGTCCTAAAAGGCCACGCTGCAGCCCGGGGGTGCCTGTGCTGTGTGCTTGGTGGGGAAGGAGGTGTCAAGAGCAGCAGGCCCACCTACCTGGCCTTGCCTGATGGCATATTAGGTCATTAGCTGGTGGCCTCACCTCCTCCCCCTCTCCTCCTGCCTCTCTGAGTCACTTGCCCAGCCAGAGAACCAGTGATAATATCCCAAAGCCTAGGCTAGGCTCTGAGCCCGTTCACGTGTCAACCCAAGGAGTGGCAGCTCCAACTCTCTCATTCCCACTGCTTCCCACCTCCTACAAACAAAGAGCCACGCCCACCCCTACTCCCTAGCACCGTTGGGCCCTTTGTGCTCTACAAGCACAAATGGAAATTAAAGCAGAAATAAGAGATGCTCTGGGGGTTTTCATCCAGCTATCATTCAGTGAGGATGTCTTTATGTTTATCACTTTCGCCAATGGGTCAATGTATTTGATGCCTTACAAGAAGTCAAAACTGGGAGAGTTATGTTCTTCAAAAGGGAAAAACAAGCCCCAGATGTTTCAAGGAGCAGTTAAGAATCACTAAACACTTTCAGAAATTTCCTCCAGCTTTGTCTCACTCTAGTCCAGGCAATCTAGAAAAACGACTCTAAAATATTCACTTTAGAGAGCAGGCTTTCTTGTGCAGACAGTCAGCTGCGCATTGTATTGCAAACATCTGAGATAAGGTTTCATAGGTCTTGGGGAGGCATTCAACGTGAAGCGAACGCCAGGTCTGGCTGAACTGTAACGACAGAGATGGAAATCTTTGTGTAGCGAGCGTCAGTTCGCGGCAGGCTGTCCACTCACGTCCTTTCTCTCCTTTACAAAAGCTGTAGGCTGGCATCCATATCCCATTTCACAGGAACAGAATCTGAGGTTCAGACAGGTGGTGCCAGACATGTAGTAACCAAGTCAGTTCTAGTTCTCTGAGCCCCACCAACACAATATTATACACAACACCTGCACGAGGTGCGTTGATTACAAATCGGGAGATGTGGGTTTCTGCCCATCACTAACAGGGAGGCGCTGGGTGAATGCCACTTCTCTCCGGGTGAACAGTCTGGCTGGTTGGTCTCTGAAGGCAGAGTCAGCTGTGAAAATTCAAGTCTGCTTTAGCTAGTTTGCATACTCATCTGGGTGCTTATTTAGCCCAATCCTGACCACTGGTTCTCTTGGAAGGGCGTGGCTGGGGCAGAACCTCAGGCAAATGTCCTGGGTGGAAGAAGAGCCTCTTCAGACCTTCTTGGCTGGGTGAGCCACACTGGTCACGCCTCCTTGGAACCAGCCCCGAAGTGCATTCTCAGGGTGAACACTTTGAGGCTGTACTTTGGGAGGGCTTTCTGCTTTCAGATTGCCTACAGATTAACTAACAAGGGAGGTTTCTGTTGAGTTGAGGTGTTACGAAGCTTTGCCCGTGTCCCTAACAAATGGCTTTGCTGTGCTTGAAAGGCAACACGTAAATGAGGTCCCACTGGCGTGCCTTGGCTGTTTACTAACTCTGAGAGGTGGAGCCAGGGGATGAAGCAAGTGGGTGAGGTTCACCAACAGGCTTCTCAGAGACAATGGTTTTGCAAAAAGAAGGCAGGCAAGTTCTCTGCAAAGTAGGAATGTGTCTAACATGGGAGGTGAAAAGTCGCCGGAGGCAGGGAAAGACGAAGTACAGACTCTGAGGACAATGAAGATGCTTGTTAACGCTGGGATTTGTAGAACATGGTAAGAGAGGAGCTTGGGGGCCACCAGATAAGGATGCGTGTTTCACCTGCTTGCTTTTCTGCTGAAGAGAGTTACCTTGCATGGAGCCTGCACTGAGATGGAAAGCAGGTGGCTGGATCTAGGCTCCGTGACAGAGGGCTGGGAGCTGGGGGAGGAAGGGTGGGTGCACATGGGGCAGACAGATGAAGATCTTCCAGCTAGCTGAAGGACAGCTACCTTCTCTTACAAACATTTCCTCTCTTCTTCTCGTTACTTCCTCTTCGGTATTTACCCAGCTCGCTGCAGGAAACTCGCAAAAGATTTGCAGAACTCTGATTTTTTGCATTAATGGCAAGGAGGACAAGGCTGCGGCTCGGCAGCATTGCCCTTGTGGTTCATGGTTGTTGGGGTGAAGACTTCACGCTGCCTGTGGCTTATCCAGCAGGTCTTAGAGGACAGGGAGAGGACGTTTTTCTTTTTCTGTAGAGAATGCTTAGAAAATAAGAACTCAAAATTCACCCTGGGTCCTGAACGCTCAGGCTTAGTGAGATTCCCTAGAAGCAGCGTGTTCTAAGGTAGATGGAGTGGAAACCATGGCCTTTTTGCCAATGCAGAGTTTACAAGACTAAAACAAAAGCCACACTGACCAGCTAGTATAGAGCAGAGGTCAAAGCCAGCTTTGTGTAATCGGAAAGCCACAAGTTATGGGCGACGTCCTTTCGCGACACACAGGGATTTCCTGTAACAGCCTCCATTCCCAAGGGCTGCGGGCTCTGGAAGGATCCCTGTGGGCAGCAACCCCACAGAACCCCGGCGCCTGCTGTTGAACGCTGTTCCTCTTTATATAGAACTGCCTCCCAGGAATTTCCACCCACGGGTTCTAATTCTGGAGCTACGCACAGAGAACCTATTTCCTGTGTCAGATGACAGCCCTTCTGAGAGTGTATGACTGGCTTCTTGCCCCATTTTATCTTCCCTTCTTTCTCACAAAGTCGGTTTTCTAGGCTTGAATTTTCTCTGCATTTCTTCAGCCGAGGGTCTGTTCCTTCAGGCCCTTCTAGAGATGCCCTACCTTGTCAGGATCCCACCATAAGAGAATTGTCCACAATGAATAAAATATCATCTATGCGCTTGCCTGGTATTCAGGCCAGGGGGGTCATGGTTTCTCTCAGGCTGGCCATGGAATTGCTATAATGGCTGGCTGGTCCCAAATCATCACGTTAAGTGAGAGAAACCAGACACAAAAGTGTCCAAACAGTATGAGTCCATGTATGATGAAGTCAGGAAGAAGCCAAACAGATCCTCGTTGATGGGAATTTTGAAGGCAGTTCCTCTGGGAAGCAGGAAGGGTGAAATGGTGAAATTGTTGGAAAGGTGAAGAATTTTCTGGAAGCTGGAGTGGTCCTAGTTATGTTTGGGATGGAGGATACATGGGTGTTCTGTTCTCAAAGCTCATCACGCTGATCACCGATTTGTGTATTTTACAGTAGGTCAGGTATACTCCCCATAAAGAAAACTCAGATTTCTTCATACTCCAAACCACCTACGTTTCCTCAAAAGTTCTTTTCATTTGTTCAGCTTGTAGGATTTCTAAGGAACACAAATGTTTATCAAGAAAGGTAGCTGCCAGCTTTCTATTGTTAATCCATTAAATGTGCACAATTTGCCTTCTCTATCACATGCCTCCATTTTTGCAATGAAAGAAAAATAAAGTGCAAATCAAAATCTCAATCACAAGTAATGTTTCAGTGCCAATTACTTTCATAAAACCCAATTCATCTCTGGTATTTTATTAAAATACGACTATAAAGTGATTGGAAGAATATTGAGCTGAAATATGACTTATGTGCGAAGCAGTACCTATCCAGCAAATGTGAATTAAATAAAAGCCAATGAGAATAAATTTTTCTTCATAGGTTCTGCAAAGCTAAGAGTAGTTCTCTGTTAAAAGCTTATATTCAAGACTCTTCCTTTTACTATTTTTTTTACTCAGAAGTTGAACATTAGCTCAAGCCATAAGGCAACAGAAACTGAGGTTTTGAAGACAGCAGAGCAATCCTCTTTTGAGTCGGGAGTTGGGAGTATTTTCAAAGTGTATTGCCCAAGTGATCCAAAAACAAGATTAAAAACAAATAAACAAAACAAAAGAGAAAAACAGGGGATCTCCTTAATTTCCATGAGAAAAACATAAGACAGATGCCAGGACTGGGGCCCTCCATGATGTACCTGACAAGCACCCATTGAAACCAAGGCAAGTCGAAGATATGGTCATGGCCAAGAGGATGCCTAGGCAGACATGAGGACTAGATGTGCTACCATGGATGGGATCCTGCGACAGGGCACTGGGGCCAAACCAAGATCTGGATAGAACAAAAACTTTGCTAGTAGTGATGTGTCCACCTCGGTTCCTTGGTTATAACAAGTGTGTCAGGTTAGCTTAAGATAGTAATGATATGGGGGGTTGAGCCCAACCCCCTGCCCATTTCCCTGAGTCTTTTTTTTTTTTTTTGACAGGCAGAGTGGACAGTGAGAGACACCGGGAGAAAGGTCTTCCTTTGCCATTGGTTCACCCTCCAATGGCCGCCGCGGCTGGCGCACTGTGGCCAGCGCACCGCGCTGATCAGATGGCAGGAGCCAGGTGCTTCTCCTGGTCTCCCATGGGGTGCAGGGCCCAAGCACTTGGGCCATCCTCCACTGCCCTCCCGGGCCACGGCAGAGAGCTGGCCTGGAAGAGGGGCAACCGGGACAGAATCCGGCACCCCGACCGGGACTAGAACCCGGTGTGCCGGCGCTGCAAGGCGGAGGATTAGCCTATTGAGCCACAGCGCCGGCCTTTCCCTGAGTCTTAATGAGGGCAGGTTTAGTCCCAACCCAGGGAACCTGACTGTCAGCAGGTCTGACACCGGGTGACTAAGAGTTTGAGACTTGATCCCTAAGTTGAATGGGGTACATTTTGGCCAATGTTTGTATGTCAGTCTTTTTGGTATTAGCCCTTTCAGGGAGTGTAAAATGACATCTCATCTTGGTTTTAGTTCTCATTTTTTGGATGACAACTGATGTTCGCAGCTTTTCACATATTTATGGGCCTTTGTAGATTTTCTTCAAAGTTTTTTCTTCTGGGAATTGAGCTGCTTCTTTTGTCACTGGTTTCCAAGTCTGAAATCTGGTTCAGGTTCAGTGTAAGCAGGCCAGGGATCATGGATTTCCTTTTAGACAACTGCTTGCAGGTTCTTGATCACCCGTTTTTGGTCTATTCTGATGGTAAGTTGAAGCGTGCCTTTGCCGACCATGCATGAGTTTTGCCCCAAAAGCTATATCCTCTTAACTCTGTATAGCATTCCTGGGCCTGCTCTCTTGGTAGTCCCTCCAACTCTTGCTGTTCATTGTGATCATGGAGCCCTTTTGATTTCTGACCTGAAAGCACAGTCATTTTGCTGCTATTTTTTCTTTTTAGGGAGCAGTTCCTATCACTCCTGTTATTATTAGTTATTAGTCTAGTTCTGTGATCACCTTTCTTACCATGAGAGCTTTTGCCCATTTTTCTAAGGAGTGTTAGTTTTTATTTATGGATTTGAAATAAATATATACTAAGGAGACTGTCATACTTTTCAAAACTGAAGAGTAAAGCTGGCATGTGACACTTTATTATTAAAGTTTGAGTTAGGCATTAAGGCTATGTTAGGTATAAGCAACAAAGGCAGAGAGAGAGATACAGAGAATGAGAAAGACAGAGATACCTACTATCCACTGGTTCACTCCCCCCAAATACTTGCAACAGCCAAGTGTGGGCCAGACTGAAGTCAGGAGCTAGGGACTCCATCTAGGTCTCCCACATGAGTGTCAGGAACCCAACTACTTGAGTCATTACCTGTTACCTTCTGGGGTCCACATTAGCAATAAGCAATAAGCCAGATTGGAAGTGGAACTGGGACTCAAACTCAGATACTCAGGTAATGTATGCAGGCATCTTAACTGCTGAGGCAAAGGTCAATAGTAACCCTTTTTAAGAGGACTACGGAACCTGGGTGAAGACTGTATGGGAGTTCTTCCTACTAATATTCCAATTTTCTTCACTGAGATTGAAATTATATCAAAATAAGTTCATAAAGTTCTCTGTGAGTGAGATCCCAGAGGAAAGAACAGGTCATCGAAGAAAGAGGTACCTTTCTCTGAAGGGAGGAGAGAACTTCCACTTTGACTGTGGCCTCGTCTAAATGAGATCAGAGTTGGCGAACTCACGGGGCTTCCATTGCCTTGGCAGCTCATGACAAGAGCCTCGGGTGATTACTGATCATAAACAAGAGTGTCAATTGTTAAATCAACAACGGGAGTCACTGTACAACTACTCCCCATGTAGGATCTCTGTCCTTAATGTGTTGTACTATGCAAATTAACAGTAAAACTACTATTCAAACAGTACTTTATACTTTGTGTATCTGTGTGGGTGCAGTCTGTTGTGCTGTATTCCATGTTTTGATATGTTGTATTGTTGTTGTCATTTGTTTCCAGAATTTTGATTTCTATTTTGATTTCTTCTATGACCCACTGTTCATTCAGGAGCATGCTGTTCAACCCCTTGTGTTTGCATATGTTCTAGAGATTCCTGAGTTGCTGATTTCCAGCTTGATTCCACTGTGGTCCAAGAAGATGCATGGAATGATTTCAATTTTTTTTTTTTTAGTTTGCTGGGACTTGTTTTATGGCCTAGTATGTTGTCAATCCTAGAGAAAGTTCCATGGACTGGTGAGAAGAATGTGTATTATGCAACTGTACGATGAAAAGTTATGTAGGTATCTGTTTTGTCCATCTGGTCTGTATTAACTCTGCCCTTAATCAACAGGAATTGAATCAGTAATAAAGAAGCTCCCAACAAAGAAAAGCCCAGGATTGTATGGCTTCACTGCTGAATTCTACCAGATATTTAAAGAACTAATTTTAATTCTTCTCAAGTTATTCAATACAATTGAAAGAGAGGGAATCCTCCCAAATTCTTTCTATGAAGCCAGCATCACCCTAATTTCTAAACCTGAAAAAAAATGCAATAGAGAAAGGGAACTACAGACTAATTTCTCTGATGAACAGAGATGCAAAAAATCCTCAAAAAATTCTAGCCAATTGAATCTAACAGCACATCAGAAAGATCATCACCTAGACCACGTGGGATTTATCCCTGGTATGCAGGGATGGCTCAACATTCTCAAAATCAATGTGATACATCACATTAACAAACTAAAGAACAAAAACCATATGATTATTTCAATAGATGCAGAGAAAGCATTTGATAAAATACAACACCCTTTCAAGATGAAAAATCTAAGCAAATTGGGTATAGAAGGAACATTCCTCAACACAATCAAGGCAATCTATGACAAATCCATGGCCAGTATCCTATTGAATGGGGAAAAGGTAGAAGTATTCCCACTGAGATTCAGAATCAGACAAGGATGCCCAATCTCACCATTGCTATTCAGTATAGTCCTGGAAATTTTAGCCAGAGCCATTAGGCAAGAAAAATAAATCAAAGGAATACAAACTGGGAAGGAAGAACTATCCCTATTTGCAGATGACATGATTCTATATATAGAGGACCCAAAAGATTTCACCAAGAGACTATTGGAACTCAGAGAAGAATTTGGTAAAGTAGAAAGATATAAAATCAATACACAAAAATCAACAGCCTTTGTATACACAGACAATGGCAAGGCTGAGATTGAGCTCCTAAGATCAATTCCATTCACAATAGCTACAAAACATATCAAATACCTTTGAATAAACCTTTGAATAAAATTAACCAAGGATGTCAAAGATCTCTATGATAAGAATTACAAAACATTAAAGAAACAAATAGAAGAAAATACAAAACAATGGAAAAATCTTCCATGTTCATGGATTGGTAGAATCAATGTCATCAAAATGCCCATTCTTCCAAAAGGAATTTACAGATTCAATGTGATACCAATTAAAATACCAAAGACATTGTTCTCAGATATAGAAAAAATGATGCTGGAATTCATATGGAGGCAAGGAGACCTCAAAGAGTTAAAGCAATCTTATGCAACAAAAATAAATCCAGAGGCATCACAATACTAGATTTCAAAGCATACTACAAGGCAGTTATAATCAATACAGCCTGGCATCGGTATAAAAATAGATGGATAGACAAATGGAACATTATAGAAATGTCAGAAATCAATCTGAGCATCTACAACCAACTTATATTTGACCAAGGAGCTAAAACCTGGATCAAGGATAGTCTCTTCAACAAATGGTGCAGAGAAAACTGGATTTCCACATGCAGAAGTATGAAACAAGACCCCTACCTTACACCTTATATAAAAAATCCACTCAAAATGGATTAAAGACCTAAATCTATGACCCGACACCATCAAATTATTAGAGAACATTGGAGAAACCCTGCAAGACATTGGCACAGGCAAAGGGTTCTTAGAAAACAACCCAGAAACACAAGCAGTCAAAGCTAAAAGTAACAAATAGGATTACATCAAATTGAGAAGTTTCTGTACTGCAAAAGAAATACTCAGGAAAGTGAAGAGGCAACTGACAGAATGGGAGAAATTATTTGCAAACTATGCAATTGTTAAAGGATTAGTAAGAATATACAAAGAGATCAAGAGACTCCACAACAACAAAACAATCAAACCAGTTAAGAGGTGAGCAAAGGATTTAAACAGACATTTTTCAAAAGGGGAAATCCAAATGGCCAACAGACACCTGGAAAAATGTTCAGGATCACTACCTGTCAGGGAAATGCAAATCAAAACCACAGTGAAGTTTTACCTCACTCCAGTTAGAATAGCTTTCATACAGAAATCAACAAACAGCAAATACTTGCAAGGATGTTGATCAAAAGGTACCCTCATCAACTGTTGGTGAGAATTTAAACTGGTAAAGCCACTATGAAAGACAGTATGAAGATACCTTAAAAATTTGAATATAGACCTATCATATGACCCAGCCATCCCACTCCTGGTAATTTACCCAAGGGAAATGAAATCAGCAAATAAAAGAGTTATTTGTATCCTCATGCTTATTGCAGCTCAATTCACAATAGTTAAGACATGGAATCAACCCAAATGCCTGTCAATTGAAGACTGGATAAAGAAATTATGGAATATGTACACTATGGAATACCACACAGTGGCAAAAAAAATCAAATCTAGTCATTTGCAACAAAATGGATGAATCTGGAAAACATCATACTTAGTAAAATAAGCCAGTCCCAAAGGAATAAATACCATACATGATCTGTGAGAACTAACAGAGCACCTCAAATGAAATCTGTAGAAGTGAAATTGACACTTTGAGAAGGATGACTTGAATTGCCCTCATCTTGACTGTTGAGGAACAGTTTTGGTTTTTTTTGTTGGCTTTTTTTTTTTTTCAAATATGAAATACTTTATATTTGTTGAACTCTTTACTTAACAGAGTTAATCATATGTGTATAAAGTCAATTGAGGATGAATGTCAGTAAAAAGTAAGACTGGGAATGAGAGGGAGGAGGAAGTTTGCAACTGTAAAGCTGTATAGTTCTGCATACAGTCCTATGGACTTCTAAGGGTACAGTTTAAAAACTTGTCATGGGACCTCAAATCCCATTAAACTGTGTGGTAAAAATGACATATAAGTATTAAAGTGATATTGAGTGTTAAAGTGAACATATAGATAGGATTAAGTGTTAAAATGATCATATAAATAGGACCAATTATCTGGTTATAATAACAGAATTATAAAGGAGAGAATGTTCCAACATGGGAAGCACTCCACACAGCAGACTTATAGAATGAAAATCACTTTAAGTAACACTCTGACCTCAGAATCAGCCCTTAAGTCTTCCTGGTCTGGCTGAAAAACCTGTGAAATCATTTCAGGGACAGAAAACCAAGATACTGTGGCAAAAATGCTCTACAGGAAGGATCTCTGTGAGTGAGACCCCAGTGGAAAGAAGTGGTCATCAAACAAGGATGTACTTTTTTCTGAAGGGAGGAGAAGACTTTCACTTTGCTTATTGCTCTGTCTAAATTCTGATGGAGTTTGTGGATTCAAAAGGCTTCCATAGCCTAGGCAGTTCATGTCAAAAGCCTCGGGTGGTCACTGATGTCATATATAAGAATGTTGATTGCTAAATTAACAACAGGAGTCATTGTGTACTAACTCCCCATGCAGAACCTCTGTCCTCGATGTATATGAGAGTTAACTATAAAACTAGTTCTCAGGTTTTTTTGTGTGTGCATGTGTATGCAAACTGTTGAAATCTTTACTTAGTATAGAGTTGGTGTTCTGCATACAAAGTTAATTGAAAGTGAATCTTAATGCAGAATGGGACAGAGAAGGGGAGAGGGAGGAAGAGGAGGAGGGATGGGAGTGTGAGTGGGAGGGCAGGTATGGTGGGAAGAATAACTATATTCCTAAAGTTGTACTTATGAAATTTGTATTCCTCAAAAAATAAATTAAAAAAACCTAAAAAACATAAAACAAAAAAACTAGAAACACCCACAGTTACACCTGAGAAACAACCTATGAACTATTCCTGCTGAGATCAGCTGCCTAGATTCTGCCCTTCCCTGGCCAGAAGCTGGATCTGTTGGAGCAATCTCATCCTTATGGTTTGTGATCCTGTGCTCAGTATCCTGCTTACAATGGTAAGAAACTGTGAGCGTACCCAGCGTCTCCGCTCTGGAGTCTCCCCTTTCTTCCATGGGTCTTAGGAGGAGAAGGGGTGGGGGGGTCATTTGCTGTTGTTCTTTCTGTCCCTCAAAGGTCTGTTTCTTGTACAAAGACCACACACTTATAAGGAAAAGATCCTGTTCTTGGTTCCATCTGTGTAACTAGAAAATCCATATTCAAACTGTCTTACTATGTCTGCTGTAGGCACAGCATAGCCCCTCTCTCTACATAGCTTCACTCAATAGAGATCTATGCTGCTCTGCTTGTGCAAATGAGCTGAGGAGGACTCAGGACAAGCAGTATGAGGGTGAGGGATGGCTCTTCTCCACAGTTACTCAGGGATCTAGGCTAACATAGGCCCTGCCACCTGTCATGTCACCAGCAACTCCCTCAGTGGAAGAGAGAAGCGGGAAGACATTACCCTCACTTTTCTCAGCTGTGGTTCTAAAGCATCACACGTGACTTCCACTCACATCTCCGTGGCCTGCGCCAGTCACCAGGCTCTAACTGGAGGGTGGCTCAAGAATGCGCTCAAGGCCATAGACCACGTGGTAAGCTTTGCTACTACCTATGCCTGCTCCAGCACCATTCTCTGGCCACTTCCTTCCCCTACTGTCATTTAACTAGTTATGATATTCTGTTTAATGTCTGCCCTCCTGCTACACATGGGGCTTTTCAAAAATTATTTTTTCAACTTTTATTTCAGAGGCAGAGAGAGACCACAGATGGACAAAGCCTCCACCTGGGTTCCTATCTGAGTATTAGAGAGAATTAATGATCTACTCCCCAAATTCCTATAATGGCCAGGGCTGGGCTGGGCTGAACCCAAGAGCTGGAAACTCAATCCAGGACTCCCACTTAGGTGGCAGGGAGACAGGTGCTTGAGCCATCATGTACTGCCTCTCAGGGTGTGCATTAGCAGGAAGCTGGAATCAGGAGTGGAGTTGGGACTCAAGTCCAGGTACCCTGATATGGGACGTATAGGTCCTAACTGGCATCTTAACTACTGGGGCAAATACCTGCCCCTGAGACGTAGAAGTATTGAGAAGTTGGGTCTGCATCTTTTTTTATTCACCATTGATTTTTCACAGGTGAGGTTTTATTAGTTGAGAATCAGTATACACACATCTAAATTTACACAAAATTCTTAATATATGCATCAAAAATCTAGAAAGCTATGTGATTATTTTTAAAACAATTTTTCCAGTTATTTTCTTGCTTCTAATTTGGAAGCAAGTTTGCTTTAAGAGGATTTCAAATACTAATACCCTCAAGTGTTGACATACTGTTACATAAGTCCTACCGATTCAATTTAACATCCCATACGCTACATGAAAATTCAAAATTTCCATCTTTCACAACACATTAACAAAATGATTAGGAAAATGGAACTCCAAAGACCAAAGACTAATATTACAGTGTGCACACAATTCTGACAGAGGAGCCATCAAGGAGTGGTTTTCTTTAGGAAGCAATTCTAAATGACATGGGAGCAGAAGTAATTGAAAAATGTTTCAGCCATATTAAACATACAACCCTACCACCCTGAATGAGCCAGATCTGGGAAGCCACACACGGCTGAGCCTGATTGGGGGAGACTATGGGATTCCTGACATCAAGCAAGGTATCTGGCAGAGTAGCCCAACAGAACTGTGACTTTTGCTGCCATCTGGTGTCAGTACCCATATATTACAGGAGCAGTTTAAAATTATGTTGAGACTGAAAGGACAACTTCGATTCTTTAAAAAAACTTATTTGACAGAGGGTGAGATAGATAAAAAAGTAGGTAGGTAGGTAGAGTTTCCACCTGCTGGTTCAACCCCTAAATGCCTCAAGGGCTGCTAGCTGAGACAGGAGCCAGCAACAATGCAGGTCTCTGACATGGGTGGCAGGGACCTATCCCAGGGTCTACATTAGCAGGAATCTGGAGTCAGGAGCTGAGCCAGGGATTGAACTCAGGTACTGAGATACGGGACCCAAATATCTTAAGCACTAGGTTAAATTCCTACCCATCCAAGCTTATTTGTTTGGGGGGGGGGCAGGGGTGGCGGGAGGGAGGGATGCACATAGGAGTACAGGGAAGTGGAACAGAGGGTTAGAAAAGGAAAGATTTTCCCAAATTCCCGTTGGGAGTCCTCTAGAGTGAGAATCTTTGGGTGTCGTATGGAGAGTTGTTCTGTCAGAACCAGGTTGGGGCCCTTCCCCAAACTCCTGGTCAAAGTGCCCTGGGTTTCAGAGTTGTTAGGGGTTAAAATGACATGCCAAATCCAGTGTGAAAATCAATCCAGAACTAAGTCACTTAAAAACAACTGGTGTCCGGGTCAACTTCAACTTTAAGCTGTCCGCACTCAGCCCCAGGGAGCAGAACACAGTTAAAGCTGCAGACCTTGGATTTCCTCGTCTAGTTCATTGTTTTTTCAGGGCTCAGGTTCAAGTGGCTTTGGTGAAAAATACAAACATCCAAGGAGTAGAGCTTTGTTAGGGCAGATGCTGTGGCACTGTGGGTAAGGCACCATGCCGGCGTTCCATATCGGAACTCTGGTTTCAACCCTGGCTGCTCTGCTTACTTCCAATCCAGCTCCCTCCTAACACACCCGGGAAAGTGGCAGAAGATGGCTCAAGTGCTTGGGGGCCTTGCCACCCATGTGGAAGACTGGGATGGAGTTGCTGGCTCTTGGCTTCAGCCTGTCCCAGCCCGACCGTTGTAGCCATTTGGGGGGGCGGGGAGTGAACCAGTGGATGAAAGATCTCTTTCTCTCTGTATCACTCTGCCTTTCAAATAAATAAAATAAATCTTTAAAAAAATTACCTGGCCCCCAACCTTGGGATTTCTGGGAAGTGCTGGAGCCAGCTCCAGCTGCCCACTGCTGGGCCAAGGACAGTGGGTGACTCTGGGGGCAGAGGAAGGGTTTTAAAGAGCAGAGCTTAATCGAAGGCAATAGCGGGAGACAGGAAAAATTGCAGAAGAGTAATGAGAGGAGTGCATTAGTGAGGTTTCTGCACTGTCACCCTTCACCCGAGGCTCCAGGCTCTTCCCTGTAAGTGGCTCCCAGCTCTCCGGACCCATTATCTCCCCAGGACGCCCCATTATGTGCTCAGTCAGGTGGAAACCACAGTGCCCTGCTGCTGGCCACCAAGGAAAACAACATTTCCCAGAAAATAAGCAGCAAGACAGAACTCAAACAAGCAAGAAAGCCAGCTTTGGATGTGCCAACTTTTGGCTGCGAAATTGCTTTGTTTATGAGGAAATGAAGGTGCAAATGGCTTAGGCTTGTTTGGTGGTAAACAAAGAGTTACAAATAGATACATATGAATACACATATGTGTATATACATATATATGTATAGGTATGGGAATATATATAACCTGCAAATCTTGTTTCTTAGGAATCATAAAGGAAAAGCTGTTCCAGAAAGTTCAGTGATGTGAAGGAGGTTTTGGATTCAGGAACAGCAATTCTAAATTTTAAATGGATAATAATTAGTACCAGGGAAGGTGTTTAGCCATTAAGCTGCTGGTGACAACACCCATGCCCCACATCACAGCACCAGGCTTCAATACCAAGCTCCGGCTCCTGACCCCAGCTTCCTGCCAGTGCAGACCCTGCGAGGCAGTAGGCAATGGCTCAAGTGATTGGAAGCGGGCCTGGACCGAGTTCCTGGCTCCAGGCTTACACACCAGCCTAGTCCTGCTGCTGTGGGTATTTGGAGAGTTAGCCAGCAGATGGGAGTTGGCTCTTCCTCTCTCTGCCTTGCAACTAAAGCACATATCAAAAGATTGTTCCCATTTTTTGGGTACTAGCCAGACACCTGGCTAAGTGGTTTCCCCCTCAGCTCTTGCAGGTGCTCTGTGATCCCAGATCACCATCTTGCAGAGGTGGAACGGGCTCAGGAAGGTTCTAGAGCTTGTCCGAGGTCATGAAGCTAAGACGAAGGGCCGAGGCGTGCTCCCTCCCAGAGGGCCGGTGAGGCCTGCTGATCCCACAGCCTGGCTTTCACAGCAGGCTTGTGTGGCCCCCTCTGTCCCTCCTGGCACCAAGAATCCTTGTTCCTGGACCCTAGCACCGTTAGTGCTCCTGGGGATTCATTTGTCCCTCAGTGCGGCCTTCGCCCCTGCACCTTCTTCCTTGCCTACTTAGTGACATGTTTGAGCTGCCATCAACTACATGATCATACATTAATTCTGTTGTGCTGGGGCCTGGGACATCACCATGTGCAAAGGCTGCCCAAGGTTTTGCATGGCTCGCCATGTCCCTCGTTTGCCACTTCCCTCCCCTCCCCAGCCTCCTGCAAGCATCTTTCCTTGGCCCCATTCAGCATCCAAATTCTGAGCTCAAAGGGATGGCAAGAGGTCCCTTAGCCACCCTTTGCTGTCCCAGAGTTCAAGGCTCTTACCAGCATTAGAAGGCTGCCAGGTGTGGCCGAGCAGCTCAATTCCCAGAGTGCAGTGTCTTCTCCAGGGAGATGCCTCAGACTTCTTTAGCTCACTTATTTCGTGGAAGACTGATTTTTTCTTAATCTGACCTAGACAAGGGAAGTACAATGGGCAATCCAGAGGAACCAACTGGCCTCTGAATTTTCTTTCTTGCTGTGTAAATAAATATTTGCACCTACAAAACAGGGATGCGATCGACATTGGCAGAAATTTTTTCTGCTCAACTGTGGAATGGAGTACACAGAAGCAGCGTGGCTCCCATGGGCCCTGAACGTGGCACAGGTTGGGTGGCAGGGCCCAGAGGCCCTTCTGTATTCAGCACCAGGCAAGGCTGCCCCGGCAGGCAGGCAGTCTTCTTGGAGTCAAACACTGGGTCTCTGCTAGGGATGGACTTTAGGACCAGGAGTTGGAAGGCTGAATAGAAGGTTCTGCGTCATCGCTGACCAGCCACAATCCTTCGCCATCATTTAACGTCTCCATCTCGGTTTCCTTATGCATACAAGGGCATACTGGTGTTGGGACCCTTTCTCATGAGTTTTGTCAGTTAACTAAATCTATCAAAAATAGTAAATGATCTCGAATAGGCTGATCAAAGGTCTTGGTAAAAACTAGAACTGAAAATTGTGCTTAGTAACCTTTGGCTCACAGAGTAACATCCCATAATTTAGCATGGCATCGTGGGGGACCCACTTGGACCTCCCCAAATTTGTATAAAGATCATTTTAAAGTGAAAGCAGTTGAGCCAGAGAAGAAATATCTAAACTTTCCTTGTGGACTAAAGCTGAGCATCCCAGAAATTCCAGCTGCCATTTAGCTGCCCTCCGAGGAGTTTCCTTCCAAGTCAGTCACCAGGGAGACAGACTACCCAGTTCTGCTAGCCCCCAGAATGTCCAACAGGGCCTTCCATAAGTTCTCCCTGAAGCCCTGGCAATCTATCCCCTTAGTTATACCTGCTACGTGCATCCGTTATCCATCAACATCAAATTACTCATTACTGCAGACTTTCCAATTGTGTGTGTAAATCAACTTTTTTTTTCCCTCCCACTGATCTGCCTTTTGTCAGTTTCATTTGCAGCCCCCCAGAGACTGAACAGGAAAGAGCAAAGGACAACTTTTTTGTTACTGCTGTGCTGGGCTGACAAAGGTGGTCTGGTTCCCTCATACCTGGTGGCAGTTTTAACCTCAGGGATCACAGTTCCCCAAGAATGACAGCTTCTTTATTCTCTCAATGAATGACAGGCGAGTGAAGCTAAAATAGCTCCACAACTGATCACCTTATTGCAAAGCACACACAAGCACATTGAACAAAAGTGGGCAAAAGAAAAATGACTTGAGGACCAGGCACAGGGGAGCAGGCTAGACCACTGCTGCTGGTATGGGAGTGCTGGTTCAGCCCCACCTCTCCTAACCCCGCTCCCTGCTAATGTTCACCCTGCGAGGCAGCAGGGATGGCTCAAGCACTCGAGTTCCTGCCACTCACAGACGAGACCTGGATGAAGTTCCCGGCTCCTGGTCTCAGCCTGGCCCAGCCTGGCTGTAGCTAGCATGTGGCGAGTAAACAGTGCATAGAAGCATGCGCCCCCTTTCTCTGTGCCCTTCAAATAAATAGAATTGGAAAAAGAAGAAAATTACTCAAGTACAAAGTGCTAGTGATGAACCAAACCAGCACCCACCGAAGAAATTCCACAAATGATCCAGGAGCTCAGCCCCTCCACGGTGCCACTCAGCCAGGCCTCAATGGCCAGGAAGTCATCAGCAATAAAGTACAGGACGTGGTCGCTTGGCAAAGCCTCCAACAACTGCTGCCAACTCAGCGTGCGCCCGTGAGGAGCGCAGGCCCAGGGAGACGGGTCTCCGAGGGCAGTCCGAAGGCACTCATGGTTACGATCCCAGAAGGCGCACTGTCCCAGCTTCCAGATGGCAGTTTTGAAGAGAAAACTCCTGGACACTCCCCACCCCACCCCACCCCCCTATCAGTACCCAGTCGTCAAAGCGTCTCAGTCAATAACGTGACTGCAACCGCTGGACTCGGTTACAGTTCGTGTGGCAAGAACAAGCTCCGCGTGGAGCTTGTGCTATCCCAACAGTCAGGTTAATCATAATTAAAGCTCCAATTTCCTCAGATTCTCCAGAATCCTAACAGTGAAACACAGCCGCTGAAGCCTTCTGCAGTGGACGGCTCCCTTTGTCAGCAGACCGCTAGCTCGTGTCCCCCCACTCCCCACCGAGTGCCCTGTACTCACACGGTGTATCTTTACCTACCTGGAACTCAGTCGCATTTCCTTCCTCGCCTGGGGTCCCCTAGCCTGCCTGGTTTGCTCTGGAGCCAGACACCGAGTTTATACTCTTCTCTCCCCACCGTAACTTCTTCCCTCAGAAGCTGAGTGGACAGGCACCGGTTATTGAGCGTATGTGACCTTTGGTGTCCTCATCGCCACAGTGGGAAGAATAATTCCCGGTGTCGGAGCTGGAAGTTCGGGAGGAAGGAGAGAGCGAGACAACCGTGGTTGTCTCAGACATGATGGTTGTTACGACTCGGGGGAAAGGACTTTAGGGGAAGCAAAGTGAAGTCAGGGGCTCAAATCAGTATGATCTGAGCTATCAGTGGTCACAACAGAAGTCCACAGAGAGGGTCTAAAAATAGCCCCCCCCCCTTTTTTTTACTACACTCTGTCCTTGATAGAACTTGCCGACGTTTCTGATCTAATTTCCACACCAGCAGATCTGAGGGGTAAAGACATAGGCAGCACGTGGTGCAGGGCTTGAGACATGGAGCTCCCTCAACGTTGGTTAAGACTTTCAGAAATGAGGTCGCTCCTTCACCACGTCCCCTGGCACTCCATGCTTAACCTGCAGGCCACTCACTCCTTTTCTGGGCACTTCACTGTCCTCACCCGTATGACAGGGACAGTGACAGGAGCACTGCCTTCTATGGGGTCGTGCAGTCGACACCAGAGAATAGGGAAAGCTCTCCCAGCAGGCGGCCCTCGGGAGGTTTGGAGGGAGTTGAGCAACACCATCAGAGTGCCTGGGCCCAGGAACCACTAGGCGTGATCAGGGACATTTGGGAAGACAAATTCATCAAGATTTGCCGTAGTGAAGATCTGGGAATTGCAGCCAATGCTGGGCGGCTGATGGTTGGGCATTCTCTTTGTGACTTGGGGCACAGCTACAAGAGCCCTTCTAGTTGTGGGTCCATGAGCCTTGCTTGCCTCCCGGACTTGAGTGGGAGATTTGGGGCAGGAGCTCTTTAAATATCAAAGCGATGGAAGCTATGACAGCTCCTATGCCCCAGTGGCAGGTACGAGACTGCACTAGCATTCCCTCTTGCTGAAAAACTGCTGCCTTCTTCAAAGGGTGGATCAAATAAGAATCAAGACATGGGCCTGCAGTTAGACTGGGTAACAAGTATTGGACAGAAAGAGGAGAGCTTGGGGACCATCCAACTCAAAACACATGTGAGGACTGAAGGACGCACTGTGGTTCAGGTGGAAAATCAGACCCCTCACCCAAAGCCATCTTGGTTTCTCAGGGCCCCTTTGTGGCTCACAGAGCTGTGTTTGGATTCCCTCTCTGTGGACTACCTCCCCCAGGGGGCATACCCAAGAGAAGGACATTTCAGGGGGCAGGTGATACAAAGGCCAAGATGTACAGGCTGTGGAGGAAGAGAGAGAGAGAGAGAGAGAGAGAGAGAGAGAGAGAGAGAGAGAGAGAGAGAAAGCATGAGAGAGTGCTCTTCCTTCTCACGGAGTGTGTGAGCTGTGCTCACTGGCAATCCATTCCCAGGCACCTCCCTCTCAGCCCCTTTTCTGCACCCACAGACCGAAAGCTTAAGGGATCAGACTTTCTTCCCGGCCCGGGCTAAGGTGCTCTAGGTAGGGGAGGGGAATGTCACCTTCCTAAGCAATAGGACTGTCCTTGGTGGGATTGAACCCGATCTTCAGGCCAAGAGCCAGAATGACCCGAACTCAGGGTCTGGGGGCTTCTGAAGGCAGGAAGACCTGCCAGGGGAGATCTGTTCCACACCGCTCTTAGAGCAAGGTGGGAAGTACTGGTGTTTGGGGGTGCCGGTGATCTGGAGCCGGACAAGAGGCCTGTGGCTGTTTAGGTATTCGAAGAGAAGACGTTAGCAGTTTCTACTCTAGAGGGAGCTCCCTCTCTGGGGAAGCAGGGACACACTTGCTTAGGCCTTCACAGCAAGAACTGAGTGGATCACATCTGAGTACGCGTACTCTGGGAGGAGGCCGGGCAATCCTAACTTGCTGGCCTCATAGTGTGGTCCAGATGAGCATGGGTTTGCCTTTGGGAGCTTCACAGACCCGGTGTCAAGGGAGACTGTAAGCCTTTGCATCAGGCAGTGACTTCAACACCTGGCAATGTGTAAAAAGCATATTATACTCCTGTGAATGTACACGTGAAACCAGAGGAGGAAAAGTGTGCCTGCAGAAAAAACAAAACAAAACCAAAAAAACAAAAACAAAAACAAAAAACCAGCAAGCACCAAGCAGATGTGTTCTGAAGTTAAAAACTAGCAGCCTGGTAATTGCAGACCCAAAAGCCTCTTCCTGCCCAGAGCCCAGGCGCTAATGCAGGCATTGTTCTTTTCCGAGACATCTTCTGCACGTGGCATTGGCACTGCCACAGCTACAGAGCGATTCTATTAGGGTGGGACATTACAGCTCTTGAAAAGGCCTCTAAATTACACCTCTTATAATTTTGTTATTCATTTGGCACCATGAAGTCTTATGTTTTAATTTTTATCAGGAGAAAATCAAGACTGGACTTTTTCTAGCTCATGAAAATTGCTGGTTCAGATCTTTAGTATCGCCCTCTTGCGCCACCTCCCGGCAGTTCCTGGGTACTGCCGCTCAAATTTGTAGCCTCAACCTTGAGTGTGAGCTCAAAGTATAGCCCATCCTCTTTCAGCGGTCTAGAAGGATGGGGTACAAGAAACTTCCAAGAAACAATTATATTTCAACGACTGCTTTTCTCTGGCCATTCGTTTAGCTTATAATTACCATATAATAAATGAGCCTTTCTAACGTTGAAGTTCCCCACATGGAAAATTACTGTATTGAAAACTCTGTTGAAAAACTGGTTTGGCTCATTGACTCATTCGTCACTGAAGGTACTGGTTAGATGAATAAATTTACTGGATGCTTTACTGAAATCTCAGGCAATCCAGAGTGTTTTAGTTGTCAATTTCATAACCTTGCACAGTGCACACCTGTATCCCCTCTTCATTTTTATCTTTTTAAATCAGGCATTTAACTATCTAGCATAAGAGTCTTCATTTCCAGGAAGGAGGAGGAGAGCAGAAAAAAGGTCAAGGTAATGGATCACAACTTTGCAACCCAACTGACACTGGCCAAAGCCGTCCGACTTAACTCACCTAACAGAAACCCACAGTGAAGTCATTAATTCCTAATATCTTATGTGCGCAGGCCTTTCCCCTCGTTTTTCCCAGCCAACCTCTCTGTACCGAGTTTTGTCCTCAAGATAATGTCCACAGTGGCAGGAATCACATCTGGGGCAGCACAGCCTATTTCATCAGTACAATGTGTCCTTTTTTAAAAATCACTTTCATCCACTTGAAAGGCAGAGTGAGAACAAGAGAGAGAAACACAAAGAAAGAGATCTTCCTTTCACCAATTCACACCTCAGATGCATACAACAGCCAGGACCAGACCAGGCCAAAGCCCAGAGCCCAGAACTCCATCCGAGTTTCCCACATGGGTGGCAAGGGCCCAGGCACCTGAGCCATCTTCTGCTGTGCCCCAGGTTGGGTTAGCAGGAAGCTGGATCAGATGCGTGGAGTACCCAGGCAGGACTCTAACTGGCACTCTGATGTGGGAGGCGGACCTCCCCAACCTGCCACTCCACAGAGCCCACTGGGATGTGCCTGCTTTTAAAAAGAAAGGAATTCTCTCGATGCTGATGGATATGGAAATTCCTGTGAGTCGTTTAGATTGTTGACTGCCAGCCCTGGCTGCACGTTAGAATTACCAGGAGCCTTCAGAAATCACTGAGACCTAGACTCACGCTCCCAGAGGCTGATCCGCCTCGACTGGGATGGTTCTAACAGGTGCTGGCTTGGTCGGATCAAGATGCCCTTGCATGGGCTGGCGGAGGGGCTCAGCTTTCCCCAAGCACTGCCCACCCGAGGCCTCTGATACAGGGAGATCAGGTGGCAATGGCAGCATGTTACCTGGATGATGGAAATTATCATACATGGCTTGCAGAACATGGTGCAGGGGTTGCAGTTCAGAAACTTCTGGAATGGAACAGGGGGAAGAATTCCAATCTCTTCCAGTCCACAGATTCTCAAACCTGCCTTTGCTTCTCCCTGGACTATCCACTCCCCCGATTCAGGGCCAGGCTGGATGGAAAGTGCTAACAGGGGCAACGCTGCAGTCACTCAACCCCAAGCTTCCAACGCGGTAATATTCAGCATAGGGATAATCTAGCGTCCACTGACAGGCTGGATACACGTGACATAGCTGTTACATAATAGAACGTATGTAATACAATATTGTTCATCCTCAAAAAGAAGAAAAAACCCTGACATTTGCAATAACATGGAGAATATTATGCAAAGTGAAACAAGCCAGACACAGGAGAGCAAATCCCACATGATCTGAGTTACAGAATCTAAAAATGTTGAACCCTAGAGAGTAGAACGGTGGTTGCCAGAAAGACAATGGGAGAGTAGGTCAAAGTGGACAAAGCCGCAGCTCTGTGGGATGAGTAAGCAGAGAGATCTAATAGACAGCATGCAGCCTATGGCTAACAGTATTGAATTTTATACTGGAAATTGGCTGATAGGGTAGGTGTTTGCTTCATACAGAAAATGATAGCTGTGTGGTATGATGCATATGTCATTGACTTGATTATAGTCTCCATATACCTAGTGTACATGAACAGTCAAATGTATTGGCCACCTTAAATATACACAGTCAGTAATTAACACAGCTAAGCTAATCAATCGATGGATTCGTCTCCAGCCCTCTCGTCCCTAGTCAGTTTTGTGTCTCACTGCCCAGTGGGGGAGGGGAAGCCAGTGCTTTCCTGGCTCAGTGAGGCTGTGCTCCCTAGTAGTCAGGGCTCTCTGAAGGCTAGGAGTTCCGTGTCCAGAGCCTTGGTTCTGAGGGCCATGTGGACATTAGGTCCACCCAGGACAGGCCTGGACCCTGTGCCAAGGATTCCTAAGAGGTCACAGTTGAGAAATTCCTCAGATGTTCTCACTGGAGCCTGATCTACCCAGAGCACACAGCCTGTTCCAGGAGCCATGGTGCTCAGCACCATCTGCGGGCCTGACGGGCTCTCACCTGTAACTGTAAGGACAGGCACTTCCATTTTAATGTCGGCCTCACTTTGGCTTAATGTAATGCTGTTGCTTCTTAGGTGTTTTGCATATGAACGTCTATGTCTGGGACAGTGCATACATGTTTCCCCTCTGTGCTCCAAGAGCTTGCCTTCACACTCAGACACCGACAACGAGCAAGGCTGCACCCCAGTGCCTTCCTGGGCAGAGTCTGGCGCTGTGGACTTCCCTGTCCTGGTCCACGAGCCTTCTCCTGAGCTGAAAGTGGTTTCCGAACACCCAACGTTGTTGTTTTTTCCTGTTGATTTGTGTGTTTGAAGCGATTAGCCTGTCTCTGGCAAAGAGGTTGAGTCTGGGACCCGAGCTAATCCCAGTGAAAGGCAAGAGGGGATCCATCTTCACTTCCCAAAATGGGGCCACGATGAGGTGACCTTGGCAGTTCTGAGGTGGTGCAGAAGAGGAGGGATGCCAAGGACTCTGCCCGCTGGGGTTGAGGACACGCAAACCCTTAGGAGTCATCGATTGTCAGATGGTTGAGCTCTTATTTGCATTGGGGTAGTTCAGAGGGTGAACCTAGTGAGGTTGACAGAGGGGGCTGTCAGGACTGTGTGCTGGATGTCTCAAGGAGGGCCACAGTCCGTTCCGGGAATGTCTTACTGCACTCGACCAGGGACAAGAGGGACCTTACCTAACCGCCCAGAGAAGCTGCATCTACCTGCGATCAGCAATCTGCAACCCAGGAGGGTAGACACGCTTGCACCTTCCTTATCAACCCCATCTGCAGCAGCGCGGAAGATGAGGTTTGCATCCTCTTTAGGGCAGGTCAGAGCAAAAAAATCCCTCCTAGCCATGTGCGGAGTCCAGCGTCCCTGCACAGAGGACTGAGTGCGTACCCTGTGCAGAGTCCTTCCAGCACAAAGCTCGTCATCCAGAGCTTGTAATCGCTGACAAGGTTCCTCCTCCCCCCCAGCCTGTTCTGTGTCACTCAGGGCTACCGTCAGTGATTTAGCCCTCAAGAGGGGTGCAGCAAAGACAAAAAAGAAACACTACATCCACGGGAGGCGGGGATCTCTCCCTAAAAGTCTCCCTTGCCAGCAAATGCCAGATGGGAGGAGGAGTGCCACCCTCAGCTGGCACGCGTGTCTGTGGTGTGAACAGCAAGGGCCTCGTAACCGCCAGGGCCACTGAGCACCCTTTCCTGGAAGCTGCACCTGCCACTGGAAGTCTGGTTGGCCCAAGTGCGGGACTGCGATGTGGGCTGTCTGGATCCCTGCTGTCAGGGCCTGCCTTCCAGGTAGGGCTCCTGGAGCAGAAGGAGGCAGAACCCCCTCACCCGTACGCTCCTATTTCCAGTGTGGCCTGCCGCAAAGAGCCAGACTTACTCCTGACCCAGCATGAGCCTGTGCTTGCTAGACTGGGCTGATGACGTCTTCCCTGAGCTACCCTTCATCCTGCACACCATGGCTTTGGCGCACCCTGCCCTCCGCAAGACGAACTGCTGCTTGGGCCACGGTCAGGGTGCCGATCAGTCCAGGGACATCAGGACAGAACCGGGTGGCTGCCCCACCTGGAGCTCTGCAGAGCGCTGTGGCCTCCCAGCTGAGAGCTAACCCACGTGCTGACTCACCATCCTTGTGGTTGAGCAAAATCCAGCAAGCTGGTAGCTCTTGTGAGCTCTGGAGCTGCAAACATGTAGGGTAGGGAGCCTCAGCCGGAAGGGGCTGCAGCGAGTGAGAAACCAATTCTTTTCTGCCCACTCCCCGTCTCTTTCATGATAGAGTTACAAGGGGCCCCGGAGGGCCTGGGCATTTCCCTTGCTCACCCCCTGCGGCATGGTGAAACCAGGGTAAAGGGCAGGAGCAGCATGTGTCTCCAGGGGGCTTCCCTGGCGTGCTGCAGGTCCTACCTTGCTTTTGTTCGTTTTTCTGCTATGGCTGAAACTGGTTCTAGCAGAGTCCCCAGCCCAGTTCCCTGGTGGGCTTAGTTAGCTTCTGCTCTCTGGAGAAACGGAGTGACTTTACCCAGAGATCTCCATCAGACCAGGGCTGCAGCCTGCAAGGATTGAGAAAACAAGAGGGATAAAGTTTAAGTGCCAGGTGGGGCTGGGGTGGCGGGGGTGGTTAGGGTGAGTGGAGAAATAACCCACATTGTATTTTATACAAGTGGTGCCACCTAGATTACTGCAAAGGAGCCCTAAGTCATAGGTCTTCATGCGTGGCACCTTGCCCCCCAGCCTTCATCCCCTACCTAACACCCCCGACACTGACATCTTAAATCGGCATCCAGCACAGTGCCTGGTACAACAGGGTACCACACACATTCTTGTCGGATGGCTAATGTTGTGGTACAAAGAGCAACGGCTCTTCAGAGATACTCACATCCTAAATCCCTGAACTTAGATGGCAAAAGGGGTTTGGCAAGGGTGATTAACAAGGATGTTGAGATGAGAAGGCTGCCCTGGGGTATTCAGCTGGGCCCAATCTAATCCTTTAAAGCAGACGGTCTTCCCTGGGTGTGGTCCAAGAGCAATGGGACTATGGAAGAAAGGGCAAGGAGATGGCAGTGGACCTGGTGGCCCTCGCTGCAGGCAAGCACCAGGGAGGTAGGAGTGGCTCCAGCAGTGAGCATGCAGGCAGCAGGGCCCTCAGGCCTACAACCCCATGAAACTGCCAGCGCTGGACTGAGCACAGAAATGGCTTCTCCCCCAGGCCCCCACTAAGGGAAACAGCCCTGCTGACATCTCAGCGGGACCCGTGGGACTGGGCCCACAAAACTAAAGGATCACGGATTGTGTTTTCAGCTGCTAATGTCATGGTAATTTGTCACCGTGGTAATAGGAAACTAACATAAATGGCTAGATTTGGAAGTATCTTACAATTTAAGGTAGTCTTCATGCCTCTGGTGCCCCTACTTTCCTTGGTGGCTGCCAGTAATAGAAAAGTTGTTTTCTAAGGTTGCCTGTGCATTCGTTGGGTAGGGTTGGGGGCCATCCTTCCTCTGACCCACCCTGTGCTCCTTGGCACCTACAGGTGTACCCCTCTGTGGGTGTCCACTGTTGGCCTGGCCAGAGACAGTGCTGCTAGAGGCCGGGCTTTCTGGGTAGCACACAATGTTCTCTGCTGCTTCACAGGCAGCCAGCTGGCCCCTTACCCATGCAGGTGGCCCAGAGCCACCCTCAGTAATTCATTACCCATCCTGTTCAAGGAACTTGATAGACTTAACTCTACCTAACCCTCATGGCAACTTCATGAATTGTGTACTGCTACCCCGATTTACAAATCAGAAATCCGAGGCTTAGCAGGAGAACATAGCTCATTCCAGGTCACCAAGCAAGAGATGAAGGACTGAACCCAGGGGAGGATGCTTCTCCGCTCTCCTCCAGGGTCCTCTCGGGCTGTCAAGTTGACTCGAGTTCCAGCCAACGTCTTCAGACCACGCTGGGTTGAAGGAAACTCAAGCATCCCCTTTATTATAAAGTACGGCTCCTAGGGAGGCCCCGCAACCTGACTGTGCCCTGTCGTTTCCCTACTTCCTCTCCAGGACCCAGAGCTCTCTGTGCGGGCCGCTGTTTGGGAAACTCCAGCTAGGGAGAGCACGCCACTTTCTCTACCCCTCACGTCCTCTGCCGAGGGTTCTACACATTTCTTTTCTTTGCCCCAGTCCCACTGGGGACAAAGCCCGTGGGTTGAGGGTGGTGATGTCAGGGAAGCAGCTACACATTCCTCCATGCTAGCTCTCTATGCTTCTTCCTTTCTTCATCTATTTGATAACTCATGCTTCAGCAGGGGCCTGACACACAGAGTACATAGCTCACAGTGGTACAGTATCTGCCAAATCCAGCACTGCGGTTGAGTGCTTCTGACCTTGGAAGTCTTTGTGAGATCGGTAGAAGATAAAGGAAAAAGAACAGGTGGAGCAGGCATTTAGCCTCATGGTTCAGGTGCCCATGTCCCATGTCCGAGTGCCTGAGTACGGTTCCTGCATCCTGCTTCTAGTTGTAGCTTCCTGTAAATGCGGATGCTGGAAGACAGCAATAGTGGCTCAAGGAATCGGGTTCCTGCTACCCACATGAAGGACCTGGATTGCATTCCTAGCCTCAGGGTTGGCCTTGGCCACTGCAGGCTTTGGGGAGTGAGCCAGCAAATAGAAGTGCTCCTGCTCCGATTTCTGTGCTTCCTACATAAACAAAGATTTTAAAAAAGGTAATTTGAAGAATGGAAGAAAATATTTGCAAAGTATTCATCAGACTTCTAAGGAATCAATATCCAGAATATATAAGGATGGGGCTAGCGCTGTGGTGTAGTGGGTAAAGCCGCCAACTGCAGTGCCAGCATCCCATATGGGCGCCTGTTCTAGTCCCAGCTGCTCCACTTCCAATCCAGCTCTCTGCTATGGCCTGGGAAGGCAGTAGAGGGTGGCTCAAGTCCTTGGGCCCCTGCACCCACATGGGAGACCCAGAAGAAACTCCTGACTCCTGGCTTCAGATTGGCACAGCTCCGGTCATTGCAGCCAATTGTGGAGTGAACCAGCAGATGGAAGACCTCTCTCTCTGCCTCTCCTTCTCTGTGTAACTGACTTTCAAATAAAATATTTTAAAAAACCCAGAATATAAGGAACTCAACAGCAAGAAATTAACATGATTTTAAAATGAACCAATGATCACAATGGAAAGATTCAGAAATAGTCTATAAAATATGAAAAAATTCTCAGCATCACTCACCATCAGGGAAATGCGAGTCAAACCACAATGAGGTATCTACTATCTCACCTCAGTTACAATGGCTATGATCAAAAACACAAAATACACATGCTGGTGAAGATGTGGGAAGATGAAATTTTATATATTTTGGTGGAAATGCAAATCATTACAGCCATAATGCAGAATAGTGTGAAGTGTCCCCCAAAACTAAAAAAATAAAATCACCATGTGATCCAGTTGATTCTTTACTAGGCACATGCTCAATGGAAAGGGAATCAGCATGTTGAAGAGACGTCTGCTTTGCTGGGTTGACTGTAGCACTGTTCACAATAGCAAGATATGGAATCAACTTATGTGTCCATCAACAGGTGAAAGGGCAAAGAAAATGTGGCATACTCCTGTTTATTCCAGCCCAATTCACAATAGTGAAGCTATGGAACCATCCCAGATGTCCATTAACTGATGAGTGGATAAGAAGATGTGGTATATACAGTATGAATACTGCTCAGCCATAAAAAGGGTGACATCCTGTCTTTTGCAACAAAATGGATGCATCTAGAAGCCATTATACTTTGTGAAATAAACCAGTCCCCAAAAGACAAATACCATTTGTTTTCCCTTGTCTGTGATAACTAATGGAGTGCAAAAATTTAACATATATGAATGAAATTGACATTTTGAGATTCAATGTTTGTTTACAGCCCTTGTCTCTACTGATGAGGAACAGTGGTTTCTTTCTTTCTTCTATTTGTTGAATTCTTTACTTAGTGTAGGGTTAATCTTATGAGTATGAAAAAAACTGGAAGTAAATCATTATAAAAATTAAAGAAGGAAGTAGGAGGGACGGTAAACTGGGAAGCCTCACTATGCTCCTATAATGAAATGTAGGGATACCAGTATATATGAAATACATGAAATTTGTTCACCTTAAATAAGTAAAAAGAAAAAACCTCAAGTGGAGTAAAAAACTGAATGCACATAGAACTACTTAACCAAGCGTGGCATAAGGCTCGACCTGTTTTAGAGCAGAATGTTTAATAAATACTAGTATGTTAAAGACTTTGTTTCCACAGATAAGTCAAAAGGAAGGCAGTTTTGCTAGAATCAGACCAACAAAAAGTGTCCAGAGGTCTTCCCAGCCTAAAAAAAGGGCACGTGGTAAATATACCAAATGGAATATTATTCAACCATAAGAGAAAAAGAAATCCTGTCATTTTTGTGGCCACAAGGATGGAACTGAAGGACACGCTGTTGAGTGAAATAAGCCAGACATGGAAAGAAAAATACAGTATGTTCTCACTCATGTATGGAGCCTACAAAGAAAATCACTTTCATGGAAGTAGACAGTAGCCTAGTGTTAACCAGAGTCCGAGAAGGGTAAGGGGAGGAGGAGATAGAGGGGGTACAACAAGCTACTTAGATAGCATTGAAGTTCCAGTGTTCTGTACAGCACAGTGGTGTGACTATAGTTAAATTCATTGTATATTTCAAAACAGCTAGCAGAGAAAATTTACGATGTTCCCAATAGAAAGTGTCAAATATTTGAGATGATGAATATGCTAATTAACTATTGGATCACTGCACATCATATGTGGAAGTATCACACAGCTATTATGCGTCAATTAAAAGTGTTAAAACACACCCAGGTAACTCAATTACTCGGGTTCTTTGTGTGCAAAGGTTGAAAGGCCAGCACAAGCTCCCGAGTGGATGCTGGGTGGTGACCACCAGGACGGCAGCAGGACGTCGTCCCCTGATTTCTCTCCTCAGGCTCACCTTGTTAGTCATGAGAAGTAGATTTAGTTCCTGTCAAGCCTCCTCTGAGACTCAGTTTCCCTGTTCTTGGCCAGAAGGAGTTTATGTCATTACAAAGAGAAAAAGCCAGTCTTGATAGAAGCCCACTGACTTTCAGTCTGCAGTCCCAAGACTCTTACTCCATCAGGCTTCCCAGGGTGGGCAGTGGCCTCTCCTGAGTTAACCCTTGACATGCTGGGCTTGCCATCTCGGCTTTCCCAGGAGGTGGCGCCTACCCTGGTTTTACTTCAAGCCTGGAAAGTTCCTTCCCAGTGAGGAATTAGAACTGCAGAGACTGGAGAGAGTCCTTCAGGGCTTCCTGCTGGGGCGACCCAGAGATGGGAGACCAACCAGCATCGCAATTGGCATCTGGGGTCAGCCCTTCAGGGTCACCCGCCAGCCCTGGCTCAGGTCCCCCTCACCGGAAGCTCTGTGGGTGGATAGGCGGCCACTTGCAGGTGAGGCCGGCAGAAGCCAATCAGACCCATCCCTGAACCGCACTGTGGTTTCTGCAGCTTCCTGCACGGAGGGCTGTGGCGAGAACAGAGCGAGTGGCTGACTCCCGGCTCGGCACTACTAATGCCGACTGCACTCCCCACGCAGCGCTAGGTGCTCCACAAGCATGGTCTTCTTGCTTCCTGCAGCAACTGTAGGAGGCAGCAGAGTGTGGGAGTCCTGGGGCATCCCCCTGGGCTGTGGCCACAGCGAGGGTGTTGGGTTTCAATCCCTACTGTACTTCTGAACCTCAGGTTTCCTATCTGTAGAAGGGGGCCAACTTGACCTAATCTGTCAAACTATAGGGATCACAGGAAATAAAATCCATCAAGTTCCATGCCCAGCATGGTGGATTAATAAATGCCCTCGGAGCCCCCCCGCTTCATGAAAGCAGAGCGAAAACACTGGTCAGGTTCTCCTATCATTTAGGGGTTGGCAGCAGTTTCAAGTGAAAAAACAGCTGGAGGGAGCCCCAGCCAATGCAGCCTGAAGCCTCCAAACACCCCTCCTCATAGGAGAATTCAGACACATTACCCAACAGCTCGAGGGAGCCCCAGCCAATGCAGCCTGAAGCCTCCAAACACCCCTCCTCATAGGAGAATTCAGACACATTACCAGGGGCTCCAGCCTCAACGGCCAAAAGGGGATGTGCCCGTACCCATTCTCTTCCCCCCAGGAGCGGGGCCCCAGATGTGGCGGCAAAGACCCCTTTGCCTTTCAACACTGGCCGGCCCATCTCGCTCTGCTGCTGCACATCTCCCGATTTTGTGCGTGCAGTTCATTCAGCTTTTTGCTACACTTTCAGTGAATGGCATTCCCTCCCACCTTTCCCATGGGATTTTGCCCACAGCTCCATTTCGCCCAGGGCTGATTCTGCAACTTCATTTTTCCAACAGGACTCATTAATCTACACCCTGTGGTCCATCTTCTCCGGATTTTACAAAAATTTTGATTAAAAAGTTTTTTTGAAAGACAGAGATTCAGACAGATCTTCTATCTTCTGGTTGACCCCCCAATTGGCTGCAAGAGCCAGAGCTGGGCCAGGCTGAAGCCAGGAGCCTGAAACTCCATCCAGGCAGAGACTAAGGGACTTGAGCAACATCTGAGGCGTCCAGGACGCACGTTAGCAGGGATCTGGCTCCGAAGCACAGCCAGATTTGAACCAACAGTCCGATATAGATGAAACTGTGGGATGCAGAGACCCAACCGCTGCTCCAAATGCCTGCCTCTACCCTGGACTGCTGAACTTTTTGTGTTGATCATGTGGAGAGTGAGACTGCCACCTACTGGCAGAAGGCTCAGGCAGGCCTCTTCACGCAATCTCTTGTAACTGAGACTGGTAAACTGGAAATAAACGCAGTTGGTGGTTTTCTGTTGAACACAAAGAAGGTAGGACGTAAATCAGACCAAACGATGCATCTACTTCAAGTCTTTGTTGTAAAGAGGTAGAATACAATTACAAGTTATCAAATCTAAATGAGATAGAAGTCAGATTGACATACCAGGTTGCCAACTTGAATACTAATTTTTTTTTTTTTAACTAAATACAAATTCACATGAAGTCCCACAAGGATTAAACAAACCAACAGAAATCACCTAACCACACAATCCAGCAAAAACTGAAATGGTCATTTTCATGAATCTGATGCAAATCTATGTGGTTCTGGGCTGGCTCTTGTTGCCATCTCTCACACAAGGTGTGTTTTTTTTTTTTTTTTGTTGTTGTTGTTGTTAAATCTCTTTGCTTATTTGAAAGGTAGAGTGACAGAGTCAGGGGAGATCTATTCACTGGTTCACTCTCCAAATGGCTGTAACAACCAGGGTTTGGCCAGGCTGAAGCCATTAGCCCGACCCCTATCCAGGTCTCCCACATGGGTGGCAGGGACACAAGCAGGAGGTTCATCTGCTCTGCTTTTCCAGGGACATTAGCAGGGAGCTGGACCATAAGTGAAGCAGCCGAGACTCCAACCAGCACGCCAATATGGAGTTTAACCCATAGCACCGCAATGCCAGCCCCTACTTGAGTGTTTAGTGAGTACCTGAGCACTCTGTCACAATTCCACTTGAGTTAAACCAAGTAAATGTAGGCAATGGGAGGCTACCCAGAGGAGTTATCAACTCCTAGAGCAAGGAAATCTGAAGTGAGTTGCCAAAGGAAGACTGGATTTCATCAGGGCAGAGATTGGAGGAAGGGAATTCTATTCCACCAAAGGACAAGTGCCACAAGGCCCAGAGCAGTGGGAGAGAAACTTCAGATGTGGTGTGGCTGAAAATATCCGTCTAAAGCCTTGCCTGGACCCATTTCCTCGGTGCCCATCTTATCAAGTGTGAGATATTGAGAAAGATTATAGAAGACAGTAAGGCACGTGATAACGATGCCAGTTCTCCCCCGATCAGGCTGCAGATACAAAGTGAAACTGGCAAAACAAACAAAAAAGTCAGCATGTTCTTTTGTGGAAACTCAGACTACTAAAATTCATGTAGAAATGGAGAGCCAGGCATAGCCAAGACAATCTTGAAGAATAAAATAGGAAGACATACTACTAGATATTAACAGCTTTGATATAACTAAATGAGTTAATCGTTGGGAAACCAGCATTATCTATTAGAACTTAATTTATGCCCACTTCTGACCCAGACAGTCCTTCTTAGGTTTATGTCTAGTAAAAGTGTATACATCTTTTTTTAAAATTTTATTTTTTTTATTTTTGACAGGCAGAGTGGACAGTGAGAGAGAGAGACAGAGAGAAAGGTCTTCCTTTTGCCGTTGGTTCACCCTCCAATGGCCGCCGCGGTAGCGCGCTGCGGCCGGCGCACCGCGCTGATCCGATGGCAGGAGCCAGGTGCTTCTCCTGGTCTCCCATGGGGTGCAGGGCCCAAGGACTTGGGCCATCTTCCACTGCGCTCCCTGGCCACAGCAGAGAGCTGGCCTGGAAGAGGGGCAACCGGGACAGGATCGGTGCCCCAACCGGGACTAGAACCCGGTGTGCCGGCGCCGCAAGGCGGAGGATTAGCCTAGTGAGCTGCGGCGCCGGCCAAAAGTGTATACATCTTTAATAGAAACTTACACCCGGTTACTCAAAGAAGATTTATCCATAATAGCTAGAAATGGGGACTATGCAAATGTCCATCAACATTGTGATGTCTTGACATGATGGAAAGACAACCCTGAGAATGGTAACTACAACCCGACAGTTTGGATGTATTATCCCAACTGTAATGTTAGGAGATGGAATATGTACAGTACAGCTCTATTTCTATAAAGTACAGAAACCTCAATTGTAATGTTAAGAGATGCAATCCAAAATGTACAATTCCATTTATATAGTGGCCAAAATTACTTGTGGTAGTTTGACTGCATTAATAGCCCTGCACATTCATCTTTTGAAATCTTTGGCCATGTCACTACAGCTGCTCTCACTGAAGATGTGGCGTGTATTCCCCCAGCAGGGCCAGGACTACGTGGAGATAACAAAGGCACCATCCTAGTCATGAGACGAGGTGACCCATGGGCGGGCGTTGTGGTACAGTGGTTCAGCTGATGCTCGGAATACCCACATCCCACACAGCACCAGGCCCCAGTCCCAGCTCCATCTTCCATTCCAGTTTCCTGTTCATGTGTCTGGGAGGCAGCAGGTGATGGCCAGTGCTTTGGTCCCTGCTACCTACATGGGAGACTCAGATGGAGTCCTAGGCTCCTGCCTGGCTCAATGCTGGGTGTTGTAGCCATTTGGGGGAGTGAATCAGTGAATGCAAGTTATGTCTGATTAGCTGTTACTCTGCCTTTCATATAAATAAATTTTTGAAAGGCAGAGTGACAGAGAGAGGGAGATCCTCCATCCCCTAAGTGGCAGTAAGAGCCCGGGCTGAGGCAGACCAAGGCTAGGAGGTTCATCCAGGTCTCCCATGTGGGTGGCAGGGGTCTAAGCACTTGGGCCATCTTTATTACTTTTTTCTAGGCTATTAGCAGGGAGCTGAATCAGAAGTGAAGCATCTGGGACATGAAGCAGGGATATACGGAATGCTGGTGTTATGTGCAGTAGATTTACCAACTGTGCACAAAGCCAGCTCCGTCAAACATTTCAAAAAAAGTGAGCAGGGCACAAAACCTCAATAATTAAGAAAATTTAAATATAATGATTATTACATTAAAAGATTTAAGAGGTAGAGTCACACACACACACACACACACACAGAGCGTGCGTGCAAGAGAGCGCGTGCGAGAGAATCTTCTGTTGGTTCACTTCCCAAATGGCCGCAACAGTTAGAGCTGGGCTGATTTAAAGCCAAGAGCCAGGAGCTTCTTCTGGGTCTCCCACGTGGGTGCAGGGGCCCAAGGACTTGGGCCATCTTGCATTGCCTTCCCAGGCCACAGCAGAGAGCTGGATTGTAAGAAAAGCCGGTGGGGCTGGCACTGTGGAATGTGGTATAGCGGTTGAAGCCGCTGCCTGCAGTGCCAGCACCACATTTGGGTGCAGGCTCAAGTCCTGGTTGCTCCACTTCCAACCAGCTCTCTGCTAATGGCCTGGCAAAGGAGGATGGCCCAAGTCCTTGGGTCCCTGCACCTGTGTGGGAGACCTGGAAGAAGCACCTGGCTTTGGATCGCCACAGCTGTTGCCGTTGCAGCCATTTGGGGACTGAGCCAGAGGATGAAAGATCTCTCTCTCCCTCTCTCCCTCCCTCCCACCCTCTGCTGCACCTCTCTATAACTCTGCCTTTCAAATAAATAAATACATCTTAAAAAGAACAGCAGGAACACAAACTGGCACCCATATGAGATGTTGGGGCACCAGGCAGAGGCTTAACCTATGCCACAGCACCAGCATGACTTTTATTATTTTAAAACAATGTCGAGTAGAGAGACAGAGACTGAGGGATCCCATCTGCTGGTTCATTCCTTGAATGCCCAAAATGGCCACGTTGGGCTAGTGATGGAGCTAGGAGCTGGTAACTTAATCCAGGTCTTCCATGTTGGTAGCAAGAGCCCAATTACCTGAGCCCCGGTCAATGAGACACGAAACATCGAAGTCTGCAATTGTTTGCTGTGCGTTCATGTAGACACATGGGCTGTATAGTTAATTTCAGGATAGAAATTGTTCTCAGGAGGTGAATGATGACTTTAGGGAGTCATGAAGTGGGCCTTGAAGGATGCAGTTTTTTAAAAATTCAAAAATTTGAAAGGCAGAGACACACAGAGACATATAGAGACACATGAAAAATCTTGCACACACTGGTTCACCCTCCAGATTCCCCAAACAGCCCGGGCTGGGCCAGGAGGAAGCCAGGACCCCAGGCCCCAGTCCAGGTTGTCTTAGGTGGTGGACGAGGACCCAAGTGCCTCAGCCTTCATCTGCTGCCTCCCAGGGTGGGCCTCAACAGGAGGCTGGGAAACCAGGAATCGAACTGGGACTCAAACCCAGGCACTCTGGCTGTTGGGTGTGGACACCCCGAGTGAGGTCCTCACTGCTGCATCATGTGCCCCCCCACCCCCCGGGGTCATTTCTTGACCTAGGAGCTCATTTCACAGTCGTGTTTGGTTTGTGAAGTTAATTGATCTGTGTACTTGAGTTTTTTTTTTTTTTTTTTTTTTTTTTTTTTTTTTTGACAGGCAGAGTGGACAGTGAGAGAGAGACAGAGAGAAAGGTCTTCCTTTTCCGTTGGTTCACTCCCCAAATGGTTGCCCTGGCCGGCGCACTGCACCAATCCAAAGCCAGGAGCCAAGTGCTCGCTCCTGGTCTCCCATGTGGGTGCAGGGCCCAAGGACTTGGGCCATCCTCCACTGCACTCCTGGGCCACAGCAGAGAGCTGGACTGGAAGAGGAGCAAGCGGGACAGAATCTGGCGCCCCAACCGGGACTAGAACCCAGGGTGCCGGCGCCACAGGCGGAGGATTAGCCTAGTGATCCGTGGCGCTGGCTGTACTTATGATCTTTACACATTCCTGCATTTTTTATTTTGGATTAAAAAATAGGAGTCATAGGGGCTGACGCTGTGGCTCAGCGGGTTAAAGCCAGGGCCTGCAGCACCAGCATCCCATGTGAGCACCAGTTTGAGTCCCTGCTCCTCCACTTCTGATCCAGCTCCCTGCTAATGTGCCTATGAAAGCAGTAGAAGATGGCCCAAGTCCTTGGCCCCCTGCACCCTTGTGGGAGACCTAGAGGAAGGTCCTGGCCTCAGCCCACCCCAGCCCAGCCCCAGTTGTTGAAGCCGTTTGGGGAGTAAACCAGCGGATGGAAGCTTGCTCACTCTCTCCCCTTCTCCCTGTAATTCTGCCTCTCAAATCTATAAAAAAAATTGGAGTCATGGTTTTACCAATTTTGTAAGGACAATGTGATACAGTAAGACACAGAAGTTACAAGCACCAGGGACTTAAATAAAAATATAGAAATTCGGACAAATGGTCAGAAAATCTGTGAAAGTATTTCGTTTGAACTTTACTCACAATTATTTGTGAGTAAATGCTAAGAACAGTTTGGACCATTCTTTCAAAATTCCATTTAGGCCAGATAAAAAAAAATTAAAAAGGCACAGCATGTGGGGCTGGCACCGTGGCGCAGTGGTTTAAACTACTGCCTGTGGCATCAGCATCCCAGATGGGCACCGGTTCTAGTCCCGGCTGTTCCACTTCCAATCCAGCTTCCAGCTAATGAACCTTGGAGAGCAGCAGATGGCCCAAATGTTCAAGTCCCTGCACCCATGTGGGAGACCTGGGTGAAGCTCCTGGCTTCTGCCTGGCCCAGTCCTGGCCAAATGCTGCTGTTTGGGGAGTGAAACAGTAGTTGGATACACGATCTCTCTCTCCCCTTTCCCCGCCTCCCCCTACCCCCCAAATCTCTCCATTGCCTTCAGTAAATCAGCCTTTCCAATAAATAGATAAATCTTAAAAAAGGAAATCGCAATGTAAGAGTCATCTCTGAACCAGTATTTCATTCGGGTTGGGTTTTCACTAAATTTGTCTTTACATTTAGCTTGACCTTGGCTCCATTTCAACAGATTATAATTTTTCAGCCATTTATTTACTGTTAACATCAGAAAAAAAAAAAAAGATCTGTTTATTTGAATGGCAGAAGGACAGAGACAGAAAGGGAGGGAGGGAGAGGTCTTCCACCCATTGGTTCACTCCCCAGATGCCCACAATGGTCGGGACCGGGCTAGGCTGAAGCCAGGGGCCAGGAACTCCATCCAGTTCTCCCACATGGGTGGCAGGGACGCACTTGAGCCACTGGCTGCTCCTTCCCAGGTACATTAACGGGGAGCTGGAGGACTAGAACAGGCACTTGGACACGGGATGTGGGTGTCCCAGCCACAGCTCCCCATGCTGGGCTGCGGTGCCTGCCCCGACCATGGCTTCTCTATGCTCAGCGATGAAACACAATTAGCCCTCAGCATGGAGGAGACATTTACTCTTTCTAAGCTAACTTCCAACTAGAAACGCGATTTGCCTGTTGGGGAAAACTTCTTTTTCCAGCTGTCTAGAGTGACTCTGGAATGGGTGGGGAAATCCTGCCAGGAATTCGGTGTCCAAGAGGAAGCACCTCTGCTTTCAGACGAGACAGAGGAGAAACCTTGCGTGGGTCAGAAGAGTGCATTCCACAGAAACACATTCTTGCTTTTCCTAAGGGCGTGCCAACACTGATGTGGGGGTCTCTCTGGGGAAAATAAGCTTCTGTCT
This sequence comes from Lepus europaeus, assembly GCF_033115175.1. Taxonomy (NCBI): domain Eukaryota; kingdom Metazoa; phylum Chordata; class Mammalia; order Lagomorpha; family Leporidae; genus Lepus; species Lepus europaeus. Next base: position 60,913,240 of record NC_084837.1, read on the forward strand.
GGTCCAAGATTTTACACCTCACCCAGCTGCAACCCACTAACCTGGTCCCGTCAATGCTGCATCTCACGTTCCCTAAGGGCTAGTGGTTGGTATCAAGGACCTTAATTATGGGATCGCTTTTCACTTTCGCAACCTGCCCGAGGGGAGGTGGCCGGTATCGCCTTTAACAAATGAGGGAGCCGAAGCAGAAATTTTGAATTCCTTGCCTGGATGGCTGGTGGAATTCATACACAACCTGTCCAACCTTGGAGTGTGTGCTTCGTCACCAAATCAGGCTTTCACATCATCTGACGGCTCACGGTTTCAAAGGAGCTGTGAGACGTCTTTCGAGTGAAAATTCATCTTATAAACAGTTACCTCTTCCTGCTTACGGCTGGTGTAGAGCTCCATTTTTAAATGCATCAGAAATGCTTGTCGAGGGGAGAAGCATATCTAGATCATGTACTCATACATTGGATCATTCTGAAGTAAACAACTTACAATTTTCTTTTTAGACTAAGTACTTTAAATGTATATCATATTTTACACCTTCCTGTTTTGACTGAAACACACAATAAACTGGGATGTTTGCTTGGAGAGAGAGAGAAAGCCCAGCCACTTACCACGTGCCCGCATGTCTGCAGCTCGGTCGGAGAACTCAGTCTGGTCTCCCTTGGGGTGTCTGGGACTTGAGCACTGGAGCTGTCACGTGCTGACTCCCAGGGTGCATTGCTAGCAGGAAGCTGAAATCCAGACGAACGACGGCTTGAACCCACTCACTCTGATAAGCAACACTGGGCTCCCAACCAGCGTGGTCCTAACTGCTAGGCTGAACACCTGTCACCTGTGAGGTGTCTGCTACTCACTACGAGTTTCATAAATCACGTCTCAGTGGTTCCAGGTGAAGAGCCTCAGGACAGCAAGCAGCTGTCTGCTTTTGCAATTGTGGTATCTGCACAAACAGCAATCAGTAGGTACTCAGACTAGGTGCTTGTTGATTGATTAAAAGAACTGATGTAAATGTCTTACAGCTTAGGAGAGAGTCTAGCGAGAAAAGGAACAGAGGAAAATGGTGCTCTCTGAAACAGACCAGTAGGACTTAGGTAAGCTGCTCAAGTATTTTCACTGACAGGCAGACAACAGTAGTACTTCTGCCTATCACAAATTCTCACTAGTTTCCCCTGTTCTGCATCCCCTGGTTGTGGAAGTCTTCTGTCTCCTCTTGTTCTCCCCTAGCAGCATGAGTGGAGAGCAGAATCATGGATCACCCAATAGATGAGCTCTGACTGTCAGATACCAGCTTCCTGGAGGCCATGATTTCCACTTCCTACTTGAGGGTCCGTTGCATCTCCACATTTCCGGGAGCCAGACAGATCTCCCAGCTGTGTGCATCCTTTCCTGTTTTGTTGTCAGAGAGCTGAGCGGCAGAGATTTCTGGTAGCTGGTGGGATGGCTAAGGTCTTCTTGCAGCCTGCATTCCTGCTCTGCCTTCCGCCCAGATGGGAAGATGCTCCTGGCCTGGCTCACTGTCGTCTCAATTATGACCGAGGCTGAAGGATTCTTGAGCACACTGGCGACTTGAGCCACTTTCTTTTTATCATTTTCTTTCTTTCTCTCTGGAATCTCCACTAAGCTGTAAAGACATTTACTTCAGTCCCAAGAATCAATCAACAAACCTGTGCCCTGGGTATCGAGTGATTACCACTTGTGCTGGGGACCGCGCGCGGGGCGGGGGGGGTGTTGCAAATGCAGATCAACTGATTCTCACCTGAAGGAAGCACCTGTGGATCTTTCCCTTCATCTCTGTAGTCAGGAATGACACTTTCTCTTCCTTACAACAATTGCTGGTTCTAATCACTCAGTCCTTAACCAGCCATAAGCTGGTTTTTCAAGCATTTGGCAAACACCTGTGAGCCTCAACTGCGAACACCGAACTGCTCTCGGTGTGTCAGCTCATGGGACATCGACAGTGCAGCTCTGACCTTCGGCCTGTTGGAAGTCTGTTGGCAGGGAGTCAATACACACCCCACAGCCCACTCTTGATGAAGCACATCAGAGTGGGGAAACAAAGAGGTGGGGGAAGACCAGTTTTTACTAACGGGGATGTCAGGATGCTGTCTCTTGCACATGGGGTTCATGGATCACGTTGAAGAGAACATGACTCCTTTCAACCTCCAGAAAAGTTCTAGCTTTTAATAATTCACATCTGCATTTGGCTACAAATGCATTTAATTAATCTTCCAGCCTCCAGCTCTGCCCCACTAGAAGCCTGCTAGCTCACTGCTGCCAGGTTCCTGAGCCAGCCAGCCAGTGCTGGAGCTTACCTGGGGCTCCTCTGCTGTGCAACTGCGTGTACCCCACTTCCCATCATCCAAGACATTTTTCTTCCTGGATTCAAACTTGAGTTAACGTGAAAACAATCCTGACGTCAACAGTTCATATGAAAAGTCTTTAAAAGAAAGCAGCCAAGCTTTCTACACCAATGATACACAAATGAGATTACTTCCTCATTTGGAAATGGTGCACCCAAAGAAAATGGGTTAACTATAAGCAAACTTTTGTAGTGTCGAACGTTTGCCTGGAGCTGAAGCCACATATCTTGTACTGGCAACGTTTGGATTTGATTTAGTCTGATTTCCTGCTTCAATGAGAGACATCTGTGGTCCCCTAGTGGCTTTCCGTGGAGCGCTCACAGACTGGTTGCAGCTGAAATCCCCCCAGAGAGCATGCTGAACCTTCAGTCTTGAGAGTTTCGGCACGAGGGGATTCTAGTGAGGCAGAACTGGGATGAGGGATTGGCAATCTGGTTTTGAGAGGCTTCTGTAAGAGCCACGTTTAGAAGTGATGGTTTCAGGGTCTGTGTGATTGGCAGGTAAACATGCTGGCGATGAGCGAATACTGGATGGAAGCTCTTCTGTGAGCTCCCTTCACCGGTGTCCTCACTCAAATGATGCACTGCTCACTCAGAGGAGAGAAAGACCTTTTTGGGTAGGCTTGTTGGTAGTCATCACATCAGTTGGTCTCACTTGGTTTGGTTCCATTTGGGACAATATTTTCAGTCAGTGGGTCACATTATCACGAAGTGAGATTTGCAAGGTTTGCGTTAATTCAGTATGTCTAGGACAGTTTCATGCTAGCAGGAAGAATGCATTGGTTGCCTAGCTGGGTCTTTGTGTTGCATACACACTACACGATATTAAATGACGTGTGTCAAGGAAGTCAGCCCTCCTGCTGGCCATCTTTGTCCCTTTCTCTTTTTACTTTTCCATAGCCCTTTTCTTTGTATTCTCATAATCAAAATTTACAATCTCGGGGCTGGTGCTGTGGTACAGTGGGTTAAGCCACAGTGCCAGGATCCCATATGGGTGCCAATTTGAGTCCTGGCTGCTCTATTTCTGATCCAGCTCCCTGCTATTGCACCTGGGAAAGCAGCAGAAGATAGCCCAAGTCCCTGGGCCCCTGCACCCACGTGGGAGACCCAGAAGAAACTCCTGGCTCCTGGCTTCACCCTAGCACAGCCCTAGCCATTGTGACCATTTGGGGAGTGAACCAGCATATGGGAGACCTGTCTCTCCATCTCTCTATTACTCTACATTTCAAATAAATGAATAAATATTTAAAAAAAACTATTATTTTAATAGTATTCTATTGTTACCGAGGTGGGGTTTTTTTCTTATGTTTTTTTTTTTTTTTCCCCTTTAATGGTATCTACTTGTTCTCACTGGCTTTTAGTGGACATGGATTTACTGGTGGATTTTAATACATTGCACTAATTGGTGTACTTGGGGCTTCTCAGAAATTCACACCATACTTTCAGGTGTTTCTTGACACACTGATGGCCTGGTGTGTACCTTTATGACCTGAAAGCTGTTCAGCTGGTTCCTAATGCTTCTAAAGCCTTTGGTGCAATATATGAGAATGACCAGCAGATGGTAGTGTGGGACAACTTCTTTCCCTCTTCAGTGCAGGTGGTTTTCAGGGAACTCAAAAGCAGCTTTCACCCCTTTCCTATTGGGGCTAATGGCCCAAATCTGCAAACAAAATGCAATCTTTCAGATTAAAAGGAAATTAACTTATAGCTAAGGATGAAAGATGGCGGGACCTGATTTTGAATATTGTTCTAAAGCCATCAGATCTGATCTTCATGCTGAGCTTGAACTTGGAGTGGGTTGAATGTTTACTGGTAGCTTCCTGTTGTTAAGAAAGAGGTCAGGGAAAGCTTTTGAGGAAGCCTGGAGGAAGTCTGGGCTTCCTGCTGCTCTCAGACCAACACAGAGGAGTGCATATTATATAAAAGGAGTTTTCAAAAAATGCATATATTTTATGCTGTCCTGGGTTTAATCATGTAAATGTTAGATAAAAGTTGCTATCTACAAAATAGCCAAAGGGAAACATCTGATGCACAGGGTCATAGAATTTTGCCCAGGTTCGTTGTAGCCACTAATGCAGTCGGCTGTCTATCCCAGGCATCCTGAGATAATGCTAACAGACTGGTTTTCATATTGTGCATTTATAACCTCTTCTTCTTGTGTGTGCAGTTAGGAGGTAGCCTGCTGGAATGGATTTTCTTTTCCTATTTGCATGTAAATAACATGACCATGACCCTGAAAATTTCCCACAGGCAGTTTTAGAAACAGGGTGTTGTTGTTGCAGAGGTGGGGGCCCCTGCATCATTCCTAACAGTGTCTAAGCCAATTAATTCAGTTGGTTTGAGCATGGCTCTGGGACATCAAGGTCACAGTAGCCATCTGTGGCAAGATCAGCCAAGCTAGAAGAGAGCGAGCCCGTGTGTTCCAGGCACCGAGCGGAATGCACTCCAACCCAGGCGAAGTGTGGTAGTGCTTACTTGGAAAAACACATGTGTGACTCAGTGTCCCTCAGCTCTTAACGGAGGCGGCACTCAATGCCATCATCTTCGACAGCAGAGCTGTTGACTCCTGTGGGGACTACTGCCTTCCTAAGAAGACATTCCTGGCAACCCCGGCTCCCCTCAGGGCTGATTTTTTTTTTCATCATCCCAAATAATTATGCAGAGATGCGACCAGGAGAGGTGTAAAACTCCCTGGTTGATTCTCCCACTGGAGGGCCCACCACAGAATTTCAGGGCGGACTGAGCAGAACAGAGCTTTCTTGGTCCTTGCAGGCTTTCTGTTGGGTCCCCCCATTCACTGCTGTGATCCAGATGTGCACTGGAGATTTATAGTTGTTTACTCGGGAAGAAAAATTTCATATGAGACAGGAAAAGGATTTTTCATATAAAGAATAAATATTTGTGTTCTAGGTGGACAAGCAAATGCCACCCTGAGCCTGTTTCTGCTGCTGGCTGGGTGTCTGGTCCATAAGAGCAGCTCACCTTCATTGGTTCATCACACCTGCTCTGTGCTGGGTGCAGAACAAGGCTCACTTTTTAAAAAAAAAACCTCATGAAGGTTATGAAGTAGATGCTGCTATTTTCTGCATTTTTTAAAAATGAGGAAGTAGGCTTGGAATGGGGAAGAAACTTCCTGAGGTTCCCTGGCTAGTTAATGGTAGAGCCAAGATTTGAACTCAGGTTGTGCAGTCTCAAGGCTATGTTCTTAAACTTCATGCTATTCTGTCTGGCTGCTACCTTATCAGGCACAACCCAACTTCAATCTGACTTTTTTTTTTTAATAAACATGGTTGCATCCTTATAAATCCTTAAGTGGAAAGTGGGCCCTAATTTCTATGTTCAGGCATAGCTCTAAGTTTCTCTTCAGTAGGCTGTCAGTGTCTAGTGGGGCTAAGGATCACAAGGTCAGTGTTATTTTCTAGTATCTCATGGGTGCATTTAGGATCTCCTCTTGGATAGTGAGACTGTCCTCTATTGTTAGCAGCTTGGATGATGTAAAAAATTCTAGACAACAGGCAAATTCCCATTCATGTCCTGTTATAGTAGATTACTCCACTCATTTTAGCACTCAGTGCTCTGTAAAACAAAAGTTCTATAATTAATACAAGCACCCTCCTTAAGGAGCATATGGGGATTGATCTCTTGTTACTTGAGCATATTTTCTGGGATTCTATCAATTCAAAGTATCCTCTTTTACTCTTGGAAGACATACACTGATCCTATAAAGGAAAATTCTTCTATATTAATTGCTAAGGAGATAAGTTTTTTTTTTTAACCAAAGCATTTATACCTGTGAACTTAAAACAGTTAATAAGAATTTGTTTTAAATGCTTAATGTTAAATTTTTTTCTTTTAAAAAATTATCTATTTTCATTTAAAAGGCAGAGAGAGAGAGAGAGAGAGAGAGAGAGATCTTCCTTCAGCGGGTTCACTGCACAAATGCCTGCAATAGCCATGGCTGGGTCATATCGAAGCCAGGAACCTAAAACTCCATGTTGGTGGTAGAGACCCAAGTAGCTGGTCCACCATCTGGGTTCTCCGAGGGCACACATTAGCAGAAAGCTGCATTGGAAGCAGAGTAACTGAGACTCGAACCTGACACTCCAACATCAGAAGTGGGCAACCAAAACGTTACTGCCAACAGCTGCTGCTGTGCACGTAGCTGTTAAAGGTTAAGAACCTTGCACCACTCACTTCCTTTGGAAGTGGATTGCCTTTTCTCCTCAGAGGAGTTCCTCTCCAGGAGGTACTTGCTATAGGGAATTGGATAAGGTGATGCCATTATTGACAGGCAAGTCAGAGTAGCTTTCATAGAAGTGGGGACTTGAGTTTGACCTTCAGGGAAATCCAGAATTTGGACTGATCAGGAGGCAGGGCAGGTGCAGCCTATGGAGAAAAAAGAGGGATGGGCAGGATGAAGTAGAGGAACGGAGTTCATTTGGTGCAGAATAGGAGGTCTGATTGAAATGGAAGATAATTTGCCTGTATGGGGCACAAGTGGGTGCATAGTTTGAATAGATTAGGAATATGAACTTAACATAGGATGTTGGGCAGTTGGCAATAGCTTTGGAAAGCAGCTGTTCCAAGCCTCACAGTGTACCAATGGGACAGAAGAGTATCAGTGTGGCCAGGCAAGTTATCCAGGGTCTCATATAGATTGCTCCTTTGTACCTTCTTTGGTCTGCACACAAACGTGAAACCATGGAAATCTGGAAGACAAGGAAGCTTTGCAGGAAGTCAGTATTTTAGATATAGTACCAGTTTTCTGCATGTACTGAACAGGGCAAAAGTAGAATATCAGAGGGGGAAACTATTATTACATTGAAAGCATGGTGCACACTGTGGCCTTGGCTGTTGTCAGGGGAAACATTGAAGGAAAAGTTGGTAGGACCCAATTCAGAGTTCAGAGAAGAAGAGCACGAGCTGATTCCAAGTTCCACATTAGTGGTTCTTATGAAATAGCATCGTGGGGGAGAGGGGCAGATTTTTATTCTGAGTTTAGACATGTCTGATGAACAGACTTGGTGATAGACAACTGGTAGCCATTCATTCATTGACTGATTCAGGCATGCATTTTTTTTTCCCCCAATGAATATTTAGTTTGAATGCAAACTATGAGCTACTGTGCTAAAAGTTGAGGATACATTGGTGACTAGACCAGAGATTCCTGAACAGGGATCACCTGGAGCTCTCTGGTGGGAACACATGGCCTTTCTCGAGAAGGGCATACTTGGAGTGAGGACCCTGCAGTGCTTGGGGGCGGCCTCTCCCAGACAGTGAGAACTGCTCTGCAGAGGGCTGATGAGACACAGATCCCTGCCTTTTGCAGCAAGAGGCCACCACCTATTACCAGCTTATGAGACTTAAATAAATTGTCCTGAGAGTTTTTAAACCATTTTCCATCTTAGATCTTTTTATTTCAATCAATTCTCGGAGCTCGTCCCCACTAGAGCATTCTCTGAAATCAGGTGAATAAAGTACATGATTCAACAGGCTGTCAATGGGGAGCATGTGTCCACTGACCCAGAGTAAAAGGTGACAGACTCGAATTGTACTCTCAAAATCCCCCTGGACCACTGAGCCAACACCACCACCTTTTGTTGGTTCAGTTTGCCAGAATTCCTCAAGGTTGGCCCTAGCTCCATCAGGTCATAGTAAAGGCTAAAGCTGCTTTTCTTTCAATTCTCCCTAGTTTTAACTCAAGCTGGACTGGATTGAACTCAAACTTGGGTAAGGAAATCCTGAGGAATGAGATCCCTAAAGCACTTGAGACATAATTTCCAGATTAGATAGCAAGTGTAGCTGTCAGAAGTCAAGGGAAAATCTTATTGGATAGTAACAAGTAAAATTACCATTGGTTTACATTTTCATAGCCTTATTTACAACCTCCGTGTGTGTTGACAATTCTGCTAAACCTAAAAATTCTAGAAAGCTTGCAGAATCAATCATAATGTATGTCTTTTGGATAGGTAAATGATCAATTATTAATAATCTGTCTACACACACACAGAAATGGAGAAATGGCTGAGGTTTTTTTTTTTAAAGATTTATTTTATTTATCTGAAAGACAGAGTTACAGAGAGATAGAGAGAAAGGTCTTCCATCCACTGGTTCACTCCCCAGATGGCTGCAATGGCCAGAGCTGCGCCCATCCGAAGCCAGGAGCCAGGAGCTTCTTCCAGGTCTCCCACGTGGGTGCAGGGGCCCAAGGTCCTGGGCCTTCTTCTACTGCTTTCCCAGACCATAGTAGAGAGCTGGATCGGAAGTGGAGCAGTCAGGACTAGAACTGGCACCCACATGGGATGCAGACACTTCAGGCCAGGACTTTAACCTGCTGCGCCATAGCAGCAGGCTGAGGTTCTTAACTGTATTTCCAGAAATGTCTTCTAGGGTGAGATGTGTATTGACAAGACCCATGGTTCTCATGTTGGCTGTAGGTGCTGCAACTCTTCAGTCGTGGTGGCATGTGTTAATCTGATCTGAGGTGTACTGCAAGTAAATTCTGGCTATTGGCAAGATAGTGGCAAAGTATGTGAGTGACAGCGCTTGAAAAGCAAATGAGATAGCACTTCAATTTCTCAATATAGTCAGAATCATGACTTCTTGGCATTCCAGTGTTTTCTGGAGAAGAAAAATCTGCCAAGTTGTGCCACTGAATCAAAAATGAATACAACCCACAGACCATCCGGATACCTACACGGCAGTGTATTTACGTGTGTGGGAGATGGGCGCTGAATCACGGAGCTATTTGGAAAAAAACCCTTCAGAGTCTATTTACTGAGTGGAGCAACAGTGAGGTTCACTGTCCTTCTGGATCTCATGAATATTGAAGTGACTTTGAATAACAGAGAAGTAAAAGCAAATTTCTACAATAACGTAGTCAAGTCAATGTGGACCGATTTATAAATACACAAGTATTTATAACTGCTTCATACATGCTTGCCCAGACACGTTGGCTCTGCCCATCCCCGGGCAGCACTTCTTCTTTCTCTGTCTGCCTATCTGTCTCTCGCTCTCCTACCTCCCAGTTCCCTCGCCTTTCTTTCCTCCCTCCCTCCCTGCTTCACTCACACCCTCACCAGACTCCATCTCTCTCCTCCTCTCAACAGAAGGTCTGTCCTCCTATGGTGTGGCTCTGTGCCAGAAATAATGGAGACGGTGGAAAATTTTCTTGTGGTTAGAGGTGAAGTCAACTATAGGAAGGAAACTTGTTCCTTGCTCTCCTCCCCTCTAGATACTCTCCTCCACTTCTATGCATTCAGACTTGGGGTAGGGAGCCCAGGAATTGTGGCCAGAAGAGCCATGAGAGACTTGGTGGCTGGTGCTGCCACCACATGTATTTTCTGAATCAGAAAGGCTCTCTGGGGCCCATGAAAGGATAGGACAGGCACCTGGTAAGCACAATTCTTCCCTGGGGAGACCTATGGGACACCAAAGAAAGGTACCTAAAATTTACAAGGTTCCCTTTGCTGGACCCCAGCAAACACAGGGGCCGAATAGCATAAATACCTCCACACCTTCTGGGACAACATGGCTTTGCTCAAGCTGTGCCCCTGTGGGTTTTGGGTTAGTCCATTAGCGAATTTCGAGGACTCTTGAAATGCTTGTGGGCAACCTGGAATTTCCTTCGAGACCTGGCTGCTGAGGTCGCTAACCAGCCTTCTGAGAGCGACACAGACATTCGTGTCAAAGTGGGTTGCAGGGAATCTGTGGAAATTCTTGAGCCATAAATTCCCTTTAAGGTACAAATCTGCTAACTATAAAAGCTCCAGGGTGAGGCCGACAAGGATTAACTGTCAATCAACCGGAGATAGGCATCCAGCTATCCCTTGTCTCCAGCTCAGGATAAAAGCTGGCTTTTTAGTATTCATTGGTCCAGCCCCCCTTGATTTACAAGATCAATTGCCATGTTCTCAATTCTCTTTGATGAAAAGCAGAGGCCTTTGAGGGCTCATTGGAATTTTCAGTTCTTAACAATGGTTGAACAACTGATGCTCTAGAGACTTAATTGACCTTTCTTAGCAATGTCAGATGTTACATTCCATCCATGGAGTCTCAGACATGGGTACCTGTGGTCTTCTTTTGGGATGGGTGGGAAAGCGTTCTTGTTTTAGCCACAACTGAAGCACCCCATGAGGAGAAACTCACCCTTCTTTAACTTCCAGTAGTATCAGCATATCCCTTTCTCACACATGACATCATTCTGTCATTTTTAGTTCACTTAACAAATGTTTACTAAATTCTATGTTCCCCATCCTGTAGGAAGCGGTACAGAAATATGGTGACAAAATAGTCCCAAGGTTCCTGCCTTTCACAAATGTAAAATCACCTTCAAGTGGGAACAGTAGGCCCCTTTGATATTGTGCCTATAGATATGGGATCTGGTGCCTGGATGGTATTTCTGCTCTTGCCCATTGCTCCTGACTGTTACAATTTCAGTGGTAGGCGAATCCGAGGTCACGGAGTAACAGCATATTGTCTCCATTTTTCTTTAGTCCTTTTCCAATTATGAGTAGACGCTCAAAGAGTAAAGTGAGTTTGGTGTAATATGTGATGGTTTAGGCTCTGGAAAAACATTGCTGAGGTTTGAATCCTCTTCCATGACTTTATTAACTGTGTGACCTTGGAAAATGTACCTAAAGCCCCTTTGTGCTTGTGACTCCTTGTCTTTAAAATGATAAATATTCACCGGTGCCGCGGCTCAACAGGCTAATCCTCCGCCTTGTGGCGCTGGCACACCGGGTTCTAGTCCCGGTTGGGGCACCGGATTCTATCCCAGTTGCCCCTCTTCCAGGCCAGCTCTCTGCTGTGGCCAGGGAGTGCAGTGGAGGATGGCCCAAGTCCTTGGGCCCTGCATCCGCATGGGAGACCGGGAGAAGCGCCTGGCTCCTGGCTTCGGATCAGTGAGATGCACCGGCCGCAGCGGCCATTGGAGGGTGAACCAAAGGCAAAAGGAAGACCTTTCTGTCTCTCTTTCTCTCTCTCACTGTCCACTCTGCCTGTGAAAAAATAATAAAAAATAAAAAGTATATTAGCCACCTCACAGGGCTTTTGTGAGAATTACCTGAGCTCATAGTTCAAAAGTACAGAGGGCGATGGCAAGGCCTTCAAGAATGTTCAATAAATCAGCTGCTGTTGCTCACTGCAATGCAGCACCAGGGCCTGGAAGGGCTTGAGAATGCATTCTTGACGTCAGATGTGTGCTTCGTGGGGCAGGGGGGTGGGAAGACCAGGACAGAGTGGATGGGGAAGCTCACCCTCTTCCAATGCTGCCAGTGCATTTTCTACAGCAGAGACCTGGCGCTCGCCAAAGCGAGGGGAATACACGTCAGAGTCTGAGAAGAGGAGCTGGGTCCTGAAGAGACCTCGACTTCAGAGTGCGAGGTCTGCTACCAGTTGGGTACTAAGCACGGGCCTTGTAACTCCGGTCAGGGATTCCTTGGGATGTTTATTTTTTTCTCATGCTATTTGCCCATAATGGAAAATTGGCAGAAGTGCTTCTGAGTTTGAGGTGAAGCCATGACATAAATTAGCTGCAATATAGTTTTCTGAGTTTATTTTAGCATTCGAGGACATTCTGGGAATGACCATTAGGTTATGGAGAACAGTTCTATTGCCAATTCTCCCTATCTTTGCTGGTGCCTGTTATTCTTTATATCTTCTAATGAATTCTTCTGAGGCTTGAGTTCCAGTTCTGGCTACAAGTGTGAAGCCACTTCACAGCGTTGGGTCTCGACTTCCGTATGTACTAACTATTTAGTAGATGTCTGCTGCTGGTGCTTGCAGTTGCAATGCACTGCCACTGTTGTGTGATGGACCTCTGTCCTTTGGGTGCCTATTCACTCATGTATCCATTCACCTATTGATTTATCCCTTAAGTCTTACTTTTCTTTTTTCCCTGAAGCATATGTTTTGTGTTTTATTTATGTTAATAATTCCATATTTAATACACTCATAATTTATTCTTCATAGCAGAAGGTGGAATTCCTTTAACCACTCTTTCAAAACACTTGTGTTATCATATGATTGCTCAAGTATTTAATGAATTTATACAAGAGTACTTCAAAAAGTTAATGGAAAATTTCCTTAAAGATGAGTTTATGGGGCCAGAGCTGTGGCATAGCCGGTAAAGCTGCTGCCTGTAGCACTGGCATCCCAGTTCAAGTCCTGGCTGTTCCACTTCCAATCCAGCTTCCTGCTAATTCACCTGGAAAAGGTAGTGGACGATGGCCCGAGTGCTTGGGCCCCTGCACCCATGTGGGAGGCCCAGGAAAAGCTCCTGGCTCCTGACTTTGGCTGGCCCAGCCCCAGCCATTGCAGCCATCTGGGGAGTGAACCGAGGATGGGAGATCTCTCTCTGTGCCTTTCCCTCTCTCTGTAACTCTACCTTTAAAGTAAATAAATACATCTTTAAAAAATAAGTTTATTTTGATGCAAAACTATTTTAAAATCCAGGCATAGTTTTTTCATAAGTTTTGTTTAAACTATGAAAATATTAATTATATACAAAATCATAAATATTGATGCAGTTTTTTAAAAATTTTTTAAAGATTTATTTATTTATTTGAAAGTCAGAGTTACACAGAGAGAGGAGAGGTAGAGAGAGAGAGAGAGAGAGAGAGAGAGAGAGAGAGAGAAAGTCTTCCATCTGCTTGTTCACTTCCCAACTGGCCGCAACGGCCAGAGCTGCACCCATCTGAAGCCAGGAACCAGGAGCTTCTTCTGGGTCTCTCACAAGGGCACAGGGACTCAAGCACTTGGGCCATCTTCTACTGCCTTTCCAGGCCATAGCAGAGAGCTTGATTGGAAGTGGAGCAGCCAGGTCTCGAACCGGCACCCATATGGGATATCGGCACTTCAGGCCAGAGTGTTAACCCACTGCGCCACAGCGCTGTTCCCAACCACACAGTTTTTTAAAAAGTTAATATTTTGCTACATTTTATTCATATTTTTAAAAAAGAAATCACACATTATAGATAACCCCTGTTTCCTTTTTTCTAGCAATAACCATTATCTTTAAATTAGTATTCTTTTGTAGGTTTTTATTTAATAATTTTTTTTTAAGATTTTATTTATTTGAGAGGCAGAGTTACAGACAGTGAGAGGGAGAGACAGAGGGAAAAAGTCTTCCTTCTGTTGGTTCACTCCCTAAATGGCCGCTACGGCCAGAACTTCGTGGATCCAAAGCCAGGAGCCAGGTGCTTCTTCCCGGTCTCCCATGTGGGTGCAGGGGCCCAAGGACTTGGGCCATCTTCTACTGCTTTCTCTGGCCATAGCAGAGAGCTGGATTGGAAGCAGAGCAGCTGGGACTAGAACTGGCACCCACATGGGATGCCAGCACCGCAGGCAGAGAATTAACCTCCTGCGCCATGGTGCCGGCCCTTTATGTAGATTTTTATAACTAGACATAGATATGTTCTCAATAAATGGTACTATTTTTAAAAATTACGCAAATAATATACTATGAGTATTTTTGCTCAATTTTATATTTTACAGATTTATTCAATTATCACCTATAGAATTATTCATTAATTCATTGTAACAGTGGATTAGTATCTGTTATACGAATATGCCACAGTTTATCCATTCCCTATCGATGGCATTTACATCATTTCAAACACTTCAATATTATAAATAGCTTCACAACAACCAAAATCTGCGGTGTGCATGTGTGAGTTTCTCTAGGGTAATTATCCAGAACACAATTACTTGGTATCTGTGTTAATTTTCAGCTTTTCTAGATAATGTGAACTTGCTTTCTGGACTACTTGTAGATATTTATACTCTCACTAGTACTATATGACATCTTGTTTTCCCACATCCTTGCCAGCCTGCGTGTTGTAAGACTTTTAAATTTTTTCCAATCTGATGGGTAAGAAATAATATTTTCTTGATGTTTTCATATGTATTTATTGGCTATTTGAATTTCTTTGTACATTTCCTGTTCATATCCCTTGGCCATTTTAAAAATGAAAATTTTGTTTGCTGCTTTCCAATCTTCTTTCTTACTAGTTATTTAAGGTAGAGGGCAAGTTGTAGCTGGCATATATTTGATTCTTTAAGTTGTGGGGTTATTTACCAGCTACGAAGCATGTGGATTTGGTTCTTTCATTTGAGACTTGGGATAATAAATAGAGAGCCAGGATGAGACTCAGGCTGTGAATTTTCTTACCACAGAGAAGACATTTTTCTGGATGATGTAAGTGTGGAGGAATGTAGGTCATGGACCACAGTGCTGTGTTTTGTTCTGAAGTCCGATTATACCTCTGGATGGAAGATGAAGGCAGCTCCTGTGTGATGACTTCCCCTGGCAGATGGCTGTCCTCACTGGGTCCACCCAGACCTGCACCCTCAAAGACTGCTAGGTATGATAATTTTTTATAATATATGTTGAATGACAGGGCTAAGAAGTAAACTCTTATAAAGGATCCAGCATCTTTAGCAACAGAGTGTAGGAAACAGAACATATTAGTTACAAATAAACATAGGGCCAATAGGTTTAAAAAAACTTCCTGAGCCTAACTCCCTGGCGGAAAAATTTTGAATTGGGGATAATCATGCAAAAAGTAATTTTTCTAAATTGGAATCTTTTAAAATCATGAGAGCTGTGCTGTTAAGTTCACAAAGATCTAGAGGAGACTGGTTGATTAGAAAGCAATCTCTGGCCGGCGCTGTGGCTCAATAGGCTAATCCTCCACCTAGCGGCGCCGGCACACCCGGTTCTAGTCCCGGTCGGGGAGCCGGAACCTGTCCCAGTTGCCCCTCTTCCAGGCCAGCTCTCTGCTGTGGCCAGGGAGTGCAGTGGAGGATGGCCCAAGTGCTTGGGCCCTGCAACCCATGGGAGACCAGGATGAGCACCTGGCTCCTGCCATCGGACCAGCGCGGTGCGCCCTCTGCGGCGGCCATTGGAGGGTGAACCAAAGGCAAAAGGAAGACCTTTCTCTCTCTCTCTCTCTCTCTCGCTGTCCACTCTGCCTGTCAAAAAATTAAAAAAAAAAAAAAAGAAAGCAATCTCTTGTACAACCCAGTCTTCTTGGATCAGCTGCAGGACAGGACCTTTAGAACTTTATAGTAAAGAGCTCCAAAGATACCAGAAGAGAGATCAGACCCACAGACTGCTGGGAGCCGAAGTCTCACACAGGGCAGGAATCAGACACCTGGAATGTTAGAATCTTCACATAACAAAAGCACTATCAGGGAACCAGTGGGGAAGGAGAAGGGGGAAGTAAACAGTAACCAACAGCTTGCTTTACAAATGGCATCCCCGGTTGCCTATAAAGGAATGCAAACTGCTGTTCACTTTGCATCAGGCATCACATAATTCTCTGGGATAAGGGCTTACCTGAGTAGGGGTTGGTTTAGTCTCCATGGTGACATATGGAGAAGTTTAACAGCTGACTTTCTGGTTAGCTAAGTTAACCACATGTGCTGGCTTGTCTTGGGTGGACCAGCTTATGTATTTCTATGGGTACAATAGTTAAAGGTTGCGCCTTTTCCCTGAGAGAAAAAGACTGCTGTTTTGTGCTATAAAATACGTGGTCATTTTGGGGCCAGTGTCACAGCGTTAGCAGGTAAAGCCCCACCTGCAAGGGTGGATCCTCACATGGGCACCAGTTGCATCCCAGCTGCACCACTTCTTTTTAAAGATTATTTGTTTGTTTGAAAGGCAGAGTTACACAGAGGCAGAAGCAGAGGCAGAGAGAGAGGGGTCTTCCTTCTCCTGGTTCACTCCCCAAGTGGTTGCAACTGCAGGAGCTGAGCCAACCCAAAGCCAGGAGTGTGGAGCTTCTTCCAGGTCCCCCATGGGATGCAGGGGCCCAAGGAATTGGGCCATGTTCCTCTGCTTTCCAAGACACTAATTAGCAGGGACCTGGATCAGTGGAGCAACCCGGACACAAACAAGCACCCATATGGGATGCTGGTGTCACAGGCAGCAGCTTTACGTGGCCCCCTAAACTAACTTTTTTTTTTTTTTACAGTCTAGCTAACTTTGAGGCTATCTTCAGATTGCTATAAAAAACATAACCATAGTAAAAAAAAAGTATTGATTTTTTTAAAACAATCCTTTAAAATCTCAGCTGTACTTTTTTTTTAAGATTTATTTATTTGAATGGCAGAGTTGAGAGAGAGAGAGAGAGGCAGAGAGAGAGGTCTTCCATCCACTGGTTCACTCTCCAAAATGACCACAACGGCCAGAGCTGGGAGCTTTTTCTTTTTTATTAAACTTTTATTTAGAATATAAATTTCCAAAGCATAGCCCATGGGTTACAATGGCTTCCCCCTCCCAAAACTTCCCTCCCACCCACAACCCTCCCCCCCCCCCCCCGCTCCCTCTCCCCTTCCAATCACATCATGATTCATTTTCAATTCTCTTTATATACAGAAGATCAGTTTAGAATATATTAGGTAACGATTTCAACAGTTTGCCCCCATATAGCAACACAAAGTGAAAAAAAAAACTAGTTATAGCATTAAATAAGAGTGTACAGCACATTAAAGACAGAGATCCTACATAATTTTTTTTAAAAATTAATTTTCTGTGCCATTTCCAATTTAACACCAGGTTTTTTTTTCATTTCCAATTATCTTTATATACAGAAGATGGATTCAGTATATAATTAGTAAAGATCTCATCAGTTTGCACCCACGCAGAAACACAAAGTGCAAAAATACTGTTTCAGTACCAGTCATAGCATCACTGCACATTAGACAACATATTAAGGACAGATCCCACATGGGATGTAAGTACACAGTGACTTCTGCTGCTGACTTAACAATTTGACACTCCTGTTCATGGCGTCAGTAATCTCCCTAGGCTCTAGTCATGAGTTGCCAGGGCTATGGAAGCCTTTAGAGTTTGCTGACTTTGATCTTATTCCGATAGGGTCATAGTCAAAGTGGAAGTTCTCTCCTCCCTTCAGAGAAAGGTACCTCCTTCTTTGATGGCCCCGTTCTTTCCACTGGGATCTCACTCCCAGAGATCTTTCATTTAGGTCTTTTTTTTTTTTTTTTCTTTTCCATGGTATCTTGGATTTCCATGCCTACAATACTGTTATGGGCTCTTCAGCCAGATCCAAATGCCTTAAGGGCTGATTCTGAGGCCAGAGTGTTGTTTAGGACGTCTGCCATTCTATGAGTCTGCTGTGTATCCCACTTCCCATGTTGGATCTTTCTCTCCCTTTTTGATTCTATCAGTTAGTATTAGCAGACACTAGTCTTGTTTGTGTGATCCCTTTGATTCTTAGACCTATCAGAGCCATCGATTGTGAACTGAAATTGATCACTTTGACTAGTGAGATGGCATTGGTACATGCCACCTTGATGGGATTGTATTGGAATCCCCTGGCACATTTCTAACTCCATCATTTGGGGCAAGTCTGATTGAGCATGTCCCAAATTGTACATCTCCTCCCTCTTTTTCCACTCTTAAATTTAACAGGGATCACTTTTCAGTTAAAATTTCAATACCTAAGAATAATTGTGTGTTAATTACAGTGTCCATTTCACTTCAACAGGTTTCCCCTTTGGTGCTCAGTTGTCGCCGATCAGGGAAAACAAATGATATTTGTCTCTTTGGGACTGGCTTAATTCACTCAGCATAATGTTTTCCAGATTCCTCCATCTTGTTGCAAATGACTGGGTTTCATTGCTTCTTACTGCTGTATAGTATTCTATGGAGTACATGTCCCATAATTTCTTTATCCAGTCTACTGTTGATAGCTGGGAGCTTTTTCAAAGAGCCAGGAGCTTTTTCTGGATCTCCCATGTGGGTGCAGAGGCCCAAGGACTTGGTCTATCTTCCACTGCTTTCCCAGGTGCATTAGCAGGGAGATGGATCAGAAGAGGAGCAGCTGGGACTCAAACTGGTGCCCATATGGGATGCTGGCACTGCAGGCAGAGGCTTAACTTTCTATGGCACAGTGCTGGCCCCAAGAGCTGTACGATTCTTAAGGACTCCAGTTCTCAGCCCATCAGTCATTTCTTCTGCACTGAGAATGTGTTTGGGAAGAAACACTCTTTTCTGTACTCTGGAATTCTGATAGAAGCATGCATCAATAGCTGAAGTGGCCTTAGATACCATCTCGTTCAAATGTCTAAAACTGAAAAGATTGACTCAGGCAGGTTTGGCAGTCATTCAAGTCCACCAATCCAGTTAGTGTCAGGAGCCAGCTCAGAAGAAGAGCTCTCACTAGGGTTCCTCTTATCCTTAAATATCATTGGAAAATCCAATTTGCCTCTGTTTCTTGAGCATCCCAATTTCAACCCCTTGATGTTTTCCAAGCCCTACGTGGAATTAGGCTTTGCCAGTTGGCAAAGTCGTGCCTTGATCAGCAGAACTCAATTTGCTCAAATTGACAGTTCAGGGGCTCCGTGGCTGAGGACAGCCTTGCAGACAGATTTCCAAGTAATATTGGAAGGCCTGAAGGACTTTGATTCCTGCTGACTGTCTTGAATGGCAGATTGCTTGTCTCCTACCAAGATGAAAAGATTGCAGGGAGCCTTCTGCACAGTTTGGGCGTGCAGAAGGGAATGTAATCGCCCACAGGGTAGGGAAAGGAAGGTTGTGTGTCTATGCTGCACACAGAAAACTGACAACAATGTCCCATGGGACTCTTGAGGCCAAGGCAAACCTTTCCCTTTTGCCTGTAAGCCCAGCATAAAAACCGACAGGAACAGATGTTCCG
Source organism: Lepus europaeus (assembly GCF_033115175.1). Classification (NCBI taxonomy): domain Eukaryota; kingdom Metazoa; phylum Chordata; class Mammalia; order Lagomorpha; family Leporidae; genus Lepus; species Lepus europaeus. Next base: position 60,932,275 of record NC_084837.1, read on the forward strand.
TCCACGAATTCCCAGGTTTGGCAGTTAATAAAGGGTCCTGAGACGTGGCACAAATGAAGGCAGCTCATCGTGGCTGCCCATCCTGTCATGTGGATGGAAAAATGCGCTGGGAGGGTGTGCAGCCTCCAGGACACTGGGCTGGTTCGGCAGGGTGGTCTCCGGGTGGGTTGGGAAGCTGCCTTTTCTCCCCATCTCACTCAGACCTGTCTTTATTAATGACCGTAGGGAGTGGGAACGGGCTTGAAAATGAAATTCACAGATGATTCTGGATGGAGAAATGTGACAAACACCAGCAGAAGAAAAGGAATAACCTAAAGGAATTAGGAAAATGGGAAAGGCAGGGACAGAATGCGAATCATCATGGAAAAATGCAAATGCCTATGTCTGGGGCAAAATAATCCACAAAGCAGATACGCATTGGGCAGGAAAATGTTGAAGCGCATGTGGAGTAGAAATGTCTGCTATGAAATGGCTGTGTTCTTAGAGCTGCGCAGGCCAAGGTGTGTGGGCGGGGAAGGTGGGGGTCCTTACAGGAGGTGCACACCTAGGTGTGACGTGTCCTCCCCATGGGGTACGCTCTTTCGCCCCACCTACACGTTCATGGTGTGTTCTGGTGGGATGGCTATGGTGAGGTGCCTTCTTCCTGCCACTCTGAGATGCCCACCTGAGAGTAAACAGGTAACAGCACAACCCCAGGCATCTGCATTGGAGTGAGACTTACGGGCTGTATTTTTAAAAACAAAGTACATTTGATTTATTAGAGATTATCCAGACTGTTTTCGGAGAAAAGGAGAGTGTGAAAAATTCCTATCAAAGAGCAAACCACAATCCGTCCTAATTGTGTCACACGGAGTTCCGACTTTGGGATGAGTTTGTCTTCTGTCCTTGGACTTCACTTGTAAAACCTCAACAATTGCAGACCGATGATGACCAGAGGTCCTCACATTTTCCGAGCCAGCTAGTGTGTTTACTGGGCTCTGCTCTGGAAAGTCCTGCCTGAGATCCTGCTGAAGAGCTCTGTATTGATGAGAACTTCAGCTTGAGGAATTCTGTAAAACAGAAATTCTGAAAAACAGCTCTCCACTCTGTCCCTATTACAGCGGAGGCAGAGGCTCCTGGCGCTGGCCTCGTCGCCCTCAAAGTTCATCAGTGGCCTTGGAGCGGCCCTTCAGTTTGTAAAACTAGGCCAGAATCAAGGTCTTCTAACTGCTGACCAAAATGGCTTGAGAAAGGAGAATAGTGGGGTAGGTTCCAGGGAACTTCTTTTATCCGACAAACGGATTCTCCAAAAATATAAACAGAGATGGGATAGTTTAGCTGGCCCGGTTGAAATACAGCTTCTTATTTAATAAGGAATAATAGGAAACCATTTAGTAAGATTTTGGGGGGTTTTGTTTCCAGCCATCTGGGTCTCCCATGTGGGTTGCAGGGGTCCAAGGACTCGAGCCATTTTCCACTGGCTTCTCAGGCACATTAGCAGGGAGCTGGAACAGGAGAGCAGCAGCTGGGACTCAAAGTAGCCCTGTGATATGAAATGCCGCTTAACCCAGGGCGCCACAATGCAGCCCCTAGTTTGAAACTTACTGAGGCTGTTTAACCTCCCATTTGTGATGTGACCTGGGCTAACAGAGCAGAAAGAGCCTGGAGGTCTACGTAGCTGATAAGGGGCCCAAGAACACAGATGGAGACACTGCTTCTGGGGAGTCCGGCTGTGAGACCGGCACTTCTAAGTCACAGCCCAGGTAGACCAGGCCCTAGGCTTGGGAAGAGGCCTGGCATCAGAGCTCTCAGCTGTCTCCTGTCCCCGTCCTCCTGTGATGACCATTGGAAGCCCCTTCTTGTACAGTGGCTGAGACAGCCTACCCTAGGGTGGGCTTGTGAGGGTTGGAATGGAGTTGGGTTGAGTCTGGTGTGGGAGGAGGCTGGTAGTAAGGTCCAAATTTGCCAAAGTCTGTTGTCAATTTTAAGGGATGAGAAAAAAAGAAGCCAGGCCAGCAGAGTGTGAATTGGAGCAGACACCGTGATTAAGTGGGGGGGGGAGTGAAGTAAGAGATAAAGAGAATTGCACTGCAATGTAAAGAAAGCCTAAACCTCAGTTTTGCATTTGCTAGTGAGTATGGGTAACCAGCTATTGAACCTAGGGTCTCGGCTGGGCTTGTCCGAGGTCAAAGTTCTGATTCAAGGCAACCCCAGCTGACTGTCAGAAGTCCAGTTTTGCTCTGATGGCCTGCCTCCTGGAGAGCTTTGGCCCCTCAATGTGAAGGAGAGGGCTGTTAGTCAGTGCCACCCCCAGGGGGTCAGTTAGCCATGAAGTGACCCCCATGAAGTCAGAGTCCACACCTAGGCCCTGTCCAAGGTGGAACGAACAGAACTGATCTTTCTGGGATCCTGGATGGAGACTGGCTGAGCAACAGGTAGGGGCCAGGAAATTTCAATGGGTTCCTTTGGGGGGTCGGAAGTCATTTGCACGGAGATCTGTTCAGAAGCAAGGTGGAGAGTGGCTGGAAGCTGCCGAGAAAGGAGGCAGCTGGGACTATGAGAGAAGTCAAGTGCACAAGCTAGAGGCTGCTGCAGCTGCCAGATTTTCCCTGTTAAAACACCTGCAAGGAAACTGTCTCCCAGGATCAAATGCATTCTCTTGGTAGATTTACATGCACTTTTTTTTTTCTCTAGAGAAGTAGTTCTGGGTGCTGTTGTCAACCATCCTCTTATCTCATTCTCAGCTGAGCTACCTTGACATTTTATTTCTTTTTGTTTCTCCACTCTGTCTTCCCTCACTGAAAGTCATCTTCGCGGGGAAGGCGTTGTGACCTTCTTCCACCACCGTGTCCCTTGTGCATAGCACAGGGCCTGAGCGTAGCTGGCTCTGAACAACAGAACAGTGATGATGTGATGCCTTGAGCGCTGTGCATTCAGAACGAGAGTAGCTTCTGTGCAGTTTGACTGGGGGGCGCGGGGTGCGGGGGTGGATCCCTCTGACCAAAGGAAGCTTGTTGAAATGGACATGGGAAGTGCTCCCTCAGCACTCGAAACTGTGTTCTTCTCGGTGGCCATGTATTCATTATGCAACAGTTGCTGTGATGGATGGCTGAGCTGAAGACCTGTTTCCACAGACAACGCTGAGCTGCTGGCAGTGTCTTTTCCCAGGTTCGGTGTGGAATGAGGATGTGATGGCAACCGGATTCACACTGCTGCGTGGTGGCCATGAGTGCAGACTTCCTGCCACCCTTCAGGTTCTGCTCCGTGCAGGGTGACTGGTTAACCCCGGTCCCCCGCTCTATCATCTACAGCATAGGAGGATCAACACAGTATCTATTTCTAGGATGCACCTTGGGGAATAAATGAATTCATATGTACACAGTAGAAGGCTAAGCACTGTATATGTGTTGACTCTCACAACCTTGTCTAATGTTCAAATTACAGAAAACGTGTCTCAAAGTCAGTTGTTGTGGCGTTTATGACTTTTTTGAATGGAAAAAATTTTCATGGCACCCTACGCTCATTTCTGGGTATTTGTTTTGTAGCTTTTATGTCATTGAGTGACGCATGGTTAAAAAGGAATAAATTTGGAGCTACTATAGTTGGGAGAGCTATTTAATAGCATTATCGTGTTTCTTTTGCTTAATAGGAGAAAAACCCCTTTTCAGCTAGCATCCCATAGAGGACATACCTTAAGGCAGCCCTTGTGTAATCCTCTCCTTTTGAGTGTGGGTAGGGCCTGTGACAAGCTTGTAGCCAATAGAACATGGCAAAGGTGAAGGGATATTACAAATTAACTCAGGTCCCAAATTAGTCAACTCTGAGTTAACCAAAAGGGACATTACCCTGGATGAATGTGACTTAATTAGGTGAAAACCCCTTCCATAAAAACTGGGGCCCTGCTTGTGGTGAGAGACTCTCTTCTGCTAGCCTTGATGAGGCAAGGAGCTGTGAGTTCTACGGGTGCAAGGAAATAAATTCTGTAATTCCTTGCTCTAAGCTGATTGAACAAGGGCGTGGATCTGTCCTTAGTTGAGCTTCTAATGCTAACGTAGCACAACTGATTACAATCTAGTACAACCCTGAGCCGAGGACTCACATTGGTCATGTCCAGAATCTTGTTCCACAGAAACTGTGAGATAACAAATGTTGATTTAAGCCTCTGTGTTTGTGATAAATTTGTTATGTATCAGTATAAATGAATACAGAGCCAAAGTAGCCTGTAGTCCTCTTTTTAGTTACAAAGATAGAGTGATCAGAGCCAGTTGAGTTCCTGGATTTATAGGAGAAAACACTAATGGAGAAAACCGTATTGTCAAGAAAGATAAAACTATTGTTAAGATGCAACAGCAGGGCCAGTGCCGCAACTCACTAGGCTAATCCTCCGCCTGTGGCACCGGCACTCCAGGTTCTAGTCCTGGTTGGGGCGCCGGTTCTGTCCCGGTTGCTCCTCTTCCAGTCCAGCTCTCTGCTATGGCCCGAAAGTGCAGTGGAGGATGGCCCAAGTACTTGGGGCCTGCACCCGTGAGGGAGACCAGGAGGAAGCACCTGGCTCCTGGCTTCGGATTGGCGCAGTGCGCTGGCCGCAATGCTCTGGCCGTAGTGGCCACTTGGGGGGTGAACCAACGGCAAAAAGGAAGACCTTTCTCTCTGTCTCTCTCACTGTCCACTCTGCCTGTAAAAAAAAAAAAAAAATGCAACGACAGGAAGTCAACCTGAAGATTATATTGGAAGAAGAAACTGCTATGATAATCAGTTAGTAAACATGAAATTAAAAGTGAATTTGAGAATGTATGTGGAACTCTTAAAACCTTCCTCAATTAACCCAATTAAAATGAGCAAAAGCTTTCAATAGATCTCTCTCTAAAATAATGACGGACGAGCACATAAAGTACTCAAGATCATTAGGAAAATGAAGGCCAAAACTGCAATGAGATACTGCTACAAAAATAGTGCAATGGTTGTAATCAGGAAGACAGACCACAGTGTCGGTGACAATGTGGAGGAATAGAAACACTCATACATTGCTGGTGGGAATGTGAAATGGAGCCACTGCTGTGGAAGAGAGTCCGGCAGTTCCTCAGAAAGTTACTATATGATTCGGCATTTCCACTTCTTGCTGTAGACACAAGAGAGTTAAAATTGTATGTCCTCACAAGAAACTTGCATATGAATGTTTGCAGAACGATTAGTCATAGTAGACAGGAGAGGATACAAGTTTAATGTCCATGAATCGATGAATGGAGAAATACAATGTGGTATATTCAGTCAATGGAGAATTATTCATTCATAAAAAGAAATGTTAAGAGGTAGAGAACCTTACCTTATAACATGATGCTAAATGAAAGAAGCCAGACACAAAGCCACATATTACATAATTTTATTGAAATGCCCAGAATGGAGAAAGTAGGTAAGTGGAGTCGGTGAAAGGAGAATATATGGCATGACCACTAATAGATGTGGAATTTCTGTTTGGTGGAATTTCTTTGTGGTGTAACAACTATATTCTGGAATTCATGATACTGGTTGCACAACTTTGTTAATATACTGAAAAGCACTGAATTACAAACTTTAAAAAGAAGCATTTCATGGCACGTGAATTATACTTTAACACAAATTGTAAATTTTGGGTTGCTACACTTTAAGAACCCCCAAACAAGGAAGGTATTGGGTACAGAATGGCATGAGAAATTGGCACCCAGAGAATTATGCGATGTGATGAGAAGGGACGTTTATATTGTAGATTGGTATCTCTTCCTTATAACCAAGGGCTTCTCACTAGACCTCAGTGGGTAAGATTAGAACAGGATAGACTCCAGGCCAATGTCGTGGCTCACCACACCCATAGTAGCTCGTGACGTCCTCCAACCCTCACTCATCTGTGAACATACTCCAACTTTTCTTCCCAATTTTCATCCACTACCATATCAGTCAATGACAGGATCTGTTCAGACTTCAGGTGTTGAGTCTTGCTCTGAATCACAGATTAAATATGTCTTGGGTCCAAAAGAATGAAAAATTCCATTCATAAAGATTAATCACATTTCTTTGCTGTGTGAAGAAGTTTTATTTTCATTTACCTAATTTTGGTTTCATCAGTGAATACCTAAAACCCCAAATAAGTCTTCTCTTAAATTTTTTCCTATACTGATTGTGAGAACCATTGGGCCAGTATCTAAAGAAAGAAGTTTGGAAATTAGAATATAAAAAAGTGAATCAGACCCTTGCTCACTCTAAGTTTTGGGTTGGTTGAACAGTAACTCACAGATAATAATTAACAGCACAAAGTTTAACATACCATATGCAGTCCTAAAAGATATTTCTTAATGTAATTCAGTGGAGGTATCTATGGCAACCAAGAGATAGGAATCTTTCAATTAGCCTGAAGTGATTTAAATAACTAAAGAGAATAGAAAAGGGAACCATGGGGCAGGAAGAATGTGAGGCATACAAGTACAGAGGCCAGGATGTTTCAGAATGTCCTTAGAAGAGAGATTTGACCAACTTCGCAAGGAAAGTTGCTTTGCAAGTGGTGAGATAAGAAACCTGGAAAGGTACAAGGGAAAGGAACCATTATTTTCAAACAGAGGAACAGTGAGAGGCGTGCCTTCTTACTTTTGTAGGCTGGGGCTAGATTGGAAGAGCCCTTGGAGATTCACCCTTTTTGTTGGCTTTGTTCTCTCACTGCATGGAGGAGAAATGAATCCAAGATTTTCAAAACCTGAAATTAAATACATTTCACCAGAAAAAGCTCCCTTGCATCGATGGGAAAGAGAAAACCCCAGGCAACATAAATAGAGCACTGTCTAGGGTTCTTGATGATGTATGTTGAAAGCTTTCTTTGGAAAAGACTTGGGTTGTGGTGGTATGTGAGCCCAGTATTTATTCTATGATGCAATTGTGCTCACACAGGATGCTCTTGGTTACCAGCTTTGTGCACAATGATGCCATGCATCCATGTTGGCATAGATACATAGAATAGGTTTTCAGCACTGCTGGCTTACAATTGGCTACTAGTCAAATTCATAATCCAACTTATGCACAAGCAGCTTCATAAATCTCAGAACAGCTTTGTACCTACTGCTTTACATTGAAAGAGAAACGTACCCTTTATGGTCTTTCTTGGCTCAAGTTCTTGGCAGTTTAGGACCTTTTGCAGAGGTAAAAGGTAACATATGGCTGTGGCCATTGGGGGAACTCGGCTTTTCCATCATGATCCATGAAGGATGCCATGGACTACTTGGGGAATTGAACAGGACCTCTTGCAGTGCTTGACTATGTAAACATTTCCTTTAAGGTGGCGACCTATTGTTTATTAAAAGAAGCTCACCTATCCCTTCACAGGAAAAATTTCAATTTACAAGCTTGCCCTTGGAAAACCAGTGCTTTACGCAGAGCGTGAGGAAATGAACTGTTTTCTCCTCATTTCTTTCCTTGATGGGTTATGGTGGTGACAGTGATGGACAGAGAGCCACATGTGTTATTTTCTCCAAGTAAACTTCTCTGAGTCATGGAGATCCCTGGGTGTGGTCTCTGGAAAGAGCATCTGGTTTTCCATCAAAGTAAAACCCAGGACTCCAGGTGGGCCCGTCTCCTCCTTGTCTGCTTACATGCCACAAATACTTCTTTCTCCACACCTGTATGTGTGATTTTCCTCTAAAGAAAACACCCTCCTTCAGCCACGTTTCATCTCTCATTCATGCCTGAATCCCACACCACCACCTTCAGGAAGCAGTCACTGGTTATTTGGGCCCATGTGATTGTTCGTCCTAGCCGACTGCTTCTGCCTCACCTTCCCACTCTCCAAATGTGCTCACGTTTCGATGTGTTGTTTCCCTGACCAAATAGGAAACTCCTCGGGCACAGGCTCCTTAAAAGATTAAATCAATGAGGATTGAGAGAGCCAGTGAGAGTTTGTGGCTTTGTAAGCACAGGGAAAGCACCTGCTCATTTGTTTTGCTTCCCGGAAGGCACCATAGGAGAACATCATCTAAAGTCTATGGGAAGGGGGTGGCCTACAGCAGCACTGCCTTCTTGCTTTGGAAGCAGGCAATTTGCCCTTCCCAAACATCTCCCCTAGAAAAGCCAAAAATGCCTGGAGCCAAGATTAGGCTGAGGTTGAGTTTCTGAATGATGGAGTGACAAGGTGGTAGGGCAGGGCTTTGCACATGGTAGGACCGGACCACAGTCAGGGCTACAGTAAAATTGTTGCTTTCATGGATTTCTGTGAATTTTCACAGGCAATTTTCAAAGGTCTTTTTAAACTTTAAGCAGAATGATGTCAAAATAAGGAGAATCATCTTAGAGTAAGAGAACTTAAGCTTGAGTCATCTCATACATGAAGCAAGGTAAGTTGTGGCACAGATATTGTGTGTCTCTTTCTCCTCCCTACCATCCCTACAATATACTTGTGGCCATATATGTGAAGGGAAACTCAGAGAGGGAACACTTGGGTAGTTCACACAATCAAGTTCATCATATCCCTTGCTTCCTTCTTTACCATTTATATCTACAAGTGTGCTTCAAAGCATTTATGAAAACATGGACTCTAAAGCTAAGCTTATTGTGGGCAGTGTTAGGACACAGCAGTTAACCCACTTCTTGGGATGCCTCCATCTCATACTGAAGTGGCTGTGTTTGAGTCCCAGCTTTGCTGCTGACCCAGCTTTCTGCTCATGTACATCCTGAGAGGCAGCAGGGAATGGCTCAAGTACTGGAGTCCTTGCCCCAACATGGGACTTTTTTTTAAAAAAAGAAATTTCTTTGTAGTGAAAAAAAGTTTTTATAATCCATGCATAGGGGTGTATGCATGGATATATGATGCATGGATTTCATTTTTTATTCACAATAAACATGTTTTTCAAAAATTTACATTTTATTTGTTATATTTATTTTCACAGGAAACTGCTTAGGAAGAACGGAGAAGGGACTGGTGTGGTGGCTCAGTGGGTTAAGCCGCTGCTTGCGACAACAGCATCCCCTAGAAGAATGCTGGTTTGAGTACTGACTGCACTGCTTCCAATCTCTCTCTCTGCTAATGTGCCTGGGAAAGCAGCAGATGATGACCCAAGCTTAAGCCCCTGCCATCCATGTAGGAGATTAAAATAGAGCTGTAGGTTCCTGGCTTTAGTCTGGACCCAGCTATTGTGGCCATTGAAGTGAACCAATAGGTGGAAGATCTCTTTGTTGCTCTGCCTTTCAAATACATAATAAATGAGTCTTTAAAAATATAAGGTACAAATTAGCTGGGACCCAAAGCAGGCATTCCCATTTCGGAGGTGGGCATCCTATGCAGCAGCTTAACCCAATGTGCCAGAACACACGCCCCTTAACTACAGTTTTGAAGACAAAGCACTAGTCTGCTTTGATATTCTGAAAACAGCATAAAAATCATTTGGCGGTTCAGGAATTGGCACACACTTTGAGAGTAACTGGGTCAGCTCTTGGCTTTTCTATACAGAAACACATTTATTGAATGATCAATAACTGGGTGTTTTCACAACTAAGCTAAAGAAACATGTGGCCACCAACATCTCCTGGTAGAAATATAAAGGGTATATTAGCTCAGTTATTTCTTCTTCCCATGTTGATATCTGATTCTCATACCAGATCCTAATGTTATCCAGTAGAAGGCAGAATACTGTTGAAATAAAGGCTTTTCTATAAAAAAGACACAGACACTTCCCTCATTCCTATGAATGTTGTCAGATCTGCTATTACTAGGGTGTTGGTGACTCCATGCAATAAATAGAAGGTAGATCTTGTATTTACTGAAATCTCAAGTAGTTTTCTGGGAAAATAGAGATCCAGTACAACTCACCGAGAAGCACTAACAGAAATGACAAACACTCCTGCTAGAAAGCAGCTTAGCCAGGAGGTATCCTTGTGCCGTCGGAGATGAGATAAGCTGGGCTGTAGTTGAGTTAAAATTCTATCGTTTAATCCTGTTTTGCTTGGAACACAGGGAATTTGAATGGATCAGGTACTCCTCTTGTTTTAGTCATCAAGGAAGGAAAACTATTGTCCTGCACCTTCTACCCACTTTCTAGGTAGTCTTTATCTTTACAGACCTATTTAGAGCTTCACTTATTTCCTTGGTTTCATGCTACTATAAATATTTGCTCCAGGACCTTCTTCTTCTTTTTCTTTTCTTTTTTTTTTGGACAGGCAGAGTGGAAGTGAGAGAGAGACAAAGAGAAAGGTCTTTCTTTTCCATTGGTTCACCCCCCAATGCCTGCTATGGCCAGAGCGTTGCAGCCAGCGCACCACGCTGATCCGAAGGCAGGAGCCAGGTGCTTCTTCCTGGTCTCCCATGGGGTGCAGGGCCCAAGCTCTTGGGCCATCCTCCACTGCACTCCGGTGCGACAGCAGAGAGCTGGACTGGAAGAGGAGCAACCGGGACAGAATCCGGTGCCCCAACCGGGACTAGAACCCAGTGTGCTGGTGCCGCAGGCAGAGGATTAGCCTAGTGAGCTGCGGTGCAGGCCCGCTCCAGGACCTTCTATCATTCCTTTGTTTTCAACTGTGATTTTTATATTGGAAACAGACCTCTGTATACTGACCTCACCAACTTTCTGTATCTGAATTTGTAGCCAACTGTAGCCGTTGCCTTCCTAACATCTCCCTCCTAAACATACATACCTACGAAACTACACAGTAATTACATAACATGCATACATACAAAACTATACAGTAACTACATAACTGTTTATGTATCTCTGATAATTTAAAAAAATTCCTTTTATTTGAAAGACAGATAGATCTTCCTTCCTTTTAATTACATTTCACCATGAATGCTTTGAAGCTCCATCACATAGTGAAGTCCAACTAATTTAGTCTCTTTTTCCCTTCATCTAAATTCATGACTACAGAGGTTTCAGATGTCATTGGTTCCTTCAGTTACTCAAAAATCACCTTAAAGGGATTTTTTTCTGACCACCGTATCAAAAATTTCACCACCCCCTTTCCACTTTCCACATACCTTGGGTATTCTCTCTCCCACCTGCTCTGCTTCAAATTTCTACATGTATCATATGTTCCCAGCTAGATAATATCCTACTATCTGTCTCCCTTCCTTAGAATGTTAGCACTATAAAGGGGGACTTTTTATTTTTTTTGGCTGATGTATATTTAGTCACAGGATAGCATTGGGACCTAAATGTGACTCTGTATTGAATTGGCACTTCAAAAATCAAATACCAGAATATAGAGAGCTTCTTCTTTCTCTTATTTTTTATAGTTTTCAATTGCTTTGCAATTCTGGCACTGCATTAGTTAGAATTCTTCAGAGAAACAGAAATAATGGGACTATCAATCTAGCTATAGATATGGGAAATTTATTATGGGAATTTGTTCCTCTTATTTAGATGTCAAGAAGTTTCATGATACGACATCTGTAAACTGGAGAATCAGGGTAGCTCATGTTGTCTGAAGGCGTGAGAACTATGGGCACAGGAGCAGAAGTAGGTGGATTCTCTAGTGTCTGACCTAGTATTAGCTTAGAGTCCTCAGAACTAGGAGCTCCAGTGTATGAGGGTAAGAGAAGATATGTGTCCTAGCTCAAGAGAGTGGATTTATCCTGCCCTCTTTTTCTATCTGGGCTCTCAACAGAAGCCTAACCATGTTGGTGAGGGCAGATCTTCTCTACTCAGTCTACGGATACAAATGCTAATCTCTTCCAAAAACACCCTCATAGACACACCCAGAAATGTTTTACCAGCCATCTGGGCATCCTTTAGTCCAGTGAAGATGACACATAAAATTAACTATCACAGGGACCTTCTCATATGAATTTTTTTGTGGGTAATCAATTTTTTATTATCAATGAAAATTTGGTCCACTGGAAGCCATTGTGTCCTACCCAGAAGTAAAATCTCTCTGCTTCCTCCTGGCCACTGATGCTAGTTTGATTGGTTAGAGCCAGTCATTAATTTTCCCTTCCCCCACCCCAAGTCTTAGTAGATTAAAAAAGATCAAGGCAGCATTCTCTTCTGCTTGACTTGGTTCTCCCATACTCTCAGGGCCCAAGAAGAACATCTTTCTGTTTATTGCCTTTGCTCACTTTGCATGGTCGGTTCTGCTCATTGGCTAAAGGTCCCCAACTATTCATCTCTAATAAGGAAGATAATCTCCCCTTTGGATGTCATAATGTAATATGCTAGTCTAAAAGTGAAAGTTTATTCATTCCTTTTCAATAATTAACAAACTATCATTTTCTATCATGTTATATAGTTGCAATATGATAGTGACTTGTAACTTCATGACTTGGATGCTAGTTGAATGAAATGGTACAAATTCACTTTCTTATTCATTAACTGTTATACTGAATATTCTGGGTAACATTCTCAAACTATACAAAAGGAAGAGTCTAAAGAGTTATAGTCAAGTACTGAAAGAGCAGAATGAAATAAAATAGGGGTACATATGAATTCCTATATTCAGGAAAAAGAAATTGGCTGAATATTAGAGGAATATGGCTTAAAAGCAGATTTTGGTGCTTATTTATCACAAACCACAAATGACTTCTCAGAGATTGGGCTGCTAAAATACCATTTTAGCCTCTTCCAATATTGCTGTGGTGTCTGGGTTAGTTCTTCTTTTCTGGGTCATGTCACATACAATTTTCCTAGTTTTGGCCTTAAGAAATAATACAGATAAATAACTATAGTGAAGGACTTGCATGGAAATGATAGAAGAGACTATTCCTGCCGGCGCCGCGGCTCACTAGGCTAATCCTCCGCCTTGCGGCACCGGCACACCGGGTTCTAGTCCCGGTCGGGGCACCGATTCTGTCCCGGTTGCCCCTCTTCCAGGCCAGCTCTCTGCTGTGGCCAGGGAGTGCAGTGGAGGATGGCCCAGGTCCTTGGGCCCTGCACCCGCATGGGAGACCAGGAGAAGCACCTGGCTCCTGCCATCGGTTCAGCGCGGTGCGCCGGCCGCAGCACGCCTACCGCGGCGGCCATTGGAGGGTGAACCAACGGCAAAAGGAAGACCTTTCTGTCTCTCTCTCTCACTGTCCACTCTGCCTGTCAAAAAAAAAAAAAAAAAAAAAAAAAAAAAAAAAAAAAAAAAGAAGAGACTATTCCTTGATAGCTGAATCTAAATATTGGAGGCGTGAACATGTGGATTTACTTTGTCTATGATTGGAAGACAAAACGACCTAAGTTACACAGAGGTGTAATATAGGACCATATCAATGTAGTCATTTTATTATTTATTTATGTTGCATATTTGAAAGGCAGTGGGGGCAGAGAGGAAGAGAGAAATCTTTCATTCATTGATTCACTCTTCAAATGCCCACAAGAGCCAGGGCTGGACCAGGCCAAAGCCAGGAACCTAGATCTCAAGCTGGATCTCCCCTAGCCGGCAGACCCAAGTACTTGAGCCATTATCTGCTGCCACCAGGGCATGTTAGCAGGAAGTTGATTCAGAAACAGGGCTGAGACTCAAACGTAGGGATACTGACATGGGATGCAGGCATCCCAAGTAGTCACTTAACTGCTGTGCCAAGTGCCCTACTGCAGATATTTTAGTTATTAGAGCTGTTGAATGATAAGGTGGGCTGCTCTCTTGAGCTAGAGACTTCCTGTCCCTGGAGTTGGTCAAATAGAGGATGGTTGACTCTCAGGAATATTGCAACACAACAGAAGGTACAGGAGATTCTACTAGGGCTGTCTCGACATTTGGATGCTAGTGTCACAGTAATTTGCAGTTCCTCCTCAACGCTGCAAGAGGCAAAAAGCATGGAACACAGATTTGAATCTGTAATTCCTAAATGGGCCAAAGGGAAGAGAAGAGACCAGTGGTTCTTTTTTCTTTTTAAAAAACAGATGCTCCCCTTTTGACTTTAAGAAATGAAACGTAGAACCCTACATTTATTGGAAAAAAAAGCTAATTTGTGTGAACAGAGGCAGTCCCTGACTTGAGCCTCACCTGCTCAGCCCTTCCCTTACCCTCAAAGAGGCCCCAGTGGCATCACTATGGAACCTAGGCATCTCTGGAATTCAGCATGAAACCACTACTCAGGATACACTGGAGAAAAATCTCTTGGATTTGTAGGGAGGAATAAATGGGAAAAATTCTGCAAAAACATTGTCCAGTCTCTTCAGTCTCATTAAATGTACTACGTTCATTTAAGTAAACCCAGAAACAGCAGAAAAAAAATGCTGAGAAACTTGTCTGGCTCAATCAATCCCATTATACCTGTACTGATAGGCCGATTTAATGAGTTCCTTATTTCAGTAATGTATTTTTATATCTTACATCTCACTTTTCACTCTGTTCTTTCAAGCCTTTTGATTTGCATTCTTAGTCCATCTGTGCCTACTCTTTATCCAGTTCTCATGTATCAGGGAAGAGAAATGGCAGCAACTTCTACAGCACACTTTTGGCAGGACACCCAAATTTGGGGTCTGCTATCTAAAATAGGAGCTCTGTCACCTTGGATTACCCGTATGTATAATCCCCAAGTAGGGCATACTTGAAGAATCATGCTAAAAACTCTGCTAGAAACCTTCCGCATCTCCTTCCTATCCCTTCTCATCACACACTTAGGGCATATCTTCAGTCGTGTGTGATTTGGGACTGGGACAGAAGGACAGGGCAAGATTTGTACACTCAGAGTCCAGCCCACTCAGTTTGGGCTATTTGAAAAGTTTGAAAAAGGTGTGGGAAGAGTTTAGAGAAGGCAACCAAGGGTGGAGGTAGTATTACCCCTAAATCTAAAGCAGCAAGGAAAGGACAGGCTGATGGGACCCTGACTGAACATCCTGAATTGGATGGACAAGGTTTCCCACAGTGGCTGTGCTCTTCAGAAGAGGGAGACAGCCAGATGACAGCAACAATCAGCAGTGGAACTCGAGGGGTAACACCCCAATTTTACTTCCCTCTTCTCTCTTGCTAAGGTCTTCCACTGTCTGAACTCAATGGGAAGTCAGCTATCAGTGGAACCCCCTGGTGGATTATGTACATGTCAGCCTCCTGGGTTTGGAAGATGGAAAGTGGATCTGAATGGGCAAATGGAAGACACTCAGCATACCAAATGTCTACTTCCAGGCCAAGCTTTTGTTTGAGCTTTGTGGAGAGCATCACTTTGACATCATCTCACTTACTTGCAGTCTGCCACAGTCAGCTGCTTTACTGATGGTTGTGAGATGTCAGAAGGTAAAGGAATCCCCTCTATAATTAGTTTGCTTCTTTTCTGTGGTGGGGAGGGCAAATGTTCTTGGTGAATTTAATACTGAGCACATTCCCAATCATTTCTTAGGAAAGTGAGGAGGAAGTCAAAAAGAGTTATTTAAGGAAATCCAACTCCATCTTCAAGGTGGCATTTGCCTCCTCTAATCTTCTGAGGAGTCTTTAGGGTCTGAAGTATAAGGCTAACTACTACTGCAGCTCTTAGAAGCAATTAATTCTTCTCAAAGAGTGGTGGATAAATAACAATTTGCCTGGATTTTATAAACTCATTCTGTTCAATTGATTCATTCATGGGTGAAATTCATTTAATTTTCTGCCTTGGAAAGCATATATATAATTTTTACATGGTTTCTAGCTTAGCATCCCCAAGGAATGTGATATGTCAAGAAAGAATGGAAAAGTATGTTGTTTCTTTATTCAGGATTTAAATGGTTTCACAACAGCAAAAATATGCCAAGTATGTGAGTTAATGGATAAGCTAACTTGAATTAGTTACAATGTATATACATACCAAACACCATATTGTATACCATATACATAATTTGTCAATCAAAAATAATATAAAAGGTAAATATTCTAATGGGAGTTAGAAAATATGTTCCAACTATATTAATGTGAATTTGTTTGCATGTCTGTTTGTATATAAAATAAGAAAAGAATATAGTCAGAAAATGTTAACTAGAATGAAATTGGGTAGCTATACTTATGTCATGATTTCATATTAATACCAAAGAACAAATTTAAGGTTTAAAAACATTATTAGGGGTGGGTATTTGTTGCAGCACGTAAGATAGCTTTTCGGATCCCCTCATCCCATATTTATTGGAGTGTTCTGCAGACCAGGGTATAATGCAGGGGTGATTGTCATTTTTGTTTGATCTTTTCAAAAGATTTACAATGGAGCAAGATTTGACCTGTCAAGTTGAGATGCCTGTATTCCATATTAGAGTCTGTGGGTTGGAGTCCTGACTCTGCTCCTGATTCCATTCTCCTCTTAGTGCAGACTTTGGGTGGCAGTAATGACTTGAGTAGTTGGGTCCCTATAGCCATGTAAGAGATCTGAACTGAGTTCCCACTCCTGGCTTCAGCCCTGGCTATTCTGGGAATCTGGGGAATGAACAAGTAGATGGAGCTCTCTCTCCATCTCTTCACCTTTCAAATAAATAAAATTAATTAATACAAATAAGCAAGCAAAGAAAACCTCATTATTAGTGAAACAGAATTATTGTTAGGAAGAGGATTTTAGATGGCTAATATATACATTTCTCAATTTATTATGTGTCTATTTACACAGTATTATTTTTAAAGTTTGCTTAAATTCTCACTCCAGGTAAAGTGAATGCAATTTCTACTTTCAGACCCATTGTTATATTGCCTTAGAAAACAAATTATAGAAAAATATAATAAAATATAGAAAAAAGCATTACTTTTTATAATTAGAGAATTTGTTTTGAATAAAGAACGTTACATACTCATTGTGGCCAACTGAAAGCACAAAATAGAGCAGAGAAGAGAATGAAAAATCGGTCATAGTCTCATCATGATGTATTGATAACTTTATCCATAAAAGGAAAAGTGAGATCAACCCATATACTACTCACATATATATTTTATCATTTTATTCCTTTATAATTAATGTATAAATATTTACCCATGTCATAAGAAACTTCAAAAAATAGAATCACATTGATTTTAATCATCTACTTAACCATTCTTCATTGTTCTTAGATATGGTTAAACAATAGCCATGAAATCTTTTTCTGAATGACAGTCTCAGAGCATAGGGGATTTCAGAAAGTTCATGGGAAATGTAATGAAAAGATAAGTTTATTCTGATGCATAAAATTTTGAAATTCTTGCATACATACTTGTGAAATTAGACAGCTGATGATTAGTGTGTTTCCTTTCTACTTTTATATAATGGCATTGGCAAAAGTTACCCAAGATTAACACAAACTGAGTCTATTTTTGAAGGAAACTTCTATTCTGCATATGCTGGGGAGAGTAATGGCTGGCAGAGGTTCTGCCCTTATTTCTATCAGCAAAGTAGAATAGAAATTCCTTTTCTGATGGAAAAGACCCATGGCCCCAAGGAGGGAGACATTGATGGAGTTTATTTGCCATTAGAAGAAATGTGGAGCATTTTAAGTCTGCTGTCAAATACCAAAGGACAACTTGCAGGTGTGAAAAGTGACTACTTTTCCAAAGGTTCGTTAAATCACAGTGCTTGCCTTGGAGAGGGTCTCCATGTGAACCTCACTTCCCTTCTTCCAGGCCAAGAAGCAGAGCAAGGATCAGGATAGGCCCTAGCCAGGGCCACCCAGGCTGTAATGGAAGCACAGGGTTTACCCAGAGGCCCTGTGCCTGCTGCCCACAGGCCCCAGCACTGGAATGCCTCCCCCAGTTGCAGCTGGAGAGGGTCTGAGGTTTCTCTTTTTGTTGGACTCTCCACAGATTGAAACAACAAAGGCAATGGAAGCCTGCAATCCTTTAAGAATGGCCTAAATGGAAACCACAAGGCTTGGAAATTCAAGAGCTTTGGCAAAAATGCTGCTTTGTTTTTCAGGTCTCTAAATTGCCCTGGCCAAGGCTAAGAACAACACAGCGAACGACTCTGAGTATGGTGTGTGCTGTAATGAGGTTGGGGGTTGGGGTTTGGGGTTTGGGGGTTGGGCTGGGGCTTTGGAGGGACTAGACCCATCCCATCTGCTAGTCTTGCTAGTTATTTTGTGGCTTCATCACAGAAGCTGGGGGATCCCCAGGTTCCCTAGCTAGGCTGACCTCACTCATTTTTCATTCATCTCTACTTCTCAGTGGCCCATGCTTGGGTGTTTTCTTTGCTGATCAACTACAGAATAGAAAACACCAAACCACACATTCTGTGTGATAAACAGAGCTTTCCCAAGTCTCTGCCTCCTGGAGTACTTCCTAGATCACTCCTCAGACTTCTTTTACTGAAATACCTCTGGGGAAGATCACTGGACTCTTTATTCATTCACTCATTCATTCATCCTTTCATTTATTTGTTCATTAAAAGCATAGCCATTAGGAACCTTCTATGATTATGTTCTTCCTGAGGCATACTTAAAATCTAGGACAAAGGTCAGCATTGTGGTGCAGTGGGTTAAGCCACTGCCTATGATGCCAACATCCCACATGAGCGCTGGTTTGAGTCCTGGCTGCTCCACTTCCAATCCAGCTCCCTGCTAATGCACCTGGAAATGCAGCAAAAGATGGCCCAAGCCCCTGACACCCATGTGGGAGAAACAGAGCCAGTTCCAAGTTCCTGGTTTCAGCATGGTCCTCCCCCAGCCTTTGTGGCTATTTGGGGAGTGAATCTGGGGCTGGAAGGTATCTTTCTCTTTGTGTTTCTCCCCCTCTTTATATCACTCTGCTTTTCAAAAAGATAAAATAAATCTTTAAAAAGGAATCTAGGATAGGATAAGTGCTCAGATGGAGAACATGAGAACATGTTGCCTGATGGCTGGAATCTGAGCAGTTCCATGGTGGGTCACAAGCGTGCAGGCCTCACAGAGCTCATCTGTAGCTTGACAGAAAGGCCTGAGGTTTCCCCTATGATGATTCCTTTCTCAATGGTCTTCATGGGGCTATCAGCCACAGCTTACAGTTCTAGTGGATCTGGTCAGGAGGATGTAATATACAGATGTCACCTTGAGATAATGTCATAGAGGTGGCAGCCATCACTACTGCCATCATTACAAACACTGTCACATGCAAAGTGTTTACCTGTGTTAGAAGCTGGTATCAGAACTCAAGGTTTCTATAGTAGACTAGGTTGTACTATCTGCTGAAAGATCTTCCCCAGGGAAGCAAATGATAGAATCAGGGTTGGAATTCTGGCCCATTCTATGACAAAGATACCCACATATTCATTAGTTAAGAGGCTGAGCTTTTCAATAGCTTGGGAACCCTTAGTAGGATGGTGGGCAAGAGAGCCTAGAGCCGATAGTGGTCCCTCATCTTCCCCTCCATTCATTTTAAAAATCACTTTCCCCTTCTACCTACTAAGTTTTAAGGTTTTAGGATCTTGAGCCAGAGAAACTGGGGTAGAAAATTTAGTGGTAATCTCCATGAGAAACATGAATTTGGTCTTTGCATCTCCATGTCCCTAGCACAGGTCATGAATACACAGTACATGTTGAACAAATGGAGATGCATGTCCACAAGTGGTGTGGGATGTAAAACGACCTCAGTTCAATTGGCCTGCATGAGGAAGGATGAATGAACAGCTTTATCTCTCAGAAAAAGTTCCCTTCTGGGTCAGAGGTATGTTAGCAGAGAATCTGGGCCTCCTGATAATTTCTAATCTGTCTTGGGAAAAAGATCTTGCAACCTCAAAGATCTGGCAGAGCCATGATTATTTAAAAGGAATCATAGCACTTCCAGTTTGGACTGAGTTTGCTGGAAGCCCAAGAAGCCAGGCAGCCTATATTTGAAATACTGTTGATTCAATTTGTTATTTTTATCCTATGTAGTTTGACAATCTAACCCTCAAAGTCAACCTTCATCACTTCTCATTTGTCATCCCCCTCAAATCTTTCCTATGCATATTCCATTGAGTTTCCTAATATTGGACTCAAAACTCAACAGAAGGGTACACACCATCCCATTTTTTCAGTTCTAACTTCCAATACTTTCCATTTGGCTTATAGTACAATGTTCTGTGTGCTATCCTCCAGAAGTTTTAAAAAACAAAAGGTTTTGTTCACCCAGTGAGCACAATCTGCCTTTGTAAGGAAGCCCCTGTCCTTCCCTGTCCCAGGAGCTGTGGACTCCGATCCCTCCTGCTCCAGGCCTCTCAAGGACCCCACAGCGCTGCTGCCTTGGACTTTGGCACACATGTTTTTGCTGGGCCTACCTTCCCCTGGAAGTGAATTCCAGAGGTAGAAAACTTCGATCCAACCTCTTTGGAAGTACACTGTGCCCTCTTCAGCACAGTTTTCAAGAAAACACGGACAAAGGGAGGGTAGTGTGCCAGCAGAAAATTGAGACAAAACAGTCCACGGGCCAGGGTGGGAAATCATTTGAGTAGCTCACACTCACTCCACTCAGCTTGACTGGATGTGGTCTGCGGCTTGGACCCCAGGGTGGCAGCTCGTGGGGAAGCCATCTCGGGCATGGAGGAATAGGGAACTGAACCCCAGCTCTGTGCTAGATGCATCCAGAGTTCAGACTTAGGGTGGGTGCAGAAAACGGTAAATTTATCCATGGCACTGAGATGTACCTCTTCTGATTGTTGGTTCCTAAAGGCCTCTGCTCCTGTAATACAACCTACAGCTTTAAGACATCATGTCAAGGGTCAGGTAGCAACCAGCTTGCCCGGTGGGTCAAGGCATGGCTTGAAACCAGAGTCAGAGCCCAATTTAGGCAAACTGGGGGAGAGGTTACATGTGCTACCCCCAGATTGGTGACAGACGGGATGGAGGTAGGATATTTAGCCTCTTTCCTAACAAAGACCATGTGGTATTTTTCTAAGCATCATGGCATAACTAGGAGGCATCATGATTTAGGATAAGAACTGTGCTTCATGTGGGCTTTGCTACTCTCTGAAATTCAAGCAAGCTACACTGTCACCCAATGCCCATTTTTCCATCCATAAGATAGAGGGAAAGTTATCTCTAGCTCCTTCCTCCCTCACCAGAAGGAGTCTAAGTGAGAGGTTTTAACCAATATCTGGAACCCTTAGGAGTAAGGATGCTGTGTCATCCCAGGCTCCTTAAACTCTGATCAACCCAAGTATATATAGTCATGCACCCACCTACACACCCATATACATTTTCTGCCTTTTGTAGCCTGCTGGAAGCACCTTACTTAACTAATTAGAAACAGAGTGGGCTGAATCCAGTTACAAAGCTGCTGTATTTTCTTGCTGGGAAGCATTGCATTGCTAAAAGTTATTCATACTGTTTTCCTTCTCCTTAGACCAATTTACTTTCTTTCCTTCCTTCTTTCCCACCTTCCTTCCCTTCCCTCTCTCGCCTTTCCCTTTCTTTCTCTTCCTCCTTACATTTACACAGAACTGTGGAGCTTTTGGGAATCAGGACTTTCAAAGCAGGAAGGATAGTCCCAGCACTAGCAACACAAGAGAAATAACTCAGAGTACAATCCTCTTGCTTCTGCTACCAAACCTGAACTTATTTGAGGGACAGTGTTTTGGGAGATAAAGGGAGAAAGATTTGACTTATAAGCAATATTTGAATTCTTTATTTCTCAAACTCAAATTTGGCTAATTCCCAGTTCATTTTCTAGTTAATTAGTGTTTATTTAGGAATATGGTTAGGATTCTTTATGAAAGATCCTCATCAATTGTGGTCTTAGAGACCTTGAACTGAATTAAGCACTTTATATTTCTACTATTTCCATAATGGCGATTTTTAAAATCTTTTCTGGTGTCTTTCCCTCTCACAACACTACTATTTGAGTCATCATTTTAGTGGCCTAAGGGCTGGAACATCTATCAGTACATTCAATGTTCTATAAATCTTTGACCACCAAAAAGAAGCAGGAAAAGCAGCAAGGATGACATCAATCCAACAGTGTAGCCAAAACTAGCGAAAGTTACAGCTTCTATCAATTGTTGACCAAAGGCATGAATAAGTACAGACTTAAGTGGCGTAGACTTGATTAAAAATGGACTTCCTCTAGCCCCTAGTAATTGAATGCTTGTAGGAAAGCACTGAGAAGTGTCAATGCCATGGAGAAGAAGAAATGAAGGGATGAATTTGGAAGAGTTGAAGCTTGCTTAGTGGTGAATATTCATTACCTCACTCTTTCATCAAATGCCACTTTATTCCTCCTCTTTTTGGCCTGTCTACGGGGACTAGGTGAGTTCCTAGAACAGGATAGTGAACATAATTTTATTTTCACTCTAATGGTGTTCAAGTTTGGCAACTCTAAATTGCCAATCCATATATGAGAACTCATAAATTTAGCATTAAGTAAAATAGAGTGAAATCTAGAAGCTTAAAAAGACTTTCTGAAATAAAGCCTTGAGCAATCTTGTGACTTCATAGTCTGTCAATGGAAGCTGTGCTATTTTTGTTTCCCAGTGAGGTAGCTGATTGGTGCCTATCAGTGACAACTGTCTATCCATTTGGAATTTGATAATGGATACCACGTTGGTATGTCTGTCCCTTTGGAGCTGTTTTTGTAGACGGGTAGATGTCTCCTTTCATATCTCACAGCTGGATACTCAACCCCTCTTCCTCTAGGCAGGGAGAACATGAACAGCCCCTGGCAGCAGAATGAGCTTCCTGAACACAGGAATATAAACCACATGGAGGATAACTTGGAAAAGTATTTCCTGAAATAAAAGTACAAAACCACAGAGCACTTTAGCAGTCACCAAAACCCACAGACTTAACACAATCCACATAAGAACTTAATTAGGACACATGCTTGGGTATTTATAGAAATAGAAAGTATGATAGAAAAACAAAGTTGGTCAGATTATTAATGCATTTAGGAACTATTTCAAAGGGTACCTAGCAAGGCACACTTGCTGTCTGAGAATTTTCTCCTGAAATCATGCTTGGCATTAGTGTAGTGAAAAAACAGTCCTGAGAATACCTGTTGACTCCTGGCGAAGGTAACAAGGGATGGATCAAGGAGAGTCAAGTGGAGCTGGGAAGGAGGTGTGACTTCCTGGAAGAAAATGGGTGACTGATTCGTGGCATATACCACCTGTAGCCCTGGCAAGTGGGTTAATGCTGAGATTTGAGACCTCCCTATGATTTGTAACTAGGCCAAATGACCCATGCTTTTCTCCGCACCCCCCTCCCCACCTTACTTTAATGGTTAAAAATTGCTGTGTTGAATTGAGGAGGCAGAGAGAGAATTATGTGTCCAGAATGTCATTCAGTTAGAGCCCTGTGCACTTAAGTCAGGGCCTGGACTTTGGCTTTGTAAGTAGATCACCTAGGGGCCAAAGTCAGGCCTGTGGTTAAGATACTGGTTGAGATCTTTGTGTGCTACACAGAAGTACTTGGGTGTGATTTCCAGTTCTGGATCTCGACTCCAGCTTCCTGTTGATGCAGACCCTGGGAGGCAACAGAGATGGCTCAAGTTATTGGGTTCCTGCTGCCTCATGGGAGACCTGGATTGAACTTCTGGCTCCTGGCTTTAGTCTTGCCCAGTGTTGGATGTTTTGGACATTTGAGAAGTGAACCAGCGTTGGGAGTTCTCTTGTTTGTCTCTAAAACAAAACACTTAAACTATACAAATCATCTAACCTATACCTTGTAATGTATGTTTTCCTTGTGCTACTTGTCTTGAACATTGTAGGTGCCATCAGAATGTATCTAGTGTCCAGTTATCAGAACATCTGTGCAGTGACCCTTACATAGTGAAGTGGCTTGTCTGGGAGTTAGCTCAGGGGCTCAGTTGAGCAGATTTTTTTTTTTTAAGATTTATTTTTATTTACTTGAAAGAGTTACAGAGAGGTAGAGACAGAGAGGGGTCTTCTATCCACTGGTTCACTCCCCAAATGGATGCAATGGCCGGAGCTGTGCCAATCCGAAGTCAGGAGCCAGGAGCCTCCTCTGGGTCTCCCATGCGTGTGCAGGGGCCCAAGGACTTGGGCCATCTTCTACTGCTTTCCCAGGCCATAGCAGAGAGCTGGATTGGAAGAGGAGCAGCTGGGACTAGAACCGGCTCCCATATGGGATACCAGTGCCTCAGGCCAGGGCTTTAACCCGCTTCGCCACAGTGCCAGCCCCAGAGCAGATCTTCTCTTAATGTCAACCTTTTTCTTTTCTGGGAGCCAGAAAATGGGTTTCAGTTTTCATCCGATTATATCCACTTGTGCAACTTTCTAGATTTCTGTTTCCTTCCTGTAGGATGTGGAATGAAAAATCAATTAAGATTCCTCCTATATCTTGAACTCTATGAATTTTGAATATTTACAATTCTACCTGGAAATCAATAACCCTTTCCTCAAATTTTTTTGTTTAACATTTATCTTATTTATTTGAAAGGCAGAGAGAGAGACAATCTTCCATTCACTGGTTCATTCCCCAAATGGCTACAACAGTCAGGGCTAGAACAGACCAAAGCCAGGAGCTTCTTCCGGGTCTCCCACATAGGTGCAGGGTTCCAAGCACTTGGGTCATCTTCTGCTTCTTTCCCAGGTGCATTAGCATGGAGATGGATTGGAAGTGGAGCAGCCAGGACTGGACTCAAACTGGTACCCATATGAGATGTTGGCATTGCAGGTGGTAGCTTTAACCCCTACGCCACAGAGCCAGCACCTCCATGAATTTCTTATTTGATAATATAAATGAAAATCCAGAGTGAAAAAGGTTTGGGTCCTGCTTACATCTCTAAGCAGAATTATTTCTGAAGTCATTTGACTTTTCTGTGTAGTGTACAGCTTTCTTTCCCAGGCATCCAGTTGGAGGTTATTACAGGAAAAGTGATCATGCAGGTGTTAACAATGCAGTTTAAACCAGCATCTTTTGAAAGCCGTATTCTAAGGTTAAAACCAAAGAAGGATGATAGGTAAGTATTTGGGCTGTTTTTGATCCTCATGACAGAATGATCTCATTATCTCCTAAAAAACAAATGGAAG
Source organism: Lepus europaeus (assembly GCF_033115175.1). Classification (NCBI taxonomy): domain Eukaryota; kingdom Metazoa; phylum Chordata; class Mammalia; order Lagomorpha; family Leporidae; genus Lepus; species Lepus europaeus. The sequence continues at coordinate 60,957,038 of NC_084837.1, forward strand.
ATGTACTCAATTATCATCTCCATTTGGAGGTAGACTTTTACTTACTACGAGCTCCTACTCTTAAAGGGCCTACTCATACATTAGAGAATATTTATTAAACATTCTTATTGTTACTGTATGCTGGTGACAGATTATAGTACCATACTTGATGTTGGCTGTTTACAACATCATTCAATATGACTCCCCCTGCCCCAGAATAGGGTGAGCAGTAGCCATCTAATTTTGCCCGTTTTCTTTTCTAGTGAAAATTTTCCTGGTCAGTGTTGCCTCCTTGGAAAATTCTGATGTCAGAAAGGTTAACTTGACTGCCTTTTCCTGTGGTTTATTAGCACTCCTGATATGGTAACACCCCAGTGATGACATTTTAAAAAATTAAGCTTTTAATTTTAGAATATTTTTTAGATTTACAGAAAGTTATGAAGACAGTACATAGGTTTCCCTATACTCCAGGTCCCGTCTACCCTATTGCTAATATCCTACATTGGTATGGTATATTTGTCAGAATTTTAATGAATCAATATTGATACTTTATTAACTGAAGTCTATGCTGTATTCTGATATCCTCAGATTTTTCCTTATGCTCTTTATCTGTTCTGGGATCTGATCCAGGATACTGTACTGTGTGTAGTTGTTATGGCTCCTTAGGCTCCTCTTGACTATAACTTCTCAGGCTCCCATTTTTTATGTCATAGACCATTTTGATGAGTGTTGGTCAGGCATACTGTAGGATACCCCTACATTTCTCTAATGATCGCTTGATTAGACTGGGGTTATGGGTATGGGAGAATGATTGGAGAGGTGAAGTGCTGTGTCCATCATATATCAAGAGTACTTACCATCAACATGATTTGTCTCTGTTGACATTAACCTTGCTTACCTGATGAGGCGGTAGTTGTAAGGTTACACCCCCTCCCTTTTTCACACACTTTGGAAGGAAGCCTCCAAGCACAGTCTATACTTAAGGAGTAGGAAGTTATGCTTCCATGAAAGCAAAGTATCAACATAGATTGTTCAGCTTTTTCTAGGAGATTGGTCTGATGGTGTTTGGGGAACTCAGATTTACTTCTGTAGGCTGAGTCTTTTTCTTCAGGTTTTATCCCATGCTTTATTAGCCCTTCTTCTCACATGAAGCTTATTGTCTGGTGTTCTTAGTACTTAAAGAACTTTTAGTTATTTTGATGAACTTGCATGGTAAATGAGGTCAATGTGCTATCCTTCCCAGATTGCAGAGGGATATTTAGAGAATATTTCTATAGAAAATCTTAAAGGAACTATGTATAGAAAGCATCTCATTAAGCACAAACTACTGTAGTTCCTTCTCCCATGGCTTCAATGACTTCTTCTTCTGTTTTTCTTCTGAACTCTCAGGATGTTTCTTAGGCTTACTTTCCTCATCCATTCCTCCCAGGTCGATGCCTCTCAGGGACTAGGCCATTTTAGGCAATGCCCATTTTAAGAACCATGCATAGTGGTACCATGTAACCACTGCAGCCTTCAGAATCTGTATGTCAAGTCTAAACGTCTTCCCTATCTTGAGTCACATGTTATTTGCTAGACTGCTTCGTGTGACTATGACAGATATCTCAAGCTCAACATAAAGGCACAAGATTTTGTGATATTTCTTTCCTGCTCTGCTGCTCTTCTTGTAGGTGACCCCATCACCTACGAATTCTTTCAAGAGAGGAGTCTGTGTTTACTCCAACCCCTTCTCCTCCATCATCTCCCACACCCGTAATTTATCATGTATCAATTATGGATCTTAAGAATATTTCTTCTACAAAGTTCCCTTACTGCAAGATCTTGTCTTATCCAATATTGATCCCCTTTCTCATTGTTCTCTCCTTAATCTAAAATTTTGTCCCTGAACTTTTTCTCCACACTGTAATCATTCTAAAATGTCAGATGTGTTCAGCACACTGTCAAAAGCTTCATGTTGAAGGTCAAATCTGATCCAAGCCCGGTGAACAGGAACGGGCCTGCTCCATGGGCAATGCACAGTGTCAAGGGGAGAAGTTAAGCCTGCTGATAGATGAGTAGAGTGGGGGCCTCTTGAACCAGGTCTACCTACTTGAGAGAAGAGTTGAACAGTGGTGAAATTGTGTACTGTGGAACAACGTCTCAGAAATCGAGCACCCTAAGCCATTTTTAGGACAACTGACAAATTGGAGAACAAGTTTCCGATTTCTCCAAGTAATTCACTGTCTGTTTTCCTATAACTATTGATTTACTTACAAGAATTACACAACTCTAATTCATTTTATTCTCCAAGGCATTTTTCTTTGAAAAGATTATAGTATACGTGTATTTTTGGCTCTATGTTCCAATTGAGTAGGTACAACTTGCTTAGTGCAAAGCCCATAATTCCACCATCAGTGTATGAGTAGCCAAAAAATAGGAATAGCTGCTTAAAAGCTGTTGGCTGAGAAATTATCCACTTGGATACAGTAAATTTAATCCTTTTACTGAAGTTCTATAAAGGGTCAAATGATGTGAATCTTAATGCTTTGCACTACCTCTGGACTGATGAGGTTGGAGAACATGATTAATACTAATATCAATAATGTTTATATGACTTTAAATTGTGTTGAACAATGTGAAAAGCTCTTTACATACATTGACTCATTTAATTACCACATTTATATGAGGCTGATCGTATTATTTCCTGTGTATAATTGAGAAAACCAAAGTTAAAAGAAGTTAAGAAATTTATTGAAGGTTGCATAGTCAGCATCATGGCAGGGAGACCAATCCAGGTAGGTTGATCTCAGAGGCCACGCTATTAACTGTTGTGCTCAGTAATAGGACAATGGCAATCCTTTAGTTATCCATGGTTAATTACAGCACGTTTCCACACATACCACAATCATGTCCTAATGACCCTGGTGCTCAGGGTGATGACATCAAGTACTACCATTTCTGGGGTTCTCACACTGGATGTGGCTTCTACTACCACCTCAGCAAAGCCACGCCAGGATGCTAATGGCTTATGTAGATATCAGTTTTACCTGCAGACCTTTTATACTCTGTGGTATCTCATTTGTTGTTTAGATAATAAGCATATTATTTATTATTTATCTTCTTATGATGCCCAGGATCATGTCTTTAATATAGTCATACTTTTTTAAAAATTTTTTTTGACAGGCAGAGTGGACAGTGAGAGAGAGACAGAGAGAAAGGTCTTCCTTTGCTGTTGGTTCACCCTCCAATGGCAGCCGCGGTAGGCGCGCTGCGGCCGGCGCACCGCGCTGTTCCGATGGCAGGAGCCAGGTGCTTCTCCTGGTCTCCCATGGGGTGCAGGGCCCAAGAACTTGGGCCATCCTCCACTGCACTCCCTGGCCACAGCAGAGAGCTGGCCTGGCAGAGGGGCAACTGGGACAGGATTGGTGCCCCAACCGGGACTAGAACCCGGTGTGCCGGCGCCGCAAGGCGGAGGATTAGCCTACTGAGCCGCGGCGCCAGCCTAATATAGTCATATCTTACTAGATTCTTTTTATAGATGAAGAAACTTAATACTTGAGAGACAATGAGATTCAACAACATTCATTTTCCATGCAAATTGTAGGGCTTTTTAAACCCAGACACAGCTATGGAAGTACATAATTTCAATTTTTCTCTTTAGCCCTTCACTTATGTCATTGGAAGAAATGCTAATATAATAAGGAAAATGGTTAGAAGCCTAGAAGTAAGGGACAGAACAAATTGGCAAATGGGCAGCCTTCAATGTCTGTATCCCCTCTCCTCCAGAAATAAGCTGAGCCTGCACTTGCTTCACCATAGAGCAGTGTCTCTGGGACTTTGGATTCCAGTGCCCGAAGCCACCTGTCATTTATGAGATCAGCTATCTTGTGACGAGGCAGACAGGGTGAGTCCACAGGCTGTCAGGACTGGCAGGTATTGTAACTCTTGCCCATGGTAGACAACAATGAGAGGCTCAGGGAGCAGACCACCAGTTGAACCTGCTTGGTAGAGAAATATCATGCTTGGGTACAACTATTGTCAATACAACTTTTTTTTTTTTTTTCAATTTGTTTGAAAAGTAGAGTTAGATTAATACTCTATCTTGGTTCACCCCCCAGATGGCTGGAAAGGTCAGCACTGGGCCAGGCTGAAGCCAGGAGCTTTATTCCTGGCCTCCCCCATAGGTGGCAGAGACCCCAAAACTCAGGCCATTCTTCCGCTGCTTTTCCAAGGCCATTAGCAGGGCTAGAGAAGAAGTGGAGCAGGCAGGACTTGAACCTGATCTTGTATGCGATGCCGGCCTTGCAGGTAGTGGCTTAACCTGCTTCAGTTCACACTGGCCCCCAGCAGTGCAAATGATTATGTGAACTTGAGCAAGTCATGGTAGGTCTCAAAACTTAATTCCTTCATCCTTAAAAATAAGATCTGATCCAGAGCTGTTGTAAGGATTAGGAATAATATGAGCTAGGCCCACTGGATAGCAAATGACTTACATTCAGTATATGTAGCTTTTGCTAATCTGTACATCTTCTAGCTTCAGGACCAGTGTAGGCGGCCACCTCAGTTGCATGGTAGCCGCTGGCTCCACACTCACCTCTCATTTAATATTCCCAAAATGAAAGTTGAAGTCTTTTCTTTTAAGCATTCTCCTGAGACACAGGGAACTCAGCTTCTGGATCAGGTCCAAACCCAAGAGCACCTCTGCCTTCAGCATGGCCCCCTGGGGAGTGTGACTTCATCTACTTCACGCATCTCTGAGCCCAGGGCTCGCCAGGGCAAATTCGGGAGCATGGAATCTGCCAAGCCTCCTGGGTCCCCTAATCCTGCTCTGTGATTCCTGCTCCACCCTGCCCTCTGGGCTGGTCTGACCTCTGTTTTTCAGTCCACATTATATTTGGCATTTTTATCACCAGGGCTTTGGCAACCGCGCACAACATTCTGGCTAGCACTGGGCACTATTTCCGAGGAGTTTCCCTTGGTGAACTGCTTGACACTCGGCTGGGTACGAGTGGGTGGTTTTGACAGCTGCAGGGAGAGGTGCCACGTCCTGGGATGGGATGCGTGATGAATGCGCCATAAATCCCGTCTGCCGAGAGCGTAAATCTGAGGGCTGCACCAGTTCCGAGGCAAGGAAATAGGAAATAAGGAGCCAGGTAAACAGACCCGAGTCAACAGGAGCGAAGAAACATCTCTTGTGGGCCTGCCATCCGCAGCCTTGGGTTGGGTTTTCAGAGTTGGACAGTTGGCTTCTTAGGAGTCATCCTTAATTTTTGTGGTTTTGTGAAAGTTAGGAAAGAAAACGAGTGCAGGGCAAGGGTGGGACTCCTGGCCGTGGCTGGGGCAAAGGCTCACAGCACCGTGGCACCGGCAGTTTCCAGACGACTCTAGGCTCTTGGCTCCTTCTCCCTCCAGGGAAGTGAGAGAAGGGCTGCTCCCTGCCCCGTAGGTCACCGACAGGCAGGTGAAGACCTGGGCTGTGAGTCAGAGTGACCTGGGCCCAGGCCTGCGTCTCCACTCATTGGCATCCCAATTCCAGGCCTTTTAACTTCTCTAGGCCGAAGAGCCCTTATTTCCCAAACAGACAAAGTCCTCGTCTTCTGTCTATTTCTGAGACTCAAATGAGTTTATAGATGGCAAATCACTCTGGAGACCTCTTACCTTCTGAATCTGTCAGAATTTGGGTGAGCATTTATTAATAAAAATATGTACCATTTCTAAGCACTCTTCAGACTTTAGATACTAGGTACCTGGCCATGGGACCTACAAGGTCTGCTACCTAATTTGCAGGGCTCAATGCAAAATAAAAATGGGAAGCTTCTTGTCCCAAAAGGGGAAAAAAAAAAAAAGAGTGAAGTCAAAGGTACTAAAACCGAAACCTTTTTCCTCTCCTCCCTGGTCGACGTGGTTTTTCTTTGCTACCCAATGCCACATTCCATTGGGCGTGGAATATTTACAGAATACAGATCCTCATAAGGTTACCAAGGCTACACCACACAACTTTGTGTGCATATGTGTCCCTGTGTACCTGTGTGTGGTCCAGCCACTGCTGGACTGATGCACTGTGTCTGGCTTGGGGTGGGGAGTCAGTGGAGGTTCCGAGTGCCAGAATGTAGGACCTCACGGGTGGGATGGGGACAGTAAGCAAGTGGGGCCTAAAGCATTGGAGAGCGGGAGAGCGGGTGGCCAAGGACCCTTCCCTGGAGGTGGTGGTGGTCAGAATCATGGCTACACTGATGCCTGACCTCCCAGGGTGCGCTCCATTGTCCTGTTAGACTTCACTGATGATAATGTCTTTGGACTCTGGGACTGTGATTTTAGAGCTCTAAGCCTCTTCCAGTGTGATACCACCTTCTGAGCAGGCTCCTGTGAGGCTGCAGGGATTACACAGCCTGCAGCCAACCCAGGCGATGGTCTCTCAAGGCCCAAGGACATCTGTATTGCAAAGGCCTGGCTCTTCACTCCCCACTCAGCGAGGGACAAAGCTGAGACTTCCAGTGGCTTGTATCAAGCTTGGTGGATTCAAATGAATGCAGTAGGGTCTGTGTGGTGGGGTCAGTTGTGCGAGTGGGGCTGTTGAATCATGCTCTGCTCTGGCCTGGATTAGAGAATTATTTCCCAGGTGTGGCTCAGTGCCTCAAAGAGGACAGCCATAGTGCATCCTCTCTTGAGCCAAGGATGTCATTCCTGCCACACTGGGAAGGCTGCACTGTTTGCTGAGGAATCTGATTCTCAGTGTTAAGAAAACTCTTCTTTTAAAAAAGATTGACTTACTCATTTGAAAGGTCAACCCAACAGAGAGGGGGAGAGACAGAGAGATCATCTATCTGCCGGTTCACTCCCCAAACAGCCACCACAGCCAGGGATGGGCCAGGCTGAGGCCAGGAGCCTGGAGCTCCACCCAGGTTTTCCACATGGGTGGCAGGGACCCAACTGCTGGGGCCATTATCTGCTTCCTTCTCAGGCACATTAGTAGGAACCTGGATCTGAAGTGGAGCGTCTGGGACTCAAATTGGTGCTCTGATGTGGGATGCTGGCATTGCAGTGGCTTAACCCACTGCATCACCCAAGGCAACATTCTGTCTTTTGTATTCATTCACTCAATCGTTCAGGAAAAAACATCATCAGGTTCCTCTCAAAGGCAAAACTTTTGCTTGGCATTTTCAGGAAATATACATATGATTAAGATCTGACTGCTCTCCTCAAAGAATTTATTTCTGCTGGGAAATGCAAACACTACCCTTAGTGCAAAGGTCAGGAATGAAGAGTGGCCTAAGTGTGGGAAAAAAAAAAAACAGTGCAGTTGGGGTGGGGAGTCAGAGAGGAGAGGCCTCTTGGAGGCGGTAGAAATAGGCTTCCTGGCTGGGCGCTACTCGAGACAGCCCGGTAGGATGGGTGTGGAGAGAAATAAGGAGGACCCAGAAAGCGCAACTCCATGGTGGCTGGGGAAGCATGAAGCATGCCCTGGGAGCTGCCCCTCTCCAAGCCTGTGTTTCCATGGCCTTACCTGACCCCACTCTTGGGCCACATTTAATTGATTCCGGGGTAGCTTCCCTGGGATTCTTTTTTCCAAAGAGTTTCTGAGAATGAAGGTGTCTCTCTTGGCTGCAGAAGCTGTGGGCTGGCATTCCTGGGAGCTTAGGTGGTGGTGGTGTTCCCTCACATGTGGGAAATGCCATATGCATGGACAGATGAAGGTGACAGGCAGAGAAGCAGAGGCAAGCGGTGGGGAGCAGAGGGGCAGGCACTTACTCCTCTATTTCCAGTTGCTCCCGAGGTCCAAAGGTGGCCCAGTCTTCCGTGCTGCTGCCTTTTCTTCCATCATCCTCCCACCCAAGCTCCCTGCATTCTGGGCACCCGAGGTAAGTCTGTGTCCCTTGGTATTCACGGACTCCCCCACCCCATTTCAGAGGCTACTGCAGTGGTCCACGGGACTCAGGCGAACCTGCTGCAGGGCAGGGGAGAAGATGGGGGGAGGGAGACGGATGTGACAGGGTGCGGTGACTGTGGATGTGCAGGCATGCTGGATGATGCCAGATTTCAAGGGGTCACCGAGAACAGCCCTGTGATCATGGGCTGTAGGGAGGAGGATTACTTCAGTCTTACGCTTCAAGGATCGAGAGCTGTTCAGGCATCCACAACTGTATCTTTAAAGCAGCAGCCAGAAATGTTGCCCTTGTGCCCCAGGTGTAGGCAGTGTGTGCAGAGCTCACGTGCCCAGGTCCTGGAGACAGTCTCCCTGGATGTGGTTCCTGTCCAGTGCTCACTTTTTGTGTGACCCTGGATAAGTTACTCTTTCTCCTTGAGTTTAATTTTGTTGTCTGCAAAATTGGAAAATATCTAAGTAAGTATTGTAATACAGATTCAGTGAGAAAAGGCTCAGAACATAGTAAAATCTGTTAACGTTAGCAAAAACCAAAACCAAAACTTATGTTATTGGGCTAGGAATTTTTGTTCTTAGAGATCTTATTCTTCATGCCCTTTTAACACAAAGGAAATTGAGGAAAGCAATCCTAGTATGTACTTGGATTTTTAAAAAATTGAGATAGATCATATTAATTGTGTACTGATGCTAAGAAATAGAAATGCCACTAATTCATAACTAGTGTCATTTGCCCTATACTTGACTTACTCAAAATTTTAATTTTTCATAAGACATTAGCAAAGTCTTAAGGAAAAACGGCCTACCATGGCCAAAGATGTCAGAGTACATCTGAGCTGAGATCGGGGAGCAATTTTCTTTAGGAAATGATTCTATTAAAATAACCTTAGAATAGAATTATTTTAAAATGCATTCAAGGCATATCAAATGCATAATTGTGACTCTAAGTTGTCATCTAGTATGTTTTGTGATATGAGATGTAAAACTGCTCCCACTCCAACTTGGGGAGTGTTGATACCACAGCCAAAGCTGCCTGGAATCCAACATTCCATTGTTCTCCGATTGCTAATGAAGTCAAATATCCAGCACAAGGGTCTACATCTTTAAAAAGAAAGTGTGTGCACTTTCCTAAGTAAGTTTTTAATCATGGGAGGAGGTGGGATTCCTTCCTCTAGAAACTATATTTTTAGAGCTGCTATAAGACTTCATAAAATAGTTGATGAAGATAGTCCCCTGGATTGTACCAGAAGAGAAACAGGGACCACCAAGACGACACTGTCTGTGATATGAAAGGTCATAGAAAACACATATTACAAAACACAATGCATACATAACAATCCAAACTTCTGGCACTAGAATTATTGTAACTCCACTCCCATGGACTTTCTGAAGCGCTCTGCTATTACTCGGACGTAGCAGCTTTGCTTCAGAGACTGCACTTTGTCTTCCGTTTCTCCATTTCCTGCATTTCCGTTCCTTGTTTAGTCACTTCGGTCTGTTGTGCCTTCATTCCCCATTTGATGACACTTTCATTTTGTCTCAAGATTTTTCTTGTTCTTCTGCTGCCCTGTTTTTGGCTTAGTTCTCATTGTTATGCAGGAGCCAGCTGATAACCTTGCTGATCTCCTTGGAATCCTAAGCTGGGTTACCTTTCTGTCTGTCAGATCTAAGCTTCTAGGAAGACGATGCCATAGAAATGGACACTCATGGAGGCATACAAAAAAAAAAAAAAAAAAGGCAGATAATGGCTTACAATGTGTTTCTAATCCTATACATTTGTTTATAGAGTCAATCATGGATTTCCAAGAATGTGGAGGGGGAAAGAGGCAGAATTTAATGGACCAATTGTAGGAAATAGACTTACAAAACTAAGCAGAATGATCTAGGGGTTTTAACCAGCCACACAAGGGGATGATGCTATAAATAGCTGTGGCAGCATGTGGAGTTCATTAAGTGAGAGAAGTGGCTGGGCACCTTGGAAGGTGGCTGCAAGAGCAGGCACACTCCAAAACGCACCCTTTCACTCAAAGACTTACAGATGTCAGGCGTTTCCAAGGGCTCTGGTCTCTGTGTCTGCCCTCAGAGAAGTGTGGTCACACCTTGCCCTTTGTGAGACCTGGCTGCACTGGCCGGGACTTGGAGAACAAATACTTGGCGCGGTAATAGATCTACCAGAGGCATTTGGACTTGAGATTCATGAATTTGCCATCCTGTTTTTTGTTCTCAGCTTTCTCATTTCTTGATGTCATGGTAAAGTTTGTAGCTATATACCCAAGAGCAATTAAGCATATTTTCTAATTGTGGATACCAAAAGGCAATTATTTCTGGCATGTGCCTAGTCCGAAAGGGAAGAACCAAGATGCTTTCTTACATATCTGGATTCTTTCTTTGATACCCAACGAATTTTGTACCTCTTCAATTTTGGAGTCTTCCCTGGGTTTTCCAATCCATCTCATTCTTTTCTTTGAAATTTTGGTCTTCATCTTTTGTGTTGTAAAAAAAAAAAATAGTGAAATCAGAGATGACCCCCTAAAATTTATACAAAAACGCGGCCCCTGAAAGTTCCCCAGAAGTGCTATCTGGGGTGCCACATGTGCTGCTGGAATTTGGGGTGCCTTACGATTTCACCATATGCTTATTAATAAATCTCTCAGTAATAATAAGCCCCAGAGGGTTCTTGCCTAATATTTAGAGAAGAATTCTAAATACCGGCACAGATAAACGAGGCAGCATGGTACATTTTAAGCTTTTATTTAGTGCGAAAGGTTTCTAGGAAAGTGAGGGCTTTAGTTCAGGAAGGAGAGAGGGGAAAGTCTGGGAACTAGGGTAGCATCCATACCACTCAGAGAGCAGGCGAAAAGCCACGTGCAGCAAGCACCTTGAGCAGCTCTGCACCGCTTATCACCGGCAGCAGAGGCAGAGAGCTTTTTGGGACACTCTACGCTTTTTTATATATTTTCTACAGGGGAGTGGCTTGTGGGCAGGTGGGCACTCAGGTATGGTCAGGTAGAGCCTGATATCACATGGGGGTGTGATAAAGGTATCAGGGTGTGAAGTCACACAGGGGCGTGGCAAAGGCGTGGTCTTCCAGGTCACAAACCTAATCAATTTTAGCCTGTATGCCTACCTACTTCTATAGCATTTCACAGACCAGAATTCATTTTTTGGTTGTGACTCTTGTTAAATTGTAAGTAAATCCTAACTCCACTAACCATTTAGGCAGGGATTTCTAAATGATTCTTGACTGACACATTATTTTTATAATTTTTTCTGTATGGGAGTTCTCATTACATTTTCTTTTTTAAAAAAATTATTTTGAAAGTCAGGGCTATCGAGAGAGGGAGGGACAGAGAAAGAGAACTCCTTTAGCTGGTTCGTGCCCTGGATGGCTACAATGGCCAGTGCTGTGCCAGACTGAAGCCAGGAACCAGGAGCTTCATCCAGGTCTTCCACATGGGTGGCAGGGACCAAACACTTATGCTGTCTTCTGCTGCTTTTCAGGCACATTAGCATGGAGCTGGATCAGAAGTGGAGCAGCTGGAACGTGAACCAGCACCCATAAGGGATGCCAGCACTGCAGGTGGTGGCTGTACTCATTACGACACAATGCCAGCACTCCAATATTTTCATTTTGTGTGCTGGGAAACAGGAGCCCAGAGAAGACAACTTGCCCGAGACCCCATGGCTCTTAGGTGGCAGTGCTGTCAGGATATAAGTGTGGATTTCCTACCCAGTGTGCTGTATTGACTCCAGATTAACTTTTCTGAAACTAGCTCCTTCATCTTTGAAATGGCAATGACTCACGGGAAGGAGCCTAAAGTATGGAGATAAATAAATCTTTTTTAAAAAAAATAGAGAAGGGAGAGAAAGGGATTGCAGATATTTTTTATTTGAAAGGAAGAGTTCCAGAGAGAGAGAGAGAGGCCTTCACACTCCAAATGGCTGCAACAGCCAGAGCTGGGCCAATCTAAAGCCAGGAGCCAGGAGCCATGTGGGTGCAGTGGCCCAAGGACTTGAGCCATCTTGTACTGCTTTCCCAGGCCATAGTAGAGACAGAAGTGGAGCAGCAGGGAGTTGAAGTAGCTGCTTTACCCATCACGCCACAGCACTGGCCCCTTCCCTTCTCTATTAATTAGGGTATTATCATATGCAGTTAAAAATATATTTTTGTTAAATTGAATTTCTATGCAGATCCTGTTTTCTGGATGTGGTGGCTTTATCTCATGCAGATTCTAAAGACTTACGTGGCATACTGGCTGTTACTCAGATGTAAGAACCACTTGATTTTGCTATTTCTGATGTCTCTCTCTCCTCTTAGACACTCCTCGTGGTGTGGTATCCTGTCCATCTAGCAAGGCTGAGGCGATCTAGCCTAGTTTATCACATTCTTCTACTACTAGATGCTCCTACCTACAATATTGCCACTCGAGGCCATGGAATAAGCAAACATGCTTCCAAACTATTTGGGTTTTTTCCTCCAAGATTCTTGGGAATTTCATATTTTTGTAATTCAAATGAGTTATAAAATTGCAAAGGTAGGAATGTGTGCAAGAGCAGGCAAGCCAAATATTTGGAAGCTATCTACTGTAAGAAATTTGGGTGTAGGTTTTTTTTTTTTTTAACTTTAATAAATATAAATTTCCAAAGTACAACTTTTGGATTATAGCAGCTTTTCCCCCCATAACCTCCCTCCTACTCGCAACCATCCCATCTCCCAGTCCCTCTCCCATCCCATTCTTCATCAAGATTCATTTTCAATTATCTTTATATACAGAAGATCAACTTAGTATATACCAAGTAAAGATTTCAACAGTTTGCACCCACACAGAAACACAAAGTATAAAGTACTGTTTGAGTACTAATTATACCGTTAATTCACATAGTACAACACATTAAGGACAGGGTGTAGTTTTGAAAGAGTTTTAGAAAGAGAGACAGATGTTGGAGGTGAAAGGATGAGAAAGGGAGCTCTCAAGAAGAGTTATTGGTTCTGTGTTAATTCTAGTTTTTCAGGTATCAGAGGGTGGAAACCTGTGTCTATAGCAGGTATGCAGTGGCAGGCACAAGTTAGTGATTCCCAATCCTGGGCCAAACATGAAGATGACCTGGAGAGAACTAAAAGATGCCAGTGTGCTGTCCAACCCCCAAAACAGTGAAATCAGGATGGGAGCAGGGTGGAGGAACTGGTATTTAAAAGAAATTCCTCAGGTCATGCTGGTGTGTGTACTGGGGGTTGAAAGCCACCAGCCTCATGGAGGTGTTGCTAGAGCAGGCCTGGAACAAGCTGTTTTCCTGGCAATGTCTTTGAGAGAAGTCATAGTTGATCCCGATGTCCTTGGCCTTTCTCTTCTTGTCTCAAAAATAAGGATATCAATCCATCTCAGCCTCTTCCATCTTGCCCCTGCTACCCTCCACTAGACCTGTTCCATGGGGAAGAAGATTTTACAGTTTCAATTGTTCATTTGGAAGTTACTTCTACCTGTTCATTGCCCCTGTAGATACCACCAGTGTTTTCTCTGAACGTTAGTTACAAGGTAATATGATGTAGTAGAAAAAGTGTGGGTATAAATCAAGCAAAATTGTGTGAAATCCCTCCCGTGTTAATGAATTCTGACTTTGGTGAATTTCTCAATCTCTGAACTTTATTTTCTTAAGTTTATGAAATTGCTTTAAAAGGAAATTGAGAAATTATGTAAGTAAGCATATTAACATGTAGGCCAGGGTCAGGAATATATGTTGGTAGCTGCTGTTTTATTTTTTCCTTCCATATATTTGCTCATTTAATTTCAAAGAGCAGTGACTATGTAAGATTGCTGAATAAGTAGAACTGAAATCACTACATTTAATGAAATCTTATCCACATTTGAAGATTAAGCACAAATAATGGCAACTTTAACCTACATGAAATAGTCATGTTCAAGGCCCGGCACATAGTAGACATGAAGTGAATGATGCCTTCCCTTATTCTTTCTTGTATTCCTAGGGAATTCTCTAAGAAACAAAGATGACTCTGCATTATAGTAGTTTTTAAATTAATAAAACAGTATTATATGCTAAAACATTCTAATTATTGCCTTTACACTTTAGTCATATCATAAACTTTTATTTTTTGAAAATTTTTCTTTAATTTATTTGAAAGGCAGAGAATGGGGGAGAGAGAGAGAGGGAGAGAATGAATTCCATCTGCTGGTTCGTTCTCTAAATGCCTGTAAGTGGTGGGACTGGGTCAGGCCAAATCCAGGAGACCAAACTCTATCCAGGTCTCCCACGTGGAAGGTAGAGACCTAAGTGCTTGAACCCTCACCTGCTGCCTCCTGGTGTATGCATTATGAAGAAGCTGGAGTGGAAGCAGAGTAGCTGGGGCTTGAACTAAGCACTGTGAGACGGGATTGGGGTGCTTAATCCACTGTATCACAATAAACAAAGCATTTTAACTGTATTTCTACTTTAGGATTTCATATCTTAATCTTATTCACCTTCTAATTCTCAGATAATCCTACTTTGATTTTAAGCTTATGATTCAGAACTTCTTTCTCCTCCATCCATTGTCATTATTCTCAGGGAGTTTCCATGCCATGTTGACCTTCCAAACCCCTGAAGTGATAGAAAAGTAATTGAAGGATAGGGAACTTTTTTTTTTATTTCATCTCCTTACATAAATGACCATTATTAGAAATTTCTGCATTGCCAAGATCTTAATTTTATAACCCTTTTGAAGAAAGCTACCTTCTATTCTTTTACTCGCCCATCCCTCATATCTACTAGGTCAGCTTGGACACACAATTCCCAGGGGTGGTACTCAGTTCTGGAAATGGATACATAAGGAAATTGTCCAGGGCCATATTAAGCCAGAATGCGAAACTGTTTTGAATGCTAGCCTATTTTAGATTTTGTTAGGAACTTAAAATATGAATTCTATGACTATCAAGTAATATTGTACATACAATGATAATGAGCAATGGGTTAATATCTAAAATATCAACCTTTTCCCTGGCTTCTGCCTGTAATTTTGTTACTGATTATAAGTTGACACTTTGTTAAACTTTGTACCATGTCTGATTTCATCTGGACCAAATAAACTTAAGTGACTTTCACATGTTGGGGTTAACCTCATTTGAATTCATAGGAATGGCATTGACTAAAAAAATTAGAATGGAATTATTCTTTATCATTTACCTCTTTTTGAGCACCTGCTATTATTATGTGTCAAGTGCAATGCTAGAATCTGGGTGTGAAAACTAAGGATGATGAATGGCTGGCAATCCAGTAAGCAAGACAAGAGGCAGATGCAGGTGGTTGTCCAAAATGGTTTTCCAAACTGCTCCCTGGCTCACAGTTTTAGACAGATATTCATGGTATACAGTTACGGTGCATCGAGTTGTGATGGGTACAGGAGCTGCCAATGTAGAATGTTCTCTGCCACTTTTACACAGGGAGAACAAAGATGTCTGGAGAAACCCTAATGAGTTTTCAATTTGTGTGCAGCTTGGCATCAAGTTAGAGTAGGTGGCAGATGGAGTTTTGTGCCAGGTCAATAACTCAGATTTATGTGCCCATATATTTGGTATTTCATTAATGGTCATTCCTGGAAAGGAGGTCTATCTTGGGAGAATTATAAAGTAAGTGGGCTTAAGTCATCAGATGTCCCATTATTGCCATGTCTTAGAATAGCCCATCTCAGTATTCACAAGGAAAGGAATGTGGACACACAATATGCTGGTGCCTGACTCTTCAATAATAAAAGATTTGGGGAAGAAGGAGGTAGCTTGTATCCTCCAAAGTGGTGAGGGTAGTATTTAAATCAATTTGACTTTCTCAGCTCTTGGAGTTCATCCAAGAGAATAATTTTCAAGATCCTTTAGAATCAGAATTTTTTTCTACTCCTAGTAGCACCTCCCATCTCTTATCTGTTTTGTTACTTGCCAAATCCTTAGAACCATGGATATACCATTTCGATGGTCTTTGGGCAGAAGAGATACGAAAGATTGTGTCTAAAGGAAAGCATTCTTGCCAAGCCTACATCTGCTGGTCTCTCCCCAGAGCTCTTCACTGATGTGCTCACTTGTTGAGCTCCAGAGAGGATCCCCTAGAGCGCTGACCAGATGTGCTTTGTTGAGCAAGTCACCATCCCACCATAGGAAATGACATCAGATCCAGTGGGAAGATTCAGTAGTAACATTTGTTGCCCTGCTTATTTGGGAGCCACTGACCAAAATCATCTTTGGAAGGTTCAGTCAAAGGAATGTTCTGACTTCAACAGGTCTTCTTCCAGCCACCTTCACATTTTTATGGTTGCTCATTAATAATTAGTGGTTTCTTCTGTCCACATGTCTGTGGCTCTTGTTTAGGACTTTCTTCCTGCCTTATATTATATGTACGTTCCTGTCTCAATTACTAAGAGATAAGCTCTATTATCATTGATCTCTATATCTTTCTGTAGCCTTGGCCTATTGAGTGCTAATTTTCTATTTTGTAAGTGCATAAAGGTTTCTTTACCGTGACAGGAGGGAGGAAATAGAGAAGACACACACACAATAAAGGTGGTGCCATTAGTAGGGATAGAAGGCACTTGTTCTATGTCTTTATTCTTATAGTGGACACAAGGGTATGTGTGTGGATTGACTGCAAGATAAAATTTCAGTCTTTATTCTGAGATGTCAGTTGCATAATCATTCTCTTTGACCAGCTTCCTTGCTTCAGCTACAGCATCTTAGATGCCAAAATAACTCAAGTTCAGCACTGCATTAGAATGCTTGGAGGATACTCAAGTTGTAGGTTGGTCCTTGACCTCCATCAGCTTATAATCCAATGGGGGATTTGAGTCTAACTGGCTTGCAATCCCTGGATAAATAGACAAGAAGATCCTTAAGATGTTCAGAGGAGCAGGTTATGAACAAAGAATGAATAAATTGAAAGCATTTTAAAAACCAGGACTCAGATCTTCTCACAAAATAAGTAATACCTGGACAAGTGAAAAACAGTCATTCCAAGAAGAGACTGAGGATGTGACTCAACACTTGGTGACATTGATGTCTTTCCAGCAAAAAGGTATAGATCTGTGCTCAGCAGGAGGAGTAAGGGCAGGTTAGCACCATTGAACTACACATTCCAACCTAGCTGGGGAAAAAAAAATCCTTGTAGATTTTTGTAGATCCTGTGTCACAGAAGTTCCTGAGTAGGCAGAAATTTTCCACTAAGCAGTTGACTTTGAAATTCCAGTTGGGAGCCCTGATCTAGGCTTTTTCTGTATAGCCTAGTGTGCTGGGTTACTGCTATGTGATACGAGGGTATCTTGAGTTGGAACAGGACTAGAACAGTTGACTGGTAGATGTTTATTTTTTTTTATCTGATTTGGCCTCATTTTTAAATAAGCTCTTGACTTGATTTTAGTATTCTGTTTCTGCTCATACTGGTTTTGGAGGTGGCTGGCTGGTTGATCAAACCATCTTTCATTTAGCTGGTAGAAGCCTAGTAAAACATCCCAGAAGCTGACAAAATGTGTCTTCATGGGAAAAATAAAAAACTACATTAGAGCCAGTTTTAGAATTTGAGAATTGGCTTCACATAAAACTTTCTACATGTTCATTACTATTTAACAGAAATTCTGGAGGTTTTAGTTTTAGGTGATAGGATCAATAGAAGCTTATTTTATAATGCATAATTCATAATATTCCCTCATGATGTGTGTGTGTATGTGTGTGTTTGGAAGGAAACTGATGGCTCTTTAGTTTCTGCCAAACTTGGCAGTATTGCTGGCCAAGTCTCTGGGATTAAGATTTAGTCACAACTGGTCTTTCGGCTGAAGAAAATTATCCCATTAGCTATTCTCTGGTCTACCTGGCCTCAAGACCATTGGTGGCCTTCTTGCAAAAGCAATGATTTGGGGGTCCCATCTGTATCAGGATGAGGGCTGACTTGCAAACTCTCTATTTGATAAGCAGAGACCCCAATGAGAGATGAAGACAAGATCTTTGTTCTGATCATCCACTTCTTTGATTCTGTTTACAAGGTGGAAACTCAAGAACACAGCCACTATTTATTCATGTCAATTTGAGTTTTGAGTAAGCACATACACCACAACTATGATGGATCTTTTTTTCTTGACAACATTTTGTTTGCAATCATTAGACAAATGCCCACAACTGCCAGGAATGTGTCTACTTTGGCCCTTCTCCCAGTGGTCAGAGGTAGGTATGAGGGTGAGGAGCTGTGAATGCCTGTGGCTCACTCTGTCTTCAATGGATCTTTTCTCCACCCAGTTCAGGGTAAAGAGGAGGAGCCCTGTGGGAAAGAGTATGCTCTGCCATCCAGTACCATGCTTTCACGAAATCTGAAGATGGTAGCAATTTGTTAGGATTTGCAATTGGCAGACATTGTGCATCACAGGCAAGGTGTAGCACAGATAACTGACAGAGAGATGAGCCCTGGCAGGTGACTGGGGCGGACACACACCCTGCTCCTCCTACTAACCTAGTCATTGCCAGCGCCAGTATGCTGCTCAGGAGCAGGTAAAAAAGGCTGGATTCTGAGCTCGGCTGCTTGCTAGACATGTGGTCCCTGGGACCCTCAAGGTGCCTATTTCTGAGTTTCTTTGCAAGCCAAAACAAGGTGCTAGGTATTTTTGTAAAGACACTTTTAGCTCTGAAATTCTCTGATGTGAAAATTGTGCGAGCAAGGAAAGGAAGTCATTCACAGGGCAAATGACAGCGAACTAACAAGAAGCATGAAGGAATGTGTGGGCCTTTGGCTACTCATCGCCTCCACACTTCTTAGTACTTCTACTGACTTGCTCTGTGACCTAAGGCAAATTGCTCAAGTTCTTCAGTTCTGCTTTTCCTCTTCTATAAACTGCGCAACAACACCATCCATGTAGGGCTGCTTATTCTGGTATTGCTATTTTGAGGGATAAATGGTTGTACGTTTGAAGTGCCTTGTTTAGTGCAGCCTCACAGAGGTACTCAATGAGTATAAATTTTGTTCACTTTCCCTTTTCACTCTCAACTTGTAAAACTCAGTGTGAAACTGGATCCTTTCTTGAACTTGCTCTGGGTTGGATATTCTGATCAGGTTTTGCCCAAGTAAAGTCAAAGGCAGCATTTAGAATATCACTGCTATTCCTCTGATCAGCCTTGTGACCTTACCTAGCCTTTCACTTTCTTTTTAAAAAAGATTTATCAAAGGCAGAGTTACAGAGAGAGAGAGGGATACACACACACACACAGGTCTTCCATCTGCTGGTTCATTCCCTAAATGGCTCCAACAGCCAGGGCTGGGCCAGGCCAAAGCTAGGAGCCAGAAGCTTCATCCAGGTCTCCCACCTGGGTGTAGAGGCCGAAGAACTTGGGCCATCCTCCACTGATTTCCCAGGCCATAGCAGAGAGCTGGATAGGAAGTGGAGCAGCTGGGACTCAAACCAGCTTCCATATGAGATACTGGCACTGTAGGCAGCAGCTTAACCTGCTATGCCAAAAAGCTTGCCCCTTACCCAGCTTTTTCTATATTCTCTTCAAGTCTGATAGAGCTGAGTGTGTGAAATTTGGGCAGATGCTCCAGATTGGTGCAAGTTGTACCCATCCTCCTTATCCCTTCCCCAATACTTCCTCTGCCTCCCGAATTTTACTCCTTCCTTCGAGATGTCTTTTTGGCGCTCACTCCTGTGGATTCTTACTTGGTCACAGTACTCAAGAAAATCATCTTTTGCACCTGGACCCCTCTCACATTTACTCTGAGCCTTCTTTT
Source organism: Lepus europaeus (assembly GCF_033115175.1). Classification (NCBI taxonomy): domain Eukaryota; kingdom Metazoa; phylum Chordata; class Mammalia; order Lagomorpha; family Leporidae; genus Lepus; species Lepus europaeus. Next base: position 60,976,614 of record NC_084837.1, read on the forward strand.
CACTTAAGAAATGCTGGGGCTGGTGCCATGGCATAGTGGGTATAGCCACTGCCTGCAGTGCCAGAATCCCATAGGGCATCGGTTTGAGTCCCAGCTGCTCCACTTCCCATCCAGCTCTCTGCTATGGCCTGGGAAAGCAGAAGATGGCCCAAGTCCTTGGACCCCTGCACCTGTGTGGGAGATACTGAGGAAGCTGCTGGATCCTGGCTTCATATCAGCACAACTCTGGCTGTTGTGGCCAATTGGGGAGTGAACCATGGATGAAAGACCTCTTTCTCTCTGCCTCTCCTTCTGTGTAATTATGATTTTCAAATAAATCTTAAAGTCTCCAGATTTTGATGTCCTTTTGCTATTTAACCCTGCACCTTTCTCTTGTCTCTTCATCTAGATGGCTGATTTCATGATGGCAAAGAGCCTGGTATTTTCTACAGCTTCCTGAACATTCCAAAGATTCCACATCTGGGCAAAACCCATAGCAAAAAAATTTGTTACATTGTTTGTTTCCATGGTGGGACTCAGTCTCCTCTCCCAATAGGCATAGCATCTTTCCTTAATGTCTAAATTTTCTCCAGAGTTGGTCCTTCAATTTCTTTTCATCGTAGAGTAGATGACACTTTTAAATTTCAACTTGTGTTACTTTGAGCAAGTTTTTTTTTTTTTCTTTTCTTTACATGTAGAAATGAGACCATGCCTTCCTGTTTGTGGCTTTCTGGATTCTTTTCTGAGGTCTTAAAGATGTAGCACTAAACTCTCTTCCAAGGTTTTTCAAGGTGGATAATACATTACCCTCCCAATAATAAGAACTGCTCTTTAAAAATGGATGTCATAAACCAATAATTCCCTTCTCTACTCCAGGGTCTCATCACCATATGTCAAGAGATCCAGAGAACCGGAAATACCAATCACACAAATCAGTCTCCAGTAGACCTATTCCCGATGGTCATATCCAAACTCTTGTTTAAAAGCTCTGCATTCCTGTGAAGCTAAATGATATAAAAAATGTCGAAAACACTCTTGCATTTGAATCACCCCATCTCTGTTCATCTGGGCCTATTTGAGCAGATTGGCTCCTGGTGGAGGGCACTGGTTTCCCAGCTAGTTTGTGGCCTATTTAAAACAGACAGAGGCATCTCCAAGGCGGCTTTGTCAAAGGCCAAGGACATTTTTTCGGCATGGACCACGAGCTTGTTGCCACATAAACAAATAGAAGGAGTTCATTTTAGCTTCCTCAGTTTTTTTGGATTGACAACAAGTGCTAAGAGGGAGGTGGAAGCCAGTAAGTTAGCCCAGGGCAGCTAGAAGCCCAGAAGGAAGTTGAGAATTGTTGGCGCTGGCTCCCTGCTGAGGGTGAGGCTGTAGACAAGTGTCAGCCGTGAACAAATGAATAAATGTCTGGAAAAGCTCGAGGCTGGATATTTTGTTTGTACAAGAAGCTGGAGGATGTAGAGGTGGAGAGAATCTACCTTGGATTCCCTTGGTTCAGGGAGCAGTCCTTACTTCTGGCTACAAAGCGAAATCACCTGTGAGCGTCTGGGCGCCAGGCCAGTTGAACTGGAATCTCTTGGGATGAGGCCCCAAGCATGGGCATTTTGGAAAAGATCTCAATGGGATTCTTAGACACAGCCATAATAGTGGATGCTTGATTTCTAATAGGGAGAAGTTAGGGATTCTTTTGAGTATGTTGAGAATTTTTTGCATGTTTTAGCTGTTTACATTCTCCTCATCATTTCTCCAACTCCTAGGCCCCTTAGAAAACCCCTTCATAGACATTTATATGAAGTTGGCTGTCCATATCCCTGAATTCTATAGCTAAAGGTTCAACCAAATGCAGATCAAAACTATTCAAAAAATTCTATCTGCACAAACAGTACAGACTTTTTTTGGGCATTATTCCCTAAGTATTGCAATATAACACTATTCACATACCATTTGTATTGTATTGGGTGTTACAGGTAATCTAGAAATTATTTAATAAGTTATAAGAAAATAATGAGGTTGGTGCTGTGGCTCAGCGAGCTGATGCCTTGGCCTGAAGTGCCGGCATCCCATATGAGTGCTGGTTCGAGACCTGCTGCTCCACTTCTGATCGAGCTCTCTACTATGGCCTGGGAAAGCAGCCCAAGCAAGTCCTGGGGCCTCTGCACCCACGTGGGAGACCTGGAAGAAGCTCCTGGCTCCTGGCTTCTGATTGGTGCAGCTCTGGCCACTGTGGCCAATTGGGGAGTGAACCATTGGATGGAAGACCTCTCTTTGCCTCTGCCTCTCCTCTCTGTGAGAGATTTTCAAATAAATAAACAAATCTTTTAAAAAAAAAAGATTTGAACATCCTTGAATTTTGGTATCAGTGGAGCTCCTAGATCCAATCCAAGAAGACAAAGGGACAACTCTGTGTGTGTACATACACTCAAAGGGGCTTTGAAGAATTCATGGAAAATGGAATTTGAAGATAATATGCATTTGCTGTGAATTCTTTGATGCTCTCTTATATTTATACATGTTTATGAAACATGTTTAACAGTAGAGGTTTATCTTCAATAAACATCTTTTCTATTTTGTATAGTCTAGATCTGGCAGCTTCAGATTATTTGGTTTCATACTTGAAATTGTACCAGCTAAATTAGGTCTAGTCCTAATACTGTTTTGTGATATTTGGCTAAGTCTTACAGCTTCCCTGAGCCATAATGTTTTTTACCTATAAAATGGGGCTGTAAGGAGTTGGGGTAGAGGTGAAGTGGGTTAAGCCACTGATTGATGCCGGCATAACATTTGAAGCACTGGTTCACGACCTGGTTGCTCTACTTCTGATCCAGCTCCCTGCTAGGGTGCCTGGGGGGGGGGGGGAATCAGAAGATGGCTCAAGTACTTGGGCTCCTGCCACCCACATGGGAAACCCAGATGGAGTTTTAGGCTACTGGTTTTGGCCTGGAGCAGCCCTGGCCATGGAGGCCATTTGGGGAGTGGACCAGTGAATGGAAGATCTCTGTTTATCTACCCCACTGTTTGTCACTCTATCAATAAAATACATGAAAAAATGCATGTCAGAGAAGGTACTCTCCTAGGTTATTTTCTGCTCTGGCATTCATTGCCAGCATTAATCATTACTACATTATAGTTCAAGACCCACAGGGGAAAACTGAGAATCTTTTTCATATATGTATTGGAATTAATCTCCTGCTTAGTCTTTAGCTACTGTGTTAAGAACCTACGGTATTAAAATCAAAGCCTATCATTGAACTAACTGGATTCTTGCTCCAATTATGCATATAAATGCTCAGGAGATGACTAGTGGCCACTTGGGGAGCGAACCAGCAGATGGAAAAACTCTCTCTCCACTCTCTCTCTTTGCCTCTGCCTTTCTGTAACTGCCTTTCAAATAAATAAACTTTAAGAAATATAGCAATTAAAATAAAAAGTCTCTGGGTTAGATATGTTTGAGAAATGAGGAACAATTTATCCCCACCTTTAGTGATTTATAATACACATTAGTGTTTAAAGTTGTGCACAATCACTTTGTAAAGAACTGTGCGTAATATGGTTTCACACTGCTTGCCAAGAAAATGACCATATTTGATTGACAGGGAAAGTATATTCCCAAGTTCAAGGAATACATGTAGGGAATGGTGCTTGCTGTCTAGGACTTGCTGGAAGGCTTGGGTAATCCCATGATTAGTGATTTCAACGTGGTGACTCCCACGCTCTCTACTCCATTATCAGTGATGTGCTCTTGCTACTGAAGTCTACATTGCCCATGACTGCCCAATCTCTGAATATAAAGTTTAGGAACTGCTCTGGCTGATTGTAAGCAGATTTTGGGAGATCATAAATCACCTGTAAAAGAGAATGGAAAGAAATGATTTAAACTGCATGAAGAATTCACTTAGTGATGGAAAGCAGAAGAGGAAGAGAACTTCCATGGTTCACCACAGAAGGCAAGTGGGACCACAAGAAAGGCAACATTAGCTATTTCTTCTGTTACTCATGAGCTGAGTAATGGATTAAATTGAAATGAACCCCTAAGGACAAATGCCATATGTAAGATGGTGACAGTGTCATGTGGTCAGGGTATTTGCCGTTCCTTTTGTAGATGAGGAAATTACTTGCAGATGGGAAAACATACTTACCCCAGTGCATACCAAGTGACTGGTTCCATTCTCCTTTCTAGTTTATGGAGCATGAACACGATTCATGATATTCAAAGGGTAAAGGAATGGCTGCATACCTTGAGGTTGCTTCAACTCAGTGGGATTATGCAATCATTTACTAAATTTGAAGAAGTGGTGAGAGCTATAAGAACCATTTATGACTTGTTTCGAGCTAATTGCTTCCACCTTTTGTTGCCTTTGTTTGCTTATGAAAATATGGTCAGTGTTTGCAACTTAAGCTGGAACACTAAGTCGGTGGCTCAAATACTTTTGAATTTTGTTGCTTTCACATTTTATTATCTGGAAAGACTGGCACATACTGGTGTTTGGGTAGCCACAGCTCCAGTCTCCTGGAGGCCTTTTCAGTCTTATTTACAGACGCTCTTCAGTTCTCCTGTGTGCTTTCTGAGAATATGAGCTTCAAGATCATATGTGTGTGTGTGTGTATATATATATATATATATATATATATATATATATATATATTCCAGAGACAGAAGTCACTTGCATTCACCAGCATCATGCCCCAAACATAGTCACAGATACCTAGTTCTCTGATGGGGGACATTACCTCACTTCAAGACCCTCACTTTTTTCCCCTGTCTTCCAGCTCACCTTGAAGGATGACCTTGCTGACGCCTTTAAGTTCTGCTCCAAATATCCAGCTGCTCTTTTCCTCTGAAAATTCCCCATTTTCTTTATTCTTCTTTGGTAGCCATTCTGGAAATCTTATGTGTGGCCAAAAGGAATGGATTACCTATAGAGATCAGAAAACTTTCCAGCCAAGTCCCCTGCTCAACTGTGGCAAAGAGATATTCTTTTTATTTGAACCCAACAAATATTTGTCCTAGATATTGACATTCTAAGGTGATCATTACTACATATCCAACTCTTCACTCTTCAGTTTAGAATAATTCTGTCCTTCTAAACAAGCTATGTGCTTGTATATTTTTATCTTCCCATAAAACAGAGAGCGATATACCACACTATAATTGTGGTTAACTTGTGGAGTGGGAGTTGAGAGGGCTTGAATTGGACTTTCACTTTCTACTTCATACACAACAGATCTTCCATCTGCTGGTTTACAACAGCTGGGACTGGGTCATGCTGAAGCCAGTAGTCTAGAGCTCAGTCTGGGTCTCCCATACGGGTGGTAGAGGTCCAAGTACTTGAGGCATCACTAGCTGTCTCCCAGGGTCTGTATTAGCAAACAGCTAGAATCAGTAGTGGAGCAGAGAGTGGAACCTAAGAATTCCAACAGGGAGTGTGTATGTCCCACGTGGTATCTTAACACCTATGACAAATTTCCACACTTAAAACATCTTTTCATTTATGAAATAATGATAGTATAAGATGATTTTTGGAAAGTTTTTACTTGGGGAAATGAAAAATTGTAGAGTCAATATTAGCCTCCAAATTTTAGATACCTAGGAATTTATTACAATGCTAGTCTTGGAACTCCCAGTGTTACCCACTGCCCCACTTTGATGAAAAGACACACAATGAAATTGTGAGGTGCTCACAGCAATTGCCTTAGTTACATTCTCTTCAATGTGCCACACTTTCTCATGACTTGTTAAATGTGTACTGAGCATGTAAAATTTGTTAATGTATTAGAGGTAAATATGAATAAATAGATTGAGCCTTCCAGAATTATAGTGTAATATAATGACTAACAGCCATTAGTTTACATACTATATGGTAAATAAAAATATTTGTCAATAAATGAAACATACTGTCTGAATACATACCACCATTTTTCTATATAGTTTATTACTATTATTTATAGCAGTCATTTTGTATAGTCTATAATATTGATATCTTGCCTTCCACTTGAATTGTGAAAGGAATTTAAAGGTTTCAAAAAGTTTGGCAGAATGAGTATGCATGTTCTTTGTAAAATGTTTAAGTAATATTTAAATATTCAGCGAAATAATTGAGTCAGTTTTTCATACTCAGAGCCCTCTAATCCCACTCTGATCTCCAGAGTGAACCACGGTTAATTTTGTGTAAATTATTCCAAGGCATTTTCCTTAGAGGATTTGCATAGATTTGGTGCAAATTCTTTGTTATGTAGCCTCTCTTCCATAATTATGTATTTATTGCATGCAGAGTGAACTCACTTTATCCCAATTAAAGTGAACTTGTAGTTTCTTAAAATGAGATCACCAACCAATCTTTAAGAGGCAGCCCTTGAGAGTTTCATCTAAATATAGGCTCTTTTTCTCAAAAATAAGTTGTGTTAAAGAGATTTTCATTTTATAAGCTGATTGTTTGGAACTTGGAATGCATTTTCCCATAAAATGAGCTACAAGTAGACTTTCAATGGTGCCTACAGCATCACAAGAAAAAGGTCAACAATGGAAAAGGAGTATTTAAAGACTATTTATCATGTGTGAAAAGCCCTGTTAAGAAGTTTCCATTATTTCATTTACCTTCCACAACACTTTTGTTAGAGTGGTTAATATTCCAAATACTGAGCAGCTAATGTTTAAAATGACCAAGTAACTTGCCTGGTGTCACACAGGTTGTAAATGTCAGGGCTAAGACTCAGGGCCAGGTATGCCTGAGTGCTAACAGTACACACCTTCCAAGCCCCTGGAAAGCTGTTTAATGGGGGAAAGGTGCACACAGAGACACATATTCAGCCTCAGGAGGTGGTGTGTGGTTCACCTCCTCCTTTCAGGTAACCAGAGAGGGAAAGATTAGGAGCTGGAGGGCTGAGGTCTCTGGCTCCACCATCCCTCATTCATAGCTCATTCATACCTCACTCAATGGCTATGTCAGATGGAGGATTGACAGATTGCCTGTTGCTGCATAGGTGTTTCATTTGGCTCCCAATGCCAGACACTAAAAATAGGTTCATGGAAATTCTTGTTTTCCCTTTAGATCCATGGTCCAGCCTTCTTCACCCTCCTCTGTACTTTGTGAGTTAGACTTCCTTGGGCTCCATCAGTTGGCTGCCTCCCTTTTCCTTTGGCTTTTGATAGCGTTTGTCTAATGGGAGACATCAGCAGGAGATTGGAGGGTGCATGGGAAGAAATGTCAGGGCTCTCAGTTTTTCCATCAGAGCCAATTTTCAGTGGCTGGATTCCTATACCCAAAGCCACAGCTCCCGATGAGTGGCCTTTCTTTACATCTTTACCCCTTCCAAAGTTCCAGCAGATACATCTGAGCCTTTGGCAGGCAACAGTGCTCTACTCTTCCTGGCCTACCATTTTTTGTTTAATACAACTTTGCCCACGCTCTCGTAAATATTCTTGAGTAAGCTCTTTAATTATCCCTTTTGAGTGTGGCCACTGCATGGTGCTGGGAACCTGACTTGTCTAGTAAATGAAACCTGGTTTTGTTTCAGAAACCAGATTCTGAAAATGGGATTCTGTGATTGCATTGCTTATTTGATGAAGGCACAGATAATCGTGCCAGAGTGAAATGGATAGCATGGTATGTGGTGGAACGACAATTACTCAAATTATCAACAGCTGTTGCATGGGATAAGTGCAGGCGTGAAGTGAGATCATGTGACAGTGGCCATGGTTGTTTTGTCAGGTGCTTTCGATTACATAGTTCCTTCCATGGGATGGCTACTGATGAAATCCTAGAGAGCATCAATAGAGAACAAATTGTCATCCTCTAATGCTCAACTCAAGATAAGAATGGAAAGTCAAGAAGCTGCTTTGAAAACATTTAAAGCATGTTTTTTACTTTCTGTCCTTGTAGGCCACATACAAGCATATTTCACAAAAAATCATGGACAATATGTATTTTAAAAAATTCCACATGAGGCCGGCGCCGCGGCTCACTAGGCTAATCCTCCACCTTGCGGTGCCAGCACACCAGGTTCTAGTCCCGGTCGGGGCACCGATCCTGTCCCAGTTGCCCCTCTTCCAGGCCAGCTCCCTGCTGTGGCCCAGGAGTGCAGTGGAGGATGGCCCAAGTCCTTGGGCCCTGCACCCCATGGGAGACCAGGAGAAGCCCCTGGCTCCTGCCATCGGATCAGCGCGGTGCGCCGGCCGCAGCGCGCCTACCGCGGCGGCCATTGGAGGGTGAACCAACTGCAAAAGGAAGACCTTTCTCTCTGTCTCTCACTGTCCACTCTGCTTGTAAAAAAATTCCACATGAATTAAAAATTTTTATAACAAATTTCTTTAATTCACTTTTCTCCACTAACATTTGGAAGCATCCTTATATATATATAAGCTACAGTAGTTTTTTTAAAGACTATGCTCTCTAAAGCTATAGGACAAATATGATTGCAGATCAACTGAGACCAAACACATTTACTATGTCCACCCAGCTTTCCCCTATTAGAGATATTTCCCCTATTAGAGATTAGAGTTTGTAAACCTGATAAAATGGGATGTACATCTGCAGAGGATTCAAATACACATGGGATTGAGTCTCAACCCTGACACCACCCAGGCAGATCAATTACTGAGACACAAGTTGGCTGCATCCATAAATGTGGCTTCATTTGACAAGGTGAAGGCATAAGTGGAAAAACAATAGGTCCCTAGGACATTGGAAAGGAGTATTTAGGTAGATATATATAAACCTGAGAATTGTGAGCCTCCAGACGACCCAGATCCTTAATTTCTTCCCACACAACTGTGGCAATCAGACTTCCCCTGCCTATTTCTGGTGAGTCCCAGTAGGAGAATCACAGTGCAGGTCTGTGGTGTTTTGGGTTATAACCATGGCCCTTTCTTTTGACAACTATTCTCCTTTTAAATAACTCTGCATTGCTCCTGGGCTCCAGAAAAAACAAAATGCCTGGCCATATTGGTTTTCTGTGGCTGCAAAACAAGTGATCATAAGTGGTATCTTAGAACAGCAAAAATTTCCCCTCCCAACATTCTAGTTGTGAGAGAGCTGAAGTGAAACATTGGCTGGGTCATGTTCCCTCTGTAGAAGGAATTCTCCCTTGCCACTTCCAGCTTCTAGGCCATCCCCACCCTCAACTCTTCCTCCTGAATTTTGTTATAGGCAGAACACTGATGTTAACCTCCATTTGTGTGGGCATAGAAGTGAATTAACAGTGTCTCATGATGGTCCATCAGCTGATTAGAACTGTGTTTCATATATGGGAAACACGTTTTTCAACCAGAAAAATTAAGTTCTGAGGGGCAAAAACCATGATTGTGCCTGATAAATATTCTGACCCTCTAGACACTGAGAGCTGATCACTGAGAATTGTGTTAACCAGACTCCCATGCCCAGCGACTTTTAGTAGCAATGGCAATGGGAGATCCGACTCCTGGAAGGAAGACCAGGTTGTACATTCCCGGGATTCCTCCTTCCTGGGCCACAGTCAGGCACACAACTACTGGCGAGTCACCTATTCCAGAGCTAGCGTTCTTTCAGGTTGCAGGAGCCACTCTCTCCCTTTGTGCCTCAAAGTTCAAGAAAGCCACCAGATTGGTGGGAGCCTTGAACTCTTTTCTCTTTAAAAATAGTTCACAAGAAGCTATTATAAATTTTCTGAACAAATAGAAGAGAGGAGCTTGAAGGTTCTCAAAGAACAGGAAGATATTAATTACCCTGATCGGGTAAGTACACATTGTATACATGTTGTGACATGTCAGTGTACCCCATAAGTAGGTACAATTTTTGCTAAATTTTAAAAATGTTTAAATAAATGAAAATGCCAAGAACCTGATTTGTTCTTCATACTTGGAACACATGTGTTGAATTATCACGTTGTACCCCAGAAATATGTACAATACAAAAGGAATTCAGCAGTGAAGTCTTCTGGTCCCTGGCTTTTATTTGTGGGGAGATTACTGATTCCAAGTCATCCTTTGTTACTGGTCTGGTTAGGTTTTCTATGCTTTTGTTATTCAGTTTTGGTAAATTTTATGTTCCCAGAAATCTATCAGTTTCTTCTGGGATTTACAATTTGTTGATTTATAGTTGTTCATAATAAATGCTAATGATTCTTTGTATTTCTGTGGTATAAGTTGTAATATCATTTTTCTTTAAGAATTCCCTCTTTTTATTGGTTAATCTAGAAAATAGTTTATCAATGTTGTTTACTTTTCAAAAAACAGTTCTTCATTAGTCTTTTGTATTGTTCTGTAATTTCAGTTTTGTTTTGTAAATTTCAGTTTTGTTTATTTACCTAATTTTGATGTTATCCTTTGGGTTTGGTTTGTGCTTGTTTTTCTATGTCCTTGTGATTATTAGGTTATTTTATGCTTTTCCTTTTTTTGATTTAAGCAACTTATTACTATAAACTTGTCTTAACACTGATTGTTGTATCCCACAATTTTTAATATTTTCTATTTCCATTAGTTTTAAGGACATTTTTAAAAAAATTTATACAGTGATCTATTATTCATTCAGGAGCATGTTAATTTAGTTTCCATGTATTTAAATAATTTCTAAAGAGTTTCTTTTGCCGATTTACAGCTTTGTTTCACATGGTCAGAAAAGATGTCATAGGATATCAATTACTTTAACTTGTTGAGATTTGTTTCATGACCTAGTATATGATCATAAAGAATATTCCATGTGCTAACAAAAAGAATGTATATTCTGTAGCTGTGATATGGAATGTTCTGTAAATTTCTATTAGATCCATTGGGTCTATTGCATGAATTAACTGTTGATTTTTTTGGTCTGGTTGATCTGTCCATTGATAAACTGGGGGTATTGAAATTTCATGGCATTATTGTATTGGAGCTTATGTATTCCTTTAGATCACTATATATAGCATAATAAATATTATAAACATGTAGATGCCATATTATTTGGTATATAGTTATAAATATTGTCTTCCCTGAATTAAATTCTCTCATAATAATATACCCTTCTTTCATTACTTTACAACACTGGTAATGAATCCTATAATGTCATATTAATATACTGTTTAAGACGACTAGTATATATGTATATAATTATCTATATAGCAAACAAATGTGAAAATGTTTAAGATGATTAAATCTAAAATTTTTTGAAAAAATAAAAACAGCCTTTTCGTGAAACTGTCTCTAGTCTCCCACTTGAGTGAACAGTCTTTCTTGCCAGTCTTCTGAACAGCATAGCATTCAGGGCCATGCTCTTCTGTTTAGGATGGGGATCCCCTATCTTTGCCTCCAGCAGCTCATTACTTATTGTCCAATCTTATTGATTATTCTGTGTTCACATGCTAAGAACAGATCCCCATGGCTTCTCCTACTTGGGCTCTGGTCACTTCCATAGCAGTCACTATAAGAGGGGATAGAAATTTGTCTTTTAGGTTAGGGAATTTTGGCCCCTGCCTTGCCCAGGTGTCTAGCAGATACACTGTTTGTTCTGTTAGCATTATAGTGAGCAAGACTAATTTACCATAGTCTCTAGTGCTTGGAAAGACACTAGTCCACTAGCAGGCTATAAGCTTGCTTACTTCATACATTCAGCTAATATTTAAGTTAACAATTACTGTGTACCAAACTCTGTTGTAAGATCTGAAAATACAGAACTGAGCAGAACAGATGCTGTCTTCATGGAGTTTATAACCTCCTTCAGTAAGTCCTTGAAGGAAGGAGACACATTTGCTCTCTTCTCTGTGGTACTGTGAGCACTATACTAAAGTTCAGTCAATAATTGCTTAATGAATAAAGGTGAAGATTTGCAGGGCCTGAGCACGGCCATGGTGCCAGCCAGGTAGGGCCTGGGGGCTCTGCCTGTGCAGCTGCCCTCTAGGCGCCCCTGCCACCGCCCAAGCCACATGGGGCCAAGCCCGCGAACTAACCCAAGCCAGTGGCTCAGAGCCAGTCGGTGGGTGTCCTCGGGGCAGCAGTGCAGGGAGGGGCCCGACGACGTGCGTGCATGTGGCCCTGGCTGCCGCCATGGCAGACAGCGGCCCCGTGGGGGGTGCGGCAGTAGCAGCTCCGGCCCCCAGACTGGGCAATGGTGGCCCAGGGCCCAGCACCTACTTCCAGAGCCCCCCTGGGGCCGCCAGCAAGGGCCTGGGCGGCCCCCAGAGGGGGTCACCATGGGGCATGCCAGGCTCCAAGAGGCGCAGGGCTGGCAGCAGCGCCTGCAGGAGGACTTCATCTACAATCTGCAGACACTGGAGGAATGGGACTGTGGGCTGGAACGTGTGCACAGCTGCTGCCATGGTTTAGCTGTGCTCAGGGCCAGCCATGAGCAAACAGCTGTCGCACAAGGAGGGGGAGTGGATCCTGGAGCAGCTCGCGTGACCACCACAGCCCCCTGGCAAGAGGACAATTGGGAACTAGATAAAGAGGGACCAGGCTGCCAACTATGATGCTGGCGGCTTCTCCAGCAGGCCCTGCGAGAGGGGCAAAGAAGATGGCACCCAGAGGAAGATGGGCAGAACTCAAAGTTGTTTACCACCAAAGCTGATTGGCTGCGCAGCATCAGGGGAAGTGACAACAACTGATGATGAGTGTATAGACATATGGCTAGTCCTATAAAAATTGCCCCATAAGATGACCTTTTTAAGTGATTGGTTGGTCCTTATGCCCTGCCCCAATGACTGCAGTTTTGTGCTTTAAAAAGGTTTTGCTACACGCACAATAAACCAGTTCCTGCTTGACTTGACTCCCTGCTGCATCTGATTGTCTCCGGGATCAGGAGGCTGGGGAACAGGTGAGCGGTGCGCTTACCTTTCCTCAGGCCCAGTCCATCCTTGTTTGGGTGGACTAAGACCCTGCGAAGATTGGCAAAATTATTAAAATGTAGGTAAATTACAGTTTTGTATTGTTAGCTCAATGCACTTTAATCTCTACGTGTGACTGTGTCTTTGCCACACTGGTCTATCTTCCCTAAACCAAATAGCACTAAGAAATTTGTGGGAATTCAGTCACATTTTGCTAGGCTCCTCTTTCAGATCTTTGATTTGGAACTATCAGAACACCAGTCCAACTGTTGCAACACTGGAATCTGTCTGTGACCTCTTCATGGAATGTCCCATGTCTCTTTCTCCTTTGGTTTAAATACTTCTGTTGGGTCAAGTTCTATTATTATTACTGGAACTTTTAGCCTCCCACATCTCAGTTGCTTCTCAACTCACTTCAGCCACTAAGCTTACCTCTGGATTCACTTCATTTTCTCTGGACCATGTCTTTCTTTTATAAACCCACCTCTCTTTCTCTACTTCCTAAGCTATTGGCCTGATGTTTGTGAATCAGCTTTGGCCCACCATGCTGCTATAAGTCTCCTGGGATTCCTGTCGATGGACAGAGAGGTGGTATGTCAACAAAGCATTAGTAAAATTGAAATTAGAAGAAACCTAAAACAGAGTAGGGGATGGAGCGAGAAGTCATTTATTCCAGATATAGCTCATTCCTGGTAGGTCTTTGCTATGGCATTTCCTCTTCATAACTTTTTTCCCTGTAAGCTCAAGGTCAAATTTATAGAAGTGCACACCATCACTCACAGTTGCTGTCTCATTGTTTGGTGGGTGGTGTGTAGTCAGGGTTTTTCAGTTCTTTGTAGTTTTGTATGAAAAATCTGTGACATGAGGTGGAAAGACCTATGGGGGTGGGGTGGACTGTTGCTCACAGTAGAGCTGAAATCAAAGGAATGCTTCAGGCTGTGAATAATGGCTTCCTGTTCCCTGGCTCCATGCTGTGAGCACTCAGGCCTTGGAAAAGGTAATCTGGAAAAAGTGAGTGTGGGGAGGATGGGGATTTTCATACTGCAGCCCAGGATATCCATAGTTTTTCAGGTTTAATTGTATGTGGGTGGTAAACGATTAAAAGTGTTCATAAACTGTCTATCCCAATATTTAATTCAGCTTCCTCCATATGTGGCAGTTTGAGCTGAGCTGAAGCCAGTAAAATGGGCCAAAGTATACTGGGACTATAGCCAAACTGATGACAGAGGTTTGAAAACTCAGAGACCTGTGAACCCAGATATTGGAGTAGTGAATTTCTTGTCTTGAGACACTAACACAGATGCTATTTTTCTCTTTTGAGGTAGAATATGAAATGAAAAGCTACTGATAGAAAAATGGACTTTCTTCTCTAGGTGGAAAAATTAGCATTTGGTAACTTAGAACACTATTCAGAAATTTTAGTTAAAACTTGTCATGTCCTTCCATATAATGTTCAAATTCTCTGTTATAGGATACAGTCTTATATCCTTTTTTTGTTGCTTAAGAATGGAAACATAGTTAGAAACAGCATTATTTCCAGTAGATTAAAAAGATGATCTCTAAATTCTATGAAATAGCATTGAGAAAACAAAAAAACGTGTTGAGACCTTGAAAAGAAAGTAGTAAGGGATTGTTCAAACAATTTCCCACTATTTCTACTGGTTTCTTTTTAGAGGTGGCTACTTTGATTATTGTTCAGTAGAGAAATTATGTTCATATATGTTTTGCTTATAAATGAGAAGCATATTTCAGGTTGGAAAGGGTGAAGAGAATTAAAGCATAATTGCATTTGAGGGTTAGGCAAATAACCTTTAAATAGCTTGGTTATAGCTCAGATTTTCTCTTCATGCCTGGCATAATATTTATCTAGTGATATTCTCTTAATGCAAACTGGATTGAGTGATGCCGTCTACAGGGACCCTTGGAAGAACATGACCAAAATTACTGGAGGTGCCGTTTGATCCTGGGAAAGATTCTTGAATGAAACATTCTTAACCTTCTGGAAAGTGATCAGATTGGGTAGGTTATTAAGTCACATTGAGGTGAAAGATTGACCCTGCTTGGATTCAGTTCAAGGACTCATGTGATTCTGCTATGATGAATTTTCTGCATATAAAGTTATTTGGTACCCTTTAAAACATTCCTTCACTAGATATTTGTCCTTGTCAAGGGGCCCAGATCCAGCAAGTGCCTCATGCCATGCCATCCCACGGATAGAGATAAAAGGGCATGAGAAGGCCCATGCTAGAGAAGGAAAAGGGCACAATGCACACTTGCATCAGGAATTCGCTCCCCAGATAGCTGTACTAACCCGTTCATGATGGTTCTCATCTCTTAGA
This sequence comes from Lepus europaeus, assembly GCF_033115175.1. Classification (NCBI taxonomy): domain Eukaryota; kingdom Metazoa; phylum Chordata; class Mammalia; order Lagomorpha; family Leporidae; genus Lepus; species Lepus europaeus. The sequence continues at coordinate 60,991,703 of NC_084837.1, forward strand.
GACCCCACCTCTCAACATTATTGTATAGGGCATCAAATATCTGAGGATGAAATAAAGATCTCCCAAAGTAAACAGAAATTGAAAGAATTTGCCACCAATTGTCCAGCCTTAAATGATACTTAAGGATGTGCTACACACACACACACACAAAACAGAGAAAGATAGCACCACCAAGGAATGTGAAGGCAGAAAATCTCTTACTAAAAGTACAAATGAAATCCAAACAATAGGAATATTTATGGAAAAGTAGCAGGGTTCAGTTATTACTTATCAATAAACTTGAATATAAGTGTCCCAAATTCTCTAATTAAAAGATCAGGCTGGCTGAATGGATTAACGAGAGCCATCTATTTGCTGCCTACAAGAAATACCATCACCAACAAAGATATACCCAGACTGAAAGTGAAAGAATAGAAAAAGATATTCCATGCTAATGGAAAGCAAAAGTGAGCAGGAATAGCTATCCTAATGTCAGACAAAATAGACTTTAATACAAAAACTGTTAAGAGACAAAAAAGGGCTTTATGAAATGATTAAGGGATCAACTCAAAAGGAAGATGTGACCATAGTAAATGTAAATCCACCCAATGCCAGGGTGCCTGACTATTTAACACAAATGTTAATGCATCAAAACAGAGGTATAGGCTCCAATACAATAGTAATGGGGACTTCAACAATCCACTTTCATCAATGGACAGATCAACTAGACAGAAAATCATAAACAGAGCTTATCTATACTATGGACCCAAAGGACTTAATTGATACCTAAAGAGTATTTCATCCCACAGGTGTAAAATTCACATTCTTTTCATCAGTATATAGAACTCTCTTGGAAACACCATATTCTAGGCCATAAAACAAGTCTCAACAAATTAAAAAAAATTAAAATCATACCATGTATATTTTGACTACCATGAAATGAAGCTTGAAATTAACAACTTAATGGGGCTGGTGCTGTGGCTCACTTGGTTAATCCTCCACCTGTGGACTGGCACCCTATATGGGTGCCAGGTTCTATTCCCGGTTGCCCCTCTTCCAGCCCAGCTCTCTGCTGTGGCCTGGGAGGGCAGTGGAGGATGGCCCAGGTACTTGGGCCCCTACACCTGCATGGGAGATCAGGAGGAAGCACCTGGCTCCTGGCTTCAGATCAGCATAACACCAGCCATGTTGGCCATTTGGGGAATGAATCAACAGAAGGAAGACCTGTCTCTCTGTCTCTTCCTGTCTATAATTACCTGTCAAATAAATAAGAAAATATACAAACACATGAAGACTGAACAACATGCTCCTGAATAAGCAGTGGGTTATAGAAAAAAAAAATCAAAAGGAAAAAAATTACTACAAATGAATGAAGGTGACATCACAATGTATCAGTATTTATGGGATACAGCAAAAGCAGTGTTAAGAGGAAAGTTCGTAGCAATTAGTTCTTACATAAAAAACTGGAAAGGCATCAAATAAATGTTCTAACAATGTATCTCAAGGATCTATAAAAACAAGAATAATCCAAACCCAAAATTAGTAGGAGGAAAGACATGAAAACAAAATTGCAACAAAAATATGAAAAAAAAAATCAATGAAGAGTTGTTTGGTGAAAAAATAAAATTGATCGAATGCTGGCCCAACTAACAAAAAAAAAAAAAAAAGCTGGGGAGTGGGAGAAGACCCAAATTAATATAATCATAGATGAAAAAGGAGATGTTACAATGGATACCAGAGAAACAATAATAATCAGGAATTACCACTAACAAATCTATGCAAACAAATTGGAAAATCTAGAAGAAATTGATAGATTATGTGTCCAGGAATCAGTCAAAATTGAATCATTAAGACATGGAAAACCTAAATAGACCCATAACCCAGAGATTGAATCAATAAAAAAAGATCCTCCCCAAAAAGAAAATCCCAGAGCCAAATGGCTTCACTGCTGAATTCTAATAAGCCTTTAAAGATGGACCAATTCTCCTCAAACTTTTCAAAACAATTCCAAGGGAGGGAATCTTCAGAAACTACTGAGGTCAGCATCACCTTAATTCCAAAAATCAGAAAACATAGATAAAATGAAAGAACTAGATATCAATATCTCTGTGAACATAGATGCAAAAATCCTAAGTAAAATACTAGCTAATTAAAATCTAACAACAAATCAGGAAAATCATTCACCTGGACCAACTGGGATTTATCCCTGGGATGTAGAGATGGGTGGTTCAAGACACACACATCAATAATGTAATACACCATATTAAACAAACCGATTATCTCAATAGATACAGAGAAAGTGATAAAATGCAACATGCTTTCATGATAAAAACCTTAAGCAAATTTGGCATGGAACTAACATACCTCAACATAATAAACACAATTTATGACAAACTCACAGCCAGTATCATATTGAATGGGGAATAGCTGGAAGAATTTCCACTAATACCTGGAACCAGTTGAGGATGCCCACTCTCACCATTACTATTCAATATAGTTGTGGAAGTTTTAGTTAAAGCTATTAAATAAGAAAAGGAAATAAAAGGGATTTAAGTAAGAAAGAAGGAAGTCAAATTATCTGTTTGTATGTGATATGATCCTATATATAAGGGAATTAAAATACTCCACTAAGACTATTAGAACTCATAAAAAATTTGGAAAATTTGCAGTATATGAAATCAACCACACAAAAATCAATAGCCTTTGTATACATGGACAATCTCATAGCTAAGGAAGAACTTGTAAGATGAATCCCATTCACAATACATAAAACCCCATTCAGAATACAAAAAGTTAAAAAAAAGTGGGATAAATTTAACCAAGGATGTGAAAGATCTCTAATGAAAGTTACAAAACATTAAAAAAAAGACTCAACAAGTGGAAAAGTCTTCTAATAATTGTGAGAATATCATCAAAATGTCCATACTATCCAAAGCAATTTACAAATTCAATGTGATCCCAATCAAAATACTAACAATGTTCAGATCTGGAAAAAGTGACCCTAAAATTTATACGGATTCACAAAAGACCTGAATAGCTAAAGCATCCCTAAACAATAATAAATTGGAGGCTTCATAATATCTGATTTCAAGACACATTATAGGATAGTTGTAATCAAAACATCTTTGTACTGGCACAAGAATAGACATATCAACCAATGAAACAGATTATAGTCTCCAGAAATTAATCCACATATCTACAACCAACTAATCTTTGACAAATAAGCTAAAATAATTTCCTGAGAAAGAAGTCTCTTCAACAAAGTGTTGGGGAAATTGGATCTCTGCATGCAGGATGAAACTAGATCCCTGCCTTATACCCTATATAAAAATTAACTAACAATGGATCAGAGTTCCAAATCTAAGAAATGAAACCATTAAGTTACTAGAGGAGAACACTAGGAAATGCTTCAAGACATTGGCATAGGCAAAGACTTCTTGGACAAGACCCCAGATGCACAGGCAATAAAGGCAAAAATAGGCCGATGCCACAGCTCACTAGGCTAATCCTCCGCCTGCGGCGCCGGCATTCCAGGTTCTAGTCCCGGTTGTGGTGCTGGGTTCTTTCCTGGTTGTTCCAGTCCAGCTCTCTGCTGTGGCCTGGGAGGGCAGTGGAGGGTGGCCCAAGTGCTTGGGCCCTGCACCCACATGGGAGACCAGGAGGAAGTACCTGGCTCCTGCCTTCGAATTGGCGCAGCACTGGCTGTAGCAGCCATTTGGGGGGTGAACCAACGGAAGGAAGACCTTTCTGTCTGTCTCTCACTGTCTAACTCTGCCTGTGGGGGGAAAAAGGCAAAAATAAACAAATGGGATATCAAGGTAAGAAGTTTCTGCACAGCAAAGGAAATATTGAACAAAGAGGCAACTGATAGCATGAAAAAAACATTTGCAAATTATACATCTGATAAGTGATTACTATTCAGGATATATAAGGAACTCAAAATCAAAAAAGGAAACAATCCAGTTAGGGAATGGGCTAAGGATGTGAACAGTTTTCAAAGGATGGAATACAAATGGCTAAAGGACACATGAAATGATATTCAAGGTCATTAGCCCTCAGGGAAATGAAAATCAAAACTACAATGAGGTTTCATGTCACTCCAGTTAGAATGGCCATCATCTAAAAATCAAAAACAAATGCTGGTGAGAATGTAGGGAAAAAGCTACCCTAATATACTGTTGGTGGGAATGTAAGCTACTACAACCATTGTGGAAGACAGTGTGAAGATTCTTCAGCAATCTGAAAACAGATCTACCATGTGACCCAACCATTCCATTTCTGGCAATATACCCAAAGGAAATGAAATTAGAGTAAGGAGTTATCTGTACCCTCATGTTTGCAGCATCTCAACTCACAAAAGATACGGAATCAACCTAGACGTCCATCAACTGATGACTGGACAAAGAAATTGTATTATATATTCACTATGGAATACCACCCAGCCATAAAAGACTTAAATCCTGTCTTTCACAACAAAATGATGCAACTGGAAATCATTATGCTTAGTAAAATAAGCTAGTCCCCAAAAGACAAATATGTTTCCCCCAACTTGTGGGGGGAAATATACAGAATACAAAAAATGTAATGTACAATTGAAATTGACATGGAGATTTGATTTTTAGTTTATAGTCCTTGTCTATACCCTTAAAGAACAGTGGTTTTCCTACTACTTGTTGAACTCTTTATAATCACAAGCTTAACCCTCTACCAAATAAAGAAAATTGAAAGCCTGTTACTATAAAAATAAAATAAAAATGGAGGTGAAAGGTTGGGAATAATTGAGGGTAGGATGGGAAGTATCATTATGCTTTTAAAACTGTATATATGAAATACATGAAATTTATTCCCTTCATATGAATAAAAAATGAGGATGGTTTCCAACTCAAACTTTGGGGGATACATTGAAACAATAGCAACATTCAAGGAAATTATGAAAGTTTTTGTTACTGTTGTTTCTAATGGGCAAAAAGGGAGACAAGTATGTTATTCAAGAGAACTGAAAATAACCCTCTTCTTTTGGGGAGTAAAGGTTATAATTTTGTAACTGAAAGGGTCCTTCCTGCTCCCTCTAGAGCAATGGAGTACAAGCAAGGCACGGCCAAGCATGGTGGCAGCAACAATGAAGGCCACAGAGAGGGAAGCTGAGACTTGCATTCAGAACACACAGAGGGATCCTAAGGAGAATATCTGAACCACTGTCATAGGCTGGGAGAAAAATGGCAGAAACCAAAGGATTCTGATACCCTGTGAGCTGCCTCTAGAACATGGGTACTTGGCAAATATTTGTTGAAAATAAATGCGGGGCTGGTGCTGTGGTGTAGTAGGTAAAGCTGCTGCCTGCAGCACCGACATCCCATATGGTGCTGGTTCTAGTCCTGGCTGCTCCTCTTCGGATACAGCTCTCTGCTGTGGCCTGGGAAAATAGTAAGATGCCCTGTGTCTTTGGGCTCCTGCACCCACATGGGAGACCAGGAAGAAGCTCCAGGCTTTGGATTGGCACAGCTCCAGCTGTTGCGACCATCTAGGGAGTGAACCAACAGAAGGAAGACCTTTCTGTTTCTCTGCCTCTCCTTCTCTTTGTGTAACGACTTTCAAGTAAATAAATAAATCTTGAAAAAAAAATATGTGGGAAGGCACAACATCAAAGTATCTACAGGTCTTATTATATGGGTTTTTGGGAAAGCAGTTTTTTTAATAAAAGAGGTTATCAAAGCTGACTCAGTCAAATTCTGTGTCTTAGGTTGAGTATTAATTGTACCAATAAGAAGTTAGTTTTAGGGGAAATAGACTTTAGGCATCAAGATTGTGTGCTATGCTTTGTGGACTGCGGGGCCCTGGGGAAGAGGGACAGGAGCCAGCTCAGCTGTGGTGCCAGGCTGCTCGCTGTTCTGCAGGAGCCCTGTGGCCTGAAAGACAACTCTCAGCAAACTGTCACTCCATCAACGGGCAGAGCTGAGTGGGCTGGCTGGCCTGCCCAGGCCCAAAAGACTTGGCCTCACAGCATTTTGAAGAAAGAAGAAAATTTAAATTCCAAGGCATGAAACACTTTTGCGATTTTTTTGCAGAATAGACTGTTTTAGGGCAGTGGTTCTGAAATGTTAGAAGGAAGCGAATCCTTCCGAATGCTTCGTTTTGACAAATTGTTTTTAGGATAGTGTTACTGAAATACATATGTACAGATATAGAACTAGGGATAAACTCCATGCTTAAACGTCTTAGGCACTTCTTGTACAATCAAATTTAGTGTCAAATTAAATTCAGACTCCTTGAATTTGGCATGCCTGTGCTTTGTTACTATGTGCTATATGATGACTCAACTTCCCTACTACTTTCTCTGCTTTAACTGCCAACAGACTTTGTACAATTTGCTGTGAAGTCAGAGTTTTCAGTTGGTTTTAATGCATCATTTGCAAATTATAGCCACCTTTCTCATTTTTTCATTCATCTATGGTAAGTAATGTAGCATGTAATTTCAGATCAAATCTCAACTTATTAAATAACTTAAAAAATAAGAGTATCACTTCATTAAAATGTCTCCATTACAAATGCAAATGCAAATAACTTTCTAATAAAATAATTCAGCATGCATAAACAGATTATTATTGTCACTTTGACATTAACAATCATATATGCTTATAATTAAAGGCTAAATCTCACAATTTGGGAGATCTTGTGGCAATAATGTAGTTATAAACACAAATTAGCCATGAGTAATAAGTGGTAGTTTTCAGATGATTGAGAATAATATCCTAGTAGTAATTTTCAATTTTAAGTTTTTATTCAGGATACATTTAAAATAAAGTACAGAAAAATGTAAAATATTTATATACAATTACAATATTTGATAATGATTTGCCTCAGATGTCTTTTTTTTTTTTTTGACAGGCAGAGTGGATAGCGAGAGAGAGAGAGAGAGAGAGAGAAAGGTCTTCCTTTTTGCCGTTGGTTCACCCTCCAATGGCCACTGCGGCCGGCGCATCGCGCTGATCTGAAGCCAGGAGCCAGGTGCTTCTCTTGGTCTCCCATGCAGGTGCAGGGCCCAAGCACTTGGGCCATCCTTCACTGCCTTCCGGGGCCATAGCAGAGAGCTGGCCTGGAAAAGGGGCAACCAGGACAGAATCCAGCACCCCAACCGGGACTAGAACCCGGTGTGCCGGCGCCGCAAAGCGGAGGATTAGCCTGTTGAGCCACAGCGCCGGCCAGATGTGTTTTCAATGATCTTTATTTAAAAAATTTAGAGTAAAATATGGCTTTTGTTGTATAATACTGAATCTTAACACATAATGAGCATATTTCCAAAAGCTCATGGGAAAGCAGCAAAGTTTTGGGAGAGGGACATTTGGTGCAGTGGTTATGACAATGTTTGGGACAGCCGCATCCCGTATTAAAGAACCTGCGTTGGAGTCCTGGCTTTGCTTCTGGTTTCAGCTTCCTGCTAAGGTGTACCCTGGAAGGCGGTAGATGATGGCTCAAGATGATGGCCTCTGCCAGCCATGTGGGAGGCCAGACTGAGCTCCAGGCCTTTGTTTTGAGCTGGCTCAACCCTGTGAGTGAACCAGCACATGGGAACTCTGTCTCTCAAAAAATAAAAATTTAAGTAAACAAAAGTTAAAAAGTTTTATTTTGATGCAAAGAATTTTTGAAATAAGTTTTTTCATGATACCCATTTTCCATGCACTTTGTGAAGAACCTGGTACACAGTTTGTGTAGCCACTGTGAGGAAAAAGCAATTTCATCATCTCCTCCCTCCTGCTAAATTCCTTCGTGCTACCCTTTTGTAGTAAAATCTCACCTCACTTCAATCTCTGGATACTTCTGGTCTGTTCTTTGCCCTGATAGCTTTTTCTCCAGAATGTCATAAAAAGGAATCCTACAATTGCTTTTGGAGATGGACCTCTTTCACACTCCCATTACATGTATATACGCCACACTTGTTGCTCAATGAAGGACATTTCACTTGTTTTTGGGATTTAGCAATTATGAATAATGCGGCTATAAATATTTGTGTGTAAGTTTTGGGTGAACATAAATTTTAACATTTTTAGCATAACTGCCTAGCATGTGGTAAGCATATGTTTCACTTTGTAAAAAATGCCAAGTTGATTACTAGAATGTCTGTACCATTTAGCATTCCAAATAGTAACACACAGGGAGTTTATGAAGTTCATTGGAAATGAATATTATGAAAAAAATGCATGGATCTCAAAAATTTTGCAACCAAGGAAAACTTCCTTTCAATTCCATCTTCCTAGGAACTTTTTGAAGTACCCCCATGTAAGTGTTCTAGTTGCTCCTCTTCCTCATCAATATTTAGTATTCTGGGTTAAAAAATATTTTGGCTATTCTGATAGGTCTAGAAATGCCTCAATGTGGTTTAATTTTCAACTCAGTAATGACAAATAATGCCAAAATGTCTTTCTCTGATGTTATTTACTATTCATATATCTTCTTTGGTGAGTGTCCTTTCAAATCTTTTTCATTCTCTTATTTAATATATATTTAAATTTGGTTGTCTGGTTTTTTTATTGTTGCATTTTGAGAATTCAGTGTATATTCTAGAGACAAGTGTTTTTTTATAGGGATATGAACTTTGTAAATATTTTTCCCTATTTGGTGGTGTGCTTTTTTCTTTTTCAAATAAATTGCAATATTGCAAAAATAGTTATTTTCCATTCCTCTACCTGCTCACTCTCCCCATCACTATAGAGAAGTTAGTGTTTGCTATTTCTGTTGGGTTTTTCACATTTACAGGTATATACATATGTTAACTATACATTAATTCCTTTATTATTTATTACTTAAATGAAATAAGTATGTGTTTGAATATCTGCTATTGAGTTACTGTTTTAGTTGGATATATAGCAGTTATTGGAACGGATGAAAACTTTATCCTTTTATAGAGCTTACATCCTACTGAAGAGATACAAATTAATATTTTTTATATTATCTGATAAGTGATTAGGAGAAAAATAAAGCAGGACAATGAGATAAGGAAGATGGTTTTTATTTTTTGCTCCTGGCCAGAGAAGGCTTCACTGGGAAGGTGATATTTGCCTAAAGACCTGAAGGAGAGGAGTTAGCAAATTCCTGGAGGAAGGACAATTCAGTCAGTGGCAACAGCAAGTACACTTCCTGGACCAACTCTACGTCTCTCCACGCTAATAGCTGGCATTTCTTCACTCTAGTCTTTCAGTTCCTAACACATTCTATGCTGTTGCTTCTATAGGCCATTCATTCAACAACTTTTGCCATTTTAACTGTGTTCAGTCAAACTCTGAAAAGCACCAGCAGTGAAGCCCTGAGCTCTCGTCTTCTGCCTCTTGGTGTCTATGTTGAGTAACAAAACCCACACAGAGCAAGTGGGCCGGGGTCTCTCTGGACTGCAGTCCTGTTGACTGGATAATTGGTCTCTTTGGTCCCTATGTAAGTGAACACTTTTACTTGAAAAATTAGAAATCAAGACTCCATCTGGATTTGGAGTGAAGATTATTCGGAAATTGGGGCTAGAATATCTAACACATACCCTTGCTTTTGGGCAAGGCTCCATCTGAATAAGTTCAGATTAAAGACCTTGTAGTTGTATGTACTCAGGAAGATCTTTTCTACAGTCCCTCACCACAGAAGATCAATTTCAGCGTGTACTTGCTGTAAGAATATACTTTCTAATATTTGATCTTAGTTCTTTTCAGTGTGGACTCCAGTACATCTTGTCTGGCTTCCAGGAAAAGTGGAGAATGGTTGGCTCATTTTTTCTGTCCAAAGACCCTTCCTAGAAATGTGAACATTTCATCAATCAACTGTGGGTCTGCTGAAGGTTCAATAACAAAGCAGCCACTGGGAATGAGCTCTTCCCTGGGACAAGCTTTCTACTGAAAACTTAAGCTATGGAAGATTAAAAATGCATGAAGAATTTGAAGTCTTCTTTCCATTTAAAAAGTGGACATGTAACTTGTTTAAGCCATGTCTCAAAAGGTTGAGAAATGTTGTTTTCATGGAAAATTACTTATTGCAGAAGATATTTTATAGCTATATTGTAATTTGTGGTAGGCAGAGATGTTTCCCAATGGCTGTCGGATTTGAGACTGCAATAATGGAAGCAACTCTGATATTGTGGCCATTCTATAGAGTGTGAGATTTATTTCCAGATTCAATGGACTTCTTCCTAATTCTGCTTCCTGAATTGTATTAGTGACTGTTGCAGTCCCTAACTGTATGGTGGTGGGAAGGGAGAGAGAGAGAGGGAGGGAAAGAATGAGTGCAGGGGAGGGGAGTGGAAGAGGGTTGAAGCCAGATGCATAACTATCTCTTTGTTTGTCTGAGTCCTTGTGTCTTCTTAATCACATTCAGCAGGCCGCAGACACCCTGAACTCCAAGTGGAGCCTAAACAAAGTGTTTCCTGTGTGCAGGACACTACCAAAATAGCCATGGCAAATCCTGAAAGGGCCACGTAGAGAGGCACATAATGAAAGGCTGATGGTGGCTGTGCTGATGAAAAGGACAGAAAGAAGCAAGCAAGTTCATCCTAGTCGTGATTCAGCTTCAAAGGTTGGTCTCTTTATATATAAAGTAGCCAATAGCTGGCCTGAGATTGGAACTTCTCCCAGACTGTGGCTGCAGTGGGGTGTGCTGAGGTGGGCAGATCACTCAGCCTCTCTAGGCTAAACCTTCTTCACCAATAAAAGGAAATTCGACCAGTGCACCTCTTTAACTCTGGGACTCTCATCTGTAAGTGTGGTCTACATAAAAGAAATGATAGGAATATAAAATGCATTATGAACCTATTGGAGGCAAATTTCTGATTTGACTTCTGCATTATGTTGATTCACATGTTTGAAACTCATTTCTGAAACATTCAATTTAGCAATTTCAAATCTTGCTTAACTTGCATAATAAATTGCATATGTTCTTTGGAGGAGAGTATAGATTGAAATCATGTATGAGTTAAGACCTTTACCTTCTTTTTTCAACGTCTTTGATAACATTGGTACTTGGTATGAGATAGTATTCTGGTTTGGGCCATCGGCAGCATGGCCCCAGGAGTGAACGTGTGATAGAAACGCCAACAGCAAAATAGGAATGAGAAGCTATGGGCTCTTTGGTACGTAGATGCATCTTCTCTGCTCTTAGAGTCCAGGGGCTTTGTCTGGGTAGGAGCTTCCCGTCTTTTTCAGTCCTTCCTCTGTCGTGAGTCACAATTTGACTTGAGACACTGCAATGATTTTTATAAAATCAGTCCGCAAACTTAGAATATGAACATTATACATAAGTAAATTATATGTACATAACTAAGCTGGCCTCCAACATCTTCCAGTTTAACTCCTAAGCTATGCTGCTCAGAACAGATTTCATCTTTTGCTTAACTCCCTGGTCTCTTTTAGACTGGATAGGCTATATCATGCTAAGTTTCCAACTCATAAAGTATCAGAAGCTTCAAATAGTTAGTTGTATTTCTTGGTCAAAATATATGCCCATCAGGGAGTGGCAAAAGGACTGCTCATTGTAGTAACTTGAAATCTACCTCCTGAAAGCTAAACCAAGCAGATAGTCATGGTTCCAAAATCAGGGCAACGCAGAACTATACATTGTTTCCTGGAGATGACACATAATACCTCTACTCATATCTTTGGTTAAAGCAGGTCACACGGCCAAGCTAATACTAAAGAAGCAAGCACAATCTTCCTATATAGTTGAGTAGTAAATGCTGATAAACAGTAGTATTTAACACCCCCCTTCAATGGCTGGGTTCACCTCGCTAATCCACGCCATACTCCTTCTCTTTGTCTGGACACTTCCCTAACTCTGCAACGTTATTATTCTTTCAAGATCCTACATTTCTGAACTTGTTTGTTTCTAACATAATTTTGGTTCTCCAGGTTTGCAAAGAGGCTAGAAATACAGCAGTGGAGAGCATTGTAAATGAACATTACTGTATCCTCTGGTGAACTATATCTCATTTGACTTATAGTAGAGAATCAGGGAACCTTAGAGACTGTTGCTGATGTCATTTGAAATTGGGCAAGGATATTGCACTATTCTTACTGAAAAAGGAACTTTCATTACAAACAACTTGTTTGCACAGCTAAACAGAAATATGGTGCCATACCAATCTTGGAACGATACTCGATCTCTAATGTAATATTTGCTCATGAGTATGAAGGGTAACATATTTCCCACAATTTCCTGAATCAAAATTTTATGATTTTATTATTTCTGCTTATAATCTCTTAGAAAGGCCATTGATCCAACATGTATTGGAAAGAATTATAGTTTTTACATTTCTGGGTATGGGCAATGTTGAAACTCATAACTGACCATGATTTGTAGTGATCTACTTAGATCTGCACTGTGGAGGCAGGTGTTGTGGTATAGTGAGTTAAGCCACTGCTTGCAATGACAGCATCCCATATCAGAGTACTGGTGAGGATCCCTGCTGCTCCATTTCCAATTCAGCTCCCTGCTAATGGACCTGGGAAGGCAGAAGATGGCCCAAATACTTGGGTCCTTGCAGCCCGTGTAGGAGACCAGGATGGTTCTCCTGGCTCCTGGTTTTAGCCTGGTCAAGGTCTGTCTGTTGTGGCCATTTGGGGAGTGAACCAGCAGATGGGAACTCCTTCTCTGTCTCTACCCACTCTGTGTGGCTCTGATAATTTTTAAAAATAACTTCATTGTACACAGGGAAGCATCCAGGTCCAGATGCTCAAGTGGAAAAGTCAGGGAAAATAAAAGCAGTTGGCCCACACCCATGGGGGGATTAATGAGTTACTGTGCACACAGCTCAGGAAATACACCCACCAGGCTTCTTCCCTGTGTAACACAGGTCAGATAATCTTCTGACCTATGGTTTGAAGTGGACTCCTATGGTTAGGACTGAGAGGCGGTAACCAAAATTATTTGATTATAGCATCTTTGTGGTTACATGGCTTAACTTATGTTTATCCTTTCTTTATTCTTCCTTTGGCGTTACAGACATAACAATGCCAGGGACTGTACATGGATTGTTTCTTTTGATTCCTTTCCAAGACCACTGGTTTCCTTTCCAGGACTTCAGTCTTGGTGTACCTCTAAGCAACAAGAGTGGGAATTGGATCACTTTGGAATCTACTTTTGGATCCTCCAACCTAAAGTGTGAAAAAATATTAGAGTGCTTTATAACGTTAATTAATTATCCACTTAACTCAGCAAGCACTCATTGAATGTTTCCCATGCACCAGGCTGTGTGCCGGGCATAGGCACTCAAGTTCTAAACAGTGATAAGGCACTGCACATCAGCCCCTGTGCTCAAGACCCTCCCAGTCTTGTCTTGCCTCATGTATATCCTGACAAGTTTGTATTAGAGGTGATTAGCTAGTGATACTGTAGAGAGGAGTCAGTGATGGATTTGAGTTAGCCAAGAAAAGCTACAGTGTGAAGATGTTTTAGTGGGACTTTAAGGTGAGTGGGGTTTGCCAGGCAGACAAATTAAGATATTCAAGATTACAGCTAAGGGAAAGCTTGAGCAAAGGAATGGAAGTGAATAGACATAACTGTTTTGGGAACATCTAGTCCTAGATACTGGAAATATCCCTGGTGTATTAGTAATCGCTGCAGTTGCAGTATTAGCTTGGGTATCCCCCAAAGTCCCATGTGCCAGAAGCTTGTTTTCAAAGTCCTGAAGCACCAACTATGGTGACAGTCTGTTGAGCTGTGAGATTTATGTACATGGAGAGAAGGGGATATCCCTACCTGCATTTAATCCATCAAGTCAGCCAAAGGAAGGAGGAGAAAGTGTGGGTAATATAAAAAAGATAAATGGCAGAGGGAGAGAGAAGGAGGCAGATGGAGACTGACTGACTATTGAGGCAATAAGTTACTCATGCTAGTCTCTGATGCTACCACATCTGCCTTGGATTTTTCCTTTAGTTCCTCGCTGGCGAGGGTCCAATGTAGTCACGGCACAGTCACTGTTCATCGGTTCTCAAGGAACTTTCACCCTTTCTCGGTTCTCAAGGAACTTTTACTTGTGGGGGCAAAAGGAAAGTGGGGAGAGGAGAAAAGAGGAGGGGCCGTGGCGTCCCCCCACCCAGATCCCAATGTCCCTTTATGCTGATATCGTCCAATCAGATGAAAGGGCACATATAGCCTCAGGTCGAAAGTTCATCTGTTTCACCTGGTTCTTCCTAGTTTATGCAGAGTCCATTCTGTTTCATCTGTTTCACCTGGCTGTTTTCGTAGGGGCCTTGTGGTCGACCGATTGCTGCAAACCATGTAGATGAGGAGGTTCTCACAGGTGGCCAGCCTGCGGTTCCCCACAGCTCCCCCTTTGTTATTTATGGCGTGGAGTTGTGCCTGTCTTAGGATCCCAGTGACGCGCCACCTGCTTCTTAGGTTGCTAGGGGCACTCGCCAGTGGTTACCCGTCTTTGGCTACCGCTTCATCATGCTAAGCCATATCTGTTGCTGAGGGTCAGAGCGATACATAGCAAGCATAGCCTGTCGGACCACTACAGATATGATTTTTGTATGAAAAGTGTAAGGAAATTTGAAATTCAAGTCCTCAGGACAACAAAAGTGATTAAGCAAGACCTCAAGTAACAATGTTAATGCCATTTACAAAGGAACAAACTGATACAAAAACATTCTTATTTACATTACACAAAGCTTAGGTGTTAGCATTGAATGTAACTTTCAAAATACCTTCAAATATATCCAACTCAGGTCACTTTGCTGCTTTGCTGAAGTACAAATCACGTGCAACGTCTTTTCCTTAAAACAAAATAATTCTTCAAACAATACTGCAAGTACATCACTAAACACCATGAACTCAGGAGTTTTGCCACACTTTTTCCTATTCAAAAAGCTTATAGTATATAGAGCTATAGCCAATGCATTGCAATTAGCTACCACATATTCTATTTCCCTTTTGTTTATTAAAGTTTTTAAGTACAGGTGAGTCTGTTAAATTATTGCCTGCCCTTTGGGATTATAGGACACACCTGTAACGTGCTTTGTGCCGAATTCTTTTAAGAATGTAGCAAAACGGGCCGAAGTGAACGCTAGCCCGTTATCTGTTTTGATAATTTTGGGCACCCCCAAGCGGCAGAGGACTGTAGACAGTGTTGAATAACCTGTTGAGTTCCTTCTTTTAGAGCCGTGGCTGACAATTCCAGAGAACGTGTCCACCGACACGTGCAAACAGCTCTGACGTCTTTGCATTTGCGTGATTTTAAGGCGTTGTTCAACCTGTAAACGCTCTTTCTAGGATGTCTTCTCGCAGCTGCCAACAACAGGTCTGCAAATGAAGTTGCTCTAAGACATCCTTCTCCCATAAAGTTACAGGGATAGCACACACGTAAGGTTGTACTTTGCCTGTGGTGCCTTCTTGATCTTTCCAGTCTAGCACTTGCACGCTTCGGGATTGGGCAACAGCGGTGCCTAATCCTACCAAGGTGTTATCTCCTTCCTGGAGGGACCATGAAGGAGGCCAGTCTTGTTTGGAGATAATACTAACATCTGTGCCCGTATCTAACAGCCCCTTGATTGCCTTTCTTTTGATAATAAGAGTCCATAGTCAAGAGTCATAGTGAGGGCTGCAAAATGCTTTCCTTGATTACCTCTAGTGTCCTTTACAGGGCTTATTGTTAGCAGCTGAGCAACGGGCTGCAATGGCAACAGCTGCACTATTCCCTTCGTAGATTGGAACATTACTTTGAGCAAGGCAACTGAATAAGCCCTGTTATAACCACTAACCCCTTTAATGAATTTGTAGGCCTTCCTATAGTAACGCCTAAACCGTGGATATCATCCATGGGCTCCCGAGGTTCCACATCTATTGCCTGGATTCCCATTTGAGGGTGTTAATACTAAATAGTTGGTAGCTCGCAGCTCTGTGCAGTAAACGCTTGCCGGTCCTTTTGAGACGGTCCTACTCCTCCCATGGTTTGTCCTCTTACCCATTGAGTTTTCGGGCCCCTGGGTGTGGGGGCCCACCACTCATTTTTTTGGAATGTACTATTCTGGCCACTTGATCTGGAGGGCGATAGGAGCGAATTGCCTGCCTATCTTGCTTGGAATAGCACTCATTTGCCCAATGGTTGCCTTTACCACATCGAGGGCACAGTCCTGGTTGGCGTCCCGATTGTCTGTTCTGTTCATTCCCTTTTCACGTGACCTTCTTTTCCACACTTAAAACACTTTCGTCCTAGCCCGTTCCTTGGAATGGCCTTCCATGCCCTCCAGGCTAGTTCTCTCACTTGCATCAAAACCTCATTAGGGCAACCAGCCTGAGCCTGTTCGTCATTATCCTCATTGCAGGCTGGCTGACTGTTCCTAGCGTTAGCATGGGCCTGAGCCCTCGCGAGCTCTCTGTAAGCCGCGGACCAGAGGAGGAAGTCTTCCCCCACCAAGCACTGCCTTAGCTAGGTTCCTCCAGTCCTCTGGGACTAGTCATTGGTGCCTATGTTATCTAGGACCGCTTTAGTAAAGTTAGCATGTGGTCCATGTAGTTGTACTGATTGTTGTAATTCCTTTAACCATTTATGGTCCAGGGGGGGTCCATCCCCGGTTGCCCTGCGTGTCCACTATCACAGGGAAAGCCCAATTTATGTGGGGATATTCTTCCCACTTAGGGGGAGTGCCTTGTCCTCCTGCCCGTTTTTCCTCAAGGAGGTTCCGGGGAGAAGCCCCTGCCCTTTGTCTCTCGTGGAGGAGTCCTCCGGAGGGGGGAAGAGTCTTGGTTCGAATAGGGGGGTGAAGAAGGGGTCTCTCATCCTCCCTATCCCTCTGTCCTGACCCATGTTGGTCCTCTCTGTCTCCACCCTCTTTGTCTCCGTCTAGGCTCCCAGATTGAGATTATCTCTGCGTTTCCTCTAGTAAATCAGCCCCTTCATCTAAGAGGGCTGCTGTTTCCTCCGAGTCATTACGGAGAGCTGGGTCGATCAGTCGCCATAGCCTAAGGACTTCAGGCGATTGCTCTGCTGCCCTCAATTGTCTTCCGACCCCATGCCATTGTTCCTGTTCTAACTCACCGCTTTACAGCGGCCGCTTTCACCGGCGTCCCCGCTACTTTTTTAAAAGACAACTTGGTTGTCGAGGAATTCCTTTTTTCCTGGTACCAACCCTAGGCTTTACCGCCTAGACTCCCGTGTTTTCCACACGTTCTAATTTTTTCCCGGTACCAACCCTAGACTTTACCGCCTAGATCCCCCTGTTTTCCACACATTCTAATTTTTTCTTTCCTGCTTCCAGTGACCGGTCCTACTATCCGAGTCACGGCACCATTTGTTGGACCCTCGCCAGCAAGGGTCCAACGCAGTCACGACACGGTCACTGTTCATCGGTTCTCAAGGAACTTTTACTTGTGGGGGTAAAAGGAAAGTGGGAGAGGAGAAAAGAGGAGGGGCCGCGGCGGCAACTGCCAGCAGCGGTGATAGCCGTGCTCTCACTCCTTCCCCCCCCCCCCCATCCCAATGTCCCTTTATGCTGATATCGTCCAATCAGATGAAAGGGCGCGTACAGCCTCAGGTCGAAAGTTCATCTGTTTCACCTGGTTCTTCCTAGTTGTTTATGCAGAGTCCATTCTGTTTCATCTGTTTCACCTGGCTGTTTTCGTGGGACTTGTGGTCAATTGATTGCTGCAAACCATGTAGATGAGGAGGTTCTCACAGGTGGCCAGCCTGCGGTTCCCCACACAGGGGTACACCCAGAACTCCTGCATTCAATTTTTATTATTAGTTGAGCTTTGTCAAGTTGGGTTCCTGCACTTACAACCAAAGGAGCTCGTCTGCCTTGAAGCATTATTGTGGATCAGATAAAGCAATATACAGAGTTCCTCAGAAATCTGAGGCACAATAGCAAGAAAAGTTATTGACTATAATGAAAAGAGCAGGGAAATAAGACATCTTTTCTTACAGAAGTAAGGATTTTGGTGCTGCCAACGTTGTTAGTGATTTAAGAACAGAGTTGCCAATTGCCCAGTCTAATTAATTGGATTCAGTGTACAGAGAATATTGTGAGTTGATGTGACCCAGAAAATTTTAGGGAAAAAGTAAGATTTGGGCTAGATTTGAAAGATAAATGCAATATTGATCAAAGCAAGAAAAAGGTTTTCTAGGTGTGCAGGATGCTGTGACCCAAAGTACTATGATTACCTAGTTAGCAAATATTTACTGGCCTACTACAGGTCAAGCACAGAGGAAGTCAACGTTTGATGAGACCTTGGAATATGCTCTAGCTTCTTGTAATCATTTAATTCATAGAATATTAAAAAGAATCTGCAAAATAAAAAGAGGAGTACATTCTACATTCCTGTGGGTCCTCTCTCCTATTCCAAGGCCTTTCTTCTTTCTGCCAGAATTTTTAAGTCTTCTCTGGTATCTGAGTCACATTGGTTTCATCAATATCTTTTATTCACCAACTTTGGAAGTGAGCAATCATTGGCCGGCGCAGATGACAGCTGTCATCCCCACAGCATCCCTTCTAGATTATCCAGCTGCGATCACTTTTCATCATGCTGTGCTTACTGTCCTTTCCCAGTGTGCATCTTCTTAAGTCACACTCATGGCTGAAGGCTCAGGGTTGGAAATGGAAATGATTCTCCGAGAAGCCTGGTGCTCTTATATCTAAGTAGCTGCAGACTTCTGAGGTTTTGAGGGTCCAGCACAACAATGATGCACATTGTTTTCCCCATTACTTCTGTTTTAAATTCTGTATCTTGACATAATTGTACATGGTTCTGGTGTATAATGTAATATGTTGATACATGTGTACAATGTATGATTCAAATCAGGGTAAGTAGCATGTACATCACCTTTGACACTTGCTACTTCTTTGAGAACACTCATTCTTCTCTCATAGCTATTTTGAAATAATCAGTAACTATAGTTACCCTATTGCGCTATAGAGCATTGGAAGAAAACACAGGGAATATGCTTCAAGACATTGGTTTGGGTGAATATTTTTTGGATACCCCCCCCCAAAACATGAACAGAATCAAAAATAGACAGATGGGATTATATCAAGCTAAAAGCTATAGCAAAGGAAGCAATGTACATAGTGAAGTGAACATTGTACAATGGGAGGAAATGTTTGCAAATGATTCAATAGGGGATTCATTTCTAGAATATACAAGGAATTAAGACAACTCAATAGGACAGAGAAACCAACCAAATAGATGTCTGAATAGACATCTCTGTAGGGAAAATAATCAACAGATAAAAAATAATCACTAATCATTGAAATGCAAATCTCCATTATTTTAAGTGTTATTCTTAGAAATCTTCGAGTTAATTTATCATGAGGGTCTGCATAAAAGTGTGTGTTCTTCCACCACTCCAAGAAAAGTCACGTTAGAATATCAAATTCACTTGATGTAAGACATCAAAATTGAAACTTTTTGGAGTGGGCAATTGGCCTAGTGGTTATGTTGCCACTCAGGTTGCCCACACCCCATATTGGAGTGCTTGGGTTCGAGTCCCAGCTGCGTTCTATTTTTCAGTTTCTTGCTAATGCATACCCTGGTAGGCAACAGGTAATGGTTCAAATAGTTGTACTATTGTATCCCTGCCATTGTGTGAGAAACCTGGACTGGGTTCCTGGTTCCCAGTTTCCACCTGGCCCAGCCATGGCCATTGCTGGCATCTGAGGAGAGAACCAGTAGATGAAAATGCGCATATGCTCTGTTTCTGCCACTCAATACAACAAACAGTAAACATTGAAACCATGGCTTCCTTATGCACAAAATGGAATTTATAAGACTTTACACCAAGTCAATCACAAGAATGAATGAATTGATGAGAAATTTTATGAAGCACTACAGCAGGAATCAAAGCACAACAGAGTAGTAAGACAAGGTATAGTTCTTTGTCATGACTTTGACCTTGTACTCCTTGTCCTCAGCCTATACTCCTGTATTCCTTCTCTTATCCTCATGACCAGGGAGATCTTCTCTCATGCTGGTTCCAGTACCTAGTAGGAAATGGAGCCTGGCGTTTATTACTTTGTTGATTGTTCATCTCACACTCCTGCCAGGGAGATAGTAAGGACATTTAGTACCGATGGGAAGACTGAGATTCAGGATAGTAAGTGGCTTGAAGCGGCGGTGTGACGTCTCACTGTACATTCAGACCCACAAAGTAAGCGGCTCCAGTGAAAACCACGTAAGATGCAGAGTCTGGGCTCTGTTCACAGGCTGAATCAATAAAGACCAATCTGATGAGTAAGGTTGGTGGAGGACAGAGGGGCACTTGGGCTGATTCAAGAACAGAGCAGAGTGCTGGGGGCCACCTGCAGTTCATTTTTGTGACTCCTAGTTTATAGTTTTCTTTGTCTTTGAATGTATACCCTGGCAGAGGTGCTGTGGCAAGGAAGGAAGCTGGGCCTGCTTCTCACCTTGTGTTCTATCTTTACCCCAGCTGAAAACAACTCAGAACTGGTTGATTTTCTTGCAGATCCAATGTGTTTCAGACTCAACTTTCAGTTAATTTCATATGCAAATTCTCCCAGGGAAGCTGAAATTATTCCTTGGAAATGGCTATGTGGGGAGGTATGCAGACAAGAGCTGTTATTGCCTTAGACGGAGTGAGCTCTCAAAAGAGCCTGCGAGGTCAGATAGGTACCTGTGCTCCCATTTAAAGCTGAGAACACTGAGGCCACAGTGGGCAAGCGACGTGTCCATGGTCTCACTTCCAGCATTCGGCCCTCCTGTGGCTGCTGAAAGAAACGAGGAAATACAGAGTGACTGGGAAGAACTGGGCAGCTTGAACTTATCCAGTCAAAGGTTATGGGAGAGTGAGTGTGGATGATGCCAAGGTCAAAAACAAGAAGCAGCAAAAATGAATTTGGAACTTGCAGGAAACACATCAAAACCAAGAGCCAATGCTAGACGGGGACAAAGCAACAGGAAGAACAGCTGAGAATGATTTAGGGTCAGCATGGTGAAAAACAAGTCAGTGGCATCAAAAAGGCGTTCCAAGAAGTGAACACAATACCTGGATTCTTCAGTGGCTCCCGCTCGAAGGGAAGCCTCCATCATCTGGCCCAGTCTGTTTCCCTTACTCTCCCTTGAGTCACTCAATACCATGGTATCCAGCTCATTGTATCCATGGCCTGTGTGCACCGTTTCTAGGGCCTCCCTCAGGCTGGTAGTTCTGCCAGGAATGCTGTCTCCCTTCCCTCCTCCCAGACAAGTTCTATGCATCCTGCAGAGACAAATTCAGTTCCTGGTGCTCCCACGAAGCCCTCCACACGCCCTGGCTCAAAGGGACCTTCACTGGCTCTCAGTGGCTCCAACAGCACTTGCTGTCTCACCATTACAGTGACACAGGCATCATTGTGCCATCTCCTCCTTCTCAGAAAGCCCAGGAGTCATTCATCTGCTCTCCCACCTGGACCTGATGTATGTGCCTCACGCATAGTAGGTGCTCAAACATGACCATGCCCTTGGCAGACATCTTGAGGGCCACACTAGATAGTGGCAACGTCATACTGGGCTTCAGCCAGGGCCTTCCCAGGACTAGCATGCCCCTAAGGAAGGGGACATGGAGAGAATGAGAGCTTCCAGAGGAGATCCACAGAGGTGATAAGTAAGATCAAAAGGAGGCTAAATGTAACTGACTTACAGAAAAATACAACCGGGGACTTTTCCAGAGAAATGAGGCATATTCATTGATCTTCCTCCAGGCTACAAAGGGTTTTTACCCAGAGAATTGGCAACAGTTGCTTTTCATCCCTGATCAGGACAGAGGAGTAGGAAATTAACCCAAACAGAAGCATTGTTGAGATCACAAATAGGGAAAATATTTCTGGGAGGTGATTAAACTCTCAGAAGAGTTAGCAGAGGGATTTGTAGACTTTAGGTCTCCAAAAGACTATTAAAAAACAGATTCTTGTGTGTCAAGGCCAGGTTAGTGGCTCCCTCTGGAATGAACGCCATGGAATGAACTTGACAATCCGTTCTCTCACACCTCCCAGTGCTGGCCAGGTGTCCGCCTTCTGGGGCTCCAGCAGTCAATTCCAGGCTCATCCAGCAGGTGGCGACCAGGCACAATAAAAACTCATAGGCATGAAGGAAATATATGAAACTTGTATAACTTAAATAATTATATATATTATAAGGAAAACCCATAAGCATAGCCTACCCAAGTAGTTAGTCTACTAGGTTTGCAACTAGGTTTGTACCATGACTCATGTAAGGTGTTCAAAAGTCTAGTAGGCACACTCCATGCAGGGCCAGGGTACCTCTACCACAGATCCTCTCCGTTTTTCAACCTGGCCTGAGCAGGCTCCCGGGTGTCAGGAACAGACACTGTACTTGGCAACTTGGAAACGTCTGCCTCCAAATACTGCATTATGATGTGGCCGTTTCCACGGAAGTCCCTGGAGCCTGTACTCAGAGAATCAGAGTGGCTGCGGAGATTCTTGTAGAGCTGCTTGTAGTCCTAAGCAAGGGGAGGAACAGCTTACCAAAAGCAAAGCAAAATGGAAATTGATTTGTGGAGAGAGACAATGGCACAGACAATGCAGAATAGCAGCGAGTCAACTGCATATGACTTTAAGAATACACACAGGGCATCCCCCTGCCTGCTGGGTTAATACGCCTCCCCCTGAGGAACGCCACCCCGGTTCACTGAGCTTCCTTGCACTGTGCCGTGGGACCTCAAGGGCTGTGCTGCTACCTAGAAGCCAGAGACAGCCTTTATTTGTGGTAGGCCGACGGCATGCAATGCATATGAAGTGGACAGGTATGACAGCAACTCCCAACAGGGCTGCTGCAGATCGAATGTGACAGTCAGCCTTATCAGACCCTCTCCCGGGGAGGGTGCACTTGTAAGGTTCTCTCAGGACGGCATCGGGTAGTGGCTTCAGATCCCTGAATAAAGCCTGCTATTTTGTTAGTCATGGAGTGTTGAGTCCCAGAGTACCCCAGGTTGCAGAGTAGGCTTTGTGTTCTCGATTCTCCATCTCACTACAGTGTCTTTCCATCACCTCCATGAGCCAAGCACATCTCGCCAAGCGCATCTCTTGTAAGCAACTTGTCAGTGTATAATAAACTCCATGAGACTCCCTGGCATTGCTAGCCTTACTCATTTCAATGTTGCCTCTCCTTGAAGGAGGAGTTCTATGTGGCTGGATGCCCAGCAAATGCAATTGTGATGTGTCCGTAGTATGTGACATACTTGAGCCCTGTGGTGAAGGAAGAATGATTGTACTTTTCACACGGCTTCACATTTTCTTGTTTGCTTGGTTTCCTATATTGTCTACTCTGTTCCTTTTGTGCATTGCGAGATCAGGGTTCTTTGTTTTGTCTATCTTCAAGTCCTACTCCATCCTTCAGATTAGGAATCTTAAGTTGTCCTGACTTGTTTGTTTTTTTTTTGACAGGCAGAGTGGACAATGGGAGAGAGTCAGAGAGAAAGGTCTTCCTTTTCCGTTGGTTCACCCCACAATGGCCACTGCGACCGATGCACTGCGCTGATCTGAAGCCAGGAGCTTCTCCTGGTCTCCCATGCGGGTGCAGGGCCCAAGGACCTGGGCCATCCTCCACTCCACTCCCGGGCCACAGCATAGAGCTGGCCTGGAAGAGGAGCCACCGGGACAGAATCCGGTGTGCCGGCACCACAGGTGGAGGATTAGCCTAGTGAGCTGGGGCACCTGCCTCTGACTTGGTTTTACGATCCTCAATTGGAGGTGCACTAGATTCAGTCAACTGAAAATTGGTGGCTTTATTCTCAGCAAGAAAAAAGGTTGGCCTGGGTATCTTTCTGCAAGAGACAAGGGGTTTTTACCTCTGGAGTTGGACCAAGATGCTGATAGTTTGGAAGATGGAAGTGGATTGACGGCACACAGCCAGGGGTGGGTATCCTCAGTGTTGTCTTGGCTTTGAAAACCCTTTGCTTTCTTTGGGATTATTTCAGATGTCAAACACAGCGGGGTTGACATCAGTGCACAGCAGGGCATGGATTATGGTTGTCTCTAATGACGGTGATCCACTGTGTTGATTGTTCTGGATGTTAATATATAGCGTAAATGATAGTTTTTTAATTGAAGGTTGGAAATGCACTGCACTAAGGCACCCAGATGACACATTGTTAACCACTGAAGTGAAACTGAAGACACTTGCTGGCCAGGAAATTACAGCCTTGAAGACCATCTTCCTATTTGTGTATGTGGTTTGTGTGAGAGTGCACCCAAGCAGCTCGCTGGCACCTTATTCGCAGCTCTTGATTTTATTGGGAGGAGGGGTATATCATTTGGATACTAGCAAGTGCACATTAGTTCCATAGGAGATCTCAGCTACTTAGAACCTTCAAGGAAACACAGTCCCATAGGGTGGGTGAGCCCAGGAGAGGAGATGGGATGACTCTTCTTCTTAAATAATTTGAAGTGTCTCTTAAGAGATTTTGTTCAGTTTAATCATGTGAACAATGTATGATGACTCAGTAAGAGGGCTTTAATCAAAACAATTCCTTGTCATTATTTTCACCAGAGCTTCCGAGCTCTGAGAAGTCTTCACAAATGATCAGAGCATGAGCTGGCCCTAACTGTTTCTGTGGGCAGGTTTATTGGTTTCCTAGTGCTGCTATGACAAATTAACACAACCATGGTGCCCAAAAACACATACTTATCTTGCAGTTCTGTATGTCTTATGTCTGGAATGTCTCGTTGGATGAAAACCAACATTCTTTTTGGAGGTTCTAGGGGGGCATTCTGCCTACCTTTTGCAGCTCCTGGAGGCTACCAGTGTCCCATGGCTTAGGTTCCCACTTGTGTCACCAATCTCTGCTTCTGTAGTCACACCTCTTCTTTGATTCTCTTGTCCCTCCCTCCCAACTATAAAGATTCAGTGACTTCATTGAGGCCTACCTGGATAATTCAGCATAATCTTTCCATCTGTAGGTGAGCTGGGGAGCAATCTTAATTCTATGTGCTGTGCTAGTGCCCACTGCCATGTAACATTAAGTATTCACAGGTTCTGGGGAGGAAGGTGTGGACATCTCTAGGGCGGGCCATTATTGTGCCTACTGTAGAAGGTGCAAAGTAAGAAAACTGTGGGATCCTGACCTAAGTGGGTAGATAAGGACTACTGATGAGAAAGTGTTATAATAAAAGGCTCTTTGCTGTGTTCTAAGAGCAAAATAATCAGAGAAGTCGGGGACATTATAGCTTACTAGGAACACATACTATTGTTTCAGACAGAACTGGGGTTACATCCTAACTGTCACTTGCTGGCTCTGGGATTTTACATACAGTACTCAGTCAAGCTAATGTATTTCCCTTACTGTAACATGGAGCTAATAATATGTGCCACATTGGACTATAGTACAATTTAAGTGAGATAAAGTGAATGAATGCCCAGGGTGGTGCCTGCTGTGTGTTAGTATTCAGTAAGTGATATTTACACATCAGGAAGCACTCTTGTCTTTTACCGGACTTCTTGAGGCATGGCAGGGATGGTGAGGTCTACTTTTGTTCATAAAAAGTACTCTGAATTAAGGGTACAAGATTGTTATTTAAAGGACAGGAAAGTCAATGTGTTAGGTTGTTTTGGGAGAGTTGCTTAAATGCATCCATCTTTCCTTAGTACTGTGGTCACATCCGGGCCCACTGGTCTGGCACTGTGCTGGGAGAAGGGCTGAGCTGTGAGCCCATTCTCCAGTGGAGTGTGATTCTGAGCTAGGCTAATACTGTAGCTGATGGTCCAGGAATTGAGGCAAGGGAGACTGAAGGAGACGACCTGGACAGGAGCAGTAGTGAGGTTTTCAGAGGAGTTAGGACTCTAGCTGGGCCATGAAGGAGAACAAGGAGCAGGTGGGAAGTAAGGAGGGTCTTTCTGCAGCAAGATTTGGGGTGATGTGCCAGGAGCAAAAGTGGCAAGAGGTTTTTTGTGTTTAAAGGACAGAGTTGATATTTTGGGTGGGTAAGGGATTTACGGAGGTGGAATGGGACTAGATTAAAGAAGGCATCCAGAGCTGTGAGTGGACTTGTACTTCTCCACCACATTCAGCCTTGAATGACACATACTGAGTTCTCAGTATCACATGCTTTGTTTTGTCCTGAGCTTGCATAAGGTACTCAGATCGAATTCTCTGGACAGTGAGGGTCCAAACAGCAAGATGAAACACACCATGTGCCATCTTCACAGCAAGCCAGTAAGTGGCCAAGACTGTCTAGATCAGGAAAATACAGACTCATTAGGGCACCATCTCCAGTGGCCAGCAAAGAGAAAGTCCTGATGAGAGTAGGGATGGAAAACAAAGACTGGCAAGATCACAGGGAAGTCTCCTGTTAACTAGCATTCAGAAGTGACCTGGATGTGTCTGTAGGGACCACGGAGGTAGGTTTGCAGAACAGTGATAGCTTAGCTAGGATGAAACAATTACATCAATTCCTCATGTCCCAGAAGAACTAGGACATTTAAATGCCTAAAAGGGAGTGTATCAGTTACCGATTGCTGGGTAACACACCAACCCATAAGTCATGGACTGAAAATAACTGTTCGCTTGGCTCACATTTCTCTGGGTTAGATATCTGGACTGGATGATCTTTCTGGTCTTAGCCTGGCTAACTCATCTGTCTATAGTCAGCTGCTAAGTCACATGGGGGCTTTTACCCTGGGATTTTTCAACTATCCATCCCTGTTGTTCTACTTATCTTCCTATTATCCAATAGCCTTACTTAGGATTATTTTGAGAAAGGGCTCCCCCCAAACACGCAACATTCCTGAAGTGAAGGCTTAGAATTAGTATAACATTTTCACTTCATTCTATTAGACAAAGTCATACTGCCAAGACCGAGTTCGAGAAGTAGGGAGATAGACTCCCACTTCTTAATGGTAAGAGCTACAAAGACATTATAGAGAATTTGGCAATTGTGGCAGGCGTTGTGGCATAGTGGGTTTAGATGCCACCTGCAGCACTGGCATCCCATATGGTCAGCCATTGCAGTCCCAACTGCTCCACTCCCAATCCAGCTACCTGCAAATGCACCTGGGAAACCAGCAGAGGATGGCTCAGGTGGTTGGGCCCCTGCACCCATGTGGGAGAGATGTGGAAGAAGCTCTTGGCTTCTGGCTTCAGAATGACCCATCCCTGGCCTTTGCAGCTGTTTGGAGAATGAGCCGGCAGATGGAAGATTTTTCTCTTGGTTTCTTCCCTCTCTGTAACTCTGCCTTTCATATAAATAAGTAAATCTTAAAAGAATGTGACAATTGAGGCCATTTTTGGTAACCAATCTAGTATATAGTGAATATTTTCAATACCCTGCTATAAAGCTTATTTATTCAATTTATTTTTACTCCCATATACACATTGAATTCCATAGCAATTGTGTGGTGAATTGTACAAATATTAATTTTTGTGTCCAAGAGTTCTGTGGTTTCTCACACATAATACACCAGATAGTCATGGAAAATAATTGAGTGTCCCAGACCTGTCTCAGTAATAAATTTCTTGCAGTTGGATCTTATCATTCCACTGAGCTTCCTGAGGATCTGTTTTCAACTTCTCTTGGTTAGTTTGCTGAATGTCTTAAGCAACTAGAAATATGGAGAGCACTTATATAACTATTAGCATTGGCTATACATTTGAGTTTAGGTCTTAAAAGTCACTAATGTTGCCACGATCTAGGGTGAAAATTGGATGGTGAAAAGAAGAAGCAAGTTACCCAAACCATCTCTTGCTAAGGGAAAAACATATACCCCGTACTCCGAGTCTCCTTAAAGAAAAAGTCCATTTGCAGTGCCTCCCATCTGCCTGTGGGTGCTGCACATCTGAACTCTCTGCAGTCCCGTGTTACTGATGTGATAGGCTAAGCTTGATGCACCACACCCCAGAACCAGGAGGGGGTAGAACAGGCAGCTGCTACCTGGTGAGTGCAGATGTCCGGAAAGAAAAGCATCTAGAGTTGTTGGTTAGAGGCCCCTGGAAGTGTGGCCAATTCTGACAAGTGAGCAGCTGGTGATGTAATTAGCAGATGATTTTTTTTTAAAACAATTTTTCACTATGGTAAGAATACTTGACATGAGATTTACCCTCTGAACACACATTTAAGAGTGTGACACATACTGTGAAATGTGGGTGCTATGTACAGCTGATCTCCGGAGCAGATACTTCCCATTTGATCAAAGCTTTATGCTCACTAGTAACTCCCCATTTTCCCTGCCCTTAGCTCCTGGAAACCATGAATCCACTCTTTGTTCCTCTAAGTTAGACTATTTTAAATGCCTGTTATCAGTGGAATCATTCAGTATTTGTCTTTATGTGACTGGCTTATTTCACTTCACTGCTGCAGAGTTAATTTTCTTTATTCAGGCTGAACACTATTCAATGGTGTATACAAGCCATGGTTTAAAAATCTGCTTAACTGTTGTTATTTAGGTTACTTGTACAGCTCAGTTAAAAGAAATTGAATAACCCAATTAAAAATGGGCTGAAGATTTGAATAGACATTTCCCCAAAAAGACATACAGATGGCCAACAGGTATATGAAAAATTCCCCCAAATCATTGATCATTAGGGAATGGAAATCTAAGCTGCAATAGAGTATCTCCTCGTATCTGCCAGGAAGACCATTATCACAGCATAGAAGCAGAAGACAACATTGGTGTGAATATGGAGAGACTGGAAACTTTGTTCACAATTGGTGTATGTGAAAAGGGTACAGAGTGGAGGTTCCTCAAAAACTTAATAAAAGTACCATACGACCTGGAAATCCCACTTTTGGGATTTCAGAAGAGCTGGAATCAGGGTATTCATGAGATGTTTGCATTCTGAACACAGATCTTGGCACAATGACCGTAAACAATGTTCTTTGCAATGCTATGTACAACAGCCAACCACGTCATCTGTCCTTTTGCACCAGCTACAGTGGCACTGGAGGGAAGTAGACATGCTGAAGATGAGCAAGACCTGGAGTGGAAAGGTAGATTCCATTATGTCAGTTCTGACTGAGCTAGCTGCCACCAAAGAGGCCAGGATCCCTGTCCTGGATCCCTTCTACCAACTTGGCTCTGCAGATGGGGAGACAAGGCTGATATAGGTTGGGAAGCAGAAAGATTAGGGAGGATACTAGGGCAGTTGGGGTAGGCCAGGACATCTGGCAATCTGACAATGAGCTGGATGAATTTAGCCCAAGACTTGTGGGCCTGGTCCAGGACTAGGAGTCAGGAAGCTTGGTCTCTCTCAGATCTGTTTTCTTTCTTTTCTCACTACCACTGACACATTTGGGTTCAATCCCTCAGTTCTGCAAATAAAAAAAATTTCTTTCCTCCTTAAAGTCTGGAAATAGAGCTGCTGAGGGATTGGTCAAGGCCAGCTAAGGAACAGAAGTGAAAAAGTTTTCCATTTTGGTACATTTTGACTGTCACTGATGGAATCAGGAAGGCTTATATGAACTCTTACCTAGACCACTACACACAAATCGATTCCTAAAAGCACATTGTGTGTATTGCATCTCCATGTCTCTGCTCTGCTCATCTTCCTTGCCTAGAACACACTCCTTTCCAAAATTCTACCTGCTACATTAAATTCTACATATTATTTGAGTTTACATTCTTGGGATGATTACTTATTGCAGATTCAGTGACCTATATTCTCTAAATCTGATAGACCTTCTCATTTGAACAATTTATGTACCTGGAATATAAGGTATCTTCAATACATTCACAGAAAGTGTATTAGAAACTATACATGGATTTAAAACAAATTTTGGACTGAAATAAACTTATTTCCATCTTTTTGATGTACTCTCATCTGTGATTTTGTGTTGACATCTATCTATTCTGTTTGAACTTCTTAAGATCCAAGTCAGTGTTTTATGCTTCTCATATGACCAATAACACCCTCCCCACTGCTCTGCACATAAAAGGCAAGTATTTGATGGCTACAGCAGTCCCAATGCCATTCTCCGCTCCTCAAATCCACTGTTAGTGCTTTTTATGAACATTGATCATTCTTTTGGTTGCCCAGCACCCATTCTACCTTGTGAGCAGCACTCTGATTTCTGGAAATAATTCTGGCTCATTGTTCTCTTACTGGGAAGTAATTCTAGGTGTCTGTATTCCACTACAGAGACTGCAAAGGCAACATCCTTTTGTTCTTGCTTGTTTCTCAAGCTAGATCTGATATGTGGGCCAGGTAGGGGTGGGCATTTGGCTGGGCAGTTGAGTTTTCAGTTGGGGCATCCAAATCTCATGTTGGAGTACCTGGGTTCAAATCCCAATTCTGCTTCTGCTTCTTGCATCCTGCTGATGTACAATCCTAAAATGTAGCAGATGATGTCTCTGAATGAGTCCTTGCCACCCACACGGGAGACCTGGATTGAATTGCTTGGCCATTGTGGGCGTTTGCAGAGTGAACAAGTAGATGAGAGCTCTCTTTTTCATTTTCTCTTTCCCTCTCAAACATTTAAAAGATAAACAACTGGCCATGTAGCTGCTCTCCAGGTCTTTGAAACTCACTGAGGAATTGAAGGATGGAGTAACAATTAGAGGTCAGTCCGTGCAGAGTGGTAGCAAATGCATCCCAAGACAGCTTCTGCTATGCCAGTGTCTTCTTCCTCGTCCCCTGGCCTTTTAGAGCTTCTGATTATGCAAATTCTCACACCTTTGGCCTCCTGCCTATCAAGTGAGCCCACAAAAATTTTCTAGTGAAAGCTATTGCAAAGTGACCAGATGCTTTGATTGGATGTTTTGTTTGTTTGAAATGAAGTCATCCTAACCAAAACCTGTCTTATTTCCAGCCCTTATTTTTCTAATAGAATACTGCAGTAAGTTTCTCATTGAGCTCTTTATCTTTAAAATTTTACCTTCTTTAAGTCTTCTGCATTCTTTCCAGAATGTTATATGTGGGAAGAAACATTTTAAGGTAAATTCGGACTTATTTTTGCCTTTAAAGTAAAATAGCAAGTCCTATGCTTTTCTCATTTTCAAACAGCCCACACCTATGTTCCAGAATTGGGGCAGTGTCATACAATAGATAGAACCTAGCACTTAACCCTGTATCTGAAGTTAAAAATGTGGCTTCCTATGTGATGTTGATCAGTTGGTTAAACTTTCTCATTGTTCATTTTCTCATATGTAAAAATGGAGAAAATACAAGCCTTGCAGTGCATGGACTTGATGGGACAATGTAACTGCAGCTCTTGATCATGGCAGGTTCTCAGAAGATGTTGCTTCCTTTTTCTCCATCCTCTTTCCTTGGTTAAGCTTGTTATTTCCCGATTGAGCCTGGTGAAACTTGGTGAAGCTTGGATGCTTGGTTAGGAGAGGGTTTGCTGGCACTGTATCTTATGGCTTAATATCCTCATTGTCCTTTTGGAGACACAAGACACAAGAATAATTCAGTGTGGAATTTCAAAGCAAGAGGATTTTCATCTGTGCCCTGCTAAAAGCAGTTCTGGGGCACTGGCGCTGTGGCATGGTTTAAGCCTGCGTCTATGGTGCTGGTATCCCATGTGAGCACCAGTTCGAGTCCCGGCTGCTTCACTTCTGATCTAGTTCCCAGCTGATGGCCTGGGAAGGCAATAGAAGATGATCCAAGAGCTTGGGCCCCTGCACCCGCATGGAAGACCTGGAAGAAGCTCCTGGCTCCGGATCGGCCCAGCTCTGGCCTTTTCAGCCATTTGGGGCAAACCAGAGGATGAAGACCTATCCCTCTGACTCTTCTCTGTAACTCTACCTCTCAAATAAATAATTTTTTTTTAAAATAAGAACAGTTCTGATCTTGCATCTTTTATTTTGGTAAGTGTTCTTCAAAAAGATTACCTCAATCCAGAGCCTGGTGCCATGTCTAGGTCTTTCTCTGACTACTCTGAGCACATCAAAGGATAGGATAGGCATGACCTGTAGCAGGTGGAGAAAATGTCCCCACCGTCCACTATGAGCTCACTTGCTTCCCATCACACCTTCTTAAACTCCTCACGTTTGAAATGGCCTATTTGTGACTGCTGCCAAAGATTGAAAGCAGTGGGAGCTAATTACAGAGCAGGAGTTTGCTAGACAGAAAGGCTTTCACTAGCAGTGACGGGGGCCGTTTCCTTCACACAGCAGTAATAGTTTGATGGGATTCAAGAACTACACAGCAGCCCAGAATACTTTTCCTATTTTAAAACTATTCCTTGTGAATTTAATACAAAATTATTTTTTGCTCAAATTTTACTCAAATTGAATTTTCTTCATTTGTATTTGTAGCATATATTTCAAAAGCAACAGAAGACTTTACAGCAATCTAGAATTGTTCAGGGCCAGAGAGGGACAGAGGAGCAGTTCACAAAGGCCTGTTAGATATGGTAGCACAAGAGCTCACATGATAGCGCACATAAAGTAGGATTGGGATTACAAGGTGGGGGGAGCATATCTGTGTTGACTGCAATGCTAATCAGCTAGGTGGGTGTCATCTGTGCCCTGCTGGGGCTTGTAAGCCACACAGATGTACAGGTAACAGGACAGCTTCATGGACGTGGCATTGATCTTTGAGATATCAGATTCCAAGTGTCAGCTACCCAAGGGAGAGCAACCTGCTCTGGAGCGATTTGCTCTGGTGGTGAAATTGTATCTTCTCAGCATGAAATGATCATCAAAGGGAAGGGCAGAGGGTATAGGGGAAGGAGGGTATTTTGGTATCACATACAACCAGGGGCAGTTTCTTTGCAGCATTGATTGATGCTTTCTCTTGTGTGCTTTCCTTTAAAGGCAATTAAAAAAACTCTATTTTAGGATCTTGCCAGTTGTTTCCAGGAGCACTTGTCTCTTCTTCTACCTCCCTAGACCCCCTCTACTTGCTCCTAATCTACTGTAAAGAAGCTGCATACTTTAGCTGTGAAATCTTTGTCTTAAACCATCACAGTATCACATGCAGGAGGGGCACATGGCCATCAGGGATCTGCTCTCCAGCTGGATCTGTGTTCGCAGGGCTCACTGCCTTTGTTGAATAGGGGCACCACGCAACATTACAGCCCAGTGCCTCTAGAGCCACAGAACATTGGAGACGGGCGTTTTAGAGCCCAGCACTCAAGTTCAGGCAGTGCTTCGGACAAGTGTCTTGGGTGGAAATGCCGTGCGTGCTGTGAAAAGAAATTAAAGTCTTCCTCTGTCCTTGAGAGCACGAATTCCATTGTTTGGCCCCATGTGACTAGACCTGGCTCCGCGTATCCTTGGAAGCTGCTGATCACCATAACTACGGAATGGTGGAAAGGTGATGGCATGGATTTCCCCAGACTCGGAGGGGTATTCCAGAGGGAAACTGGTGACTGCAATGTTAACTCTTTTTTCCACTTACCTATCAGAGACGAGTGAACTACGGTTTGATTATTGGTCCAGGAGCCTTCGTCCCTGTTCACTGTGAGAGCTCAGGAAATGTCTCCAAGCCTTAATCATTCAGTGCTATTGTATGAAACATATTGTACATGTGTCTCTTTCCAGTTGAAATATTGAGGGCTGGGAGGGGAGATGAGGACCTTGTTCCTTTGGCTGCTAGCCAGTCTGCATTAAAGCAATGAGAAAAACAACCAACAGAATTTCCTCTGGGTTTATCCAGAGTCTGTCTCCCAGCTCATAAAATGTATCTACACGCCACAGTGATGCTGTTGAATGTTAGCAGCATAGTTTGGGGGTGTCTGACCCAATCTGTATACAATTCGCCTACAACCTCTTTTTCATGCATTTCTAACCTAGCCAGTGACATGCTCTTAGAAATATTTTGATGTGGCTGAGAAATTGAAATTGCCCCTGTGCAGAGATTTGGATTTTCTATCTTATTAAAAGATGAAAGTATGAGAAAGAAGAAAGGAAGTGGGATAGGAGGCAGGGGTTTGACACCTAATGGTGCTGATTATTTCTAGGTCTTGAGGGTACCTTTGAGCCTGTATTTGATATGTAAAAGGGTTAAAAACTCATTTATCACTACCCTTGAAATGGGATAGTGCATTAAAAGTGCTCTGTAAATTGAAAGGTTCAATACTTGTGTCACTGGTCACCAATACCACCTCAGAACTACTTGATAAATACAACTATCAATCTTAACATTTCAGAAGCCAATTTTAAAGGTACACCTACATTTTAAAGCAATGGAAAGCGATTCAACCTTTTCACACGACTTTCTCTTTATTCGGGCATTTCCAAGGGCCACAATGTTTGCTGTATTAGTAGATACTCATTCAGAAAGTAGAAGCATTCTTGGTGCTGAGTGATAAAATGGCTGGGGTGTTATTTCCTGCCAGATTTCCCACTGTCTAATAAATTCATGTTTTTCTTGGCCCAACTATTTTGCTGAAATCTCCACAATTTCCTGTTATTAGGAAAGGTGGAGATGTTTTGCCCCTCTATAAAATGGGACTAACGTCACCTAGGGTTTTTGTAAGGTTTTCAATGCGATCTTGCCTGTAAAACACTTGTGATTCTGCCTTGGCCATGCTATGTATGTAATGAATGTTAGGTCTACTACTGCTCTTACAGTTTTACAGTGGCTGCCAGATGAATCAAGACTCAGTGGTCACATTTCTTTTGGCCAGCCTCTGACCAAGTTAAGGCTCCAGCACCTTTGAAAGAAAGAATATGCAAGGTATCTAGGAAGAGTCGGTAAAAATTGATCTTTCTTGAATGGCAAGTTCTTTAAGTTTTTTTTTTTTTTTTTTTGACAAATGAGAATTAACAGCTCCCTGTAACCCTGGGAAAGCACATTTGGAACAGCTCATCTGTTCTGCTTCTCAGCCACTTGTTCAGGGTAGAAGATTCCAGTTCTTTAGAGGTCAGATCGGTGCCCTTCCTGTCTGACACTGGCTCTGGATGCCAGGATGATCTCTACCAAGTATGGTAAGTTAATGTGGGCACACAGCCAATGGCGACTGTGGGAGGATAATGGATATTAGGCCTGAGCCTCTCACACTTGATAGGCACTTGGTACACATTAGCTCATTTAATCGTCAACAATTCTATGAGGTAGGTACAATTAGCATCATTTCCCAAGTAAGGATACCGAGTTACAGACAGGCTGTGTCACTCAGGCAGTAATCAATGGCACCAGGGTTAAACACAGGCACCTTCACTCCTGAACATTGCTCTCTGAAGAAAAAGCTTAGAGGAAACCCTAGGATGCAGCCCTGGGGTTAGGGTTAGTGTTAGGGATACAGTTAGAGAAGCTTGGAGCAGGAGACATGCTCCTTGTGGACAGTGACACAGCCTAGCTGCACAGAGGGAGAGAGCATAGGAAAAAGCGCAGACCTGAACGTTGTCTCCAGGGCGCTTTGCTGACGGGGTCATCGTGTGGATACAGAGATGACCTTTATTACCTGCAGCTGCCATCTTTTATCACACATCATTGGTCTGTGTTATGTGGTTGAAATTAATGGAAGACACACCAAGACAAATATCACATGCTGTCTTTCATATGTGGAAGTTAATATATTTGATCTTAGCCAAAAGGCTGAGAAATGATGTGGAAGTTTATATATGAAGAGCATAAAAATTGTGGGGATATCATAATTTGGCATATGAATATAGGTATTATCTTCACTGAGTTATATCTACATGACAATTAACCTTCTTTCCTTACTTTATGATTGTCATGAATACCACATTATGTAATACTAATAACCATGTTTAAGAAAATTATATGTACATATGAAATGAATGGCAAAATGTAAAAAATTGTTAAATCTTAAATTTTATTTAATTCTTTTTTTATTTCATAAATGTGAATTTACAAAGTACAACTTTTGTATTGTTGTGGCTTCCCCCCCCAACCTCCCTCCCTCCCGTGGCCCTCCCCTCTCCCTCTCCCATCCCGCCCTTTATCGAGTTTCATTTTCAATTACCTTCATATACGGAAGATCAACTTAGTATATACTAAGCAAGGATTTCAACAGGCTGCATTCACACAACCGCACAAGGTATAGGGTATTGTTCGACTAGTAGTGTTTTTAAGTTTCATAGAAAAACACATTAAGGACAGAGATCCTACATGGGGAGCATGTACCCAGTGACTCCCGTTGTTGATTTAACAATTGGCACTCTTATTTATGACATCAGCAATCACCCGAGACTCTTGCTATGAGCTGTCTAGGCTATGGAAGTCCCTTGAGTTCACCGACTCTGAACTTGTTTAGTCAAGGCCGTGTCACAGTGGAGGTTCCTTCCTCCCTTCAGAGAAAGGTGCCTCTCTCCTTGATGGCCTGTTCCTTCTGCTGGGGTCTTGTTCACCAGGGTCTTTCATTTAGATTGTTTTTTTGCCACCGTGTCATGGCTTTCCATGTCTGTGAGACTCTCATGGACCTTTTAGCCAGATCCGAATGTCCCAAGGGTTGATTCTGAGGCAGGAGTGCTGTTTTGGGCGTTTGCCATTCTATGAGTCTGCTGTGTGTCCTGCTTCCCCCACAGCATCATTCTCTCCCTTTTCATTCTATCCTTCATTATTTGCTTACACTGGTCTTATTTGTGAGATCTCTTCAACACATACCCTATCTTTTTGATCGGTTGTGTATTTATACTTATCACTTTACCAGGTGTGCTGGCAATGGTACCTGCCTCCTTGGTAAGATTGTAAATCTTAAATTTTAAAAATGCTACTATGAGCACAAGGAAAATGCTACACTGTGCCCCAAAAAGATGTATAATATTTTAATAAAAAAGGGAAGG
The DNA here is from genome assembly GCF_033115175.1 of Lepus europaeus. Taxonomy (NCBI): domain Eukaryota; kingdom Metazoa; phylum Chordata; class Mammalia; order Lagomorpha; family Leporidae; genus Lepus; species Lepus europaeus. The sequence goes on from NC_084837.1 coordinate 61,028,282, forward strand.
TTATAAAGTACTTCCACTTGCTCTAGATTTATGAAGTAAGGACACTTATTTGGTAGAGTTTCTTAGAGGAAAGCATCCGAGAGAGAGAGGGAGGGAGAGAGAGAGGGAGGGAGGGAGAGATGTGGATGTGAGAGAGAAGCAGCTCACGTAAGGTCACACAGCCAGTGGTAACATCACTGGGACTGGAACCCTGACGTCAGGCTCCCAGCCTTATACCACAGGTCACAGCAGTTAGCTGTCAGGTGGCCTAGAAGGCAAAGTTACCTTAGCTGTCTCAGCAGTATCGGCATTTTTGACATTTCAGAAACACGGGCAGGAGCAGAGAGCCGGGGATACTGTCAAGATTGGAAGCATTCAATCGGACTTGCCCCAAATGGTGGAGTTAGAAACGTGCCAGAGGATTCCAATACAATCCCATCAAAGTGGCATGTACCAATGCCATCTCACTAGTCAAAGTGATCAACTTCAGTTCACAATTGATCACACTGATAGGTCTAAGAGTCAAAGGGATCACACAAACAAGACTAGTGTCTGCTAATACTAACTGTTAGAATCAAAAAGGGAGAGAACGATCCAACATGGGAAGTGGGATACACAGCAGACTCATAGAATGGCAGATGTCCTAAATAGCACTCTAGCCTCAGAGTCAGCCCTTAAGGCATTCAGATCTGGCTGAAGAGCCCATGAGAGTATTGTAGGCATGGAAAGCAAAGATACCATGGAAAAGAAAAAAAAAGAAGAAGACCTAAATGAAAGATCTCTGTGAGTGAGATCCCAGTGGAAAGAACAAGACCATCAAAGAAGGAGGTACCTTTCTCTGAAGGGAGGAGAGAACTTCCACTTTGACTATGACCCTGTCGGAATAAGATTGAAGTCGGCGAACCCTAAAGGCTTCCATAGCCTTGACAACTCATGACTAGAGCCTAGGGAGATTTCTGACGCCATAAACAAGAGTGTCAAATTGTTAAGTCAGCAACAGGAGTCACTGTGTACTTACGTCTCATGTGGGATCTGTCCTTAATGTGTTGTCCAATGTGAAGTAATGCTATAACTAGTACTGAAACAGTATTTTTACACTTTGTGTTTCTGTGTGGGAGCAAACTGATGAAATCTTTACTTAGTATATACTGAATCGATCTTCTGTATATAAAGATAATTGAAAATGTAAAAGAAACCTTGGTTTTAAATTGGAAATTGCATAGAAAATTAATCAATTTTTAAAAAATATCATGTAGGATCTCTGTCCTTAATGTGCTGTACATTGTGATTTAATGCTATAACTAGTACTCCAACAGTATTTTTCACTTTATGTTGCTATGTAGGTGCAAACTGTTGAAATCTTTACTTAATATATACTAAATTGATCTTCTGTATACAAAGAGAATTGAAAATGAATCTTGGCCGGCGCCGTGGCTTAACAGGCTAATCCTCCGCCTTGTGGCGCCGGCACACCGGGTTCCAGTCCCGGTTAGGGCGCCGGATTCTATCCCCGTTGCCCCTCTTCCAGGCCAGCTCTCTGCTATGGCCCGGGAAGGCAGTGGAGGATGGCCCAAGTCCTTGGGCCCTGTACCCGCATGGGAGACGAGGAGAAGCACCTGGCTCCTGGCTTCGGATCAGCGAGATGCGCCGGCCACAGCAGCCATTGGAGGGTGAACCAACGGCAAAAAGGAACACCTTTCTCTCTGTCTCTCTCTCACTATCCACTCTGCCTGTCCAAAAAAAAAAAAAAAGAAAGAAAGAAAGAAAATGAATCTTGATCTGAATGGAAGGTGAGAGGGAATGGGAAAGGGGAGGGTTGCGGGTGGGAGGGAAGTTAAGGGCGGGGGCGGGGAAGCCACTGTAATCCATAAGCTGTACTTTGGAAATTTATATTCATTAAATAAAAGTTAAAAAAAAAAGATTGGAAGCATTAAGTTTGTGTAACACTTGTCGCACACAGGGTACAGCAGTGCCTGATGGAGAAAGACTGGCTTCGGACTGCCCCGGCATGGTGGGATGACCTTAATGCTCTTAGCTGGGCCAGTTCCTGCGCGGTTCAGGAGCCAAGGCGGCTTCCTCAGCAAAGCACATCCTCCTTGTTCCTGCTCCCTTGGCCTCCTGTTCTTCCCCTACTTTGCAGCATCATTTGGTCCACTCACTAATTCAAATGTTAACAGAGTCTCTACATGGTAGCTGATGCTTGGGTGCAGGAAATACACCAGTGAAGAAAGCGACAGAGTCCCTGCTCCCTATTCTCCCAGAGCACAGTGAGGAAGTGCAAGGAGAGAATCAAGCAGAAGGCAGTAACCAAGGGGAGCGAGGCTGCCCTATGAAGTGATCAGAGGAGGGCTGGGCGAGGCAGAGGGCAGGGCGCACTGCTGAGGTCTGGGGGGCGAGCTTTGCTGGTCTGCAAACAACAAGCACGAGGGCTCTGCTCCCTGACCTTAGGGACTTCAGATGCTGTGGCCAATTCCTTTGTCACAGGCTAGACTGCAGCAATAACTAAACTTCAGCAGAGGTGGGGGAGTCTGGTTCTTCCCCATGTTGTAACCGTGACACCAAGGCATAGCTTTGGGCCTGTGGAAATCTAGTTAAACTTAACTGAATGAATTAACTCATGGAATATAAATGGGAAGATTAAAGCCGATTTCACTTGGTGAGAAAGCCCAGGAACAAGGCCAGCTCTTGGGTTATCTAAATATGGTTCAGATTCTGAGGCTTACTTTTTCCTTTCTCCCTTTGCATAGTTAGAATTTAAAATGTTACAAGCAAATGTTTTCTAATATGTGTGTGTGTGGTTAGGTGATTTAGACAAGTAGCTACAAATTAGTCTTTAAGGTTTGGTGTTAATTGAAAGTAGAGTGCTGCCATCTTGTCCTAATGTGTTTGCCTTCCAACTCCTATGCGTCCCATGCGTTCTTCAAACAAGGATGTTCTTCTACACAAACACACAGCTGCCATCAAAATCAGCCTCTGTAGTTCAGATGGTTTTAAGGTGGCCAATCTCATCTGGCCCCCAACGTGGTTTCTAAACAGTACGTTACCAAGTGATTATTTGAATGAATGAGGAGTTTGATTAATTCCAATAATCTGAGTTTAATTGAAATAAAAGGTACATTTCAAAATAAAAACATGTCAAGCTCTGACAGCGCCCCAGGTGCTGTATGTGGAAGGTTGCTCATTTTGCTCAGCAGGTTACACTTCTGCCAGCCAGGTGTTTTCCTGGGTACAGAGTGGAGAGAGCACCTGCCCTTGCTGGGACTCTGCCAACTACCCTTGCTCAGTGCCACCCAGCGGCTAGAGGAAGGGATCCATTGGGGAAGGAACGTGAGGCTTTAAGGAATAACAGTTTTGCTATGTAGTAAAGAGAAGAGAGCCATCGTCAAACATGTTGCTCCCTCAGATTGCCCTTCCAAGGCATCCCAGCAGTGTTCTCATTGGTGTCCTGCCACGGGCACTGTGGCTTCCCCAGGTCGTTTCTTCCAGAGTACCACCTTGCTGTGTTGTCCCTTTACCCTCATGACTTTAAGGACCAGATCAGGACTCTCTGCTTAACAAAAAAAGAATCGGTCCTTGCTCACCCTACATGTCTTAGGTCCAACTTTGCAAAGTTAAAGAAAAAGAGAAAGGTCTTCCACCCATTAGTTCACTCCCCAAATGGCCACAATGACCTGGCTGGGCCAGACTGAAGCCAGGTGCTTCTTCCAGGTCTCCCACAAGGGTGCAGGGGCCCAAGCACTTGGGCCATCTTCCACTGCCTTCCAAGGTGCGTTAGCAGGGAACTGGATTGGAAGTGGAGCAGCCGGGACTCAGACCTGAGCCCATATGAGATGCCAGTGCTATAAGCTGTGGCTTTAACCCACTGTGCCACAGCTCTGGCCCTGATTGCATGCAATTTTGTTCCCTGGTTGTTCTATAGGCATTTTACTTTGTTCCATAGATCTTTGCACATGACTCCAAGAGTGGGGCCTGTGACGTTTGTCACCGAGGGTGGACTTCTGCACTGTGGACTTCCATATCAATGGTCACAAGTCTGGGCCAGAGAGCACTGCTGGTGATGTGTCCTTACCTCTTCAATGCCTTTTCTTAAATTTGACAGGTAGAGTTATAGACAGTAAGAGACAGAGAGAAAGGTCTTCCTTCCATTGGTTCACCCCCAAAATGGCCACCATGGCTGGTGCTGCACTGATCCGAAGCCAGAAGCCAGGTGCTTCTTCCTGGTCTCCCATGCGGGTGCAGGGGCCCAAGCACTTGGGGCATCTTCCAGTGCCTGCCCAGGCCACAGCAGAGAGCTGGACTGGAAGAGGAGCAACCAGGACTAGAACCTGGCCCCCATATGGGATGTCGGTGCCACAGGCAGAGGATTAACCAAGTGAGCCATGGCGCCAGCCTTTCAATGCCTGTTTTGATAGTTATTTTCTTGCTTTTTTCTTAGAATGGTACATTGGCAGTCTGATCGTATACTTCTCAACCTAAAACTCTTGAAAGCCTCCTCACTGCACACAGATGAAGGCAATGGTGTTTTCGAATGACACAAAACTTCCCATGTTCTTGGGTTTCACCTTCTGCCACTCCCTCTCACAACCAATGACCCAGTAATGCTGCATTGCCTTCAGTGGGCCACACAGAGCAAGTTATTTCATACGCAGGGATTTCGCATGTGGCTTTCCTACTTGTGCACACCCGTTCCCTTCTTTCCTGCCTGGTTCACATCTACTCATCATTCAAGATTCTGATTGGTTCTCTTTTCCAGAACACAGAAAAGTGCTCATGTAGTGTCCCAAGCATACGCTCATCATTGCTTTCTAATACATCTCATTCATTCATTCATTCATTCATCAGGTTTATCAAACACTTCATAAGAGCCAGCTCTGCCCTAGGTGCTGGGAAGACTGCATTGACAAAGCTGGATAGTTTCTTCTAGGAAGGACATAAACATTAGAAAATATTTACACAAGTCCATTCTTCACTGACAGATACGAAAAGTGCTACAAAACAGAAACCTTGGAGACTCAGGTTGGTGAGTAAGGCCAAGAATTGTTTCCCGAGGATCTGACTTCTAGGTTGTACCTGGAGGGGCGAGCTGCACTTACCCAGTCAAGACAGCAGGGAAGTGAGGAATGAAATACTTGGCTTACAAATCTGTGACCTCATTTACAATTTACATCACGTGAGAAGAGGTGTTGGACATAGTTTATTATACCTACAGAACTACACAACTACTGCAGTAGGCAAAGAGACTTACCCCTGTCTGTTGAGCAGAATGAAGCCATTGAACACCCAAAGCACGAGGCCTTGTCCCCGAATACCATACAACCTGGCTATTTGCAGCCTGTCACAGGAGACGAGGAACTCCCATCATTTCTTCACTTCCCAAACCCCTCTTGGGTTTCCTTTATTCATGTTGTGGTTTTCTCACTCCATTCTTACACTGGACTTCTCAGAAGAGCTTCCAAAACTCTTTCCACAATTGCTGTGGGTCAACAGTAAATAGTCTGCAATTTCCAAGGGCCCAGTATTTTTTGTCTTAAAAACAACTGTGTATTGACCTTTTGCCACTCAATGGTGGTGTGATGGAAATGGGGGCTGGGGGTAAGGGGAAGGGAGCAATTTGAGTGTCAAGTGCCCTGTAACCTTGGAATTTTAAAAACAATCCTGAAGTAATGTTATTGTCTATCCATGACCGTGGTGAAGGAGGATGGAAACTGTCTTTCTCCAGGGACCTGGGGAGCTCATCTGCCTAGGACAATGAAATTTCCCAATCTGCTCCAGAGATTTCCATTGTTGGAGTTAGGGAGCTGGGAAAGAGATATGAAAGTCTATCTCAGCTAGGGATCCATGTCATCTTCACCTACTGCCTTTTTAAAAAATTTTACTTATTTGAAAGGCAGAGTTTCAGAGAGAGAAGGAGAGACAAAGATCTTCATTCTCTGGTTCACTCCCCAGCTGGCTGCAACTAGTAGACCCGGGCCAGGCTGAAGCCAGGAGCCAGGAACTTCTACTGGATCTTCCCCATGGGTGGCAGAAGCACAGGGATTTGGGCCATCTTCTGATGCTTTCCCAGGTGCATTAGCAGGGAGCTGGATTGGAAGTGGAGCAGCAGGGGCTTGAACTGGCACCATGAGATGGCAGCACTGTAGTCTGTGGCTTAACCCACTGTGCCACAGTTCCAGAGTCAGGAACCATGTTACTTTTTATTTGCTTCTGAAACTGTTAGTATTAATGGATTGAATATTTCTTAGGGGTGGAAAAAGAGAAGTTTGAAAACCCTTCAGTTCATCTTCATAAATTGGGATAGAATTGGATAGAAAAGTACTATTACATATGCTTCTTTGTTTTAACATTGATAGAGAAATTTTATTTTTGACAGGCAGAGTTAGACAGTGAGAGAGAGAGAGAGACAGAGAGAAAGGTCTTCCTTCCGTTAGTTCACCCCCAAAATGGCCGCTACGGCCAGCGCTGTGCCAATCCGAAGCCAGGAGCCAGGTACTTCCTCCTGGTCTCCCACACAGGTGCAGGACCATCCTCCACTGCCTTCCCGGGCCACAGCAGAGAGCAGGACTGGAAGAGGAGCAACCAGGACAGAATCCGGCACCCCAACAGGGACTAGAACCCCAGGTGCTGGCACCACAGGCCGAGGATTAGCCTAGTGAGCTGAGGCGCCAGCCAGAGAAATTTATCTTTAATACAACCTGGCTGGTGCTCAAGGAAAATATACATTGTGGTTGTAATCCATGTAGTTTTTGTACAATCTTTTACGGAGCATTGAAGATAGTTCCTCTCACCAAGGAATAAAATCACTTTAATTCTTTAAGCATTTTATCCAAACATAGTTAGCCCTTTCATCTTCATCCCTAAGCTAAATGCTTTTTAAAACATAGCTTAAATTTCAAAACTGACCACAAGTCAAATTGAAGATGAGATGCAAAGTGGAGCATATGTCTCTGCAGCCATAAATAACTTTCCAATTTTGTTTTTTAGGCTGGCAGGAATCATTGGGTTAAAGCCATGAATGGGAACAGACACTTCTGAAGAAGTATACACTATGATCTGAAACTTTTGGAAGAACAACAATTATGTTCTTCCAATATCATCTAATCTCAGATTCTCCCTAGGAGGAAAAACAGCATAACCCTTGTGCCCTGGCAGTGGTGAGGTCAGTTTACATAGGGAAACCACTGGAGAGGGTGGATGTGTCCTAAGGTGACGGGCCTACAGTCCAGAGTCAAGGAATAAGATATTCCTTGCGGCTGAAAGTGAGACACTTCCAGTTTCTTGAGCTTCCATCTGGTATTTTACTTGTCTAATTTTGAATCTCCACGATTTCACGTGGGATAGAGAGATTCCAGGGACTCACAGGTGGCAAGACAACGTTTCATCATGGCAAAAGCAGACATTTCGAAAGGGTTGGCATGACTGAGGCAGTTAACAGACTTAAGCTCGTTTTAATTCATGCCACCATGAAAGCTGTGTGGCGGATAAGAACAGATGGAGATGGACCTTGTGTTGGGAAAAAGTCACAGATGGCACGGTGTTGTGCAATGGATTGAGGACGCATTGTTGCTCTCATTTAATCCATCTGAACATCGTACAGGGTTTCTGTCTATATGGGATAGTTAGGGTCATTAACACTTTATTGAATATAACCTTATATGAATTATTGACTCCTCTCTCCCAATCTTTTAATTGACCCAAGGAGACAATGTAAGTTTGCTTAGTTTTACCACCAAGTGCATTGCCTTAAATAATAGTTATATTGAATTGCGAACTGCCTTTCATGTTATTCACCTTTTGCAATAAGAGGAGGTAAAACAGGGACATATAAATAACTCAAAACTTAATTACGCATGTTAGAATGGAAAATATTTGACTTAACACACGTCAGGGGAAAAACAGTGTTCAAATAATAAATGTGCTTATGATTAATGACTGGATGGAATTCCTTAACAGGCACATCCAGGCTCACTCATGCACAAGGTATGCTGCAGATGACCCTGCCGTCTCTGTCCCTCCATCCCTTGTTCCAGCCCCAATTCAAATGCAAACACACCATATAAGAGCATACATTAATGCACAGGATGAAATTATAAATAAAGTTTACATCAGCTCTAACACCAGGTTTTGATGTGAAAGGTGATTAACTGTATGAACCATGCATCTTTAAAGTGGGGGGGATGAAGATGCTGTCAGAATAAAAATGGTAGGAAAAAAAAAGACATCCCCAGGATGTGTAAGATATGAAAAAGTTATAGATCTTCTTTTAGCTTTTTTTAAATATAGATTTTTCTTTATTTGAAAGAGTTACAAAGAGGGAGGGAGAGACAGAGTTTCCATCTGCTGGTTCATTCCCCAGATGGCAACAATGTGGAACTAGGAGATTCATCTGGGTATCTCATGTGGGTAACTGGATCTTCAGCAGCTTTCCCAGGTGCATTAGCAGGAGCTGGATCAAAAGCGGAGTAGTCAGGACTTGAACTGGTGCCAATATGGGATGTTGGCATTGCCAGTGTCAGCCTAACATGCTATGCCACAACGCTGGCCCCAGAGTTACAGATTTCATACCAACAAATGTAATTCTACTAGGTTTCAAGAAGAGTTCAAGTGTACACTGGTGGCAACTGTATTCTTAATAGATAAAAATCAAACTTGAGGTCTGAGCGTCATAGTGGAAAATGTATGGCCATTAACATGCAGCTGCCAACCTGGTCATGAAATCAGGATCCCAGTAAATAAAAAAATCCAAAATGACTTAGGATGTCTGATAGGATAGGTGGCATTGGCACAATTCCATGGATGAGAAAAACTCCAGAGGAAATGAATGCTGACCTAACAAGGAACTAAAGTGACTTTTGGTTAGTCCTAGGATTTGGTTTTATTCTCCAAGGCATTATATGCTAATGGTCGTACAAGTCATAAAGAGTATAGCCATTTGGGGTGGAAGTTTGATCTAGCAATTGAGAAACTGGTTAGGACACCTGCATCCTATATCATTGTGTCTGGATTCAAATCCCAGCTCCACTTCTGGTTTCAGCTCACTGCTAATGCAGGCCCTGGGAGGTAGCAGGTGATAGTTCAAGTAGTTGAGTACATGACACCCAGTGGAATACCTGGGTTGAGTTCCTGGCTCCCAGCTTTGCCCTGGCACACCCTGGCCTTTGTTAGCAATGGAGAAGGGAGTCAGTGGATGGGAAATCTCTCAATCTCTACCTCTCTCTGCCTCTCAAATGTTTTAAGAGGTATGACCATCAGCATGTATTTATTAGTCTTGGGGACTAGACCCCAGTCAACTCCAGGATTAGGTAAAATTGAATCCTGTTCCTTAGTAGGTCAGCATTCTTCCTTTCCTTTATGGAGTTTTTCTCCTCCACAAAATTGTGCCATGTCACTTATCCATCTTGAACACTAAAAGACATTGGAAATCCTTAAGTATTAGCAGCATGGTTAGAGGGAACATTACCCACTGTTCTGACAAGTAGAAGCACAATATACTTCTACTCCCTTGAAGACGATTCTGTGAAAAGGGCATGCCCCTTGCACTAGGCTTTCTATGGTGGTGCTGTGTTGTAGCAATTCACACTCTGGCCTGGTTACTCTGTGGCCAGTCCTTTGAACAGACAGGACAACTGGCAAAGGAATTCTTCGAGATGTGTGGCCTGTGATGACCAAGCTATACTAATAGAACTGCCAGTCAGGGTGATCCAGACCCCTGTCACTATCTGGCAGAGGGCCTCCCTCAGGCTTCAATAAGGCAGATCACAATTACCAATGAGTGCTCAAGCAGACTTAAGATCCCACTATATTGTGCCATCGGAGGAGTAAGTGAAGATTATTAGGGCGAGTCAAGAAAGTTGAAATCTTTACTTAGTATAGAGTTGGTCTTCTGTATATAAAGTAAACAAAAAACAAATCATAATGAAGAATGGGATGGGAACAGGACAGTGGGATGGAAGTAGGGGTGGGAGGGCGAGTATGGGGTGAGGAGCCGCTATATTCTGAAAGCTGTACATATGAAGTTTGTATTCGTGGAATAAAAGCTTTCTTAAAAGAGAAAATGCAAATAAAGCCAACTGGAGTGTAGTCCCTTAGGGGATTGTTTTCTGCTTTAAGGTTTATCTTACTTATTAGAAAGGCTAAAAGAGAAAGAAAATGAACGAATCTTCTCTCCACTGGTTCACTTCCAAAATGGCCACAACAATTGGTATTGGGGCAGACAGAAAGCCAGGGGCCTGGAACTCCACCCAGGTCTTCCATATGGGTGGCAGGGACCCAAACACTTGGGCCGTGATCTTCTGCTGCTTTCCCAAATGCATTAGCTGGGAAGTAGGGCAGCTGGGACTCGAACCAGTGCTCTGATCTGGGATGCCAGTGTGTCAGGCAGTGGCTTAACCTGCTGTGCTACAACACTGGACACAGGCAGTTGCTTTTTAGTATAAGTTTACTTTTTCTTGCCGTGGATTTTTTTTTTATGTTTATTTACTTGAAAGGCAGAGTTACAGAGAGGCAGAGAGGTCTTCCATCCACTGGTTCACTCCCCAGATGGCCGCAACAGCTGGAGTTGCACTGATATGAAGCCAGGAGCAGGTTTCCCACATGGGTACAGGGCCCCAAGGACTTGGACCATCTTCCACTGCTTTCCCAGGCCATAGCAGAGAGCTGGATTGAAAGTGGAGCAGCTGGGACTCGAACTGGCACCCATATGGGATGCCGGCACTGCAAGCAGTGACTCTACCAGCTAAGCCACAGCACCCGTACCTTGTTTTATTTATGAAATCTATTTTTTGGTCATCTCAAAAGTCCATTTCATTGGAAGACATCTCCATAACCCAGCAGCAGAGAAGAACTGAAGACACTCTCCTTCTGACTTTCCCATACAACTGACATTTTGTTCTTATTTTTACTTTTGAGTTACTACACGAATCCTCATGTACTAATTTAGAAAGAAGTAGTCCAGCCCTGGCAGAGGGCAGCACAGATTTGGAGATCTCCTCTGCGTCATAAAGTATTTCCTGGTAAACTGGATTCCATTGACTTGGTTGAAAACAACTTCACAGAGCTGGAGAATTTGGCTGGGAAGTTGCAAACAATGGGAAGTATCACGTGCAGCGATGCTTCCAGACTTGGGCTGCTGGCTCCCGTGCTGCCAGGAGGGTGAGGGAAAGGTCATGTCACATTTGAGACTGAGGTCTGCAGGAGTGGTCACATGGGCTGCTGCTGTGTTCACCAATTTCAGCACAAGCACTGAGCTGTGCCCACACCCGCTACTGGCCAGGGAATGGAGAGTGGAGAGCAAGAGAATGGAATGCCAGTGTGTGCCAAGAGAGTGTCGGTCTCGGCTCAGGCTCCTTTTAAGAGGGGGGACCATCCAGTGCAAGTAGGAAAAGCCTGCCAGAGTGCCAATCGGAGATGAGGCTACTGAGCAGACGTTTGTAGCCAACATAGACCAAGAGGGACAACTTCCTCCCTGGAGATGTGCAGCACTTTGATGATCATGTTGTGAGGATACCAGAGGTCAGGGTTTTGTAGATGTTACAAAAAAAAAAATGCTGTTATAATTGAACAAATGTCTACATCTTCAACTTATGCCACTCTTTGATCTATTCTTAAATGTAGTTGTAAGTGCCTACATAACCTAGAATGAGGTTCACACTCAGTAGAGTAGTGAAAGGGAAGCATTAGAAAATGAATTGAATGACTGATCCAAACAATTTTGAACAATGGAGGGAGAGAATAGTCTTAAAGAGTAACCCTGATGGGGTTTAATATACTGCTTCACGCATATAGGCACAACAACATTACCATTGTACACCGTATAGATCCAGTGAATGTCTTTTTTGAACTATACAGTGAAAAATGTTTTTGTTCCCAAGGCAGTGATGCTGCTAGGATATAAATGGCTCATTGTAGAGGCAAAAACATGGCTCCTATGCTGCTCCTGCTCTTGGTCCATGTGTCTAACCCCACATGGTGTGGGCCACGATGTGTCAAGTCCTATACTTGCCAGTTATAAACTTCCCTTCATGGGGTAGAACACGGGCCCGCACATGTTCTGTTTCTTTTCCCCCCCGAACGTGAAGTCCCACGTTTTGTACTTTGGGCTTTTTTCAAAAACTTGATTTTGCTGGCTCAATATTTCTTTTCTGGGTGTTGGAATAACGAATGTCAGTGTCGCTTCAATGTACCAGCTTGTTTTCCTTGTGATGCCCTGAAGGCAAGGCGTTGTGAGAGCAGCCTGTGGTCTGCGGCCACAGGCAGAACCGCACAAAGTGGCTCATTGTCTGAGTGTGCAGATAAATCCGGGCTCAGGATCTGCCCTGTCAGTTTGGGGAGCTCAGAGACGTGTTTGGCATCACAGCTGGTACCTTTCTATGGCGCTCTGATGCGTTTCCATGGCAAAGGAGCCGTGTCGTTAACTGCTGGGGTGTCGCCGTGGTGTTTGCATGTTATTACCGTTTTGATATATGTAGAACAGCACTGAAGCATTTAGTGTGTTTTTTTTTTTAAAGGAATGACTGGTTATTTTAGTGTATAAAAGTCTGAAAATAACCTGTCAGTTCAATTATTAATTGAAAATAACTTCCTGTATTAAGGAGATGGATCATGGAGCAGCCGTTTGGCATAGCAGTCAAGACACCACTTGAAGCCCATATCACATATTGGAGTTCCTGGGTTCAATTCCCAGTTCTCCCAATTTGTTTCTTGCTAACGCATACATCGGGAGGCAGCGGGTGACGGTTCAGGTAGTTGAGTCTCTACCACCCACATGGGAGACTCAGATCGAATTCTTGGCTGCTGGCTTTGGTCTCATCCAGCTCTTGCTATTGTGGTTATTTGTTGTGAATGAATTAGCAGATTGGAGTTCTCTTGCTCTCACTCTCTAACTCTGCCTTTGAAAGAAAATAAATCTTAAAAAACAAACAAACAAACAAACAAAAAACACCAAAAACCAAGAGGAACATGGAGAGCAACTTCTCTCAAGTTTCTAGATCATCTTCTGTAGTATCTTTATCTTGACAGAGAAGAATCTATCCCCTGAGTGGCTGCTTTTCTACAACGAATTAAATTCTTAAGCTGTCAATGTATGATGTACCAAGAGATGACAGTGCCAAGATCTTCTCTAAGCCTTTCAGATTGGTGGCTTAAGATTCATCTCCTTGGGGCTGGCACTGTGGTACAGCAGGCTAAGTTGCTAGTTGTGATGCTGGCATCCCATGTCGGAGTACCGGTTTGAGTCCTGGCTGCTCTGCTTCTGATCCAGCTTCCTGATAACATGCTTGGGAAGCAACATTCCTAGATTCCTCCTTCCCTATACTGCTACCATACTTGTGGAGTACGGGGACTCCCTGGTGATGCTGTTCCAGCACACTAACACAGGTCCTTTCTGCACTGGCTTGCCTTAGGGAGGAGTGGCAGGATTCAGGCCCTTTTCTGTGGGAACATACTATGCACTGCCTAAGCACTACCTTTCATATCTTTTCTTTCTCCACTCTGAGAAATCTTTAAGCCCAGAGCAAGGAAATCTGTATATAACCATGCCTTCTTTGTCAATATATCCAATTTATGTTCCATGTTAGTTATTTCAGTATGTTTTGAGGTTTAAAAGTTGAAAATAGATTATTCTGTTATTTTTTAGTTTAAAAGGCAGAGTTAGAGAGAGAGAGAGAGAGAGAGAGAGAGAGAGGTGTCTTCCATCTGCTGTTTCACTCCCCAAATGGTTGTAATGACCCAGCTATGCTGAAGCCAGGAGCTTTTTCTGTGTCTCCCACATGAGTGCAGGGCCCTAAACTTTTGGCCATCCTCTACTGCTTTCCTGAGTGCATTATCTGGGAGCTGGATCAGAAGTGGAGCAGCCGGGACTCAAAATGGTGCCCATTTTTTAGGATGCTAGCTCTGCAGGCAGTGGCTTAACCCATTAGGCCATGAGGCCAACCCCTGTTTTTCGGAATGTTAGTTCCATAGCTAATGTCTAAAACATGGGTGAAAATTATGTGGCATAAATAAAACAGGAAGCACACACAGGAAAATAATTTAATATTGCCTAGTTACACAGCATGATCATGTACTTCTGCAGTGTGGAATACAGCAGGGCATGTAAACAGAACCTATCATGTGTAGTGCCACTTCTAACCATACGTTCTGATGTTCTGCTGTCACAGAGGTTTCAGAGTTCAGAGACACTTTAGGGTTTGTCTAGCCCACACCTTCTCACCTCCTTTTCAAAAGATACAGAATGAAAGAATACAGATTTTAAGTAATTTACACATGGTCACACATGTATTTAGAGGCAGAGTCCACAAAATTCCATATGTAGCGTTCTATTTGTGGAATTTTCCCATGAAGTTTTGATGTGTTGAAAGGCCTTCCAGCTCCTCAACATAGGGTCTCAAGGTGGAGGCAAAATGAGCTTAGACCAAGAAGTCAGTGTGTATGAAAAGGCTTTCCACGCTCATGGACTAGCCTCAGTGAACAAACATTTACAAAACAGTGAGCCACTAGGTGGGATCATCGGAAGGCACTGTAAAAAGACCATCCAGGTAAAGCTCCAGAACCACGTGCCTATGAACTACTGAGATAAGCTAGCAGAAGCTTCAGATTGTGTCGTTAACAAATGTGAGTCTGCACCAAGTCTGGCAAATGCATTGAGGCAATTTGAGGATATCCTCAAACCCAACCTACGAATCCACCTTAAGAATGCTACCCATGGAGACAAGATCCTTTGAGCTAGTTGGTGAGGCCTGGGAAGACACCTAGAAGGTTGCCTTCCCCAGAGAGCCACCCTGGCAATTATGAGCGTGGCATTAGAAATGGGTTGGTGAAGGTGTCATCTCAGAGGGGAGCAGTAGGGAACTTTGAAGAGTGCAAACTTTGCTAGAAAACTGTACCAACTCCTCAAAGTCATCCTTTGAGTGGGGAGGGCTACCATCAGCCTGGTGAGAGCAGGTCTAATGAGGGCTGAAATAAAGTAAAGGTTGTGCAATTGAACAAAGAGGATCTTGTTGGCTCCTGGGTCTTATTCTAGCTAATAAGCCACTGGAGATGGTGTTCTTTGGGGGAGAAGAAAGCTGTAACCTTCTTTAATTTGGTAGAAAATCAGAAGATGTTGATTTCGTGGTCTTTGGAGACTTTATCTAGTGGCAGAAAGAAACAGTGGGAACATTTAATTGGGAATGCAGGATCTTGGAATTTGTTTTCCCTCATTGCTTTATTTTTATTTTTTTCCCCTCGTTGCTTTTAGTCCGAGTCCCTTAACAGAGAAGAAAGAAGGCTAGAATAGGGGCTGAGGTCCTATAGTTGGGAAAAGCCTTTATGCAGCACCCTCAACATGACCCACAAAATGCTTTGTTATGAATTAAAGTTAAAATGCTGGACACCGTCCCTGACTTTATGCAGTGTAAGCTGCAGTCAACGATGTCAACAACTATAGTAACTGACAATGTCTGTGGCCCATGGTGGTCCACATGGAGAACTTCATTGAGAAGTTCCTAACCAAATTTGTGGAGATGCTGCCCATGGGAAATAGAAGCTTGAAGGATGGGTTGAAGTTAAGAAGAAGGAGGGCCACAGTGTCCCAGGTAGCAGAAAGCACCCTTAAAGAAGGTTAGTTCTTCTGAGAAATTCATTAAAGGAGAAGGTGAGGGTGAGGGAGGGAGCTGAAGAGATGAGTAACTAATTGTAGGTGTGGTGAGGCTTGGAAGGATATTATAAGGGGCTGGGATTCAAATCAGAGCAGAAGGAGCATTGAAGGGTTTTGTGTGATGGGCGACCCAATGCATTCAGCCTGATGTGACTGCATCAGGAGAGGTCTTCACAGATGCACCATTAGCAGGTTATTTACCACAGTCTTTTTTAATGTGATAGGTAGAGTTAGAGAGAAAGGTCTTCCTTCCATTGGTTCACCCCCCAAATGGCTGCTACAGCCGGAGCTATGCCGGTCTGAAGCCAGGAGCCAGGTGCTTCCTCCTGGTCTCCCATGTGGGTGCAGGGCCCAAGCACTTGGGCCATCCTCTACTGCCTTCCCAGGCCACAGCAGAGAGCTGGACTGGAAGAGGAGCAACCAGGACTAGAACCCGGGGCCCATATGGTATGCCAGCACCACAGGTGGAGGATTAACCAAGTGAGCCACAGTGCCAGCCCCAGTTTTTGCTTTTTAAAAAAGATTTACTTATCTAAAAGGCAGAGTGACAGTGATGAGGGAGGTAGATAGACAGATAGGTATCTTCCACTTACTGGTTTACTTCTTGAATGTCCACAATAGCAGGACTGGCCAGGTAAAGCCGAGAGCCAGGGATTCCAGCCTGGTCTCCCTGTGGGTGATAGGGGCTCAAGTACTTTAGCCATCATTTGCCACTTCCCAGGCACATTAGGAGGGAGTTGGATCTGAAGCAGCATAGCCTTGACTTCAACTGGCACTCCAGTAGTATGGGATGCTGGTGATACAAATGGTAGCTTAACCTGCTGTGCCATAATGCTGGCCTCTGCTTCCCAATTCTTATGGTTCTTAGATCCTCATGAACAGAAGAAACCAGAAATAATCTTGCCCTATATATCTGTTCAGATCCATACACACATTCATGTTAACTTGTAGCTTTGGATGTGAACTTGAGAACGGAATCAACACTCACGGTTTTGTTTCCCATTCTTTTCTATGCATCCCAGGGTTATCTGGTGCAACTGAGAGCTGTACCATTATTATGTGGCCCTTCAGGGAAAAAGCTTGTATGTCCCAGCCCATGGAGGATAGACAAGTATGGCAGATACAACTGTGGGCTCTTTGTTCATTTGTCCTCATTCATTGAAGATCTTCCAATACACCCCAAGGGAGGAGCAGCTCATTTGACTGGCGAGATAGAGAGGAGGCTCTAAATATATAAGGCTCGGCTTCTTTTCACTATGTGGAGCATCTCTTGATGATTGGATCCCACTGCTCATATACTTGGAGCTTGCTCAAGTGTATGGACTCTGCCCCCGCACTGGGCAGACCTGTGGCTCTGAGTGTAGGTGCTGTTTACAGGACGCTCACTAGGATCTCTACTTTGTTGCTGTGTGCTTGAATCCAGTTACCCAGTAATAAAGCTTACACTTTAAGTTTTCATCTTTCCAATTCCTATACTTATCTTTGAATTTGAGAGGGAAGAAACAAACGTTATCACTTTATCCAAGAAAATCTTAACAGTGATAATATCATTGATTTTTCTTATCTACACGTGGGTCTCTGGTTGTTTTTGCCTTATTGAAGTCTAGGTGTGGAGAAGACTCAAGTTTATTCATCTAGTTCACCTTCAAACACTTAGCGCCTTCTGTTGACTGCCTTCTCCTATCTGGACAGGGAAAGTCTGAGACCCCTTCCTCTTCCATATCCACCTTAACTACCCCCAATTTTGGGTCCTTTTCTACAGGAAGAAGTGAAGAAAACCTTGGTGAGTGTAGAGCTATTGTGCCACCCCTTCCCAGTGTCTACAGATCTGATGGGGAAGATTGGAAGATGTTATGGGTTACGGGGATAAAGGCTGGAGAGCTTTCTTATTCTCATGTGTCATCTAGTCTCTAGGGAATCTGGTTTTGGATATTAACCCCATTCCTGGTTATATCTTAGTTGCTTAGCTATTTTCTGCATGTTATTTTCTTGTTTTAAATTTATTTTCTTACTTTGCTGTGTGCATTTTTATAAACTTAAGTTATTTTAGCAACAAGATTGGGGATAGGCAAAATCCTTCCCAAATATTCAAGTCCCTTCAGACCGGCTTGGTTGCCCAATCTGCTTTGGCATGTAGAGATTCATAATTTGGAAACACTCAGGTTCCTTAAATTCATGAAAACATTGTAAAGTCCACAGAAGTGATTTTTAAGAATATTAGTGCCACTGCCATCCTCTAGTAGTCCCGATTTATCAGATGTCTATCGTCAATTCAGATGTAATAAGTTTTAAAGGTTAGTTCATTTCTAGAAAATGTCCAGAGATCAGCTTCCACTGATCCTTGAGCCTCAAAGCCTAAACTCCTTATTGATCAGCTGGGGGATCGCTGAATTGTTTCCCTAGATACTGAAGTATAATGACCACATTTTGGGGCGAGGGGTAGGGCAAACATGATTCTCAGCATCTGACTGCTGCAAATGCAAGTGGATAGGGAAGTCAAAGCATTATGGAATTATGCATGGAGGGAACTTGGCTTTCATGGAGTTGAGAAGCCATTTAGTCAAAAGTATCACCTGTCTTCCAATTTCAGAAACCATCTAGACCGACAGCAATACCCTTTTGCAGGCAGTCTCTGTTCTAACAAGTGTTTTTGTAACTTCATCTTCAGCAAGCACACATTTGGTAGCTACTGTTAGGTGTTAGCCATACCTGCTTCCAGATTTCTAGACTGGTTGTAATTCTTTCCTAAGTTTCTATAAGGAGAATTTACAGGCTGACTCAATGGCCATATATTTCAATGTCTGCTTCTCTTGTCCACAGATCCATCTCATCTACAATTGCTTCTATGAGTGCCAAATACATAGGGCTATGTCTACCAATGTTTCCACTTTCTGGTGTGTTTTCCTTACATCCAGAACACGCATCAATAAATGTTCTGTTCCTTGGTTAGTCCTATGTTTTCATCTAGGCTCTTCTGTACTTTTTCACTATTTCCTGTACGTGTGTGTATACGTGTACACACTTTCTTACATCTGCCAAGTTGGCAGGCTGGTGGGTTCTGAATGTATTGGAAAGGAAATACTGCTTGGTAATAACAGTTTTGGTAGGAAAGCTTTTCCTTCTTTAAGGATGAAAAGGAGGAGCCATGTTCCAAGTTAAAAGAATGCTACATATAATTATCATCCCAGATGTAAATAAAAATACTCCATCGTGGTTAGAAGAAAGTCTCAAAGTCCTAGACCTCCAAAAGAAACGATCCAAGGGTATCAGAGGCTGTTTTCCTTCAGGGCACAGAGAATGAAGCTTGACTTTTGGGTATTATGGCCATTTTCTCTGCTAGCTCTGATCATTAGCTGCGATAGTCAAAGACAGTGACTTTCCTGTTAGGCTGCCACCTGGAGGCAAAATCATCCAGAAGCTTGCACCCTGTGACCTTTCCCACTCTGCCAGTCAACGCCACACTGAGCTATTCCCGATAACACCGTGAGCATGACTGCCAATCGCATTTGTGCTTCCTCCCATCTTCAAATCCCACACCCCCAGGAGTGAGGGTGATGACAGCCTCTCCTTGTCTCTTTCATGACAGGTGTATAAAGCTGTCCTCTGGCCCTCCATGCTCACTCTCTTCTCAGCACTTGTCACACCCTAGTTGTAGAATTCTATAGGGGGGAGGAATGTGCATCACCTACTGGATTTCTATTGGCAATTTAATGAGTAATTAGTACCACCTGCTGTTCTGGGACTCGTGAATACTGAAGAGACCAGTATGGAGAAACAAGACTTCTTCCAGCCAGAAACATTCATTCAATCATTCATTAACTTCTCATTTATTGATTTCTCACCATACATCAGACATGGAGCTCACATTCAAGTGAAGGAAGACAGACAGTAAGTAGGTAAAAGGAGTTAGGTTGTGATAATTATTTGGATAAGTTAATTTGGAGACTGTAGTTCCTACTTATCCAATCAAACACTAATCTAGATGTTGCCATGAAGGTCTTTTATAGATATAATTGCAATTCATCCATCATCAGTTGACCTGAGAGATTCCAGAGAAACTGGGTGGCCCAATTCAATCATCCTAAATGCCCAGATGTGAGACAGAGCTCCCCTGAGCGAAGAAGAAATTTGCCCTTTGGCATCTTCAGTCCATGTTCAAAAGTTCTACATAGTCCTTGTTGTCTGTCCTGCTGACTTTGAACCTGTTTAGGCAGTTTCCCAATTGTCTAAGTCAATTCTTACAGAAAACCTCTTCATATTATTTCCTATGGATTCTGTTCTCATTGACAGACTGCTACGAAGAAAAAAAATGAGTTAGAATGGATACATAAATGAAGTTTATGACAGCTATTTCTTTGTTGATGAAGAACTAGAGTAATAGAGTAGATGTAGTGATTACCAGTACATAAATGCTCTGGAGAAAGAAGAAATACAGCCCAAATCCTTTAGGATCTTAAGCAATTTTTTTTTTCTATTTTTTATGCTCTCAAATAATAACACCAACTTCATCATATGGGCGCTGGTTTAAGACCTGGCAGCTCCACTTCTGATCCAGCTCTCCGCTATGGCCTGGGAAAGCAGAAGATGGCCCAAGGCCTTGGGCCCCAGCACCCATGTGGGAGACCTGGAAGAAACTCCTGGATCTTGGCTTCGGATTGGCACAGTTCCGGCCATTGCGGCCAATTGGGGAGCGAACCATTGGATGGAAGATCTCTCTCTCTCTGCCTCTCTGTGTAACTGACTTAAATAAATTTTTCTTAAAAAAGTCCTGCTACTTAACACCTGCAAACATATCTGATGTATGAATACCTTGGCAATTCTGCATCATGTATTCACATGCACCTGTGGCTAACACATACCTGAGTCAGACAGATAGCAAATCCTGCTCAGTGAACACATTCATTGGTATAACCCAGTTAATGAGCTTGAGCGAGGTGGGAATTACATATGGATAGAGGGTAATTAGACTTATCTGTAAACATTAGTCTACTCCAGCATTCTCCTATTATCTTGAAATTTCTTCAACTCTTAAATCTGCAGAGAAGAATCGGGTACAGTCAAGCTTAGCTTTAAATGTCTTTCAAAATTGTTAGTCACGTTGTTATCAATGAATGAGTGCTGTTCTCTTCCTTCCAACCAATAAGATCTTGTGCGTGACTTCTCATTGCCAAAGGTCCTCAGACAGTTGGAAGGGGGAGAGGAATTGAAAGGAAACCTGCTATATGTATTTCAAAACTATAGTTTCTGGGTAAGGGAAATTACTGTGTCATTTTTGTTCACATCTGGCACTGGGACAAAGCATAGGAGAGTACTGCTCTGCTTGAAATAATGACATCGTTATGCACACCCTCCCTTTTCTGGTTAGCTGGATAGGAAAACATGTTCCCAGGGTTGAGCGAGGTAGGGCAGTGCTCCCCCCTGAAGCACATTTGGAATGGGATGTACTTCCCCCTTTTTGGAATGCATGAAGTGGTACCCTCCTGAGGTGCCTTAAACAAAGGAGGCATCCAAGTCGTAATTACCAATTCTAGTTTGGCATTGTCAGTGAAAAAGAGATTGTTTTAACAAGATATGGAAATATAAAGACCAGAAGGAGTCTATCAATTCATTTATGCAAAAGTGTTTTGTTTTGGTATCTACTGTGTGTTAACCACAGATGTAGGGGATAGGAATTTATTTTACTTGTATACTGAGGAGTCCTGTTTTCCATTTATGTTACTTTTCAGCAGGCAGTATAAGTGGAACATAGAATGCTTACTGAGCACTTGCTATATGCAACCTCCCTGACTAGGCAATCAAATGTGGGGCAGCTCAGTGAAGGGTGACCAGGAGGTTAGGACAGGAACTCAGGACACAGGGGGAAACACGGGTTGCTGTAGTCTAGCTGGTGGTTCACAGTGGAGTTCTGGTAGATGCAGCCCGAGTCCTACGATTCACAGTGGCTGAGGAATCACAGTGAGAAGGAAAGATTGAAAGCAAGTTTTCACGGAGCTTGATTTTGTCTAGATATTAAGGCAAAATTTAATGTTGGTGAAATATGACCCAAGGGTTTGCATCATGTAACCTGAACTATAGCACCAGATCCTGTGCGAAGATCTTGCCTGGTATGTAACAAGAGACCAATAAATATTGGCTGAGTGAATAAAAATGACATTTACAACCAATGGGATTTGGTAATTGCATCAGAATAACTGGTCCATGGCTCTGAAGTCCTCTCATTAAGGCTTACACCTAGGGCTTTGGGAAACTTGTGCTTTGGAGTAGACTGAACGACCTCATCATGATACTGGTGGAGTTTGTAAGAAGGCCGATCTTAACTGCTGTGACATCTGGGCCACCCCTGGTGGCATAAGCATCATTGCCACAACTCTGTCAGGAGTTCACTCAGTACCACTGCTAGAGTTGGGACAGTTTGAAGGGAGGGCGGGACTCCTGCCCACAATGAACCCAGGCAAGGCTGAAGCTGGGAGCCAGAAACCCAATCACTGGAGCCCTCACTTCTGCTTCCCAAGGTCTTCGTTAGCAGAAATCTGGAGTTAAAGGTCAAAGATGCAGGCATCTAAACTGAGGTCTCAACTGCTAGGTTACGTGCCTGGCTCTGTAACTCCTTTTTGTTACTGTCTGCTGTTCCTACTCCCATGTTTAACATAACCCCAGAAGAACTGCAGAATATTTGAGGAAAATTTCTGGGCAATGCTCGAATCTGCTAAAACCTGATTCAGCTTCCCTATTGTTTTGTAAAGGCTATCAGTTTCTCCTTTCTATCACTGAGATCTATCCAACTGTGACTTGAATATGACAGGAAAATATATACTAAGACTGAATGCACATATGTATTTGTATCCATAGTACATGTGTTTAATATTAATCTGATAACATGTGCTAGTTTATACATGATGCATTTTTATACTGATTCTGTTGCATATCTTAGTTGAATGTAACATACCTATGTATAGTTTTGTGTATATACAGCTTTATGTGTGCATCAGATTAATGCATGACCCTTGGGAGAGTCAACAGGAAGAACCTGGTGAGCGGCTGACATTCAAGGAGAGCGCTGAAGCCAGGGCAGAGTCTGTGCAGTTTTTGCACTATTTACCCTTCCCCTTGGGGTGGGTCGTCCCAGGTTCATGAATACCAAACAAAGGAAGACAATGAAAAGTTAAAGGTGCAGGCACCAAGTAAGAACTGAGGGAGACGTTGTGGCAATACTCAGCAGGCCTTGGCCGGCCAGGAGGGCAGCACAGGCTGGAGAAAGGGCACAATCCCTGCAGCCAGCCCTGCCAGCCCAGGGCATTCTCCCTGAGCCCTGTGCTGTGAGCCTCCCGTGGACCAGCTCACTTTCCCCTCACACAGCCCTAGGAGGTAGGTACTACTCTCCCCCACCTCCTTCTCAGAGGAGGGAATGGAGGCTTAGCAAGACCAGCCACCTTGCGTGCAAACATGGCTGCCACTCAGAGACATCCTCCATACACACTTTGAGTGCACGAACGGCGAAGGCCAGACGGCTGGCAAGTGGAGAGCTGCGACTGGACTCAAGCTCACCCCATAGGCAGATCCCTATCTTGCCTCAAGGCTTTTATGTTTGTGGCTAGCAAGGAGGCTGCCGCGGTGGTGGTTATTGTGCCCTGTCTGAGCAGGGGAAGCTCTATCTGCTCTCTCTTAAGTGAGCCAGCTGCTGGAATATACCAGCAGAGCTCTGTTACCAGGAGTAGCCAGCTGCCAACCGATTATCTCCATGAAGGAATGCTGTTTTGCTATTTCCCCCTGACTGATCCCGAAATTGAAACAGGGAAGGACTCCAAGCCCAACATAACTGAGCGGGGGATGAGGGTACCCTTGTGCGATCACACTGAGAACCTGCTGGGAACACGCTCAAGTCATTATTCTGACAGATCAGGAATACGGTCTCATCCCAGGCCTGTGGCCACATATGCTGGGCACACACCACAGGCAGTCTAAGCTTGCTTCTTTCACGAAGCCTGCCCACAGGAGTCCGAGGGCTACTCCTGCTAGGAAATCGGAGTCACTTGGCCACACAACGATTTAGAAAAGTCAGCAGGCAAGAACTCCTGGCTGGAAGTGTGCCTTTAAAGCCATTCTCTCCAGAAGCCTTTTGTAGGCGAGTGGATGTGACCGGAGGGACAGGAAGTGCCCTGTCACAGCCTCTTGGCAGGGTTTCTGCACTGCATGCTCAGAGCAGTCACTCCCCCCCCCACCCCGCCCTCTCCCCCATGTTGATAGATCAAGCTGGGGGACTTAGCGAGATCACCTTCAGCAGCAACTCAAAAATGAAGGGCACCTTTTGCTTTTGGCTCCCCTCCCAAGCCCTAGGAAGTGAGCTTTGTGAGAAGAGGAATTGCTTTTCCCGTTTTGAGTAAGGGAGTGCTGGATTAGAAAATCCCAAGACCCAGGAGTGATGCGCTGTTCTCTGCACTCAGGCACTTACAGTCCCTGCCCCAAGGAGCCATTACTCAGAGAAGATTTGAAAGGAAGGAGTAGCAGCAGCCTCTGGCCGAGAGGCCATGGAAACCCTGCCTTAGTGAAGAGTGCGGGACGAGAAGCCAGATGGCCCGGGAACTCCGGCCCAAGGACATTCCAGCAAGAAGAGGACCAAAGACTTGATATTTAACTTCGGACCCATGGATGTCAAGGTGTGTACCAATGCTGATAGGTCCCTTACAGTCACAAGCCGTTGCAGGTCAGTGAGCTCAGAGTGGAATTCTCTACGGAACCCCTTAGCTATTTTGCCTAGACTTTCTCTGAGACATTGCTTAGGTTCCTTATGTTGACTGGGAAAATCCTCTGCCATTGTATCTTTCTGCTGTCTTCTGGGCTCTCTGCTCTATTTGCTCAAATCACCTTCATGTTCAAATGTCTTTCAGCTCCGCGTCCCTAGTCCACACCTTGAAATCTCCCGAAGCTTCTACCACCCGACCCTGACTCAATCCATTCGTGCTCTTGCTACTGGACAAGACAACCAGGTCCTTGCAACTTGCCCTGGACAGCCAACTCGCCAGGTGTGAAAGGTGGAAAGAGGAAAGGGTCAGAGAAATGAGTGATCCCCGGATCGAGAGTGTGCTCTCTCCCCCTGGCTGGCCAGTAAGCAAGCAAAAAGGGTTTTTAAAGGGAAGGAGTAGCTGCAGGTGGAGATTAGGAAAATCAGCGAGTCCAGTCAATTGGCAATCAAGCCAATCTGCAAGCCTGATAACGGTTCATGGGGGGACCCAGGGGTCAGCCAGTGGAGCCTTCATGGCAATGCAGCTCAGTTGCCTGCAGTTGACGGCTTCATGCTCTTAGTTGGGCGTGAGCTCTGCCCAGCCAAGCCAGCTGCTCTCAGCAGCCTCCTGAAAAGCGTGCAAGCATCACGACTCATAGCACTAGCCACAGGTCACCCGCAATAGCAGCTAAAGGGAAGATGCCTTCATTATGGATACAAACGGAATAGGGACACCTATTCCCTTCTGGCTACTCCTGCCGACTGGGGGCAGAGCAGGGAATGAGAACTGTTGACACGGCGAAGTACATCCTCCTTGGTTTCTGCCTCTGAGGGAGAGCAAGCAAACATACCCGCACAGCTGCTGGCTTAGATGTTTACTTGCAAAGCTGTTGTATAAATAACTGCTTTAGAGGTCAGTGCTGTGGTGTAGTGGGTAAAGCTGCTGCCTGCTGTGCCGGCATTCCATATGGGCACTGGTTCGAGTCCTGGCTGCTTCACTTTCGATCCCGCTCTCTGCTATGGCCTGGGGAAGCAGAAGATGGCCTAAGGCCTTGGGGCCCTGCACCCATGTGGGAGACCGGAAGAAGCTCCTGGCTCTTGGCTTATGGATCAGCACAGCTCTGGCCATTGCGACCATCCGACCTAGCAGATAGAAGACCTCTCTCTGTCTCTGCCTCTCTGTGACTCTGCCCTTCAAATAAATAAATCTTTAAAAAAAAAAAACAGCTTTAAACTTTAAATTCCAAGGAGTGGGATGGCTTGGTTGCATGGTAGGGTTATATTCAGGTTTCTGATGAAGCTCCAAACTGATTTCCATAGTGGCTTAACCAGTGTGCATTCCCACCAACAGTGGGTTAGTGTCCCTTTTCCCCCACATCCTCTCCAGCATCTGTTGTTGGTAGATTTCTGTATGTGAGCCATTCTAACTGGGGTGAGGTGAAACCTCATTGTGGTTTTGATTTGCATTTCCCTGATTGCTAGTGATCCTGAACATTTTTTTCATGTGTCTGCTGGCCATTTGGATTTCCTTTTTTTTTTTCTTTTTTTTGAAGGCAGAGT
The DNA here is from genome assembly GCF_033115175.1 of Lepus europaeus. Classification (NCBI taxonomy): domain Eukaryota; kingdom Metazoa; phylum Chordata; class Mammalia; order Lagomorpha; family Leporidae; genus Lepus; species Lepus europaeus. Next base: position 61,054,171 of record NC_084837.1, read on the forward strand.
AAGACAGTGAGAGAGAGACAGAGCGAAAGGTCTTCCTTCCGTTGGTTCACCCCCCAAATGGCCGCTACAGCTGGTGCGCTGTGCCAATCTGAAGCCAGGAGCCAGGTGCTTCCTCCTGGTCTCCCATGCGGGTGCAGGGCCCAAGCACTTGGGCCATCCTCCACTGCCCTCCCGGGGCACAGCAGAGAGCTGGACTGGAAGAGGAGCAACCGGGACTAGAACCCAGGGTGCTGGCACCGCAGGCAGAAGGTTAGCCTAGCGAGCTGCGGCGCCGGCCCGGATTTCCTCTTTTGAAAAATGTCTATTGAGGTCCTTGGCCCTTCTCTTAAGTGGGTTAGAACAGTCGAATTTTGACAAATTTTTAGGATGTGATTGTGAGCAGCTATCCCAACATGGGAGTGGGGTACAACTCCATGAGGTATAGCTTTAAGAAGTTAGTCCAGCACCTGGTTTCATGAGGCTTACATAAGGGGAAATGAGCAAATCAAAAAGCTTCACAGGTCAAACCCCAGCCCACGAGTTGCCAAGCCTTCTGAAGCCCAGGGGGTTCCTTCATAACCTCCACAAGAGAACAACCACCCTGCAGGGGCACAGGGCACTCCAGCTAAATTACACTAGATCAGAGACCTTTGGCAAAGCGTTAAGGATTAGGTCAAACCAAGGCTCAGTTACTGGCAAATGCACCTCCAAAGAGGTGGTGTTTCTACCTTGGTTTTCCAGAGGAAAACCACTTATTGAGATCCCAGGTTAAAGCTCAGATGCACTGAGCAGGCTTCCAAAGGGTGTCTGTATCCAGAGTAAGGACCACTTTTTCTGTTGAGTCTTTGGGACACCAGGCAGAGAGGAAGGCTGCTCTCGTCTCTCTGACAAGTTTGAGTTGATTAACCCTGGAACACTGGTTGTTCATGGTAATATGTTGCCTTGACACACAACTTGGTATCACATAGTGAAAAACCAAACAGTTGCTTGATAGTGGTGTAACTGACTCAGGGCACTTCATAGCTTTGGAATGTAAACCGCGTCCCACAATTTTCTGTACAGGGTGTCAAGGAAATCGGTGACCAGGTGTCACGGGACTGGGAGCAACTATAGTTACCTGAGGGGATCTTCTGTGGTGCTCTAAGTAGAATGAGGCACAGGAAAAAGTAGTTATGGGAATTACTACAGGATCATTGTGGCAGTCACATGGGTTCCACCTGTGCGGCCCTTGTTTATCTCTCGGCTTAGACCCACTTCTCCCCCTCCTGAGATTCTGTCCTGTTGTCTGGACAAGGAGAGTGGCCTGCTTCGCCGCTTTTGTTTTCCTGCCAGGACGTACTTTGCAGATGATATCTACCAGCTGGGATGTCTTCATTCCAATATCCCCCTCTACTTTCCAAAACTTGATAAAAATCATCTTTAGAATGTTTCTATGATCAGGTAATACGGCAAAGTGGTTCCCAGACAGTCATAACCGAGCTAACAACTTCTCTGTTGCTTTAGAAGTGGCAACACAGGGACGTGGACTGCCCAAGTGTGAACAACTCTGCCTTCTGCATTCCATCATAGTTGGCTGTTATTCTAAGACACAGCCAGCCTTGCTTGGCAAGGAACAGATTTTAAAAATGCACACAATTTTTTTAAAATTGAGGCAATACTCTCAATCCTAATCTTTGCTTCCTTATCACCAAGAAATCCAAGATCTCTCTCAGGTGTGACAGCCACAGTATGAACACTATACATGGAGTCTAGCATGAAGTATGAGAATTCCCAGCATCCTATCTGGCTAGCATTGCTTTGAAATGGTGAGCTTCGGCAGAGGCTGCAGCTCTGGCAGCCTGCAGTGACCGTAACCACCAGATGGCCCTGGGTAAGGATCCTTTCTTCATAACCTCTCGACCATATGCTTTCGCTCAGGGTTGATGCTGGTGACTCCCTTTTGATGCCTGTATTCCTCCCCCACCTCCATCCTCACCCTTTGTTATTTTTTTCTTGAAAACACTGTTGCTCATTTGCTAGCTAGTAGCCCCTGTTCCATGTTTCCAGGATGATCTTGGCCCTGGTTGTTTGGTCTTATCTGACCCCACGTTTGAGGGGGAAAGACTGATGACCAGGAGTCATCATACTCTGAAACCCGTGCAGCCACATGTGAACAACAGAGGTAGAAAGAGGGGTCTTCAGGCTCGCTTTGCTTGGACTCTAATTATCACTCTGCAGGTGAGAGCCATCGTCTCTAAGTATCACCCCAGCATTATCTCACTAGGAAATGTACCTCTGTAAAATTCTGACAAGCAATAGGCAGAGAGCACAGAAAAGAAACTGTGTAACAAAACCAACAGGATCATCATGTTTCCAACTTAAAAACAATAAACAGAGTTACAGTCTAATAGTAGACAATATAGTTTGTTGATTATTTGCATTAAGCACACTAAGAAATGTTGCTTTACCTTATAATTTCAGATTTGGAAAAACTCTGTTAGCAAGTCTCAAAGTCTAAAGTCTCAGCTTAGAACTTCAAATCTAAAGAATTTTCAGAGATTCAAACCGTTTGGTCAAAAGAAGATCTTAGGTCTTTGTAACAGTAATAGTCCAGTTAATCTGAGTTCCAAAGCTGTGGGCCAAATCTAATCAGAGTTAAGTTAGAACAGATAGATAATATTAACTGCTTTAAGACACAGTTCTCCTAAGCTAGTCAGGTGGATTTTCTGTATCTGGAGTTTATGGCCCTCCTCTGTGTACTAATTTGCTCTCTAGCATGGCCTGCCATGCCCCAGTCTCTTCCAATTTCTTAGGTTCTCCCCGTACCTTTCCCTGATGAGTTCTCACAGTATGTGGCCCTGTGTCGCCGGCTCTATATACATTCTCTTGTGTGATAAGCTCGCAGATTCTGCCATGACTTTCCAGGTCTGCTCCTTTTGCTGCCTGGCACACATCAATGCATTCGTTTCCTTTTTAAAATTTACTTATTTGAAAGAGTTACAGAGAAAAGAGCAGAGATCTTCCATCCACTAGTTCACTCCCCAAATGGTCATGATATCCAGTGCTAGGCCAGGTGAAGACAGGAACCTGAAACTTCATCTTTTTGGATCAGGGGCTCAGGTACTAGGACCATTTTCTGCTGGATTGGCAGTGGAGTGGCCAGGACATGGACCGGTGCCCATATGGGATACCAGTCCTAGGCGGCAGCTTAATCTGCTATACCACAACACCGGTCCCATGAAGTCATTCTTGAAAACCAATCCTACCTGCAGCTTCCTGATTCTTGTTCCAGATGCAGATAAGAGGGTGCTTTAAAAAGCTCATGGAAAATGGAATTAAAGATTTACTTTGGTACAAAAAAAGTTTGAAATCCATAGTTTTTTCATAAAAACTGCAGTTTCCTCAAACTTTTGGATGATTCTCCAGCATCTACATTAAACAACTGTTATGGGACTTGGGAAAGCAGGAAAATGTGAAAGAGTCACTACTGCTTCCATTTGCCACCAGACTTGAAACGTTAATATGCAGGACAGTTTTTTTTTTTAATTTTATGTGTATGACATTCTCAAGAAATGGTTGCAGATTGGATATAAGTGGGTACTTCAATAAGTTCATGGGAAAATGGAATTAAAAATAAGTTTATTTTGGTATAAACTTTTTTGAAATTGTGTAGGCAGCCCATAAACAAGTCATAGACAAGTCAAGGTCAGTCTTGGCTTGTGGAGTTCCTGGGAGGAAAAAAAGTCACCTATTCCCATGCTTCAGGAGAATGATCAAACAAGAACACTCCGCCAAAATTAACTATGTTATGATTGTGTTGTAGAAAGCCTGATAACTTGCTTGCCTGTGTTGTTAACTTCTGTGTTGCCTTGAGCTGCAGCTGGTTATGTATAAAATATCACTGAGATGCTGGAATAAACGAGCCTTGATCAGACTTTTGTCTTGGCTCCATTCTCTGCGCCCTTGTCCCTCTTTTCATTCCCACTCCCTCCTTCAGGTTCCGTTCGACAGGTGCGGCTGGCCCGCATCAGGTGGCGCCCGAACAGGGACCTGAATACGAGGGACAGAAGTGAGGAACCCCGCCAGAAAGGCTGCAGCGACAACACAATAATGAGAGGAAGACGGTAAGGACCCAATACCGCTTGCCTCCGGATAGGTGTGAAAGGGGCAATTATGGGACAAGCACAAGGTAAGCAGGCCGTGATAAAGGCTGTAAAGACTCCATTACAGACGCAGGGAATAGGGTTAAAAAAGGTGAGCCATAGAACAGTTCATTAATGCTATAGGAATAGTCAGTCCTTGGTTCGCAGAAGAAGGAGTCGTGGATGAGCAACATTGGGATTTGCTCAGAAAAGATTTAAATGCACATTTAAAGAAACAAAGCAAGCCGTGACAAAGGCTGTGAAAACTTTCTTGCAGATGTAGAGAATAGGGTTAAAGAAACAAACCCATAGAGTAATTTATCAGTGCTGTTGAAAAAATTAGTCCTTGGTTTGTTGAAGAGGGTGTTGTGGATAAGAAACACTGGAGGTAAAAAATATAGGTCAGTGTACACTGGACACCCCCCACCCTGCATTTGAATATTTCATTTGAAGTGAATGTTATCTGTTATAAAGTTAATATTACTATGTGAAATGAGGAATTGTGGTGACAAAGTGTCCGGACTACCCATTCTGTTTCTGTATTATGTGCTAACTCTACCCCTATTATTGATAGGAATGCTTGGACAGATTATGCTTGGTTTGCTTTATAAAATAATGTAAATCAAAATATGCCGCAAATAGTCAAGATTACACAAACCTGCAAAAATGCAACAATTACAGATAATAAGAGGCTAATTCCCTCAGATATGTTTCAATTTATCCTTAAAACACATTGAATATTATTGTGTTTGATTGCTGGATGTATGCTTGTATGAAAAATTTGTATTGTATTCTTATGATGTGCTAATTATGTCTACCTCTCAATGCAACCCTAGGGCCAAATGTAAGGACAGATTTTTGGGATGGAGAGGCTTGTATCTAGGTTCGGCTCTGGTAGACAAGTAACTTTGCTGCCGGATGACCTTCTCCTGCTCCTTGGGAGCCTGGCCAGTTCCCGAGGAGGGGGATAAAGGAATGTTTCTAATAAACAGGTGGGCATGCTTCATGTCTCAGCTCTCTGGCCAAGATCCGGGACCGGACGCACTGCTTGCCTAAAATCTCAGCAATGAGCCACCTTGTCCTTGGGGGCTTTAAGAGGGAGCCAGAACAAGCCTCTGCTGCTGCTGTTTCATCCCGGGGGAACACGCAGTCAAGCTGAACGTTAAACGTGCCCATGATGATTACTGATGATGTTTAATTCTCAGTATGGATCCTTTTCCAGTGCTGTGTGAAGATTGCCTAGTGATGACCACAGTACTGTAAATTCTACAAAACATAAGTACAACGTGGACATGGATCAATTGGCTACTGTGACTGAGGTGTTCTGTGGCAGTTCCTTTGATGAGGGATTAGCAAAATGGATTCACTTAAAAACAGGACATTCAGGACCTGCCGCTCTACATGGTATGTCATTATAAAAATAATCAAGGAGGGCTATGCCCAAGAAATAAGGGTGCTATAAATGTGGGCAGTACAAAAAATTGTCCAAAAGTCAAAAATCAAAATAAGGCTCCTCCTGGGATTTGCCCCCGGTGCTAAAGGGGAAGGCATTGGGCCAAAAATGTCACTCCAAAACTGATAAAGAAGGTATTTCATTAAAAAACAGAGTTCGGGAAACTGAAAGTGGGGCCAGCCTCGTGCCCTCCCTACAGGGATCAGAGGACCGTCTTGCTATAGTATCATTAAAGCAATGGAGCCGTGTTTATTGCAACATTCTGTTAATCTATGCTCCTTTACCATCTTTCCTCTAAATAATTTTAGTGTGCCCTACAAGGCTTGCAGCGTATATTCTTGCAGATTAAACTAAAAGTAACTAAGTCTGTGCACAGCAGACAGCTGAAAAATAATTTGCTGTCACAAAATTGGCAAAGTTGGCAGAATCTGCAAGTATACAAAGCAATACCTTTCTTTAAAAAGAAAACTGAAGTTACATGTGTAACCTGTGATGTTCCTGGCTGGAAAGACCCTCAGTTGGCCTCTTTGGCAAAGGAATGGGCTCTCTGCTCAGGATTGAGTGAGAATTGGAATAGCAAGTTACGGAATGCACAGCCTCCACAAGTTATTGAGGTTTGCAATCGGTACCAGTAGCAAAGGGGAATAAACTACAGGCTTTGGGGAGGTGCGGATGGATTTTGTTATCTGCATACTGATGCATGTGCAAACAATTAAAAAAGCAGTACAGGATAAATGTAAATTGGGAAAAAGAAAATGCTGCCCTTTGGAATCAAACCGCTAGGTAGTGGTAGGAAAATTATATCAAGCCCCTGTACCGCTGCCAGGGCCAACTAAGGTTACTCAGTGTAAACAATATAGAATTCCAGGTGGACATGAGAAAATATCTAAAACAGTAAAAAATTATATTAATGCTGGAGTGATGATTCCCATAATCACTAAAAGAAATTATCTAATTTGGCATGTTAAGAAATCAGGTAAAACCTGGAGAATGACTGTGGATTACAGAAGGTTTGAGTAAGTTACAGAAGGTTTGAGTAAGTTACAGAAGGTGTGAGAAAGTTACAAAATGTTATAGGAAGAAGACATTTTTGGTTATAAAACTATTAGTCTATTTTCTTTGACATAAAATCAAAATCTGATCCTCTGTTAAAGCAATGAGTTAAAGTAATCTATTATGTTCAAGTCTTAATGTCTCTGTTAAATTCTAACTGTAAAAATAGCTACGAAAAGAGCAATGGTGAAATGGAGGGATCCTATTACCAATCAATGGAATGGACCTGATCCGGTACTGGAATGGGACGCGGGCTCCTAAGGGATGGATTTTTTTTATGTAGAAAATATGCCTTCACATCGTTAGCCTCTGATAACTTCTGCAATTGCTCCCTGGGCTGTGTGGTCCCAATGCTAACATCTGTATTTACAGTGGCGGATAGAGAGCGTCGGCAGCATGCTTCACCTGAAGACTATAATGGCAACGTCATCCTAATAGGACAGGACACTGCCCTTGCCGTGGCTGTATCAGTAGTCGGTGTTCCTGGACTGGCTTTTGGAAATAACTGTGGACTGCGAAGGCTTGCATGTTTAGTGACCAAAACAATTAATCTTACTGCTACTGCACTGTCCAATATAGCTGAAGAATTGGATCAAGTTCATTCAGGAGTGCTTTTAAACCACGCAGCTCGATTACTTGCTGTTAAAAGATCATATAAGTTGTAAATCTGTACCTGGGGGATGTTGTTTTAACATTACTAACAATGTGTCATATATAGAGTCTGTCATTGATAAACTTAAGACTGAAATGCAACATATGTTTATTACTAACCCCCTAACATTTGGATTCATTGGTTATTAATTGGTTATTAATGCTGGCTGGACCATTACTGCTTTTCCTACTTTGTATGGGATGTTTTCCGTGTGTTCTGCATTTTATGCTGACTTCACTATAGTCTGTATGGACTGACATTCATCATTTAAAACTTCGTACCAAACCTCCTTTGTAATCAAAAATAATTGATATTTGGCTGTATGTTTCATCTCTCACCTAATGTTGGGCTGGAATGGTACTCAGAGACGGGTAAGACGCTCAGCATCCTGTACCAACCTAAGACAGGGCTCTAAGCCAAGCTGCCAGAGTTACCGATGACGGGTAAGGACAGAGATGACTGAGGGCAACCTAAGACAGAGGCCATTCTCAATTAAATAAAAAAGGGGGAGATGTAGGCAGCCCATAAACAAGTCATAGACAAGTCAAGGTCAGTCTTGGCTTGTGGAGTTCCTGGGAGGAAAAAAAGTCACCTATTCCCATGCTTCAGGAGAATGATCAAACAAGAACACTCCGCCAAAATTAACTATGTTATGATTGTGTTGTAGAAAGCCTGATAACTTGCTTGCCTGTGTTGTTAACTTCTGTGTTGCCTTGAGCTGCAGCTGGTTATGTATAAAATATCACTGAGATGCTGGAATAAACGAGCCTTGATCAGACTTTTGTCTTGGCTCCATTCTCTGCGCCCTTGTCCCTCTTTTCATTCCCACTCCCTCCTTCAGGTTCCGTTCGACAGGTGCGGCTGGCCCGCATCAAAATTGTATATCTGGGGGTCCTCAAAAAGTTCATGTGAAACATATTGCTATAAAAAATGCATGGATTTCAAAACAATTTACGCACCAAAAATTCCTTTTAAATTCTATATTTTAGAATATTTTATTTATTTATTTGAGAGGCAGAATTACAGAAAGAGAGAGGGAGAGCCAGAGAGCAAAGTCTTCCATCCCATGGTTCACTCTCTAAATGGCCACAAAGACTGGAGCTGAGCCCACCTGAACCCAGGAGGTAGGAATTTCTCCCAGGTCTCCCATGCAGGTGCAGGGGACCAAGTACCTGGGCCACCTTCCACTGCTTTCCCAGGCCATACCAAAGAACTGGATCAGAAAACGAGCAGCCAGGACTTAAAACAGTGCCCATATAGGATGCCAGCGCTGCAGGCAGAGGCTTAGCCTACTACACCACAGTGCTGGTCCCCCAATTCTATTTTCCACAAACTCTTTGAAGCACACTCACAGAAGTGACTAAATTCTCTTTCTCTTCCTTTTCTTTTCATTTCTGTAAATCCTGATGGAAAACAATCTTCTATTTGGCAATGGCTCCCATTCCTTCCAGGTGTTTTCTCTCCTGGTTTCTTCCTCTGTGGCTGTTTGTGTCTCTTTTCCTAGATGCCTCCTCTCCACTGCCCGCCCCCCCAAAAATGCCAGCTCTTATCAATGCCCTCACTTACATAAGCCTGGAAATTGGTTTTGAATCTGGACTGAAAATTGTCCTCAGAAGCGGACAGTGCCCCTGGCTGCCTGCACGTTATCCAAGAGCTTGCTACAAGGGGGCATTACCTAGTTTGGGGAGACAATAAAAACTGCTCAACTCATGGTTGGGTTCTTGAAGGGACTAGCTGGGCTGGATGTGTTTTCTGGCCACTGCTTTTGTAACAAAAGCACTATTTTAGCCACCTGAACTGAACGGACTTCAGTTTGTTATTAGGAAGGCGTTGGGGGCTCACACAGCCACAAAGAGCTCATCTGTGTTTGCCCTGGAGAGAGACGCAGGTACCTTGGAAGATCCTGTCTCAGGTCATCCAGTACAGGGAGTAACAGGAGTGCTCATTCTTTCTCAACATCAGCAAACCCAGGTCTCCAAATGCAAGGCAAGCACCCCTTCGGCTGCACTAAGGTGAGCAGACATTCCTCTCTGATGGAAAACTATCGCATTTCACATTCTTTCCCTCAGTGAAGTATCTCAGACCACTCTCCTTTGTTTCCACACTGGATTGCCCCAGTGTGTTCCAATGGGCAGCATCCCTGAGTCACTTAATAAAATGGGGTGCATTCAAAACTACCAATTATATGTCAATTTAAAAGTATAATCACATCAAGAAACTAAATTAGGATATTGACATTTGTACTTAATGCATTTTTAAATTTTTAAACTTTATAATCATTTACCAAGGAATTCCGCCCACCTCCAAGACAGATATCTTGAGCCTCGGGTCTTCCTGGTGGTGTCGTATCACTGTTAATGGCTGGTGTCTTGCTGGATGCTTCAGAGCTCCTTCAGGTCACGACTTGGTAAGGAGATCACCCTCCAAAGCTGGGAGGCCCAGTGACTCAACCTGGGACACAGGGCCGATGGATTTGCAACATGCAGTTTGTGGTACCGACTGTTGCAGCCCTGGGATGTGACGCTCAAGAGGTCCAGTGGTGCCACTGACATTGTCAGTCTCCTGCAGTGAAAGATTTTCATGGACACCTTCAGGCTCTGGGGGAGGGTCAGGGCCAACATTTAAGTTCCTGCCTGCATGGTTGGCCTTCTTCAGAAATCCCAACTGGTTCTCTTCAGACTTAACAATCCTGACGCTTTGTCTCTGACAGCTTTGGTAGCCCATGACGCCGCTTCCAATACATTGCGTAGGGAAGTCACACGTGTGAGGCTAAACCATGGTACCACTCTCCACTGAAGTGAGAGTCATGAAGCAGGGCTTGTTAATCTCATTCTTCACTGAAAAATGTGCATGAGTATTTTCCTCTTTCACAGTGGCTTCTTGAAGGATGGCAAAAGCAGTGTTTATATTTGGCATTCATGGTTTGAACAGTGCTCTCAAAATAAGTACCTTCAGTGGTTGAAAGCTGATAGTATTGAATGCTTTCGATAATTTTTAAAAAGATTTTATTTATTTATTTGAGAGGCAGAGTTACAGACAGTGAGAGGGAGAGACAGAGAGAAAGGTCTTCCTCCTGTTGGTTCACCTGCCAAATGGTTGCAATGTCTGGAGCTGCGCTGATCCGAAGCCAGGAGCCAGGTGCTTCTTCCTGGTCTCCCACGCGGGTGCAGGGGCCCAAGGCCTTGGGCCATCTTCCACTGCTTTCCCAGGCCACAGCAGAGGGCTGGATTGGAAGAGGGGCAGCCAGGGATAGAACCAGCACCTATATGGGATGCTGATGCCGCAGGTGGAGGATTAACCTACTGTGCCATGGCACCGGCCCCTTTAAATATTTTCATTAACACAGAATGAAGATGAGAAGATTTTTTTTTGGTCAGCAATTATTCTCTGAATAAATAACAGGCTGCCTCCTTTATGCAAGTAATTCAAGTAATTATACACACACACATACACACACACGCATATATTATACACAAAGTAAAGTAAAAAAATTTTCATTCTGTAGCCTGGCATTTTTAATGATTAAGAATATAGAAATTTGTCAACTACTTCTCCCTCATGTAAGAAACTCAGAGGTACTAAGCATTCATCATATTTCTCACATTTGTGTTTTTATGAAATTCTCATACACAATAGGATTAATAACTGTTTTTCTTAGTGTATGTCAAGGATCTTAGGCAACAGCTAATAGAATCGTTTGAAAGAATAGGAACTATAGTTTAAATAGATTGTTCTGATGCCTTCCTGGAGAAATTAATAATCATTATCTTTGTAGATGGATATGTATATGTCTTACCAATAGTATAAATTCTAGTTATTTTTGCTATGAAGAGTACAGTTGTGACAGATGCCTATAGTGTTATTCTATTCCATGTCTTCAGTGACAAAGTCATCAATTTTGAAATGGAGAGCATTATTTTATTTTTTTATTGGAAAAGTTAATTGATACAGAGGAGTTATGTGCTTTACTTGAAAAATGTTACAAAAATTTTAATGATTTCATATTCACTGTTTGGCCAAGATTCATAACTGAAAATGCAAATAGGGCAAACAGATCACGAGTCCACTAAAATGTAACATCTAGAAATTTGTTTTCACTTATACTGCTAACATTCTTCTTGTTTGGATGCTTGTCTAAATTATTGCGCTCAGAGCTGTAATCTGACTCACAACTTCTCTGAAGACCATGGGAGTGACAGTGTCCTTGGATTCCTAAAGGAGTCACACCCTCGTCAGAAGCTAACTGCAGTGTCCTCTCAGAGCCTTGACGGTCTTGGATGGAGACAGAGATGATAATAAAGCAGGAAGAAACTAGTCTAGAAAACAGGCACACAGTGGTTTTTAAACTAAAGGATACCAACTACACGGGATCCAATGGAGACAATGCAAAACAAGACCTTGGAGATGTCAAGGAGGTAACATGTCAGGAAGCAGGCACCACCCCTAGGGTGCAGGGAACAAAGGGAAGAGATTTAGTGAAGCTGGGAGGAGGCCACCACAGAGCTGGAAGCTGGAGTAGGAGCACCACTGCCTGATTGGGGCAACTGCCTTGGGGGTCCAAGAGCAGGGATCCTCAGAGCAGGGACTCCACATCTGGAAAGGGGATGTCGGCCAGCAGATGCTATCTCTGAGGAAGTGAGTTGAAACTGGTTCTGGGAATGAAGAAAAAAAAAGACTAAAATCTGGAGCTAAATGGTGACAAGACTAGTGCAGAAACAGGAAGGACCAATTCCTTCTTCCCCAGCCTTTCAGTCTCTGTCTAGCACCCCCTCCTGGCAGGACCTCGCAGAGATCCAGCTGACCAGGCAAAGAATGGTTTGCAGAAGCCCCGTCCCAGCATCCCAAAGCTGAAAATGAAAGGCGAGTTTGGCGCTTGGAGAACGCAGCTTAGCATCAACACAGATGATGGTCCCTCTTCTCTTAAACATCTCATTGCAGCTGAAAGACTCAGAGGAAGGCTCAGGCCAGAGAAGGAGGAGGATCCCACATGAACAGGTCCCCAAATATTTCCCTTTCCATAACTATTAGCTAAGAGGATCAACCCTTCATTACCATTGGAAACTCAGACACTCCAGTAAGCCATTTGGAAGCTTTTGTGGTTTTTGTCTATTTGCTGTGTGTGTGCGTTTTGTCATCACCAATTAAGAAGAAAGTCTGGGTTCCCAGCTCTTGCTTCATGCAGTTCAAAGATTCCCTGAGACACTAGCACTAGGAAGAGTAGCTCTATGACTATCTTGAGTCACTCCAAGTATCCAGATGAATTTATTAAACATTTCAGATTCAGAACCATCAAATTTCACTAAATAGCAAAGACATCAACCATTTTTCTTTCTCTTTCTTTGCAGTCCTTTCTGTCCCCATTTCTTATTTTTAAAGTCCATTTCTTTCTTTTCTTTTTCCTATCTTTAATTCTTCCCTTCCACTTCTTTGTCTACCCTGATACCACTTAGTCTTCCTGGGGAGTGCAGTGTAGTTGAAAGAGCAAGCTCCTTCTCAGGAAAGGCTCAGGGTTAAGGCTTAGTGGGCCGGGTCTCCGCTTGTGGCACCGGCATCCGGTATGGGTGCTGGTTTGTGTTCTTGGCTGCTCCTCTTCTGATCCAGCTCTCTGCGGTGGCTTGGGAAAGCAGTAGAAGTGCTTGGGCCCCTTCCCTCATGTGGAAGATCAGAAGAAGTTCCTGGCTTCAGATGGGCCCAGCTCTGGCCATTGAGGTCATTTGGGGAGTGAACCAGTGGATGGAAGTCCTCTCTCTCTCCCTTTCTCCATCTGTAACTCTTCCGAGGGTTACATCCTAATTGTGATGTTTACTTTATGATCTTGGTCAAGTTATTTTTCATTTTAATTTTTCAAAAAATGGGAATAATGATAGCTAGGATATATGTATTTTGTTAAAAATAAGTGAAAGAATGTGTATACAGTACCTCATAGATAGTACATACTTATTAAATATTTCCTTCTTTCTTCATTTATCAAATGAACCCTTAGATATGCTTTTTAAAAACAACTTAATATGTACCATGTGTCCACTGCAGAGTCCTGTGCTAGGCACTTATCTTAGGCTCAGCCTGAATTCCTAGCCTGCAATACGGAATTGTTTATTCTAATCTAACTATACTTCATTGAAATCACTCTCTCCATTTTAATTATTTGGAAACTGGAGAGGTTCAACATTCAGTCTGTGGCCATCAGAATTTCTAACCTGGCATGGTTTGACTACAACAGAGGAAAGTTTGCAGCATAAGGGAAAGAAAAGAGACTTGATTTGGACTCCCCTGGCTGGAATCACTGGCACACAGAAGGTTCCAGCCCTAAACTGTCATCCTCTATCAGGCCGTGCCAGGACCACCCTTCACACACCACTCATCATCATGTGCACACTCGCCTTGGGGCTGGGAAAGGGCCACCAAGGGCACGGGAGGGTTTGCATCGCATCGGCTGTGTCTTCCGAGTTCTGACACCTTGCTTGTTGGTAACCTTCCAGTCCCTTGGAGCCCTTCACTTGAAGGAGCTGCCAGCCAGAGAGCTAATTACCCTCTGAGTCAACCTACACTGAAGAATTTACAAATCGCGTTCTCTCTTATCCGCTGGGTGCTGGCCAAGGTGAGCATAGCTGCATCTTTAAACAGGGCCTCTCTTCTTCATGGCTTCGGTCCCATTAGCTGTCAGCAGTTGAGGGACTTGGTGACACCTTCACCAAGGAGTGGAGATGGGGCTTCTGAACCCTCCACTTTTCCCTTGAAAGTGGTACTATTTGCCCTGGCTACACGGGAAGCCTGAGGTGTTGCATTTTTCTTATGAGACTTACAGTATTGTCAGAAACAAAGACAATCTAGGAAGCAAAGGAGGTTTCTCGCCGGGTGGTCTCTCTGTGGTTCCAGAGTGGCAAACTGAAGCTGTCCTTGAGGGCATGTTCATCTCCAAAAGTCAAAGGGTAATCTCCATGGCGAGAGGTGTGTCATGGAAGGCAACCACTGCTTTACACAGAAAACAAAGTGCACATACCAAGCTACTGATTGGATTGAAATGAAGAAAGCAAGGCCGAGATGGGAGTTCCAGGGTGTGTTCAGGGACTCCGCGACATCCCCACAACCCACGCCATCCCTGTATCCACTCCGCCTTCCCTGCTCCTTCTTCATGGCTGCAACAAGGCTGCTGTGCACGGCTCAGCACCCACTCTTCAGTTACTTGCATCCGTGACAGCGGCGTGAATTCAGACTTGCTGGTACAAGTGCCCATGGTAAATCCATTAGATTCAAGAGGAGTGTGAATGCTGGGAGCATCGCTCTTGGACTAGAGGTAGGGAAAGGCTTGCCTCTAATAAATATACCACCTCCTCATGTAGGATCTCTGTCCTTAATGTGCTGTACATTGTGATTTCATGCCATAACTAATACTCAAACAGTATTTTACACTTTGTGTTTCTGTGTGGGGGCAAACTGTTGAAAGCTTTACTTAATATATGCTAAATTGATCTTCTGTATATAAAGAGAATTGAAAATGAATCTTGATGTGAATGGAAGGGGAGAGGTAGTGGGAGAGGGGAGAGTTGTGGGTGGGAGGGAAGTTATGGGAGGGGGAAAGCCATTGTAATCCATAAGCTGTACATTGGAAATTTATATTCATTAAATAAAAGTTAAAAAAAGCATATCGAATATTCAATGGGCATTTATTATGTTTCAAGCCAAACTCTTTCATATTAACATTCTACTCAGTCTCCCTAACAACTCCTTCACAAAGATAAGCTTGCTATCAACCTCGTTTTACAGAAGAGAAAATAAAGCTTAGAGCAGAGTTTTTACATTGTGGGTCTCAACTCAGCAACCGATGATGGAATTAATCTAGAAATATTTATGTAGAATGGTGTCCATCAAATAAATAGTACTTAGAACATGGCAACTGTACGTACTGTTCCATTAAACATTCTTCAATTTATAGGAGCAGATGTACATGGATTTCCAAAATGTTTCCATCAAAATAAACTTATCTTTTACTTTCAGTTTTTTGCAAGTGCTCTTTGAGGTACACTTGTATATTAGAGGGCTGCATTATAGTGCTGTTTTTGTTTTTGTTTTTACTGTGGATTGTGGTCAAAAAATATTTCAAGGCCTATACTTGAGGCAGTTTAAGTATCTTGCCCAAGAGCATGTGGTTAATTATGGAATTGTGACTCAAACCCATGCAATCCGAGAGCAGGACCTGGGCTCTCAATCGCTCTGCCATGTGGCCCAGTAAAGAACATGTGAGCCCAGGATGTGTTTTGAGTGCAGAAGGGAGAGTATCAGGAAGAAGCAGCTGGGGATGATGGAAAGGCAGCGGACTCCCTGAGAATGCTTATTCCTGCCGGAGGTGCATGGGCCAGTGCAGCTCTGCTGGCAGTGACAGCCCTGCTGGGGGGCACTGAGGACCTAGGAACCACGGGAACTGCTGGACATCTCACATTACCAATAACTATTGCCTGGATTTCCACACCTCTTCTGGGTGGAGCAAAGATAATCTTACTCTATCGATAACTACTGCACTGAATCCCAGTGCTAGAAGAAACCTAAGTCTCAGAACAGATTTGCCTGCATAGTCAACATTGGACCTGAAAGATGGAGGCATGTGGTAAGGTCGAAGGGAAAATTACTGTCAGTCTGAGCCAGAACCAGACCCTGAGCTCAAGGCTTGTGCTGTCCACCAATTTGACTTTCGTCCTGACTCAGGGCCTTCAGCGAAGATGGTGGACTACAGTCTGCGTCATCCTGGACACCTATTTGGAAAGTGGGAGAAAGGTATTTCACTTCTCTGCCACCTATCCCGGGCTTCAGGGTGGGTTGGGACCCTCTCATGGGACAGCAAGGAAGAGAGAATGAAGAAAAAGGGAAGCACACTGCCCTTCGGCTTATTTTTCTAAGCACAAGATGAAATTTTCTTCCAGGCAACTTTTTTTTTTTTTTAAAACAAAAATAATTTGAGTCTGTTTTCTAGGGCAAAATATACTGTGCAGTCTTTGTGCCCACAGCACCTGTAGGAGAGGGTGAATTGAAGTTTTGTTCCAGGTCCTGAGGGTTTATGGTCCATTTAGCTGTGAAGCAGAGTTTAGTGTTGGCAAACTTTGCTGTTTGTTTTAGTTTCTCAGAGTTGCTAACCGTTCTCCCTTTCTCTGGGAGGAGAGCAGGCCCGGGAGGAAGGGCAGGCGATAATCAGGACAGGCTGGGGGCTGGGCAGCATCTAGGTGCAGAATCTTAAGGGATGAATGGACATTTCTGCCTGATGCCCTTAGCAGAGCTATGCTGCAATCGGGCATCCCAGCACAGACAGCCAAGGCCACGGAAGCTGAGGAAGGCAGGTGTTGTCCAAGCCCCTTCTTTTAGCAACTTTCATGAGTGTGGATTCTAATGAATATTCCCCAGGGCCAAATGCACATTCCTGCAATAGACAGACACTTGTCTGTTTTCTCAACTGTGCTCTTCTCTTTTTGTTTCTGTCTGAACCTGATCCATCATGCCCTCCGTGAATTCGACAGGACGGCAAGGCACATGGTCTTAGAGCTGGCTGAACCATCCCATCTCTGTAGCCCTGACACCAGGATTTCTAGACAATTATGTGTGAGATTCTGAACAAGAGGCCCACTGTGTATCACCCGATCCACACAGCAGCTGCAGGCAGAGATTCCCTTGGGGCTAGAATATGCTCACTCACTGGCACCATTTTGGAATTCTGGAGGCAAGCTGTTTATGAAACATTGGTGTCTATGTGTTTGTGATAAACACATAATAATAATTATAGAAATAAGTCAGAGGTGAGCCTCACATTGCTCCCTCATTACTTTGTCCATTCCATTAGTTCCCATTCTCTCCAAGGTCATTTCAGAGCCTGCTGCCTTGTGCCTAGACTACGACACAGCTTTCTCATCTCATTGCCTCTGTTTTTGATGCTCCCACGCCACCCTGCTTCCCTGGAAGTTCACCTCACTTCTGGCTATCCTGGGCACACTCCTCTCTCCTTAGTAGGAAATGATCAGGTTTGACTCAGCCTGGGTTCTTCAGCACCCAGCACTCTCAGTCCCTGGCACCTAGGTGCTCTGATGAGAGCTGATACACAAAGGAGTGTATAAATCACATACGGTAGTGATGGCTTGGTCTCTGTATCAGACTCCTTTAAGAAGTTAACTGAGTGACAGCAACTTTAGTGTGCCTGCCTAAGGCATACAGCTTAAGATTCCCCAGCACTCTGAGGCTGAAGTTCGTTTGTTGATTCACTCCACTGAATGGCTGTGCAACCCTGGCCAAGCTAATAACTCTTCAGACTCAGGCTCCACCTGAGTAAAATGAGAAGCTGGAACTCTACCGATTCTCTTGCAATCCTATACAGCTATTCTGTGAGCCCGAGTTTCTGATTGCAAACATGCACAGAAACGTACTGTAAAACTGCAATGAATTGTGACCTGTGTTGTGAGGGGAGGGCAGGTCAGAGAACAGGAGCATTCCTTTGGGAGGTGGCACACATTTGCAGCCAACAGATGAAATCCAAACTGCTGGTGCCGAGCCAACCGTACCCACAACTGCTCAGCACAGTTCCCCCGGGGATGACCCATTTGGTCCCTTCCTGAATCCTCAATCCTGTCGCAAGCGCCCTAGGAAGGAGAGTAAGAGGCCCAGCTCACTGGCAGATCAAGGGATTGTCCAAATGTGGGGTGATGTGAGGGAAGTCCTGCCTGCGTACGATGGCTGCAGACATGGTTCAAACGAGTGTGTTAGTCACCGAGGGTTCTGGTGCCGTCTTCACACTACGCTCGCTTGGTTCTCTTTCTGTCGTCTTCCCTGAATTCACTTGTTCTAGCTATAGTTTGATGTTGGAGCTCCCAGGGTAGTTGTCAGCCTCATCTCTGCTAGGGTAGCCTCATCCCTTTTCATATCCCAATCTTTCTCTTAGACCTTATTTTAGGTTTTCTGGCTAATTTCTAAATGTTGTTATATCTCTGTACTTCCCACAGTTCAATATCTAAACTGTCACACCCAGTGGTAAAAAGTAAAATATATGTATGATAAATAAACCCTGATACGTTAATATATTCATATAGATTTAAGTGTTAGTAAATTTTCACGTGTTCCTTGGTATATGTTCTTTTCCAAGAACAAGGGACTTGTTCTAATCTATTGTTTTATAATTTGAACTGGAATTCAGTGCTTAGACCATACGAGGTGATCAAAAAGTTTATGTTGAAATGCATGAACTGAATCAAAGGGCCTCAGGACAGACAGGTTTTGAGAGAGAAGGGAGGCTGTCCAAATCTTGAGGTGTTCTCCCGAGAAGGCAGGCGTATGTGGGTTGATGTGATTGGAGACTTGAGCTTGTCAGATAACATGGGGACCCTGGACCCCACGATTAGAGAATAACAGAAGAGTCCCATCCACAGTGATGCTTCGCTTCACCTGTCAGGACGGTCTCGGCCCTCGGCTCTGCGTCTGCAGAGTAACCTGTGCTCTTAGCCAGTGTCAGACCCTTGCTCCTGGTCTGTGGTGAAATTTCCCCCGCAACTCAGCCGGTTTCCAACCTTGCCTTTTACCTTTTCCCATTTCATCTTTTCACTGGAGTGGTCCTCGCTGAATTTTGTGGCTCTCAGTGAGTGACCTCTATACTCAGGAGAAGTAGGGGCAGCTGGCCATGCAGACACTCAGGAAAACTTTTGGAAACTGTGACTTTTCCCCTCACAGTTGGCACTGATTGCAGAGGGAGAAGGTGAGCCGCTCCAGCCCTGAGCACGCCCAGTTAATCAGCTGTGGCGCACTGCACCCCTGCCTCCTGATGCCTGAATCCCAGGGAAACACTCTGCTAGCTGAAGAATCCATTCTCCTGGCAGGCACTGCAGTCTCTGGGACCAGCGCCGGGGAGACTGAGTACTGGGATCTGTGAATTTTATTTCTGTTGCCTTGACTCAAAGGTCTTCAATGTTACCCTCCTCAGAGCAAGTCCTCCCTTGAATAGAAAATTCCTCTGCTAGTGATGAGTTGATGGAGATAGTTAACGTCTCTGTAGCATGAGGGCAGCAAGGGAAGGAGACAGGTTTCAGGGGGGCACAAAGGACCCACGTGTAAGAAAGGGTCTTGTTTGCCAGAGCTGGAAGTTGATCAGAACTACAGGGGATGGTGAGAGTGATAAGGGCACAGCTGGCCTCCAACCTGGAAGTCAATGTGATTGGAGCGGGGTTGGTTGATTCCAGGGCTGAGCAGCAGAAGTGACTAGGAAGCTGAAAAAGGACCCATCAGTCATGACTGAGTGAATGGTTAAAGTCTAAAGGTTGGGGGAGGGTAGTGGCACTGAGGCTGTTAAATTATGTTTGCCTTTGTTAGAATTATTTCAGGAACTACCAGAAATTGACCTTCCGTTGGTACGTACTCGGGGGCATCAGTTGCGATCCTGTAGGAAATGCAAGGAAGCAGACTTGAATGAAGAACTGGCCAGTCCCCTCCTGGATCATTTCCCATCTATTCATATTCAGCCTCTTAGCTATCATTTTTCTTTGGCTGTTTCTTGCAAGTCATCTTCTGCGATTCTTAGCTGCTTGTGCACATGTCTAGGCCTCACTTCCTCAATGCAGTTTCTTAAGCACACGTGTTTCTCAGCTGCCACCAAGGTGCATCTATACGAAGGTACTTCAAAAAGCTCATGGAAAAATGAATTAAAATATGTTTTGGTGCAAATTTTTCTGAAACCCATGCACATTTAGTTATAATATGCATTGTACGTGAACCATTGAAGACCTCACACATTTTTTTCTACAGATCTTTATCACTAGTGTGTTGCATTTTAGCACATAAGACATTTGATCTCACCAAAGGAAGGCACAGAAACCCTCCTATTGTAGCCCTGATTCTGTTCTAGAGTCAGTTCTAATGTAGCTGTTGTGATAGCCTATTTATTTTATTTTATTTTATTTTTATGTGACAGAGTTATAGACAGTGAGAGAGAGAGAGAGAGAGAGAGAGAGAGACAGAGAAAGGTCTTCCTTCCATTGGTTCACCCTTCAAATGGCCGACATGGCTGGAGCTGCGCAGATCCAAAGCCAGGAACCAGGTGCTTCTTCCTGGTCCCCCATGTGGATGTAGTGGCCCAAGCACTTGGGCCATCCTCCATTGCCCTCCGGGGCCACAGCAGAGAGGTGGACGGGAAGAGGAGCAACCGGGACTAGAATCTGGTGCCCATATGGGATGTTTGTGCTGCAGGCAGAGGATTAACCAAGCGAGCCATGGTGCCGGCCCCTTGATAGCCCATTTTAATTCTTCCTATCTTGGGTTCCTGTCTCAACTCTATTGAATATAAAAACTCAAACACATATCACAGAGAAATTTTTAATTTCAGTGAATTCAAATATTTCTTATTCAGGAAAACCTTCCTTATCTCAGTGTCAGCAAGATATTTTAAATGTATTTAAAATATATTTTAAAGTCTTTCATTTATGTGGATGTTGTTAACGTATGGCATAATGTAGGAAATTCATTTTAATTTTCCTTTAATCTGAAGAGCTACTTGTCCCAGCACCATTGTGGAACTGTGCCTTTCTTCCTTCAGTGATCTGTTGTAATCAAGATTCCATACATGTATGAGGCCGTTTCTGGACTCTGTCCATTCTGGGACCATTACGACACCCTTTTAACTCTGATAGCATAGTACCCGTTCCTTTCTGGTGGAGTCTGTCTTCTGCTCTCCTGCCAATAACATTTCCTTATGTGATGTTAATTAAAAGTATACTGAATTTGTGTATCAATTTAGGGTGGATGGACTTCTTTATGATTCCGATTCTTTCTATTCATAATCACATTATGTCATTCCATTTGAATTCTTAATGTCCATCATTAACATTTTACAATTTTTTCTATAAAAATCTATGCTTCTCTGGTTAGATTTATTTCAGAGATATATCTATCTGTCCATCTATCATCTGTCTATCTAATGAGATTTTGTTTGTGATCACATTTGCCAATTATTTGCTTTTAGAGTGTAAAAATGTAACTGACATATATTGTTGTAATATCTTTTGGGTTTCGGTAAGAACCATCATATCATCTGTGAGTAGTGAGAATTTTTAAATTTTGTTTCTTCCTTTCTAATCTTTGATTTTTTTCTTCTATTGCACCAACCAGGGCTTCTAGTAAGTCATCTTTAAATTGATGAACATCAGCTTCAGATGAACACTGATGCACCTGCTATTCTATTTTTCTCTCCAACTCTTCAAGACTACTGTCTCATACTTCATTCCTCCTCATCCTTCAACCTGCCCCTTTATAGGCACCTTCATCCAACAGCATTTTTATCAGATCACTGGAAAATAATCCAAGTGATCACAAGTTGCACAGACTCCCAGCCACAAATCTTCTATGTTTTGCTTGTGCCTCATATACTTTGCTTTCTTGCGTGTTACCACTGAGGACACATTCCTAGGGTAAACCCTGCTTGATCATGATGTACAACCCTTTTAATATTTGGCTTTGCTTCACAAACATTTTGTTTAGGATTTTTCCATCTGTGTTTAAGGGAGAGACTGACCTGTATTTTCCTTTCTTAGACCCCTCCTTGTCAAACGTTGGCACTGGTGTTTACACTAGCTTCATAAAGTAAGATGAGGAGCATTCTCCTTTTTCTTTCCCTGGAAGAATGTGTTTAAAATGGAAATTACTTGTTTCTTGAGTACTTGGCAGAACTATCTGGTAAAACCATTTGATCTTTTCTTTGTAAAAAGAAATGTACTGCTGATTGGTCTTTTTCAGTAGGTTATTTTTTATTGTCTTTTAAAAAGATTATTTATTTGAAAGGCAGAGATACAAAGATATATATATATATAATATATGTATATGTGTGTGTATGTGTATATATATATATATATATATATATATATAGAGAGAGAGAGAGAGAGAGAGAGAGAGAGAAATATAAATCTTCCATCCATTGGTGGACTTCCCAAATGACCACAATGGCTGGGGCTGGGTCAGGCTGAAGCCAGGAACCAGGAGCTTCTTCCAGGTCCCCCATGTGGGTTGCAGGGGTTCAAGTACCTGGGCCATCCTCCCCTGCTTTTCCCAGGTGCATTAGCAAGGAGTTGGATTGGAAGTAGAGCAGCTGGGACCTGAACCAGAGCCTATATGGGATGCTGGCCCTGCAGATGGAAGCATAACCTTCTACACCATGGTTACCAGCCTGTTTTCTTTTTTGAATCAGTTTTGTTGAGGTATAGTTTTATAGAAATTTTCTAGAAATTTGACCATTTCAGCTAAGTTTTCAAATATGTTGTCACAAATATGTTGTAATATTTTTATTATATTTTGTATATCTGCAGCATTTTTTATTTAAATTCACACTTTCATTCCTGATATTAGTTATAAGTGACTTCTTTATCTTACAAACTAGAGAGGCTGTCCGTTTCCTCAGATTTTCTAATAGATTTTCCATGTTTCTTTCTAGTCCATTAATTTATACTAGCATTCTTTTTTTTTCTACTCTTTCTTAAGAGGTTGCTTACCACCACATTATATTTTATTATGTTTCCTTCCCTAATACATACATTTTAAGACTATAAATTTCTATAAAGTGCTACTTTAGCTGCATCCAACACATTTTGAAGTGTAGTACTTTATATCATTGGATTCTATATTTTATGATATATATGATGCCTCTTCCCATTTATCCAGATTTTTTATTTTTGTTTTTTGTTTTAATATTCTCCATACATCATTTTTTAAAAGAGTTTCATTTATTTATGTGAAAGGCAGAGTTACAGACAGAAAGAGGGAGGGAGAGAGAGAGAGAGAGAGAGAGGTCTTCCATCCACTAGTTCATTCCCCAAATAGCCATAACAGCTGGGCCTGGGCCAGGCCAAAGCTAGGAGCCAGGAGCTTCTTCCAGGTCTCCCACATGGTTGCAGAGGCCCAAGCTCTTGGGCCATCCTCTACTGCTTTCCCAGGCCATTAGCAGAGAGCTGGACTGGAAGAGGAGCAGTCTGGACTAGAACTGGCACCCATATGGGATGCTGGCACTGCAGGCAGAGGCTTAACCTACTATACCATAGCACTGGCCCCTGCATACATCTTTCAATTAATTACCTTATATTTATTTGTTTTTTTTTTTTCTTTTTACTTCCCTCCCGCCCGCAACCCTCCCCTTTCCCGCTCCCTTTCCCCTTCGATTCATGTAAAGATTCATTTTCAATTCTCTTTGTATACAGAAGATCAGTTTAGTATATATTAGGTAAAGATTTCAACATTTTGCCCATATAGCAACATAAAGTGAAAAAAACTACCATTGGATTACTAATTATAGCATTAAATAGCAATGTACAGCACATTAAAGACAGAGATAATTACCTTATATTTATTTGAAAGGCAGATAGACAAAGCCAGAGAGAGAAAAGGAAGTGGGTCAGGGAGGGGGGGAGAGAAGAGGAGAGGAGAGGAGAGAAGATCTTTTATCTGATTTATTTCCCAAATGCTCACAACAGTCATGGTTGGACCAGCCCAAAGCCAGAGGCCCAGAACTCCATCTGTGTCTCCCATACGGGTGGCAGGGTCACAGGTACTTGGGCCACCACTTGCTACTTTCCAGGGTGCACATTAGCAGGAAGCTGGATCAGAAGTGGAGCTGGGTCTCATACCCAGGCACTCTGATATGGGATCAGGTTGTCCCAAGGAGTGTCTTAACTGCTGTGCCAAATGTCAATCCCTTCTCCATAAATCTTATACATTTTATTACTTGTATTTATAGTTATTTTTGTTACTTATCATGATAACATAGGTTATCTTTATATTTAATTTTCTAATTGGTTATCGAAAGACTAGCAGTACTGTTTTATGTATGTTTATTTCTATCCAACAATTGTTGCATTTACTTATACTTCCATTTGGTTTGTTATAGCAAAATGCTATATAAACTAGATGGCTTAACTTTTTTAGGTTTTTAGTTGAGAAGTGGAGACAGGGAGAGAGGGAAAGGGAGAAGAAGTAGAGGGAGCCGGGGAGGGAGGGAGGGAGGGAGGGAGGGTGAGACAGAGAGGGAAAGGCAGAGGGAGAGGGGGAGGAAGAGGGAGAGAGAGAGAGAGATTGAGAGAGAGAGAGAGAGCGCGAGAGCGAGCGAGCAGGCGCGTTCACTCCCCAAATGCCCACAAAGGCTGGGAGGCCAAATCCAGAAGTCAGGAATGTAATCCAGGTTGTCTATGAGTGGCAGAAATCCAAGTGCTCCAGCACTCACTGCTGCTTCCCAGGGTCTGCTTTGGTGGGCAGCCAGAGTCAGGACCACATCTGGAGATGGATCTCAGGCAGTCTGATGTGGGAGAAGGGCATCCTAATTTGCATCTTAACTGTTAGGTAGGCCAAATGCATTCCCCTGGTGACTCAAAAACAACAAACTCTTATTGCTTCCTGTTCTGGAGGCTGGGAAGTCCAAGACCTAGGCACCTGCAGGCTCAGTGACTAAGGGCAGCTTCCTCAGAAGACACCTGCTCAGCATCAGCATCCCAGAGCCACACCCTCTGATCCCTTCACCATGGGGGTTAGGATTTCAGCATACAAGTATTCCTACCACTGCAGCTTGCTGGCAGCTGGCATTTCTGTGTTGACTATCAAGTGGTCTGCAAGTGCTTTTCCAAGACTTCTGTATACCTTTCACTCTGGTTACTGTTAATACCATGGCCTACTTTCTACTATAATGACAATAAAAGTGGTGAAAGTGGTAGTTCTGTGCCAGCGCTGTGGTGTAGTAGGCTAAGCCTCCATCTGTGGCACTGGCATCCCATGTGGGGACTGGTTTGTGTCCTGGCTGTTCTTCTTCCAATCCAGCTCTCTGCTATGGGCTGGGAAAGCAGTGGAGGATGGCCAAAGTGCTTGGGCCCCTGCACCTGCATGGGAGATCTGCAAGAAGCCCCTGGCTCCAAGCTTCAAATCGGCCCAACTCCAGCTGTTGCCATTTGGGGGAGTGAACCAGCAGATGGAGGATCTCTCTCTCTCTCTCTCTCTCTCTCTCTCTCTCTCTCTAACTCTTGTTTCTCAAATAAATAAATAAATCTTTAAAAAAGGGGCAGTTCCATCCATCTTCTTTCCTGAGTGTAATGGACATCCTTCTACAGTTTTGCCAGTGCTTACCATCTACTTCACTTTCCTTTAAAGTCTCTCTCTCTCTCTCTTCCTCCCTTCCTCCCTCCCTCATTGTGTGTGTGTGTGTGTATGTGTGTATGTATTTGTTTACTTCAGCTAAAGGATGCAATGGGAACTTACTAGGCTGCCCTGTATCCTGGGTGTGATTTTACTTGGGACAACTGGATATGCTTGCAAGCATTTAGAAAAAGTATACAGCTTCCCAAGAAATAGAGATTCCCAAACCATATCCTGGTATCCACATTGATAAAATATCTGATCCCAGGCCTTTGCTTACCAAGGGTTTCTTGGTCTTGGGCTAGTTTATGGAAGTCCTCTGTTATTCTGCCTCTTTGGCCACTACATGTCTTCCTACTCTACTAGAACGCAGGTGCCTGGCTATCTACAAGCAGTTTTATTGACAGCTTCCTCTTAGAGAGCAAATTAAAAATAGAGGGGAAAGAGTAAATGTTTCTTTTTTTGTCACAAGTATATTACTATCTGAGTATTTTAATTGCTTAAAAATAAAATTCAGATTAATGAAACAAAGGAAATCAAAACTACTTATAACTTTCTCCCCCAGACAACACCCTATTAAACTTTTCATCCTTTTTGATGAATATATAGTACACACATTTTTCTTGGGTCATCATCTGATTTTATAAGCCCATGGGAAATGCAATTTTCAGAGTTTTATTGGCGAGTCATGTGTCTCAGAGCAGAGACTATTCCAAATCCAACATGACTGCTTGGTAAAGTGTTAGGAGGGGGAAAATGCTGTGTGCATCTAATTCTTTAGGAGAAACTCCCAGCACATTGGGACACACTGGTATCCCAATTCATTTATTAAGAAACTAAAACATTGACTAAGAACAGAAAAAGGAGGATGGAGAAACCCGGAGACAAATTGGATGTCTGCATTTTTCCAGGGCTGGCCTTAGAGATGAGCCATAGGAAACAGTTCCAGCATAACCAAGAGAACATGTGATTGCAGAGAAGGTTCTCTGACTGATGTCCCTTCCTGGCAATGGACGTTGTAAGTTAGCAAGTGCAGAGAAGGAAAAACCCAAACAGTAGGATGGGGCACTTCTTGCAGAAAAGGGAAACAGAAAGCATTTTTACCTTGATTATTTCGCATTGTGCCACCCAAGTTTCATAATGGGAGCCCTGAGAATTTTTTATTTGACCAACAACCTACCTGCAAATGGCTGATGCTCTCTAGCTCCAGTTCTGGCCCAGTCTTCAAGGGAAGCTATTTGTTGACTCCTGATGTTCCAAAGATGCCAACTGAGTTAGCTCCCAGCAAGAAGTCTGTCCAAGACGCTGGGATCCCTTGTGACTGAAAAAAGGGAAGGATGTTTTCTGAGAAGGATTTCATGTTTATAGCCATTCTGTTAATGTGTTCATCCTTTATGATGGTGTTGAAGACATGAAGCTTACAGTAAACTGGATCAGGAGTACGTTTACTGGTACATCTAAGCAGTTAGTATAAATATCATGTCTCACCTATTCTATTTTTGTGATCTTCCACCTTCCGCCCCCCACCAGGGATGTGCATCTACTGTCTTAGGAAAGCTGAGTATCTGGCAGGCTCTAAATAGCAACCACTGTCGTCCTGAGCACAAATGCTGCCTGTTTCCACCACTCTTTCTCCATAAAATGGAAAAGGATTTGTCTCAAAATAATCTGTGGAATTCCAATTGTCTTCAATGTGGAAGATATGAGGGCCATTTCTTCCTTTGTCCACGTTAGAAGGGAGGGTTAAATAAGTTTTCGTCCAGTTAGTTTCAGCAAGAGGATGTGTTTATCAGCAATCTCTTTTCTGAGGACCAGAAGAAGTTTGTGACTTCCTCTGGGTCATGGTTCCCCTCGATGGCTTCTCAGGCCTGGAATCCCTTTCGCCTACTCCCACTCCTACTCTCCCTCCCCATTGGAAGTTTTAAGATGAAGCTTACAGAATATGGAAAGTATTTCAAGGGAACTGTGGCAATGCCTAGGAGGAAGGAGGGGCTGCGGTACAGTTTACTGAAAGGAGCTGGTTAAGAACCAGATCACACACGGGAAGACAGATAGTGCTATCAGCAGTATATTCCTAAATTGTACCTAGAGTGCATACTCAAATCAGTGGCAAGAGGAAAGAAATCTGCTTTGCTGGATGTTAGCTGTGGTAGGCTAAATGTCTCTCACACAGTTCAAGGCATAAAGCAATAGGAGGTTATTTCTCATTCATGGAACTCTTAGCTGTTTGGTGGGGAGCACGCCAGAGGTAATTCAGGAACACAGGTCCCTTATGCTTCAGGGCTCTGGCTTCTTTTACATCCACAGAGTATTCTCTGAGGACTGGGGAGATAGAGTGTAGTATATGGGTCATCATTATTATCTAGGTTCATAGCTCATTACTTTTGCTAAAATTCCTTTGGTTAAAAATTCTATCTCGTGGTCACACACCTGCAAGGGAGGCTAGGAAATGGAGTTTAACCTGTGTGCCGGGGCAGAGAAGAAAATGGATTTTCATGACTCTGCACAAAGGATGAAGACACCTTAATTTCATTGAGATGGAAGGATCCCAGTAAGCTCAGTATGTAAGCTGCTACATCATTGGTCCTTCCCCTTATGTCTCATTTAGCTCTGTGTCTCAGTATGTCCCTTATACACCCTTCCAGCTAGGAATGCATTGAATCCATCCTGGGAAGCTGTGTGCCCCCCAGAGAGGGGGAGTCCCCGTTGCTGAGTGCCTGTGTACCTTCTGCCGATGTCACTGAGCTACTTCACGGTCATATTTTGCTATTAGAAACAGAAAAGAAGCAGAAGTGTCGATTCCTGTCTTCGGGGCACTTACAGCATAGTATCTTTGGCACGTTAAGACAAATATGTACACAGCAAGCAGAGAACAACCCGTAACAGCAGATGAGCAAGGTTAAGGGACTTGATGGTGTGGATGGCATGGGCCATTTATGAGATCACATCTGAAATGTGCCACAACTTCCTTGTGCAAAAAGCGTGGCCTTAGTCCTTTCAGGATAATCATGTGTTTTTCCTTGAAAGATGTTCAGCCCTGGGCAACCTCATGACTGTGAGTGAAACAACCAAGTGGACCAACCATTTCTTCAATCCTACTAAGTACAACAAATTGGCTTAACAACCTTGACTGGATTCTCATTCTTACAGCTAATCAACCCCATCCTTTGCCTTTCTGTGAAGAAAACTTAAACATATAAAAGGACCACTGTTGCCATCTTTCTCCTGTTCCCTCACCATGAAATTTTTCCCAAACCGAGGGAGGAAGTGAGGTACAGGATGAGCCTTGGAATAAACACGGTGCCCCTGCCACCGCGGGGCCTGTACTACTGAACTCTTCCTGGGACTCGCAGTTCCTCAGGTTCACCGTCACAAGCAGGTGACTAAAGAGAATTCTTTGGCTTTGCATAGACCTGGCTAGAGTTCTGTTGTTGGAAACTCTCTGAGGAGCTCAGGCAGAAAACTTTTTTTTTTTCATGATTTATGAGATCCCCAATGCCACCACTAGCATTAGGTGATTACCTCGGGACATTTATTTGGACTGCCTTGACAGGGTTACTACTACCCCAAGGGCTTCAAGTGGACATTGCACGCCACTGCCATCATTGCTTGGACCTCACCAGCAGGAAATATCAGAGGCTTCCCAAGACAGTCTGTCCTCCTGAGCTTTCCAGAGAGGCTCTGGCAGACAGGAGAAGGCAGCTGGGCCTGGACTGGTACCTGGGCCTGGAAGTGCCCATCCCCCAAACCCCAGAGCACCACGGGAGTGGAAGGAGGCCAGGCTAGGGCCCTGAAGGCACAGATTAGGAAGGGCACAGTTTCACCACCTGTCAGATGTCCTGTGTCAGAGGTGGTGGGGACTCCTGCCTCCTCATTGATCAGATTAGCTGGGCACTCACAGTGTTGAGTTGTGAACGTCTGGATTTTGCTTCCCCTGGCAGTAGCTCCAGGGATAGGAGAGAAAACAGCTTATAAATTCTTTAACGATTCTTGGAGCCAAGGGCAGCTTACAGACTGGATTTTCAAGCAGTGTTATTTAAAAGGTTCCAGGGGACATGAAGGTAAATAACTGGGAAAAAAAAATTTTTGCTCCTCTGAGAACATTACACAGATTGCATTAACCCCTAGTTAATTCTTCTTGTGATTAGGAGCCCTGGTGCTGAGCACTGGATCTGACTTGTACAGCCCCCACCATTCAGGTTCATTTGGAAATCAGATTTCTGAAAGTTCCCTCTTTCAGATTAGTGTATGTCATTGCAGGTACCAGAAGATCAGCCATGAGACGTGGTGGGGGGTGCGGATGTTTGAAGATACACGTATGAGTAGTCTCCATTAAACATTTTCAAGAAGATGAGTATCGGGTCCAAAGGGATGAATCAGAGAGGATGTTAGCACTGAAGGTCGGGTGAGATGCTTTATAGTCTCTCCTGGTCCTAAAATCCCACTATTTAAAAAATCTTGTACCTGTTTAAATATTTGGAAACTAATATATTGCTTTATTTATGAATCCATTTATTTAAGAGGCATAGAGACACGTACGAGGAGAGAGGGGGAGAGAGGGGGAGGGGGGGGGGGAGAGAGAGAGAGAGAGAGAGAGAGAGAGAGAGAGAGAGAGAGAGAGAAACTCCCATCAGCTGGTTCATTCCCCAGATGACCTCAATGGCTAGGACTGGGCTGAGGCTGGAGCTTGGAGACAGGAATGCAATCCACGTCTCACTGGAGGCATCACTTCTGCTTCCCTGGGTCTGCGTTGGCAGGAAGCTGGAGTCAGGAGCCAGATCCAGGAATTGAACCCAGGCACCCTGTTGTAGAGCTCAAGTGTTGTGATGACCTGGCTGTATGCTCACTACTGCACTGCCATTTTAATGGGTGTGGACGTAGGTGCTGGGTAAAGCACTAATTTTGTTTTCTATATTTCCCACCGGAAGTCTGTTACTGAGATTGGGACATTTTCTTCTTGCAATAATGTTCATAATCTTAGATTTTGTGGCATGGCTCTTTTTTTCTTTTTAAAAATTAATTGATTTTATTTGAAATGAGAAAGATCTTCCATTTTCTGGTTCTCTTCCCAGATGCCCACAGTAGCCAGCATTGGGCCAGGTTGAAGTCAGGAGCCAGGAACTCACTCTGGGTCCATGTGAGTGGTGGGGACCCAAGTCCCTGCTCTCACCGCCTCCAACTGTCTGCATTAGCAGGAAGCTGGAATTGGAAGCATTCTGATATGTAAAGCAGGCATCCCAAGTGGTCTTTTTTTTCCAGACTTATTTCTTTTTTGTTTGAAAGAGTTACAGAGAGAGAGGGAGAGAGAGAGACAGAGACAGAGATCTTCCTTCTGCTGGTTCACTTCCCAGATGGATCCAACAGGCAGGGCTAGGCCAGGCTAAAGCCAGGAGCCAGGAGCTTCATCTGGGTCTCCCACAGGATGGTAGGGGCCCAAAGAACTTGGGCCATCTTCCGTTGTTCTTCCGAGACCACTAGCTGGGAGCTGGATTGGAATTGGAGCAGCCAGGACATGAACCAAATGGGATATCGGCATCACAGGCAGTGGCTTTACCTGCTACGTCACAACTCCGGACACCCAAGTGGTGTCTTAACTGCCATACCAAATGCCCATGCCATGTATAAATATATCTAAAATGCTGTTGTGACATGCATGGTTGATTCTGTTGTGATGCAGCTCTGGAGCAGATCATTGGCCCCGGGTGTTAAAGGACAGGTACCTGTGCAGGGAGGTGGGGCATCACAGGCAGAGGCAACAACGTGAATAGGAACAGGGAGGCCTGGGACTTGATGATGTGGTCAGAAATGGACCAACTACAGTCAAGGCTTCCTTAGACTTCTTTTACACCCTTTGTTCACAACTTCCTACCTTTCTCATTCATTCACTCATTCAGAACATCAACCTGGTGCTAGAAATAAGTCTAGTCCCTGAGACCATAGCAAGGAGTGAGTGAAGTGAAGTCCCTGCCTTCCTGAGGCTTGCACTCTAGCGATGAAAGTCAGATGATGAAAGAGTAAACAGACAAAAGGTGATAAAATCTATGGGAAAATGAAATGGGTGAAGAGGATGCAGAGCAATCAAGGGGGACTCTGAATAGAGTGCTCAGGAAAAGGCTATACATGCTGAAGACATTTCAACAGAAACCTGAACAAAGTGAAAGGGTGAGCTTTGGCCGATTTCTGTAGCCTTCTTTGAAATCTTGACAGGTGTAGTCCTGTTAGCCTGGGACAGCATGAAAAGACAGGTGTCCTTCAGTTGACTGATGTGGTCATTTCTAGGAAAGGCACCCTGAGCTTGCAGATTACAAACTGGAATTGAAAACTGCACTTTGCTAATATGATTCCTCCATCAGAGTCCAGTGGCTCAATGGCGGGATGAAGAATGAGCTGAAGGCAAGGTACACAAACTATTTTGGACAGGTGGAAGGAACCTACTTCTTAGGTTCCCAAAGGAACCAAATTCTAAAGGGGAAAAAAAGAAAGCCTCACATTTGCTGAAGCTGCTAGAGAATGTCTATCAACTCTGAGTGATATACCCAGGCAAGGGGTGGGTGTTTCCTGCTCTTTGGGAACAGAGTTATGAGAGCTTGCAACAAACATCCTTTGGGTGGCGTGATGGCAAACATCACTGTCCCTCAGTCTGATCTGTGAGGAGGGTAAGAACCTTTGATGGTTATATTGCAGGTTTCTTCTCATTGCTGATTAAGTAGGCTGTAACCGGAGCCCTATTAAACAGTCAGTACTTCAACAGGTGGAGAAGTTGCTGCATATTAAATGTTTTATAGCTGAACTTTATTACACTCAAACTTCACAGAGACACTTATGAACCTTATTGCACTCTGATATGAAATGATCCCAGAAAGGCATTTATGATATTAGGGGAATGGAAGCTTTCATTGTATGGAACATTCAAAAAGGTGTTGAATTCCAGAGTTTGAAGTGATTTTGCAAATGCTGATTTTTTTTCTAGGGATTTTTGGGACCTTAAAAAATGCTGATGACTTCTACGTCTTGCATCTAACTTCAGGTTTTTTTCTTTCTTCATTTTTGGAAAACATGTACAGATGCCTCAGTAACAGGAATGTGTGGAGTTTGTGGTTTATACTGTATTCATGCCACGGTAAGAAGAGAGACCCTGTTTATGGCTAGAGGAGACATATAAGGAAAATAAAAGGAGGAAAATACCATTTAATAGATAAACAGTCATGCCCAGCTTGACATTTTTCTAACCCCTTCGAGGACACACATTCCTGAAGGACTGTGAGTCACTCTTTAGAATAAATTTGGAGAATTAACTATTAACTTCCCTTAGTAAGGGAGCTTTTTAAAAAGTTTTTAATATTATTTTTGAATTTTTAAGGAGAACAAATTTCATGTATTTCACATATACAGGCTTAAGAGCACAGTGATACTTCACACCCTACTACAATGCTGACCCGTGGAAACTTTAGCTTTTGCAAGTCTCAGTCACTTGTATTAATGCATTTCACATTTACTGAACTTTAACTTATCTCAGAAGCTCTTTTAGCTACAGGTGATAATCAGAGGAAAGGCACAATTCCTAAGAGGTTTATAGTTTAGTCCATGTGATTAAGGAAAGAAATATATATTGACAGTTATCTGACTGCAAATAAGGAAGATCCTATTAAGTAAAGATAAGAGAACTGAGGGGACTCAGGGGAACATCATCGCAGACTTCTGGGAGGAAGTGTCCCCTGAATTGGATTTTCAATGATGAATAAGAGGCAGAAGATGTTAAGATTTCTATTTCTGCACATTGCTAGGCAGTCAACGCCAAGCTTATATACACATTCTGAGATCAAGAAAGATCAAGTTTACTGAAGAACTGCTTGGAAAATTGGGACTTGGAAAGAAGATCTACTTTCCAGTGGAATCATCCATGCTACTCTCAGCTCTTAATTACATTATAACCCCTTTATCTCACAGTGCTTATTTATACAATCATAATAGCCTTAATGTCTGCATGATGTCTATGGTTTATGCCTTGTTTTATGCATATTAAACTATTTCATTTCCATAACAGTGTGATGAGATCGGTATCTTTATTATTCTATGCATGAAGACATGACTGAATGAGACATCAAGGACTGCTTAAGGTCAGAGAGTCAGAATGTGGCTTTATTAGGTCTGAAAGTAGCCCTTTTAATTCATATTCTGAAATCAGCTATAGTCCTGAAGGACCTACTTAAGAGTTTGCTATTATTAATTGATTCAATACATATATATTCATTATGAGTGCATGTATGCATCTCTGTATTTATTAAGCTCATACTGTATGCCATGCATAGTTTGTCTAGGTCTTGGTGCAATGGTGAACAAAACAGATGACTTCAAGTTGTAAATGCTGTAAAATGAGACACTGTGCTTTAAGAATGACTGGAGGAAGGGATTACCTTTTAGATCACTGCTTTTATTGTCTTGGTTTTCCAGTATATATGTAGGACTTCTTTCTGGGTATTCACCTAATGTATATTATTCAGTGAAGATCTACTAAGTCCTCTCATGAAAAAATCACTACATAAGACTCTCCAAGATTTTCATCAGTGCATAAGACATAAAGGGGGGATTAGGATGGTGGAGTAGGGAGGGAGCTTGTTGCTCTAGTCTAGGAGAAGATAATTTTTAAAAAGTGGAAAGAGTGTAGTCTCAGGGAAGAGTTAGGGAGAAAACAGCAGAGGAAACTCTACATAAATTTGAGGGACACAGTGGAACTATGTGGAGGGCGAGGACACGCACAACTAAGGACCCCAGGACCCAAGAGCCTCTGCACCAGCATTGGAGAGTGAGATGAGACCAGACTGCAGCAGTCTAAGACACTGGCAAAAAAGCTGCAGGAAGACCCTAGAGGGATTCTGGCTTGGAGTCCCATAGGGGAAAGTGTACCTGCCAAACTAGAGGAGAAAAAACAAAGGGTGTGGCACGTTTTCTATCTTTCCAGTCACCCTGCAACAGTGTCCTGTTACAAGCTAATAGACAGCAGGTGCCATTTTGGACATATGTAACAGCTGCACTAGCTCATGTCTGCACCCAGCAACCAGCCAAGCAGAGACTCCTGAGTCTGGTGGGGAGAACAGAGAGGGGACTGGGTGCTCATGACTATGAGAGGCTTGTGGGCCAGAACAGTGAAAATACTGCGGCCATATGGGAGGACTCAGGGTGTGGCTAGGACTTAGGGCAGTCACTGTGGGAGGCTCCACACAATCGGGGCTCCCTGATTACTTGGCAAGGGACATTGCTAGGAAATCTGAGCTTCCACTGAGGACTGCGCAGGTCCTTTGTGTGGTCCTTGGGGCAGAGAAGATGAATAATATACCTACTGGGGCTAGCACCAGGCACTGGTCTCCTTTGAGAAGAGCTCAGCTGAGCCTATGCCAATAGACAAGAACAAACCTCTCCTCTGATTAAAAAAAAGAAGAAATTTAACACACCAAATCTGGGTATGTCACCTTAGACACGCCTTCATCCTGGAGCACTGAACAGGGCTTCTTGGCCATACCCCATATCTCTAGGTATTCCCTGAAGGTAGATACTTCATGAATCCACACAAACATAGTCCAAAGATAAAAGCTGCCACAGAAAAAAAAAAAAAAAACACACACACACACAACAACAACAACAAACAAAGGAGAAACCAATGAGTATCTCTACAAATGCCAAATAACAAATGAACCTGGCTGAATGGATTAAAAACCAAAATGCATCTATTTGTTGCCTACAAGAAACACATCCTACCAACAAAGATGCACTCAGGCTGAAAGCGAAAGGCTGGAAAAAGATATTCCATGCTAACAGGAATGAAAAAAGAGCTGGTGTAGCCACCCTAATATTGAACAAAACAGACTTTAACATAAAAACTGTTAAAAGAGTCAAAGGGCAATATGTAATGATTAAGGGATTAATTCAACAGGAAGATATAATTGTTATAAATGTATATGCACCTAATTACAGGGTACCTGGCTATTTAAAAGAAATATTTGGGGGTTTAAAGGAAGATATAGACTCAAATACAATATGTGGGATTTCAATACTGCACTTTCAGCAATGGACAGATCAACCAGACAGAAAATCAGCAAGGAAACAGCAGAGTTAATTGACACTATAGACCAAGTGGCCCTAAGAGATATCTACAGAACTTTTCATCCTACAGTTGCAGAATACACATTCTTCTCAGCAGTGCATGGAACTTTCTCTAGGATTGACCACATGATAGGCCATTAAGTGAGCCTCAGCAAATTCAAAAAAATCAAAATCATAACATGCATCTTGGCAAAGACTCCAGAGGCACAGGCAGTCAAAGCCAAAATTAACAAATGCGATTACTTCAAATTGAGAAGTTTCTGTACAGCCAAAGAAATAGTCAAGAGAACGAAGGGGCAACTGACAGAATGGGAGAAATTATTTGCAAACTATACAACTGATAAAGCATTAATAACCAGAATCTACAAAGAGATTAAGAAACTCCACAAAAACAAAACAAACAACCCAGTTAATATATGGGCTGGGGACTGAAATAGACAAATTTCAATAGAGGAAATCCAAATGACCAACAGACACATGAAAAAATGTTCAGGATCACTAGCCATCAGGAAAATGCAAATCAAAACCACAATGAGGTTTCTCCTCACCCCCATTAAAATGGCTTTCATAAAGAAATCAACAAACAACAAATGTTGGCAAGGATGTAGGGAAAAAGGTACCCTAATCCACTGTTGGTAGGAATGTAAACTGGTAAAACCACTATGGAAAACAGTTTGGTGATACTTCAGAAATTTGAATATAGTCCTAACATATAGATGACCCAGTTATCTCTCTCCTGGGAATTTACCCAAGGGAAATGAAAGCAGCAAATAAAAGAGTTATTTGCACCCTGATGTTTATTGCAGATTAATTCATATTAGCTAAGACATGGAATCAACCTAAATGCCCATCAATCAACGACTAAAGAAATTATGAGATGTGTACTCTATGGAATACTAAACAGTAGTTAAAAAATGAAACCCAGTCATTTGCAACAAAATGGATGGATCTAGAAAACAACATACTTAGTGAAATAAGCCAGTCCCAAAGGGACAAATACCATATGTTCTCCCTGATCTGTAACAACACCTAAAAGGAAATCTGTAGAAGTGAAATTGATACTTTGAGAAGCAATGACTTGAATAGCCCTTGTCTTGATGAGCAGTTTTTTCCCCCTCTTCTTCATACTATTTGTTCAACTCTTTACTTAACATAGAGCTAATCATATGTGTATAAATCAATTGAAAATATATCTCAGTAAAAAATAAGAGTGGGGATAGGAGAGGGAGGAGGAAGTTTGTAACTGTAAATAAAGCTTTATAGTTCTGCATAAATAACTATGGACTTCTAAGGGTACAGTTTAAAAACTTGCCATGGGACCCCAAATCCCATTAAGCTTGGTGGCAAAAATACCATCTTATGTGTTAAAGTGACCATATTAAGTGTTAAAGTGATCATATAGACAGGATTAACTGTTAAACAGATCATATAAATAAGATCATCTGGTAATAATAATAGACAGAATTAAAAAGGAGAGAATGTTCCAATGTGGGTAGCAGTCCATGCAGCAGACTCATAGAATGACAATCACTTTAAATAGCACTCAGACCTTGGAAATCAGCCCTTAAGGTCTAGCTGAAAAGTCCATGAGACCATTTCAGGCATGAAAAGCCAAGACGGTGAGGCAAAACAATTCTACATGAAGGATCTCTGAGTGAGACCCCAGTGGATATAAGTGGCCAAAGGAGGATGCACTTTTCTCTGAAGGGAGGAGAGAACTTCCACTTTGCTTATGGCCTTGTCTAAATACTTATGGAGATTGGGGATTTAAAAGGCTTCCACAGCCTAGGTAGCTCATGTCAAGAGCCTTGGATGTTAACTGTTAAATTAGCAACAGGATTCATGGTGCACTTAACTTCCCATGCAGGACCTCTGTCCTCAGTGAGTTGTATTATGAGAATAAACTGTAAAACTTGGTCTCAAACAGTTTGTGTGTGTGTGTGTGTGCAAATTATTCAAATTTTTACTTAGTATAGAATTGGTCTTCTGTGTATGAAGCTGGTTAATTGAAAATGAATCTTAATGGAGAATGGGACTGGGAATGGGAGAGGGAGGAGGTGGTGATGTGGGAGTGGGAGTGGGAGGGTAGGTATGGCGGGAAGATTCACTATATTCCTAAAGTAGTACTTATGAGATTTGTACTCATTAAATAAAAAGGTTTCATTGGGGGAAAAACAGACATAAAGGGCACTCTCAGTTGTTGAGCGATCAGCCCATGTCAGCCTCCTTCTAGATTCTTTTCAATTAGTCTTATTTGTGGGATGCTGGAGGGCCCCCTCAGAGTGTCAGGATTTTCTTCCACCTCTTTCTTTTACTATTCAGAATGTACACTGATCCCATTCTTCCACTCAGGAGCAGGAGGCAATTCCCAGGATAACTCTTTCCCAGCTGCTTAGATGACCTTCTAATAATAGCTGTCTCTGTGGTTGTTAAACAAAAATATCATCTCAAAGTTGCTCCTTCACAGGTTTCTTTCAGAAACCAGGTGAGAAGGCCTTGCTTAAGTCTGGAGATGATAAAAAAATTTTCAATGACTACTATCCATCACAAGCAGGTTGTCAGACAAGACACTTTCTGAGCATATTATAAGGGCACACTGGTCCTAAAATCGCCACATCATCAGCTGGGAATACACTACCCTCCTGTCTACCACAGCTGATGCTCCAGCCACAGAGCTTTGGGTGGGGCTTCTGGAGGAGTAAGGATTAGCACCTGGCTCCTGCCATCGGATGGGTGCGGTGCGCCGGCCGCAGCGCGCCTACCGCGGCGGCCATTGGAGGGTGAACCAACGGCAAAAGGAAGACCTTTCTCTCTGTCTCTCTCACTGTCCACTCTGCCTGTCAAAAAGAAAAAAAAAGAGAAAAAGAGAGAGAAGGGCTCAGAAGGGGAGGATGGTTTTCTTGCCACATCACAACCATCTGAGATCTTTATCGGTCAGCTGATGATGATTTGAAGTCTTAAAAGAAGCAAGACTCCTTGGAGTAGGCATGACCTGTCAGGATAGATTAGACCATGGCGGCTCTGGAGTAGGTACCTGTGTGAGAGGCAGGAAAGCCAAGGGGTGACTGGAAATGAATCCCTCCTGTGGATACTTGCTGTGTACGGTTGGCCTTTGAGACTGGCCCAGCACCGTGGCTCTGAAGAATGTCGCACTGGCTCAGCACATCCAGGATCTTGCACTTTGAGGCTGCAGCTATGCACTATGAACCAGTTTCTGCACCTTTAAAATGGAATTAAAATACAAATGCTCCTTGACTTATGATGGGATCACACCAATCCATCACATATCAAAAATATTGTAAGTTGAAAATCCATTCGGTACATTTCTCAGCTACTGAACATTCTTGCTTAGCCAAACTTAACTTAGACATGCTCAGAACAAGAATGATACTTGAACATATCTAACACAGAGCCTATTATGTAATGAACAGTGGAATACCTCAGGTGATGTACTGCAAGTGGAGAAACAGAATGGTTGTTCTTTATTGTGAACTTAAGATCAAGATTCAAAATACGAAGGACAGCTGCAACTGAATGCGTATTGCTTTGGCACCATCCTCAAGTTGAAAAACTCTGTCGGAGACCATTCGTACTTACTTAATGGCCTATTTTTGAAGTTGAAAAGAAAGATGCTGTTTTAAGCTTTTCAAAGAGCGTGTCAGTTTGCTTCCACACTGGCAACTTGTTGCTCAGAGCACAGAGTGTTGTGGAGATGATGGTCATGACTTCAGTAGTAGCCCAATCCCTTTGCTCTCAAGGGTTTACAAACAAGACTCAGCTGGACTACTGCTTAGTTTATGACAGCAGCCTGACCTGAAGTGATCTGCTGGCTTTTTGTGTTCAACTGGTATTTATCCTTCTCCAAATAGGGGCTGTGACTTGTGCTCAATGGATATGGAACACCCTGGTATGGCTGCATTTGAGTCAACCTCTGATTTATAGCTTCTGTAGGCGTGTGTAGAATTACTTTGGTTTGGGCTCTGACGCCTGTTTCAGTCAGCAGTAGCAGGATTGGTTTCACCCCAAGTCAAAGTTTGAGCCATTTTTCTTGGAAGCACCTATGATTTTAATAGGCACTGAGAGACCTAAAGTTGTGTTAGTGGATACAGTAGGGGACAATATAGCGTAGCTACATATAGGGAGACAGACAGTCTCTACAAAACTGAAACTTATCTAATGGGTTAAAGACTAAACTGGCTCTTAAGGAATATCAGCCACAACAGAAAAACATGGCAAGCAGCCAGACCCCACACAAGGCCCCAGTGTGGCCATATCAGTCCAGGATGAAGTATCCAGCCACACTCAGATTGAGACACACCATGGGCAATGCCTTTTTTTGCTCGGAAGGATCATCACCATTTATATACAGTGGATGCATACGATTACACACACCACTGGAAAGAGAGGAATGGTGGCTGGGTGGTCCTCAAGCATTTTTCATGGTGAAATTGTTTATCCAGTATCAATTAAATAGCAGGCCTATAGACATAAATAACTAGGATGAAGAGTTAGGACCACCTGTGTTTAAGCTGTGTTTGCTGATGCCCCCAAATTGTCATGATAAAGTACCAAGTGAAATGGGTGCAATTAACTTTTTAGAGAAACCCATAGCTGTGTTTGGGCAAAACAGGAAGTGCCAGAGGGTTAACCATAGAGCCCCCACATTTATTTCTCTCACATCTTTAGCTAAAGGAAAGAACCTTACAAGTTGCAAATCTGTAAGATACAAATACTGGTTCTTGTTGGGTGATGTGAAGTGAGATAAGGTCTGGTACAGAAGGTGGGCTTTGAAGAACACAGCACTTCCTATGCCTTGGCAGTGAGGGAGCCAAGCTTTAGGGCAAGGTTAATTCTATGGTGGATGTTGTGCTTGAGTCTTTTTTCTCATGACTGTGTCCTTCTAAGAGAACACCCAGGAGGATTTGTCAGTAACCCAAGGAGTGTCATGTGGTGTCAACTTTTCTCATTTGCAGACTCCCAACCCTTGTCATTTTCTAAGTGAATGGTAACACTGGCTTTAGTGACCCGTCCTTTTCTCCAAACCAGTTGATCTTGACCTCAGAGCACTCAACAAAACTTGAAAGATCAGAGATTGGTTAATAAATCTGAAATAGTTGGAAAATAACTATCAGAGAAAAATCCTTCAGAGTTAGCACAGATCCTGGCTTCTGAAATGAAGCAGAAAGCTTGCTATTCCACAAGCTAATGCAAGAGTTTCTGCTTATCCTTGTCTTGAAGTGATACAAGTACTGCCCTTGGCTTTTGAGTCCTTTTCATTGCTGTGTGGTATAAATTTCTTGGTGACTTTCCTTGAAAAATAAGTCTTTTTAAAGAAGAGTTATTTATTTATTTTGAAACTCAGAGTTATAGAAAGGTGGGAGAGAGAGAGAGAGAGAGAATCTTCCATCTTTTGGTTCACTCCCCAGGTAGTCACAACAGCCAGTACTGGATCAGGCCCAAGTCAGTATCCAGAAGCTTCTTCCTTGGGCCATTTTCCACTGGAAAATTAGCAGGGAGCTAGATTGTAAGTGGAACAGCTGGGACTCAAGCCAATGCCTGCTTGGGATGCCAGCATAGCAGGTGGCGGCCTAACCTGCTATGCCACAACACCAGCCATGAAAAATAATAGTCTTAAGGGCACTTTTGGAATAAATTGTCTTGGCTTTGTATTTTGCTGAGAAAAAAAATCACCTCAGGTCTATGATAACACACTAGCACAGCGTAATGGTACAAAGTTTGGTATCTGAATCAGGCAGTTCTGTTTTGGACTTCAAGATCCTCACATATCATAGGCATGGACTTAAATAATTTTCTTCAGCACACTAAGCCTTGTTTTTTGTTTTTTTTTTTTTTTTTGACAGGCAGAGTGGATAGTGAGAGAGAGACAGAGAGAAAGGTCTTCCTTTTTGCTGTTGCTTCACCCTCCAATGGCCGCTGCAGCCAGCGCATCGTGCTGATCCGAAGCCAGGAGCCAGGTGCTTCTCCTGGTCTCCCATGGAGTGCAGGGCCCAAGCACTTGGGCCATCCTCCAATGCCTTCCCGGGGCATAGCAGAGAGCTGGCCTGGAAGAGGGGCAACTGGGATAGAATCCGGCGCCCCAACCAGGACTAGAACCTGGTGTGCCGGGGCCGCAAGGCGGAGGATTAGCCTGTTAAGCCACGGCGCCGGCCTAAGCCTTGTTTTTGATGATTGTATGATGTCCATAGTAACAGTACCTCCTTATTAGGGTTGTTGTAGCATTTGCAAACATTAAATTGATAGTACTCAGCTATAACATGAAAATATATTTAAATGAGAACACTTCAAGCACTCGTGCATGTTATGAGAATCTAGGCAGCATAGCTGTTATATTTGAGTGCAAACTCGAGTCCCATGAAGGAAAAGATGATTTGGGACTGGGATTAAGGATAAAGAAGCATTTGAATTTTTTCTTTGGGAGGAAAAAATATGAATATTTTTCAGTGGAAAAAATATTTCTTGAATTAGATTGAAACTTCTCAAAGTCAATGTGAGCCAGTTCGGCTGAATGTCTGTTACTTGGGGCTGGACAGTCAGGGATGCCGTACAAAGCGCTTCTGTGTACAGCTTGAGTAACAGCCATATGATACTCCCAGACATACCTCCCCAAGCCACATGACACATCGACATGCCAAGCACGGAGAGTTTGTGTATTTCTCTTTCCTGTTATTACACATTCCATGCTGATTCAAATGTGGAAGGAGCACTTGAATAACCTATGTGTTGAAAATTAAACCTAGTGAGACCAACACTTAGAGATTGACTTTTTAATAAGGGGGGGGGGGAGGGTGAAGGAGTGTCTGTGACAGAGAGAGCGAGAGAGAGGGAGGGAGGGGATAGAGAGACCCAAGAACAATGCATTCCCCTTTCCCTTGGCTAGCAGTCCATGAGCAAATATTGAGTCTCCATTGTCAGTGACAATGTAATTCATAAGAAGGCACAGATATCCCAAGAATAAGTAGCTGTATAAGTTCTAAAGCAGTTTATATAGCTTATATATTTCAGATAATTATATAAATTATTTTAAATTAATTATAATTAACATTTATTTAGGATTTACTCAAGAGTACAAATATGGAATATGCCTATAGAGTTTGAGAAGATTGGCTGCACTGAGTTTCATAATGTGACAGAACCTAATGTTTCACAGCCAACAGCCCTGATTATGCAATAAAGGCTTCGTAGATGAAGTAGAATGTCATTTGGACTTTTTGGATGGAGTCGTTACACTTTGGTGAGGGGTGGTGGGGAATGAAATCCTTAAGAGTTGCTGGCAGAATGAGAAACCCTTGAAGGCAGCCCCAGAGCTGACAGAGAAGTGAAGGGTACCTGGAGACAATTCCATAGGCAGTCCTGGGAGCAAGGGTGTGAGGGTGGCGTGTATGTGGGGTTAAGGTCCGGGTGACTTCCTCCCATGAATCAAAAGTCCAGAGGTAAGAACAGTAAACAATGGTGTATTGGTGAAGTGTTCAGTATATGGAATCTGTGGGGAAAGGATTGAATTTAAAAAGGGGAGTTTGATCAAAGAGAGGAAAGACTTGGGGCCGGTGTTGTGGCTCACTTGGTTAATCCTCCACCTGTGGTGCCAGCATCCCATATGAGCGCCGGGTTCTAATCCCAGTTGCTGATCTTCCCATCCAGCTCTCTGCTGAGGCCCAGGAGGGCAGTGGAGGATGGCCCAAGTGCTTGGGCGCCTGCACCCATGTGGGAGACCAGAAGGAAGCACCTGGCTCCTGGCTTTGGACTGGCACAGCACTGGCCGTGGTGGCCATTTGGGGAGTGAACCAATGGAAGGAAGATGTTTCTGTCTCTCTGTCTCACTGTCTATAACTCTACCTGTCAAGTTTAAAAAAAAAAGAGAGAGAGGAAAGACTTTTACAGCATTTTCCGGGTTTAGATGAATTATTTATTACATATACTGAAGGGGAAAAACATGATATTTGGATGTACCCAGTGAAATAATTCTTACATTCAAATTACGTTATCACCTTGCATTATGATTTTTTCAGATAAACTCATCTAAAGTCTCCTTTTAGCCAATTTCTAGCAATGACACATCATTATTATCTACAGTTTTACCACTACATTAGCCCTCTAGATGCATTTATCCTACACATCTGCAAGTTTGTGCCCTACGATCTACATTTTCCATTTCCTCCCCTGCCCATCCCTGGCAACCACTTTGTGTGTAGTCAAATTTTTCTCTTTTAAAAGTATTTTGCCTAATAGTGAGACCCTGTGCTATTTTTCTTTCTGTGTCTGACTTATTTCACTTAGCATCTGCTCCTTCAAGTTCAACCATATTGTTGAAATGGGAAGATTTCCTTCTTTTAAAAGACTGAATAGGATTCTATTGTATATGTACATCATGATTTTTTTGCTCGTTTACCTGTTGATAAAAACTTAGGTTTATTCCATATCTTGATTATGAATAACTGTGCAATGAACCTGGGAGTACAGAGCTCGCTGGAGTGCACCGAGTTCATTTTCTTTGGGTATGTAGCTGTGTATTTATTCATATTATATTCTTATTCATACTATAAGACTGAATCAGTCATGGTATTGACATGAGTCAGATAGTGCCCTAAGAAAAGTGACATGCACATCTCATAAAGAAGTCATGTTCAAAGTTGTTGGCAGGGGGCAGAGAAGTCATCGGTGGCCGTGGAGGGGTTGGGGAACATTTCACCCCAGCCAGAAGGGACGAAGTGGGGAAGGAGGCCCTGGAGCCCAGTGGACAGTGTCAGGAAGATAAGACTGCTGGACAGGAGCTGCCCTACATCAGTCTCCAGGACACCAGCAGGTGGAGAAGACTGGGGAGTTGATCTTTCCACTTCTCATGAATGGAGGCAGCTCTCTGAGTAGGATAGTATG
This sequence comes from Lepus europaeus, assembly GCF_033115175.1. Taxonomy (NCBI): domain Eukaryota; kingdom Metazoa; phylum Chordata; class Mammalia; order Lagomorpha; family Leporidae; genus Lepus; species Lepus europaeus. The sequence continues at coordinate 61,098,533 of NC_084837.1, forward strand.
TTGAGTTCTCTCTTGATTCTAAGGGAGGGACCAGAGAAAGAGGGAGAAGGAACACTTCTCTCTGCCACTCTCAAAAGGCCAAGGAGCAGCCATGGGAGAATGATGATGCATTTGGTGGTGGTCACAAGGGTCCTCGGGAGGTGGGGATTCATGAACACTGGCAATCCTGATGGTTCTTGGGGCAGTGCCGCCTGCCTGTCGGTTCTGTTGACATTCCTTTCCCTTCTTTAGCTTCCACTGAAACCACTCATCCTGAACTACATCTGACTGCTTTCCCTTAAGTGTCTGCTAAAAGAAAAAGATAATCCAAAAGAGGCAGAAACTTTCAGACTGTCTGTTCCTCTGTCAGAAGAGCTTGTCTTAGCTCTTTCTCTTTTTCCTGCTTTTTTTAAAAAATGAATCCTCTTAGTGAATTCTAAAAGGAAGAGGGCTAAAGAAACAGCTCTCACTATATCTCAGATAACAAAATTGAGGGGTGGGCATTGTGGCATGTCTGTCTCCCACATTGGGATGTGCTTGGGATGTCTGCTTCCCACGTTGAAGTGCTTGGTTCTAGTCCTGGCTACTCCACTTCTGATCCAACTTCCTGATAATGCATCAAGAGACAGTGGATGATGGTCCCTGCCAACCACGTGGGTAGTATGGATGGAGTTCTACACTCCTGGTTTGGCCTGGCCCAGCTCCAGCTGTTCCAAGTAAGTAGGAAGTGAACCAGCAGATGGGAATTCTCTCTCTCTCCTTCTCTCCCTCTTTCCCTCTTCTTGCTTTGCCTTTCAAATAAAGAAAAACACACATTAACAAAAACAAAATTGTGACAAACAAAACCCCTTCCATTTCAGCGTAGCATGCAGCAGGAAAGGTAGTGGTTTAAAAAATAAAGTCATATTAAAGTTGAACTGATATAGGTCTAACTTTTGGCTCTGTCTCTGGTTATGTGATGTGTGCAAATTATTTCTCTACAAATGAGAATTTTTATCAATAAAATGGAGCTGTTTTGAGAATTAAATATGACAGCATGTCTAGCATATTATCTGGTCCATAGCACATTATGAATGAGCCTATAATACTATATAATTGTTGTTGGACAACATCTCCTATAGCAATGTCTGCTCAAGAAATATGTGACTTCTGTCCTCTGATTCACAAGTTGTGAAGCTTCTTGCCCCCATCTCTACCTGTGTCCTGGCCACCTTTCCACAGATTGTTACAAGCCCCCTACATTCTCCCTCCCAACTCTCCTTTCTTTACTCCTCTCGGGCATTCCTCAAGGGTTTGGACTTTTCTTTAAGCTGGCTTCACGGTCCCAACCACCTGCAAGCCAAACAGTAAGCAACGGCTATGTGGCTTGGCTATTTTCTTGACACCAACCTACCGCTCGTAGATGCCTCTGCTTCTAAGAAGAAAGATCTTTCCAAATGATAACAAACTTCCAATTACACACTGGTGCCTTAAATTTATTAGGCCTGCTGCAATGAACAAACTGTCCTTGTTACTGCCTTCCAAGAGCAACTCTAGTTTTTTTTTTTTTTTAAGTCAAATTTCTGTCCATTTTTAATATTTGTTTTTCATTTTGAATTGAAGAGAAAAATGCATGGGTCCTTCTTTCCTAGAGAAGCTGTTGCTCCAATTATTACCACGGAGGTTTTTTGCTTTGCCTCTAGCTTATTTAAGTGATGTGAATGGATTGACCCTCTGTTCCTTTGCTGTGTCCTCAGGAAAAGCAATGATCATGTATCTAACTGGAGAATGCTTTGTTATGTACTCTTTGGGGAATATTTACAATTAATCATAAGAAGATTTTTGTATTTCATAAATCTCAGAAATGTTGAAACTTGTTTTCAGTTCTGAATCTATTTCTTCTTTCTTTAGCTCTTTAGCTAGCATTTTAAAGAATGTTTTCAAATTTTTCAACTCCATCTTTTTTTCCTTCTGAGAACTTGCTCCTTTTCTAATTTCCTCAAAAATAAAAAGCTCCCTTCTGTTCCCTGAACCTTTAATGGGCGAGGAGAAAACAAAAATAAAATAAAAATATTCAGGCATTTATGTTGAGGATGTTTCCTCGGATGGCCCTGGTCTCCCGGGACTTGCTGGCCACCCAGGTCTAGAGTGTAGAGGAGCCGGGGGCCTTGGTCTTGGCAAGCACAGGCAGAGCTGCCCAGCAATGCCTGGTGTCCATTGAGAGACATGTTCTAGACTAGAGGAAAATGATTCTCCTTTCTCTTGATAAAAATGTGAGAAGGCTTCCAGATGTTTTGACCCAGGCAGGGCTTTTTGAAGACTAGATCTCTTTGTCTTCCATTTCCTTCTAAGCAACGGATGACGTGGTCTTTCTCTGCCATTACTTAGACACTTCTTTATCAGTCCTTTTCTCCACAGACCCAGACAGAAGGAGTTGAGAAATGGAACGTCTTCTATTCAGGGGCCAGGAGAAAGGCAGAATTTTATTGTCCTCCAACCAGCCAAGTTTCCGACCTTCCTGCTCTCCATCTCCCAAGGCTCCTTTGGTGTTCTTGATTTGGGTGACCTGTGCATATTGTAGGGTATTGGCTACTATCTGACATTTCTTCAGAGGTCATCCAAAGCAATAACATTTAGCATTTAATTAAAAAAATAAACATTGATTTAGAAAGTTCTGTGAAAAGATACATTTAGAGAATATCTTAAGGGACTTTAAATTTGGTTTTTTTTTTCAAGCAAAAATTTTTCCACTAATTATATACTTAAATCACGCAATCAATTTTTATAGAAATCAGTATTTTGTTCAAAGAGCATGCAGTATTCCCCCATTTTCATAAAGCTTTTGAAGTGTTACAACTGATCATGCTTATTTGAGGGACACAATTCCTTCTTCAGATACTTAATTTCAATATTCATGAAATAGCTCAATGATGCCATAGGAGGCTAATTGTTTGGTTCCTACATCATACAGTGATAAAGGACTGGCCATGATACTGATTTTTGTGGATTTAGCAAGACAATGTCATATGTCATTTCATTTTGTAATGCCTGTAATTTAATTTCATCATTGCGTTTTTCCTTTAGAAATTTCATTTCATATATCTTCAAATTTGTACGACAAAAAGAACAATTAGAATACATTTAGGACCATAGTAATTCAATTTCTAATTTTAAAAATTCTTGCAGGTAGAATTTATCTTCATAGGGTCTAGCAGGGGTGTGAGGGAGAATGGAGTTTTCTTGCTAGGGGACTGAGCTCAGTCTGCAATGATGGAACTGGACTCCCACAATGACTTAGCAATTTTGTCTTTGTCACTTGTTGGCAGCTCAGCTTCCTCCCTGCTTAATTACTAATGAAGACATTACTGAGCAGAGGCGGCCATGGTGGGCATGCAGCCCCAACGTGGTAGGCATAGATTGAGATGGTGTCGTCTTCTGTAGAAAGGCAGTGCTTCTTGGGATGTGCACAGGCTGCAGGGCTGGTCTGGGCTTGTGTGGATGAGCTGTAAGTGCTGTGTTTCCAGTCTTCAGAAATCTCAACCTCAGCTGAACAATCAAGGCTCCAAGGGAATTGTTTCAAAATCCTGATGTCCAGATCTTTCCACAGACTAATTAAATCAGAATATCTGTGGGAAGTATCCAGGCGTTATAACTTTTTGGAAATTCCTTAAATGATTGCAATGTATAATCAAGGTTAAGAACACTAATATTAAGGCTTAGGGAACCTCCAGAAAGCTGAAAAATTTAATTTTAGATGGAGAAGAAAGAATGAAAACACAGTACATAAAGAGGTTAGACTTAGATTGAAGATATCCAATGGGTATATTTGTTTTCTTTTAATATAATGATTCTTTAATATACTTTTCTTTTAAAGGAAATGAGTTCTACTGGACCTGAGTATTGACTTGACACAAATTATTTTTATTACACTGTCACTTGAACACATTGAAACTAAGTCTTGGACTACATTTGTATATTAATATCCATATGTAACTATAAATCCAAAGAAATAGCTCCAATACAAACAAAACTAAAGAACCAATAAAAGTTAAATTAGTAACATTAATTTAAAATGACAACATATCATTTTGTTGCAACTAAATCAAGGTGGTTTGATTTCAAAGTAAAATGACACAGTTTTAAGCCTGGTTCTATCTTCAACCTGTTTCTTAACTTTGACTTTAGTAATGCTAACATTTAAAAAAAAATTTAAAATATTTTATTTATTTATTTATTTGAGAGGTAGAGTTACAGAGAGAGAAAGGGAGGGAGAGAGAAAGGTCTTCCATCCACTGGTTTACTCCACAAATGGCTGCAATGGACAGAGTTGGGGTGATCTGAAGCCACGAGCCAAGAGCTTCTTTCAGGCCTCCCATGCAGGTGCAAGGGCTCAAGCACTTGGGCCATCTTCTACTGCTTTCCCAGGCCATGGCAGAGAACTGGATCAGAAGAGGAACAGCCAGGACTTGAACTGGCATCCATATGGGATGCTGGCACTGCAGGCAGAAGCTTAGCCTACTATGCTACAGCTCTGGCCCCTAAAATTTTTGTTAGTATAAGTCTGTGATATCAGTAGGAATGAATGACTTTAGTACTGAGTTTCAGAGATTTAGACTTCAAATTAACTAGTTCTTTGCAAGGAAACATAACAAAGTCACAAATTTCATTTATTCTAATTTTTATCTTGTTGTAAACAATAAGCACTTATTTCCACAGGTTGGGAAGGCTGGGATCATGGTGCGTGTATGGTTGGGTTCTTGTGAGGCTCCCTTCAGGGTAGTGGATGGCTGTTTTCTTGATATGTCCTTACATGGTAGAGAGAGAAACTTGTAGTAGCTTTCTGGCTGCTTCTTGCTAGAGCATTAATTTCATTCCTGAGGGCTCCATGGTCATGACATAACTATCTCCCAAAGGCTGCACATCCACACATCGTCATATTTGGGTTATAACACAGGATGACAATTGCAATACTGAATCATTTTACTTGGTGAAGCTGTCATTTGCCTGATATTTACTTTGGCTTTGAGATGTAATTGAAGTCTTCACTAATGGACATCTAAACTAATCATTTTTGGAACGTAGAGTTGGAAAAATCTTCCTTTTGGGTTTTCTATTACTTTTAATAAAAAGGGGCAGGGTGGGACTTACAAAGGCAGCATCCAAATAAAAAATTTAGCAGAATTTTGAATATGGTACTCAAATGGCTCAGGTTACTTTGAATCCAGCAAGTGTGTGTGTGTGTGTGTGTTGTATTTTATTGGTGGTTGAAAGTAAGTCATCAGTATATTCCCCAACATGTTTACCTTATTTTTCAATGTTATTCAACATTATTCAATACGAGACAAAAACAAAAAATGAAAATTTCTCACAGAAGAGTTGTGGACTGCCCTTATCAATTATAGCTAAGGATTCCCAGATGTCTGCAAATCTTGGTTAGACAGAAATGTTTTGCAATATAGGATCCATACTGGTATCTTAACAGACTTGAGAGTGTTGTATTTATTTTCAGGTTAGTTACAGAAGAGGCTGGAAACCAGGTTGTGCTGGATTCAAATCATACATCTGAATACTGATTCTAAGCTCAGCTGTGGTCGGAATTGCTTCACACGTGTGGTAAAGGCTTAGCCATCCACAAGTTATCTTAGGGGTCAGCCACTTCATCTCCCCCAATACACCACTTCTTTATCCAGTCCTATCTGATGTTTCTCCTTCTGCAGTCAAATCAGGAATTTCTGGATTAGAAATGTCCAGGAATAGCCACAGAGAGAGTATGTGCTATGAAGCTGTGCTATCCCTGCCTGTTACAGCAACAAAGCCAAGGTGAAGAAGACAGTGTCAACTACTGGGTGCTTTCACACACAGCTCAAGTCACTTACAGTTCACAACTGAGCTACTCTTCACATTTGTTTCATTACTATAATGAACTTGAAGGAAAATTACTCAGGATTTAAATGAGTCTTTACATCCAAACAGCAACAACAACAACAAACTTCTAGTGAAGAAATATGGCAACTCAACATAAATATTTTGTATGCAAATGAGTTGCTTATGATATGAGATTTGACACTTTTCTCCTATAGATCAAAGATAGTAACAACTAAATTTTTACAACCTCTATAGTTTCCTATGTTTTACTGCAGACAGCCCACAGTCATGAACCTGGGGTAAAAGGAGAGTAATCCAGTATCTTAAATGCAATCCAATTAGGTTTTAGGCTCTGCTTCTCAATGAATCTAATATATTTGTAAATTGCATTTTTATTATTTTGAATTAAAATTGGAGCAAATGTGAATTATATTAGAGGCATTCTCTTAAGTAATATGCTTGTAAATATGAATAACTAAGATAAAATTATAATTCTCAATTGTTATGATGGTAGGGTAAAATTGGTAGGTGGTAGGTTAGGATACATGATAAATAATATAAATTGCAACAATGTCTCTTCAAAGAATCTCAAAATAGATATTGAAAGTCTCCATGTGGCAATAGGTGATGGCTCAAATAGGTCTCCGTCACCATGTTGAAGACTTGGATGAAGTTCCTATCTCATAGTTTTGGTCTAGTCCAGCCCCAACTGTTGCTTATTTTTAGAAGTGAGGCCAATGCTGTGGTGCAGTGGGCTAAAGCCCCAGCCTTCAACGCTGACATCCCATATGAGTGCTGGTTCGAGTCCCTGCTGCTCCTCTTCTGATCCAGCTCTCTGCTGTGGCCGGGGAAAGCAGTAGAAGATGGCCCAAGTCCTTGGGCCCCTGCACCCATGTGGGAGACCTGGAGGAAGCTCCTGGCTCCAGCTTCAGATCAGCTCAGCTCTGGCTGTTGCGGTCATTTGGGGAGTGAACCAGTGGAATGGAAGACCTCTCTCTCTCTGGTTCTACCTCTCTCTGTAACTCTTTCAAATAAATAAAAAATAATTCTTTAAAAAAAAGTGAACCAACAGAGCAGCAGACGGGATCTCCTTTCTCTCTCTCTCTCTCTCTCTCTCTCTCTCTCTCCCCTACTTAGAAATAAATACAGTAAATAGATGAAAAAAAAGAACCTCCATATTTTCATGTCTTCCAAATAGATTTTTCCTTTTCTTAAACATTATTCTGAGGAAATGTTTAAATATGTAAGCAAATACAAATATATTCCTATGTCAGTTATAATAGTTTGAAAAAGTTATAGGATACACATTCTTCTCAGGTGCATATGGAATATTCTCTGGGATAGAACACATGCAATGCTTTAAAACAAATGTCAGTAAATTTTTAAGAATTGAAATCATGCTAAGAATGTATTCTGATCACATTGGAGTGAAATCAGAATTCAGTAACAAAGAATTTTGGAATATATGAAAATTAACACATGCCTAAAACAAACAGTTAATAATAGTTTTGTTGTATATAGAATTTTGGTTGACAGTTTTTTCCAGCATCAAAAATATTATCTCATTTAAAAAGAAAAATCTGTGCGATATACAATAACTACAGCAAATTTTGAATACATTTCACTAGATTGAACCATATCGGGCTACCATTTTTTAATGGTTGAAATATTAAAGATTGATAATTTCATATGGGTCAATCTAATAACCTAACCATATGATTGTATTTAAGTATTGCTTTAGAGTCTGACTTTAGTGATATGGGTAGATGATCATAATTTGATATAACATAGAATACAAAATTATATTTTCAGTTTGTTTTCAACTACACATATAACTCTATCTACAAACACACACGAACACAGCCTGTTGTTATCTTTGGGTGATGGATTTTTTTTCCTATTGTATGTTCAATGACAGGACAGTGTCCCTATTAAATCAGGAAATGGGTTACTGTTCATCAGGAACTTGGTAAAAAGTAACCATTTTCCCAAATAAAGAATGAGTACCTGTCTCATCATCTCCAGCATCAAAGAACTTCAAATGTTAACTAGTTTCCGACTTCGTGGATCAGGAATAAGGAAAAAGGACGGGAACAAGTGGAATCTATACAGAAAGCTACAAGTATGGCTGGAAGGTGGCCAGTGGTTCCAGTTAAAACCTCCTGTAGGGAAACGTTTCTATCTCTCCTTCAAGGTGCTCCCTGACATTTAGGTGGAGAAAGAGGTACTAAACGCTCCAGACCATGGAACACAGAGCTGGGTGAGAGAGGGACCTGTCTGGAATACTTACTCTAGAACTGCTTGTAAGTCAATAAAATACATCTAGAAAGAAGGCTGACTAAGGTTGTTTTTCTCATTTGATACCTCAGGTTGAATATTTTGGAAAGCTAGTAGCTAACCATAATTGATAAGAAAAATAAATGGTAGTGAATAAAGAGGGCTCACGAAGAGTGCGAGAAGGGGCGCCCCTTGAGTGGAATGTGTCGAGTTGCCAGCCAACTTGGATTTGCCGATTTTCTTTTCGCAAATGCTTTTGTGAAAGTCAAGAACCACATCGACCTTAAGTGACTTGGTTCAGATTTTTTTTTTCCTGTACATTTCCTTGGCTCCCCATAGGAAAGGCAAAATGTAGTTGTGTGCAGTATTTTGACCTTGTGTGCTTCTGGATCCAATGGCCATAATCACCAGTCTGATTATTTTCAAATGTCATTTAGGCATTTAGGTGGGTTTCTAGGAAAACACTGTAAAGGATCATAATTATCCAATTAAGATTTCTAAAAGTTTAATTAGGTAAACAAAGCTGCCATACGGATTTTGAAAATCAACATCCTTATTTATTTTTGAGCTGGAAACATAAATACTTTTGAGCCCTAGAATGCTGGAAATTTAGAAGATATTTTAAATAATGCTGAGTTTACAAATGAGAAAAAGCATCCACTTTATTTCTTTCAGGAAGGTGTGAAATAAGAGCTACCATTGCTGACTTTTTGGCACAATTAAGCTAACAGTAATGTTGGTTTCTTGAAAGGAGATTTTTCACCCTGGTGTGGCCTTAGAGAAAAATAATATTTATTTTCAATTTACTTGGCTTAAGGTTCCTTCCTTTACTTTTAGCCTTTAAACACATGAACACAATTTTCTACTCCTGCAATGGGGGCTGGGGCACGTAAGGACAAAGTGTTTGTGCTAGAGTTGAACATGGCCTTCTTGTTCAGCCGTTCAGAAAGCTGCGCAAGTGAATCTAAAGTCATGGATTTGGTTCCTATGTGGAGCTTCAACCTTCCCCATCATTTGTCTTTGAAGAAGATTGTAAAGGAAGTGAAAATTAGACAGTTTGATTGGAAAATGGAGGTGTGGAAGTCTAAATTAAAAGATGCTGCCTTGAGAGTGACACAGTGACAGGAATCTTGCAAGGGTCACAGACAGCAAAAATGATGGCTGAAGGGGGTATCTGGAGAGGATGGATCACCAAGATAAGGGGGAGGGAAGACCGACGGCATGAGTGTTGCCTAAGGTGCTTGTTGTGGCTGGATCAGAACCAACCTAAGGAAGCGACTCAGAAGTTGTCAGGGTAGGCATACCAGCTTGGGGACCCAGTAATTATTTATTATGAAGCAAGATTGTTGGGCAGGAAGATAAGAAGTCAAGTTCTCAAATACGTGCCCTGGACTACTGCTTCAGTTTTTGGGGAACAGAGGTGTGAACTAAGACCTCAGGGTTAAACTCACAATGCACAGGTGTCTGCTCCAGCTGGCTCTGAGATACCCCTGCTTTTCAAGGATGAGTATGCAATATAAAGTAGCGTTAGCTGCATATTCACTCAGGCCAGGGCTACCCCGAGCCTTTAATCCACCCCTGATCTGTGAGGATGCACTTTGCATGTCTTAAATCATGTCAGGAGAGCACATATTAAAAAATACTTCCTAAAACTGAAAATGTTATCATTTCACTATCTTTATAAAAATAATGAAATTTATTTGGGAATAGCAGAGCATTGCAATGGAAATACTCATGCCATGGCAAACTATGGGCATATTTAAGGAGATTGAAACGAGGGAAAGGTTTTAAAGGCAAAGAAAGGCCACAACAGTCATTTTGAGGCAATACTGTTTTATCACAATTAATAGCCATGTCAACACAAGTCTGAGTTTGAGAAGATAGTGGCTTTGCAGATGGCCTTAATGCAATACTTTGTGTATACATTAGTAGTGGCCTCTGTGTAATGCTGTGGTTTTGAAAAGGTCTTTCGTGATAATTACTACCAGGTAACTATGTATGAGAATCCTTGCTTCATAACCTCCAAGATTCATGTATTTTTGTTGTTTAGGGTTGATGCAAGCAACACTGTTTTGATTCTGATTACTTCTACGTTTCTTCACCTTCTCCCATTTCGATCAAGGTCTTTTCCCTTAAAACATTGCTGATCAACTGTCTACGGTTAGATTTTGATCAACTCTTGTTATCAGGATGGCAATATCACAGTTGTTGGATTGTTTGTCTGGTCTGGTCCTACATGGGGAGAGAAGTGATTGACAACTTGGAGTCAGTGTCATAAACCCTTTAGCCACATTTGAATAACGAAGAAGTTGAGAAAGAATGGTTCTCAGGCTAAGTTGACTTGGAGTCTGCTGCTAACTTTATTTTGTAGACCATGGTTATCATCTCAAAGCACTGGAGCAGCAACAACAACAAAAAAAATTTGCAAAATTTTGACAGGCAACAGGTTTATAATTTAAAAAGGAAAATGCAAAAGAAACCCAACAAGAGGATTTCTCTTCAGTGATATTAATTTTTAATACCAAAGATAAGTAAAAAAATTTCAATTTGTAAAATGAATTTTTTTCAGAAAGCTATATTTAGGAGTGCTTGTTAGAAATCTTGTTCATAAATCTGATTGCAAATGCTTTTAAAGAAGAATAAACTGTGGATGATAAAAGACAGAATAGTGATGGTTAAAATTTTGATGAGAGTTTAGCAATTGACAAAGTAATGTGTTGTGTACAATAATTTAAAAATAACAATAATGATTGACAGTGACATTTCACAATCCTTTTCAAAAATCTTAACGAAAGTCTCCTCTCATGAAGCTGGGAATGGGAATTTTCCAGAGAGAAAAGAGTTTGCACCTTCTGTTTTGAGTCCTGGTTGCTCCACTTCTGATCCAGGTTCCCGCTCATGTTCTTGGGAAAGGAGCAGAAGATGGCCCAAGTGCTTCACCTGTACCCGCATGGAAGACTTGGATGAAGCCCCTGGTTCCTGGCTTTGGGTCTGGCCCAGCCCTAGCGATTGTAACCATTTGGGGAGTGAACCAGCAGATGATAAACCTCTCTCTCTGCCCCTGCCTCTCTCCCTTTATGTAACTCTGCCTTTCAAATAAATAGGTAAATGTTTAAAAAAAGGGAAAAGAGATGGCACCTTTTGGGGCCTTGGCTCCCTTCTCTGCCGTGCGGTTCTGTTCTGTTAACTAATCACCTGGATGATGATGGGTTCACCACCTCTTGGACTGCCTCTGCCTCTTAGTCTTCAAGCATCAGTTACTGTCCCAGCATTGCGTTGGGGTTTGGGAACCGTAATTTTGACTTTTTTTTTTTAAAAAAATTGTATTATTTAAAAGAGATTTCATGTATTTCATAGATACAATTCTAAGAAGATAATCATACTTCTCTCAATATCCATCCTTCCCTCCTTTTCCTTTAATTTTTGCAGTAGCATAATTTCAATCACTTTATTATCGCAGGCTTAAGATACAGAACTGCTCTTTGAACTGGACCCTGGATTTGAGTTTCTCAACATGGTTCAATTGGATATTAGGCTTATTTTAACCCTCACATTTCACAGAACTTCCTGGTAAATAGGAATGCTTTGGCCTTAGGGAAAGACTATGACCTATGCTAAATTAGTTACTAATTTGTCAGTACCCACAGCCCTTCCCTTGGTCACTATCCTTTGTTGTGTATTTGCAGCACTGGGCAGTGAAGACAGAGGTCAGTAATGAAGTCATGTACCTGCCAGTTATGTATGTCCCATCTCAGAGAGAACATCTGGCCAACATATAAATAAAAGTTCATACTTTCTCCCACTATCATTCATAATCCCTCCGGATCACCCTAACAGTTCAGCCTTCATGATGGGGTGAATGGTTGGGCCAGTGAGACAGGAAGCTGTGCCTGTTTAAGGAAAGTTGTCTTGGGTCTAGTGGAATCTTGACATCCTCTTACACAAGTAAAGATTCACGAACCCAGGGGGCATATGCGTTTCTTCGAAAGTTCGATATCAGGTAAATTTAATAGGTAGTCCCTGCATTAATAGACCAGATAAACATGAGCAATTTTGCAAATCTTTTGTATTACCCAGGTAAAGGAAAAATATATTAAGTCAAGAGGGTGAACAGGTTTCACTGGACTTAATGTACATTCAAACAGTAGAAGAGCAATTATGAGGTGTTTGTGTGTGGGAGGGCTGTGGAAAGATGTAGATTAAAGCACACAAAGGTGCAGTAATGTGGCAAGAATAAGACCATAGATTGAACGTATAACACGAGGGCTCTAGATAACAATACAATATATGGACATTTGCCTAGAGTGTAGATTTTAGATAATCTTATAATAAAATAACTATGAGATGAATATATTAATTTGCTTTACTGTAACCATCAGTGTGTGTGTATATGTATTTATGTATATATACGTGTATATATATATATCAAAACATGTTCTATGCCTTACATACATATGGTAAAAAGACTCATCTGGGGGCTTTTGGTGAACCAGTTAGGATGCCATTTGGAATACCCACATTCCATGTCAGAGTTCTTGGACTTGAGTCCTGGCTCTACTTCCGATTTCTGATTCCTTCTAATGTGCACCCTGGGAAGCAATGGTAATGGTTCAAGTACTTGAATCCCTTCCACTCACAAGGGAAACCTGGATTGAGTTCCTGGTTCCCTGGCTTCTACCTTGTTTAGCCCTGGCTGTTGTGAGCATTTGGCAAGTGTACCCACAGATGGATGATTTCTCTTTATCTACTTTCTTTCTCTCTGCTTTTCAAGTAAATAAAAATAAACTTTCATTAAAAGAATTGATATGAAAATCAAGGATAGTAAAAATGCCTAGTCAAAGGGATAACATATTATTAACCAAATCATATTTGTTTATATTAATATCCCTCTCAGGAAAGAACAAGTTATGATATACTTGTTCCCATCCCTAAGTGAAATAGTGTATCTGCAAAGAAACTTTAAAAACATGAGTCAACACACAAAGAGAAAGTGTATCTATAACTTAGTAAAAAAGCTCACACTTCATGAAAATAAAAAACTAGAGACAGAAAGGGGACCCTATAAAAGTATACTTTTATTGAATTATTTAAAAAGCATTAAGTTAAATCTGAAGGTGAATTTTTCACATGACTGTGATTATACAATTCTGCATAATGAATCTGACTTTGCATTACATATGAATGACCTGGCTTTATGTCTGAATGACAGTAGCAAAGGGAATTTAGATATATATAAAATAAATAATTGGTTCAAAATATCATATTTTTACTTGGGAAAATAGTCTTACAGACATTATATCTACCTCAGCATGTAGTAAGAACCACACTTAACACTGTCTTTGAAGGACTTTCTAAATTTTCATGCTTGTCATAGCTGGGTAGGAGAACATAGTGAACTTTGCACAAGGAAAGTATGCCAAGAAGACTGAAGTCCATATGGATTAAAATGGGCCATGCAGGTAATATATTTCCAAACAAATTTGGAGAGGCCTAACTGTGAGACTGACACAGTAGTGAATTTATTCTCTTAGGGATGAGCAGGATTGCCTATCTGGAATAAATAGGCTTTTTCCCTTCTCTCCTCAAATTCTGTATGTGTTTGTGTGTGTGTGCGCATGTGTGTTCTGTCTGTAGTCATTGCTATTGGAAAATGTTGCTGATTCCCAGAGAAATACTGTTGTTTTACGGTAGTGGCTAGAAATGTCGGTGAATTCATTATGCTTTCCTTTGAAAAGCCAGTTAGAAATAGTGTAACAAATCTACCAGTGTGTTTACAATGTCATCTTTTATTTTTGTCTCTTTGTTTTCTACCACCATAGAGAAACACAGTAGACTTTTCCAAGTATCTCAGCGATGTGCCACAGTCTGGAGCCCAAAAGTCAGAGAAAGCAGTCCTGACTTGCTTGTGTTTAAACCAAGCCATCATCATGAATCATAAAACTCAGAAAACCAAAAGTGTCCCTGAAGAGTTTGTACTCAAAGTACTACTGATTTGTGCAGATGTCTTCTGTAGTTGCAAGTATGTGTTTTCTGAAAAATATCAACTTTACCAAGAATTTGGAAAACCATCTCCAATTAATTGGCACCAAGGAATTTAAGCATAGGATTGGCAGCTTAGCCACATATACTTCCAACTCTGGGACTCTGTGTTCCATGAAACTTTATGAGAAACAAATAACTATCTTTTAAAGTTTTGTTTGTTTTATAGTTTCGAAAACACCATTCCAAGGCAAAAGAGTGCTTGATTTAATCAAGATAAGCAAATGCCCTAATTAATAAAATTACCCTCTGAATATAATATTTCTTGTCCTATTTGTCCTCATCATTTTGAAATAATGGAAGCCAACATTTAAAAGCCAATGCAAACACCAGAAATCAACGGAATCATTCAGAAAGAACTTCTGGTCATTTCTAAATGTGCAGCATTTTTAAAATATTCATTTAGTCTGCCTGTTATAAGCAATTTGGAACTTTCTTATTTGTGTAGACTCACAGCTCTTGACTAAGCAACTTTTGGTTAAGAAGTCAAGAGTATATTTAACAAGTAGACAGTTGAGCTAAAAAATAGCTCCACCATATATATTTATGAACCACTAGCCAGGAATGATATCATGTAGTTTAAGAAGAAAAGTCACCTAGCATTTAAAGGTTTACTCTCAGGGCCAGTGCTGTGGCCCTGGCCTGTGTTAACCTCCTGGCCTGAAGCGCTGGCATCCCATATGGGCTCTCATTCTAGTCCCAGCTGCTCTTCTTCCCATCCAGCTCTCTGCTATGGCCTGGGAAAGCAGTGGAAGATGGCCGAAGTCCTTAGGCCCCTGCACCCATGTGGGAGACCCGGAAGAAGCTCCTGGCTCCTGGCTTCGGATTGGTGCACTTCCAGCCATTGCAACCAACTGGGGAGTGAACCATCGGATGGAAGACCTCTCTATCTCTGTCTGCCTCTCCTTTCTCTGTCTAACTCTGACTTTCAAATAAATAAATAAATCTTTTTTTTTTAAAAAAAAGGTTTTCTCTCCTGCTGTAATTATGTTTATATATTTTTCCTTAAATCCTTAAATAGATCAATGCTGGCATCCCATATGGGCACCAGTTCGAGTTCTCGTGATCTTCATTCACATACAGTCTATGTTGCAGATGTCTTTCTTGCAAAGGGCAAGAACTAGCTGAAGATTAGTTCACCTGTACCAGGCAGTCATAAGTTCAGGTTGTGGGTTCAAACCAGAAATGTCCTACTGACTAGTCCCCAAACCAAATGAGAACACGCAACTTGAAACAAAATGTCCAGATATAATTCCAATGTTCGCAAATCTACCTTCCATAAATGAAGCTCTGGTTGCTGATGAAGTTAAAGAAAATTCCTACAAGGAGTCTGAGTGCTGTGGCAGAGGGGAGCTGTGCTCTTATACTTGGAAGCAGTATTAAGCAAAATTACAATGACAACAACCACCTAGAATTCTGAGACTCAAAATCTGAGGAAAAGCAAACTCAACGGATAAGCCTTCGCTTTGTCTCTTGTGAGGGGACCAGCAAAAAATTGATTCTGGCTGAAAATACGTGAAATGGAATAAGTGGACCAAAAGCTGATGCTTTCTGATGGTAAGAAAGGTCCATTCAAAGATTAATACTGAACTGGAGGACTGTATATTTCTTTTGGCATACTCTATCATCTACCTGTTATATAGTATATAATACATTTATTTGAGCATATTATTATATAATAAGCTATGTCTTATAGTCATCTATTTAGTATAATTTATAATATCTGTATACTATAATATTGCTATGAAATATATCACATTATGTAACATACCTTATATATCATACTGTGTGCAGGAAAGCCAGGGACAATCTATTACCATGTACAGAAATTTATTCTGTGCCACTTACATTCATGGACAGCCTGGTTTTTACTGTGTCATCAGTCCTGTAGGTCTTTTTTTTCATTTTGTTGGAACATGCAGTGGATCTTTGGATTTAATCAGCCTACAATTTTATAAATTATTTCCAGTATATATACACAGAAAAATTTTGTAAGATCTCATAGCTGTATTACAGGATATATTGTATAGTAATGGTATATTTTAGATATTATATTATACATATCACTTATATGTGTGTATATGCATGCAAGTGTGAAGGTTCTTCAAAGTATTTATGGTAAAATATAATTCTTTATTTTGGGTTTTTTTTAATCTATGCAGAGTTTTCATAATATATATTTTCATGAACTTTTTGAAGAATCTTATACACATAAATCTATTTCAGGGAATAGGAAAGAGCTACTGGAAATGAAGAATTAACAGTGCAAATGAACCATTCAACTGAAAATTTGAAGGCAAAGAAAACCCCCAAACTAGAATCCCCAAACACTAGAAAATAAGAATATCAATATTAAAATCAGAGTAGTAAAGCATGTGATCTTTCAACTAATAGCAGTGTCACAAAGAGAGAACAGTTGGGGTTAATTGTCAAATAAATAGTAAAATAAGATTTCCTAGAACTGAAGAACAACAGCTTCCAGACGGAAAGGGCCACTGAATGTTCAGAACAATAAGTAGGAAGAAAATGCCTACAGGACTGGTGGTAGGAGAGACAGGCTGGTGATGGGTGTAACTGTGGCACACAGCAGGTGTCTGGGTATGGTAGAAGGGCTTCCTGGATCTTCTGCACCTGCCAACTTGCAGCCTAAACCCTATGGGAGGCAGTGCACCTGTGCTTCCAGCTCCACTGGCCTTGCAGACTCCCCATTCTGTGTTGTTTGCTCAGAACACTGCATTCCACTTTAGCTTCTGTGACAGACTAAGGAAGCATCAGGAACCCATGCAGACATGCGAGTCTTTGTCTTTTTTTTTTTTTTTTTTTTGCCAGGCAGAGTTAGACAGAGAGAGAGAGAGAGAGAGAGAGAGAGAGAGAGAGAGAGAGTTATAGACAATGAGAGAGACAGAGAGAAAGGTCTTCCTTCCATTGGTTCACTCCCCTAATGGCCGTTACAGCCGGTGCGCTGCACCAATCTGAAGCCAGGAGCTGGATACTTCCTCCTGGTCTCCCATGCGGGTGCAAGGACCCAAGCACTTGGGCCATCCTCCACTGCCTTCCTGGGCCACAGCAGAGAGCTGGACTGGAAGAGGAGCAACCGGGACAGAATCCGGCACCCCGACCGGGACTAGAACCCGGGGTGCCAGCGCCGCAGGCGGAGGATTAGTCTAGTGAGCTGTGGCGCTGGCCAGAAATCTAAAATATCTAACACTCTATACTATTCCTCAGGAAGAGTCTACCCCATCACCATGAGAAATTAAAGCAAAGCTGGTAGATTTGTCATCAAGAATTTCCAGTGTAGAAGAAACAAGGGACGCTCTCACCCGGATGGGGTAAGCAATCCCCAGGATCATAGCTGCTCAGCAGGGCTGAGGAGTGACCTTTCCAAACAACTGTGTTAGGGTTCTGAGAGGGTTTAGTGATAAATTAGTACTCCATGTGAAGAGATAGATAGGTCTGGGCCTCTTAACTTACAAGGCCTAAAGCCCACCAGATTATTATCAAGCCCCTTCTGTCAGGTTCTATTTGCCTCTCAGTCAGAAAACTTAATTGTAGCTTAGACAGCACCTTTCTTAGCTCCTCTAATAATGACTCTGTCCTTTGTTCTAGACCCTGTCTAGCGCACTTGGGCCTCATTCCTTTGTAATCATAACCTCTACTCTACCACCAATGGCTCTACTCCCAACCTGTGTGTACTGATGGTCCTCTTCCCCACTTAATGCTGTATAATTGTTCAGACCTGGTTAATGCCACTCTTAGGGTCATTGGTTACTATCCTCACCCTGTCTTTTATGACCTTGTCTAAATATGATCAGAGTCGGCGAACTTGGAAGGCTTCCATAGCCTTGGCAACTCATGACGAGAGCCTAGGGTGGTTACTGGCACCATAAACTAGAGTGTCAATTTGTTGGGTCAACAACAGGAGTCACTGTGCACTTGCTCTTCATGTGGGATCTCTGTCCTTAATGTGCTGTACATTGTGATTTAATGCTATAACTAGCACTCAAACAGTATGTTTCACTTTGTGTTTCTATGTGGGTGCAAACTGTTGACATCTTTACTTAATATATACTAAATTGATCTTCTGTATATAAAGAGAATTGAAAATGAATCTTGATGTGAATGGAAGGGGAGAGGGAGCAGGAGAGGGGAGGGTTGCGGGTGGGAGGGAAGTTATGGGAGGGGGAAGCCATTGTAATTCATAAGCTGTACATTGGAAATTTATATTCATTAAATAAAAGTTGAAACTAAACAAAAACCCTCTCAAAGTGCAAGCAGTTGTTAAGCCTGGGGGATAAGTGAACGAAAACACAAATGTGATTACAGAATACTATATGGTTCAGCTGGACACAATATTTAGATTATGCAAATGAGCATATTGAATATCGGGCTTTGTTACTCAAGTGCTTTAACAAAGTCTTCACAGTGATGTTTTGTGTGCTGAGTGACATATTAGCAAATCTTGGGTGTGCTCCATTTTCCTCTTTGCCTCAGTGGGAGACCTATCCAAACAGAAACATGCACCACCATGTTGAGGTGTAGAAACACATTTTTCATTCTAAAAAATATTTTGTTTTCATTTTGACACAGAGGTGTCTTCAATCTGCTGGTTCATTCCCCAAATGTCCTCAAGCTGGGGGCTGGGCCAGGAGTCTGGAATGAAGTCCAGGTCTCCCATCATCCACTGCCTCCCATAATGCACATTAGCTGGTAGGTGGAACTGGAAGTAGAGGCAGGACTTGAACCCAGGCACTATGAAATGGGAAACGGGCATCCTAAGCAGAGTCCTAACTGCTATGCCATGTACCTGCCCCTCATTTTTCCATCTTATTGCACTATTCACTGTCATCCCGTGGCTTTTCTGCCTGGCTTTGCTGGATGACCAGATTTCTTAACTGCAAGGCGACTACAGTTGAAACTGAGTTAGCTTCTGCACTCTCACCTTTCCCAGCCACCTGCAAGCTGTGGTCTGCAGTCCATGCTTTCTGCTTCTATTTCCTCTCCACCTTCATGATTACAAAATGACGCCCACATACCCACAGTTTGTTTGGCCCAAACAGTGTTTTGACTTACTGTGAACACTAAAAAATAATAGAGAGTCACATAAAATCCTAATTTCTTTTCTTGAAAAATGGTTAGGGTCAGTCTTCACTGGTCATGAGTTGATGTGGCTATAAATTGAGTGTAGCTGAATAGAGCATATTCTTTCCAAATTGCGACAGTCCCAACACCATGTGCCCAGCCTCCTGAAACTGGTCACCCTTGTAGGCATTTGGGTTAAAATTCCTGTCCGACTCTGGTTCCTGCACTGCCACTCTACTGGTACAGCTTTTTTTTTTTTTTTAAATAATGGTTTCTTTTTGCTATTACCAGTGGTCTGTTTGCGAGTCTTCCTTCCTGTCTTTCTATGCTTGTGGAAATTGGGGCCATTTAAATGAGATTCCTGTTCTCTGAGAAGTAATGTACCTCCTATTATTCCTGGACCTCCCTTCCATCAATTTCTCTGTCAAAGCAGTTCTGCTTGTACACATTTTGCTTGCCACTGAACTTGATCCAGGAATGTTACGTTTACCCTCTGTAAATGTTTGATTTTGTGGCTCTGTTTAAATAGTGGTTTGTGGCTATTCCTTGGTTTCACTTTGCGTTCCAAAAAGGACCTGGCCTTTATCAGTCGTTACAGGCATGTGGAGTATGTGACAAAGAGGCACTCGCGTGGCAGCTGGGAGAGCTGAGCGTTAGTTCTCCCCTTAGTTCCCTAGATGTGTGACTTTGGAAATGCCGCTTGCTGAGACGTAGCATTTATTCAAGACTTAAAGTTTTACAATTCACAGTGAAATTTCCTGTACATTATGTAATTTTATGCCTATGTTTTACAAATGAGGAATGTTCAGCAGGAGTCCTTCCTCTTGAATCACGGGACTAAGTCCAGGACAGAGCAGGGGTGAGAACCCCGTTTCCTGGTTCCCTTATCTGTCCTGACTCTACCATGTAACATGGCACTCTCCCGGATTCTCCACTTTCCCTGAAGGACACCTTGAATAATTCTCAATTGTAGAAGCTTATGGATTCTTCTGCCAGCTCCAATCCATCCCCCAAATGACACAATCTGAAAAGGAAACTTTGTGAGGAGTGAGATTCATTTGGGTTTGCCTTCTCTATTTCTCATGTTTAATTTTATATTAGGACCATATAAGAGTTCACTATAGGACCATTTGTTGAACACTTGATAACACAAACTTAATCTAATCTCCGAATTAATTATTTACAGAGTTCACAAAAAATTTTTCACCGGAGCCTGGACATTGGGAAAGGAAGTGGCATCACTAATAATTAATAAATCTGGATAATGAGTGCTCTTATTAGTCATGAACACAGTGCCTGGCACACAGTAAGTGCTTAATAAGTGGTAACTTTTAAAAGTTGCCCTATCAGCAAAGGTGAAAAAGAGTTGATAATTGACTGCAGAGTATAATTAAGAGCTGTTGCTTTAATAATTAACATGGAACAATAGATTTCTGGTGAAAAAAATATTTTTTGTACATGATGCAGAAATTGAAACTTTCCATCCAAGAACCAAACTGGAAGTATGATGAATTTTTGTAGGCAATTGTAAGAATCGTAAGAAATTGTAAGAAGCTGAACTTGGAAAACAAACAAGGCCACATAAAAATCTATGTACAATCCGGAGTATCGTACTTCAAGAAGTTTGTGAAAAGTGGAATTAAAAGGTAAATTTGTTCTTGTGCAAATAAATTTGAAATCTATGCATATGAGGGGCCTCCTAAAGGGCCATGAAAATTGCATTTTATGCATTTCCTGTGCATGGTTTTCAAAATATTTTTCACCAAAATAAATTTAGCTCTTAATTT
Source organism: Lepus europaeus (assembly GCF_033115175.1). Taxonomy (NCBI): domain Eukaryota; kingdom Metazoa; phylum Chordata; class Mammalia; order Lagomorpha; family Leporidae; genus Lepus; species Lepus europaeus. The sequence continues at coordinate 61,119,538 of NC_084837.1, forward strand.
CATGTTCTAGAAACTTTTTTTTTTTTACTTTTAAATTGTATGTATTTGAAAGGCAGAGCTAGAAACAGAGAAATCTTGCATCTGCTGGTTCACTCCCCAAATGCCCACAGCTGGAGTTGGGCCAAGATGAAGACAAGAACCTAGAACTCAACCCGTATCTCCCACATGGGTGGCAGGGGACCCGAAGGCGTGAGCCACTGGCTTTTGCTGCCCAGGGTGCACAGCAGCAGGAAGCCGGAATAGGAAGCAGAGCTGGGGCTTGAATCCAGGCACTCCCGCTGGGGATGCAGGCATACTAAGCAGCGACTTAACTCCTGCACCGAATGCCTGCTCCTACAAACTTTTTGAAGTGCCCTCATCTCCTCTAAGGAAATAGAGAATTCTACTTGTTTTGTGGAATACCGGTTTACTTAGTCTTGTTTCACAGAGAAAGAGATTGGGGTTGAGAATGTCTTGAAAGCCTTTGTCCCAGGTGACTTTCCCAGGATCAGATGAGAGTGCTCCCAAGTTCAAGGCCGCATCCCAGGGAGCACAGCACTCTTTCCGGTGCTCTGTAGGACTATCTGGAACGCGGGGCTGCCTTTGGAGCCTGTCGTTCTCCCGGGGAGCAGGCGCGCGGACAGGCAATCCATCTTTCTCCCTTTTTTCCAACTTGCGACTTGCCCCCTGATCCCGGAGGTCTGATCGCTAACGTTTCAGCGCCGGCTGCAACCCAATCCTTAGGTGAGCACAGCTGAGCTAAATTAATCTCATTTGTGTAGCCTTTGCACCCTAGATATCAATCTCCTGAGTGGCTAGTGCTCCCTGCAGCAGGCCAGCCCTTATCACTGTCCCCTTTGTACTCCAACCCCCAAGCTGCAAGCAGCCCTGTGGGCACCACAGAGCTACAAAAACATTTGTCCCCACAGCTGACTGGTTTCCTCAGGCCAGTGTGCCTAATGAGCTGGCGGTTGCCCGTAAATCAAGTCAGGCATACACAGTTCGGGCTTTCATCAGGTGAGCCCCGTTCAGCAATGCCTTTGAAGGAGGGGCCCCTGTGGGCTGCAGAGGCTGCAGGCTGCCCAGATAAACACCCCATCTCAAAGATGTTGTTCTGTTTTGCAGACAGGCTTGTCGTGAGTGGGAGGAAGCGTGCTGGGCTGCCAAGTGCCAGGAGCGGACCGATTTGACTTGGGAGCCAAGGAAAAGAAACACACACACACACACACACTCACACTCCCTCTCCCGGAGACACGAGGGAAGCAGAAGGCATGGAAGGCTGACATCCCCGCGTGTCCCCCAGGACATCTTAGCAGCAGGCAGTCGGCCGAGAGGCGGCACGTGGGCTCCGGCCGGCTCTGTCAGGAGGAGCTCAGATGTTAGAAGTCTGACTGCCCCTGGGGACCCGCCTCCCCTGCCTTGCCATTTTCTTAAGCTTCCCAGAACCCCTTTGTCTGTTTTGTGTCTTCTGGGGACTCTTCCTGCAGTTATAGGTCTAAGGGTGACAGCTTCTGGTCCAAAATACAAGAAACAATGATAGCAACTGCTGATTCCTTATGCCTTTCCTTTCTTTACCCACCTAGGACAGCCTATTTTAAACAACTTTTATTAATATAAAGATAACAGGTTTCATGTATTTCCTAGGTGCAATTCTAAGATAACCACATTTCCTTCCATCCCTCCCTCAAATCCCCTTCTTTCTTTGTTTTCTAATTTTTGCAAAAACATAATTTCTAGCCACTCCAGGCTGCAGGCACCACTAACCATAATATTCAACAAGTGGAAAGACCACAGTTCCACAGGAGTATAAACAAGGGCTAAAAACAACAATCCAGTTGTAAGATGTTTTGCATGGGCTTAGAATTTTTCTCCACTTAGTACCTGCTTGGTAAATTTCATATTGATTTTTTTCAAAATTCCTTTAGAATTCCTCCATTTTCTTCATATATTAGTAGTATTGATATTCAGTAAGAATGAACCAAGTTTCCAATATGCATCGGATGCTCTTCTAGGTGGTGGGGATATGGCAATGACCTGGAGAGACACTTTATATTCTACTGGGAGGGGCAGATAATCAGTGAGAAAGCAAATGTAATGCAATTTAGGTAACAATCATGACTCCATCTCAGACGGAAACCAGTAAATTATAAATAAAATTTAAGTGGGAGCAGAGAAAAAGAGGGGTGCTGATGGCAGTGGGTATTTTCCATAAGGCCCAGAGGAGACCTCTCTGGGGAGGTCACATTTAAGAGATAGCACCTGTGAAATGACGAAGCAACATGCCAGAAGACCTGAAGGAGTGCTTTCCAGGAAGAAGAGACCAAATGCAAAGGCCCCAGGCAGGTGGAGAAAGTGACGTTGAGGGACTTGGAAAAGACTTGAGGAATCTAGTGCAGGAGTAGGTAGGAGAGTCCTCCCCCAGGTGCTAGGAGGGGCAGCCATGGCACACAATCTCTAGATGATGGCATTATTTACATTATCTCATGTGGGCCCCAGATAAGAGGCCTGTGCAGGTAACTTCATCACCTCCTGTGTAGACATACAAACCAGGCTCAAAGTGACTGGATGATTCACACAGCCCAGAAGTGACAGAAGCAAGATTTGAAGCCAGAGCTGAACCCTCAACTCCTGCTTATCCACTGTAGCTTCTGGCTACCCCAACCTTACGGAAATGGCAGCTGTGTTAGAATAACAAAATGTTACCCTGTGAGTAATGGGGAAATAGAAAACATCAGTTAACTTAATTTGAATTGGATGGTGCTGGTGGAAGCTACTTCATCCTTTCATTTTGTTCTGCTTGTTTCTTTTTGTTTTTCTTGTAAGCAATTGGTACCAGACCCTCCTAACACTCAGACAAGCTCATCCTACTCATGAAGATTTGAGCAAAGGGTGCCAGTGGGGGGTCATTGCACAGGTCTGAGTAGAGAAGGTACACAAAATTCTAGGGATACTAAAGTCAGTCCTGTTTATCTAAATCAATATTGTCCAAACTATAGTCTTTTGTAAACCACCTTGATGATTTTGCTATGTTCCTTCATTATTGTTTACTAATATTTTCCCTTAAATGGATTCGATGTTTTACATAAATTTGTCTACAAAGGAAATATTTTATCATTACTATAAACAGAAAGGCAGCGTAGTTTGTCATAAAAGGAAAGCATTCGAAATACAACCAGATAAATACATAATCCCTCTTTCACCTAAAATTATCCAGGGAAATCAGTGGTCGGAAGCATAACTGTGGGAAATATTAACCTGAATTATCTTTTCCAGGAATAACAACAAGAGGTAACAGTTAAGCCTCCTATATATACTATAGATAATGACCTGTCCATTGTTTATTCATATGGTTTTCGACAAGTGTAGTTTGAGAATTTAGGAAAGCTTATTTTGCTGCTCTTTTATGTAGAATATTAGCAGCGTGCACAATGGTGATAGGTTGACACTGTGAATGACCATGTTACACTTTCTTCCACCTGGGCAGGTTCTCACACAGTTGTTCAAGACAAGTTAGATGGAGTGATTACTAAACATTTTCTATGGAAATTACCTTCCTCCACTTCTCTCTTCATATTCCTTTTTGAAGATCCCATCAATGGCTCCATTAGTTTCTGATCTTTAAAGATTTATTTATTTATAAGACACACAGAGAGAGAGAGAGACAGAGAGATCTTCCATACGTTGTTGGCTTATGCTCCAAATGGCTGCAACAGCTAGAGCTGGGCGAGATTGAAACCAGGAGCCTAGAACTCCATCTCAGTCTCCCATGGGTGGTAGGCGTCCAAGCACTTGGGCCATCTTCTGCTGCTTTCCCAGGTCATTAGCAGGGAGCTAAATCAGAAGTGGAGCAGCTGAGACTTCAACTGATGCTAATATGGGATGTTGTCACGGGCAGTGGCAACTTAACCTCTTATAGTATAATGTCAGTATCAATTTTCTCTTCTTTATACAGTGTTATTTTCTGATGCAGAGATGTGAAGAAGACATGGATCAGGGGAGATAATGAAATAACTTCATTTCTAACCACCTTTCCTTTTCATTTCCATTTTTAATCATCTTAATGAAGTCCTGGTTGCCTCTCCCTCAGATTACATCAAGGTCCCCAAAACTAGACATTTTCTATGGAAATTATCTTCCTCCACTTCTCTTTTCATATTTTTCACCCCTCCCCCCAGTCCACACCACAGCTGCCAACAGGGCTGCCTCAAAAATATCACTGTCTGGCTTTAAAATGTCCCATGCTTTCCTATTGCCTTCTGAGTAGAGAACTGACTTCCTGCTTAGACACACAAGATCCTCCACAGTAGGCTCCAGTTCACTTTTGTCTTACACTTCTGTACTCCACATATATTGGATGCCCTGGATCAAACAATCCTTATACTCTTCCAACTTAGATCCTTCCTTAAACATTGTTGTTCTGATTTCTAGAATCTCCTTCTCATTTCCAACTCAAAATTCTACCTGTAACGTAAGGCAGATTCCAACTCTTTATTCTGTATTCACTCATCTGGCTTCCTAGGGGTGTTGGGATTCATCTCTGCAGTCTTCACCTTGCACTGCATTTCAGTAAATTGTCATAGGGAAGATTTTAAAGCAGGAGAGAGAAGTATGGCGTGATTGCATACTAGCTCTTTTATCGTGACTCTGCTATTACGTAGAAGGATATGTATTATTCATCTCTGAGCCCCTTGCACACCCTAATGGAGTGTTGGTAACAGGGATATGAATAGCTGTGTTCTCTGCCTATTTTGTTTTCACTAGGAGAGAACTCAATGGTTGCCAGAGCAAAATTTCACTATTTTATGAGCTGGAGAAAGTCACCAGCCTCATTCCTCTCGAGAGAAAAGAGAAGAAATGAATTTCAATGGCCTCTGTTCCCAGGCCCCATTAATCACCTTTCCTGTCAAATATCATTTCATTTTGTCAAATTTACAGACTCTTGTTAGAAACTTTTCTACTTGTAAGTCTTGTATGTATTGTTTATGACCATGAAATCCTCAATAATAAGTAAGTGTTTCACACTGGTGAGGTTGTCATCGCTGCAAAAAGACACCATAAGTGGTGCCTATTTCTTGGTGAGGAGGCAATTGCCTGTGTTTCTGCAAGGGGCCCCCGCCTGGGCGCATGTGACCTTCTGCCATCTTTGCCAGAAGCCAATGACAGGTGCCAAAGACTAGTAGCTATGGGGCTCATGTGAGGAGAGTCTGTGGCCTGGATACTCCTCAAATCACACAGTCAGAGGTTGGAGTGGATTTGTTTTCTCTTAGTAATATAGGACTAAAAATCTTCATGAAACATCAGGGTCACCTGTTATATTTTAAAAAAAGAATCTTGCTAAGCTAGGGCTCTAGTTCTGATGGAGTATATTTAAAGTTTACATTTAACAACTTCATCCTTAGAAACAAAAACATGGTGAATTGTGCTAGTCATAACACATATAAGACCAGAGCACAGAATTATGATAATTGAAATCATTGATAAGAAAGATGCACTACATATTTGAAGTGTGGTACTAATAGAGCAATATATTTCTTTTCTGTACCCCCTAGACAAAAGGCTCATTTGGAATTTTAGAGGAAATGCAAAACACAGGACTCCTGGAAATATTCTTCCATTACAAATACCAGTGCCCGGGCTAGCATATTGTGGACACTGCTGTAGCCTTTGACGTAAGGTGGTGAGAGACTTTTGGGACCTGTTGTATTCTCTCAAGTCTGATCCCTCCCTGTGCTGTCAGAATTTCCCTTCCATTCCAGTCGCTGGTCATTTTCTTGCCCCCTGATAAACTGCTCTTCTCTGCTAGATCCAGGAGGCGTCACTCGGTGGGTGCCTTTGGTGAGAGCAGCTAACCAAAGTTAGCTAGTTCTACCTTCCCCCGCTGAGTGGCCATGTGGTGTTTCTGGCGCCAGCCAGCTCTAACAGTTCTTGCCTGCACCTTCTGGGTGTCTCCTGTCAAAGACCATTTGTGACAGAACTTGAGAAAAATAACAAAGCAGCTCTCCCTCAAGCCCTCTGAGGAATGTGGGGACACATAGGCTCTTTGTAACCTCAGCTGCACAGTGTCAACTCCCTTTTCTGGCTGGCAGGGTTAAGTGACAGAATACAATGCACTGCTCCGTTGGGCTGCATCGGGTGTCAGGACAGAGGATGCATTTTCTTTAAAGAAAGTGACATTGTGCCTCCTGCCAAACTGAGGTCATTTCCTTCCCTTTTCTATACTTCCTAGCAGTCCAGGTTTTTACATTTTTTACAGTGTTTGTCAGAGCTCACCTGAAGAAAGCACTTCAAGGAAAAAAACTTAAAGAAATATTTTTGTTCAGGGCCCAGACTCATAAAGAATAACTACCATAGACTTAGAAAAATCCCAACCTAATTTTACAACTAATGACTTAAATAAACTGAGTAAATAGGCCAGGTTTGTTTCAGTGAAAAGAAGGCCATGAGCATGTAATCCATGCTGGAGCTGGGTAGATTCAATCAGGAAGCTCCTCATCCCACCTCTTCTTCCTGCTGGCTTTACAATTACGCAATGATTTTGTCTCTGAAACCAAGACCCTTGTGTAAATATGAATATGTAAGTCCACTCAACAAATCAAAAAGTCATTGCTTTTCAAGCACTAGAAAAACTGTGTGTTTAGAGAAAATCAGATATTCTTAATGACATGTAAGTCAACAAGAACGTTAAAAGATTCTGGCCATGCTCCTAAAAATCAATAAGGAAAAAAATAACCCCTGTTCAGCTGAGTTGCCCGTTTATGGGCTCCAAACAGGACTGGAGTACCTGGAACATTTCAGCTGGGAGAGAGAGTATTTCTCCCTGGAGTTTCTCTTGTGTTTGCCAATCACCAGCTCATGAGAGCTGAGAGCAGTAGACACAGGAAGTAACGAGGTAGAGGAAGGTTATGTTTATGACATTTATTGTGTGCTGGGTCCTCTGATGGGCTATTCAAATACATCCTCCCAAATAGTCCTCTTCAAAACACAATAAGAACAGCTCATTGTAACAGTTTAGGAAACTGAGGCTGAATCAATTAACTCACTAGCTCAAGAGTCCCCAAATTGAAAGTGATCCAATACAGTAATGCTATTGTCTCTTTAGATTTAAAGATGTTCAATCTGTTTGATTCATCATAAGATCACATTCATGCTCCTTAGGGCCTCATGACACTTCTCATGAGGAAGCACAGTGTTTTTGAAGTTCTTGCAACTATCCACATATCCTTAGGGCTGTAATTAGTGGCAAATCTGAATATTGGTAAGAAGCGGATGGGACATTGGTACAGAAGAGAGAACAATTCAGTGCATGATGGATGAAAAGTGCTTGTATGGATTTTACAGCAGTGGCACTGTTCTTTTCAAGACCAAGACCCCCTTTATTTTGCAAAAAGATTTGCATTTGCTTTCTCCCACAATAACATTTGCATCATTTTTAGTTGGGGGTCAGCATTGTGGTGCAATAGGTTGAAGTCCCACTTGCTACACTGATATCCCATATTGGAGCACTGGTTGGAGTCCCAGCAGCTCCCTGCTAATGTTCCAGGGAAAGCAGTGGAGGATGACCTAAGTACTTGGGCTCCTATACCCATATGGGAAACTTGGATGGAGTTCCAGGTTCCTGGCTTTGGCTTGGACAAGCTATGGCTAATGTAACCATTTGGGGAGTGAACCAGAGGATGTAAAATCCCTGTCTCTCTTTCTCTCTCTCTCCCTGTTTCTCCCCTTCTCTATCACTCTGCCTGTCAAATAAACAAAATAAATGTTTAAAAATATTTTTTTCAACATAGTATTTAACATTTTTATTTAATTAATATAGTAATATAAATACAATTCTTTTTTGAACATTCCAATTTTTATTTGAAAAAAATAAGGCTGAAGTGAATATGGATATTTAATCTGGTTTCATAAACTCTTAATAATTATTTTCTGGGGAACCAATAATGAGGAATGTACCAAAAAGTCAATATTTATATGATACCAGTACCCAACCTGGATTTTAAAGAGTAAATATAATTCTTAGACTATTAACTACATGGAAGATTACTAATATCAGTAAAGGAGTGGTTGTCTTCCCCTCATCTCTTTTATATCACTTACCTTCCTCCTCCTTACTCAAACCTGGCAGTCTTCTGACAACACATGCTAGCAATTCAACCATAGATAATTCAATAACTACAGAGATTTTGAGTCCACCCTGCATGGTTTCAGAATACCTCACCACATCTGATGTTGCACACTCACTACACATTCACGGTCCTGATATGATTATCATGAAGGGGAGACAATCTAGAAGAGGAAAGCCATTCTAACATGAGATAAAAACGGGACTATAAATAATCCTCATGGACAATCAAGGGCATAAGTTAGTGAGGCTCTGATTTTTACATAAGAGTTTCTCAAAAAGAAACAAAAGAAAAATCCCAGGTTTGCTCCACCCCCAAGAATGTGACTTATTTTCATTATACAAAATAGTATAAAATAAGCTGTACTCTGCACAACAAGGACTTATAGTCGCATAAGGCAAGTTAAGATAGAATGCTTTTCTGTGCCCTTAAAGCAATACACTATGACCAGATGTCATGAGACATACATGGCCTTCAAAAAAGTCATCCATTTTCTCTGGTAATTGTGGCACCATCCCAATTTGAAGGGAAATAATACTTAGGCAATCACTTGTTAAGTTTCCCATAAATTTTGGCATTTATGGTGTCACAAACACAACTGCCATGAGTATGACAACTCTGAAAAGCACAAATAAAGCAAATTGAAAACAAGTCTGGCTAAGCAGTATAGGGAACAATAAAAGTGCTGACCTGCAGGAAAATGAACAAAAATTTTGTATGAGGAGAGCAAAGGTTGTGTAAACAATATATCTTACATCTTGAATTAAGGACACGTTAATGACCTTCTATAAAATATAAAGTTTCCTAAATGTTCCCTGTGGTTTATAGAAATTTCCTTTACATTTATAAAATTATAGCAAGAATAGTTAAAGTTATTTACCCTCATCTTAAATATCCATAGTACTTGTCAATTGCATGCCATTGGATGAGTCTACTGGTCATTATACAATTTTAAAATAGTGAAAAACATTCTATAGCATTAGGTAGAGAAGAAGCTAACCTAAAACAAAGCTATACCTTTTAAAATTTGGGGTATTCCAAGGACTAAGATGTCCATGTTCTCTAAGACTAAGAATGCAACTTATTGAAATATACCACAAGAGGGTCAGATGAGTGCCCCAGGATGGGAACTCAGTATTTTATCATCACTGAGAAGGGCTGTAAGTAACACTAACTTGAAAGACTACCATCACAAAATAAAGGTGATTTGTTGAGCACCTTAAGGAAAAAATCTGAATTCTTTCGAGCTTTTGTGACCAAAGACTTGGCAAGAATGTTTTAAAGTTATTCTAAACAGCTAGAGCTACAGCAATCAGATTTGAGAAAGGAATCCAACATTAAAAATGGAACTAGGTCCAAGGAAGAATTAAATTCTGCCAGGTAATTATGGCTTTTCCATAATATGTAATGTGGGAACAAAATCAAATATGAATAATTTCATGTAAACAAAAAATGGCAAATCAAGGACATTTTGAACTTTACTATATGACTCCAAGTTATTCCAAGAAAAAGGCAGAGGTATAATGAATTATTACCATCTGAGAATCTCTCACCAAAACGAGTTTCAATAGTTTCCAGGGAACACAGGCACTTGCTTAAATCTCTAACTACCTACATATCCACTTTCATCCAGACTAAAGGTCAAGATGTGATTCCATCTGTATCACAATCTGAATAAAGCTATCAGCATGCACCTTTGCATAAGAGTCCAGGTAAAACATGTGGTCACTGAGTGTCTCCCTCACTTTCTCACCCATTAACTATTCCATTCACTATCAGTTTCTATGGTGCTGATTTTCACTAAATTATAAAAAATAAAATGCCATGCTGCCAAGTATAGCTGATAGAAATTATGTAAGATAGGCCTAATTTCATGAAGTCAGAAAATAAGACCCAAGAAAGTGATGCCAAAATGTTAGTCAGCTGCTTTTGATAAATGAACTCAAAAGAGCCACAAAAGAGCATCTAATGAGTGCTCTAGCTCAGCCTTCAATTTATTCCAGAAAAGTAACTGATGCCATTACCAGGCTGAAAGTCCAGTATAATGAAATAGATCACAAGTCTTACACCCATAGTTCCTACAACTTTCCCTACCTACAAGGTAGCACTATTCTGGCAGGTTAATTTAACATATCTCGGCACTCTCTGGCAGCTAGAGTACCAAAATGAAGGCAATGTTTCTCTGGATCATAGTAAAGAGAAAGATAAGAAAAGCTCTGTTTTTGTTCTAAAAGCAACTGCAATTTTGACTCAAGATACAGCAGAGAAGGAATTTCTCTAAAGAGAGTTGCTATAATGATGGCCACAAAATAAAGAAGACCAACAGTGGTATTAAAGGCAAATCTCTTATTGCAAGAGGGTAAATTATTTCAATTCCTTTACAATGCAACCAGGACTTACTTTTAGCTAATGCTATCTCTTACTGAGGCATCTAACTCTACTTGCTGCTCTCGTTTAGTTTTGATAATGGCTAGCTAGCCACCTTTCCTAAATGTATGTTTAAAGAACCAAAGATTTCCTATAGAATAATCTGACTTTACCTGACTTTTCTGGGGGCAAAATGTGCTGCAGCAACACCATGGAACCATGAAGAAGAAATTGGGAAGGCGAAAGAGAAGGAAGCATGTCTATCAATTTGAGGAAAGAAAAACTACCCGAGATAAAAATTTTCCCAAAAGAGAAGGGCTTAAGTGATATGATTTATCACCTCTTAATTCTGTTTCTCAATTACAAAATTTCTAAATTTTCAGTAACTTCAGGGAATCAAAATCTCCACAAATATATTTCATCCCCAAAGATCATTGCATCTTTTGGTAACATTTGGTTCAAGTTTAAGAAAGACATTAAGATTAAACTTCCAAAAATATCAGAGAAAGAAAGAAAATCCACAAGTGTCAACTTTGGCAAAATCGGCTAAGAGCTATAAAAGGACAATTTAAGTGATAGGAGGCGTGCTTTTTCAATACTGAGGGTTTAATATAAAATACTGAAGTCAATGCATGATTACTTGGGCTCATCAGTTATTCTCTCAGTTCCCTTAAAATCTAGTTAGCATCTTCTGTAATAAAATTTGATAAACACTATATATACATATAAATACATCAACAATAAGATGATCAAAGAATGCTGTTAAGTCAGCATCAGTGTTAGCAGCATACTGCACGACTAAGCTCAGAAGCCTGACTGCAGTGTTTGCAAAGATCTCTCTTTTGGGAGGAGAGGGAAAAAGAAATGGGGAGAAAGGTAAATATACTAACTTAGAATACCTGCCCTTAAAAAGAATTCATTTGTATTCTGTGTTCATCAGTATGCCACAGAGGCTATTACCCATATGAACATATGTTTTAGGAAAGCCTAGGTCTTCACATTACTGGTTCTTCACTCTTGAATTTTGACAGGAAAACAAACCAGAAAGCTCGAAATCAAACTCAGAAAGCTCCAAAATAGATAATAGTTTTTCCTTCTAAGGGCACATATTGAGGACCTTGCTACAAGACCCTTTGGTAATTCATAAATCAGCCTCATTATTCCAAATTTGGCTTTATAATAAATATTAAGGGAGAGCCCTGAATAACTTGATAACTAAATAATAACTAAAAGGATAAATAGTGATTGTTTGAATAGAGTAAAATCTTAATTCTGTAAGATGTAAATTCTAATTGGGCTCTTAATATCTTGCACAACACATAGAAGCAAAGATAACATGAGGAGACTTTCAGCAGGGAACCACATATATTATATATATATTCATATGTAAATAAATATATATAAATATATATTCCTTCCTTAGGAATCATAGATAGAATTCTAAGGATATAATATTTCCATTTCTCCCTCTCTTCCTTGTTCTCCCCTTCCCTTTTCTTTTTAAATTTTTGTAACATACTTTTAATTTCCTTTATAATCAAAGGCTTAATGCACAACTAAACAAAGATTTAACAAGTAAAAAGTAGAAAGACCACTATTCCTCAGTAATATAGACAAGGACTATAAATAATAGAGAGCAGCAAGATGGCAGAATAGGAAGGGAGCACACCTGTTGAAGTGAAATGGACACTATGAGAAACAGTGACTTGATCATCCCTTGTCCTGACTGTTGACGTACAATGTAATACTTTATCCATTTTAGTAGTTTTTCTTTGTTTTGTTCTAGTACTATTGGTTGAACTCTAACACAGAATTATTCTTAGGTGTTTAAATTTTAACTGAAAAGTGATCCCTGTTAAATATAACAGTGGGAATAAGAGGGAGGAGATGTACAATTTGGGACATGCTCAATCGGACTTGCCCCAAATGGTGGAGTTAGAAACGTGCCAGGGGATTCCAATACAATCCCATCAAGGTGGCATGTACCAATGCCATCTCACTAGTCAAAGTGATCAACTTCAGTTCACAATTGATCACACTGATAGATCTAAAGAGTCAAAGGGATCACACAAGACTAGTGTCTGCTAATACTAACTGATAGAATCAAAAAGGGAGAGATCAATCATGGGAAGCGGGATACACAGCAGACTCATAGAATGGCAGATGTCCTAAATAGCACTCTGGCCTCAGAATCAGCCTTTAAGGCATTCGGATTGAAGAGCCCATGAGAGTATTTTAGGCATAGAAAGCCAAGTCACTCTGGAAAAAAAAAAAAGAAGACCTAAATGAAAGATCTCAGCGAGTGAGATCCCAGTGGAAAGAATGGGGCCATCAAAGAAGGAGGTACCTTTCTCTGAAGGGAGGAGAGAACTTCCACTTTGACTATGACCCTGTTGGAATAAGATCAAAGTCGGCAAACTCAAAAGGCTTCCATAGCCTTGGCAACTCATGACTAGAGCCTAGGGAGATTACTGACGCCATAAACAAGAGTGTCAAATTGTTAAATCAACAACAGGAGTCACTGTGTACTTACTTCTCATGTGGGATCTTTCCTTAATGTGTTGTCCAATGTGAAGTAATGCTATAACTAGTACTCAAACAGTATTTTACACTTAGTGTTTCTGTGTGGGTGCAAACTGATGAAATCTTTACTTTATATACAGAAGATTGATTTAGTATATATTAAGATAATTGAAAATGAATCTTGATGTGAATGGAATGGGAGAGGGAGCGGGAGATGGGAGGGGTGCAAGTGGGAGGGAAATTATGGGGGGGAAGCTGCTGTAATCCATAAACTGTACTTTGGAAATTTATATTTACTAAATAAAAAAATAATGAACTGAAAAAACAAAATAAAACAATAAAATCCAAAGATGCCAATATTGCTCATATATTTTCAATTTTTTATATTCTCTCTACATATTAATTACCAAAAATAAGAGAAAATATGATATTTGTCTTTTTGGCTCTGGCTTCTTTCACTAAGCATAATCATCTCCAGCTGCAGCCATTACTGCGAAAGTCAGGATTTTATTCTTTTAATGGCTGAGTAGTATTCCATCATTTTTTAGATTTAGTCATCAGTTGGTAGACATATAGGTTGCTTCCATATCTTAGTTATTGTGAGTTGAGCTACTATAAACATGGGATACATATAACACTTTCATATGCTGATTTCATTTCCTTTGGGTAAATTCCCAGGAGTGGGATGTCTGGATCATATGGTAGATCTATTTTTAGTTTTCTGAGGAATCTCCATGCTGTCTTCTGTAATGGTTCTATCAGTTTATATTCCCACTGAAAGTGTGTTAGGGTACTTTTTCTCCAAGTACTTGCCAGGATTTTTAAAAATCTTTTAAAATTTTTGATGATAGTCATTTTTTTTTTGACAGGCAGAGTGGACAGTGAGAGAGAGAGAGAAAGGTCTTCCTTTGCTGGTGGTTCACCCTCCAATGGCCACCGCGGTAGCGCGCTGCGGCTGGCGCACTGCGCTGATCCGATGGCAGGAGCCAGGTGCTTCTCCTGGTCTCCCATGGGGTGCAGGGCCCAAGCACTTGGGCCATTCTCCACTGCACTCCCTGGCCACAGCAGAAAGCTGGCCTGGAAGAGGGGTAACCGGGACAGGATCGGTGCCCCGACCAGGACTAGAACCCGGTGTGCCGGTGCCGCAAGGCGGAGGATTAGCCTAGTGAGCCGTGGCGCCGGCTGATGATAGTCATTATAACTGGGATGAGGTAAAACCTCGTTGTGGTTTTTTAAATAATTTTTTAAAAAATTTTATTTATTTGAGAGGTAGAGTTCAGATAGGGAGATGGAGAGACAGAGAGAAAAGGTCTTCCATTTGCTAGTTCATTCCCCAAATGGCACAACAGCCAGAGATGAGCCAATCTAAAGCCAGGAGCCTGGAGCTTATTCCAGGTCTCCATGTGGGTGTAGGAGCCCATGTACTTGGGTCATCCTCCACTGCTTTCCCAGGCCATAGCCGAAAGCTGTATTGGAAGAGGAGCAGCTGCAACTAGAACTGGTGCCCATATGGGATGCTGACACTGCAGGTGCCGGCTTATCCCGCTATGCCACAGTGCAAGCCCCCATCATTGTGGTTTTAATTTGCATTACCCTGATGGCTAGTGGTTCCGAGCATTTTTTTGTGTGTCTGTTGGCCATCTCTATTTCATCCTTTGAAAATTGCCCGATTGTGTCCTTTTCCCATTTCTTAAGTGGACTGTTTGTTTTGTTGTTCCTGAGTTTCTGGAGTTCTTTATATATTTTGGCTATTAATGCTTAACTGGATGCATAGCTCGTGAATATTTTCTCTCATTCTGTCAGTTGCCTTTTGTTGAGTGTTTCCTTTGGTGTGCAAAAGCTTCTTATCCTGATGTAATTTCATTCTTCTCTTTTTGCCTTTATTTCCTGTGCTTCTGGGGTCTTATCCAAGAAGTCTTTGCCTATCCCTGTGTCTTTAAGTGTTTCCCCTATTCTCTTTTCTAGTAATTTCATGATTTTAGGTCTTATGTTTAGATCCTTGATCCATTTTGAGTTGATTATTGTATAAAGTATAAGGTATTTTTTTTAACTTTTTTGTCAAAGATTAGCTGGTTGTGAACGCTTGGATTAATTTCTGATGCTTCTGTTCTGTTCCTTTGGTTCACACATTTTTGTGCCAGTACCAGGCTGTTTTTATTATAACAGTTCTATAGTATGTTTAGAATCCAGGATTGTGATGCCTCCAGCTTTGTTTGTATTGTTTCAGATGGCTTTGGCTATTTGGTATATCATGTTTCTATATGAATTTTAGAATAATTTTTTTCTGTATCTGAGAAAGAAATATGTCCTTAGTGTTGCATTGAGTCTGTAAATTGCTTTGTGTAGTATCGTAAAAAAAATCTTTTCAGAGAAAACAGATCCACCAACACTTGGTAACCATTCAAAATGAATGGCTTATTTCATTAACTTCATTTAAGAAGACTGGCCAAACTTTTTCCATGCACTGAAGGTGGGTGGTGTCTCAAAGGGGTATTGACATGTGGCTGCAGTGACATTTTCTCCCCAAGCATACAGGACCTGTAGGCAGAAAACCATGGTTTCAAAAGTCAAGAAAGAAGGTGTGCAACTTTTTAGCCTGAAGAGGAGCTCTGAGATAACATCTTATGAAGGAAAGAGTGGTGCTGGAATTGTGGCACAGCCAGTTGAGCTGCCACCTGCAATGCCACCGTCTGACATGGGCACAGGTTCAAGTCCTGGCTGCCCCTGTTCTGAACCAGCTCTTTTTTTAATGTGCCTCAAAGTGGAAGATGGAAGATAGGCCTTTGCCACCTATGTGGGAGACCAGAATGAAGCTCCAGGCTCCTGGCTTTGGCCTGGCGCATCTCCAGCTGTTGTAGCTATTTGTAGAGTGAACCAGCTGATGGAAAATCTATCATATCCCTGTAATTCTGTTTTTCAAATAAATAAATCATCTTTTAAAAAAGCAAAGGGTAGGGGCTGGCACTGTGGGATGGTGGGCTAGGCCTACGCTTGTGGCGCCAGCATCCCACATGGACACCGGTTCAAGTTCTGGCTGCTCTTCTGATTCAGCTCTCTGATTATGGCCTGGGGAAGCAGCAAAAGATGGCCCATGTGCTTGGGCTCCTGCATCTGTGTGGGAGACCTGGAATAAGCTCCTTGCTGCTGGCATTGGATTGGCCCAGCTCTGGCCATTGTGGCCGTTTCAGGAGTGAACCAGTAGATGCAAGACCTTTCTCTGTCTCCCCCTCACTCTGTCTGTAACTCTCTCTCTCTCAAATAAACAAAAACAAAATATTTTTTAAAGGAAAGGAGCAAAGGGCATATGTTTGGTGCCGACTTAAGGAAGAGAAGATATTTCATTGAATTCATTTCTTGATAGTTTGTATAAGTTTCCTGGGATGGTACCGAAATACCCAGGGCTTAAAGAAGCAGACATTCATTCTCTCGTGGTTCAGGAGGCCAGACATCTGGAATGAAGGTGTGGACAAGGCTGCGCTTCCTCCAGTGGCTCTATGGGGAATGCTGCTCTGACCGCATCACTTCCATCTCCGCCTCCGTCTTCACAAGGCCCCTTTTCCTCTGAGCTTCCTTTCTGAAGGATACTTGTTATTAGATGTAAGCGGGCTCAGACTATTCATGGTGATCTCATCTTGAGAGCTTCAACTTAATTATACGTGCAAAGACCCTTTTCCAAATAAGGCTCTATTCATGGGATGTAGACATATCTGGGGGAGGCCACTATTCAACTCATTCCACAGTCCAACCACTCACTTAATGCCTCTGGTTTAAGGACAAGGAATATTTTCGAGTTCAGAGGGCTGGAAGCCACGGCTTGTGACCAGGCATGGTGCCGGAGACTCAGCTTGTACATTGTGGTGACTGCTAAGGCATTCTCAATTCATCCAGAAGCCACCCTCTGACGACCATAGAAAGGCACCTTATTTAGAAATACACTAAAATATGAGACCATTTTAATTTAATATTATAATAGCAATATATAGTCCTTAATATATCATTGAAAATATCAAAACCACAAAAATAAAAGTGAAAATAGAAGCTATTTCTTTGATAATGCAAAGAAAGATAAAATTTAGAATTTTTTCTTTTGCTCTCCGTACCTTGATCTCTCCCTGTTAATATCAGACTTCATCAAACTGCACTAATTTAATCAAACTAAATCATTCAATTTGACTCCATGTTTAATTTTCAAAGTATGATGGTAGTATTTTATATTATAACTTGATAAATGTCAGTTTCTAAAAATTGCATTTTTTATAAAATGAAACTTTCCATCAAACATTCTATACCTTGTTTATATTTTCACTGTAATCCTCCTCTCTGGCCTATTTTTACTGCTTAAGATAAATAGATAATTTTAATTGTGCACCATAATTAGAGATGTAGGAAGGGAAAGTCACTTTATGTACCTGGGAATAAATCACTCACCTTAATGATCCTCACACAAGATCACTATGGATACTATCATCACCTAATGTTCTCTTTCCTTCTTCTGATTGCTCTGATCTGTCAGGAAAGTACTTTATAGTATATGCAAATCACATTTGATTACCACCATAGTCCTCAGAACAAGGCATATTTAAAACACAATAAAAATAAGGCTAGAAAGTGTAGCAGCTTGCCCCTGACAACACAGTTAGCAAGTCAGGGCTGGGGTTAGCACCCCGACCAGATGTTCTCCAAGGCTTGAGGCTCTCTGGCTTGGGAAACAAGTTGCTGGGGTTGCTGGTGCTCGGTGTGCTCCAGCACATGTACACAAATATTCCCCCATTCCTATTTTATTCTTTGGGTATACTTAGAGGCAAACAGTCTGACTCAGCATACATTTTCTCATGCATTTTTAAATTTACTTTACAAAGTATGTTTTTACCATTCTCACTCTGCTGATGTGGAAAGAATCCTTACCCTCTCTAACCTTGGAGGTTCTAGGGAGAAGTGACACCATGACATTATCATTTAGCAGCACACTGTTACAAACCATGAATCCAGGGCTTCTTGTCCCTACTTTGTAAATAACAGCGATTACAACTAATCTCATGTAAGACCCAGAAAGAAGTGTGAGTATTGACTTTACAAAAATGTTTGGTGGGGGCTGGAAGTGTGGCATAGTGGGTAGAGGCAATGCTTGCAGTGCCAGCACCCCATATGGGCACTGGTTCAAATTCCAGCTGTTCCACTTCTGATACAGCTTCCTGTTAATATACCTGGGAAAGCAGTGGAACATGGTCCAAATGCTTGGGCCCCTGATACTCAGATGGGAGACCTGGAAGAGGCTCCTGGCTCCTGGCTTCAGATTGGCCCAGTCCCAACCATTGTGACCATTTGAAGAGTGAACCAGCAGATGGAAGATCTCTCTCTCACTGTCTCCTCCCCTCTCCACAATCTCTAACTTTCAAATAAATAAATAAATCTTAAGAAAAAAGTTTGGTAGAAACATGTTATAAAGACTGACAAAATGCATTTTACAAACATGACATTATTTCGTCTAAAATTCAATTTGTTCCATACGCAGCATGTGTTGTTTCATTGTACAGGTAACTGACATCCATTAAAAATGAGAATCAGAAATCCAGTTCTTGTACAATTGTCCAAAATGTGTGGTATGTGTGTGTTAACATGTGCAGTCTTCTTTTTAATAAGTACATTGGTGTGTTTTTTCAAATATTAAGTTAGAAACATTTACTCATGTCTGTTCTTAAAAGTGTACATAGCTAGTTTAATAATATTACCATTTATATTATTATTACTTACTTATCCATTTTCCTTAGGCCATTTACTTTTTTCTATAATAGAACAAAATAAGTTAAATTTGGAATTGTTTAAGAACTGTCACCCTGATTACTTCCTCAGCAAATGCTTATTACCTGATCTATTGCTTCAAAAGTTATAGACATTCTAATGCTCTGGATAAAAGTTGTAGATGTGCTTTACACAGGGTTTACCAAGTCACACTTGTATGAATGGTTCTTATTTTCTATATCATTGCAAGAATGAAATATTTTCTTTTTAAGTGTTTGCTAATTTTATAGGAAAGAAAATATATTTTGCTTACTTTGACTTTTAAAAATTATTTCTGTGGAATAACATTAAGAAACTCTTAGTTGTTTACATGCTCTCTTTTGAGATTTGTTTATACTCTTTTTTTCTCACTTATTTTCAGTTTACTTGAAAGGCAGAGGGAGGGAAGGAGGGAGAGAGGTAGAGAAACAGAGTGGGGGGGGGGTGGAGAGAGAGAAAAAGAGATCGTCTATCCACTGGTTCACTCTTGAAATGCCCACAGTCTGGCTAGACCAGACTGAAGCCATGAGCCCTGGCTCCAATTCATGTCTCCCGTGTGTGTGGCAGGGATCTAAGTAATTAATATATTACCTGCTGCCATCCTGGGTACACGTTATCAGGAAAGTGGATTAGAATGGAGTCGGGGCTTTAACCAGGCACTATGATATGGAATATGGTCATACCACAAGGTATCTTAACCACTGAGCCAAACACTCACCCCTGTTCAGGCTTTGCATACATTTTTCCATGGTGATAAAGTGTTGCCTGCATTGCTTTTGCTTTTCTTTTAACATTTTGTGAAAAATGGAGTTCAAGGGTAGTATTCTGTTGTCGACCAGTGCTGATAATTTGAGAAATATATTAATACAACAACAGGAAGTTTATCCATCTTGGGTGAGAGAATGAATCCCAAAGGAGGCCTTCAACATTTTCACACATATCTTTTTAAACTAAATTCTGGAGCACTTGGGGACGGTCATTTCCCTAAGTGTTTCTCAATGCATTTGCTCTAACATTCCAGACAGGCCTTCTAGGTTCGGTGCTAAGGCATCATCACCCTTACACGAGTTCCACATTCGGAATACGCAGCAAATGTTTTTGGTTTATGACTCATGATACCCATTATAGCAATTCTACACCCTAAACACTTTCAAAGTCTAAGGACTGGGCTTCCGTATCCATTCAAGTGTGAGCCAGGACAGTGGAAACGACTTGCTGATGGGCCCGAGTTCTCCATTGCTGCCTAACTGCTTTCCATGTTCATGCCAGCTGCTTTGCATGTCTGCCTTTGCAATGGAGCCACAGGAAACCCCTCTTCTGTTAAAGCATGCGGGTGGCAGTTACAATGCATTAAATCTTCCCCTAGGCCAACAATCTACATTTCTCAGGGACCAGCAAGAAATTAAATGAAAAGTGATTCCAGGAGACTTTAGGTACAGAGCAAATGTCCCAGGGCATAAAGGCATAGACAACAGGTAAGAGCAGAGGGAATTATAACTGGGGGCCAGCAAAGAGAAGAGCGTCTGCTATGGAGAAGTTCAGGTAAAGAAACTCCCTGAGGCACCGCTCCATGGAATCAGCTCACTTTTGATGTGGCCTCAGTTTTCAGTGAGGCGAACGCAGGGCCTCTACAAGGTCTGCGATGGTGCGTGAATGTGATGACTGTAACACTGAGGCGCTGTGAAACACTGAAGCAAATTTTGAAGTATTGCAAATGTATTTTACTACTGTAGTTTACGTGATGGCATGCAGAGTTAAAGCTGTGTTTCATTTCTCATTCTGTAAACATACACGGATTTCTGGCCACCAGATTTGATCATCTAGAATGCCTTACAGCCATTAAGAATAATAGATTTTAGTGGATTAGCTTCTTTGTCTTAAATTTGAGTCACTTTAAGAGTAACGGACTGATTTTTCTACTTCCTTTGGCCTCCCAGTAAGCTGCATTTGAAAACAAATTCCAAAGGCTTGGAAGAGTTCATCCATCTCTGGAAGGTACTGCAGATCAGCTCACTAAGAGGGTCTGGCCGAATGCTTCAAGCTCTGGGCTGAGAGACTGGATCTTGGCTTGGCGTGCCTGGAGCAGAGGATGCCTTTGGCACTAGTCTTAGTAAAAGAAAGTACTTGTCATCCAATCATTGTGTAGTTGAGTCACTCATTTGACACGTTAAATGAATAATTATGGATTCGCTAACCTGAGGCCCATTTTAGGAGCCAAGCTTCAACCTACTAATACCCAGGATCAAGCTTTGTACTGCACAGAGATGCAGGTCTGTAGCTAATAAATAAGCCCAGTATTTTTGGTCTAGGAAGGATGATGTTTGGAATCAACTTTAACTCTTTGGTAAGAATTTTTTTTTTTATGCCTTCCATTTGTTTCCAATCTATTTTAGATATGTAATTTGTAGTACTCCACAGTCATAATCTAATTTCTTAAGTTAATTCCATGTTTGCTTTCAAACAAATCTGGGTGTAATTTTTGAGAGTTCGTTTGTCAAACTCTGTGACCCTTTAAAATGATCTCCAATGTAACCAAGAAAGCCCTGCGTTAAAGACAAAACTTTTTAAAGGCAATGAAAGTTTAAGAAGTTCTTTGTTGTTTTTCCTGACTTAAAAGTCAAGATACTTTACAAAGTGAATTTGCATTTCAAAATCAGGGTGCAAATAGAGGGTTCTATGATAGTAAGTTAGTTTTGACCTGGGGAGAGACAAGCTTTCTTAGCATTCTCAAATTTCTAAACCCACCTCTCAAGGAATATGCTTACGAACCAATTCATCATATTTCCTTCATATCTCATGTTTTCATTTCATTATAAAAATATCCTCATGGAAATGTTACTACATGACACTACACTTGTCTAAAAAATCTTACTTGTTTCATAAGATTTCCCTTTCAAAAATGGGCATTTCTGAGTAGATGTGGTATATAGAGAAAATATATAATATTTAATAATTAGTATGAATATATTCAGTAGGCAATACAAATACTTTGGACTAATTTTGAAAGATAGAAAAACCCCACCCCACTCTCCTCACTGAGCAATTGTACACATGATTGTGTTTACCATCTGGATTCTATTTCATGTTCAATTACAATGGACCATTCTGTTCACTTGCCCTATATATTCCAAAGGAAAGTTTTTACATTTGATTATGGATACATCTCTCTCTCTCTCTCTATATATATATATATATATACACACACATGCTTTTCTATGATATATCTTATATATCATATATATCTATATGTTTATATATGGTATTATATATGATATATATTATATTAACATAATAGATATGTATGTATATATATGTATATATAATCAAAAGTTTAGATTTCTGCCGGAATCTGTCAATCTTTTTAAATTTGAAGCTGCACAGTTAGGGATAAAGTCTACTGTAGAATTGAAAAAGTTATTTTAAAAGATGCATATAAAGGATGTAAAATAAATCATGAAAAATAAAGAGCATGAAATTATCTGTTTTGGAGCAATTTTTAAAAAGATATAATCCCAGCCATAAGTATAGAGTATGCATTTAATAAGTATTTGTTGAATCAAGTTATCATTATCTTGGCAGTGTGGTTGATATCCTTAATTTTGAAATACTATTCAACAAATAAAGTTATATGAATACACATGTAATAAATGTTACAACTCTTTATAAACTTTACAGGATAACATACTACGTGTTTCCTTACACTTCAATATTCAAAAAAAAATCTTGAATTATATGTGTGAAATATTACAATTTAAATTTTAACCTGATATCAGTTCATTACCCTCATGATCATTTACTTTCTTTAATCCTTTATACATTTTCTCAAAACTGTTGCCTAATTCAGGAGCAAGGGAACTTGATTACAATTGCCACAGTGTAGAACTGTCTAACTTAGGTAGACTTGCAAGAGGCATGAAGAAAGTTAGAAGGGGAAATATTAAATTTTAGTCATTAAATTCAAATAAATGCAATTTAAAAATTAAGCTGTCTTGAAATAGGCATGGAACATTCTGCACTATACAGCTCCTGGACTAGAGGAAATTCAGTGAAATAGAGATCAACTATGTGCACTGGAGTAGAGGAAGAAGTGATGCTTAAAACATCACTTAAGAGAAACAAAGTGTACTTTTATAGAATTCTACATAAAATATCATACTTTAAGATAGACTGTAATAAGTGAAAAATGTGTGTTATAAGTAATGGGTAAATAAAATTTATCACTAATAAGCCAACAATGGGAAAAATAGAACCATAAAATGTATCAATCCTAAAGAAGGCAGAAAACAAGAAGATGGTAGATTCTTGTAAAAAATTACATTAAATAGGAGTGGTTTAAGCTCTCCTATTAAAAGGAAGAAATTTGGGCCAGTGCTATGGCACAGTGGGTTAAAATGCCACCTGCAATGCTGGTATTCCATCTGGGAGCAGGTTTGAGTCCTGGCTGCTCCACTTCCAATCCCACTCTGTGCTACTGTGCCTGAGAAGGCAGCAGAAGATGGTGCAACTGCTTGGGTTCCTGCACCCACATGGGGACCTGGATGAGGCTCCTGGCTCTGGCCTGGCTTCTGTTGTTGTGTGGAGAGTGAATCAGTGGGTGGAAGATTTCTCTCTCTGCCTCTGCCTCTCCCTCTCTAACTGTGCTTTTCAAATAAATAAATCTTTAAGAGAATTTAAAAAGGCAGAGACTGTCATATGGGATTTTGTAAAAATACACAGCTATGTGTTACCTAAAGAAGCTGACTTACTTTTCATTTTTAAAAATTTTGTATTAACATGTGATACTTGTTTACTTTTATGGGATACCACACCTTGTTTCAATACATACATATTGTAAATTGATCATACCAGGCAATCCTACCCTTGTCTTTTGTGTTTGGAACCCACTGATTTCTTTCAGTTCTTTATACAGAGTAGAACACATTATTGTGAGCTACACTGCCAACCTACGTTTTGTTATCCATTGTGTAACCTCCTCCTGTGCCTCCTCACCACCCCCCAGCCTCCAGTAATCAGTACTTTAGGTTCAGATGCCTCCCCTCCCTTTTTTTTTTTAAAAGAACTTTCAAATATGAGAAGCAACATGCAGTATGTGTCTTCCTATGTCTGGCTGACTTTACATATGAAGACACGTAAGTTCAAAGTTAAAGGATAAGGAACATCTGGAACTCATATTGTGATGGGAATGAAAAAAATATTAGTTATTCTAAAAACATTGTGGTAATTTTTATAAAGTTAAACATACAATTATCACAGGACACATTAATGTCATTCTTAGGTATTTACCCAAGAGAAATAAAAACTTATGTTTACAAAAAATGAATGTTTATAGCGATTATAGCAAATTATACATTATTGCTATGAAGTAGAAACAAAACAAATGGAAACAAATTTTTTTTTAAAAAAACTATAAACAGAACAGAAGGTGAAAACATAAATCAACAGTGGTAAATCCTATGACAGGAAGCTACTCAGCAATAAAAAGAAATGGAATGTTGGAAATCGCAAATTAAATCTACAAAGAGATACTGCTATACATAAATACATATTAAAATTGCAAAACAACGACTGGCCATATGACATTTTGATAAGAAAGTGTATCATATAGAACCCTGATATGAGACTTGTTTTAATCATAAAATGGTAAAATCATGTTTGACCGTTTCTTTAAAAATTAGGAAGTTTCTTAAAAGTTAAGCATAAACTGGCTGATTCACTCCAGACCAATGGTCTACAACAGCTTGTACATAACTATGATGATTTCATGAGTGTATACATATGTCAAAATGTATCAGATTAGAGTGTTAAATCTGTGCAGTATATTGTGTGTCAAATAGGTCTCAAACAAAGCATAAAAACAAATGAATTATGAAACCTTGAAAAAGTGCTTTGTGGAATGCATCTGACAGAAGGCAATTTTGGGCCTTTGATACAAATAGTATAAAAGAAAAATGTTAACTATCAGTGATCTAAGTATACATCCCATGAATTTAAGACATAAATTATAAACAAAGTAAACACACATGACAGGAAATGAAGACAAGGGCAGAAATTAATGAGTGCATCAATAAAGGAAAATATTTCTTATGAAAGCCTTATAAAATTGATAAACCCATGATGGTATTAATTAAAAAATAATGAAAAGGGGGCACATTACTGGGGCCAGTGTTGTGGTGCTACAGGTGAAGCTGCCACCTGGAGTGCTGGCATCACATATGAGCATCAGTTCAAATTCCAGCTGCTCAACTTCTGATCCAGTGTCCTGCTAATGTGCCGGGGAAAGCAGTGGAAGATGGCCCAAGTACCTCAGCTTCTGCCACCCATGTGGGAGATCTGCATGGATTTCCCGACTCCTGAATTTGGACTGACGCAGCCCTACCTTTGCTACTGTTTGGGAACCGAACCAGCAGATGGAATTTTTTTTTCCTTTCTCTGTAACTGTGCCTTTCAAGTAAATAGCTGATTGCTAGATTTTCAAGAATTTGTAAGCCAACTGTTAAACAGACTTTTTTCATTTTATTTTATTTGAAGGGCAGATACACACACACACACACTCACATACACGGAATGAGACTGGATCTGCCTTTCAAATGAACGGGAGAGGTATTCTGTCTGCTGATTCATTCCCCAAATGCCCACAACAACCATGCTGGGTCAAGCTGCTTCCCACGATCTGCGTTAGCAGGAATCTAGATCAGAAGTGGAGGGAGGACTGGAACCCATGGACTCCAACATGGGATGTTTGCACCAAATTCTCACCCTAAACATAGCTATTAAATAAATCAAGATGAAAGAAAATATAAATATTCAAAATTTACTCTTTCCTAATTACTTTAGTATAGTTTATTATCTCTGCTCTTGAAGTTATTTACATCTATTGTATTTGTACACTGCAAATACTAGCTAATGGGGTGGTGCTTCACATCTCTTACCACCACTTTGCTTAATAATATATCTGGAAATTGGCCATGGTGAGAGTATTTGCACTGTGGAAATCAGCAAAAATGCTTCAGGTCTGACTTGATCTACTGTTTCGTGATTATCCAGAGTTTCAAAACGACAGACAAAATGTTAGTAATGCAGAGTAATCCTAAGTGTATTAAGTCTGTTTTTGCTATTCACAATGTAAGGGACACAAACAAAAAAACTGAGGTGATAACATTCAAATATTTGACATTTGGTGTCAAATAAAGAAATTCTTCTGTTATTCAGAGAAATTGTTCATGGCATGAAGGAAAAATGAAGTCCTGGAAATACAGAAGACTGAAAGTATATTCCTTTTAATGAATATCATTTGTACAAAAGTGAGAAATTGTTTAACAGGAGAAAAAAAATGTCAGATTTCACAACATTTTTGAAAGAGAGAGAATGTTAGGAACCATCTCATTGTCAGGTAGGGTTGCTGTGCAGCCAGAGATCGGCTATGAATAAAAGAGTTTGATAAAGATCAAAGAAAACACTCAATGAGATAAAATGTCAAAAGTTACCCTATGAAAAAGATGATTGTCATTCACTTTATTATCGGAAAACTATATACAATAGATTTTATGTCAATAAAATTGATAATTACCTCATGCACATATTCAATGCATACATTACATGCTGCTTGTTAAACATTTGCCAGCACCTCCCTGTAATAATCTTACAGACAACTAAAGACAAGAAAAGACATATGCTTGTGAATGAGTATACAAATATAAATGAAATGGATAGGGGCTGACATTTTCTCCAACGATTAACATAACATTTGGGAGGCACCTGCAACAATACTGAAGTGCCCGAGTTTGAATTCTGGCTCCACTTCTGATTCCAGGTTCCTGCTAATGCACACCTTGTGAGGCAGCAGGTGATGCTCAAGTATTTGAGTCCCTGCCCACCATGTGGGAGACCCAGATTGTGTTCCAGGATTTTGGCTTCAGCCTGGCCTAGTTCTGTTTATTCCCAAAGGGATGCGAACCAGCAGATGGAAGATCTTTCTCTCTTTCTTGCACTCTTTGTATGTATATGTGTGTGTGCTTGTCTGTTTCCATGCTTTTCAAACAAATTTTACAAACAAAAAAAAAAACACATTTAAAACAATGGAATGAACAACTTCCTAGAAAATTAAACATTTCAAAACTGCTTTCTACCTGCCTCTCAAGTAAATAATTAAAAGAGAGGAGGAAGGAGGGGGAGAGACAGAAATTAGAAGCTGTTCATGTCCTAAAGAATGAGCTCAGATTCTGGCCCTAGATTACTTCTGCCCTATTCTATTGATCATGTAAGTCACAAAGTCCACTTAGAAAGAGAAGGGGATATAGTCACAGAACACCGTATCTCAATAGGAGTCACATCCAGGAGTTTGACTCTATCTTCAATCTTCCACACCTGGAGCCCCTCAGAATTTCCCTCTCTGTCCCTCTCATTTCTGGTCTTCAATGTATGATCTCAATGCACCCAGTGAAGGCCAGTGGGGAAAGCTTGGCATACAGGTGCAGAAGTCTCTTCTTGAGGTTCTTTATGATTGTTATGCCAGCCCTCACTTAGCCTTTAAAAGCTCATGAAAAGACTGACTGGTTTCTTCTTCCTGGCGTGTATAAGCTATAAGCTATATTGGTAATTCCTTGTTCTCTGGTAGTTCTACTAGGGAAAGAACCAGTCATGGGTTTCTTGTCTCCTAGGAAGGGCTTGCCACCTTCTGAAATTTAGTTCATTTCAGTTTATTTGTGTCCTTGGCTCTCTGATGTTTTTTAATGTTATAATTTTGTAGCTAATCGGCTTTTTTCTTAAAGTTAGAATGACAGTGATAGTCTCTTATGACTCTAAACCTTAACCAGACACAAGTTTTCTCCAAGTTTTTTTAATTTTAAAATTTGAGAGGGTGAGAGGGAACTATCATCTACTGGTTAACTCCTCAAATAATGCCCACAGAGCTGGGATTAGGCCAGGGCAGGAGAAAGGAGCCCAGAAATCAATGCAGGTCTCCCACATGGGTGGCAGGGACCCAACCACGTATGCATCACCATGGCTTCCCAGGGTCCACACTGGAGGGAACCTGGAGACATGGACCAGAGTCACGAGTCAACACCAGGCCCTGCAATACGAGACATAGCAACTGCCGCACCCCAACTGCTAGGCCAAGCGTCTGCCCCCCTCAAAGTCTTGACTTACACGTATTCCCTTATATTGTTCTTCTTTATGGTTTACTCTAGAAGTTGTAAGGCCCCAAGTTTTCTTCACAGTAAAGGTGTGAAAGTATTCCACAACAGTTATTGTTTTCAGTATTATTTTCTTTTCTATCAGATTACTAATGTAGTTTAGAGCCTTCTATAATATCTATTTCTTATGTTTATAAAAATACAATGCATTTCTTCAAAATTTCTTATAAATTATGAAATTTCTTTTTAAAAGAAAAAAATTGTATTTGTAGCTTTGTCCTGAATCTAGAACCATATTTCAGCTTTTAACTCACTCTTCTTGTGATAAATTATTTCCCACTCATTTTCTTCATGAACTTCATTTACTTTGTGCATCATTTATGATTATCATAAATGTTAGCATGCTTACTGTTAGGGACCCATTCGCGGAGAAAGTAACTGTGCTATAGCGCAGTTTGAAAGAGGAAACGGCCTAACTGCAAAACTGTTATAACGGCCTAACCGCAAACCGCAAGTCAACCATCATAACCGTCGTTGCTATGACTACGGGACCCTGGGAGGTCGGCGCGAGGGCGGGGCTGACCTCTAGAAACCGTATATAAGGGGACCCTCAGCCGCTGTAAAGCAGAGGTTGCTCAGCCTCTCTCCCCGGTCCGTAGCGCCTTGTGCCCATGGGGAGAAGCTCCTGGTCCATACTGCCTTGTGCCCGCAGCAGTAGGCTTGAGCGATCTCTCCTCCTAGTCGCCTAGAGTACCAATAAAATGTGTTTAACTTGACTTTCCCCAGTCTCCTCGACTCTTTCTTTGCGGCAACCTGGCCAGTTCCTGGAGGGGGAGATCCTGACAGTTACAAGGACAAGGTCTTACAGAAGTTAGGATAGACATAAAAGAGCAAGTATGCATTTCTGTAAAACTTTGTAGGTGTTACAAAATAGTGGTAGAATATTTCACCTGTGGAGTTTCTATAACATTTTTATGATTGACACCCATCTTCGTGGTCTTGTGTTCTGTTCTCCTGAATTATGACAACACTATTGTCATAATGTTGCTACCTATTCCTCTTCCATATTGCCTGCAGTAACTTTAAGGATTCAGAAATGATTTTTGCTATAGTCTCTCTCAGTGACCAAGTAAAGAAACAGAGTGAGGCTGACATCTGGTTCAGTGATGAAGAAACCACAGAAAACATCATCTCGCCTAATTAGACATGCTGGTGTTTTTACCCCTACTACTTCAGGTGGTGTCAAAGAACTAAAGGCAGGCCAAGTGCTGGCTGTTCCCAGAAGTTTGTTTCAAAAGAGAGCTCTGAGCATCTTCTATTTCCAGCAGGTGCCAAGTGCACAGCATTAATATTTTTTCTGTGACCGAGTAGGAACTTAGTGGTAACCTTTCCTCTGTGCTGCTGTTCAAGGGGAGTTATGCCAGTCTGACACCCAAGGGATATAAAATTTAACTTCACTGGGACCACTTTTGCAATTCTGTTCTTCTTAATAAATTATCTCATCAATTTGTTAAGTAGCTATAGTAGGCAGCCACACACTTCCTGAAATTTTCCTTTAAGCTAAGGGCATGGACATACATGTACACACGTGTGTGTGCACATGCATGTATGATGTTGAAGGGCATTGAGTTATAGAAACAATTCTGGTGGTGCGAGGCAGCTCAGAAGTAGACTAGGATAGCATAGTTCTTCAGCGACTTTGTGTGCATCTGGTATTTAACTCCTAGCCTCAAAGTCTGCTTGTCTTTCAAGTACAGCCCAAGGCACATGTCAGGAACGAATGCTTCCCTTATGGCCACTGCTGGCTCTGATGTCTGAATTCCTAAAACACATTTGCATTCCACACTCATCTTAGCATTCAATTACACACCACCCAGAATTGCATGGGTTTTTTGTAAACTGGTTTAAAATTTCAGTTTTTGCTTTTGTTTTCCTTAAAATAATCCTAATTTTATGGTTTTTTTGTTGTTTTGTTTTTTGCAATCCATGGTTCCTTATTCTTGAAGAAAAAGAAATAAGAAAGTCTAGGGGCCGGTGCTGTGGTATAGTGGGTGAAGCCGCCGCATGCGGTGCCGGCATCCCATGTGGGCACTGGTTCGAGTCCTGGCTGCTCCACTTCCAATCCAGCTCTCTGCTATGGCCTGGGAAAGCAGTGGAGGATGCCCAAGTGCTTGGGTCCCTATACCTGAGTGGGAGTCTCAGAGGAGGCTCTTGACTCCTGGCTTTGGATTGGCCCAGCTCCAGCTTTTGCCGCCATCTGGGGAGTGAATCAGCAGATGGGAGAACTCTCTCTCTCTCTCTCCCTCCTCCTCTCTGTAATTCTGCTTTTCAAATAAATAATTTTAAAAAATAAAGTCTATACAAACACAGCCAAGCTGGTCCTAGACATGGTATATGTCTCCAGACTAATAATGTTGTACCATTTCAAAATTTTTTCAATATTCATTCAGCATTTAGAGGCAGACTCTGATTTCCTATAATAAAAATATATACAGAAGTAGATTCGTTTATTAATTTGCTGTCCAAAATAGGGTCAAAAGTCTGGGGAAAAAAAAGCATATACAATTTCCTGCTTTCTCATAGCTCTTATTCTCTTTGCACTTCTTTTGTGGTTATCCAAACCAGACGTCTTCTTGGCAAGATTATTAAAGATTTAGATAATGAAGGAAATTCCTGAAGCTCATGAACAGCATTGTGCTGTGCATTTTTTTTTTTTTTTTTTTTTTTTTTGGTCTCAAGGTTTCAGCTGTCAGCTAGTGCTGTCTTTTGGCTGGCTGCAACCTCACGTGCATGTTGCAAAACCATTCTGCAGAGGCATGCCCTCGTGAGTGAGGACTTTTACATTTCCATCTGAAGCACCGTCTGCTTTAGCTGGATTTGGACCAAGGTGTGTTTCTGTAGTTACATAAAAAGCCACTTGAGAAACTGTCAGCGGGCCTCCCATCTCATTTACTCCAGGGTCTTCCTGTGCCCCGGCTGGGTGCCGCTGGGCAGTGAGGTTGGGATGCCTCTCAGTCACATTCTGCACCTACCACAGCGACTCGTCCTCCCAGTGACTCCATCTCCAAACACCAGTCCCTCGGGCTGTTACATTCGAAATTGGATTTGCCTTTTTTTAAAAAAAGATTTTATTTAGAGGTAGAGTTACAGACAGTGAGAGGAAGAGACAGAAAGGTCTTCCATCTGCTGGTTCACCCTCCAAATGGCTGCAATGGCTGGAGCTGGTCCAGTCTGAAGCCAGGAGCCAGGACTTCCTCCAGGTCTCCCACATGGGTGCAGGGGCCCAAGGACTTGGGCCATCTTCCACTGCTTTCTCAGGCCACAGCAGAGAGCTGGGTCAGAAGTAGAGCAGCTGGGACTAAAGGAGAGCCCATATGGGATGCCAGCACTGCAGGTGGAGGGTTAACTTACTGTGTCACAGCACCAGCCCGTGGATTTGCCTTTTCAAGATGTGACATTTTACTTTCTTCTTTATTAAATTTTGGTATTTGAGAAGAAAATGAAAGCATTATGAAAAGCATACATTTAGTAACCAGATGTGGCAGCAAATTCTGAATTTTCCAGTCCCTACACCTTGACCAATCACTTAGCTTCCCTGACCTCAGCTTTTTTTCATTTACTAACTAGAGATAATATCTGTCTTGTGGAATGGGGAAGACTAGTAACAATTCCTCTGGTAACAAGTACTATGAATATTTTAATTCAGTCTATCATATGAGCTGAATTAATAAGAAGGTTTCTCTTTCTCTCACTCTCTCCTCTCTCTCTCCTCCCTTCCCTCTTACAAAGAGATAAATAAATCTTTAAAAAATATAAGGGGGCCAGCATTCTGTTACAGCCAGTTAAATTCTGCCTGCAATGCCAGCATCCTTGCTAATGCTCCTGGGGAAAAAAAAAAAGGGAAGATGGCCCAAGTACTGGACCCCTGCCTGCATGTGGGAGACCTGGATGGAGTTCCAGCTTCCTGGGTTTGGCCTTGCCCAACCCTGGCTGGATGGCCATTTAGGGAGTGAACCAGCAGATAGAAGATCTCTCCCTCTGTCTCTCCCTTCCTCTCATTCTGAAACAAAGAAATAAATATTTTTTAAAGGGAGCTTGAATTGATTAAAATTTCAAAGTTATTTGGGAAAATTATCACTTATATATACATTAATTTAACAAAAATATATGGGGCTCTCTTAGGTACCATCTACCTTAATTTGCACCATTTTGTATTAAATATATAAATATAACATGAGGAGGTTAGGGACATTTGTGTTGGTGTGTGCATGTGCGGGGTGTAATTGGTTCTTGGACTGAATAAAAGATGTAAAATTGCAAGTAAACATCCCTCTCTGTTCCACTAGTCTGATCTAAAAGTAACTACTATGTTTTCTTGTTCATTATTCAAATTTTTCATGCATGTAATTTCATTGAGTTAAATATTTACTGAGTAGCATTTATGTAAGACATTCTTGTTTCTTGGGATGCATTAAGGAAAACATGAACTAGATCTTTCTCATTTCCCCTCCCTTCTTGGGGCTCGCATGTGTGTGTGTGTGTGTGTTTCCCCCTTATGTATCAGTCTTTTTATTCTTTTTAAAAATTTTATTTATATAAGGTGAACAAATTTCATGTATTTCATACACGCAGATTTAAGAGCATAATGAGAAGTGAAATCCAATGAGTTCTGATACATACATATATCTGTGTACTCTCAAGCAAATCAAGATATAGAATATTTCTACCACAGAAAGTCTCAAGTCCCCTCCCAGTCAGGTCTTGCTCTAAATCCACATCAAAAGCCACACCAAACCCTTACCTGTTGCAAGACTTCATATTAATGGAATCACACAGTATCTTTTTTGTATGGCTTCATCTACTCAGTATTTTTTAAAGGATCCATTTTATCATATGCACCCAAGAGTGTTTTTCATTGTTACTTTGTATGAATTTAATAACTGTTTATTTCTCTCTTGGTGGGTATTTTGATTATTTCCAGTCTTCATCAGTATGATTAACATGGATTTGAACATTCAATACAAGTATTTTTGTGGACACATGTCTTTACTTCTCCTGGAGTAGAACTTTTGGGCCATAGAATAGGTGTGTGTTTACAAGAAGCTGCCAGTTTTCCAAATTAGCTGAACCATTTTGCCCTCTGCAATGTATGAGAAATCCAGTTGTTCCACATTTTCACCAACATTGAGATCTGTGTGTATGAAGTAGGATATAATTTTGGTTTTAATTTTCACTTTCCTGATGAATAATGATTTTGATCTTTTCATGGAATTAGTGGGCATTTTGCATTCTTTCATAAAGTATCCAAATATTTTGCATGATTTTAAATTTTCCCTTCATTATGAAGTTGGAGTTCTTTATATTGCCTGATAAGTCATTTTTCAAGTATATGGATTATATAGATATTTATGATAGGTCATGTCTTGCCTTTTCATTTTCTTAAGATTATCTTGTGAGTAGAAGCTTTTAATTTTAAAGAAGTACAGTTTATTTTGTTTTTCTTTGAAATAAAGACCTCTATCCTGGCCAAAAATCTTTGACTACCTCAAGATATCATTGATAATTTCTCTGGTGCTCTTCTAGAAGTGTCAGCTCTTACATTTATGTTCACAATACATCTCAACTATAGGTCTTGAGTGTCATGTAATAGGGGTTAAAGTCCTGTGGGACCCTCGCCAGTGAGGGTCCAACGCAGTCACGACACGGTCATTGTTTATCGGTTCTCAAGGAACTTTTACCTGTGGGTTTAGAAGGAAAGTGGGGAGAGGAGAAAAGAGGAGGGGCTGCAGCGGCGGCTGCCAGCAGTGATGGCCACAGCAGCCCGCCCAGATCCCAATGTCCCTTTATGCTGATATCGTCCAATCAGATGAAAGGGTGTGTATAGCCTCAGGTCGAAAGTTCATCTGTTTCACCTGGTTCTTCCTAGTTTATGCAGAGTCCATTCTGTTTCATCTGTTTCACCTGGCAGTTTTCGTAGGGGCCTTGTGGTTGACCGATTGCTGCAAACTATGTAGATGAGGAGGTTCTCACAGGTGGCCAGCCTGCGGTTCCCCACAGCTCCCCCTTTTTGTTATTTATGGCGCGGAGTTGTGCCTGTCTTAGGTTCCCAGCGACGCCCCACCTGCTTCTTAGGTTGCTAGGGGCACTCACCAGTGATTACCTGTCTTTGGCTACCGCTTCATCATGCTAAGCCATTATCTGTTGCTGAGGGTCAGAGCGATACATGGCAAGCATAGCCTGTCGGACCACTACAGATATTTATGATTTTTGTATGAAAAGTGTAAGGAAATTTGAAATTCAAGTCCTCAGGACAACAAAAGTGATTAAGCAAGACCTCAAGTAACAATGTTAATGCCATTTACAAAGGAAGAAACTGATACAAAAACATTCTTATTTACATTACACAAAGCTTAGGTGTTAGCCTTGAATGTAACTTTCAAAATACCTTCAAATATATCCAACTCAGGTCACTTTGCTGATTTGCTGAAGTACAAATCACGTGCAATGTCTTTTCCTTAAAAGAATTCTTCAAACAATACTGCAAGTACATCACTAAACACCATGAACTCAGGAGTTTTGCCACACTTTTTCCTATTCAAAAAACTTATAGTATATAGAGCTATAGCCAATGCATCACAATTAGCTACCGCATATTCTCCTATTCCCCCTTTTTGTTTATTAGAGTTTAAGTACAGGTGAGTCCGTTCAATTATTGCCTGCCCTTGGGGATTTTAGGGCACACCTGTAACGTGCTTTATGCCGAATTCTTTTAAGGATGTAGCAAAATGGGCCGAAGTATACGCTGGCCTGTTATCCGTTTTGATAATTTTGGGCACCCCCAAGCGGCAAAGAACTGTAGACAGTGTTGAATAACCTGTTGAGTTCCTTCTTTGTTTAGAGCAGTGGCTGACAATTCCAGAGAACGTGTCCACTGACACGTGCAAACTGCTCTGGCGTTTTTGAATCTGCGTGATTTTAAGGCGTTCTTCAACCTTCTGTAAGATTGCAGCTGTAGGAGGTGAGGCAAGCTGTGAATCGCCTTCCAAGATGTTAAACAATGGGCACATTTCATCAGTGGTTAGTTTACAATAAGGCCGTATCCAGTTTAAGTTACCACGTAATTTTTGGAAGTCATTTAAGGTTTTAAGTCCTGCGGTGGATAACAATCTAAAGGGGCCACAGTAGTTGGTGTTAACCTTAGCACTAGGTACTGGACCACGGTGCCCTTTTGAATCTTTTCTGGTGCAATTTGTAACCCCGCCGTCTGCAAGCATGAGGTTAGCATGGTACAGGGATAGCACACACGTAAGGTTGTACTTTGCCTGTGGTGCCTTCTTGATCTTTCCAGTCTAGCACTTGCGCGCTTCGAGATTGGGCAACAGCGGTGCCCAATCCTACCAAGGTGTTATCTCCTTCCTGGAGGGGCCATGAAGGAGGCCAGTCTTGTTTGGAGATAATACTAACATCTGCGCCCGTATCTAACAGCCCCTTGATTGCCTTTTCTTTGATAATAAGAGTCCATAGTCAAGAGTCATAGTGAGGGCTGAAAAATGCTTTCCTTGATTACCTCTAGCATCCTTTATAAGGCTTATTAGCAGCTGAGCAATGGGCTGCAATGGCAACAGCTGCACTATCCCCTTAGTAGATTGGAACATTACTTTGAGCTGTGAACCAGGCAACTGAATAAGCCCCGTTATAACCACTAACCCCTTTAATGAATTTGTAGCCCTTCCTAGAGTAACGCCTAAACCGTTGATATCATGCATGGGCTCCCGAGGTTCCACATCTATTGCCTGGATTCCCACTTGAGGTGTTAATACTAAATAGTTGGTGGCTCGCAGCTCTGTGCAATAAACACCTGCCGGTCCTTTTGAGACGGTCCTACCCCTCCCATAGTTTGTCCTCTCACCCATTGAGTTTTCGGGCCCCTGGGTGTGGGGGCCCGCCACTCAGTTTTTTGGAATGTACTGTTCTGGCCACTTGATCTGGTGGGCGATAGGAGCGAATTGCCTGCCTTATCTTGCTTGGAATAGCACTCATTTGCCCAACGGTTGCCTTTACCGCATCAAGGACACAGTCCTGGTTGGCGTCCCGATTGTCTGTTCTGTACATTCCCTTTTCACATGACCTTTTCCACACTTAAAACACTTACGTCCTAGCCGGTTCCTTGGAATGACCTTCCATGCCCTCTGGGCTAGTTCTCTCACTTGCATCAAAACCTCATTAGGGCAACCAGCCCGAGCCTGTTTTGTCATTAAAAGCCCCTTCCCCATTTAGTATATCCTCATTCCAGGCTGGCTGACCATTCCTAGCTTTATCATGGGCCTGAGCCCTCGCGAGCTCTCTGTAAGCCGCGGACCAGAGGAGGAAGTCTTCCCCCACCAAGCACTGCCTTAGCTAGGTTCCTCCAGTCCTCTGGGGCTAGTCCATTGGTGCCTATGTTATCTAGGACCGCTTTAGTAAAGTTAGCATGTGGTCCATATAGTTGTACTGATTGTTATAATTCCTTCAACAGTTTATGGTCCAGGGGGGTCCATCCCCGGTTGCCCAGCGTGTCCACTATCACAGGGAAAGCCTGATTTATGTGGGGATATTCTTCCCACTTAGGGGGAGTGCCTCGTCCTCCTGCCCGTTTTTCTCCAGGAGGTTCCTGGGAGAAGCCCCCGCCTTTTGTCTCTCTCGTGGAGGAGTCCTCTGGAGGGGGGGAGAGTCTTGGTTCGAATAGGGGGGTGCAGAAGGAAGGGGTCTCTCATCCTATCTCTGTCCTGACCCATGTTGGTCCTCTGTCTCCGTCCTCTTTGTCTCCGTCTAGGCTCCCAGATTGAGATTCTCTCTGCGTTTCCTCTAGTAAGTCAGCCCCTTCATCTAAGAGGGCTGCTGTTTCCTCCGAGTCATTACGAGTCATTACGGAGAGCTAGGTCGATCAGTTGCCATAGCCTAAGGACTTCAGGCAATTGCTCTGCTGCCCTCAATTGTCTTCCGACCCCATGCCATTGTTCCTGTTCTAACTCACCGCTTTACAGCGGCCGCTTTCACGGGTGTCCCAGCTACTTTAAAAGACAACTTGGTTGTTGAGGAATTCCTTTTTTCCGCAGTACCAACCCTAGGCTTTACCGCCTAGATTCCCATGTTTTCCACAAGTTCTAATTTTTTCCCGGTACCAACCCTAGATTTTACCACCTAGATTCCCTTGTTTTCCACAAGTTCTAATTTTTTCCCGGTACCAACCCTAGATTTTACCGCCTAGATTCCCGTGTTTTCCACAAGTTCTAATTTTTTCCTGGTACCAACCCTAGATTTTACCGCCTAGATTCCCGTGTTTTCCACACGTTCTAATTTTTTTCCCGGTACCAACCCTAGACTTTACCGCCTAGACTCCCATGTTTTCCACACGTTCTTTTTCCCGGTACCAACCCTAGACTTTACCGCTTAGATCCCCCTGTTTTCCACACGTTCTAATTTTTTCTTTCCTGCTTCCAGTGACCGGTCCGACTATCCGAGTCACGGCACCATTTGTCAGACCCTCGCCAGCGAGGGTCCAACGTAGTCACGACACGGTCACTGTTCATCGGTTCTCAAGGGGGGGCAGAAGGAAAGTGGGGAGAGGAGAAAAGGAGAGGAGGGGCCGCGGCGTCGGCCGCCAGCAGTAGTGGCCGCGCCCCCCCCTCTGCCCAGATCCCAATGTCCCTTTATGCTGATATCATCCAATCAGATGAAAGGGCGCCTATAGCCTCAGGTCGAAAGTTCATCTGTTTCACCTGGTTCTTCCTAGTTGTTTATGCAGAGTACATTCTGTTTCATCTGTTTCACCTGGTTGTTTTCGTAGGCCTTGTGGTTGACCGATTGCTGAAAACTATGCAGATGAGGAGGTTCTCACAGGTGGCCAGCCCGCGGTTCCCCACAAGTCCCTTTGTAAAACATGGATATTCAGGGGCTGGTGCTGCTAACATGCTTGGGAAGCAGTGGAAAATGGCTCACGTGCTGGGTCCCTGCATCCACATGGGAGATCCAGATGAAGCTCCTGGCTCCTGGCTTCAGATCAGCCCAGCTCCAGCCTTTGTGGCCATTTGGGGAGTGAACCAGTGAATGGAATCTCATCTCGCCTCGCCTCGCCTCCCCTCCCCCCTCTCTCTCTCTCTCTGTATTTCACCCTCTCTGTGTTTGTAAACCTGCCTCTCAAATAAATAAATCTTAAAAAAATAAAATATGGACATTTAGTTGTTCCAGCATGACATTATTTTTATTTATTATTTAAGAGGCAGGAAGGGAGAGAGAAAATGAGTGAGAGCATTCCCATGTATTTGTTCACTCTCCAAATGCTTGTAATAGCTGAGACTTGGTGGGACCAAAGCTGGGAGCCAGAACCCAATCCGGGCTTCCTACATGGGTGGCAGGAACTCATTTGCAAGAACCATCACTACTGCCTCTAAGGGTCTCCATTAGCAGGAGGCTAATTTCTTCCAAAATTCCTGCTGGAATAATTTTCACTGAAGAGTTCTGCACACTTTTTGTTATGTATTTGTTGATTCTTTTATAAATAGTATTGTTACTATTTTCTCTGTTAATTGTTCATATATCAAAATACAATTTATTTTTGTATGTTAACCTTGCTTCCTTTGGCTTTGGTAAATTTGCATGGTAGGTTTCAACATTTTATTGTGTTTTCATTATGATAACTACATACAACAACATGTGACCTACAGATAAAGACAACATTTTTCCCTATTTGTCAGTCTTTATGTTAGGAGTTTATAATATGGGACTAAAGTGTATGAGTGATTAGATCGTGTCCCACTTTAGCAGGCAAATACTCATTTCTTCACTGTTTTTTTTTTTTTTTAATTTTTTGACAGGCAGAGTGGACAGAGAGAGAGAGAGAGAAAGGTCTTCCTTTTGCCGTTGGTTCACCCTCCAATGGCCGCCGCATCACGCTGATCCGAAGCCAGGAGCCAGTTGCTTCTCCTGGTCTCCCATGCGGGTGCAGGGCCCAAGGACTTAGGCCATCCTCCACTG
This sequence comes from Lepus europaeus, assembly GCF_033115175.1. Lineage (NCBI taxonomy): Eukaryota > Metazoa > Chordata > Mammalia > Lagomorpha > Leporidae > Lepus > Lepus europaeus. Next base: position 61,158,452 of record NC_084837.1, read on the forward strand.
CACTCCTGGGCCACAGCAGAGAGCTGGACTGGAAGAGGGGCAACCGGGACAGAATCCAGTGCCCCAACCGGGACTAGAACCCGGTGTGCTGGCGCCGCAGGCAGAGGATTAACCTAGTGAGCAGTGGCGCCGGCCTCATTTCTTCACTGTTAAACATGACATTTTCTGTAGGTATTTTTAAGATTAACAGACTTTATATTTTAGGTAAATTTTAGGTTTATAGAAAAATTGAACATGAAATCCAGGATCTCATATGCTCCTTTTCCCCACCCACAGCTTCCTTCTTGTAAGATCTCTATTAACGTGATCCACTTATTATAGCTGATGAACAATTATTGATGCATTCTTTCTTAGGCCACTGTTTTCTCAAAAATCAAGGTACAAGCAGATGCAGAGTTGGGTGGGGGCTGTTTCCTTGACATCCCGTGTCAGTGTGTCCTCACCTGGTGGGAGGGACAAGTGAGATCCTTTAGGTCTCTGTTGTTAGGGCACTAATCCCATTCCCAAGGGTTTCATCATCAGCCACCTTCCAAAGCCGCAGCTCCTAATACCAGCACACTGGGCATTTAGGTTTCAACATATGGACTTTGGAGAGACCAAAACATCCAGACAACAGCACATGTCTATGAATTAAAGTTCATAGTTGACATAATAGTCCACGATTTAAGTTGCCCAATGTTACATATTCACATTACAGGGTCACAGGGGAGATTTCACTGCTGTAAACATCTCCTGTGTGCTGCCGTAGGCTTTTTAAAACAGGTGCCCTGATTTGTCACGAGGGAGTTCCCTTTACTTCTGGTTTGCTGAAGATTTTGATCATGAACGAATGCTGAATTTTATTAAATTATTTTTATGAATATATTAAAATAATCATATGAGGTTTACTTTGGCTTTTATTCTGTTATCATGGTGGTTTTTACCATGTCCAAATGGTAAACCAATATTGAATTCCAGGTAAACCTCACTTGGACTTGATGCATTATGATTTGTATATATTGCTGAATTCAATTTGCTAACATTTTGTTAAGAAGTTTTATGATTTATGGATGAGGAATATTTCTCTATAGTTTTTCTTTTTTCTTGTGTTTTCTCTGGATTTGGTATTAAGGTAATGCTGGCTCCAAAAAATGAATTGGAACGTGTTTCTTCTTCCATTATTTTCTGAAAGGGTTTGTGTAGGATTCATTATTGCCCCAGAACAACAGTTCATACTATTCCATTGGCTTCTTAAACTCTTTACAAACTCCACGTAGTTCACTTTTCAAGTCAATGTTAAATGTATTTGTACTCCATTATTTTCAACTGTCTCAACATGGTTGGGTCTGGCTTCCTTATCCACCCTGATCATCTCTACCTTTTAATCAGTGCTCCCTTCGTTTATATTTAACATAGTTATTGATACCATCCTGTTATTTTGCCTGCTTGTGTCATTTGCTCTTTTATTTTTTGGTTGTCTTCTTTATATGTTATTTTAATCAATTGTTTATGATTGCTTTATTTACTTAGTCCTCTTGTTTTTTCAAGTATACCTTTTAGTTTTCTTTCTTTTGTTTTCACAGGAACTTTTTATTTAAGGTATACAAATTTCATGCATTTCATAAATAAGACTTTAGGAAGAACATAGTGATTGTTTTCACATTCAGTAGTTAGTCTTGTGATTACTAAGGATCATATTATTGTAAGTTGAATTAAGATTCTATCTGCACATAATGGGAAATCTTAAAGACTTTCAATCTGTATCCTTTCTGCTTATTTTTATACTAATTTTACATTTATATATATTAAAACTCGACACTTCATAGTCAATTTTACACAGTTAATTGTTCTAGAAAGAAATTAAGATACTAGATGAGGAAGTCTTTTATATATTTAATATATACTTACTATTTTTGGCATTCTTCATACATCTACTAATATCTAAGGTTCTTTTAGTTTCAGTTATTTTGCAGACTGAAGAACTTTTCCCCACATTCTTTTTGTAATATATTTCTGCCAGTTATGAATACTTTCTGCTCTTTATTAGAAAATATTTTTGACTTTACTTCCACAGGATCCTCTCTTGGTCTATGAAATTCTAGATTTAAAGTTTGTTCCCCCTACTGGCATCACTGAAAAGACACCATTCCATCGTCTTCTAGCTTGCATTGTGTCTGAGAAGAAGTCAATGTTAGTTCCTGTTGTTGCTTCTTGGTAAGTGTTCTATCTTTCCCTAGCGACTGTTTTCTCTTATCTTATGTTTTCATGAATTTGATTACAATTCATCTAGATGTGGTTTTCTTTTGCACATTTTAATTTTGGCTTCACCAGCCTTTTCAATTCTGAGTTGATACTTGCCTTAAAATTCTGAAGATGTTTTAGCCATTTTATTTTTATTTTTTAAGATTTTGAGAGTTATAGAGAGAGGGAAAGCAGAGATAAAGGTCTTGCAACTACTCCCTGAATGACCACAACAGCCAGAGCAGACCTGACTCAGAGCTTCTTCTGGGTCTCCCATGTGGGTGCAGGAGCCCAAGCACTTGGACCATCTTCCACTGCTTTCCCAGGTCATAGCATAGAGTTAGATGGGAAGTGGAGCAGCTGGGACATGAACCAGTGGCCATATGTAGCCATTATTTTTTTCAACTTCTGCCCCTGCCCCTATCTTTCATTTTTCTCCTTCTTGGACACCAACTGCACATACGTTAAGTTGCTCAAATACTGCCTCACAATCACTGTGTCTCTAGTTTTCCCAGTCTTATTCTCTCCATATACTTCATTTTGTATATTGTGTATTAAACAATTTCAAGGAATTACTTTCTCCTGGCACATCTAATCTTCTATTAAGAATGTTTATTGTAGTTTTCATTTCAGATATTATACTTTTGCTGTATTTTTTGTTAGACACTTTTCTTCTCTCTTTTAAGATGTGTCACTTATTCTTTCAATTTATGTCTACTTCTTTTCTCTTCCGTTAAACAGCCTTTTTATCCTCAAGTCTATATCTTCACCATCACTGAAGCTGTCTCCCTTACTATTTATTTCCTGGTTATGAGTCACAGTTCCTGGCCTTCCACAACTACTCTTTATTCTGTGTATGTTGGAAATAAGGATGCCATATTTTGAGGACTATCTTTATCTTTTGACAGTGCTATTTTGCTTTGAGCGTAATTTTATTTATTGAGTCAGCTTAATCCCTGCCAAGCCTGGGTAGGGGCTCTGAAAGAGACAGAGCAGGGTGGAGATCTTCTACCTACTGCTCACTCCCCAAATGACCACAATAGCTGTGGTTGGGGCAGGCTGAAGCTAGGAGCCCAGAATTCCATCTGAGTCTCCCATGTGGGTGGCAAGACCTGAGTACTTGGGCCAACATCTGCTGTCTTACCAGGCACATCAGCAGGGAGGGGGATTGGAATTAAAGTGTCTGGGCTTAAACTGGTACTCTGATATGAGATGTAGATATTGCAAGCAGTGGCTTAACCTGCTACAACATAACATCTGTGCCTGTAAACTGTTTTTGCAAAACAAGACATCTAGAAATATTTCTATATCCACTTATATGGAGCTGTCTAACTTTTTGAAATAGTTGCATATTATTTCACTGAATATTTTGACTGTATTTTATTTGTCTTCATTATTAGATATTTTGTTATTTTATTTATTAAGGACAATGCTACAGTAAAAATTCTTATATATAACTCTTGGCTTATTTGTGTGAACATACCAGTAGACTACAATTATGGTAGTGGAGTTGATAGATCAAAAGTAAAATGTTTGAAGAATAGTAGAAATATTTGAAATTTTGATAGATAAAAACAAAGTACCCTGAAAATGCTATCTCATACCCCAAGAGGGTAGTGCAAGAGAGTTTTTGTTTCTCATGGTCTCTCTGACACAGGTATTATATGACAAACAGGTAAGATTATATACATCAATTTGTGTCAATGGGAACTTCCCATTGACATTTCAAACTGATATTTTAAATTTAGTCCTTTTTTTGTGGTTTCCTCAGTAGCACTTTGTAATGTCTGAGGCATAGAAATCTAGTCATCAATTACTGAATTAATTTGAATGGACATAGTGAATTTTTACACTGTCTTCCAAAGTAAGTCAGAACACTTAGATTATTCGAAAGATTAAAAAACTAAAGAGTTCTGCTGGTGCCATGGCTCAATAGGCTAAACCTCCGCCTGTGGCACTGACACCCCAGGTTCTAGTCCCGGTCGGGGCGCCAGATTCTGTCCCGGTTGCCCCTCTTCCAGGCCAGCTCTCTGCTATGGTCCGGGAGTGCAGTGGAGGATGGCCCAGGTCCTTGGGCCCTGTACCAGGATGGGAGACCAGGAGAAGCACCTGGCTCCTGGCTTCGGATCAGCGCGGTGCGCTGGCCACAGCGCACCGGCCGCAGCAGCCACTGGGAGGGTGAACCAACGGCAAAGGAAGACCTTTCTCTCTGTCTCTCTCTCTCACTGTCCACTCTGCCTGTCCAAAACAAAACAAAACAAAACAAACAAACAAACAAAAAAACAACTAAAGAGTTCTATAATTTAAAAATAATAAGAAGAAACAACAACAACAAAAAAAACGCCTGCATGTATCAGTTTTGCTGCACATACTGTGTTGTCAAACTTTGTTTTAATTCTTTGTTAAATAATTGTGAAGAATTATATACTGCTGTAGATTTTAATGATTTTGTGACTATTTCAAAATTTACTCAGTGAATTTAAACATCTTTTCATTTATTTTTTGTTTCTGATCTTTGTCTATTCTCTTTTTCACTTTTTAGTTGTTGAACTCTTTATTTAGAAGGGCATTAAACCTTAGAATATAATGCAAATTAGAATATGTTATCTCTGACACCCAAATGGCTCATTAAAGTTAAGGCTGCCCATCACTGACAAGAGCAGCTTTGCATGGAATTGCCTGGAGGAACTCTCAGATCATCTTGCTGAGGTTGTATATGTCTGAACCTTGATCTGTATTTAACCACCTCTCGCTCTCTATTCCAGTGGTTTGGAATCGTGGTATGCATGTTTTCACAACTGGTTGCAAGTGAGAGATAGGTGGGTTCCATTAAATACCTCTGTGATCAAGGGAAGGAAGTTGAGACCTTTTCAAAATAGACTCACTAGATTAGCCATACAGTCTGGGGCTTGTTCTTGGTGGAGAATATAACACTTTCTTTATAGACTCTTAATGTTCAAGCAGAGCCATCAATAAATTAAGTAAAGAAATGGAAAGGGGAAAAAAGACAGACAAGGAGAGTCACAGAAACTAAATAATTATGGCAGAAAACTTGAACACACTTGGAATCAGTGTCCAAACTTTCTCTTTCTATTGAGCTATCATAAAAATCTGAATAAGAAGCTTATGAGCAGAATTGCTTAAAACAAATATTGAAGAGAAGCATACTCGCGGAGGACACGTGAAGATGTGTACGCATCATTAGAGCAAGTCATCACACTTCTCTGGGTCTTTTAACTGTGTATATATTTTAAGAGCATTGAAGTCTTTCTGTTGCTGCCAAAGATAGTTACAGTGAAGGGATAAATTTGAGCTGAGGCTTAGGGATCAGGAGAAGTTGCTAGAAAAAAAAAATGAGAAAGGAATGATATACCAGGTAGCAAAGAGCATTCCCTTCAGGAAGATTCCATTCCCTTCCTTCCTTGAAGTCTCTCTTTTGTCGTGCTTGTGCTGTATAGGGAATTTATTTCTTATAGCGGATGGACTTGCTTGCCTGTGTCTACATGCTACATGTCTAAAGCTAAGCCTCAGATGGCCAATCACTTGATGAACGAGGAACACCTGAGAGAGTGCTCTTGCTGAATCTACTATGGTTTTGGCAGTGGTAGCAACATGGGAGCCAACATGAAGCATTTCATAGAAGATCAAAGCCTTTAGTTCTGTGTTTAGTGATGTCATTAAGCAGGGTACTCAGTGCCCTGAGGCAGAATCATCCTCCAACTCTACATGTGATAGGAATCGGAAAGGGAAAAACTGGTTTGGAGAAATTGCAGAAGAATTATGGGAAAGATAGACTTCCAAGTATCAGCCTGGGTAAGTGGATACAGGTTTATTGGGCAGGCAGAGAAAGGAAGACCTGTGGGAAGGGGGATCAGAAGTAAAGAAGTGTATGGAAGTGTATGAAGTTATTGGGAGAGCAGTTTGTTGATGAAATGACCCATGTCAGGGAATAGGGGGAATTAAGGTGGACTAGATGGGGTCTCTCCAAACAGCAAAAACTACATAAGTTAGGCAAAAGCATTTGTATTTAGTGAAGTTAACACATGAAGCAGTCTGAGTTCTGAAGGAGACGTGAAGCACAGAGGCAGTGACTTAAGAATGCTGGCATCAGTTCAGCAGTAACAGCCAAGAGATCTAAACTATCAGCAGTGTAATCTTATTCATGTATGGCACTTATTCTCAGACTAGCATGGTGTCTGACACATAGCACATCCTTAATAAAGTTATAAGTTATCGTTGGACCTACGATCTCCCTATCAGCAAAATAAGAAATCAAAAGGCAACTGTGGTAATTCAGGCACAAGGTGATGACAACCACAGATTTAGCGGTCCCCGTAAAAGTGGATAAATAAGGCAAATCCCAGTGATATTTCAAAGAATGACATAACAGATCCTACTGAAAGATTGGAAAGGATGCATGCAAAGTTTCAAAGTAATGTCTGGACTTCTTTGAAGAAATGTTGGGTAGCCCTATCTGAAAGGGGGGCTGATGTGAATCTGGTCCTCAGGCTTGAGAGAGAGGCAGAGTTTAGGTGATGAAAATCTCGAAATCGGGGCCATTGCTGTGGCACAAAAAGTTGTCTCCACTTATGACACCGGTATCCCATATTGCATTGCCAGTTCTAGTTTCAGCTGCTCTGCTTCCTATCCAGCTCCCTGCTAATGTGCCTGAGAAAGCAACAGAAGATGGCCCAAATACCTCAGACCCTGCCACCCAAGGAGAGACCAGAACAGAGTCCTGGTTCCTGACTTCTTCCTGACCCAGCCCCAGCTGTTTGCGGAGTAAACCAGCAGATAGAGGATCTCTAGCTAGCTAGCTATAACTATCTATCTCTCACTCTCACTCTGCCCTTCAAACAAATAAATCTTAAAAAAGTTGAAATTGCCTGCGCCGCGGCTCACTAGGCTAATCCTCCACCTTGTGGCGCCGGCACACCAGGTTCTAGTCCCGTTCGGGGCACCGATCCTGTCCCGGTTGCCCCTCTTCCAGGCCAGCTCTCTGCTGTGGCCAGGGAGTGCAGTGGAGGATGGCCCAAGTGCTTGGGCCCTGCACCTATGGGAGACCAGGAGAAGCACCTGGCTCCTGCCATCGGATCAGCACGGTGCGCCGGCCGCAGCGCACCTACCACGGCGGCCATTGGAGAGTGAACCAACGGCAAAAAGGAAGACCTTTCTCTCTGTCTCTCTCTCTCTCACTGTCCACTCTGCCTGTAAAAAAAAAAAAAGTTGAAATTGGTGATAAAACTAACCATTCAAATTTGGCATTTAGAAATTTGGATCATAAATGAAAAGACTGAATAATATCTAAGATTTAGGATGGGGGGAAAGAAAGTACGTGGGCATTGGTGTTTCTTGATTTCTGTGTAGATTTATGAGAATATTAAGAAGTGTTTGAGATTATAATTAAAGCCTAGAAATACTGCACACAGCAAATATAACCAGAGCCCTACTGGAAAACGTTCCTGAAGATGTGCTTGCTCTGCCGTTGTGGAAATTGAATGGCTGACAGAGACTTGGTGCTACCTGAGATGGTGTGATAGAGAAGATTAGCAAGGAAGCAAGATCATAGACGTCAACTGGACTTCCCTTCTTTCAGTTTTCACAACACAGACATGTATCACAGATAGTGGTGGCAGTGCTCATTAATATAGCACAGATTTGACTGCTGCCCTTATGCCATTAAAAGGATATCTTTAAATTTCCCTCTTGCTTGGGAGACAGGTATATTAAGACTTTTTAACCTAAAGGTTACTTATTATGTGTGGCATAAAAAGCATATTGGAATTTTTTAGGCTGAAACATTGGAATGTTTTGTTCCATACCTGCTCTCATGCTGTTTGCTAATTTCATTGATTCTTCAGTCATACCTCCAAAACAATGTTTTGTTTTGTTTTGTTTTAGTTTCTGGGGGTAGAAAGTCTTGATAGTTCTGTTTCCTTCCAAAGAATACTGCATTTAGCATTTTCAGAAATCCTTATTTCCAACATGCTATAGCACCCCTCATTTAGCCTTTACATAAAAGATACTCAAATAGCCTCTTACACAACTTTGGCTGCAGGGCCATGATCAAAATGGAAATCAGCCTCTGCATCAGAAACAAACAGGGCACTTATCCACAAGCTAGGAAAACTTTTAGAAAGCAAAGTTCACAGCTAACAGGAAACAAGAAAGTAACTGAGGATTTCTGCAGAGGTGTCATTTTCAAACATTTCTGAGGGTGGCCTAGAGTAAGAAATACATTTTACAATATGACCCAATTCCGTGTGCACATATCCATGTAACACACACGCACATACACACACACACACGCTAGATAAAGTTGGATGGAGCAGTATCTATCCTTGCCACCTAAGAAATGTACTTTTTTCCCCTTTCCTTCCCCTGTTCAATTTCTCTCGTTTCCCCTCCCCTCCCTCTCTCTGCATTCCCTTTTTCTCCCCTCCCCTGGCTTCCCCTCCTCCCTCCCCTCCGTCTCTTGCTGCCCCCCCCAATTCCACTGTTGTCCTCTTTCTTTTCTTTCCTCCTCTATCTATTTTCCCATTGTCTCCTCTCCTCTCTTCCTTTCCTTCTATTCCATCCTGTAAAAATAATTTTGGTTTTGACTTACTAACGTTATTTTCTATCTGTAGGCTGAAAGACATTGCTGAATTGTTCATATGCCCATTGTAGAAACTTCTAAGTTGGAAATAGGCTATACCTTTTCATCCTATGGTCACTCTATAGATTTTTTTTTCAAAAATATTTATTTACTTATCTGAGAGGAAGAGTTACAGAGAGTCAGAGACAGATGCAGAGAGAGAAAGAGGAAGGTCTTCCATCCACTGGTTCACTCCCCAAATGGCTGCAATGGCCAGAAATATGCCGATCTAAAGCCAGGAGCCAGGAGCTTCCTCCAGGTTTCCTACATGGGTGCAGGGGCCCCAGCACTTGGACAACCTTGTATTGCTTTCCTAGGCCATAGCAGAGAGCTGGATTGGAAGAGGAGCAGCTGGGTCTCAAACTGGTGCCCATAGGGGATGCCAGCATTCCAGGCGGCAGCTTTACCTGCTCTGCCACAGCGCCAGCCCCACTTTATAGATTCTTTATGTCTCCTTGTCCCAAATCAGCCATTCGCTTTACTCAGAAGGAGGTACTTGAACATGGGCAGTTTCATTCCCATTTTCATCTTCTAGAAAGGAACTGCTGCCAGCAATTACCACCTTCCTGTCCTCAATCCCCCTCACGACCACTGCAAATGCAGGAGTGACTCTCAGCTCCTGTCCCACACAAGAACAATGTGTCCAAGAAGACTCTCAGCCAAATACCAACTGATGTTCATGTTGCCAGCCTCTTAGTCAAATCATGCTGGTGACCCAAGGGGCAGAAGAACCCATGAGGGAAAGGTGATGGCCACAGGGGGACCAAGGTGACTCGCCGCAGGGAGACATTAGGGCAGTCCTCTGGGGGAGAGCTGGCCGCCAGCTGTCCTCATCTTTCTTTCTTTGATCAGATTCCGAGTTTATCTGGGAAGCCTGTTGTGTTGAGGAAGCGGGGGTATATCTTTCTAAGCCACACGGTAGCAGAATCTGGAAAACTAAGGGAATTCAGTATGACAAAACTCATCTGAATTTGACCATTTTAAAATCAATGCTTTCCCAGGGCTATCCCTTGATCAGTACCATGCGAACATGCGAACAGAGGAGTCGGTCAAGAACCTCCTTTAGTGATTATATAAGAATGACAGAGAAGCGTGCCTACAAAAATCTCCATGAGGAACAGAGAACAGCAACACAACAATTCCACTTCTGGGTAGACCTCAAGATAACTGAAGACGTCTCCACAAACAGTTGCATACAAATGCACAAAGCAGCTTTATTCCTATGCCCAGAGTATAAAACAGCCCCACGCCTGTCCGCTGTTGAACAAAAACACAAAACGTGGTGCATGCCTACAGCAGAGCACTACCCAGCTGTTAAAACGAAGCCCTGTGACCTGCTGCAAGACGGATGAACCTCGAACACGTTGTTATGAAAAAGAAGTCAGACACAAAAGACCATGTATTCTATGATTGCATTTACAATAAACTTCCAGGATAAGAAAATCGATAGAGACAGAAGATATATTAGTGACTACCAGAGGACAATGGAAGGGGAATCGGTGCTAACTGCTCAGAGTAGCATGGGGTTTTGGGAGGGAGGATGGGAATGTCCTGGAACTACTGGAGGCAGTGATTGTCAAATACAGCACATGTACTCCTGCTGAAACCTGATGGATGTACACTTCAGCATGCTGACTTTTTGGGGTGCGAGTTTGACTTTGCTGTTATGGAGCCAGTATGGAGGCCTGTGGCCCACGGATTCAGTACCTGCCTCTGGCTCCTGACTCCAGCTTCCTTCCGATACAGATTCTGGGAGGCAGCAGGGATCCTTCAAGTAATTGGGACCCTGACATCCCCATGGGGACCTGGATTGCATTTCCAGCTCCTAGCTTCAGCCTCAGCCTGCCCATTGCAGGCATTTGGGGAGTGAAGCAGCTGGTCGAACAGGTTGAACACCTCTCTCTCTCTCTCTCTCTCTCTCTGTTTATCTCTCTTTCTCTTTCTCTCTCATTTTCTCTTTTAGCCGCTCCAACAAATAAACAATTTTAAGATGAATTTTATGCATCCCAGTAAGAAATATTATCAAAAACAGGCAAATTCTAGTTTATCTAGCTTCTACGTTTTCACAATCCTTGTTTTACTGGGTAGTGCTAAAGACCCAGGTGGCATAGCAAGCAAAACCACCACCTGCAGTGCCAGCATCCCATATGTGCGCCAGTTTGAGTCCCGGCTGCTCCACTTCCGACCGAGCTCTCTGCTGTGGCCTGGGAAAGCAGTAGAAGATGGCCCAAGTGCTTGGGCCCCTGCATCCACATAGGAGACCAGAAAGAAGCACCTGGCTCCTGGCTTTGGATAGGTGCAGCTCCGGCTGTTGTGGCCATTTGGGGCGTGAACAAACGGAAGGAAGACCTTTCTCTTTGTCTCTCTCTCTCACTGTCTATAACTCTACCTGTCAAACAAATAAATAAATATCTTGCAAAAAAAAAAAAAAAAAACCAAGAAGCAAAGGGGTCATTCAATCTTGGTTTGTTCTAAAGATCACCTGGTTCATCCGGGAGACAGAATCTGGTATAAAAATACCCACAAAGAGAAGAAAAATCAAAGGCCAAGCCACACAACAGGTCCAGTGCTGAACTTTACAGGCGTTCAGATGAGAAGTCTCCAGGAAGAGATGGGTTTTTGTATTAAGAGTGGAAGTTGAACTCTTAGTGTAGGGTTAATCTTATGAGTATAAAGTAAACTGAAAGTAAAAATTAAGAGTGGGACTAGCAGAGGGAAGAGGAAGTAGGGTGGGAGTGAGGGAGGGAGGATAGGATGGGAAGTATCACTATGTTCCTAAATCTGTATATATGAAATACATGAAATTTGTATACCTGAAATAAAAATCAACAAAAGAGTGGAAGATGTCTAGGGAGAAGAGAGGTCACACATGCAGAGCAGGACACGCAGGAGGGCTTGCTCAGAGCCTGGTCTCTGTGGAGGTCCCGGTCATTTTCATCTCTCTTCATCACTCTAGGGTCTCAGAGCATTTATCTTGTTTCATTAGGACAACCAAGGCACTGAAATATTAAGGAGGGCTCAGTAAAAGAAAACAAAGTATGCATTGAAGACTGTTCTGAAAGAAGACCTGTGATTTCCCTGGGATGTTCTCAAGCCTTCCAGGCCTCCGGCAACTTCTGGTGAGACAGATCACTAAAAAGAACATTTGAAAAGCATCAAATTCTCCTTGGAATTTTTCCAAACTGTAATACTATGAAGATAGTTTAAGCAGGACTATTTTGCAAGGTATACACATTTCATGTATTTTCTATATACAGAATCTGGAACATAGTGATCCTGCCCATTCTACCCTGCCTTCTGCCCACACTCCCACCCTGCCTCCTCCTCCCTCTCCTAATTCCATTCTTAAGTTTTACAAATATCTATTTTTTCAGTTAACTTGATACTCATGGGATTAATGCTACACTAAGAGTTCAACAGTGCTTTTTTCTCCATACTATTTTGTAATTTCCACAGACTGTATATGAGCACTTGTACAATTCTTATGAATAACTGTAGCTCTGTCATTCTGTGTACATTACTGCCCTGTTCTAAGCCTTCAGGGTGTCACTCAGAGATGAGTGTTACATTCAACAGTCCAGAAGGACCCTGGACTTACCCTTGGGTCTATTCAGGCCAAAGATATCATCGGGTGACTTGAATTAATTCTAAAATATTCATTATCAAAGGTTTAGTCTCTCAAAGTTTTATTTTATTTTTATATTTATTTTGTCTTTAAAATATGTCTTCTTTATTTTTATATTATGAATAAGTTTAATCCAAGTAAATATTTCCAGGTTAAGTGGACTTGGTAGTGATTCCAAGAAGGCTATGAAAATGGCAGTTTTGATTTCTTTATTCCTTTTTTTTATGATGCTTGGCTTTTGATGTCTTCAGAGGGCTTTAGAACGTCTCCCAATTTTTCACACTTTGGCTCCTTTTCAGCATTTTCTGCAGACGTCCAGAGCCCTTGACGCCTACTCCACAGGCTCCATGCTTTTGTAGCTCTGGCTTCGCTTCCTGCACACAGAGCTTTTCTTTCTGTTCTTCAGACACAAAGGCCCTGGGAGAAATACCAGGCGCAGAGAGAGATCAGCGTCTTCAACTCTGCCAGGCCAAGGCCCCACCCCTTCTACTGAACATGTCTCAACAAGAGGTGGCAAAGAAGTTGCAAGCTTTTTATGAGTCAGTTGTCTTGAATAACTTCTGGAAAGGAGCCATAGACTTTGTCCATTCCATAAAGCATAGAAATGATTATCAGTTTAAACTCATAAGAATCTGCAATATTTATTGAAGTAATTCCTTGAAAACTATGTATTTGTTACTCACCATTTTATTTATTTCCTGGTTTAAGTGAGTACGGTTGACTGCTGAAATTACCCGATCCCTTGCTCATCATGCTACCAGGAAAGCTTGGCTTGCCTTCTCCAGGGTGAGCTGGGGAGACCCTCGCACTCTCCAGAGTAAGTGAAATGCTTCACTGCCTTTGTAGGCAAATTGTAGATGCTCTGGGTCACTCACAAAATGGACACAAATATAGAGTTAATCAGATATTACTGCTGAGTGTTAGAAAACCATTTTCTGGCCGGCGCCGTGGCTCAATAGGCTAATCTTCTGCCTGTGGTGCTGGCACACCGGGTTCTAGTTGCAGTCGGAGCGCCGGATTCTGTCCCGGTTGCTCCTCTTCCAGTCCAGCTCTCTGCTGTGGCCTGAGAGTGCAGTGGAGGATGGCCCAAGTGCTTGGGCCCTGCACCCGCATGGGAGACCAGGAGAAGCACCTGGCTCCTGGCTTCAGATCAGCGCAGTGTGCCAGCCACAGCAGCCATTGGAGGGTGAACCAACGGAAAAAGGAAGACCTTTCTGTCTCTCTCTCACTGTCCACTCTGCCTGTCAAAAAACAAAAAAACAAAAAAACAAAAAACAAAAACTAAAAAAAAAAAAATTTTCCAATTTCCTCCCAAGAAAGGATGTTAACTTATTTGAATTATAATAAGATGGTCTTATGGGGAAGAGGGCAGCAAAAACTGAAAATTTAGTTTCCTTTGAGAATCGGATTCTACATTTTCTCTCATAAGCTTAATAGGTGTAAAATCAGTTCTTCATCCACTAACAGCCTGTGCAGAGAGGAAAAGTAGGATGGCTAATGAGAGGGCTTCACAAAGTTCATGGAAAATGGAACCAAAGGATACATTCATTTTGGTGCCAACGTGTTGAAATCCATGCATTATTTTTATAGTACATGTTTTCTATGAGCTTTTTGAAGCCTCTATGATAATGTCATATACTCAAGTAAATGTTTGGTTTTATTTATAAATTATAAACCTTAGCCAGGGAAAGTAGCCCTTGGGAAGACGTAAACATGAACTTCAGAGTGCTCCTGAAGCCATAGTTAATAGCATCATTAGTGTTTCTTCAAATTCCTGGAAATCTATGTAGCAGTTGTTTTTAAATATGTTTATTTATTTATTTGAAAGGCAGAATTACAGAGAGGCAGAGAAAGAGGCAGAGAGAGAGAGAGAAAGAGAAAGAGAGAGGTCTTCCATCTGCTGGTTCACTCCCCAAATGGCTGCAACAGCCAGAGCTTGGCTGATCCAAAGCCAGGAGCCAGGAGCTTCTTCCTGGTCTCCCACGTGGCTGCAGAGCCCAAGGACTTGGGCCATCTTCCACTGCTTTTCCATCCATAGCAGAGAGCTGGATCGGAAGTGGAGCAGCTGGGATTTGAACTGGCGCACATATGGGATGCTGGCACTGCAGGTGGTGGTTTTATCCACTAAGCCACAGTGCTGGCCTATGTAGCAGTTTTTATCATTATTTCCTGACTTGGGTAACTGGTTTCTTCTCCTCTTCCTATGAATTTAAGAAAAATCTAGGCCAGCTGACTAGTCCAAATTATCCATAATTTATCTGTTCTATCTCTGACTGAGATTCAGGGATGTGCTTTGGTTGATACCAGCCTTAAAACATGAAGTATGTTGTTCAAATCCCTCAGCTGTGTGTCAAAAGTATATCACCAATAGACTTATCTCAGCCTTTTATTGAACTTGTGCCATAGCCTGAATGTCTGAGTCCTTTGAAATATCATATGTTAACACTCTAGCCCCCTCAAGTGCGATAGCATTAAGAAGAGATGGACATTTACAAGTTGATTAGACCATGAAGCTGCAGCCCCCATGAGTGGGACTCATGTGTTTAAAAAGGCGAGTGGGAGCTGTTTTTCCCTTCCCGAGGGACCTTCTGTGAGCCAGAGGTCAAGGTCAAGCCCCCTCCGGAGAGCTGACAGTGATGATCCTACCCTTCAGAACTATGAGAGGCAAATTTCTGCTGTTCACAAATTTTAGGCCATCCAGTTTACAGTATTTTTTTTTTTAATAGTAGCCACAATGGACTGACATCCTAATTGTATTCTCTAGAGTGTTTTGCTTAGAAAAGTTGACAATTTTGTCTGACTATGCCCTGCTGACTGATGTGTTCACCATTCGCTGCTCATTCATTCACCCAGTTAAAGGCAGTTGGCAATAGTGCAGGGGAAAGGCACTGGTGGCCTGAGCTCGCCCGATGGTGTGGAGATGGAGAGATGCACTGGGTTGTAAGCACATGAAGTGGTCCAACCGGCAGGCTGTGGGGTGTGAAGGAAAGATTGACTTCAAGGCAACTTTCAGGTTTCTGACTTGGGTAACTGGTTAATTAGCAGACAGAGAACTTTCTGAAATAGGACCCGATTTGGGGTTAAAGATGAGGGGTCCATTTTTGAACATGCATTATGTAGATTATCTTTGGAACATCCATGTGTGGATAGCCAATGGACCCGTGGACCAGTGTCTTTCCAATGTTTTTGATGATGACTCAGAGTAAGAAATATGTTTAACATCATCCTACAGTCCTACATAAATGAATATAATTTTTATGACATAATAATTCTACTTAAGTGTGAGGCACTCTGATTTATTCTGTTCTATTGCTATTTCATTTACTAATGCTTGTTCCACGTACTCAACTGATTTCAATCCAGCTAATGGGTTGTAACCTATAGCTTGAAAAACATTATAATACATTTTTTAATGTACATGTCTTTGTATCAGAGACATACCCAAGTTTGAGGTATTAATTTGATCTACAGAAGTGAATGAAATGGCCTCAGGAGAGGCTGTTAGGTGAGAAAGCCAAGGATGTAATGGCATTGTCAGTTATCTGGAGAGGGCTTGATCTCTGGCTCATGGAAGGTTCCTTCTTTACCCTCTCGCAATTGGAGAAAGGCACAGAGGAATACCAGGACAATGTGTGCTACAGAAGCCAGCAGAGTGGACAGTGAGAGAGAGAGAGAGACAGAGAAGTCTTCCTTTTTCTGTTGGTTTACCCCCCAATGGTGGCCACTGCAGCCAGCACACTGCGCTGATCTGAAGCCAGGAGCCAGGTGCTTCTCCTGGTCTCCCATGTGGGTGCAGGGCCCAAGCACTTGGGCCATCCTCCACTGCACTCCTGGGCCAGAGCAGAGAGCTGACCTGGAAGAGGAGCAACCGGGATAGAATCCGGTGCCCTGACCGGGACTAGAACGTGGTGTGCTGGTGCTGCAGGCGGAGGATTAGCCTATTGAGCTGCGGCGCCGGCAGAAGAGGTAGTTTTGACAAAGAAGGAATCATGTTCAGTACTATTAAGAGGCCAGAGAAAAAACTGAAAAGTTACCCTTAGATTTAGGGATGTGGGGTGGATGTTATGGCACAGCTGGTTAAGCTACCTCTTGCAATGCCAGCATCCTAAATCAGAGTGCAGTTTCAGTCTGGGCTATTCTAGTTCTGATCCAGCTCCATGTTAATGTGCCTGGGAAAGCAGCAGAAAATGGCATAAGTTCTTGGGCCCCTGCCACCCACATGGGAGAACTGGGTTGAGTTCCAGACTTCTGGTTTTGGTGTGGTCCACCCCTGGCCATTGCATCCATTTGGGGAGTGGGCCAGCAGATAGAAGATCTCTCTCTCTCTCTCTCTCTCTCTCTCTCTCTGTCTCAGCCTTTCAAATAAATAAAATGAATCTTTAAAAAAAAGAAATTAGTAATCAGTTAGAATTAGCATTGTCTTTTCTCTTGTCATAACAGAGTCCCTTCTTCAATGTCAGGACAGTCACCTGGGGCCAGCTCTAAGAGTACAAGAATAAAGTAGTAATACATATTTGACCTATCCCTGCTCTCTTATGTAATGTAATTGTGTGTTCTTTCATTCTCTGTGTCTGTGTATGATTTTATACATGTGTAAATTATTTATGAATATGCATGTAGATTATATATAAGTGTATTATATATACATATATTGTATATATTATATTATATATTATGTATTATGTATAACATATTATATTATACATATAATATAATATAAATGCATTGTGTATAATATATTATGTATAATATACTATATTAATATATAGTATGTATTATAATATATATTATATATATATATATCTTGTCTGGAGTGAAGAGAAAATATTTAGGAGAGTAGATCATGAAAGTTTCTAAAATGATCCTTGTGCATATGCCCCAAGGTGCTCCTGGGTTGCCCTTACCTATCATAGAACACTGGTGCCTTTGACAGGGAAGACCCTCATAGAAGACATATAATGCCACCAAGGACTACCAATCTTCCTCTGGTATGACTCAAAGTATGGATAGTAGACTGTGTCTTACGGTGGCAGAGAAGTCACTCAAAGCTTTGTCTGAACATGCCTTGAGTTTTGACTAAAGGAGGTACAGAGTCAGAGAGCAATTGTACTTCAGTTTCAACATTAGTCCAATTATCAACTATGTCAAGACACATGATTGCCCCATATTTGAGTTGCTGCCAACAACTAGTAATAACCTACAATCACCTTGACATTTCTGTCAAATATATCCTATGGTTTCTAAATTAAAAGCTGCCAACCTTAAGAAGTATAGGTAAAGAGGATATTAAATTAATGTCTCAGTGGAAAGACAACTTGCTTTAAAATCCAGCTACTCAATCAACTGGGCAGAGTACTTGTGCTAAATCCTCTCTCCCACCAGCTTTTGGTCAGATATGGAATGTTTATAAATCTCTTTGGGATTTAGCAGAATCATACTGTTTCTAAACTAAAAGGTCTTATAAACCATGATTTTTATTTTACCTTTCTTAATAGAGTATGAGAGAATTAAGAGAATCAGGTGATTGTTGCTATCGAAGGAAACTGTTTATGTCCTAATTTTTCTTTTCTGATTTTCCCTAAATATGTACACTTTTATTCTGGGTTTCAACGCCAGCTCCATTCCCAATTCCAGCTTCCTGCTAATGCACACTTGTGGAGACAGCAGGTGATGGTTCAAGTAGTTGGACCTGGACTGGTTCCTCAGCTCCCGACTTTGGCCCATCCCAGTCCTGGCAGTTGTGGGTCTGGGAGCTCTCTCCCCTCCCCAACCATTTTTGCAAAGACACTCCATACCCAATAAAATACTATGCCGGGTTAAGATGCAGTTGATTCAGCCTCTCAGCTTTTCCTGGGCACCAAAAACATTGTTTTTTTCCAATATTGGGATGCTAACGGCATCACAAGGCCAAAATGCTTTCATCCCCTGGTCCAACTCCAGAATAGCAGTTATTATTGTTCCCATGCCTCAAATGACGAGTGGAGAATGCAAAACAACCCTAATTGAGCCAAGTTTGGTCATAAAGCTCAGTAGTTCTATAGTGATTCTTGCTGCTTGATGCAGGTAAATTCCCACTGATAGGCAGGCTATTCAGAGAGATCAAAGGTGGAGTAGAGGGGTACATTCAGAACTCAAATTCCCCACGGCTGTTCATATATTCCCTCTGAGCCCTTGCCAATCTAAAAATAGGCCATAGGTTGTGACTACTTTGAAATATTCAGGCAAGAAGCAATCTGTTTCCTGCATTACCAGACTTAGTAAGCTATAGAATCTCAAGTCTAAAATCAGTAATGGAAGAGGCCAGTATTGTGATGTAGTGGGCAAAGCCTATTACCCTGGTGTCCTGTATGTGCCCTGGTTCATGTCCCAGATGCTCCACTTCCAATCTAGCTCCCTGCTAATGCTCTGAGAAAAGCAGCAGAAGATGGCAAAGTGTTTGGAGCCCAACCACCAACAGAGACCTGGATGAAATTCTTGGCTCCTGGTTTCCCTTCAGCCTGGCCCAGAGCTGGCCATTGAAGCCATTAGGGAGTAAACCAGCAGATGAAAGATTCTCCCTCTTTCTCTCTCTCTTGTGCTCACTCTCTGTCTCTCCCTCTCTCTAACTCTGACTTTCAAATAAGTAAATGATTTTTAAATGAGTAAATGGAATGGCTCAAGTGGTCAACTGCCCCTGTTCTCAGTGATCCCTATTTGGGTCAGCAGCTCCCTCAGAGTCATTTTAATTCAATCATACAAGTGAAATATGTGACTGTTCTTCTTTCTGACAGTCACAGGGGGTTGATTTGCCATGGTGAGCAGTCACCAGTTAGGACAATGGAATGTGTCTCATTCCTGGGATGACTTTAGATATGAAACGCCAGCCTGCTTGGCCCAGGGCAAGGTGCTGCAAGTTATGGGCACTGTGGCCAAGTCTCCCCAGCACCCTTTCCTTCCTTTGACAGCCACCCTCCTGAGCTGAATTAACGCACAGCTGCCAGTTATCAGGACTTTATCTGCATTGTTAGCATTCCTTCTAACCTGCAGCCTCTGCTCATTGAATGGTTATCTGATGGGGACTGATATTAAATGAGGAGGAATGTTCATATCATGCTGGTTTTGGCAAGTGGGAACTAAAGCAGCAGAATTTCAGTTTAGGATGGGGTTATTTGCTCACTGGTATGAGATTTTTGTTAGGACTGTGGAATGGAAAGGAAAATGGTTCCAGGGAAATATTCTGGCAAATGAGACTTGAAAGAATGACTCTCTAGGTGCTTTATTTAGCCAAAGGATGAGAAGAGAGCAATAAGGGAAGCATGATGGGAATAAACTTTTCTGAACCATTTTTTAACATTTGCAGGCAAATTTTCTCTACTTGCAGTCTCATTACTTTACTCAGTTGAATAATCCATTTGCATTGAACTAATATTTGGGCAAGAGACATTGAGTTTGGATTTGACAGAAGACTCAACTACCAGAGACCAGTTTCTTGAATAGAACTGTTCTTACAGCAGAGTCCAGAAATTCGGACTTCTCTCCAGAATCTCAGACAAGACAGCCTCTGAAAGACTTGCATGGAAAGGAACAGAGCACAACCAGAGACTGTACCAATCTTGCAAAGGCAATTGTCGTAACCAAAGCCAGCTTTCTTCACAATGGCATACGACATGAGCATGTTGACTAAAAGGGACCGTTTCCTATGCAGAGCTTGCAACAGGCTTACTTGCAACATGGAAGTGAGCAGAACCAAAAGGAAACTCAGAGAGCCAGTAAGATTCCTAACAGCATGAGTCCCAAGCATCCTCCTGAGAGAGGCCAGGTTCACAACCACTCAAAACACATTTCTATTGCACTAAGATGACAGCTGAAGCATTTCACATTTTACCTTCTTAGAGAACATGGAAAGGCTTAAGTTTCCATGCCTTAAATATGTTTCCAATCTATAAATGCATTTGCAGTACACTGACCATAAAAATTCATGCTCATTTTTAAAGAAAATCTAATCTATGTAGCCAAAACATCATGGTGGTTCTTTTAATGCCTTGTGAAAAATGAGAAAGGGAGAGGAGTGAGTTAGTGCCTTTTTTCCCCTGGCTTTCAATCATTGGTACAACTTGACAATCAAGTACTAACAAGGAGAGCAAAAGACCAGAAAGTGATGAATCTGGAAGGTACTAAGAATGCAATCATCTTCTCCAACACACTACTGAGCACTAAAAAGGTGCTGGGCTAGCCTGAACCTTGGGTGTCACTCGCAAAGGAGAAATACTAACTACCAGATAGTGACAGAAGAAAGGATGAGATCCTTGGCCATTGCTGCTAGTTTTATCAGTGGGGATGCTCCTTCTCTTTCCTTGTTTTTCTGCCTTCCTGGGACCTGTTTCCATGTTGTTTGAATTACTACCCTACATCATGCTCTTGTTTGGTTTATGCCTTTTGTTCTGCCAGTGCCATATGACCTGCTCATCAGAGGAGAAACAGTACCCGCAGCCCTGTAGAACACAGTGAACTGAGTCTCAGGGTAGATGGGTGTGGGGAACCACAGGCTGGCCACCTGTGAGAACCTCCTCATCTACATAGCTTGCAGCAATCGGTCAACCACAAGTCCTATGAAAACAGCCAGGTGAAACAAATGAAACAGAATGGACTCTGCATAAACAACTAGGAAGAACCAGGTGCAACAGATGAAGTTGAGGCAGGGTGAACTCTGCATAAACAACTAGGAAGAACCAGGTGAAACAGATGAACTTTCGACCTGAGGCTATACACACCCTTTCATCTGATTGGACGATATCACCATATGAAGGACCCTTATGGGGGGAGGGACAAGAAACTAGGCCTGGGCAAATATCAGGGGCTTCTTAAGAGGTTAGATGTTCCCCAGAGTCTAGCGGGCAGGATGTTCTCTGGGAAGGAAAAGTCAATCCCCTTCAGAGAATCTCTAGGCACGCCCAGAGCAGAACTGCCCCTCCACTCTGGAAAACCTCTGGGCGTGCCCAGAGCAGAGCTGCCCTTCCCCTTCGGAGAGTCTCTAGGCGCGCACTTATGATGTCACTGCACCGGCCAATCCTGTAACACCTCAGCACTCTCCCTCAGCATTCTCCGGTATGCTAATTGTCCCTCCGAACCAGCCAATCCCATGCCACCTCTGCATTCTCCACCAGCACTCTCCACCAGCATTCTTCGCCAGCGTTCTCCCATATGCTAATGGTCCCTCTGAACTGACCAATCCTATGCATGCGCATTAGGAATATGCTAATTCGTTGCCTATATAACCTGTGTGAAACTGCCGCTCAGGGCTCCTCACTGCCTGAGGTGGGGGCCCGTTTGCACAAATGTTCAATAAAAACCTCGTGCATTTTGCATCAACTGGTCTGCAGTCTGGATCTTTGGGCGTCCTCCCGAGCAAGTGGGCATCTCTGCAACTGAGAGGTCCAACACATAAAGGGACATTGGGATCTGGGCCGGCGCACTGGGATCTGGGCCCCTCCTCTTCTTCTCTTCTCTCCCCACTTTCCTTCTGCCCCCACAAGTAAAAGTTCCTTGAGAACCGATGAACAGTGACCGTGTTGTGACTGCGTTGGACCCTCGCTGGCGAGGGTCCGACAGATGGGGTTGATGAGCCAAACACTCTCAATTTTCATACTGGACAAGGTGAACACTTCCTGTCAGTAGCTGTAACCCTTTGTTTCTAATTGAATGCTTTTTAATTTTTTTTAAATTTTAAGCACTTTTTTTTCTTTTTTGAGAAAATTAACTTTAAAGAAGAGCCCAAGAATGATATATATTTGGAAGTACTTAGACATAACTATAACTTATGAGACATAAGAATATCCTTCACAATACATTAAAATAAAGTAAATCTTTGAGAACAATTTTTACCATTAACTCTCATAATACAACTCTTTGAGGACAGAGATCCTGCATGGGAAGTTCATGCACATTATGTATGATGTCAGTTATCACCCGAGGCTCTTGACATGAGTTGCCTAGGCTATGGAAGCCTTTTGAATCCACAAACTCCATCAGTATTTAAACAAGGCCATAAGCAAAGTAGAAGTTCTCTCCTCCCTTCAGAGAAAAGTACATCCTTCTTTGATGACCATTTCTTTCCACTGGGGTCTTGCTCACAGAAGTCCTTCATGTAGACAGTTTTTGCCACAGTGTCTTGGCTTTCCATGCCTGAAATGCTCTCATGGGCTTTTCTGCCAGACCAAAATGCCTCAAGGGCAGATTGTGAGGTCAGAGTGCAACTTAAAGTGATTGTCATTCTGTGAGTCTGCTTCCAATTTCAGAGCATTCACTCCTTTCTAATGCTATCTATCGTTGTTACCATTTAATCCTATTTACATGATCATTTTAACATTTAATCCTATCCATATGATCTTTTAACACTTAAGATGCTATTTTTACCACCAGTTGAAGGGTATTTGGGGGTCCCATGGCAATTTCTTAACTGTACCCTTAAAGTAAGTCTTTAGGAATGTATGCAGAACTATACAGCTTTATAGTTACAAACTTCATACATGTCATAATTACAACTTTAGGAACATGGTGATTCTTCCCACTGTGCCTTCCCTCCCACCCACACTCCTACCCCCTTCCTCCTCCCTCTCTTATTCCCACCCTTATTTTTTACTAATATCTATTTTCAATTGACTTTATACACATGATTAACTATATTATGTAAAGAGTTAACTGAGTACTTTTTTTACATAGAAATCTCTCTCAGAGCTACTGTTAGAAAAGTGAAAGGTTATGAGAGGATCATGGAGAAAGCCTTTGATATCTCCTTCTCAGTAGGATTAGAATCAGCCATTTACTTACCCTTTTGGAGTAGGTAGTCCTTTATGGCAGAAAAGCCAGGAACTTGTTCTATTTGGCCTTAGGCTTTCATTTGCAGGAAAGCAAACAATTTAATCTCAGGCATAGTTTATAACTCAACCATTCTGTTACCAACGCTGCCCTGATAGTTACTGCCTTATGGAGTACTTTGAAAATAAAGGAAGGGGCCGGCCCAGCTCACTTGGCTAATCTTCCACCTGCGGCGCCGGCACCCCGGTTAGGGTGCCAGATTCTGTCCTGGTTGCTCCTCTTCCAGTCCAGCTCTCTGCTGTGGCCTGGGAGGGCAGTGGAGGATGGCCCAAGTGTTTGGGCCCTGCACCTGCATGGGAGACCAGGAGGAAGCACCTGGCTCCTGGCTTCGGATTGGCGCAGCACGCCGGCTGCAGCACACTGGCCTCTCTCTGTCTAACTCTGCCTGTCAAAAAAAATTGGCACTCCAAAACTGTGTGGGAGGGCTTCTTAGCCTCTCTGTGCCCTCAGTTTCTTCTTGTCCAAAATAATGCCCACTTCATTGGGCTGTCATGTGGATTAAAAGTGATAAAACATATAAAACAACAAGAACACTGTCCAGAGACACCCAAGAGTTCTGCAAACATTACTGTTCACTCCTTGCTGCCTATGAGCATCAAGAGCTTCAATGTGGGGGACTGTGCTGTGGCATAGCAGGTAAAACCACTGCCTGCAGTGCCGGCATCCCTTATGGCCCCAGTTTGAGTCCCAGCTGCTCCACTTCCAATCTAGCTCTCTGCTATGGCCTGAGAAAGCAGAAGATGACCCAAGTCCTTGGGCCCCTGCTCCGGCATGGGATAACTGGAGGAAGCTCCTGGCTCCTGTCATTGAGGTCACTTGAGTAGTGAACCAGTGGATGGAAGACTTCTCTCTCTCTCTCCCTCTCCCTCTGCCATTCTGTAACTGTGCCTTTCAAATGAATAAATAAATCTTTTTACAAATAAAACAAAATACAGATCTTCAGTGTGGTTCCTAGGGCTCCTCTTCCTACTGTGGTTTTTCCTTGGGGCTTTCATCACCCCTCAAAGGACTTGGTATATACTCAGTACTTCCTAGGAATGTGGGTGCCATCCTTTTACCCCCTTCTGCTTTCCAAATTCCACATCTCTCCTCCAGATTAAAAACAGATAGGCTGGCACAACCAAAGGCGTAACAAAAAGGCCAGTTCTGCCTCTCTGCTCAGCACTGGCCTCTCTAGTGCACCCTTTACTCCCCACACTGGAGCCTGTACATTTCTATGTTGGGGCAGGGAGAGTCCTTGGGAAACCTTGCATCACCAAATTTATTAGCAATTGGAGAGCCCAGACACAAATAAAAAGCTTCTTAGAGAAGAATAAACAATTCTTTCTTTTATGTCTCCTATGGTAGCAAGAAAATTATAAATTAAGGTGAGAAAAACTTGGCCCACCATATTGGCATTTACTATCTGTCATTCACATTAGATGGTAAGCTCCATAAGCAACTTGGGCTACCTTTTCTGCATTTCCCGTTCATTAAATGGATTAATAAATAAAAGAGAGTAGGGATTTAATATCTTCGCTGTGAAAATTTATTTTTTTACTCTCTTGTTCTTTCCCTTGGAACACATAAATAAGCAATGATATGCTGGCAAGTACTTAACAACCTGCTCTCCAGAGAGGTAGGGGAAGCCCCAGTTTGTAGCACTAGCCAACTCTGTGATATAAACATTCCTCCCATAGGTGATTTCAAGTTAGTGTAGCTCACAAAATTCCTGGTGACTTGACAATTAACTCTTGCAAGCAGGTATCACTGGGATCCAACATACCACTGGAAATAGGTATTAGATGATGTTACACCATTCACCAAGGGAGATCTAGGGAGTGCAAGTTTAGCCTAGTGGTTAAGATGTCCACATCCCACATCTGAGTGCCTGGGCTGGATTCCCAACTCTGACTCCTGACTCAAGTTTCCAGTCAATGCAGATCCTGGGAGGCAGCAAGGATGGCTCAAGCAGTTGTATTCCTGCCACTCGGGTGGGAGGTCATGATTGTGTCACTGGCTTCCAGTTTCAGCCCTGGCGCAGCCCCAGATGTTGCCAGCATTTGGGGGAGTGAGCTACTATTTGGGGTCTCCCTGCCTTTTGAATCAAAGAAAACATTTTAAAAACCCAGGAGATCCAGTTTTCTTTATCATGAACTGAAACTAATAGCTACTCCTCTTGGCAGATATGTAAATTCATATATATGCAAATAAAGGGATAGGTTTGCAGAAACAGGTTAATGAAACTGGCCTGAGACTCCACACCCACAGAAAGACCTGTTGGAAACATCGGCCTTTGGCTGGCATTGAGAGGCTTCCCATCATTCCCAGAACTCATAGGAGTGATTCATTTTCTCTAAACTATACAAACACCGCATTTTGTGCTTAATCCCTGTTTTCCTTTTTGGAATCTGAAATTTTGGTATTTGCTAGACAAAGGTGTCTACATGACTACCCCCCAGGAAGATTCCTGGGCACTGAATCTCCAGAGCTTCCTGGCAGACAACATTCTACATGCATTCTCACAGTTCATTGCTGGAGGAATTAGGTATGTCCTGTGTGACTCCACTGAGAAAAGACCCTTGGAGGCTTGTGCCTGGTTTCCTATCAGCTCTGAGTCATGTGACTTTTCCCTTTGCAGATTTTGCTTTGTATTCTTTTGCTTTAATAAATCACATACAACACTACACTAGGTCCTATGAATCCTCCTAGCAATAGAACCTGGAGGTGGTCTTAAAATCCCCAACACAGTAGATACATAAATAAATTAATGCTAAATGTAACTGAAATCATTTCTTCCAACAACATTCAAAAATGTCCAGCTGGAATATTTGCCTTATGCTCTCACAGTATACTGCACATTCTTTTATTATTTCATTTAATACATTACAGAATAACTTGCAGTCCTCTTAGCAACTCCTACCCTCACTGCCACTTGCTGGCCAATGAACTTCTCATGGGAAGAAGTCATCATGACTCTATTCATTTTTATAAGGGAAATATAATATCTGACATTTAGTAAGGCATCAGGTTCTCTAAATAGACTATATTGCATAGGGTAGGGAAAATTTGGGTTCCAGAAAGGGGTTGAATTCAGGGAAAAAATAAGAGGTTATTTAGGTAGAAGGCCAGTTTTGAAGCTTTGTTGATAGTAGAGACAAACATATCCCTATTCCATATGTGTTGCTTTTCCACACCATTTTAATGAATGGGTATTGGGACATCCCGTGTGCTCTTTCCTCATTGTGTCTCCAGAGTCCACAGTGTTTTGGATCTGTGAAAGGCCACCAAGGTGCTAGGTCTTTCTTACTACACCCAGTGGTTGGTCAACTGTCTCAATTCCCATCTCACACAAGGTTGTGGCAGAGTGAACAGCTGAGGCAGAAATACTACTAATTGCAGGTTATTGGTGATGACTTCAAAGGATCAACAAGGAAGAAGGAGAGATCCTAATTCGGTAAAGCACCCCTTGTTGGCTGATATTTCCTCCTGCTTCATTAAAATCTCGCTTAACCCTTCCCAGTAACCTGCAATTTAAAGCAAGCCTTCCATTTTCACTCAGACATGCTTAACATTTTACTGGTAGACCAAAAGGATGGAGGTCACCCAAATAAGACAGATGGCTGGAGCAATTTGAAATCATGCCTAGTATTTTTTTTTCCTCCTAGCTCATGCATAGAAATGCTGGAAGGCTGTTCATTTCTGGTAAGTGTGGTTAACAGCAAGAAAACAGAAATGAAACAAACAGAGAGATGATTAATATAAAAATGGTATAAAAACAATGGGTTATTCATTGCATTTTTATTTCTCAGTGATGAACAACCAATTCTATTCCTCTTGCTCTGGGGTGGACATAATACAAGTACAAATGGGCTCAGTGAAAGAAAGTTTTATGACCTTTATTATTTGGCCAAAGTTCACGGTAATGTCTGAAAAGATTGCCAGGAAATTTGTATGTAGACTAATATGTAAGGGAATAAGTACTTATAGGTAAAGAGAGCTGTGTATTTTATTTGATTCACCCCTTGGGCATACACATACTATCTATTAATCTATTAACATGTTTAATTAAGCATGCTGTCCATCAATTTAAAATGTGAAGGGCCAACTCTTAGTGGATTATGTGGAGTATTGACCATATACCAGACCCTGTGCTAAAAACATTGGGAGCACAGCTGTAACATATCAGATTTTACCCTTGCCCTTGTTTAGCTTTTAGTATTGCATGGGATAGAAAGTAAACAGTAAGACAACTGAATGACTATATAATCACATATTATGATTTGCAATGAAGGCAGAGGGTGCCAGGAGGGAAATTGTAATTTGGGTGATGAGAAAAGACCTCTCAGAAGAAGACACATTTAATTTGAAGCCTTATGGATAAAAAAGAGTCAGCTGGTAATATATGAGTCCCCTTGAGGGGGATGGACAACAGGGGTGGTGTGTTTAGGTGGAGTCAACAGCATGCCCTTAGATCTCAAGCAGGAAAGACTTCTCAGAGATAAAGAACTGAAAGAAAATCAATCTGGTAGGAGCATAGTGAAGAAGATGAGAAAGGCATGTGATACTCACAGAAGTATCTAGTCTAGCGTAGTCCCATGGGTATACCAAGGCTTAATCCATTTTTGTTGAAACCAAATACAATTTCTACAGAAAAGAAATTTTAAAGAAGTAAACATGTGCCCCAAATTGTGATTTCATCCCCAAACAGCCATTCTAATATACCTGACAAGAATAGAAACTTGGGGGGCTGGGCAGTGGGCACAGTAGTTCAAATACCACTTGAGACTTTTGCATCCTATATCAGCATGCCTGAATCTACTGTTCCTCCTCAAACACTGTATCTCTGGTATCAGAATTTCACTCTTGAGGTGGGCATTGAAGTGCGGCAGGTTAAGCCACTACTTGGTACCCCCACATCCCATTTTGGAGTGTCTGGGATGGAGTTCTGCCTCTACTTCCATTATAGCCTCCTGTCCATGTGCACCATGGAAGGCAGCAGGTGATGGCTCAAGTACTTGGGTTCCTGCCACCCACATGGAAAACCCAGATTGAGTTCCAGGCTTCTGGCCCAGCCCCAGCTGATGCAAACATTTGAGGGGAATGAATCAGAGGTGAAAGATTTCACTACCTCTACCGATCTGCCCTTCAGATAAATTAAAATTAATAAATAAATAAAAATTTAAAAAGAATAGAAGCTACTGGTGGGGAGCATATAGTTTCTTGGGATGGAGATAAATCATTGTGGAGATTGTGAATTTCATGTGATAGAAATAAAATCCTTTGAGTGAATTGTGAATTGGGTTAACAAATTTATTCAATGGGGGTTCAACTGGGGGCAGATTCATTGGTCAGAGTAAGTAGGGAGACTTGGAGGGTTAGTAAAGGAGGACAAAGATATTAACAGTCTTGCTGCCACAGCCTTATCCCTAACCATGTCCCTCAGCTTCAACCCAGTGCAAACGGGAGTAATGGGTTGGAAAGCATTATTTTGTACTCTGCCAGTACTAAGGTGGACCTAAATCACACTTTCCTGTCATGTAACCTTGGAACTAGGATAGACGAGTCCAGTTCATCATCATCACTACCAGGGCATCTTGAACTCAGGTTGTATTTCAGCAACACACAAACCGAAGAGTGTGAGTAGATTGCAAAGAAATCAAGCAGCACAGAATGTATTGCCACAACTCAGTTCCAGATGAAATTTATATTGAGGTAAAATAAGTGAGCCAACTTTTGAACTTACTTCCAATTCTAATATTGAAGGTACTCCACTCAAGAATATACTACCAGCAAAAAAGTCATTAACAGAATCTGCCTTCTTGGGCATTATCTTATTATCTAGGAGACTCAATTGAACAAGTTGCCTAGATGTAGATTAGAAACATGCAGAAGAAATGTCTCAAAAGCACCACATGTGACTGACGTTTTGACAACCTAAAGGACTACTGAAAGTGTGTGAAATATTTTCATAATCCAAGAACAACTAGGTTGGCCCATATCTAAGAATGAAGTCATAAACCTCTGAACACCATGATATTCCTCATATTTTTATATTTAACATAACAAGTCCTGTCATCACTTTTCATAATATATAAGTATTTCTGTTTAAGATTAAGCATGCAGATATAAAGATGGTGGAAAGGATTCTAATCAGGGCAATACTTTGCTTTCCTAGAAAACCGTAAGATTCCATGTAGGATGGAAACTGGAAGTCAGAGCACCGTACATGACAGAGTTCTCAGTAGCCAAACCCAGAATTTATGTTTAAGCATAAATGCATTTTGTTTAAGGAAATTAGGAAGCTCACCAGTTTCCTTAGACACACAAAGCGTCAGACTAGAAGCTATACAGGAAGGAACGGTGCCTGGATCGTACTCCAAGGGCTGCCCTTGGAAATCTGCTGCGGTAGCTCAGGGCAGCCCCCCCCCCCCCCCCCCCGCTTTTTTTTGACAGGCAGAGTGGACAGTGAGAGAGAGAGACAGAGAGAAAGGTCTTCCTTTTTGCCGTTGGTTCACTCTTCAGTGGCCGCTGCGGCCGGCGCATCGTGCTGATCCGAAGCCAGGAGCTTCTCCTGATCTCCCATGGGGTGCAGGGCCCAAGCACTTGGGCCATCCTCCACTGCCTTCCCGGGCCATAGCAGAGAGCTGGCCTGAAAGAGGGGCAACTGGGACAGAATCCGGTGCCCCAACCGGGACTAGAACCCAGTGTGACGGCGCCGCAAGGCGGAGGATTAGCCTGTTAAGCCACGGCACCAGCCTCAGGGCGGCCCTTTCTGAAGACAGTGAAGTAGCCAGTGACTAGATGACACAACGTTTTTCATTGTTTGCAGAAAAAAGCAGGCACCTTTCCTTCCTGCCTCACTCACTGAGAAATGGATTCTGCATGTTTTTTCATCACATACAAGTTACAAATCAAAGACTTTCATGGAGACATCTGATTGGCAGTTATATGCCTGGGCCTCACAGAAAAGGAAATCTGGCAGGGAGAGTTCTGGATTCTACCTCGGAGAAGAGGAACACACTAGGGGAATTTTCCCCCTTCATAGTAAGTGTGTACTTAAAATGCAGGATGCGCACAGCATGATGACTATTCATTACAATGTATGTCTTGTAAAACTGAACTTCCTAATCATAAGTTACATTTGACAATATTGTTTTTGTCACATAATTGGTGATATATTCATATAAGTAAATGGTTACTTTTCTCCATGACTACTTTTCTTATTAATAATATTAGCAATTAACATTTAGCAATTCATTATGTTTTCTACCTGGAACCCAAGTAAAAACCAGAAAACAAGCAAATTGAAAAACAGCAGTGGGTTAGGGTGAAGCATGAAATGCAATGCATTTGGTTTATATAAGTGTACCTTAGTCATTCTAATCAGGGCCTTTTCCTCCTTTTTTTTTTTTTTTAATTTGCATTATGTTCCTTCACTTATAGAAAATTTTTGAGACATTTCAATAAACACTTACCTAGATTCACTAAAGTCTCTTGTTTTGAAGACCCAGGCAAGTTGTTTTCCATAATGTTCCTCATTTTCAATTTAGATTGAACACATTTGGAGGAAATGCTACAGAGATGATGTCCTTCCAGTGATTTCTGAAACAAAGCACATGAAATCAATTTGTTCCTTTACTAGTAACATAAAATTGAATCATTTGGTTAAGTTGGTAGGCTCCAACTTTCCTGTTTACAAGGCTATTAGTAAGTGGTAGCCTGAAACTCCATGAAGATCTTGGTTCCCAGCATACTTGTAACAAATGTTTTGAGCACACATTGCTGTTTATTTGCAGAATCAGTTATGATGACAATGGCAAAGGTAAATGAAGTTGTTCATATCTGTCTTCTACCTTGTTAATTGAGTTCCTTTTATAAATAAGAATCTCCATTCTCATTCCTTACATTCCTTCATACAACTTTATTATTAATATTGTGTCAACTCATGAATTAATTTTCTTATTTACTATATCATAATAATATATTGCTGACAGTTTTCACTTTGATGCCCAAAGTTATAGTTAGCTTTGTTGGGGTTGGTGTAACGGCACAACCTTGAAAGGTTCCATGGGGGTTTCTCTGCTCTGCTGGAAGGAATGTGGATATCTCCCAACCTTGTTCAAGCTCTAGGAGCTGTTCAGACTATAGTTTCCCATGGATACTTTTCCCTATCAGTTTTTTTCTGCGGAGCTTTGTGGAGTTGCACTGTAAGCATGCACAACTAAAGAGACCTTTTTACACATTTCTCTGAACAGATCATTTCTCTCCAGTACTCTGCCCTACACATTTTAGGTGTCTTTGTCTCCCCCAACTTCGAGATTTGTCTGCTAAGTCTTTTCTGTTCTTCATGGGATCTGCTTCTCTGCCATTTCCAGAAACTGCCTAGTGGGGGCCTTGGCAAATCTATGAGGCCCATTAATGATTGGAGTCCCTTCAAATAAACAACAGGAGCTTTTGAGAGTACAGGCGATAGTCGGTATCATGTTGGTTACTCTTTTCTCATTGATCACAGTTCTACTCTGCCTATCGTCTCAATGTCTGAAAGTTATTTCATACATTATATGTTGTTTTCTAGTTGTTGCTGGCTAAGTAAACTGGTTTTGTAGCAATCAAAAGCAGAGATCAACCTAAGATAGATTTTTAAGGAATAGGTCTAAAATATATTATGCATCCCTCCTTTTTACGACTCACTGGCCAGAACAGGAGCTACCCTTACTTTCAAAGGAGAGTGGAAATGTAGCTTTGTTCTAGATGGCCACATATTCAGTAAAAACCATCAGAGGGGAATGGGTTTTGAAAAAGAACATTGTCTTTATTTTTTATTATTATTTTTTATTTTTGACAGGCAGAGTGGACAGTGAGAGAGAGAGACAGAGAGAAAGGTCTTCTTTTTGCCATTGGTTCACCCTCCCCCCCCCCCCAATACACAATGGCTGCTGTGGCCAGCACGCTACAGCCGGCACAATGCGCTGATCCAAAGCTAGGAGCCAGGTGCTTCTCCTGGTCTCCCATGGGGTGCAGGGCCCAAGCACTTGGGCCATCCTCCACTGCACTCCCTGGCCACAGCAGAGAGCTGGCCTGGAAGAGGGGCAACCAGGACAGAATCCAGCACTCCGACCAGGACTAGAACCCAGTGTGCCAGCGCCGCAAGGTGGAGAATTAGCCTATTGAGCTTCGGCGCCGGCTAACAGTGACTTGATCAGCTCTTGTCCTGACTGTTGTTGTACAATGTAATACTTTATCCCTTTTAGTATTTTTTTGTTCTAGTACTAGTGGTTGAACTCTGTAATTAACACACAATTATTCTTAGGTGTTTAAATTTTAACTGAAAAGTGATCCCTGTTAAATATAAGAGTGGGAAAAAGAGAGGGAGGAGATGTACAATTTGGGACATGCTCAATTGGACTTGCCCCAAATGATGGAGTTAGAAACGTGCCAGGGGGTTCCAATACAATCCCATCAAGGTGGCATGTACCAATGCCATCTCACTAGTCCAAGTGATCAATTTCAGTTCACAATTGATGGCTCTGATAGGTCTAAGAGTCAAAGAGATCACACAAACAAGACTAGTGTCTGCTAATACTAACTGATAGAATCAAAAAGGGAGAGAATGATCCAACATGGAAAGTGGGATACACAGCAGACTCATAGAATGGCAGACATCCTAAACAACACTCTGGCCTCAGAATCAGCCCTCAAGACATTCGAATCTGGCTCAAGAGCCCATGAGAGTATTTTAGGCATGGAAAGCCAAGATACCATGGAAAAGAAAAAAAAAAAAGACCTAAATGAAAGATCTCAGCGAGTGAGATCCCAATGGAAAGAATGGGGCCATCAAAGAGGGAGGTGCCTTTCTCTGAAGGGAGGAGAGAACTTCCACTTTGACTATGACTCTGTCAGAATAGGATCGAAGTTGGGGAAACCTAAAGGCTTCCATAGCCTTGGCAACTCATGACTAGAGCCTAGGGAGATTACTGACGCCATAAACAAGAGTGTCAAATTGTTAAATCAACAACAGGAGTCACTGTGTACTTACTTCTCATGTGGGATCTGTCCTTAATGGGTTGTCCAATGTGAAGTAATGCTATAACTAGTACTGAAACAGTATTTTACATTTTGTGTTTCTGTGTGGGTGCAAACTGATGAAATCTTTACTTAGTATATACTGAATCGATCTCCTGTATATAAAGATAATTGGAAATGAAAAAAAACAACCTGGTGTTAAATTGGAAATTGCATAGAAAATTAATCAATTTTTAAAAAAATATCATGTAGGATCTCTGTCCTTAATGTGCTGTACATTGTGATTTAATACTATAACTAGTACTCCAATAGTATTTTTCACTTTGTGTTGCTGTGTGGGGGCAAACTGTTGAAATCTTTACTTAATATATACTAAACTGATCTTCTGTATATAAAGAGAATTGAAAATGAATCTTGATGTGGATGGAAGGGCAGAGGGAGCGGGAGGGGGGAGGGTTGCGGGTGGGAGGGAGGTTATGGGGGGGGGAGCCATTGTAATCCATAAGCTGTACTTTGGAAATTTATATTCATTAAATAAAAGCTTTAAAAAAAAGAACATTGTCTGCATTATTGCATAGTTGTTAGCTCCCTTATTAGCCTAGCAATTCCTTGAGTAGAGGGTCAGGAACTTCTTCATCTGAGTAGCCTACAAAAAGCCTGTATTCATGAATTCTTGGGAAAAATAACATTGAAAAGAACATGTCCCTGAACATTGAACTGAGTAATTATCCAAACCATCAAAGAGAAAATTAAGCACTGGAAGACAATACTTGTTAGATAGGGAAAGAGTTGGAGAAAGGGTTGGAAATTATCCTAGAGTTCCAAATACACTAATCTACAGAATATTTTAAAACTCTGCTGAGGAACTGGACAGTAAATAATCTTTGTCTCCTGTTCTCAAATATTCTTTTCCTATCACTCCTGTGACTTTTTTTTTTTTTAAAGCTGAGATTATAAGCAAGTTACTACACGAATCCTCTTTTGACCATCTAGCCTATGGCAACTTCCTATAGCATGATTTCTGTCAAGTTTTCAAAGCATATAATAATTCATTTTATTGATGTCTATCACCAAGAGTATAGGGCCTATTTTAAGTTGCAGAACAAAAACAAAATTATCTTTTAATTCTTTTACTTCTTTGCTTCTCTTACAACACCTACCACAGTGAACACAGAGCGTGTTAGATAAGAACATTGTTCCTTGATCTGGTGTCCAATTTCTGTTTGGAAGTTGTCTGAGGGAGGTCAGCTGAGATCTACTAGGAGGAAAAGCATCATGACATCACTGACACCCTGCCTGCTGGTGCTAATGGAATCTCATTGTCAGGGAAGCTGTCTTTGAGTGTTGACAAGGGCAAACCCAGAAGAACACTTGTTTCCTAGTTTCATTTTTGTCCACATCACCATGATATGTAAAATGTATGGCAAATATTAATTCTCTTTATTGTACAGCTCCTCCTCCATTCAACTGGGGCTTAGATTTTTGTTCTTTTTCTTCTCAACAATATTGCCAGTACATAAACATATATAGAATGAAACAATGAGAGAAGAAAACAAAGACAATTCAGTGAAAAAGATGGCAAGGAAGAAGCTGAGATAAAATATGAAAGTGTGGTAGGACTCAGTACTCCTGAAATTAGCAAGATTTTTTTTCTATTGGATGATGAGAAGATTCACAGGCCATGCAAAAGGAAGGGCTAAACATTAAAGGGCGAGTGAAGGAGAGTTCTTTCTCTATCCTATTTGTACAATTCAGCCAATTTATACTTTGAGTCTGTATAAGAAACTTTAAGTAGTCAAAATAGAAAATGACAAAGTTACATAACATTTATGAAGAATGGATTTATAATTAAAAATTAAAACAAGAAAACAGAAATGCATGCTATAATTTCTATTTGGTTTCCAGTCAATGGATATGGTTGTCTTTTACACAGCAAGTGAATTTTTAGTTACCATTAGCCTTGTAAAAACAGGATCTTTAACAACTGGTTCCTGCCCCTGTTTTTTCCTGCCTTATGGTTTGAAAATGGGTGTTTTATTTTTTTTTCTCCTATTCACATTTAGCCTGGAATTCTTTCTCCATTCCTTGGCCTGGTTTTTGACACCAAGGGGCTCATTATTGCAGAGTTAAGAAGCCATAAGCAAGGGGAGCTTATGAGGCAAATTGCAACAAAGGCACAGCTCTCATTTTAACAGCATGACTCCACTGAATCATTGGGTGGCACCAGAAGGCTCACTGGTACCCTGGTATGTAGCAATAGGAACCTGGTAATTTGGGTGGATTAAAAGTTGGTATGGAATTGCCATTAAGCTGTCATCCAGGTTGTGTGTGTGTGCACATGTGCGCATACAAGTTTCAGCGTGTATGCGTGTGTGTGGTGTTGGAGGAGGGGAAGGCAATGAGGACAAGAGAGGAAGAGAGAACCTAATGTTAAACTAACCCTGGACTCTGCTAACCTTGTGTTTTGCTTACGAATGTGAAGGACTCAATACTTTAACTCCATGGTCTTTTTCTTCACATGGATCTCAAGAGTTTGCTCTCTTTTTTGCTGCTGCCCACTCACTTGGTTGGTTGACTTGCTTTCACAATTTTCAGCTTTCACATCACTGAAGACAGTTAAAAAAATAATAGGCAAAAGGAGAAATGGAGTTCTACATCTGGAAGAGAGAATGTATGAGGGAGGGATAGAAATTCCCTTTCTGTGAATTTGGTTCACACAAGTCCCCTGCCCCCCATATTTCTGTTTTGAAATCAGGATCTTTGTATGCAAAAAGCACTCCAGAGAGCACATGGCCAGCTTGAGCAAGAGGCCAACCAATTTAGTTACACTGAACTGATCCTTGAAGAGGGAATGTATTGGCATCATGAAAAACACAGTGCCCAAGTTTCTCCCAGTGTTTTCAGTTTTGCTTTATGTTAGGTACCTAATTTGCAGCCAGGTCACAGGGCAATGTGAACTCATTCAACTGTCTAGATGCAGTCTGTGAATTCAAAAGCTGAAATTTATAGAAACCAATGAGCTGAAAATGATAGGGCAAGGTGTCACAAAGGCCAGTTAGTTTCATGTTTATTTTGAGATTTAGTATTTTGAATTTAGTTTAAGATGAAGAGTTATTTACAAGGAATTAGTTATTTGTTTCCGCCAAGCTCTTGGTAACAAGACTAGAAAACCCAATCTATGTCTTGGAATTAGAAGCTCCTGAGCAGGGAGGTGGGAGGATCAACAAGAAAGTCCACCCACTCAGTTACTCCTAAGAAGTGGAGACAGGGAATCTTCTCTTTGCAAGGACTACAAACCTCAATAGCTTCCCTATTACTTGATTCATTCCTTGGGATAGGGCAGAGAAGGGGCTCTTTTAACTTTCCCTTCTGACCTCCACTATGGAATTCTCTGATATCTTTTCTTGGCATTCTTCCTCTTTCATCTGTGTCTATCACTGCATTTTTGCTTGCAAACATTGTGCCTGCAATAACACTTGGCCACTTCTCTTAATCGTTTCTCTTGTAATGGAAGATAAAAAAGCTCAATCTAATCTGGGTTTAGTCTATAAAAACATTTTAGCCCTATAAATAAATTAGCTCAGTGTGTTAGGAGATACTCCACTTTCTAGTTAAATGCTAAGGGTGGTTCCACATAGATGTGAAATGTGCACATCCAGGTAGGTTAAGAAAATAATCTCAAAGGCCAGGGCCATAATAACAAGCGTGGTGGCAGTGACTATGTTCTTGGGGCTGTGGCTGTTTATCATACCTACTTTGCTATGCCATCAGCATAGGGCTCCAGGATATAGGAGATCCTTCATCCAGCCTCATGCAAATCATATTCCCTAGATGTAGTGGGATATACCATTTTTGTGAATAAACCTGAGTCTCAGTATCCATTTACATTGTAAAATGGGAATGATTATCCTTTTCTTTCTCCTCTTATTCTGCTTCTCTTCTATTATAGGTATTCCTCTCCTTACCTGCTCTATTTGTTTCATGGTTTACTAAAAGGATCATGAATGAAAGTGATGATGATGATGGTGATGGCTGACATTTATTGTATACATTCCATATGTTAAAAACTAATAATCCACCTTAATCCTCAAATAACCTTTTGAGAGCATCATTATCTCCATTTCCCAATAAGGTAATTAAGAATGAGAGACATTAAAGAACTACCAAGAAAATAAAGGTAGCAGTGGGGGACATCTCTGAAGGCCATGCTTTCATTGAGTGACATTATATTTTAATCTGTATGACATATATTATATCTTGGTATTGATCACACTTACTAAAGGCTGCTGCAACTTTATTCCTGCAATTGTGAAGCATATTATTCTCTTAAGAAATATCCGATAAGGTATTTAGCAAAGGCACCTTACAAGTAAGGTGTATAGTACCTCACACAGCAGGACATTTGGGATACCTTGGATAAGGATATATGGATTTCTTCTTTTAGCTCACCTGACTTCCTAGTACACAGTGGGCCTTAAGAGAAATGGGGATGATGAATCATAATTTGCCAATTCTCACCTTCTAACATTTTCTGATATCTCAGCCTCATGGCAAATGCTTGGTTCAAGTAACAATGTAGAAAATTCATGTTTAAGACTTCAGAGTTTATAATGGTATTTCAGATAAATACTCCATTTAAATGTTTATCCAATTTTCAAGCTCAGTATTATCATTGCCATTTTACAAAGGAAAAAGTAATTTTTTCAAGGGCAGTTGGTTGTATGCCCAAAAGGCTATAATATTTCTCAATTATGAAAATGTACCACAATTTAGGTGGCTTATATGACCTAGTTTTCCTGTGTACCAGTGTGATTGTCTCTTGAAAGCATCTTAGTTGGAGGACAGATCACACAGCCACTCTATCCAAAAGTGCAGAAATACATGCATAATTTCACAAACCCCTAGCAAAATTTTGTAACATGGTAAATTACACATGGGGTTGTCAGGGACTCAGTTGTGCCTATCTTACATAAAAGTTCTTTCTTAAATGAGACCGATTTTTCAGACATCAATGAGTTTTTTCACTCTCTCTACCTTCA
Source organism: Lepus europaeus (assembly GCF_033115175.1). Taxonomy (NCBI): domain Eukaryota; kingdom Metazoa; phylum Chordata; class Mammalia; order Lagomorpha; family Leporidae; genus Lepus; species Lepus europaeus. The sequence goes on from NC_084837.1 coordinate 61,196,832, forward strand.
CAGCAGAAGCGGCTCTCTAGCTTCATCACAGGGTTCCATGCACAGCACATTGGAATCACTTTTTGAATCTTCTTCCATCCAGGGCCATCTGAACCTTATTCTTTGGGTAGAAGTTAGGAAATGGCATTTGCCATTAGCCAAGCAGACAGAGCTTCGGACAGAGCTTTTGTGCATTCAGAAGTAATGATTACAGCACAGGGAGATCATGATGCAGTATCTTACAACCATGGAGAGGGAACTGCAAGGGAGAGAGCAGTGTTAGGATGTGGAGATCTGCCCAAGAGGCTGATGGATTTAGAGATGGTCCACAGAGAGTGTGATGTGTCTACATAAAGAAGAAGAAATATATTAGTGGCTACGTGTTCTGTCTTTTGAAAGTTGCATGTGTTTATGTGTTTATCTTGACTTGATGGGATGTGTTTAAATAATTTATCTAAATAATTTAAATAATACTTTATTTACTATTTAAACAATTTAAATACTATTTAAATTATTATTTAAATATTTATTTATAAATAATATAATTAATAATTAATATAGTATAAAATAATTCATAATTAAATATTTATAATAAATTAGATTATTTAAATAATTAATATTACTTTATTTACTATTTAAATAATTTACTTATTGAACAGGTAGGGTCTGTTCTCCAATTCCAATATCTGTCTCTGGGACTTAGATCTGTTGCAACCTCTTTATTCTGTGTGTGTGTATGTGTGTGTGTGTTGAGGCATTACAGTGGAAGTACAATTATTCAGAATTATTGAATAAAAGGATTGTGTATGAAAATAAACCTTTTTATCTTTCAGCATCCTGTTTTATAGGGACAAAGCCTCTTATTATCTTACTTTTTTCTGACTATGAGAAAAAAAAAGTACCTCATTTTTCAGAGAAATACGTGCGTGGGGTTACAGAGAGGTTAGGTGTTCAGCTGAGGACAATGCAATGAGTCAACCCACATGCTGAATTAGTGGTGAAAATTTCTAATCATTCAGCTAATGCTCTGTGAAAACTCAGGCATGGTGAAGAAGTTCTACCCTTTTTCCAATGCATGAGAGTATTTTTAGAGTAGAGTATTATTAGATCTATTTTATGGTTATTTATTGCAATAAATGTTTATTTTCCTTTGAAATGCACTCAATCATACCCTAATCTCTGCACTATAATTTTTTCCATGGAAAGAGAATAACATTGCAGTTGATGTAATTTCAAGATGCTGGGAGTTTGGGCTCCTGTTTCAGGTGCCTGGGGGATGCAGGAGGCCAGGCCAGGGATCTGTTCCTCCCTGGTGCAGGTCGCCACAGTGGAGAATCACTGAATTCCTTGCTGACAACTCCAAGATTCTCAAATTCTTTCCTTTAGCTTTTTTTTTTTTCTGTACAAATAATATTTAGTCCCTCCTAGGATTCTATTCTAAGTGGCCCTTTCTTAAATTTCTCCCGGCTGTAACCCTCTCCAAACCCTGACCTTAACACTAATACTTCAATCTCTCATTCCTGTTCCCTGACGATTGCTTTCATTTTTTATGGAAAACATACATAAATGAGCAAAAATTCTTTAGCGTCTACATTCCCCAGGGATGCTTTACTCCCAATATTGGTTCTGTGTACCAGCCGTTGGTGTTTGCGGTGGTGGGAGGGGGTAACAAGATGTCGCAGGAAGCAGCTTTCACTGGACTTCAACCAGGCAGCTATGGCAAGGCTGGATCAAACAAAGAGGTAGCAATAGGACTCCTGGGGTCCTCCCATCTCATGGCACTGGTTACTCAGGTGCCAGTGGCCCAGGAACCTGGGTGCCATTCCTGAGATCCCAAGTCTGTTGTGAGGTAGTGATACACAATAACAATATTCCAGGCTGAAGTAGGAAACATCCCTGAGAAATTAGTTCCTTCAAACTGGTGCACTAGCAGAAATCAAAAGTACTTCCGACACAGACCTTCAATGGCACAACGCCTACCCATGTTTCTCCCGTGATCTTTGGTGGTGCCACTCTACATGGAGAAATAGATGATTTCTCTTTAGAAGCCTGTCATGGAGACATGGTCCCATCAGTGGAACTCAGTTATGAGAAGATGCATAGCTGTAAGTCATTAAAACCCCAATGGTAGGAGCAGGTTGGAGAACTGGACAGGATGCACATATTCTGATAAAAGTGAATACAACTAAGAGTTATTCGACTTGGTTTAAAAAATAGTTAAAAGGAGCAGGGTGTGGACTGACGTCCAGAGAAGGATGAAACAAGAGAAGGCAATTGTGAAATTTGCGGTGAAATGCTTCCTGTTTCCCACCTAATCAACCTAGATGGGCTTCCTGAGAAGAAGTCTAGTCAGACACTTTCAAGCTGCCTTTCAAAGGATGAGCAGCATCCTTAAGTAAACAAATACAGCGAATGTAAGACTCTAGCCTTGACAGTAGTTGAGGAAGGGAGCAGAGTGAAATGGAGAGGGAAGTCATTAGCACACCAACCTCACTTTGAGGGAGAATTGTTGCTTGTTTATGTGTGTGTCTGTCTCTTTTGTGTCAAGGGATGGGACTGTGTTTCATTCGCCTTTATGTTCTCCATATAACATAAGCTTCATCAAAGATCATCTCCATCCATCCATCCATATGTGAGAGTACGAATGACGTACAAACCCTCGTGTTTACTACAAATGGTGGCACTGGCTGTGATGTTTAGGATTGTTGTTTATTGCCTTCATCTTCCTTTGCACAACCATGGAGCCCAAGACGGTATTTCAGAGCGTTTTGTCGCCAGCAAATAGGATGATGCTTGCTTTTGGTCTTTTGAAGGAAGACTGCCCTGAACGGTTAAATTGACTTTAAATTTAGCAGCATTGGGCAAGAATAGAAGTGTTCTAATCCTGTCTCCTCCTACGGAATGTGAATTGTGGTCAGAGTAATATGTTTTTGCCTCCTGTGACTTAGATCAAATTTCATCAGCCAGACAGGGCGTAGGGAGCCGGGCTGCAGCAGCCGCTCTCCCTGGTAAACAGTGTCACACCTCCCTTGGACGGCCCAGGGCACCGTGTGTGCCCTGGCGTTAGACACACCTCACCAGGGCTTGTCTGTTTTCCCTGCCTTGTGTCTCTGCCCAGCGTTCATGTGGAGTTTGGCTTCCTATTCTTAGAACTGGGCAAAGCAAAGCGACGCTATGCAGGTATGAGGGGTGCGCACACATGTGCCTGGAAGAGGCTGCCCCAGAAAGACACAGCCAGGCACTGGATTTGACTCAGAGCTTTAGGTCTCCTCTTTACATAAGAAAATAAGGCCACCACCTGTAGAATTTCCACTGGGGAAGGATGATTGGCCTAGCAGGGGACCATCACCTGGTAAGCTGTTCCCTCTCACTAAAGCAGATCAGGGAACGTGTCCCAATGACATGTCGTCAGGAATAAAACCGAAACCAGCCTTTCCGCGCAGGCCACTAAGGAGAGAGTTACCCAGTCACCTGCGGGATTGAACCCTGTTTTCTCTGTCTGCCACCACGTGGGGTCAGCAGTTCTGCTCTGTAACCGTTGAGTCATTCCCGGAGCTGTTCAGAAGCTCTCGGTGACGCGCACTCAGTGCCACAGCATCTGAATTTAATCAGGCAGGAAAACACTCTCACCTTCAGTGGAAAACATCGTGGACTTCTTGGCCTTCCAGGGCACTTGCCTCCAATTCCACCTCCCTCTGTACCCCAAGAAGGCCAACAGTTTAAAGGCATGATAGCCGGACAATTGCATGCCTCTGGGGAACAGGAGTTAGGGTATATGCCTAGCAAATCAGGTTTCAGAGTAAAGCAGAAGAGAAAGAAAATGAGAAGCATAATAAGGAAAAACTAAAATTTAATTGATGTCTATCAATTCTGCTGAACCAGGGTTATGTAGCTTTTGGAACAAGGCTACACACTCAGATAAAAATCTTTCTTTACTAATTTCCTTTTATGTATCTATGTGAGAATCCATATTGAGGAGGCAGCAACCTCTATTTTCTAAAAGTCCCAGATATTGAGCCTATAAAAATATTAAGATCTTATCAAAGTTCAGCTCAAATTTGTAAAGAAAACCAAAGATCCATGGCGGTCCATCCAGGTTCTCTCAATGGCCTATTAAGTAGCAGAGAAACATGGAGTTTTAAATGGTCTGGCTGGCAGCCTATTCCTCCAGTGTGTTATTAAACAACCCTGCCAGAAAACATTCCTCAGATGTACAGATCGATTTTGAGTGCAAGGAAGGTGAGGCATGAACTGTAGGCGCAGTCTTAGGAGTGATGCCTTGTTAGTTTTCTTGCTTGTATCTATTCCTAGAACCTGACAATTATCAGTAGTCTCATCCTTTACTACCTACCTTTACTTGGTAAGGTTTCTCAGTTTGTGAAAATGATCTTATTTTGATTGATTTAACTGAATGAGCACTTAAAAAGTCATTATTGATCTGAAGTACTGGATTGTTTCTTCTCTTTTTTGTTTTATTCAAGTTTCTTCTACTTTCTGAATATTTTTTCCTGGACTAGCTATTCTTGTGGTTGCTGTTTGACTTCTCAAAGGCTTGTTTTTCTAAGACTTTGTAAAAAAGTGTGACCATCTCTCCTACGAGTAAAGTATAATAGATGACATTTGATATCTGCTAACAAATTTCTATTCCCACGGTTCTATTAAAATTTGGACTTCCTTTAATCAAAAATTTTCCCCAAAGTCAGAACTCTGACTTTGTTTTTCCAGAACAAATCATTTGTTTTGTACTATCAGCAAAATACTGTGACCAGTTAGTTATACTGGTGAAACAGTGACACATCCCTTTGCAAGGCTTCCTGAATTTTAGCATCTCACACAGTCCATAGGGCTCGCAAATGTAAATGTTTGAAGATGGACATTTACATTCACATCTTGGCCATTTTTACTGGGGTGCAATGAAAAGCTTTGACACTCAAGTAAAATTTTATTTGCCCTCTCAGTAAGAGCAAATGGTCAGAACACCTTCATGGTTTAGATCAGAAGTAGGAGTTAGCCTTGACACCAATTCCAAGTGCCCTGGAAACTTCCAACTAAGGGATAACCATGCAATTGACAATTGTCCCATTTTCCTCAAATTTGCAGATAAAGACACTACTATAAAGAGCTCATGTTATAAGAGTCACTTAATTATTTAATTTTCAGGCAAGTCTGGAGTTCACAGCAGTCAAGAGATGCTTGAAATGACGCCCAGTGCCTGAGGCCACTAACTAGTATTCTCCTGGTTTGTGTAATCATCATTAGCTGCTTCATCATCTGAAGCAGATTTAAGGAATATATATTTTAAAGTCTCCACTAAAGAAAAAATGCAACAGGAGGGACCTGAGTTGTGGCATAGCTGGTTAAGCAACCACTTGTGACACAGGTATCCCATATCCTAGTCCCACCTGCTCCACTTCTGACCCACTTTCCTGCTAACGTACCTGGGAAGCAGCAAAAGCTAGCCCAAGTACTGGGCCCCTGCCATCCACGTGGGAGAGCCAGATGAAGCTCCCAGCTCCTGACTTCTGCCTGGCCCAGGCTTGGCTGTTGTGGTCATCTGGGGAGTGATCCACTGGGTGGCACATCTCTTTCTGTCTGTTTCTCCCTCTCTGTCACTCTGCCTCCTAATTAATTAATTAATTAATTTAGAAAAGAATAACGTACCAGGAGCAGTAACATGAACCCACCACCATTCTGTGGGCTGCCCCACCTGCTACAGAAGCTGAGATTCTTTCTCTGAGCTGGCAAGCCAATGGCTTTGAGCTCCTGGGAATCTATGACTGTACCATGACTCACTGACCCTGCAAAGACTATCGTGGCCACTTCACCACTACACTATGCTGTCAACTCAGGCATGTGGTTTCTCTTCTCTTTTAGAAAAGATGCAACAACAATGATGATATGACAAATCAGATAAAAACACCAAGCTATAAGCACCCTCTCTTAACATTATTATCAAAATTAAACAAAGACTTGTTTTTGTTTTTGTTTTTTTTAAAAGCAATACTTCAGCTAAGTAATTTGAGGGGGAAAATTGGCAGGAAGAGACCAACAGGCAAAGAAAATGTTTCCACACCAAGGCCATAGCACTTATTTTAATGAGACCTTAGTAATCCTCAGGAAATTCAGTAGGAAGCTCTATTATGATTGATTTTAGTGAGTTATATTTTGAATTTTTTGAAACAGAGAATTAATGAACTAGAAAATAAAATTTACTCAAGTTTTTGGAACTTAATTCTTTTTATAGCTACAGCCAAAGAACTATTTAGAATAATATGTATCAGGATTTGGGGAATCTTTGGGTTTTTGTCTTTGCATATCTGGCTAAATACAGAGGAGAAGCCTGGCTAGTTTCTCTTTGGTGGCTATTTAAAATTGTCATGTGTAGCAAGTTCTCACTAGTTGTAGAAATAAGAAGTGTCTATTCTCTCAAGAGCACAGATGTAAGAGAATGAAGAAAGAGGTATCAATATTAATAGGGATCAGAGCAGGAGTGGGAAGGTAGGTTTTAGGGGATTTTGTCCAAAATTAACTTGAGTTATCAACTTTCCAGATGACTGTCCTACACAATTTACTTTTTATAACTCTTGTAGTTACTTTTACTTTACTTTTCCAAATTGATTTTTTTATCAACGTTTTATTTCTTTTTTTCTCCAACTGTAGCTGAATATTGAGGGTGTAGAGAGAAGGGTAAAACTAAAGGACATATGAAGACTTAATTAGTGAGTATAAAGTTTTGAATGTGAATAATTTGTATTCACATTTTCTTTATCAATTTGTTCATATTTTGAGAAGAATATTTTCATAAGAATTTCCATGTCCCAAAAGAGGATTTCTAGAATATATTCTTAGTACATATACCATGGTGTACTCATATCTGTCATAGATAGATCCAAGGGGATCATGACCCAAATTAAGTCGATCAGACTTCTCTGATGATAACAAAGAGCTGCTAAGCTGAACGAACACAGACCTGGGGTTAGCTAACAGCTAGTTTTCCTTTGTGTCTACAGACTAAAGCTGAATAGGAATAGACAGCAATGGATGAGTTACAGCAAGAAAGAAAACCTCAGATAGGATGACTTTGAGAGCCTGGTTCTAGTAGCTGGGACTTTGATCTTTTGAGGTGACGGCAGCTGAGAAGGGGCTGAGAGTTTTGTTTTTACCCTGCTTTCAAGCTGGGAAGTTAAGCTGCCATAATCATGGATGCTAGTAAAAGATTTGAGACTTGTAGCTCAGAGGCAAAGGAGTTGATTATCCACGTTAATAGCAGTGGCCACGTTGCCAGTACCCACAGGCCCAGTCCTACATGGCAATGTGAAGACCCGCTGACACCTGCATTCATGGTGAGTTGCATTACAGAAAACTGATCTAAGCTTGGGAAACTCAGATCCTTTATAATAGGCTTCCTCTTTGCAGCAGAATCTGACACTAACTATTCATTATATAAACATTCGAGAAAAAAGTCATTGCCTCTGCTCAGGAAACATTTGTAACTGAGAGAACCATGAAAATTGTCTCCCATCCAAAGGTACTCCTATATCCTTTGAAGTTCTGCAAGTCAACATCTTTCATAAACTGGCTACGCTGTGTTTAGGTCACCTCAATGAAGAATCCTATCAAACACAGTGTGGCAATAGGACTCCTTTGGAGTGGTCCCTCCAACTCCATCATGAAAGCCAAGTGATATAGGTTTATTTTTGAATGTTTTGGAAATACAAAGTCTATGACAGGCAATTGCTTTTAAATTAAATTACGTGCGTGAGATTTCCTGCATGGAAGCTTGGGGTCTGTTATTATTTCACAGCAGCTGACTCGGCTCCTCGTATTCCTTTTCTGGCAGAGTTACAGCATAGAACACATATTTTTGGTTACAGAATAATATTTTAAGAAGTATAAACTGTTCTTCTCAGATGACTTCAGGTCTCAGACAGAAAACAATTACGCTGGTGATGCTGTTAGCTAGGCTGCCTGCCCTCACCTTCCAGATGAAATTCCTTCTTTCTTAGGAGCTTCTACTCCATGTTAGCTATGAATTTATCCTGTGAAGTCATTGTCTCTCATAAGGATTTCAAATTAATATCTACTAGAGGACAATGTTGATGTTCTAACAGGAAGTTCTACAAGTTCACCAACCCATTAGGAATGGTGGGGGCTGGCGCTGTGGCGTAGTGGGTAAAGTGGCAGCCTGCAGTGTTGGCATCCCATATGGGCGCCAGTTCGAGTTCCAGCTGCTCCACTTCCAATCCAGCTCTCTGCTATGGCCTGGGGAAACAGTAGAAGATGGCCTAAGTTCTTGGGCCTCTGCACCTGCGTGGGAGACCTGCAAGAAGCTCCTGGCTCCTGGCTTTGGATCGGCACAGCTCCAGCCATTGTAGCCAATTGGGGAGTGAACCAGCGGATGGAAAATCTCTTTCTTTCTCTTTCCCTCTTCTTCTTTCTCTGTGTAACTTTTACTTTGAAGTAAATAAATAAATCTTCAAAAAAAAAAAGTGGTAATAGTGGGACTTCAGACATCTTGAGAAGTGTCAGGGAGAGAGTCAAGAATTAGGGATGCTAAGCATCACCCAGGTCATTCACATAACACAGTCTAAAGCTACCAGAAATGATTTGTTCCCGAGGGGAAAGAGATTCTACTTCTGTTCCTAGGCTGTAGGCTCTTTAGTCTGTGTCCCATTTCTACATTTTGAATACCCAACACAATGTTTGTCCAACCCATAGAAAACACTCAATAATTACACATTTGATCAAAGTAAGCCTCTACATGCAGGCTTCCTGGAGGGAAGAGGTTGTCATATGTTTACTCACTCAGCTCCTCAGGAACAAATCCACAAACATGCAAAATAACTGTGCTTGGGTTGTTGTCCGTGCAAATCCTCATTTAAAGGAAAATTTTGGCTATAAAAGGATTTTCTTATAGGCAAATTTTCTTGCTCCCAACAGGGTTTGCTAGCAACAAACAGAGGTCCCCTTCCCTCATGTGTGTGCTGAGGTGTGTACCTTGCATTTGCAGGAAGGGGAGCGCTTGGGGGAGTGCGGAGGGTGACCTATCCTGACTCCAGAGACAGCTGCTTTTTCCATTAGCGGCTGGTAGCAGACTTCTCCATATCCTTTTGCTGTGGAAGGGCGAGTGGTTGGAATGTCCAGCCCAAACTTAGTCTGAGAAAATAAACTTCCATCCAAGGACAAATGTGAGGTTACCAGTCCTTAACTGCCCTGAAAACATCGTCTCACCCTGTGTTTATCTGCGTGTTTGGAAATGTGGAGCAATGTATACATCACGCAGATGCTTGTTATGGCCTTATTTTCTTCCTCTTCTCTGCCACGAATGTTTCTATCCAAAGAGAGAAAGCTACAAGTGAATTCAGAATTATTCTATGAAACCTAGAGATAATTCATAAAATATATGATTTTTAGATGCGTTGTGCTTAATAAAAGTCAGGTTTCTCACTGACACAAGAAGAAATTACAATTGCAAAAGGGATAAATCTAGAATAAATCCTATGGGATTGGGTTGGAACTGAAGATCTCAGCATGAACTCATGTTTTTATATATATATAAATAGGAAAATATGTAGTTATAGAAATAGAAATATGTGCAATTTTCTTTAAAGATGTCTTATGACAAAGACAAGCAATAAAAATAGAAGTAACACTAATGCTCATATTTTTGCTTATAGATGTCATTCTTCACTACAAGGAACCAAGGGTCCATGAGAGGTATTTAATTACAGGCTTGTGACATGGGAAGTACAACATGGTCCTGGAACACTGGATTCTGTCAGAAAGAAGGAAGGACTCAAAGCATAATGGGGGATGTCAGAAGGATATGGGAGCCAGCACCCAGGGGGTTCCTAACAGCCAAATCTGGGAAAAGCTTATCATCAATAAAGAAGAGAAGGGGGGAAGAGGGAGAAAGAAGAGAGGGAGACTATTAATCCAAGTGTGGTAAAGTGTCAATATTTGGGGAATCTGATTGAATAGGTATGGAAGTTTTTGTTATATTTTTTCAGTTTTTCTGTAAGTCTAAAATTATTTCAAAATGAAAGGTCAAACACACAAGGATAGAAGAGGAAAATAAATGAAGCAGAGTCGGCGAAATGGTGATGATTATTGAAACTGGGTGTTGGATGTCTGAGAAATCGTGCTGCTACAGTCTCTGTTACACACAATGGAATCTTGTCCTGTCCGTGATAAAAAGTGAGAGACAGAAAAGCACACTTGTGCAATTTTAGATAAAAGAGGTTGTCACAGGAAGCAACCAGTTGAGGCTGGCATCGTGGGTGGTAAAACAACTCAACAGAGCAGTCAGATACGGTGTGTAGAGTTAGATTTAATGAACCTGCTACCAGGCAGCAGTGGGCAGGAGAGCCAGAGGCTGCAGTGTGGTGTGTGATTCCAGGGGCATACCTGTAACAGCAGTCTCCTCAGAGTTAAGGTGAGTTTCCTTGAAGTCTAATGGATTTTTCCAGGTGGGTAATTTACATTTCTGGGTGGAGCTGGGAAATTTCCACTTCCACTAGCTAGCGACTTTCCCGCACACCAGGTAAACTGAGAAGTCCCCGGAGGCCTCCTGTCTCCAGCCTCATGGTACTGTTAGCGATATCAAGTATAGATCTTTGTGCAAGAGCCACATGAATCACATCAACCTGTTTTCTGAAAAGAGAGAGGAGATTGCGGTTTTGAGTTTTCTGATCCACAGCCGCCCACCCAATCACTACCAACCAAAAGAGTTGTCTTTATGACAAAGAGCTCTTAATATTCCACTCCCCCTGGAGCTCCCAGATCTTTCACTGGCTTCCCCTGCCAAGGGAGAGACTTTGAACTTTCACATCTAAAGCTTTCAAGGTTCCCGATAATTAGATTCTGACCTACTTTTACAACTTCATCTTCCAAAATCCTGACATGCATACACACATATCCTTCTTTATTAAACGTTGCTTTCCTCGTCCTGTGCCAAAGGCTCTTTTGCGTATTCCCACCTCTCTATTTGCCAGGTTTGAAAGTTTGCCCATACCCCTCTATTTAAACATAAAGCCCTGCTAGCCTTTCTTAAGATTGATAGGGATGGTGGAGTGAAGAGCTCTTTCAAAGGTTTGAGCTAGACTCATTCCTCATCTGAACTGGCTGTTTCTTTTATGAAAATGTAGCCTGGAGCTTTGCAGCTGCCAGAGTTCAGGTAGAGAATGGGTTAGATTAGGTTGAGGTTGTAATTATTTGCTCACCATCATTTTTTTTTTCTTTAAGGATCTAAGTGAATCTGTCAGAAAGTGAATCTGAAGGCAAGTTTTACTAACTCTTAAACATGCTCTACTTTATTCCTTTCATCCTATATATTTCTCAATCTTTACTAACATTTGGCTGATTCTCCCAACTCTCTTCCAAGGCTCTTTGACATAGTCTGCCATTGTTTAGGCTGGACATTGTTAGTATGTAAATTTGGGCACAGTACCCCCTTTTTGTTATTTATTTGATATTCTGTAATATAATCTTTTTATCTTTGGCAATAATTTGAATGAGATAGAAAGTTTATGATTGGCACCAAGAATTTTCTCTTGTGGTGATTTTCCTATGTCTCAAAGAAAATACAATGAAGAAATAGGTATTCATATATGCATTGACTGATCTATGGAGACCGCATCATTTATTAATAAATGTTCTAACCATATGGCCCTAATATAAGAGCATTTGATGAGCCTAAAACCAGTTAAGTATGGGGAAATGATAGAACTCTGTTTACACTTATTGATCTCTTTCCACATTTTTCCCTTTTCCACGTTTTTGACAACTTCCAAATGCCTGAACATCATTTTCTCTTTGGTTGTTAATATTTTCTTTCTGTGCTAATTCCAAGAGCCTTTAAATTTCAATTGCACTTGGACCAATTTGAAAGTATGTGAATTCTCCAGCCAGGTTTTAATAACCCTAAACTCCTCCACCTCTCATTCCATGATATCTGTGTGGGAATACTTAATCAACTGCCAACCAGTCAATCTCTTTACACATTTAGCATACCACCCATGGTCAGTCATCTTTTTTACAGCTTCTTGGAAGTCTTTTCAACTCTGATAATCCTTTGTTTTGGATCCTTTGGGAAAAATTATCCTATCATAAGAACAAATGGCCTGTCTGGGCCCAGCTCAGCCTCTGATGCTATGTAATCTTAAAAGTGCTATGGATGCTTACCATATACTAGACTCTACTGCAAATGCTCTATCAGAATAAAAGCATTTTAGTCCTTTTTTTAAGTCTTACGTTTGACTAGTCTCTGAGATAGACCTCTCCAGAAGTATTTTGGGCAGTCCAACAAAACCCATTTGCCAGACAGTAAAAGCTAGGATTGAAACTACAATGAGCCAAGTCCATGGTTTGGTATGGCAGTCAAAGGCGATTAAGAAAAAAAAAAAAAAAAAGAAAAAAAATTAAAGAAAGGCTATTTCGGTCATGAAAACAATGTTTTGTAAAGTCCCAAAGAGAAAAACAATCATGACGTTCCCAACATATTTTGGTGGTTGGAAAGTAGGAAGTAGAAAAAAGCTTTTTTTTAAAGAGGGGCAAGATGCATCTTGAAACCATGTTGCCAGTGGCTTCTAATGGAAAGAATGACAGGCCAACCTGGGTGCAGAGCTAACATTTCATCTCAAAACCTTTTTCAGTGCTGTGGTTGCAAAACAGCTCCAGAAAAAGCATCCTCAGAACCTGGCCTAATGCTAAATAAATACTGCACAGCTTGTGGTTTCAGACCTAGGGCCCAGGAAACATAAGATTAAGGGAGAGAAGCAGTCTTGTGGGCTGAGAGCTCTGGACGCTCTAGCTCAGGGCACGCCAGGCCATAGCTTGCCATGCACGCTGTTAATAGAAGTGCCCTAGAGAATGCAGGATTGAGAAGAATCCAAGACATCTGGATGAAGAGGCCTTGCACTGGCCTCCCCCACAGAGAAGAAACAAAATGACAAAGGAAGAACTGTGTTTCTAGGAGACTGATTGAGGGAAAACTTCAGTAAGAAATGACAGGAACCCCACACAGCCCAGCAACTCAGAAAGTCAGCGGAGAGAGAGAGAGCACCGAGTCACGCTGCAGCTCCCGCCTGGCTCCCTGGCTGGGGGAATCCATCCTGCCAGGGAAAGGCAAGCAGAACGCTCTGCAACCCCAGCACTGCTGCACACTAGGGCCCCAACTATGGCAGAACTACACTCTTCCCATCGGATTTCAATCCAGTGTGGACAGATGACTGGGTCCTAGCAACTGCTGTGCTCCTGGAATCGTACCCTCACTCCCTCCCTTCACTCTCAAAACCCCAGTCCTGAGCCGCTGTGCTTCAGTAGCTGCAAAACCCCATTCTGCCTTAGGAGCTGGGAAGCAGAACCATTGCTACCAGAAGTCCCCAGAGCCACAGCCAGGGCACTTCACAGAGTAGAGAGTAGGCCCCTCTGCATCTGTCAGCTGCAGGATTGCTGGGTACAAGCCACAGAGCCATGCTTGCTCTCTGTTTCCACGTCATCCAGAGCAGTTCCCTCTGCTTCTAGACACTCAGCAGCCCATATACAAGCCCCGAGGCCCAGAGCTGAGGAAACTCCCTTTCTGCATCTCTTAGAACCAGATGCTGCATGGTTGTAGCACAAACCCAAGCATCCTGCTTGCATGCCCTGTGGGAACCAGGGGCGATCTCTTCTGTGTCCTGAAGTTCTGTGGCTGCTGGTTTTACAATCCCTAGAGAAATTTGCATTCACTCTTGGGAACTGCAGAGGCCTATCTGCATTGCTCTGCTTCAGGCTGGTGGCTGCCAGTCCACAACCCCCAGTACAACCCACACCCACCCTGTGAGGCCTGGGAAAAAAGCACCATCGAATCCTTAAGTCCAGGACTGGAACTGTTGGTTCTGTAAGTCCCAAGGACACCTGCACTCCTCTACGGGACCTAAATAAAGCCTTAACGACAAGTGCAGGGGCTCTAGGCCTGCACTTGGCAATGATCAATCCCCAGCACAATCTGTAATCATGTGTGAGACCTGAGGTAAGATACCCTTGGGGTTCTGCAGCTTTGGTTCTGTGACTGCTGGAGTTTTCCAGTCACCTGACTTCACTCTCAGGGACCTACACAAGGCCCACATGGCATCCTGCACTGTGGGTCTGTGACTGCTTGTTCTATAAGCCCCGGGAACACCCATTCTCATTTCCGTCATCTGGGTAAGGTTATAGCTGCATCTCACTGAGTCAGGATTGCACCTACGAGTGCACGATCCTCAGACTAACCTGTGATGAGCCCGTGGGACATGGGTAGAAGAGCTTTTGAGTCCTGCAGCTCTGGGCCTGGGACTTTTGGAACTACATCTACTCCACAGAGTCACTAAATTCACTCTGTGGGACCCAGAGGGCCATATCCACATTCCTCCGCTTCAGATTGGCCACTCTTCATTCTCCAGAATAACCAGTAATCTACCACCTTGGAGATCTGTGTCAGGATCCCAGTGCATTCCACAGCTCTGGGACTTACCGTGGGTTCTGTAGGTCCTAGGGACACCTACATTCCCCCATGGGACCTGCAGGAGGGCTGTGTTTGCCTTCTTCTGCTCCAGGTCAATTAGCCATCCGTGAAATGCAAACCAAACCAAAATAAGATGTCACCCTGTTAGAATGGCTACTAACAAAAAGACAGAAAGTAACCAAAGCTGCTGAAGCTGTGAAGAAAAAGGATCTCTTATATACTGCTGGTGGGAATGTAAATTAGTGTAGCCACTATGGAAAACAGTATGGAGATTGCTTTAAAAAAAAAAAAAAAGAAATGGAGGGGCTGGTGCTTAAGCTACCACTTGTGATGCTAGCATCCCATATCAGAATACCAGTTCAAGTCCTAGCTACTCTGCTTCCAATCCAGCTTCCTCCTAATGATTCTGGGAAGGCAGCAGCAGATGGCCCAAGTACTTGGGCCCCTGCCTTCCATGTGGTGGACCAGGATGGAGTTCCTGGCTCCCAGCTTCAGCCTGGCTCAGATGTGATTGTTGTGGCCCCTTGGGGAGTGAACCAGCATATGGTAAATTCTCTCTCTATCTCTATGTCTCCTCCATACTCCCCCCCACACACACCTTTGCTCTGCCTGGCAAACAAATAAATAAATCTTAAGAACATCACGTTAACTAAAGTAAGCCACACAGAGAAAGACAAATACCACTTGTTCTTACTCAAATGTGGAAGCTAAAAACAGAAGCTCAATCTGATGACAGAATGGTAATTGTTAGAAACTTGAACATGTGAGTGGCATACAGGGAGTTTGGACAATGTGTACCAAATCAGAGTTTAGCACACATTGGAGGAGTAAGTTCCTAGTGTTAGCATAATGGGGGGCCTATAGGTCTTAATACCCTAGTATAATTCGGTGTGAACAAACAGAAGCAAGAAGCTCCAAGCCTCCAATCAGAAACTAATGTCAAAGAAGGGGAAATCTTGATGACTCTGTTTCCACCAGTACACATGGGATACATGAATTGAAATACCACATTGTAGGGGGCCAGCTCCATGGCGCACTAGGTTAATCCCCTGCCTGCAGTGCCGGCATCCCATATGGGCACTGGTTCTAGTCCCAGCTGCTCCTTTTCCCGTCCAGCTCTCTGCTGTGGCCTGGGAGGGCAGTGGAGGATGGCCCAAGTGCTTGGGCCCCTGCACCTGCGTGGGAGACCATGAGGAAGCACCTGGCTCCTGGCTTCAGATCAGCGCAGCGCCGGCTGCAGCAGCCATTTGGGGAGTGAACCAATGAAAGGAAGACCTTTCTCTCCGTCTCTCCCTCTCAATGTCTGTAACTCTACCTTGCAAATAAATAAATAAACTGTTTTTTAAAAAAGAAATACCGCATTGTAGTCCATAAAGAAACACAATTATTATTTTAAATAGTTCACAGAACTATCTCAGAACTGGTCCTTGGTGACCTCACTGGACTCTTATTTTTCTCAACCAAGGCCCTTGGCTTCACAGCTTCATTTTCAAAAATGCTTGGCCTGTTTCTCCTTGCTCTATTTCCTCCATTTCCCTCTGAGTTGAACTTGATTCTTCTATTTTTAAAAAACAAATACAAGTTCCATACACATATGGAAACCTTCATTCAAAATTTGCTATTCCCTCTGTGGGCGTGAATGACTTGCAAATTATCATTGCAATCCCAAATTCTCTCACTAGCTCTAGTCCTGTATGTCTACCAAAAGGATAGAGCCTTTCTCTCTCTTCGATGTCATGAAATAACCCTAAATCACAACAGTGTATATCTTTTTTTATTTTTTACCATGAACCAGGAAGCATATGAAGTACTTTCTTTCTCCCCTTTTTACCACACTTTATTCCATCAATGAATGTTTTGGATATAAAACTTTATCGTCCTGTTATTTTTAATTATTTACTTATTATAAGTGAAGGAAAGAGAGGGACAAACAGGGAACTCTCATTTCCAAATTCTCATAAAGGCCCATTCTGCACTGTTAGAAGCCGGAAGCAGGGAACTCAATCCAGGTCTCACATGGGTACTGAGAACCCAATTACTTGAGCCATCACTGCTGCCTCCCAGGGTCCACACTGATAGCAGCTGCAGTTAAGAACGGGAGCTGGGTACTGAACCTAGAAATCCAACGTAGAACTAAAGTATCTTAACCACTAGGCTGCATACCTTATATTTTACTTTCAAATATGAGAAAGTTAAATGAAAAAAAAAATGCTTACTTTAAATTAATTTACCTTGTACCACTAACTACACTTGACTTAAAAAATGATTTATACACTGCCATCACAGAAATCTAAGATCAATAATGGCGCATTTGTGTGTTGTCTGGGGCCTGAATCTCTGAGCCCTGGTGACAGTTGTCGTCTTAGACTGGAGCTTCTGCAGGTGGTAAAAATGCCAAGGGAAGGTTCTCCCTGCACCTCTGGAAATAAAGGAGGCATCCCGCTGGGCACTCTCTAGAAGTGAGAGTAATGGCACTATGAATGGGAAGATTGTTAATTCTTTGGTTTCCCCAGGAATCCTCAGGAGAATTAGGTGGTGCTGGCTAAGAGTGTTGCTACCTTTAGGGCATCCAGTGTTAGCACAATAAGAGGCCTCTCCTGGCCTGTGTCTAGTATCCATGGCATGAAATCATGCCCTGCTGCTGGTGGAATTTGCTCAGCCCAGCCAGCTCTCCACCTCCCGCAGGTGGCTGGGGAATTCCTGGTCTTTGTTGCATTTTCCTCCAAGGCGGTAGGAAGATGGTCTCTTCTGCTAGTGCCCGTGTTGCTCACCAAACACAAGAACCCAGGAAGACCCTTCCACTGCTCATCCAGGACGCCATGGCTCTCCATTTCCTTCCCACCCAAGGAGGCACCCTCAGTCCTCTTTTCTAGATTATCAAAACTATTCCCTAACATCATCCCTCTTTCCTTTTGAAATCATTCCATATACCTGAGTCAGATGAATCTCCTTTCTTCATTACACTCCACATTTCCCAAATTTTCCAGGGCTCCCCACTAAGAGAAAGTACAAATTCTTAATCTGACATCATTTCCAGCCTTCTCCAAACCACTCCATTTATATTTTGAAGTAATTATTTTCCCATCTTCATTTCTGCCACGGTGGTGAACTTATTGCTCCCAGCTAACTAATGTTCTTCCAGCCTCTCCTAGTGCTTACTTCAAATGCTAATGAGATTCAAAGAGTATATGGAAAACCATCTAACCCACATGTAACACACTCCACGCATGGAGCAAAGGTGAGACTCGGTTAGCCAACAAGCCTTTCAGATTGCCATTTTCCTCACAGGACCATGGCTGGGGGCAAGGGAGGGTCTCCCCACCTCTGCTCTGGGGAGACATGTGAGCTAATTAAACCTCTCTGCTTCCTGTTTCCCATTCTAGCTATTCTGTTCATAGGCCCTCCTTAGATGATCTTGCAGGGGTGGGGAACCCTTTTTCTGCCATGTGCCATTTGAATATTTGTAACATCATTCGTGGGCCATACAAAATTATCAACTTAAAAATTAGCCTGCTACAGATTTCTTCAATTTTGGATCCTGCCTGTGATTGCCTTGGCAGGGCCAGATCAAATGACTTTGGAGGCAAGTCCTTCATGTAAACTGGATGTTCCGCATCCCTGCATAGCATCAAGTTCTTTGAGCTGCACCCATTGTGAATAATGAAGCAACTGGTTCCTTCAGATTCGAGTTTCTCCCACTAGCGAAAAAAATTGGCAACTTTTATTCAGAAACTTAAAGCTCTCCTTAGCACTTGTGCTTTTAAATGGTTTGCATGACCTTTTGATGCAGCCCCAGTGGCTGTAGGATATGCCTCCAACCATAGACTGTTTGCAGTTTCTGCTTCCGTGTGCTTAGCTGTCAGGCTCAGAGGTGCAGAACTAGCCCCATCTTACAGCTGGGCTGCTCAGAATGGCCTCGTTCTGCTTCTTGCTCTCCTTAAGCTGACTTTGAATATGCTGCCAGGAGCCATCCTTCTTCTTCAATTGCAAAGTACATACAGAGGCTAAATGAGAAGAAAAGATACCTGTAAACTTGCTCATTATGTTGAGTTTCTGCCTTCTGTGGTTCATGATGAATTCCAAGTCCTGACTATTTGATAGGGGGTTAGGGAAAAATCACAGAATGTTGTTTTTATCCATAGAAAACAGACACCCCACGCTAGTCTGGAATCACGTAGGCCTTTGTCGGAGGCCCTGCTAGATGACTTTAAGCATCTCTCAAGAGCATTGTTGAGATCTTAAGCATTGTAGATACAGGATATCAGAATGGAAAAAAAATATGAACACAGAGTGGCATTTTTTTGACTGCATATTTCAAATGTTGTGACTAATACCACACAGGAATGAAATGAAAGCTCACACTGGGGTCCAGGAACTATAGACACACATTGGCATTCATTCTCTCCTTACAGGCTGGTTAACGTATCATCAAAGACAGGGGGACTAAGAGAATAGGTAAAACTTCCTTGAGAGGACGCTTCTGCAGCTGGTGGTGCGCAGATTTCAATCTGCTGTCTATTCTAGCCATTCCTTGAAAGTAGCATTGCTAACAGGCTACAGGGCTGTGACTTCCACACTGGTCTTTCCCTTCCCAAGTCCAGGGTTATCTCCACAAAGGAGGTCACACCTCACACACACACACATAACTAAAGAGTGACACACATGTAAATTTGGAAGCACTTTCAGAGTCTCTCCTGACACCGTCTGGTCTCCTAATCTAGAAGTGTTTAGTTGGTTGAGCTCCCGAATCTCAGAGGTATGGTACCAGGCTACAAGCTGCTTATTCTATGACAAATTTGTGCCTTATTTACTAAAGTCCTATGTCTCTGAGGTTACTTGGGGGGCATAGTAGGAGAGGGCGGGTTTTTGGGTAGTGATATTGCTGTTCCCACATCATGCAAACTGTTTTCACCTTTATGTTACATTATGGTTTTCCCCCTCAGATGTCCTTATTTTGGTCAGGCATGAGGGAGTAGGGATTTGCAAAGCCTGGAGGGTAGAAAGCCCTGCCTGGGCTGTGCAGCCACACTGTACGGGAGAGGAGCATATCTTTTAGCTATTCTAGATACTTCTGGTATCAACTATCAACCTAATTCTCATACTGCTCATGTCACAAAAGCTGCTAATACTCTCAAATAAATATAAAACTATATTATGGCTGCTAATCAGCCTCATCAGTGTTTCTCCTAACAACCATGGACTCCAGAGTTAGAGATGTTTGGGTCCAAAATCTTTGAACTACCACTTATTGAATGTCCACAAGACTCAATTACTTGCATTCTGGAAGAGGGATAGGACATCCTGAACAGGGTGGTAAGAATTAAATAAGTAGCAAATATAAATTCTAGGAGTCTTAGAATAGGCTCTGGCACAAAGTAGGCAGTCACATGTTAGTTTCCATCCTGACCACCACCACCTCCTCCTTTTTCTTCCTGTAATAGAGCTATTTGCATGATAATCAGAACCTTGGCAGCTGAAGTAGGCTCTGATGCTTGGTTTTAATAGTCACTTAAAGATAGTCACTGGATCTGGCTGAAGAGCCCATGAGAGTATTGTAGGCATGGAAAGCCAAGATACCATGGAAAAGAAAAAAAAAAAAAAGAAGACCTAAATGAAAGATCTCTGTGAGTGAGATCCCAGTGGAAAGAACGGGGCCATCAAAGAAGGAGGTACCTTTCTCTGAAGGGAGGAGAGAACTTCCACTTTGACTATGACCCTATTGGAATAAGATCAAAGTCAGCAAACTCTAAAGGCTTCCATAGCCCTGGCAACTCATGACTAGAGCCTAGGGAGATTACTGACGCCATGAACAGGAGTGTCAAATTGTTAAGTCAGCAACAAAAGTCACTGTGTACTTACATCCCATGTGGGATCTGTCCCTAATGTGTTGTCTAATGTGCAGTGATGCTATAACTAGTACTGAAACAGTATTTTTACACTTTGTGTTTCTGCGTGGGTACAAACTGATGAGATCTTTACTAATTATATACTGAATCGATCTTCTGTATATAAAGATAATTGGAAATGAAAAAAGGAAAAACCTGGTGTTAAATTGGAAATGGCATAGAAAATTAATTAATTTTTTTAAAAAATATATATTATGTAAGATCTCTGTCTTTAATGTACTGTACACTCTTATTTAATGCTATAACTAGTACTCCAACAGTATTTTTTTTCACTTTGTGTTACTATATGGGGGCAAACTGTTGAAATTGTTACCTAATATATACTAAACTGATCTTCTGTATATAAAGAGAATTGAAAATGAATCATGATGTGATTGGAAGGGGAGAGGGAGCGGGAAAGGGGAGGGTTGTGGGTGGGAGGGAAATTTTGGGAGGGGGAAGCCATTGTAACCCATAAGCTGTACTTTTGAAATTTATATTCATTAAATAAAAGTTTAATTAAAAAAAAGATAGTCACTTAAATGGGGACCTCAATACTCCTGCAGTTATATGGCATGGGCATTTATGACTTCATTCATTCATAGTCAGGATGTGACTCTTAGTGCTGAACCAGGCAGCTTGTGCCTTACTCTGCATTGGTAAATTGTGTTGTGCCCACTTAAGACTGTGGTGGAGAGAAGACAGAGAGCCAGGCCAAACTCTCTCCTCAGAACCCACAGTGACAGGAGGATTCCAATGCCCCATACAACCTAGGGAAGCTCATATTCAAATGTCTTGCCCTGTATGCTTGCAGCTGAAAAGACCACAACAAAAATGTGGAGGACACCTCCTCCCAGGCAAAGTCCATGAGTAGAAACAGAAGCAGGCAAGCAGCACTCACGGTGAGTCACAGGGCATGTTTAATTTGTTCTGCTTTTGATTTTTATGAACTAGGAGGAAAAAGGAAGCTGTACTCCTTTTCATTCTGTTCCATTGCAAAAGCTACTGTGTTAACACGCTTTTAGAAGTTTCAGGTTGAAGTCTGGGGCACTTCCTGGATGATAGAGATCCAGATATATTATGCTTGGTTTTCTCAAATTAGCCTAGAATAGGATTAGTACATCACTAACACTGAAGAGGGGGCTGATGCTCTGTCAGGTAAACAACTGGGAGAGGAAGGCAAAGGCCACCACTAAAGATAGATTTTTTATGCTTTGATTCTTATAAATAATCAAAACATTTGTACTTGGAGTAGGGTGTGACATTGAACCAACAAAGACAACAGGAGCAGCTTCGATAGAATACAGGGCTGAGTTAGCAGGATTTGGAAATTAATTATGAGTTATAGATTCCCTAAGATAGACATCCTATCCCAATTGTCTATCTCAGTTGTCTATTTACAAGAGTTCTTTGAGGCAGCAAATGAATATGCCAGAGAGAAAAGATTAGAGAGGTAAGTGCCCTTTAGTTTTTTCAGTAATGTCTTCTTCTCATAAAAAAAATGACAAGGAAAAATGTTTCCTCTTCCACGTATAGGTAAAATTGATTCTTATTCTTTAAAGGTAAACCAGTCTTGAGAGAAATCCAACATAGTTCCACAAACATTTTCAAAATGTACCTCAGTGGGTCTGAAATAGCTCTGGTCTTATGAACTGACTTAGCCAATCTAATCATATGTAACTCATGCTCTTCATGGTAACCACCCAAGAAGTGTGAGCTAAGTGAGGATTTAAAAAGGAAACTCTATGCCTGAGAAACTCTCATGGGCTTTTTAGCCAGATCCGAATGCCTTAAGGGCTGATTCTGAGGCCAGAGTGCTGTTTAGGACATCTGCCATTCTATGGGTCTGCTACGTATCCTGCTTCCCATATTGGATCATTCTCTCTTTTTTCATTTTATCAGTTATTATTAGCAGAGACTAGTCTTGCTTATGTGATCCCTTTGACCTAAATTAAAGATCTCTGTGAGTGAGATCCCAGCAGAAACAATGGGCCATCAAACAAGGAGGTAACTTTCTCTGAAGGGAGGAGAAAACTTCCACTTTGATTATGGCCTTGTCTAAATAAGGTTCGAGTTTGTGAACTCAAGAGGCTTCCATAGCCTTGGCAGCTCATGACAAGAGCCTCAGATGATTACTAACATCATAAATAAGAGTGTCAATTGTTAAATCAACAACGGGAGTCACTGTGCACTTGGCTCCTTATGTAGGATCTCTGTCCTTAATGTGTTGTACTATGAGAATTAAAGGTCAAACTATTCTTCAAACAGTACTTTATACTTGGTGTGTCTGTGTGGATACAAACTGCTGAAATCTTTACTTAGTATAGAGTTGATCTTCTGTATATAAAGATAATTAAAAATGAACCTAAAAGAAGAATGGGATGGGAGAGGGAGTGGGAGACAGGATGGTTGTGGGTGGGAGGGAAGTTAGGGGGGGAAAAGCCACAATAATACAAACGTTGTATTTTGGAAATTTATATTTACTAAATAAAAGTTAAAAAAAAGAAAAGAAAATACATTTCTCTTCTTTACAAATTACCCAGGCTGTAGCAGTCTGTTACAGTAGCATAAACAGACCAAGTCAATAAGAGTTGGAGTTTCTTTTTTAAAAATTTTATTTAATAAATATAAATTTCGAAAGTACAGCTTTTGTATTATAATGGCTTCCCCCCCCCATAACTTCCCTCCCACCCGCAATCCTCCCATCTCCCGCTCCCTCTCCCATTCCATTCACATCAAGATTCATTTTCAATTATCTTCATATACAGAAGATCAATTTAGTATATATTAAGTAAAGATTTCAACAGTTTGCACCCACATAGAACATAAAGTATAAAATGCTGTTTGAGTACTAGTTATAGCATTAATTCACATTGAACAACACATTAAGGACAGAGATCCTACATGAGGAGTAAGTGCACAGTGACTCCTGTTGTTGACTTAACAATTTGACTCTCTTGTTTATGGCATCAGTAATCTCCCTAGGCTCTTGTCATGAGTTGCCAAGGCTATGGAAGCCTTTAGGGTTTGCCAACTTCAATCCTATTCCAACAGGGTCATAGTCAAAGTGGAAATTCGCTCCTCCCTTCAGAGAAAGGTACCTCCTTCTTTGATGGCCCATTGTTTCACCTGGGATCTCACTTGTAGAGATCTTTCATTTAGGTGGTTGTTTGTTTTTTTTTGTTTTGGTTTTTTTTTTTTTTTTTTTTTTTTTTTTTTTTTTTTTTTTTTTTGCCAGAGTGTCTTGGCTTTCCTGGTCTAAAATACTCTCAAATACTCTCATGGGCTCTTCAGCCAGATCCGAATGCCTTAAGGGCTGATTCTGAGGCCAGAGTGCTGTTTAGGATATCTGCCATTCTATGAGTCTGCTGTGTATCCCACTTCCCATGTTGGATCGTTCTCTCCTTTTTAATTCTTTCAGTTAGTATTAGCAGACACTAGTCTTGTTTATGCGATCCCTTTGACTCTTAGACCTATCAGTTGATCAATTGTGAACTGAAATTGATCACTTGGACTAGTGAGATGGCATTGGTACATGCCACCTTGATGGGATTGAATTGGAATCCCCTGGCACATTTCTAACTCTACCATTTGGTGCAAGTTAGCTTGAGCATGTCCCAAATTGTACATCTCCTCCCTCTCTTATTCCCACTCTTACATTTAACAGAGATCACTTTTCAGTTAAATTTAAACACCTAAGAATAATTGTGTGTTAATTACAGAGTTCAACCAATAGTATTAAGTAGAATAAAAAAAATACTAAAAGGGATAAAGTATTAAATTGTACATCCACAGTCAGGACAAGGGCCGATCAAGTCATTGTTTCTCATAGTGTCCATTTCATTTCAACAGATTTCCTTTTTGGTGCTCAGTTAGTTGTCACCAATCAGGGAGAACATATGAAATTTGTCCCTCTGGGACTGGCTTATTTCACTCAGCATGATGTGTTCCAGATTCCTCCATTTTGTTGCAGATGACCGAATTTCATTGTTTTTGACTGCTGTATAGTATTCTATAGAGTACATGTCCCATAATTTCTTTATCCAGTCTACTGTTGATGGGCATTTGGGTTGGTTCCAGGTCTTAGCTATTGTGAATTAAGCTGCAATAAACATTAAGATGCAGACAGATTTTATGTTTTCTTACAGTTCTGGTGGCAAGGAAGTCCAAGACCTTCTTTGCCAGCACCTGCCAAGGGCTTTCCTCTCTGATTTATCACATGGCAGAAGGGCATGAAGGCAAGGGACAGAACCAATCCCTTAAGTCCCTGTTATCACGGAATTAATCCACTCATGGAGGCAGAGCCTAACCTCCTTCCATTAGGCCCCACCTCCCAACACTGTCCAACTGGGACTAAATTCCCAAGATATGAATTCTGGGTGACACATTCAAACCACAGCATTCTGCTGTATGGCCCCCCAAAATGTATGTCCTTCATTCAACCAAAACACATTCATTCTATCCCAGTAACCCCAAAAGTCTCAACTCATTCTAGCACTAACTTTAGAGTCTAAGTCCAAGATCTTATCTAAATAGCGTATGAGTGAGAATCAAGATATAATCTAACCTGAAGCAAATTTCCCTCCAGCTTTGAGCCTGTGAAAACAAAACAAGTTATGTGCTTCCAGAGAGAAGGAGAGGGAGAGGGAGAAGGGGAGGAGGAGGGGGAGAGGGAGAGAAGGAGGGAGAGAGAGAGGGAGAGAAGGAGGGAGGGAGAGAGGACGAGAAATAAAGTGCTTTCATTCCCTGGTTCACTTCCCGAATGCTTGAAATGACTGTGAGAAAAGTCCAGAACTGGGGAACTCAGTTCCCTCACGGGTGTCAGGAATCCAAACACTTGAGCTATCACCCTCCGCCCAGGGTTCGCATTAGTAGGAAGCTGGAATCAGGATCTGGATCCAGCGATTGAACCTGAGTACAAACCATGTGGGCAGCAGTTGTCCTAACTGGCATCTTAACCAATGGCCAAATGCCTGCTTCTGCTTTCCTTTTGGTTATAGTTTCTGTTTGAATCATTTGTCTATTAATTTTACTATATGTAGTTAAAAAAAAAAAACCACATATCTTCCTCAATGTTTTACACAAAGATCCTTCAGCCAGATATCTTAGCTCATTGCTCCTGAATTCTGCCTGCCATGAAGCCCTCAGGCATGCATACAACACAGCCAATTTCTGTATCACTTGGAAACGAAGATGGCCTTTTCCAGTGTCCAGTCTTTATTTCCACCCGAGGCTGCATCAGAATTGCCTTCATCGTCCATGGGTGTTCCGACATTCTGGTCAGGGACCCTGCAGTGAGCTCCAGGACTTTCAGACCTTCCCTACAGCCCCGTCTTCATCTTAGCCCTCACCAGAATCACCCTGAATGCTCTGTTCACAGCAATATTGGCTTTCTCCAGCATTCACCTCCAAATAGTTGCAGCCTCTGCACCTCACCCAGATCAAAGCTGCTTCCACATTCTCAGGTATTTGTTGCAGTAATACCAACTCCTCTGCCACCAATTTCTATCTTAGTTCATTTATGCTGCTGTAACAGAACCTCACCGATGAGGTGATTTATGAAGACAGTCCTGGAGGCCAAGAAGTTCAAGATCAAGGTGCTGGAATGCGTGAAGGGCTTTCTTACTACAGCATCACATGGTAGAGAGCAGAAGGCAAGAATGCAAGAGAAAGAATACTCCCATGAGTCTGAGTCCTCCTGACCTAAGCACCTCTCATTGGGCTTCATCTCCCAAGAGTGTCACATTAGAAATTCTGGCAGACATATCAAACCCAAACACTTGTGCATAAGGAGTTTATTTGAGTAGAAGCACAAAGTTACTTAGGATCAAGCAACTAGGCATCCCCCTAAGTCAGTGGGTGCAACCAAAGGCAGGCCTCCAAAGATTCTTATGCATTCTTCAAGGAACTGTAAGGAGGGTATCTCAGAAGTTTAAGGAAATCAACATAGCCTCAGTTGCAGCAAATAAGAACCCTAGTCTAATATTAAATGAATAACCAACCAGTGTTACCCATGTCTAACATTTATTCTGCTGATTTTTAAAGGAAAAGGCTGACAGTACTGCCATGGGCACCTTGGAAGGATGTTCGTGAATGATACTAACCCAACACCTATTCAGGGAGAATTGTCAGGGGAACGTTAGCCCATTCAGCAGGATAGCTGAAACAAGCAGTCACTTTACGCTTTCTGTGCTGAACTATTCTGAAATAAATTACCAGTGTCATAGCCACAAAAGTCTTATAACAATGATGCAATATGGAACAGGAGGAAGAATTACCCAAGCCAGAGAGTTTTCATTCTTGCTGTGGGGAAGCCCAGTGAGGCCTCTTTGAAGCCATCGCAAGGCATGGTGGGCAGGGTGGACTGATCAAAAATAAGAGGTCACCCACTCCTGTCTTAGGACAGTTCTACTTTTTATTTGCTTAACGTTGGAATCAGGTGCATGATTTTATGACAAATATATTTTGAGGAAATGTAAGAAAAACTCAAAAACACTCACCTTATATGATGAAAGATGAAGTAAACAAGAGCTGGGAAGGCCAAACAATTTCCCCAGTGGATACATCAAAAAGGTGGCCTCGAAGAAGCTATGATCTTTGGACTTTCTATCAGGTGCACTCACCACTAAAATGCCCTCTCCCCAAATTACTTCTCTCTTCCTGTGATTATAATTAATCAAACCCTGGACATAATTGAATGAGTCTCTATGTTACCTAGATTGCTTTGTCAACTCTAGAGAATTCATTTGGAGAAGTGTTGTTCTAGTAGAGCAAAATAGAGCTTAGGAGCCCTTTAGATTGAGAGCAGAGCCACCTTTGGGAACAATAGTGGGGTCTGTGTCAGGTAAGGGAACTATCATCCCTTCCCTCACCAGAGGCTGTGGCTTTCACTTCCTGTGACGCCTACTTCTGTGATCAGGAAGAAGCCCATGCCCCTTCACAGGCCTACAGCTTCCCTTTGTGCCCAGAAAGTGAATGACAGGATTGCGCAGAAAGAGAGCAGACCAATTCTGATGGCGCAAAGAAGGATGTAGAGAAAATAAAGGAGAGGCTTGCTCTGGTGTCTCAGCAGAGAAGTGCAAGTAGAGAGAGACAAAAAAGGCAAAGCAGGGAAGTGCTTCATTTGCAACCAGCCTATGAAAATTCCCCTTATTTTGTTCTTCTTGTCATTGTTTTTTTATTTTTTTTATTCTCATGCCTTCAGCTGAAGTAGTGGTTTTCAACTCTTGTTGGATGCTAGAATTAACCACAGAAGTGTTAGAAGACATCGACACCCAGTTTCCAGTCTTTATTTCTTCAGAGATTTTTGAGTTCTGGATGAGGGTGGGATCTGAGCATGGGTCTCTTTTGAAATGCTCCAGGCAATTCCAACGTGGAGCCCAAGTAGAGAAGTATGGTGCCAGGTGATGGCTCGGCTAGCCTGAACAACTGCTGTTTCATGGGAAGAAGCCAGAATGCCTGCACTTCTGAAGACCCTCTAGAGTTTCTCTTTGATGCTATTTGTTCAACTATTTATAAATGCTCCCAAATAGACAGCATATACTTTTTTGTGTGTTACACCTTACTTTCTAGGGCATTGGAGAAGAGAGATATTTTCCATTTTGTTTTCCAATGATGGTTTCTTCTCCACTCCCTGTTTGTATAACGTATGTCTGTTAATCTTTGTACCAGGATTGTACTTCTGAGGAGCATGTTTTTGAAGGAATCAATTATGACACTGGCATATTATTGTGATAAAAGCTTAATGACACAAGTGCTGGTGAAGATATGGAGTAACTAGAAACCTGGCACACTGTTGATGGGAATGTAGAATAATATAGACACTATTGGAAACAGTACAGAAGATTTGGTTTTGAATTTTCCAGAAGATTCAAAATATTTTGAATATTTTGAATATGAGAGAGATACTTGTATGACCACCTTATAAACAATGCCCTAGCTTCTGTGTAATTGAAGTAATGCAGGGGTAGATTTCTTTTGATATTTGATTGGCCTTGAGTAAGCACATTCTCCTTATCAACGTCCTCGCTGTTTAATTTCCTGTCTAGTTTGGTTGATCAGTGTTCCCAAATACACAATTTGGATAAGACTTGGCCACTGCGTGCCCAAATATTGATTGCAGAAAAGTTAGCTCTTTTCTGTGGCAATTTTAGAATAAATTATAGAGGAGAAGGGATAAGATGGGGAGAGTTTTAAGTAGTTCTGGTATCTATTTCCTGCTGTTTAATATTAATTAAGACCGTATAAATTCCTGAGTTAAGAAAACAACCACCACACTTGTTCCAGCTACCTTTTCAAGCCAAGTTCTGTTCTGTAAGAAAGAAGGACTAAAAGGAGTCACTGCCTATGTTCTCACACACCCAGAGGAAAGGTCAAAGGATTTGATCACAGGTCTCTGTATGCCATTCATGCCATGAACTGTGGAAAGGCAACTAGTGAATGTTTTGAAGAGCCACACAGGAAGGCAAGACAGTCCCCAAATGGATTAGAAATATCCAACCCTCATTAAAGTTGAGGTTTGTTTTAGGGAATTTCTCATGGTAAAATAATCAATGAAATTGAATTGGAATGGAAATTTGTCCAAAAAAGGACTCATTCTAGAGGCTGAATGAGAAGATGAACCTATTTCTATTGGAAATTTTAAAATATGGAAAATAAAGCAAATTAAAATCATTCAGAGGGAAAAATGCATGGAGAAAATAAAATTCATAACCATGACAGTCAGGTTAAGAATCTTGAGACTTGAGCTCTTACATCTCAGCCCTGCTATTTCTGAAAGCTTGACCATGAGCAAGTTATTTGGCTTCTCTGGTCCTAAATTATCTCACTGGGAGGCAAAAGTGTGAACCTAGTGTGGACTTCAGTGGCATGGAAGCCAATCTGTGTAAATGTCTCTCACCAAACAGAAAGAAAGATATGATCTCCCTGGTACAAGGTAGGCTTCCTCATGTTAACCATGCCACCTGCTAGGACCACCAGTTCCCTCCTGTGAAGATGAGAGTTGAACTACAGACTCAAAGAAGCTCCCCTACAGAAACTGTGATCCTGGGAAAGCTATTTAATTTCTCTAAACTATTCAGTATCTCCAGCTATGAAACGACAGCAGTGATTACCTATTTCATAGGATTGTTATTGTAAGGATGAGTTTGTGTTTGTAAAATGTTTGGAAGAATATAGGGCACAGCACCATTGCTCTCTTGTATTACTACTAGCATTTTTTATTTTTATTACTATTAAATACTTCAGACTTGTGTTTAATTAAGCCTGATATTGCCTTTGCAAATATGAACTTCAAACCCCTTGTCAAACACCTATTTTTTAATTTTAATTTTTTAAAAGAAAATCCTTGAGATGGGTGTTTGGTCTAGCAGTTAAGATACTAGTTAGGACACCTGCATCCCATATTGGAGTTCCTGGCTACAGTTTTCCTGCCAGTACAGACCCTAGGAGGCAGCAGGTTATAAGTAGCTGGATCCTTGTCATCCACGTGCAAGTCCTGGCTTGAGTTCCTGGTTACTGTCTTTGATCTGGTTCCGCCTTGTCAGTTGCAAACACTTGAGGAGTAAGCCAGCAGATGGGAGCTCTCTGTGTGTGTCTCTCTGCTTCTCAAATGGAGAGAGAGACAGAGAGAGAGACAGAGAGAGAGACAGAGAGAGAGAGAGAGAGATCCTTCCTCATTTAGGATCATGGTATTGCTTTAAGTTGTTAAGCATTGCATCCATGCCTCTTAGCCAAGTTCTTCCAGGAGGGATGGTACAGAGCTGGGAAGTGGGCTGAGATCTATTTAAATGATATCAAAACAGAAGGCTTAATTCAGCCACTTCATCAAACAACTGGTCAATTTTCTGTAACAACAGTCCAGTTGGAGGATCCTCCTTTAGTGGATCCAAGCTACCTCCAAAGCCAATGCAAACAATTGCTCTGAGGTGCTTCACGCTCTACTCAGAGACCTGGTTGTTGTGTTATCACTCATCTGAAGTTTATGAACAATTTGATGTTGGCCGCTTCCATCTCACAATAAACACAGTTGAGAGCTGAGCCTGAGATCGGTGAAGCCGTTCCAGATGGAAAGGCCACAGACAGGTCTGTTCAAAGGAAGGTCCACTTGACGCATTCCTCTCTTTCCCACAGCCCACCCAGCGTGATCTTAGTGATTTCTGCTCTCTTCAGATCCATCCTTTTCTCAAAGGTGGCACAGGAAGTTTAGGCCCTTCTCTACTTCCATTTATAAACGTACCTAGAGGTTAACTGGACAAGAGGAAGATAGAAATGAAGATGCTTAAATAATCCTGGATGGCCCAGGGCAGGAGCTGGTGTAGCTTTGATGCAATTTCTTGTGTTTCTTCTGAGGAGCACTATACTCCATAATTTCTTTGGATAACCAATCTGATTCATTCATTCATTCTCTCTCTCTCTCTCTCTCTCTCTCTTCCTCTCTCTCTTTAAAGATTTATCTCATTTATTTGAATGGCAGAGTTACAGAAAGTGACCTGGAGAGATAGAGAAGTCTTCCTCCGCTGATTCACTCCCCATATGGCCACAACAGCTGGGGCTGGGAAAGGTAGAATCCAAGAGCCAGTGAATGTAGGATTCCAGGGACCTGAGCCATCTTCTGCTTTCCCAGGTGCATTAGCAGGGAGCTGAATCAAAAGTGGAGCAGCCAGGGAGTGAATCAGTGCCCGCATAGGATGTTGGCATCACATGCATTAAGCCACAACACCAGCCCCACCAGTCTGATTCTTTTTTAGAACATTTATTTTTTTCATTTTATTTTGTTAAAGGTCTGTTTTGTTTATTTGAAAGGGAGTTAGAGAAAGAGGGAGAAACAGACAGAGAAAGATCTTCCATCTGCTGGTTCATGCCCCAAATGGCCAAAAAGGCTTGCGCTGGCCAAGCTGAAGCCAGGAGCCTGGAACTTAATTTTAGTCTCCCACATGCATTCCAGGGATCCAAGGACCCAGCTGCTTTCCCAGGCTCATTATCAGGGAGCTGGATGGGAAGGAGAGCAGTCAGGACTCTAACCAGTGCTGTTACAGAAGAACAGTGTTGCAAGCAGCAGCTTAACCCACTGCACTTCAATCCCAGCTCCTTTATTTTCATTTTATTTGAAAAGCAAACACACACACACACACACAAACACAGGATCGCAGAGCTCTCATTTGAGTTCACTCCCCAAAATCTGGCAACAACCAGGGCTGGGCGAGGCAGAAGCCAGGAGAACTCAACCCAGGTATTCCACAAGGGTGGCTCAAGAACTTGAGCCATCACCTGCTGCCTCCAAGGGTCACATTAGCAGGAAGCTGAATCAGAAGCAGAGGCTTAACCAGGAACTCTGATATAGGATATGAGCCTCCCAAGCAGTGACTTAACACTGTGCTAAATGCTTGCCTCCCTTTCTGCATCTCTACAAAATGACAGTGAACATTTTAATGGAATGCTGGTAAGAAAAGGAACAATATTTACATACTTGTGTGAAGATCAACAACCACTTTTAATGCATTGATTGTATTTTATAGTCTTAGCTTAAGAATTATTAAAATTATTAATATTCATTCATTCATTAATATTTATTATAGTTATTTAATTATTTAATGATATTTATTATTAACAATATTAATGATTACTATTAATCAGAACAATTTTAAAAACATGTTTCTAATGAAAGATTTTAGCCATACAATTACAAATAAATATAATAAACATTCATAAATTCATCATTTAGAGTTAATATATTAACATATTCTCTCGCTTTTAATTTTTAAAATTGTGAAGTTTCTAACTGTGAGGAAAAATAAAGGGAAAAGATTTAGCAAACAGTTTTGCAAATAAAATATGTAAAGTTCTGGGAACAGTGTATAGGCCATAGAAATCATAACTTAGTGACCATTTTTATTGCTACTACCTACCCCTTGTTTTATTAGGTTTTAACACTTTGCCTTAATTGTCTCATATTTTTAACAAATCAAAATATCAAGACAGAATTCTTAGATCATATAAGATGTAAGTCCTTAACTTTACTAGCATCAATTCTTCTCCCAAGCCCCCAGAAAAGTAAAGAAAATACTTAACTAGGCACAGCTAAGTCTATTAGGCCCACTGCAGTAAGGAAAAATATTAACATGGCAGGTCTTAATAGGACCTTAAACAGAATTTAGAAGATTGCACTATATAGCTTTAGGAGCTGGGCTAAATGATTTTAAGGAGATGCTGTATGGCAGGGCACTGATTTGTGTGTGTGTGTATGTCTCTGTGTGTGTGTGTTTTTTTAATATTTATTTATTTTAAAGGAAGAGTGACAGAGGGGGAGAGACAATTTTTCATCCCATTGGTTTGCTCCCCAAATGGCCAGGATGGCCAGGCTAGTCCAGGCCAAAGTCAGGACCCTGGAACTCCATTTGGGTCTCCTACATGGGTGTCAGGAGCCAAAGTACCTGGGTCATTTTCCTCTGCTTTCGCAGGTGCAGCAGCCAGGACTCCACCTGGCACTCCCACATGGGATGCGAGCATAGTACACTCTGACTTACCCCACCTGCCACAACACCAGCTCCCAGGGCACTGATTTGTACTGAGCAGAGTTTATGACATAACAACTTTGGATTGGTGGTCGCAGTCAGGCAAAGCTTTTGAAGCAAATCTTGATGTGCAAGATGCTAGTCTTGATATATTGTTATCTTTGTAGCTTCACAATCAAATCTTTCAGGTGCAAATATTTCCAGAAGCTAGTAGACAAGTATTACTCACAGAGACTTTAAAAAGTCTGCTTGGTTTTAGGTTTGTCTAACACAAGACAGAAAAGTTTGCTTGGTATGGGTGGTTTTTAACACAACACAGAGGGAAGCCTGTTGGATTTCATTCTCACTGGACATGGCTAAGTATCCTCCAAATGGCTGTGCCAATTACAATGCCACCATAATTATCCACATCTTTAACAGGATTTATCATTGTCTATTTTTTAAATGTAGCATTCAAGATAAAGGCCATGTTTAGATTCTGACTGTTAGACCCTCTACTAAGACTTCTGAACAAAGTTCTTTTCTGCCAGAAGACTTCCTAGCAAGATTAAGGATATGTTTCATAGCAGCTGTAGATGCACAAATTCTTCATAATTCTGTCTAGAAAGAGGAGCAAGTCTCAAAAAAGAATTGTGGGTATAGCTTTGAACACAAAGATTCACTAGACAAAAACAAAAATTCATGAAAGAGTTTCTTTTGCAAAAATGTCATCAACTTGGATTTAAAGAGACTGAGAGTACATGAAATATACAAAACACACAAAGATCACAACATTCCAAAGTAGGGAAGTTGGCTGACAAAGCTGCTTGAGTTGGTGAGAATGAAATACTCCCAATGCCCCTTTCAGAAATTATCAAAGAAAATACCAGGGAAAAGGACACAGGAAATGGCAGAGTCAAGCACCACAGGAAAACAAAAATGGACTGGAGAGTCATCCCCAAGGATTCACACAATATCTAACCAAGGAATATTCCTTGGTCTCAATGACAAGGAAGCTGGCAGCACTGCTCAGTGGGATTCAGAATTGCTATGACTATGGTGTTTGTCCTTTCCACTTTGTGAATTGCTTGTAGGTAGGGACATAGCTACAAGGAGGAGCTGAGGTCACGAGCCCTTCCCAGCAGCCTCTGCAGTATGGCAGCCCCATCTACACTGCCTGCTGCCACCCCTCCTTCCCCACACCAACTTCTCTGGAGGGCAAAAACCTCAGCTTCTGTAGTTACCTGGCTAACAACCAGTGCTGGTTGTAAACAGCCAACATGGCTGTTTGGTGTGTCCCTGCAATGACCTTTAGCTATTATAATGTCATCATAATAAAATAACAATTGCTGACACACCTACTTCCATCACAACAAGTCTGAAATTTCAAGAGGGCAAGGAAATGTGTAGTACCCAAGCCTCAACCCATACCCTACCGCTTCGGAATATTCAATTACACCCTGCTTAAGACACCACCCCTGGGCTTCCAGTTTTCATAAAGGGATGGACCAAAACCTCAGGAGTGCAACTCTCTTGAACATGCCCCAGATCCTTGCTGGGTCTGTAGTTTCATTTTGCATGTAAATAAATCTTGCTTCGTGGCTGGCCTTTACCTATACCTCATCCTGGAATTGCTTTTTTGCATTGAGATGAGAACATGGACCCAGCCACACCACAACAATAGGACAGTTTATGGCAGTGTGCTGGGTGTATGGGAGGCAGATTTCTTGTCTTTTTAATTTGGAGTTGCATCTAGATGGGCATAAATGATAAGGCTCTGGATTTAGACACTGATACCTTAAATGGATGAGTCTTTTGGGGTCTATCAGGAAGAAGTTGAGTCAACTTCATGTGAAATGTACCTGAAACCAAGAGGACAGCCTGTGGTAACTTCCATGACTGCTCCAATTTTTCGCCTCTCACTGCATCCACTTCCATTGTGGGGCTTTGTGGCTTTTCCCCATAAAGGCACAGTGTATTTCCCTGTTCTACTGATGCTGAACTTGGCCCCGTATCTTGCTTTGGCCCTTTGAATGTTAGCAGGTGTCACATGGCGAGAAACTTGTAATATCCTATTGAGGCTGGGCTTGCTCTCTTTCGCTCTTGCCATCTTCCTGCTGGTCCCACAAGGATGACAGATATGTGAAACAAACTTGAACCAAACTCTCAGACTGGGTCTGAACCCAGTGGAACGCAGCTAAGATTGGTCAAATTCTACACAAACACTAGATGCACAAACTGTAAATTATTATTTTGTTGTAATCCATTAGTTTTGTGGGGTTTTTTAAAAGAAGTTATTACTTTGGCAATATTTGACTAAAACACTTTTTCTTATTATGCAGAAAAATAAATTCTAGGCAGTTAAAAAAGTGAATAGATAAAAATATTTAAAACATTAAGGGGAAATACTTTAAAATTTTCTTAAAGAATAACCAATAGCACAAAACATACAAGTTATAGATTAATTTTCCTACATTAATCTTAAAGCTCTAATGTTCAACAAAACTCATCAAATATTAAGATAAATTTCAAAGCATACATTGAGAGAAAATATTTGAAATGACATGACTTCAGCGCAGAGGGAGGGGCCACAGCCGCGTTCCCCAGAGCTCTGTGAGGTAGTTATTTACAGGAGGTTTACACAAAATAGTGAATTACTAAAGGTATCCAAAAAAAGGCCTGAGAAAATCTGGTTAAAATGTATAACCTTGTATTGCTACTGATGGGAGTAGTGATTTTTATATCTTTTAAAAATAATAAAAATATTCTGTTAAAATATATTTATCCGGAAAGATGTTAATTTGAACTCCTAAAAGCAGCGTGGAGTCATCCTTTTCCTTTCTGAACGAAGAGCATGGAACTCCACTCGGAGCTCCCTTTCTAACTGCACACCCAGCCCTCCCTTCTGGCAAGACTGGGCAGCAGCAAGTACCAGCTGCACACCCGTGACTTCCCTCCATGCTGGTCCAGTGTTCCAGCCAGCCCGCGAGCCTCAGGTGCCCCATCTGCTCCTTCAGGGACAGGACTAGCTGCCTTTGATGTTGCCTGGGAGCTGCTGCTCTCAAAGGAATTGCCTTTACAAAGTCAAATCAGACCGATCCCTCATTAAGTGGAGTTGAGGTGGTTTGAAACCATTAGTAATTTTAAAGGCTAAGGTAACATCCTTGGTCATCTGTATATCTTAATTTGATGCAAATAGTTAACCATAATCTAAAATAGATCCTGCGTATCTCTCCTCTTTTTTAAAAAAATATTTTATTTATTTATTTGACAAAGTTACAGACAGTGAGAGAGACAGATAGAGAGAAAGGTCTTCCATCTGCTGGTTCACTCCCCAAATGGCCGCAATGGCCGAAGCTGTGGCGATTTGAAGCCAGGAGCCAGGTGCTTCTTCCTAGTCTCCCAGGTGGGTGCAGGGGCCTAAGGACTTGGACCATCCTCCACTGCTATCCCAGGCCATAACAGAGAGCTGGACTGGAAGAGGAGCAACTGGGACTAGAACCAGTGTCCATATGGGATGCCGGAGCCGCAGGCAGAGGATTAACCCAGTGCGCCATGGCGCTGGCCCCAAGATCCTGTATATCTCTCCTCTTACATTAGCTGGGTGGGAGTGCCTTACTTATAGTGTTCCAGATTTGGTCTTTTCTATGGGTTTGTGTTCTAATGGCTGCACCATTGGCTTGGCAATTGTTTCCAGTTTCAATCTTTTAAGCATTTTTTGATCTCTAAATCCTCAATAACTCTGTTTATGCATCAGTCTATTATTTTCAAATCTTTTGTAATGTCTCATTATCTTTTGTAATATCTCATTAGAGGCAGCTAGCTGCAGGCAGTTTACAACAGCAATATTCTGCCTTGAAACCTTCTCACTCAACTTTATGATAGTAAATGATATTTTTACCAAATAATTTCTACTCCATGTTGCCATTTTTATCAGCATCATGTAGAAATTTTCGTAACCTCCAGTGCCTGGTGTTTCTGCTCTGTATTACTTGAGCCATTACCAGTGCCTTCAAGGGTCCACATTAGGAGGAAGCTTGAATTGGGAGCTGGAGCTAGGAGTAAAAAATCCGGGCACAAGGAAGTGGGATGCAGGCATCTCAAGCAGTCCTCACCGCTAACCAAATGCCCACCCCTGCATGATAATTTTGTTCAAACAGTAAAATTTAAATTTGCCAAAACCATGTGGTATTGTTGCCATTGAGATGGTCATGCCATGAGTTCCTCTGGGAATGTAGTAGTTACATTTCTTTATGTTTAGTGCATGATGTGCTTTTCAAGTCTGTTTATAGTAAACAGCATTGATGTGGTTTTCTTTGAAGGAGAGGGTGGGATGGGAAGGATAGGTGACAATATTGATCAGTATTGATGACGATTCTCTGCCAGATGGAGTCCCTTTGGATGAATATTTCACCTCCAACTCAACATCATCAAAGAGTTTGTAGAAGTGCCACCAAGCCAAAGTCACCATCGCAGTTCAGCTCAGACATGAGCAATAATCATGAAATTCATGTTTGCTCACATCTGTCACTGCCCTTAGCCTAATTACTGAATATTGGATGTAGGGAAAGTGTGGCTTGATCCCCAAAACTGTTGAGGATTAGTCCTACCTATTTGATCTGATGTCATATTTTTATTAAGTAATGGCAAATAATCTGGCAAAGATTCTCTCAGTGTTGAGGTTTATTTAAAAAAAATCTGTCCACTTTCTCTCTCCATTAAAATATAACTGTTCAGTGCCTTCGTTCTCTTTTCCTCTAGTATTTGTTATAACCCAACTCCTTATACTTAGCCAAAGAATACAGCGAGCTTCAAAGTCCACATTTTTACTTGTGTTTGAATCTTCAGTTACCCTTGTGCAGTGGGATTTTCTTTTCGAAGTACTAGTTCAGAGACAAGTTTGTCTTTGATGATATAAAAACAGTTAAATATTCACATTACTTGGATACTACTGGAAAATAACTTCTTTTGGCTTGATCAATGAGAGATAAATAACTTCAACAGTTGGAAAGCAAACCACAAAGTGACTAACTTTAAAAGGCACGCTGGATGCCAAATCTCAGAACAAGTCACTTGGGAGTATGAGCACTAGGGCTCCGACCCAACAACCACACACTCTTGACACTCCTGTCTTGCTGATTCACATTCTTAGGCTACCTCCATACTGTGGGGGGTCTTAGCAGCATGTTAGGACAGTTGTACAGGACATGTCCCATAGCACACAGAATCAGGGAGCATTATGATGTGCCTGGCTAAGAGCAAAAACTGGTAAAAGATAAACTTTAGCTCTGCCTCCTCTTTCCTTCTAGAACATACTTCTCTGACTCCCCCTCCTCTTCCCTTCCTCCTTTCCTTTCTTTCTTCTTCCTCCTCCCTTCTTGCTCTGGTCTTCTCTCTCTCTCTCTCAATAAATCTATCTTCTCTTTGATATAGCTAAGCAACTCCCAGGTTTCTGTGGAGACAAAAGGTGTGTGTTTGTGAAGGTCACTTGATACAATCTGTGCCCAGTGCAGTGTGCTGAATAATGTGCCCCCTACCACCACCAAATTCGTGCCTTCCTGGAAACTCAGAATGTGACCTTGACCTTCTTTGGAAATAGGGTCTTGGAATACATAATTAATTAAGGATGGAGATGAGATCACACTGGAATTAAGATGGACCCTGGGTCCAATCAGTGACTGATGTCAAGAGAATAAAGGACACAGAGACACACAAGGAGAAGAGGGCCATGTGAAGACGGAGGCAGAGACCGGGGTGACACAGCTGTAATAACATGAAGGATTGATGGGAGCCACTAAAGCTGGGAAGAGGCAGGAAGGATTCTTTGTTCCTAGAGCCTGCAGAGGGAGAATAGGCCTGCTTGTACCATGGCTTTGGGCTTCAAGCCTCCAGAATACTTAAAGAATAGATTTCTGTTGGTTTAAGTTTGTGATCATTTGTTATGGCAGCCTTAGGAAGGTGATTCAGTCCTCTGGTTGGAGTCTCACACTCACTCGTTCTCTCTTTAAATGCCTACGACAACAGTACAATAGCCAGGGCTGAGCCATGCTGCATCCAGGGGCTTGAACCTCAATCCAGGTCTAAAACATGGTTGTCAGGGACCCAGCCACTTGATCCATCACTGTTGCTTTTCCAGGATATAGGAAGATAGAACTGAGAGCAGAGCCTGGACTTGAATCAAGGCACTCAATTATGGGATGTGTGCATACCAAGTTTGAGCCAGGACTCAAACCCAGGCTCTCTGATAATGAGATATGGGCACCCCAAGTGGTGTCTTAACCACTAGGCCAAATGCCAGCCTCAAGGCTGATATAGTGAAACATCAATGGGCAGATATTTTTTTTATACTTCACATTAGTGACTTTTACAGGCTGCTATGGCTTAGTAAAGTCCTCAGTCTATGAATGGAAGGGTTGTAACTGGAGTGTTTTTCGTTATAAAAGACATCTGAAAAAGGTGAAAAAAAAAAATTCTTCCCAGTGACCTGGACAATGTTCAGGGGAGCTAGAGTCTTAGCTCCGGTTTCAAATCAAACATGGGAGTTTATGGGACATGAAAGTTACTCCTTAGCATGTTAAATTGCTTCCTCCAGGAACCATGGAAAATGAAAACCAATTAGTATCAGTGGGGAAAGAAACTCGAGAATTTCCTCTTGTGGTTTCCCTCAGCTTCCAAAACAGCTCTAGTACAGGTTTGAGCATCCAATTTCATACTTTATTTTCTACATTAATCCTTAAACGGAACAAAATTTCAAATGCTTTGGGAAAAAATAGCAAAACATCCAGTCATTTGCTATTGTTTCTCCTGTACAAAACAGCTGCATTTAGGAGCAAACTTGTGAAAAGTGTTCTTTTGGATGACCTATTGCATGCCCTTAGAAGATGGACATTGTGAAAAATACGAAATTGTCTTAGGTTCATCTCAAGTAACTATATCACCTATTCATACTTAGTCTTTTTTTTTTTTTTTTTTTGACAGGCAGAGTTAGTGTGAGAGAGACAGAGAGAAAGGTCTTCCTTTTTTCCTTTGGTTCACCCTGCAAATGGCCGCTACTGCCGGCGTGCTGCGCTGAGCCAATCCAAAGCCAAAAGCCAGATGCTTCCTCCTGGTCTCCCATGTGGGTGCAGGGGCAAAAGCACTTGGGCCATCCTCCACTGCCCTCCCGGGCCACAGCAGAGAGCTGGACTGGAAGAGGAGCAACTGGGGCAGAATCTCGCGCCCCAACTGGGACTAGAACCTGGTGTGCTGGCGCCACAGGCGGAGGATTAGCCTAGTGAGCTGCGGTGCTGGCCCATACTTAGTATTAACTAACAGAGTACTTTTGCCCAGACAATGTTATAGGAAGGTCCTAGGATTTACAACATCAACAAAACAGGGCCAGTGTTGTGGCATAGCTGGTAAAGCCTCTGCCTGCAGTGCCACATCCAATATGGGCGCCGGTTCAAGTCCCAGCTACTACACTTCCAATCCAGCTCTCTGTTGTGGCCTGGAAAAGCAATAGAAGATGGCTCAAGGCCTTGGGCCCCTACACCCATGTGGGAGACCCGGAAGAAGTTCCTTTCTCCTGGTTTCGGATCGGTGCAGCTCCAGCCATTGAGGCCAATTGGGGAGTGGTCCAGCAGATGGAAGACCTCTCTCTCTCTCTGCATCTCCTTCTCTCTCTGTGTAACTCTGACTTTCAAATAAATAAATAAATCTTTAAATAAAATATAAACAAAGAAGAAAATAGTTATCATAGACTCTGAGTCTTATAGATGGTAGAATCAAAGGATTACACATTAAGTCATTTAAAAAAGTTGCTAATATTGAAATACATTAATTTTACCAACAAACATACTTTATAATAATTATATGAATGGCCACAGTAATAAAGGGAGACAATGGTATCAACAACATGAACACAGGCTGAAGATTGAAGCAAAAATTCTTTTTTCCTCATTTCTCTTTATCTTTTTTTCTCCTTGGTGAACAGCTGGGCCTTTCTGCATTTTTTAAAGACAGGATGTAGACTATCTACATAAGGATTAAGTCAATATTCTCATACTTATTCTAAATATTAGGATCTACAAGAATTTAGCTTGGTCCATTAGATGATTTAGTTTTCTTGATCCTTATATTTTCTAACAAGTACCAGCTGCAAAGCCGTCCATCAGACCACAAAGGAAGCACACAGTAGGCTCTGATCTAACAGAATTTGGGAGGAAATATTTGATGTATTCCAAGGGAAGTAGTAGGGACTGAATTAATTTTAGCAACCTATATATAAAATGCTTTTTTAACATCAGTTTTGTCCCTGGTGAAATACCACTTTTTAAGTTAAATTCAACACAGCTACTTTTATGGGCAACTGTTGTATTATGGTTCTAGAATGTCCCTCCACTCCTCAGTGACTCCCAGGAAACACCTCTTCTTGACCCCATTTGCCAACTATCATACCTGCTCTCTGACTATCATTCCATGCCACCAATTGGCTGTACCACACATGTTAGGATCACCTAGCATGCTCAGTTGTCTAACTACCATATTTCAGTGTGCCCATTACTGCTTCCATTTTACAAAGAAAGTGGTTCAACATCGCTCAACTTTAAGCCAGGAAAAGCAAACATTAAAGAAACATTACAACTTCTAGTGATCATCATCTTAAGCCTCTCATTCAGTTGTATAAAATTTTCATATTGTTTAAATCCTCATAATCTAAGAAAAATCAAAGCAGAACTTACAACACAAGGAGGAGTGTGCTCCACTAGGTCTTCTATTCTCTGGCAGCAACTTCCTTTAAGACTGGATAATCTGCAGGAAGGCTCACCCGGTAGCCAAACTCAGGTTGTTGCCAACGTCTTGAGTTCCAGTAGTTTCTTTATCTACTGGCAATGGATGAGAGAAACTCCATAGTGGTGTAGACATCAACCATGACTTATCAAAGGACAAATACTTGGTTGTCGTAACTGTTTCCATCAAAAGTCTGAACACCTTGATTGGTGCAAAGAAACAGGACTTACACTTTTGAGAAAAGGGAGCATAAAAAATTAGCTCCATAATTCAATACATTATCTACAGATAAACTTTTAAATTTGTGTTTAATTTTCTTCTCTGAAAACAGATGGGGCATTTAATAAATATTTACTAAGCAGGTATGTACAATTACATGAAGCCCAACAACTGTCTCCTAAAATGAGCTCCCTATTCCTTCACAATATTATAAAAGTTTGTGTATTAGTTGGACAAATAGAAATAATGATGGAGTAATAATATGAAGGTGAGCCCTAGACCTATAAACATTTTTTTCCCTTTCTGGAACAAATAGAAATTTTAAGGGAACAGAAAGATCCTATAAATTTGTAAACTCAGAGTGGGAAAGGAAAAACAACATCATATTTTACTTTTGATAGACTTTTATAATGGGAGACAGAAATGAATCTGGGAAAGACTTGAAAAACAGAAATTGCTTATATTATCATCTGGCATACGTGAAACCATTTTTTTGTCGTCGGTGGTGGTGTTTGAAAATAATAAAATGTTAATAGGTTTGCTCATAACATGACCATAGCCTAGAAAGCACAGATTAAGATTTACAAGTTTTATCTGTGGAGTGAAGTTTGACTTTGGAGAAAAGTGTCAGTGTAGGACAATGCTATGCTCTTCCAGGAAATGAAGCAAATATGTGAGACACTGGATGATTCAGGTGGAAAGATAAACTGGCCAAGTTCCTCTCCTTTCTAACACTGAGGCTTTATACTGGTGTAAGTCTATTCTTTCCCCTTGAGCGGCAGCACCAAGGTTTGATTAATATAGAGAGAAATACACACAAAAATATGGATAGACGAGGGTACCCTAAAAAGCTTGTGGAAATGCAATGGAAAGATAAATTCATTTTGATGCAAAGAACTTGAAGCCGTGCATACATTTTCATGATGTACACTGCCATGAAATTTTTGAAAGTCCCCCATATTGTGGATTTTTAAATTTTTTGTACTAAAATCGTTTTTAATTTTGCTTTTCCGCTGACTTTCTCAAGGGCTCTCATGTGTGTATATGACAATGACTTTTACAGAATTACATTAAGGGCTGTAATGTGCTAGGGAGTACAGACATGCTCAAGTTGGGGAAACCCCACAGGAAGATTCTAAGGAAAATATCCAAAAAATGAACAGATGTGCTAAGGGTGCTCAAAGTGACCCAGCCTCTATTAGGTACATAGGGGAACAAGAAAGATCTAGAATCCAGGTCTAAACAAGCAGAAGAGAAAGGAATCCATGACACTGCGGCACACTTTGATCCCAAATCCTGGGAAGCTGGCTGGGCACCGTCGTTCCAATTTTAGACCAAATTCATGAAGACTTCAGTGACTTTGGCTTCCTAACATTTCTCCTGAAGAAGGAGCCAGACCTGCCAGGAAGTTACTGAGTTGATCCAAGGGCCTATTAGAATGTAATCTTTTTTTAGAGTCCTTTAAAAGGTGACAGAGAACTCAAAGTTACCAAAAGCACAGATTATAACTGCCCCAAATGGAATCACTGATCTGAGCTCATGAAGGCCACAGCCTATAAAGGGGGATGCCAGGAGACCAGACC
Organism: Lepus europaeus; assembly: GCF_033115175.1. Classification (NCBI taxonomy): domain Eukaryota; kingdom Metazoa; phylum Chordata; class Mammalia; order Lagomorpha; family Leporidae; genus Lepus; species Lepus europaeus. The sequence goes on from NC_084837.1 coordinate 61,240,240, forward strand.
CCAGCCAGGTGTGAGCTGATTTCCTAGGAGCCCAGAGGAGCGAATGAGGGAAGCGTTTTGGCTACCCTCTGAAACTAGAAGACCAATCGTCTAGATCCTTGAGAGACTTGAGGGGTTTACATGCGGGAAAAATGTAACTTCCTGCCCTTACAAGAAAAAAATGCTGTTAACAGGGCTCATAAAATGAGCTCCTAATGAGACTTCTCAGACATCAAATAGGCAGAGTGAAAACACACTTTGATGAGGTAAGTGTAAGGAGATCAGAAACATCTCCCCCAACAACAGAAAACGTTTCCTTCAAAGCCATGTGGACTGAGAGTTTAAGAGCAGCTTAGGCTCTGCCAAAGCCAAGATATCTGGACCAAGACTTTGAAGATATGAAGAGATGAACGAATGCCTCTTCTAGGAAGCAGCCTGTGTGCCTTCCCAGAGAGACCGCAGAGGTTCAATGGCATCCACTGCCACACCCTGCTTTCTTAAGTAGCCTCCATGTTAAATTTATTTGCATTTTCATCTTGTTTGAAAAGGCAGAGGGGGGTGGGAGAGAGAGAGAGCAAGCGGGAGCCCTCATCCATTCAATCACTCCCCAAATACCTGCAACAGCCAGGGTTGAGCCAAGCTAAAGTCCAGAGCCTGGAATTTAATCTGGGTCTCCCATGTGGGTGGCATCAACGTAGGTATTTGAGCCATCACCTTCTGCCTCCAAGAGTACATATTATCAAGAAATTAGGTCAGAAGTTGAGTAGCCAGGACTCAAACCACGAACTCCAATATGGGGTGTGGGCAATCCCAGTGTATTAATGACTGTACAAAATACCCACCCCTAGCCTCAGTTTTTAAAATAACTGTTCCAAGATGCTTCTCCAATAAGGGGAAGATGAGCAAATTGTCAACTCTTGACATTTTGTAGAGTCATGTAACTCTTTCTGAATCTTTGCTTAAAAGTCCATAATACACACAGCTAACTTCAAAAGTTGTATTTCAAGTCTGGAGCTAGGGGCTTAACATAGCTGAGGGTTTTGCTTCAACATTAGGAAGACATTCCAGCACCCAGAGTTGTTTGGGGAAGGGGGATGAAGGCAATTAATTTTAGAAAATAATTTATGTTCTATGTTGGACAACAACAGGTCCTATCATTTTATATTACATAATTCAAATAAATTGACAGTTTAATTATTCAAATAAATTAAATATATTTAACCTCTGCAGAGATTGCATCGTAAATATAAGGATCAAACAGGTCATGTTTAATAGATAATAACAAAAACTTCACTTCCCAGGAAAACACTTAAATATTATTAGGGTTTTTGTACAACAGCCTGCAAAAGTTGTCAGGGAATCAGTTTCCATCTACACATGCCTACCACCTAGTCTGGTCTTTTAAACACCAGCTAAACTCTACTTCTGGAAACTAACCTCCCTTGAGAAGATACAGTTTCAATGTGTTTGCAAGATGAAGGCTTTGTGACTTCTGACATCTTTTCAAAGTGCAAAGAGCCCCCAGAAGCGTCAGAGGTTTTCCTTTAGCCTTTCCTGGGTCAGGTCGGCAACAGGAGATGCAGAGGTCACCGTGTAGGGCAAGGCCTCTCAGCCTCAGCACTATGCGCATTTTGTGGCTGGGGCCATACCGTGCACTGCAGTACGTTGAGCAGTATCCCTGGGTCATCCACTGGAGGCTAAGAGCACGCCACCCGGTTGCAGAAACCTAGAATGTCTCCGGTCACCACCAAGTGGGGGTGGGTGTGTGTGCGAAATATGTCCCTAGGCAAGAACAAATCTGCTGTCCCAGGCTGGAGAGGGAGAGGAGAGGAAAGACAGCAGAAGAGGAGCATGACTTGGGAGGTGAGGACACCACGGGCAGGTTCGACCAATTTCACAATTTTTTTCTTGGGGTTAGACCTGCTTACAAGGAGAGCTTTTCCCTCAGTCACACTTGCTATATTTTCCTATACCATGGACAGAAAGAAGTCCTTTAAGATCCCTCAGAAACTCTCTGGCATCTGTGTCAGCCAAGGTTTTCCCAGAGAAACAGACCCATAGGATGTCTACATACCAGGTAGACAGATGGCAAGGAACTGGCTTCCACGTTCATGCGACTGCGGGGAGAGGCAAGTCCGAAATCCTGAGACAGGCCGTGAGGAAGGGCTGGCGGAACCTCTTCAACAAGAGTGGAAGCTGAGGCTGCAGGCAGGTTCACCTCCCTCAGGGAGCCTCAGCGCTGCTCCTGCGGCCTGCGCTGAGCGGCTGGGTCCACCAGATGCTGGAGAATAATGTCCTTCACGTCTCTCGGAACTGATTACACGCGAACCACATCCTGAATAAATGCAGTTTTCTTAGTCTGTTCGTGCTGCTGTAACAATGCACCGTGTACTAGGTGACCCGTACGCACCAAATGTACTGCTCACGGTGCCGGAGGCTGAGAAGTTCAAGATCAAGTGCTGGCTTATTGGGTGTCTGATGGGGGCTGCTTCTTAGATGGTCATCTTTTCAACAAAACCTCACACAGTGGGAGTGGCATAGTCTCCCTGGGTCCTCCTTAATAAGAGCACTAAGGCTGGTCCCCTAATGACCCAATCACCTCCTAAAGGTTCCACTTCCTAACACTATCCCATCGGGAGCGAGCATTTCAACACAGGAATCTGGCTCCCCATTCCGACCATTCCGAGCACACGAGGAGGGCTGCATCTTGGCCAAGTGGACGGTCAAGCTGAGCAACACAGTGTCCCAGCAGCTGCTCCTCAGGCGCTGGCCCTTTATCCTGGACAGTCTTCTATTCTTCCTTTTGCAGCCTTTTAGGTGGCCCTGATCACCCTGGGATTCTACACCAGGCCTGCAGTACATGAGCAGGCAGAAGTCCAAGTTCCGAATACACATTTTCACGAACTTGCGAACATAACTGAAGGGTCTCAGTAGACACGTTTACAATATTATACAAATGACAGATGCATGTAAGACAAGATGCCTAACATTGGCCGGCGCCATGGCTTAACAGGCTAATCCTCCACCTTGCGGCGCCGGCACACCGGGTTCTAGTCCCGGTTGGGGCACTGGACTCTATCCCGGTTGCCCCTCTTCCAGGCCAGCTCTCTGCTATGGCCCAGGAAGGCAGTGGAGGATGGTCCAAGTCCTTGGGCCCTGCACCCCATGGGAGACCAGGAGAAGCACCTGGCTCCTGGCTTCGGATCAGCGCGATGTGCCGTCCGCAGCAGCCATTGGAGGGTGAACCAACGGCAAAAAGGAAGACCTTCCTCTCTGTCTCTCTCACTCTGCCTGTCAAAAAAAAAAAAAAAAAAGATGCCTAACATCATGAGCCATTCAGGAAACACAAATAAACACCACAATAAAATGCCACTTCACACCCAGTGATGGGGCTGTGATCAAAATGACATCTAATAAATATTTCTCAGATGATGTGAAGAAATTACAGCTCTTGTTCATTTCTGGTATAAATGTAAAATGGTACAGCTGCTTTGGAAAACAATTAAAAGTTTTTTCCAAAAATCAGTTACCATAGTACCTATCAATTCCTCTCCTAGGTATACAGCTAAACATTATGTCCACATAAAAACAGACATACAAATTCTAGTAGTATTGTTTTTACTATTATGTGAAACCAACCCAAATATCTATTCACCTAGGAATAAAATGTGGTATATCCATACAATGGAATTACACAAACAGAAAAAAAGAATGGAATACTGGCACATGTTAATAAATGGATAAAACTTGAAAACAACATACTAGTGAAAGAAGTAACAAAAGACTATCTATTGTGATTCCATTTTTTTTAACGTCCAGAGTAAACAAATCTGTGGAGAGAGACAAGAGTTTTCAAGGGCTAGAAGGGTTCAGAAGAAATGGGACTGATGAGGGATAGGGGGTTTCTTCCTGGGGTTATGGGAATGTTATTAAATCAAGTGCCATAATGGTCACACAACCCTGTGATTATATTAAAACACTGCTGAATTATAAATGTGTGCATTCTTTGGCATATGATACATTAATAAAGCTATTGTGTATACATGTATGTGTGTCTATATATGTCTATACATATACATAGACACATACATACATATATATATGCACATACATAGACACACACACACACACATATATATACATATATACACACATACATCAGAAGAATGACTAAATGAATAACGCAATGAACTCTGATTTTCTATCAGGCTGTTGGGGTGAGACTGCCTGATCCGAATGGTGATTTAGCCAGTGCACTAACATCTGCTGGCCTGACACCCATGTGAGGAAGCAGGCTGTCAGAGGAAAGGAAGCAGTATGGCAGTTGTCTGGGCTTAGAATCACCATTCACGCTGGTTGAACTGGGAAAAGGGAACTCTTCCCATAACAGATAGGCCCATTCCAAGATCTCCCGTCAACGAGCCACTTTCTGCCGACAGTTGTGTAGTCTGTCACTTCAAGCAGGAGCATGAGGGTGGAATCCATCCAAGAAAAAACTCAAAAGCTTGCCTAGACAGAGCATTAGGTCAGAGACTGCTCTTGTACCTCAGTGGCGCAAGAATTTGGATTCATTTGCTAAGAGTTTATCTTTGATGATGTACCAATGCATGACTCAGTTTTGTGGTGTTTAGCACCTCTATGCTGGGAGCTTACTGCTTGCTCCAGAGACAGCCCTGGACTTCTGCCCACTCTTTCTCCTTCCTCCTGGCTCCCATAATAGGTAATTTCTGGTGTGTCGGCCTCTCAGGAGAGATACCGGGATTCTGTCATTTCACTGCTATTTATAGCTCTAGTTCTTTGAGCTGTCTTTTGAATCTTCTGTTAGAGGACAAATTTTATCAGATACTATCTTTAGCTAAGAATTTTTCAAGAATGGAAAATAGGCTTAAAAAGACAGATAATCTGATTTTCCTTAAAACTTGACCTTGCTAAATTCAGAGTGAGAGTAATGAATTTTTTTTAAAAAAAGATTTATTTATTTTATTTCAAAGGCAGAGTTACAGACAGAGGAAAGATGCGTGCACATGCGTGCACACACACACACAGGTCTTCCATCCTCTGGTTCACTCCCCTAATGGCCACAATGGAAAGGGCTGGGCCTGATTAGGTTGAAGCCAAGAACCAGGAGCTCCTTCCAGGTCTCCCACATGGGTGCAGGGGCCCAAGCACTTGGCCATCTTCCACTGCTTTCCCTGGCACATTAGCAGGGAGCCGGATTGTAAGTGAAGCATCTGGGTCTCGAACTAGCACCTATATGGAATGCTGGCATCTCATGCAGAGGCTTAACCTGCTATGCCACAATGCTGTCCCCAAGGGCAATGGTTTTTTAAAGGGGTAATCACCAAGTAGTGGACAGACACCTTGCTGTTGTGGGTCCAGAGTCTCATCCTATTGCTTTTTTGTCCTGTAGTTAATGGGCACAAATTTATCTTGGCCCTGTTTCTCAATTTTTGCAAGCTTCTTTGTTTCACACATAGCTGTAGGGTGTTGGCCACTTGAAAAGCCTTCCTGGGTAGGACTGGGTCTCCTCGCAGGTGTCTTACATGGGTTAATGCAGCCCCTCCATATGCTGCTGCTCCGTGGGCCTTGGTTCATGATCTCCCACTTCACCTGAGCAATGGTGCATCCAGCGAGCCCTCCCTCTACCTACCATCACCACACTTCAGAAGAATGCTGTCTATGCCTGAGGGTTGTTCTCCATTATTCAATGCATCCAAAGAACCCTGATTCTTTCAATCCTTGCTTTGTGTGGGTGTTCGAAAACCAGTCACAGTCCTTTGTGAGGTACAAGAATATATCTGTTCTCTCTCACTAGCTTTTGAAGTATCTGCACAAACCTTCTTATAGAATTTGAGCCAAAATAAACCCCAAACGAACTGATACCCTTTAATTCTAAGTCTTAATCAGACATACTATAAAACCCTTTCTACTCTTTAGGTTAAGCCAGAGTCAATTCATCTTAGAGTCAAATTTGATCAGTATTGATCAAATCCAGAGTTGTAAGTACAAAAAAACCACATGTTCTATTTATTAGTTTATAGGAGAAAGTACTACCAGATTAGTCTATATCCTCTCTCATTATCTCTCTCTGCTAAGGCAAATAACCATGCTTTCAGAAGACATACTCATAAGCTTCCTAAAATTGAAGAAGATATAACCTAAATGGATCTCATCAATAGATTATAGCAGCCTTTGTTTATGGCATTTCGAGTTTTCAGATCTCCATCAGTCATGATTTACAAACCAGGAGTTCACATCTCACCTTTTAGATTTAGTTAACTTTTACTCATTTAAGTTACAAAAAAAATGCTCAAATTCTAATATACTTAGCTTTCTACCTTCTTAAACCCATGACCACTCAGAGTGGAAACTTGAAGTAGAAAACAGTTCAGTATTAACCAAATAGGACTTAACATTCCTTTATTAGTTAAGATTGGTCTGAATATAAATTGCTGTGTAATAATACTCTGTAGGAATTGTCATTTCAGTTAATTAGAACTTTTGGTTTGAGAGCTTTTCAGATGATATAAAGGCCAGCCACGATAAAAGAATTACAAGGCACCATCCTCAAACACCCCTTGTCTTACAGTGAGGTGCTAGACCATGTATGAACAAGCTAAGATATCAAAAGTCAGTTCTGCCAAGATTATCCCACCACCTACTTCCTAGCTACACAGGAAAGTTAATGAAATCAGAGAGAAGAACACCTGGGAAGATTTATGGTGCTGTGTGTAACCCTCTTGTAGAGACGAGGAGAAGGATTCTCTCCTCATCTCAAGTCAACTGAGGAGAAGCTCGAGGAACTTCATGCAGAGAGACTCAGATGTATTCATGGTGTTTGGGAATGTAGTCATTGCATCCAACTTCAACCTGGAAAAAAACCCGAAAAGTGAGAGCTGGGACTATGTTGGTCACGCTTGCATGGCAGGAGAAATGGCTACTGCGGAATCAGCAGCTCTCCTGGTTTGGTGTTTTCTGTGTGCCAGATGTGGATTCTGAGAAAGGGAGTAAAATTGGGTGACATTAAGAGGGAAAGCCCAAGAAGTTTGCCTGAATGGTGGAATGATCCCAGCAGATGAGGCAATGGTCAGTAGTTAAGATGAAGAGCAGATTACGATCATGCTTTGATGCATTACGTAAGTCAAGGAGGCTGTAGACTAGAAAGCCCCAGTGATGAAAAGTGGCCACTATAGAATCTGCAAATACACCCCATGAGTCACCCTTGGATATCTTCCAAGAGAGATCTAGACTAAGGAATTGTCCAAGGTTTTACCTGAGGTGGGAGGATACGTCAAGAAGGTAGTTAAAATGAGAAGGATTAATAGTCAAAATTATTTAGTTAGCTAACACATTGTTTATGTTAAAAACACTTCACATGCATTAATCTGTGAAAGTGATTTCTACTTGCCTCTACAGAGTTTAGTATGTCCAGTGAGCCAATTGCACTTATATTTCCTGCCATTTCCATATCTAAAGACTCATTTAGTGCCACCATGTGCAAATTAATGCTGAAAATATAGCGATAAACTAAGTTCATGTGACTGTTCTAAAGCAATTAATTTGATATGACAATATAATAATTGTGAAAAGACATTTCTGCCATTGTCTAAATTGATCTGGGAGCATCAATATGTGATTCAGCTTGAATTACTCACCAAGTCAGCCACAGCATTTCATCATAGAATGCAAGGTATCAATCATAGAACTCATTTGGACCAGAAGATTCTATCATCACATATAGGAACACACCTGGAAGTCCATATTCCACCGTGGTACTGGGCAACTACAGCAGAGGGAATTATTCTTCAACGTGTCTTAACTGGATCAGAACTTAGGCATGAATTTTAAGTTTTCAGTGACTTTTCATCACGGGGAGCAAAGCTAGGCATAGGATCCTATAATTCCCAATGATTCCAAAAGTCTTTTGAGAAAATGAGGCTCAGAACTCTGCTAAGAAGCAAGAGACTTCGTTTAACATACCTTTTACCTCCACGCTCTTATTGGGTTATTTGTTTCAAATATATACTGAGAGGGGTAGGCTGGGTGTTTAGCCTAGTACTCGAGATGTGACTGAGATGCCCACATCCCATATCAGAGTACCTGAGTTTGAGATCTGTTTCCAGGTCAGCACTGCTACTCACTAGGCTAATCCTCTGCCTGTGGCGCCGGCACACCGGGTTCTAGTCCCGGTTGGGGTGCCGGATTCTGTCCCAATTGCCCCTCTTCCAGTCCAGCTCTCTGCTGTGGCCCGGGAGTGCAATGGAGGATGGCCCAAGTGTTTGGGCCCTGCAGCCGCATGGGAGACCAGGAGAAGGCACCTGGCTCCTGGCTTCAGATCAGCCTGGTGCACAGGCCGCAGTGCGCTGGCCATGGCGGCCTTTGGAGGGGTGAACCAATGGAAAAAGGGAGACCAGAATTTCTCTCTGTCTCTCTCACTGTCCACTCTGCCTGTCAAAAAATAAATTAAAAAAAAGAAAAGAAAAACAAGAGATCTGTTTCCAGATCCTGACTCCATCTTCCTACCGATGGACATACCCGAAGATGGCAGCTGACGATTCAAGCGGCTGAGTTCCTGCCACCCTGGAGGAAACCTGGATTTAGTTCTCAATTCCTGGCTGTGGTGGCCCAATTTCAACCAGTGCAGGCATTTGGGGGAGTGGACTAGCAGATGGATATTCTCTCTCTCTTTCTCTCTCTCTCTCTCTCTCACCTCTCAAATAAAATGAACAAATTTTTATGAAAAAAAAAAAAAAAAACAGGAACAATCAACAGCCATCATCATGCACTTTTATAATTTCTTCTACCTTAACAACTTTATGATATAGAAACAGGTTTTTTACAATATGATGACCTTTTATACTGTGATGGCTATTCCAGGGAAGAAAATTATGATGGGATTGCTGCATGTGAAATCATACCTTCACTTAGTCAGTTCTTATCCCTTAGGTAATTTGTTTAGCCTACTGTCTTTGAAGCCTGAGTTAGTGTGAAAAAAGAAAAGCCTGAATAATCCACACTAGATTCATTTACATTTCCAGGGAACATTTAACCCTCTTAACCAGTCCAGTTATGATGATGCTATTTTCCAAGTGTGGCTTTGGCCTTAGAAGACCTGAGGGTGTCAAAGAGGGAAAGCTTCAAGAAAATCCTTTCCCTACTGCAATTTGATGAGTAATTCTCATTTTCCTTTAGAAAAAATTCATTCCTCAGGCTGCCAAAAGGCTGCTGGCAGATGTAGTTCATACTAAACAGATGGCTGATCTGCAATTAAATGCTTGTCCGTGGCTGGACCCAGTGTCTTATGAATCCAGGGGGAGGACATGCCAGTAGCTGATGAGTGTGGACCACTTCCAGGATGTGGGTCAGGGAGGAGAAAGTGTTGCGTGCACTGTTGCCTGAGATCATCAGAGAGGTGAGTGGAATCTGACCTATCAATCGCTGACAAACCCAATGCAAAGGGGTACTGAGTGACGCAAACACTGGAGGATTGGGAAATGGAGAAGTTCTTTGTATAGGCAACCGGGAAACAGAAACACCCACGTTGTGAATTTGAGATCATACACAGAACACATGCCTCAAAACGGAATAGTGTGCCTCTACACACATGTGAATTTGACAACTAATTTTTTAAAGTACATTTAGATGAATAGAGTTGTGGGTTCTTCCCATTAACATGCAACAGACAACTCATAAGGGAGACTAAAGATTTCCTTTTTCAGCTGAAAGTTTAGAAACATTTAGACACAGTTGCTGGTTTAGAGCAATCCTCGAATACCATAGATCTACATTTTGTTTTTGTTAGTTAAGCTACTCTGAAGAAGGTCTTTCCCTAAGGCTACGAGAGAACAGGATTTAAATACAAAGTATATGTCTCAGCTCTGGGCCTTTAAAAAAATCATAACACCATGGCTATTGCTTTCCAGAAGCTATAGATTACAGTGCAAGTTTGTGTGCTGAATATATTAATATTAAATGCAAATGTTACTTTGGTAGTTTCCGGACTTAAAACTGACTGCACAGTCAGTGAAATAAGTCCCCATTTGTCTAAAGTGAGAAATCAGAAATGAGATCATATGTCTGATCCTGAGTAATATGGCTATAGAGTTCCAGCTAAAAGTCTACTTTCAACTGGGCCAAATGAGAAAACATCCTGCTTCCCTTGAATGGTCAGCAGGACTCCTGTGAGCTAGCCTGGTCAGTTTGTGCTCACATGGCTGACTCCCTGACTGGAGGTTGCCTACCGCCTGCCTCCTGCCTCCTGCCTATCCATTGACCTGCAGACAGCCAACAGCTTGACTTAGAGGAAATTTTTTTCTGGAAAACATACCTTATTGCCCATCTTTGTTTTTAAATTTATTTGAAAGGCAAAGTTACAGAGAGAGGAGGAGAGACAGAAATAGAGAGATCTTCCAGCAGCTCATTCACTCCCCAGATAGCCACAATGGCTGGGGCTAGGCAGAAGCCAGGAGCCTGGAGCTTCTTCTGGGTCTCCCACGTGGGTGGAAACCCAAACACTTGGGTCATCCTCTGCTTCTTTCCCAGGCACATTAGCAGGGAGCTGGATTGGAGGTGGAGCAGCTGGGACTCAAACCAGCACCCCCACGTGGGATGTCAGCATCACAGGTGGAGGCTTAACATGCTACACCACAACACTGGCCCCTTAATGCCCATCTTTATCAAATCCCTTTTTCAATAACCCAGGCTCCATTATGCCACCACTAACTTACATCTAAGGTAAATTACACTACTACTTAGTTTGCATCTAAGGTAAAGCAAAAGTGATTGGGAAGTAAATCTTATTAATGATATTTGCTCTAAGTCTCCTCCTTAATAGAGTGAACAGATATCCTGAAGACAAAAACTCACAGGACACTACCTGATTGGCAAGTGATGGGCCTGGCTGTTGGATAACACTGGTGGCTGACCAGTGAAAGCCAAAGTGGAGAGGAGCTTCAAGGTAACTGAAAATTGTTACTCTCCAGTTCACCTCACTCCCCTGTTTACACCAAATCCAAATGTCAAACTGAAGTCATGAGACAGCAGTCTATTTGTTTCCTTTTTTTTTTAAATCCTCCTTGGTTTCCCAAGAACCAAGTAACTCTTTTGGTTTGAAAAGACTAAACACATGCACTCCTCCCACTGTTCCTTGTGTCAATGCCAATGTGTAGTTAGTAGAGATGGCTTTCCAGGGAGGTCTACAGACAAACAGGGGCTGTGTGCCTGAGCAGAGTTGGCATGTTTCAGTCCAGGGTTCTGGAATGGTGCTAAGGAATGAGATTGGAAGTAAGCAACAGAGGGTGATGATGGAGATGCTGTTGGAGGAGCCAGGCCCTGGAACTATCACTGGGACAGAAGGCCCTAATATAGCCCAGAGGCTAAGGACCCTGAGAGCCAAGCAAATGCATCCAAGCACAGTGCCCTTTGAGGACTTCAATTGGAAAAGTCAACTGAGCTTTGGCGGGTCAAACACATTTAGGGCAGGATATTTATACACAGCTATTTCTGTAATTGGGGCTGGTCAGAAGCAGCTATTCCAGTTTAGCTCAGAGCCTGTTCTCTCAGGAATGCACGGCCATCATACATATTTATGTATTTTGAATAGTGTGTGTGCATGTGTGCACAGATTAGGGGGTATGTGGATAGAACAGTCATTCTGTTTTCCTTTGTAGAATCTTAGCAAATCTCCTTTATGGTCTATCACTCATTGCTCAGGCTTTAGGATTGGCCTGCTCCTTAAGAATTCTCTGGAGATAAGCTAAACATTTCCAGTTCCTTGTTGAAGGTTTGAAGTTACTAGGATTTATGAGTAGGATGTACACAGGGAATCTGTATTTTTAAGATCCCTCCAGTAGATACTGATATCATAATTGGAAAGCATTGATTACACACCAAAGGGTATGAAAAGTATATAATATACATGGAGCAGTTGACTGGAAATATTTATTTGGTTATCTTACCATGAATGCTGAAGTCTAATTTACTTGATCAAACTTACTTAAACAGAGGCACATTCCTAATAGATATCTGCTGTAAAACAATGGTATTACATAGCAAATAGGGTCAGATTTTAACATGTCGTGGATCACACGTATGCTCTCTCTAGATTATGATATTCCTCTCCAGCCCTCTCCTTTCTCAAGTAGCTACTTATTCTGACCCATAGTGAAGATTCTTGACCAACTATATACTGTAGTTGATGATGGTTTTCTATTTGCAGAGACGCAGATTCATCTGGTGCTTTGTATTCTTTTTACTAAGCATCTGTATGTTTCTTTGCAGAGTAAACTCTGTCCCTTCAAGTTGAATTATATATCTTTGAGTATTAAAAAGATTGAGCTAGGCAATTACACTGTAACTATTTTAAGGCACACAGATTTTTCTAAAAAATTAAAAAGCCATTACATTTATTCCATAGACATATATAATATCTAATAATTTATTAGTCTTATTAAAGAATAATTATAGGATCAAATATTATAATGGAAGTCTCCAGAGAGTAATGAAAACAAAAGAAATGAGTTTCTAAACTGTGAGACTCTAAAAACCAACCAGATGGAAAAGAAATTTCTGGGAAAGTAGATGGAGGCAGATAGTGACTCCAGGCAAAGTAGTAGCCTACAGCTACAGGCACATGGCCAGAAAAGCTTTGGAGGGAATCGTGATCTTCCAGACACAGAGTTTTTAAAAGATTTATTTATTTGATAGGCAGAGTGACAGAGAGATGAAGGGACAAAGAGAGAGCAATCCTCCATCTGCTAGTTCACGTCCCAAATGGCTATAACAACTGTCTCTTGGCCAGGCTGAAGCCAGGAACTCTATTTGGATCCCTCACATGAGTGACAAGAGCATCAGCAGGGAAGTGGATCAGAAGTGGAGCAGTCAGAACTCAAACCGGCACTCTGATATGGGAAAACAGTGGCTTAGCCTACTTTACCATAATGCCTGGCTCTGAGAGATGTCTTATGGCCAAATAGTTCATAACTGAATAATATACCTGCTTAATCCATCCTTTGTTTCAAAAAAGATATTTTCCCTGTTGTTATTTTCTCTACAACCTATCCTCCTCCAAGTAGGTGTCTCCATTATACCACTAGATGGAGATGATGGAGATGATGGAGATGGAGATGGATATATATGTATGTGTGTGTGTGTGTGTGTAAAGAGAGAGAGAGAATTTGTCATGAGAAAAAATAGGATTTCCCTCCAGAATGCCTTTGGTCTGGTTTGGTTTAGGAAAACTAGAGAACAATCTCTGTCATCTTGAATGCTACTTGAATACCAAGTAGCATTGTCCACAGAACAGTTAATTTGCAATTGTTCTTCATAAATAATTTATTTATAATTGCTATATATAAAGCTGATTTTTGGAGGACATTTTGAGATTAAATGATTGTTTACAGCCCTTGTCTCTACAATTGAGGTACATTTTTTCTTCATAGTGCATTTGAACCCTTTACTTAGTGTAGGGTTAACCTTATACGTTTAAAGTACACTGAAAAGAGATCTTTGTAAAAATTAAGAGTGGGAATAGGAGAGGGAGGAGGAAGAAGGGTTGGAACATGGGAGGAAGGAAGAGTAGGGTATGGCTCACTTGGTTAATCCTCCGCCTGTGGCGCCAACATCCCATATGGGCACCGGGTTCTAGTCCCAGTTGCTCCTCTTCCAGTCCAGCTCTCTGCTGTGGCCCGGGAGGGCAGTGGAGGATGGCCCAGGTGCTTGGGCCCTGCACCCAGATGGGAGACCAGGAAAAGCACCTGGCTCCTGGCTTTGGATCAGCGCAGCGCTGGCCATGGCGGCCATTTGGAGAGTAAACCAACGGAAAAGGAAGACCTTTCTCTCTGTCTCTCTCTCTCTTACTCTCTAACTCTATCTGTCAAATAAATTTTAAAAAAGGAAGAGTAGTGTAGGAAGTATCACTATGTTCTTACATTTGTATATATGAAATACATGAAACCTGTAAATCTTAAATAATTTATTAAAAATACTGACGCCATAAACAAGAGTGTCAAATTGTTGTCAACAACAGGAGTCACTGTGTACTTACATCTCATGTGGGATCTGTTCTTAATGTGTTGTCTAATGTGAAGTGATGCTATAACTAGTACTAAAACAGTATTTTTACACTTTGTGTGTCTGTGAACTTAGTATATACTGAATCGATCTTCTGTATATAAAGATAATTGAAAATGAACAAAAAAAAACCCTGGTGTTAATTTGGAAATTGCATAGAAAATTAATTAATTTTTAAAAAATATCATGTAGGATCTCTGTCTTTAATGTGCTGTACACTGTTATTTAATGCTGTAACTAGTACTCCAACAGTATTTTTTCACTTTGTGTTGCTATGTGGGGGCAAACTGTTGAAATCTTTACTTAATATATACTAAACTGATCTTCTGTATATAAAGAGAATTGAAAATGAATCTTGATGTGAATGGAAGGGGAGAGGGAGCGGGAAAGGGGAGGGTTGCGGGTGGGAAGGAAGTTATGGGAGGGGGGAAGCCATTGTAATCCATAAGCTGTACTTTGGAAATTTATATTCATTAAATAAAAGTTAAAAAAAAACTTAATATCTGAACACTGAGAGATTCTCTAAAGTATCATTATTTAAACCTTATTGATCAGCTATTATGTTAATAATAGTTGAGAATCCCAATGTTAGAAATAAAGCAAGATGATGTAATTGGTATTACACTAACCACAAAAGAAAAGAAAAACAGATTTCCAGACTGCTAACAACCACAATGGGCTCAAAAAGCCACTCAGCAATAGCATCCAGGAAGAAGGGAACCATGGTACTGTAAGGTAGGAAGAAGGAGGAGATGAATTAAATAAAACAGCAAAGTGAAGACAGAAAATCATAGTTATTAGAAAACAGAAATGTAAAGGTTAGAAAAAGCAGATCACAGGTCCTTTACCAATGATGGCACCATAAGGGAGGGCAACTGGAGGAAATTAAACAAGTTCCGGCCCGAGAGGGACATAGCGCCGTGCAGTGCATGTGCACCATGCCAAAAATACAGCCTAAGTTAGGGGTGGGGTTGAGGGAGGTAATGGTTCAGAATGGGATTTATGGTGGTATTAGGAAGGAGGCAGCACTTCACCTCTCTGCCCATAGGACTCCAGCTGGGCCTAAGAATTCAATGGACACAAACAGATTAATGGGAAGAAACTATAAACATTTCATTTTGTAATTTTTGTTTGTATATAGGAACCTTCACAAGGAAAATGAAGACCAATAGAAAGATTCAGAGTTGAAACTTACATTCTAGGTTGGACAAAGAGTAGTAAGTTGAGGAAACAGCACAAGGCAGAGGGGTGGGTGTTGTGGTACAGTGGGTTTTAAGCTACCCCTTGTGAGACTAGCATCCCTTGTCAGAGTGCCAGTTCTAGTCCCAGCTGCTCCACTTCAATCCAGCTTCCTGCTAATGCATCCGGAAAGACAGCACAAGATGGCTCAATGTTTCTACCCCTGCCACCCACTGGCTTTGGCCTGGCCCAGTCCCTGTTATTGCATCAATTTGGAGAGTCAACCAGTGGATGGAGGATATCTCTCTTTCTCTCTCTTCCTCTGTGTGTGTGTGTGTGTGATATTCTGTCTTTTAAGTAAATAAATCTTTTAAAAAGCCAATGCAAGGCAAAGGGGTTTGGATAGGGGGTAGTTATTTGTGGCCAAGTGACTAGAAAGATAACGGTTAACACGGAATGGTTGGTTTGACTGCCCATTTCTAGTGGGAAGAACTTTGTTTCTTTCCCCTCCTACAGAGAGAGTACCTTTTGCATGGGAGTTTTGTCTCTCCTTTCTTGAAGAAAAGAGAAAGTCGGGGTGGCACCCTGGTGTAGCAGGTAAAGCTGCTGCCTGCAATGCTGGCATCCCATATGGGCACTGGCTCGAGTCCCAGCTGCTCTATTTCCAATCCAGCTCTCTGTTATGGCCTGGGAAAACAGTAGAAGATGGCCCAAGCCCTTGGGCCCCTGCACCCACATGGGAGACCCAGAAAAAGCTTCTGGCTCCTGGATTCAGATCTGCACAGCTCCAGTCATTGTGGTTAATTGGAGATTGAACTAGTGGATGGAAGACTTCTGTTTCTCTCTGCCTCTCTTTGTGTAACTCTTATTTTCAAATAAATAAATATTTTTTTAAAAGGCAAGTCTGAGCGTGCTTCTTGCATCTGCTGTGTTCCAAGTGCCTTGACTCTCAAATAATCAATATGCAATATGCCAAAGCAACACATTTTGGGATAATATATTTTGATCCCCTGAAGTAGATTAGAATTAAATAAAAAGGTTTACTTCGGAAATCTCTAGGTTATTAAATGTTAACACAGTGTAACAACTCAATAATAAAAGTTAAATACAAGTATATGAATATAGCCAGTGTTTAATGGGTATAATTAACATATTGTAGCTTTAGAAAAAGGGCACAGACCTTAACATTCTCTAGAAGTAGAATTCCCCCGCTGCCTCAATAGCCATGTCTTTAAAATGCAGACCTATAAAATTCACAGATGTTTGATTAAAGATGCTCCTACGTGACACAGATAAAGCCCTTGAGTCTTCAAAGACTGCACACTTATCTGGAGTTCTAGAAGGATTATATTGAATGTTGATGTCCTGAGTCAATTAGCCCCAAGGTTCATATGTGGTGACCTCTGACCTGGATGGATTAATGTTTCAGAAACTTTGTCAGAGGCTTGGTTGTTATGGATTCTAATCTATATTATAGGGTTTGGTCAATTCTCTCTTCTAAAATCATGTGTATTTCCTTTTTCTTTATTCTTTTTTCCAACCCTCTGCCACTTACAGGAGAGATTTGTAACTAAATGATAGTCATTTTGTCAGGATTACTACATGAGTCAGCAGAGATTGGTTTCAGTTGTCAGTTTGAGATTTTTAGTGTACGGCTTCCAGCCACCATATTCTAATCTTTGACATTTAGTTATTGATGGACCAGTGTTTTCCAATCACAACCATCCAACCAAAAGAAGGAATTGGTAGCCAGTTCTGTGATGAATAAATAGTATATAAATGCCACAGAAAATTATACATTAGTCTTTCTTCGATCTCAAGCAATAAGACAGTCATGAAAGAAACTATATACTGACTTTTGTGAAGTAAAGAAAATAAACTATCTGCTCTCATTTGTAATACCAGTTGGCTCCCCAAGAGGTCCCAAACACAATTAAGCTCATCAAAGAATAGAGAAGAAGGAAGATGAGTCTACACCTTAAGATGTTTTCCTAGTATTTCTTTGGGAACAACCAAAGGCTAATGGTTCAACAGTTTCTGAGAAAACACAACTTCTTAGGCATTTTGAGTGCCAGATGTGAAGGTTTCTGTACTGTATACACTGCAAAGTATTTAATATGTATTTTTTTGACAGGTAGAGTGGACAGTGAGAGAGAGAGACAGAGAGAAAGGTCTTCTTTTGCTGTTGGTTCACCCTCCAATGGCTGCCGCGGCCGGCGCGCTGTGGCCAGTGCTCCGCGCTGATCCGAAGGCAGGAGCCAGGTGCTTCTCCTGGTCTCCCATGGGGTGCAGGGCCCAAGGACTTGGGCCATCCTCCACTGCACTCCTGGGCCATAGCAGAGAGCTGGCCTGGAAGAGGGGCAACCGGGACAGAATCCGGCGCCCCGACCGGGACTAGAACCCAGTGTGCCGGCGCCGCAGGTGGAGGATTAGCCTATTGAGCTGTGGTGCTGGCCTTTAATATGTATTTGTGGACAACCTCAAGGATACATCCTCAGATTCATCAGAAAGCATGCATAATATGCAATCACATCTATTCGCACAACATACTCAAGGTATGGAAAAGGTGGACATAAAGAAACTAGGGAATTCCAGATGTACACTGTCAGCTGGGCACCACTTATTTTAGTCAAGCCCCAACTAACAACAAAACAAGGAGTAATACCAACAGTAATACCAACAGTAATTACCAACAGTAATACCACGATAGATAAAGTGTATTGAGCATTCATGATGTGCCAGGCAGAATACTGACAGCTTTATATGATTATAATCAAGTCATAATATTTTAGTCCTTACAACCTTAAAGACAGGTGTTATTGTATAGGAAAATTGAGGCTTGGAAGGACTAAACAATGTGGCCCCTCAATAATAAGGGATCTAGCCAGGTGAAGCCAGGGCTGATGGACTCCTAAGGTCAGGTTCTTTGCCATCAGGCTCCAAAGCATTGACACAACAGCACGTACAGGCAGTTTCCCAGAGCATTTAAAATGGATCTTATAATGAAAAAGTCACAAAGGACATAGCATATGCTTAACTAGTAAAAATACCTCACCCATATTTTCTTTTATATTAATTACTTCTCCAAGTAGATGAGGGTAAGAATTTGCACTGATTATTTTGAAACAATGCAGATAAAGAAGTACTAAGATCCATGCTAAATAATTTCAACAAGGGTTGGGGCCAGCCTTGTGGCACAGCAGGCCAAGCTGCCACCTGCAATGCTGATAGCCAATATGAGTGCTCATTTGAATCCTGGCTACTCCAATTCTGATCCAGCTCCCCACTAATGTACCTAGGAAAGCAGTGGAGGATGGATCAAGTGCTTGGGCCTCTGTCATCCATATATGAGTCCCAGATGGACGTTCAGGCTTCTGGCTTCAGCCTGGCTCAGCGGCCATTTGGGGAGTGAAGAAGGTGATGGAAGAGCTCTCTATGTCACTATAATAATAAATCCTTAAAATAATTTCAACAATCTCCTCATTCCTTGCACTGTACTTATTCATTTCTGAAAATGGGTCTGCATTCAGTTCAATTGTTTTGAATCTGAGCTATGACCACTCATATTTATGACTCCGGAACAAAATATAAAACTACAAACATGGTGAATATCAATGGTTTTTATTTTTTTAAAGTAAAGAACTCTGATTTTTTCTTAAAAGAGTAGGAACTAACCGCAACACTTAAATATCTCCTGGATATAGGTGAAGACTTAGCTACCACCTATTCATTTAATGGGAATACATCCTCATTTAATGAGAAATATGGAATTGGTTCCAGCAGATTGCTCACATTACAACTGAAGTCACAGGACTCAGACCATGCAAAATCCGGAGTGCAGATTACCCTTTGGGGTGTTGTCCAGTATGCTCATAAATTACAGTAAAATTATTATAGGAGTATGAGGCTACGAGTTTTTCTTACAGAGTCAACTGTAAGAAATTAATTCAGCTATGATTTTTGAAGTCTCAGCAGTATCATGAAATAATGTGCTTGTTAAAAAGAAAAAATATGTGTGTCTCTATGTGCTTGTTGGAAAAGTTTCATGTGCTATTTAATGGCTAAATTAATGATTGGGAGGAATGAAAGAAAAGAAGCAATGATTCTTCTCCAACTACTGCTATAAAGGAGTTACTTGACATTTCTACCTTTTTAAGCATTAAATATATATATTCTGATGCAGTAGGTCTAAGACCCTGCAACTCACATCTCAAATCTCCTTCCGTGTTCTGAATTAGAGGCAGAAAGAAAGCACTTTCGCTAATATAACTCAGAAATAGAAAGGGCTTGTGACTGGCAAGTAAAATACCATGCTATTAATTTGTTCATAAATATAAACTATAATTTTTACATAAACACAAATAATGTATTTGAATATATATGTGTGTTTATTGTATATTTGTGTATATATTTTATGGATATTCCAACCTTATTCCAAAAAGAACTTAAAATTTTTAGCAGAATATTATATATAATACCAAGTTAAAAAAGGCAAATGAGGTTAAAAATGCAGAAGAAATACACAATTAAAACAATGTGACTCAAGACTAAGGGGACTTGCGCTGCTTGAAGGATAGAATGGCACACTTCGCAGAGCAGTCACGGTCAGACATGGCATTTGCATTTACTTTGAGACTGCAGCCTTGCCTTTTGCAGGTTACTCCCCACTGCTTACAGTTTGTCAAGGCTTTTCTTTTCCCCTTCTTGTGTTCTTTGAGCCAGCAACATATCTATAAAGGATAAAATATTTTTATTGCCACTGATTCTTTCCAGAAAGCTCACTCTTGCCCAGTTTATTCTCAATATCATCGCTTAAAAAGAATCAAGCTCTCCAGCTGCCATGTAAGCGCAAAGCTGTGAATGATTAAAGATCTTCCTAGCACTAAGAAGTGGCTGTAACTGTCTGGAGATGTTAATAAGGGAGCAGGAATCCCCAAGGAAGATGTGTTTTCCTGGGAACGCCAAGCTCCAGAAACTGAGGCCATTCTCACAGCTCACGGGAGGGGGTGCTGTGTGAAAAGATGAGTGGGGGGCCGGGAAAAGCTTGGGGAGAAGGGAACAGGTAAGCAAAGCCTTTTCAACTCTGAATATACAAACTGAAGGACTCAAATTGTGGCCACTGGTTCAGCTTTTGTGCATAAGCTGCTTTCAGGATGAAATGGGACACTCGTGGGTCCCTCTAGACCAGATTTCCTTTCACTGTTCCCACTCGGCAGCCCTGGAGGCCCTAGGCAGCTGCCTTTTCCAAACACACCCCTGCATCCACCGCCTACTTTGATAGTGGGAAGTGGAAAGTGAGAATTCTCTCTGGGCTCCTATTCATGTCCAACTGGTCAGACTACTAAAGGGAAGGTTTTTGTTTTGTTTTGTTTTTTAAACCAGATCCCCCGGTCCCTATACTGAGCAGTCTAGTAGAAGGAAAACCCCACTGATTCACCAATGTCCAAGCATGAGGTAGAGCAGGAGCTTGCCCAGTTCTACAGGACCTTCTATTGGAGCCATAACCAAGACTGTAATTCTCTGAACATGGAATCCCCAGGGGCTAGTTAGCAACAACTGTAAGGCAAATGGTAGATGGGGTTCGGATACTGAACACTATAACCAATGTAAAACTGAAAACTTTTAAGGCATCAGGACATAGGAAATTCTGAAAACGTTACTCTGTGGAAGTATTTCATTATCAAAGGGAAAGAAAAAACATTAAATTTCTTTAAAACATAATTAAGAAAACTAACAAAATGTGGAATACAAGAGAGATCAATAACTTTCAAAGCAATGAGAATGTGAAGTATTCAGATCAAGTTTCAGAAGGGCGCAAAGGTGTATACTTGTGTCCAGGAAATCAGCTGAGGACTGAGATGAGGCTGAACTTGGCATTTGTATCTCCTCTCTGCTACTCACTAGTTCTAATCATGAGTAATTTTACTATTCAAGGACTCGATTTCCTCTTCCTTAAACTGAAAGATAGTTGTTCAGAGCATTGGATATGAAGATGTAGGTTACAAAGCCCAGAAAAATTCTTGGCACCCAGCTGTTTCTCAGCTCAGAAGACTCTGGAATAGACAATGCTGGGTTAGAGGTAGCCTGGTGGGACACTTGGTGCCATGTCAGATAATGCCATGATGCTGTTGCATTAGCCTAGCCTGAACCTGCAAAACTGTAGGCTGCTTTTATGAACTCTAGCCCCTCTAAGGGAAGAGGGGGGGTCCAAGGATTTGACAGTAAAATCACTTAGACTTAACAATGGAAGCGATGGAGCACACATTCAACAATGGAAGGTATTAGGAGTTGCTAGGTTGATGCTGGAACCCAGGGCCCTTTATTCCAAAAAGCCTTCTGCTTAGTATGTCAACAATTTCACCCTTAGCTTCCTTGAGTACATCTCAAGATTAGTCAGCAGTGAGCTGCATTGGCTACTGCCAAGCAAGTAGGGCTTCTATGGTTTGCCTTAGTATGACAATGCCTTTCTAGTTTCCTGGTTAGAGTAAAACATGGTGGTGACAACCATAAGTTTCAGAGGCAGACACACCCAAGTATAATAATGTAAAGTTGGTTGAACTGTTAAACCTAAAATATTTTCATATGAAAGCAGGAATAATAACAGAACCTACTTAGTAGCATTATGGTAAGAATTAAGGAGAATAATAAATTTCAGTTGCTTGGCACTATACCTGACATATGGTGATTAGTCAAAGTATTTTGACTATATTAAAATTAGAGATCAAGGGCTGTGGAAATGGAATCACTTGGTGTGAGCAAATATACCAAAAATGTGCTAGATTTTTTTTTCTGAAATTGGCTGCAATGTTAGATAACTACAAAGGCTGATTATAACTTACATAAAAACAGCATTAATATATAATAATTATTTTCATTTTATTAAATTATTAAATTTTCAAAATGAGGGACAAAACTTCAGATTTCTATGCCAGGAGTATTCAAAAGTTCATGGACACTGAGAATTATGAAAATTCTATGCATAGATTTGGAAGTTTTTCTGCACCAAAATAAATATCTTTTAATTCTGTTTGCCAGGAACTTTTTGAAATATGCTTATAATCTTGAATTTTGATTTTATTTAATTGGGGATTTATTTGTATTCTGATGCAAGATAGTGCATAGGAATTCTCTCCTAATGAATAAATAAAAAGATTTAGTAATAGGAAGCCATGACATCAACTTGGATTATAAACAGCAACAGGCAGAAGCTGTATCACTTTAATATCTTGGTGCATGGTAAAATCTGTTATTTGATAATATAGTCAAAGTCAAAGCAGCATTAACTGTTGGGTTAGCGGAATGGACAACAGGAATCACCTAATACACATGTACTGCTAAGTGTTCTCTGCGAATCACCTGTCATGCATTCATAGTATTCTGAAGAATATGATGGAAAAAAATTCATCACCCCACAATGATGTCAGGGCCATCACTGATATTAGAAGTTAACAGCATGCCAAAGGCCAAGAAGGACTGGCTTTGTGATGGTGACCAATATGAAATGCTAGAAGGCTCCGACTGTCATCTCCTCTGTGGCAGTCCAGATGCAGGAGGACATACAGCCTTGGGTGTCAAACAGTGGGCCAGGTCAGATGGCACAGCAAACGCCATTCCCACAGAGAGATTTCTTGGCTTTTTTAGAAAGGCCTAAGTGGCATCCTTAAGTGGACTGCTGCAGCTTTTAGTGTTAAGTTGGTAAGAGGATGCTCAAAAGGGCTCTCCTATTGTTAAAAATGACATAAGAAATCCATGTTTAAAAACGTTTGTCTTGGGTCCAGCGCTGTGATGTAGTGGGAAAAGCTATCATCTGTAGAGCCGGCATCCCATCGAGATCCAGCCACTCCACTTCCTATCCAGCTCTCTGCTATGGCCTGGGAAAGCAGTGGAAGATGGCCCAAGGCCTTGGGCCCCTGCTCTCACGTGGAAGACCCAGAAGAAGCTCCTGGCTCCTGGCTTCAGATCAGCTCAGCTCCAGCCACTGTGGCCATCTGGAGAGTAAACCAGCTGATGGAAGACCTCGCTCTCTCTGCCTCTGCCTCTCTGTAGCTCTTATTTATTTATTTATTACATGAAAGGCAATCTTTTTTTTAAAAAAAAAAAAAGTTTGTTTTTTTGCAGGCCAGGAAGATGTTAGATCATTGTCATCTGAGAAAAGAAGCTGGTAAATAAGTAATCAGACATACACTGGTCTCTTCTTGACTTCTGATCCCCTAAAATGTGGGAGAACCACATTGCTGTGTTTACCAAAACTGGTTAATTCGTGTTCTCACCAGCAACTATGATATAGCCTCACGGCTCATCTTCTACCAAAAGAAATGGCCCAAGACACAGTTCTTGCAATCTGTCCCTGTCTTTCACTTGTTCCAAGGTATCCCTCCAGCTGTGGTGAGCCCCCATAGTCACCACCAAAGGGTTTCCCACCAGTTTTTGGCCTGGAGAGTGGTGGTTGTAGCCTTTTTTCCCCCTAAATGAAGAAATCTGTTAACACCAAATTTATCAAGTTCATTTATCTGAATCCTATCAGGTTCTCCTATTGAGAACAATGGGTGATTATTAGCTCAGTTATCACCATGTGCTTGAGAGCCCCACATTTTATGAAAACCTGACACAGCACAGGCCTCTGCTGGAAGCTTCGCTTAGTACACATGAACTTCTGAGTTCAAAATGAACCAGCTCTTCCTGACAAACTGTTTTGGTTGTAACAAACTAAGGAAAACACAAGTATTATTTCTGAGAGTAAAAGAATATACAGAAATCTGATTGGACTGTGGATAGTAACACCCTGTTTAGAGACATTCTTTAGCTATGACCTATACATGAACAAAATGTACATTCTTTCAGTCTAAATTTTTATGCACAGAACACTGTTTGAAGGAAAGAGAAAAGACCCAGACATTTGGCTTTCCTCTTGGGGAATGGTATGGTTCCCATTGACTACGTGTCCAGAAAGTGCAGAGCTGCCAGTGATCCTCCGGGTTAGCCAGAGGCTCAGGTTACTGGGAAGCTGCCACTGATAGCAAGCAGGGTGCAAGAATGGGCAAGAGGAGAGCGGTGTGCATTCACAATCACCACTATGAGGGAACTACAGGGAACGAGGGAAGCCACAGCTGCATACTGTGTATTTCTTCCCAGGAGGATCTCCCACTTCCTCGCCTTCTTTACACCCACATTGCAGTAAGCTATGGAAATCTTGTCCCACTACCCTCAGGGAAAAAGGAATGAGCCCCTCTTTGAAGGAATATTCTTCCTTAGAACTGCACGGATGAAGATGGTGGGCAGGTGGAGCGTAGTCCTCTCTGTGGTTCCATTTGTTATCACAGCAGAGCTGAGAGTCCCCCTGGCTTACACATCTGCTGCTCGTTTCCTCACAACATTTAAGTTTCTACATCAGATACGTCCTTCAAAGCCATCTTATTTTTTTCCATCTCAAATTACACTTTCTTATTTCAGTTACCCTCATGTCTCAGGTGCGTTATTATAAAATGCCCCTCATTCGGATGCTGTTGTTTCTCTCTTACAGCTCATCTTCCACACTGCCACCAACATTGGATTCCTAAAGCAATGGTCATATTCCTCTTTACGTAAATGGTTCCCTGTTGTCTCAGAGCTTCTGATTTCAGTATAGGATGTGATCTTAGAAATTATGCCAGGACAAATCCAATTAATTATGAGCAACAGCTACTACTGAGAACACTACTAAACTTTCCTAGGCAAAGGGATACAGAATTGATATGACCTTTCTCTAGTAACATAGCTAACAATTCTAATCTAGGATTAACAAAGAAAATGGGAGCTTTGCTTCCGTAACATACTTTATATAATTACAAAAGTATAAAATAAATCCTCCATAAGAAACAAATGCACTGGCATTCTCCATCTTTTCTATTTCATATAGTTTTTTTTAAAAATATTTATTTTATTGATTTGAGAGACAGAGTTACAGAGAGAGGTAGAGATAGAGAGGTCTTCCATTCGTTGGTTCACTCCCCAGTTGGCTGCAATGGCTCCGCTGATCTGAAGCGAGGAGCCAGGAGCCTCCTCTGGGTCTCCCACGTGGGTGCAGGGTCCTAAGCACTTGGGCCATCCTCTACTGCTATCCCAGGCCATAGCAGAGAGCTGGATCAGAAGAGGAGCATCTGGGACAAGAACTGGCGCCCATATGGGATGCAGGCACTTCAGGCCAGGGCGTTAACCCACTGCGCCACAGCACTGACCATCATATAGTTTTACGTAAAAAAAAAAAAATAGAAAAGGAAACACTAATATGAAAGACTCACCAGCACCCATCAAGTTCCAGGCCAATGTTTCTTGCAAATAGAACCAATTCTCCTATAGTAATTATACACCTTGCCCTTCCACCAGCTCTTCCAGGTCACTAGCCTTTCTACTAGAACTCTTTTTTTTTTTCATTATTTGCTAAAAACACAGGGAAAAGAGAAAGAAGGGGTGAAGACAAAATGATCACTCAAGCAATTCAGTCCCCAGATTTGTTAAGTAGTAAAATCTTATCTTCACACCCCCTTATTTTAAAAAATGTATTTATTTGAGAGGCAGAGATAGAGATAGTGACACACAGATAGAGCCCCATCCACTGATTCACACCTCCATGGATCTGAACTGGGCCAGGGCCAAAGCTGGCAGTGTGGAACACAACCCAGGTCTTCCACAAGGGTGACAGGAGCTCAGCTACTTGAAGCATTATCACTGCCTCCCAGGGAGCATGCTAGAAGGAAGCTAGTATCTCCAATATATTCACTGCGTTACTTTATAGCTGACCTAAAACATCATTCAATTCTTGTGTAAATAGAATCTGGAAAAGATAAGAACTTTTAAAACAGAAACACAGCAGACTTCTTAGGCTTTTAAGTTTTCTATTACTTCTACAAACATTACCCAAATCTTAGTGGTTCTTGAGGTGTCTATGGCTCTTAAAATCAGAAATTGGAAATGAAAGGGTCTAAAAGTAGGAGGTTAGTTGGGCTTTGGTTTTGATTTTTTTTTTTTCTTTTAAGGCCCATGGAGGAATCCAGTTCTTGCCTAACATCTGGAGAGTTTGCATTCACATGATGATCTCAGAGTCTCTTCATTTCTGTTTTGATTTTTGTTACTTTAAAAAAAAATCAATACACAAAACCTACACCGTATAATTAATTAAGTTTATTTTAACCACTGGGATTTTTCCTCTTGCAATGTTTTTCCTGAAAAAAATATGATAGTTGGAGCTATTAAAGCAGCCGCACTCAGGCTTTTGCCTGCATAGTTATTTAACACTTTTCTTTGATCTCCTTTACCCCAATAAACTGATAGTTGGATCAAGATTCTAGATCAGGTCCAGATTATGTTTTTGGCAAAGATCTCTTGATGTGCTATATTCAATTTCAGCTTTACTCTTTACGTCCTTCTCTCCCAGTCAGAACCTTTCTCCCTGAGAACATTAAGTCCTGGCAACTCTTGTGGCATAATGCAGACAGCTTAAAGGCTCAAGCACGGTGCTTCCACGAAAACTCTGACTTTGGCCTTGCTCTGTGCACTGGCACCGTCAGGAGCGCTAGAGGTGTCAGTCACCAAGTAAACAGTGTGACTACTGATCTAGATTTACAGCCATGACAGTTCAGGAAGGACTTGCCCAGTGACTGCACAGAATCAGCCAAAGTTTGAGGAATGTTTTTAGGTCCAAAGATAACTCATGTGTTACCTTTTTCAGAGAAACATCGAGTCAGACCACATTCATTACAAATTTAGGCCACAGTGGGATATCAGAAACAGAGAGCAAGGTCTCTTCAGAGAAAAAAATGCAAAAATTAAGGATAAAATAATCCTTGGTCAGTGTTTACTGATTTGTCTCTGTCCAAGTTGTTACTGTCAGACAATGAGGCTCAAGAATGGAATAAAATAGATGACAATAAAATAGAAAAAATGTGGTCACAACAGTCTGAGAAAACCAGGACAATATGTATTTCCTCCTTGCTGATAAAAAAAAATAGACATAAAACAGAATTGGATAGCCCTTTACTTCAGTAGAAACATTGAATTATGTGTCCTAGATTCAACTGCAAGCTTTATTGCTAACTAGCTGTATGATCTGGGGCAAACCTCTAAACGTTCTAGATTACTGATGATCTTCAAAATGCAGATGTGGACTACGCCATCCCTAAACCCCCTTCACAGGATGTTTTTGCAGAATGTGTCATTTCTAATGCTAAATACAGAGTAAATGTGTATGAATCCATTGTTGTCAAGTAGTTCATAGAATTTTAGTGATTAGCAGATTAAATAATATGACTTTCCATAGAAATTCAATAAGGTAACTGATGATGGCAAA
Organism: Lepus europaeus; assembly: GCF_033115175.1. Taxonomy (NCBI): domain Eukaryota; kingdom Metazoa; phylum Chordata; class Mammalia; order Lagomorpha; family Leporidae; genus Lepus; species Lepus europaeus. The sequence continues at coordinate 61,267,790 of NC_084837.1, forward strand.
CTTGCAGCCTTCCCCAACAGTCTCCACCCCAAAAGTAGGCTGGAAAACACACGAAAATATCTTATGACAGGCAATGTCATAAGGAATTTGACCAATTCCTGCTCCTTTCTTTTCCTTCCTTTACCCTGCAGGCTGTGGGCATACCTGCCACAACACTGGTATAAACAGGGCTACAAAGCATTGTCAGCACACTTATATTTGAACAAAATGACCAGTTCTTGAGAAAATGGAGAACAAACCATTAATAACTGTTCTCATATTTGGTGACTACCAATTTGTGAGAAAAGAATGGAAATGGTAATATTCCATTTAAGCCAAAGTCTTTTTTAATCCTGGAGAGGCACTGAAAATATAAATGTTTACAACATTTCCAGTCAACTCAATAAAATAGGTTGGCATCCAGTGGTAAAAGGAGGAGTCAACTGGTATTGGTGGTACTCACTCTTCAATTTGGGCCATGCAGGTGCACTTGGATAAGAGCTCAGGAAGACAGGCTGTTACAAATAAACCTCCTCAGTGACAGAATCTACACAATGGGTAGATGGACCATTAGGTAGGTGGATCAGTAAGAAAGTCAAATTTGATGTATTTATTTTAAAATAATCACTTGGAGCTGCCATAAATAGGCTCCCTCCATTTCATGGTACAGTACATGCATTGTACTCCATGTGAATAAAGATCAGATGGTTATTGAAAACATGTGAATCCTTCACAATGTGGTTAGAGTAACATATGGTTTCAATAACCAAGCAGTATTTGTTTAACATACAGAGACTTTATTATTAAATGTGGTATGATTATTTAATTTAAATGTCAAATATTGGAACCAGCCTGGCTAAAGATTAACAGCTAATATCTACTTAATGCTAAATATTCAGCAAATGTGCTTTAATGTGGAATTACTACTTAACTACTTCAGTCCTGGAGCTTTTCTTCCAATTTGCCTTATTATCCCACAATCCCTATGTGTTAAAACCTTAGAATCACAAAGCTTTATCACTCCAAAGCTCCAACGTCCTTATAAAGCTTCAATCTTAAAAGATTCAATCTGTGCCTCCTTCCTTATCTATCTATTGAGAAAAAGCAGGGCAAGAGAGGTAAGAGAACGTTCTAGAGTTTCCATTAACAGCTTTCTCCTTGGGAGTTTAGCACTTTTGTTTTTCTCATACCATATTGTTTTTCTCATAGAAGGATTACATGGAGATCAGTAGCAGAGATTATGTCTACCTATTCTAGCCTCCAGACCATAGCAGGATCAACACAGATAATTGTTTTACTTCCTTATAACACCCCCTTGGTTCCCCCAAATTCTATGTTGTGGCTTTAACAGCTCTCTGCCAGCTGAATGTACGGAATAAATTCCACACTGCAGACTTCATGAAGGAGAAAGTTCCTACTACAGAACTTTGATATCCGTAAGAACAATGGAACTGAGCCCAACTATCTCACAGAGGAAGAATGACTGCCAAGACCTGAAGCCCAAAGTGAGGAGCCAGATCAAGACAGGGGAAGTACTGAGTTTCAAAACCAACAGCACTCGGAAATCAAGTAGGGGAACTTTTATGTGCTGGGTATGACAGTGATCTGGATGGATCCAGCCCGGGGTGGATGGGCCCACTTACAATTGAACTTGAATGCGTATCTGAACAATCAGATAACTACTCTGCAAACCTGGATCTCCCAACTGTTCCTGTATTCTTACCTTCTTTGCTAAATTGGCTGTAGGAATGAAGCTGATTTAAGTATTTTTGGAGTGAGCAACCAAAATGGTGATATACACGTTGTTCATCAAGATGCATACAGGAAATATCAAGTGACTGGGCAGAGTTTGCCTAGAGAAATCAATAGGTAAGGGTGTGTGTGTGTGTGTGTGTGTGTGTGATCAGGAGGAGATAGGAAGGGAATGGAAGAGATGGCAGGAAGGGGGTTGCTATTTCAGAACTATCTTCACAGTTTCTTCTGCAGTGTAGAAGTCAAGGCAGGCTATTTCTATGTGGCCCCAACTAAAGAATTAGTCCCAACAATCAGAAACAGGGGAGCAATGATTTATTCTGATAATCAGAAATACATTTATCAGGGCTTGCACTGTGGCATAGTGGGTAAAGCCACCGCCTGCAGTACCACCATCCCTTATGGGTGCTGGTTCGAGTCCCAGCTGCTCCACTTCTGATCCAGCTCTCTGCTATGGCCTGGGAAATCAGTAGGAGATGGCCCAAGTTCTTGGGCCCCTGCACCCTCATGGGAGGCCTGGAAGAAGCTCCTGGCTCCTGGCTTCGGATCAGCACAGCTCCGGCTGTTACAGCCAATTGGAGAGTGAACCAGCGGATGGAAGACCTCTCTCTCTCTCTCTCTCTCTCTCTCTCTCTGCCTCTGCCTCTGCCTCTGCCTCTGCCTCTGCCTCTGCCTCTCCTTCTCTCTCTGTGTAACTCTGACTTTCAAATAAATAAATAATTTTAAAAAAAAGAAATACATTTATAACTACCAGAGTTGCCCAGTGGTAGAGTGAGGGGTCAGTGAGAGCTCCGAGCTCCTGGCCTTTGAGAATGTTTGAGTTAAGAGGGACTAAACTGTCCAGGTCAGCTGTTCATGACATGGGTTATGCTGTCTTTTTTGTACAGCTGTACAAACCTGGCATTCATTTTTCATGAAGAAACTCTCACTGCAGATTTCTTAGGTGTGATTTTCTTGGGAAAGAAGGGTAAAGCCACGAGGAATGTAAGATACAGAGAAAATTAAGAGGAGACCCTGAGGAAGAAAAGTTGATGGAGAACAAGTAAATTAATAGTAGGCTGGGTTACCACAGTGGATAAACAAAGCTCTGTCCCCAGGTTGATATGTGACAACAAAGAGCCAGGATAAAGTACATTGGGTCAGGGCATTAACTGAAGGTAGAGAATGTTAACTGATAGCTTTCACTTCTTTCTTAGTAACTGTGATGCCATTTTCTGAGGAAGGAAAAATTAGATAATTTTTTTTTTATTTTCAAGGGAATTAGAGATCAAGGTCTGACAAGAAAAATCTACTAAAAAGCAAAAAAAAAAAACCTGTTCAATGTCATCACCTATAAGCTTGGGACGAGAAGTCTCATTTGTATGGGTTAGGTAGAACAATAAGTAAGAAAGTACTTTCTAAAAAATAAATCTTTATTAAGTGGCTTTCAGAATGGGTCATATTGCAAACCCAGATGTATGCTCTATGTAAAAGATAAATTCAAACTAAAAGATTTCTCATGATAGTGGTATCCCACAAAGTGACTTTAGAGACATGATGTCTGCACTTACATTAAGAGCTTCTGGCCTTGTGCCTGTTGTCTTTCTTCAAACTTAGATAGGAAGATCTTGCTTTATATGAGAGCAGAAGATGTTCTTCTGAACATTATTATGTACCAACAGAATATATATGACAGTGACTTTAAGACTCATCACATAAAACACTAACATCTCAGGGTGTGGGTTTGAGAAATTTACCCAAATATAAACACAAGTATTCAGAACGACTTATTTACCAATGTATTTTATTAACTGATTGTTATTAGAACCCTCTTGCATAGTTTGACAGGGCATTTCAGAATGACCATTTGTGGCAATAAATAATTGAAATAAAAAAGTGAAAATTGAGTTGAGGCATCCTTGCAGGTGGAGATGTATTAAACAGAGTTAAATTATACCTGCTTGCAGCTCTACCCCTGACTGTGCACTTCCAAGGCTTGATCCTCACACTTCTTTCTACTCTATGTACTTGCAACCTTGTATGTTGTGTCATGTCTCCCTTGTATTATTTCAGGCATGAAACTTAGAGTATGAATTTTATCAACACCTCATATAACCTTCCATGAGTTTAATGACTTTACTGAGGATTTGGATTCTCTGGCCATATCAACACAGGCCTTTCAACAGGGCTGGAACCCGACAGCAGCCACTTAAAAGTCTGTTGTCTGACATACTTGGAGACTCAAAATCTATCTCCAGAATGTCCTCGATAGCCCAGGAAGAAATTGGGAGAAATTCTGGACAGCTAACAATCTAATGTGTTAAGATGAGACCACCCTATCTCTAAGAATGTTCACCCTTAATTTCATTATGAGGTAAGAGATAGCTTTTTTCCAACTTAAAATTTCAATTAGTATTTTTTGAGATACTACATTTTACACTTGATCTTAGCCAAAAGGCTGAGAAGCGATGAGATACTATAATTTACATTATAGTCAAAGGCTTAAAGACTCAACTAAATTAAGAGTTCAAATAAAAAGTACAAAGGCCATAGTTCAGGAAAATAGACAAGGGCTATAAACAATAACCAAATGAATAAGTTCTAAGTCAGCGAACCTTAAAGGCTTCCATAGCCTTGGCAACTCATGACTAGAGCCTAGGGAGATTACTGACGCCATAAACAAGAGTGTCAAATTGTTAAGTCAACAACAGGAGTCACTGTGTACTTACATCTCATGTGGGATCTGTCCTTAATGTGTTGTCTAATGTGAAGTGATGCTATAACTAGTACTAAAACAGTATTTTTACACTTTTTGTTTCTGTGTGGGTACAAACTGATGAAATCTTTACTTAGTATATACTGAATCGATCTTCTGTATATAAAGATAATTGAAAATGAAAAAAAAAAAAACCTGGTGTTAAATTAGAAATTTCATACAAAATTAATCAATTTTTAAAAAATATCATGTAGGATCTCTGTCTTTAATGTGCTGTACACTGTTATTTAATGCTATAACTAGTACTCCAACAGTATTTTTTCACTTTGTGTTGCTATGTGGGGGCAAACTGTTGAAATCTTTACTTAATATATACTAAACTGATCTTCTGTATATAAAGAGAATTGAAAATGAATCTTGATGTGAATGGAAGGGGAGAGAGAGCAGTAAAGGGGAGGGTTGCAGGTGGGAGGGAAGTTATGGGGGGGGGAAGCCATTGTAATTCATAAGCTGTACTTTGGAAATTTATATTCATTAAATAAAAGTTAAAACAAAACAAAACAAAAAACAATAACCAAATGAAAAGTTGAAGAACCCAATTTTTAATGTGTAGAGAAGTCAGATCATTATGGCCAATGTTTTGTGTTCATATTATAAACATTATCTTCATATTATGAATAAAAGTTGAACAAATTAGGAATAGTTGTCAGTGCTGTCAATAAAAATCATAGTTAATTCTTACTGAGCACTTGCTGTGTCCCAGACAGTGTTCTATATGTTCTCATGTATGTTATCACATTTAATTTTTCAAAGTTTTATTTTATTTATTTAAAAGGCAGAGTTACAGATAGAGAGGAGAGAGAGAAGAGAGAGGGAGAAAGATTCCATCCACGGGTTCACTTCTCAAATGGCCAGGCCAAAGCTAGCACCAGGAGCTTCATCCGGATCTCCCACCTGGGTTCATGGTATAAAGCACTTAGGTTGCTGCTTTTCCCAGGCCATTAGCAGGAAGCTGGGTCAAAAGTGGAGCAGCTGAGGGGCAGATGCTGTGGCACAGTGGGTTAATCCTCCACCTACAGTGCCTGCATCCCATATGGGCACCGGTTAGAGTCCCAGCTGCTCCCCTTCCTATCCAGCTCTCTGCTGTGGCCTAGGAAAGCCATAGAAGATGGCCCAAGACCTTGGGCCCCTGCACCCACGTGGGAGACCTGGAAGAGACTGCTGGCTCCTGGCTTTGGCCTGGCCCAACCACCACCGTTGGGCCATTTGGGAAGAGAACCAACAAATGGAAGAGCTCTCTATCTGAATGTCTCTCTGTAACTCTTTCAAATAAATACTAAATAAATCTTTTTAAAAGATGGAGCATCCAGGACTTGAATCTGCACCCTTATGAGATGCCAGCCCCCTCTGAGAGATATAATTGCTAGAATTTAGGTAATTCCCTACAGTCACAGCACTAGGAAATGGCAGAGCCAAGATTCAAAGCCAAATAGTCCAACATCAGAGTCAAACATTTGCCCACTATATGACCTGTGGAACATGATGGACATGATGGACAGAGAGTACACAGACAGACATAGGAAAATGAGAGTAAAACATCAAATGCCAAGTGACCATTTTTGGACACAAATTGTGAACTCCAGGTAAATAAATTTGTCTTCATATGGACAGTTTTCTTTTCTTTTTCTATAAGATTTTATTTATTTGAAAGACAGAGTTACAGAGAGAGGTAGAGACAGAGAAGTCTTCCATCTGCTAGTTCATTCCCCAAAGGGATGCAACAGCCAGAGCTGAGTTTATCTGAATCCAGGAGTCTGGTGCTTCTTCCAGGTCTCCCACATGGGTGCAGGGGTACAAAGACCTGGGCCATCCTCCTCTGCTTTCCCAGGTGCAATAGTAGGGAGCTGGATCAGAAGTGGAACAGCCGGGACTTGAACTAGCACCCACATGGGATGCTGGCGCTGAAGGATGGGGCTTTAACTCACTGCACCACAGCGCTGGCCCACAGATGGATAGTTTCCTAACAAAACTGTGTGAAGACAGAATTGATGACCAGAATGAATCTCCATCCTACACAGAGGAAGGTCAGGAAGAGAGTTGATAACTTTGTCAAACCAGGCCACACCTCTATGTTGCTAGCAATGGTCCTAAGAATATCAGCAGAAATCATGGAGAAGGAACTCCCATCTATTCTAGGGATTTCAGAGGAAATTTTTTGTAATACTTTCATAAAATATCATATCGATTGGAATTTGTAATTCTCTTATAAATTATTTTTATTTGTGGTTATAGATGCCGCACAATTTAGCAGGAGTGCCCTTAACCTCTTCTACTAGTTGCACCACCATTGCAACTGTTAGAGATGTTTGTTGAAACAGCGAACACCAGACTGCCAAGTCTCACTGATCAGGAAGTGCATTGCCTCTACATTGGCTGTCAGTGTGACTTTATTTCTAATATGTTATGATGGCAGGAGGCAGTTAAATGAAAACCAGACCTGCTGACTCCTCATCAAGGAAGCAGCTCGTGCTGAGAGTGAAGGCTCCTTTGCGTCTGCTGGGTTTATACACCTCTCCTCCTGACTCAGGGCTCAGAGATCAGCCTCCAAATGTGGTAAAAGACAACTGAACTGTCTTGACTGGTTGATATCCCAGGATGGAGCATTAATTCGTGCTTTCAAGTTCATAGCATTTTATGTCTATTGTTCCCATGTCACTAGCCACCATCCCCAAACACAGGGAGGAATTACTCAATACCTTTCCTTTCTTCAGCACATACAGCACTGTACATTTTATTAACAAGGAAGAAAAACTGCTTTCCCCAGCATCAAGATGAGTTTACTGGATTATTCAAACAGCTCCTGCCCTAATCTCTCCCCACCTCATATCACTTTCCTGTCCAGATTTCTAAAATAATAAACTCTCAAGATCAAGTTACAATATTCTCTATTTTAAGGGGTAGGTTCACATATAATTCCATTATGGAAAGAACTTAAATTTGAGGCTATGAACATTTCATCTTCTCTCCCAAATCCAAACTAAAATTCAGAAGATACTGCCCACTTGACCTCCCTCATCTACCTTGCATGTCCCATATATGCTCAGGCCTGTCACTGATGGAAGGCAGTTTACTCTGAAAAACCAACAAGCACTATTTTCTTCTATACCTCCCATGAGGCTCCACTGTTTTGATGAGATTTGAGTCACACAAGCTTTAGCACCTACGGAAATTGTCTTGTGACAAGAATAACCAAGAACAGAATCATATCTATGAGAACAAAATAACCAAGAACAAAATCATATATATGAGAGGAACAGTTGAAGGAACTGAGAATGTTTTTTAGAGACCAGAAGTTCTGAAGTGTCAGAATAGAGGAGTTCACACCATTAAAGAGTCATTTGCAAGGCCTCTGGAAGTCATGGTTAAACCAATGCATAGAAGTTTCAGGTAGAAGGAAGATAAATTGTGACTTTACAGGAAAAATCAAACACAGCATGGCAACAATTTGAGATGCTGAAAGACAATCAATTGCCTAAGAAGGCAGGGTACTTTATGTCCCTGCCGGTACAGTTCTCAAACAGAGAAAGGAGAATTATGAGCATGTTGAGCTTGGAACCTACACATCAGATAAGAACTTGAGAGGACAATCACAAGGTATCTAGCTACTCTGGAATTCCATGACTTTACATCCGTGAGAATTTCACAAGAGCATTTATGGGTATAGATCCAAGAGCTAGGAAGATGGAACACCTGGCCACTGAGACTATTAGGACTGGAAATGAAGGTGAGAGGAGAAGGTGTGCGTAAGTACCTTCTGCAACTGACATCCATCAGTTGCGGAGGACACACAGCTTCCAAATTCTAATCAATAAATTCACCTAGGTGTGCCAAGTGCCTACCATATGCCCAACAGTGCATTAACCGTGAGATATGAGATGTGCTATATTGAGCGTGGCTTCCACCACAGTCTTCAGTCCTTACTATGTACTTTAAAAATGAGTACTTAGGAAAACATGTAGATTTTGGTTAAACACACACAAAATGAACAGAGACAAGGTAACCTTATTTATTTGGGGCATAGATTAAGGGATATTTTTCTCTAGAAGTAACATTTTATTTCAGTTTGGTAGGATACATTAATAGTAAGCAAAGAGCAGGCATTTAGTGCAGGGGAAAAGGCCATGTCAGAGTACCTGGGTTGGTCTTACCTCTGCTCTCCATTTAGCTTGCTGTGAATATCTACTCTGAGAGGTAGCAGATGATAAATCAAGTACATGGGTCCCTGCCACACATGTGGGAGACCCAGATGGAGTTCCAGCCTCCTGGTTTCTGTCTGGCCCACTCCATCTGTTGCAGTAATATGGGGAGTGAACCAGTGTATGTAAAATTTCTGTCACGCTCTCTTTCAAATAAAGTGAAAATAAATAAACAAAATTTTAAATCTCAGGCAAGGTTATGGGAGGGCTATTTTTGGGTGCATAAACATATCAGAAATTCCTGAATCAAAAATAGGTTAGAGTTTAAGAAACAGGTAGCAAGTGCACATGGCTAGAGCATTTTAAGAAAAGGTTAGAATAGCAGGAAGTGAAAAGAGTGAGGACTAGATGACCCAGATCACATGGGCCGTGCCAAAGTTTTTAAAGTTCTATTCCAAATGCAATGGTAAGACATTGGAAGATTTTATTTCAAAGTATAGAATTAGATGACTGAGCAGGGAATGAACTGGTGAAAGACAAAGTAGACGCAAGGGGTCCAGTTGGCTGATTTTGGCAGGAATCTACAGCAGACATGACTATGGTTTGGACAATGGTATTGGCAATGGGCAGGACATACACAAAAGCTATTTTGGAATATCAGTGATATAATCAATTGATAAATCGTGTGAGAGGTTAAAGTGGGCAAAGAAATGGGTAAAGACCAGAAGGTGAACAGTTTAGGGAAGAATGTAAGATAAGTTTTCAATGTATTAGTTTTAAAGTATGCAAGTAGGGAAGGTAAAGAGGCTAGAAGGATACAAAGAAAAGTCAACAGCAAAGATTCAGGAGCCAACAGCATGGAAATAGCATTTAAAGTCATACTAGTCAATAGGTGTGCCTAGGAGGAGAACATTAGGGGTGTTGAGCTCTAGGTTACCCTGACATTGAGAGAAGAGACAGGAGTTTGGGGGCAGGGGCGAGGTAGCCTGAGAAGAAAGAGTGAGAGGAGAGGAGAAAAAAAGGGGAACTTGGTGTCTCAGAAGCCAGAGGAGCAGGGGAGCTTTAAAATAAATAGCAGAACTGATCTATGCTGTAGACCAAATGAACCTAACAGATATTTACAGAACATTCCATCCCACAGCTGTAGAATATGCATTCTTTTCATCAACACATGGAACATTTTCTAGGATAGACCATATACCAGGCCATAAGACAATTCAACAAGTTTTTAAAAATGAAACCATATTGTATTTTATTCTGACCATAATGGAATAAAGCTGGACATGAAAAAAAGAAGCTCCAGAAATCTTACATGTACATGGAGACTGAACAACATGATCCTGAATGTATAGTTTGTCATTTAAGAAATCAAAAGGGAAACTTAAAACTTTATTGAAATGAAAGAAAATGAGAACACAATTTATCAGAACTTATGGGATACAGTAATAGCAGTGTTGAGAGAAAAGTGTATAACATCAAAAATGGAAATTTATCAAACAAATAACCTAACAATGTATTTCAAGGACCTAGAAGAGAAAGAACAAACAAAACTTGAAGTCATACAAAGAGATATGCTGAAGATTAATGAAACACAAAATAGAAGTCTTTTAAAAATACAAGAAAATGAATGGAATAAAAAGAGCTGTTTCTTTAAAAGCTCAACAAAATTAGCAATTAGCCAGACTACCCAAGAAAAAAGGGAGAAGACTAAAATCAATAAAATCAGATGTTAAAGAAGAGTATGTTACAACTTATACCACAGAAATACAAGGAAGCACTAGGAACTACTTTGAACAACTATATACCAACAAATTGGAAAACCTAGAAAAAACTGCATAGATTTTTGGAAACAGATAGCTTATCAAAACTGAATCATGTATACACAGAAAACTTGAACTGACTAATAACTAAGAATGAGATTTAATCAGTAGTAGTTTCTCAACAAAGAAAAGCCCAGGACTAGATGGATTCACTGCTGTATCCTATAAAACTTCCAAGTGAGAATGAACACATTTCCTCTGAAACTATTCAGACAATTGAAAGAAAAGGAACCTTTCTAAACTCCTTCGAATTACCTTAATTTCAAAACAAGATACCACAAAAAGAACTATAAACAAATATCCCTGATGAACACAGATACAAAAATCATTAATAAAATGCTAAATGCTAACAAAATGCTTTTAATGAAAACCTTAAACAAATTGGGTATAGAAGGAACATACCTCTCAACATAATAAAGGCCATGTGTGACAAGCCCAGAGCCAACACAATTTTGTATAAGAGAAAAGCTGGAAGATTTTCTACTAAGATCTGTAATCAGAGAAACATGCCTACTCTAGTGACTCTTATTCAATATAGTTCTGTATATTTTAGCCTGAACCACTGTTCAAGAGAAAGACAAACTGTATCCCGGGGCCAGCATTGTTGTGCAGCAGGTTGTTATCGCCTGTGACACCAGCATCCCATACGGGCACCAGTTCAACTCCTGGCTGCTCCACTTCTGATTCAGCTCCCTGCAAATGTCCTAGAAAAGCAGTAGAAGGTGACCCAAGTTCTTGGAACCCTGCACCCATGTGAGAGATCAGGAAGAAGCTCCTGGTTTTGGCCTGACCCAACCCTGGCCATTTGCACCATTTGGGGAGTGAACCAACAGATGGAAGACCTGTCTCTCTCTCTCCCTCTCTCTCTGCCTTTCAAATAAATGAATAAATAAATATTTTTAAAATAAATAAAGTCAAATAAATGAAGTCAAATGATCCCAGTTTGCAGATAACATAATTCTATGTGTAGGGGAACCAGGGGACTCCCAAGAGAAAATTAGGACTGATAAGAGAGTTCAACAAAGATGCAGGATACAAAATAAATTAAAAATCAGTAGCATCTTTATACACCAAATACAGACTTGCTGAGACATATTCACAATAGCAACAAAAAATTGTAAATGTCTTGGGATATATTTAACCAAGGGTATGAAAGACATTTACAATGAAAATTACAAAAGACTAATAAAAGAAATACAAGACACACATAAAAAAGTAGAAAAACGACCCATTCATGGACTTGAAGAGCTTAATAAAAATATCCATACTATCCAGAGTGATTAAGATTCAATGGAAACCCATACAAATACCAATGATGTTCTTCACAGAGTTAGGAAAAAAAATCCTAAAATTTATGTGGGAACACAAAGAACCCTGAGTAGCAAAAGCAATTCTGAAAAAGAAATCTAGGGACTTCACAATACCAGATTTCCAGACTTACTAAGGGACTATTATTACCAAAACAACATGATAATGGCATAAAAATATATATATCAACCAATGGAATAGACTAGAAACCCCAGAAATTAATACATACATCTACAACCAACTTATTTTTGAAAAATTTGCAAAATCATCTCCTGGAGAAAGGACCATCTCTTCAATAAATAGTGTTGGGAAAATTAGATTTCTACATGCAGAAGTCTGAAAGAAGATTACGACCTTATACCTACATAAAAATCAACTCAAAATGGATCAAGGATCTAAATGTAAGACTTTAAACTATGAAACTTCTAGAGGAAATCACGGGAAATATTACAAGGCATTGGTATAGGAAATGACATTTTGAATAAGACCCCAAAAACCTGGGAGAGGGAGGGGGAGGGAGAGGGGGAGGGGGAGGGGGAGATGTGATTATATCAAACCAGGAAGATTCTGCACAGCAGTGAAAGCAATCAATAAAGTGAAGAGACAACTGACAGAATGGGAGAAAATATTTAAAAACTATGCATCTGATAAAGAATTAAAATCCATAGCATATACGGAGCTCAAGAAATTTAACAATAATAAAAATGCATTTAAGAAATGGGTGAAGGATATGAATAGACATTTTTCAAAAGAATACAAATGCCAATAAACACATTAAAATGCCATCAGGGAAATGCAAATAAAACCCACAAAGAGGTCTCTTATCACTCCAGTTAGAATGGCTATTTTCCAAAAGCAAAAAATAACATGTAAAAATGCAGGCAAGGATGAGGAGAGATTGGAGTCTTCATACACTGTTGGTAAAAATGCAAACTGATACAACTATTATGGAAAACACTATAGATATTCCTCATATGACTCAACTGTCCCACTTCTACAAATCTCTCCAGAGCAAGTGTAGTCAGCACATGAAAGAAATACCTGCACTTCCATGTTTATTACAGCCCAATTCACAATAGCAAAGACTTGGAATCAACCTAGATGTCTACCAACTAATGGCTAGATAAATAAAATATGGTACACATAAACATGATAGGAAATTACTCAACCATAAAATGAATGAAATCCTGACATTTGCAACAAAATGGATGGGACCAGACATCGCTATGCTAAATGAAATAAGCCACATTCCGTGGTTTCTATCGTATGTGAAAGTTTATGCATAGCTATTATAACAAATGTGTAGAGGAACATTATTTGGTATATAGACATTTATAACTGTTGTCTTCAGTGAATTATACCCCTTACATAACATGCTGTTATCTCCTCACTTTACAGTCTTTGTCATGAATCCCATGTTATGTGATATTAATATATCCATCCCTGATTTGAATAAAAATGACATGCCTGTATATATATATATATATATATATATTTACATATAATGCATATATAGCAAAATGTGATATCTATGTGTGCTCATTGAGCTCCTCTTTCTACTTTTTTTCTTTAATAAAATATTTTACAAGTAAAAGGAAAAAGAGAACAACTAAAATCCATTTTTAAAAGGAACAAGAGGACCTGTGACTAAAGTCACAGATGAAGAAGGTTCTGTATGAAGAAGGTTCTTGGTGTGTGGTAGGGATGAGCACCTGGCAGGGTTGGAATAAATGGGTTGAACAACTGTACTTCAGTCCCTGAGCTTGTTTCATCCTTACCTTAGAGCAGATTCCTAACAGAGCTACAGCAAAAACTCATGCATGGCCCCTTTGTTAGGAAGTTGCAGGGAATTTCAAATTGCAGCCCAAATTGCAGCCCCCAGGCAAGGGTCTGCTTAAGCAAGCCGTTCCCTGCTTTGTGGCAAGCACAGTAGAGAGACCACCTGAGAACCATTCAGAAGAAAGAAGAGTCTAGTCCATTCCCTGCCAACTATCTGGCAAAATCTGTCCCAAGGATTCTCTGGGGTCTCTAGGAAGTGACCAAAGAAACCAAAGCCTCAATGCATCTTGGTCTGTGGCAGCAGCAGCATCTCAGCCAGCTGCTGGGATGTCTCCACATGCATCAGGGTGGGGGTGGCGGAGATGACTCCGTAGCCACAGAAACAGCACACATGACTGTTCAAAGAGGCAGAAGGCACCTGTGTCCAGCAGAGCACTCCTCTCTGCACCCACAGAAGCATATGGGAGCATGGATGTGGCCTCTGGTCATGTCTACTCTGCCCTCTGTGTGTTGCAGCCATGCACATTCATAGCAGAAGGAAGTTGCTTTTTTCTAAGACAGAGATGCCAAGACCAGAGGGGAGCAATAGATCATCCATGCCTGTCCTGACTCTATTGGCAAGAGAATCCCCTGCTCAAGCCTCAAGACCACAACGCAGGTAGAGACCTCTTGCTTTCAGCCCTGTCTCAGAAATGGTGCTCCACTTCTGACTTGCTGTTTGAGGCAGTACCTCGGGACACCCTGAAACGGTTTTTCCTGGGACTGGTCAAGTGTGCAGAAAGAGGGTACTAGGCCGGGCTTGTTTAAAGAGATAAATGTCTGGAACTTAGTTTCCTTTAGCAGACATGTGACCGTGTCCTATTTATCACAATCCTGGTTTTTCAACTATGAAGAAACAGTCCATCATGGAAGAAAAGGAACCTGACCTGGGCGAGTTCAGGCCCTGCCCCCTATTCACTCTGACTCTGATCAGATTTCACAAAGCTTCAGGCTCTTCTCCATGTGGCTCTAACACTTCAGCAGCTCCACCTAAGTGCTGAGTGCCCTTTAGCTCTGTGCTCTGATGGCAGAGTCTTCCCACAGGGTGTGGACTGGGGCAGGAGCAGGTGGGAACATTTACCCATAAGGAGAAACGGTTGCTCCAAGGATGCTCTGATTAGATTTTCCCATGAAAGGAAAGGCCTGCAAGTGCAGAAACAGGTTTACAGTGCTACAGAGGCCAGCGCTCAGGAAGACATCCGGTAGTGTCAACTGTTGCGTGATACATTCCTCTTCCTTGCTCCCACATGGTGGTAGAAGACACTGAGTGGTTGAAAGAAAGAACAGAAGGAGTGTGTAGGAAATGAAGAACTGAGATGATGAGAGAGAGAGGGAGAGAGGGAGAGAGGGAGAGAGGGAGAGGGGGGGGAGAGAGGGGGAGAGAGAGAGAGAGAGAGAAAGAGGCAGCTATACTGTATGGGAGTCATTTTGTGGAGATTTCAATCCCATTTCTAAAAAGAGATTTTTCTTGTTCCTCATACTTCATTCAACCATTATACTTAGTGAAATAAGACAAACACCATGCGTTCTCCCCAATCTGTGGTAACTAATAGAGTACCCAAAAGTTAATTTATAGGAGTGAAATTGATGCTGAGATGTGATGATTTTTAACAGCCCTTGTCTCCACTGTTGAGGAACAATGTTTTTTCTTCATACTATTTGTTGAACTCCTTACTTATTGTAGGGCTAATCTTATGAGTATAAAGCTAACAAATAGATTTTTGTAAAAAAAAATGAGAATGGGAATATGAGAGGGAGGAGGAAGAAGTGTGGGGGGTAGGGTATGTGGAAAGTATCACTGTGTTCCTGAATTTGTGTATATTAATATACATGAAATTTGTATACTTTAAATGAAGTTTTTTTAAAAAGGTTTTTTTTTTTTGAGTATTCTTTCTATGTCTGGCACTGTTAGGTATTGGTGTAAGATATTTAAAGGGTAAAATATATGATTCTTTGATACTTTTTCCCAAGATTTATGAAATTTTGATGCTATTTTAAGATATCCTGCCTGGAACATTAACAAAGAAAAGCAATAGGCAGTATGAAAGGTCTAATGTAAAACAGGGCCTTTGTACTAGGCAATGAAACGAAGGGGGATATTGATAATAAGGAATGTTTATTGAGCACTTACTATGTAACAAGATCTATTCTAAACTTTCCCATCTATTGATTCATCTAATCCTGATGAAGAAAATTAGGCATAGAAAGATTAGGTAACTTGCCCAGTGTCACACATATTGAGTGGCAGAGACAGAAGCCCAGGAAGTATGAAGAAGTGATCCATGTGGCGAGTAATTAAAGAATTTGAGATTCACTATATTAAGTTACCTCAGAACTTCCTTGTGATCCCAGGATCAGACACCTGCTCGTTAGCCAACGGCTGCTCATGAAAAGCAAATGAGCCGAGCTGAATGAGCTGGGGAGAAGGAAGGAGAGAAGCATTGATAGCCTCACAGGAAGTGAGTGGAACAGCAGAGAGAGGAATGAGCATGCTCTCCCTGGTCCCCAGGGTGACACCTGGTTACATTCAGAAAAGTCCAGAGGCAGGAAATAGTAAGGAGATGGCAGAACCACAAAAAGCTGCAGAAGAGACTGGGGCTGCACGGTCCCTACCACTAGGAGAAGAGCACATTCACGTGTAGGGAGGACTTTGGCAGCAATAGGCACCCACAGACTTGGGGGCTCATCCGTGCTCTGTAAACACATGTGGTACCACATTGGTTAAATATGATTTTGGACTTGCAGTTCAGATGACTAAGAAATGTGGCCTCAGACGTTTCCCAGGAACTCTTGCCATGTTTCAACAAACCACAAGAATGACTGGGTAAGACCACCCTGAGAACTGGCACTCCGAGGTATGCCAACAGCCTGGTGGGCCCAAGCACTTCTGTCTGACCACGCCTCCTAATTTAGTGCCCGCAGATTCGACCACGAAGCAGCCGAGAACTATCCTTCCACCCATCTTTCTCTTCCTCACTTGATCCTTCTCTACCTTAGCTGATTAGGGGTGACATTTTTCTTCATCCTCCCCTCCACTTCACAGAACCTGTTTTCATTTCTATCTTGTGACTACTCCAGAGAAAAACAGGGCCAATATTTTTCCCCCAATCAGGAGACTAGAGCTGGCCATCAGGATAAGTGTTTTCCATCTACTAAATGTTCATCTGCTATTTAAACCTTTTAGTTATATCATAAGACCACAGCAGCCAATGCTGTCAGGGTAACAGGCCACATTGATAACATTAACCTACATACCATGCCCTTCCATTCCTAGTGGTGCCTTTCCTTTACCATCCTTAAATATCAACAGTTCTTGATTTCTAAATACAGGGCATGGAATCTAACTGCCAAGTACCACAACGAGAAGAAAATCTGGCCCCCGCCCACTCACATATTCCCAGCACCAGTCCTACAGACTTGACTCCTTCACAGCTACACGCTGGGACTGAACGTTCCAATCAATTATACCCGTGGTTGGAGCCAACATTTGTTCCTTCCATATCATGTTTTCAATAATTAGAAAGTAAGTCTCTGGAACAGAGAATGCCTCGAGCTCGCCAAGGCCGAGCTCTGCTGATGACTTCTGAGTTCAATGAATGCTTTTTCTGTGGCCACCATCACAAAAATAATCATTTTGCTGGCTAGTGAGAGTCAATTTTCTCTCACCACGGGCAGCCATTTGACAAGCATTCTCCTAGATGAATTTCCTGTTGAAAACTGTAATATTTAATATAGTTTATAATCAAATCCAAGTTAGCTAGAGGTAACTAAGGCTTTTATGACCATTTTAAAAATATCTACTATTGCAATCAGTGAAGTAGAGTGAGCTCATTATTACTCACCAGATGGTATGACAGGCCACGGAAAAAGATCGAATGATTCTTCAATGGACAAACAGTGACTTTCCTAGGCCAGAAAACAATTCTTTGTCCATTCCAGATACTAAGGTGAGCACTGGATGACTGTCTGAGTTTAGAGATCACCAGTGTTGGATCCACAGAGAATAATGAAGTTGAGAAAGCTGGCTGTTGGTGCGTTTCCCACCCTGTACCTTTCCCCCCAGCTTTATACATCCCTTCGACTTTCATGCTGAAATTCCATTCTAAGACTCCTTTATCCCTTTGCAGAATTGCTTTCAGAAAATAGAGAAGTATGTTATGGTCAGATATAGCCGTTCACCTTTTTAGGAAAGTAATTTTACTTCAGCTAATGGGTTTTTCACAGGCCTATGGATTGAATTCTAGGCAGCAGCCATCAGGGGGAGTAGTTGTGGTTTTTTGTGCAGTGACTACCTGGTATTTATGATAGCAGAACTTCATCTCAGAATTTCCTAAAACTTATTGTCCTGCTTTACCAAAATGTGCAGGCGGCTCATTGGTTACCTGGAGAAAGACAAGGCTACAGCTCTAGTTCTTTAATGCTAATGTGGAGTGTCTCCTTGTCGTTTGTGATTAAGGCTTAGTCTCTCCCATAATGATTTCTGGTAGATTCTGGCAACATTCTTTCAGGCCTGTCAGTCTTAGGTATAAATAGTCACTGGATAATGCTTGCAGCTGTCCTTTGAAAACAGTGACTAAGAAGCAGAGGCTAAGTTATCCCAGAAATATATGCAGATTATATTTGAGATATTTCAAGTTTTTCACTTATGGCTCCTTGAAATGTAATACTTTAATCATATTTATATAATTTTAGTTAGAAGAATCTCAAATTATAGTGCATGATATTTAATCTGGTTGTATAGCATCATAGTATCTAAGCTTAATTGGATATTCCCTATGTACCAGAAGCTACAAACAAGTTACCTAAATTCATTTAATCCTTATAGAAATCCTGAGAAATTTATTTTATGACTATTACCTCTACCTCTTAAATGAAAGGACCAAAGTACGGAAATTAAGTAGTTTGTCCAAGATTATGGGCAAGAATTTGAACCACACAAGCGTGACTCCAGAGCTGAGTTCGTAGCTCCAATGCTGCTATTCCTGCTTATAAAAAGGATCAAACCAGGAATTTATTGAAAAATATAAGTGGTCAGACTGGAATGGAAAACTAGTCTCTTTCATTCCAAAGCTAGAACATATTTTACTAGCCTGCCCCACTGAAACCCAGCCAAATATTTCTCCCTAAAAAACAATAGAATAACTTTCTAAAATGTGGTCTAAATGCACATCAGCAGTGGATCTAAAAATTGCCTTGTCAAAGCAGGCAGGGAGGGCACAGAGGTTGCATTGTGATGAGCATGGCAAAGGGGAGGATGCGCCCAGATACAGCCCAGGTCTCTTTTCACTCTGGGGTTCTGCTCCACTTGCCCTCTCCCCTTTTAGCCAGTGACCCTAAAACGTCAAAGCTGCTCAATTCTGCTTCTCAGATTTTCACCCTTGGCATGGCAATCCGATCTTGCATATTCTTCATTAACTCCAAGTTTATCCTACCCATCCTTAACAAAACTTGATGGAAGACCTTGGCTTTTAAGTCCTCTCTCTTTTAATTTAGTGCTTTAGGGAAGACATTCTTGATTCTGGATCAAACCTCACTATCATTAACTGAGAAGAGACACTTCTTTTTGTATGTTACACTACCTCATATATTTCAAATATTCAAATATTAAGTTTCTTAACCTTGGTAATGCATCAGAATCAAGGAGATTTCTTAAAAATATGGATTTTCAGATAAATATTTCCAAAATACAAAAAACATTAAATGAGTATGTATAGTTTGTGATGATTACTTCAACTATGTGCCTAAAATTTTTGTAAGCTTTTCTGTGTATTATCCCCCTCTTTTTTTTTAAGAAGTCTACATTTTAAAAAAGTATGCATACCTGGGATTTTTCCCAAGGGCTACTGAATCAGCACTTTCTTCAACAGATCCCAGGGAATTTTATTATTCAGTTGTCCCTAGTCCTTAGGATAAATAGTTAGTTTTGGGAAGTACCAAAACTCCTCAGACAGTTAAATGTTATATTAAAAATTTAAGGCCAGGAATTTTGTTTTGTATAAATAATTATACCAGGGAAGGGTGCACTTCAGTTCTATAAACTCATGCACAGCTTCCTGTGTGAGCAGAGCTATGGAATATGTGGGTGCCTCTCTCAGTGCAGTAAAAGCTACTTTCTGTCTCTCAATTCTGGAGAGCAGAGCACAGCTGCAGAATGCCACCCTCCGAGAGGCCCCCTTTCCCACATTCTTGTCCTGATGAGTCACTCTGTAAATACAGCAGGTAACCTTTGTGTGTTGAATCCTGGCCTCTGCTCTCATGCAGCAGGCCAACTCACTATAGAGAGAAAAGTATGTGTCCCCCCTCCTTCTGGGCTGAAGATAACTCAGTCATTGACTCCAGGAGGTGGTTCTGGGCCAAGTGAGCAAGTTATGGGGTTTCTGGCAAAAATAAGCTCATTTGTTTGGATGAAATTAGACCAATGGTTGATTTTGAAAAGGCCAAACAACTTTGTGATGCTCTCTGTTTAGCCTTGCTGAACTATGCTCTCTGACAAAGAGCTGTGCACAGGCTTACAGTAAAACCAACTAGTCTCAATTCTAGAATGGAAGAGAAATGTTCATGAAGATTGGTCATTAAGATGCTACCTCCTCCAGGAAAAAATGGTCAAATTGGATTGAACTTCAGCATTCCTGGTTACTAGACTTGTGACTTCCCTAAGTCTCAATTCCCTCACAAGTATATAATAATCAAATCTATTTTACAGGATTATGTCAGGGTTCATAAGATTGGTGCAAACTGCTTAGCACAGAGCTGCACAAGTCAACGTTCACTAAACAGAAGTTATTATTGGTAGTGATATTTTGCAAAAGCAACTCAGGGTCATGTAAGGTAGTTTTAATCTTCAGGTCACAGAGAAAAGAAAAAGGCAAATACCACTTTAGTTAAGGTCCCTCGCAGTTCTTTGACCTAGCTCACTCATACCTCTGTCATTTTGAATTTCTTGATAAAGAGCTCAGCAGGAAAGGAAAGGAATCACCACTACAGTTAGAAGTAAGCAAACCTGAATTTTAGGAGGTAGCAGGGTTGTTCTACCATGGTGCAGTCAGACAAGAATGCATGTGGCATCTAAGGATCCATAGTAAATTTCTTGGTTCTCCTCCGTCTTGTTTTGACAGTCAATAAGTGAACAAGCACAGCAGAAGGACAGGGTGACCAAATATTTCGACCTCTTAGGAATGAAGGTAACTCCTTCATATATAGCTATTGGGACCAGCAGAGGAGTTAGCCAAGTGTGAAAAATCCAAATGAATAGTGAAGAAGGTGAGTTTCAGCTGCAGCCCTGATGATAGTCTTTTCCCCAGGAAAAGAGGATGAGAATTCTGGAGAAACTACTGCCAGATGGGCTAAAGCCAGTGAATGCAGGTGATCCCCGTTGTATTTGAAGCGCTTGTTCTCCCAGCTGCTGGCAGAGCTGCTGGCTGATAGTTCACAACTTAGTCCTTTCTCAGAAGCTGACCTTCATCGAGAGAGCTGTCTCACTCCAGAGCATACCCCTTCCCCAGGGGAAGTCTATAGATAATGTTTATTTGATGAGAGAGGTTAAAAAGACCTGACCTCTTAACACTTTGCCTCCAATTTGAGACATCCTTGAAGGTGTGACCTGGTTGAAGAGCTCTCAGTGGGATTGGCTGAGCCCTTAATAGAAAATGAATCTGAAGTTCTCCCTCTGCTCAGTCCTACCTCCTACACTCCTTTGCACCTACTGTTCCAAACATACTTCACACCAAATCACCTGCACTCAGATATCTCTCAAAGTTTGTTCTGCTGCTGATACAGGGCTTATTGCAACAAGTCCTTAGCAGGTGTCCTTTGCTCACTCTTGCTTCTTAAAAATCTTTACTTAGCATCCAGGCTGATCCTCAAATATAAGTTGGGTGATCTCACTGCACTTCATAGTTTCCCACCGCTATTAAAATCAAAGGTCTTTACTAGACTCAAAATCTCCAAACTCGCCTCTGGCCTCACTTCCTGCTACTTTTGTCCTGAAAGATTTTACTTCCCAACTTCCTTGCTGGCCTTCCTGGGTCAAGTGGTTTGCCAACTAAGGGTCTACACATTGGCCTTTCTTTCTACCTGGAGTGCTCTTCTCCCAGTGCATAAGCAGCTTACAACCTCTCTTCAGAAAGGTCTTCTGTGTCCTCCCTAATAAAACTATACTGTTTCTGTTTTATTTTTCTTCATAACCCTTACCACTACTTGAGATTATTATTGATTGAGCAATTGATGATTTCTTTTTGGTCTTTCTTCCTCATTACAAAGCAACACCCATATAAGCGATGATTTTTTCCTGTTCTGTCCACTGCTATGTCCCCAGTACCTAGAAAAGCACATATTTATATCAAAGGACAGTCATCAAATAGCAAATATATATGTAAATCAATGGATTAATAAATAATATATTCTGAATCCATTTATCCAAGTATAAGATCATCTGAAATATGCTAACAATGATCCTGGCTTGGGGGAGTATCCTCATTCCAAACTTATACTGAATTGTGTGAATCAAAGTGGCCTATTACACACCCAATGAAAGGCCAAATGGTTTAATTAAAATACAAAAGTCTTAATATGTGTGATGCTTTATTTCTGAAAAATGTTGTGAAGGAAGGGAATGGACTTGGGTACAAATCAGTACCCAATAACAATTGCTTAGGTCTTCTTTCTTGTTTGTTTTGAGGGTTTTGTTTTTGGCTTTGTTGGTGTGCTCTTTTTTTTTTTTAATATCACAATGTTCATCCTTTTAACAGATGGGACAAGAACCAATATATCCCAAGCCCCCACCTTCTGTAGATGGTAAAAGACACAGAAAGAGCTCAGGGAGCTGCTGTGCCACTCAGAAAATTCTGTGTAAAGTAACCGGAAGCTGCTCCAGTTATTTAAGCAGAAGAGATTTCTTTCAGAAAAACCAGCCCTTGCAAAAATCCCTGGAAAGACTGGAGGAGTGAAGGTCACTTTCTGTCAAGGTATTTCCTTAGCTGCAATGCTGGTATCTGAATAGTTATTAATGCAGTCTCCATTGCCACCACTGCTATAACTGTCTGATAGGCTTGGGTCAGTTGCCTGGCCCTGGAATGTGGGATCCAGCCTCTGAGATGCTCCTCAGTTCCAAACCCTGTCTGCCAGCCCATTGACAGAAGAGACTGATCTCCCTCGGGCTCACCAAGTTTGCTGGTAGGATGCCTGTTTCACTGGCAGCACTATATCACGTCCAGAACCTAGTTGTGCATTAGTCTACGGATTGCCAATTTTAGCCTTCTAGATACCAGTAGGTAAAAGAAAGGTTAGAAACCGATGTTGAGTCAACAAACATAATCTAGCAGATGAACCAAGAGGGAGAAATTTTGAACAATGCTGTTCCCTAGCTTTGTAAGAATCCAGTTCAATACTGGGATGGATTTTTTGGAAGATAAAAGAAAGTTCTATTAACAATAACAATAACTTCCATGTGATGAATACTTTGTGTTTGGCATCACACAGATTTTTCAGTATTTATCATTTCCTTTATCTATTTCAATAACTCTAGGAAGCTGATACTAATATTATTCCCATGCTATGGATGATAAAATCAAGGCATAGAGAGCTTCAGAGGTGTGCCAGGGACATGTAGCTTGTGAAAAGAAGAACTGGGACACAAACTCAAGGTTAAAGTTTTTAACCAACAGCCAGTATCATTCCCACCTCTAGCTTTTACCACATATGCCATCCATCAATGTAGAAAACTCTTCACCTGTAGCCTCCCCTCTCTTCTTCTCCCATTTTCCATTCTTATTTCTAACATATATCCTGTTACTATGAATGAGCATATATCTATACATCTGTGTACTCATCAACATGGGCCTCAGTACTAAATTCAGGCATGTCCTGTTTCAACACTCTCAACAGATTAGTTCATTTCCAAAGATAGCTGTAGGGAGAAGCTTTGAAAGCCTTCTGAGAAATGGCTCAAATCTTAGGATGATCGAAGTAGCATGGTGGGGAAATACCAGTATCCCTAGTAGGAAAACTTAAAAGACATTTCAAAATTCTCTTAGTCATGCATCAAGGAGTCTTGAGAAAGACCAGTCACTCTGGCTATTTTTGTTACTGAGAAAATTTAAACACTCCTATATTTGTTTTGTGGTTTCCTAGGTTATCTTTTCCAGAGGTCACTATGGGTTGCAATCAAGGGAGGAAGAGCAAGACAAGAGCATAGCTGAAGCAGAATGGCAAGCACATCTTCTTCCTGCTGAGAACCCCCCTGGGTCAACTGAGAAAGCCAAATGGAAGGACCTGGCACTGCCATAGCGAATATTTACCTAGCATAGACCTTACAAGGAACTCTCCAAATTAGTCCTCCCAAAATGCTGTTAAGTAGGTAACACTGACTCTGTATAATGAGTAGATCAGGCCAATGCTTAGTAATCGATACATTCTTCTAATGACAGTAGGTGACAGATCCAGGATTGGAACCCAGGTCTCAGGGTTCTTTTGGTTGAATCCTCTCCACTCCCACTGCCTAGATTTTTGAGTTTCTTTTGTTGAACTTATTTCCTGTTCTTACTAGTCATTCAATTTAAAAATAGCCTTGAAATTTTTATTTTTCCATATTTCTTTGAAACTTACTGAGAGTAAAATAGAATATTAACACTGATGTTTGGTCAGCATCAGAGGTCTTGTTTCCCAGGGGAGGAACACTCCCACCAGGTGACAGATATCACAAGAGTTTTGTTAAATCTTAAGGTATGGCTCTCCCCCAGCCACTTCAGTTTCCTCTGTCAAGGGACCATAGGCAAGGAAAGGAATCACCACCGTGGTAGTGTAAATGTCCCTGACCATTAGGAAGAGGCAGGGCTGCTCTACCTCAGTGGGGTCAGGGAAGAATACGTGTGTCACCAATATGATCCACAGGGAGCCTCTTGGCTCTCCTGTGCACCAGCAGACATGCTTGCTAACCAAGGCTTTAGCAGTCCCTTGCTGAAGACAAATCTTACAGTATTTTGGGTAATTAGCAGCAGTAACAACAAATTATGATTTGGCACAAGAAAATTCCACGGGAAGAGACAAATGGCACAGAAGATGCATTAATTTAGGGATGCTTCCTTCTGATTATGGCTACCTGTGTGGGGTCCCTTTGGGAATTTGGCCATCAGCAGGAACCTTATTCAAACTCCTTTAATTTTGGACCTAAGGATGAGAACAGCCTATCAAATGGGAGTTGTCTCTGGACATGTCTGGAGTTTGCTATGCATGTCCTTTGTGATCTACTTCAACTAGAGCAATGAGATGTCATGTGCAGGTCTCTGCTTCCAGCTCACCTGTCCTCCCTGTGGTGGTCCTCCCAGTGGTCCTCACTTTCCCCACCTGTAAGGTTCAGAAACTTATTGCAGGACCTTAAAAACAGTTTTAGCATTTTGTTTATATGTTAACAAGTAGTCTGTCTTGACTGGTAAGGTGGCAACTAAGGGACCATATGAAATTAGACCTTCTCCCAAATACCTTTTCTCAGCGAGGCAAGCTTAAATTTTTAAGCAAATGAATAAGTGAGCAAATGAAAAAATGACTTCTCTTATACCTAGTCAAGAATTTTATCCTTCATTCCTCTGACATATGCACAATGGAATATTTGTCAGCCATTCAAAAGATGGAACCCTGATATTTGAAACAAAATGGATAGATCTGGAGATTATTATGCCAAATGAAAGAAACCAGAAGTCGAAAGACAAATATCATGTTTTGTCTTAATTGTAGAAATTAATATATATATAGTATAAAAACTGAAAAACAATCAAGCAAACAAACAAAAAACAAGGCAGGGTGGGGATAAACTTTTCAGATAACCAATGTTGAATGTTTTAGTATGTTGATTAGTTCAATTAATGATTGCATTTATGTGCAATAAATATTGGCTACTTTCCAAGCATTGTGCTATGGGCAAGGGATCGAATATAAATATGGCGTTGCTGTACCCCTTAAAAATTTAAAAGTGAAGGAATCACATAATCTAATATTTATAAACATTGTAGTATAAGAACAAAAAGTTTTTTCTTGAAATATTATAGGGAAAGGCAAAACAAAAAAGGCATATTTGACTTGGTTTATGTATAACGAATGGGTGATTGCTAGATAAAAACGAGAGAGCGCATTCCGAGAGATGATGTCAGGTGGTCATTTAGACTGGTGGTTCAGATGCCAGTTAAGACGCACACTTCTTACGGAAAAGAACTGAAATCAGCTCCCAGCTCCAGTTACTGACTCCAGGAAGACACTGGTGATGTGATGGCCCAGGGATTAGGTTCCTGCCACCCATGTGGGAGACCCAGATTGAAATCCTAGCTCCTGGCTTTGATCCGCCCCAGTCCTGGTTGTTGCAGGCATTTGAAAATGTCAGTCATGAAAGACTGTGGCTGGGATATAGCTAATCCAATACAGTCCAATATAGGTTAAAGCAGAGGGGTTGTGATTACCGATGAGTGGCTAAACGTAAAGACAGAAAAGTAGGTGAGGTCTCTGAGTGAAGGTCCTGAATACCAGTTTTAGTATGAGTGTTTCTATTCCATAGGCAATGGGTTAAGCCAGCAAGTGATATGACAACGTATGTGTTCCTAACACTTAATGGTAGGTTCTCTCCCTACCATAATAACTTCATTAACTACTCCTTTGCTTCTTAATGCAGCCTAATTGTGGGCATTCCCAAAAGTTGACTCCTCCTTCTTTCTTCTTGTCCTGATGAATTATTCCTATTTCATAACCCAACTCCCACTTCTTTAGTAATTAAAAATCTTATCACCTGTCTGACTCTCACTCATTTGCAGTCTATTTCCCCTGTAACATATAACATGTAACATATAACATATTACCATATAACATAACATCTCCACTGGAATGTAGGATGGTTTTATGATGTGTCAACTCAGTGAGGATGAACAACATTCCACACAATTTCCTTTCTAGTATGTGTGTGTTTAAGGCAGAGGCAAAGAGTATTTTCTTCTCACAGTTTTTTTTTTAATTTTTAAAGAAATTTTATTAATATGAAGAGAACAGATTTCATAGGTACAATTCTAAGAAGACAACCATACTTCTCCCTCTACCTTTTCCCCTCCTCAATCTCCCTCCTTCCTTTTTTTTTTTTTTTTTTTTTTTGCAATTTTAGCAAACTTCAGTCTAAATACCACAACAAAGGGATTTTACAGATGTAACTAAAGAGCAAAATCAGTTGGTTTTTGAATTCCTCAAAGGCAGATTAGCCTGGGATGCTTCACTTAGTCAAGCAGAAGCATTTAGAGGGGATTGGGTCTTCCTAGGAGACCAGGACACCAAGCAGGCTTGCAGGCACTCTCTTGCCTCCAGACCTTCCCTTTTTTTCCTTCAGACTTCAGGCTTTAGCTGGCGCTCATGGGGACACCACCTGCTTGTGACCTTTTCCTTCCCGATGCCTGTTCTGTGGACCTTATGCTAGCTTAGCCAGCTCCCAGTTTTGTGAGCTAATAGCATATAACAAGTAAATATATAATAAAAATTCACATTCTTATATAATATTTATGTGTGCATATGTATAAAGACATAAGTATTAATGTGAATGATTAATATGCACATATAAGGATTAATGTATCTGAATGTGATTGATAGATATTGATAAAGATAATCTACTAGTTTTACTCCTTTGGTTGAACCTTGGCTGATACACAATGTTTCATCCTCACATTCAATTCAACTATTCAGAATTAAAGTCATTATCTTTCCTTATTACATACCAAAACCAGCTCTCCTTTTCATCTAACCCATAATAAACTTTTTGGAATCTGGAAAAAAATCATTTTTTATTCTAACCTCTATTATCCAGCAATTCAAGTCTACATAGTTTTCCTTTGAAGTTTATTTGTCTTTTTTTAAAATTTTGTTTAAATATACTTAGAGAGTCAGAGAGAGAAAGAGACAGAAAGTGAGTGAAAGAGAGACAGAGAGAGAGAGAGAGAGAGAAACTGACCACTTCAACAGCTGGTTCACTACCCAAATACCCAAGACACCCAGGGCTGGGTAGAGGCCAAAGCTGGGAGCTGGGAATTCAATTCAATTCTCCCATGTGGATGGCAGGAAGCAAATTACTTGAACCATCACCATCTCCTCCCAGGTTCTGCATTAGTAGGAAGCTGGACTCAGGAGCTGGAGCCAGGATTGAAACCAAGTACTCCGGTGTGGGATGTGGACATCTTAACTGCGAGACCAAACCCTCACCTCTTTTCGTTTTCCTATTCCATGCTAGCTCTTCATTTCTCATGCTTTGAGGATTTTCCTTCTTAACAGTGGTCACTGTCTCGGTTTACATTTTCTTTCAATATTGTCTACCCTAAAGCCCTTCTTATGTCTTACTACTCACTGCCCTATTTAAAATGGCAATGCTAAGTCATTTTTCTTAAGAAGACATTTAAAACACTCCAAAATATTGTCTGATAATTAGTATGGTGAAAATGACAGTGGTAATAAACCCTTCTATGTGAGGTGTGTGTTTTTTATAAATTATGTCATTTCATATTCACTGTAATCCTAAGAGATGGGTACAGTTATTATTCCCAATTTATGGATGACAACACTGAGGCAGAGAGAGGTTAATTAACTTCCCAATTCCTGCTTCTCAGTAGGGCTCTTGAGGTTTGAATTTCAGTCATCTGACCCCAGAGCCCACCAGGATCATGATTCCTGGCTCCTTTAAAAGCAAATACAATTTCCTCTGTATTTAAGCTAACTAAATGATGCGCTGGATCTCACAGCCTGTGTGGAGACCTCAGAAGGTGTCTCCATTTCTTTTGATATAGAAGTCCATATACAGATTAGGCATCCAGCCTTAAAGGACTGTCGTTAACTGTGGATTAAAGGCTTCATGGGATGGGCACTGGCAGTAATTTCTCATGAATGGAACCTTCACCTCCTAAGGACACTGGCTGTCTCTACATTGTTTAACTGGGGCTACGTTTATCCTATGGGAAAAGGAAGTTGATATAGAACATTATGTTTTCTTCCTAAGCTTATCTGTAACTCATCAAGCGATGGAACAAGCAATTTTGTTGTTCATGATTCAATTTTATAAACTTCATACACACACAAAACCAGCCACACATACATATTTGCCACCATGTATTTTAATTATTTTATCCCTTCTCAGTAATATCCCTAATTCCCCCAACTTCTGCTTTCATATTAATTCAAGGACACATCTCATCCATTTCTCTTTAGCATTCTGTCCCTTTGCTCTGTGTCACTCACACATGTGTTCAGTTCCTGAGTGTACTCTGGCTTATGTATTTCTTCATCCAAACTTTTTAATAAAAAATTCCATAATATAGTTTCTCTCTCTCCCTCTCTCCCTTTCTTCTTCTCTCCCTCTCCCTCTGTCTCTCACACACACAAATACACACACACACACAAAACATACACATACTCCCTTTCATCCACTCACATGTGCTCACGAGATCTCAGTCCACTTAGTTTTTGGGTGGCTGACATTCAAGTCTTCAGCTAGTATAGCCACCAGTTTTCTTGCAACCAACAACCACAGAAATAAAACCAAAGTGGTCTGGGGATAGGTGGAAATAGACATTAATAAGACTGACAGAAAACTGGGGGGAAGGATGTCTTTAAAGCATCTTCAGCTGAGGGCTAAGGAAGTGCTGAGACAGCTAGAAGAAGTGAAGAATCATGTCCAACATCAGCAGCTGAGCTAGCAATCAGGCCCCTGAAAGCTGCAGTCAAGGGGGCAAGGTATGGAGTGTGTGTGTGTGTGTGTGTGTGTAGAGGATTATGAGGAGGTAGTAGAGTTGGGAGGGTGTTGGAAGGAAGCTAAAGTAAATAAAGTTAGAAAGAAAGGATCATGAATTAAGTATATCATAAGTATATCAATTAGGTTCTGCAATTTTAAATATTTCTTGCTCTTAACAGCAAAGTTTTGAAGGAGATGATCATTATTTCACAGAAGAATTTCAAAAAAATTAATGATTCATCTGCTTTCTATATAGTAAGCAGAGCATATAAGCCTACTTCTGCTTGGAGCAGCCATTTGAATGCATTTCTTTCCATTTAGTATAATCTTGCTCCCAATCATATTTGTTATGGGCTAGAAAAGATAGAAGGAAAAAATGTTGTGCATTGGTATTGGGAGATGGATACTCAGCTTCCTAAGCAGGTTGATAGCCTTTCAGTTGGTTGGAGAACGGCAGCAGTTTAGAAACTTAGAGATGAGCTAATACCCCCACTTCTTAAGAAAGCGCAAGGTAGCAGAAGGCGGCTCCAAGATGGATCTAAATTCTTGGGTTCCATGCCTTCCATGAGGAACACCCCATGGAGTTCCTGGTCGCTGACTTCAACCTGCCCAGACCCAACTGTTGTGACTGTTGTGAACATTTGGAGAGCGAACCAGAGGATGGAAGTGCTCTCTCGCTCTCGCTCTCTCTCTCTCTCTCTCTCCCCTCCTTGCCTCTTCTTTTAAAATGAACAAATAAATCTTTTTAAAAAAGACAAATGAAAACAAACAACTTTGAGACACGGTTCTTATCTGCGCTTGTTCATGATTTCTAGGGGTGGCCATGACTTGAAGTTTGGAAGTGAGATGTATAGAGTAACACCAAAACTGGAACAAGGGCAAAGGATGGACAAATGATTCTCCATGGACCTGTACAAGGGGAATGCAAACATTGCATTGAAGCTATCATTAGAAAAACAACATTTGGAAAGACAACCAAACACAACTACAATTTTTCAATGTGATGCCAAGTAGCAGAGTCAAGTTGTTTTAAATTCTGTCTACCAAAGAAATACATTATTTTAGCATTAAAAACAGCTTCATGATTAAGAAGTTTCTGTGTGTATGTGTTTTATAGCCCACTTTGGTATGCATTTCTGAGTGAGAAGTTCCAAGTATCTAAAAAAGAGAGGGCTACACATCATCGTAGGATACCCTGCATTTTGAACTGAATGCAGTGGCTGGATGGAACGTGGGGTTGTCTCCCATGAGGATGGAAGAAATTTGTTCTATTGTAAGAGACAGTGGTCCACCCAGATGACTCTTTCATTGAGGGCACACAGGTAGACTCCAGATGGACTCTATTGAAAACTGTTAGGGATTTTACCTGCGTGACAAACTTCTAGGTTCTTCAAGCTACTTCTTTGTCATGGCAACCTTTGTGTGTTTTATGTCAAATATATATAAGGGAACTTCAAAAGTTCACAGCAAAATGAAGTTAAAAAATGTTTATGTTATTGAAAAATGCTGAGAAATTCATGCATAGTTTTTTCACAACACACATTTGCTATGAACTCTTAGGAGAAAAGCCCCTTTCCAGCATGATGTGACCACTTATTAGAGAATAGAAATGTAAGGAAGGGAGACCATCTGTGGTGCACGTACTGATGACTGATTTCTGTTCTCAGGCAGACGGGTGACGCTGCCTCATGCAGTGTGTATCACAGGGACTTAGTCCTTAGAGAACTGCACATCTGTTCCTGCTCTCTACGGTCTTGTAGTCATTGGATAGTGTCTTGATTTCAACACACAGACACACACACAAAATTGTGCTCAAAACTCCTCTAAGACCCACTGCCTGTCCTCCTTAGGAAATCACAGTACTTGGAGGCCACAGCCGTTCTCTTGGCAGCTCTGTGTCCAACTGCGTTCTCAGACCACATGTGTTGGAGAGAACAGTGTCCCCAGTAAGCCTCAGATTAAACAAACAAATTCAAACTTGTTCTGCATTTTTGTAAAATGCTGCCCTCTCCTAACTTCCCTGAAGTAAAGACCTTCTGGGAAAGAAAGCTGAAAAGAATCTACTTCTACCCAGACTAGAAGTAGGCAATAAAAATTTAAAGTGAGCCACATATGCACTCTTAAATTTTGTAGTAGTGACATAAAAAAACTAAACAAGTAGAATTAATTTAATAGTACATTCTACTAGATGCGTTCAAAATATAAGTTCTATATGGAATTAATATATAATTAATAAGATGCTTCACCTTTGTTTCATAATAAATATTTGAAATCCAGTATGTATTGCACCTTGCAGACTAGCCACATTTCAAGTGCTCCATAGATACATGTGACTAGTGGCTGCCACTTTAGATGGCACAGACCTAGATTTCTGCTCTTTCTAGGGATCAGCATTCTATTCCTTTAGGTTACAATCATCCAGGGTTTAGGGATTTTTTTTAATGGCATTTGATACTCCGAGGGGCCTGGTCATTAATCACAAGACATATTTTGAGCTAAAACAAAATAAAATTTCCTCCAAGGCTTTTATTTTTTTCTCTAGAGATTCCATTGCTCTAGGTCATGGGAATGAAACAACAAAGATCAGTGAGTGAACCCGTCTTCATCTTCTACACCACCGTGTGCTGCAGGCAGTCCTTCAATCTTCCATCGAGGTGGGAAAGTCCTCCCCCGACTCCCCAGACACTTTTTGTGTAACTTCTGCGAGGCAGTTGGCAGCTAGGAAAGTCTGATTGGACATCCTAGCTAAGTTTCCTAGCTATGTCTACCTAACTGCAGTCTCCTGGAATATCTTTATTTTCCACACCTAATCTAGGGATAGGGATATTATTTTGCAAGGATTTGGTGAGGAATGACATGAGATAGTGCTCATGCAGAGCCTGCTAAAGTGCCTGGCACAGATCAGAAAGGATCTTAGATGCTATCCTAAGGAGTTTCAGGTTTATTTCTCGGGCAACAGGGAGCCAGTGAAGATTAAAAATGGAGAGTCATTTGACCATATATTCCACCATGAGACTTTTTTTTTTTTTTTTTTTTTTTTTTGGCTAGGAAGCACACTGATTTTTTTTTTCCTTACTGCCAAGCTTTGTCTCAGAAAGAAGTGTTTCCAAATCCCTCAAATCATTTCTTTGTATGAAAAGGGAAAGAATCTTGGCTAAGCTTGAAACTGAATATTTCTGTATACCCAGAGGTGTCTTTGAATGAGTAGATTTAATATCCCATTAGATACTTCTACCTCTTGCATTTCGGAATGTGAGCTTTTCTTAGGAAGAGATATACAACATTATCAAAAACATGGTTTAGGAAAGAACTTCATTATTATCTTTGGTGTTCCTTTGTCTTCCATGAGTATCTTCTCTTTAATGAGAGAAATAATGACTCTTAACCAGGTAGTTCTAGACTAAATGATTCTAATAGCTTTGTCCTTTCAGTCCAAGAGGTCTCTAGGGGAAGCAGCAGTGATTAAATTGAAAGGCAACTTTAAAAAATAAGATTGATAATTGACAGCAACTGGACAGATTTATTTTCAGAATGACCACGCCAGGGAAATCCTAATTGAAAGTTCCACTTGCGGAGGCCGGCACTGTGGCACAGCAGGTTAACACCTGGCCTGAAGCGCCTACTCCCATATGGGCGCCGGTTCAAGACCTGGCTGCTCCAC
Organism: Lepus europaeus; assembly: GCF_033115175.1. Taxonomy (NCBI): domain Eukaryota; kingdom Metazoa; phylum Chordata; class Mammalia; order Lagomorpha; family Leporidae; genus Lepus; species Lepus europaeus. The sequence goes on from NC_084837.1 coordinate 61,300,752, forward strand.
TTCCAATCCAGCTCTCTGCTATGGCCTGGGAAGGCAGTGGAGGATGGCCAAAGTCCTTGGGCCCCTGCACCCACATGGGAGACCAGAGGAAGCTCCTGGCTCCTGGCTTCAGATCGGTGCAGCTCCAGCCTTTGCAGCCAACTGGGGAGTGGACCACCGGATAGAAGACCTCTCTCTCTCTCTCTCTGCCTCTCCTTTCTCTGAGTCAGTGGCTCTTTCAAATAAATAAATAAATAAATAAGAAAGTTTCACTTGCTTTTCTGCAAAAATCATAGTAAATGATCCTGTCATCTCATTCCGGGGAGCTTATCCTTTGTAAGATCTTAGCCTTGGAGAAGTTTCCTGGCTCCACAGCAAATGTCATAAAGTGCTGGGGATCTGACCCTGCGCAGTTACCCTACTTTGTCAGCAGGAGCAAGAAATATCCCAGACCTAAAAGTGAAAATATAAACAACCCACTCAGTGTACGACCCTCACAGACACAAAATGTATGTGGACTAGCTGAAGAGACAGGGTTCATGCATTAAATATTTACATATTAATTAAGTATCCGCTGCATGATGACAACCATCAGGCCACAGCATACAGCGTTTATGGCTTGTGTTCCTCAACCATGTAGGTCAGTGTGATGGGAACTTAGAGAACATAACCAAATCTGAAGTGTTTGTTCACAGAAGACCACTGAAGCCCGCCCAAAGCCAGAGGAGGGCCAAGAGAAGAGCAATTTTTACCATGCAAATTGAAATTATGAATGTAAAAGAAATTTCAAAATATAAACTGCCACTTAAATTTTATGAGTACTATTAAATAACTAGCTTCTTTAATGACCATACCTTGCAATGAATGCTTTCTCATGGGAGAAGATATGAGTCATCTGACCTTTGCCTATTATATTTTAGCAGAATCTGAGAGTTGGCCAGACTTGCGAAGTCACAGTCCACCATAAAATTCCACCACTTATAACAGTAAAAGTTTTTCCTCTGTTCTTCTCAGTCAAGGTCAGGTTAAACTAGCAAAGGGTCTCATGATTTCAGATCTTCAAAAAAATAAATAAATAAAATAAGAGCCTCTAAACCCAAAGTCCTTAGCAGTACAAGAGGAGTCACTCTGTCCTTGAAAAGTAACTTGAAATTGTCCTGAGACATTTTCATGTGTTACAAAAGATACTTCATAGGGGCTGGCGCTGTGGGGTAGCAGGTGAAGCTGCCGCCTGCAGTGCCGGCATCCCATGTGGGTACCAGTTCAAGTCCTGGCTGCTCCACTTCTGATCCAGCTCTCTGCTATGGCCTGGGAAAATGGTAATGGATGGCCCAAGTCCTTGGACCCCTGCACCTGTGTGGGAGGCCCGGAGGAAGCTCCTGGCTCCTGGCTTCAGATCGACGCAGCAACAGCCATTGCGGCCAGCTGGGGAGTGGACCAGCAGATGGAAGACCTCTCTTTCTCTCTGCCTCTCTTTCTCTCTCTGTGTAACTCTGACATTCAAATAAATAATTTTTTTAAAAAAGGAAGTTCATAAAAATAACACAAGTTCAAACCCATTTGCCTAAACTCTGAAGGAAATTATTCTAGATCTAAAAAAGTTGTGCTTATGCAAAATGGAAATTTTGTAATAAAAGCTTTTTATAATAATTAATAGTTGTCAATAATTAAAAAACTAAACATCTCTATATAAGATACATTTTATACAAAAATAATACACACAAATACACAAGGATGCCTCAAAAAATCATGGAAATGGAATTAAAACGAGCTCATTTTGTAAAAAAAAAAAAATGAAGTCTATGCATCGTTTTAACATAATACATGATTTCTATTAACTTTTTGAGAACTCCTTATTTATGTATGTACAGCATCCAGGAAAGAAAAAGAAACAATAGTCATAAACAAGTCCTCAGAGAATTCTGAACCCTACCATCTTTGTGAGAAGCCCTCTCAAACTCCTCATGGAATTTTGTAGGGATCCGTAGAGGGTGACCAGGTGTACTTTGTGCTCTGAGCATCTGGACTGCCATGTGACATCTTCTCTCCAGATGAAACCGCAGAGCGCTGGCCCACCATCTCCTGTCGCACACACACTCCGTGCTGGAGAAGGTACCCCAAACTCTGAAACATAATTGCCAAAACCTGCAGTACGCAATGTCCTTAAGAAATGTTGGCAGAATGACTCTGGTTTTAGTTTGCTCTTCATTTTAAAATGAAACTGCCCATAATTCTCAAGCAGAGGTCTATACCTTGTGGTACACTTTAAGTGTTTAATATTCCTCATTGTTCTCGGCATGACTGGGGTATCTTAGTCCTTTCTTCTCATAAGGTGAGTTTTTTGCAAGGCCACTTCTTGTTCATTTAAGCAAACACACAGCTGAGGAAGGAGCTCTTGACCTTGATTTCAAGATGTTTCTAAGAAGTCTACCAGCTTAGTCTCAAACTTGGACCTCATTTACATGCAATACTGCTTGTCTTCAAAGCAAGTAAGTCTAGGTGTGCGAGACATATAAATTAACCAACTGTTCTAATATGCTGTGCTGAGTGATATAGTGGAGAAATATCTCTTTAACATTAGTTTGTTTATTTTAAAGGCAGAGAGCCAGAGAATGAGTGAAAGAGAGAAAGATTGAGAAATTTTCTATCTACTGATTCACTCTCCCAAATGCCCTCAAGAAGCAGGATCTAGAATCCAGGCACTCTGTTGGGGTCTCCCCTATGGGTGGCAGGGACACAATACTTGAGCCATCTTCTGCTGCCTCCTGGGTGTGTATTAACAGGAAGCTGGATAGGAAGCAAAGGCAGGACTTGAAATCAGTCACTCCCAAATAAGATGTGGGTGCCCTAAATGACAGCTTAATCTGAGCACCACTTTGTCTGCTTCTCGTGGAGGAATATCTTAGAGAGACACACAATCCTATTTGGAGATTCCCAGGGGGGCTCCTTAGAGATAAAAAGTTTTCTATAGTGTCCCCTAGGAACATCATATTAAATTAAAGTGATTATACTTTTGGAAACCTGGATGTATAAGATAAACAATGACATATGATGCTTTATAAATTCTAAATCATTTTGAAAATAATAGCTGTAACAATGTTATTATTCAAAATTGCATCTTAGATTCCACATTTTCTTGTAAGTTCATGTTATGTACTCAGTTCCCATTAATGAATTACTTAATCACACTTTATGTGGGTACTTCAAGAGATCAACTGTGGGTATTGTGGCCCAGCAGGTTAAGCAGCTACCTGGGATGCCAAGGTCCCATATCACAGTGACAGTTCAAGTTCTAGCTACTCCACTTTTGGTCCAGCTTCCTGCTGATGTACCCAAAAAGGTAGCAGATGACGCAGGTGCTTGTGTACCTAAAACCCATGTGGGAGACCCAGATGGAGTTCCCAGATCCTGCTGCAGCCTGGCCCAACCCCAGCTGTTGCAAATATTTGGGGTATGAAGCAGTGGTTGGAAAATATCAAGCTGCCTCTCCTGCTCACTGGTTTTCAAATAAATTTAGAAAAGCTTTTAAAAAGATTGGAACTATTTTCCTTATTTATGTCTCAAAACAAATACACACGAGGAAAATGAAGGCCACTTGACAGAATGTATACCATTTAAGGTGAATACCTACTTGTTATTTTTCATTACTCATAACTTCCAGAAATATTACAGGGAAGACAAGCGCTACTGCCCCCATGTCATAAATATAGGAAGTGGAGAATAGAGAGGCATTGTTGGGTTGTTTGGAACTAGACAAGGCTGCCACTGGGCAACTCTCACTGCCCTAGACCTTTGTTCTTCTTGGCACTGGGCCAAGAAAAGACACACAAACTCTGTAATTGTTTTGATCATGTTAGCCATGTCATAGGGAACATACCTGAAGTACTCATCAATTTAACAACACATTATCATCTTGAAAAACTCTAATCCCCGTGCCTGCACAATTTAAAAACCAAGAGCATACTTTTCTAAGTAGGAATGGAAGTGCATAAAACTTTAATAATGCTTAATATTGAAGCTTCTTAAAATTAGAGAAATAACAAATAATGCTGTCATAAGTTCTTTTTACCACTCAGAGGGATGAAATTTGTTCAGCACAGCTCTCACCAGGGAGAGAGAATAGCTCCATCAGGTGAAGGAACTCTTGCCTCTGGACTATAGCTTCTGATTAAAAAAAAAAAAAAGACAGAAAAAAAGAAATAACAAAATATCCAGAGCTAGTCTCTGGAAGCAGGACCTTGGTCTCTTAGCTTCTGGTCAGTTTTAATGCTACCAAACAAGGAATAAGCAAAATTTTCTTCTTTGGAATCCCCTTGGGACTAGCCTTTCTGTTCATCCTGTTTAGTAAGACTCTGTATTTGGAATTCTCAGAGCTTCAGGCACTCTGGGAGCTGTTTCTCAAAGGAGAACCACTCTTTGATAATGCACATAAAATGTCCCATGTACAAAGCACAGTCACACCACAGGGTGCCCACTGTGCCTCACCAACAGCTTAAATGCACATCCCTTTTAGTTTCACCTCGTGCATTATGTTCTTTTAGCCATTAATGCTTTAGAAGTGTTCCCTCCCAACTTCTATTCATCGTCTCCATGACAGGATCAACTCATCAGCTCCCACCCTCTTCCTTTCCTAATCCAAGTCAACACTTCCATACTTCACTTGTCTCAGGTCCCTCCCTGAGACATTTCATTTCCTACTGCTCCATCCCAGCGTGTGCCATGAGGTTCACACACCAAGTAAATGTCCACATTGACCAAGCAAATGCATTTCTATAAGTAACTCTAGCCAGAAAGTTCCACCCCGAATGATTGTAATTGGGAAAAAATTATGTACACATAGTTTCTTGTTTTTTCTGGGGTGGACTGATGACTCTTGGAAATATTTTATTTAACTATACCTTATTTCATTCCCAAAAGGATTTGAGACTATACCTTTCTATGCCTTTTTTTCCAGTCTTGTATAGTATATTGTGAGAAGAAGTGGCCGTTCTACTTTACTCACATGCCTTTCCATTCTTATATTAAGACATAGGAAAGAGTATTCAAATGCAAAATGCTCCTGAAACCTTGTGGCAGTAAACTTGTCCTAGGAAAACAATCTCTTTCAATGCACATTAGATGGTGAATTCTCACGTGTGGACTCTAAGGAAGAGGCAGGGATTCAGATGGGGGTAAAGAGAAGGAGGTGGAGGAGGTGTCTTGTTCAGGATTGTCGGGTCTGGGATCATCAAAATGCTCTGAATTTTCAGGACTTTCCCTGCTATTATAGCTTGAAAAATCCTGTTGAAGTGTTCACTCTATTATTCTACTATATTGGACAAAATAATGTCCAATGGCTGGACTATTCAAGTTGATTTTTAAAATTTTATTTGAGAGGAGAGAGAGAGAGCAAGAGAGAGAGAAAAAGTGTGAAAGAGAAAATGAGAGACCAGGAATTCAAATGTATGGCCTTCAACTGTTCAATAAATAGAAGGCAATGAACAGTGTCTGAAATTGCAGGTATTTTGAGTTTTAATTGCTCTTTTGGGGACACATAAGGCAATGTGTTCCACACATCTGCACCTAACTCATTTTCAGGTTTAGAACACACACACCTCATTTTCATAGTTCACACTCTATTATCCCTTAGACCGGACATGATATGTGATTTTCCAAGATCATTTTTGCATGAATTCCTCTTAAACTCTTTTTTTTAAATTAATTTATTCATTTGAAAGTCAGAGTTACAGAGAGAGATCTTCCATCTGCTGGTTCACTCCTCAGATGGTCACAATGGCTGGGGCTGGGCTAGGCCAAAATCAAGAGCCAGGAGCTTCTTCTGAGTCTCCCATACTCGCTGAGCCACAGAGCCAACCCCCTCTTAAACTCTTAAATGGAGATAATACCAGCGGGCAAAGTGGTCGTCTCACCCTTTCAGGGAGCCAGTTTTTAGAGGAGAACTATCAAGAGCCTTGTCAACACTAGGCACAATTTGTGGGTTTTTATTATTGCCTCTTCTCTCTTTTCCCCATGTGACCAACGACTGATGTAAAGCAATTTCTCTGAGAATGGGGCAAAATGCATATATAAGGCCTTATTTCCTTACGATTTTGTCTTCCGTCTGTTTTCTGTTGTTCTACGGCCAGCTCACAGGGCTCTGGGGACCTGGAGACTGAAGCACAAGATCTTGACAAGTGAACTCAAATCACAAGTAAACTCAGTTCAGCACAGCTGAGAGGGCATGGGTCAGACCTGGAAGTCATTAGCTGAAAAAAAAATCAGACCAAAAATTAAGACGAAAATATTGGCAACCTGTAAAAATACTAAAAACCCAGAAATTCATCACTTGGGTCTTCGTTGCCTTTGCAGACTGTGAGCTCTCTCATGCTGCGTGCAAGTTGCAAGAGGATCTTTCTCAACACAGAGATCAGACAACATCTTAGGGACTTCATAAAGCATATAGCGTGTTATTTGGCCTGGTCATCTTCTCTTTTGGTCATCATCTGATTTCTTCCCAGCGCTAGTGATGCTTTGGTTTAGACTAAGCTGATTATAGTCTGAGAAACTGGATTCACTGATGCTTGTCAAAAATGCCAGTCAAAGGATGGATGGCTGCCACAAATAGGAGTACATATGAATCAATAGAGCCATTTACCAGCCTTGTGTACACATGGATCACCATCCAGAGAGAAGACAGCTCACTGAGGAAGGATCAAGAGTACTGGTTAAGCGGTCTGAACAAAGTCGGTGAAGGTTCAACAGAGGAAAAAGGAGGTTTCCCTATTAGGACATGGAGGCGAAAGGGAAATTCCCCAAATCAGAAAAAAGTTGGGACAAAGCCAGTCAAGTTTGAAGACAGCAGTGAAGACTGGTCACTGTGAGCTGCTTTTGGAGCTGAGACTGAAGGAAAACGCCAAACGCTCTTTCTCAAAGGTCAGCTGGTGCCCGAGACCCAGCACTGAGGTTATTGGGCCATAACTGGAGCCTCCCTGGCTCAGCTTCTGTCCCCAAAGACGCACTGCTATCCAACAAACCAGTAGTTGCTAAATCCAACAGAACAAGATAAAGTATGTAATCTCTCTCCCTGGAGATTTTACGATTTGGGAAGATTTGTAGAGATGACCACCCTCAATTCAGACGCTGAGTTAATATTCATTCTCTCAGAATTTGCACCATTGTAAAGTCTTAAGTCAATCCATCACAAGTCAAGGCTGTTTGTATTTACATCACAGAAATTGGCAGACTCCACAAATCAGATCTTCTAAAACCCCATCCTTCACTGCCAGCCAGCTGTTATACAGTTACCAGCATGACACCAAGCTCTATTTTAACAACTGCTGTGTCCAATTTTTAAAAATCAACCAATCACATTAAACTTTTCATATATCATTATATCAGTGCATAGAATGAAAAAGAATGCAGGCACTAGCAAGAACATTCCAGTTCAGAAGTTAGCATGGCGATAAAGCAGGATATCCTGATGAATGACCCCATGGGTTATCTCTTAGTTTATGGACAAGAGATACCCAGTATCCTAGACTCCCAGCCAACAAGAGACAGGCAATTCCTACTCCCAGCTGCTCCCATATCGGAGCACAGAACTTTACATGGTGGGAGACTGGTATTTCCTAAACTCTCCTTTAAACAACTGGCATCTAACCTCTGGTTACAAGAGGCCTAAATTGAAATTACTTCTTAACTCCATTCACGACTACTGTCAGGATTACCATACTAAAAACAGAGCAAAAGAACAAAATACCTCTTCTGCAGGCCAGACCCTCAGTAGATTCAGCTGTACTCCAGCCCAAGGGAACCAAGAGAACAGGGATGCATGGCGCCTCTAGACCTTCTGCCTTTGAATTCAGCCTATTTGATAAGGTGGAGTTTATCCAGAGCACAGAGCAATCAGGAAACAGGGACACAGGGTCCAACAATGCACTCATTCACCATTTGCATCAGCCTGGTCACTGTGAATGGCATCTCCCTTCCCATTGGTGCAGAAACTTTGTCACAGGGAAGCCAGCTATAGGCATGGCCTTCTCTGAAACTCTGTTTACCCTCCCCACTGCTCTCCTTGCCAATAGAGCAGAGACTATAAATTGTTAACTGAAGTCTTTTTTTAATAAATGAGTAGGGGAAAATTCCTACATGATGGTTTTCGATAAACAAAAGGGAACAAATTTAGTATCAAGCCCTTTGGCAAAAAAAAAAAAAAAATGTGAAATGCATTTTGGCATTTGCCCAAATATATTCTAAATGGGCAGGGAACAGACAACATTTCTGTTAACTCAAAATAAGCATAATGAAGAATTATTTTTAAGTGAAGATCAAGGTAAGCAAGGCATCTGGTGTTATTAACACAGTTTTCATTCTTCCACAAGCAGTACTGATCCCCATGTATATACCACAAATTCACATGCAACATTAAAGCAGTAAAAAAAAAAAAAAATGATGCAGATCTGAAAGACCATGTCTTCTCTTGTGTATGTAAAAGCCTAATTTCCAAAAGAGGAATGAAGAGAAAAATGCACAAACAAAATTTATTAACTCCTGGAGTTAAGCCATGAAATATTATTGAGATTAGAATAAGGGTGAAGCCATGGTCATGCACTTGGTGAAAAGCCCTGCTTGCCTGTGACCAGATGTGCATCATAACATCTCCATGGTGACGGCAGGCAGATGCCCAGTGGTATTTTCACATCAACTTTCAGAGGGTAAGAAATTCAAAAGTTTATTGAGTCCACGTTTCGGAGAGTTAACTCAGATTTTTATATAACATGAAATTCTTATTGCCTCTAGACAATGTAGCCTGAATTGTTGAACTGAAGAGCTTCTTCATTTCTCTGTAGCAAACGGCTCCCTGATCTTTACCTCATTTGAACTACTTTTAGTGTCCTCGGAGGGTGACAAACAACCCAACAGCTAGCATGTGGTGCCCGTATTTCCACATGGACTCTCTTCTGTCCCAGTGGTTTTATGTCATACTAACCAAGACTATTTTTCTGAACTCACAAGTCTCCAACTGAGGGTGAGACATTGCTACTTGATGATTTTATAAATTTATTTTATTCTTTATGGGAAAGTGAATGCAACCACGAGTATTAGCCTTAACACCACGTAAAACCAGAGGGTAGGCAAGAATAAAGGTTCCAAAAATTACTGAAACAAACCCTCAAACTCCAGCATGGCATATGTGATTCCTGAGTGATCGCTGATTTAAGGCACACTCCTGAGATAACGATAGTGTTGTGAGGAACATGGGAGTTGACATTCTGCAGTGGAAGACATGAGGATCTACAAGCAAGGGTACAGTTGATTTTAGTCCTAAGAGGGCTGAAGTCACAAACTCCTTCACGTGCAGAGGTGCAAATCCTCTTTTCTCCTCCCTGTTCCATTTGCAGCCGTGATTTCGATATGAGGACAGTGAAGTCTTTAGAAATATTAAATATTTTTACAGGATAGATTGAGAGGGGAATTCTCACATGATACTCACAGAAGCATATCTTGGTATACATTTTCTAAGACACAAATTGGCAATATAAGAACCTTAAAATGATGTAATTCTTTGTGTATTTCTCCATCAGAAATTTTTCCTAAAGAAATAATTACTCATGACAGCAAACAATCATAACAACAACAAACAATTCAAAAACAACAGCAACAATAAAAAACCTTTATTGCCTAAGTGTAAGGGAATGGTTAAATAAATGTTCATTGACAAGGTGAATTAGTATTTTGTTGTCTTTTTGCGGAAGACTTATAGTTTTGAGGATGTGGTCGTATTACTTTAAAACATAAAACAGAGATACAGAATTAGGTACACAGTATGTTTTCTATACCACAAGCACACACAGACATATTACACAAAATATGAGAGGAAATATGTCCAAGTATTTAAAGTAGTTATTTTAGAGTGAAAGAGAAGAATAATGATGAATCAATAAAAAAAAATCTTCATTCTTAAAGACCTATACACAGTTTTTAGATTGTGTGACTTTTTTTTTTTTTTAAGGGAAAGGGTTTATTGGGGAACACCCTACAGACCAGAGTGAAGAGGCGGCAAAGGAAAAAGAGAAGGAGGGAGACTGTAAGAAAGAGAGACAAGAGGAGGAGAGGAGCCAAGAGAGGCCAACAGAGCGCAGGAGAGAAGGACCGAGAGAGCAGGAGAGAAGGGCCAAGAGGAACAGGCCCTTTTAAAACTTGGCCTGAGGGCAGGCAGGGAAGCAGGAGCAGCGAATCCCATTAGGATGGGGGTGGAGCCTGGCTCAGGTAGCTGGGCAATGCGGCCACCTGGCTAAAACTACGCCAGTTTGCTAACATTCCCCCCTTTTGTTTTTTATAAAGCAGGGTTTATATGGGATTATATTAGTCCCAAAAGTCCAGGAGGGGTAGAGGGACGATGATCTGTCTTTAGAGCTACTTCCTGCTGACACGGGGCGATGAGGTACTCTCTGCTGGCATGGGGCAATGTCTCAAGCTGCTGTCTCCTGGTTGGGGAGTATTCCCTTAGCAGCATTTGGTTGACCACCTGGCTGCTGAAGGCCTTCGTTTGTTGCACTATAACCTGCTGTAAACACTTAGACACTGTAGTATAAAAGACAGGGTGAGAATAGTAACCAATGATCCTAAGAGTAGCATTAACCAGGTAATAAGAGGATTTCATAGAGGAGAGGAAATGGGGGGTCTCTGGACCCTTGTGGGGACAGTTTGATGGATGTGACTTAAAGCTGATTCCAGCCAAGACTGGGAGAAAAGCCACTTAACTTTTGCAGGTAGCTGGGCTTGTCTGTAGAGAAATTCTGATCATACAACATTAAGTGGGGAAGAGGACCATCAGTACACACAGGTTGGGAGTAGAGCCATTGGTGGTAGAGTAGAGGCTATGGTTACAAAGGAATGAGGCCCAAGTGGGCTAGATACAGAGGACAGAGTTGTTATTAGAGGAGCTAAGAAAGGTGCTGTCTAAGCTACAGATGAGTTTTCTGACTGAGAGGCAAATAGAACCTGACAGAAGGGGCTTGATAATAGTTAGGTGGGCTTTGAGGCCTTGTAAATTATGAGGCCCAAACTCATCTGTCTCTTCATATAGCCTACATCCTAAGGGAGATGTGAACCTCCTTGGGGAAGGCACCCTGTTGACTTCCATTACCTACCTGGCCTGGGAGGAGAGCTAGCCAGGTAAAGGCAGGTGGCATCTCTAACAGGAAATTTACAGTTCTGCCTGCAATGTTGCTGACCCTGGTTGGCTGTCCCCTCAGCTGCAGTGGTCACTTTGGAAGATGGGCTGAGTGAAGGGCTTTTCAGCTTAGAGCCAGTAAGATCTGTGGCTCTGACCTGGTCATCCTTCGACTCCAGGGCAGGTCCATTTCCAGTGACTCTTGGCAGGCAGAGCTGCCAGGGCTCTCCATAAACTGACTTCTGCTGAAGCCCAGGCTTGCCACACTGAAAGCCACTGCAGTGGACTGGCCTGTTGGGTCTCCTTAAGGGCAGATCACTGTACAGAGCTACATTTAATAGGCCTGCCACCCATTGCTTCTGATGCCTAGCTTTCTCTTCCTCCTAGTTTTTGTTAAAGCAGACCAGAGGATGCAAGTCAAGGGGGTACTCAAGTCCCATCTCTAATCTTCAGTGGTCTAAACTAGAAGTCTATAGTCACAGGCATGTTCTGTAGTAGTTTATATTGAGGCAGACAATGCCCATGAGGAAAACTATATTCTCACTTTAAGACTTTCTTTCCCTTTGTTCTGAAAGGGAGGTCTTTCCTGTTTACTGTTTATCTTGCTGATGGCGAAGTAAATCTAGCTAAGAAATTATAATTTAAGCTCTTATTTTGGCTATGCTATTACAGAAAAATGTTACCCATCTCTTTCATAAGATCTAAAATCAAATTTTGAATCTTGGAGATTCCTTCATAATAGAAATAGTTTCCTACCTCGAAGAGAATAGAGAAATGAGAGAACAAGTTGGGCTTAGAATAGAGAAATGAGGGAGCAAGTCCCAGATCGCTTGCTGACAATAGCAATATCACATGAAAACTTAGAAAGCAGTTTTGTGACTTTCTACTTGAGGAGCCCTACACATTGCAGACACATTTCAAAATGTATAGCACATCTTTTCACTAGTTGGTGTCATTTGATGAACAGACTTCAGTTTTTAGTAGCATATATTTTTCAATCTCTTCCTTTACATTCATTTTTATTCCTACCTAACAATTGTTCTATCTCTCCCTGAGGTCACATGGATATTTTTATAATTTAGTCTTTAATTTCCATGGAATTGATTTATGTATGAGGTTACACTTATCTAGATAAATAACCAATCAACCCAGCAATCATTTTAGAAAAGTCCTCCCTGACCTACAACATAAGCTCAGGAATAAATCAGGTGTCAGTGTAGGGATAGATCTGTTCCTAAGACCTTTACTCTGTCACACTGGTCGATTTCTCTATTCCTGGGCCAGTATGACATTGTTTTAATTATTATAATTTTGTTTTTGTTGTTTTTTTTTTTTCATTTTTACCCATGTGGCAAAACTCCTTTATGCTCTATTTCAAGCATGTTTCGGCTATTGCTGGCTCTCAGAACATCCATAAATTTTAGAATCAGTTTTCAAGTTCTTGAAGATTCCTGCTGGAATTTTACTTGGAATAGCAATAAATATGCATATATCTATGTGAAGAGAATGAACAGCTTTTTAACATTAAGATTCCAGTCTAAACAGATGGTATGTGTCTTAAGTTACTTATGTGTTCTTTTGAAAAAAAAAAAATTTTTTTGAAAGGAAGAACAACAGAGAGGGAGAGACTAAGAAAGAGAGACGCCCCCAACCACTGGTTCACTCCCCAAATGACTGCAACAACAGTGCTGAGCCAGGCTGAAGCCACGAGTGAAAGATTCCATCCTGGTCTCCCACATGGACAACAGAGGCCCACACACTTAGATTAACTGCTGAACCACAACACCAGCTCCTACTCAGATGTTCCTTAATACTGAAGATAAGGTTTTTATAATTTTTCTCTTAAATATATTCTGTTAGATTTATTCTCAGATATTTCTATTTTCTGCAGTTTCATAAATGTATATTTTTAGAAATTGTACTTTAAAGCATTTTCTTATTGCTACAAATGGCTTTGGATATTGAAAAGTTTTTGTGCCCAACTTAACTAAACTCTTTAATAATTTCTAGGATTTGACATGTAGTTTCTTTCGCCTCTTCACTTTGTATAATAGCACCACTTTTAAACAATTACACTTTTATTTTTCTTTCTAACATTTTTTCCCTGAGCTCAACTTACTCTGCCCTTTGCAGAATACGATGAAGGATGATTAGAAGTAGAAATCCATTTTTTGTCTGTTTCTCTTATTTAAGGACATACTTTCAATGTTTCACCATTAGATAGCATACTTATTTTACACATTTTTCTTTTAGATGCCATTTCAGAAAGTTCTCTTTCATTCTTAGTTGAATAAAAGCCTTGGGCCATCTTCTGCTGCTTTCCCAGGCCATAGCAGTGAGTTGGATCGGAAAAGGAGCAGCCGGGACTAGAACCGGTGCCCATATGGGATGCTGGCACTTCAGGCCAGGACTTTAACCTGCTGCACCACAGCGCCGGCCCTGCAGAGATTTTTTTTAACTCATATTCTACTAGCCTGGGATTTCGGTTTGCGAGAATTTTTCACATGTTCTGATTTAGTTAGCAAGTAACTTTGGCTTATCCTTGGATCTAAAAGATCCATGTTCATAAAACAGGTTGGCCCTTCTCATCCAGTTCTTGCCAATGATTGGAACAAAAAATATAGAAGTTTTAAGCTGAAAAAATTAACTCCAGTGGGAAATAAAAAAATACACTCATTTATATATAATTTAAGGGGAGTTTGATAAAAGGACAGTTTACCTGTTTGGGGGAAATGTAGAGGAACACAGAGGACAGCACAGGGCTCCTTGGCTCGCGTCGGCTATGCTCCAGACAACCTTGGGCTTGAAAGGGTCCAGGTCTTGACATCACTGCTCATATGCTGAAAAAATAGTCAGTTTTCTCTATCATTTAGCTTTATGCTACTTTATAGATATCTCCTCTTATCCTTATTATTTTCTTTCTTATATTTTGGGTTTATCTTGTGTATCTGTGTTTAGCTTCTTAAAGTGGAAACATTGATTTTAAGCAAATCTTTTGTACAAATTTTTTAAATTTAAAAAGGTAAACTATAAATTATCTTTTTTTTTTTTTTTTTTGACAGGCAGAGTGGATAGTGAGAGAGAGAGACAGAGAGAAAGGTCTTCCTTTTTGCCGTTGGTTCACCCTCCAATGGCTGCTGCGGCCGGCGCATCTCGCTGATCCGAAGCCAGGAGCCAGGTGCTTCTCCTGGTCTCCCATGCGGGTGCAGGGCCCAAGGACTTGGGCCATCCTCCACTGCCTTCCCGGGCCACAGCAGAGAGCTGGCCTGGAAGAGGGGCAACCGGGGTAGAATCTGGCGCCCCGACCGGGACTAGAACCCGGTGTGCCGGCGCCGCAAGGCGGAGGATTAACCTGTTAAGCCACGGCGCTGGCCTATAAATTATCTTCTAATTACTGACTTATTTGCCTTCTGTAAATTCTGATATAGTATCTTTTCATTATCATTCAGTTCTAAACACATTCTATAATCTCCCATTTTAACTTCTGAGTCGTAGCTTATTTAGAAGAATCTTCCTTAAGGTCCAAATGTTACAGAAGGTGTGTATATATATATATATATATATATATATATATATATATATATATATATAATTTAACAGATGGAGTTAAAACAGAGAGACAGAGAGAAAGGTCTTCCTTCCATTGGTTCACTCCCCAAATGGCCACAACGGCTGGAGCTGTGCCGATCCGAAGCCAGGAGCCAGGTGCTTCTTCTTGGTCTTCTATGTGGGTGCAGGGACCCAAGCATTTGGGCCATCCTCCACTGCCCTTCGGGGCCACAGCAGAGAGCTGGACTGGAAGAGGAGCAACCGAGACTAGAACCCAGCACCCATATGGGATGCTGATGCAGCAGGCGGAGGATTAGCCAAGCGAGCCATGGTGCCAGCCCCCAATACAGAAGGTTTTATTGGTACCTTTTTGCTACTGATTTATTTAATTCCTAATAGTCAGAAATACTCTATGTGGATGATATCGATTCCTTGAAATTTATTGACTTATTTATTTTATGACCCAGGAGATGGTCTATCTTGAATTCCATGTACACTAGAATGAACGTTGATTTTTGTATTCCTAGGATGCAGCGTTCTAGCAGTCCACTAGATCTACCAGTCTTTGTTTGCATTTTTTTAAAAAAATATTTATGTATTTATTTATTTGAAAGGCAAATTGCAAACAAAGAGGTAGGGACAGAGAAAGAGTAAGAGAGATAGAAAGAGAGAGAAAGAGATCCTCCATCTGTTGGCTCAGTCCTCAAATGGTCAGGGCTGGGCCAGGCCAAATCCAGGAGCCTGGGACTTCATCTGGGTTTCCCACATGGATAGCATGGATCCAAGTATTTGAAATATTACCCACTGCCTTTTCAGGCACATTAGCATGGAGCTGGCACTACAAGTAGAGTCTTTATCTGTTGTACCACAATGCCAGACCCCTCAAGCACTTTTTAAAATCCATTTCTTCCATTGATTTCAAAAAGAGGATTGTTAAAATCACCAACCAGAATTATGATTGTCACTTGTCAATTTTCATTGTACATACTTTGAACTTCTGTCATTAGGTTTATAAACACTTAAAATTATTATAAATTTAATGAACTAACCCTTTCTCACTGAAAGAGAAGAAAATAAGTTTTACATTAATGCAGTCACATCAATTTTCTTATGTTGTTTGCATTTTTGTTTTCAGAATTTTGCTTAATATTTTAAATGTACACTTGTTCTGCTGCCTTTCCAGGCGCATTGGCAAGTTGATGGATCAGAAGTGGAGTATCTAGGACTAGACACAGTGCTCCAATAGGAGATGCCAGCATCATAGTGGTAGCTTAACCCGTTACACCACAATGCCAGGCCCCATGCTAGCTTTACTGATCAGTTTATCTCTATGGATTCCCATTTTTACTCGGTGTTTGAATGTCTGGGAATTTTAGACTTGATTGTTCATTCATTATTTATTCATAATAATTATTTTTCTTGAATGCCTCTGTGTTTCTGGAAGGAGAGTCAGACAAGGTATCTGGTGAGCCTAGCTGCAAAGAACAGACATCCTTATCCTTAACTGAATTCTTAAATCTCATGGTAATACAGTTTTCTTCTGTTGAATATGAGCTTTTTTCCTGGTAAGTTGTCAAATTGTATTTCCCTACAGTTTGTTGTTTCTTATTTCTTTTTCCTGCCTACCCTTATTTATTTATTTTTTTAAATTCCAGCGTCCCATGCTGTTTTCTGTCTATTCGTTACTCAGCTGGGCAGAAAGTGAACTCTTATTGGACCTTTTATTTCAGATTCGTGTGGACAGGGAATCGTGAATCTATTTCATGCACGATTATTTTCCAGTGACACACAGCGTGTGTGTGTGAGTGAATATTGTTAGCGTTTCAACCCCTCAGGAGCAGGAGAGCCATCCTGCAGAATCACTCATGGTCCAGTGTTGGTTTTCTTCTCCTGTGTGTCACTCACAAACTGCGCCTGTTCTGTGTAAATCCCTGTTTCTATCACACGGTCATTTTTTTTCTACCAGAGAAAAATCCAGGGAGATCCCTCTCCCAGCTCGTGCACTCCATTCCCACCGTGGCACCTGAGCGTCTGTTGTTCCTTGCCTCAGGTACGCCCCTGGAAGAGGAACTGTATTCCACCAGCTTCTGGGGAGCTCCATGGCCAGGTACATGCTGCACACACACCCCTCGTCCTGTTGCCTTTTACAGCTTTTGTGCAGCCTTTTATTTGAATTGCAGAGTTAGAAAAAGAGAGAGAGAGACAGAGAGAGATCTTCCATCTGCTGAATCAGTCCTCAATTGGCTGGGCCAGGCTGAAGGCAGGAGCCAGAATTTCATCCAGGTCTCCCACATGGTGCTGGGGTCCAGGGACTTGGCCCATTCTCCCTTGCTTTCCAAGACACATTGGTAGGGAGCTGGATCAGAGTGCCAGCATCCCATATGGGCACTGGTTCAAGTCCCAGCTGCTCACTTTCAACCCAGCTCTCTACTTTGGCCTGGGAAAGCAGTAGAGGATGGCCCAAGTCCTTGGGCCCCTGCACCTGAGTGCCTTTTAAATAAACAAATAAATCTTAAAAAAAAAAGAACTAAGTGACTTCTCAAAAATTCTATAAACATATGTATGTTTTGGTTGTTTGTTAATTGTATGTTTGTATTCTTGACTTTTAAAATTTTAATTTCAAGGGTATTCCCTTAGTAATCAGAAAAAAAAATTGAGAAATGATAAAAATTTTCTCAAAGAAGGGTGGCATGGCTAATATGTGAGTAGCAAAGTCAGAGCTTATAGAATGATGCAGCTTTTTATCTGGAAGAACTGTCTAACTCACCGTTAGAGTCCATGGCCCAAGAAGTCTTCCTTGGTGAGAATCACTGGATTCATTCTTGAGCCCAGCTCATCATCTTGTTATTTTAGGTACCATTACAAGAATAATCAGAGAATGAGCAATGGGAAAGGCAAACTTCCTTGAATGGGATCAAAAATTCTTTTATAACTTCTGTTTTCTTCTCTTTGTTATGTTACCATTATCAAAAGAACTCTTGAACGCTCCTTACTCTTGCCATAAGAATTTTGAGAAAATAACTTAATAAAATTCACTTCAATTATGAAGTTTAGGTACACTCCAGGCTATAGTTGATCTCTTTCACCTTGTATTATTCAGCACATTGAAAAGGCAAAGCAAAATCAAGACAAAACTGTGCTCCTAACAGATATGTGCATAGACATCAGTGAGCTGAACTGTCACCCTTTCTTTTCCACTTTTTATAACTTCTAACTTGTTCGAGATGAAAGTAAACTGATCATTGTCCCCAAGCAGGAAATTAAATATATTAAAAATTACTTTGCAGAGCAAGCACTTAGCCTAGCAGTTAAGATATCAGTTAGGATGCTCGTGTCTCATATTGGAGTATCTGGGTCCAATACTAGCTCTGGCTGTACACACCAGCTTCCTGCTAATACAGATCCTGGAAGGCAGTGGTGATGGCTCAAATAATTGGTTTCCTGCATCCACATGGGAGACCTGGATTGGTTTCTCAGCTCATGTCTTCAGCAAAGTCTGGTCCTAGCCATCATAGGCATTTGGGGAGTGAACTAGCAAATGAGAAAATGAGTGTTCTCTCTCTCTCTCTCTCTCTCTCTCTCTCTCTCTCTCTGTGTGTGTGTGTGTGTGTGTTTGTCTGTGTATCTGTGTGTGTATCTCCATTTCCTTCTTTCCCTCACATAAATAATAAATAAATTATTTAAACAATTACTTTGCATCTCCACATCTCCACATGCATGCAATACATGCATTCTCCAAGCAAACATGGAATTGGATGTAACGTTCTTCTTGATCCACATGAATCTGGGGAAAACCATCACTTAAAAAATGTAGATTAGCCAAAGTCTTTGGAAAAGTCTCTGACTACATTATTTGGATAGATTAAAAAAGAATTGTGCTACCTACAGGACTGCGTTTTTCACTATGCCCACATCACCATCAACCACTGAAGTATTTACGCTGAAACAGAAAAGTACAATACTGTAATTTCATCATTTAAAAGCTTTGAAAATGGATGATAGACAATATTATTATCAATCATGCCCAGACAGTGGGAGAATGGAGAAAGAAGTACAGGACTCTGTGAGAATTCTCAGAAGCTTATAACAAACAGACCCATAGATTAGCAACAGTACTTTCCTCCTAGATTTTTGTCCTAGATGCAAGTTTGTTCTAGATAAAAGTGCCTGTTCACACACGTCAACAGATCATGAAAAGACATTCAGTAACCTAAACTACTGCAAATTCTGCCTACTTGATTAATATTGCCAAGAATTAATTGATGCTGCAGTAGCTAGATTTTCCTATTACAGTTCCAAAACCAATTTGGCAAAAATTGAAAAGATTTAATAAATAAATAAATAAATAAAGCAGAGAATGATTCTCCCCAAACAACACAAAAATGGGTTTGGAAGTTAGCTTGGATTACTCAAGATAAAAGCCTCCAAAATTTGCCATCACATTATGGAAAACACTCAGAAAGTAGTTTTGAAATTTTGGTGACACCTTGTTCCTCACGAAGAAAATTAATGACAGTATTGATGGATCAGAAAACACAAGGGAATTTTCAATGAAATGTTTTCTTTCTTTTTCACTGAAGCAATATTTGAAATGGGAACACAGGGAATATTTCTAAGAAGTGGTCTGCCAGGCTGGCTCTTTTCAGTAAATCACCTGTGGTCTTATGAACAATTGTAGTCATGAACTCAGTGTCTGCTTCTGACTGACTTGTGCTCTTTATGATTGACGAACTAACGTATTGGTCTTTTATATGGTCTTTAGTCCTCATTCTAAGTGCTCTAATGAGAATCAAACACTGCTTAGGAACTTAGGACATCACCATTCTTCATGAATCACCACCCATTAGGAACTAAGCAGATCTCTGTCCATGTAGTAAATGGTAAAACCAGTCCTGATCATCAAGGAAACTAAGCCAGGAGTCAAAGATCTGTTCTCTAGATGGAGCTCATTGTGTTCTTCCTTGTTTCCAGAAACCACATTTATTTCCAGAAAGAAGTCAGAACTCTATTGGAGTCATACAGCAACTTTCTCTCTCCTACCCAGGGCTCCGCTTGGCCACATTACCTGATTTGTTCATCTTGAGCTCTCTACCCTTTGACTTGGTAGCATGGGAAATTCACCCTGGTTATCAGAACTTGAAGAAGCAACCCCCTATTATGTGATAGGATTTGGGTCAAGCAGAGGCTAATTGCTGAACATGACAAAGATTTCTATCCAATGGTAAAGACCTGTTCACTATGTCTAAGGATTTCCCACCCTCTGGCATGGGATTCTGCACTGGAGGATCCCCTTGGTCTGCTAGACTTGTAGAACAGCTACCTTTATGGTGCTGAGTTCCAGAAACAGACATCCTGGTTCAGGGAGTGACCCTTGGAGATAAAACTCACATAGAAGGCAGAAGGACTGAAATCTTGGATACAGGAGCAAACAACTAAGCAAATATTTAGCAATTGAACAAAACCTCTACTTTTGCTACTGGTGTCTAATATAGCAATATCTGCATTTTAATTATGTTTTTATTTGAGAGGCAGAGAAACACAGAAAAGCAGAGAGGGAGGGAGGGTAAGAGAATGAAAGGGCAGGGGGGAGATCTGCTGGCTCACTCCCCAACTACCTGCAAAATCCAAGGCTTGGCTGGATCAAGTCAAAGTGGGAAGTCAGAAACTCAATCAAGATCTCTCACACAGTTGGCAGAAACCTAATTACTTGAACTATCCCTGCTGCTTCCTATGGTCTGCATTAGGGAGAAGATAGAGTCAGGAATCAGAGCCAGTCGTGGAGCCCGGGGAACTGCGATATGAAACAACACCCATATTGCCATTTTTTCTAAGTATTAGGGACTTGCATAAACTCTAAGGATAATGAATAATGCTTCTGTGTCTAATAATCAATTTATCCTACTTGTCAACACCCATATCGCTACTTTTTTCTAAGCATTAGGGATTTAAATAAACTCTAAGAATAATGAATAATGTTTCTGTGTCAAATAACTGATTTATCCTACTTGCTGCTAAAATGTACATTGCCGCCGGCGCCGCGGCTCACTAGGCTAATCCTCCGCCTTGCGGCGCCGGCACACCGGGTTCTAGTCCCGGTCGGGGCACCGATCCTGTCCCGGTTGCCCCTCTTCCAGTCCAGCTCTCTGCTGTGGCCAGGGAGTGCAGTGGAGGATGGCCCAAGTGCTTGGGTCCTGCACCCCATGGGAGACCAGGATAAGCACCTGGCTCCTGCCATCGGAACAGCGCGGTGCGCCGGCCGCAGCGCGCTACCGCGGCGGCCATTGGAGGGTGAACCAACGGCAAAAGGAAGACCTTTCTCTCTATCTCTCTCTCTCACTGTCCACTCTGCCTGTCAAAAATTAAAAAAAATAAAAAAAAAATGTACATTGCCATGGGACTCTACAATGTGAATGCCTAGCACCCATCGTGTGTGTTTTTCAGTCATGCATTCCCTTACCTTATTGTGCCTCTTTATTTTCTCACCCATGTTATGGTCTCCCTTGATCTTTGAGGACTTGCTAACCCCATGGAGATCTTTTCTGTTTTGTTCATTCTGGCATTTCTAAAATCTAAAACAATGTCTGATATGTACTAAATGTTCACCACTTACTGATTGTTGAATGAGCTTAGGTTTTAAATTTTAGCTGATTGGAATGAATATATACTTAGCACCTAGAGTGTGCCAAACACTCCTTCAATCACTTTACATGTATTAACTCATTTAATTCTCAAAATAACCCTCACAGGCAAAGAAAGAAGACAGAGTGGTTCAAATTGGGTGGCAGAGGTAAGACTTGAACTCAGGCATTTTGTCCTTGAGTTAGTAACCACTGTGCTGTCACTGACTCTCTAGGATGGTTTAGATGGTAGAGCAAATATCTTTTCTTTAATTTTCAGAAGTGATTTTTAATTTCACATTTCTAAGTTACTTTATTGTTAAATCAACTTTACTATAATATTATTTATTTTTGCACTGAGTACACATTACAAATGCATGGCTCAAAATTCAAAGGCACAAAGAAACATCAAATGGGAAGGCCCCTCCCTCACTGCTGTCCTTTAGGCTACAAGTTGTCCAAGATTACATGGCTTCAGGTCTAACTCTAGCTCCATATTCACTCCCCAGGCAACATACTTACTCTTTCTGCACCTTGGTTCTCTTTTCTGAAATCTGGGGTAATAAAAGACCTCCATCATAAGGTTTTGATGATGAGAAAGTAAATCAATATTTTGAAGAATAATTGTCACAAAACAGATCCAATAAATGCTGCCGGTGTAACTTGGATTATCCTTGCAGATGGCTTATCCATATGCAACACATACACAGGATGCTTCAAAAAGTTCATGGAAATGGAAATAAAAGGTAATGTGAATTCTCCAAGAACTTTTTGACAACCTTTCATGTGTATACACACACACACACACACATTCTCTTCCCCCTACCCTTCCTTTAAAAAGAAAGTATTTTGTACCTTGCTTTTCTCATATCAGTCTTTAAACTTTAATTAAAACTAAATGCATGAATATATCTTTATTATCAGCTTTCCCAATATGTGTTTGATTTGCTAGATGAAAGTTAACTAAGGTTTTTTGCTACTTCTCTATCATTTCTCATTACTGTGATACAAAATGAAGAGGCAACATGAGATGAACAGGTATCAATCAGTAATGCCAGTTAAATGAGCAATGGCACAGATTGTAATCTCCCAGAGCTGGCTTTGATCTCTAAGCCAGGTGGCTGTGGCAGTGCCAAGAATTTCTGTATCAAGAGTGGTAGGGATCAGGGATCAGGTTGGAAGGTGGGGCAGGGGAATTAGCCTTAAAGCTATATTTGCATAGCATGCAGGCTGTTTTCACCTAATTTTAATAAATACGCACAGGAGATTTTGTTGGTGTGAATTATAGGAGAAAGACATTATACCCTCTCCTCTTTTCAACTAGACATTTTTTGGCCCTTCCTGACGACACTGTTGCCCCTGGGTCTACTATTTGGACAAACAAAACAAAAACCAGAGAAACTTCTGATTTGCCTGCCTGGCTTCCTGCCTGTAGAGGAACTGCAGCTTTGGCCCACCTGCAGGAGCATCACAATCCCAGGGAGTAAGCCACTGGGAGAGGGAAGAAATGGAATCTTTATAGGATGCGTGCTTCAGGGAGTGGAAGGGCCTAGACATTGGCTGTTTACCAAATGCCCTTGGAGCTGTCCTCTGTGGTACATGGACCTAAGGTAGGAGCCTTGAATGGGACTAATTACTGAGGCACCCTCTTCCAAGGAACAACAGGATCGCAGCTGCCAGCAGAGAGCACCACATGCCTGAGAATGGTGAGGCCTGCAGCCTCCCGCAGGAACCTCAGCGAGGGAAGCGGTACATAGGAACAGGAACTTCCAGCTGCAGAAGTATTTCCACCTGCTTAGTCCCCGTCTCAGTCTTAGGAAGGGCAGTCACACTGCAAGGATGACTCAGAACCGCTTTTTGTCTCTGCGTTAGAGGAAGGTCCCCTGAAGACTCCAGAAACACTTGAAGCCAGGAACAATTTGCTTCTGCAGTCCGATGGAAATGACTTACAGGTTACCCGAGAACGGCAGAGAAATCTTGCAGCTACTCACTGACTCTCTGCTAACCAGGCTTCTGAGAGCATGGCCATACAATGTCCCATATGGGTCACCTAATGGCCACAGAATCATCCCTACATCCCTGGTCCCAGTCCCTCAATCCTTTGAGGAACCTCCTAAAGACCCTTGATTCCAAACACAGCCTGGGTATCTTTTCCCCAACTCAGTATTGAAAGGCTTAATGTGTAACAGCCAGTCCCCAGGGAAGGGCAGTATCCCCTCCAGGGCCTGCAGCTTCAGTGGCTCTGTGTGCACAGAACTTGTCTTACGTGGAATGTGGACAGTCCGTGGTTTCCTAGCTGCTGCAGCTGCTCTGAACAAACCGGCTTCTCCATTCTCTGGGGGGAATCGAAACTACACAGTTTCACTCTGTCCTGCTGTGTTGTCAGCTGGCTTTCAGCATTCCCTTGTCCCCACAAAAACCTCAACAAGGATCCCTTGCAGGGATGTTGTACAAAGAGAGCTTTCATTCCCTCTTTGGCACCTGCAGCCCTGGGTTAACAGTGCCATGGAGCAGAGAAAGCGCTTACCCAAGAGGGCAGTGTTGAGGACCCCATGCCATACAGCTGACGAGCAGAGGCAGGTAGCAGGGATAGTCACACTTGTGGGGAAGAGAGAGGGATGACTCATGGGAGGACCAGTCCTGCTGTTACCCTAGTACATTGCATGGCAACTGCATGTACATTGTGTCAAGCACAGAGAGCAAATGATACCCAGTGTTTGCCTTGACCATGTTTATGGTTGGACTGGGGAAACAGACCTCAGGACCGAATGCACACTAGAAATCTTGGTTATAAGCCACAGAACACCTCATTAAGAAGAAAATTGACTGGAGCCAGGCTCTGAGGTCTCCATTCTGCCTTTTCCAATTATGAGCTGTAGGATCTTTAATGCCAATTACTTAACCAATCTGTGCTCAGACTCGTTTGTCAGATGAGAGCTAAAATAGCGCTGTAGTGAAATTAATTACAAATTTATTTGTTCTGCACTGGTTCCAAATTCAAAGTCCTATGTGGAAGTAAGTCATTGCCAAAGCCCAGTTTAGCTCTCTGAGAGCCATGTGTGAAGGTCAGGCAGAAATTCCATCTGGTCCATTCTGTTTTCCATACTGGCAATTCCTGCTTTATTCCTGATCAAGGCTCACACAAGAGTGAATTCCTCCATTGAAAAAGGGCACAACAACACAAAATAATTTAAAATTATCAGATAAATACACCAAATGAGAGCACTTCAATAAAAGTAGGAATCTAGGACCACAACAGTCACTGTCTGTTCCTGGGGTAGGCAGGAACTCCCTCCCAAGGCTGGCCGTCTTCCAGGTCCCCAGGGGATGGACCCTTAATACATGGAGTTATAAGCCAGATTCCCAGGTATCATACTTGACACCTGCCTCTCCCTTGCCAATCCATCATGCATCATGTTTTCAATTTCACTGCCTATATGTCACTTACATGCATCACTTTACTTCATCTTCCTAATCCAAGCAAACACTGCGCTGTTAGGTTATTACAATGACCTCATCCCTGACCTCTCTGCATTGACCCTGGCCTCTGTATGGTGTATTCTCCTACAGCAACCACCTCTACTCTTCAAATGCAAGTCTGAGAATTCATCATCCTTCCAATTGTAATGATTTCGTGAATCTTTCAGATTAGCCCACACTCACATGGTCCTCTTTGCTTTGGATCCTGTATCCTCTAAGTTCAAGTGTACCGGGGACTCGCTCACTCCCTAGACTCCAACCACAGTACTTCTCCCATCCCTTAGCATTCACATTCTCAGTCTTGCCACAAAACCTTTCCCTGTTCAGGGCACTTCCTCTCCTCCTCGCCTGCTCATCTCTACATCAGTTTTTGGTGATCAGGTCAAGTGCTACCTCCTCTCAGAAGCCTTCCTTGACTTCCTCACCATAACAATTCCTCTTTCTACAGATTCCCACAGCATCCAACTAGGTATTGATCACAACTGAGTCATTATTCATTTATGCAATTACCTACATAACACAAAAAAGAAAGGACAATGTCTGGATTATCTCCCATTTGTTGAGCAAATGACTGAATGAACAAAATGTCTTCTCTTTGGAGGTAAATATATCCTTGATCATGAAGGATGAGTAAGAATGTGCTGGCCAGAAAAGAGGAGAAGTACAAGCACTCACGGTGTTGAAATAAAGGGATACAGAAGTCCCAAGCCTGTGTTGGAAAGTGTGTTGGAGGAAGTGTAGCATGGCTGATGTGCACAGTGGGTACGGAAGATGGATGAGGAGGGAATAAAAGCAGGAAATAAGGCTGGTAAGGATTGGCACCCAATTTTAAATGGTTGCTATTCACATTCCAATAAATAGATGTCATGTGATCACCTGAAAAAATTGGTAGTATACAACATGATCAATAGAGTGCCTTTAATTTTAACTCAATATAAGTTTCTCCTATTGAGTTGATGATAATAGCTGTTATAGAATTTAGTTCTGCCCATATAGAACAGACTTGGGGAAGCTGTGTGGTGCAGTGGTTAAATCCCTGTTTGGAATACCTGCATTCCCTATCCAACTGCCAGGTTCAGGTCAGGACTATTCTGCTCTTGGTCCAGGTTCCTACCAATGCAGACCCTTGGAAGCAGCAGGTGATGGTCCAAGTTCTTGAGTTCCTGGGATTGACTTCTGGGGCTCCTGGCTTCAGACTGGCCCAGCCCTAACTGTTGCAAGCATTTGGGGTGTGAACCAGCAGGTGGACAATCTCTCTCCATCTTTGTCTCTCTCCACCCCGCCCCATCCCTCTCGCTCTCTACTTCTCCTTTAAAAAAAAAAAGGGAAAAAAATTTAAAAAACATAAAACAGCCTTCTCAGGGTTCCTCTACACTCTAAAATATTGACTAATTCAAAGTACTTATGTTTATGAGTGTTATGTCTGTGGACAGCTACCATGCTAGAAATTTAAATTTTAATATTAGAATGTTTATTTAAAAATAACAATAAACATGTTAACCTATAAAATAATTCTTGTAAGAATAGTCATATTTTCTCAAACAAGAAAAGTACCTAATTAGAGGATAGTTGAATTCTCATACCAGTTTCTGTATTTAATCTACTGTGATATGTTGCTTTGGTAGAAACATATAAACAGGATCCTGACTCATGCAGATGTGTAGGTGGAAAAGGGAGGGATATTTTAATGCCTTTTTCAGAAAACTATGACAGTTTATAATAACTTGATGCTTTCTTGGATACCAGCTACAATATGGAATATGAAACTATGCCAATGAACTTTTCATTCTCTGTTATAATAAAATTCATTGATACCTTTGTACTTTGAAGGGAGGTTTACCCTTGCAAGATTGTGCAACTTCCTACATTGGCCACTTGATAAATAAATATTCATTCATTGACTGAATTCGAGTTTAATACATCTCATTGTCAAAAAAAAATCACCTTCATTAATATTTTCACCAACCTTATCAGAAAACATTTTAAATACTGGGAAGTTGTCAAACTCATAACAGATGCATTGTAAAAATGTAATTGTACTTGCTAGTTTAAACTCTATCATAAACAATAGATTCTGTTTGTTTGTTTTGTTGTGACAGACTTTGTTAATTTTAAGAAAATGTCTGTCAAATACTGAAGTGTGAAAAGCTATAATGTATCATTTCAATCAAATACAGCATTCCATTTTTAAATGTCTTGTTTGGCTTGGAGCTCAAATAAGTGCACATGTGTTTAAAAAAAAAACAACCATCATAGTTCAATATGCAGCAATCATACTTTATGTGTTACTTTCCATTTTATCACTCAAAGATTTTTTAAAATGTACTCAAATATAAAAATTTAGTAAAAGTCATCATTTTTTCCTGCTTCATTGGAACCTTTTTGCAAGCAGCATAATTTTTCACTGCAAGCATGTAGGTGAAGAATACAATGATTCCTAATGTTTTGGTGCCTCTCTCTTGATTTCTGCTCATGTACCAGCAGTTCTACCCACCATGTAATGAAATCAGAGACAAAAAGGCAAGTAATATGGATTATTATGAACAGAGTTTGAACTTCATGACCATCCAGAACAATCTTAGGACCTCCAGGGTTTAGGGGGTGGAGAGGTCTGTGGATAATTCTTTAAGTATCACAAATATAGAAAGTAATCTAAGGACCTACTGGTTTTTAAAAGAATGAAATAATGGGGCCAAATCCACAGCCTAATCTAAATCAGAATTTTATTTTATTCTTAAAACAGTCCTCTTTCACGTGCTTTCATAATTTCAAGAGCAATGTGCTACTACCAGAGGAAATGATGACAAGTCAAATTAGGGGAAAAAGGGATTTTGGCTACTCATTGGTTTGGGTATTGCAGATCTGCCTGTAGTATTAGTAAGAAAGATGGTCATTTACCCCAAGTCTACGGCTGTTGTCACCAAAAGATCCTTTCCGCGACTGTCTCGGCAGCCAACACCGGTCAGTGACAATGAGTCAGCCACTGGGATGTTGTGCTAAGTGTCATTTTGATAAACAGCTTTCCGAAGACCAGAACTAAACAGGAAAGTCGCAGGGTGATTTTCTTCCCCTCATTCATGGTAGAAGTCGTACTTCAAATAGCAACACTATCGTCAAGATGACCTTTTCCCTAGCTATTCACTTCATAACACATGCTCATTCTGACAAAGCAAGGAAGTCCCCACATTTTCAACTAAGGCTTTATCAAACTGACAGTGAAGAGCTCAAACGCAGATCTTTCAAAGGAATTGCCCAGCCCACGCTTAAAGCTATAGCCAACAGTCAGCTGATTCATGTCTGGCATTTTTTAACTTGCCAACAAGCAGCAGCACGAGTAGAGTGTGTCCACAGCCATTGGAGTCTGGATCTGCCAATGGGGCAGGCACAAGCCAGGTTGACTCTCGTGGTTTCTGTGATTCATGTTGGAGCAACAGCTTGACTCTTCAGGTTCCCACACTGGATGGGTTTCTCTGAGTTATTGTGTGAGTGTAACAAGTTATCTGATTTTTCCGTAGTCATAAAGAAAGGGGAGGAAGAAGTATTTTTCTATTTCAATGACATAAGAGCGTAAAATTCACACCTTGGTCCTGTATCTGCAGTGACTAATCAGTGAGAACATAGAAAGGAGCACTTACTATTCATTGTTTAGTTCTTTTTCAAATCAGCACCATCTGGGTTAGTATGACCTTTCTAAAACACATCTAATCATAAGAACCCACCCTACACAAAAGGCCCACTTGTTAGCCTAGCACAGGCCCCCATAAACAGGTCCTTGTCTACCTCTGTAGCCATGTATTGTGTATCCCTCCACTTCTCATATGGGCACAGGTTTCAGATACAGGGAGATGGGGTTGCCTGGTGTAGGCAGCCAGGTCCTGGTGGGTGCAATGAGCATCAGCAGACAGACTACAGATGGAAGATGCGGCCTCCCTTTACTCCCTCTTTCAGAGCACCACCCTCCCACCCACAGTACCCTTATTTCCAAAGCCAAAAGATCTCTGTTCACCTCCCCTCACCTAACACATTTTACTAGCCATTGTATGCTTCTCACAATATGAAAAATAACTGTGGTTGCCTCATTGATAGATGTAGACTATCTCTGTGTACAGCTAGACATCTAAAATGGGTTTCCCTAAATTATCTCGATCCCATAATCCAGACTAGTTGTGGTGAGGGCTAGCAGGGAGGAGGGGAGGGTGGGCATGTGAAGGCCAAATGTTTTCTCCAACTTTCTGCAGGTTCTTAGAACCCACAGTGAGGCAAGAGAAAGGTGGTTGACCGCCTTGCGGCACCGGCACACCGGGTTCTAGTCCCGGTTGCCCCTTTTCCAGGCCAGCTCTCTGCTATGGCCAGGGAGTGCAGTGGAGGATGGCCCAAGTGCTTGGGCCCTGCACCCCATGGGAGGCCAGGATAAGCACCTGGCTCATGCCATCGGATCAGCACGGTGCGCCGACCGCACTGCGGCGGCCATTGGAGGGTGAACCACCACAAAGGAAGACCTTTCTCTCTGTCTCTCTCTCTCACTGTCCACTCTGCCTGTCAAAAAAAAAAAAAAAAGAAAGAAAGAAAGAAAGATGGTTGAGACATCAGCTCTGGACTGGTTATCTGTTCGTGTGTTTTGGGAATGATATAGGATAAGTTTACGCCCTCCCTGAGGGGTAAATGTCTGAGACTCGGTATCAGTACTTGAATGTTTTCTTAGAAGAGGACTTGCTGGACAGGATACCAACTCCTGTGGTTATACAAAGCTAGTTGCTTCCAGATAACATCCAGGGAAGCTTCTGCCTTTGGTAAAAGGAGGAAGACACCCAATTCTCATGACCAGTGCTTCAAATACCACTTCCATCTAAACAAGAGAGAAGGATTATCATCACTGAGGTCAGGGAAATGTAGATATTTCAAATAGGAATTTCACAGTCTTATCCTGGCCAAAAGATAAAGTACTTGAGTAAAATTTTTCTGAAGCAGAATTTTTGATCAAACCAAGCAGGCCTCTAAGAAAAACAGACAGTGGACAAAATCCTTTAGTAAATACAAGATTTATCATTTCTTTCATACTATGTCCTGCTTGTTACTGCATTGAGATACTCTCTTCAGTCTTAAGCAAACTGGTTGCCTCATTTTTAATGACTCAATACAGAGATCTTAAATATTTAACTTCAGTCTATTATAAATGCAAAACAGCTGGTTTCTTTTTCTCAAGAAATTAGATTTGTTTTAAGCAAAATAATTCTAAGAGTGCATTTTCTAACACATTCCGATGATTAGCCTCAACATAGAAAAAATATTGCATGAAAGCACGATCATTTACTTATTTCTCAAATTCTTTATTTCCCATAGAGTGAGTCTCACATCTGGAAAAACTCATGCAATTAAATAGTATGTCCAAGAAAAGACTATCTGAAGGAATTCCAAATATACACTGCTTTTTTTGCATTGCTGTTTGTTTCTAATGGAGAACTTTTGAGCACCATTCTAGTTAAGAGGGATAAAGGACATTCTGTGTTACAGCCTCCCAGGCCAGCAGGAACACCTTCACACCTTTACTCAGCTGGATATCAGCTCCTGCCTCAAGGCGGGATGGCACCCAGGCAATTCCAGTGGGTCCCCTGAAATACCCCGGGGAGGAGCTCCCTACTGCCACGGAGCAGGAGAACCTGTGGCTTTATTTTTTCAGTCATGATGGTTTGCTGGGCTTACAGCCTACATCCTTCACGTTCAGCCATTATTTTCCCTGAGTAAAAGGCCTCTAGACAAAATCACAGCTCCTAAGGCTTTGCACATTTCTTTAAATGCACACTGTTGCCGCAGGGGAAACTCACTGTTTTGTGGAGAGATTAGAATTGAAGTGGCAGTCTTTTCAGAGGGACAAAATAAAGAAGTCAGAGAATTCCCTTTCCCTCAGCGGCAAAAGCACGCCATGACAATGCCATGCCCCAACACTGGCTAACACATGGCAGGAGTTGATTAACAGGCACTGGAGAGACGGCTCCACATGGCATCGTACTCCCAGCCTTTAGACAAGACCAGTATCCTGGACCAGCAGAAGGGAGAGGTTGTGGCTGCAGCTGCAATTGAAATGATGTGTGACAGGAACTTAGGATTTTGCCTTTCAGCTTTTTGCTGACCTCCTTAAGGAAACAGTTTCCTACCCTCACTCCACCATTGTTATTAACCATCATGGACTGTTTATCTTCTGCTTAGCATCTAGCACAATCCATAATGAACTTGTACAAATTGGTGTTTTGTCACATCTTCATGCTGAAATACCGCAACGGGAAGGCAAGAACCCGACCTGTTAACCATTTTATTCCTCTATCACGGGTGGTGCCTATGGGTAGTCAGTAAATATACAAAGCAAGAACAAATGTGTAGATCAATATCACCTCCAGGACCCAGCTTTGCTTGATGATGTTTCTTTGAAAGACTGTGTGTCCTACCCAGCCAACCGTAGACGGCAGGAGCCCTGGGAACCATATTGGCTTGCCTTGTCTTTTATCAGTGGATGACACTGGATGGCGTTCTCCCCCCAGTGCCCCTGTGTGTGTGCCCCAGCAGCCAACACCTTGCTACAGTACACTTGCTTGCTGTTTCTTGGTGTTTAACGTTGAGCACATCCACAGACTCAAGTTTCTGTTTGCAACGTCAGGCCACAAAACTGAAGTTAATTGAGACATGATGGCCAAAGAATTTTCCTTTAGGGATGAGTTTCTAAGCTTCTCCAGTCTCCTGGGATGACTGTTCCATCCTTTCAAAACAAGTCTTTCCCCTCCCTCTGTACAAAAATGAAGGAAAAATGATCTGCTATGGAAGAGACAGAGGGCCGCGGAGATGTTTGAGAAATGAACTAAAAGCTACGTACTGCCTTTCTCTTATAAGTTTTATAAGGAAGAAATGTTAAAGTTGAAAGCAGAAGTTTGTTCTATAAGAAAGCAAACTGAAACTTTGGGTATGTCTGTTCTGCTTAGCTTATTATTAGAAAGGCATACAGTGAAAGCAAGCAAAATAAAATCTGCATCTAAGAATTGCCCCACGCTTAAGACATTGTGGTATACATTCTAGGCATTGACTTACGCAGTGCTTTTGCAGTTTCAGCTTCATTTGCAAATTGCAAAAAAGGCATTTAGTGTAGTGAGAAAGCGGATACCTAGTGCATAAATGGGCCGAGAAAAGTCTTCTGTGAATGAATGAATAATCCCGGTATCACTTACCTATGAGCTTGGAAAAACAATTTAGCTTCTCAAAGTCTCAAAATCCTATTTGTAATATGCTGTTCTCTGCCCAACTCAGACAATTGTATAAAAACCAAATAGCATAAACGAGACTGTATGTATTATGAAGCAGAATTAAACATGAAGTATAATAATAACAGTTTTTAAGGAAATTATTATGGACCTTTCCAAGGTTTTAGTCACTAAATATCTATTTAAATATATGTAACAGATTTTTAACTTTTGCCAAATTTGAGAATTTTGAAATTTATTTAGTTTTAGTTTTATTTATTTGAAAGGCAGAGTGATGGAGAGAGGGGGACACAGGGGAAGAGTGAGAGAGGGAGGGAGGGAGGAAGAGAGAGAAAATAGAGAAAGAAAGAGAAAGAAAGAGAGAGAGAGAGAGATCTTCCATTCTCTCTCCATCATTCTCTAAATTCACGCAACAGACAGGGCTGAGCCAGGCCAAACCCAGGAGCAAGGAACTACATCCAAGTCTCCCACATGGATATCAGGAACCCAAGTAGTTGGGCCACCCTCTGCTGCCTCTCTAGCACATTAGCACGAAGCTGAACTCAAAGTGAAGGCAGGACTGCCTCCTGGGCACAGTTACATTGTTCATATTGCTGTGCTTTCTTCAGCAACCAATACCTGATGGATTCTTTCTCTCTTAGTATGCATAGGCCTGCTTCATTGTTTTCAAATGGCTTTGTAGTATTCCATTGCATCCTAGTAATATATCCTAGCAGGAGATTCTAACAGTAAAATGTATTACATCATTTTAAATAGATTCACAGTGAGTGGTGCAAGGATTATTTTTCTAAAAGAGTTGTATTTTCATTGTTTAGGATTTCACATAAACCCTTCAGCCCCAGAAAAGACTCTCTAACTTCCCCTTAAAGCTAGTCTCAGAGTAGAACAGTTCTTTTTCCTGTGTCTCACCTGAAATTTGCTGTCCAGATATTGTAAGAGTGTTTACAAAATATGACTTGGCAAGGTCTCCTGGATAAAGCACTGGGCACAGCAATCGGTCCCAACTGCACCTGATGGTGTGAGGCTAGAAGGGTTATGGACTTGCCCAGTAGTGTGCTTTTCCCTTTTTACAGAATGGCACTGCTGAGCTGCTCTGAACACTCTCCCGGGAGTACCAAAAGGCTCCAGGAGGCCACACAGGTGAAGTCTGTGGGCTCCCAGAGAAAGATGCTCCAAGAACCCCAGAGTGTACCTCTATGCCATAGTCACAAATGCCTCGGGAGCTCACCTATGCTCACCCTCGCCATAGCAAACACACTGCATCCCCTTGGCAACCCTACACAGTGAGCACGGTGGTCTACAGTTTTTATAGAAGGGAAACTGAAGATGAGAGAAACTAAGAACCTTGTCTGGAATCCTCCTCCTCTTAGGTGGCAGTGGAGGGCCACAAATCCACATCTGCCAGCTCCAAATTTTGCCTTCATTCCACTAAGGAAACAAAGTCCCTGGCCATCGTGCAATCAAGGTGGTCCCCATCTGGTGGCACTTTCCGGGAAGCTCCTGGAGTCTTGCTCTCAGGGCTGGTGGCTGTGCTCCCTGTCCAGGGCCTGCCCTGAGCTCACAGTGTATTTCTCAGTCTTATCCCGGTATGGGAAGGGATCAGTGGGATTTTGCGAGTTTTTGTCATGGTGTGGCTGTTCTCACTAACCCTGGATTTAGGGAGGCTGGGCGTACATATCTGAGGGGAGCTGAGGAGCCTCCCCTCTCCCAGGGGGTATTACTCAGGCACAGTAAAGCGGGTGGTGTCCTCTTGGCAAGCCAGCTCTTCTGCAGAAGCCCAAAGAGAAAAAAAGGGGTAACTGGAGCCACAGTGGGGCATGAAATGCAGTGCTTCGGATCTTTAGTTCCTTTTTTTAAGGGGCACAGAGAGTCCAGAGACAACAACATGGCAGCTTGTGTGATCACCACAGTCCTGTTCAAAAGGGCAACAAGGGGTCCCCCTTGCCAGGGATGATGAGAGCCTACTTGGATTAACTGATGCAAGTTGTTTTGTCACATTCTGAGAAAGGTAGTGAAAAAGGTGATCCCCCAGATCCTGCCCAAGAAGACTCCAGTGCAACGAACCTAACAGGGCCAGCACGTACCCTTGGCTCTCCGTGTCTCTGCAGATGACTCTTCACACAGAGGACTCCTTACTCAGGCTACCAGGCTGTCACCTGACCCGCGGCCTCTGACACAGTGAGCTTGGGACAGTCTGTCTCAGATGAGTGTTTGCTGTGGCTGCCAGGGCCTGTCACTGTGGTTAGCTACATGAGACTTGGGCTTCCCTTGACCCACCTTCACCCATCTGACTCCTGTGAGCCGGCACGCTTCAACAGTGTCTGTCCCTGCCGGTTAGTGCAGAATGCCCTCATCTCCTGGAGTTCCATCTTTCTAACCTCCAAGGAGGGAAATGCCTCACCGCAGTGTTCTGGGGTTTACATAATTTTGTCTATGAACCTGTTTACAAAGTGTGATACAATATGCTAAAGTTGTTTGTTAGTGGCACTAACAACCACGCCTCCAGTACTAGATTTATTCACACTTCCAATATTATACATGCAAAAATACAGAGAGCTATTTTACCAAAGAGATATGCAAATCCCTGTACCGCTGACTGTGTTTTTTCAGTAAAATCTTGCTTTCAAAATCTCAGCACACATGCATAGGGAATATTGCTTCCACCATCGACCCTCTTGTAGTTTTTTGATCTAGAGCAAAAACATTGTCCGTCCAGATCAGAATAAGCTGGCCTGTAGGTTTTCCTTTCTCTTGGACTCCATTCCGGTGAGCAAGAACCTTTTATGGGCCACGCTGTGGATGCTCAGTGGAGAGAATATCAATTCCTTACTTTATTTTTCACCTCACCACCATGGGACTCAGGCCTCAGAATTAAACGGCAAATAATTCTGAATGGGATAAAATCAGTATGTTTTGGTTCCCTTTCTTTTAAAACTATGCTAATGTTTCAAAACTATTTTCTTCATGAACTATCTGCTTAAACTTGTGGGAATGAACAAAAAATAAATGCCCTTGACAAAGAAATAAATCCTTGTATTTTCACAACATAAGACTTGCCCGATGGAAAGCCAAGACACTCTGGCAAAAAAAAAAAAAAAAAAAAAAAACTAAATGGAAGATCTCTGCGAGTGAGATCCCAGTAGAAACAATGGGCCATCAAAGAAGGAGCTACCTTTCTCTGAAGGGAGAAGAGAACTTCCACTTTGACTATGACCTTGTCTAAATAAGATCAAAGTCGGCGAACTCAAAAGGCTACCATAGCCTTGGCAACTCACGACTAGAGCCTAGGGAGATTACTGATGCCATAAACAAGAGTGTCAAATTGTTAAGTCAACAGCAGGAGTCACTGTGCACTTACTCCTCATGTAGGATCTCTGTCCTTAATGTGTTGTTCAGTGTGAATTAATGCTATAATTAGTACTCAAACAGTATTTTACACTTTCTGTTCTGCGTGTGTGCAAATTGATGAAATCTTTACTTAATATATACTAAATTGATCTTCTGTATATAAAGAGAATTGAAAATGAATCTTGATGTGAATGGAATGGGAGAGGGAGTGGGAGATGGGAGGGGTGCGAGTGGGAGGGAAGTTATGGGGGGGAAAAGCCATTGTAATCCATAAACTGTACTTTGGAAATTTATATTTACTAAATAAAAGTTTAAAAAAAGACTTGCCTGTAGCAATCATTTTATTATCTATTCATATTCATTTTATTATCTATTCATTTCAGAGTCAGTTTTTAAAATAAAAATTATTTTACCTGGATGCATTCCAATTTTACTTGATATAAACTAACATCCAACAATTTTATATAATGTCAACAATTGGGACAATTTTGTGGAATGTCAGTGAAAGTTATAGGTGACCAGGAAAGCACCAAGCAAAATGCCAGGGATTTTAATCACTTGTTAATGATGTGGGTTTTGCAGATAATCCTATTCTCCGTTTTGCTTTGAATTCTGGTTAAAGTCTCGATGTATACACCGTGTACTTAGCAGCTTTTTGGAACCCTCTGCTTCTCCAGCCCAACTGCCCTCCCTTCTCTGTTCCCGCTCCGCCCGGGAAGACCAATGAGTGTACGTGATTGACATCAATCGTTCTCACTCATTTTGGCTTCCAGTTCTCTTGCAGTTAATGGGAAGGCCCAACAAGAGATGGAAAGGAAGAGAAAGAGTGAATTACGTATTTCCCCAGCTCTGTGCCCACGAGGTCACCTTGGGCTGGTTGTGTCTCTCAACAGAGGTCCGTGGCCCTCTGGAGACAGCTTACTCCACAGAACTCTCTCTTCTGGATTTGAGCAATATCACTCTCCTTTAGGCCCAGGAGCAAATGACTTCCTAATTGTCCCCTGAAATCCTGCCATTGTAAATAGTTCCTTCATAAAGAAATGCTCCTCAAACTACCCCGTGTTGAATGTCATCCATTTTTGGTTAAGATTTTGCTTGGTACAGATCCACTATTTCACATCATTTTATCTTATCTTTAATTCTGGGTTCATCACTCTTCTCGCAAGTCCTCTAACTCCACTCTTTTTTTCTTTAAAAAAAAAATAGATTTATCAATTTTTGCTTCAGTTTCACTTTTAAGTGAGGCATGATATAAACAAAAATAAATAAGATTTACTATTTGAAACTTTTGAAGAAACTTCATTTCTTTTTTGAAAAACAAAACAGAGATGAAATTAAGATGTAAAGAAAGAAAAAAGTAAAAAAGAGTCCCTCCGTGTAAATATACTCAAAGTCATTATCACCCCCGTATAACAACAAAAAACATTTAATGCTCTTAGGGAGTAATTTAGGCTCTGAATAAGCAGCATATATCCACTAGTCCACGGAAGCTTCAGAACAACCCCATGAGGTGGGCATGATTATTTTTCCATTTTGAAGATGAAAAAAGTGAAGGTTAGAGGGGCTGAGTAATTTACTCAAGTTCATACAACTAGCCGTAAGATGGGAATTCAATAGAAATATATTAACTCAGAGAAAATGATCAAGTAAGCACGACTAATGATATTGTAAAACCTTGTTAACCTTGATCATTTTCTTTTCAAATTCTTTGAATCTGATCCTGGAGTCAGGAGCTCTTCCTGGCTGTTTGCACTGAACCTTTCGACCAGCCTTCCCTCTGAGTGCTTCCCAGGGTCCTATCACTCAATGTCTCCTTTTATTCCTTCTTGGATCAGTTACTGGTGATCTGTTTCCTTTGTTAGACTCTTCAATCCTTTCAAATGTGTCTTTGGCAAGACAAAATATAAGATAAAATGTGCCTATTTCTTGCCACTAGCAACAACTAAGGGCAAACAGAAATTTACTTCCAAGAACATGGATCCCTACCGATCAGAAGACAAAGCAGCTTTTGAGTTTCTGCCTTTTCCTCTCAGACTCCTCTCTTCTATGACTCTGACAAGGAGATCTTAAGTTAACAGGGGTCCCACGTCAGCTGAACTCCCTGAGGACCATCTTGACAAGGGCTTTAGCTTCATGGTGGAACATGGCTGACCACACTTCTAAAAAGGGTTTGAGCACTTCTTTAAATGACTTTCATTATAACCTTATTAGGATGATGGATATAATGCTGAAGTTTTGACTTCGAACCATACAATTTCACTGGCAGTATTCAAGAAGACTTTTCCAAACATCTGCTTCTATTTATCTCTTTATTTTTCTCAGATTCTCTCTGAGCTCATTGGCTGACCTTGACATCACAGCCAAGCCCTAAATCAAAGCACTTTATCAGTCTCCATTTTTTTTTTTCCAAAGAAGGTCCTGCATTTTTATTATCCAAGTAATAACAGATTCCATTTCCGGGACTTCTTATCTTTTCCTTAGCCACATCATTAATAACTGGAATTTTATGTTGACAAGGAAACTTCTATCATGCATTTTTGAAGAGACATGGCTAGCAAGTTTAATAGGACCTCTGGTTACTTTATGTAACTTGGTTGGTGCTTCTCCTTTCTGAACTATTTTAACAGGCAGACAATTGAGCATACTCACATTTAAATTTTAAATTAAATTAAGCAAAATTTGATCTTTGATCTTAAATTGCACCAAAGGAACTGTCAAGTTTGAAATGCAATCTGATGCCCTTGGAAATAATGAGAATCTGATTATATGTATGGGAGGACATAAAATCCAAGGGTCTCAGAAGGTTAACCACAGAAAGATCACATGGTCTTAAGTAGGGAGTCTCAAATTTGTCTTTCAAACTGTTGCCCCCAAAGAAGTTCAATGATTTATCCAAGGTCACATACATGGACTCCTGCCCAAGTGAACCTTCTTCCTGTTTTCTTGGGCATTATGTCTGAGAACTGAGTGCCTGACTCATTCTTCTCTAAGCCCTGGAGGAACAAGGTTATGCAATTCTCCACAGGTATTTTGACAGTTTCTTGGGATATCTGAATTATGGCTCATCTCTGTCCTTCTCTCAGGAGAGAATGCACAGGACCCATCAGGACCCGTCAGGGCAGGAGAACCACCAAAGAACAAGATGATGCACTGGTGGGATTGGAGAAGGGCACCAGGCTAGGGTCGGGTTTCAGATGGTATTTGTTAAGCACCTATTATGCATCAGGCAGTAGGCAAGGTGCTTCCACAGGGCCATTAAGTTTAAACACCTGACTTAACAGGAGAAAAGCTACCCACTCTTCCTATCTCCTAGAATTGTATGGGTCAAATTGTTGTGTGAGTCAAACTAATAAATGGAAAACACATTCTTAAAATGTCATAATTGAAATATACTGCACATACAGAAAAATCACATCGTTATAAGTATAAGGTGTGATACACTTCTGCATACCTCAGGAGTCCTTAACACTCTCCCTCATGGCTGCCAACCTCCCAGAGGGCAAATACCATTCTAAAAGTCTAGATTCATTTTGACTATTTTATATCATATGTGAATGGAGTCTTATGCTGTTAACTGAGAAATCAAGAGGCAAGTTTAAAAGTCACTGTTGAGGGGTGTGTGTGTAGCAGGTAAATCCACCACTTGGGATGCTAGCATCCCATATGGGCACTGGTTCATGTCCCAGATACTCCACTTCCAACCCAGCTCTGTGTTAATGTGCCTGGGAAAAACAGGGGAAGATGGTCCAAGTGCTTGGGTCCCTGCCACCCATATGGGAGACCCGGAAGAAACTCCTGGATCCTGGCTTCAGATGAGCTCTGGTTGTTGTGACCATTTGGAGAGTGAACCAGTGTATGGCATTAATCTCTCTCTCTCTCTCTCTCTCTCTCTCTCTCTCACTCCCCTCCTCCTTTTTCTCTGTATCTCTGTTTTTCAAATAAATAATTATTTTTAACAAAAAAAATCAAAGTTGAAATACATTCAACTTGTCAAACTGAAGATCTAAAAACTCCAAACCAACCAGTCAGTTGCTCAAGTTGGCTGTCCCACAAGGCTGAGATTGGTTGCAGGCTTTTACACTCTTGTTTCAGAATGAGCACATAAAACAATACAGAACCATGTGTGGTTATTAATCACATGGAAATTCAAAGACTACCACATTGAAAATTGAAAAACACATGGTAATAGCCAACAGATTCATTATTGATTAAGGAGGTACGTTACATCCCAATACCACATGAGATGTGGCAAACAATGGGGTTATTAATCTCTCTTTTTATTTTTTTATTTTTTTTTATTATTTTTTTTTGACAGGCAGAGTGGACAGTGAGAGAGAGACAGAGAGGAAGGTCTTCCTTTTGCCATTGGTTCACCCTCCAATGGCCGCCGCGGTAGCATGCTGCGGCCGGCGCACCGCGCTGTTCCTATGGCAGGAGCCAGGTGCTTCTCCTGGTCTCCCATGGAGTGCAGGGCCCAAGCACTTGGGCCATCCTCCACTGCACTCCCTGGCCACAGCAGAGAGCTGGCCTGGAAGAGGGGCAACCGGGACAGAATCGGTGCCCCGACCGGGACTAGAACCCGGTGTGCCGGCGCCGCAAGACGGAGGATTAGCCTAGTGAGCCGCCGCGCCGGCCTTAATCTCTCTTTCTACAATGGTCCTAAGATCCAAAGCTCACTCCTTTTGGGATGTGTTGGATATTTCCTTGCCCATTGTTGAGGTTCTGTTGGTCATGGTTGAGGTTGGTTGTGTGGGAATCAGCTGCAGAATATCTTCACAGCATGAACAGCATCCTGGTGGACTTAGGGCTCTGCAGCTGCCAGTTACATCTACAATACTCTTTGGTATATGGCAACTTTGCTCAGAATTGTTTGTAAGTCTCAGCCATGTGTTTTGCTTTTGTGGGTTCATCATTCTTTTTGGTGCATGGGTTCCATTATATGAATGTATTTTTATTTATCACTCTGCTATGTATGGGCATTTGAGTGGCTTCCAGCTTTGGTCTTTCAACAATTATAAATATTCTAATACATATCTTTGGGTGAACATAGGTACTAATTTCCTTCTGGTATACATGAGAAATGAAATTTCAGGATCTCAAAGTAAACAGAAAGATGCTTCAAAAAGTTCCTAGAAGGGGCTAGTGCTGTGGAACAGCAGATTAAGCCACGGCCTGCTGTGCTGGCATCCCATATGGGCACAGGTTGGTATCCCAGCTGCTCTGCTTCTGATCCAGCTGCCTGCTAATGTGCCTGGAAAAGCAGCAGAAGATGACCCCAAGTTCCTGGGCTCCTGCCATCCACATGGAAGACCCAGAAGAAACTCCTGGCTCCTGACTTCAGTTTAGTGCAGCCCTGGCTGTTGCAGCCATTTGGGGAGTGAACCAATGGATAGAAGATGTCTCTCTCTCCCTCTCTCTAACTCTGCTTTCAAATAAATGAATAAATATTTTTTAAAAGTTCATGGAAAATATATATTATGAAAAAGCTGCAAGGATTTGAAAAAAAATTTATAACCAAACATCCTTTAATTATATCGACCACTAACTTTTTGCAGAGCCCCCATATATATTCAGCTTTGGGAGGTGCTGACACAGAGCTTTCCAAAGTGATTTCAGTTTGCATTCCCAATAAGAGTGCTTGAGAAATAAATTTGGTGTTTTCAGGACTTTTTTTTTCAATTTAGTTAAAAAAATACTTCTTAATATAATCTTACTGTCATCATTTTTTTAATTTTCTTTTTATTTATTTTTATTTTTATTTTTTTTTATTTTTTATTGTTTTTATTTTTGACAGGCAGAGTGGACGGTAGAGGGAGACAGAGAGAAAGGTCTTCCTTTTTGCCGTTGGTTCACCCTCCAATGGCTGCCACGGCTGGCGCACCGCGCTGATCCGATGGCAGGAGCCAGGTGCTTCTCCTGATCTCCCATGGGGTGCAGGGCCCAAGAACTTGGGCCATCCTCCACTGTACTCCCTGGCCACAGCAGAGAGCTGGCCTGGAAGAGGGGCAACCAGGACAGGATCGGTGCCCCGACCGGGACTAGAACCTGGTGTGCCGGCGCCGCAAGGCGGAGCATTAGCCTACTGAGCCACGGCGCTGACTCACTGTCATTTTTAATGATTGAATCCTTTTCACCTCAAGATTACCATAACAACATGTATTAAGATTCCATAGTTCCAATACTGTGTGTCTGAGGGTATTTTATTATTTAACCTTTATTTCCACAGTAGCTGGATCTATGGAAGTTAACTAAAGTGAGGGCCATTTGAATATAATACCCATATTTATACTATGAGATAGAAACATGACATCCCAAATCTATTTATATAAAGATAATACAGAAATAAATTAAATATATAAATATAAATTATGTACACATGCATTCCTTATCTAATATAATATCCCTGAAATTTTTAAGTATAATCTAACTAAAAGTTCAAGGTAGAGATCTCTGGCTTGAAGAGCTTCTTTAGAAGGTAAGTTTCAGTTTGAAGGAGACTTAGCAACTCTTTGGCTTACTCTCGCATCCTGTAAGTGAGGAAATTGAAGCTCAGGAAAAGAAAGGACTGACTTACTGGAGCTACTTAGTATCTGCACCAAAACCAGAATCCAAATCCCCAGGCCCTTCCTTGGCCTCATCCATGCCTTCCTTGTCTGGAGCTGACCAAGGTTTCTCGAACAGCTGAGGAAAAGATGCCGTTGCACCATAAATAACCACAGAGGAAACCTAATATGGGCAGAACAAGAGGGGAAAGGCTGAGGGAAGTCGGCTAAGAGAGTGGCTACTGGCAGCTGAGTGTGCAGAGAAGCACGGGGGACCAGTGATGGTAGAACATCATCCCCTAGGCAGCCAAGTGAATGCAGACCCATGATTCCACAGAGAGATGGCATGGGAAAAGTTCCTGCCGGTCATCCACCCCAGCCACGGCCTCCTGCTGAGAACTTCCTCTGAAGTCTCATTTTCCTTCCTCCCATGCGGTATTGCTCTACCTAGATTAGCCTTCCCTGTGCTGCTCCCTTCACTCAGATAATTCCTACACGTCCTTCAGTTTCTGCACCTGCGAACTCCAGAGTCTATGTTTCACCACTCCTTTATTCCTGCAGCATGCTTGGCAGTTGGTAGATCTTCAGGAAATAATGGTGAATGAGGGGATGGATGAATGCCTATGGTATTTGGTGATGTCCTTCTGTAACAATAGGAGTGGAAATCATTGTCCTGCTCAATTTATTTTAGGTTCTTGGGTCTTTTGTTTGTTTGTTGCTATTGCTTTTGAGGGAAGAAAGAGTGAGAAAGGGAGTGTTTATATTGGTTTTTAATTGATTTTAAAACTTTCCCCAAGTATTGATTCTAACATGCAACCAAAGTTGAGAACTACTGGACTTGCGTAGTTGTTATTAACTGTGGCTGCATAAAGAATCTATTGTTTAAAGAAATTACCCTTTAGTTTATAAAATTGAAAGACAATTTTTATAAATTTTAATTTTTTATAAATTTTAATGTTTAAATCATTTTAGACATCACAGTTAAAAGATATATTTTAATAATAAAAATAAGTGACTGTGTACCCCTTATTTATATTTATCTCAAAATTTTGGGGTTGGCATTGGGACATAGAGGGTTAAGTGCCACCTGAGACACCAGCATCCTATATGGGTACCAGTTTGCTTCCTGGATGCTCCCCTTGAGACATAGCTCTCTGATAATATGACTGGGAAAGCAGCACAGGATGGTCCCAGTGCTTGGGCCCCTGCACCCACGGATGAAGACCCTGGGTCCTGGCTTCAGACTGGTCCAGCCCTAGCCATTGCAGTCATTTGGGAGGTGAACCAGTAGATAGATCTCTCTTTCTGTTTCTGCCTCTCTCTGTGTAATTGCCTTTTAAAAAATAAATAAATAAATAAATCTCATTAAAAAAAAAAAGCCTAGAGTGATTTTGCTTCTCTATCCTATGCATACCCTACCTCCGAAGCCCTTCACTAGAAAAACGGAAGGGGATGGGGGAGAGAACACAAAACAAAAATTTAAAAAACAAACAAAAGCAACCCCCATGAAGTGCAAAAGAATGACAGAGAAGAGAGGAGACAGTATGAAGCCAAGGGGGAAAATATAACAAGGAGAACAGATGACATCAGTGCAACTGTGCTCAAGGGGACAAAGAATGTTGGAATGCAAATGGAAAATGTCTGTCCTAAGGGACAAGTTGCAATGCCTTAACTATTAATCAGTACGATAGATTAGCACTTAATCCAATCAAATAAATATCTGCCCTAGCCAAGTATAGATATGCACTCTTGGATAGCTATTTATTTTCCTTTCCCCTGCCCACTGCCTTCATCACCACATTATGAAAATTCTGCCTGGGAACTGGACAAGAGTAATGTGCAAGGGGAGTTCATGAACTAGGGTCTTCGAATACAATTTAAACAGTCAGTCAGTCATGAAGCACTTTCGGTCATAATTAGTGAATGATCTACTGGGTTGAAGGAATTAATGTATTTTACTCATAATATCAGGCGGCAAGTGATAAGTCAGGAATACATGATGGTGCTTGCTGCTCTGTAAAGCTACAGTTTAACATCTTCTAGC
This sequence comes from Lepus europaeus, assembly GCF_033115175.1. Classification (NCBI taxonomy): domain Eukaryota; kingdom Metazoa; phylum Chordata; class Mammalia; order Lagomorpha; family Leporidae; genus Lepus; species Lepus europaeus. The sequence goes on from NC_084837.1 coordinate 61,344,710, forward strand.
GGAGAGGGAAGATGTGCAGAGTAAAGAGAACAGGAGCCAGAATGTTGCCCACATAGTTAGACGAGCTTGGGCAAGTTACTTCTCCTCTCTGAGGCCCCGTGTCCTCATCTATAAACCAAGAGTAATGATAGTACCTCCTTCACAGGGTTGTTCATAGGATTTAATGAGTCAATTAATATAAATCCTTGCAACTATGCCTTCCCCATAACAAGGCTCTAAATGTGTTAGTCATGATCATTATTACCACCACACAATAGTGCCTATACAGTTGTTTCTGCTGTAAGTGCTTGTTTTTGTCCCAGTAAAATTGAGATTTTATATATCCATAAATATATGTACAATTTGAGCATAATGCAAATTTCATATTTTCTACATGCAACTGTGATAAATACTAGAGCCTGGAAAACCATACTCAGCTAATCTCAGCTATGCAGAAATACACAAAGCACAGTCATGCACATGTCTGAAACGTCTCCCAACTACTGTGTGTGTGCGCTGGGTCACACCCACTCACACCCATTGTTGTAGTTTTTGATCTGATCTCAGATAACCTTCTTCCACCACATCTCAGTAACTTATCAACTGCAAGTCTTCCGACATCCACTTCCACAAGCGGTCATCTATTTTCTTTCATAGCATAGTGCTATTTTATTAGAGCATTGGCGTGATTACCCACTTAGCACAGGTAAAACTGTACTACCCAATCCCCTTTGCGTGCCATCTGTTCTGTGGTATTGATGATAAGATTTCCTGTAGTGCTTCGGAAAGCACGTGCTGCCTTTCTGTAGAACTGACTCCAACAGTCAAATCAGCTAGGGCACAGATGAACGATTCCCTTTACTTAACTACACTAAAAATGAACTTATTTCCCACTTACTGTGTTTGACTTAAGTTGCATCACAAAGCCCAGTTTATTAAAAATAAATGAACTCAAACAATACTGTGGAACATATATATGAAGAACTTTCCTGGAGGGGAGAATCTAAGACAAGGCCTGATTGAGGTGTTTCTTTTGGACTTACCAGAAACTTCTATACAGGATTCCAGTTTCTGATCCTGTATCCCCTCAAGCCACCACCTACAGACACCTTTTAAGGAACTGGCTCTGTGGTTTTCCTCAGTTCTTCATTCAGCAACACTGTGCAGACTTCGTGACTCAGGAGCCAGGTTAAGCAAACAATGAAACTGAATACAAGGGAGAATAAACACTTTAATTTATGTGCAAATTAAAGGCCTACTTAGTCTCTTGATGGAGTTTCCCCCAAAAGAATTTAGCACATTTAGATTTTGGGGTTAAACCAATAAAGTAACAGAAATAAAGCAAGAGTAATGACTACCACACCTAGCATCACTTCTCTTTTTGTTTTTGCTAAGAGACATTCACAGTAATTGTTAAGTGTTTACAGTTTTTTTAAAAAAAACTAGGTACAACAATCCCCTCTATCAAAATCCTTTATTGCCCACAATGAAGCTTCAGATAGTAACTCGGTTATTTTTTCAAGATACTTTAGCTTCAATGGCAGATCCTTACACATGTTTAACAGATTTTTTAAGTAGAAAGCCACATGCTAAAAACAGAGTATCAAGATCATTTCATAAACAAATAGGGGATTCTGACTTTTCTTAGATTTCCACTTATTTACAAACAAAAGGAAGCATGTTTAACTCCCAAAGGGGTGAGAAGGAAGGCCGCGCAGGGAGCACCTCTCCCGTTGGGACGGTGAGGCGCCTCTAAGAGGGTTGTCCCGAGAGACTGATCACCCCAGGGAAGGCAGCAGAAGGGCACCATATTGGTATCATCTTGAAACTGGGAGTCAATTTCAGAGTTTCACACATGATTAAAGTGAGCATTCACTATTAACTGAGCTTTGTGTGAGGCTCCTGAAATTCAACTTTCTTTTACTAAGATCTTGAATTTAGGAGATTACGAATTCTACTTAATTCCTTTCATCTCTAGTGGAAATGTGGAGGCTGGGCCAGCAATCACCACTTTTCAGTCTCCAGACATTTGTTAAACCAAAGTATGTGTTTTTAATACCCTCTAATTTCCCAGTCTCTCAGAGCTGGTAAGGAAAGTAGTAAGATCTAATCAGTGCCCTGGACTTCAATATTCTGTACCCTAAGGTCTGTCAGACAGCTACATGGTCAGTGGAAAGAGGTCCAGAACCTTGGGGGGGTGAGAGCATTATTCCAGTGTGTTTACTGGCAAGTTCCAAGGGCTAGGGCACGCAGGAAGGAGTCCTGGAAAGCAGGCATCATCAGCAGAAAGGCAGAACTCCTGTTGGTCCTCATTTCAATGTGTTGCTGTCATGTTCCAAAGACAACTAAGCAGAATGCCAACTCATTGGTGATACTGCATAGTGTGTGAGGACACACCTGAGAACTAGGACCTCAGTGTGCAGTCCTGAATAAATTAGGCTTTGCTTCTTAAAGTATCCCAGGACTAAAGTTGCTAGAATGAAAACAGCTTTTAGCCACAGAAGAGTTAAAATAGCCCTAAATTTCTGGATAAAATTCAGAGCAAAATATGTGCAAAACAAAATTGAGATCATTCCTGAATAACCAAGTTAAGCCTTTTGAGACACTGCAAGCAAAACTCTCTCTCCCTCGCTCTTTTTCTAACAAACATACATTCTTCAAACCACTATAAAAATATAACTTTGAAAAAGGAAGAAAAGATAAGCATTTAAGTGTATAAAGAGTATATGGAACCCTGATGACACTCAAAATAAAGAATGCACAAAGTTTGAGACGGTCCTACCCGCTTCTTCCCTTCCAGATGTAGTTTTACAATCTGTGTGCAAATGTTAGTCGGTAGGAACAAAGAGCCTAATGAATAAAAAAATCCTATAAAAGCATATTCAAGTAGAAAGAATGCTTTCCCGTAAATAATACTGACTCCAAGGAATCAAACAAACATAAAGCAAGTACATAGCAGAGGAGAAAGGCCAAAATGCCACCACCCTGTTTGTTAACCAATGACTTGTTGATTTCTCAGATAAGAGAAGTTAGCTGCTTTGGATTTCCTTAAAAGATAAAAATGAAATTAATCCCATCCAAAGCCCCTTGAAACGCATATACATTTGCCTAAAGATCCAAATACTTTTTGAAGTTCTATTAGGAACATTATTTCACATTCACTTAATAAACAAACTCATGCATTCAATTCCTGGTATCTGCCACGTATTGCACTCCAATGCTATACTCACTATCACGCTGGTAGTGGGAGTGGGAAGAGAGCTCCACTCCCCCTGACTGCAGGATTCTGCTGTAGCCTCCCCTGAGCACCTAGCACACTGGAAGAACAGTTTTCACTTGCACTCTGGAAACGTCCAGAGTGTGTTCAGAGAAATCAGTGATCCAGGCTACGTCCTGGGTGGTACCAAGGGCAGCACTCACTGCTCTGAACTTTCTACTCTGAAATTTGCCAAGGTTTGCAGATATTCATGGTTGTCATGACTAAGGAAATATTGGCACCTAGTGAGTCAAAGAAAAGGATGCTACTAAACATCTACAATGCACAGGACAATCCCCCACAATCAATCCAACCCCAAATGAAAATAGCATTTAGGTTGAGAAAAGATGCTGTGGACAGTCTCACAGGGGGATCATGGGAACCTATACACATACTGAGTTAAGTTTTCCTTTATTTCCCTACTGTGTTCTCCTTAATCTAGTTAATTTCTTTCTCAGGTGCCTGCTGCAGGCTCTGATTCCGCCCTGCTGAATCTAACATCTTGCCCTGGTGATTCTTGTCTGACTCTACGGCATGGCCCAGGCCTCTTGTCTGGCTCTCCTATGGGCATCCTTCCACATGGAGCCACAAAGTCATCTGCAATCCCATTTTTAGTATCTTTTCTGCAAGAACCACTACCGACCCCTACACACCCAGAACAGAAACAATAAAGCCAGTCCAACTTGCAGTCTCTCTTGTTATTGTATCTGGCCTACTGGCTGCCTTTCTAGGTGACCAACCACTCAGCGTGGTCATGTCACCCAACCTCGGTGTCTTTTTTTTCAACCTTTCCAGAATCTGTGTTGCTGCCATTCCAGAATGAAGTGAATCCAAGCTGACTTCCCTCAGATACTTTAAGAGAATAATTTTTAATGGATAAACACTGAGCACCAGGTTGAGGGCAAAACAGTTCTAGAAAGACACTTGAATTCAAGCTTGCAGCCATGAAGACTCAGGCCAGAACACCACTCTAGAATAATAATGGTAACTTCTGATAAGCCAACAGAAGTATTCTCTCTCTCTCTCTCTCTCTCTCTATATATATATATATATATATATATGTATGTATATATATGTACACATATCTTTGTATGTGTATGTGTGCACACACGTGTGTGTGTATGTGTGTCTAGTGATTATTTCAAATTGTTGAGTGACTAGCCATCCCCAAGGCCTCCACACAGGGAACAAACCCATAACCATTTCCTTAAAAGTTCAGCCACACACTGTGCCGGGGTGTCATGGCTGCCTTCAGGCAGAATGTGGCACACACCCATGCAACCCTGTCATCACAGAGAAAGTAACTTCCAGGAGAACACTTGTTTCTTGACTTTGTTCCAGACTGAATGAAAAGAGGAGGCAAAATAGACAAAGCAGCAGATGCAGAGTAGCTTGTCAGGATGATTCAGTGCACAAACATTTACACATTCAAGAAATGAATACAGGTATTCAGTACAGTAGGGTATATCTGGTTGAAGTGACGATGGCAAGTGCTTGTTTGAGCATTTGAAGATGCTGGGAGTAAGATGTCACTACAAGAACTGTTAAAGCAAGTGGCCAGCGGTGGGGCTAGGGACATATGGAATTCAGCCTTATCGATTTAGGTCCCTGTTCTCCCATTTGCATCACTGCTATGATTTCTGGTTCTATTGACTTCTGAGGATACTTGGCAAGGAAGACGTCCCCCAAAATGAATGGAGATGTGCCTTAGGCACAGGAAATGATCATAAAAACGCATTGCTCCCTAATACAATGAAATCAACCACTTTAATATGGAACCTGCATCACTAGGAATCCTCCCCACCTCCAATAAACATAGAAGGAACGAACACAGAGATAAAACCTCAAGCAGTACCACCACTTAAAAGAACACAAAGACAGTATTTAAAATACTGCAACCATTTTAAAGGTTCTACGGATCTAAAGTAGCATCTCCATACTAACAAATGTAATTTAAAATGTTGCAATCCCTCCTTTTGTTAGTTACTCCTGGATTTACGGGGAGACAGCTCCATTGAAATATCAGTTGAATGCACATGTTGCATAGTTTTTTCAGTGGTGCTGATGGAGTTCTCTTAAGCTAGCAAACTCTTCTACAGCAACATCCTTGATTTACACTGGCAAAAAAAAAATAAAATAAAGCAGTTTTTCTGTGGTTTTAGTTATTCCCAAACTCTAGCTATTGCAGAGCCCACGTGCACTAAGGAGTTACACATTCAGGAATCAGAGCACATGAATTACTCTCAGATATCACCAGAGAATACAAATAGGTCAGGGCACTGACTCAGCAAATCATGAATAAACTTTCAAGCTGTCGCTAGCCATGAAAATAACACCAGTGATCTTGAAGTAAACAACCAATAAAGCAGAGCAGGGTGCTTTCCCCATGGTGAGCAAGACTCAGACTTCCCAGAGGAAGCACGGGAACTACGACACAAACACACTGCTTAGCAGCGCCATCTTCACCAGCTCCAGACGCTTTGGGGTTTGACGAACCCATTGCCAGAATCATTTTCTATGAATTTCTGAACTAAGGGAGTTCCACATGCATTGGCCTTCACAGCTCAGCTGGTATCCTCACTGCAAAAGTCAATGAATGTGGATGAGGAAGTCAGCTCTATATACATAGGCCAGTCTCTTCCTGAATATGTTCGTATGGTGCACTACAAACAAAAATCCAAATCTCATAAATGATTTTAGGAATGGGTTTAGTTCTAGCTTTGCAGTTCATGAGAGGTCTACCAATGCCAGACTTCATCCAGAGTCACCTCCAATGGGATCTTTCAGGACATTGTAACACCTGCTTCCTATTAGTAATGTCAATTGCATAACAATTACTAAATTGCTGCTTCCTCACTAATTAACCTCACTAATTAATCAGGCCATAGGAAAAAAATAATCATTTGGCTGGCATCACAAAGCTTTCTTCCCATGATACTGGGATCCTTTTGCCTGGATCTAACAAGTGGATTTCAGAGAAGCTGGAAAACCGTGAGATGGACCCTCCCACCATTTGCAGTGGCCTGCCCATCAAACAATTGCACCTAACTAACCTGAACTGGATTTGTAACAGTGTCTAAATGAATCTTTCCTACCATGTCAGGAGAGCCAGATAGTTCTGCTGGTCAAGGGGGAAACCTTCAGCAGCTGCTACTGTTTTTCCATATGGAGAAATTTGCAAATTTGCATCATCATTGCACTACTTTCCCTCTTGCCTGGACATCACACATAATCCACAGCCTCTAATGTCAGCATTTTCAGAAATAAAGATGATGTTTTTTGGTCTATGTTCACCTTGTTCTTTTGTCTTGTTTCTCCACTGAGTTTGAATTTGGGCAGGAGAAAAGGATTTTCCTTTGAACAGCCCGACATTTGGTACGTTAGTTGGGAACACTGAGAAATACAACTAACAGCTGGAATAGAGAGAATATAATAAACACGTCAAACAATCTTGAAGGGTTTTGGGGTTTGGGATTTTGTGTTGGAGAGAAATGTTTTGACCTTAGTGGGTTGTAGAGAATTTTATGGCTCATGAGGCTGTTTTTAGACTTTTGCACTTTTCCATGATTTGGAAAAGGGCCCTTAAGGTTTAGGTCATATGATATTTCAACCCTGGTGAACGATTACAGCTTGTCCTATGGTTGCTTATATAGACTGATTTTTTTTTTTATATGTGGCTCTTTGTTTTCTGGATTTTGACAGCCTAAAGCAAAGTTGCATGGCCCTCAGCAAGGTCACAAGTCTCAGTGGAAATCTGAGGACAGGTTGGCTTCAACAACATGGTAGCTGTGGGACTTAAAAAATCTAGGGATCAGCAAAGCATGTGCATAGGAATGACCTTGTCAGGCACCAACTACATGGCACCTAGAAAAGGTCATGCTTTAGTGGGCACAGGCAATCTTATGGCAAAGTCTTAGCCTTAAATAGTGCAAGCACTGGTCCTAGCACATTTGTGCTGGTGATTCAGGGGCCTCATCATATACTGGTAACCTGCGAGGCCACATGTTTGGCAAGTGATCCACCTGGAAGGCGAACCCAGGCTGGTTTTATTCTAGCACCCAAACTCTTAGCCACTTCTGTTGGTTTTCTAATGGTGCTGTCATAAGTTACCACAAACTTAGTCACCTAGAGCAACACAAATTCATTATCTTACATTTCTGAGACCAGAGGTCCAAAATAGGACCTACTCTGCTAACATCAAAGCTGAATTTCTTTTGATGCCACTAAGGAAAAAAAAATCAATTTCCTTGCCTTTTACAGCTCCTAGCAGCCACCTCGCTTTGGTTTGTGACCCCTTTACCATCCTCAAAAAAGTTGTCTACTGGGGCTGATGTTGTGGCACAGTGAGTGAAGCCACCACCTACAACACCAACACTCCGTACAAGCGCCAGTTTGAGTCCCAGTTACTTTGCTTCCAATCCAACTTCCTGATAACACACCTGTGAAGGTGGCACAAGGTGGCCCAAGAGCGTGAGCCCCTGCCACCCTTATGGGAAACCAGGATAAGTTCTTGGCTCCTGCCTTTAGTCTGGCCCTGCGCTGGCTGTTGTGGGCATCTCGGGGAGTGACCAGCTAATAAAAGATCTCTCTTTTTCTCTGCCTTTCAAATAAATAAAAATAAATCTAAAAAAATGCAGTGTGGGCCATCTTCAAGTGTCTCTGACTCTGTCCTTTTACATTTCTCTCAAAAGTATTCTCATGATTTTATTAATTCAGGATACTCTCTCCATCTCAAAATGCTTATGTTGGTCTCTGCAAGAGTCCCTTCTTCCTCAAGCATATTCCACAGGCTTCCAGAGAGCCGACGTGGACATCTCCATTCTGTCCACAGCATCCTGCACACATCCAGCCTGTTTTTCACACAGGCACAGCATTTTGGATCACAGGTTTTGACAACGGATTAAGTCTCACATTCTGGGAACGCACTTTTCTCTAAGATAATTGCTTTAGAGATTGCGCTTGGCTTCTTTTCTAAATGTGGTAGGTGTGTCCCACCAGTGAAAACAGTAACTTTCTGAAAATCTTAACCAGTGCGGTTCCTAAGAAAGGCAGCATTAAACAACACATTCCCAGCAGGAAGCGTGCAGGCTCCAGGCAGAGGGACCAAGACTGCAAGCACTGGCAGAGCCCCGCACTCTGCACGGCCGTGCAAACCCCTCAGGACAGCCTTACCCACTTTGGACAGAAACAGAATTTGATTTCAGACTTTAGTTCTTCTGGACTGGATCATCCTTAGACTTAAACTTGGAAAGGGATTAGAGTTTGGATTTTACATTTTCTGAGAGACTTTCATAATGGAAGACATCGGATTTACATTTAGGGTGCCTCCACATTATTGGCATTTTATGAATGAAGTTTCTCTCTGCATTCTAATTTAATTGTATTGTAACCTCTGCTAAATTACATTAGACAGTTACAGCAAGACAGAGCTTGGGAAAGGAAACAGAATAGAATCTTCGGCCTTGGAACGAATTTAATTAATGCATTGTTCTTATCCATTTCACAGCCTCCTGGGGCAAAACCTCCTCCCTGAAGGGGGAGGCTTGTCCAAACCAGCCCAGCTGGGAAAGCTGGTGTAAGTGCAGCAGGAAGCAGTGCGGGCAGTCATGGACGGCAAGCAGGCCTCCGCACGCAGAGGCTGAACAGGCATTCCGCTCTGGGACTCTAGGGGGCGCCTTCACTCATCCCCCTCAGAGGAGGCCCTGGAATTGTCGCAGCCAGCAAACAAACTGCATTCTCTGATATCAGGTTTGCTAGTAAAAACAAAAAAAAAAGGGGGGAGGGGTCTAGTTTGAACTCCATCTGACCTATTCTTTTCTGTTTTCAGTAGGATCCAAGTAAGCAGAAAACAGGAGGGTTGGTGATTGGAGTCCCATGAAGCCATCACGAATTGGTTTTTTCCTCTAAATTGTTATAGTAATCTTCTAAAGGATCTCTCCCAGTCACTCCTTGATGTTACTTGCCTATGCAGGAAATCATTTACATTTGCAATCTCTTACTGTAAGCAGAAAATATTAACCCTTTTTGTGACATGAACCCTTGTGGCACTCTGGAAAACCTATGTGCTTCTCTTAAAATGTCTTTAAATACTTAACAGAAAACACCCACTATTACAAAGTAAACTAATCATATTGGGGCACAATTAAAAAAAAAACATGAAAAACAAATTTTAGGTACAATAATGGATATGAATCCTTATTAGTGAACTGAATAACAAGATCTACTCCTTGGTCTACAAGTGCCATGATTTAAATATATTGATTGGCACAAACAATATTTTAAGATATTTCCAGGTGTGGGCATTTGGTATAGCAGTTAGGATGCTGGTTGAGACGCCCTCATCCCATATCAGAGTGCCTGGGTTCAAGTCTTGGCTCTGCTCCTAATTCCAGCTTCCTGCTAAGGCACACTCTAGGTGATGTCTCAAGAGACTGGGTCCCTGCCAACCATGAAGGAGACCTGGATTGAGTTCCCAGATTCTGGCTTTGACCTGGCCCAGCCCTGGCCATGGTGGGCATTTGGTGTTTGAACCAATATATGAGAGGTCTCTCTCCCTCTCTCTCAAATAAAATAAATGAACAAATAAAAAATTTTAAACATTTCTAACCACTGTTATAGAATATGGAAATATCTGAGAGTTGTACTGGTGACAAAATCACAGGTAATGATAATTCAGATGCAATGTATTGCTTACATTCATAAATGAAGAAAATAACAAAGTTCAGTTAAAGGTTAATGAAAATAAATATGTAACTTTTTTCCTTTCCAAACTCATGAACTCCCTTCGTGGAAACCCAAGTTTTAGATCTCAGGTTTGAGTGGCTGCCTATTGCTTCTCTGCCATGTAAAATCTGTTCTATTTTCTCTTATAACATCTGTCTATCAGATCTCCCTCTAGTCCTTTACACTTCTCATCCCACATCCCTCCTCCCCCATCACTGAGCTATTTAATCCAAATCAAATCACATTTTAACCTAGAACACAAAATATTCAGCATTGTATTAAGTGATCACTCTGTCACAAGTTTTATTGTGCATTCAAGTACTTGATTTTGCTAACATTTCTCAGCCTATGTGTAGGCATGAAAATCCAGTTGTACCTCAACAAATTCAAAAGATGTGAAGATCTACTGAGTTTTCACAGAATTATAAACTTAGTCAAAGCAGAAATTTCAATTAATCCATCTTTGCATCCTCAGTTTGGGCATATAGAAGGAGCTCAAAAGACACTTATGGAATGGGTAAGTAATCCACTATTCATAATAAACAGATTTCTTAGTGAAGCAAACACATACAAAATAGTATGAAACTTATATAGGAAAAAAGAGTACATTCATAATGAAATTGACTTTAATTCTGGTAATGTTAATTTTATTAGAAGCTATCAAGTTTTTCCTTTGCAAATAATCCCCAACTACCTAGGAATGGACAGTTACCTCCCCTTTCTCTTTCTCTCTCTCTAATTTTATTTATGGAAGATATGGTAGAAGCATATATCAATTCTCTTATAACCTTTAATACGTGTTAAAGTAAATCCTGTACTTTGAGATCTGTTCCAAACTGGGTCTTTATAGCCACCTCCTGTTACAACGTTTCAGAGGCTTCAATAAGCATATTTGCTCAGTGAATCATGTTAACCTTTGCTCTACTTATATTATCCAGTAGCTCACGACTTCACTACTTTTTCCTGAAATATACAGGTCACTTTTCAAACAAAGAAAACATCATTTCAATGTTACCTTATTTTGTGAATATGTATAGATACAACAGTTGTTTTTCAGGAGTGGCTGTTCTGAACATTGGCATGGATGGGCTTGTTTTTACAGTGGTGGAAATTACAACATTAATGTATCATAAATTGTTTTTAAGAGCTGAGTGTTTTTCAGCCTTCATTTGAGATCCATTAATGGATCGTAAAATCATGTTAGTGTGTCAAAAACATTTTTAAAGAGAAACAGAACAAAGTATAAAATACCAGGATGTACTGTACATAATCAGTAGATTTAGCGTATATATGCATGTATGTGTGTGTTTTACTGAGTTGCAATGTGAAATGTATTTCTTGCCATGCATCATGGCCAAAACAATAAAAACAGTAATTATGATCTCTATATTGAATATACAGGTTGAGAGGGTGAGAAAAAATTGTTTGTGGCATGGAGTGGGTCACAGAACTGTGAACAATTTAAACATTATTAGATCTCTTGGATCTGTTCTTGCTTTGTTCATATTTTTTAGCTTTGTTTTAAATCCACCGGTCATAGACACAGAGCATTTGCTGTAGTCACCCAAGAGTCACGATTACCTCAAGACTGTTTGCTTTGCTGCTTGTATTTCCCAACAGGACATTCTACAGCTATCTGGCTTTAAATGTGGAAATTCAAGCCCTGTATGGAATGCACTTGTAAAATGAGACTGGCAATTCCTATATCATAAGGAGGTTATGGAAATTAAAAGATGTAATATAGTAATCAGCAGAGTGACTGCCCCACTAGAAATAGATTCAAAGCAACATAGCTTTAAAAGTTTGTTTTCAAAAGCATTTGAAGGGATAGCCAAGAGCTTAAGAACATACTTCAAATATATTAAAATATCCTTCATGCCCCAAATATTATCAGAATGCTATTCTGCTAATATTGCATTATAATGCTATCAAGCTAATATGTGTAAGAATATACACAAGTATACTTGGTAAATGTTGAATTTAATTATGTGGCACATAAAGATGGTTTTATATGTTGCAGAAAAACATTCTTGAAATAAAGAATGTTAGGCTTGAGTTTGGGTATGAGGAAGAATTTCCTGATACAATAGGTGTTAAGCAACATACCACAGAATCTGTGGCATCTTCTTTCCTGAATGTTTTAAAAGAATTCCTTGTTAAAGCCAACTCAGTTCTTGCTGATTAGAGACTGGAAGGTAAGCTATGAAGCTGGCATATTGTTTGTCTAAGTCCATAGACTATAATTTATTTTTAAATGTTTAAATTAAGCTCTAATTTTTAATGTTTTCTCTAACAGGATCTATTTATAAATCAAATACAGTTAAATCAGAGAATTAAGAATTTGTACAAACCTTGCTATTTGCTTTCCACTTTAAAAAAAAAAAGAATTTATACATAAGATTCGACAGCTTCCTCCTCCATCCATCTCCACAGCTAACTCCAGTGAAATAACACTTATCCAAGCAAATGATTTTCATAATTTTTTAAAATATTCATTTTATTGATTTGAAAGACAGAGTTACAGAGAGAGGTAGAGACAGAGGTCTTCCATCCACTGGTTCACTCCCCAATTGGCTGTGACAGCTGGAGCTGCACCGATCTGAAGCCAGGAGCCAGGATCTTCTTCCAGGTTTCCCACCCAGGTGCAGAGGCCCGAAGGCCTTGGCCATCTTGTACTGCTATCCAGGCCATAGCAGAGAGCTGGACTGGAAGAGGAGCAGCCAGGTCTCGAACCAGCACCCATATGGGATGCCTGTGCTTCAGGCCAGGGCTTTAACCCCCTGCGCCACAGCGCCAGCCCCAATTTTCATACTTTTTTGAAGATCACTATATCTGTTTATTTAGTATCTCTTACTTTAATCCAATACTTACTATCTCTTATTGTAATTCAATTAATTCATGTTTAATAACTGTTCCTGTGAATAATATATTTCACATGTCAGACCAAACTCTCTGTTTCAAAACCCAGGAGTTGTAGTGCAGCGGACTAAGTGGCTGCTTGTGATGCCAGCATTCTACATCAGAGTGCCTGCTCGCTCGAGTCCCGGCTGCCCCCTTCTGAACTAGCTCCCTGCTGATGGGCTCAGGAAAGCAGCAGATGTGCTGCCCACGTACTCGGCCCCTGATACCCATGTGGGAGATCCAGATGGAGTTCTGGGCTCCTGGCTTCAGTCTGACCCAGCCCCAAGCTTTGTAGCCATTTGAGGAGTGAACCAATGGATCAAAGATTGATCTCTCTCTCTCTCTCTCTTTCTCCCCCCCCCCATGTGTGTATATATTACTCTTTCAAAAAAATACATGATAAATCTTAAAAAAAATAAAACCTCTAAATATATTCGTTCATTAAAAAAACATTTATATAAAACATTTATTTGGTTGCTCTCCAGACAGATAAAGGTGCTTTGTGGCTGCAGATGTGTTTAACCAGCTCATGTGGATGTACAGGGAACCACAGAGAAAGAACTAAAGTAGCCCCACAATCTAGCAGCACTGTCCTGGGACATGACATCAGGGGCAAACTGGAAGTCAAGGTAAGAATTCAAATCTTATGTTCAGCTTTACCTTTCCAGGTATAAATAGCACCTGTAAATTTCACAGGAAGCTGAGCTCTGGCTATAGCAGACCTATGGTTCGCAGTTGCCAAATCTACGGGGATTTGGTTGAATCAGCCTCCTGTGTTGAGATCATATTCTGTTGCATGCCACCTGCCATTTCAGAACAAAGAGGAAGGACCAGCTGCCCATCACCGTGTTTCCACAATAGCTGAAAACTCATCCTCTCCCTGAACTCAGAGATGATCTCTTGCACCATTCTTTAACGAGCAGCAGACTGTGGAAACGGGGCAGTGTTTTTCCAGAGATAAACAAAGTTAATGGATATTCCACAATGGAAAGCTGCCAGTTCTAGATTCTGCCAGATCCCATCCAAAGGAACTTACAGAAAGGTTGTCTGGCTTTCATTCACTTCACCCCAAGGCATCAGATTACCCAACACAGGCAGTAAATGTACCTCCTCCTTGTTTTCCTGACTATCTAAGCTCTTTTACGGGGATCCCTGATCTGAAGGCCAGCTCCTGCCAAAGCCTCGGGACCCATGCAGCTGGCCCTACTGGGTCACATGATATGACAGTCAGGAGCACCAATCCAAACATGCTACACACTCGAGTAGAAATAGAAGAAACCAATATGACCATTCCCACCTTTTTTTACAACTTACATGAAAATAGATTTAGTTATAGCCAAGAAACATGAAAACTCCATTAAAAGACAATGATGCATTTAAGTTCATTATCGCTGAAAAATAAACATCTAGCAAGTTGAAACTAATCTATTCCATCAGAAGGAATTATGTACTCAATCTACCACACTTCATTCAGCAAGAGGTTTTACAGGAGACCCTCAGGCTGATTTTGCTTAATGACTACTCCCCCAAAAAAAGAACAAAAAACAAGAACTTTGAGCTGCTTATAAAATATAAGTCTAACTGCCCAAATAAATCAGTTCTCTGAAAACTAGGGTTCCAGGATGGACGTTTTGGTGTAGTGGGTTAACAGATCAAGGCAAATGCCCACATGCCTTATCGTAGTACCTGGCTGCTGTCCTGCCTTCTCTGTACTTATGATTCAGCTTCCTGCTAATGTGCCTGGGAGGCAGCAGATGGCATGGCCCAAGGAGTTGAATTCCTGCCACCATGTCAGAGACCTGGATGGAGATCCCGGTTCCTTGCTTTGACCTGGCCTTAACAAGCCTGGTTTTTGTGGGCATTTGAGGAGTGAAACAGTGAATAGAAAATCTTGCTCAAACTCGCTCTCTTTCCCTCTCTGTCACTCTGCCTGCATTTCAAATGAATAATTCTATAGAAAGAGAGAGAGAAAAGAAAACTAGGACTTCAACTGCCTTCAAACCACAATCATAAATGTAAATAAAAGAAAGATTAAAATTGTCCTAAGTCTGTTGAGTTACTCCTTACCTGTAAACCCCATTCTGAAGACATTGCATTTCTTTAAATTAAAACTGACCTGTAAGTCCAGGAAGAGCTGAGGATGAACAAACATTCCTATTGGTCTCTCTTTGTGGCCATTTTAGTAGTCTTAAACAGGTACTCATTAAATACTTGATGAAAAATAATGACTGACTTTCTGCTGGTGATAATGTGATTGTGTGAGTCAAACACTGATTTTGCAGTTTGTCTAAACTTTGGACAGGCCTGATAGTTCCAACATTTTGTAAGGCACAAACAATGAATATGAAGGTATTAATATGCAATCCACATTTAATCCTGGGAGGTTTTGCTTTGCTGTGTCTTGTTTATTTTTATATTCAGATAGTACAACTTACAGTTACTCAGGTCAGAGCTCTGAGCAGGCCATTTCTTGACACTTGATTAATGTGCTACGACATGATCATGCTTATTTTTGAAAGGCCACACAATCCTAACAGCAAGATACTAACCAAAAATTGGTGCCATAATCCATATGAGTACTAAGGTAAATCCAATCCTAACATCACAGGTAGTGGTATTTTATATTCTTTCATGCAACAATTATGTAATACCTACTATATTAATCTATGATGCTTAATTTTATGTGTCAACCTGACTAAATCACACCTTGTCCAGATGTTTGACTACGCCTTGTTTCAAGGTAGGTCTGTAAGGGTCTTTCTGGATGAGATTAGCATTTGAATGGGTAGACTGGTAAAGCAGATGGCCCTCTGCACTGTCAATGGGCCTCAGCCAGTCCTTTAGGGTCTGAGTAACACAAACAGGAGGAGGTGGGAGGGTATTCTCTCTATGCCTGACTGCTTGAGCTAGGACATTGGTCTTCTCCTGCCTTTTCATTCGGACTGCTTATACCATTGACGATCTTGTGCTGAGGCCTTCAGACTCAGACTGAAACCAAACTCTTGGCTTTCCTGGGTTACAGCTTGTTGGCAGCAGATCATGGGATATTACCTTTTATAAGCATGTGAATCAATTCCTTAAAGTTTAGATTTTCAATAAATGTGTGTGTAATATGTAGTCCAGGAAATCACACACATGTACATATTCTGTTTGTACTGTTTCCCTGGAGAACTCTAATACAGAAATTGATACCAAGAAGTGTAATGCTTTATAACAAATACATAAAAATGTGACAGCAGCTTTGAAACTGGATACTGGGGAGAGAATAGAAGGGTTTTAAGAGGTATGCTAGAAGAAGCCAATTTTGCTATGAAGGAATAGCTAAATGAGGACTCAGGAAGAAAAGAGGAGAGCTGTAGAGAAAGCTTCCTCAGAGAATATACAAATCACAAGGTATAGAATGCTGGTAGAAATTTAGGTGTTAAATGCAATCCTGATGAGGTTTTTGCAAATGAGGAACATGTTGATGGACATGTTATAGAACATGTTATAAAGTGGCAGAAAACTTGTCTCAATTATGTTTGTGTTCCAGTGTTATGAGGAGCTTATAGTAAAATATAACAGAAAACGAAATCAAAGAAGCAACTGGTAAGCAAAAAATAAGAAGAACATTAAAGATTTGAGAAACTCTCAACATACCCATATTGTAAAAGATAGTCAAAGGTGTTCGGAAAAGAACAGCAAGACTTTGGCTAACTCATCATTCGTTAAAGAAGTTGGTATGGTTATGAACAAAATACCCAATCTCCCAGTTCAACCGAGGTCACAAATAGATTTCTGACCATTCTAGCATTCATCTCTGGTAAACTTTCCTTTCATTCATTCACACATTTATTTAAGAAACTCGTTTATTTAGTACACATTGAATAGCTATCTGCCAGGATTTGTGCTAGGTGATGGCATATAAAGATTATTACAACCAATCTTATATATTGAGAAGTTCATGGTCTAACATGCAAATAAATGTATAAGTACTACAATAAGCATAGTCCAATGTAAGAACAGCTATGATAGAAATGTGTTATTCATTAAAGAAATGCATTCATTTATCTCATTCAGCCAGTGCTTCCCTGTGCAACACACCATACTGATAGATTAAATAATTCTCACTGGATACAATGGGGAAGGTATTAAAAGAGATGATATTTGAGTTGGTCACAGAAGGATGAACATGAAATCTTTATTTAGGTCTTCAAGTGATAAAAAGTACCTAACCACACCTTGCTGTAGAATCTAGTAGTTAAGAGTGTGGCTAGTCAGATGAATGATTGTGAATATTAAGTCCTTCACATACTAGCCATTTATTAGCTATTGCCTTAACTCTTCTGGTCTTCAGTTTTCTTGTTTGTAAAATAACAGCACTATCTCACTATAAAGAGTTATTATGAAGCTAAAATAAGAGAATTTATAGAAGGCCTTAGTCAGAAGTAATAAATGTGAGTTAGCAATAATATTATTACTATATTACTATTCTCCAAAAAATATAAAGTGTATTCTAAGACTGAAGTATCTGAAAATGCCACTGTAAACTGGATTGCTTTTCAAATAAATTCTACCCTGTGCCTTTGAAATGAATCACAGCAATAGTTGAAATACATGAGGAAGCACCCCCCTCCATTCCGCTAAGTAGATTATTTACAATTTTCATCCTATTGCAGTATAAGCCATGGGATAGCTGCAGTATAATCCCTGGAGCTTTGTGAACACATGTCAGTTGATAGCTTGCAGTGCTAGATCCTGGCTCTGAAAGTGAAAAACCCTCTGCATAGAGCACTCTTCAGTCATTCCTTTCCATAGGACTCTTCTTCCTCATCTGTATCTTCTCTTACTTACTTTATCTAAGAAGACTTGCCTTGCTTACCATATCAAACAGCCCTTCTTATGTTCTCTTCTGATCCTTGGAGTCTCCCTCTCCAAATACTTAAACATCCGTATTATATTATCCCATTGACTTTTCTGTCCCTCCCACTTGTCTCTCAGCTCCCTGATGAAAAGGACATGTCCCAAATTCATGATCATGCTCACAGGGGTCTACCAGGGCCTGGTATAGAGTAGGTACACAGTCATTTAGAAGTCAGAAAACACAATTACATTAGGAATGAAAGAGTATGAAGAGGTTAAGGAGATTATGGTCATATCTTAAATGGAAATTATGAGCTAAGAGCCTCCATAAAATGATTAGGTCTTAGGTGGGGCTCCTAATAGTTGAAGAAGAGGAAAATGAAGATCATAGACCTCAGCAGGTAGAAAAATTCCAAGACAGTAGTTCATAAACATGAATGCTGAAGTCACAAAGTCATGGTTATAGGATTTCTCCTACAGCTGTGGCAGCTCTGTCAACTTTGTGGGTCCAATCGTTTGCTGAACCATTGAAGAAAAGTCAGGTGAGAAAATGTCCCTGAATGCTTGGTTATTTTAAAATAGAAAATATAAAAATCCAGAAGTAAACTCACTGAGACAGAGGTATAAATCTAAACTAGATTGAAGGTCAAAGTTCACTTAAGCAGACCTTGTACTACTGTGTCTCGAAACTATGCTCCTGTATCTGGAATGCCACGGTTCTGTTGAGGGTGGAGTACCATTGAGGCCAGTTTCTCATTTGTTGAGCGTGGATTGTAGCAGCACCATGGCGTGCAGCACGTGGATGACTACATCCCATTACACTGTGAAGTTCACTTCCCTTTCCCCTGCTCCCCTAGCATGACTCATCTTTCCCTCATCCTATCCCCTTTCCACACTGAGGGCAACACCATAAACCAGTAGCCCTTTTCCTAGAGTCACTTTAAGCCAAAGATATAGGGTATATTCCTCTCACCTAATAAAAAAATCATGTAAATGGTGCTCCTTCATATAAAAGATAAGGTTTTGGTATATTTGGTACTAATGATGAGTTTGTTTCAAAATATGGCCTAGAGGCTGGTGCAGTGGCATAGCTGGTAAAGCCACTGGCTGCAGTGCTAGCATCCTATATGGGCATTGGTTCAAGTCCTAGTTACTCCACTTCTGATCCAGCTCCCTGCTAATGTGCCTGGGAGGGCAGCCAAAGATGGCCCAACACTTGGGCCCTTGCATATTAGTGGGAGACCCAGAAGAAACCCCTGGCTCCTGGCTTAGGATCGACCCAGCTCCAACTGTTGCAGCCATTTGGACAGTAAACTAGTGGATGAAAGATCTCTCTTTCTCTCTGTACCCCTCCCATCCCCCCAACTCTGCCTCTCAAATATATAAACAAATATATTTTTTTTAAATGGCCTAGAGATCATAAGCGGTCTTAAATAAGTTTCTGATATCCCAGGCTGAAAGATATTTCTGGTACAGGAGACTCAACTGGGAACAGGCAGAAGGATCAAAGAAAGACAGAGAAAGCAAACAGAATAACATCTATTTTTAAACTTTGGATGAAAGCTCCAGATAATGATAAAAACCTGCTGTATCAAATAATATCTAAAAAATACTTATATCCTTGCTCTTCATTCTTTGTCTTTTACAAAAATTATAGCAGAAATTAAGTGATATACACCAGTATTCAAAGGAATAAAATTATAAATCTGATTAATAATTCTGGATGTTTCAGTTCATGAATGTGCTAAATCATTCTGCATTCAACATCAGGGCTCATCAACCATGGTATCTAACCCCTGCTGGCACTTTTTATACATCTGGTCAACAGAGTTTAGATAAAGTGAAAACACATAACCTATTTCCTTCAATAAATATTCTGAATGTGTTCACATCATGAAAGTGATATAATAACCAATAGCAATATATAGCTTTGACTTAATATGCAAATTTAAATGAAATTAGGATTTGTCAGCAAGAACAAAGATTTCTTGTGTAACTCATGTATTAAATGAGTAATGGTTATAATTTGTTCCTTGTATGAAGTAATGTTTTCCTTGGGATATTTAGCGATATATTTAACCATCAATCCATTGGCATCACACCAAAAACACCTGTGCTGCCACTAATCTGCTCTGGTATGTTAATCACATGAAGGGGGAGCTAACAAAGCATTCAATGTGTCTTTAAAAGA
Organism: Lepus europaeus; assembly: GCF_033115175.1. Classification (NCBI taxonomy): domain Eukaryota; kingdom Metazoa; phylum Chordata; class Mammalia; order Lagomorpha; family Leporidae; genus Lepus; species Lepus europaeus. The sequence goes on from NC_084837.1 coordinate 61,364,602, forward strand.
AACAATGGAAACACTGTGCTTTATGTCTCACTGTTTGAGACATACAGTGGACATAATTTGCTTGCATTGAAATTGAAATTGAAAGTACTAAATAGATCAATTATCCTAGACCAGGAACTGATAGAAGCCAGAATATATCACTTGAAGGGACAAAAAACTTAACTAGAAAAGGGGACTCCTTTAATGAGGTAATGAGAACAACTTTTCAAGTAGATGGTAAGACAGTGCATGAAGGTCTAGAGTTCTCTCATACATAGAGCAGGGACAGTCGCTTTAAGGAGCAAAACAGCTCATGTACTCATGGAGGTTTCTGTGATTAGAGAGGGAAGGACAATGGATGTCTTGATGCTGGGATGAGTAAAGGAATTCCAAAGCTTTGGAAGATCAGGATAGATGCTGGATTTCTGAGGGAATACCTTACAGGAGATTCCAATCACTACCCCATTTTCCCTTTTTAATATTTCATTTTTATTTAAGTCTCTTTAGAGTGAGTTCAGTACCTGGTTAATGTTTGAGGTCCTGTACAGATCACATTTTTTTTTTTTTTTGTACTCGGTATATTAGCACAAATCAGCGGAAATCATATTTATTATTATTTTGGAACTGGCTTATTTCATTAAACATAATGGTATCCAATTTGTCCCTTCCAGTCTAGCATATTAATTAATGGGATATATGGGAATAATGTATGGAGATGGGTGACATTGATATAGGCAGGCAGATAGGATAAAATTGATTAGATTTGTGAGCTGGAAGACCATGCCTTTACCATGCCTCCTCCTCCTCCTCCTTCTTCTTCTTCTTTTTTTCTCTCTCTCTCTCTTTGTTTTAGATTTTATTTGAAAGGTAGAGTTACAGAGATGGGGAGACACACACACACACACAGATATTCCATCAACTGATTCACTCTCCATATGGCTGCCAAGACTGGAGATGGGTCAGACTGAAGCCAGGAGCCAGGAGCTTCTTCTGGATTTTCAATGTGGGTGCCAGAGCCTAAGCACTTGGTCCATTTTCCACTGCTTTCCCAGAGGCATTAGCAGGGAGCTGATATTAAAAGTGGAGCATCCAGGATACAAAATGGTGTCCACATGGGATGCTAGTGCTCAGGTGGCAGCTTAACTTACTATGCCACAGCGCTGGCCCTGCAGGTACTACTCTTTTTTTCAACTTTCATTTAATAAATATAAATTTCCAAATACAACTTTTGGATTATAGCAGATTTTCCCCCATAACCTTCCTCTCACCTGCAACCATCCTATATTCCACTCCTTCTCCTATCCCATTCTTCATCAAGATTCATTTTCAATTATCTTTATATATACAGAAGATCAACTTAGTATATACTAAGTAAAGATTTCAACAGTTTGAACTCACACAGACACAGAAAGTATAAAGTACTGTTTGAATAGTAGTTTTACTGTTAATTCACATAGTAAAACACATTAAGGACAGAGATCCTACAATGGGAGTAGGTGCACAGCGACTCCTGTTGTTGATTTAACAATTGACACTCTTATTTATAACGTCAGTAATCGCTTGAGGCTCTTGTTATGAGCTGTCAAGGCTATAGAAGCCTCTTGAGTTCACCGACTCTGAACTTATTTAGACAAGGCCATAGTCAAAGTAGAAGTTCTTTCCTCCCTTTAGAGAAAAGTACCTCCTTCTTAGGTGGCCTGTTCTTTCTACTAGGATCTCACTCACAGATATCTTTCATTTAGGTCATTTTTTTGGCCAGAGTGTCTTGGCTTTCCATGCCTAAAATACTCTCATGGGCTCTTCAGCCAGATCTGAATGCCTTAAGGGCTGATTCTGAGGCCAGAGTGCTGTTTAGGGCATCTGCCATTCTATGAGTCTGCTGTGTATCCTGCTTCCCATGTTGGATCATTTTCTCCTTTTTAATTTTATCAGTTATTAGCAGACACTAGTCTTGTTTATGTGATCCCTTTGACACTGAATCCTATCATTATGGTCAATTATGAACTTAAACTGATCACTTTGACTAATAAGATGGCATTGGTAGATGCCACCTTGATGGGATTGAATTGGAATCCCCTGGCATGTTTCTAGCTCTACCATTAGGGGTAAGTCCGAGTGAGCATGTGCTGAATTGTACATCTCCTCCCCTCTCTTATTCCCACTCTTATATTTAACAGGATTCACTTTTCAGTTAAATTTCAACACCTAAGAATAAATGTGTGTTAATTAAAGAGTTCAAACAATGGTATTTAGTAGAACAAAAAATACTAAAAGGAATAAAATAGTAAGTTGTTCCTCGACAATCAGGATAAGGGCTGATCAAGTCATTGTTTCTCATAGTGTCTGTTTCACTTCAACAGGTTTCCTTTTAGGTGCTCAGTTAGTTGTCACAGATCAGGGAGAACATATGATATTTGTCCCTTTGGGACTGACTTATTTCACTCAGCATGATGTTTCCTAGATTCCTCCATTTTGTTGCAAATGACCAGATTTCATTTTTTTTTACTGCTGTATAGTATTCAATAGAGTACATATCCCATAATTTCTTTATCCAGTCTTCTGTTGATGGGCATTTAGGTTGATTCCAGGTCTTACCTATTGTGAATTGAGCTGCAATAAACATTGAGGTGCAGACAGCTCTTTTATTTGCCAATTTAATTTCCTTTGGGTAAATTCCAAGGAGTGGGATAGCTGGGTCATGTGGTAGGGCTATATTCAGGTTTCTGAGGAGTCTCCCTACTGTCTTCCATAGTGGCTTAACCAGCTTGCATTCCCACCAACAGTGGGTTAGTGTCCCTTTTTCCCCACATCCTCATCAGCATCTGTTATTAGTTGATTCCTATATGTAAGCCATTCTAGGCAGGGTGAGGTGAAACCTTGTGGTTTTGATTGGCATTTCCCTGATGGCTAGTGATCCTCAACATTTTTTTCATTTGTTTGTTAGCCATTTGGTTTTCCTCTTTTGAAAAATGTCTATTTAGGTCCTTTGCCCATCTCTTAAGTGGGTTGTTTGTTTTGTTGTTGTGGAGTTTCTTGATCTCTTTGTAGATTCTGGTTATTAATCCTTTATCAGTTGCATAATTTGCAAATATTTTTTTCCCATTCTGTCAGTTGCTTCTTCACTTTCCTGACTGTTTCTTTTGAAGTACAGAAACTTCTCAATTTGATGCAATCTCAAATGTTAATTTTGGTTTTGACTGCCTGTGCCTCTGGGGTCTTTTTCAAGAAGTATTTGCCTGTGCCTATATCTCGCAGGGTTTCTCCAATGTTCTCTAATAATTTGATGGTGTTGGGTCATAGGTTTAGATCTTTAATCCATGTTGACTGAATTTTTGTGTAAGGTGTAAGGTTGGGTCTTGCTTCATGCTTCTGCACGTGGAAATCCAGTTTTCCCAGAACAAATTGTTGAATAGACTGCCCATGATCCAGGAATTGGTTTTAGATCCTTTTTCAAATATAAGTTGGCTGTAGATGTTTGGATTGATTTCTGGTGTTTCTATTCTGTTCCATTGGTCTATCCATCTGTTTCCTGTAGTATGTCTTGAAATCTGGTATTGTGATTCCTCTGGCTTTGTTTTTGTTGTATAAGATTGCTTTAGCTATTCGAGGTCTCCTGTGTCTCCATATGAATTTCAGCATCATTTTTTCCAGATCTGAGAAGAATGTCTTTGGTATTTTGATTGGTATTGCATTGAATCTATAAATTGCTTTTGGGAGAATGGACATTTTGATGATATTGATTCTTCCAATCCATGAGTGTGGAAAAATTTTCCATTTTTTTTGGTATCCTCTTCTATTTCTTTCTTTAAGGTTTTGTAATTCTCATCGTAGAGATCTTTGACATCCTTGGTTAAGTTTATTCCAAGGTATCTGATTGTTCTTGTAGCTATTGTGAATGGGATTGATTTTAGAAGTTCTTTCTCAGCCATGACATTGCCTGTGTATACAAAGGCTGTTGATTTTTGTGCATTGATTTTATATCCTGCTACTTTGCCAAACTCTTATGAGTTTCAATAGTCTCTTAGTAGAGTTCTTTGGATCCCCTAAATAAAGAATCATATCATCTGCAAAGAGGGATAGTTTGACTTCTTGCATCCAAATTTGTATCCCTTTAATTTCTTTTTCTTGTCTAATGGCTCTGGCTAAAACTTCCAGCACTATATTGAATAGCAATGGTGAGAGTGGGCATCCCTGTCTGGTACCATATCTCAGTGGAAATGCTTCCAACTTTTCCCCATTCAATAGGATGCTGGCCGTGGGTTTTTCATAAATTGCTTTGATTGTATTGAGGAATGTTCCTTCTATACCCAATTTGCTTAGAGTTTTCATCATGAAAGTGTGTTGTATTTTATCAAATGCTGTCTCTGCATCTATTGAGATAATCATATCGTTTTCCTTTTGCAGTTTGTTAATGTGGTGTATCACATTGATAGATTTGTGAATGTTGAACCATCCCTGCATACCAGGGATAAATCCCACTTGGTCTGGGTGGATGATCTTTCTGATGTGTTGAATTCTATTAGCCAGAATTTTATTGAGGATTTTTCGTCTATGTTCATCAGAGAAATTGGTCTGTAATTCTCTTTCTCTGCTGCATCTTTTTCAGGTTTAGGAATTAAGGTGATGCTGGCTTCATAGAAAGAATTTGGAAGGATTCCCTCTTTTTCGATTGTTCTGAATAGTTTGAGAAGAATTGGAGTTAGTTATTCTTTAAATGGCTGGTAGAATTCAGCGGTGAATCCATCTGTTCCTGGGCTTTTCTTTGTGGGAGGCCCTTTATTACTGATTCAATTTCTGACTTGGTTATGGGTCTGCTTAGGTTCTCTGTCTTCATGGTTCAATTGAGGTAGGTTGCATGTGTCCAGGAATCTATCCATTTCTGATAGATTTCCCTGTTTGCTAGCATACAACTCTTTGTAGTAATTTCTGATGATTCTTTTTATTTCTCTGGTGTCTGTTATTACATTCCCTTTTTCACCTCTGATTTTATTGATTTGGGTCTTTTCTTTTTTTAGTTAGTTGGGCCAATGGGGTGTCAATTTTGTTTATTTTTTCAAAAACCAGCTCTTCGTTTTGCTGATCTATTGTAATGTTTTTTTTCGATTCAATTCTGTTGATTTCTTCTCTAATTTTAATTATTTCTCTTCTCCTACTAGTTTTGGGTCTGGTTTGCTGCAGTTTTTCTAGATTCTTGAGATGCATTGATAGCTCATTTGTTCTCACCTGACCCCACCTGTATGCCCACCTGCCAATCAGGATACGTAACCACGCCCCTTTGGAAGTGGATAAAAAGCCTGGAACATAGTGGGCCCCTCCCTTTTTGCCCCATGCCTTCAAGGCATGTGCCCTTCATATCACTCTCCACCTTTGCTTCACCATGCTCTTCACCTTTGCTTCGCTGCTCATGCTAAGCTACTTTGCTGCTCATAACCAAACGCTCACTGCACATGACTTCTGGCCTGCTCTCTGCTCGGTATAGGCCCCAACTTAGTTTCCAGACTTTTCTTTTTCCATTAGACAAAGCCCTCATTCTCCTATGCATTTCTTTCACTTAAAATAAAATAAAATAAAATCCTTAAAACTTACCATGCTTTCTGGTCCATTTGAGCTAGTTTTCAAAATTTTTCTCAGAATTTGTGGCAAGAACCCACACAGCATATTAATTTCACAAAGCTTAATGAGCAAAACAGTTTCAAAATGAATCCTATACAGAGAGCTTTTACATAAGACATAGGCCAGTATCAGTTAGCCTACATTTGTCTTTACCCAACATGGCCCTTGCTGTAAGATCCCACACCTGGTAGTTTTCCCAGAATAGATATCTGACCTGTGAGATGTGATGAGGGAGATGTTCTTCTTTAGGTTACTTCTTCCTTTGCTCTGCAGGGACCCATCACTAAAAGAAAATACCAACTGTTAAGGGTGAAATACTACTACGTCTTAACTAAATTAGACTTTTACCTGCATATAGATAACATTATGAACCAGATAAGAACTCCCCAGAGTAAAAGCAGCTATTCAAGGGAAAAGAATGCCTAAGGTAGTGTGTACCTGTGATCAGAAATTTCAAGTGTTAAGTGAAGTGAGGGGATGTGCACAGGCCCATGTTATCAGCTGAATGTAAAAATGCACCTTACAACTGGCGTACATTCTTGAGGGATCAGAATGGCTTCATTCTAAGCAGCCATATCAACGGGAGCCTGTCTTTGGGTTGTTCCCTTAGCAGACAACTCAGCAGCACTGAAGCCTCCTTTGAGACAGGCTATCTGTTGCAGAAGAGAAGATCTTTTCGGGAACAACAGAACGGTTCTGTCTCAAATAACCTTCCCCTGCCTTTCCTATTGAGCTTCAGGAACTTACTGGGGAATGTCAAGGAAAGAGGCCAGAACCTATGCATTTAGCAAAGGAGAGCCAACAGGGCCCCAGCTCAGCCCGAGAATGGGATTCTCTTCTTACACAGAGATCATTTTTTCCTCATTCAAAGCGCGTCCTGGTATGCCTCTTGGATGGGAACTTTCTGGGCTTTTCTAAGTAGGTTTCATAGTAGTTGACAGCTGTCTCAGCTCCATTTAACTTTTGAAGTTTGGAGACTCCAGGTGAGAAAGTGGACTGTGTCATTCAGCATCAAAATTGGAATCTCACTTAAGCTACGTAGTTCACAGTCTGCCCAGAGCACTGAATTGCTTTGGAAAAATCAAGTGATTGGGTCCCAAGAGGTATACACACATGGCCACTTGTTACTTGTGAGATTAGGAGGAAGTCACATAAACCTGTGTTCCTCATGTGTAAAATATAAATAATAATATCTAGTCTATGTATGCAGTTCCTTTAAGAATTTAAAGAAGTAAACTCTATGAAAAGCTATGAAACTATAATAGACATCATATATGCTTAGCATCGTGACTTTTCCCCTGCATTTACTGTCTTTAACTCTTACCATCTCCTAGTTTGTGTTAGAGTAACTTTTAAGTATTTCTTTTTCCACTAAGAGACACCAAGTGATTTAGACACAATTCTGCCATCACGTGTCCCAGAGGACAAAGCCCAAAACTGCATACAAGTCAGTGAATATCAGGGGAGATCCAAAACATAGCAAATGGAGCCCCTGGGGTGTACAGTTTACACCTCAAAAACTGATTTCCTTGCTCAGATTTAACAAAAAAAATACACTTCAAGAGGAAATGTCTTCTGTCTTTCCTCCTAAAGTAATAGTTTCAGGTGATACTCAGCTCCTTTTCATACAATTGCTTCTAGAATGACATATTTTTAAAATTTTATTTATTTTTATTTTATTTGAAAAGGAGAGAAGGGGGAGAGGGGAAATCTTGCATCTGCTGGTTCACATCCCCAAATGCCTTCAAAAGCCTGGCTGAAGCCAGGAACCTGAAACTCCATCTAGGTCTTCTTTTTTTGTTTTTTTTTTTGTTTTGTTTTTTGTTTTTTTTTTTTTTTTTCCGACAGGCAGAGTTATACAGTGAGAGAGAGAGAGAAACAGAGAGAGAAAGGTCTTCCTTCCGTTGGTTCACTCCCCAAATGGCTGCTACGGCCGGCATGCTGCACCGATCTGAAGCCAGGAGCCAGGTGCTTCTCCTGGTCTCCCATGTGGGTGCAGGGCCCAAGGACTTGGGCCATCCTCCACTGCCCTCCCGGGCCACAGCAGAGAGCTGGACTGGAAGAGGAGCGACTGGGACAGAATCTAGTGCCCCAACCAGGACTAGAACTCGTTCGGCACCGCAGGCAGAGGATTAGCCTAGTGAGCCGCGGCGCCGGCCCATCTAGGTCTTCTATGTGGTGACAAGAGCCCGAGTAATTGAGCTATCACCTGCTGCCTCCAAGTGTGTGCATTAGCAGGAAGCTGGCATTGGAGATTGACTCAACCCAGCACTCTGATATGGGATTTGGGTATCCCAGGTGGCATCTTAGCCCTTGCACTTAACACCCACGGCTAGAATGGCATATTGAATAGCAGCCACCATAGAGAAGAACAATGGCAGCAGGTCTAACCTTGGAAATGCCCTCCTTTCTGTCTCTTCCAGGATCTACGTTTATTCCCTGTTCATGTTTCCCCAAGCCCTAGGAATGATGGTTGCTTTGTATAGTTTCTATTCCAATTAAACCACAGAGATCTCTACTTCCCTGCTATGGTTTGAACATGATTTGCCTACTGACCTGATACAGGAATGTAAACCCCAAAATTAGTGATATCAAGAGGGTGTAGACTTAATCCAGGTATGATATTTTGGAGGTGGGTCTGACAGGAAATATTCAGGCATTGGTGATATAACTTAGGAAAGTAATTCTTAGAAGAAAAACTTGTTATAAGAGCCTGAGGTGAGGAGCTGGTGCTGTGGTGTAGCGGATAAAGCTGCTGCCTGCAGTGCTGGCATCCCATATGGGCACCAGTTTGAGTCCTGGCTGCTCCCCTTCCAATCCAGCTGTCTGCTACGGCCTCGGAAAGCAGTGGAGGATGGCTCGAGTCCTTGGGCCCCTGCACCCGTGTGGGAGACCCAGAAGAAGCTCCTGGCTGTGGCCGTTGTGGCCATTTGGGGAATTAACCAGTAGATGGAAGACTTCTGCCTCTGCCTTTGTAACTCTGCCTTTCAAATTAAATAAATAAATAAATATTAAAAAAGAAGCCTGAGGTGGGCCCAACCTCTCTCCCTCTACTTCCTGGCCCACCCTGTGACCCTTCTACACATGCTCCACCATTGCTACCTGCTTCCCTCATCACACTCCATACCCGTGAGACCACCTGATCTTGTACTGTGAATTTCCAAAACTGTGAGTGGAACAAAGGTTTTCACTTTATAAACTGAAGCTGCCTTGAGTATTTTGTAAAAGCTAAGTAATCCCTTTTGAACTTAACATTTTCCCTAGTTGATAATTCTTTCTGTTATGTCTCCTTCTTCAGGTTACTGGTGTGGTTCCTGTCTGCTGACTAGATCACACACAGCAGGGTTGGTACTGAAGGTACCCAGCTCTCCCTATGGGACTAAACTCTAAGAACATTTTATCCTGGAGAAAGGGATGAAATATCCACAGCATATCCACATGTCTGGAAAGTTCTGATCCTTTCAGCAACAGATCATTGTACTTGGCAATCCCCTGAAAGGGCATTTTTGGCAACCAACAATGTCATGGGAGTCAAGTCCTTGCCTTAAATTTTCATGGTTTGAACTTTTTAACTACATTTTGCTTTTTCTGATGTGTTGTTCATTCAATGTGCTAATGTGCCCCGTGCATCCACATTGTGTCTACATTTTAAATGTATAACTTTTTTTTTTAATAAAAAATTTCAGTCCTCATTACATTTCAGATAAGACTGTGCATCTCTGTACTGGCAAAGCAGTGGTTTACCCAGCAGAAACTGTGGCAGCTCAAAAGGGGACCATCCCAGGACAAAGATGAAGAAGCAGATAGTTGTATTTTCTGTATAGTGTAGTGATTTTTATCTGATGAAGAATATTAGGATTCAACATGTACCTCAGTTGTTGAAGTGTTTTCTTGTTAAATTTTTATTTTACTAACTGTATAAGGTTTTTGTGGGTTTTTTTCTTTGCAAACTATATAATATTCGCCTAATTCATTATTTTTTAAAAAATATTTATTTGGGTCCAGCGCCATGGCTCAATAGGCTAATCCTCTGCCTACAGCGCGGGCACACCGGGTTCTAGTCCCGGTTGCCCCTCTTCCAGGTCAGCTCTCTGCTGTGGCCAGGGAGTGCAGTGGAGGATGGCCCAAGTCCTTGGGCCCTACACCCCATGGGAGACCAGGAGAAGCACCTGGCTCCTGCCTTCGGATCAGCGCGGCCATTGGAGGGTGAACCAACGGCAAAGGAAGACCTTTCTCTCTGTCTCTCTCTCTCTCTCACTGTCCACTCTGCCTGGCAAAAATTTTAAAAAAAAATTATTTGAAAGGTAGAGTTACAGAGAGAGAGGGAGGGAGAGACAGAGATCTTCCATCCTCTGGTTCACTCCCCAAATGACCACAATAGCCAGAGTTAGGATGGTTAGAAGCCAGGAAGCAGGAACTTCATCCAGATCTTCCACATGGGTGCAGGGGCTCACGCACTTGGGCCATCCTCTACTGCTCTCTCAGACACATCAGCAGGGAGCAGGATTACAAGTGTAGCAGCCACGACCTCAACCAGGCAACCACATGAGACGCTGGCACCATATGCAGCAGCTTTATTCACCACACCACAGTGCTGTCCTCTCACCTAATTCATTTTTGCAACAGATTGTGATGTGCTCATTTTACAAGATAATGTAGACTGGAGAGTTTAAAGAGTTCAGCTGAAGTGACACAAATAATAAGAGGTAGAGTAACAGACTTTCTCTTCTCCAGTCTACTATGCTATTACCTTTCTAAAATAATCAATCAAAAAACAGGTATTATCAATAATGCTCATTATATTAGCCACAAACAGAGAAATAAGAATTCTCACACACCAATAGCAGTGCAAAAGTTTGGAGGTTGGTATTTGTCAAACTTCAAAATGTGTATTACCCAGAAGTCCCACAACCTTAGGAATGTTTAGAAAGATAACATGTGCAAGGAAGCTCACTGTGGTATTCATTATAAATTCAAAGAAATACAGAACATAAAAGAGCAATAGGGACAAGAACACAAGAAACTTAAGTGTTCTTCAATAGGAGACAGATTTAATAGATTTGGTAGTTCACAAATAGCATATTGCACTACCACTCAAAATAATAAAGGAAATCACAATGTGCTAGCACAAAAAAAAAAAATCTAAAAACACAGTAAATGAAAGTTCTCCCAGGAAATGTTGTATAATGTAATTCTATTTATGTAGACAATCCAAGAATATTATAAATATATAAAAATATATTCAGATACTCTTCTACTCACCACCAAGTCTAATTCTAGGAAAGATGGGGAAGAGGTTCTCTAACTTTTTACTTCATACACTTCTTCGTTTTTTTCCAGTGACTATTTATTACATTATTTTATTAAAAATTGTTTTAAAAATTGCAGTGAAGAACAAGGAAACATAAAATCAGACCACATTCTACTTGGTAAATAGACATTGTTCGGCAGCCCTGACTCCTCTCGTCACATAGCCCAGTGGAGAAGAGTAAATATTCAAGCAACATTTTCTGATTCGATGATGAATGAATATGTGAGGGACTTAAACCTGAAGCATTCAACTATGTGTTTATTTTTGTCATATTAAAGTCACTTTCCTGTTAATGGATTTAAAGAAAGCCAATTCTCAGATGAAATAAAAACTCTTTTACTCACATTCATATCTTAAAGAAAGTGTGGCTCTCGAATCCAGACTTTCATGTATTCATTTAAAAACTATTTCCTGATGTTCTCTGGGTTTCCTTGCCCACAAACTTATGTCAGGGGCACAGGGAAATAGGTCTCTGACTAATGAAAGCCCTTAGCAAACATTTACGATGAGGCAGATCAGCAGACAGGAGGGCATTTGAGAAAAGTTGGTTCATCTCCATTTTAGAAGTTTACAGAGGCCAGGGAGAACATGTGGCCAGTAACACTTTCAGCTTCTCCAGTTTTGATTATTTTCTTTCAGGAGGCGGCTATTGTAATTCAGTAGATAGAAATAAACATAAGATGTCGTTGTCCCGGCTTCAGTGTCTGCCAAAATCCGAAAACAACAAGCTGATTGTGACACTGAGCCCCAGAGGAAGCCAACTGGTTACTTGTTTGGTTTGGTTTGACACATGCCTGTGATGATTAATTCTCATTGCGCCCCATTCTCTCCAGGGCACCAGACGTGATCCTTCTCCACCTCAAAACAGAGGCAGGATGTATCCTGACATTCAGCCACGAGCATCTGGCCTTGGGTAAGACAGACCCCATGAAACACACACACTGCACATCAGTGAGAGAGTTCTCACGAAGGGGAAGAGAGAGGAGGCACAAGGGACCCTGACATCCATTTGCTTATGAAAAATTACATCAGATTCAAGTATTCATGTGCAACTTGGGGGGGGGGGAGAAGCAGAATATGCCCATGAAAGACATTAATCTTCTGCATTACAAACAGCTTCAGGAAAGCAACACAGGCATGTGCCAAGTGAGAGAAAGGGGAAAAAATGTAAGAGGAATGACATCATGAGTGCAACAGAAGACATCTTGCACTGTGCGTGTTATATAACAGAGAGAGAGAGGGAGGGAGGGACCTGTGCTGAGAGGAGACCTCTGAGGAGCTGATAAGAAGCCTATTCCAATAGGGGTTTCAAAGCACCTCTCTGTACCTCAGTCTTTTGACCTACAAGATGGGCATTCATATGTTCCCATATTTAAAATGGAAACCCTATTTATTTTATTTTTTTCCAACAATTGACCAGACCACTGGGTAGAAAGAAGAGTGGATAATTACATTAACAGATATTGTGACTCTATCTTGCTTTTTTAAAAAATCATACTTCTAAAAGGAGGAAAATTGTTGTTATCCTAGAAAGGGGTTCCAGGAGAAAAGGAAGAGAAGCCACCAGGACAACTGTCAATTATTCTTGCCAGAGGCAAGGTGATGTCCTATTTATGTCAGAGAATAGAACATTTGTACTCTATAATAATAGCCAAAAATTCTAACTTTGGCACTAGTAATTGGTCTGACAGACTTTCTGAATTAATTGAAATGATTGCAAGGCACATAATTAGACAGCAAGTAAAGTCTTCTTTGGATATGAAGATCAGTAAGGAATGTTGTTTAAGTGGTAACTGATCTGATAACTTAGGTGCTATTTGTAAATTTAGTATCACAAAGGTTATTTATTGTCATAAGTTAAATATGTGATTGCTGCAAGAGATATCACAGGTGAGGGCTGGCAGTCAGTGGACATTGGGCAAGAAAGAACCAGAACACCATCTTCTGACCCAGTGTTCTCAGGACACTCAGCCAAGTAGATTCTCTGTGACACAAGCTGAGGCCCGCATGCCCTCTGTCATGTCCACAGGCTGAACTTTCATCCTGGGTTCATCTTCCCTATGCCAACTAGTGCGTGAGACTGGAAAATATTCTAAGACATTCATTTTGTTTTTCTCTTGTAACTTTCCCTTTCCCCTCATCTATCCAAGAGCCAGCTCTGTGTTTAAATGCCTCCAGGACAGATGTAACTGAAATAAAAGGAGACTACAAAATTTCTTGAATTATTTCTTCAAAAGTTTCATTGAGCTGGAGAAAGTTTATGAAAATAACCTAGAGGCTTGAAAAAATCAGGTGGAAGAATGGAGCTTTGCCTCTAAACTACAAGAAAGGAATCCCCGAGCTAGGGCAGGTGTGTGGGATCCAGGCCCTGCTTACTGGTGGTTTCCGGAACTGGCCTCCAGGTGTCTCTAAGACATGAGTCAGTGGTCATGTGGATTTCCTGACTTGAAGAACTTCCCTGTGTGCTGAGAGTGGCAGGAACTACACAGAGCCTGGAGGTGCAAGTAGATAGGGACAATGGGACAGAACAGTTATGAGATGAGCACAAATGACTACTCCCAACACTCTGGGCCCTTGATAGCCAATGTTTTGGCATGGATGATTCTGGAATAGAGAAATGACCTCAGCAGGAGAGATGGTATCAAAGACTCCTCCCTTGACTAACCCCCAGTCAGGCTCCTCTGAGCCCTCATCTCAGCTAGGCTTCCACCTTGGCCTATAAAAACTACAGACTCTCAACACAGATGGTCTTGAAAACAAAGTCCAGATGTTTCTGAGGTTTGGTACAGGCTCCTGCCCTACTTGCAACTATATCAGAAGAAGACTGGCCTGATGCCTTGCTCCTTCTTTATATAAATTGAGAATCATCCATTAAAGGAAAACCTATTAACACTAATGATACCAAAAGCACTTGTAAATAATATTAGAAGGAATAGAAAAGAAAATCAGATAGGTATATGTAATAAATACACCTACTCCCTGCTTAAAATGTTTAATTCATTCTGGGAAAACTTGGAAACAGAACAGGAAATGACAAGAATGAAGGTGAGGCAGATTGCCCCCTAACCAGCCACATGGTAGGAAATCTTGTAGAAGCAAATCAGTTCTAATCAGCATAGCTAGTATAATGTTTTTTTTTTAACTGTGTATTTTATTTTACTTTCATCTGCTTGAAAGGCAAAGCAGGGGGGGGGGGAGAGAGAGAGAGAGAGAGAGAGAAATGAGAGAGTGAGAGAGATCTTCCATCTACTTGTTCATTCCCCAAATGTCCACAACATTCAGGGCTGGGCCAGACTGAAACCAGGAGTCCAGAACTCTATCCAGTTCTCCCGAATGGGCGGCAGGGTCCCAGGCACTTGAGTCAACATTTGCTGCCCCATTAAGATACATCATCCAGAAGCTGGTTTGGAAGTGGAGGACTCAGGTGTCCCAAACAGAGGTTTAGCATAATCCCAGCAACAGCCAAGAGGCAGGTGTTTTCCCCCCACTGAATCTGTACAGAAAGAGCCACATTTCTAGACATACAGATGCTTTTGGAGTGGTCAAAAATGCCTTAATCAACGTAGAACTCTACATCTAACAAACCTTGCCAAGGTCAAAGAGTGTCTAGATGGGATGGTCATCATTAGATAAGTTGCAGTCTTCTATAACTGACCATCCCTGTCCTTTTTTAAAAATATTTTTTCACTCCAGGTACTTACATACATTCGCATTTTTACAACAGGCTTTATGTGATTATCCGCTTTCTTACACATGGATAACTCATTTCTTCAATTCATCTACATGCCTTAAAAAGTCACAAGTGCCTCTATCAATCAGGCATCAGGCATCCATGGTTGAAAAGTCACCAACAATGATGAGTTTTGATGACATGGGCTCACCTGTGGCACAGTTTTCCCCAATGTCTCTCAAAAACGTACATATACACTCACAGATTACAATAACAGATGTAGGGCAAAATGCCATTGCAGCTGTTTTGTATTTTCCAAAGATCTGAGTAATTATTCGATCTAAGTAAATATATAACGTTACCTAGTTCTGGAGATTAAAATGTTCTAAATTCAATATGTCTCAAAATGGATAAATACACAATAAAATAGACACAAAACATATAAGACTTACTATACTCATTTTTTAAAATATCAAGAAGCAGATCATGTGCAGTGACCCAGTGCCCCAGATTTCCAGGGCTTCTTAACAGGTAGCATTTATTGTTGATGCCATTGTTATTCTTGTTATCATTATTATTTGCTTAGAAACTGTCACAAATTTTTAATCTGATTGTCAGAGAAAGAGGGGTGAAGAGAAGAGCGAGAGAGAGACTGATAGAGTTCTCATCTACTGGCTTACTCCCAAAATGGCCCCAACAGCTGGAGCTTAGCCAAGGCCAAATTCAGGAGTCAAAATCTCAGTCAAGGTCTCAACAACATAGGTGGCAGCAGGAAGCTGGCATTAGTAGCCAGAGGTGGGTATCAGATCCATGCACTCCAATAATGGTTTTCAGTCATGGGCATTTCAATCATTGTTTTAACTGTTAGGCCAAAAAACCTGCCTCCAAGGGACCAGCAGTGTGGCTCAGTAGATTAATTCTCCACCTGTGGCACTGGCACCCCATATGGGCACCAGTTCTAGTCCCAGCTGCTCCTCTTCCCATCCAGCTCTCTGCTATGGCCTGGGAACACAGTAGAAGACAGCCTAAGTCCTTGGGTCCCTGAACTCACGTGGGAGATGTGGAAGAAGCTCCTGACCCCTGGCTTCGGATCAACGCAGCTGACGGCATTGCAGCCATTTGGGGAGTGAACCAGTCTCTCCCTCTCACTGTCTGTAACTCTACCTCTCAAATTAAAAAAAAAACAAACAAAAACAAAAAACAACCTGCCTCCATCACACATGCTTAAAGCAATAATAACTTCAGCATCATGAGAAATCTCTGAGGAGAACCATCAGCTCCCTAAATGCTGAAGTTTAGGTGTGCATTCCAAGCATCACATACATCATTAACCGTTTGAGCCTAGAAATTTCCCAGGATGTTGACAGTATTAGATAGCCATGGACAGTCAATGAAAGTTTCATTAAACACCTGTAATATGCAAGGAAATAAAATGCTTAAAAGAAGTAAAAAATTGAAATTAAATTAAATGTTTCTTGTTCCTGAGTATGGCCAGGTATATAGAATAAAAGCTGAGTAGGAATGGAGTAGGTTGTGCATGTCTGGATCATGAGGCAATTGAATATAGTCATGATATGAACTCTTCTTTATCCAGCCAAAACCCAAGCTGGTAATTGCTAGAACCCCAAACCACAATCCATACACAGCCTGTGACACAAGGTCTGAGATCAGACTTGGAAAAGGTCTCCCCTCTCTCTCCAAAAAATGCCTGTGTTGGTCAGAAGGGTTCACAGGGAGAGAACCCCACCACATTCCCTGTTCTTCCGTTGAATCTTTAAGACCAGAGTGTCTGGGTGAGGTCCTGATTACACTATTTCCAGAGATCAAAGAGAGAACTCCAGCTCCTTCTTCAAAGAAATCATATGAAACATAAGAAAAAACAAACACAAATACTGATAAGCCTCTCTGAAGGAGAATCCTCAAAAGCCCAGCTGAATCTTTCACACACAAAGAGATGTATATTCTTCTTGAGAGTGAATCTATGGCACCGGCGCCACAGCTCACTAGGCTAATCCTCCGCCTGCGGCGCCGGCACCCTGGGTTCTTGTCCCGGTCTGGGCGCCGGATTCTGTCCCAGTTGCCCCTCTTCCAGTCCAGCTCTCTGCTGTAGCCCAGGAAGGCAGTGGAGGATGGCCCAAGTCCTTGGGCCCTGCACCCACATGGGAGACCAGGAGGAAGCACCTGGCTCCTGGCTTCAGATCAGCGCAGTGCGCTGGCAGTAGCGGCCTTGGGGGGTGAACCAACGGAAGGAAGACCTTTCTCTTTGTCTCTCTCTCTCTCTCTCACTGTCTAACTCTGCTTGTCAAAAAAAAAAAAAAAAAATGAATCTACATGTGTCTACTCTACTTGCACTCCTGTTCCAAAATATTTCATCCTTCTCCTTTGCCGTGGACAGCTACATCACCAGTGTCTTAATTCATTTGGGCTATCATAACAAAACTCCATGAAACATGTGGCTTAATCAACGACATTTATTACTCATAGTGTTAGAGACGAGGAAGTCCAGGGTTAAGGAGCAGCAGTCCACTGAGGGTCCAGTTCTTGGTTCACAGATGGTTGTCCACACAAGGCAAAAGGGCAATGGAATTCTCTGGGATGTCTTTTGTAGAGACACCGATCCCATTTATGAAGGATCATCCTGCATGAGTTCAGCACTTCCCAAAGACGCCACTTCCTGATACCACTGCCTCAAGGATTAGGAGTTTTAAATATGAATTCTGGGGAACACATTTAGTCTATTCCAGACAGTGCTATTTGGAAGTGCAGCTATATTTATCTGAAAGTTGTTGTGTGGACTGATCAGAGAGGGGATAGAATACTTACCATCCTGACCCATAAAAAGAACTTCCTAAATAGTCACATAAAAATTCGCAAGTTAAAAATTCTTCACAAGATCTAAACAATACTCACTTGGTCTCAGACAGGATGCAGACTCTCAAGGTGAATAATTGGAAGCTTCCATTGTGACATGCTTCTCAAAGTATCTAACTCACTATCTCAAGCTAAAAAGCAAGCCCTTAGCCTGCTAGTCAGTTAGCTCTGACAGGAAGGTCAGAACAGGACTCCAAGATAAAAGGTAAAATAGTCATGCAAAGTTTTTTGTTCCATAGGAGACAGGCATTTATCATTCTCTTGAGCTCTTATAACACATGTCCGATTTCCCAGAAGCTGAATGATCACAAAGGAAGGGGAAAGAATTGACATTTAGTGAGCTGATACTCTGTCATGCGTGATGCCAAAGAATCTTCATGGCACTTTTGTTAAATAAATCAGAAGAGATGACAAGTCAGAGGGATGAAGTAACTTGCTCACACAGTTAGTCCTGGTCTGCCTTCCTCCAAGTCCTGTGTATTACATTATATCCCTCAACCTCTTCCCTCCAGCTCTTCTGAATGGTGGGCATAGAAAGGTCACTGTTTGTTCCAGATCCCTTAGGTAAGACATCACCCTAGTAAATGTATGACCTCACTCAGCAGACACCCAGAGGGCTGCCAGGACAACTGGAACACTGAGTGTGAGGGCAATGGTATTTCCTTGATCACTGTGAAACCTGCTCAACCAGACATCTCAGAGTGGAAAAAACACCCTGATTTCTGCAAATTAATCAATGATGACATAAGATAAAGGCAAACATTTGGGTTGGCACCAGCTATGAATCATTCCTGATGGACAGGACCATCAGACAGTGGGAAGAATTGTTTGTAGAACGATAGAAAGATGAGAAAGTATGATGTGTCACTTGGTTATGTTTTGCATCTTTTGTCTCCCTATATGCCCATATGAATTCACCAGTCTTTTGATTGGCATTAACCCAAATCCTCTGTCTTCTCTGTAATCCCTAGGACTCAGTGATGAGTCAACAGAGGTGGCATCCCCCAAAGGCACCTTGGCTTTCCCCAGTCACCTTTGATTTCACCTGTCCCAACAGGTGAACTATTGCAAGCACAGAAGACTCCTAAGACTGTGCAGAGTTCTGTAGTCTCCTCTCCTTTCACAGGGCACAGAGACACCCTAACAAGAAATGACTCAATTTCCTTATGTTTATACAATGTTCCTTCTACAGAAGGGCCTTAGTAAATTAGTAGACCCATTTCCTTCTCAAAATACATCAAGATGATAGAGGGGACATACCTCTGATTCTCATTTCACCCTTTGAACAGCTGGATCTGCCCAATTCTCTGAGTAATTTGCTAAGTTCTAGCAGTCAATTTTCTATGGCCATATTGGCAGAACATATTAAATGCCTGAGGAGCTATGTTTTCTCTCCCATATGGGTCAATGAGGTAACCCAATTCATCTGGTGATGTACTGATAACTCTTCTTGGTCCCTAAGCACATAAGATAGTTTCGTTACATACCTCCTCAAAGAAAACACAGTTCGGTGGGTGGGTGGTAGGGTGCATTTGATGTAGTGATTAAGATACTGCTTGGCACATCTACCTCTCATATGGCAGTGAGTATGTTCAAGACCTGGCTCAGCTCTTGATTCCAGCTTCCTCTTAATGTACACCCGGGGAGGCAACAGGTGTTGGCTTAAGTACTTGGGTGCCTGCCACCCACATGGGAGACTCAGACTCTGAGTTCTGGGCTCTGCGTTCTGTGCTCTGAGCTTCAGCCTGATACAGCCCCAGCTATCGTGAACATTTGGGGAGTAACGAGCAGATGGGAGACCTCTTTCTCTCCCTCTCTCTTCCTTTCAGAATAAATAATTTTTATAAACAGATGATTATTCATTGTCAATTGATTCAAGTAACTAATATATATTTAGGAAACACAGTTCAAAGAAATGAGGTAATTATGATAAATTATGATAAAAATAAGGCATTCATTTTTCTGAAATTTTAATTCATCACAGTATTGTTTTATTAAAATGAACAAGAATGGCTAATGCTCTAATGTTACAAATGAGGAATTCAAGAAATAACAATATGATTGTGGGGTTTTTTGTGTGCTTTTTTAAAAAGTCTTTTCGGGGTGTGAATTCTGGGCATGGCAATTGTTTGCTTTCAGTTTCCACCTAAGGCTGTCTCAGACACCTGTGATTTAGATACTCCCACTAGGGATAACTTCCGTTAAACATAATTCACATCCAAAGTCTTTTGGACTTTAATAAAGAGCTGCTCCCTTGATTGGTGCTGCTGCTATTCCTAGGGGAAACTTCAGAGGAAGGGTCTTGATAGAAGCATTCTTCTCCAAGACGATGATCCTACTTCTTGGAGTAAAAGAGGAAATGAAATTTCAAATTGCATTCTCCATTTCCTTGTCCCTTCCTCTGGGCACATTACAGTAGACTTATCTCACCACCACCACCCCCTTTTGGGTCTTGCACAGCACCAAGAAAATTGGTTTTCTGTGAGCCCGTAAACATGATCTAAGTTACATTTTACATTGTCTTGGCAGTCACTATTTTCTCTAGGAAGACCTTCCTGATCTGCTAGGTAGAATTAGGTAACCCTCCTCAACACCAGTGTGAATATACTTTTACTATACCATTTTTGTTGACCTAATGTGTATTAGTTTATCATAAATTTTAAGATTTTCATTAATAATCAATAAATATACGTATATGCCATGGCTTTGTCATTCCAATGATACTGTGTTCTATTATTTTCTTCAAAGATTTATTTATTTATTTGAAAGTTAGAGTTACACACAGAGAGAAAGAGAAGCAGAGAGAAAGAGAGGTTTTCCATCCACTGGTTCACTCTCCAGTCGGCCGCAATGGCCAGAGCTGCACCGATCTGAAGCCAGAAGCCAGGAACCAGGAGCTTCTTCTGGTTCTCCCACACAGGTGCAGGGGCTCAAGGACTTGGGCCATCTTCTACTGCTTTCCCAGGCCATAGCAGAGAGCTGGATGCAAAGTGGAGCAGCCAGGACTGGAACCAGCGCCCACATGGGATGCCAGCGCTTCAAGCCAGGGTATTAATCCATTGTGCCACAGCGCTGGCCCCTGTGTTCTTCTATTATTTAGAGATTTAAAGTTTCATAAAACCTATTTTTATCTCATTTAAACTTTTTAATAAATTATGTGCCCTTGGTTGATGGATCTTCCAAGTTCATCAGTTGTTAGCAGCATTAATTTCCTTCTTATCCTTTCCACATGGCCCTTCTATCTTCAAACCAGCAACACTGGAATGAATCCTTCTTATTCTTCAAATCTTTCATATTTCCTCTCTGCTCTTAACCAAAGAACACTCTCTTTCTCCAAAGCGCTCACGTTATTAATTTGGCCCATGAAGACCAGCTCCCTTTCACCACATAACATAACAATGAGGGTAACACTAGTGGGCTCAGGGGAACAGGAATCATCCTAAAATGGTGTTGACCAGAGCCATGACTGTGATAGTCTCCATCAACTACACATGCATTCTTTCATCTTTATTCTATAACAAGGATATGATTTTCACAAGAGTTGCTTAGAACATAAATTGGGGGCCAGCATCCTGGCATAATGAGTTAAGCTGCCAGAGAACTAAATGGGTGCCAGATTGAGTCCCAGCTCCTCCACTTCCAGTCCAGCTCCCTGCTAATGTACCTGGGAAAGTGGTGAAGGATGGCCCAAGTCCTTGGGCCCCTGCACCCATGTGGGAGACCCAGATGAAGCTTCTCACTCCTAGCTTCAGCCTGAGCCAGCTCAGACTGTTGCTGCCATTTTGGGAGTAAATAATAAGATCGAAGATCTCTATCCTCCCCCTGCCCCTCAACTGTGCCTTTCAAATAAATAAAATAAATCTTAAAAAAACATAAAACCAAGAAATGCAAACTGTGGTCCTGAAGCAGTTAGGGAATCTGTGATTCACTTGGAATCTCTCCCGTGGCGTTGACTTCAGAGAAGTATACGCTAAACAAATGAGCTAACTGGCCATCCCCACTGGGCAAGTAATAATAGAGGTGGCCCTGATTTGAGAAGCAGAATAAGATGCCAGAGATTTCAATAAAATATTTCATTGCTCCAATAAAGTAAGGTTGCGGCCACCATTTGGAAACTCTGCTATCCTGCTGTCAAAGTACACTTTGTTATACTGCACAGACTAGAGTTTCTGAGATAAATATGACTATGCTGCTTTCCTAATTATAATAAAGTTAAATTTCAGTTTTTCCTCTGAGAAGTTCCTATTTATTGTTACAGGAGTATACCAACTTCAATCACTGTAATAATATTTTGAATATTTTCTAAAATATACTTAGTTTACAAATCAACCCCATACAATTTTATTAGACCCTTATGCAATAATATCTGGAAGAAAGACAATGGAATAAACCAGCTCGAGTCAGTTTTATGAACCAGAACTGCAGAGAATGTGAAGGGATTTAAAACCCATGGAAGGAAAAAGAAAGATACCACTTCAACAATGACTATCATTTAGGAGAGATTAATCTATTTTCACTAAGTCCCTTGAAACAAGGGGCTACTTGAAGGCCAGTGCTGTGCCACAGAGGGTAAGCCTCTGTCTGCTAGGCTGGCATCCCATATGGGCGCTAGTTCGTGTCCTGGCTGCTCCTCTTCTGATCCTGCTCTCTGCTGTGGCCTGGGAAAGCAGTGGAAGATGGCCCAAGTGCTGGGGCCTGTGCCTACACATGGTAGACTGAAAGAAGCTCCCGGCTCCTGGCTTTCCACCTGGCTCAGCCTTGGCCATGGTGACCATCTCGGGAATGAACCAGCGGAAGGAAGACCTTTTTATTGTCTCTCCCTCTCTCTGTTTGTAACTTTGCCTCTCCAATAAATAAATAAACATCTTTAAAAAAATTAAAGGACTACTTGTGTTTTAATTTACTTTTAATATCCCTACAATTTCTAATTTCACAATGTTAACACGGTAAGTATAGTCTCAAGAAATATTTGCTAAAGAACAGATGAATGAATGTTCATTGGAAGATTTCAGTCAGAGGCATCTGAATATTGAAGAATTGAATCTAATCTAGACATTTATAGAAAAGAATTTTAAAATGCCTTACAGATTTTGAAGATATTGAGGAAGAATATAATTTACAATGACATAAAAATTTTGACATATTGTAGATGAAAAAGACTGCTACACAGTATGAACAAAACAATCCATTAAATATGTAGGTATGCGTACATGGTATAAGATCTCATGTATTAAAAGACATATAACAACATGCTATGTTTGTTATCTCTAGGAGTCAGAGTACAGATCAATTTTCTTTACTTCCTTGAAGTTTTTCAGTGATTTCTGAGTTTTGTTCCTTTCTGATCAAATTTGAACAAAAAAATTTACCAACAATAAAAACTGAAAATATCGAGTTTAAATTGCAAACTGGAGCTTTCAGCAGAACATAGTTGAGTCTTTGCCACAGACACCAAATGATTTCCTTCCTTTCAGCGGCATTCATACCATCACCATGCATTTTTCCCAACTGAGATGACACCATGGAAAGACTAGAATCTTAAGAACATGGAATGTTCGTCAAAGCAGCTGCAGATCAGGAAACCCAGACCTGAAGCAGGAGTCGTGTAAGTATCATTATGTGTTAAACCCTGCTTACATGGAATACAAGAAATTTGTTCCCTTTGTATAAATAACAAAAAAAACTACATGTACTATATAGGAAACCCATTTTACTGCAATAAGATCATCAAATTGTTAAGATTAAAAAGAGATTTTAACTTTATGCCATTTGCTGATCAGTTATTATACCTCAAAAATTCTACACAATAAAATCCTCTCTCAGTCCTATGAAGAGGAAGCCATTTTAAGCAACTGTCCTCTACATGGAGCGAGGAGGAGGATCAGTTCCCCCAAAGTACTTCTTTAGGTCTTAGAAATCCTCCCCAGAGGGAAAGCTCTTCCCTAGAATTAGTTTCCCTAAGGGATCAGGGTTCAAGTTTGGAACTCACAGTCTGAGGATGACAGGCTGTGAGCAGTCCCAAGCACCGCACCCGCATCCTGTAACCCTTACTTTGTCCTTGTCCCCATCACCTTCCTTCAAACTCCTGCTTTTTGTATTTCTCTGACACCATCAGAAAAATTCCTTTTGAAACAAATAGGTGTCTGACTCATAGCCTCTTTCCTCTGATTTCCCACTCCAGGGATAAACAATGGGCTCTATTCAAACAAAGACTCTGAGCTGAGAACCTGCTTGCAGACAAAGCTCGTCGTTTCAGGAAAAGTGACTGGACCCAGGCTCGCCTTGGTTTACCTCCTGGGCTCTGGTTTTCTGTCATAAGAGCCACTTAAAGCTGCAGTTCATTGTCATGGCCCTGTGAGCCCGTAATTCTCTTTCCCCTTCAGTCCCCGGAGGAATACTACCCTGAATTGTCCTGTCAATGCATTTCTAAACAGCTTTTCAAAAGATACTAGACGGAATGGCCAGGACGCAGTACAGGCCTCTGTCATGCTATTTTTCATAAAGATTATCAGTTTGTTTTTTTAAACAATCCTTTTAAAGTCTATGTCCTGACTCTTCCCACATTATTTTGTCTGTAGATATTGAGGGACAGGGATGAGTTTTGAAAGTGTGGGATATAGCAGAAGCCTAACTTAAGACTTGGGGAACACAGCAAAAAGTGTTTGTTGAGTCAATAGCAGGAATGAAACTGTGTGGCAAGCAGATCAGGATAAAACTAAGAGCAAGGTGACAGATAGAATAAGCATTCAGCCTTAACGATGGAGTAGCCCTCACAATGAGAGAAGGAGACAGATAGAACTCTTGCACACTTCTGAGGAAAGCACAACTGTACGGCGTATAGAAATCAAGGAATTCTTGCTGATTCCCCTTTCCAAGAATTTCATGCTTCTGGAAGAACACCATCAGCTTCCCCACTCCCAACTAAACTGGTTACAGAGAAAGCAAATTTAGAGAAAGGCAAGGGAAATTACTAATTATTCAATAATTGTGATATTCCAGTAATGATATTAGATATACTTTCTTTTTCATTTCAATACCACCCAATATTGTGGTTCTCATCTCTTTTGTTTTTACTGATGAGAAAATTGAAGCTTACAAGGTTTAAATAACGTATGCACAGTTATAGAACTAGTGGAGTCACACTAGGATTTAAAATCAAGGGGTGGGTGCCGGCGCCGTGGCTCACTTGGTTAATCCTCTGCCTGTGGCACCGGCATCCCATGTGGGTGCCGGTTCTAGTCCCAGTTGCTCCTCTTCCAGTCCAGCTCTCTGTTATGGCCCACAGGGCAGTGGAGGATGGCCCAAGTGCTTAGGCCCTGTACCCGCATGGGAGACCAGGAGGAAGCACCTGGCTTCTGGCTTCTGGCCTCGGATCAGCACAATGCCGGCCTGTGGCGGCCATTTGGGGGGTGAACCAACGGAAGGAAGACCTTTCTCTCTGTCTCTCTCACTCACTGTCTGTAACTATGTTTAATTAAAAAAAAAAAACAAATAAATAAATAAAATAAAATCAAGGGGTGTAAGATATCATGAAGTAGGGGCCAGTGTTGTAGCATAGAGTTAAGCTGTCACCTGCAACACTGGCATCCCATATGGGCACTGGTTCGAGTACCAGCTGCTCTACTTCTGACCCAGCTTCCTGCTAATATGCCTGGGAATGCAAAGGAAGACAGCCCAAGAGCTTGAGTCCCTCTGCACCCATGTAGGAGACTTGGATGAAGTTCCTGGCATCGGCATGGCCCAGCCCTGGCTGTACAGCCATTTGGGGAATGAACCAGCAGATGTAAGATCGATCTCTCTCTCTCTCTCTCTGTATGTATATGTGTGTGTTATTCTCATTCTCTCTCTTTCCTTCCTTGCTTCTTTCAACATAAGTGACCAACTCTAGCCTGCATAAAACCCTTTATTGATTTGGCACTAATCTAAAATTAAGACCTTGCTCCCAAGCCTAACACCCCCTACCCACTGACCTCCACCTCACACATTCTCCCTCATTATGAAGGTTCCAACCACCTTTCTTAGTTTTCTTAAACCTGTAAGTTGTATCCAAGGTCAGAGCTTTTCCACTTGCTGTTTTATAAGTATGAAACTCTCCTTCCTCTTTCCTCAGTGTATCAGTTCTCAAGGCTTTTGGACACACGGTCCCTTTATACTCTTAAGAATTATTAAGAACCTCAAACATATATTTTAATGTCAATTATATATACACCAATTTTACATATTCAACATAGTTAATTCATTTAAAAATAATAAAGTGATTACACTTTAAGATAGCATGTTTTATGAAATTTTTAAAAAATTTTTTATTTAGTAAATATAAATTTCCAAAGTACAGTTTATGGATTACAATGGCTTTTACCCCCCCATAACTTCCCTCCCACCCGCACCCCTCCCATCTCCTGCTCCCTCTCCCATTCCATTCACATTTTCAATTATCTTTATATGCAGAAGATGTATATATTAAGTACAGATTTCATCAGTTTGCACCCACACAGAACATAAAATGTAAAATACTGTTTGAGTACTAGTTATAGCATTAATTCACATTGGACAACACATTAAGGACAGATCCTATATAAGGAGTAAGTACACAGTGACTCCTGTTGCTGACTTAACAATTTGATACTCCTGTTCATGGCGTCAGTAATCTCCCTAGGCTCTAGTCATGAGTTGCCAAGGCTATGGAAGCCTCTTGAGTTCGCTGACTTCAATCTTATTTAGACAAGGTCATAGACAAAGTGGAAGTTCTCTCCTCCCTTCAGAGAAAGGTACCTCCTTCTTTGATGGCCCCGTTCTTTCCACTGGGATCTCACTCACAGAGACCTTTCATTTAGGTCCTCTTTTTTTTTTTTTTTTCCAGAGTGTCTTGGCTTTCCATGCCTAAAATACTCTCATGGGCTCTTCAGCCAGATCCTAATGCCTTAAGGGCTGATTCTGAGGCCAGAGTGCTGTTTAGGACATCTGCCATTATACGAGTCTGCTGTGTATCCCACTCCCCATGTTGGATCTTTCTCTCCCTTTTTGATTTTATCAGTTAGTATTAGCAGACACTAGTCTTGTTTGTGTGATCCCTTTGACTCTTAGGCCTATCAGTGAGTGTGATCAATTGTGAATTGAAATTCATCACTTGGACTAGTGAGATGGCATTGGTACACGCAATCTTGATGTGATTGTATCGGAACCCCCTGGCACATTTCTAACTCCACCATTTGGGGCAAGTCCGATTGAGCATGTCCCAAATTGTACATCTCTTCACTCTCTTATATGTAACAGGATCACTTTTCAGTTAAATTTCGACACCTAAGAATAAATGTGTGTTGATTACAGAGTTCAACCAATAGTACTAGAACAAAAAAAAATACTAAAATGGATAAAATATTACATTGTACATCAACAGTCAGGACAAGAGCTGATCAAGTCTCTGTTTCTCATGGTATCCATTTCACTTCAACAGGTTTCCCCTTTGGTGCTCAGTTAGTTGTCGCCAATCAGGGAGAACATATGATATTTGTCCCTTTGGGACTGGCTTAATTCACTCAGCATGATGTTTTCCAGATTCCTCCATCTTGTTGCAAATGACCGGGTTTCATTGTTTTTAACTGCTGTATAGTATTCTATAGAGTACATGTCCCATAATTTCTTTATCCAGTCTACTGTTGATGGGCATTTGGGTTGGTTCCAGGTCTTAGCTATTGTGAATTGAGTTGCAATAAACATTAAGGTGCAGACAGCTTTTTTGTTTGCCAATTTAATTTCCTTTGGGTAAATTCCAAGGAGTGGGATGGCTGGGTTGTATGGTAGGGTTATATTCAGGTTTCTGAGGAATCTCCAGACTGACTTCCATAGAGGCTTAACCAGTGTGCATTCCCACCAACAGTGGGTTAGTGTCCCTTTTCCCCCACATCCTCTCCAGCATCTATTGTTGGTAGATTTCTGAGTGTGAGCCATTTAACTGGGGTGAGGTGAAACCTCACTGTGGTTTTGATTTGCATTTCCCTGATGGCTAGTGATCTTGAACATTTTTTCATGTGTCTGTTGACCATTTGGATTTCCTCTTTTGAAAAATGTCTATTGAGGTCCTTGGCCCATCTCTTAAGTGGGTTGTTTGTTTTGTTGTTGTGGAGTTTCTTGATCTCATTGTAGATTCTGGTTATTAATCCTTTATCTGTAGCATAGTTTGCAAATATTGAACCGGTGCTCATATGGGATGCCGGCCCTTCAGGCCAGGGCTTTAACCCGCTGTGCCACAGTGCCGGCCCCAAGAGTAACCATTTTAAAGAAGTTCCTTGTGGTCAACTATTTGCAACTGGATCATCTACTCACATAGGGTCATCATATATCATACGGTTACCGAGGTTCCCAACCCCACCCTCTGGGTTTTGATTGACCTTTATGTGAAACACTGATCCTCCCTTCAAACAGCAATATTATCAGGAAAGAGAAGAAAATGGGTTAGGATTTGTTTGTTTGTTTGTTTGTTTTACATTTCTCTTGCCATCTACTTTTTCTGACTTCAGTACAGTTAGTCCCACACCAGAAAAGTGATCGGTAGAGAAAGCAAGGGAAAGGATAATATTATCCACCGATTTTTCTGTGTTGCCAGTCTGGTAAAAACATTCAGAGATGGAGAGAGTCTTCAAGCATGAATAAAGTTTGGGAATTAGTTGTGTGGATTTGGTTTCATTCAATTATTCCCGTTGTTCCTTAGCAGGAAACATTCGTAAGTCAAGTATCCAGAATCAAAGTTGTTATTCAAGTGACAAGGGTTGAAATGGAGATGATGCCAGGGCAAACCTCACTGATTGCCTTAGACTGCTCTTCAAGGTAAGGCACAGGATGATGTCTGAAGTGCCTGCAACATGCACAGCCTTGGAGTGCATCAAGAAGGCCTGCAAGATCCCACAGGGAAGTGAAATTCATCATTGGCAAGCACAGTGACAGGAGACCCCAGAGGACCGAGCCACAAAGAATTTGCAGAGCCTGGCTGGGGCTAACTCGTGGCCTAGTTTGATCCTGAAGCCTTCATCTTGGCTAATCCTCTGAAATCTGTTCCTGTACTTAAGAGCCCCTCAGCGTGTGACCGAACTTTAGGTTCCTTTACGTCGAACGGTCAGAGCTGACTTTCAGCGAACATACACATCACATCAAATCATCCAACAAGACGCCCCTTTCAAACAAGTTGGAGCAGAACCAACTATATGGAGAAGTCATAAACAGTGAAACAGCCAACCCAAGGATTGCTAGTGGGTTGGCAGAGCTCTTTGTCAGAAAACGCAGTCTCTTGGGGAGAACATGAGTTCTACAGAGTGTGTGAACCGAAGCAAACGCAGTCTTGCCCCACTTGGGCTCATGTTGCCTGACAGGGGATACGTGGAGACGCACTGTAGTCTAAACTCTGCATTACCTCCATGATGTGCTCTTCAGTTTAGCAGCTTTAAGAAGTAGCACATTCTAATAGCTGTGATGAATGGGTACAGAAGAGAGAAACCCAATGTCCAGCCCCACTTCTATGCAGGACACACTTACTGTATTGAGTGGGAGGGCCAGCACTGTCTGATCTGCTTCTGATTTCCTTCCTTCGCTGGCATCAAAGGATTGCACTGCAGGAAAACTAATATCTGCCTGGGTTCCAAGTGCTAAATAAGATCACTGTATGTTCATTCCAGGCCACCAAGAGGTTCAGGGTCACTGAGTCACAGACTGTGAATTGGAACATTTGATGATTTTTGCAGGGGACCGAGCGAACAAAGGAAAACCCAAGAGATGCATAAAGGCGGAGACTAGGATTTCTCGTTTGAATTGTTTAACATGCCTCACTTTGAGGGCTCTCAATATGAAAGAACTACAGGCCTTCAATAGGGTAAAATGAAGTGAATGAACTTAGTTTTTGAACCACACTAATTAGGAAACATAGTCATTCATGTTTACAAGGCATTCAAGGCATCAGGGGAAAAAAGTCCAATTTACTGTCAGTCAATTTTGGGGGGTTGTTTTTATGGTTGTTATGGGCAGAGAATTAATACTCTAGAAAATCAAATCACCACTTCAATAATGTGTTTTTTAAATTAATTTTTATTCTAGCGAGAGTCTAGAATGTATTGAAAACTTTGTATTTGACAGACTCTAGGCTAGACATTGGCAGTGTAAAAACCAGTAAGGCAGGGCCAGCATTCTGGAGCAGCAGCTTAAGCCACTTACTGCAATGCTGGCATCCCATATCACAGTGGTGGTTCCCATCCTGGCTGTCCCACTTCTGATCCAGCTCCCTGCTAAGGCGCCTGGAAAGCAGCGAATGATGATCCAAGTGCTTGGGCAATGCTAGCCATGTGGGAAACTCAGATAGAGTCCCTGGTTTCTGGCTTAAATCTGGCCCAGCCCTCGCTGTTGTAGCCATTTGGGAAGTGAACCAGTGGATGGAAGATCTCTTTCTGTCTCCCCCTTTCTTTTTCAGTCATTGCCTTTCAAACAAAAATAAATAAACCTTTTAAAATATAAATAAGGTAAAGTCCTTGGCTTTTGAACCATCTTACTACAGTGTGTATGTTGAAATCACTAGAAAACTTACCTCAACTCAAGAGTTTAAGAAAGTCTTTGCAGAAAAGATTCTGAGCTTAGATTTAAAGGATCTGAGGATAAACCACAGACCCAGACTATGGTGCCCATTGAAATTGTGCATTCTGCCCATGTGCTGTTTCCAAGGCCTTAGCCTCAGAACTTGTATCTTACTGGATTTAACACATTGCCAACACAGCCCATCTCTCTCAGCGGAATTTCAAACTTTTGGCTTTAGTGTTGAGTGGAATGTTGAAAAGGACAGTGCTAGGGCCAGCATTGTGGTATAGTTGGAAAAGCAGCCACCTGTTGCACTGGCATCCCATATGGGTGCTGTGTCCTGACTGCTCTATTTCTGACCCAGCTCCCTGATGATGGCCTGAGAAAAGTAGCGGAAGATGGCCTAAATACCCACCACCTACATGAGAGAGCTGCATGAAGCTCCTGGATTCAGCCTGGCCATTGTGGCCATTTTTGGCGTGAACCAGAGGATAGAAGATCTCTCTCTGTCTCTCTCTCTATATATAAAACTATGACTTTCAAAATAAATAAATATTTTTTAGAAAAACAAAAGGACAGTGCTGAAAACAGAAACTCTAGAAATTTCTTAAAAGCTGCATACCCTTGCAATCAGGACGAATTCACTTATTGCCCAAGTGTGACACGTTAGCTTATCCTCAAAGAATTACTGAATTGGACAAACGATTACTGAATTTGGACTCCCACGTTCTTACACTTAGTGACACTGTCCATACAAAGGCTCAGACTTCTGGATTTCTTGAAACCAGGAAAAGCTACAAATGAAATCCACAAATTGGAATTCCTGAGTGGCCAACTTGTAACATAATTTTATTAAAGTAGGAAATATGGAGCAAGTAGAAGGAAGAGAATTATCAGTAACATCTTACATGTCCAAATCACTGTGCTAAGCACTTTATGTATATTTAGTCATTCAAACTCCAGTTACATATTAAGAACTAGTCACCACCATACAACTCTACTTCTGTGAGTTTGACTTTTTAAGATTCCACATCTTTAAATGTGGACACAGTATTGGTTTCCATGGTCTGCCTTGTTTCATTTAACATAATGTCCTCTTAGCTTTATCTGTGTTGTCAGAATGACATAATTTCCTAACAGTTTTTTTCAAAATCATGTTATAACTATTATTTGTCAACTAATACTAAAAATAAAACTCTTAAAAATAAGTACCTATCAATGTCTCCATTTTACTGAGAAAGCTGAAAGGAGTTTAAGTGAATTTCCAGAGCTAGAACTGAAGCAGTAGTGTACCAAATGTTCTTTCTAACATGCTCTGCCCTATTCCCAGCTAAGACTCCTCACCTTCCCAACTTGGGTCAACTCAAGCCCCCCGCACCCTTTTCCAGTTTTCAAACCAGAGGGAAAAGTCATTCAATGAATAATACCCACTCTAGGGTTTTTTAAAGTTTTAAATTAAAGTGAGATTTCAATCTGAAACCCCTAAATGATTTTTTTCTGGAATAAGCATTCAAAAATTCATCTTGCTGTCACTTAATTCTCACGTATCCATTACTTATGGACTTAATTGTGTCTCCCCACCACCACTACTACCACCAACTCAAATCTGTATGTTGAAGCCCTAAGACCTAGGATATGACTATTTGGAGATAGAATCTGCTAATTAAGTTTACTGGGAAATGAGAAATGAGATCATTAAGGTGGGATCCTAATCCAATGGAACCGATGGCTTTACAAAACAAAACACAAAAACAAGCAAACAAGACAGTGGAAAGATAATCAAGAAGAAGAGCCATGAAGAAGAGGGCTTTCACTAGTACCTGACGATGCTAGCACGCTGACCTTAGATTTCCCGCCTTTAGAACTGTGAGAAAATACACTTCTGTTGCTTAAGCCACCACTTCATGGTATTTTGTTATGACAACCCAAGGAGACTAATATATCATACAACCCACAAACTCTCCTGCACAAGCAGGAACAATTGTCAAGAGCAGTATATGACTCAAAGGAGACATCAGTGCCCACGGTGAGTAGAGTCAGTTATTTCAAGAATTTCTTTGCTGGATCACAGAATGTACTTTCCACCACTGTGGCATACACTCCACTTCCCATGGGAATGCAATAGCCCGCTCTTCCAGCAGGATCAGGAACTAGGGAGTGATAGATTCAAGGGGCACACGATGACCTGCTAGAACAAGGGGCGTGACTCTGCGGTTAGAAGGGCACCACACCAGCTGTTCCTGACACATTACTGATCCTGCTGACTCCTTGCCTTGGGAATCACTGCAGATGCTTCCAGAACACATGTGTTGGTGGCCTCTATCTAGTTTTTCCACATACTATTCTCACTGAAGCATATTTTCTACTCAAACAAAGTAGGTAGAGAAATGAGATAACTGCCTAGATCATTTAATTCTGGGAAAATACTACTACTCATTTGTTTATAGGGTACTTAGATATATGTCTGGCAGGGAGAGGGGAAATAGGTACAATACCAAATGCTGCAGGCTGCATATTTCTCAAACCATTTCACTCTGTTTAGTGCAGTTCTAGGATCAGGACAGGACAGTAATTTCTTAAACTCTGAACAATGCATCAGCAGGCTGAGGCTTGAAAGGTGAGGTGAAGTCCCAGTGAACATACTGCTGCAATTTGAATTCAAAAGCTTAGATTAAGTCCTCAACATAACACTCCCCAGGCATTCTGATCAAGAATTTTTAGGGGCTGTTGTTGTGGAATAGCAGATTAAGCTGCCACCTGCAAGGCTGTCATCCCATATGTGCATAGGTTCAACACCCGGCTGCTCCACTTCAGATCCAGCTCCCTGCTAATGTGCATGGGAAAGGAGTGAAAGATGGCTGAGTTATTGGGCTCTTGCATCCATGTGGCAGATCTGGAAGAAATTCTTGGCCCCTGGCTTTGGCTTGCCCAGCCCCAGCTGTTGCGGCCATTTGGAGAGTGAACCAGTGGGTAGAAGATCTCTCTCTCCTTCTCTCTCACCTTCTTCTTCTCCCTCTCCCTCTCTACCTCTCCTTTTCTCTGTCTGTAATTCTGCCTTTCAAATAAATAGATACAAATTTTTTTTAAGTAAATAGTTTTTGGTATCTAACTTTTTTTCCATGAATTTAGTTGAAAGTACTGGCAATATTTAATTTTAAGGCATATGATTGACATTTATGGTATATTACCAACCTGTGGTTAATTATGAAATTCAGGAGTCGAGGCTGTGGTATAGTGGGTAAATCCTCCACCTGCAGTGCCAGCATCCCATATTGGTGCTGGTTTGAGTCCCAGCTGCTCCACTTCCGATCCAGCTCTCTGCTATGGCCTGGGAAAGCAGTGGAAGATGGCCCATGTCCTTTAGTGCCTGCACTCATGTGGGAGACCTGGAGGAAGCTCCTGGCTCCTGGCTTTGGATCGGCACAGCTACAGAGGTTGTGGTCAACTGGGGAGTGAATCAGCAGATGGACACCTATCTCTCTCTCTCTCTCTCTCTCTCTCTCTCTCTCTCTGCCTATCCTTCTCCATGTAACTCTGACTTTCAAATAAATAAATAAATAATAAAAATTATGAAATTCAGAGACCTTTGTTTTTCAACCATTGTCTGTAAGAATATAACCATCCACAAAGACTGAATTTAAAATGTTCCACATGTCCAGATCTTTTTAGAAAGAGTAACCCTAATAAAAGGTAGGACTTCCTACAATTCCATCCAAACATGGAACTATATTGAAAGAGAACCAATCAAGTCAGTGTAATTAAAGGCAGTTTAAATTTTTACCTGTATTTCACAAAGAATGACAAATGGAGGAATATATAACTTTAATGCAAAAAGAAAATTATCTTGAAATTTCATTTCCAATCATTCCAGTTATTACACTTGCATAATTCCTTGTGAATTTTCTATTGCTATGCCCACAGGACCCTAGAATCTCACTGTTGACAGCTTCAGTGATTGTTATTGTACCTGTCCAGGTGCCCAGAGAATCATGTCTTCCAGAGCCCACATCTTCTTTCTTAGCAAATTGTAATTTTTAAGGCCCTCCCTCTAGTTCATATGAGTTGACATTTCCTCTTCACGAACTTGTTTAAAAGTAGCATCTCAAATACTTTTCACATAAATAAGGTATTTAACCAAAAGGATAAAATAGTAAAACTAAAAATTGTATATGTCAGCCACATGTAAGATCCTAAAGACAGATGTCTATAGACTGTTCATCACCCTTGAGATCTGTCGTTCCTGATCCGGTGGCTCATGGTAGTTTTTGGAAGTATTGGAATGCTGGTCAGAGTTCTCTAAATTCATCACTCTCTAAAACCATCTTTTTAATATTTGCATTCGTGTGTGTATTGCTTGGCTTCCCCACCAAACTTGCAAGTAAAGATATAACATGTCTTTTCAGTCTTGCATTTATATGACGGGTCTTCAAAACATTCATGGAAAATGTGTTTTATAAGAAAAACTATACATAGATTCAAACGCTTTCCATCACAATAAGCTAATCTTTCATTCAATTTCTCATTGACTTCTAAACAACTTTGAATCTCCCAGAACAGTTATTGGAAAACAACAGATCCTAAAAGTGATTAGAATGATTGACTGAATGAGTAAATGGATAAAAATTGCTTCAAATACCCCCTTCCTCTCTCCTCCATGTTGACCTAGTGTACAGTTGTTGTGGTCTCTCCCTGAATGATAGACACCTGAGTGAAGGATTATGGAATCAGACATCAATGAGTCACTCAGGAAGAAATAATGGTATATGATAAATATGTTCCAATGAATGGATTCTTGAGAAACATACCTATATTCTTCAATATCTCCTATAAAAGGTATGAAAATAGAATGGCATATGTGCCACGTTTGTGTGTATGCACACTCATGTGTGTATTTGGGGAAGATGTGGGCTAGAAGCATTTAAATCATCATTTAAAGATGTCTTATATGACAAGAATGTAAAGTTAATATCAAGGCAAATTCTTTTTTTTTTTTTTTATGTTTTTTGGACATGTAGAGTTAGTTAGAGAGAGACAGAGAGAACGGTCTTCTTTTTTCTGTTGGTTCACCCCCCAAGTGGCCGCTATGGCCGGCACACTGTGGCCAGCGCACTGTGCCAATCCGAAGCCAGGAGCCAGGTGCTTCTTCCTGGTCTCCCATGCGGGTGCAGGGCCCAAGCACTTGAGCCATCCTCCACTGCCTTCCCTGGGCCACAGCAGAGAGCTGGACTGGAAGAGGAGCAACCGGGACAGAATCTGGGCCCCAACAGGGACTAGAACCCGGAGTGCCGGCGCCGCAGGTGGAGGATTAGCCTAGTGAGCTGTGGAGCCAGCCACAAATTCTTATAATAAATGAATTATAGCCAATGAGAAACAAGCAAGTACCAATCACTAGAAGTGGTATGCTGAATACTGGATGCTCAGCAGTGTGTTAATCTGTTGGGACTGCCATAATATAATACCACAGACTTGGGGGAGGTGGGAGCAAGCAACAGAGATTGATTTTCTCACTCTTCTGGATACCAGAATCTAGTGTCTAGTGAGACTTCTCTCCCTGCCTTATCACTGTGTCCTCCCATGACCTTTACTCTGTGCTAGGAAGGGGGCGTTGTGGCAGGTGCACTCTGGTGTCTCTCATTTGATAAGGACACAAGTTCTATCAGATTAGGGCCTTACCTTATGATCTCTTTAACTATCTCCTTATATGCCTAGTCTCCAAATACAGTCACATCAGGGATTAGGGCTTCAACATATGAATCCAGAGGACAGGTACAACTCAGTTCATAACAGGTAATGAAGCAGAGAATATGAAGAAAGCACTGATTTTCTCCAGGAGGTTACACTCTGGGGGAGAGGGGAAGTAGGAATCCACACATGAGTACATAAATAAATGTAACACCTGACCTGGCAGAAATTCTGAAAGAAGCAAAAACCAGTTGCCCTGAGACTGCCAGAATGAAATCTAATAAATTTCACTTGAAATTACTGAGAAAGGCATTGTGAGGAAAATAGTAGATAACCCCACAAATATAATATTATACAATAGTTTCATTTTGAGGTAGATTTCAAAAATAGTCCTCTATAAGAATTTAACAATATGAGAATGAAATGAAGCCTTTGAAATAAAACAAGATCTATGAAATACAAAATTTTAATATCTGGAAAAAATCTCCTGTTTGGGAAATTCAATAACTGGATATGTGTAAATGTAGCTGTTATTTGTTACAGAAGTCTTATTCATAGACCTCAGCAGCGGGATTGCGGCCACAGAGAAATAAGTCTACACTAAAATGGACAATAATATCTATATGTATATTTGTATATGAGAGTGTCCATATTTACCCAGACTTTTAGAAGTCTCTTCATTCAAATGTATCAACCTAAACAAATTAACGCATTTCAAAGCAGGTGAATAACTTTTGCTGATAAAACACACTCAGTGTTTAAAGAACAAAAATCTCTTTCCAATAGTTTGTTTTCCCTGATTTATAGAGACAGAAACTCTTGTTGACATATTTTCTAGGATTGCTAAGACCTGTTATATCTCCAGTAAGGGGTGTTTCTATCTAGACTTGATGAGCTGCATGTAGAGTAAATGCACTGCTATTTCTGTGTTGACAAATTAATGCCAGTCTGTCTTCTGGTTTATTTGTAGCTAACCAGCTAATCAGCAGAACTTCTGCAGAACTTTCATGAGCATGGACTGATTCTGATTCAAATTTGAAGTCATTATGTTTCTGTGAAATCACTCCAACAGTATCCCTTGGAGCCTGTCTCATACCACATGACTGTTTTCCATTTGCTTGTTTTCTCCTCTAACAGCACGTGTTCACTGATGGCAGCCACTGTTCCCTTCACTGTCATACCCTTGACAGATGGTACCCTATTGAAGGCTTTCAATCTATGTTTGTCCCTGTTAGCTGTTTTCCACAGTTGTTCATGTTTTTGTTTGGTAAACATTTCCACTGGTCAGTACCTGAACTAGAAATCCGCACACACTGAGTATGTGTTTGCTCAGAAATGCAAGTTGGTTATGATATTTTAAACTGGATAAATCTTCACCAACTCGGTCACTAAATGGAGCACAGGATACTCTTATGCGAAAAGCTTGTAATAGTTTGTGTTACCAAAGGGGATTCTGACACTCGTTTCTATTCCATATACCAGTCTTCTAAAGCAACTCTGTGTCAGATTCTGCAAGATGATTCCAGCATCCATTCTTCTTCTCTAGTAATAAAGCACATGAGTTCCTGCAATAATTATTACAATTCAGAGCTTCTCTCACAAATTGGTAAGGTTTTGCAACTACAGTTTCACCTCTGCAATCTATATGGAAACAATGCGTGCAATTTCCAAAAACTTTAACAGGGGTGCTCTACTAACCATGCCCTCTCCTTCCAGCTAACTGGAACATGGACAGAAAAGCTGGCATCCTAGTAGTTATCAAGGAGCATGAAGTGTTGGGGTCTTAAGCCTGAGGCTGGCCCCTGACGAGCAGGGGACAGTACCAGCACTCCCCGACAAGGTGGACGGGAAAGGTAAGGTCGACGGGTCAAGAACACCGCAAGCACCCATGAGTTCTGTCGAAGCAAGAACTACTTTATTGAGGAAATGTTCAGGCTTATAAGGCTTACAAAATACATGCGCAGTAGGGGAGCCAATCAGCGAAAAAGGTCATGCAGATGTGGGTGGACCACGCACAGGGGCATCTTAAGCAAAGTATAGGGATCATGCACTGTCCACGTGTCTGGAACTAAAGCGGACCTATCCCTGCCGGTGGTCCAGTCTGACATAGCTTAACTGCAGCAGCCACAAACACATCCTTCGAACATCCGCCAGGCGCCACATTGTAATGGAGGTTTTAGGCAGTGCCCAATAATGAAGTACATTGAGAAAGAAAGTCATCTCCAGGGAAACAAAAAAAAAGCCTGGATCTCTGATGCAAAGGGTCACTGATTACACTCCCCATCCCACTGCTTTAATAACCGCTGTCAGATTAGTAAACCAATCAGTAAAGTTGCAGGCTATAAAATAAACATACCAAAAACAGTAGCTTTTTAAATGCTAATGTCACAGAAAGAGAAATCAAGAAAGAAATAACATTAACAATAGCCACACAAAAGTCAAATATCTAGGAATAAATTTAGCCAAAGAAATGAAAGATCTCTAAAATGAATATTATCAAATATTGATTAAATAAATCATCAAGGACACAAAAGGGAAAGAGAGTCCTTGCTCATGGGTCAGAAGAATCATATCATATCATTAAAATGCCTATAACTACCTAAAGCAATCTACAGATTCAAGGTAATCCCCATCAAAATTCCAATGACATTCTTTACCGAATTATAAACAGCAATTCTGAAATTCATATGGAATCACAAAAGACCCAGAATAGCCTAAGTGACCCTGAGCAAGAAAAACCAAGCTAGAAGAATCACAATACATGACTTCAAAGCACATTCAAAGCTATAGTAATTAAAACAGCATGGTACTGGCATAAAACATGATTCACATATCAGTGCAACAGAATAGAGAGCCCAGAAATCAATGAACATACATACATACAGACATCTGATGTTTGTCAAAAGCACTCAGACCATATAGTGGAATAAGGGTAATCTTTTCAACAAATATTGCTGGCAAAACTGGGTGTATTTATGTAGAGGAATGAAATTATATCCACACAAAATTCAACTCAAGATGAATCAGACATCAATTTAATAACTGAGACTATGAAGTTGCTGGAAGAAACATAGTGGAAACACTCCAAGATATTGGTGTAGGGGATGATTTCTTGGACAAGACCCCCAAAGAGAGGCTGGCACAATGGCTCAGTAGGTTAATTCTCTGCCTGTGGTGCCAGCATCCCATATGGGCGCTGGTTTGTGTCCCATCAGCTCCTCCTCCAATCTAGCTCTCTGCTATGGCCTGGGAAAGTAGTAGAAGATGGCCCAAGTACTTGGGCCCCTGTACCCACATGGGAGACCCGGAAAAAGCTCCTGGGTCTTGGCTTCAGATCAGCTCAGCTTCAGCCATTGTGTCCATTTGGGGAGTGAACCAGTGGATGGAAGACCTTGCTCCCTGTCTCTCACTCTCACTGTCTTTATCTCTCAAACAAATAAATAAAATCTTAAAAACAAAAGACCCCCAAAGAACAGGCAACAAAAGTAAAACTAAAAAATGGGACTATATGAAACTCAGAAGATTTTGTACAGTAAAAGAAATGATAAATAGAGTGAAGAGATATCCAACAGAATGGGAAAAAATTTCTGGCTACTGCGGCCGGCGCACTGTGCTGATCTGAAGCCAGGAGCCAGGTGCTTCTCCTGGTCTCCCATGCATGTGCAGGGCCCAAGGACCTAGGCCATCCTCCACTGCACTCCCGGGCCATAGCAGAGAGCTGGCCTGGAAGAGGGGCAACCGGGACAGAATCCAGCACCCTGACCTGGACTAGAACCCGGTGTGCCGGCGCCGCAGGCAGAAGATTAGCCTATTGAGCTGTGGCACCTGCGAAATGATCATTTTTACATTCAGTCATTGTTTATAGCCATTGTCTATCTTCCCACTAAACTGGGGACATTTTGCTTTTTGCTTGTTAAATTCTTATTTGGTGAAGTATTAAGCCTTTTTAGTGTAATGTATATTTAAAATGTTATCTTGTTACTGATCAACAGTCACCTTGAAGGTAAATGGCCTTAACGCCCTAGTTAGAAGACACAAACTGGCTGAAGGTATTAAAAAACAAAACCCAGCTATTTGCTGTCTACGAGAAACACATCTTTCCAACAAAGATGCAGGCAGTCTGAAAATGATGGAAAAAGATATTCCATGCTAACAGAAACCAAAACAGAGCTTTTGTAGCTATCTTAATATCAGACAAAATAGACTTTAACACAAAAACTGTTGAAAGAGACAAAGAAGGGCACTATGTAATGATTAAGGGATCAATTCAACAGGGAGATGTAACTATTATAAACATATATGCATCTAATTACATGGCACCTGGCTATTTAAAAGAAATGTTGAGGGATCTAAAGGGAGACATAGACTCAAATAAAATAGTAGTGGGGGAATTCAATATCCCACTTTGAGCAGTGGACAGATCAACCAGACAGAAAATCATCAAGAAAACAACAGAGTTAATTGACACAATAGACCAAATGGACCTAACAGATATCTACAGATCTTTTCATCCTACAGTTGCAGAATACACATTCTTCTCACCAGTGCATGGAACTCTCTCTAGTATTGACAACATGCTAGGCCATAAAGCAAGTCTTAGCAAATTCAAAAGAAAATTAATATTATACCATACAACTTTCAGACCACAATACAATGAAACTGGAAATCAGCAACTCAGGAATCTCTAGAATATATGGAAACTGAACAACATGCTCCTGAATGAACAGTGGGTCATAGAAGAAATCAAAAGAGAAATCAAAAACTTTCTGGAAGCAAAGGAAGATAACAATACAACATATAAAAACTTAAGGGATACAGCAAAAGCAGTGTTAAGAGGAAAGTTCATAGCAGTAAGTGCCTACATCAAGAAATTGGAAAGGCACCAAATTAATGAGCTATCAATGCAGCTCAAGGATCTAGAAAAATGACAGCAAACTGAAACCAAAACTAGTAGGAGAAAAGAAATAATTAAAATCAAAGGAGAAACAGAATTAAAACAAAAATATAAAAGATCAGCAAATGAAGAGCTGAATTTTTGAAAAAAATAAACAAAATTGACACACCATTAGCCCAACTAGCCAAAAAAAGGAGAGATGATCCAAAGTAATCAAATTAGAGTTGAAAAGGGAAATGTAACAACAGACATCACAGAAATAAAAAGAATCATCAGAAATTACTACAAAGAGTTGTATGCCAAAAAAACAGGAAATCTAGAAGAAATGGATAGATTCCTGGGCACATACAACCTACCTAAATTGAACCATGAAGACATAGAAAACCTAAATAGTCCCATAACCAAGACAGAAATTGAATCAGTAATAAAAATCTTCCCAAAAAGAAAAGTCCAGGAGCAGGTGGCTTCACTGCTGAATTCTACCAGACATTTAAAGAACTAATTCCAGTTCTTCTCAAGCTAGTCAAAACAATTGAAAGAAAGGGAATCCTCCCAAAATTTTTCTATGAAGCTAGCATCATCATAATTCCTAAACTTGAAAAAGGTGCAACTGAGAAAGAGAATTACAAACCAATTTCTCTAATGAACATAGATGTAAAAATCCTCAACAAAATTCTGGCCAATCGAATACAACAACATATCAGAAAGATATTCACCTGGACCAAGTGGGATTTATCCCTGGTATGCTGGGATGGTTCAACATTCCCAAATCAACCAATGTGATACATCACATAACAAACTGAAGAACAAAAGCTATATGATTATCTCAGAAAATGCAGAGGAAGCATTTGTTAAAATACAACACCCTTTCATGATGAAAACTCTAAGTAAATTGGGTATAGAAGGAACATTCCTCAACACAATCAAGGCAATACATGACAAACCCAGGGCCAGCTTCCTATTGAATGAGGAAAAGTTGAAAGAATTCCCACTGGGAGCTGGAACCAGACAAGGTTGCCCACTCTCACAATTGCTATTCAATATAGTCCTGGACGTTTTATTTATAGCCATTAGGCAAGAAAAGGAAACAAAGATATACAAATTGGGAAAGAAGTCAAAATACCCCTATTTGCAGATGACATGATTCTATATGTAGGGGATCCAAAAGACTCCACTAAGAGACTAATGGAACTCATAGAAGAATTTGGTAAAGTAGCAGGATATAAAATCAATACACAAAAATCAACAGCCTTTGTATACACAGACAATGCCATGGCTTAGAATAAACTTCTAAGATCAATCCATTCAAAACAGCTACAAAAAAAATAAATAAATAAACACCTTGAAATAAATTTAATCAAGATGTCAAAGATCTCCATGATGAGAATTACAAAACATTAAAGAAATAGAAGAAGATACAAAAAAGGAAAAATCTTCCATGTTCGTGGATTGTAAGAATCAATGTCATCAAAATGTCCATACTTCTGAAAGCAATTTACAGATTCAATACAATACCAATCAAAATACTAAGGACCTTCTTCTCAGATATAGAAAAAGTGATGCTGAAAATCATAAGGAAACACAGGAGACCCCAAAGAGCTAAAACAATCTTATCCAATAAAAGCAAATACAGAGGCATCACAATACAAGATTTGAAGACATACTACAAGGCAATTATAATCAAATAAGCCGGGTCCTGGTACAAAAACAGATGGATAGACCAAGGAACAGAATAGAAACACCAGAAACCAATGCAAGTATCTACAACCAACTTATATTTGACAAAGGAACTAAAATCAATCCCTGAAGCAAGGACAGTCTCTCTAACAAAGGAAGCTGGGAAAACTGGATTTCAATATGCAGAAGTATGAAACAAGAACTCTAGCTTACACCTTCCACAAAAATCTACTCAAAATGGATTAAAGACCCAAATCCCTGACCTGATACCATCAAATTATTAGAGAACATTGGGGAAACCCTGCAAGACATTGGTATAGGCAAATAGTTCTTGGAAAACACCTCAGAGGCACAAGCAATCAGAGCCAAAATTAAGAAATGGGATTGCATCAAATGGAGACAATTCTGTACTGCAAAAGAAACATTCAGCAAAGTGAAGAGGCAACCAACAGAATGGGAGAAATTGTTTGCAACCTATGCAACTGACAAAGAGTTAATATCCAGAATCTATAAAGAGCTCAATAAGTTCAACAACAATAAAACACGAATCCAGTTGAGAAATGGGCATAGGACTTGAACAGAATTTTTCAATAAAGGAAATTCAAATTGCCAACAGACACTTGAAAAAATGTTCAAGATTACTAGCCATCAGAGAAATGTAAATCAAAACCACAATGATGTTTCACTTCACCCTGGTTAGAATGGTTTTCATACAGAATCAACAAGCAATACACACTGGAGAGGATGTGGGGAAAAAGGTACCTTAAACCACTGTTGGTGGGAATGTAAACTGGTAAAGCCACTATGGAAGACAGTGTGGAGACACCTCAGAAATCTGAGTGCAGACCTACATATGATCCAGCCATCCCACTTCTGGGAATTTACCCAAGGGAAATTAAATCAGCATATGAAAGAGTTATCTGCAACCCCATGTTTATTGCACCTTAAGTCACAATAGTTCTGGCATGGAATCAGCTCAAATGCCCATCAATCAAAGACCAGATAAAGAAATTATGAGATGTGTACACTATGGAATACTACACAGAGTTAAAAAAATTAAATCATGTCATTTACTAAAAAAAAAAA
Source organism: Lepus europaeus (assembly GCF_033115175.1). Lineage (NCBI taxonomy): Eukaryota > Metazoa > Chordata > Mammalia > Lagomorpha > Leporidae > Lepus > Lepus europaeus. The sequence continues at coordinate 61,407,937 of NC_084837.1, forward strand.
GGATGAATCTGGAAAACACCATACTTAGTGAAACAAGTCAGTCCCAAAGGAACAAATACCATATGTTCTTCCTGACCTGTGAGAGCTAATAGAGAACTGAAAAGGCAATCTGTAGACTTGAAATTGACACTGAGAAGCAATGACTTGGACAGCCTTTGTCTTGACTGTTGATGAACACTATATATATATATATATATATATATATATATATACACACACTATTTGTTGAACTATTTACTTAACACAGAGTTAAACATATGTGTATAAAGTCATTTGAAAATAGATCTCAGTAAAAAATAAGAGTGGGAATAAGAGAGGGAGGAGGAAAAGGGGTGAGACTTTGGGTGGGAGGACAGGCATAGTGGGAACAATCATCATATTCCTAAAGTTGTAATTATGAAGTGTATAAAGTTTGTAACTGTAAAGCTATATAGTTCTATATACCTTCTTATGGACTTCTAAGGATACAATTAAAGATGTGCCATGTAGCCCCAAATCCCCTTAGGCAGGGTGGTAAAAATATCATATTAAGTGTTAAAGTGATCATACGGATAGAACTGAATATCTGGCAATAATAATAGATAGAATTAAACAGGAGTGAATGCTCCAACATGGGAAGCAGTCCACATAGCAGACTAATAGAATGATAATCACTTTAAATAGCACTCTGACCTCAGAATTAGCCCTTAAGGCATTCTGGTCTGGCTGAAAAGCACACAAGAGCATTTCAGGCATGGAAAACCAAGACACTATGACAAAAAATGTTCTACATGAAGGACCTCTGTAGGTGAGACCCCTGTGGGAAGAAGTGGTCATCAAAGAAGGAAGAACTTTTCTCTGATGGGAGGAGAGGACTTCCACTTTGCTTATTGCCTTGTCTAAATACTGATGGAGACTTCCGGAGCTTAGGCAGCTCTTGTCAAATGCCTAGGGTGATCACTGACGTCACACATAAGAGTGTTAATTGTTAAATTAACAACAAGAGTCACTGTGCACTAACTTCCTATGCAGGATCTCTGTCCTCAAAGAGTTGTATTATAAGTATGTTTAAGTGCTCCCAAAAGATGTATCATTCTTGGGTGCTTCTTTAAAGTTAATTAAGTTTCTAAAAAAAAAAAAAAGTTAAATTAACTTCAAGGTGCAATGACTTTGAATAGCCTTGTCTCAATTGTTGAGGAACAGGTTTATTTTCACTTGTTTGTTTTCCTTCTGCTTGAAAATTGTTGAAATCTTTACTTAGTATAGAATTGGCCTTCTGTGTATAAAGTTAACTGAAAATGAATCTTAGTGGAGATGGGAATGGAAGATGGAGGAGAAGTGATGGGAGAATGGGTGGGAGGGCAGATATGGTAGGAAGAATCACTATATTCCTAAAGTTGTATTTATAAAATGCATGAAGCTTGTATTCAAAAGAGAGAATAAAAAATTAAAAAATAAATAAATGGCCAACCCCCAAAAAATGTTATCTCAAAGACCAAAAAAAAAGGATGATAGAAGGGAGGGATGAAGGGAATATCATTATGTTCCTAGAATTATATCTACAAGCCACACTGAATATGTTAAAAACTAGTTAAAAATTAAAATTAATTTTTTAATGTTATATACAAATATAAAAAAAGAAAATAGTTGCTTTCTCATGTGAGTTGCATTAATTTGTTGTCTTTTTTTTATAATCATGGCCAAATCTATGGTCTAAACTCAGCCCCTGACTGAGGGAGTAATTCATCAATCCAGCATCTCTCAGCAAATGTTAGGGAATTTATTATGGTTCCCTAGGGTCTTGTGGAAGGACTCTACTTTAGAGCTATGCAAAACGTTATCCATGGACCAGTGACAATCCACAAACTATTTCATTATGGTTCTATGACAAGATAATTGCAGAATTTGAGAGTAAGCATTTAGATAGTCTTACAGCAATTTCACATTTCCCAGTTTATCCTGTTATAACAGCATGGGTTTTGTTGCAGGTTCCCAACGAATCACATGGAATACAGACTGCCTACTAGTCACACACTACAGGAGTTCACAAAGTGTGACTTTTGAGGTTACTTTGTCAGCTGTCACCCATAAGCACTTAAGACTGAAAATGTGTAAAAACCACATATATATGTAATGTTTTATTCTTATGAAGTCTTAATTTTAATCAAGTCTGTTAAAAATCCATTTTAACATCATTATCAATGCTAGAAAACTGAAATTAGTTTTAGCTACAATTTACAGATAGAAAACACTTTACTGACTAATTTCATCAGAAGACCAATCCATCCTGATTTCAACCGGAATGGTAATTAATGATGACAATATACAAGATTACAAAGAAATGGAAGCCAAAAAACTGCTCTAGTTTTACTTGGATGTGTGATCTGCAATTACTGAGTTCAGTTTTGTAGCCATAAATGATCATTAAGTGCTAATACAGCAGTGTGGATGGTATCTGAAGAGATGTGTTGGCCAATGAATCAATGAAACCACTGAAACCTGAGGAATATTAACCTCCAAATCATAAGATGTAATTTAAAACCAAAATTATAATTATTTTAAAAGAGGATTAAGCAGTCACCATAAATAAATGTGTTTTGTGGGCTTCTTATAAAATAACATTTTGCATTACTGTATCTAATGACTCACATACATTTGCTGAAATATTCAGATATTGTATCCAAGACATCTGCTTGTGACCATTAAGACAATCCCATCAAAAAAGGCAGCCAAACTGCCTTTCCCAGCAAAAACACACAACAGTGGTACACAGGAACTCACAAAGCAAAGCTAATAACGTGATTTTCATTGCATCGAGCCAGATACACAAATGTTGCTAAATAGTCAATTCCTTTCATACAAGTGCACTTTGAACATGCTGATGATACAAAGGAAGTATTTGTTTCCTAAGTTTCATTTTCAAGCACACAATCAGCTATAGCAATACATAGGATTTAGCGTTTAAATTTTAGGAGTGTACTCTGATGGAACAGCTACAATATCAGAGTATTTCGGAATAGCTGTGCTACAGTGTAAACCAATGTACTGCTTCTTTCATCAAGAAAGTCTAGCTGCAAAACAAAACCAAAGATTTTAGCTGAACTAAAAACTGCATTTGGTTTGACTTATAACTTATACATAATCTAAGGCACTAAATTTGAGATCAGTCTTTTTATTTGGATTAATACATTCTATCAGTAATACACGAATACTGAATAAGCCTATTGTGTTTCTTCAAGATAACTAGCCTCCACATTCCAAAGCTATGAATTAGGCTGTCATGCTTATTTGTTTGGTAACTATGATATTTTTAAGAATCTTAATATTTCCATGCAAACAAAAGATGTGGCATATTTTCAAAGGCAGATAAGATCAAAGGGAAAAACATTAGATGGCTGGACAAAGACAGCTTCTACATGAGAATGTTGATACTCTCATAACAACAATAATGATATTGAAGTAGGTGAAAATCTTAAAATCACACATCTCCAAAGATATTACCATATAATTGGGAATCTTGTAGAAAGTTTGGAATTAACTTCCTATCCTAAGAATCTACTTCTTTAACTAATTTAACTAATTTTAAGGAATAAATTGTTCAAATTTGCTGTTGCTATTGGATGAAAGATGCATTTTGGAATCACTGTATCACCTCTGCACTTTGGTAAAATGTTTTCTTCTTAATGAACATCATGAGATTGTTGATGTTACATAAAATTTCGTCTCCCATTAACATCAAGATAGCTCTGTAAGCCCGGATTCTCTAATGTGAATGTTACTATAGAAACCCAAGAAACATCCTCCACATGAAAGGTGTCATCATCAATTTGACCAAAGTACATTAATTAACAAGTGAAAGTATACTTACTTATTGCATTAGAAACCTCAAACATGGATATATATGGCACTCATGAAAAGTGTGCATTTAGGAGCCCGCACTGTGGCTTAGTGGGCTAAGCCACCACCTGAGGCATTGGCATCCCATATGGGTGCCGGTTCGCTTCCTGGCTGCTCCATTTCCAATCCAGCTCTCTGCTGTGGCCTGGGAAAGCAGTAGATGGCCTAAGTCCCTTGGGCCTCTGCACCTTCGTGAGAGACCTGAAAGAAACTCCTGACTCCTGGTTTCAGATTCACCCATTTAGGAAGTGAATCAGCAGATGAAAGGCCTATCTCTCTGTCTCTGTCTGTAATTCTCCCTGTCAAATAAATTTTTAAAAATCTTGAAGAATATAATGTGCATTTAAGTGCTCAATATGGGAATTTGCTCCCTCTCATAACTTCATTCATTTGTAAGTACAGAGAGATAAAACTTAAGAATGCATAGAGATTCCCTAGGTTTATGGATTAGATACCATTATTGTTTGTCTGTGCAAGGTAAAAATCAGCCACAACATTCTAAAGTTGTAAATTAGATAGTCTTTTTTTTTTTTACTTTTTTTTAAAATTTATTTATTTATTTTTTTGACAGGCAGAGTGGACAGTGAGAGAGAGACAGAGAGGAAGGTCTTCCTTTTGCCGTTGGTTCACCCTCCAATGGCCGCCGCGGTAGCGCGCTGCGGCCGGCGCACCGCGCTGATCCGATGGCAGGAGCCAGGGGCTTCTCCTGGTCTCCCATGGGGTGCAGGGCCCAAGTACCTGGGCCATCCTCCACTGCACTCCCTGGCCACAGCAGAGAGCTGGCCTGGAAGAGGGGCAACCGGGACAGGATCGGTGCCCCGACCGGGACTAGAATCCAGTGTGCCGGCGCCGCAAGGCGGAGGATTAGCCTAGTGAGCCGCGGCGCTGGCCTAGATAGTCTATTGTGCCTATGTGTTTGAAGCACAACATAGGTTATATAAGTATTTTCTTTTTCTTATATTTACTCTGATTATGTGCATTAAAATGAATTTTATGTTTGTAAAAGCTAGTAATAAAATTTTGTTTTTGTATGTCTTTTTTCTGTTTTTCTAGGAATTTATTTATTTATTGTACAAAAGTACAGGACTGTGATAAATGGGGGAAAAAGGAAACTTAGTCTTTCTTCAAAGATGATGTGACAAGCACTCATAGATTATTTCCAGGCCTCCATTTGGAACATTTATAAGCCATCCCCAAATCAATCAGGGGCTCTACTTTTCCTAAATGACCCCTGCCCAACCCGATCTTGACCTCTTGCCTACCTTACGCCACCCATGAAATCAAGATGAAGTAAATGCAGGATGTACTGGTGACTAACCAAGGTCAAAAGCGCAGATGTCAGAGCCTGGGCTGGTAAAGTGAATGAGTGCTGAGGGGACAGGCACAAAGTGAGGAGGACACGATCATTGCTCAGCTTCCATTAATGTCCCCAAGCTGGAGCATAGCCCAGGCTTTACAGAACCTCACAGTTCTTTCAAACCAGAAATAGATCTTTTAAAACATGGAAATGCATACATTAAAAAGGTTAGTGGTGAGCATTTGGTGTAGCAGTTAAGACGCTCCCAAGATGCCCACACCCCATATAGCGGTGCCTCATTTCATTCCCAGTTCCACATCTGATTCCAGCTTCCTCCTAGTGAGCACTCTGGGAGGGAGCAGGCAGTGGCTCCAGTGCTGGGTCCCTGCCATCTATGACGGGTACCTGGATGGAGTCCCCAGCTCCTGCTTTCAGCCTAGCCCAGCCCCTGCTCTTGCAGACATTTGGGGAGTGAACCACATATGAACAATCTCTCTATCCCGCCATCCCTCTCTCTACCTCTGAATTAAATCTCTGTCTCCTTTCAAATAAAATGATAATAATTTTTAATATTAAGAAGTAATTCAAATTTTTACAAACTACAAAGCCAGTTAAAGAAAGTGCATCTATGGACCAGATTTGAACTATGAGCCATTTGGGAACTACTGGAACTCCAAATGATGTGGGCAATGAATTCTTAAATGTTTAACCCAGATTCTTGTCTCCTGCAGAGATAGAAATACTAAGTAGAGACTGACACATTGCACAAAGAGAAATAAAGTTTATTTGGCAGTGGGGAGTAAAGATACATTCACAAGCAAGGGGGGGGGGGGGCTGCCCTACACAGAGAAATAGACAATATGGGCCAAAGAGTTGTCCATGAACTCGAGAGAAAGGAAAAGCCCAACACAGTACCTTTGGTTAGGAAGTTCTGTCCAAGAATAGGAGGGCAGAAGAGTGGAAAACTACATTCAGTGCCAAAAATACAGGTGCAGTACTCCCAAGCAAGGTCCAAGGTGGAAATAGAGCTCTCTTGTCTTCCAGCTCCTTTTATTTCCTATGCACCCAGATCCGGATACAACAGATGCATCCATGGGAAAGATGAGACCAGCCTGTAGGTGAATTTTGGCAGACCCCTACCAGCGTTTTTCCATGGATGGAAAACAGCTGCTGACGTCATCCAAGACTACAGGAGCATTCTGCTTGCCGGGATCTAGCCTGAGGCCCCATCACAACAGGCCTCAGATACCAAAGTGAGCATGGAACAGATTCCATATGGAGAACCCACACAGGAAATATTCCATTAGACGGCCTATGACTGTGGACTCCTTGGTGAGGAAAGTGTACAAACAGGTCACAGAGAAAAAAGGAGAGAAGCTCTGAGGGAGGAAAGGAAACGCCATCTTTTCCCCCAAACCCAGCTGGAAGGAGGGTTTTAGCATAGGCAACTCAGAGAAACTGATGTTTGTTTATTTGTTTTTTAAGAGTTTTTATTTATTTATCCGAAAGGCAGAGAGACAGAGAGAGAGACAGAGAGCTAGTGATCTTCCATCCTCTGGGTCACTCCCCAGATGGCCTCAATGGCTGAAGCTGGGCTGCTCAGAAGCCAGGACCTTCTTCCAGGTCTCCCACATGGTGTGTGGCAAGGGCCTAGGCACCTGGGCCATTTGCTGCTGCTTTCCTAGGCACATTAGCAGGGAGCTGAATCAGAACTGGAGCAGCTGGGACGCAAACTGGTGCCCATATGCAAGGCCCACGCTGCAGGTGGCAGCTTTATACACTATGCCACAACACTGGCCCTGATGTTTGTTTCTTTAATACTTTATTTATTTATTTATTTGAGAGGTAGAATTAAAGATAGAGTGGGAGAAACAGAGAGAGAGGTCTTCCATCCACTGGTTCACTCCCAAAATGTCTGCAAAGGCCAGGACTGGGTCAATCCGAAGCCACGTGCTTACTACTGGTCTCCCACATAGGTTTAGGGGCCCAAGCATTTGGGCCATCTTCTACTGCTTTTGTGGGCCACAGGAGATAACTGAATCAGAAGAGGAGCAGCCGGGACACAAACTGGTGCCCATACAGGCTGCTGACCCTGCAGGGAGACGTTTAGCTCACTATGCTACAGTGCCAGCCCCAGATGTTTGTTCTTGACAGTGGGAGTTTGATTCCTGCAGGAGACAGCCAAGCCACGTGAGAGACTGTGCCATGTTGAGATAGTACTGTACTCAGTTGGGCAGGCCAATGGATGCATGCGTGTTTCATGCCATACACATAACGGCCTGTGCCCATAATCATTCTCAGAAATAGGAGAAGACCAAGGTGCTCTTGCCCTCCAGGGGTGTCCTCTGACTTTACCAGCTGATATTTATAAAAGAGTTTACAGTGCTTATATAAGTACTGAATTGCATTATTCTCCCACAGAGCTTTCATGGACAAGATAAAAGGTAGGGATTCTCTCTTTGCCTACCAGAGCCTTTCCCAGCCCTTTCTCCTTTTGTCTGCCCCATCTATAAACTATAAGGTATCTGCCCTGAGATCCCAGAGATAGCCTTTCCCATTAGGACCCATTATTATTCATCTTCTGTGGAAAGAACTCACTTTAGGTCCAAATCCCCTACAAGCTAAGGGAGTGTCCAGTCAAACCTAGCACAGTGCGGCAATGATCTCATTATCTAGTGGTGGTGTCATTTAAAGAAATGCTTCATTCACTACAGGGACAGAGAGGTCTGGGATAGAGGTTGTGGTTTGCATTTGAGTGGGGCTCTTACTGCCTGCAACAATGACTCGTATTTCTGCCTTTCCTTTTCCCACCCAGTAGCTCCCAATTCTGTATCCACAAGATCTCTAAAACCCCATGCAAAACAATAGAGCCCTCAATTTAGAAACTGATTCTGGTTACAGGGAGCTAAGCCAACATCTAAACACCCCCTGACTTTTCACAGCACTTACTCCTTGTGTCATGGTTTGGCACTTGAGTATATTCAATTTAGCATGTAATTATATCCCTGCTCTCATCTTTTTCTTAGGTTGCTTGTTTTGTTCTAATAACATAGTAAATCCATGGGCAGCAGGGACCACATGCGTCGCACAGTGTTGCGCCTAACAACAGACATGCAATAAACACCCATTGAGCTGAAAGGAGCGGAATGAGCTCCAGATTCACCTTCCAATCTGGTTGATAGAAGAAAAAGACAAAATCAACACACCATTCAGCTTTTCCTGTCTCTTCGCTGCTGGGAAAGTCATGAGCTTCCTCACTGGTGTTCTGATGGGAAAGGCATGGTATTCCTGAGGCTTCAGCGTGGGCACATCCTGAGGGATTGTCTTCTAATGGGAAGTGTGAGGCTGGGTGTATAGTGACCATGACTCATTGTCAAGTCTATGTGGGGACCCCGGCTGGCTACAAACTCATGTGAAAACTATTTCCACTGCATACTGCTCCTTCCCACACTGAACCTTCCTGGGCCCCCTCCTTCCATAAGCATCTGTACCACGCCCTGAATCTCACTGCTAAGTGTGGTCCTCGGATAATCAGTACCACCAGAGGGCCTATTAGATATGCAGAAAGTTGTACTGCATCTCAGATTGAATGAATCAAAGTTGTACTGCATCTCAGATTCAATGAATAAGACAAATCACCAGGTGAGTCAATGAACAGTAAACCCAGAGAAGCCCTTGTCAACCATGTTCCTTAAGAAGACAGATACAATCCAGAATATTCTGGACCCTTCTCCTGGGCTCTGCCAAGAGTATCTGTTTTACTAGACCATCGGGTATCCTTCCAATACTTGTGCTGTCTCTCCCAAAGTAGATGAACTTAGCTTTATATAGACAAGATTTTAAAAATAAAATCATTGGGGGCCAGCGCTGTGGTGCAGCTGATTAAAGCCCTGGTCTGAGGCACCAGTTCTAGTCCCAGGTGCTCCTCTTCCAATCCAGCTCTGCTATGGCCTGGGAAAGCAGAAGATGGCCCAAGTACTTGGGCCCCTGCACCCACGTGGGAGACCCGAGGAAGCTCCTGGATCCTGGCTTTGGATCAGTACAGCTCCAGCCATTGCGGCCATCTGGGAAGCGAACTAGCAGATGGAAGACCTCTCTCTGTCTCTACCTCTCTCTGTAACTCTGTCTTTCAAATAAATAAAATGAATCTTAAATAAAAAATAAAATCATTGGGGTTTGTGTTAGAACCAGAAGTTAAGACACTGGCTAAGTTGTCCACGTCTCACATTGGAGTACCTGGGTTTGATACCTGGCTCTGGCTCTTGACTCCAGCTTCCTGCTGCCTCCAGACCTTAGAAGGTAGCACTGATATCTCAAGTGATGGGTTCCTGTCACCCATACAGGAAACCTGAATTTAGTTCCTGGATCCTATTCTGGCCAACCCAAACCAATATGCACATTTGGAGAATGAATCAGTGCATGGGAACTCTCACTTTCTCTCTCCCTTCCTCCCACTGTGTGTGTGTGTAGGTGTGTGTGTGTGGTCCTCTATGTATATCAGATAAATTAGTTAGATAATTAATTTTGAAATTCATTAAATAACCTTAAATACACAACCAACTGAAGAGTGTGGGCAGGGATGGAGAAAGCCATCCATGACTCTCCACTGCCATGGTGGGCATGAAGACGTTACAGCCTACTTCTCAGGGGTGCTGAGGTTCACAGGTCCAGGGAACACTGCTCACCGTAAAGTCTCCAGAATAGAGTCCATCGGCTCTGGCAGTGCACAATCCACATGCTATGTATAGAGTCCCTTCTATTTCAAATTATCATTTCTCATTTCCAATGCATTCAGAAACATAGCTAGCAGGCTTGTACACAAAATAATCTTGGAGCCGGTATTGAATCTCAAAACAAACAAACTTAAATGCTTTTCTTTTAAACATGTGAATATATCTTTTTTTTTTTTTTTTTTGACAGGCAGAGGGGACAGTGAGAGAGAGACAGAGAGAAAGGTCTTCCCTTGCCCTTGGTTCAACCTCCAATGGCCGCTGTGGCCGGCACGCTGCGGCCAGCGCACGGCGCTGATCCGAAGCCAGGAGCCAGGTGCTTCACCTGGTCACCCATGGGGTGCATGGCCCAAGCACTTGGGCCATCCTCCACTGCCCTCCTGGGCCATAGCAGAGAGCTGGCCTGGAAGAGGGGCAACCGGGACAGAATCCGGCGCCCCGACCGGGACTAGAACCCGGTGTGCCAGCGCCGTAAGGCGGAGGATTAGCCTGTTGAGCCACAGCACTGGCCTGTGAATATATCTTTTAAGATTTTATTTATTTATTTGAGCAGTAGAGTTACAGACAGAGAAAAGGAGAGACAAAGAGAAAAGTCTTCCATCCGCTGTTTCACTCCCCAAATGGCCCCAATGTCTGGAACTGGGTTGATCCAAAGCCAAAAACCAGGAGCTTTTTCTAGGTATCCTACATGGGTACAGGGGCCCAAGCACTTGAGCCATCTTCCACTGCCTTCTCAGGCCACAGCAGAGAGCTGGGTTGGAAGAGGAGGAGCCGGGACTTGAACTGGTGCCCATATGGGATGCCAGTGCTGCAGGTGGAGGCTTAGCCCACTATGCCACAGCGCCAGCCCCATGAATGTATCTTATACAAGTAGGGACCCTCAGGAGTTATTAAACCCTTGTCTCAAATATAGGATTTTATGCTTATTAAAATAACTGTGCATCTTTCCTTTACAAAACAAGGAAAATAATACTCTATCCAATTCAAAATAACCCTAAAAGGAAATTGTTTGACACATTCTTGTATCCTCCCTCCCTTTCTTGTGCTAGATAATGCTTCTTGAATGCTGATACCCTCTCCCATACCATCTTCCATTAAAAATAGAGAAGAGCTCTATGGAGCCTAAGTTTTGAGACTCCCAGTAACTAGTCATGGCTCTCATCTTGCCCACAAGCACTTTGTTAGACACTGGAGCCTTAAAACTCATTTTTCCTCCTCCGCTCATTTTCTCATTAAAAGGAGAACACCCAACCACTGACTTGTGAAAGTCTGTGATCTAACACATATTTGTAGCAAATATTTGCTGACTTTTCATCAACTTTCTTTCCATGGCCTAATTAATGATAGCCACACCTGTTACTCAGACTGAAGAAATGAATGAAGTAGCCTTGTGTAGGGGCAGTCAATGTCATCTCAAAAAGCAAGAAGAGGGAATCTAAATTTCTGAAAGAAGTTGGAAAGTTTCATGATTGCTATGAAAAAGGGAGTGAAAGATTTACTACTTTCCTTTTTCCCTTTCTAAAGAACTCAATGGTCATCATGTGCTTAAGTGAGAACAAAGACTCCTGGGGAAGAGGTGAAGGTAAATATTTGAAATCACATGTCACTGCTTTTCACATAATAGGGCTGCAGTCTTTGAAATCTGACAACCTTCATATCTACAGGTTGGTTGGTTGGTTCTTATTTGCTCTTGGGAGGCAAGTCTCTTTTCAGCAGTCAGCCACCAAAGCATTCGGCAAATACAAGGGCACTGCAGGGCACTCTGCCAGCATGACCTCAGAAATATTTACACACAGCAGTCCAGACTATGATATAATTCAGTTTCTATACTGCTATGCTTTCTGCCAGTTAGTATCCCAATGTTTCCCTCAAGGGTGTGGTAAGTGTTGGTTTAAGATAAAGTGAAGACAAATATTAGTGAGCTACATAAAGGTATGACTTTCCATGAGAGCATTGTTTCTCAGCACCGATACCTGGAACGCATCACCAGGGATGCCGATTCCATTGGTGGTAAGTGCAGCTTGGGCACCAGGATTTGCTGACAGCTCCCTCTCCATGGAGAAGCTATGACTGAGAAGTGAGAAGCTATGATTGAGAAACGTTGTTAGGGAATTATCAGAATGGTTGAAGTCCTATTTGGAATATGACTAAAATTGACCTGATGAACACCTTGCATTGCATTGAAAGCTGGACCTGCAGAGGCATGAGGAGGGAAATACATTATAAAGGGATAAATAACTGAAGAAGAAATGCCCCTACACCCCAGGCTGGAATCTAGAGCAGGAGAAAAAAAAAAAAACACACAGGCAACAACAAAAAAGTGAAGCTTTCTCAGCACAGTCCTGGAGGCCCAGGGACAGGAGAGACGATCAGGGGCCAAGTGAAGCTTGCCAGCAGATCATGGGTCATGAGTCAGGTTGCTGGGCAGCTCTGCACGGGAGGCAATACTTGGGAATCACTTTAACTCCTGCCTTCCTCCCCAGCCCCTTTGACCTGGGTACAGTCCTCAGACATGCCAGGCTTCCAGAGGGAGGTCCCTCTGCTGTGGGAGATCTCCACACTGGTCTGAGGGGCTGTGGCACACAGATCTGTTGCCAGAGCCTAGATAAAGGTGAGCAGGGGCTGGTGCCATGGCTCACTAGGCTAATCCTCCACCTAGCGGCACCAGCATACTGGGTTCTAGTCCCGGTCGGGGTGCTGGATTCTGTCTCGGTTGACCCTCTTCCAGGCCAGCTCTCTGCTATGGCCTGGGAGTGCAGTGGAGGATGGCCCATTGCTTGGGCCCTGCACCCCATGGGAGACCAGGAAAAGCACCTGGCTCTTGGCTTCAGATCAGCGCGGTGCACCGGCCGCAGCGCCCTGGCTGCAGTGGCCATTGGAAGGTGAACCAACGGCAAAGGAAGACCTTTCTCTCTGTCTCTCTCTCTCTCACTGTCCACTCTGCCTGTCAAAAATTTTAAAAAAGCCGGCGCCGTGGCTCAACAGGCTAATCCTCCGCCTTGTGGTGCCGTCACACAGGGTTCTAGTCCCGGTCGGGGCGCCGGATTCTGTCTCGGTTGTCCCTCTTCCAGTCCAGCTCTCTGCTGTGGCCCGGGAGTGCAGTGGAGGATGGCCCAAGTGCTTGGGCCCTGCACCCCATGGGAGACCAGGATAAGCACCTGGCTCCTGGCTTCAGATCAGCGCAGTGCGCCGGCCGCAGCGCACTGGCTGCGGCGGCCATTGGAGGATGAACCAATGGCAAAGGAAGACCTTTCTCTCTGTCTCTCTCTCTCACTGTCCACTCTGCCTGTCAAAAAAAAAAAAATTAAAAAAAAAAAGGTGAGCAGGGAGCTGCAAGTTGATGGAGGGATGTCGGGGTCACCTCCCTATAAGCAGCCTCAGCTTCCTGGGGCTTGGGAGTACCCTTTCCCCTCTGTCCCCTTAGGGACAGGGCCGCCAGAGGTCCCTAAACTCCTTTCCTCACACAGGCGGGCAAGGCTGGGCTCTACCCACATGACTATGGTGGAAAAGCGATGAGTCCCCTATGCTGACCGCCTCTCCTCACTTCTTATGGAAGGAAAGAGCTTGGATTCCCGTGAAAGGCAGTTGAAGTCCTAGGAAAGGTTTGAGAGCATAGAAGCAGAGGAGGGAAAAGGCAACTTCTTTGTGTTCCTAACATCATAAAGAAACAAGACAGCAAGGAGCAGGGCACTGCTGTGGAATAGGCACCTGTAGGAGCACACCAACTATCACTAAAGGAAGAATCAAAGGAAGTGTTAATATTAACGGTCTTCTAGGATCTCAAGGTTTTCTGGGATAGGTAACATATTGACAAAGGTGTGTGTGTTTGTGTGGGTGTGTGTGAATACTTTACCACTGACACTTAATGCCCAGGACACAATTATGGATGTTATTAAACTTGTTTCATCTGTGAATTGGTTAATTAAAAAAACTTGGTTCATGTATCCAGGAATGTTTATAGTTCCTTGAAACAAGAGCCCAACAGTCTGGCTCTGGGTTACGGTGTACTGGGAATTCTGTTCTTGATGGCCTCTGCTTGCTATAGCCTTAGTATTTTGTGGCTCTTTTTTCTTTTTTTGCTGTGTCAGTTTCTATCTTTCAGAGCAAGATTTCTCACAAGGATAAAGAAGTCAACATTTAAAAAAATTATACAATTGGGTAGAGTTGTCAAAACTAACTATTATGGAGGCTTGAAAACGAATCGAGGGGTGAGGAGACAGTTGGCAATAATTTATTCAAGGAAAGCTAATCAACGGGACTTGGTGACATTGCTGCTGGGAGCTACTGCCTCAAGGCCTCCAGCCCAGGTCCAGTTTCTTCCAAGGCAGAGCTGGCCATGATACGGGCAGCTTCACTGCTGGACAGGCTCACCCATGCTCTGTGACATCAGTGAGAGACACGAGACTGAAAGAGCCAACTCCAGCAGCACAAGGATGCTCCTCAGGACCAGAGGAGTATCAAGCTGGCAGAGCTGCCAGCCATTTCATAGGAGATCCTAGACGGGAGAGCCCCACAGGGGGCTTGCATGAGACCCTAGGCTGACTGGGAGGAGACAGCAGACACTTGTGAGGGTCCAGTAAACACCAAACTCCAGGGGAGGCTTGAAAACTGTCCACACTTCAAGGTGTTCCCCGTGCACACATAGCCCCAGCAGCAGAAGCTGGAAGAATGGCTGACTTAGGGCTTTGACTGAGGACCCCTGAACCCATGTGGGAGACCCGGGAATCATCAGACAGCCACTAAGTTGAGCAGACATAGGAAGCCAGACTCACCAAATAGAAGTAAGGATTTAACACAAAAGAATAAAGAAACCTGCCTGCCATTATAGGTTCTGTAGATTAAGCCCAGACAACTTTAGTAAAACAACGGCAGCTACAACAAATTGACAACAACCTTTGTGGGGGAAAATCCAGAGTCCAGAGTTTTGCTATAACATATTGTCTAAAATGATCAGCTTTTCAACGAATCTTTATGAGACACAGAAATAAAATGATATGATCTATGTTCAAGAAATGTAGTAATGATCTGAGTGGGCCCTGGTGTTGGAGTTAACACTTAAAAAAGTGATCTAAGGGATTGGAGTTGTGGTGTAGTGGGTAAAGCCGATGTCTGTGGTGCCAGCTCCCATGTGAGCGCCAGATGGAATCCTGTCTGCTCCATTTCCAATCCAGCTCCCTGCTAATGGTAGAGGAAGGTGGCCCAAGTGTGTGGGCCCCTGTTGCCCATTTGGGAGACCAGGATGGAACTCCTGGCTCCTGTATTCAGCCTGGCTCAGCCCTGGCCATTGCAGCCACCTGGGGAATGAACCAGTGTATGCAAGATCTCCATCTCTTCCCCTCTCTCTCTGTAACTCTGACTTTCAAATAAATAAATCTTTAATAAAAAGAAAAAGAAATGATCAGGCGAAAGGGGATATGTCTGGAAAGACATCGAACACAGCCCTAGATCAAGCAGGCAGACATCTGGCCTCAGTCTCAGAGGAAGAGGAATGCAGAAGGAATACTAATCGAACATCACAAGCACATAATGACGAATTTTGAAAACGCAAGAGAAAGAATATCCTGAAAACAGACACAAGAGCAAAATGTAGAGGTGCAGCAACAAAACTAATGGCAGACTTTTCAGGGAAAACAAGGCAATTTGGGTTTTGTTTTTTTTAAAAAAAAAAACTTATCAACCTTGAATTCTGTTTACCCAGTAAACTTCTATTTACCCAATAGCAAGGTTATTGAAAACGAAGAGAAATGAAGACATTTTCATACAAACTAAAGACCAGCAAGCCTGCACTGTGAGAAATACTAACCCAAATTTTTCATGCTGAAGTGACATGATACCAGCTGGAAAGCAATAGCCTGGCTCTGTAGGAATGTTTAAAACATGCCTTCATGGGAAGCCAAGACATAGTGGCAAAAAAAAGTCCTACATGAAGGATCTCTGTGAGTGAGACCCCAGTGGACAGAAGAGGCCATCAAAGGAGGATGCACTTTTCTCTGAAGGGAGGAGAGAACTTCCATTTTGCTTATGGCCCTGTCTAAATACCGATGGAGTTTGTGGACTCAAAAGGCTTCCATAGCCTTGGCAGCTCATGGGAAGGGAAGAGCCTCAGGTGATCACCAATATAATAATTAAGAGTGTTAAGGGGCCAGTGCTGTCACGCACTGGGTTAATGCCCTGGCCTGTAGTGCTGGCATCCCATTGGGTGCTGGTTCAAGACCTGGCTACTCTACTTCCAATCCAACTCTCTGCTATGACCTGGGAAAGCAGTAGAAGATGGCCCAAGTCCTTGGGCCCCTGAACCCATGTGGGAGACCCAGAAGAAGCTCCTGGCTCCTGGCTTTAGATTGGTGCAACTCTGGCTGTTGTGGCCAATTGGGGAGTAAATCAGTGGATTGAGGATCTCTCTCTCTCTCTCTCTCTCTCTCTCTCTCTCTCTCTCTTCCTCTCTCTCTCTCTGTGTGTAACTCTGACTTTCAAATAAATAAATAAATCTTAAAAAAAGAATGCTAACTGTTAAATTAATAACTGTGCATTACTCCCCATGTAGGACCTCTGTCCTTAATGAGTTGTACTATGAGAATTAACTGCAAAACTTGTTCTCAAACAGTACTTTATATGTTGTGTGTGGGGGTGGGTGCAAGTTGTTGAAATCTTTACTTAGTGTAGAGTTGGTCTTCTGTATATAAAGTTAATTAAAAAGTCTTAATGAAGAATGGGATGGGAGCGGGAGTAGGAGATGGGGCAGGAGTGAGGGTGGGAGGGCAGGTGTGGAGGAAGAACTACTATATTCCTAAAATTGTACCTACGAAATTTGCACTCATTAAATAAAAGCTTTAAAAAATAAAATGTGCTTTAAATGATAAATGAGTAGGTAAATACATAACACTATATTTTCCTATTTTCTTTTAAAGGCATATGCTTGGAGTTAAAATGCAGGCCTTATATTTTGAGGTTTGCAATCCGTATAGTGGCAAATTATATTTAAGCATTAACCAAAAGGACAAGAAAGTCAAATTCACAATTATTATCACTGTTGTAATCGTCGTTATATATAAAATTGTGTAACATTAATTCAAGATATATTGTCATACACATGCACAGACATGCACAAGCACACATATGTGTAACTGCATGGTAGTCCCCAGAAGAACTAGAAGAGAACAAAGCAAAATGGTAAAGGTGAAGATAAAAAGGTCAAGATATAAAACAGAACACAGACATGTATTTGGCCTAAGTGGTTAAGACATCTACATCCCACATCAGAATGCTGAGTTTAGTTCCTGGCTCCAGATCCTGGCTCCAATTTCTCACCAATGCAAACCCTGGGAGGAGCTTCTGCCACTGACATAGGAGACGTGAATTGAGTTCCTGGATCCTGGTTTCAGCCTCAGCTGATGGGGAGTGAACCACTGCATGAGAGCTCTCTTGTGCTCGCTCATGTGTGCTCTCTCTGTCTTATATCTCCCTGACTCTCAAATAAAAGTACATAAAATAACAAAACAGAACCTCTCTCTCTCTCTCTCTCTCTCTCTCTCTCTATATATATATATATATATATATATATGGTGGATTTATATTCAGATTATATAAAGATTCCTACAATTAAGCATTTTTGAAAAAGACAAAAAATAAAAATGACAAAAGATTTGAATATATATATATATATTCTCAGCATTGTTTATCATCAAAGAAAAGCAAATTAAAACCATAATGAGATACCTCTACACACCCACAATAATGGTTAAAATTAAAAAGCCTAAAAGTTCAAAACATTACTTAAGATCTTGCAATTCCTTTCCTCAGTGTTTGCCCAAAGTAAATGAAAACACATGTCTACCAAGTAGTGTGTATAAAAATGTTGTTGTAACTTCATCCATCACAGTCAAAACTTGAAAGCAACATGATGCTCATCAACGGGAAAACACATGAATAAGTCGTGATGCGGTGATAATAGAATTTGACTCAACCTTCCCCCAAAATTAGCAAACTACTGATACCGGCAGAAACACAGACAAACCTGAAAGACAGAGTGTTGAAGGCAGGGTGAGGAAGCCAGGCGTGAAAGAGTCTACGATGTAAGATCCTATTGATGGGAATTTCAAGAATAGACAAATAGACAAAGCTAATTTGGGGGTATAAAATCAGAGCAGAGGGGCAGGCACAGTAGTACAGCAGTACACTCGGGCTACTCACACCCAATATCAGAGTGACAACTGGATCACTGGTGTCCCTGCTTTCAATCCAATGCCCTGATAATGAGCCCAGGAAGCAGCAGCTGATGGCTCAAGTGCTTAGGAGACCAGGACCGAGTTCTTCAATCCTGGCTTTGGCATGGCCCAGACCTGGCTGTTGAAGCCACTTGGGGAATTGCTCTCCCTCTGCCTCTTCCTCTCCTTCACTCTGCCTTTTAAATAAATTTGGGGGTGAGGCCAGGCGTTCAGTTGGGAAGGGGTATGAGGCAATTGTCTACGCTGGTTGGAAATGTTCTATGTAAATGTTTTATGCCTTAATTAGAATGCTTAACTTTGTCAAAAATTGGGGCCAGTATTATGGCATGGCAGGTAAAGCTGTCGCCTACAACACTGGCACTCAGTTCAATTTCCGGCTGCTCCACTTCCGACTCAGCTCCCTACTAATGGTCTGGGAAAAGAAGCAAATGGCTCAGGTGCTTGGGCCCCTGCACTCACATGAGAGACCTGGAGGAATCTCCTGGCTCCTGGCTTTGGCCTGGCCCAGCCCTGGCTGCTACAGCCACTGGGAGTGAACCAACAAATGGAAGATCTCTTCACCACCTCAATCCTGTAACTCTTTCAAATACCTAAATATTTTAAAAATAAATTTTCCAGGCCAGCGTCGCGGCTCACTAGGCTAATCCTCTGCCTGCGGCACCAGAACTCCGGGTTCTAGTCCTGATTGGGGTGCCGGATTCTGTCCCGGTTGCCCCTCTTCCAGGCCAGCTCTCTGCTGTGGCCCGGGAGTACTGTGGAGGATAGCCCAAGTGCTTGGGCCCTGCACCTGCATGAGAGACCGGGAGGAAGCACCTGGTTCCTGGCTTCAGATTGGCACAGCACGCTGGCCCTAGCGGCCATTTGGGGGGTGAACCAATGGAAGGAAGTCCTTTCTCTCTGATTCTCTCTCACTGTCTAACTCTGCCTGTCAAAAAAGAAATTTTTTTCCCAAAAATTCAGATTTGTGTATTTCATTGTATTACACGCAAAGAAAATTTTTTTTAATTTTTTTTAACTTTTATTTAATGAATATAAATTTCCAGTGTACAGCTTATGGATTACAATGGCTTTCCCCCCCCCATAACTTCCCTCCCACCCACAACCCTCCCCTCTCCCACTCCCTCTCCCCTTCCATTCACATCAAGATTCATTTTCAATTCTCTTTATATACAGAAGATCAATTTAGTATAAAGATTTCAACAGTTTGCACCCACATAGAAACACAAAGTGAAACATACTGTTTGAGTACTAGTTATAGCATTAAATCACAATGTACAGTACATTAAGGACAGAGATCCCACATGAGGAGCAAGTGCACAGTGGCTCTTGTTGTTGACCCAACAAATTGACACTCTAGTTTATGGCGCCAGTAACCACCCTAGGCTGTCGTCATGAGTTGCCAAGGCTATGGAAGCCTTCCAAGTTTGCCGACTCTGATCATATTTAGACAAGGTCATAAAAGACAGAGTGAGGATAGTAACCAATGATCCTAAGAGTGGCATTTACCAGGTCTGAACAATTATACAGCATTAAGTGGGGAAGAGGACCATCAGTACACACAGGTTGGGAGTAGAGCCATTGGTGGTAGAGTAGAGGTTATGATTACAAAGGAATGAGGCCCAAGTACGCTAGACAGGGTCTAGAACAAAGGACAGAGTCATTATTAGAGGAGCTAAGAAAGGTGCTGTCTAAGCTACAATTAAGTTTTCTGATTGAGAGGCAAATAGAACCTGACAGAAGGGGCTTGATAATAATCTGGTGGGCTTTAGGCCTTGTAAGTTAAGAGGCCCAGACCTATCTATCTCTTCACATGGGGTATATCCTAAGGGAGGTGTGAACCTCCTAGGGGAAGGCACTCTGTTGACTTTCATTACTTGGCTGGCCTGGGAGGAGAGCTGGCCAGGTAAAGGCAGGGGGCATCTCTAACAAGAAATTTATAGTTCTGCCTGCAATGTTGCTGACCCTACTTGGCCATCCCCTCAGCTGCAGTGGTCACTTTGGAAGTTGGGCTGAGTGAAGGGCTTTTCAGCTTAGAGCCAATAAGATCTGTGGCTCTGACCTGGGCATCCTTCGACTCCAGGGCAGGTCCATTTCCAGTGATCCAACTCTTGGCAGAGCTGCCAGGGCTCTTCACAAGCTGACTTCTGCTGAAGCCCAGGCTTACCACATTGAAAGCCACTGCAGTGGACTGGCCTGTTGGGTCTCCTTGAGGGCAGATCACTGTACAGATCAGCCATTAATAGGCCTGCCACCCATTGCTTCTGATGCCTAGCTATCTTTTCCTCCTGGTTTGTGTTAAAGCAGACCAGAAGATGCAAGTCAAGGGAGTGCCCGTATCCCATCTCTAATCTTCGGTGGCCTGAACTACAAGTCTATAGTCACAGGCATGTTCTGTAGTAGTTTTTCTAAGGTAGACAATGCCCATGAGGAAAATTATATTCTCGCTTTAAAACTTTCTTTCCCTTTGGTCTGAAAGGGAGGTTTTTTCTACTTACTGTATACTTCGCTGATGGCGAAGTGAATCTAGCTATGAGATTATTATTTAAGTTCTTATTTTGGCTATGCTATTACAGAAAAATGTTAGCCATCTCTTAAGATGGCGGAATAGGAAGGGAGCACATTGATAGTTCAGCAAGACACACAGGTTAATAAAAGAGGAGATACTGCAGGGTCAAGGAAGAGTAGGGGAAGAAACAGCAGCAGGAACTCTTCTGGAACTAGTGATTCACAGTGGACCTGCGTGGAGAGCGTGGGAGCCCAAGTTCGGGACACCAGCGGCAGACTCAACACACCAGCGCTGGAACGCGAGGTGAGCCGAACCTCCATAGCCCGAGACACCAGCGGGCAAGCAGAAAGAGGAGGCTAGAGGGAACGAGGCTTGAAACTACGTGGGGAAAAGCTCACCAGGCTAACTAGAAGAGAGAGAGGAAAAAAAAAAAGAAAAAAAGTGACCGATACGGACACTAGTTTCTCTCCCTCCACTCACCCCTCAAAGGCGAGCAAGATAAAGAGCAGGCGCCATTTTGGACATACGTCATAAGCAGGGCGACCTCAGGTCTGCACCGGCCCTGAGCCTAGCAGAAAAACCTGACTCTGGGGGGAGGGGTGAAATAACAGGTGATTAGCATCTAACTTGGCAACCCAGTGGGAGACTGCAGGAGAATTGGAGCCCACACCGAGGGCAGCAGAGATTCCCTGTGTGGTCCTTGGGAAAGAGCTTCCAATCTCTGGCTCCTGTGGGTATATCATTTGCCTGCTAACTACCTCCAATTACGTTCAGCTGTGCGGAATTACTTCCCTTTTGAATCAAAAAAAGAGAGAGAGATTTACAACACCTAACCTGGGAGTGTCATCTTTGACACACCCTCAACCCTGAGGAACCAAACCCAGCTCTCAGTCCACACTTATCTCAAGCCTCTAAGTCTCCACCGAAAGCAGACAGTCCACTTAATATAGAGCCATAGCGTAACAAGAAAAAACACCACAGTGAAGAAACCAAATATCTCCAACATGCCATACAACAAACGCAAAAACCGAGGTAACAAGAACAAGGAAGACACTATGACGCCCCCAAATGAAAAAGACACCCCAATTCAAGATTATGAAGATGATGAGATCGAAGCAATGCAAGAAGCGGATCTCAAAAAATTGATAAGAACATTAAGAAGTTCTCAAAAACAAATTCTTGAACTACAGAAATCCTTAGTGGACAAGATAGAAAATCTCTCTCATGAAAATGAAATATTAAGGAGGAATCAAAATGAAATGAAACAACTAGTAGAACATGAAACTGTGATAGTGACAAAAAACCACAATGAAATGAAGAACTCAATAGATCAAATGACAAACACATTAGAGAGCCTTAAAAACAGAATGGGCGAAGCAGAAGAGAGAATATCAGACTTAGAAGACAGAGAACAGGAAAGGAAACAGGCAAACCAAAGAAAAGAAGAAGAAATTAGAAATCTAAAAAATATTGTCGGGAATCTACAGGATACTATTAAAAAACCTAATATTCGGGTTCTAGGAGTTCCTGAAGGCATGGAGAGGAAGAAAGGATTAGAAGGCATTTTCAGTGAGATACTAGCAGAAAATTTCCCAGGTTTGGAGAAGGACAGAGGCATCTTAGTACAGGAAGCTTATAGAACCCCTAATAAACATGACCCAAAGAGATCCTCACCACGACACATTGTAATCAAACTCACCACAGTGAAAAATAAAGAAAAGATTCTAAAAGGTGCAAGAGAGAAACGTCAGATTACTCTCAGAGGATCTCCAATTAGACTCACAGCAGACTTCTCATCAGAAACCCTACAAGCTAGAAGGGAATGGCGAGATATAGCCCAGGTACTAAGAGAGAAAAACTGCCAGCCCAGAATATTATATCCTGCAAAGCTCTCATTTGTGAATGAAGGTGAAATTAAGACTTTTCATAGCAAACAGAAACTGAAAGAATTTGTTGCCACTCATCCTGCCCTGCAAAAGATGCTTAAAGATGTGTTACACACAGAAACACAGAAACATGGTCACCAATATGAAAGAAGGTAAAGGAAGGAAACCTCACAGCAAAAGATCACAGGAAGCTCAATTTCTCTTTGACATAGAATTAAACTCTGATGCTCTGTTAAAGCAATGTGTTAAAGTAATCTAAAAACAAAAAGCAATTCAAATCAATTGGCAATCTACAAAAAGAGTTAAAGATTTTAAAAGCTATTATTAAAATTGCTATATTGGTCTATTACGCTATGTTATATATGTGTACATATTGTATGTCCACATAGGAAATTTTATTAAGAGTTTTATTTTAAATGGCTTATAGATAAGATTGTCCATAAATTTAAGCTGCTAAAATCAATCAAAGATACATTTTAATTTGTGTGACCTGAATCTGTGTATCATATGTTTTAAACTTGTTGGTAGAATGAAACTAAAAACATTTTATATGGTTGTGCTTAAGTTTACTGGTTAAACAAACTATACCATGTTAGATATTTAAGAGGTGTTTTCAAATACATGATTCTTAAAATTTATAGAAGGCATTGGACCTTCTGGTAAATGTTTTCTTAAGTTGTTATCTAATGGTTGAAACGGTTTGCTAAGTATTCATGTAATATTGCTATTGTCAGCAAGCGATCTAGGACTTGCTCCCTCATTTCTCTATTCTAAGCCCAACTTATTCTTTCATTTCTCTATTCTCTTCAAGGTAGGAAACTAATTCTATTATGAAGGAATCTGTAGGATGCACAATTTAATCTGTAGACCTTATAAAAGAGATGGCAAAGAAAATTTTTTTTACAAAAATCCTCTCACTTTTCTGTTCAGCTATTGAAATTCTAGTGGGGCTTCTTCGTGATTGAAAATAATTTTAAAAACTACAGCTATTCAAATAACTAAGAAATCAGCCAAGTATTCAGAATAACTTAAGTTTTGTGAAGGAATTGAGACAATCTTTGTTTTGCTGATATGCTATGGACTCAGGGACCAGAATGAAGTGACAAGTATAGTCACATTTAAGGTGGAATGACAACAATTCCTGAATTTTCAGAACAAATTCAGAGCTCTAGGTAAGAGGCTGATGGAGACAAGTGCAGGCAATCTGGGCACGTGAAGGGAGCCTCTACTGGCATACTCTGTTCTTGCAGCCAGCCTCCAGCCCAGGCGTCTGTGGCAGCGGTGTATTCTAAAACATGATATGAAAAAACTTTGGACTTCTGGACAAAAAATTTTCACTTAAAAAAGTAAAAGGAAGACCTTTCTCTCTGTCTCTCTCACTGTCCACTCTGCCTGTCAAAAAAAAATAAATAAATAAAAAAAATAAAATAAATAAAATAAAAAAATAAAAAAAAAGTGAATGATTGGGATAAGAGAAATTAAGCAAATTTATGAATAATATGGGATAAAAATCTGATATGTGGAGGCTTCAATCCTAGCTCTGTGGTCCGGAGGCTGCCTAGCAGGTAGGAATGCTGATGAGAGCACCCCTGGCCCATGTTGGAGTGCCTAGGTGGATACCTGGCTCTGTCTCTCACTCTAGTTTCCTCCTAATGCTGGGAGCAGCAGGTGATGGATAAACTAGTTGGGTCCTTGCCACAGAACTGGGGACCTGAATTAAGTTCCCAGCTCCCAGTTGTTGCCTGGTCTTGCCCCAGACATTGTGAGCTTTTGGGGAATGAACCAATGATGAGACCAAGTTCTCTCTTTCTCCCTACTCAAATAAGAATACATTTTAAAAAATAATCCTTAGCTCTACCTTGTAGCTGTGTGACGTTATGAAAATTACTCAACCTAGCTAGGTTTTGAAATGGGAGCAGTGATAACAATTTCTCACAAGGATGTTGTAAAGACTAAATGTGAAGATATGTAAAAGGTACTTAGCATAACTACTGGTAGATAATAATGTTTTGGTAAATGGTAGCCCTTATTTATGACATTATTTTTCAATTCCCAGAAATGAAAAGGAAGTAAGGGATACAATTTACCAATGTAACCAATATCTTTATCCCAAAGAATTTTTTAATTGACTGTGCTTTTATGTCACATACTTATAGCAGTCAAATGTTTAGACAAGAAAAGCATTCCAAGTCCATATGATAAAGTAGACTCTTATAATTTATAACAGATTTTTTTTATTAATGAGGGACTATTCTCTGACACCTTCATAAACCTGTTGACTGAAATGCCCCCATCCAAAGGAGCTGGTCACGAGAAGAGGGGAATGACAGGTACTACTGGGAAGTCTGGTGTGGCAGCTACACCTCACCTCTGTGGATCGTTTGGAGATGGAATTAGCTACAGTTAGTTCTTTCAAAGCAAGTAGAGTCCTAAGGATCTTTGATGAAGTTTGTCTCATTCCCTGGAATATGGGAATTCCCTGGCTCACGTGGCAGCCATTGGATGTGACCTGCCCTTGGGAGGGGGCATGACCCTGGCATGGAAGCACCCATGGCCAAGAGCAATTCCTGGTGGAGAATCAGCTGAGAGCCACAGCTGTGACACTCCCAGCAACCGGAGGAATGAATTCTTCAGTTCTGAGGTGAGACGTGCATGGTCACAGCCCAGCCACGCCCCAGAATCTGAACCTCTCCCTGAGACTGACACTGGCCCAATGGCTGGATTGCCAAAGCTGTTGAGTTACATAGAAAACCTAGTTATTCAAAGTATCTTTTGTTTCTCTTCTTGTTACAGTAGTTAGCTTGTCTGAGATTCCCTGGAGGATTTGAATTTCTACTCCCTAAACAACGCCAGTCTTTATACCTGGATCAATAGTACTGTTCAGAATGATCAGAAGGGCAAGTCCATATCTGAAAATGGATTTATGCATCCAGAGAGGATCCATAGCTTGCTGCTTCTTGTTTGATATTGACTGGTTAAGACTCCCTAAATTGAGAAACTATGATCCCAGATTTTGGATTTTTAAATTAAAGCACTACTGGGGGGCCGGCACCATGGCTCACTTGGTTAATCCTCTCCCTGTGGCACCAGCATTCCATATGGGCACCGGGGTCTAGTCCCGGTTGCTCCGCTTCCAGTCCAGCTCTCTGCTGTGGCCCGGGAGGGCAGTGGAGGATGGCCCAAGTGCTTGGGCCCCTGCACCTGCACGGGAGACCAGGAGGAAGAACCTGGTTCCTGGTTTTGGATTGGCGCAGCACCGGCAATAGTGGCCACTTGAGGAGTGAACCAATGGAAGAAAGACCTTTCTCTCTATCTCTCTCTCACTGTCTATAACTCTAGCTGTCAAATAAATAAACAAACAATAATTTAAAAAATTAAAGCACTATTTGTTGATATAGCTGAGAGTGATTGTGTGTGTGAGAGAGAGAGAATGGGTTGAATTTACTGCCACCATGGGCAAAATATACTAGTTTCTGCTCCTGCACTAAAATTTAACAAATCCATCTTTCTGTAATCCTGAAGCCATAGGGTCATCTGGAGCCAGTGGAAGCAAGCCTGTGAAGGTGGTTAACTGGATCCTCGCCCAGAGGGTGACCGGCACAGTTTGTCCATCTCTGGTATGTAACAGCAGCGCCCAAGCAGGAAGGCAGAGGGTTGTTTTGTCCCAGAGAACAGCTGCTGTGGAATTTCTGTGGTTAGATATTTGGGGGAGAACTGATAAAGTGAAGAAATAGGAAGGGTAAAGTAAAGAAATAAGGAAAAAATAGATTACCTAGAGAGAGAGGGAGAGAGCTAAAGAATAAAATTTACTGCCACCATGGGCAAAACATACTAGTTTTTGCTCCTGCACTAAAATTTAACAAATCTTTCTGTAATGCATTTTCCCTCTTCTTTGGTCAACAATATCCAGATAAATTTTAACTCAGATGAAGAAAGGGGGAAGTGGCATAGAATTATTCCTCTCTTATTACTATAGTCTCTGCCCCACATGTAATCAGAATTTGATGAAATGTGAAAATAAGGGTGGTGATGGTGGTGGTGATGGTAGTGATGGTGGTGGTGGTGGTGGTGGTGGTGGTGGTGATGGTGGTGGTGCTGGTGATGGTGGTGGTGGTGGTGATAGTGGTGATGGTGGTGGTGGTGGTGGTGGTGGTGCTGGTGATGGTGGTGGTGGTGGTGGTGATAGTAGTGGTGATGGTGGTGATAGTGGTGGTGGTGGTGGTGGTGATGGTGATGGTGGTGGTGATGGTGGTGGTGGTGAAAGTAGAAGAGAAGGAAAAGTAGGAAGAGGAAATGAGGGAGATTAACAACCAGAACCCCAGTCAGCATAGGAAACAGAGGATGCCTTTTTCATAACTCCATAGACTTGCTCCTCATGGCCTTCTCTACTGGAAAAGTTCCTAAACTTTGCAGATCTCTGCTGAAAAACTGAGGAAATGAAGACTGGAATGGAAAGTATCAGGTTTAGTAAAAAGAACATGATGCCTGGAGACAGATTTGTTTCAAGTCACATCTTGGTCAGATATCATCTGCTTTGTTTTGGTTCTCTCTTCACTCTCCTCAAGCCTTCTCTATGCAATGGAGCCCTGAGAATCCATCAATAAGAATGACAGTGCTACACCAACATAATACCAAATTGTGTTTGAAACAATGTATTTTTGTGGTCAGTTCTTTAACCAAGGCAAAACAATCCACAAACTTTGTATGTAGTTTTGTTGTATACCACTTAAAAGGGGCATTTTAAATTTTTCCATCTCTGAGTTGGTGAAATTATGCTACTAGCTTAAACACTAAGAAATGATGAACAGGCAAACTTTGTACTTCGCCGAATGCAGGCACTATCCTTACATTTTATATCAATAAAACCCAACCTCATTTGGAAACCACAGCAAAATATATAATCATTTTATTTTTTAAGATTGATTTCATTTAATTGAAAGGCAGAGTGGAGAGAGAGAGAGAGAGAGAGATCTTCTATCTGCTGGTTCACTCCCCAAATGGCCACAATAGCCAGGGCTGAGCCAGATCAAATCCAGGAGCTTTATGTGGGTCTCACACATGGGTGCCCAAGCACTTGAATCATCTTCTGCTGCTTCCCCAAGCACATTAGCAGAGAGCTGGATCAGAAGCGGAGTAGCTGGGACTCAAACTGGCACATATATGGGATGCTGTTGAGACAGGTGGTGGCTTAACCTGCTTTGCCACAATGGCAACCACAAGCTTTCACTTTAAAAAATATAACATCTTAATGCTCCTAATGATAACTGTGACAATACAGGATACTATTATCCTCCACCTAAACTACTTTTGAATCACCACCGAAAGAACAGCTTTTGTCATTGTGACAAATGTACACGATTATTTCAACTGCTTCATAATTGGTCAACTTCCATGAACTGTAAGATCCTATTTCTGACTACCTGAGATATCTAGGATTTTATTGCAGTCATTGATCTCTAGTGAGAAACTTAATCCAAACAGGTAGACAGAACCCCATTTTCACTTGTCTTTTAACGTTATTTTCCCCTTTGTTGGACTTTGAACATCCCCGTGGGAAGTAAACAGTTTCTTCTTTGCATCCAGGAGTATGTAGACACATATGTCCTAAACTCTTCCATCTCACTCTTTGCTTATGCACACACTGCTTCTCCAGATCCAGAATGCAGTACTCACGTGCTGACACAGTTAAGTGGTTAATCCAGAAACCGCCTCAGTCTTCCCACCCTTCCCTTGATTCACTGGATATTTTTGGAAGACCTTTAGGAGATTGTGTCTCCACAAAGACAACATCCAGATGATGAATATTATCAAAAGGAAAAAGGAAAAAGTATTGCTCACATGGATTCATTGTAAAACAAGAAGGACATCTGGATACCATAAGGTCGATTTCTCACTTGCCGAAAAAATGTCTCTTGGTTTTTCTGTTACAGAAGCATAAACCAAGAGATGCTGTTAAAGGCCATTTACACATAAGAGCAACATTCTCCTGTATAGATCTATGCCTGGCTTGTGTTTTAAGTGAAATGTTAACAAGTACTGAAGGTTTGGTATATTCACTGCTGAAAATTCAGAGAAATAGTAAGTCACGGGCACTATATTTTTAAACTCATACCATACAATCTTTTCAACACTTTTTGGAAAGCTTTATTTAAAGACAGAGTGATAGACAGAGGTGAGGAGAGACAGAGACAGTGAAAGAGAGATCTTCCATCACCTGGCTCACTCCCAAATGCCCACAACAGCTGGTTCTAGGCCAAAGCCAGCACCCAGGTCTCCCACATGGATGACAGGAGCCCAGAAAATGAGATCATCAGCTGCTACATCCCAGGTGCATTATCAGGAAGCTGGATTGGAAACAAAAGGTGGATTCAATCCAAAGCACTCTAGTACAGGATACGGGCATCCCAGAGGAGGATGTACCGCAACTCCTATACTGCAACTGTACCGCAACTCCTGTCCCCACAGTTACTATGAATCACAAAGGGGTACTTCTTTCCACGTGGAATAGATTCTAGGAATGTTTTATTTCCAAGCCTTCTGAATTAGAATCAAGGAAAAGGAAACATCTGAGATTCCAAGTAACCTGAAAAATCCATTTTCATGACAAGATAGACTGACCACAGCATTTTTCCCCTTCCAAGACTCTGTTCATTTTCGGTCAACGCCTGTGACTTATTGTTTGAGGACTCATAGGAGTCATTTTCTCCCTAAGAAGCTTCCTTGTTTCAGATCAGCATATTTTACAGGTAGGTCAGGTCTGATAGACCACCCTTGGAGTTATTCCATCTGTAGTGATTGCCTGTGAGAATAAGGATTAGCAAAGAGCAAGCCCTGTCCTGCTTGTCTGAGGCCTGAGGACGCTCAAGCCATTGCCTGAATTTGAAGTGCTCCCCTACCTCCAATTCCCAACCTACTGAAACATTTTGAATCTTACTCAAATACCATATCCTCATTAGAGTTCTCTCAAACTCCACAGGTAGAATGAATTACTCTTATTTCTGTATGCACTGTACCATATTACTTGTTGCTCTATTTTGCACCTATGTATTTTCATTATAGCTGCTAATTTCAAATATTTATTCCCTTTACTCCAAAAGAAATTCACAAATGCTGCTTTTTAAAAAAATAAAATATTCCTACAGTTTGTTTTGAATCTCCCTTGTTCTTTTTTTTTAAGATTTAGTTATTTATTTGAAAGTCGGAGTTACACAGAGAGAGAAGGAAAGGCAGAGAGAGAGGTCTTCTATCCGTTGGTTTACTCCCCAGATGGCTGCAATGGCCGGAGCTGTGCCAAACCGATGCCAGGAGTAAGGAGCTTCTTCCAAGTCTCCCATACAGGTGCAGGGGCCCACACACTTGGGCCATTTTCCACTGCTTTCCCAGGCCACAGCAGAGAGCTGGATTGGAAGTGGAACAGCCAGGACTGGAACCGGTGCCCATATGAAATACTGGCATTGGAGGTGGCGGCTTTACCCACTACTTCACAGCACCAGCCCCTACAAATGCTCCTGAGTATTCCAGAAAAACAGAACAGATGGAACTAGGGTTTGAACCATGTTATTTTGGCTTTAATATTTATGCTATATTTTGTTCTGTAAAATTAAAAAACAAAAGCTTCTGATCTTCCACCTCAGTTCCAGAATTTCCCAAGGAAATGCTTTTTTTTTTTTTCCATGTATCCTGAGTTTCCTTAGTTATCTTGCTTAGCAGAGACTTTGTCCTTGTTTCTAAGAGTTGCCCATAGCTCAGGGAAATAAAAGAGGAATTTGTCCATACATCCCAGAAAGTCAAACAAAGGTAAAACTCTAACCCAGAAGGCTAGCAACTTAGAGATGTTCATTTTATTTTTAGTTTTCTGGCTTTAGCAGAGAAAATGTCCCACACCCAGCACCTTCCACAGTGAACTCACCCTACAGGTGTTAAACAGACTCTTGTCTCAAAATCAACTCTTCATAAAGGCACACTAATCAAACCAGCAGGAACAGCACGCAGAAGATAAACACACTATAAAAAGACTTGGATGATGTCTTCTCATGAACTTTAAAAAACACAGAAAAAGGAGCAGAGACACACCTGCCACCCTTTCCCCATCTCCTCCTATTCCCATTATTCTTGCTTTTCCAAGAACTTTCCACAAATAAACAACTAATTGGCTCATATTTCTAAAAATGAAGATTCAAACAAAATTTTCCATGGAATTGATCCATGTGACATTTTGTTTTGATGTGTGTGACTGCTGGGCCCTAAGACAGTTTCAGGATAATTTCCAAATTTAAAAAAAATCAGGAATCTGTTTCCCAATCTAACCTGCTCATCCCAATTTTGTAGGATAACTAAGGACATAAAGGCAAGGAATGAGTCAATGCTTGAACCCATTCAGGAAAAACCCAGATATCATGCACTGTTTAGAATTACTCAAATATTTGTAATAAGTAGCCTTGGGCAAGGACCTGAGGAAAAGGCACAAGAGACATAAGATCCTTTGTTACCTTCTAGCACAGGCTGTCTTCAGAACCAAGTCTAGGAACACTGCCAAGTGACTGACATTGTGTCTATTGCACCCAGGTGCTACTCTCCAGGAGAAGGAACCTGGCTGGGAGGTGGTATACACCTATTAAAATGTGCAAGGGCTACAAACTACAAGGGTTATGCTGAAATAGACTTAACTCCACTTCCTTTCCTATAGCTTCCCTGTCATGACCTCCCATTTTCATAGGATAAACACCTGTCAGCATAATACTAGAAATGAGGACACAGTATTGCTTTTGATAGCTTTTTGTTCAGAGGAAAATTTCTTTTCTTTCCTTTTTTTTTCTTAATTTGTCCTTTTTATTTCTCTTTTTGTTTTTATTTTTGGGGGGATTTGTTATCCTATAAACCATGTGAATATTCCCAATTTTTCCCTGAAGTCTTAGAGAATACATGGAAAGCATGTTCTACTTTGTTGCCTGTTTAATTCTTTTAGAATTATTTGCAACAATCAAGAGAAAAGTTCCTTCTCCTTTAACAAAGGAGGTTCTCCTTTCTTCCTAGCCAATCACTCAGGAGTGAATGATTTAGGAACAGGAGAGAGCACACAAAGTTATGTTCTGAATTTCCCCATTAGAGGGCAATTCAGCCAAGGGAAACGGATATGAGGGCTACAAAAACTGGAATCTTCAAATGGAATGAGGGATAGAGAAATCTTTTACTTAGGCAGAGGTCCAAGATGGCTGAATAGGGAAAAGACATGCTGATTTTGACCACAGGAAGATAACAGAAAAAACGGAAGAAACTTCATTCCCAGGGACAGTTAGAACGAAGTTTGCAGTGGAAATTCTACCAAAGAGGACATATGTCACAGAGCAATGGGAACAGCACAATCACACAGCAGCAGCCAGGACTCCACCAGTGACTCCCACAGCCAGAGCATGGAAGGGAGGCCACATTCTTGGAGCAAGGCACCAGCTACCAGCAGGGAGGAAATACCCTCTCAGTAAGGTGAGTAGAGGGGCCGGCGCTCTGGTGCACTAGGTTAATCCTCTGCCTGCAGCACCAGCATCCCATATGGATGTTGGTTCTAGTCCTGGCTGCTCCTCTTCCTACCTCTCTGCTATGGCATGGGAAAACAGTAGAAGATTGTCCAAGCACTTGAGCCCCTGCACTAGTGTGAGAGACTGAGAAGAAACTCCTGGCTCCTGGCTTCAGATCAGCCCAGCTCCGACTATTGCAGCCATTTGGGAGTGAACCACTGGACAGGAGACATTTCTCTCTGTATTTCCCTCTCATTGTCTGTAACTTTACCTCTGATTAAAGGTTGCTTCTGCCTGTGTATAAATAGGGGATTTTATCAGAGGGATTAAGCCCATGGTCCCCCCTGACTGAATCTGGCCTGGAGAGTTGGTAGAGAGCAGAGTGTCCACTTAAGCCCATGAAGCTTGCCTCTTCCCCTCACTCTATCAGGGCATCTGGACTCCACTTGTCAAGGTGGAGCACCAACCAACCTCCATTGGTTTGGCAGCTGGCTTTGGTAATGTCACAGCTCTTTCCATGGACAGGGGAGGTTTATGGGGCTGAGAGTAGCTCCCTTGCTCCCTAAGACTGTGGCAGACCTGTGCCCTATGACTTGAGAATTCTGTGCCTGTGCAGTTGGGCATGCAAAAGGATGTGGCTAGTCTGAGCAATCACTATATCTGGCTGCAGAGGCCCAGGGTTCTGCACCCACCCTGAGGAGCACACAGATATTTTGCAGTCCATGTGCCTGTGTGAGTGAGGTCCTAGGTACTGTGAGCTCACCCTTGGTGGTTAATTCTCCTTCACAGAGAGGGGTTCATGCTGTGATCATGCCAGCCAACATGATCATCCCCTCCCCCGGCTGATGATAGAAGAGATCTACCACACCCAAACTGGGTGTCACCCCGGACACATGCCCAATAATCAGGCACTGGCCAGAGCCTCCTGGCCCACCCAGCACATGCCTCTGGATATCCACTGAAAAGCCAAAGAGGCACATTCAAAGATCAAAGCCCTCAGAGAAGAAAACCAACAAGTGTTTCCACAAATGACTAACAATAAATGTAGAAATAAAAGAAATATGAACAAGGAAGAAACTATGACTCCCCAAGAGAAACAAAACAACATTAGAATGTGAAGACAAAGAGATTGATGAAATACCTGAAAAGGAATTCAAAAGAATGATCATAAGATTAGTCAAAAACACAGAGAAGCCAATAGATGAGTTAAAGAAATCCATACATGACATGAATGTGAAATTCTTCTAGCAGGAGATAGAAATTTTGAAGAGAAATCAAACTGAAATACTAAAATTGAAGAATTCAATATGTTAAATAAAAATACAGTGAAAAACCTTAACAACAGGCAATAATAAGAATTTAAAAGCTACAAATAGACAAAAACAAAAGAAGAAAAAATTAGAAACACTGAAGAGTGTATAAGATTTATGGGATACTGTCAAATGACCAAAAGCATATGTGTCTTAGGGGTTCCTGAAGGTGTGCAAAGAAAGAATGAATTAGATCACCTATTAAGTGAAATAATAGCATAAAAATTTGTTAATTTGGAGAAAGATAGGGGTATTCAAATACAGGAAGCACATAGAACTCCTAATAGACATGATCAGAAAAGATCTTCACCACAACACATTATAGTCAAAATTTCAAAAGTGAAACATAAAGAAAAGATTCTAAAATATGAGAAATGCCAGATTACCTTCAAAGGATCTTCAATTAGACTGACAACTGATTTCTCATCAGAAACCATACAGGCAAGGAGAGATTGGAGAGAATTTTTTTTTCTCCACTTGAAAAGACAAAACTGTCAACCCAGCTTTTGCTGTTAGAGTAAAGCAAAGCTCTCATTTATAAGTGAAGGTGAAATAAAGACCTTCCAAAACAAACAGAAATTGAAGGCATTTGTCACAACTCATCTAGCCTTGCAAATGCCATAGACACAGAAACAAAGGAAAATAGTCAACATCATGAAATAATGTGAGGCCTAAAATTTCCCAGTAAAAGTCCAAGGAAATCCAAAACAAACAATAAGAAAATTCATGAAAAAATGGCAGGGCCAAGTTGTTACTTATCAATAATAACCTTGAATGTAAATGGCCTAAAGTCTCAAAATAAAAGATACAAACTGGCTGAATGGATTAAAAAACAAGATCCATCTATTTGCTGCCTAAAAGAAACACACCTCACCAACAAAGATATACACAGACTGAAAGTAAAAGGGTGGAAAAAGATATTCCATGCTAATGGAAAGCCAAAACGATTAGGAGTAGACTTTGTAGTATCAGACAAAATATACTTTTTAATACAAAAATTATTGAAAGAGATAAATCAGGGCACTATCTTATGATTAAGGGTTCAATTCAACAGGAAGACATGACTGGAGTAAATGTACTTGCACTCAATGCCAGGACACGTGGCTATTTGAAACAAATGTTAATGGATCTAAAGGAAGACAAAGGCTCCAATAAAATAAAACTGGGTGACATCAACACCCCACTTTGATCAATAGACAGATCAATTAGACAAAAAAATCAACAAAGAAAAAACAGAGCTAATCAACACTATGGTAAAATGGACTTAGCAGATAGATATCTATAGCACATTTCATTCTACAGTTGCAGAATACACATTCTTTTCATTATTGCAAGGAACTTTCTCTAGGATAGTCCATATTCTAAGCCATAAATCAAGTCACAACAAATTTTTAAAAACAAAATCAAATCATACCATATATCTTTTCTGACCACAATGGAATGAAGCTGGAAAGAACAACTTAAGAAACTCTATAAAATATGCAAAAACATGGACCCTGAACAACATGCTCCTGAATGAAAGAGGGTCACAGAAGACATCAAAAGGGAAATAAAAAACTTTCTAGAAATAAATGAAGATGACAATAAAATATACCAAAATTTATGGGAAACAGCAAAAGGAGTGTTAAAAGGAAGGTTATAGCAACTGGTGCCTACATAAAAAAATTGGAACAGCATCGGATAAATTATCTAATAATGCATGTTAAGGACCAAGAAAAACAGAAACCATCTAAACCCAAAATTAGTAGGAGGAAAGAAATAATTAAAACTAGAGAATAAACAAAATGAAAACCAAACAACAATAAAAAGTTTCAGTGAAATGAAGAGCTAGTTTTCTTGAAAAAATAAACAAAATTGATACACCATTGGCCCAACTAACAAAAAAAAAGGAAAATACCAAAATAATAAAATCAGAGATCAAAAAGGAGATATTACAATGATACCACAGAAATAAAAAGATTTATAGGGATTAATGCAAATAGCTATATGGCAAAAAATTGGAATATCTAGAAGAAATGGATAGATTTCTGGTCACATAAAATCTACAAAAATTGAGTCATGAAGACACAGAAAATCTAAATAACCAAGAATCAAGATGGATATTGAATCAATAATAAAGACTCTCTCAACAAAGAAAAGTTTAGGACCAGGTGGTTTCACTGCTGAATTCTACCAAACTTTTAAAGAGGAACTAATCCCAATTCTTCTCAAACAATTCAAAACAATTGAAAGGGAGGGAATCCTCCCAAACTCCTTCTATGAGACCAGCATCACCTTAGCTCCAAAACCAGAAAAACAACAAGAAAGAGAACTGTACACCAGTATCCTTGATGAACACCAACGCAAAAATTCACAACAAAATACTAGCTAATCAAATCCAACAGTATGTCAGAAAGGTCATTCACACAGACCAAATGGGATTTATCTCTGGTATGTAGGGATATTTCAAAATAGACAAATTAATAAATGTGATACATAATATTAACAAATTGAAGAATAAAAACCATATACTTATTTCAATAGATGCAGAGAAGAGCAGTTGATAAAATACAACATCCTTTCATGATAAAAACCTTAAACAAACTGAGTATAGAAGGAACATTCTTCAATACAATCAAAGCAATTTATGACAAACCCACACCCAGCATCATATTGGAGAAAAATTGGAAGATTTTCCACTAAGATCTAGAACTAGAAAAGGATGCCAACTTTCACCATTCCTATTCAATATAGTTCTGGAAGTTTTAGCCAGAGCCATTAAGCAAGAAAAAGAAATCAAAGGGATTCAAATTGGAAATGAGGAAGTCAAATTATCCCTGTTTGCAGATAACATGATCCTATATATGGAAATCAAAAGACTCCACTAAGGTACTACTAGAATTCATACGAGTGTGGTAAGCAGGATATAAAATCAACACACAAAAATCAGTAGCCTTTGTATACACAAACAATCTCATAGCTAGCAAAGAATTTGTAAGATCAGTCCCATTCACAATAACCACAAAAAATTTAAATACCTTGGAATAAATTTAACCAAGGATGTGAAAGATCTCTAAAATACTAGCTAAAATGAAACTTATGAAACACTAAAGAAAGAAATAGAAGAAAACACAAAAAATGGAAAAACACTCCATAGTCATGAATTGGAAAAATTAATTTACAGAGTCAATTTAATCACAATGAAAATACCAATGCTATTCTTAGATCTAGGAAAAAAATCCTAAAATTCTTTTTTTTTTTTTTTTGACAGGCAGAGTGGACAGTGAGAGAGAGAGACAGAGAGAAAGGTCTTCCTTTTGCCATTGGTTCACCCTCCAATGGCCGCCGCGGTTGGCGCGCTGTGGCTGGCGCACCGCGCTGATCCGATGGCAGGAGCCAGGTGCTTCTCCTGGTCTCCCATGGGGTGCAGGGCCCAAGCACTTGGGCCATCCTCCACTGCACTCCCTGGCCACAGCAGAGAGCTGGCCTGGAAGAGGGGCAACCGGGACAGGACCGGTGCCCCGACCGGGACTAGAACCCGGTGTGCCGGCGCCGCAAGGCGGAGGATTAGCCTAGTGAGCCACAGCGCCAGCCAAAATCCTAAAATTCTTATGGACATAAGAGACCTTGAATAGTAAGGCAATATTAAACAACAAAAACAAATATAGAGGCATCAAAATACCAGATTCCAAAATGTAATATGGGGCAGTTATAATCAAAACAGCCTGGTACTGGCACAAAACTAGATATGTTGACCACTGCAACAGAATAGAAACCCAAGAAATCAATCAATACAGCCACAACCAACTAATTTATGACAAAGTAGTTAAAATCAGTCCCTGGAGAAAGGCCAGTCTCTTCAACAAATGCTATTGGGAAAATTGGATCTACACATGCAGAAGTATGAAACAATATGCCTATCTTATGCCTTATTTAAAAATCAACTCACAAATATATCAAAGATCAAAATCTATGACCTTATGCCATAAATTAGTAGAGGAAAACTATGGGAAAACTATGCATAACACTGGCATTGGCAAAGACTTCTTGAAAAAGATCCTAGAAGCACAGATAATAAAAACAAAAACAGAAAAATGGCATTATATAAAGCTATGAAGCCTCTGTCCTGCAAAGGAAATAATCAATAAAGTGAAGAGGCGACTGACAAGATGGGAGAAAATAATTGCAAACTATGCAACTGAGAAGGATTAATATCCAGGATCTATAAAGAACTCAATAAACTCAATAACAAAACAAACAATCCAATGAAAAAAGTGGTAAATAACATGAAAAGGCAGTTTTCAAAGAATGAAATACAATGTAAATAGACACACAAAAAAATGCTCAGGATAATTAGCCATCAGTGAAATGCATATAAAAGCCACAATGAAGTTTGACTTCACCCCAGTCAGAAATGGTATCATCTGAAAATAGAAAATAAAAAAGAAAATGATGGTGAGGATGTGGGGAAAAGGTACAATAATACACTGTTAGTGGAAATTTAAACTAGTAGGACCATTAGGGAAGACAGTATGGAGATTTCTCAGAAAACTGAAAACAGATCTACCATATGATCCAGTCAGCCCACTTCTGGGAATTTTCCCCAACAAAATGAAATCAGCATACAGAAGATTTATGTGTACCCCTATGCTTATTGCAGCTTAATTCACAATAGCTAAGATGTGGAATCAATCCAGATGTCCATCAACTATGACTGGATAAAGAAAATGTGGTGTATATACACTGTGGAATACTACTAAGCCATGAAAATGAATGAAATCCTGTCTTTTGCAACAAAATGGATACAACTGGAAATCATTACTCTTCATGAAAAAAGCCAGTCCCCAAAAGACAAATATGTCCTTCTCTAATATGTGGTAGTTAATACAGAACACCAAAAAATGCATAGGAATGAAATAGACATCCTATGATATGATTGTTGTTTTTAGCCTTTTTGTTTACTCCTTTGGAACTGTGGGTTCTAACTTTTACTTATTTAATAGTACAGTTAGTGATGTATTGAACCTGTGATTATACAGTGGATTGAAATTATATTTTTGGGGCTGGTGCCGCAGCTCAATAAGCTAATCCTCTGCCTGCGGGGCCGGCACACCAGGTTTCAGTCCCTATCGGGGAGCCGGATTCTGTCCCAGTTGCTCCTCTTCCAGGCCAGCTCTCTGCTGTGGCCTGGGAGTGCAGTGGAGGATGGCCCAAGTGCTTGGGCCCTGCACCTGCATGAGAGACCAGGAGAAGCACCTGGCTCCTGGCTTCAGATCAGTGCGGTGTGCCTGCTGCAGCCTGCTGGCCACAGCAGCCATTGTGGGGGGGGGGGGGTGAACCAACGGAAAAAGGAAGACCTTTCTCTCTATCTCTCTCTCTCACTGTCCACCCTGCCTGTCAAAAAAAAAATTATATTTTTGCAAATGTTAAAGAAGAAAAGAAAGGAGTGTGATTGAGGGAGGGAAAGGGGAAGGAAAGAGGTTATTTTCTTAAAACTGTACCTATGAAATCTGTTCTCTTTATATTAATAAAAATTAAAAAGAAAAAGTCAATAAATAATTAGGAATGTATTTATAACTTCCACTAAACAGCCAAAAAAATATACCTATTTTTCTAAATAGTAGTTTAATAAAATATAAAATTATTATTACATAATCTAGTTTAGAAAATACCTACAATATAGTGTGTGTGTGTATCTGTGTGTGTAAATCAAAAATGGAGACCAACATGTACAAATAAAATAAAAATTTAATTCAATGTGTTTTATGTACCCTCTACTCCCAAGCACATATCTTATTGGATGGTTTCATGGTTAACTGATGCTAATAACAAAAAACATATTTGCTATAGTCAAAATTCATTAAGGATAAAACATTGACATTTCCACTTAATGGAAAATTGGGAATATTTTATGTAATCTCCAAAAACATATGTTGGGGATAAAATCATTTCACAAATAAACAGTATATCTCAGTAAGAAGATTATATACTGAGAAGGTGTCAGATCATCCAAGATTAACGAACACAATTAATTAATTTACACAATTGCAAAAGTAACTTAAGCAGTTGGAATTTCAATCCAAACAATGAAAGACTTTTTTTTTAATATGCCAAACATTATTATAAAAATTTTCTGGGACATAAACTATAAAAAAAACCAATAAATTTTTAAATAATAAAATAAAGATAAAGGTAATAATAAGCTAAGAGTATACATTCAAGGCCTTAAACCATGTTTAAAAACTGTGGGAAAAGTTTGAGAATAAACACAGATCAATAGGCCAATCATTTTCTCAGAAAAATATGCAGGTGTATATATAAAATATGGTTTATGAAAAGATCTTATATTAGGCCAGCACCACGGCTCAATAGGCTAATCTTCTGCCTGTGGCGCCGGCACACCGGGTCCTAGTACTGGTCAGGGCGCCGGATTCTGTCCCGGTTACCCCTCTTCCAGGCCAGCTCTCTGCTGTGGCCTGGGAGTGCAGTGGAGGATGGCCCAAGTGCTTGGGTCCTGCACCTGCATGGGAAACCAGAGAAGCACCTGGCTCCTGGCTTCGGATCAGCGCGGTGCACTGGCTGCAGAGCGCCAGCCTCAGCGGCCATTGGAGGGTGAACCAATGGAAAAAGGAAGACCTTTCTCTCTGTCTCTCTCTCTCACTGTCCACTCTGCCTGTCAAAAAAAAAAAAAAAGGATCTTATATTAAATCTTTAGAGAAATACTGGATTATTTAGGTATTAGGCTAATACATATCACATCATACACCCAACTAAATTTCATGTGTCAAAAACTAAAAATGAATAATAACATCATTTCTAAAATACTATAGAAAATATTTTAAATACTTTTCTGATCTTGGGGTATAGAATTTCTAATAAAGCAAATTATCAAGTGCAAAATCAACAAAAGACAGCAGGGAGAGATTTGACTACTTAAAAAGAAAAACTTATGAATGAGGAAAATGTCACCAAAAAATTTTAAAACAACTATAAAATTCACAAACACACACACAGATACACACACAGGATAATGAAAATAAAACTTGTCAAAGAAAAGTTATTATGGTCATTATTCAGCTTTAAAAATCATCAATAAAAACAATAGACAATTTATGAAAGAAAAAATGAGTAACAAATTCTTATCTTTCCTAATAATAGATGTAAGTGTAAACAATAAAATCTCACATCTCACATTGTGCTCACCAAATGTGCAATTACTGAAACAGCACCAGCTGGGATACATTAATTCATTCCTGGTAAATAGCGATAGTTTCCTACTTTCTACAAGGGCAGAATGTGGACCCAAAGCCATGAAAGGTGCAAACTTTTAGTCACGAACTCCTCTAAGAAAATTAATCAGATGTATTTTTCCATGCTTTATACATGTGCATATTAATCACATTGTTTCTATTTCAAAGAAGGTAAAGTAATAGTAATAATTAAATATTATGAAGCTGTTTAAATGATGATATAGAATAACAATGATGTGGGAAAGTGTGCATAATGCATTACTGAGTGAAAGAAGTATATCTTCAAGTAGTGTGGTCCTGGACAGGTGTTTGCCCTGGCAGTAAAGATACTACATCCTATATCAGAACCACCGAGGGTTCCAGCTCCAGCTTTTTGCTAACACAGTCCCTGGGAGACAGTGGTGATAGCCTAAGTGACTGGGCTCTCGCCATTCAGTTGGAGACCTGGATTCCTATTCTGGCTGCTGGCTTCTGCCTTGGTGTACTCCTAGCTGTTGCAGGCACTTGAGGACTGAACCAGCAAATGGGCATGCTTTCTCACTGTCTTTAATCAAAGCAAATTACAGTAGTATACTCTTGATTTTGTAAAACCACAAACACATATACACACACTCTTAAAACTAACTAAAGGAATATACTCCTAGCTTCTACCAGTAGTCATTTTCAAGTAGTTTTTTAGGCTTTTATGAGTTTATAAAAGCCAAGTACTTTTATGTAAGTTTAAAACAACTCTTTAACTGAAGACAATGCTATTAAAATAGTAAAGGCAAAGAATGTGGGAATGAAGTATTTATCTGTATCTCTACACTTAACATTAGCCAAAAGGCTGAGAAGCGGTATCTGTGTCTCTAAAGGAGTATTTCTCCAAAAGGAAAAAAAAAATATTCTTACAATTATTTAACCACATCTTCCTTAAGCTCAGGCATGAAGACACACAGTTGGTTGGAAATAGTTGCTGGCAATCTTCAGTTTTAATTTAGTTCCTGGAAATCTGCACCTTAACAGCTGGGAAAATGGACAACTGTATATGAGTGGATTCACTTTGTCTTGTGAACCTAGGCCTAAACTGCTCATATTTAGCTATTGGAAAGTTGCTGGTATGAGCAGAAGGAGGTTTAGGATTTAACTATGTCAACAGTATTTCTTTAAACCTCTAGTTTATCTCCCCCCAAGGAGATGAGAAATAAAAAGCTAAACCTTGGCAGCTACAGGGCATTTGCTATAACCAGACACATATCACTCCCCTGGAATGAAATGGATGTTTAATCCATTTTCCTTCCCTCTATGCTTTTAGTGTACTCTAGCACCCAACCCCTAAAGCACCATCAATGCTGCCACCCTTAGATGTGCTTGGAATAACCCATGGGG
Source organism: Lepus europaeus (assembly GCF_033115175.1). Classification (NCBI taxonomy): domain Eukaryota; kingdom Metazoa; phylum Chordata; class Mammalia; order Lagomorpha; family Leporidae; genus Lepus; species Lepus europaeus. The sequence goes on from NC_084837.1 coordinate 61,449,876, forward strand.
TGGTTAAGCAGAGGCTCTTGACTCCCAACTGCTCATCCACAGAGGGAAGAATCAGAAAATATCCCTGGAAATCTCATAGTTCTCTGAGAGCCACGTGATCTGGGGTAGGTCTCTTAGATTCCCCACACCTCAATTCCTCATCTGAAAAATAGTGATAATGCCAACCTTGTAGAGTTACAAGAAGCAACACATTTTACACAAAAAAAGAAGAGTAGGAAACCATGTGCTCTCTATCACTTAGCCCTGGTATTGGCAGCATGAGACTCCAGGCTGTTCACTGGAATGAGGTGTCCTCCACCAGCTAGTCAGTTGCAGGGAGGACTTTTTCCACCTGATGCTTGCAGCCCCCAGATGGATGGATGGTGTCAGCAAAGGACACAGGACAAAATGTCTCTTAAAAATATCAAAATCTAATACAAATTTGGGAGGAGGGTAGTTAAAGCTTCTGCTCTAAGCCATTTCAAGTTAGGTTCTTATGAAAGAATAAGAGCCACTGTTTCAAAAAATAACCATTGAAGACAGAAAACGTACAAGGGAGTTGTAGTATTTAACCAGGCACTGCAAGCAGAAATACTGTGATTCTCACCCAGTGGCTTTCCTGGCCACTCCTCTCACGCCTGGCCCCAAGTGTTAGGTCCCACCTCAGATCCCACCTGCTCTCTTCCCGTGAGGGTGACCTGCTCACTTCGTTAGTAACTTTCCCCCCAAGACTCATATTTCTGCAGGTGAACTGCAGGCTCGGTTAAAATGAGGGACTTTGAGACTAAGTGATCATCTTCACCAGGGAGAAAACTGAGATATCAGTAAAGAGAAAAGTTCCTGAAGGGCTATTTTGGTGAATTTTCTGTGCTGGGATTGCACCAGTTGGCCAGGGGGCTGGGAGACATCAAGATGCATTCATAAATTCAAGGCCTCGTCGCTTCAGGAATTTTGTTTAGCTTTGTGTAGCAAACGCCTGATCAATGAATCCACAACAGTGAATGGGACCCTAACTGCCAACCAAGAGGAAATTTTGTGGGAATATATCTATGGTTGTTCCAAATGGCTCTCATCAAAAAATAATAATAATAATAAAAAGATATTTTTACTCCATGTGCTTTCTTTCACTAAATAAAAATTTACCCATTTGCATCCTTTCAAATGCATTTAAGTCCAGTGATATTTATCACTCAACATTGGCCTAGTTAACACTGGGATATATATAGAATAGCACTGAACACATGGGCATCGATGCCATGTTTCCAATGCCTGACTGTCACTTACTCGCTGTATTAGTTTTCTAAGCCTGCTGTAACAAATGATCACACACTCAGTGGCTTAAAATGACATGAATTAATTTCTTGCATTTCTAGAGGCTGGAAGTTTGAATTCAAGGTGTTGGCAGGGTTTGCTGTTCTAGAGGCTCTGGGAAGAATCTGTTGTGCCTCCTCCAGGCTGATCTTGGAGATGCATCACTGTCATCCCTGCCCCTCTTCACCCATTCTTCTCTTTGCATCTCGGATTTTTCTCTCTGTTATAGAGAGACCAATCAAAGGACACAGGGTCCACCCTAAACCCAAGGTGATCTCGCCTCAAGACCCTTACCTAAATTACAGATACAAAACTCTATTTCTAAATAATATATTCACAGGTGCTGGGGATTAGGAACTGAACATATTTTTTGGGAACCACTATTCAACTTACTACACAAACTGTATGTCCTTGGGCTTGTTATATAACTTTTAAACTTTGATTCCCTTATCTACAATACTGGAATAATGATAGTTACACTATAGAATCATAATGAGGATTAAATAAGGTAATATGCATATGTGTGTGTGAATATATACATTACATATATATGTGTAAAGTACTTGGTATCTTGCTTGGGTTACAGTGAATACTCAATAATTACTGGCTGCTGATGTTATTGGTATTGTCATTAGTTCACCTATTATGCACCCTGTAGGATTCAGCGATTACAAAACATAAATCTCATTCACAAGAGACTGACAATCAAAGATGAATGGATGCCCACTGATTCCAGATATGGCTTTAAGTTTTGTAACTCACAGCATCCTTAACATCCTCAAGCTCCTGATGCCAAAACACCTGAGATAACAGGAGACCCTACAGGTTGATTTCTGAGATGCTAATACATTGTTTGGCTTCTTTTCCTCTTCTAAAGCATTATATGTTCCTAACCTTCCCCTCAGGAAATTTCTAAAGACATAGCAAGTGCAAAAGATGCTGTCATTCTGAGATTTCTGAACAGATGGTCATGCTGAAGTTTTCCACACTGACAATGGCTGTGAGAGCTCCCTGTGCGAGACGCCATCCATGCGCACAGCAGCAGCAGTCTTCCATTAATCTTCCCCACTGGCTACTACGGCTCCTCTGTAACGTGACACATTAGAACACGCGAAGCAGACTATATACGGGATTCAGTCTTCTCATAATGTCTGCCACCACCAGTAGAAGTCAGCATTGTCACAAAGGAAGAGTAAATCCCAATGGAGTCAAATGCCAGAGTAGGAGGGATATTTAAAAAGGTCATGAAAAATGTATATTATGAAAGAACAGTGAATGAATTTCATTTTTGTACTAAAATAAGCTTAACTTTTAGTTCATATTCCCACAAACTTTCTGATGTCTCTTTGTATTAAGGAGTAGGATATCCACCAGAGTAATGTGTTAGGAATTTCAAATTAAAAAAAAAAAAACAGAGAGAGAGAAAAGTACAAATGAGCAGAACTGCATACAGCTAAAATTCTCACAATGCCATGTTCCTTAGTCATTACAAACAATCTGTAATTGTTCTGTTTCATTTCCTTCTTAGTCTTGTCTTTGGTTATCAATGGGCTATCAAAACTTAGTAGAAAGGTAGAGGTGTCACTCAAATTACTTAACATGTTATACATCCCAAATAATTGATCAGAGTTCCAACCTCTCATTCCGTTTACAAGTGATTGAATATATTTAGACAAAATAGTCAAATATCTATATATACAAACTTTAACATGTATGCTAATTGTCTTTACTCAAAACTGTTGAGAATAAATTTAAATGAATTTTAATTAAAAGGATAATAGCAAAAGATTAACAAAATAAGGAATTTGAAGTAGGTTGGGAAGAAAGGATTTTTTAACATAACAAACATGGCCAGTGCCACGATTCACTAGGCTAATCCTCCGCCTGGGGCGCTGGCACCCCAGGTTCTAGTCCTGGTTGGGGTGCTGGATTCTGAACCGGTTGCTCCTCTTCCAGTCGAGCTCTCTGCTGTGGCCCGGGAAGGCAGAGGAGGATGGCCCAGGTGTTTGGGCCCTGCACCCACATGGGAGACCAGGAGGAAGCACCTGGCTCCTGACTTCAGATCGACACAGCGTGCCAGCCGTAGCAGCCATTTGGGGGGTGAACCAGTGGAAGGAAGACCTTTCTTTCTGTCTATCTCTCTCTCACTGTCTAACTCTGCCTTTCAAAACTAAATAAATAAAAAAATTAAAATTAAAAAATAAAATTAACATAACAAACAGAAGGAGATTTTCTGCTGTCAGGTGTGAATTAAAAAAACAAAACAAAACAATAAAGTAAAAAGATCTTAAGAAAGTCTTAAACACTAAAAGGAAAGATTTTTTTTTTTTACTTTTTTTTTTTTTAATTTTTATTTTTGACAGGCAGAGTGGACAGTGAGAGACAGAGACAGAGAGAAAGGTCTTCCTTTTGCCGTTGGTTCACCCTCCAATGGCCGCCGCGGTAGCGCACTGCGGCCGGCGCACCGCGCTGATCCGATGGCAGGAGCCAGGTGCTTCTCCTGGTCTCCCATGGGGTGCAGGGCCCAAGCACTTGGGCCATCCTCCGCTGCACTCCCGGGCCACAGCAGAGAGCTGGCCTGGAAGAGGGGCAACCGGGACAGGATCGGTGCCCCGACCGGGACTAGAACCCGGTGTGCCGGCGCCGCTAGGCGGAGGATTAGCCTATTGAGCCGCGGCGCCGGCCTAAAAGGAAAGATTTGAATGCTTGGATTAAAAGATGCAAAGACAGGAGAAAACAGAAGTCATTGGCTTTGTTTGGATTTAGCTACATTTTTTTCTGAAAAATTACTCTGTTAGGCTCTGATGGATGAATGAGTGGGCCTGTTGGTCTGCTGGTTACATGATCCTATGCAAAGTGCAGATGGCAGGAGAAACCATTTCCCATATGTCCTGATTGGATCATCCCCATGCTCTCTGCAGAAAAGAGTCATCCCATCCAACTCTGCGGTTAGTGGCATTATTATTTGTTCAACTGTCCCAAAGCACAGACCTTGGATTCTTGAGGAACTGACAACTCAAAGGGTCAAACAAATGGTTTTGTGTTTTATTCATAGAGTGAAAAAAAAAAAAAAAGTAATGCTGGAATTCAGATGGGCCCATTATGGAAACTGACAACTAAAATGGTAATAGAATGAGTGATTCCAATGCTGCAGTGATAGAATCATGAAACAAAAGGGAAAATGGTATTCAGAAAGCCAAATACACAGCCAGAAATGGACTTGTCAGGACTGATTTGTGTGAGGCCAGAGCTTTGCTCTAGTAATTAAATAGGAACAAAACCTTGGCTATACACTTTTTGAAAGTGATCCTAGCTCTGTAGCCTGGTTGTTGAACACTAAATCTTCTAGAAAACAAAGTTGGAAAGGATCACCTCATTGGTTTCAAAATTAATGCTAAATGCACAACCAGAACCAACCAAAGATGCCTCCAACATTTCCAACATTCAAAAACAAGCACTAAGCCATTTGACACACTTTTTCAAGGTGTTGGCCTTTTGGAAAGTCTGGGAAATGTTGTTATGAGGATCTAAGTGAAAAACATGCATACCACCCCCTCTTCTTACCAGGCATAGCTGCTGCCCCAGAATCTACGGAGAGCAGAAACAGAAAAAAGATACAGTAGTAGAAGGCAAGTGGTATATTTCTACTTTTTCATGGGCTTGGAATCTGTGACAAGGCAGAAAATCATATATGGTCAAGGAACAGATCTTTTTCTCTGTCTTATCACATCCAAGCTCCTTAGCAAGTTCTGAGTTTGGATCACAAGTGTCCATACCCTCCATGAAATGTTGTCATCTGCAGCATACCATGCCTTCACCTGGAACTTCAGGGACCTCCTATCCCTGGATCACCCTGATACATGTAATAGTTAAGCAGCTACAAAGACTACACTGCTCGTGCGTCAGTCCAGTCTTCATACCCAGTCTCCCCAGAGAGTCCTTTTTTAATCTGTCATCATTGCCTCCAAGAAAAGCAGTAATAAATAATGACTCCTTTAAGGAGTCTGGAAAATTAAGAGAAAAACAGAAGTGAAATGAAACTAGAAGATATCTTTAGAGTGAATACCTTGACATACTTTACTACCAGGTGTTTATTTGAACTTTTTCAGAGAACAATGAATCTAAAAAAAAAAAAAAAAAAAAAAAACTAAAAACTAAATTTAGGTCTACTTGATAATTACATTTTTATTATTTTATGGAGTTTATTTTTATTTATTTTGAAAATAAGAGTGGCACATACATATATACATAGAGAAAACAGAGAGAAAGAGAGAAAGAGAGAAAGAGAGAAAGAGAGAGAGAGAGAGAGAGAGAGAGAGAGAGAGATCTTCCATCTTCTGGTTCACTTTGCATACACCAAAACCAATCAGGGCCGGGCCAGATGGCATCTAGGATCCAGGAACTACATCCAAATGATCCCTACAGGTAGCAGGAACTCAAGTACTTGAGGCATTATCTGATGCCTCCTGCCATGCACATTAGCAGGAAGCTGGATTGGAAGTGGAGGTTGAACTCTATCCCAGATATGATGGGGGCATCCCATATGGCAGTTTAAACTACAGTGACACAACACCTGTCCTAACGACTCCATTTTCAAAATGGGTTTATAACTTGCATCTCTGTTCACACAGAGCGTTAATGTCTTTCAGTTTTGAGGACAGTTACAGAAAGAATAAGCACACAAAATGTCACATGGACAAGGAATGAAAATTACTTTAGACATTGCACTTTGAACATCCAAACCTGGGAGGTGCCAGGCTCTGACACTCCATATTTCTGCCTTTGATCTGACTCTTCTAAACATGATCCATTTGCTGACAAGTTTTTCTAGTCTTTCTGGTTTGCTTCAAGTAAACCACTGGTTGGCCCCAGTATTTCTGCATTGGCTTTCTCTTGGATTTTTTTTTTTTTTTATGATTTTTTTTTAAAGAGAGAAGAAAGGGGAAAAATAAAATGAAAATAAAAAAGTAAACTTCACTGGATATTTTACATATGGTTTCCATATTGTCTCTTAATCATTCAGTTTGAAAGTAAACTGAAGGGGAATAGGGGAATGAGGAGTTAAAGTGCTTGGATTTGGGGTGAGAATTTCCGACTCCCCTAAGCCACCATTCGTGTGTGCAGCACTTAATACAGTCTGGAACATCTGCAGGGCAGCTGTCTCATGTAGAACAGGTTCACCATAACCTTTCTTGATATTGGCCTCAGAATGAGAAACAGATATAAGCATATGAAGGAGTAGGGGTGTTCACGAATGTGCAGTTGATAGAAAATTGAGTTGGTGTCACTTATACTGAAAACAATGACAAATCATTTGAATCTATTTAAAACAATATGATTATAACTACTCACCAGGGATACATTGAATGATTATTAAATTAATGAGACAGAAAGATTGTTTACTGCATATATTTTGTGCAATAGAATCTGTTACATGCCTTTGAGGCAGGAAAAAACAACCACGTGATCCAAATATCAACATAATTAATACAAAAAAGCCCAGCTTAACTAAAGGGTTACCCTTACTGCATGTATAATCAGAGTCCTTCCAAACTCTGCGTCAGTTTTGTCCTGAATATGGACAGAGGCTCATGGCTCAATATATTCTAGCCGGCGCCGCGGCTCACTAGGCTAATCCTCCGCCTGTGGTGCCAGCACACCGGGTTCTAGTCCCGGTTGGGGCGCCGGATTCTGTCCCAGTTACCCCTCTTCCAGGCCAGCTCTCTTCTGTGGCCCGGGAGTGCAGTGGAGGATGGCCCAAGTCCTTGGGCCCTGCACCAGCATGGGAGACCAGGAGAAACACCTGGCTCCTGGCTTCGGATCAGCGAGATGGGCTGGCCGTAGTGGCCATTGGAGGGTGAACCAACGGCAAAAAGGAAGACCTTTCTCTCTGTCTCTCTCTCTATCACTGTCCACTATGCCTGCCAAAAAAATAAAATAATAATAATAATAATAAAAAGAATATATTCTATGCCTTCATCTGTCAGTCCCAGCTGAAAGACATGGAATTCTGCTCTTCCTCCTGATTCTGTCATCCCCAGTCATGCCCACCCTCTGCTCTTACAATGAGCAGAAAATTTCCTTAGCTTTCATCGGTGGGCATTTTCTCTTATACTATAAAAGAATTTTACAATCTGATAAATTTGGAAAGCACCAAGTGATACAGGGTTCCTCAATTCAAGACTTCTCAATGTCAATTATACAAGCTATCTTCAACAAGTTCATGGAAAATGCATATTATGAAAAAACTATGCATGGATTTCAAAATTTTACACCATGTAAATTTATCTTTTAATTCCATTTGCAACAAACATTTCACAGTATCACTGTATTATGGTTCCAGGAGGGATATTATTTGATCTGGCTAGATCTTCCATGGGGTTCAGACATTTTTAAAATTCATAAAATACAGTTGTCTTCCATTTTTTTTCCACTCAAAATATTTGAGGGGCCTGCAGATTAAGCCACCACTTGAGACACTGGTATCCCATATCTGAGTGCAGTTCAAGTCCCAGCTGCTCTGCTTCAGATCTAGCCTCCTGCTAATGCACCTGGGAAGGCAGCAGCAGATCTCCTTATTAGAACTTGGGCCCCTGGCACCCATGTGGGAACCAGGATGGTGTCACCAGATCCTGGTTTTGGTTTGGCCAGACTCACTCACGCTCTCTCTCTCTCTCTTTCAAATAAATAAATAAGTCTTTGAAAAATATTGCAAAGGTTAGAGCTGAGCCTCCATATGAATAGGGCAGCACATTTTACCACTTCTGAAAAGCACTCTTCACCAACTATTTGCAAAACATTATGGAGAAACAAGAAGAAAACATTCACTCACTTTTTAGGAGTCTGATATATCAATACCTTAGTTAATTCTAAAAATTTGTGGTTTGCTGGTGTCCTGTTCATGTTGATTCTCTTGGGAATTAGTATTTTTCTTTCATTCATTTTCTTATTAAACTACTGTCACTTGTTACTAAAAAATGAGAAAGATAGCCTTCCAAGGCCACCCCCAAACATCACAGGACAGATAAAAAAAATACTAATAAGCAGCTCTACATCCATTTGTCAGCTGGAAGAAATCGAGACCTTCATCTATTGTGTTCCCTTAAGATTATGGATTACTTCTCTTCTTTTTATTTTATTTTATTTTTGACAGGCAGAGTGGACAGTGAGAGAGAAAGAGAGAGAAAGGTCTTCCTTTGCCATTGGTTCACCTCCAATGGCCGCTGTGGCTGGCGCACCGCACTGATCCGAAGGCAGGAGCCAGGTGCTTCTCTGGTCTCCCATGGGGTGCAGGGCCCAAGCACTTGGGCCATCCTCCACTGCCTTCCTGGGCCATAGCAGAAAGCTGGCCTGGAAGAGGAGCAACCAGGACAGAATCCGGTGTGCCGGCGCCGCAAGGCGGAGGATTAGCCTACTGAGCCGCGGCGCCGGCCTGGTTACTTCTCTTGGAGTGGGGTCAGGGGAGGGAATATCAGGTAGAAAATTAGAAAGTTAGGTGTGTGATGAGAGGCCTGAGGAAAGCAAGCTTCTTTGGCGAGGAACTTAGCAGCCTGGGAAGCACAACATGGAAGCAGCCCAGTACTGACACTAGAAAGTCCTGCCCATACCCCAGTAACTTTCCAGGTGGTCTCAGCCTTCCCCTAAGGAAAGCTCCCCAGGAGAATCCTCTCCACTCAGCACCAGAGTGGCTACCAGCCTAACAACATTGGTCAAAAAACCTTTTCAGCTTTCCCCCAGAGAAGACACCCTACGGGAAGCTCCTCTGCCCAGCGCCGGGTGGGTTACCCAGTCTGATAGCACTGAGTGAAAACTTGGAGAAGTTCACCTAATTCACATTCAGCAAAGCCTTTGTCCTGGAGAAGTAGGAGGAGAGGCAGGAGAAACAATGGGAAGAACTGGACCCCATTCCCTTATAAGCGTCAGTCTGAATACACACCATATACTCAGCTCTCAGCTCTTTCCTGAGCTGCCTACCTGGCCTGTCAAATGTATTATCTCCATTAAACCATGTAACCTTGCTTTCCCCAGTCTAAGCAAATGGGCAATCTCTCTCAGATTCTGTCTGGAGAGGTGCCTATCCATTCTAATGGATACTCTACCCCCATTAGACCTTGCTACCTTGCTGACCATTAAAAAACAAAAAGAAAAAAAGAAAAAAAAAGTCTTTCAAAGGCTGCCCATTATCAGCATGTCAAGATTCGTAGGGCAAATCTAAGCACTGTCATCAAAACGAAAAGGAAAGATACACATCTCCTCACTAAATACCTAGACTATGAGTCAATTGAGAATTGAGCGCCTTGAGCTTAAGCAGGCAGGGGTGGAAATGACTAAAATAAAGGACAGCCAGGTTACTGATAGTAAATTACAGCTGGAAATGAAATCAGACTCTTAAATTTAAGGCTTAAAATTTTTATTTTAATGTGTGTGCTGGGGGATGTGCCTGTGAGTGGGCATGATATTATGTAAAGGGCACAAGTTTGGAAGTCAGATTTTCAATGGATAAAGAAACAAACAAGCTGGAAAATTTCAGTGAAATAAATGGAAAGTAGTGAGTGCACTCAGATGGGAAAATAGAAAATTAAATTTAATAACAACATCAAGGATCCAAAGGGCTGCAAAAGGAATATTCTGTGACTGGAGAACATGTCTAAGACACACGAAATTTCCTCACTGTACAGATTGTACAATATTTCTTATGCGTCTCAACAAATGTGTCCGAAGACAGCATTTTAAGTTGCACAGAAAATACCAAAGCCCAGACATATTTCAGTGCCAGTCCCTGGGCAGGCTGGCCCTAAGGCAAGACATTCTGGAACACCTGGCTGGTTGGCAGACTTTCCTTGATGGCAGCATTTTGGGACCAAACAGGCATTTATTTCAGCCTCTCTAAGTCTTTCATATGGTAAAGAAGCAATCAAAGAATACTGGCTTTATTTTTTGCAGCATGGGTTTTGATCCACCTAAAAGGAAACGGTGGGGGTAGCGGGAATCAGCGGAGGGAAGGAGTAATGCGTTTCACAGCTTCAAATCAAACACTGCTGGAAAAATGTCCAGAGAGCAATTCAGAGTGAAAATATTTGCTTTCTGGCTAAATAGCCAGTAGCTTTTTATTGCAAAATGGAAATAAACAGTGCTGCTCATTTATACCAAAAAAGGGGAATCTACAAATAGCCGAAGTCCCAAAATAAAGGTATTGCCCAATAGCCTAGGACATGAGTCACTAAGGTCTTCAGAGTTTCATCAATGGTCACAACACATAGATTAGAATGGTCTGAGGTTGTGATTACTAAAACATCTTGTATATTCTAAAGTCCTCATCCCAGAAGAGCTTGGGCCACAGCCAATGTGATCCTCATCCTTAACTCTGTTCATTGAACAAATGTCGGCAAAAGTAACAGAAGTTCTAGCACCAAAATTAACTTAAAGGAAAGCCAGCTGTATGAAATTATTTTATTTAAATGTTCAAAAGTTTACAAAAGAGAGTTAAATTGAATATAAAGCCAATAATGCTTACAATGAAAAGATAGGAGTTGGCCAAGAGAACTGTATAAATAATAAAAGAATCCAGAGGCCGGTGTTGTGGCACAATAGATTAAGCCACTATCTGAAGTACCAGCATCCCAATGGGCTCTGGTACAGTCCCAGCTGCTCCACTTACTATCTAGCTCTCTGCTAATGTGCCTGGGAAAGGAGTGAAGCATGGCCTAAGTATCTGGGCCCCTGAACTCCCAAGGGAGTTCGGAAGCAGCTCCTGGCTCCTGACTTTGGCCTGGCCTAGCCCCAGCCATTGCAGCCATTTGAGGAGTGAACCAGCAGGTGGAATCTCTCTCTCTCTCTTTCTCTGTCTCTCCCTTTATCTCTCTGTTACACTGCCTTTCAAATAAAATAAAATCTTTAAAAAAAATCAAAGAACCCTTGGGGCCAATCCTGTGGCATAGCGGGTAAAGCCGCCACCTGCAGTGCTGGCATCCCATATGGGCGCCGGTTTGAGTCCCAGCTGCTCCACTTACGATCCAGCTCTCTGCTATGGCCTGACAAAGCAGTGGAAGATGGTCCAAGTCCTTGGGCCCCTGCACCCGCATAGGAGACCCAGAAGAAGCTCCTGGCTCCTGGCTTCCAATGGGCACAGCTCCAGCTGTTGCAGCCAATTGGGGAATGAACCAGAGAATAGAAAACCTCTCTCTTTCTCTCTCTCTCTCTCTCTCTCTCTCTCTCTGCTTCGCCTTCTCTCTGTGTCACTCATAAATAAATAAATCTTTTAAAAAATCAAAGAATCCATTCATTCATTCATTCATTCATTTTACAGTATATGGACTATCATTTGGTAGTATATTGAATATATACTGCTCTAGGTACTGAAAATATAGAAAGGAATTAAAAATGATCACCTTGGGAAGAAGACAAGAAGGAACAGATATATCATCATTCAATACACTCATGTGCAAAACAAACAGCACTTTAAGGATTTCAGAGACTTTGCAACCACTTTATCTCACTTGATCCTCATAACACTCTCTAGGTTCAGTTCCAGAAGGGGACATATAAGAATACAAAGTATGAAAAGTTAAGTTTCTTTCAAACATTCTAATAATAAAAAGGAGAATTCAGATTTGATTTTGGTTTCTCATGTCACCCTCTATATATCTATTAAATTAAAAGTAAGTTAGTAAGACTTCTTACCATGTGTAATCACTCCAGAAATGGCTGCCTCAATACACTACAAATTCTCTTTTGTCCTTAAAGTAAAGCCATGCCAAATAAAGCCTCAGACTAACCTAAATACACATTAAACAAGAGACTTCCTCAGAACAAACATTACCATGTGGAATTAGTCTCAGCTACTAGTATTATAAATATCATAATCTGGAAATTCAAATTGTGAATGCTGCCCATTAGTTCATTCAGTGAAGTCATATGAACCTACTACGATTCAAATGCTCTTCCAGGCACAAAAATGATGAAGACAGTCAAGCTATTACATGAAAAGGATATATCATTAAGGAAAGATGACCAAAATAATTGCAGTTAGTGTAAGTGCTTTAAAAATTGAAAAAAAAAGGAGGTGATTCGATGAAGAGTGGGGTGGGGAGTACTAGAAGTCAGTTGGCCAGGGAAGATCTCTTTGAGTCAGTGGCATCTGAGCTGGGACCTGAAGTTCCCAGCTCATGAAGATCTGAGGCAAAGCTCTTTAGCCCAAAAAGGCAGGGCTTAAAATGGAAATGAATCCAAAAGCATACCTAGAGTATGGTGAACGAGGGCTAGTGTTGGTTGACTAGGTTAGAAGTCAGCTGTGGGAAAAAATATGGGATCTGTCTTAAGTGCAATGGGAATCTACTAGGTTTTAGTAAGGGGGTAAAATTATCTGACTTCAGTAAGTAGATCATGTAATGAATCCCAGAACCCCCATAGACAGGCAAGGATATTTGTTAATGGTCAGCTGGTTTGGAAATGTTATGTCTGAATTGTCTGCAAAGGAACAGGCCATCAAGGAGAGAGGCGCCTTTCTCTGAAGGGAGGAAGGAACCTCCACTGTGACACGGCCTTGACTAAACAAGTTCAGAGTCGGTGAACTCAAGGGACTTCCATAGCCTAGACAGCTCATAGCAAGAGTCTCGGGTGATTGCTGACGTCACAAATAAGAGTGCTAATTGTTAAATCAACAACGGGAGTCACTGGGTACATGCTCCCCACGTAGGATCTCTGTCCTTAATGTGTTTTACTATGAAACTTAAAAACACTACTAGTCGAACAATACCCTATACCTTGTGCGGTTGTGTGAATGCAGCCTGTTGAAACCCTTGCTTAGTATATACTAAGTTGATCTTCAGTATATGAAGGTAATTAAAAATGAAACTCGATAAAGGGTGGGATGGGAGAGGGAGAGGGGAGGGGCACGGGAGGGAGGGAGGGAGGTTGTGGGGGAGCCACAACAATACAAAAGTTGCACTTTGTAAATTCACATTTATGAAATAAAAAATTTAAAAAAAGGACGAATGTAATGTTGGGATGGATGAATGTAAATAAAGCAACTAAAATTAAAAAAAAAAAAAGAATTGTCTGCAGAAGCAAGGTGGGACATCCACCAATATCCCTCTGAATGCAGAACACTGCTCCATGTGAATGAATCCTCAAGGTTTCTAATGCGGTCCTGGTACAGAGGATTCCAGGCAACTACTAGGAGATTGAGTCTAGGAGTAGCCAATCCCAAGCTTAGTATGGCATTTGTCATAGCCACAGTTATACAGGCACGTCTGTTTGAGGCTGGCTTAACACACAGCAGGACCATCTGAGTATTGGTCCTGGAATTTCTTCCTCCATGTTGTCTCCCAGGAAACATACTGAGTGACCCAATCTTTCTCTTCATTTCAGTCTCCTCCCTCAGTGGCCAGTGATTGATTAAAAGGAATTGCTCAAGTATGTCTGCAGAATACTGAGGAGGAAATAGCAGGCATAAAGCACTTTTAAAGAGCGAACAACCTTCTGTATAATAATCAGCTATCTCATTTATTCAGTGCATCATCGGTTACCCTTAAACAATTCCATATGTATTAGTTTCTATTTGAGATACAAGACCGTTCAGCCATAGCATCCATTTGGTAACAGCAAGCACATGTTTTAAAGATGCTTAATGTTATTGCCCTATAATGTCTTGCCACAGAGCATTCCTAGGAGTACAATGCTCTTTGTGAATACCACCTCATTAATCCTGGGAGAGGCAGCAACAATCACTCTCCCCACATTTTACCAATAAAGAAACAGAACTGCTGAGAGATTCAGAGTGAGCCAAGATGCTGTTCAGCTACTTAATGGCAGAATCATAGATGAATTTCTGGTTCCACTTGAGCTGAAGACTTTACAGTCCTGCCCCACCCACCGCAGACCAATATGTCAAGCTCTAGTGAATAAGCTACTCAACATCAAACCTTGAGCTTTATAGTCCTGAGTCTTTTCAATCCTCTAGACTCCATTGGGGTTACTGCCATTCCAGAAGCTATTTGTGGTTCCTTATCAGGCAGATCTCATTCCTTTGAGATTTGAGCTCTGTTTTCCAACTGCATTTGCTAGTAATAGGCAAACTCATGGAAGTCCTAAATTCAAGGCTATGGATATTTTTCAACATTTTTGTGGCTGTCTTGGACATTCAGAGGGTCCTAAATGGACAAGGAACTTGGATTTAACTTAAGTCTCTACTTTTAAATGATTCAAAACAGTCATTTCAACTTCAAAATGGCTCATGACTTGGTTGTTTTAATTAACCTTAGATGTTTAATAAATCCTGTTAGCATTTCCCAATGCTAGAATTCCATTACCTTATGTCTTAGGATGAAATGAGGTTCTAACAGATTCTTTTCAGTTTTGAATGTGCTAAAAGTTAGTGTTGGTGTTGATGGTGCCAAAATTTAGTTTCTTTTTTTTTTTAAGTTTTCATGAAGTTCATGAAGACAACTGTCCTTAGGAAAAGCAAGGGAAATACAGAAAGCAGACCTCTGATTGGAAATAACTTGGTAGGTAATTGTGTGTCTGATATCTGTGAGAATCAAAACTTGTTTACGCTTATTTCAATTATCTGCAGGTTTTCTCTCCCTATTTTATGCCATCACCACATCTGTAACATTGCTGTTGATTTTTTTTCCAGAAACAAAAATAATTTTTTCTCCATTTTGGACAAAAGCAATGAAGAATAATCAGTCGTATTAATTCCCCTCTTATTCTCCTATCTTCATGTAATTATTATCTGTGGCATTTCTCAGTGTACCTCACCATCTGGTTTCACAGAAGACAAAAACATCCTTTAGTCTCTTATGAGAGAAGCCCTATTCACACTGTTTCAAACCCATAGATATATTATAACTTTGAAATTTTTATTTATTTTGTTTAATTGACAGTAAAAAGTACACATACATGTACAGTGTACAAAATGATGTTTTGATATATGCATACAATGTGAAATGCCTAAATCAAGTTACTTAACAGGATTTCCTCATATGCTTATTATTTCTTGCACTGAGAAAGCAGTGATGAGTGACTAATTTAATTCTTCTGAGTGTGGATATCTAGTTTTCCCATTTATTGAATAAACATTATTGATTGAAGACACTGTCATTCCCCATTATATGTCTTCGGCATCATTGTCAAAAAGTAAACTTACCATAAACATTCATATGTATTTCTGGGCTCTACATTCTGTACCATTAGTCTCTGGGCTTGTTTTTACTCTAGTACCATGCTGATTTGATTATTAAATTTTGTAGTATGCTTTGAAATCAAGCACTGTAGTGTGATGTCCTCATTTTTGTTGGTTTTGCTCATGTTAACTTTGGCTACTTGTGGTCTTCTGTGATTCCATTAGAATTTTAAGGTTATTTTTCATTTCTGTGAGAAAGTCATTGGAATTTTCATTGTCATTGCATTGAATTTGTAAATGATTTTGGGTGATATGGATACTTTAATGATATTAATTATTCCAACTGATGAGCACAAATATCTCTCTACTTATTTATATCCTCTTCAATGTATTTTGTCAAAGTTTGGTAGTGTTTGGTATATAGGTTTTTTACCTTTTTAGATAAATTTATTTCTAAATATTTTATTAGTTTCATATATATTGTTAATGTCATTGTTTTACAGATTAATTTTTTCAGATAACTTGCTTTTACTTATAGAAATGTTGTTGATTTTTTGTAATGATTTTGTATCTTGCAACATTATGAATTCATTTATTAGCCACAAAAGTTTTTGGTGCAGTTGTAAAAGAATCACTTGATACTGGCGATTGAGTCTCTTACCCAGTGTTGCTTGGCAAGTGTTGAAAGATGTTGCCCTGCAAGACAAAATGAAAATGGACAGCCAGATTCCATGGCCCTTGTGCTCAATGGCCCGTGGACTCTCTGCTCCACGTACCTACCTAGAACTGTAACAGGATTCCTAACAGCCAAGTTAGCCATTGCAGTTATGATTAATATCCTTCATTTAAATACATCACAAAGGGGCTAATGTATTATTATGTTAAATGTGTATTCACGGCCTGCGCCATGGCTTAACAGGCTAATCCTCCACCTTGCGGCACCAGCACACCGGGTTCTAGTCCCGGTTGGGGCGCCGGATTCTATCCCGGTTGCCCCTCTTCCAGGCCAGCTCTCTGCTATGGCCTGGGAAGGCAGTGGAGGATGGCCCAAGTCCTTGGGCCCTGCACCCGCATGGGAGACCAGGAGAAGCACCTGGCTCCTGGCTTCGGATCAGCGAGATGCGCTGGCCGCAGCGGCCATTGGAGGGTGAACCAATGGCAAAAAGAAAGACCTTTCTCTCTGTCTCTCTCACTATCCACTCTGCCTGTCAAAAAGAAAATAAATAAATAAATAAATGTGTATTCACTATGATGCAATATCTGGCCCTTTGCATTTTCATTCCTACAGAGTCATATGTAACTATCACTAAAGTAATCCCAGCAAGGCCTATCAATGCCAGAAAGCCTAAACAATCTCCAAGGATGCGTTGCCACTTGAATTGGGTATGTATATTTACCATCTACAAGTAGAGGGGAGAAATACTACAAAAACTGTCCTTATATCTCTTTCAGTGTAACCAAAAACAACATCAACTTGATTGAAAGCACCAAGACATCAATTGGGAGCTCTTTGCCATATATTTTTAGGCTTCAAACAAAAATAGCTAAAGTGCTACCATTACTAGCAGACAAAAATACCCACCAGCTGCTCTGCTTTGCCCAAGACTGTGGACCCAAGGTGGAGAGCATTAGACAAGCATTGTGGGAATCAGCTCACAAGCAAGCATAAATCTGGCTGAATAAGAAGAATCCCGATTATGGGCAGTAGACCACCATGCTCTTGGTGCTTTGGGGTCTCCAGCAAGGGAAGCTTTTGCTAGAGTAGCAGTGTTTTGCCAGCTGGGGAATACTGTTAAACTTTCTCCTTGCTATGTTTGAACTCCACTTGCTCTGTCTTACCTCTAAATTTGCTCTTACCACTCCATATTTCTTATCTCTTCTTCTACTTTATCTCCTCCTGGGGTCCTTTGTAAGTTAATCTTCTTCAAATTCAACAAAACATGCCCACTTGTGTGCACTCTTCACCTGCCACTACTCCTGAAGACAGAGCAATGGATTCTCACTGTGAGAAACACTGTACCATTATCCAGCCAAATTAGGAATAAACCAATGTGCTAGTATTTATATCCTTAAGTGTTCCTGCTGTTATGTATGTGTGTTCTCTCTAATTAGGCATCAGCTCTCAAAGGATACAGAACCTAGCTTTCAGTCCTCTTGTGTTCCTGTTACGCTTTTCTTTGGTGAGTATTAAGCAGCACACTGTGGTTATAGAATAAATATCCTGCCTGCTTCTGTTGAGAAATGGAGAGGCATGAGCAGAGCAACACTCCACCTGCTCCCCCTCCCACCCTCTCCCAGGCTTGTGGAACCATCTCCTGCATTTCCACTCAGCCACACTCCCTGCCTTCCAGCACCACAGCCACAAGTCCACCCCTAATGAAACTGCCACTCAACAGTTGCTCCATTTAGGTGACAATAGACCCCTATACTGTTCTGTGCTGGAAGAGACCCACTGTGATACAGTAGGGGGCACTGTAGATTCATGCCTATGACACCCCAAAAACACTCTAAGGAAACAGGAAGTGGTTAAGACTTCGGCTTTATACCTTGTAGTGTCTGCCTGGTCCACTCCTATTACTGCCACTGCTTCCCTCTTTAAGTACTCTTGTCTTGGGTTTTCCAAAAGCTTTTCAAAAACTAGTACCAATCACTTGTGATTGTTCTGAAGGAATTTTAAAACAATAGTCTTACCACTAGAAATTAGGGAACAATCTTTGATCTCCCAATTTAATTGATTACTAAATATTGCAAAAATTTAACTTCCACATTATCTCTTAAATATATATGCTCACAGGACAAGAACAAACCTCTGGGCGAGAGCACTCAAATGAGGGGGTAAGTTAGGCTTAAATCCAGCCAATAACTGCTGGCCAAGGCCTGTGCCATGGCCCTGTGCTGTCCTGCCAAGGGGAAAAAGCTACGGGAGGACTCAAATTTATCAGGTTTTAGTATCAGATAGCTACGGGAGGACTCAAATTTAGAACACTATTTTAATACCTAGGCTTTGAAAAAAAATTGATTTATTTGAATGGCAGAGTTAGAGGGTGATAGGAAGAAAGACAGATAGAGACCTTCCATCTGCTGGTTCATTCCTCAAATGGCCTTAAGGGCTAGGGCTGAGCCAGATTGAGGCCAGGAGCCAGGAGCTTTTTCTAGGTCTTCCACACAGGTGCAACGCCCCATCTTCCACTTGGGCCATCCTCCACTGCTTTCCCAGGTGCAGCAGCAGGGAGTTCGATTGGAAGTGGAGCAGCCAGGACTTGAATCAGCACCCAAATGGGATGCCAGCACTGTAGGCCACAGCTTAACCCACTACACCACAGTGCTGGCCTTGCCTGTAGGTGTTTTGTAAGTACATAAAGATGCAGATATATTCTCAAACCTAAATAACTGTGATTGTTCCTCACTGAACTATGCAAACATGAGACAATCTTACTATTATTATAGTAATAAATAATCTGTTATTGTCAGGTAGCCTTTAGGAAGGTTGGTAAACTATAGCTTGTCAGTCTAGGGACCAGATCCAGTCCATGACTTGTTTTTGTGCTTTCAGAGAGCTAAGGATAGTTTTTCATGTTACTAAAGGATTTTTTTTAAGATATTTTTTTAAAAATGTCTTTTTTCTAACAGTTGTCTTTTGGTTAAAATGTCTTTCTTTTTAAAATTTTACTTAAGTTATACAAGTTTCATGTTTTATATATACAGACTTAGGAATATAATGATACTCCCCACACTACTCTTCCCTCCCACCCACACTCCCGCCCTTTTTTCTCCTCCCTCTCCCATTCCAACTCTTAATTTTTACAAAGATCTATTTTTATTTTACATAATGATCATAAAGTTAACCCTATACTAAGTAAAAGAGTTCAACGAATAGTATGAAAAAAAAGAACACTGTTCCTCAATGGAAGAGACAAGGGCTGTAAACAATCATCAAATCTCAAAGTGTCCATTTAACTCCAATGCATTAAATTTTAGGTACTCTATTAGTTACCTCTGATGAGGAAAAAGATATGATATCTGACTTTTTGGGACTGGATTATTTCACTAAGTATAATAGTTTCCAGTTGCATTCATCTTGTCGCAAAAGACAGGCTCTCTCTCTCGTTTTTATTTTACAGTTGAATAGTACTCCATAATATATATATATACCATAATTTCTTTATCTAGTCAACAGTTGATGGACATTTGGGTAGATTCTTTATCTTAGTTATTTTGAATTGCACCGCAATAAACATGGGGGTAAAGATAGCTCTTACATATGCTGATTTCTTTTAGTTTGGGTAAATTCCCAGGAGTGAGATGGCTGGGTCATATGATAGGTCTATATTCAGGTATTGCCATACTGCCTTCCACAGTGGCTATACCAGTTTATATTCCCACCAACAGTGCTAAAATTCATATGGGAACATAGGAGACCCCAAATAGCTAAAGCAATATTATACAACAAAAAGAAGCTGGAGACATCACAATACCTGATTTCAAAACATACTACAGGGCCAGTGTCACGGTTCACTAGGCTAATCCTCTGCCTGCGGCACTGGTACCCCAGGTTCTAGTCCCGGTTGGGGTGCCGGTTCTGTCCCGGTTGCTCCTCTTCCAGTCCAGCTCTCTGCTGTGGCCCGGGAAGGAAGTGGAGGATGGCCCAAGTGCTTGGGCCCTGCACCTGCATAGGAGACCAGGAGGAAGCATCTGGCTCCTGGCTTCGAATTGGCACAGGATGCCGGCCATAGCAGCCATTTGGGGGGTGAACCAACGGAAAAGGAAGACCTTTCTCTCTCACTGTCTAACTCTGCCTGTCAAAAAAAAAAAATACATGCTACAGGACAGTTATAATCAAAACAGCCTGGCACAAAAACAGATGTGTAGACCAATAGAATAGAAATGCCAGATATGAATCTACACATCTACAACCAACTTATCTTTAACAAAGGAACTAAAATTCATCCCTAGAGCAAGGACAGTCTCTTCAACAAAAGGTGCTGGCTGGGAAAACTGGACCTCCATGTGCACAAGTATGAAACTAGATCCCTACCTTACACCTTATACAAAAATCCATTCAAAATGGATTAAACACCTAAATCTACTACCTGAAACCATCAAATTACTAGTGAACACTAGGGAAATTCTGCAAGACATTGGCACAGCAAAGAGTTCTTGGAAAAGACCCCAGAGGCACAGGCAGTCAAAGCCAAAATCAACAAATGGGATTACATCAAATTGAGAAGTTTCTGTACTGTAAAAGAAACATTTAGCAAAGTGAAGAGGCAACTGACAGAATGGGAAAAAATATTTGCAAATTATGCAATTGATAACGGGTTAACATTCAGAATCTATAAAGAGCTCAAGAAATTCAACAACAATAAAACAAATAATCGAGTTGAGAAATGGGCAAAGGACTTGAACAGGCATTTTTCAAGAGAGGAAATTCAAATTCAAGTGCCAACACTTGAAAAAATGCTCAGAATCACTAGCCTTCACAGAAATGCAAATCAAAACCACAATAAAGTTCCACCTTACTCCAGTTAGAATGGCTTTCATACAGAAATCAACAAACATTAAAATGTCTTCTTAAAAAAAAAAGTATTTTTTTTAAAGACAACACCAGCATGTGGGGCACTGAGTTAAGCTGCTACTTGCAAAGCCATCATCCCATATCAGAGCACCAATTTGAGTCCTGGTTGCTCTGCTTCTGATCTAGTTCACTGCTAATGCGCCTGGGAAAACAATGGATGGTGGCCCAAGTGTTTGGGCCCCTGTCACCAATGTGGAGACCTGGATGTAGCTCCAGACTCCTGGCTTCAGCCTTGCTCAGACCTGGCTATTGCAGCTATCTGGGGAGTGAACACAGATGGAATACACCTCTCTCTCTCTTTGTGTCAGTCTTTCAAGTACATAAATAAGTAAATCTTTTAAAATATGAATATATGAGATAGCCCTTTTTGCCTTTAAAATGTTTATTTAAAAATATTTCAAATAATACAGGAAAGTACAAAGAATAGTTCAATAAGCACACACAGATTTAACACTTTTTAAAAGATTTATATATTTGAAAGTCAGAACTACAGAGAGAGACGGAGAGACAGAGAGATTTTCCATCTATGCTTCACTCCCCAGGTGGTTGCAATAGCCAAGGCTAGGTCAGGCTGAAGCTGGGAGCCAGGAGCTTCTTCCAGATCTCGCACTAGGGTAGCAGGGGCCCAAGGACTTGGGCCATTCTCCACTGTTTTTCCCAGACCATTAGCAGGGATCAGAAATGGAGCAGCCAAGGCATGAACATGTCAGCATCACAGGCTGCAGCTCCACCTGCTATGCCACAATGCTGGCCCCAGATTTAACAGTTTTTCACCTTTTTTGGCACAATCACTTCAAATGTAAACACTATATACATACATACATATATGTATATACACTATTTTTTCTTGAAAGCAGGTATATTAATATCACCTAACATGGATTCAGGTCAATGATCATACAGTGAGGAAAGAAGGTATAATATTCTGTAGGGGGTATAATCCAGGGAAGACAAAATTTATAAATATCTACATACGAAATAGAATAGCATCCACTTTTATATATATAATATATATATATATATACATATATATATATGAGATAAAACAGGTGGAATTTGTCATTTGTCTGGCTTATTTCATTTGGCATAATAACCTCCCATTACAACCATTTTGTTACAAATGTCAGGATTTCATTCATTTTTATGGCTGAGTACTATTCTATCATGTATATATACTACAGTTTCTTTATCTAGTCATCTGCTAATGGACAGCTACATTGATTCCATCTTCGCTATTGTAAATTGGGCTACAATAAATATGGACTGCAGCCATCTCTTTCATGTGCTGACTTCATTTCTGTTGGATATATTCCCAGAAATGAGATAGCTGGGTCAGATGGCAGATCGTTTTAGTTTTTGAGGAATCTCTGTACTGTTTTCTACAATGTCTGTACATTCTATAATGTCTGTACATTGCATTCCCACCAACAGAGTAGTCAGGTTCCCTTTTCTCCACATCCTTGCCAGCACTTTATTTTTTGATTTTTGGATAATAGCCATTCTAATTGAAGTGAGATGATCCTGCCCCGTGGTCTCCATTTGCATTTCCCTGGTGCTATTGATCCTTAGCACTTTTTTTCATGTGTTTCTTGGCCATTTGTTTCTCTTCTTTAAAAAAATGTATATTCAGATCCTTTGCCTATTTCTTAACTGTATTGTTTTTTGGTTGTTGAATTTCTTGAGCTCCTTATATTCTATATATTAATTCTTTGTTGGATATATTGCTTGTAAATTCTTCTCTTATTTTGTCAGTTGTCTCTTCATTCTGTAATTTATTTAATTTGCTGTACAGAGGCTTCTTAGTTCAATACAATCCCATTTTCCTATCTATAAATCTCCTTTATCATTTCTTCCCCCCTTTCTGCCAATTGGGTATGACCAAGTCTTAGGTTGACTTCAGAATAACTGCAGGGAACAATATACCAGAAACACAAAGATGCCCAAATCATCAGTTGAACAAATGCCACAAATTAACAAGAATTCTCCCATTAGTTTTTTTTTTTTTTTTGTATATGCAAGAAACAAAATCTATTATTGTTGGACAGCCAAAATATTGGCTTTGTTTGTAGAGCTGCTAGGATTACCCTAAACAATACAAGAGAAAAAAATACTCATACACAAACTTTGTTCTCAGCAAATCTGAGAAATGAAAACTTGCATATTCCCAGTCACATATAAATTTTGACAGAGGTAAAGTTAATTTGCTATCCACAGAGGTCGTAAGGGTGTCACAGGGAAGAACATGGAATGATCTTGTGGCCTGGAGATCTCATATAAGCCTGTGATGAAAAATCTCTGCTAGAACAAGAAGTTCCTATGAAAACTGACATGGATTTTTTTAACTTTTAATTTTAATTTTAGTTTTTAAGAGATTTAATGTGCATTATAGATACAGTTCTAAGAACATAATGATAGTCCCTTCATCCCGCCCTCTGCTTCTCTTCCTCCCAGGCTTCTTTCTTCCCCTTTCTTTTAATTTTGGAGATAACATTTTAAATTTTCATTACAGCAAAAGGCTTATACTTCATTGAATAAGAAGTTTAGCAAGTAAAAAGCAAAAAGACCCAGTTTAGTGAGAATATAGACAGGTTATAAAAAAATTGAACAGAAAAATGATCACTTCACCCATAAAGAGTAAATTTTAAAGTTGTCACAGCTCATTACAATTATAGTATTACAACATTCTTAACCATTGGTTTGACAAAGGTATAAAACAATTTTTTTTAAGATTTTTTTTTTCTCTCAGCCCAGCTTCCAAAGTGACCACTGCAGCTGAGGGGACAGCCATGTAGGGTCAGTAACACTGAAGGCAGAACTGTAAATTTCTTGTTAGAGATGCCACCTCCTTTACCTAGCCAGCTCTCCTACCAGGCCAGCTAAGTAATGAAAGTCAACAGAGTGCCTTTCCCTAGGAGGTTCACACCTCCCTTAGGATGTACCCCATGTGAAGAGATAGATAGGTCTGGGCCTCTTAACTTACAAGGCCTAAAGCCCAACAGATTATTATCAAGCCCCTTCTGTCAGGTTCTATTTGCCTCTCAATCAGAAAACTTAATTGTAGCTTAGATAGCACCTTTCTTAGCTCCTCTAATAATGACTCTGTCCTTTGTTCTAGACCCTGTCTAGCGCACTTGGGCCTCATTCCTTTGTAATCATAACCTCTACTCTACCTGCAATGGCTCTACTCCCAACCTGTGTGTACTGATGGTCCTCTTCCCCACTTAATGCTGTATAATTGTTCAGACCTGGTTAATGCCACTCTTAGGATCATTGGTTACTATCCTCATCCTGTCTTTTATGACCTTGTCTAAATATGATCAGAGTCGGCAAACTTGGAAGGCTTCCATAGCCTTGGCAACTCATGACAAGAGCCTAGGGTGGTTACTGGCACCATAAACTAGAGTGTCAATTTGTTGGGTCAACAACAGGAGTCACTGTGCACTTGCTCCTCATGTGGGATCTCTGTCCTTAATGTGCTGTACATTTTGAGTTAATGCTATAACTAGTACTCAAACAGTATGTTTCACTTTGTGTTTCGATATGGGTGCAAGCTGTTGAAATCTTTACTTAATATATACTAAATTGATCTTCTGTATATAAAGAGAATTGAAAATGAATCTTGATGTGAATGGAAGGGGAGAGGGGAGGGTTGCGGGTGGGAGGGAAGTTATGGGAGGGGGAAGCCATTGTAATCCATAAGCTGTACATTAGAAATTTATATTCATTAAATAAAAGTTTAAAAAAAAAAGATTTTTTTTCTCAGCTAAATGTTTCTTTACAGGATGTTAAGATATATAATTAGTCAAAATAAAATCTCAGTACTTTCACAATACTGCAACCACAGTACAATATTATGTAAATATTGTGTCAACCACAATACAATATTGCAAACAAAATGTTTTTTTCCCTTTTTTCCTTTTTTTTAACTTTTATTTAGTAAATATAAATTTCCAAAGTACAGTAAGTACAGTTTATGGATTACAATGGCTCCCCCCCATAACTTCCCTCCCACTCGCACCCCTCCCATCTCCCACTCCCTCTCCCATTCCATTCACATCAAGATTCATTTTCAATTATCTTTATATACAGAAGATCAGTTTAGTATATATTAAGTAAAGATTTCATCAGTTTGCACCCACACAGAAATAAAGTGTAAAATTCTGTTTCAGTACTAGTTATAGCATTAATTCACATTGGACAACCCATTAAGGACAGATCCCACATGAGGAGTAAGTGCACAGTGACTCCTGTTGTTGACTTAACAAATTGACACTCTTGTTTATGGCGTCAGTAACCTCCTTAGGCTCTAGTCATGAGTTGCCAAGGCTATGGAAGCCTTTTGAGTTCGCTGACTTTGATCTTATTCCGATAGGGTCATAGTCAAAGTGGAAGTTCTCTCCTCCCTTCAGAGAAAGGTACCTCCTTCTTTGATGGCCCCCTTCTTTCCACTGGGATCTCACTCACAGAGATCTTTCATTTAGGTCTTTTTTTTTCTTTTTTTTTCCCAGAGTGTCTTGGCTTTCCATGCCTACAATACTCTCATGGGCTCTTCAGCCAGATCCTAATGCCTTAAGGGCTGATTCTGAGTCCAGAGTGCTTTTTAGGACATCTGCCATTCTATGAGTCTACTGTGTATCCTGCTTCCCATGTTGGATCCTTCTCTCCCTTTTTGATTCTATCAGTTAGTATTAGCAGACACTAGTCTTGTTTGTGTGATCCCTTTGACTCTTAGACCTATCAGTGTGATCAATTGTGAACTAAAATTGATCACTTGGACTAGTGAGATGGCATTGGTACATGCAACCTTAATGGGATTGTATTGGAATCCCCTGGAACTGAGCACCAAAGGGGAAACCTGTTGAAGTGAAATGGACACTATGAGAAACAGTGACTTGATCAGCCCTTGTCCTGACTGTTGATGTACAATTTAATACTTTATCCCTTTTAGTATTTTTTGTTTGTTCTAGTACTATTGGTTGAACTCTGTAATTAAGATTCTTATTTATTTATTTATTTATTTGACAGGTAGAGTTATAGACAGTGAGAGAGAGAGACAGAAAGGTCTTCTTTCCATTGGTTCACTCCCCAAATGGCCGCCACGGCCAGCACTGCGCCGATCCGAAGCCAGAAGCCAGGTGCTTCTTCCTGGTCTCCCATGTGGGTGCAGGGCCCAAACACCTGGGCCATCCTCCTCTGCCTTCCCAGGCCACAGCAGAGAGCTGGACTGGAAGAGGAGCAATGGGGACTAGAACCCAGTACCCATATGGGATGCCAGCACTGCAGGCAAAGGATTAACCAAGTGAGCCACGGCACCGGTCCCAAAACAATGTTTTATAAAACCATTTTTGCAGTAATACTGATACATGCATACATTTCTTTTTTCTTTTTTTTTTGTTTGATTTTAAAATTTTATCTCCCACATATAAGAGAAGATACGCAGTATTTGTCTTTCTGGGTCCAACTTATTTCACTCAACATAATATCTTCCAGTTGTGTCCATTTTGCTGCAAATGGTTGGATTTCATTCTTTTTGATAACTAAATAATATTCTGCTGTATATTTATACCAAAATTTTTTTAGCCATTCACCTGATGATGGACTGATTCTAAATTTTGGCTATAAACATGATGAAGCAGGTATCTCTCTAATACATTGTGCTCAATTCTTATGGGTATATACTCAGTAGTGGGATTGCTAGATCATACAGCTAGTCTATTTGTAGTTTTTTAAATAAATCTCCACACCATTTTCCACAGTTGGCTGCACTAATTTACATTCCCACCAACAGTGTAGAAGTGTTCCCCTTTGTCTATATCCTCACCAGCATTTGTTAGTCTCGTGTTTTGGATTTCAGCCATTCTGACAAGAGTGAGGTGATATCTCATTGTGGTTTCAATTTGCATTTCCCTGATGGCTCACAGTTCACAAACCTGAAAATATGTCTTGATGCTCTTAAGTTTCCCTACTCTTGAGCTAGATAATACTTTTATAAAGATTATTCATGAAAACTACATAGAACTAGTCTTCATTATTTCTGTGTAAATGCATTGTCAAAAAGTGGTCGTCCAAAATTACATGGACAAATTTTATCTCCTATGAGGGTTTTATTTATAAAAGCTCAGGGGATATGCATAGTATCAAAAAATGAAAATATTTCAAATTTTTGTTGCATCAAAATAACCTTCTTTTAATTCCATTTTTCCATAAACTTTTTGAAGTTTGTTATGAAAGATATTAACTATACTAACTATGTAACATTCATCCATGAATATCTATGCAGAACATTTTGTCACTCTAGTGTGTTAAAAGCTGGCTAACATCTGATGAGACCAACACCTTCACCTTCTCATGGCCTTCATCCAGCTGAAACTCCGTTACCCAACCTGTAACGGAACCAAAGCTCTATTGAGAACTTGATCTAACCTCTACTGCTCACCGATCTGCTGCTCAACATCTTTTTCTGAACCGCATCTCAGCTTCTGTTTGTAATTACTGTTTTGACTATGGCTGCTTTGGATAAACCAGTCATGGTCCCACTGAGCCTAGCCCGATCTATGTGACCGCTCTGCTGTACAATGCAGGGAACCAGTGCCTGTGCTTGTGTGAAGCCGGGCTCTTGTCACTCAGTGCCCTGGAAACTGAATACTCAGCTGGCAATGCCAGGCCAGGAAGACAGCCAAACGGGTTCAGTCAGAACAAAATCTTCTTTGCTCTTTGGTTTATGTTCCAAATTAGCTAACTCATTTAACAGGAGACTTGGGTTTTCTTTTTAGATTGAAACTGAGAAAGATAATATTAACTTTGGGAATGTATTCAGGAGCACTGGAATTCAAAGGCAGTCTGAGGCACTGTCAACTAAGAGCCAGAGGCACCCATTAACAATGCTTCTCAGTGCTTAATCCAGCACACATAAATCCTAAATCTCTGGGGAGTTCGTTAAAACTTCAGAATCCGGGGGCAGGCACTTGGCTTAGGGGCTGTGCTCCATATTGGAGTGCCTGGATTTGATAACCACCCCTGGCTTCTGACTTCAGCTTCCTGCTACAGCAGACCTTCGTAGACAGTGGTGACAGCTCAGCTGATTGGGCTCTTGCTGCCCATGAGGTAGACCTGAATTGACTCCCCACCTCCCAGCTTTGGTCCAGTCCTAGACATTGCAGGCATCTGAGGGGTGAATCAATGGATGGCGTCTGTCTCTGTGTCTCCCTCTCCCTCCTGCTCCTTCTGTCTCTTCTCTCTCCCCCTCTCTTTACCCTCCCCATCTTCCTTCCCCTCTCCCTCTCCTTTCTCTTTCTGTGCCTCTCAAATGAAAAACAATTAGAATCCTAGGGCCAACTCTCTAATATCTAAAGAATCATAATTTCTGAGAATGAAATTATAAGCTTATTTTTATGTATGCTAACTTGTCAAAACCAATGACTTAAAGGGGTAAGATACAATCTTCAAGTGATTTTTTTTAAAAAAAATTATTGAATTATTTGGAAAAGCACATAATGCTCTAATGTGAACTTTTGTAAAATGGTCATAGTAGCCATCATCAACTTCTCAAAGGAGTCCATGACTCAAAATGATAAGAACCACTTGCCTTGTAGGGAAATAGGATGGATACGAAATGCAAAGTTTAGATTTCTCCAGGTCATGTGTCCTGGATGACTGACAAGCCCTGTCTTCTCTGGAAGGCCACTCTTCCCATCTTGCCCGTGGGCTGTGCCATTGCTCACAGACGCAAGCAGCTGAGAGCCTTTGGAGTTTCCATCTCACCCAGAGAAGCAGCTGCAGGAATTTTCCTTTGCACTCAGAGCAACTCTGGAGTGCTGCTGAGTTTGCTGTTCTCTGTCCTAACACCATCTACATTCAGCAGCTGATTGTCAGTGTCTGGTGTCCACATGGAATTCCTCATGCACACAAGTGGCCCATCCACTTCTCACACGCACGAGGAAATGCAGCTGGGTGAGGAGAGTGCTGCGTTGCTCAGGCTTTCATCTTTAGTCTCTCAGGCCACTCACATTACCACTTTGCCTCAGTTCCTCTTCAACCAAACAAAATTTTAAAAAACTTTGACTCAGGGCCACACCGTGGCTTACTTGGCTAATCCTCCACCTGCAGCGCTGGCACCCTGGGTTCTAGTCCCAGTTGGGGCACCAGATTCTGTCCCAGTTGCTCCTCTTCCAGTCCAGCTCTCTGCTGTGGCCTGGGAAGGCAGTGGAGGATGGCCCAGGTGTTTGGGCCCTGCACCCGCATGGGAGACCAGGAGGAAGCACCTGGCTCCTGGCTTTGGATCAGCACAGTGCCGGCCATAGCGGCCATTTTGGGAGTGAACCAACAGAAGGAAGACCTTTCTCTCTGTCTCTCTCTCACTGTCTAACTCTGCCTGTCAAATAAAAAAAAATGACTCTTAATATACCTGCCAAAGTTTATAAAATGAACAGAATATTGGAATGAGAGGGTACACTATCAAGGACACTATTAAGGCTCCAAGTTCAAAGGACCCATGCAAGGTTTTTATCATGCTAAAAACAAGGACTCTCACTTACATTGTCTCATTGGCATCTAAAATTCTCTAGGGAGAGACAAACTCACTGACTTCAGAAGATCATTAGTTTCTTACTTTAATACCCTTTCCCATGCACCAAACTGGCTGAAACAGGAATGATTAATGTGAAATTTTTTTGAAAATACCAAGGAAAGTAGCAATACAATGCACTGTTATAATTGTTATCTCATTTATGACTCTGAACATGTTTCATGTTTTCAAGTCAATGCAATGATTCATCAATCTGGTATAATAAACAGAATGTTCTTCTAGGTTAGTAACTAGAAGAATGCCCAAGAGGTAGTCATTTCCCAATAGAAAAATATATCTTTTAAAGTCACTTTCCTAAACTTAATTAATTTGGCCATTCATTCATTCGTTCTTCTTCAAGAAATTATCTAACCATTAAAAACTTGATTTATCATAAGCAAACTTCCTATCCACAAATATTGCCTCAAGCGTTTAAGATATTTGCTTAAGGCAATACCAAACTTCCTTTCCAAACTGTATACTACCAGGCTAAGTAGATGGTCGTAGGAGAATTGAAGCCAAAGTAAAAATAATAATAATAATAATAATAATAATAATAATCAGTGTAGACAAACAAAAAATTCACTTTATGCATTTAACAAGAACTTCTCATTCATTTGTAATCTGACAAGCTTATATTCTTTATTTAACATGCATTTCTTAGAAGCCATTCCCTAAATCCAAATAAGGCTTTCTTGAAACCAAACAAGACTAGGAAAACAACAAAAAGCCTTGGCTAAAAACTTGACAAATCTCAAATCCTAATCACTCAAAATAGGATACTAACTTCTTAGTCATGTGAGAAGTATTGAGTATATTTATGCTATTACATCTTCCCATAAGTATTTTCCACAATTTGACTGGAGAATGTACACAGAAAATAAAATAAAATAAGCATAGAGACTATTAATAGGATAAACTCATGAAGTTCTCAGAGGATGTAGGAACATACTTTCCAAGCTAGTGTGTGTCACCAGAGAAAGTTAATACTGAAAACAAGTTGAAGATTTGAGTTGTTGGATAGGACCTACTGTATATGTTCTCCACTAATACCCTTGAAAATTTGTAACATCAACTCTGTCCTCAGTTATTTTGAGAATTACTTCCAGAACTTTCCACCTTTTCCCATCCCCCTCATCCTCGTTACTATTTCCACTACAGATAGTTAAAATGTACTGCACAAGTCAAGCAAAATAAGCAAGACCTCTGACAGATATGCTTTCTTCTTCTCAGCTCCTCTGACATAACTAAACTGATCATTACGAAAAGTCAAACTAGTAAGAAACTCGCGTTGCTCACAAATTTTAAGCTGCATTTTGAATGCAGGAATCCCTTGTTGTCTCGATCTACTTCATCCCTGAGAGCTTGCTGGTGAATTTATACAGTAGGACTCTATGTTTCATTATATCAAATTGGATGAAATCAGCACTGTGTCCCCAACCCTTCCAACATTCCAACTAATTTCTCCCAAATATCATGAAAACATGTTCGCATCATCTAATTAACAATTCACCAGCTGCCTAATTATTTAATATTCAAGGCACTCCTTGATGAGTATGTTTATATGCTAGATTCAGCAGTATAAGTTAGTTTCAGATATGGCTATATTTTTTTACATTTACCTTTACACTTATGCTATACATTTTTCTACTCTGCAATAAGCATGTATTCTGATAGTAATTATTGGACAACATATTACAGTTAGCAAATTAATACAAATAACACTTAGGAAGATATACTAAAAAGTAAGGCAAGCAGTTTTAAAATAATAGCATAAAGACTGAAGAGTTACTTGGACAGGATCCAAGAGAAGAGGAGCTGCTTGATGGTAGGTGAGGTTGAGCATGAATAAGTCCTTAAAAGAGAAACAGGGAGCAACTATGTTCACTCACATTCCCGTGCAAAGAGCTGGTGAATAGCTCTTTCCTCCTGCACTGGAGACCCAGGAGAGGCAACTGCGGATCATTGTTGGAAGCCCTAGATGCAGGAATGCAAGGTATCTTCTAAACTCTTCTAATGCATGGTTTTCTCTTGGGCGCTCAGGCTCAATACATTCTTCACAAGCTTTTTCACTTTCTTAGAAGAACACTTGAATAACATGAGGAGGATGCAAGGGGATCAGAAGGATTCCACGTGCCTACAATCAGTGAAGAAATGGAGAATGGCAAAAAATCTAGCTACGGCTATCAATTTTAAACTAAAATGAGATAACAGATAACATGTACATGATGATCAAAATGAGGTTGCCCAAGACCCTGAAAGAAAATACTAGTCTCAGAGACTTGTACGTGCTTTGAAACCAGTGGAAGAGAACAAAGCAGCAAACCAGGAGGACTCAGATGGTCACATTTGACCCAGGCAACCATGACCATGAATTCTTTGTATTTGCAGAAGACTTTTGCTTCCTGAAATATTATCTTACCGGTCCTATAAAAATGACACTATAAGGCTGGCGCC
Source organism: Lepus europaeus (assembly GCF_033115175.1). Taxonomy (NCBI): domain Eukaryota; kingdom Metazoa; phylum Chordata; class Mammalia; order Lagomorpha; family Leporidae; genus Lepus; species Lepus europaeus. The sequence goes on from NC_084837.1 coordinate 61,481,886, forward strand.
ACAGCTCAATAGGCTAATCCTCCACCTGCGGCACTGGCACCCCAGGTTCTAGTCCCGGTTGGGGCACCGGATTCTGTCCCAGTTGCTTCTCTTCCAGTCCAGCACTCTGCTCTTGCCCAGGATGGCCCAAGTGCTTGGGCCCTGCACCCACATGGGAGACCAAGAGAAGCACCTGGCTCCTGGCTTCGGATCAGCGCAGTGCGCCGGCCACAGCGGCCATTGGGGGGTGAACCAACAGCAAAGGAAGACCTTTCTCTCTGTCTCTCTCTCCCACTGTCCACTCTGACTGTCAAAAAAAACAAAAACAAAAACAAAAAAAAAACAAAAAACAAAAAAAAAAAACCTGACACTAAAATGTAGGCAGGGGAAGTTAGTATTCAACTATTTTTAATATGGAAATATTGGATATTTATAAAAATTACAAAACTTCCTCAACTCAACCAGAGAACTAGGATTAGGATACTGGCCTGGGCCTCTAATCTCCTGCTCCTTCTCCTGCAGCAGGACAAGCAAGGTCTCTGGTGGCAGCTGTCCGACCCCCAGGTCATAAGGAATGAGTTCTGTTTTTATTTCTGGGGCAGGAAAACATTGAGCTCTCTTTTGTATGTACTGCTCTGAATCTGCCTAGGGCAGTTTCACCTCTGGCATCAAGTAGCCTTGATGGTAAGTAAGAGTTAGAAGAAGGAACTTGTCCTCTTTTGGCCTTCCCAAAGTCTTCTTCCTTCCACCATCATCAATCTCCATTGCTGTTAACCATACTTTGACTTTGTACCATACTCATTTGCACTAGAGCTAATTTTTTATTTGCCCTTCCCACTCCACCACTACTCCACATGTAGGCTATAATCTTTATGAAATTAGGACTCCACTTAATTCATTTTTATATCTGCAAAGCCTCTACCACTTTTTCCCAAATGCAATGAATCTCCTATCCTTCCACAGTTGTTTTGGGAAGGAATACCAATGGGGTCCACAATTATGGATGTACACATATTGGTTCAACACAATCAGTCATTAAGCATATGTCAATAAAATACAAAGCATCAAAATGGAAAGCCAAAGTTAGTCTTGGGGCTGTCAATTCAAGTTTCACAGACTCTCACTGTCTTGAGTAGAGCCCCAAAAGTGCTAGTCAACTCTTCCACACAGGGAACGAGATCAAGTTCGTGCCAGTCCCCTGGAGTGAGGAGAGTGGTGACTGAAACTCAACTGCAGCCCAAGGGGAACATTTTTGAAAGTCCATTATTGCCAAATCACTAAACCAGGATGAATATGAGATTATAAATTTAGACTTTTTTGCCCACTGCTTTGACAGACAACAAGATGAAAACAAATGCAGACTACAAAATGTAAAATAAATGTAAACAAAATATACATCATGGCAGAGACACTTAAATCCTGAAGCACAGGAATAAAGCTGGGGTCCAAAGCCAAGACAGACACTTGGTTCCATTTGAGGGTAAACTAAAAATGCACATGTTTCCTTCAGAGCATTTTTCACATAGTTTGTGACGTGTTTCCTCAGCTTATTTTTGGCTTACGTGACAAGGACTTAGAGAAGGGCCCACGAAGGGCACAGTCATAGACGGATGCTCTAGAATGTACCGGCACAATGACAGACTTCCTGATGAGTCAGATCCCCAGCACTAGACGGAGGGCTTCCACTGACTCGTTCATTCCAAACATAGCTCGGGATTCCCCAAGAGAGCATAGAGGCTGCTGCATTGCAGAGTGAAGGATATGGCCCAATGGCTTCACAGCTTTGACCCCGAGAACTTCCCTGCGAAAAGCACAAATCCAGCTGTTTGCTGTGTCCCTCTTAGAGGGATCTGTTTCCATCTGTCTTCTTATCTAGTCCTCTATAAGATACCCAAAGAGTTCCTCCTGTCTTGGCTGTGGAAGGAAGACACTTAGGTAAATGCTGAGTGGACATCTAAATAAAGAGCTTATGTAAGGAGTCTTTGGATGTATGCACAGAGGCAAGTGAAAGGTGAAAGATGCAATCACCTAAGAAAATCAGGAACTACAAATTTAGAAAGAGTTATTGCAGCAAAGCTGGTCTGTGGAATGGGACAACATCTGGCCTGCATAGAGAACAGCTTCAGAAAGATACCCATACCCACACCCACTTCTTAGTATCAGGTTAACTGAAAGAAGCTATTTCCTACTGCCTGTGTGTGAGGCAAGTAATAAACATTTGCTATTTTGAGAAGCCTAACGTTGATCACAATGATGCCTATGCAACCTCAGTTTGTTCGTGAATTGAATGTACCCAAGAGAAAAGAAAATGCCTTTGATGTCTCTCCTGATGGTCTCTGCTTTATCAGCTGACTATGGCTACAAGAAGATCAAGTACTATGCATTAATTTATGTTCCAATTAAACAGACTCTTTTTCTTTGTTCTGATCAGGGGATTTTCTGCACACTGTTGCTGCTACATGAAAAGTAGTATCTCTCAACTCAAATTGTAATGGCTTCATTCTACACAAAGCATCAGACCCATTTCCAGTAGCACAGGAACATGGAGTGTATACTCTAGTTACACAGGGTGTGAATAAAACTGTTAAACTCAAGAGACAGAGTAAAGGTAGACTTAGTATCTCTTTGAACATGCACACACACACACGTGTGTGTGCACATGCACATGCATTTGCAAGAACCAACAGAAAGATTTTGTAACTATGAGTGTCTTAGATGAGGAAAATGCTTTGGACACATATAGACTAGTTGTGTGGGTTAGATAGAAGTGGCCTAATTTTATAAATTTCTGTTTCCTGTTAAAAATGTCAATGCAGGAATTGTATCAAATTAAGAGACTATATATATATATATATATAGAGAGAGAGAGAGAGAGAGAGAGAGACAAATGTAGTATAAGAATTTAGGAAGAGTTCAATAAATAAGATACACTTTTGTTATAATTATTAAGTCTGGAAACTATTGCTTTTTTAAAACTTTTATTTAATAAATATAAATTTTGAAAAGTACAACTTTTGGATTATAGTGGTTTTTCCCTCCATAACCACCCTCTCACCCACAAACCATCCCATCACCTACTCACTCTCCCATCCCATTCTTCATTAAGATTCATTTTCAATTATCTTTATATATAGAAGATCAACTTAGTATATACTAAGTAAAGATTTCAACAGTTTGCAACCACACAGACACACAAAGTATAAAATACTGTTTGAATACTAGTTTTACCATTAATTCTCATAGTACAACACATTAAAGACAGAGGTCCTACATTGGGGGAGTAAGTGCACAGTGACTCCCATTGTTGATTTAACAATTGACACTCTTATTTATGGCATCAGTAATCACCCAAGGCTCTTATCATGAGCTCCAAGGCTGTAGAAGCCTCTTGAGTTCACTGACCCTGACCTTATTTAGACAAGGCCATAGTCAAAGTGGAAGTTCTCTCCTCCCTTCAGAGAAAGGTACCTCCTTCTTTGATGGCCTGTTCTTTCCACGGGGATCTCACTCACAGAGATCTTTCATTTAGGTCATTGTTTTGCCACATTGTCTTGGCTTACCATGCCTGAGAAATTCTCATGGGCTTTTTAGCCAGATCTGAATGCCTTAAGGGCTGAATCGAGGCCAGAGTGCTGTTTAGGGCATTTGCCATTCTACAATTCTGTTGTGTATCCCACTTCCCATGTAGGATCATTCTCTCCTTTTTAATTCTATCAGTTATTATTAGCAGATACTGGTCTTATTTATGTGATCCCTTTGACACTTAATCATCTTTATGATCAATTATGAACTTAAACTGATCACTTTAACTAGTGAGATGGCATTGGTGCATGCCAACTTAATGGGATTTGGAATCCCCTGGCATGTTTCTAGCTCTACCATTAGAGGTAAGTCTGAGTGAGCATGTGCCAAACTGTACATCTCCTCCCTCTCTTATTCCCACTCTTATTTTTAATAGGGATTAATGTTCAGTTAAATTTAAACACCTAAGAATAATTATGTGTTAATTAAAGAGTTCAACCAATGGTATTAAGTAGAACAAGAAAATACTAAAAAGAATAAAATAGTAAGCTGTTCCTTGACAGTCAGGACAAGGGCTGATCAAGTCATTGTTTCTCATAGAGTCAGTTTCACTTCTACAGGTTTCTTTTTAGGTGCTCAGTTAGTTGCCACAGATCCGGGAGAACATTTGATATTTGTCCCTTTGGGACTGGCTTATTTCACTCAGCATGATGTTTTCCAGATTCCTCCATTTTGTTGCAAATGACTGGAATTTTTTTTTTTTTTTTACTGCTGTATAGTGTTATATAGAGTACATATCCCATAATTCCTTTATCCAGTCTTCTGTTGATGGGCATTTAGGTTGATTCCATGTCTTAGCTATTATGAATTGAGCTGCAATATACATTGAGGTACAGACAGCTCTTTTATTTGCCAATTTAAATTCCTTTGGGTAAATTCCGAGGAGTGGGTTGGCTGGGTCATATGGTAGGGCTATATTCAGGTTTCTGTGGAATCTCCAAACTGTCTTCCATAGCGGCTTTACCAGTTTGCATTCCCACCAACAGTGAGTTAGCATGCCTTTTTCCCCACATCCTCACCAGCATCCGTTGTTAGTTAATTTCTGTATTTAAGCCATGGAAACTATTTTTTACAAGCTGATTTCTTTAATCAAATACATATTTCAAGAAATATCAAAGAGAAATCAATCACAGCCTAAGATTCTCTTAATTTTTGAGGAAGAGCTTTCTGATAAAAGGCTCAAGGAAAACTGAGGTTGAAGGTAGAGGTGGGCCTCTAAGAACTGTGGGTCCCTTGACTATTTATTTGTAAATGAGTGTTACAATAGCAAATAAGCTTTGCTCAGAAAATGACAACCAAAGCCTGAGCCTAATAAAAACTGACACATAGATCAATGGAACAGAACGGAGAGCCCAGAAATTGAACCACATACATACAGCCAACTGAGTTGATGAAAGTGCTCAGAACATACAGTGGAGTAAGGACAGTCTCTTCAACAAACAGTGCTGACAAAACAGGATATGTATGTGAATACATACATATATATAAATAGATATGTATAAACACACATATATGGATGCAATTAGATCCATACCTTTCACCATATACAAAAATCTCAAGATGGTCCAAACACCAAAATTTTAAGACTTGAAACTTAAGTTGCAGGAAGTAAATGTAGGGGAATCACTCCAAGACATTGGTGTAGGCAAGGTCTTCTTGGACAAGAATCCCTAAGTACAGGCAACAAAAGCAAAACTAAACAAATGGGACTGTAACAAACTCAAAAATAGAGTGAAAGGACATACAAAGAGAACGGGAAAAAATATCTGCAAGCTACCTATCTATCAAAGGATTAACATCCAGAATATACCAGCAACTTAAAAAACAACAACAGCAACAAAATAACCAATTCAGTTAAGAAATGGGCAAAGACCACAATAGATAGTTCTCAAAGAACAAACGTGAATGGCCAACACATATATAAAAATTGCTGAACACCAGTAGCCATCAGAAAAATGCAAATCAAAACCACAATGATATATCACCTCATCCTTGTCAGAATGGCTGAAATCCAAAACTCACTCAGAGAGTAACAAATGCTGGCAAGGGTGTAGACAAAGGCGACTCAGACATTGTTGGTAGGAATATATACTAAACTGATCTTCTGTATACAAAGAGAATTGAAAATGAATCTTTACATGAATGGAAGGGGAAAGGGAGCGGGAAAGGGGAGGGTTGCGGGCGGGAGGGAAGTTATGGGAGGGGGGAAGCCATTGTAACCCATAAGCTATACTTTGGAAATTTATATTCATTAAATAAAAGTTAAAAAAAAATTAGTGGAGCCACTGTGGAAAAGGGTGTGGAGATTTCTTTAAAAACTAGAAATAGACTTGCCATATGACCCAGCAATCCCACTACTGTTAATATACCCAAAAGACATGAACACAATGTATCAAAGAGATGTCTGCACCACCATATTCATAGCAGCACTGTTCACAATAGCCAGAAATCTGAAAGCAACCAAGGTGTCCATCATCAGAAGAATGGATAAGGAAGATGTGGTATATACACAATATATGCACAATGCAGTATATAACAAAAATATACTATGGAATATTATTCAGCTAAAAAAGAATGAAATTCTATCATTCACAGCAAAATGGATTCAACTGGAGAACATCATGTAAAGTGAAATAAACCAGACGCAAAAGCAAACACCACATGTTCTCCCTTGTATTTGGGAGCTAATTTTTTTTAAAAAATTAAAAAACAAAAACAAATAAAGAAATACCTGTGTGTATCAATATCGCTGCAAATACAGGTTTGTAAAACATTGTTTTATGTGATACTACTATAGTTTTAATGATCTGTGGTTACTTTAAAATTTATTCTCTCTGGGTGTAATGGTCATTTTTCTACTCAATTACTGTTTATAGCCACTGTCTATATTCCACTAAAGCAGGGTCTTTTTGCTTGCTCAACTTCCTATTTGGTGAGGCATTAAGTCTTTTTACCGTATTTAATTTAAAATATGTTATCTCAAAAACTAAAAAGAAATAAAGGGAAAGTGAGGGAGGGAGGAACAGGAGGAAGGAGGAAGGGAATATCATTATATTTTTAAAAATATATCTACAAACTATGCTGAATCTATTAAAAACTAACTTGAAAGTTTTTAAAAACCTGAGCCTAGTAATGCCTCTCCTTAAAAAGCAAAATTCTATGCTCACTGACTTTCCGTGTCTAGGTACCTTCAAAACACCACTATGGACTGATGCTGATCCTAAAAATTAAACGTGGCTTCATTTCTGAAAAATTCAATTGAAGATTTTTAGAGGTTGTATGGTTGAGTAGGTAGATAAAGACCTGAAAGGAGAATCTAGAAATATTTCAAGAATCACTTCATTAGATCAGAACATAAAGTATCAAGAGTAAGAGCTGGAGGGACAGGCATTTGGCCTAGCAATTATGATGCCAATTAGGATGTCTTTGTTCCATACTCAGAGTGCCTGGGTGTGACACTGGGTTTCAGCTCCTGACTCTAGCATCCTACTAGTGCAAAGCCTGCTAATGGGGAACTGTCACTCATGGGAGACCTGGCTTGCGTTCTTGTCTCCTGGCTTTAGCCACAGCAAGAGCTATTGTGGCACTTGGGGAGTGAATCAGGCTCTGAGAACTGTCCATCTATTGGTCTCTCTGTCTCTTTGCCTTTCAAAAATGTATAATTTTTTGAAGAGGCAGGTGTTTGGTATAGAGGCTAACATACCTCTTAGGACACCCACATCCCATACTGAAGTGTCTAAAATAGCGTCTTAGCTCTGCCTCCAACTCCAAATTCCTGCTAATGCATACCCTCAGAGATAGCAGATGATAGCTTAAGTGATTGGGTCTCTGCCACCCATATGGGAGAACCAGATACAGTTTATCTACTGGCTTCAGCCTGGCCCAGCCTCTGGTATGTTGGCTTTTGGGGAGTGCACCAACAAATAGGACCTCTCTCCCCCCTCCAATTAAATACTTTAAAAATAAAAATAAGAGCTGTTTTAAAAATCTTAGTGCTTAAGTTTTGTTTTAATATAAGCAGCAGATGTGAGAATGTCATCTAAACACCCATCACTTATATTTTCTTCCTTGGGAATTCTACATGCCTTATCTCTTTCTTCCTGATTGAATGAAATCATTAGGTAATTTCTGTAAATTTATTATCATATGTTCCTTCTTTGGGTAATGCTGATTGAGCACCCAAAATGAGGATCAAAGAATTGGTTCAGTTGGTTCCCTATGGCTATGAGTAGATGGTTAAGAGCCCAAAGATGGTAATAGTAATGTCCACATCAGATATTTGAAAAAGTATCTCTCTTATTAGATCATCTAGAAATCAAAGATATCCTCTTATTTATGGAACTCTTTTAATAATTAAGAATTGTTTGGGCAACTGAACACTGAATTATACTTTTTATTCTGAGATAAATGTGGTCTTATACTTTACATAATTATTTCAAGCACAATTTGCTTTAGCTAACAGCAGTTACCATGGTACTTATCATAGTTCTACATTGTATATTCATTTTTAAATTAATATTTATAAAAGTAAATTAAATGGAAGCACATTCTTGGGAGATATAAAGGGGAGGCTGTCAGTTGGAGCTCGTTCTGGTACTCATATTTCATTTGGTTCTTGATTGCTTAGTTTAGATTTTCTTGAAACAGAGCAGGGAAGAGCAGAGCTGTCAGCAATTAATAATCCGTGACCTGAGTAACTGAACTGGAGCACAGAACTAAATCTCCACTTGAGAGGATTGTTCTGAAGGCGTTTTATGGGCAAATTGCATCTCCTACATTAGTTTTCACAAAGTTAGGAATAACCTCACCACTGCGGTGCAGTTCACACTCTGAAGTCAGACCGCAACACTAGTATCCCTGGACTGCAGTGCTAACATCATGAAGGTTGCTAAAGTACTTCAAGGCTCCATTTTCCCATTTGCAAAATGGAAAAGATAATGGGTCTGTCTCTGGGGCTGCTTTGAGGATTAAAAGTGATAGTAATATGTAATACACATAGCACCTGTTTTATAATTAGCCCCTATCACATATTCAAGTCCTTATCACATACTATGTGTTCAGTTACTGACTATCATAATTATTCTTGGAGCCATTTTTAGCCTCCAGTTCCAAACTTGGTTCTGTTTATTGGTTACAAGATTTCCAGGTGTTGATTAGGATCTGTAGATAAGGATCTCTCCTTTGGTCTCATTTCTTTTCTCTTTCTCAGGGCTAACACAAGCTCATACTAAAGGGAACAGTCAGAAACATTTGTAATAAATTCAACAAGCTGTAGAAATAGAAGTCCAGATTATGGAGGAAATATTTAGAGAAGCGTTGACAGACTTATTTAGGTTACAATAAAGCAAAAGGTAAACTTGTATTAAACACTACAACCTGCTAATCTTTGGCAAAAGAGCTAAAATCACTCCTTGAGGAAAGGACAGTCTCTTCAACAAATGGTGTTGGGGGAAATTGAATCTCCATTTGCAGAAGTATGAAACAAGATCCCTGCCTTACACCCTATATAAAATTCAATTCACAGTGGATCAAGGATTAAACCTAAGACCATCAAATTACTAGAGGAAACACAGGGGAAACACACAAGACATTGCAGACAAGGACTTCTTAGATAAGACCCCAGATACACAGACAATAAAAGCAAAAATAGAGCACTCAACAAAGGAAAGGGGCAACTGACAGAGTGGGAGAAAACTATTTGCAAAGTATACATCTAATAAAGTATTAATATCTAGAATATACAAGGAGATCAAGAAAACAACAAAACAGTGAAGAAATGGGACGAGCCTTGTCTATGCTCTACTTATAACTTGTTGAATTCTCTCTTTAGTGGAGGGTTAAACTTGTGTTGTGAAGAAATTTGAAAGAATGACATTGTAAAAATTAAAAGAAAATAAGGAAAGAAGGTGGAGGGAGGATGGTTGTGAGTGAGGGAGGGAGAGTACCGTGTGCTCTTAAAACCGTACATATGAAATATATGAAATTTGTTCTCTTTATATAAATAAAAAATTTTAAAAGAAGAAAAATTCATAAGCATAAAACAAAGAAAATGTGATAAGGATATGAACAGCTATTTTTTGAAGGATGAAATACAAATGTCCAATAGATACATAAAAGATTCTCAGGATCACTAACCATCAGAGAAATAAATATAAAATCTGCAATATGATTTCACAGCATCCCAGTTAGAATTGCTACCATATAGAAATAAAAACTAAAAAATGTTGGTGAGGATGTCAGGAAAAAGACACCCTAATATATTGTTGGTGGAAATGTAAACTGGTACAACCGTATGGGGATTCCTCAAAAATCTGAAAACTGATCAACCGTATGACCCAGTCATCTCACCACTGGAATTAACCCAAAGGATATGAAATCACCATATGAAAGAGTTATCTGTGCCCTTGTGTTTATAGCAGCTCAATTCACAATAACTAAGATATTTAATCAACCCTAATGTCCACCAACTGATAACCAGGTAAAGAAAATGTGTTGAATATATATATATATATATATATATATATATATATATATATATACATTCCACTATAAATGTGCCTATATATTCCACTACACATATATGTGCCTATATATGTATATATTCCTATATATATATATGTGTGTGTGTGTATATATATATATATATATATAGTGGAATACTAGCCAGCCATAAAAAATCTTGTCATTTGCAACAAAATTATGCTTAGTGAAATAAGCCAACCCCAAAAAGAAAATCATTGCTTCTCTGATTTGTGGTAGCTTATCTATACAATACAAAAAGTGTAATATATGAGCGTGAGATTGATATCTTGAGATTTGATTATGGTTAAGCATCCCTGTCTATACTCCTGAGGAACAGTGGTCTTTCTACTTTCTACTTGTTGAATTCTTTGTTTAGTGGAAGATTAAGATTGTGATTAAAAGTAAACTGAAAGTATGTTATCCCAAAAATTGAAAGAAAAATAAGAATTGAAGTAGGCAAGAGGGTGGGAGAGAGGGTGGAAAGTATCATTATGTTCTTAAAACTGTATACATGAAATATATGAAATATTTTCTTTATATAAATAAATGAATAAATTAAAAAAAACTTGAAATCTACATTTTTCTCTAGCCCATTGGCTTCTTCTTTTTTTTTTTTTTTTAAGATTTACTTATTTTACTTGAAGGTCAGAGTTACAGAGAGAAAGGGAAGAGGCAGGGAGAGAGAGGTCTTCCATCTGCTGGTTCACTCCCCAGTTGGCCGCAACAGCCAGTGCTGCACGGATCCAAAGCCAGGAGCCAGGAGCTTCTCCCAGATCTCCCACACAGGTGCAAGGACCCAAGGGCTTGGGCCATCTTCTACTGCTTTCCCAGGCCATAGTAGAGAGCTGGATCAGAAGTGGAGCAGCCAGGTCTTGAACCAGCACCCATATGGGATGCCGGCACTGTAGGTGGTGGCTTTACCCGCGGTGACTTTACCCTCTGCGCCACAGCACCACACTCCCCCCCATTGGCTTCTAATCCTTTGAATGTGTCTATGTGAATTAATATTGGAGACCAGTTGATTCCTATGTGAAAATGTTAACCTCTACCTTCACTATTTAAAATGTTTGACTATTGTATTCAGGCACAAGAATGGTCCACAAGATTCTCTTTGGCATCTGGGAAAAATAATTGTTATAATCCCAAACCCAACAAAATATATGAGCTCTGTACAAGAGAGTGTTCTACACAAACATGCCTAGTATTCACTTCTCACTTCAGTTTTTCAGAGAGTTCTCTTTGGTAGGTATGGCTATCCTTAGGAATACCCAAAAGGGAATGCAAAGGGCACTGTTCTTCCTCTCAAAAACCAGTCATGGATTTTTTACTCCTTTCACCCCATGCTTTTCATCTTCCTATTCTCAGATGCATCCTTCCAGAAGAGTGACTCAAAAAACTGGAGAGCAAGTACCTGTAGTGGAATTACCTGCCAACACTACCTGGATTTCACGTGTGGAATTCCTTTTCAGACCCATCTTTCTTACAGTGCACAAGGAATAGCAACTGTGGCTGAGTTGTGTAAATAAGGTAAGAATGTGAGAATTTTTAATGTCTTAAGGAGACTAGATTAATGGATTTTCAATCTTCCCCTCATTCCTAAAGTGTTATTCTTTATTTCTTCTAGTACTTTCTTCATGATACCTATTTCCACCTATCATGGGTTAACTGGTTCCAGCCCACAGAGAATAAGTTATAAAATAAAAGTGCTTTCAAACACTCATGCATAATTTTAAGAGCATGTAAATCTCAGTTTTCTCTTTGGAAGCTTCACCCCTCTCTCTTTTCCCTTGGCATCTCGTGGGTGCCATCCCACATGCCATCAAAGCTGCCACCCAATTCCCTTCTTTCCCGAGAGAAGGGCAACCTCTCTTCCCAGCACTTACACGGAATTCCTTCTGAAATGCTCGAGAATGAGACTGAATTCAGGTGACATTGCTACCAAAATCTCCTTTCAAAAATGTCTTGGTTGGGGCGGGGATGTTTGGCACAGCAGTTAAGACATCCCTTGAGATGCCCCGTTCCATACTGGAGAGTGCCTGGATTTGAGTCCTGGCTCCTCCGCTGCCACTTCCAATCCAGCGTCCTGTTAATGTGTACCCTGGGAGGCAGCACACGATGGGCCAGGTCCTTGGGCCCTTGTCACCCGCATGGGAGAGGTGAAGCTCCTGGCTCCTGGCTTCAGCCTGGCCCAGCCCTGCTGTTGCAGGCATTTGGAGAGTGAAACTGTAGATAAAAGATAGCTCTCGCATGCTCGCTCTCTCATGTTCTAATAAAATGAAAATAAATCGCAGAAAAAATTTTTAAAACTCTCAAAAAAAAACTTACAATGGCCCAACCAAAACTATGTCTTGTAAAATCCTTGTAAATGTCTACCTTTATGAATTTGTCTCAAAGGATGGCTCATTCTGCTCTCTTCCCACATTGTACATTATTTTGAACGAGTTCATTTATTTCAAAAGCAAAGAGGGAAGGCAAGAGGATTGAGTATGAGCAAAGCATAATCATATGTGCGTCTATCATTCTCATCCAAGGGTAGAATATTCTATGTGATAGATTAGCTCAATCATCATTGTTACGTGTCAGGATGCTTTTACATCTCCAGCCCCAGGACAGTGGGTTGCAAAGGGAAGCATCTCTGCCAAAAGATGGTGATATGCAAAAAGGAGTCAGGACCAGGCAGGGAAGCCTCTATCTGATGAGGTAAAGTGCTTTTTTGGCTCTAGAGGTATTATATGCAAAGTATATTTATAGAAAAAGGGCAAGAAAGTTGTGTGAGCTTAAGACACAACAAAGAAAATGCATTTACATGGGTTGATGGCACGGTTACCAAGTCCACCATGTTACTGTGCTGCGGGCTTGAAGCAGTACTTCCAAGCTCTAAATATTTGACTCTCGGAGACGCTGAAGGTAACCAAGAACTAGGAGAATGTGCAGGAGGGAAAGGACTCAGCAGTCCTGGCAGAAGACATAGAAAGGAGAATTCTAGGGAGTTACTGCAGTTTGAGTAGCAGGGGACCCATGTGATCTGGGTTTGAAACCGCAACTCATTCTCTCTCACAGTCTTGGATGTGATTTCCCTGCCCTGGATCTAAAAACTCTCCTAAGGTTAAGTCATTGCAATTTACAGTGTGGTTACCTGGACAACTGAGGGATGGAAGAGAGAGTGGAGGTTCCAGTACAGAGATTCTCACTGTTCCCTGGTGTAGCACCCAGCAGAGTGTGCACAGCAGCCGCATTGCATACAGGCTGCCATGCTAAATAAGCCCCTAATTAGAAACCAAGCCCTTCCTTGCTCTGCTCATAACTCTCCCAAACCTAAGCATTTTCTCCTCACTTTGGAAATCAACTTCCCAAGCTCGCCCATGCCCCAAAGCAGAGAACGCTGAAAAGTCTGAAGCACTTCAGTGCGAGGTAAGGATAGGTAGATGCAGCTTCTTTTTCACCTTTATTCCTTAAAAACAGAACCAATCATTGACATTAAATTGGGCAAAAATAATTGTCATTGCATAACTTGGACTTTTACTAGTACTAAGCAACAGCTCTTTTGGTCCACAGACTCAACCAAACAGGAAGGCTCAGAGCAGACTTTGACGCACACATTATGTGTTAAATGTGTAATTGCTACACCATCAGCATGACTCCAAAGTGTGAAAAGGTCATTGCCCAATCCTGTAGTGCTGTAGCTTGTGTTGGCTGGGGGAGGGAGGGATCGTGACAACTATGGGACAACTCACAGAGGTGTGGGGAGAGGCAGCTTTTGCCCATACTTCAAGAGAAGAGCTTTGTGCATAACCTCCTGAGGTTGCAAAAATGCAGCTTTGCTCAATACCACAATGACACAACTTGGACATGAGGGATTTCCCCTTTTCCTTTCTGCAGTTTGTTAACTTTCTATGCAGTGTGTTAAAAATCGAATACTAATGGCTCCCTTTAATATTTTCTATTTAATGTATAGTTTAATAAATATATGAATTCTAATGTCCACTTCATTCCTCTGCTCTCCTCCTTACCTCATCACGTCCCGCTAAAGAACAAGTCAAGACAAACATTCAGAGGAGAGACAACTTCCCCTTTGGACTTGGCACACCGCACACCTGAGAGTACAGCAACTGGCCACACGTAATACCCCCCACTCCCCAGTGCACAGGCCTGCTTCTCTTTTGCTGCTTCTTTCCCAAGTTCCCCCATGTTCACCTTTTCAGATGCTCCTCACAAAGAAACCCTACAAATTCTGAGGCTCTGGCAAGCTATCTTTTGATGTTTTTAATTCAAAAAACATTATGCTTAGGATGACCTATGGCAACCGTCCTCATAGGAAGGGGATAGGGTACAGCTCCCTCAACTCAGTCCTTCAAACTCTCAGGCCCAGGGCTGTGCACGGCACTTGATTCAGCCTCAGAACCAAATCAAGTGTGTTAGACAGTCCTGATGACACCCGTCCCAGGTGACACCACCTTTCCATTCTGGGCAGGGCCCTCCGGAAATGAGGCTGTTCTCAGACTTCCTGGGAGAATAGTTCTTGACCCAGGACGTTCAGTGGCAAATGATACAGAATCCATGAATTACCACGATGGGGCAAAATGCCCACCCATTAAGGTCAGTCTGATCTTGGCCCCAAAGACAGTAAAAATGGATGGAATACCGAAAACACATCCATATTAGCTGAGGGCCCAGGTCCACTCTATTTGTCATTATGCCTCTTCTCGACTGATCAAAAATAGGGTCCCTGTACCCTCAAAAGAATAAATTGCTAGCACAGGAAAACTTTTGGGGAAAAATAGTTATTTCTCCCTTGAATTATTTTTATTTTTAATATTTTGAAAGATTTTTTTAAAATTTATTTGAAGAGGAGATGAGAAAGAGAATGTGGGAGCATTTTAAATTCTAAAATCAGTGTTATTTTCTGGAAGAAGTTGGTGATGTCATTCCATGGAATCACAGCTCGCCCAAACCAGGTTCAGGAAGGAGTGTTGCTTCCTTCTGCATATCTGCCATGCAGGCCTGTCCTCCACCAGGCACAGTCAATGCCAAAGTCAGGGTTAATGTGACAACCAGGACGATTTTAGGATACTTTTGTTTATGCAATACGCAATGTTATTCATCAATTTTTTTAAAAATGAGACATAGGGTACAGAATTGTGGATCTATTATACCATAAACAAATAACAGCAGCCCCCAAAATGTCTTTTCCAGTCATTCCCTCATGGAGATGAATTCGAATGATCTTTATGTAAAACTTAGGGTTTGTCATTGGTTGGTTTGGGATAAATCTGTATTTGTGCAAAGAAACGCATTCTACATAAATGTTTAAAAACTAAAAAAATGTTCAAAAAATAAAAAAATTGTTTAAAAACATGGAGTTTATTTTTCCTATATCAAATTCTAATTCAAATACAAAGTATGTCAAATATAATCTCTGGGTCCTCCTTTCCATCTTTTTTTTTCTTTTTGTCTTTGTTTATTCATTTTTTGCCAAGTTCCCAATAGCCCCTTCAACATTTCCCAATTAGTGCCTCAGCCTGGCTATGACCACCCTGATAATGCACAGAGCCCCTTGCTGACTTCGAGCTTCCGGAAACACAAGACTCCATCCTCTGACAGAGCCACCTTTTTCTGCTAAATCTTGTTCAACCAAACTCCCTCTCTCCCTTACCCATCCTCTGTGTTCAAACAGTTTTTCTGTTGTTGCTGTTTTTTAGTTCAGCTATATGAGGAGGATCATGTGGTATTTCTCTTTCTGCATTTGGCTTATTAAAAATGTATCATACTAGCTGGCGCCATGGCTCAGTAGGCTAATCCTCCACCTGCAGCACTGGCACCCCGGGTTCTAGTCCCAGTTTGGGCACCGGATTCTGTCCTGGTTGCCCCTCTTCCAGACCAGCTCTCTGCTGTGGCCCGGGAAGGCAGTGGAGGATGGCCCAGGTCCTTTGGCCCTGCACCCGCATGGGAGACCAGGAGAAGCACCAGGCTCCTGGCTTTGGATCGGTGCAGCGCTCCGGCCACAACACGCCAGCCATAGCAGCCACTTGGGGGTGAACCAACAGAAGGAAGACCTTTCTCTCTGTCTCTCTCTCTCTCTCTCTCTCATTGTCTAACTCTGCCTGTCAACAAAAAATGTTTTTAAAAAATGTATCATACTAATATGAGGTGCTAATAATAGAGGAATA
Organism: Lepus europaeus; assembly: GCF_033115175.1. Classification (NCBI taxonomy): domain Eukaryota; kingdom Metazoa; phylum Chordata; class Mammalia; order Lagomorpha; family Leporidae; genus Lepus; species Lepus europaeus. The sequence goes on from NC_084837.1 coordinate 61,498,136, forward strand.
TGGGTGTGGCTTATCAATTGTGACAAAAACATAACAATAATATGAAATGTCAATAATAGGAGAAGCTGGGGAGGGTATATAGGACTTTTTAGTACTACTTCACAAGTTTTGTAAACTTAAAACTGTTCTGAAATTAAAATTTTATGTTAAAAATTCTGTTCCAGTCCGCTCCTTCAAGAATGCCTTCCCTAACGTCATAAGGCACAATCCAAATCACAATTGTATGTCTTTCCTGCTGTGTGATATAGAAAGGTGTTGCTACGATGCCTCAGCAAAGCATTTGGCCCACTCACCACATGCGTCATATGTGAACTGTGTATGCAAATCATGTTAGTTGAGATTAATAAGTTAAAAGCAAAGGCATGAAAGTTTCCTTTCGTATCAGTTGTTGATATAAACGTGGTTGTCATGGAGGGAAGCATAGGTTGGTGAGCAGCAACAGACTAAAACTCTGATTGCTGATCCTTGTTTGGAATTGACTAGATTTCTGACCTTGGACAGTCACTTCTCTGTGAGTTTCCATTTCTTCATCTATTTTAACATGAGGACTTGGATGTGTGATTATTAAGATCTACCGAAGGTCTGTGAAGACACCCTTCCATTCATTTATCCATTCATTTCAAAAGTATTTATTGAACACCCACGGTGTGCCTGCTTCTATGCTGGGCTCTGAGAAAACATCTGAGAGAAAATACTCTGCTTTTATTTGCTTATAATATAGTAAATATCTAATAGTCCGGTAACATCCAACAAAACAGGTAACTCACAGGTAGGATCAGTTAATTTCTCATTAATGTAAAGTACAAAACGAATTTTTGAGCAACAGAGAGCTTTCCCCCAAGTATTAATGCAGGGATCAATGGTCTTCCATTTTTATGGCTCGGTTGTATTCAATATTTGGATTTTAAAGTCATCTTGGTCATTTGCATCAAGCCACCGAATAGGGGAAAGGTAGGATGGGGGAGAGTGTGTGCAGGAGGTAGTCTGTGTTCGTCTATGTAAACCCCACTGCTCAGTCTGAGGGACTGCCTTAATTTCAGGGAAGGCTGAGAAACGGAATCTAATTTTAGGCCTAGGCAGAATAAATAACAGCTTTTCGGATCAATTAACCAGTGTCCATGGGAGAGCAGGTGAGATACGAAAAGAAAAGCAGAGTCTATAGTAGAATTCAGAGAAGGCAAAATCCACCTAAAGTCAGAGAGAAAGAAACAAGGGAACACACAGCAACCCAGGGACATTCACAGCAACGCCGCACTCCCAGCGACCTGTGGAGGCATCTGTGAGGCCACCACAGTACACACAGCAGTCAGGTGAATCTCCCAGAGATCAGACAGAGAATCAGCAGAGAACAGAACGTGACACACAGCCGCCAAGGACTGCAGGTCTTCCTGTGGCAGGAGATGGTCTCAAACGCGGCAGCTGAAGCCCATACAATTGGCACACAGAGTTTGCATTCTGGTACAAATCAGCCTCATGAATTGGTGGTTGTGAGCCATATTTGGACCTAGGCTGGATTTTCTTTGATCAATAGCATAATTCAAATATTGGGAAATATCACATAAGAAATCTAGATATTTGGGGGCCAGGATTGTGGCATAGCAGGTTAAGCTGCTGCCTGCAACACTGGCATCCAATATGCATGACAATTTCTGTTCCACCTGCTCCACATCCCATCTAGCTCCCTGCTAATGCAACTGGGAAAGCAGCAGAAGATGACCCAAGTGCTGAGGCCCCTGCACCCAAGTGGGAGACCCAGAAGAAACTCCTGGCTTCTGGCTTCAATATGGCCTAGACCTGGTCATTGTGGTCATTTGGAGAATGAACCAGAAGATGGAAGACGTTCATTCAATCTCTCTCTCGCTCCTCCTCCTCCTCCTCTTTCTCCCTCTCCATCTTTTTCTCAAACTCTGCCTTTCAAATAAATAAATACGTCTCTACCAAAAAAATAAAATAAAATCTAGATTTCGCTGCATTCTTGAACCTCAAGAGTTGGCAAAATTGATTGAGTAGCAACAGCCAGACATTATGTAATTACCAATCTCTGTATACTCAGCAGGCTGTGCCCAATATACCAGAGTCCAAAACAGTGGCATAGATTTTTGCTGTTGAGTCATGTAGAAATGTGAATTTGGAATTCCTAGTATAAATATTCAAATCGTACCAGTTCAGAAATATCCAACAAGAAGTATTAGTTCAGAGACTTGGTCATTGTTGGGGTTTGAGAGCAGCTGCTACAGAACAGTGAGAGCAGCGTGAGCCTCGTTCTGCTGTCCACTTACTTGTTTCTGCATCTGTTTTCTTTAATGTGTTCTGAATTGTTTTTGATAGCACAGCTCAGAATGTTTGGCCCATAGTAAGCTCCCAGTGAAGGAAATCACGTTTACTTTATGGCAAAAGTAATCACTTGAAATGAATGATAGTAAAGTAAATTCTGCATAGGATATTGAAATTACACCCCCCTGGCCTGAGTCAGATGCTACCAACGATCTAGATCCAGAATTCACGTGAGGACTCCTAGCTCTGAGCTGTCAGGCCTTGCAAACACGGCAGAGAGAGGAAAGAATACATCTACAGAGGGAACAGAGACAAGAAGTCAAAGAGGAATGGGGAAGACTTCAGAGGCCATTAGCTCAGATGACCTTGTTTGGGAGGTACTGGTCTGACATGCTCACTCTAGAGGGTGCGGATGTACAATCTGTCCTAGTATCACTCCTCTCCAACCACCCTAACAACCTCCAGAGACCTAGGGAGCTGTGAAGCACCATTAGAGGTTCCTAGAGACCAGCTAATCCCAATGCCACCTATTGGGGGAAATGTTTTCAATAGTTCACAGAAAGTTTCAGTAACCAGCATTTTTCTATAATGTAAGTGTACTGCACAAATTTCTTTGAGTGGAAAGGAATTGAAAGGACTGAATTAATATTACTGGTAGAAACTTAGGTTTCCTGGCCTTCCATAAACTATGCAAAGGGCCTGCCCCTGCAGAAGGTGCCCATAATTATCTCAATCAATCAAGTGCGTACACAAGTCTCATGGGGATGATTAATCTTTGCTGAGAGGATGCCAGGGGCAAATGATGTGCCAACAATTCTACACGCAACTCTGATACTTAACCATACAGGGAGACAGGGCCTCTGTCAGGGGCTGCCAGGCCAGGCAGAGTGGGAAATGCTGGCCAGGTGGCTGGTAGGGCCCGGCATGTCTGGGCTCAGCCCAGAGTTGTTAGCTTAGCCTACCAACATTTTTCTTGGACAATCATGGAAGTCCTGCTGGAAGTATCTTGCTATTTTCTCTTGAGCTAACTGTGTTCTCTCCTCTCTTAGTTTTCCAAGGGGAAGAGACACAAAGTTGTTGTTTTCTGATCTTTTTCTGAGCAAATTACTTCAGGTTGCTGGTCATTTTCAGGGTCTGACAGTGACTTCATTCAATTAAGGAGTTTTTATTGACAGCCAACCATAGGCTAAATGATAGATATAAAATAAGGGTCAATAAAGATTTTGTATTTGTTCCAATAGCATTTACTCTCTATTTGGGAAGACAGACAGTAAACAAGTTAAACACATATAGCATAACTAATTGTGGTAAGCATGATGCTCTGGTAGAAACTTGCAGCTAGTGTGGTGGTCGCTTCATCAGAGAAAGCCTGTTAGGGAAAACAAAACAAAACTGAGACCAGAAGGAAAAGGACCCAGTCGTGGGAAGAGCAGCTGGCAGGGTTGTGCTAGACAGAAGGAACAGTGCAGGAAGCCCTCAGCTCCTCAGAAGTCCAACAGGAGACCTCCAAAGTCTGAACTTTGTGCATTGCTGTGCATGCCCGAGGGCAACACGAGTTGGCCTGAAAGTGGACTAAGATAGAAAGGAAATGAATGTGAAGCATTCTTGAAGCTCAAAAGTTTCAGGGTCCTCATAGGCTTCTGTGTGAGTCGCAGAACAGTGACTGGCACTGAGCAAACTAGAATCCATGGCCAGCTCAGGTCACCCTCACACAGAGAGGCCAGTGTGCTTGCCAAGCTGGACTCTCAAAGCATCCATCTTCGATCCAGAGGAGAAACATGGGTCAGAATCAACCTGCTGGGAACATTTTCTCTCTGTTCCTCAACACCCACACATTGAGCAGTAACAACGGTTCAAAGTGGAATTAAAAGGGCACTCATTATGCTCTGGTACAAATGTGCACTGCTAAGGCAGACAGCAGGATTTGCTTATTAGCAGAACCACATCTGCCCACGGATGGCCTAAGTGAAAGATTTAGGATAGGAAATCGACTTGATACCCAGGCAGTTTATTATTGGGTCACAAGTTCATGTAAGAGAAATATATGGTTCCTATAAAAACAGACATCCAGACAGGGAGGATATTCTTTTAACAATGGAAAAGACTCATCCTTTTGGTCTGGCAACCTTCAGAGGCATTGTTCTGGACCATTTCCGTTAGGGTCTAAGGATGATAAAGGGAAGGATTAATTTTTATTGCTATGATTATCTCTTACGTAGATGCCCTCAGGCACTGGATATATTTTCAGCTTTCGTCTATTAGAAGCCCTATTATTTGTTGGAATAATTTTTTTTTAAGAAGTGAATAAGGAGTGAGCATTCCACCTAGTGCTTAAGACACCTGCACCCCACATCAGAGTGCCTGAGTTCAAGTCCCAGTTCTGGCTCCTGACTCCAGCTTCCTGCTAATGCGGAACCTAGGAGGCAGCAGTGATGGCTCAAGTAGTTGGGTTCCTGCCACCTGTCAAGGGGATCTGGATTATGTTTCTGACTCCTGGTTTCAGTTCCAGCCCAGCCCTAGCCATTGCAGACGTTTGGGAAGTAAACCAATGGATAGAATCTCTATCTATCTATCTATCTATCTATCTACCTACCTACCTATCTCTGCTTCTCAAATAAAAAAAAAAAGAAAAAGAAAAGAAGTGACTACATTTCCTGAAGTGTAACACACTCCCTGGTCAAAGTATCACCTTTATGCTAACTCCAAGCCAATAGGATGAAGCCTGTTTATAAAAATGTCTAGGATAGACTGTCCTAAGAGTGAGAAACACCTGTACGGTCGAAATAGCACTGACACTTGGTGGCAAAACTTGGACAGTAATTCGGTGTTATCCGTGTATGGCCTGAGCCCCATCATTAAACTTTGACCCAGAGCTTTCCTGTCTCCAGGTTTGTTGTCGAAGTAAAGGCCCATGAGCTGAACTGAATATGCACATCTATTCCACGTCACTGGATGCAGGTTAAATCCAGCCAGAATCAAATGGAAGCTCTCCTTGGCTACATCAGAACTGGCTTGGTCAAGCGCATGTCTCTCTAATCATTCCTATTTGTTACTTGTTTACTTTTAGGAGTTGTTTCTGTGTAAGGAGACCTTTTGACAATATTTGTGTCTGTCAGGGAGTGTTTTCTCCATTTCTACCAGCTGTTTATTTGGGATATGTCTGTTCATGCTTGTGTGTGTGTGTCTGTGTTTGTGTGTCTATATGGGTGTGTCTATAGGTACCCATGTGTGCATGTGTTTATCTCATGAATGTCTCTCTCCCTGCATGTTTGTGTGTCTGTATCTATCTATGTCTATGTGTGTGTGTGTGTATCTATCCCATGTATGTTCTCTCTGTGCATGTATGTATATGGGTCTCTGTATGTGCATATCCCATGTATGTCTCTCTCCTTGTGTGTCTAACACTTCCACGTCTGTGTGTGTCAGTGTCTATGTGTGTATCTGTGTGTGTGTGTGGGTGCGTTTAAGCTGAAAAGCCCTCGCTAGGCAGGTCCAGCAGCGATGAGGGTTTGAAGCATGCATCTTTCACCCATGACAAGCCTCCAAACAGACTTGGGCAGAAACTTACTGAATGTTTGGCTTGGTCCCCCTGAGCTGGTGAAAACATGATCCTTCATGAACATTAAGAGCAGCACAAGACTTTCCAGAAAGCGATAACATAACCCTGAAAGTGTCGGCATATGCAACCTTTCAAGTCCCAACATCTCTTCTCTGCAATTCTAGACAGGAACATAACCTAGCAGTGGGACGACTCTTACTGTAAACAGAGCGGGCGCTGAACTTCTAACACCTTTCTCCAGTGGCAGGCAGCAGTGGAGAAGTCAAGAATCCACTCCCAGAGCCCAGAGTCACATTGGCTCAGCCGGAGAGCTCCATGAAACACACCCGTCAGACTCAGTCTGTTGTGTTTTGTCCTCACCCAACCATACCTAACTCTGGAGGTTAAGAGGGAAGGTGGGGAAGGTGTTCCTGGGCCCCTAGAATTTTGGATTAACTGCTATGTTTAAGGTTTGAAGTGGTAAGGACTGCCAAGACAAGGGCAAGTCCCTTTTCCAATTCTTTTCCCTCAAGAAACTCCGTAGTGAGTTCCAGGTGGTCATTCAGTCACTCAACATCCATCACATGCCAGGTTCCAGGCATGAATAGGATAGTGTCAGAAACAGAGAAAACGGTGACAGTACCTTTCAAGTAGTGCCTGGAGTGAAATCTTCCCACAGTTCTTTATTCCTAAGATTTCTCCATGTTAGCTACAACAGACCAACACAGAAGTTGGGACTTCAGCCCAGAGGGAGGAACTCTATCCTCTGCCTCAGCTGTGAGAGTTCGGGGAAAGACACAGCCCCGGGGGTAGACGGTTCTCACTTTTCATCTTCATCTACGAAGTGCGCCAGATCCTGAGGCTCGCCTTCACACACTGCCCTGGAAGGGAGCTGCTGTTCTCTCGTCTCCCACCACTTTCCCATCCCCACCCACCCCCTAAGCTGGCTCCTGCCACTCATTCTAAACATCCATTCCATTTCCAAGCTTTTCTGAAAAAAAAAAAAAAAAAAAAAAAAAAAAACACCAAAACACCATGATTGTGACATGTTCTAAAGAGCTTTTCTAGAGCAGGGCCCCACCAGGGAATGAGTGAGCCATTCAGGGCTCAGAGCCTTTGCCTTTGAGGCTGTTAAATGCAGCTTCTGTCCAAGTGGAGGAATCTGCGAGGATCACTTGCTAAATGTGAGGTCACACAGAAACATTATCCAAACAGGGTCAAACCGAACCCCGTGTTTTCTGTTGGAAGAATTTGAGAAAAGTCACCAAACACTTGCAGGATGAAGAGTAAAATCAATCCTATTTCACTGGACTGCTCTAGGAAATTAGATCATTCTCAGAGAAATCATTCCAGGCTCTCTGAGAGGGAAAAATAAGAAATCAAGATAAACATAGACAGCTCTCATCTCCTTTAACAGAATACAATCACTCACAACACTAATAGCTACCCAGTGGCACATGACTTGATTGACAGTCTGGAAGTTGAGGAAGAAACCAACAAGAGTTGCTATCATCAATCAGGGAGTGACAGCAGAGGAGGGCAGCAGGTTGAAACTTCAGTTTTCTCGCCGAGCACGTCTATCATGCTTTAACACATTGTGACAAAAGCAAGAGTAGAGTGAGAGAGGTGAAGCTGGACTCCATCCGGCAAGATATGTAAGTTTTCAGCATTCACTTAAAAGACACCATCTCCTCTCTGTTAAGACCCAGCAAAATGCCCTCCTCCTACATGAAGCCCTCAGGGACTTCTCCCATTCATACCCACTCTGCCTCCCTTCTGAGTTCCCCAGAGCACCTACTTTCCTCAGCAGGCAGCTTTTTCAGACATTCTTCATTGTAATTTCAAGTGTATTCACCTCTACCTCATGATTGAATTTTGATTCCTTTAAAAAAAGAAAAAACATTTTATTTTCCTTTTAAGTTTCCTATACAGCCTATTGTGGAGCTAAAAACATCATCAGAAGTATTTAGCGTATGTCTCACCACATACTTTTGACAAACATTTTTCCAAAAGATGCTGCCCATGGAGGAACTAGGATAGCCATGCTTATTTGCCCCAAGTGAGGTGAAACTTAGTGGCCTACGTACTTGTACATGTGCTCTGACTGAGAGCTGTCTGTTTGCAGCTTCCCATTGAGCACAAGGCCCAGGCGTGTTCTAAGGCCCACATTCCAAGATGGTGCCACCCACGGCTATCAGCCAATGACAGAGTCTGTCTCCTCAACCTAGTGGCTTCGAACTTCTAAGTCAAAACAAGTCTGTCCAGGTTTCACCAGAGCTGGCATCTGCTTTGCTATTTTTGGGGGTCACCATGGCCCATTATGGGCATTTTTTTTAGCCTCCTCCAAGTGAAACGGCATCCTTTGGATCACAGCAGCTGCTGTGTAGCCTGTGGGTAAGCCTGCTTTTCTCACACTCTTCTGCCTTGGTGAAAACAGTTTGGTCTTGTGGTAAGAAAGCAAGAAAAGCTATTTAGCGAGAAGCTGACAGCGAGGGTTCTCACCGGCGAGTTTGATGGCCCCAGTCTGCCCGGCAAGGAAGGGAGCCTTCCTGAGATGGGAAACTTTGCCAAGCTAAAACCAGGAGAGTCCTGAGCAAACACAGCCCAGCCACAGGCCGGCGCACCGCACTGATCTGAAGGCAGGAGCCAGGTGCTTCTCCTGGTCTCCCACATGGGTGCAGGGCCCAAGGATTCGGGCCATCCTCCACTGCACTCCCAGGCCACAGCAGAGAGCTGGACCGGAAGAGGAGCAACCGGGACAGAATCCGGCGCCCCGACTGGGACCAGAACCCGGTGTCTCGGCCACTGCAGGCGGAGGACCAGCCCATTGAGCCACGGCACCGGCCTCAGGTTCGGTCTTTCTCTCCAGTTTTCCACGTTCTGCCTTCATCATCCATCCCGTCGACCTCTTAAGCTCAGAAGATGCTAAACCAAAGTCAGGTGCGCCTCTTTCTCTGCTCATTCTTTGACTCCCAGATGCATGAAAGTGGCTATTTGCACCCCCACCCCCAGACGTTCATCTAAGCTTAGCACTTCCTCTCTCTGCCTCCTTCTCCACGGTCTGTCCCCACGTCTACTCATGTCCCAGAGTGCGTGGGGGGGAAATTCTCCGTCGCTTTGATCACTGTGTCCCCAACACGACTGCCTCCCCTGCTGTGCATCCCCTCACCTCTCACCCTGACCGCGTCCAGCATACTGCAGTAGCAGCCCCAGCCCCAGCGCTTCCCTGATGAACGCCCGTGCAGATGGCGTCTCTCCATCTCCACATGTCCCAGTCTTACCGCCTTCAAACCCCAAGTGTTTCCTGCCCTGGGAAACACTGCCCTGTGGAAAGTATCATCTTTGTCCCCCAGAATTCCCTGACCACTTGACTGCCCTCTTTTACCTAACATTCTTTTTTTAAAAAAGATTTATTTTATTTATTTGAAAGACAGTGTTACAGAGAGGCAGAAACAGAGAGAGAGGTCTTCCATCCACTGGTTCACTCCCCAGATGGCCGCAACAACCAGAGCTGCGCTGATCTGAAGCCAGGAGCTTCTTCCGGGTCTCCCATGTGGGTGCCGGGGCCCAAGGACTTGGGCCATCTTCTACTGCTATCCCAGACCATAGCAGAGAGCTGGATTGGAAGAGGAGCAGCCGGGACTAGAACCGGTGCCCATATGGGATGCTGGCTCCGCAGGCCAGGGCTTTAACCCGCTGTGCTACAGCACCGGCCCCCTACCTGCCATTCTTATTGCTTCTGAACATGTTATTGTCTCTTCTAAGCCAGAACGGCCCTGAGGTAGGGCCGCACTGCATGCACCTTTCATTCCTGACAAAGAACCAGTCAGGAGATTCAGGTCAGCTCGAGTGATGGCATACAGCTGCTGTTTCACCTGCGAAAGCTTCTAGTACATCGCTGCGCTTCCAACTGCTGGTCCCCAAGCTACCAAGCATAGGCAAAGCCCTGGGAGGTAGACATAGCCACCTCCTTACCCTAACGCCAGCCTTATCGCTGGAGAATTCCCCAAACCATGGCAGGCCAGCAGGGCTCAGGTGCAGGGACTTTGCCCCGGGGAACTGTGAAACACGGCTTCCACTGAGGTCCGACCCAAATTCCGTCCCTGCCCTCCGTCTTCACCTTCGTAATGAGCCCATTGTCCCCATATGGTCCCGGCACTCTGACATTTTGCTCTCTTCCACACTCCCTGGAAAGCCAAGGCTTTGAGTTTGCCTCGCTTCCTGACTCAGGGAAGAAAGAAATGTGCTAAACTGTCCCATTCCTTCATTGTTTTATATGGGAGAAGGAGAGGTGAGGCCAAACATAGTTCTAGGAGGCATAAAGCCCTATGTGGACTCCTGCCAGCTGCACTTCTTATTTTGGTCAACCCATTCATCATGGAGCAAACATGCAGGGTTTGGAGGAGGGGGAGGGTCTGAACTTACTTGGGGGTCTTTTTTCTCATCCCCTGTTTTTCCATAGTTGCCTCATTTTCTGGGTTGGATCTCTGGCTTCTCCTGCCGGCCATAAGGAGTGGTGCATGGAGAACATTTCCTGGAGCCTTGGAAATGAAGGGGACAGGGTTTCAGCCCAAAACTCAGCTGTGGGGCTGGCGGAGCCCTGCTCTGCTGTCATGTCCATGTCTGCTTCCAGTGCCCACCACTGAATGCTTCTGAGGCACTTGGCATGAGGAATTCAAAACAGCTCAGAGTGGGCAGGACACGGACATGGCACAGGCACTCCCAAGGTGCCGGAGCAGAGTGTCGAAGGGCTCCACTGTGCCGGGCGTCGTGCCTTGTGTTATTAGATTGTGGGCAGATCCAGGGGTTTCAGGAGAGCATGCAGGGCTGCTGCGGTGGGGAAGGGGCGCTCAGGGCCGGTTATTTGCTACAATTGTGGAATTGTTTCAGTAGTTTAATAACTGAGATGGTCATGTCAGTGCAAACCAGTTCAATATTAATCTTTGATACTTTCATATGCAAATTGGAAAGTGAGCCTTTGCCTCTTGGATCCCATGACACAAATCCAAAGACAGACAGTAGGGGTGGACCTTGTAGCACAGCAGGTTAAGTCATTGCTGGGGACACCCACAGCCCATATTGGAGTGCCTGGATGGAGGGCCACCTCTGCTTCGCATTCAACTTCCTGCTAATGTGCAGCAGACGGTGGTCCAAGTACTTGTGTCCCTGCTGTCTGCTTGGGAGATATGGATGGAGTCCTTAGCTCCTCACTTTGGCTGGTCCAGCCCTGGCTATTGTGAGCATTTGGGGAGTGAACCAATGAACTATTGTTATGTCTCTGCCTCTCAAATAAATTTTTTAACTAAAAGATTTACACAATACATGAACAAGTCTTTGGTTTTCCAAAGTTCATGTAGAAGAAGATAATCATGGCAGAAGTTTGATTTCTGTCCTCCAAGATAATTCTATATCCATTTACATAAATAGATGCATATGCACTTACAGATCTATATAGAGATCAAAGATCTCTTTTTCTGCCTGTCTCTCCCTCTCTGTCACTCTGCCTTTAAAATAAAAAACATAAAGCTCAAAAAGGGACATATAGTAATCAAACAATTAATCACTCGAACAAATGTAAGATCCAAATATAGATAAAAATTACCAAACATAAAACTGTGGCAGTAAAAGATATTACAAATAAAGATATTCATTGCAGACAGAGGATCTGATATTAGGTTTGACCATGTTTGTTGGATCAGGAAAGACTTCCCTGGAAAAGCAAAGCTTGGGCTAAGATCTGAAGGATGATTAGGAGTTAACAAGTAAATGAGGGAACAAAACATTCTCGAAGGGAAGAAAAAACACATGCAAATGTCCTGTGGCAGTGGGAAGGTGAGAAAAGAGCTGCAGCTGAAGAGGAGAGAACAGAGAATAATTTGAGAGGAAGGAAGAGAGGATATGGGGCCAGATATGTTGCAGGGCCTTAAGAAGTTCTATCTACCCAAAGAATGAGGAGATGTCATTTAAAGATTTAAAGCAGTTGGGTGGCATTACTACATCAACATTTTGAAAATACTGACGGCCTTCTAAGCAAGGCTGGGCCAAGGGGAGGAGGTTGCTGGCAGACACTTCATGGTCAATCGAGGACCCCCATGATCCCATGTGAGTAGCAGATTACTTAGGGCTCTGATCTTTGATCCTGGGAAGAAAGGGTTCTTTATATCAGTGAAAATGCAGTGGTTATGCAGTGGAAAAAGAAATACATACTCCTTAAAAAATGCAATGCTGGGGCCAGCATTGTGGCACAGTGGGTTAAGCTACTATCTGCAGTGCTGGCATCCCATATGGGTGCCAGTTCGAGTTCTAGCTGCTCCACTTCCAATCCAGCTTCCTACCAATGTTCCTGGGAAGGCAGAGGAGGATGGCTCAAGTGTTTGGGCCTCTGTACCCAAGTGAAAGACCAGGATGAAGCTCCTCGCTCTTGGCTTTGGCTTGGTCCAGCCCTGGCCATTGCAGCCATTTGGGGAGTGAACTAGAGGATGGAAGATCTCTCTCTCTCTCTCTCTCTCAGCTTCTCTCTGACTTTCGAATAAATAGATAAATCTTAAAAAAATATGCAATGCTACCAACTTCTTTCTTAGTAGACTGCAATTAATTTAGCACATATTCTCAGAGTCTAGTGCCTGACTACATGTGTGACTTGTTGCCCCTTTAATACTCAGGAACACTTCGAGAGGACAGCACTTTTGGCTTCATTTCACAAATGAGGACATCAACACTCCAAGTGTTAACTCACCAAGGAACCCACAGCCCAGGGTCACAGCCAGAGCTTGTCTGATTCTTGCACGTTTGCTTTTAACCCAGTCATGATTAGATATGAATGTGTCTTGGCACCATGATAAATTCTAGGCCTTCAGAGTTTTGTAAAATGATGTTGTCCAAAAGGAATATAGGTAGGTGAAAAAGAGAGTCACATACATTCATTTCTGCAGCTAAGTATAATACAACGTGGCATGAGCTTTGAAGGCACAGAATACGACCTCACTTATTTTTTTTCTTCATAACAGAGAAAAGCTTTTCTACGTTTAGCATTATTCTGGCTCTGTCTCCCAGAGGCAGGGATGGACAAAGCTGATAGTTAAGCTTTCTGAGGGACTTTTACATGCAGGTGCTGTGCTTCATGCATTAAATATCACCGTTTAATTTGATCCTCAAAGTGGCTACTAGGAAAAGAGCAACATTATCTACATTTTACAGATGGTAAAACTGAAGCTCACGACAGTGGAGAAAAACCCCAGGATTCCAAGTAGGAATGAAAAGACGACAAAATAGCTTGCAAAGGAAAAGCGAAGCAGTACCATGGATCAGTAACAGCAAATCTGTATGGAACTGGGAATATCCTCTGGAATGGCCAACCCAGCCCCCTGCTGATGCAAGACACAATGCATTAAAACTGACCTGAGACACCCCAGCCACAGGAGTCTGACTGCAAAAGAGGTTAGCCTCCCCAAGCCAGACTCCACGGGCACACTGTTCCTCCTTCGTGGAGTTGTTTTGACATTAAAATGTGAAAGTTCTTAAAATAAGAAGGGGGTTAGTGCTCCAAGGAATGTTAAAATAATTTGTGGCAAAACAGAGTAAGCTAAATATTCATTAAGGGACTTTCATTTCAAATGATCGTTTTACCATATTAATGTCTAAATTGGGGAGCAGGAGAAGAGGAAGAAACTCTTACTTAATCCCTTTTGTGAATTTGTCATGGGGAATGCAGGGAGGAGGCCCCCAGAGCTCTCCATCTCCCCCACCTTAGCTAGGGTCCCTGGGTGCCAAGATCCTACACAGGTTTCCCTGGCAGCTCAAACACTCTCTGGGGCCAAGTTGGCTTTGCCTGGACTTAGTATGCCAGCCCCTGATCTCCAGTACTTAGGGCTCACATGCATACATTTTCTCCCAAAAGCACAGCTTGGTCCTTCATTATAACTTCATTATTTCACCTTAAAATCCAAAGAGAAATGTTGGAATCCAAGATCCTAAGAAACCGCTGAAACCCAACCCAACAAATCTCCATAAAAGAATAATGTCTAGCCTCAAATACAAGTTGTCATTTCCAAAAGTCAGGAGGGTGTGTATGGCCAGGGAGCAGTCTGGAATGATTGCCCTCTGCCTGGCTCTCAGATCTACCTGGCTAGCAGGAGCTATTGTGACTCCCTTAGACTGGAGATGCTGGTAGCCCTTCTGTAGAAATTAATCCCGTCCCTCAAAGCTCCTAAGCAGAATTTCTGCTGGTTTTCTGGGAGGATGCTCAACATGGCTAATGGCCTACCAGTCTGGCCTAACAGTCATTCATTTATTTAATAATCCTGAGTTCTTCAACTATTCTTTGGATACCCACATGCCAGTCATGGAGTGGACACTGAGGAAACATTCTTGGTCAGCCCCCAGAATTTTATCTTTTAGACTGATTCATTATTTCATTCTTATTGAATCTTCACACTTTACCAAACAGGAGGCTGATTTGGTAAGGGGTTGGGGACACCTGGGGACACTGTCACCTTGAGGGTGCTGTCATCAGATCCAACATGGAACAAAAGGAAATGAGGACGACTATGGAATCCAGGGAGACACAATTCATGTGTCCCCAAAAGGTTGCCATGGGTAGGCCATGACACTCAGAATCCCCAACTGAGAGGTCGTGGAGCCATGATGTGGGGCCCTGAGAGCTACAAACACAGAAAGGGTGAATGCTCAGACTCAGAGGGGATGAGAATTCCAACCAAATGCTGAATTGGAAAAGAAGTAATTCCTAAGTCAGCCTTCCCTGAGATTTCCTTGTTTTCCTAGTTGCCTTGGATCCCTGCTGCTCACCTTTTCCCTCCTCTAAGTAAACCTCCACTCCTTGATGGGATTATTTATAAAAAACCTGCTTGGAAAACTGCTTGCAAAGGTAGTTCCCAAACTGTCACTCAAGAGCCCTCAAGGTCAGTCTTCCTGAGCCTCCAGATCTGCCCAATCAGAATGTCTGGAAATAGGATCTTGGATACGCAATATTATTGCATATTAAATACATTTTAGAATAAGCCGTATGCACACTCCAATTTGGAAAGTATCTCATGGATGAAAAGTTAAATTAAGAGGATTGAATGCCCCTTAAAATAGGTCCTAGCCTTCCTGGCCAATCTCATCTGAAGCTATTTTAATATCCCCAGCTATACACTTTCCATAGATACATTCCCTGGACAAGTTGAAAACTTCTACTCTCTGTGCCATTTCTCCTTGAAGTCCCTCTCTCCTGGGATCTCCACACCCTTCTTCTCAGTCATACCCCTACATATACACATCAACACACACATATACATGCACACACATGCATACCTGGGCTACCCCCTTAGAAAATTCTGATTCATCCTTTAAAAACTAGAACAAACTGTCACTATTGTGTCTTCTCTCGGCTCCTCCAACTGGTAAATGTGCTGTTCTTATTGTGTTTCCATAGCAGTGGACATATTTCATTTGGCCTCACTAATCCCCTTTTATTATGTTATTGAATTTACACTTGGTGGCCTATATACACATACTTCTTGAGGTTTTCAAGGGTATGGATTGTGTCATATTCATCTCTAGACTCCAAGTTCCCAATATGCATTGAATATTCTATTAAACATTATAATTGAATTGGGGCCATTCCAATGGTACAGATGAAGCATGTGATATCTTTTCTCTCCTCTGTCTGGGTTTTACAAATATTTACTTCTTCTCCCACCTTCAAGGAAGGCATATATCACTGAGGAAATATGTCATGGTGTCTTTCAATTCATGAACAAAATATTTCCCTCCATTTACTTAGGCCTTTTTTTTGTTGTTGTTTTTCATTTTGTTTTATATACTCGAAAGGCAGAGACAGAGAGATCTTCCACCTGCTGGATTACTCCCCAAGTACCCACAACAGACAAGTTTGGACCAGGCCAAAGTCAGGAACCAGTACCTAAATCTGGGCCTCCTACATAGATGATAGAGACCCAATTACTGAGCCATCACTTGCTGCCTCCCAGGGTGCACTCAGCAGGATGCTGGATCGGAAGCAGATCAGAGACTTGAACCCAGCACTCTAACACTCTAGGATGTGGGTGTCCCCAGCAGTGCCTTAACCACTATGACAAAGGCCCATTATCCTTTAAAAAATATTCTGCTTAGCGATTCTTGAAATTCTTTTACTATATTAGTCCCTGAGTATTTACTCTTTTAATTATTTTGTATTTCAAATTCCACTTATTTGTTGCAATTACATAGAAATACAATTAACTTCTGAATATGCTGGTATTCAGTGACCTTGTTAATGTCACTTATTCATTCAATTTTATCTATAGATTCTTTAAATTCATTATATATATATATATATATATACACATACATATAACAGCTTTTTTTTTTAAATTCCCACTCCTTAGAAGTTATTTCTATTGCTTTATTTCACTGTTGACTTCTGGACCAAAGGTTATTGAAGCGCTGATAATCAAAGTCCTTGGTGCATTCACAGTACTAGATAGGATGCCTTTCAATATTTCATAATTAATATTTCCCACAAGCTTATTTTAAAGGCTGAATGTTTTTTTCATTTTAGCCCTGAATGGCTATTGAATTTCATCAAATATTTTCTTCATTCATTACAGAATCTTATGGTTCTTCTCTTTTGTAACGCTGATGCAATCAATTATATCAATTCCCAAATGCTAAATCAACCTTACATTCCTAAAATAAACAAGCTGTTTATGATATAAAACAATTTTCAAATGTCACTGGATTCACATTGCTATCATTTAGTTTGGTATTTTTACATCTGTGACCATGAAAGAAGTTGGACTATGAAATCTTTCTTAGCATGTTTGTCAAGTTTTGGTGTCCATATTTATTCCACTCATGAAAAACATTGACAAATATCAGAAAGCCTAGGTTCAAGCCTCAGTTCCATGGTTTTGTAGTTAGGTTTCAGCCGAGTCCAGCCCTGGCTGTTGTGGGCATTCAGGTAGTGAACCCGTGGATGGGCAATCTCTCTCTGTTTCTGTCTCTCTGTCTCTCTCTCTCTCTTCCTCTCTCCCTCTATTTCTCTCCCTCCTTCTTCAGTCTTTCAAATAAAATAAAAATTGTTTTAAAATATTGACAAAAAATCTGTCTTTCCTACTCTGGAAAGTTTGTAATCCTCTTTTACGTATTATTTATGTGGGTGTGAATAAGCATGCTTTGTTCTCAATATTAATGTATGAAACTTGAAGTATATATTTATCTTTTATTCTAATCATCTTACATGGAACTGTCATACTTATTATCTCCTTTGGCCAGCATGCAAGCCCTTGAATAATCTGATATACACACAGTATTTATTCTTGCTCTACCATATTCAGGCAGACCTTAAACATAGACCAATGACATTCTGACTATATGTGGGATTATTTTATGCTTGGTGTCAAAGAACCTAGTTCAGTAAAAATGCAAGCTGATACTCAGTTTTTCTGAAAACGAATTACTCTACATAACATTGCCATTGTTAACTTGCTTCATAAATGACCTTCACTGGTTCTCTACTGTTAAGGCAAAGGAAAGTTTATAATACACTGACTCACAGAACCCGACAGCTAATAAGTGCCCAATAAACACTTGTTGGATTAATACATACATTAATAATGAATGAATGGAAAATTACCTCTAAAACAAGAGTTGGCAAACTCCAGCCTCTGGGCCAAATCCAGCTCATCATCTAAGTGCATAAGTAACCTGGTACTAGACATAGACATGTTCATTTGTCTACATACTGTCTCTCGGATTCAAATGCCTGTTGCTTGCAGGGTTGAGTATTTGCTACAGGGATCACCTGGCCCAGAAACGTATTTATTATCTTGTCCTCTGCAGGAAAAGTGTGCCAATCCCTGCTCTGACATACAAGTTTCAATAATTATTTAGGGAGTAGCCAGCATGTACCTACCCCAGAGAAGCCTGTACCAATGACACTTCTTCCAATTCGTAGTAAAGAAATAGAAGGTGGTACCAACAGCACGATGGTTGGTGACAAAAACAACTCATTTTTTTTCATGAGCAAACATGGCAAGTCTATTGTCAAAGCTCACAGTGTGAGGATGTGAGGCCAAGTCTCTGCAGATGACACTATTGTCTAGCTTTTCTCCTTTTCCCAAAGGGTTTTGGTTAAATTTTTCCTGAATTCCAGAGTTTTCACTGCCTCTTTTGGTAATAACCAGAATTTACTGAACTCATATAAAAGAGTGACTCAGCCAAGATGAATTGTTATGATTGTAACAATTCAACAGATACCTAGACCATGACAAAGAACTTCTAGCACACAGCTATCCTAATGTCTTTGTTCTTAAAATTAAGAAGCTCTAACTCTTAAGCTAAATTGACCAGAGATTCAATGTTTAGTTGAGTGGAAATTCTAGGATGATGTAAATGCTTAAGCAACATTTGTTTCCAGTTTCCATCATACTTGCTAGAGGCAGCACTAGTGTTAATACTTCTTCAGAACACCAAAGTCTAAAGTAATGTGGGGAAATCACAAACTTCATATAGAAACACATAAAGGTGGTGTTTTTATACTGCTACTCATTTTTATTGTGTGACATGGTGAAAACAGAATATCAATATAGTGGAAACAAACGGTAAAATCTATATGTATTATGAATAACAAAAAAACAAAACAAAGGAAACAATTTAGAATTATAAAATGTGCCAGTCTTCATATCAATCTTCTCATGGCCATAACATTTAAGCAACTAATGAATCTTATTTGTGGCAAATGAATTATTTAATGATTCTTTCCTAACTATTGTATTAAGTTGATTACAAAATTTTATGTGCCAAAAGACAAGTATATGTAGGAACTAAATCTATAAGAATTAACCATAAAATAATCTCAGAATCAGACAGTACTGAGTATTCATTGTTTTCTTAGGACTATATTAGAAACACTAGAAAAATGCACAAAAAATCATTTTAAGCAAACATATATAATTCTGATTTGTACTACAAATTAAACAGTAGATTCTATACTTTTCTTTGCATAATGTCTCTTCAGAGCTTTACTTTTAGAGTTCTTGTTTAGAAAAATGAGCAACTGATACATTTACTATTTTATTCAATTCATAAAATATGTACTACTATCAAGTTTTTAGTACAATTTTACATTAAGAAAAGGATAAAAGAAAGTATTTTAAAGTTGCAGCATACATAAAAGGACAAAGTAAAGAACAAGGAATGAATATTTTATTTCTTTTTTTGTGCTTCAGGCAACTCTGGTTCTAAGAACAAATGGGAATGATGAAAAAGACATGGAGCACAGGAATAGAAGAAATACTATGAGTTCCCAATCTAGTAACCTTCAATAAACCAATTAACACTTAAGCTTCAGGTACCTGATCAGGACAAAAGGCCCTGACTTTTACATGGAAAATATGACATACTATAGATTAAGTGAACTTGATTAATTGAAGAAGATCAAATATTTATTAGGTATATTGGCAGATAGCATCAATAAGATATTAGGAAAAATTACAATTACCTAGTAGGCCTTCAGAGTCTCTTAAACCAGACTTTAAGTTCATTATACCACTTATTATGCCTAGTGCTAATACTAGGCCTCAAGTCAAATGTGTAACTGTATCAACTTAATGTTTGTTCTACTGTGTTGACTTTATACAGAAACTTTTCTCTTAAGTTTCTTTGTGTTGCAAAACTGGCCAATGGTGCAAGGGTGCAAACATTTATACATCAGTAGGAACTGATGAAATACACACATGGAGAGCAATTTACCAGGGTGCATGCCCAGACATCACACTGCTGAGAATTTATTTTATGATTGTACTTGCATAGGTGCACTACTTTCATTTTTTCTTTGTCATCCTAATGAGTATACAGATATTAATTGCAACATTGTTTTAATAGCCTAGATTATAAACAACATAGATTATCTTATATAAGTTAATATATACTAATAATAAGCTAAATCAACTTATGTATTTAAACAACAGAATATTCTCCAACTTTAAAAAATAATAATGCAGCACTCTATAGTTCATCACCTCCACAATGCTGGAAAGTAGAGAAAATGATGGATGTTGCCTAATCTACAAGTATTGGAAGGAACAGAGAGGGGATGTGTGTTTATCTATGTGTGTGGCCATCTTTGGAAGGGTCACTGGGTACAGGAATGGTGGGACAGGGACCTAGGTAGCTGGAGGGTGGGATGTGAGGAGACTTACATTTTATTATAAGCTTATTCATTTTAGATTTTGGTGCATAAACATATTATTCAAAAATAATTTTCTCTAAAAAAATTGGAAAATGAGGTTTTCCTACCTCAGTTTCATATTATTGTGCTACTAATGGCTGGAACATTCAGAAAAAAATCATAACTAATGAAAGAATTATATTTTCTCTTCAGGAAAATCTAAAACATAGCAGTTCTTGGTTTCTATGATGAACTTCTTTGTATTCTGGAAAAGTGACTTTTTTTTAGTACAATTGGGCTTCCAAATTAGATTGTCATCTCATTATGACAGGCATGTAGAAATTTTCTAATGATAATAGAGTCCAAAAAATACACAAAATGTTGCAAAGTTTGAATTAGTTCCTGACTAAGTGGAGCCATTGTAAATGGTATTTCACACAACCCCCCTCCAAATCTGCTGAGATGACTACAGAAATAAAGGTGGGGGAGAGCGGATAAAATAATCCACACAGATTCATGTGATTCTGTTTAAGACTCAGTTCTCTCTGGAACCAGAGGAAGGCCTTGGCAATATCTGTGGGTTCCCATTTTACCCTGGTCTTGGAGGTGTGCCAGCATTTCAGCATTACAGTAGATAGCAAAAACAGGGCAGGCAGAGTTGGGGATGTGAACATCAGTGGGGTGAGTGACAGGATGCAGCAGTACTGGCACTTTCTATCTCTGGGTTCCAACATTTGCATCTAGTCTGTCTGCTCTGGTGTAAAAAGACCAGCAGCAGTAAAATTCAGGCAAAGGTCAAATGAAGATGTCTCAAGTGGGCGTGGTCTGAGGTCATTTATGGGGAGAAAGTATTCATCCATTTGAAATTAGGATCCTAGTTAGCTAAGTTATCCCAGAAGAAAGGTCCTAGTACTGAGAATAAGAAGTTTGAAAACACTATCTGTGTGTAAACCTGGGTTGAGAACTGAAGGCCCAGCATACAGTGGGCAACCTTGGAAGATGTAGGGAATGAGCCTGAACTTGGTGAGCAGTCAGAGGAGGAGGTCACCCCAAACACGGGGGCCCAGAAGTGAAGCAGCAAGAGTGAGTCCAGACCCCTTTCACTGGAAGAACAGGGTGAGTGACTTACAACATGATCCTTAACTGCCTGGTCCATTTTATGGTGTTATTTTTCTTTCTCAGGGAGCTCAGTCTGACGTACTCCACCATCATTACTTGACTAATTACTCCAAATGAGTATCTCCAAGCCTGTTCTAACAGGTCATTCCCAAGACTTCTTCCCCACACTTGTTTGTTTCTTTGCTTGCTCATGCTCCAACTACAAACCAAACATTTCCTCTGGGATGTTCGATCATCATTTTAAACTCAACATTGTCCTCTTAAGCCAAAGTCAACAGCTTTCTTCCCCTCTGTCTTTGGCGACTTGTACAGTACCTGAGATGGGATAGGTTACAAACAACAGAAAGTTCAATCGTTCTGGAGGCTCAGGAGTCCAAGACCAAAGTGCCAGGAGGTTCAGCATCTGGCGAAGGCCCTTTCCTCCAGAAAACATGGCCTGATGCCCTCACGTGGTGAGAAGGATCGAGAGGCAGAAGGGTGTTCCCTTCAGTCTGGCTGTTCCCCTCTTTGTTTTTCTTTTTTGTTTTTGTTTTTGTTTTGTTTTGTTTTGACAGGCAGAGTGGACAGAGAGAGAGAGAGACAGAGAGAAAGGTCTTCCTTTTCCACACTCATCCGAAGCCAGGAGCCAGGTGCTTCTCCTGGTCTCCCACGTGGGTGCAGAGCCCAAGCACTTGGACCATCCTCCACTGCACTCCCGGGCCACAGCAGAGAGCTGGCCTGGAAGAGGAGCAGCCAGGACTAGAACCTGGGGTGCTGGCGCCACAGGCGGAGGATTAGCCTATTGAGCCACGGCGCCGGCCCTGTTCCCCTCTTTGTAAGGTCATTAATTCCATTCACAAGGACTTGGCCCTCAGAAAGGCCACCATCAATACCATCACACTGGCCATTTAGTTTCTAGGTAGGAATTTTGGAGAACACACTCAGACCACACACTTCCCATCATCCTCCTTCCTGTCTTTGCAGCCTCTGTGTTCTGCCAGTGATATCTCCATTCTCCCTGTGTCCCCCAAGTTCTAAACCAGGTAGCTTTGTTCTGTCATTTGCTTGGAAACCTAGAGATGCAAGGTCCTATGGTTCATTCATCCAAATATTATACTGACTACCAAGTTAGTACGAAACCATGCTGCAGGTCGATCCTCCTTAGAAATAAACCTGTTCTCTTTCTGCCTTTTCCTATTGCCACCAGCACACACTCAAGCTCTTCATAATTTACATATTCATTATTATAAAACCATTTCAGGCCTCCATGATTCTGATTTTTACTCTGCTAATCCATTCCGATCTTTAGATCAATTTTTACATATTATTTTCACATAAACACTGCATTAAAATAGTCCATGCTTAACTGTCTCCCTCTCTGGATGGTATGTTCGTCAATTAATGTCTATTAACCTCACTTGTCTTTGTATCCGGGAGCATATTTTAGACAATTGCATCAAGAACGTCTTTTAATAAATTGGCAAAAACATCCAATGTCTCCCTTTAACTTGTTGCACCAAACTTCTCTGTCTGTACACAACTTTCATGGCCGTTCACTGGATCAAATTTGTCCATGCAACCCTATTTCTGCCTTCTGTGTCACCTGCTTCCTCTCTGCCCTCCTAAAGCTCCTTTCTCATTCGCTCCTAGTTCACGTTTTCAGTTACCCTCACTGTCTTGTCTGCGACACCTCCCTCCCCTGTCCCATTCAGAGGGCCTCGACCCCACCCCCACCCATGGCAGTTGTTCCAACTGCAGAAAAGGCACAGAAGAAGATGGCCACTCCTCCCTCTGCCTGCCCTGAGAAGCAGCCGGTGTTCATCCTGTGATTCCCATGTTAAAGAAAGGACATGCTCATTCCCCCCTAAGGCTTTGGCAACTGAATTGCAGCTCACCAATGATGTGAATGGAGCCAAAGTGCAGAAAGTGAAACCTCTATGAGGCGTCCCCGAGCTCCAACCCTGCAACACCCAAGCTCAGCAGAGCAGGCAGGAAAGGGAGAAAGGAGGTCAGAAACAGGATTCCAGCCTTCATCTGCCTTTCTGAGTTTTGGCAAACCTGGCCTGTTGTCCTCAGAGTCATTTCAATCTCTTCTACATCATTAGTATCTGAAAAATATAGAAGCCAAGCAGCCCTTTGGAGATTCCATAGCCAAAGAGTTCAAGGCCAAAGGTGACTGATCATACGAAACACCCTTACCTATGCCCCAACAGACAGTACCTACATCTTGAATACCCACTCCATCTTCTGCTATTACCACAAGGCATAAGTTTGATTTAACCTCAAGTTTTTGTTGCATGCCTTCTCTCATTCCAAACACTGTGGGTGAAAGTCCAGGAATAGAGAGGAGGGTAATACATGGTCCCCAGCGTCCTAGCAGTCCCCACATCCATCCGCGAACTCAGTTACTACCACGAGCCCACAAAGGCGCCATCTTCATCCCTCTGGGTCTCCCTGGAGTGCTCTTTCTGCCTCTCTCTAGAGTTTTAGATTCGCTTACATAGCACCTACCTATGTAGACTTGCCGTTTTGCAAGTTTCCATTTCTTTCTCAATTCTAAACCTCTTTTTCACCTTCTGACTCCCTCTTTGCTCCCAGCTTCTCTCACAACCATTATGGCTATGACAATCCCAGGCCCAGTGATGATTGCCCAATATGCTAAGTGTGCTTAATGCTGCTGAATTATACACTTTAAGTGTTTACATGGTAAATGTCATGTAATGTATATTTTAGCATAATAATAAAAAAACAGGTTGAACAACAACTCTGGCCCTAGCAGCACAGGTCAGTCACTTGCTGTGGAGAAAGTCAAACCTAAGGAGGAGAAACAATTTCAACATTTATTAGCTCAAGGAAGCATTACTGACCATCTACTGCCTGACAAACACCACACTGGGAACTGCAGATTCAGTGACAACCATAACTTATATGAAGTTCTTATCGCAGCCTAAAAGATAGTCATCAAAGCAAGCAGACACAGAATGAAGTTATGTACTGGGGCCAGTGCTGTTGTACAGCAGGTTAAGGTCCCAACCTGCAGCACTGGCATCCTTTTGGGTGCCAGTTCAAGTCCTGACCGCTTCACTTCTGATCTGTCTCCCTGCTGATGGCCTAGGAAAGCAGCAGAAGATGGCCCAAGTGCTTGGGCCCCTGCACCTATACAGGAGACCCCGAAGAAGATCCTGGTTCCTGGCTTTTGATCAGCTCAGCTCTGGCCACTGCAGCCATTTGGGGAATGAATCAGAGGATGGAAGATATTCATTCATTCATTCTCTCTCTCTCTCTCTCTCTCCCCCCCCCCCCCACCGCCTCTCTGTAACTTTTTCAAATGAATAAATAAATCTTAAAAAAAAAAAAGAAAGAAAAATATTGTAGTTCTCCTGAGTCATCTAGGGACTGGGCCATTCACCTACTGAGGTTGAAGGTTTGCTCACAAAGCTTCCTCACTGTCCAGATACTTTGAGTGGAAGTGGCAATGACAAGGACTAAAACATCACCTCATCACCTTCAATTCTAAGCAAGGCCGGCGCCACGGCTCACTAGGCTAATCCTCCGCCTGCAGGCCGGCACCCAGGTTCTAGTCCCAGTCAGGGCACCGATCCTGTCCCGGTTGCCCCTCTTCCAGGTCAGCTCTCTGCTATGGCCTGGAAAGCAATGGAAGATGGCCCAAGTCCTTGGGCCCTGCACCCGCGTGGGAGACCAGGAGGCAGCACCTGGCTCCTGGCTTTGGATCAGCGCAGCGCGCCAGCTGCAATGCGCCTGCTGTAGCGGCCACTTGAGGGGTGAGCCAACAGAAAAAGGAAGACCTTTCTCTCTGTCTTTCTCTCTCTCTAACTCTGCCTGTCAAAAATAAAGTAAATAAATTCTAAATAAACCTTTCTTCCCACAACTTCCTTGACATTTGATCACAATTGTTACTATATCTATGGAAACCGTTCACTGCTAATGCAAGGAGCATATCATGTTGGTTGTTATGGTTTGTTTCTTGGAATTCCCACCCATTAACTTCTTCCCCTAATTTAAGTGCATGAATCACATACCAACTTTCCATACCTTGAAACCGTTCTGTAAAATTCTTCTCAGTTCACTTCCCCTTAAATAAATCAGATAACCCAGCAATTCCATTTTCCCCTCAGAAGCATCCCTTGGGGAACATTTTAGATTATGTTTTGTTTTTTTTTTTTTTTAATTTTTTTGACAAGCAGAGTGGACAGTGAGAGGGAGAGAGAGACAGAGAGAAAGGTCTTCCTTTGCCATTGGTTCACCCTCCAATGGCCGCCGCGGTTGGCGCGCTGTGGCCGGCGCACCACGCTGATCCGATGGCAGGAGCTAGGTGCTTCTCCTGGTCTCCCATGGGGTGCAGGGCCCAAGCACTTGGGTCATCCTCCACTGCACTCCCTGGCCACAGCAGAGAGCTGGCCTGGAAGAGGGGCAACCGGGACAGGATCGGTGCCCCGACCGGGACTAGAACCCGGTGTGCCGGCGCCACAAGGTGGAGGATTAGCCTAGTGAGCCGCGGCGCCAGCCTAGATTATGCTTTACAATGACTTAAACCTCCCCCTTCCCTGGTAATAAAGGTAAAATTCTTTCCCAGGGTTTTCATCAGAACCCTGCTTTTCAGAAAGCCAATGTCATGATGCTCAAATTTTGGAGAGATGTCTTAAGCCTTTGAGAAATATGATTTTGAGATATGTAAAGATTCTCTAGTGATTAAGAGCTCATTTGTCATCAGACCTTGTAGCATCCCCTGATGTGTGAACCCACAGGCATGCAAAAGAGTGTAGATGGATTCAGGTCTGAAAGCTCGGTTTGAACTCTGGCTCGAGCACTGATAAACGATACATGAAGGACTCCTCAGCTTCCTTGTTCTCACTCCATGAAGAGGAAGCAATGATACTATTCCAGACACATAACTGATACTGAATTCGTGTTTATTGAATTGAAATCTTAACTGATTCCTCCTAACTCAGTTTCTGGAAAGAAAGGCCCAGGATGCCTTAACATCCATACAGGCCTCTTGAGAACAGGA
This sequence comes from Lepus europaeus, assembly GCF_033115175.1. Lineage (NCBI taxonomy): Eukaryota > Metazoa > Chordata > Mammalia > Lagomorpha > Leporidae > Lepus > Lepus europaeus. The sequence continues at coordinate 61,524,245 of NC_084837.1, forward strand.
GTGCAGATGCCTCAGATATGTGGAACCAATTTGTCAGCCCTCTGAAACCCTGTCTTAAGAAAGTATCCAATAGCAAGCAAAATGATTTTAAGGAACTTGAATTCCAAAGCTTTATATACAGGAAATATGGACAAATGAGATAGTTCTTACCTATTTCTCTGAAAGCTATCTATCCAGAATTAGCTGCTTAGATCAAAAAGAAAAATAATTACCAAATTTCATTTGCCATCAGCATCCATCATTATGAACCAATGGACTGTGAGAGAAGTATATAGGGGGCCGGCGCCATGGCTCACTAGGCTAATCCTCCGCCTGTGGCGCCAGCACTTGGGTTCTAGTCCTGGTTGGGGCGCCAGATTTTGTCCTGGTTGCCCCTCTTCCACTCCAGCTCTCTGCTCTGGCCCGGGAAGGCAGTGGAGGATGGCCCAAGTGCCTGCACCTGCGTGGGAGACCAGGAGGAAGCACCTGGCTCCTGGCTTCAGACAGGTGCTGCGCGCCAGCCATGCCAGCCATTTGGGGAGTGAGCCAACAGAAGGAAGACCTAAAAAAAGGAAAGAAAAAAAAAGTATATAGGGAATCTAATTTGCAAGAAAATGAGAGGCCAACATTAACTTAATCATCAAATTAACCTTTAATCTATTATTTACATCTTTGAAATGTTTAATATAGTCCCAAACTGAAAGTGACTATGTCTCCCTAAACCTTCCTCTAATCCTCAAAATATCCGTTGAGACTACTTCTGAATCACAAATTGAAACTTTGACATTATAGAACAAGAAAATGTAAAATCCTGGAATGCGTGTGGAACAGCCAGTAAGCCCTGCTTGGGATGTCACAAAACATATTGGGATGTCTGGGTTCGAGGCCTGGCTTCTCATCCCAGCTTCCTGCTAATGTGCACCCTGGGAAGCAGAAGGTAGTGGCTCAAATAGCTGGGTCCCCGGCACCCGTGTAAAAGACTTGGAGACTTGGAGTGAGTTCCAGGTTCTTGGTGCTTTGTCCTGGCCCAGCTCAGGCTGTTGCTGTTATGGTACAGGCATTTGGAGAATGAACCAACAGATGTGAGATTCATTCTCTCTCTCTCTCTCTCTCTCTCTCTCTCTCTCTCTCTCTCAAATAAATAGGAATTTTTAAGAAACAAGGTTTGAAATGGAATGAGGTTCCTTTTAATACTCAAAACAAATTTTTTGTAGAACAAGGTGATGTGTTCTTTTCACATCATGTTCTGACACATGATCTTACAACCACACGAACAAGCCAGCAACAAACTAAACCTAGCCTGACAATGATGTTTCCCCAAGCACCGGACACTATTTTCTCACAAAAGCAGTAAGAAACTCTTTTTTTTTTTTTTTTTAAGATTCATTTTGTTTGAAATAGTTACAGAGATAGAAGGACAGAAAGAAAAATCTCCCATTCACTGTTTCACTCCCCAAACGGCTGCAACAGTGGGGCAGGGCCAGGCAGAAGTCAGGAGCCAGGAGCTTTATTTGCATCTCCCATGTGTGTGCAGGGGTCCAAGTATTTGGGCCATTTTCTGCTGATTTCCCAGGGACACTATCAGGGAGCTGGATCAGAAGCAGAGCCACCAGGACACGAACCATATGGGATGCCAGCATAGCAGGTGGAGGCTTAATGTGTTAGGACACAACTTGGGCCCCAAGAGAAGCTATGTTAAGTGAAACTCAGAGCAAGCCTCCCTGAATGTCTATCACATTTAAATGATTAGCAAAGCAATAATTTTTAACACACAAGATCATCAAACCTAAATAATTTGGTCATTCAACTGAGAAAATTCCACCAAAATATATTGCTTTTGGCACTCTGAAAAGGTTAGAAAAAAAAATCATTATTATGTTCCTTTACCAATTCCCAGCAGAGAATATGGATACAGTAATTTTTGTAAACCTAGACTTTAGCATTCTTTTGTCGACATAACTGTAATAGGAAAGCGAATGAACAATACTTCACTTCATGTGGCAAGCAATGAGACACATCACACAGTGGAAGAATATTGAACTTGGATTCAAGCCCTGCTTGGCCATTTTTCTAGCTCTGTGGCTTTAGGCAACTAATTTTATATCTCTAAGCTTCAGTTTGTTTGTCTGCAAAATGATAATATCTCTGCAACACAGACATGTCTGAAAGATGTAATGGATATGATAAGAAAAAGCAACTTATGAAATGTAAACAGTTTATCCTAATTGTTGTATTAATTATTGTATTGATTGAGTCTAAAATAAATATATTCCCTAACTGGCATATATGTATTTCCTGTTTGAAGTGGGAAGCGCTAGGGAGGTGAACATAAATAGATGTTTATCTCTCAATGATATTGAGGCTCCTCAGATCACACCACTGCATCAAGGCGGTATTTACATATGTGATCAGTTATATAGACTTCTTTTTTAAAAGTTTTTATTTATTTGAAAGGCAGAGAGAGCATATTGGGGAGACAGATTAAGAGAGATCTTCTATCTCTTGGTCCTTCCTCAAATGCCCACAATAGCGGGGGTTGGGCCAAGCCAAAGCCATGAGGCAGGAACTCCACCCATGTCTCCCAGGTGGGGGCTGGAACCCAAGTTCCTGGACTATCATCTGCTGCCTTCTAGAGTGCACATGAGCAGGGAGCTGGACCAGAAGCAGAGGTGGGAATCCTTCTCAGGCCTTCCGATATGGGATGTGGGCATACCAGCGGGTTCTTTAACCACTGCACCACAACTCTCCCCACCCTAGACTTCTTAAGCGAGGTCTTGGGATCTAACTGGGCAAATCAGTCACTGTGTAATCCTGCCCCGCCATGTGACACAGCTACAAAAAACCTTATTGTTTCTATACCCCATTCTTCTTGCTTAGAACAGGGTCGTGCCTTCATGCAGCTTTTACATCCTACAATACAGCTATCACATGACAAATGATGTTTATTTTACTCTCGCATTTTTGCTTGATGGTGACCAGGCAACCTTTTTCTCATATAGTTCAGTATTTGAATTTTTTAAAAATCTTCTTAAATTTTTATTAATAAAAAGGGAATACTTTTCATGTATTTTCTATGTACAGTTGTAAGAGCATAATGGTACATCCCACCCTCTCGTTCGTCCCTCTCTCATTCATTCCCACTCTCCCTCTTTCTTTTCTTATTTTTATTTAATTTTTATAATGACACTTTTAATTTACTAGGTAATCACAAACTTAACCCTCCACTAAATAAAGAATTCAACAAGCAGTAAATAGAAAAACCACTGTTCCTCACGAGTATAGACAAGCACTATACACTTTTGACTCTTCAACTGAATTATCCAGAGAAAAGTGTTTTTATTTCTGTCTTTTGGCCATTTGATCTCCTTTTCTCTTTTCTCAGCCTTTATCTCACGGTCTCTTTGCCATTCTCTCCTGCAAACACACACACTCATGCACATCAACCCACTCCTTCAGTGTTGTAATTTGCATCCTAAGCCTTTCCGTAAGATTTTTGACCTAGCATCTGCTGAGCCACAATTCACAGCGCGACATTCTGCAGTTCATCCCAGACACGTTTTGACTGCAGGCTCTAGGTTATTCTGATCGGCATGAGGTCTGCACACAGACTTTCACCACCGAAGAAATTACTCACTCCCAGAAAGAGATGCCAAACCCCTCATTTAAAAACACGAAATGAGTAATCCTCAAAGCACTTTTTCCTCCTTCAAACCTACGACTTTTTAATTACCTTGAAATAAACAAAGAGCTTTGCAAAGCTAACGCAAATTGTTTCTCCAAAATTCGCCCTGTCCTATAGCTAAGCATCTCCACCTGTCCCAAGTTCTTCAAGACTAAACTTGTCTATTCTATTGCCCATGTGATAAAGAGCTGTTAAAATGAGGAAGTAAACTCTGCACCCATTTCCAGTTCTCACTTGGCCCAGTGGCTGAAGAGGGCATAGAAATAAGCAAAACCCATCTCTTTCCTTAAGTACACTGACCGGGTCCAAATGGTCAGACTCCACACCTGTAGCTACATATTTAGTAGTGATAAGCAGCAAAGAAAAGCAAACAGCTTCAAGGACTGAAGCGGTGCTCTCTCTACTGAATGCTATGTGCTATTAGTGCTGCAGTCAGATAAGCAGAACACATTCCCCTTACCAGAAGAGGCCAAATCCAAGAATGGAGGCACAAGGGGCTGAAAATAAGATTTGTAGGTGTGATGGTTTCTAAAGTGCATCCAGCCTACTTCCAAACTGCAGTTGCAAACAGAAGGCTTTCTGCTCCCCTCAGTGAATGATGAGACAAGCAGATTACTACAGAGCCTGTACGTGGAGGCAGCTGAGTACTGGAAACAGAATCTTGACTATTTACAAGCCAGATGACTACAACTGAGGACATAATCTCTCTGCGCCACCCATAATTCTCTTTAACATGCCAATGTCCTGAGATTAAACACAATTTACTCAACTCAATTAAATCATCCAGGATCAGTAGACAATTAGGAACTTGGGCCCTTCATACTTTTAGCAATGACTGATGAATCATTTATAAACCCATTTATAAATAAGATTTTTGGGGGCCACACTGTGGTGCACCAGGTTAAAGCCATGGCCTTCAGTGCCAGCATCCAATATGGCTGCCAGTTGTGCCTGCTAATGTGCCTAAGAAAGCAGCAGCAGATGGCCCAAGTCCTTTGCCCCTGACCCCATGTGGGAGACCTGGAAGAAGCTCCTGACTCCTGGCTTCGGTTCTGGCACAGCCATGGTCATTGTGGCCATTTGGGGAGTGAACCAGCAGATGGAAGATCTGTTTTACTTATCTGACTGTAGTACTAATAGCACAAATTGCTCAGTTGAGAGAGAGCATCCCTTCAAAGTACCTTTTTAACATAATTTTAATATTGCAGGGGGAAGGGTATGATCATGTTGGCTGGTGTGACCCCAGCCTCACCTCTCTGCCAAAATGAACAATTCCCTGGGGTGAGCCCACACTGACTACACCCCACAACCATGCAGCTGCAAGAACCACATGAAGTATCTGTGTGGTCCTCAGTGTGAGCACAGAACCCTGTGCAATGACCCACCCCAGGCACTCAAGGAACTCTGAGCCTCTGAAGCCAGACACAGTGATTGCCCAGAGACCCAGCTATGCCTGAAGTCCTATCACACAGTCACAGAATTCCCACAGTCACAGAAGGCAGGGTTCCCAAGTCACAGGGAGGAGAGGATCCACTCAGCGTGGTGAGCCTGCCCCACCCCTGGAGAAAGCTGAGACATTCCCAGAGCCGGCTGCCTGTCAATGTTCTACCTTGGCAGTTTTAGTCTGCACCCATGATACAGTAGGGAGAGGGGAACGCCTTGTAGGCCTAAGTGGGCACCCCGCCCTCCACCAACCCTGTAGGCTGGACTCAAAATAAGTGTGGACCGCAGATTTATCCCTCCAGTAAAATTGTTTAGACATATACATGAGGCACAGCAAACTATTCATATTAACATGGCGCTTCCTCCCTGCCAGTCACCTGACACCCTTGTTAGGGGATGGGAAGAAGAAAGCAAGGTGTTCTCCCTTCATGGGGTTAGGTTAAGTCAGCATGCATGGTGTGATTTCAATTTTTTTTAATTTGCAGAGGCTTGCCTTATGGCATATCTAACAAAATACATGTAAGCTTTATAAACCTAAAATTACAAAATATTGCTGAAATAAATCAAAGTTCTTAAAAATCGATTATAGAAGAAAGGAAGTCTTCATTATAAAATTTATATGAAAAACAGTTTAGAATGGCTAAAACAATATTGAAAGTAATAATTAAGTGGAAGAAACCACTACACCTGTTATTTCAGACAGACAATATTCTACATATTTTAAGGTAGTCAGTACTGTTGTGTTATTGGTGATTGGTGAAATGACACATAGATGAAAACAGAAAAATTCTAAAAAATACAAACAGACCTCAATTTTATCTTTTAAAGATGTATTTACTTCCTTCCTTTTTTGAAAGGCAGAACAACATAAAAGAGAGGGAGAGGCAGAAAGGGAGACAGACAGACAGACAGCTCTTCCATCCATGGATCCACTCCCTGAATGTCCACAATAGCCAGGTCTGGGACAGGCAGAAGCCATGAGCCAGAATCTCTATTCTGGTTTCCTACATGAGTGGCTGCCTTCTCAGATACATTAGCAGGAAGCTGGGTTAGAAGCAGAATAGCCAGGGAGTGAACCAGCACTCCAACACAGGATGTAGGCGGCCAAGTGGTGGCTTAACCCACTGTATCACAATGCCAGCTCTCTCCACCCAATTTATTTTTTAACAGTGGTGCAAATACAGTTCAATACAGGCTAGGTAGCCCTTTCACCAAATTGTGCTGGAAGAAAATATGCTAAAAATGTTATTTATATTAACATAACATTTATGAACTTAAAAATAGAGATCAATTCAGACATCATACTGTATACAAAAACTAAAGACAAATCATAGATTTAAATGTAAAACATACAATTTTTAGAGAAAAATAGAATAACATTTTCAGATCAAACAGCTAAGTAGAGTTCCTACATATGACACCAAAAGCATAATCCATAAATGAAAAATATAAATTGAACTTTATCAAATTTAAAATATTTACATGTAAGATTCTGTTCACAGGATGAAAAGATATGTTAAATTGGTAGAAAATATTGTAAGCTACCTAACAAGGAACCAGTATCTAAAATAAACCTGATGCATCCCTGTAGTGTAACACTACTTAATTACAAAAAGACTCAAATGCTGACTCCCACAACAATTTGAATGGACTTCAAAAGAGTATATATTGAATGATCCCACGAATATAACATTTTTCAAATGACAAAACTATAGAAATTGAAGATGGATTAGTGATTTCCAGGGGACAGGGATAGGAGCATAGTGGGATTCATGTGCAAATACAAAGTAGCATGAAGAAGTTCTTTTGTAGAGAAAGGCTTTTTACATAAATCTATATGTGGAATAAAACTGCATACAGCTACACGCAGAGAGAGTAGTACATACTTTAAATATGCTATAAACTACGTAAAATCCATAGTGTAATTCAATAGTAACGTATTATGTCAGTTTCCTGCTTTTGATATTGTACTCCAATTATATAAGTACAAGATGCCGCCATTAGGTAAGCTAGGTAAACCTTACATGAGACTGTATTGTTTGCAGCTTCTGGGAGACAAATTAAGTTTTTGCAAATTAGAATCTTAAAGTAGTAACCATTTAATTATTCAGCACACCCTTCTAAGTTGGCAGATTGGGTTGGGATCAACTGAACACTTCTTGAGCCAGTCTCACTTCTGTAACTCAGTCTTTGCTGTCAACTGCTGGTCAGCCAGGTGTCTACTCTGGCTCCTGGGGTGATGCAGGTGACCACACCGCCCATCTGTTCTGTTCAGTATGCCAGTGCCAGCTTGTTGACCTGCTGGTAATCACAGGGCTCCAAAGGCAGCAAGAGAGCAAGGTCCAAAGTGCAAAGTATTCACAAGTCTCTGCTTGCATCAAGATGCTACGGTCCTAAATGGCAAAGCAAACCGTAAAAGCAACGCGAACTCAAGGAGTGCGGAAATAAATCCGGAAACAGTGGAAGGAGCTAAAAGCTATCATCACTGTTGGTTTTTTCATTTACCATAACTAACTTACACTCCTGAAGAGTGGAGAGAAAAATCGACTTGGAGATTCAAGGCTTCCTTTCCCCTATGTTCCATAGACAATTTCTGACATTACCAATGCTGAATGAGAGTGAGGACATGCAGAAGACAAGAGAAAGCAAATGTTTTCCTAAAATATGCATAAGACAGTAGTGGAAAAGGACTTTTAAAAGATTTATTTATGGCCAGCGCCGCGGCTCACTAGGCTAATCCTCCACCTTGCGGCGCCGGCACACCGGGTTCTAGTCCCGGTCGGGGCACCGATCCTGTCCCGGTTGCCCCTCTTCCAGGCCAGCTCTCTGCTGTGGCCAGGGAGTGCAGTGGAGGATGGCTCAAGTACTTGGGCCCTGCACCCCATGGGAGACCAGGAGAAGCACCTGGCTCCTGCCATCAGATCAGCGCGGTGCGCGGGCCGCAGCACGCTGGCCGTGGCGGCCATTGGAGGGTGAACCAACGGCAAAAGGAAGACCTTTCTCTCTCTCTCTCACTGTCCACTCTGCCTGTCCAAAAAAAAAAGATTTATTTATTTATTTGAAAGTCAGAGTTACAATGAGAGAGGAGAGGCAGAGAGAGGTCTTCCATCCTCTGGTTCATGCCCCCAGCTGACCGCAATAGCTGGAGCTGCGCTGATCCAAAGTCAGGAGCCAGGAGCTTCCTACAGGTCTCCCACTTGGGTGCAGGGACCCAAGGAAACTGGGCCATCTTTCACTGCTTTCCCAGGCCATAGCAGAGAGCTGGATCAGAAGCGAAGCAGCAGGATCTAGAACCAGCACCATATAGGATGCCAGCACTGCAGGCAGCAGCTTAACCAGCTATGCCACAGCACCAGTCCCCTTAGGGACTTTTAAAATGTATTTAAAAGATCCCAATAATACAATGGTCTAGGTCAGATCTAATCAGTGGTAGGCTTTGGAAAAGGAAGAACTTAGAATGAAAGTTCCTTGATGGATGGGATCATGTCTACCATTTTCTGCTATCTCTCTGAGGTCCAACAGAGTCAAAAAACAAGAAAACACTCATTTGTGATGATTATTAACACTTGGAAATGCAGCCACAGTTCTATCATTCCTCTACCTCGTAAACTAGCAAGTGGTATCAGTGAGGTGTTAGGTGTGAGCAGATCTGAGAATAGGACATTTTCTAAGCGGGGCTAATTTCTTCCTAGTTTCAAATTATTTGTGAGATTAATAATTACTGGGTGGACACAAATATTGACAATAGGAGGTCTGCTCTGGCTTCTCCAACTTAAACCCAGAACCTGGAGGTCTGGCAAGATGCTTCTCAAAGCCAAAAAGCCCAGGCTGCTGAAAGGGCTTTGCCTTTGGGTTTTCACGGTTTGCCAGAACTCAGAGTTTACCTCCGATGACAGGGAACACCTTCTTAGGTCTACTAGAACTTTGAGCAGCGGAAGATTTCTGGTGGCAGCGTGTCACTTGTCAAACATATTTCTTTTTCCCTGGGCACCAGGTATATGTTTGCATCCACGTAAAAGAACAATTTTATTCAATGGGTAGTAAGTTAGCTCAAGAGGCAGGCATTGTGGCACAGTGGTTATGTTGCTGTTTGGTACTCTTGCATCCCATATGAGAACCTGGTTTGACCTCTGCCCCTGCTTTCCATCCAGCTTCCTGTGGATACACTTGAGGAGGCAGCAGACGATTGTACATGTACTTGGGCCCCAGCCACCCATGTGAGAGACCTGGATGCAGTTCCTGGCTCCTAGCTTCTGCCTAGCCCAGTCATGACGGTTACACACATTTGGGGAATGAACCAACAGATGCAAGATATCTCCCCTCCCCTTTCTTCTCCCTTCCCTTTCTTCTTCCCTCATGTGTAACTCTGTCTTTTAAATAAATAAAAATTAATAAATAAGCTCCAAAAATAAGTTAGCTCAAGATTCCACAAGAGAACGTTTTCATCAAAGAAACAAATGCCTGTTCCCCAGAGCTGCACAAATTCCAAGGCTTTTCTGAGGCTGCAAAGGAAGGACCACACCGAGAAAAACAACAACAAAAATCCAGCAGAATGGCCCTTTAGGGGAAGAGGCTCTTCTAACAAACTCATCTGACTTGAGACGTTATTGATAGATAAGAATGACCCCCCAGGAGCCAGTGCTGTGGCATACCAAATAAAGCCGCCTCCTGCAGTGCCGGCATCCCTTATGGACGCTGGTTCAAGTCCCAGCCTCTCAACTTCCAATCCCGCTCTCTGCTATCACCTGGGAAAGCAGTAGAAGTTGGCCCAAGTCCTTAGGCCCCTGCACTCATGTGGAAGGCCCAGAAGAAGCTCCTGGCTCCTGGCTGCAGATAGGCCCAGCTCTGGCTGTTGCAGCCATTTGGGGAGTAAACCAGCCAACGGAAGACCTCTCTCTCTGCCTCTGTCTCTCTGTAATGCTGCCTTTCAAATAAATCTTAAAAAAAAAAAAAAATGACCTTCCAGTGTGTGTACAAATGCCCTTTCAGGGAATTATATACTAGGTAGGTGTCAAATTCCAGTTTCACATGTGGTTCATTTTGATGATTAGGAAATCATGCTTTTCTGATGATAATGATACAAGCTTTATTTTACAAACCAAATGCTTTGAATGATACAATACACAATGTCCCAGAAACAGGAACACATTTTAACAAAAGTAAAATAAACTAATGTTGCATCATTAACATCATAAAAGCATAATTTAGTGATCATTATAATGATTCCCACCTAGGACTGAAGTTTTATGATTTGTCTAAGATTACTTTTTTATATTTTCTTTTTTTATAGATTTTTATTTATTTGAGAGGTAGAGTAACAGACAGTGGGAGAGAAAGAGAGAGAGAGAGGTCTCCCATCCACTGGTTCATTCCCCAAAAGGCTGCAATGGCTGGAGCTGCGCTGGTCTGAAGCAAGGAGCCAGGAGCTTCTTCTGGTCTCCCATATGGGTACAGGGACCCAAGGACTTGGGCCATCTTCTACTGCTTTCCCAGGCCATAGCAGAGAGCTGGATTGGAAAAGGAGCAGACGGGACTGGAACCAGAAAGGACATGGGATGCCGGCACCGCAGGCAGACGATTAACCTACTGTACCACAGCACTGGCTCAGTCTAAGATTTCTTAGGTAATGCTTTCCTCTTAAATTAAAAAGCTTTTTTAAAATTATTTACAAGGCAGAGAGATAGGGGGAGAAAGAGTACATACTCTCACCCGCTGGTTCACTCCTGAAATTCCTGCAACCACTGTGCTCAAAGCTCGGAGAACACACTCTGGGTCTCCTGTGGAGATGGCAGGTTCCCAATTGTTTGAGCCATTCTCACTGCCTCCCAAGGTCTATATTGTCAGAAAGCTGGAGTCAGGAGCTGCAGCAAGGAATCAAACCCAGGTACTGTGAAGTGGGAGGCAAGCATCTTCACTGATCTACCTTACAACAACCCAGTTACACAGCAGAAAGTACTATTTGCCACATTTTGCCAAACAGTTAACAGATTCAAAAGTTGAAGATTACCTACTTAGAAACAGCACAGCCTGGTCTACTGAATATAGATACAATGGACCCCACCATGTTGGAATTCAGCAAAGGGAGAGTATGCTCAAGAGCTATCTCTTGTCCTAAAAAGGATGATGAGTTCCATTCAAAATTCAGCAGCAGAGGACAAAGATGCCAACCTGAAGAGGCCCCCAAATATGGCACAACTTGAGCGCCAAAATAAATAATCATACTATCAGATTATGACTTGCTGAGTAAAATCAAAATTCATGAGTCCATACTGATAGATTAAGTGATAGAGATAGATAGAGATAGATGATAGAAAGATACAGAAAGCTCATCAGAGTGGAATTCAAAGCAAAAGCTTTCAAAAAGATGACAGGGTTAAAAATCATTAACAGCTGTTAACACTTGTAGATGGGAGGGGAGAGTCTTATGAGAAAGAGAACATGTACAAAGCATCAATGTGTTTCCCCACAACGTACTTATTAATAGCAGGGGGAAAGCAGTAACTCTCCCGTGGAGAAAACTGGCACACACCCTCTTAAGCACAAGATCAAAGTTAACAGAACTGTAACAGGGCACCCTGACATCATGCGTCTCCTGATACCCTCGAGAAAGACATAACATCACTTTGGTGCCATTTCTGCCAAAAATTCATAACCTGAATGTAATGCAAAAAAATGTCAGACAAACCCAAATTGAGGGGCACTCTACAAAATAACCTCTAGTTTCTGAAAAGACTAAGGAACTGTTCCCCCAATTAGAGGCTGATTCACAACTAAACGTCATCTGTAATTCTGGATTAAATCCCTGCCAGGCCTGGAAAAAATAGCTCTTAAAAGGCATTCTTGGCACATTTGACAATTTCAATAGGGACTGTGGATTAGATAATGATATTGTGCCCATGCTCAGTTTCCACATTTTGATATTTGTAATTTGATTATGTAAGAGGCAGTCCTTGTTCTTAGGAAGCAAACGCTAAAATATTTAGGAAAGAAGAGCATAGTGTCTCCAACTTATTCTCAAATGGTACAGAAAAATTGGAGGGGAAACACTGGTTCAGGGACAGGAGGTAAAATAATTCTGAGGTTTTAGAGTAGTTTCTGGCCCTCCAAAGGGCCACACCACAAAAACAAATACATACTATATCTGTGGTCAGGAATTTTCACAGGACAAATCATTAGAGAAATGTCTTATGGAGAGGGGGATAATGGGGAGAAAAGGTTGAGAACACACACAGAGAGAGACAGAAACAGAGAAAGAAGAATGAAATGCTGATCTGAGGATCTAGTTTTCAAACTAAAAAGCCACAAGTAAACAATATATATTGAGAGTCAGAACATCAGCAAAAGTAGGAGTAATGTTCTGGTCCAAGGATATAGCCACATAGCCACGTGAGTGTTTCTCAGTGTTGCCTTTCCAGAACTCGATGTGTGTGTTTGTGTGGTGTTCACGTGGTTTTGTGACCTTATAGATGTGGTGAGTCTCGTCACTATTTGAGAACACTCAGACCATCCACCTACTTAAGGAGAGCATTTTACTGTTTTACATTTTGAAGGACAAAACAAAGGCTTTTAATAACGGAAGTAGGATCTAGGTTAGAATGTAAAAAAATATTCTTTAAGTATGAAAAATTGAGTGTAGGAGTCACTGAGTTGGTTATGAAATAGATTCTCACAGCGACCTTTAAGATGCTGAAGAATACCATGAGGCATATTTCTTTTTTTTTTTTTAAGATTTATTTTATTTATTTGAAAGGCAGAGTTACAGAGAGAGGTAGAGACAGAGAGAGAGGTCTTCCATCTGCTGGTTCACTCCCCAGATGGCCGCAATAGGCCAAGCTTCGCCAATCCGAAGCCAGGAGCTTCTTCCGGGTCTCCCACGCGGGCACAGGGGCCCAAGGACTTGGGCCATCCTCCACTGCTATTCCAGGCCATAGCAGAGAGCTGGATCGGAAGAGGAGCAGCTGGGACTAGAACCAATGCCCACATGGGATGCCGGCACTTCAGGCCAGGGCCCTAACCCACTACACCACAGCACTGGCCCCTAGGCACACTTCTGTAAAAGAACAATTCAAGGTCAGGGAGATGGATCAGAAGCATCTCGACTGGTGATGTTCTCAGTATGCTAAGGCACTGTTGTTTCAAAGCTGAATGAGATGTACTCTCTACCTTTAGTGAACTTGCCAACTCTTACAAGATTATTGTAAGATTCATCTCAGTATAATAAACTGTTGTCACCTTATTTCAAATTCTCATTCTTTATACCTTTTCTCTAACAGTTTATCATTATTCTAACTACTCTCATCACCACTGACAAGTGCATATTTTCATCTTATTACCATTGTCACTGTATAGCTATCTTTGTAAAATAGTTTCTGGCCGTCAGTGCCAGCACTAAACGGAGACAGGCAGGAGGTCTGCATTCCACAGCCTTGCAAGCCGGTGTGCTGAGAAGGTAAACCACAGGCTCAGTATCCACACAGCAAACCCCCAGGGTTCACCTGAAGCCTGGCCTGGAGGCAAACTTGACTCTGGCTGCCACTGGGTGCTCCCTCGATTAATTAACTCAAAATTGCCTCTCAGAAGCAATCCACTCTTCTAATTTCCTCCTATGCTGAAAAGTAAATCAGCCTAGCCACATTTTCAAGCCTGTGTGCATGGGTCTTTTGTGCTTCTAGCAGACCAGTATCCACTGGAAGATGTCTGGCCCACAGCCAAGTTCAGGATTCAGTTTCATTGTTGTCTTTCAGGATAACCTAGCTAACCACAATCCCTTTCCACCATCCCTCTGCAATGCACTTGAACTACAGCCAAGAGCCCACCCTCCAAAATGAATCAGAAAACCCAAAACAAACAAACAAATGAAAAAAAAAAAAAACTTGGAGGAAACAAATACAGAAGGGAATGTGGAAAAAATAGGGGCTGTGGACTGTGGACGTTGCCCCATACTTCAGTATTTGCTCTTTCTACATTTCTCTCTCATGACTTCACAAAACTTTCAGATCCTGAGTGCACAGTCGTACTCGGGAGTAACTCCAATGGCTTCCCATTCTCTTCTCCCTACCCAAGAAGATTATAGGATCATAAACATGAGGTCAATTCCTGTGATCCTATGCCTTGGGGCATATGCCCAGGATTTTGGCTTTGGGAGGTGGGGACAGAGTGACAAAATGCCTAAGAAGCTTTGAATGACTTCCCAATGAGAAGCAGACGTCTTTGGCAGGCCTGTGCCCAACACTTGCATTGTGTGGTTTCTGCCTTTCATGCCACTCCCTTCTCTTCCACCCCAAAAATAAAAACAAAAAAGAAGCTCTGCTCAGTCAAAAGGTGAATTTCCAGGGGCAACTCTTCTCACACAGCGAGGGTGGTGCCCCAGGCCAGCTCATTTACAACACAGGAGGAGTCAGAGCGTTCCACATTTTCTTCTCCAATGTGTTCCAAATGCTCTGATGGACAATCTTTCTATTCTTCTGTTAAAAATTTCCCTATTCTACTTCCCACTGTAGCTATTAATAAACTCATTTTCTATAAGACTTCAAGTAGTGGGAACAGCATGAACACAGACACAAAGGCAAGAAAATACATGGCATATGCTAGGAGAAGTAAACAGTTCAGTTAGAACAAGAGTATATGAGGCGTGGTTTTAGGAAATGAGAATGACCTGGGGGTGGAGGTTCGAGATGCGGGGCCATGTGCATCAGCTCCAAAAGCTCAAATTCTCTTTGGTAATGGGAAACATTAAATGTAAAAAGATAAAACTCTGGAAAACCATTAGAAGAAAATGATGTCATATTAAAAAAAAAAAAACAGGAAAAGTGGTAGATATGAATGCTACACCCCATGGATAGGTTCTTGTGACTAAAAATTAGGAGTCAGGCATAAAAAGAAAAAAATTGGAAGCCTATCTAAATCTCTATCTGACAGAAAGCAGCCCATTAGTTCTTGAAAAAAAGAACAAACACTGTAGGAGAAGTCATGTGCACTCTCTTACATGCCATTAGATGACACAATGGGAAAAATCTTCAACAACATTTTTTTTATCACAAACACAGATGCAAAGTCACATGGCAGCACAGTTGTTTCTTGCACTGGCATTGAATTCAGGCTCTGAACACTCAAGCATAATATAAAGAAGACAGCTACTTTATGGGCTAATGAGATTTAGATATCTGCATTTCTGATCTTTCCCCATCATCAGGAAATACTTGGGGGAATGAGTGAATAACACACCTTTCAGTCTCCTTCAATTAAACATCATTTGTTATTCAGTTCTTTTTAAAAACTGTTTATTTTATTTATTTGAAAGAGAGAAGGAGAGGGAGAGGGAGAGACCTTCCATTCACTGGTCCGCTGCCCAGATGAATTAGTTGGTGATTGATACACATGACATGAAACACCCTCTCCCTTCTTGGATAACTATTGATATCATCATGACACAAGATTAATTACACAGATTTGGAGTTTAGGTGTTCTTTTTCTTTCTTCCCTATTTCTTCCCAAAGGTATTTTAAAAAATATTCGTATCTTTACAATTTCCCTGTCTAGTACATCTACAGACCTTCAACAAATGTTCATCTTTCAGAAACCAGTCCAACTCACTGACTTGGAAGTCAATTTTTTTTTTTACTTGAAAGGTAGAGAGACATTTACAGAGACAGAGATCCCCTATCCACTGGTTCACCCACCAAATGTCCACAATAGCCAGGGCTGGTTTAGGCCAAAGCCAGGAGCCAGGTTTCCTAGGTGAGTGGCAAGGATTCAACTACCTGAGCCATCGCCTGGTGCTGCCCAGGGTGCTCATTAACTAGAAGCTAGGATCAGGAGCAGAGCTAGGGCATAAACCTAGGCAATCCTATTTGGGACACAAGCATACCAAGTGGTCTCTTAACCACTGTACCAAAAACCCACCCCAAACTTACAACTTAAACCTCTAGGATGTTGTGGTAATCCAGTGTAGGGTGTTATTTCCCAACAGAGGCAAAGCCAAACCGACTACATTTAGAACATGGAATACCATCCATAGTGCAGGAAATTCCAGTTCTAGGACTCAGACGTAAATGACTCCGGCTATTATTGTCAAATTGCATGTATGAAGAAGTAGTTTTTTCCTGTTGGAGGTAGACAGTACGGCATGTACATTGTGGTTCACAGCGGCAACAGAACGATGCTATGTTATTAGATTCTGAAAATGGGTAGCAAGTCTAAAAACACCCAAATTAAGAGTTTTTTTTTTTTTTAATTTCTGGTTTTGCATGTAATTTAGAATTTTGTGAGTACTTATTGTGTTCATACTTCAGGAATCACTGAAGGAAGTTTCTGTACTACATTATTTAGAAGAATTATTTATGAAGTACTCAGCTTCAATTAAATTTGATATTTGGAGTACTTTATGAGAAATAAATTAATAAATATTTTATCAGCCTGTGTTATCTTGAAACCCCCCTAAGGCTATAAGGATTATCCACATCCAGCCTTAGACATTCTGTTACCATAGCAGTTTCAATCATGCCTCTGTAAAAATGGTAACCATATTGCAAGTAGCCAAAACAGTATCAATGAGAAGTATGTCAATAGTCAGTAATATCACATCAAAATTTGCTTGGTTAAAAAACAAGAGTCTTTCTGAGTTAAAGAGAAGATTTTCTGATAAAGCAAACGAAGTACTAGTGGAACTTTAAAACCTGTCTCCTTTATCTTTTTTGGCCCTTATTGCCTTGTAATATTGAACTGAAATTGACACTGTTCTTCCTTCCAGTGGACAGTGTGTGTGTGAGAGAGAGGTATTTATTCTCTACCTACTCTGCTCCATCACCATTTAAAGACAGATACATATTAATGGGGGATTTTATTTTTTAATTATATAAAGTGAACAGATTTCATATATTTCATAAGTACTTTTTTATTTATTTACTTGAGAGGTAGAGTTACAGACAGTGAGAGAGAGAGACAGAGAGAAAGATCTCCCATCCACTGGTTCACTCTCCAAATGGACACAATGGCCAGAGCTGAGCCTATATGAAGCTAGGAGCCAGGAGCTTCCCACTCCAAGGACTTGGGCCATCTTCCACTGCTTTCCCAAGCCATAGCAGAGAGCAGGATGGGAAGAGGAGCAGCCAGGACTAAAACTGCACCCATATGGGATGCCAGTGCCACAGGTGGAGGATTAACCTACTGAACCACAGTGCTTCCCCCTTGTAAGTACAATTTTAAGCACATGATACTTCCCTCCCTCCCACCAACCCTCCTTCCTTCTGTTTTCCTTCTGAGTTCTGCAATAACATATCTTCAATTTATTTTATAATCATAATCTTAATACTCCACTAAATAAAGATTTCAACAAGTAGAAAGTAGAAAAAATAGTTATATAGCACAAAGCATGGTTTTCTGTAACAATCTCCTGCTTCTGAAATTACAGGTAGTTTTGTGATTTAAAAAGCACAGGAATTTTTGGGATGAGCTGTGATGGAAGAAATAAAATATGTTTTTGATGGAGAGTTCACAAAAAAAGAAAGAAAGAAAGAAAGAAGTTGGCTTTTTTACTAACGTTAGAGTCCAGAGGAAATAATATGAAATTGTAAGGCAACTTTCATTTAAACAGCCTTAAGATAGGTAAATATGATAGTTCTATTAAAGGTATTTCTTCTTTTTTTTTTTTTCAGGAGAGTTCAAGAAAAATAAGAGTTCTAGAATGGATGAATAGATATGAAATATGTAATTAATATTTCTCTTTTGCACTGTGAATTAGCATAAGTTGATGTTATGCTTGAAGAATTAAATAGCCAATTAGAAACATGGACCTGGATTATATGATAGTCTGTGCAGCTTATGCACACGAACTACCAAAATATGGTGTGAAAGTTGGCCTGACCAATTATGCTGCAGCATATTGCACTGGCCTGCTGCTGGCTCGCAGGCTTCTCAGTAGGTTTGGCATGGACAAGATCTATGAAGGTCAAGTGGAGGTGACTGGAGATGAATGCAATGTGGAAAGCATTGATGGTCAACCTGGTGCCTTCAACCTGTCATTTGGAAGCAGGCTTGCCAGGACTACTACTGGCAATAAAGTTTTTGGAGCCCTGAGGTGAGCTGTGGATGGAGGCTTGTCCGTCCCTCACAGTACCAAATGATTCCCTGGTTACGATTCTGAAAGCAAGGAGTTTAATGCAGAAGTACATCAGGAGCACATTGTGGGTCAGAACATTGCAGATTACATGCGTTACCTAATGGAAGAAGATGAAGGTGCTTACAAGGACCAATTCTCTCAGTACATACAGAACAATGTGACTCCAGACATGATGGAGGGGATGTGTAAGAAAGTCCACATGGCTATACAAGAGAATCCAGTGTATGAAAAGAAGTCCTTAAGAGAGAAGTTAAAAAGAAGAGGTGGAACCATCCCAAAATGTCCCTTGCCGAGAAGACCAAGTGGCTCAAAAGAAAGCAAGCTTCCTTAGAGCTCAGGAGTGGGCTGCTGAGAGCTAAACCAAACAATTTTCTATGATGATTTTTCTGATAAAGACAATAAACTCACTGACCAAGCCAAAAAATAAAATCATTTCCCTAAATAAACATCAGCAGCTTAAAAATGCAAATAAGTGCAGATTCCAAATTGGCAGATTAGGGAATGACACACTGCATAGGCTAGAGATGAACATTAAAAAAAAAAAAAAAAAAAAAACCACACTCTCAGGGGAGAATTAGAGGGAAAACTGCACTGGAAATCCTACAAGAGGAAGAGGAATGCCATGGAACTGTGTAGAAGATGCAGATGCACAGCATGAACACAATCACAACCACCACTACAGCAGCCGAGAGCCGGAGTGGAGGCAGCTTGGAGATGGAGGTGAGACTGGATTGCAGCAACCCATCACGATATAGCCTGAAGGAGAGCACGCCAGGAGTCTGGACTGGAGCTCTGGAGGCTAGGGGTGGCTAGTGGTTGCCCACACACCCAGTGGAAGTAGAGGGGGCACATTTATCACACCCAAACTTCCCCACAACAGCACCTGCTGCTTGGCTGAGAAAGGGCAGGCACCATTTTGGGTTAGGGCAGGAGTTGTGGAAGACGTTGTGCATGTGCTTAGCAACTAACTTGACAGGATGCCATCCTCAGTACTGGTAGTAGTGGTGGGGAGACAGCAACATTTGGCTAGTGGCTCTTGTGTACGTGTGTAATCCAGTGATTCTAGTGGAGGGAATAATCTGCAGTCCCCACTGACTTTGAGCCTGGCTGGGTGGTGGCTGGGCAACCACAGAGGATGGTGAGGCACCCCAAGCCTCCCAGGAGCAAGATAACCTAGATGCAGCTGTCTCAGGGAACATCTGCCTTTCTCTTCACTGGACAGGCTGGCAGGGCTGAGAGAAACATGTGCACCCAGCAACCGTGGGAGCCTTGTGTGCTGAGACTGTGGGGACTCAGTAGTTATATGAGAAGGTGCAGGGTGCACCAGGGTCTCTGGGCAATCACTGGGTGCAGCTCCACATGATCAGAGCTCCTTGGTTTGCCTATAGCAGGTCATTGCAGCAGAAACTGTGCTCACAGGGAAGAGTGCACAGGCCATTTGAACACGCTGGGAGATAATACCTGGGCATTGAGATCTATCACGCCCAACTTGGGTGTTACCCTGGATATACACCCCACTGCTGAGCACTGATCACAGCTCCCTGGCCACATCCACCACACACCTCTTGGTAGTCACTGAAAGTGCAGACATTTCATTAAGCCACAGAGGCACATCTCAAAGATAAAAGTCATCAGGGGAAAAAAAGCAAAAATCAACTCCACAAATGCCTAAAAACAAATGCAGAAATTCAAGGAGCAAGAATAAGGAAGACACCATGACCCCCCCAAAGAAAAACAACATTTCAATATTAGTATGTGATTGAAGAAATGCTAGAAACAGAATTCAAAAAATTAATCATAGGATTACTCAAAAGCAATCAGAAGCAAATCTACAAACTAAAGAAAACCATACATGACATGAATGAAAATTTTCCCATGCATGAAATTGAAATTTTAAAGAGAAATCAAAATGAAATTTTAGAAATGAAAAATTAAACTGATCAAATAAAAAATGTGCCAGAAAGCATTAACAGAAAACTTGCTGGGCCACAAGAAGACTATCTGAACTAGAAGAAAAATCTTTGGAAATCTTATAGTCAGGTCAAAAAAAAGAAGAAGAAAATATAAAATTTAAAAACAATGTTGGAGATATATAGGATACTATATTAAATGACCCAACATACAGGTCTTTGGAGTTCCTGAAGGTATGGAAACAGAATGGACTAAAAGGCATATTTAATGAAATACTTACAGAAAACCTCCCCAATTTGGAGAATGACAGGGATGCCCAAGTACAAGAAGCACATAGAACTCGTAACAGACATGACCAGAAAAGATCTTCACCACAAGACATTGTAGTCAAGCTTTCCACAGTAAAACAAAGAAAAGATTCTAAAATGTGCACAAGAGAAACACCAGATTACTTTCAGAGGAACTCCAATTAGACCACAGCTGACTTCTCATCAGAAACCCTACAGGCTAGGAGAGAATGGCAAGATATATTCCAAGTCTTAAGAGAAAAAAAAATGTCAACCCAGAATACCGTACCCTGCAAAGCTATCACTTACAAATGAAGGTAAAATAAAGACCATACATAACAAACAAAAATTAAAAGAATTGGTCACCACTTGTCCAGGCTTACAAAAGATGCTTAAGGATGTGCTACACAGAAAGACAGAAACATGGGCATCACTAGAAAGAAGGTGAAGGAAGAAAATCAGGCAGTAAAAGTACAAAGGAAATCTAAAGTAAACAATAGGAACATTTATGGGAAAATGGCAGTGCCAAGTTGTATGTTATCAAGTCACCTTGAATGTAAACGGCCTCAATTTTCCAGTTACAAGATACAAACTGGCTGAATGGATTAAAAACAAAACCTATCTATTTGCTGTCTACAAAAAATACATCTCACTAACAAAGATACACACAGATTGAAAGTAAAAGGATGGAAGAAGACATTCCATGCTAACAGAAATCAAAAGAGCTGCTGTAGTCATCCTAATGTCAGACAAAATAGACTTTAACACAAACATTGTTAAAAGATACAAAGAAGTATACCATGTAATGATTTAGGGAGCAATTCAACAGGAAGATGTGACTATAATAGATGTAAATGCATCCAATTAGAGATCATCTGGATATTTTAAAGAAATATTAATGGATCTAAAGGGAGACACAGACTCCAACATAATAGTAACAGAGGACTTCAACATCCCCCTTTCATCAATGTACAGATCAACTAGACAGAAAATCAACAATGAAACAATGCTGATAACTGACACTATGGATCAAATTGACCTATATAATATATACAGAACTTTTCACCACATAGTTGCAGAATATACATTCTTCTCAGCAGTGCATGGAACTTTCTGTCTAGGATAGACCATATGTTAGGCCATAAAGCAAATCTCAGCAAATTTAAAAAAAAAATTGAAATCATACTGTGCAACTTCTGTGACTGCAATGGAATGAAGCCGGAAGAATCTGTAGATAATATTCTAACACAGGGGGACTGAACAAAATGCTTCTGAATGAACAGTAGGTCATAGAATAAATCAAACAGAAAACAAAAAAATTTCTGGAAACAAATGAAGACAATAGTACATCATGTCAAAATTTATGGGATACAGAAAAGTGGTGTTGAGAGGGAAGCTTATAGTAATCGGTGCCTACATTAAAAAACTGGAAAAGTGTCAAATAAATGATATCAATGCATCTCAAAGACCTAGGAAATCAACAACAAACCAAACCCAAAATTAGTAGGAGGAAAGAAATAATTAAAATTAGAGAATAAATAAACAAAATTGAAACAAAAAACACAAAAGATTGTGAAATGAAGAGCTGTTTTTATGAAAAAATAAACAAAATTGATACACCATTGGCCCAACTAACAAAAAAAAAAAAAGAATGAGAAAACCCAAATCAGTGAATGCAGAGATAAAAATAGCAATGCAACAATAGAAACCACAGAAATAAAAAGAATCATAAGGAATTACTACAAAGAGCTGTATGCCAACAAACTGGGAAACCTAGAAGAAACTGATAGATTCCTGGACACAGTCAACCTACCAAAATTGAGCCATAAAGATACAGAAAACCTAAACAGACCACTAACCAAGAAGGAAATTGAATCAGTAATAAAGATGCTCCGAAAAAAGAAAATCCCAGGACTGGATGGCTTCACTGTTGAATTCTAACAGACATTAAAAGAAGAACTAATTCTAATCCTTCTCAAGCTATTCAAAACAATTAAACAGGAGAGAATCTTTCCAAGCTCTATCAAGCAGGAAATTACTAGGCCAGAAAAAGATACAACAGAGAAAGAGAACTATAGACTGTTATCTCTGATGAACATTGATGCAAAAATCCTCAACAAAATATTAACTAATCAAATCCAACAACACATCAGAAAGATCATTCACCTGGACCAAGTGGGATTTATCCCTAGTATGCAGGGATGGTTCAACATTTGCAAATCAATCAATGTGAGATATATTAAAAAAAAAACTAAAGAACAAAAACCATTTAGTTATCTCAATAGATGCACAGAAAGCTTTTGATAAAATACAACACCCTTTCATGGTGAAAACCTTAAGCAAACTGGGTATAAAAGCAACATTCCTCAACATAATCAAGGCAATTTATGACAAACCCAAAGCCAGCATCCTATTGAATCCAGAAAAGATAAAATCATTACTCTTAAGATTCAGAACCAGATAAGAACACCCACTCTCACCAATGCTATTTAATACAGTCCTGGAAGTTTTAGCTAGAGCCATTAGGCAAGAAAAAGAAATCAAAGGGCTACAAATTGGGAAGGAAGAAGTCAAACTATCCCTATTTGCAGATGACATGATTCTATAGGTAGGGGATCCAAAAGACTCCACTAAGAGATTAATGGAACTTATAGAAGAGTTTGGAAAAGTAGCAGGATATAAAATCAACACACAAAAATCAACAGCCTTTGTATACAAAGACAATGACACAGCTGATAAAGAACTTCTAAAATAAATCTCATTCACAATAGCTACCAAAAAAACCCCAAATGCCTTGGAATAAATTTAATCAAGGATATCATATCTCTATGATGAGATTACAAAACACTAAATAATGAAATAGAGGAAGACATTAAAAATTGGAAAAATCTTCCATATTCATGAATTGGAAGAATCAATATCATCAAAATGTCCATACCACCAAAAGCAATTTAAAGATTCAATGGGATCCCAATTAAAATATCAATGACATTCCTCTCAGATATAGGAAAAATTATGCTAAAATTTATATGGAAACACAGGAAACCCCAAATGGCTAAAGTCATTGTATGCAGTAAAACCAAAGCTGGAGACATCACAATACCAGATTTCAAGACATACTACAGGGCAGTCATAATCAAAACAGCCTGGTACTAGTATAAATACAGATGGATAGACTAATGGAACAGAATAGAAACTCCAGAAATCCACCCATGCATCTACAACCAACTTATCTTTAAAAAAGGGGCTAAAATTAATCCCTGGAACAAGGACAGTCTCTTTAACAAATGATGCAGGTAAATTGGACCTGGTGATGAAGAGATATGGAAAGAGACCCCTACCTTACACCTTACACAAAAATCTATTCAAAATGGATCAAAGACCTAATCTATGACCCAATAGCATAAAATTATTACAGAACATTGAGGAAATTCTGCAAGACATTGGCATAGGCAGACTTCTTAGAAAAGGCCCCAGAAGCACAGTCATTCAAAGCCAAAATTGGCAAATGGGATTATATCAAGTTGAGAAGCTTCTGCACTGCAAAAGAAATACCCAGCAGAGTGAAGAGGCAGCCAACAGAATGGAAGAAAACATTTGAAAAGTATGAAACTGAAAAAGGATCAACATCCAGAATCTATAAAGACCTCAAGAAATTCAACAACAAAACAAACAACCCAGTTAAGAAATGGGCAAAGGACCTTAACAGGAATTTTTCAAGAGAGGAAATTTAAAAGGCCAACAGACACTTGAGAAAATGCTCAGAATCACTAGCCCCTTAGGGGAATGCAAATCAAAACCATGGTGAGGTTTCACCTCTCTCCAGTTAGAATGGCTCATATACAGAAATCAATAAATGACAAATGCAGGTGAAGATGTGGGGATAAAGGTTCCCTGGCCCACTGTTGGTGGGAATATAAACTGGTATAGCCACTGTGGAAGACACTATGGAGATACTTGAGAAATCTGAATATAGACATATCATATTACCCAGCCATCCCATTCCTGGGAATTTGCCTAAACCAAAAGAAATCAGCAAATGAAACAAATGAAAGTGTTTTCTGTATCTCTATGTTTATTGCAGCACAATTCACAAAAGCTTAGATACAGAATCTACTCAGATATCCATCAACTGTTGACTGGATAAAGAAATTATATATATTATATATTATATTAGTATATATTTTATATATAATATATATTATATATAAATATAATTATAAATATATAAAATATTATATATAATATATAGTATATGTAATTTCTTTATAAAGAAAAGAAAAGAAATACTATCTTCTGCAACAAGGTGGACAAAACTGTAAACCATTATACTTAGTGAAATAAGCCAGTCCCAGACAGACAAATATGTTATCCCTGATCCCAGGTAACTAATAGAGTACCTGAAATGTAATGTATTAGAGTGAAATAGACATTTCAAGATTTGATGATGGTTTACAGCCCTTGTCTCTTCCATTGAGAAACAGTGTTTTTTCTTTCTTTATTTTTTTCTTTATACTATTTGTTGAACTGTTTTATTAAGTGTAGGTTAATTATACAATCATTATATAAACTGAAAATAGATCTCTGTAAAAATTAAGAATGGGAATGTGAGAGGGAGGAGAAAGAAGGTTTGAAGTGTGGACAGGAGGTAGGGAGTGGTGGGAAGTGTCACTAGGTTCCTAACTCTGTACATATGAAATACCTGAAACTTGTATAACATAAATCAAATTAAGAAAAAATGAAATGCAACTAAGTGGCTCCAGTGGCACAATCGGTTAGTGCGTGTTACTGCTAAGAAAATCAACTGAAAAGTAAAGATACTCTTTATAATAACAAAAGTACAATGACTCCAGACTAAAAAAATCCAGCAAAATATTATAAGAGCTTTATGTAGAAAAATATAAAACTTCATTGAAACTTACTGAAGAAATCCTGAATAAACAAAGAGACATTGTCTCCATTAATTGTTTGGGATTGTTAAAGATGATACTCATTATATTCTCAGAATTTATCCATGAACTACACTGGATTTATTCTCTATTAAAAATAATAAAAACTAAATTCATAATTATAAAAAAACTGATCTAAAGATCTAATATATTTCTAATAAGAATTCTGGAAATACTTTTGATAATACCAGAAAGGCTAATTATTAAGTCACTACAGTGGAAAGCACCAAGAATAGCTAAGATATTCTTGGAGAAAAATCAACTTTTTCTTACATGGTAAGTACTTACCTTACCATGTATCATTACTGATTATAATTTATAATAATTAAACCTCTGAAGCACTGCTTCTGGATAGGCAAATTTACTACCAGATATCTTAAGAACAGGTGCATGAATTTATCTAAAACACATATTTGAACAAAGCTGACAAGACAGGTTAGTGGGGAAAGCATGGGTTAATTAGGAAATGGAGTTGGACAATTATTTATCAGAAAGGAAAATAAGTGAAAATGGCTATCTACTATAGACCATGTTATAAAAAATAGATTCTAGATTAATTAAGTACTAAATGTGAAAGGAAAAAGTTTGAAATTTTAAAAAGTGTAAGAATACATCTTTTGGACTTCAGGTAGGAAAGATTTCTCAAACAAGGAACCAAAAATAAATAAATAAATAAATATCAAGAAAGAGAAAATCAACTTCATAAAAGTAATAATTTCTGTTAGTCAAGATACCCGCTTAAGAGAAAAAGAGAAACCAAAAGCTAAGAGAAAAAAGACTCCCTCCATACATAATAAAGAATTAATATCCTGAATACATGAAGTATTCCCAAAAATCTAAACAATGTAGTAGCGGAAAGTGGCAGAGACATGAAGAAAAGAAAATAATATTTTTAAATTTTATTTATTTATTTATTTGAAAGGCTGAGTTACAGAAAGGCAGAGGCAGAGAGTGAAACAGAGAGGTTTTCTACCTGCTGGTTGACTCTCCAGATGGCTGCAAGGGCCGGAGCTGCCTCAACCTGAAGCCAGGAGCCTGAAGCCAGGAGTTTCTTTTGGGTTTCCTACATGGGTGCAGGGCCCAAGCACTTTAGCCATTTTCTACTGCTTTTCCAGGCCACAGCAGAGAGCTAGATTGGAAGTGGAGCATCCGGGACTTGAACCAGTACCCATATGGGATGCTGGCACCACAGGTGGCGGCCCCATCTGCCATACCACACCGCCACCCTGGGAAGAAAATCATTGAAAGTCTTTGAAAATATTTTTAAAATGCTCTACCTCAGGGTGGAGGGGTTGTGGTTAAGCTGCCACTTGGGACACCAACATCCTATATCAGAGTGCCTGGTTTGAGTTCCAGCTACTCTGCTTCTGATACATCTTCCTGCCTATGCACATCCTGGGAGGCAGCAGATGACAGCTCAGGTACTTGGGTCCCTGCCTCCCTTGGGGAGATCTGAATGGAGTTCCTCACTCTAGCCTTTGACTTTGCCCAACCTAGGATGTTGTGTGCATTTTGGGAATGAACCACCATATAGAGGATCTCGCTCTCGCTCTTGCTCTCTCTGCCTTTATGATAAAAATAAATAAAACACGTTTTTAAAAGTGCCCATCCCGTTGTTAATCGAGCAAATACAATTCAAAAGTGTGAAATCAATTAAAAGTTCAACAGAAATATTCGTAAAGAGCTTGTGTCAGAATAAATCAGAATAATCAATTGGGAAAAGCAATTCAACTACACTCAGTAAAATTTAAGAAACCTCTACCTTAAGATCTGAAAATTTCATGGCTAGTTACATAGCTGACAGCCATAGTTCTCATTTCTGGCAACACAGTAGACTCTTGGGGTCCCATCCTAAGTGATCTTGATTTAGTTGTTCTGAGATGGTTCTACTAGGCATCAGGATCCCCTGGAGAGCTTATTAAAACCAGGTTATGGATTGCATCTACAGAAACTCTGATTAGTAGGTCTTATGGAGCCTAAGCTCTTTGTCTAGGAACACAATTTGAGAACCAAAACCCTAAAAAAATCCTTACATAAATAAATCCTTTAATTAATATATTCACCAGTATCCACAGTAGAAATGATAATAATAACCACAGTGTCCACCAAAAGGTAACAGAGTATATAATATTCAATCAATGTAATATATAACAGATAAATTTGCATGTGTTCATGGCTCACAGTAGGTAGTCAATAAATGTTAGCACCTTTATCAGTTTGCTCCAGCTTCTGAGGTGGCTGGCATTGTGTCTGGCGCTAATGCCTCACTCAGCAAATATTAATTACAAGAACATGGAAGCAAATTTTAACAAGCTAAATAATATAGCAGGCATTACAATGCTGGGTGGGAAGTTCAGTCGGATATTACTATGAACTCATGGGGAAAGTTTGAGACATCTGCTACCATCAGCAAGATCTTTGGTTTCTTCCAAACTTCACAGTCTAACCCAAACCAATCAGGCAGTGAATAATTTTCTAAGTCTTTTCATTAATATATTCATGCCACAAATGAAACCTGCTCTGTGTCTATTACTGTTCAAGATCCTGAGGAGACGGCAGAAAGTAGGACAGACAGCATTGCGAAATCAGATATAGATAGTTACACAGAGAAATATAGGCTCATGAGAAGTAGTGCGCAGTTGATAAAATAGAAGGATTTGATGAAGTGACACAGAGTGTCTGCTCCAGAGTGACTGCAATGGGAAAGCCTACTGTTACAAATGATTTTAAAATTCAGAGCACCTTGTAAATGTTGTGTTTTATAAAGCACCATTTTATAAGAGTTACCAAAGTGTACCACTATGCCTGGGCTCCAAGGAAAAAGCCTCCTTGAGTTAAAATTTTCTAACGAAATATTTATCTGATCTTTACTTGCAAATCTATAATTAAAGACATACTTTTGCTCCTATACTGTGCCTAATGGCAAACACACTGTTTTTAAACTGCCAGTCTAACAGTAGGGATTTGTTTTTCTATAAAACTTGTAAGAGTACTTAAAATGCACAGGGTATTGCTCAAGATGGTTCACATTTAAGAATTCATTTAATCTCACTAACCCTATGACTCAGGTATTATTACTCTCAGTGTACAGACGTGAGAAACTAAGTACAGATAAGTTGCAGGTTTGGCAAAGACAGAAAGATATCAATCAAGCACTTCATAGAACTTATTTCTGAGAGATTAAGTTACACAGAAATAATTATTATTGTTATACATAGCCCCTTTATTCCATGGCATTAAAGTCCTGCTAATAAGGGCCTGTTAATATCATCACATCACCCATTTCTGTGAGAGGTAGAAGGAAAAAAAGTAGGTGGAGTCTAAGTATGCAAGTGAATCAAGGGTCTTGTATTTCACATGGATTCCTCCAAGCCTTGACCCAGTGCTCAAAGCATGACTTAGTGTTACATACCACCACTCTCCCATTGTATTTTATAAAATAATAAATAAAATAAAATAGCCTTTCTGAACATAAATGCAAAAATATTCAAGAAAAATACTAGCAAACCAAATCTAACAGCACAATAAAGGATCATTCACCATGATCAAGTGGGATTTATCCCAGGGATGCAAGGATGGTTCAAAATATACAAATCAATAAACATGCTAACACCATATCAACAGAATGAAGGACAAAAATCATATGATTATCTCAACAGATGCAGAAAAGTTTTGCGATAAAATACAACATCCTTTCATAGTAAAAACACTGACCAAATTAGGTGAGGAGGAACATAGATCAACATAATAAAGACCGTCTATAATGAGCCAACAGCTAATATCATATTAAAAGAGGAAAGCTAAAGGCTTTCTTACTTAGACCTGAAATAAGACAAAGATGCCAACTTTCACCATTTTCATTCTACATAGTACTAGAGATCCTAGCTAGAGAAATTAGCCGAGAGAAAGAAAAAAAGGACATCCAAATTGGGAAGAAAGATGTCAAAGTGTCCCTGTACAGAGTTACAGAGAAGTAGAGACAGAGAAAGAGAGGTCTTCCATCCTCTGGTTCACTCTCCAAATGGCTGCAATGGCTGGAGCTATGCCCATCTGGAACCAGGAGCCAGGAGCTTCTTCCACGTCTCCCACTTGGGTGCAGGGGCTCAAGGACTTGGGCCATCTTCTACTGCTTTCCCAGGTGCATTATCAGGGATTGGAAATGGAACATCTAGGACTCAAACCAGCACCCATATGGGATGTCAGTGCTGCAGGCCAGGGCTTTTACTTGCTGCAAAACAGGGCCAGCCCCAACATGATCTTATATATAGAAAACCCCCAAAATTCAACCCCAAAGATGCTATCATTGATAAACAGAATCAGCAAAGTAGTAGGATACAAACATGATGTACAAAAGCAGTAGCATTGTTACATGCCAATAGTGAATCAACTGTAACAGAAATCCAGAAAAAAAATCACATTTCCAACATCTACAAAACACTCAGAATAAATTTAAATTTCACCAAGAAATGTGAGCTAACGCTACAATAAAAACTATAAACCACTGATTAAATAAATCAAAGACGACACAAAGAACTGGAAAGACATTTCTTGTTCATGGATCAGAAAAATCAATATCATTAAAATGTGCATACTTCCCAAAGTGATTTACAGATTCAATGTAATCCTTATCAAAACACCAATGACATTTTTCACAGAACTATAGGAAAACACTACTAAAATGTGTGTGGAATCATAAAAGGCCCAAAATAGCTGAAGCCATCTTGAGCAAAAAGAACAAAATAGCAGGCATTATACTACCTGACTTTAAAATGTGTTACAAAGCTACAGTAATTAAAACAACATGGTATTGGGATAAAAAGACATCCATACACCAACAGATCAGAAAAGAGACTCCAGAAGTAAACCCATACATCCACAGCCAACTGATCCTTGCAAAGGTGCTAAGAATTTAAAAAAGGATACTCTTGGGGCCGGCACTTTGGTGCAGCGGGTTAACACCATCTGGCCTGAAGCAACAGCATCCCATATGGGCACTGGTTCGAGCCCCAGCTGCTCCACTTCCAATACAGCTCTCTGCTATGGCCTGGGAAAGCAGTAGAAGATGGTCCAAGTCCTTGGGCCCCTGCACCTGCGTGGGAGCCCTGAAGAAGCTCCTGGCTTCAGTGGGCACAGCTCCAGCCGTTGCAGCCAATTGGGGAGTGAACCAATGAATGGAAGACTTCTCTCTCTCTCTCTCGCTCTCTCTGCATAACTCTGACTTTCAAATAAATAAATAAATCTTTAAAAAATGAATACTCTTATTTTTAAAAATAGTGTTAGGAAAATTAGAATCCTACTTGCAGAAGAATCTCATCATGTACAAAAAACAATTCAAAAGTGATTAAAGACCCATACATGAGACTTGAAACTTTGAGACTGTTAGAAGAAATCACAGGGGGAAAACTTGAGTACATTGCAATGGACAAGGATTTTTTATCAGGCTCTAAAAGCACAGAAAATAAAAGTAAATATAGACATATGAGATTTCAATAAACTAAATAAATTTTGCATAGCAAAGGAAATAGTCAACATAGTGAAGAAATAACCTGCAAAATGGGAGAAAATATACATCTGACATGGGAATGATATCCAAAATACATAAGGAACTCAAACAACTCAGTAGCAAAAAATAAATAAACACAAATAATCAAATTAAAAATGGGTATTACATCTAAACCGCTATTTCTCAAAGGAAAACATAAAAATGTCCATCAGATACATGAACAACTGCTTAGCATCACTAATTATCAGAGAAATGTGAATCAAAACCATGTGAGCTATCAATTCACTCCAGTAACATTTGATATTATCAAAGAGAGAGAGAACAATCATTGGAGAGGATTTGAAGGAAAGGGAACCCTTGCACACTGTTGGTGGGAAAGTAGTTTAGTACACTCATTCTGAAAAATGGTATGAAGGCTCCTCAAAAAACTAAATAGAGAACTACCCTGTGATCCAGCAATCCCACTCCAGGAATATATTCAAGGAAAATGAAACCTATCTCTTGAAAAGACATCTGTACTCCCATGGTTATTACAACACTATTTGCAATAGGCAAGAAATGGAAGCAAACTAATTGCCCATCCATGATGAATGGATAAAGAAAATGGGTTGTACATACACACAATGGAATATTACTCAGCCATAAAAGGATGAAATCTTATCATTTGCAACAACATGTATACAACTGGAGAACATTAGGCTAAGTGACATAAGCCAACCATAGAAAAACAAATATCATATAATCTCACTTATATGTAGAATCTAAAAAGCAGGTGATCATGGCCGGCGCTGTGGAGTAGTAGGCTAAGCCTCTGCCTGTGGTGCTGGCAACCCATATTGGCACTGGTTTGTGTCCCAGCTGTTCCTCTTCTGATCTAGCTCTCTGCTAATGGCCTGGGAAGGCAGTGGAAAATTTCCCAAGTGCTTGAGCCCCTGAATCCATGGGGAAAAACCAGGTGAAGCTCCTGGCTTCAGATCAGCTCAGCTCTAGCCATTGCAGTCATTTGGGGCGTGAACCAGAGGATGGAAGATCTCTTTCTGTCTTTCCCTCTGTCTGTAATTCTGCCTCTAAAATAAATTAATAAATCTTTTTAAAAAAAATTAAAAACAGGTGATCTAATAGACACAAAAAACGTAATGGTGGTCACCACAGACTAAGGAAGTGGGGTTGGGGGCAGAGGAATGGGGAAAGGTTGATGGCTATAGGGTATAGTTCTATAGGAGTAAGTAATTTTTGGTTCTATTGCACAGCAGAGTGACTATAGACAATATTACCATATTGTATATTTTGTTATTTTAGAAAAGATAATATTTTGGATGTTTTATAAAGAAATATTAAAAGCTTAAAGGGATAAATGTATTTTCTCTGAGTATTACATAATGTATACATGTAAAAATCATAATATTCTATAAAGATGCAGTTTTTATGTCTAAGTTTTTTTAGGAATAAAATGTTAAAAAATAAAACAACCTGTACTTGTTAGCACGGTTCCAAGTATGCAGGAAACAACTGATAAATGTTAACTGCCTTCCATGCCCTTTCCATAAAATGAAAGTATAACCTTTTGCTTTCTAGTATCACTGTGATGTTATGTTTCATTGTTATATTAAAGAGTATCCCATTTTCTGAGCCCAGCCCAGAATATGGAATCATTAGGTTAGAAAATATTATTCTTCAGATTGTCCTCCTGGCTTCCTACTGTATCACTCAACTCATTAAATGCCCTATCAGTGCCACCTTGGAGCCCCAACTCCCAATCTCCTAATAGTTGGTGAGACTTTCTGGGAACACAGTGAGCTGTTTGAAAATGCATCTGAACACAAGTTTATCAACTCCAGATTTAAGGTCAGTGGCAATTCAAAGAACAACTACAGGAATACCGAGAGATCTGTGGTCTCTATACAGACGATAAAATTTGCTTTTAACATCTCTTCACTAAATAGAAGGGTTAGGATGGGATTAAACCATAGCCTAACTCTTTGAGAAATTCCCATTGGATTGGTTTCAAGGCAACCTCCAGACATATTTCCAAAGAGAAAGTTCTATTTCTCATCTGAAAGGATCTTATGGAGAGGCTCAGAATAGGGACAGGTGGCAGGAGGGATGGTGTCAAGTTTGACTTTATTATGCAGGTTGCTTCCCCATGTCTTATTCTGTATGGACCCTGCAATGCCAAAACATGGCCTTAAGAAATGCTCTCAGAAAATGTCAAACTTTTATTATTTTCCAAACTCTCCTGGGAATTTGAGACAGCTTTTAAGTTCCTATTGTCCTAGCAGAACTGATGAACCGATACATGCCTGGCTGGTTGGATGGGTGTTTTCAAACTCCCACTCAGCAAGCTGTGGTGGTTTCCTGAAGGATGAACCGGTCTTGGGAAGAGAGGCATGTCCTGTTGGTTTCTCCTGTGGATCTCACTGCAGAGCTGGCCTTGTGTTTGCCTTTTCATCAATGAGTCCAATGAGAGCTGTTTTCTGAGCCAGATAAGTTTGTGGAGACCGCTCTCCTGTGAAATGCTGGTGTAGGGTTGCCTGCTGTTCTTCCTTGCTGAGTTGCCCTGAAAGACTCATTACTACACATCTTCTGAATGTGCCCAATCTTTCTGAGACCATTTATCTATGCTGTTAATCACCTAAGATAGTGCTATGAGCTGCATTGTGTCTCCCAAAATTCGTATCTTTAAGTCTTAAACACCAGGACTTCAGAACGTGACTACATGTGAACAGAGGTAATGTAAAGAGGAAATCGAGTTAAAATGAAGTCGGTGAGATGGACCCTAACCAAACCTGCTTACACCTTGATTTTGAAATTGCAGCATGCATCACGGCAAGAAACTAGGTTTCTGCTTTCTAAGCCACTCAGCCCATGACACTGTGATCTGGTCATGCTAGCGAGCCACTGTCTGATGCCTCAACAGCACAGACTTCCTACAAAGTCCCTCTGGATCCAAGAGGAATAGCAGCAGAACCAGAAAACTCTGGAAAAACAATAGCTGCTCTAATGGCCCTGACTGCTGATTTGTAAGAAGTGCTGATCTTTTTGTGGGACAAGTTTTTGACCGAGCCTCCAACGGGACTGCCCACACATAATTATTAAGCAACGAGACATAACAGAAGGTGAGCTCTGTACCTTAGGGAAGCTTTATTGTAAAGAAATGGGCTCAGACTCCAAAAGGCCCTCTTTTGGATCATAATTCTGCCACTTTGTAGCTGTGTGAACTTGAGGGATTTACTTTTTTTTTTTTTTTTTTTTTTTTTTTGATCCTCAGTTTGGAACTCAAGAGATACCTTGAATAAGACCTTGAGGTTTGTGT
This sequence comes from Lepus europaeus, assembly GCF_033115175.1. Taxonomy (NCBI): domain Eukaryota; kingdom Metazoa; phylum Chordata; class Mammalia; order Lagomorpha; family Leporidae; genus Lepus; species Lepus europaeus. The sequence continues at coordinate 61,558,429 of NC_084837.1, forward strand.
GAGGAAAACAGATATTAACTAAAAATGTATCCAGTTCTTGGCACAGGAATTGTTGTTCAATAAAAGGAAGATGCAAGAATAATATTATTTTAAATAAACAATAGAGGCACTAAGCCTGGCCACTGCTTGGGTCCAGTGTCTATTTGCCCTTGAGTTTCCCTTCAACTAAGCTACATGTGAGAGGAAAGGAACCTTAATGTACCCAAAATGCAACCTAATCTTGAAGATTCTTCTTTATTTTTATGCATAAATGTACATCATTTGCCACTAATACTTTTGTTCTTTTTTCTAATATTTAAATATTCCATTATTTTTCCCTGCTCTATCATTTGAGTAGAAGTGAGATACCAGACATTTTTTTGTCTTGTAATAGATTTTTAAACAAAGTAACACTTTTTTTTTTTTGTAAATTCTGTGCAAGTAAGTATTATGTATGCTATAGATCTTTTTGTAGCTGCTTTAAGAAAGTTCAGGAAATTTGTATTTTTAGCTACAGTTTTTTAACTCGAGAAAGCTACAGATAAAAGAGTTTCCATCTGCTTGTTTCCAGCTCCTACCCCAGTGCCCACATAGCCTGGTACTGTGCCAGGTTGAAGACAGGAGCTGGGAACTGAACCTAGGTTTCCTACTCAGGTGCTAGGACCCCAAGTACTTGAGCCATCACTGCTGTGTTCAAGGCTCTGCATTAGCAGGAAGCTAGAACCAACAGCCTGAGCCAGGAATCAAACCCAGGAACCTAGGTCCTAGGGGGACGCAGGCATTTTAACCAGCATCTGAAATGGCATCTTAACCACTAAGCCAAATGACTGCCCAGCTACAAGTTTATAACATGAATGCTCTCTGGACTTTATTCTTCTTGACAAAAGCAGGAAAAACATCTGATAAAGTGAGTGTTTTTGTTCAATTTTTAATATGGTGAATTACCTATTTTCTAATGTTTAACTCATTCTGCATTTTGGAAAATATCCCTTTGGTTATAATTTTCATATTTTGTGAATATGTTTCTGGATTCAGCCTACTAACATTTCATTTAGCCCAGGGAAACTGCTATTAATTTTCTTAACTGTGATTGCCTAGTTTTAGCATCAAGATCTTACTTACCTCATGAGAAAAGGTGAGGCATCTCTGTTGATTACTGTCAGAAATTTTGGAAACATTTTTCTTGCAGACTTGGTGGAACTCACCTCTAAAGCTATCCAAGCTGATGGTTTTGTGTAGGAAGTTTCTAAATAATTAATTCAATTCCTTTAGAAGTTACAGTGTCAATCAGATTTTTATCACCTCTTAAGTTAAAGTATAATATTTTTCTAGAAAAGTACATATTTATCTATTTTTTGAATCTGATTCCATATAGGTCTACATAGTCTTTATTTTTTTCACTTTATCACTCTGTGAAAAGTTCATCCATTTTATTAAGTCTTTCCAAAAGCACAGTATTTCTCCTCTGCATTAGCAGGAGCATTTGTACAGTGTATTAGCCCCAATGCCTGGAATCTTTTCTGGCACATTCTAGACATTCAATAAGTATTTTCTGATTTTTTTAAAAGCACAGAAAAATTATAAGGAAAAGTGGGGGTAAAAACCAAGTTTCAACTAATATCCATAACAGAAAACAGTAACTACTCAATACATCTTTCTATTAAGAACAAACAGCAAATGGCAGCTTAAGGAAGTTGATATCATTAAGGAAGATTATGTCATTTACATCAGTACTCATTATTTTCTGAATTGGGATCCTGCAGAAGAACACAGAAATCTCGGAAAATTTCAAGCTCATAATAATTTATTTACAAGTTCTCATGGTTATAAGGAGGGGAGTTTTATTTCCAAGGACACATGATAAGCTCTGGCAGGAGCAAGATGTGAGATCACATGTTTGCTAACTTTCCTTCAGTGCTGTGGACATTAGTCAATATTTGATCTTATGACATGCAGTACTGATCCATCACCGTTGTTCATTTCTTGAAATGATTCTGCTGATGTGCTGGAAATAAAGGGCACCAGGAATGCAGAACTACAGAGGAAATGCTGAAAGGACAGTGAGCTTTGCTCAAGTTACTTAATGCAGTCCTTCAGATACTGGGTTGTGAAATAAAGTATGGGCCATTTTTTTTTTCCAAAAAGAACTCTCCTGTGATAAGTTCTAACCCTTGTATCTCTCTTCTCCTTAATCAAATTGAACAGGACAGAAGAGAAGATAAACCACAGTTTCCTGCACTTACCACTCCATACACTTAAGCCATGTATTTAGTTTCCAGGTGCTATCTGAGCTGGCTGAGAAGCACATTGATTGCATGACTCCATACCGACCAACAGCGAAACCTTGGAGAGGAGGCCACGGATGATGGTCCAAGCACGTATGTCACATTCTAACAAAATCTTTGTATCAGGTCATGACTTACAAATTTCTCCTAAGGTGAAACGCTTCAGTAGAGACTCTGGGTAACTGACAGTCCTGAAGAATGGATGTCAGGACACCAGACATGTCAGAGGACCCATCTAAGGTCTCTTCATGAAGACCCAAGGAAGGGATCGCACAGTGGCTAAATGTGAGCACTCAGTGTGGGGACGTGAGACAGCACAGCCCCACCGCGGCTAATGATCTGAGGGTGGCTGAAATCTCTGATGGGAAGTCTCCGCCCTCATGCAAGTCAGGTCAGATCTACAGTGCAAGACAGGTGTGCATGGGCTATGGGTGGTGAAAGAATTTACTAGAAGAGAAAGTATAATGTCCTGAAGAGATTCAAAATTAGAATATGTATTTAGTGACAAAGAAACTAATGTGAGATATGAATGGGGGAAATGGGTGAGGGGTATCTGGGGACTTTTTGTATTACTACCTCACAGTTTTTCATTTGTAAATTTAAAAGTCAAATAAAATATTTAAAAATATGTATGAAAAGTGATCATTTTAAAAATTGTAAGTGCTATAGACAAGTATTGTTTATCTGGCATGGTTGACACATGAAATCATTTTGTAAATGTATAGGACAACTGTATGTTACCAAACCATAAAAGGTACTAAGTTGATATTTTAGAAGGAAATGTAGTATAAAGAGCACGGCTCAATGAGTCAGGAGACCTGGATTCCAATCCTGATTCTATCATCATCTAGCTGTGTAACCTCGGGAAAATCACTGAGTTCCTTTGAGTTTCAAGCCGTTCCTCTTTTAAAGTAAAAGATAAATGAATAGTCCTAAGATTGATTCCTATTTTTCTCTGTCTGTGTCTCTATTGGTGCTACAGGAAGACCAGATCCCTGTTCCACAGTAAGAACATTATCCTAAGAAATAAGAAAGCAGAAAAACCACAAGCTGGATGAGACTTTCAGTAAATGGCAACTACTGTGGTGTGTCCAGGACCTCTCAGTAGACACTGATTCAATAGCATTGGAGGGAGAACCTAATTCAAAATTATTTTTCATCTCCACTGTGACTTGGGTATGCAATGAAACTCATGTGTATGATGCCTTACAGTACCCAAACCTTTCAACCATGTCCTTTGATCTTCATGGTCAGTGTAGAAAGGGGGAGGAATAGATGGAATAATCACCACTTCAAATGGGAGAAAACAAGGCTCAAAGAAATGACCTCTACCCAGAAGACAAGTAGGAAAAATGATGCTCTGTGCCAATTTTCAGATCCAATGACTCAGCTGCCAAAACTGAAAACTTGAGGAAGGTAAAAATTTATTTGCCAAACCTAGAAAATATTGGGATCCAAGAAGCACCACTTGAGGTTAGTGAAGGGGTAAATTTAGGTGCAGAGAAATACTTCATCTCTGAAATGTGTTTCACACATGCGTGGGTCTATTAACCTAAAGATGTGGCTGGTTGTTGTCAAAGGTGCAAGTTAATTTAATACTGGAGAGCAGTGTATCTTTCCTTGTATTTGTCAGAAACCAAATGCCAGACTACATGCATTATGTTTCTGACAGTCTACATATTACAGTTGCATATTCTCAAAGCGTATGGAACACTCTATCTCATCCTTGCTCTGAAAACCCAGTTGTCCATGTACTCAAAAGGGAGGAATGGCACAGGTTAGTGAAATTCCTATATCACCCCAAATCAGCTACAAAATTTGAGGATGTGACAATGATCTCATAACCACTGAAAGTCTCTGGAGCCCCTGATTGACATCAGGGAAGCCAGCTGTTACGTGGTTAGTATAGGGAAGGAAACGAACAGTTGTAACAGCTATCGGATGCCTAGAGTATGACCCTGTGTGCACAGGGTACTTTATATACATCATCACATTTAGTTCCCATAGAAATACCGAAGGGGCAGCATCAAAGTATCCCCTTTGCACAGGTGAGACAATCAGACTCAGAGGTTGAATCTTATACCCAAGGTTACAGAGCTTCACTTGGGACAATCAAGATGTGTATATCTCCAAAGTTTATGATATTTCCACTATTTAAGGATTCACGTAACCAAAAAGTAAGAAAATCTGATACAACACAATAATCAACGAAGTGAAAAGACTTGCCCCTGTTATCAGATGGCCTCTGTTTAGACAGATGCATGTCTGCAACGTCGGCAGCAGCCTCTGGAGCACAGCCATGTGGCTCACATCATTGGCCAAAGTATCCAGACGTGAGCAGGAGGAAAGGCCACTTCACCTCCAGGATCAGGGTGTATGTGATTCCTACCCCAGCATATTACCTGTAGGCTGGGAATGTTTCCTAGCGTGGGGAATCCTGGCTCATTTAGCCACCCTGATACTGCATAACAGAGACAGCATTTCTAACAGCGTGGCATGCTAGTTGTCAAAAAATAAATTAATAATACAAGCAAGAGTGTGAACAGAGATGGGCTGTTCATTAAACCTCCACTGCTCGTTACAAAAGCCGGGGCTCACAGAAGCTCTTGCCTTCAGTTTTGCAGGTTGCTAAAGCCCTGCATCATACTTAAATATAAACCAAATGAAAAGCGCCATTGTTGGTGCAGAGCATTGGCTACCAAACCCTAACACCCTGATATTAGCCCTGAGGAACCATCCACGAAACAAACAGCACTCATCCCTGTATCCCTGCAGTCTCATTCACTACCTTTCATCCCACATCCCAACGCTCTTTTTGAAACAGACCGAGTGTATCATGCCCCTGCTCAAAATCACCCATCATTTCCCAAACTTCTTAGAGTGGTTAGCCTGCTACCAAACACACTCATCAACATAATTTGGACCCACTCTCCCTTATGCCCACTACACTCTCCTCTGTCCTTCAAGTTTCCAAACCATGTCTGCCTGTTTCAGTACCTCATCATTTGCCATGTCCTTGCCTGAATCCATATCCTCCTTCCCATTCCAGCCTACTGCCTTAGTGAACACTTAGCTACATGTTACTTTTTCAAAATACCTATTATCTCCTACGATATTTTCTTGTAGCACCAATTGTTCTACCTTCAAAACAAACGCAATGGGAATGTAGCAATTAAGCATTTAAGACTTTGGTAATGCGTGTTTTTCCTACTAGAATGTAAACCTAAGGAAATCAGAAGAAAGACTATCTTATATTTGCTCTATTTCCAAGTCCCTTATCCAGTAAGTTGTTCATTCAATATTTGTAGAATAAAGGAAGGAATGAACATAGTCATCGTGTCCCTAGAAGACTTTGCTTTCTAAAATTCTAAGAATCAGGGCGGGCATTTGGCCCACCAGTTAAGACATCTGCATCCCACATCAGAGTATGTCTGAGTTTGATGACCAGCTCCAGCTTCTGACTCCAACTTCCTACTAATGTGCACCCTGGGAGTGATAGTTCAAGTAATTGGGTTCTTGCCACCCACATAGGAGACCTGGATTGAGCTTCCAGCTCCCAACATTGCCAGGCCATCGTGGGCATTTGAATAGTGAACCAGAGAACGAAGGAAGGGAGGAAGGAACTCTCTCTCTCTCCTCTCTCTCTCTCTCTCTCCAACTCTCAAAACACTTTAAAAACCTAACAAAAATAAAATTGTTAAGAGTCTAGTAAGAGTCATAAATGGGTTTCTCTCTGGCCTGAGGGTGTAAGCCTGTATGTGAAGTTATCATCCACAGTCACAGAATGGCCCATTGCATGGAGTGGATGCTCTCTGCTATTAGCAGACACCACCTGGTGTCACCTACTCTCATCTGTCTTGGCACTAGGGTGATAGGCACAGAATTTATCCCCTCAAAAAAAAAAAAAAACCGAGAATCAAAGGAAATTTACTTGCCTTTCACAAAACTATCCCTTGAATAAATGTTGCATTGGAATCTGAGAGCTGTACAGGTCTATAAAAAAGGCTCCTCATTTATGTCTAAAATTCTTGTCTTCAAATATTGAAATCTGCTGTTCACATAGTAGTTATTTTACCAAAGTCTATTTCATCTTTTGGTGGAGAAAATAAAGTGATCTTAGTTGTTAGAATCTACCTCTAACATCCAAAATTGACACAGAACAAACAGCACTCAGAGGTTTAACTTGTTTTTCGATGGAGCAAGGACTCTGTTCTCCACTGTGTTCTCTGGGGACCTAGAGAGGATGTAAGAGGTTGACAACATTGCACAGACGTCTCGCCCACAGTCCTCTACTCTGTCCGTGGATCCAGTGGTCGGCATGACAGTTGTCTGCAGGCAGCCACTGCAGTGAGATGGAAGAAGGACAACACTTCCCATCTGAAAGCAGAAACTAAGAGCAAAGTCGCCATACGCCTCTTAGGAATGTGTCCTAACAGGATATTCCAGTCCTGCAAATAATGCCAGATGCTGAATAAATGACATAAAATAAGAAAGAAGAAAACCAACCAGACTCAGCAAACAAACAACATTAACACCACATCTTTATTATATCTGAATATTCATTGATCTCAAGCGCAGATCAGGTATGAAAACATGAGCCTAGAAACTGGCAGTTTCAGGGACAAAATTCATGCAAGAGACTGTTTAAAACATTCAAAGGGAAAAGACCAAACTCACACATACCGAGTACACTTGCATACACATATGTACACACACACACACAAAGCAAGTCAGTGATGCCTGCGTGTCAAGCCTCCCCTGCTCCAGCCCCCACACCCTCAGGGAACTCAGATTCCCTTGCCTTCCCCACACAGCAACCAATCCCAAGTGCCCACCTCTCTGGATGTGGGGCTGAGAGCACCTGTTACTTTTCACAGCTGCATCGCCGTTAAGCAGCAAGCCTGGTGCTGATGGCATCAGCTGCCAGACCACCCAAATGACCACACGGTGCCTCAGTGTCAGGGGCCAGCGAGGTACTGATTAGCGAAGCTCCCTCCCCTCCCCTCCCCTCCCCTCCCCTCCCCTCCCCTCCCCTCCCCTCCCTTTCCCTGTACCTCTGAAGACTCCATTTGCTTCTCCTGGAACTATGTAACCAACTACAGTCTCAGAATATGCCAAAGCAACTCCTACCAATTCTTTGTCTCCGAGTTGTCTTCCATATAAAATAAAAGTCATGCTCAGAATCAATCAACTGAAATGAACCTATGGTTTCTTCCAACAGGACCATGCTTCACATCCACCTTCAAGCCCAAGTCTACTTGGTCTCTTTACCAGGTCTTGGATGGCCTGAGGTTTACTTTGGAAGTCACTACAAGGATCTTGAGCACATAGGGAAGAGGGCGAATGTGAGAATCTCAGAAGTTGACACCAACACCACTGGATGTTACTAAGAATTCAGGTAACAAGAGAAATATAGATCCTAGTCTTGGGTGAGCCTGTGTCATCACTTCACAATAAAAGCAGCTGTTGATGCCCAAATTGTTGATGGGTGGCCTGCCATTTGGTTTCCACTGTGGGCCCTTAACACTTTAGAGTTTAAAAGATTTTTAAGTCTCAAAGATGCCCATGAAGAAATGCAGTTTGTCCCAGGAGGGGCCACATCTTACAGCTTTGTGACATAAAAATAAAAATCTTTAAAAAAAGATCCGTTTGTGCTGACTTCCCATTTTTTCCCTGGTTGTGGTCAAAATTATGCCCTGGTTCATTGTGAGGCCTTGGGTGGATTGCTTAATTGTACCCGCCCTCTCTCAAAAATGGACATTTCAATCTCCTTCCAATGACACAAGGTCAGAAAAGCTGCTCACTGTATTCATATAAAGCCTCAAAGTCAATTTAAGGGAATATAAAACCTGATCTTTACCACAGCTGTTGAAAGTCTTATAGCAAGGGCCATGGCGATCATTTAGGTTCCATAAAAAATTCAGTGAAAACAAATCAGTTACATGTACGAGAGATGCGTGTGAGTTGGAGGAAATAAATGTTCCTCATGTAGCAGTTTAGTGAAATATTTCAGTCTTATCAGTAAGCAAATGATCATATATGTATAAACATAAGACATATGCAGCAATGCACAGTTAGGCCAGGCAGACTTGGAGGCAAATCTGAACACGAAGAAGTGGCCATGGGACCCTGGGTGAGTGAATTCCCTCTGCAGCTTTGCTTCTTCACCCGTCAAATGGGGAACAAAGCAGCTTTCTCCACAAACAGTAGGAACAGCTATAAGAATGTGTTGCTCTGAGAATGGCTAAAACAGAACCATGGTATGGCAGAGAGGATGCAGACGGCTCCAAATGCATCCCCGGCATGGAGGTGTTCCTTCATCCATCCGTATTCAATCACGCACCAAGCATTTATCAAGACCTCGTGTGTGACAGAAAGTATGGTAGAGCTTGAGCGCTCATCTTTAAGGAAGGGAGTGAGACATAAGCAAATAATAACAGGGCTATGAGTCTGATGCCAGAAGTAAACGGAGTCCAGGTTACTTTTAAAAGAGGTTGTCCAGGAAATGAGCTTTCAGTGGTGGACAGGAGTTGGCCAGGGTCACAGAAATGAAACACATCGCAAGCATAAGGAATGGCCGTGCAGATAAGTGGGTATCAAAAAAGCTTGGAAACCAGCATGGTCCTACTCATTTTCTATGTCTAAGATGCGGTGTGCTATTTGGGCATCACAAGGCTTGGTGATGCATGTGACTGCAAAGAGGAAGGAAAGGAAAGCTGCTCTGGGTGTGAAGGGGAGATGAAGAATCACAGAACTAAGAAGGCTGAGATGGACATAACGAGGCATGAGATGAAGAGAGCAAGATGAGCACTTGCCCATGAGCAGTGGGTGGTGGAGGACACACTGGACGTGGAATCAAGAAGACTCCAACTGCTGGAATGGCCCTCAGCAAGTCACCTTGGTGCCTCTCCATTCTTTCCTCAGCTGTAAAAGCTGAGCTCTGAGATCTCTTCCAGATCGGGTTTTAAAGGATGTGTGAGCTTTCTACCCAGGGCTGGGCACCAATGCTAGCAACTCCAAATAGTAAGATATGGTGCTGGTTGTTCTCTATTTGCTCTCCTATATGCTCAGATCCATTCTCATCCCTTTTCTGCTCTACTCTGTGCTCCAGGAGCCCAACTCCCCTGGGTTCGCCCAATCATCCTTGCCTCTCATTGTCCATTACTTTAATGCACTGGAAGGCATCTGTGGAAAGTTGGAAAGGGCAGGAGAGATAGGTTGAGGCATTCCTCCCCTGTACCCTCCATGCTGCCTCTCTGAGTTCTGTGAACACTTCTCTCCATGATGGCAGCTCCCATCTGACAGTCCATTTTCCATGGCTTCGACCCTCTCTGAAATTCAGAAACACTATTTCCCTATCCTTTGCTCCTCTCAGTCCAGGTGTATCAATGCTTTTTCACTTTTGCTACTGTCCAAGTACCTCAATATCCTTTATCTCTGCCCTCAATCATTATGTGTAACTTCGTCACTACAGTTTTTTCAGCTAAACCATGTGGGCGTAATTCTATTTGTGTTGGGCCTATAGCTCTTTTATAGCTTAGAATCCAACTGGGGAGACAGAATTATCAGATGTTATCATTTTATCCCAATATAAAACACTGAGGAGGGAAACCCAAGGAAGAATGAATGCTACTGCTGAAGAGAGTCTCAAACAGAGTGTCTGTAGCAAGTCCGAGGACTGGGATGGAACAGAGTGCACACACGACCACCTACTTGTTTGTACCAGAAGTGACAGTGTTGTACAGAACCAACCACCAATTCCATTTTCTCCAACCATAATTACGCCTTTGATGTTGTTGCTAACCTTCCACCTCAATCTGCTTTCACCACGTTATCCAGCAATAACAGACTACCATCGTCTTTATCTCACTGTAACTAAATCTATGCTATGAACCCTAAGTTCTCATCCCTTTTCCTTAGAATTTGGGAAGCTCGTAGCCCCAACCTCTAGTTTGTCACTCCCTTACATAGGAGAAAGCAGGTGCATAGGGGAAGGAACCAGTTGATTTGAAAGAGGAAATGCTTTCAGGTTCAGAGAGGAAAGCTATAGGGTGTCAGGATAAAATTAAAATTACAAAATGGTTTGATCTTCTATGGTAATAAGATTAATAAAATGGCTACCCTCCAGAAAAATCTGAAGTTAAATGTCTTTATTGCCTGAAATAGAAATTAAAAATATTCTAAGAATTGGAGGGGTTTAAGGGAGACAATTTGGAGAAAGACTCTCATCAATGGCAGGCACCCTCCCCAACATGGGGGCTACCTGCCTTCCATCCCCATAAACTTGACCTTACCAGGTGAAGAGTATTAACAGTAGATTTTTAAAAACTTCATCTAGTACACCTCATGCTAAAGTGAGAACATGTTAACCTGATCAGAATATAAAAGCAGGATATATTAGAGTCACAATTCCTTGAGTCTCACACTTACAACTTGGTCTCTAATAGGTTAATAATAGGTACTCAAGATAAATTCCTTACATAAATATATGAGCAAGGGAAAAGGTAGCTGTGCCTGGCCACCTAGAGACCCAGAGCCTCTTCGCTTGAGCTAGGTGTGCCATGAAGATCCAGTGACCTCTAAACAACCAACCTTGCATGAGCACATGCAAGCTCTATCTTGTTCTAGACATGGAATCAAACCCATCCCCAAAGTGCTGGGAGATGGCAGAAACTCCCAGCAAGGTGTGAGGTCCCGGATTGAGCTCAGCCTATCAATCACATGATGAGGGCAGCTAAGGGTTCTTAACTGAGGGGAATAACAAACTCTCTGAAATATCTAATATCAAAACCATATCCCTTAAGACAAATAACCATGGACACAGTCTCCTTTGGGGAAGAAAAAATTTTACTAAAATTAAATTCTCAGCTATTGTCTAGACACACTTAACAATGAACATCTTATTGCCAGGTAGCATTCTTGAATCCATTCCCTTAGCACCTTCTTCCCAAGCTGAAACAAATTTACTTTAAAATGTTGAGTTTGGGGCTGGCGCTGTGGTGCAGCAGGTTAACACCCTGGCCTGAAGCACTGGCATCCCATATGAGCACTGGTTCTAGTCCTGGCTGCTCTACTTCTAATCCAGCTCTCTGCTATGGCCTGGGAAAGCAGTGGAAGATGACCCAAGTGCTTGGGCCCCTGGCTCCTGGAGGAGGCTCCTGGCTCCTGATCGGTGCAGCTCCAGCCGTTGCAGCCAATTGGGGAGTGAACCAGAGGATGGAAGACCTCTCTCTCTCACTGTCTCTCCTCTCTCTATGTAACTCTGACTTTCAAATAAATCTTTAAAATTTAATCTTTTAAAAAATGTTGACTTCCTTGCCAATGCAAGTAGACATTTTAAAGAGACTTTTAAAAATATGCATTGTTGGCCAGCGCCATGGCTCACTTGGCTAATCCTCCGCCTGTAGTGCCAGCACCCCGGGGTTCTAGTCCCAGTTGCTCCTCTTCCAGTCCAGCTCTCTGCTGTGGCCCGGGAGTGGAGGGTGGCCCAAGTGCCTGGGCCCTGCACCCGCATGGGAGACCAGGAGGAAGCACCTGGCTCCTGGCTTCGGATCAGTGCAGCACCAGCCATAGCGGCCATTTGGGGAGTGAACCAATGGAAGGAAGACCTTTCTCTCTGTCTCTCTCTCTCTCTCTCTCTCTCTCACTGTCTAACTCTGCCTGTCCAAAAAAAAAAAAAATGCATTGTTACAGAGATGCAAAGTTTACCATATTTGCATGCAAAACTGTAAGAAATACTAACTCCAACAGACCAAATGTGTGTTATTTCATCGTTGCTTTCAATTTCAAGCATCTGGACACATGAAATAACTATTCTGATCTGTCCTGCAAAGGTCAAACCAGGAGTGATACTATTTTTTCATAATAAAAGCAGAAGCTTGTTGGTAACTCCTGTGAAATCCTAGTACAGGGGCCGGTGCTGTGGTGTAGCAGGTAAAGCCACTGCCTGCAGTGCCAGCATCCCATATGGCCACTGGTTCGAGACCCAGCTGCTTTGCTTCTGATCCAGCTCTCTAGTTATGGCCTGGGAAACCAGAAGATGGCTCAAGTCCAAGCCTTTGAGCCCCTGCACCCGCATAGAAGACCCGGAAGAAGCTCCTGGCTTTGGATCGGCGCAGCTCCGCCTACAGATGTAAATATTCTGGAATTATCTGCTAGGCCCTTATTACAAATGGACTGAAAAGCCCAGATAAGAAATATAATTTTTTGTTGACAAAAAGGGAGCCATTGAGGATTTGGGGGCAGGTAAATGACAAAACTAAACCTTCAGTTAAGGGATTAGTATGGGCTAGCATATAAAATGCATGGGGATGGAGACTTCAGGGTATCGTTGATAAAGTCTTGATCCAAGGGGATGGCCATGGGACCACAGGAAGGCTTCTCCAGTTGGCTGAGAGTCACCCAGTTGCAGGTATTGGGCAAGCAACTAGGAATATGAGTCCTCTGAGTGCTCAGAAAAGATGTATACATACATTAGGGAACCATATGCCAAGTGATTAAATTTGAGAGCCTGAAGATAGGTAAAATTAAATAGAAAAGCAGGAAATAAAGATGTTTCTGAAAAGCCTTGGGCATAGAGGAAGAAGAGTTTAAGAGGAGGCTAGGAGTGGCAGAAGAAAGGGGAGACCCAGAAAAAAATCACATTTCAGTAGAGTTTACAAGAGGAGTGAATAAGCAGTTATGCAAAGTATGGCCAAAAAGTCAAGGAGAGTGAATGATGAAAGTGGGTAATAAAGCTTTTAACTTGTTCAGGGAAGTATTTCATAATTATCCAAATTGAATTTGACATCAAAAGATTTGGACTCAAAACATCATAGTTCCAATTATCATTCCTTGTGATTTCAGTCTATCTGTAGGTTGTCTCCTCTTTGGCTTGTCTCTCAGGTGTGATATTTCAGCTCCTATACCCACTGATGAAATATTTTATACTATTGATATTTCCAAAACAAGTACATTGTCATAGCACAGCATCCATCAGAAGTCCAGTCACTAGCCAGGGAGAGTGGGGTCACATCATCTATAATTTGGCTACCTAAAGACTTGCCTATTCCGTGGAGGATGGCCCAAGTGCTTGGGCCCTGTATCTGCATGGGAGACCAGGAGGACGCACCTGGCTCCTGGCTTCGGATCAGCACAGCACCAGCTGTAGCGGCAATTTGGTGGGTAAATCAACAGAAGGAAGACCTTTCTGTCTCTCTCTCTGTCTATAACTCTACCTGGCAAATGAAAAAAAGGAAAAAGACTTTCCTATTAACATGCAGTTAAAAGACAGTCTGGGCACACCAAGCAAAGACTGACTGCCACTATAACTTGTATCAAACTTCTGCTTTACATACTTCTCAACCAAACTCAGCTGTTTGTAACAGGCTTAATTAAAACAGTTCCAAGTTTTTCTCTAGTAATTCTATAGGAAGCATTGAAAAAGAGAAAAGATAGGATAAATGTATTAGATAGCATGTTTATGAACTATTATGTTGTGCTCTGCAGAAATTCAAGTGTTGTAGAGAAGAGATTATTCACAGCACCAAATGTAAACCACTTAGACTGTAATTCAAGACCCTATACAATCTGATAACAGCCTTCATCTCCAGCATTCTCTCTAACCATGTGGTCAGGAATTCAAACTCCAATAATGTAACAGACAAGCACTTACTCTATTCCAGGCACTGTGCCAATCATTACACCACGCACCCCCAGCCAGGCCTCTTCCATTTACTTAATCAGTACTAACCACCGTCCTTCTGCTCACCAGGCTCTTCACCGCAGGAATGCCTTTGCTCTTCTCTGCACTTATTGAGAAATCTCAATCAAAGGCAGCATGCTTGGTGGGGAGGACCTGGATTTTAATCCACCACTAACTAGCTGTGTGACCTTGGGCAAGTGAATTATTGTCCTTATGCTTCTATCTTCTTTATAGGATTGTCGAGATGATTAAAAACATGTAGCACTTCGAAAGAGTATTGAAAGGTATTTAAAACCACACCAGCAATTCAGTACATATTAAGTAAATGTTAGAAGATCATCATCATCACCACTATAATAGTAGAGCAGTAGTAGTGATATTTAAATGCCCAGTTGAAGATGTATCTCCTTTGTAATACCACACACCCAAGATGTCCCCGGCTCATGGGTCAGACTTACAGGTACCTTGCACATGTTTAATAGATTAATTTCCCTTCTATCTAATAGATTAAAGTCACCTTGGAGGCAGGATATTACAGTTTTGTATTCTCCTAACACATGCACCACAGTGCCTAATAGCAATAGTAAATTGTGTGTGTTTGTGTATGAATTCAATGAATGCCAAGGAAAATTCCAAGGGGCACAGACTATAGTATTTACCACATTGCCAGGAAACATCAACGTGGCGACCAAAATGGGAGGAAGCAGATTGATGTACCTCCATCTTAATGAGCTGTTATAGGATCTAGGTTAGCTTGGATTGATTCTAGTAGAGGCCAGAGGATGAACAAAATAATTTCTAATTCTACCAGTTCGCCCTGTCAACATACCTCCAGGTCATCATATTTCCAAAACTTACTTTGTTAAATGCACCCTACCTGGGATCCAGGCCATGACCCTGTATCCCTGAACTGAACCCACAGGCATGTTGCTGGCACCAGCTGGGGCTGGCCTGTTTCTGACAAAGAGCCATCCACTGATGGTCTGACCATGCAAAGAAAGAAGTGATCACAGCTGCTTCAGAGGTAATCAACAAAGAATGTCAGGAGGAAATGGCCCAAGGGAGAAGACATGCTTTGCCTGCTTAGATGATAGTTTCGCAAGCCTGCAGACAAATGACAAGCTTGAAATAGCATGCAACTAGTATCGGTGATAGTACTGGAAACGCTGTTAGTCGCAAGCTGGACCACATATCTGCCACCCCTCGCTAAGAGGAACCAGTGCCTGAAACAGATAAGTTTCCAGCATGACTAACTTATTGAGTGACTATCTTTTTGCTGCCTTTCCTTTCATGCTGATGGGAAATGAGGCATCAATGACTGCTCACAGTTGAGGAAGCCCTGCTGTTCTGAGGCTCATCCTGCCTGGGACAAGTCCTCTGGGGAAGAAGTGGGCACTGTCCTCAACTCGGTGGGCTCATCATCACCTTCAGCCACAACTAAAGGAAGGGCCCTACCACCTCAGTTCACGTGTGCAGTCTATTCCAGCTCCAGTACTGGACAATTAAGGAAGAGCAAAATGCAGCATTTTGAGAAGGACACATTTTGCTTTTGTAACTTGAATTGCTGCAAGGTTACTCCTGCAACATCATCCTAGTCACCTCATTTCGTGTCTGTTGTTGCTGGTTCCCAAGCCCTGTTCTACAGAACAGCAGTTCCATGAATTACCCACAGGAAATCCCTGCAAGAAAAAGTCTGGTGCTGAGTGGGTCTTGGAAACATGGTTGGATTTTTTTCTTGAGAGGGAAAGAATGGAGACAATGGTGGACACAGTCCAGTGACTGTAAGGATGCTGGGTTTACCCTCAGGGGTGGGCAACATGCACAGACAAAGGTTGTCAGTAAAATGGACCAGGAGACATTTTGGAGTAGGGGGCAAGGTCCTCTTTTTAGGTGACTGCATTGGGAGGCCTGCAGCACTAAACTGAGATGTTCACAATATAAAAATGTGTCCCCCAATAAATTCCTAAAACTTTTTTTCCCAGAAAATATAGATGGATCTCTGAAAAGTAATATTGGTAAAAGGTTGCCTATAGGAACCAACATTGTGGCACAGTGGGTTAGGCTACTACCTGCAATGCCAACATTATATGAGTAAAGGTTTATGTCCCAGCTGTTCCACCTCCAATCCAGCTCCCTGCTAACGTGCCTAGGAAACCCACAGAAGATGGCCAAGTATTTGGGCTCTGGTGGGCTTTGTGGTCTCCCACATAGGAGATCTAGATGAAGTTCTGGGCTCCTGACTTCAGCCTGTCCTAGCCCCTGCTATTGTGGCCATTTGGGAAATAAATCAATGAATGGAAGACACCTCTCTGTCTGTAACTATGCCTTTCAAATAAATAAATAACTACCAAAAAAAGTTGCCTGCAAAAGTTTCACAAAGAGCAGCAGTGAATGCAGCAAAGATTCAAGTCTAACATCCACCTACCTGTTGTTCTAACATCTAGTTTTATAAACAAGAAGGCCATCAGTAAATCCATGGACTGAGAATGGTCCTTTATGGATTCCAGATGCAGCTGCTTCACAAGCTACCTTCCATTAGTAATGGCCTGAGGTACAAAGAATTCAGCATCCTGCATACGTGCTGACATTTGTAGATTGTATCGCAACCTGCTCTTCTCCTGCATTTATCCTCTCCTTCCTCTCATTATCAGTGGAATAAATACCCAGCAGTTTGCCAAACTCCTCTGCTAAAGCAGTCCCAGAGATGCACTGAAGACAGTGTCCCCCAGCGTGAGCAACACTCTGTTTCCTTGTGACACCTAACACCCTAACATAAGGCCATGAACAAAACTCACCTGAATATTTAAGACACTTTCTTGGCAAAGGGTCTGGACTCAGGCCGCAGACAGCCTGTAGCCACAATTTCTGGTGGGCCTGTGTTAGTGCACTTGGTTGATTTAACCAAATAGTTGGGATATAAGTTGGAAGAATGAAATGCTAATCCTGGTGTTGCCAGGGACTGGCTGTCACAAAGGGCAATTTCCTTCAGGTCTTCCTTGCAATTTCCAATCTGTAAAATGAAAGGGTTTATACCAGACAGTCCCATGGACTATTTCAGCTACACTTCAATCCCCTACCATGGATGGGGAACATCCAGCTTGTGGGCCATATGAAGCCCACAGAACTGTTCAGTCTGGCTCTGTCAATGCACCTGCAGGCGGAACCTGAAATTCAAAAACTGTTAATTTTGTATGAACCACCATGAAGTTGTAAATATTCAAATGGCCCTTGGAAGAAACAAAGGACCCCCATCCCTGCGTCTAGACTATCACCCCAAGCAAAAAGGAAAACATCTTTTTTATTTACCACTGTAACTTCAGCAACAGGTATAATTTCTTGTACAGAAAGGTGCTGAATGGTTGTTTTTTAAATTTATGAATGCTCAGCTAAATAAAATACTGATTTCAATCTAAACTAAGATGTTAATACATACAACTCCAGGCAAATGTCCCTCTTTCCCTCACTTGTGAGTCTATTTCCTAGATGAGACTCCAAGCTGCCCCCTTACTACATTTACATGGCTGGTGCACTGAGTCTCGCTGATACCCACTAGAGATAACAAAATCCTCTTACAGGGACTTTTACAAAGAACAAATAAATAGTCCAATGTGTCAGGCGCATACACCAATGCCAACAGAAGTCGTTGTGTGGAAGAGATAGATGGTGACAACTTATAATTAGATGTTCACAATGTGAAAAACATTCTGAAGAAAAAATAAACTATCCCACAGAAGCCGTCACCAAGATACAATTAGATGGTGCTAGCCCCAGGAAAACTGTGGAAGTCAGGTATCCTTGTATCTTCAAAGTCCCCTTTCCAGCCCCTTTCCCAACTCCAACAAAGGACTTGTGTTTACCATAGCTGCTTTAATGTCTTAGTGTACAATTAAAGACACATGTTAAAGGAATTTCAGAAGATGGAAAATGGATGGGAGTTCTTTGCCAGGAGAATATGGAGGAAAACAGGAGTTATTCAAACCTCTAGTAGTCCACTACACCTGAAACTAACTGATCTTAGACCAGCACTTCCCACAGACACTCGCCCCCTGTCTAGTGGCCTGGCGGTCAGGGTAGAGTGAGAGGTGGCAGAAGACTTACCCAAAAGGATCAAGGAGATCTGGGCCTGTTCCCATCCTGCTGCCCCTGCATGTCACAGGGTCAGGGTTCAAGCCTACCTCTGGCTGAGCCCTCTGCGCTCTCCCCTTCCTGAGGCCACTACCCCAGTGCAGAACAACACAAATTCTCTCTAAAGGGGTCATGAGGGTTTCTGTGCTGCTTCCCTCCCCGCCATGGCCCTCAGGCCTCCTCAGTTTCTAGGGTTCTTAATCATTTAGGTCTTTGGGACTTATCCCAATCTGATATCGTGACTTTGGTTTTCTCAAAGAAATCCATAGGCTGACTTCATATCTGAAGAAGCATATGAGGATTTGAAACTAGACATGCTTCATAGTATTGGAGGTGTCTCCAGCAGGAGACCAGGGAGGTTGCAGCGTTAGGTAGGGTTCAGAAAAGCTGAGGACTGCCCATAGGGGAGCCAAGATCAACGACAAGACAGTGTTCCAGGCAGTAAAAACTAGGGTCTGAGTGAGATTATGGTAACCATGGGAAAAAAGAAACTCGACATCAGGGAAAACTGTTCATGGTGAGACCAGTTACTAATACTAAAAAACTAAGCAAAGGTAGAAAAAAAGTTGCAAGAGTAGTACAAAATATAACCATTGCATGTCCATCAATCTATGGCCAATTGCCAAGCAATACAACAGAATTTAAAAGTATCTTAAAGTGATCAAATTGATTGTTTTATTAAATGACAATATGAGGGGCCGGCGCTGTGGCGCAGTGGGTTAAAGCCCTGGCCTAAAGCACCGGCATCCCATATGGGCACTGGTCCTAGTCCTGGCTGCTCTTCTTCCAGTCCAGCTCTCTGCTATGGCCTGGGAAAGCAGTAGAAGATGGCCCAAGTGCTTGGGCCCCTGAACCCACGTGGGAGACCGGGACGAAGCACCTAGCTTCTGTCTTCAGATTGTCGAAGCTCCGGCCATTACGGCCATCTGGAGAGTGAACCAGAGGATGGAAGACCTCTCTCTGTGTCTCTACCTCTCTCTGTAACTCTGTCTTTCAAATACATACATACATAAAATGACAACATGAACCTGAAATTCTTAGTCTTCTGAGATTATGACTTGCGGTTATAAATTTGGCCTTAATTTATTAAAGGAAGCACTATTGAGAAAATTTTATATTATTTGTCTAGTATCCAGCCCCACATCCATATCCCCACATAGGATATGAAGTATTTTACTTTAGCTTAAAACTCCATTACTTAATGATAGTACTAAATTGATATTTTGAAATAAAGTAAAATCCATTGTTTGAGGATTTTTGAGGGTTTTGCAGTTTCCATTGGTATGGGCAGGACAAACACGACATAGTATTAATGAAAAGGACATTTTTGTCAGGTAAACCTAAATATGAATATCGCTTAACAAATGTGTGAACTTGTTCTAAGAGATTATCTCCTTTTTTTCATGTCAGTATGCTCTTCTATAAAATGGGTACAACAATTGCTATGACTTAATACACCAACCGGTGGTTCAAAAAAAGGCTGAGGCTCATAGAATCTCATAGTTGAGCAAGGTCCTTACATGTTGCAGACAACCCTCTAACCACAGTTACAGAGTTCATGCCTTCTTATGCAGACTTTTAAAAACCAAATGTCTGGATGCTCATGCTAAAGGAAGGATAAATGTGTAACCACAATGTGAGGAGTGTTTAAACCACTTAATTTACACTGGTTCAAACATGTAGAGATCAATTCTATTTCTGAAGACCATAATCTACCTTGGAGCTCTTTGAGATTAAACAGAGTTATGCAATGTGTTTAATGATGTTGATATACTGTATCTTAAAGTTATTATATTTTTTCTAATTCTAATAAGTGTTATAGCTAATGATTCTATTTCTTATTTATTAAACTCTAACTTGTTCCAGGCACAGGACTTGGTAGGTGTGTGTGTGTGTCTGTGTATGTAATCTAAGGTAATTTTAAAAATAATCTCTGCTATGATATGGTTGCTACTATTTCCCCGTTTTACACAGGATGAAAACCACAAGAAGCTAAGTAATATATTTGAGAACACAAAACAAGTAAAAGATCTTGGATAATAAGAAAACAAATTCAATGTTACTTTTGCAGGATATTACAATGGTAGTGTCAGTTCTGTATCTATCAACTGTTTCTCCTATAAACGAAATCTGAACCATTAGTTTTCCTTTGAAACAAAATTATCAACCCGTTGACATACTTATGGAATAGTGTATTCAGAATCTATATGGAAGGTTAAATAAAAGGGTTATTACAAAAAAAAATCTAAATGGGAGTTGTAGTAATCAAAGCAATATTGCCACAAGAAGTAAAAGGCCAAAAAATGAGCCAGCATGTCCTAAGACTTTTGGCAAGTGACTTTGTAGAATTCCCTCCCCTTGAGTTCTTCCAAAAGGAATAGACAAATGTGAAGAGTACATATTCCTCTCCAAAGAATGGCAACTATTATATCCCCCAAGACAGTGAAGCTCACATGGTACATAAGCATAGACACAAACCATGCTCTCTATTGTGCTTCTGTTTTGTCAACCATACAAATGATTTTGGAATATGGTCATCAAAAAATGATTCTTTTCTTAGAATTGTATCTACGAAATCTGTTCTCTTTACATAAATAGAAAATTCTGAAAGCTATTGTTAATATGAGACCAGAATCCTGTGAGTACTACAGTTTGGCAACAAATCCCTTTCAGGACAATATCTCTTGCTGACTACTTTATGGTAAGTGATTAGTTTATGACTGCTAAGTTCATCCTGATTCGAGTTGAGAAAATATTTTCCATATTGGCCCTAAAATAAACTCGTACTTTCATAACAAGGGCCAGTACATGAAGCTCCCCCAAGATTTTCCCAGTTTTACCAGATTCCTGGGTCGATGACGCGATTACAACACATCCATTCAATAAACACTGAATATGTGCCAATGATTTTCCTAGTTCCATGCTCTGTGCAGTGACAGATGCCAAATAAAGATGGTCCCTGTCCAGAAGGAAATTAAACATCACATAGCTTGGAGCCACGTGGATCTTATGGCCGAATTCTCTGGAGAGCCTGTGCCAAGGGGGCTCTGCAAAGCCTCACAGTGGCCCGCAGTCAACATGTGTAGATAGAAACTGCATTTCCCAAATACCTGTTCGTCACGACTTCTCCGACCTGAGGCCCAGAATCCATTTGCAGCAGCTGCCACTCCCGTAAGAACAACACGCCACTCAGTGTTCACCATGGATTTCTCCTCTCCTGGTGATCTACCCGGAGTACAACCCAGCTTTTCCAGTGGACTGAGGGTAACCTGTATTTTTTGCACATTTATGAGTAGGAAATGGGAAAGACAGAAAGATATAGCAGATGAGCTAAGCACCTCCTTTTTTTTTTTTTTTTTTTTTGACAGGCAGAGTGGACAGTGAGAGACAGAGACAGAGAGAAAGGTCCTCCTTTGCCGTTGGTTCACCCTCCAATGGCCGCCGCGGTAGGCGCGCTGCGGCCGGCGCACCACGCTGTTCCGATGGCAGGAGCCAGGTGCTTATCCTGAGCACCTCTTCTTGTCTGCCAACAACACAGGATGTTCCTCAGCCTCTTCAGGCATAGTCTGAGCCCCAAGGAAAGGTTATTCTGTGCTCTGTGAACACAGTAGGCTCACTAGAATCTGTGCCTGGAATGTTCACCCCTGACGCCCGTGACATCTGTTCTCCCATTGCCTTTGGATCATGTCTCAAATATCACTTGTGCAGAAATGTCTTCTCTGGTCACTTTATTTAATAGAGCAAATCCTCCCTAATCATGCTTTCTCTACTATTGTAATTTACTTTGGTCACTTATCATCACCTGAAAAAGAATGTTCTTTTATTGTCCATCTTCTCCCACTAAAATGTGATCTCCTTAATAAGAATTGTATATGCTTTAAATTTTTAAAAATTTTACAGGGAAAGGGAGATACAGAGAGAAGGAGAGGGAAAGAGAATAAATTCCTACCTAGTTGTTCACTCCACAAATGCCTGCAATGGTTGGGTCTGAGTCAGCCAGATGTCAGGAATTCAACCCAGGGTCTCCCATTAGCATTAACAGGAAACTGAAGTCAGGAGTCAGAACCAGGTATTGAACTCAGGTACTCTGACATGGATTTTAGGCATCTTCACTGCCATTTTATAATTTACTGGCATTTTAACCACTAGGCCAAATGCCTGCCCCAATACATGTTTTTTGGTTACTATTTATTGCCCACTGCCAGGGGCTTCCAAAGCACCTAATCAGTGTATGTTGAGTCTAAGATACAAATAAGACAGACCAAGTTAGATTTTTAAGCCCAGGGATCAATTGTCTGATTAGGGAGGCAAAACTATTTTCCAAAACTGGGTCTGCCTAGCAGATAAATCAAATGGTATTTTCTCTTTGTCCTGGCATCTTGTACCTTGCTCCATATTCCTAGGGAATGTTTAGTCCAGAGCTTCAAGAAGTATTTGGATATGGCTTATTAAATGCTAACATCTGCACATATTCAGGCTCAAGACTAGACTTGTGGGAAAACCAGACAGGCACAGAGTGGGTATTGACTCCACCGGTCAAAAGTCTGATCGTAACATAGAAATGGACCATTAACTAAGGAGAACCAATAGCAAGACGCTCAAGCTCTTTGACCACACTTGATTTTGAATTCTGCTTCTCCATTCTCTTTTTTTTAAAAAAAAAAAAAAAAAGATTTATGTGTTTATTTGAAAAAGTTACACAGAGAGAGGAGAGGCAGAGAGAGAGGTCTTCCATCAGATGGTTCGCTCCCCAATGGACCGCAACAGCCAGAGCTGCGCCAATCTGAGGCCAAAACCCAGGAGCTTCTTTCAGATCTCCCATGTGGGTGCAGGGGCCCAAGCACTTGGGCCATTTTCTACTGCTTTCCCAGGCCATAGCAGAGAGCTGGATTGGAAGTGGAGCAGCCAGGTCTGAAACCAGCACCCATATGGAATGCCAGTGCTTCAGGCCAGGGCGTTAACCTGCTGCACCACAGCATGGGTCCCTCTCCATTATCAATGAGTTACAGCAGGGATCCATGGCAGTGAAATGATTTGCCCAATATCCATTGTGTAAGTTTTCACCAAATTTTCCTACTTCCTTCCCAGGAGCACTGTAAGAGAACTCTGAAGACACACTTGGAGAAAGCTCAGGCCTAGTGGTGCAAGGCGGAAGGGAATGACGCACACTCCACACACCACCAAGTGGGCTAGGAGTTGCCCCGTCCAAGTTGGCTATAAAAATGGCTGAATTTACAATCTTTGTCTTGAAAGCTTCCTGGATAGATGTGTTCTTCAGTCTCACTAAGCTTTCAGAGCACTTTGCTACTTCTCTTTTATGACCTTTAGCACTATATTCTGGAATTATGGATCATAGACTCTAAAATAGTAAAACCTGGTTTCATTTTTCCCAGGCTGTACTGCAACCAACTACAACAGTGCCCTGAATATAGAAAGAGCTATATGGTGCTTGCTGATCCAATGAGGAATTATCTGTGCTAGGAACTAATTCCTTTGCTAAAAGCTTAGATTTCTCTAGAGCTGGAGATCTCAACTTTTCTGAATCCTGCCCCATCCACCTAGTGAGTGCTTAGCAAATATTTGCTAAACAGGTCTAAATATTTTTAGATACACATAGGACACAACAAAAATATAAAATGAGTACCCCAAAAATAAAAGAAAGTTCAAGCTATAGAAATTCAAATCCTAGATAAGAGTTCATCCACTTCAATTAGTAATGACTTCAAAGAATCATGTCACAAGTATGTTCCAATATCTCACAGTATTTCATCATCTTGAAAAAATACCAAAATGAGCTTTTCAATGTTAATTGCTCATCTGAAGAGCACATGTAGAAGTCAGAATCAAAGACAGAGTGTACGGTTAGCTGTGCATGAAAAGCAGCTACGACACTGCCCCAAAGACGCAATACAACTTCTAGTGACACACCACAAACCTCTGTCAACACTGAAACAACCAACGCAGACTAACCATGACCAAGCTATCATGACAATGCTGAACTAGAGAGAAGTAAGTAACATCAAAATTGAGGCCCACATAGAAACTGTATTTCAAACAAATTTATATCTAACATACTGCAGTTCAAAGTTTCTCATAGCCCACATTCAATGAAGAAAGAGAAGAGGTAATCAAATAGTCTGGGAATAATGCCATTTATCCTTGGTATGGCATTTCATAATCTCTCTTCCTTTTTGTAAAACATGCTAGTGCCATCATTTTTACCATTTATCATATTTTCTAATTCATAATCATGTTAATCCATTCAAAAATTGTCTAGAAAGAAGTAAACCTAACACTTGAATTAGCACGTACAATGTGTCAGACACCCTGCTGCATGCAGTTCGTTTAATTCTTAGGAGGACCCTAAAAGGTACGTGCTAACACTATCACCCTTTTCACATTGGGAAATTGAAGCTCAGAAAATTCAAGGATCTTGCCCAACATCATGTAGCTTAAGTGACTCAAAATTTCTGACAGTTGTGAGTGGCTCTTGTAACAATTTTAAAATTCCTTTGAATTCATTTCAGTTTTTAATACATATTTCTTGGGTACCAGTAATGAGATGAGTTTTGTAACAGCTTTAGAAAGAGGAAATCAATAAGGCATAGGGCCATTCCTCCCAGGAAACTGACAGTCTACTAGACACAGTAGATAACCAAATTATTATAATAATTAACAAAGACTTACAAACTGAGCTGAGTTATCAGATGCACAATAAACAGAGGCTCTGAAGATGAGCACTAAAGAAATGACCTATGACTTTGAAGTCAAAAAAGGTTTCCTTTGGGGAGGTTCTCAGCAGAGACATGAAGTAAGGTTAGGAATTAATCAGGGATGGGGGGTTGGGATGGAGAAGGGAATGGGAAATAGTTTGAAAGAGGAAACCAATACACACAGAGACCATGATGGAAAGGAGTGTGACACAGTCAACAAACAGTGGGCCAGTGAGAGGGTAACAGAACTGGAAGAGATCGGGGGTAGATAGACCCAAATGAAGTTCAGGTTCCTCCAGAAGCGAACTCGTGATGAAGGTTGGGTTCAGAAGTTCCATGGGAGATAAGTTCAAGGAGCTCAATGAGGGGGAAGGAAAGTGAGAGATAAAGAGAAGGCAAGATTGGGGAAATAATGAGGTTTTCACTGTGAGATGTTGGAGCTATGGACCCTTGGAGGGACCATGTAGAATATACTTCAGATTGATCCCATGCAGGAGCCAGAAAGGTGGGCCATTATCTCCCAATACCATTGGTTCAGGGTGCTCCCGGAGGCCTTACAGGGCCTTCAGGAAAGAGAATACTGGGAGTTCTCTGCATGTCGAGGAACTGCCCACAGATGTAGTGCATGGCTGGGGCATGGTCAGCCATAGAGAAATCCACCCTGCCGGTAGTGGGAGATGAATGGGGACAGGCAACTCTGCCACCTTAACTGGGGTAAGGCAGTAGCCACAACAGGTTTTGGCTTGGAACACTAACCGTTTGCGACGCAGAGAACAGGTTGCAGGAAGCTACAGTGGATGGCAAAAGCAGCTAGGAAGTTATTTCCGACAGTACCAGCTCTGTGACTTACAGGGCCCAACGCAAAATGAAACTGGGAGCCATGCCTTGTTCACAAAGAAGGCAAAAATTGCTGTAAGAGGTGCTAAAATATAAAACCATTTTTTCCCCTTTCTTCTGTTTCCCTCTGTCTCTAATCTGTCCTGCTGTTTTTAATTTGCTACTCAATCGCATGCTGTCTTGTTCGAGAGTTTTACAGTGAGCACACACTTTCGCGGGAACTCTGTCCCGTCCTGTGACTTAGCACACGTGTGCAGCTCCACAGATGCCAGGGTCCTCCCTGAGTCAGCCACCAGATTGCAGTGTCATGAGCCAGCTGAGAGCAGGGAAGACAAGCCAAGCATCTCCTCTTCCCATCGGCCAACCTCCTGGACCCACAGCAGAGGCTAATGCTCAAAAAATGGCAATCTCAACATTAGGACATGCTAAGTCCCGGGATCCAGGATGAGCAAGATATTCCACCTGCTAAGTCAACCTGCAAAGTGCATCCAGGTCTTGCCAGTCTAGGGCCAGAATGGTCATTATTATACCCAACCCCAAGACTCCCCATGCCTGTGTCCATGTCCACATCAGAGGCAAAAAGTGACAGTAACCATGAAAATGAGAATAAGGTTCTGCAAGGCCTCAGGTACTAGAGACCTGGGAAATAGATAGGCAAAAACCATCTTAGGAGATGGAGAAGCAGCAGGGGATGAGGCAGTATCTGAGCCAGGGTCTCATGGTCCCAACAGAATCCACTTATAAAATAGAAATTCAAAGATAAAATTGTGACTGGAAAGTTTATGATAGCTCATGCACGGCCTTAAATCCAAGCAGATGGCCGTGTGGAGTGTAGGACCCTTTGTGACTGCACTGGTAACATGTTCATGAAGATGGTCATGATTGCAGAATGCAGAAGATGGCACCTCAGCCTAGTGTAGGATGTGTGGGTAATTAAATCAACATGAAATACATTTTGGAGATAAGACCATAACAATGTCTGTTGGTTAAGGATTTAGTATGAATAGGTAGAAAGAAACAAGCAGGAGAAATACTGGAGAGGAAGCATGGAGGTATATTGTGCGGATCTCCCATCCAAAAAACACCTGCTACTCAGATGAAAGAAGTACAGTTACTTGGAAACCATCAGCCATTATCACCTTTGGGACCTGCCTCAGCTTTGGTGCTAAAGTTACACTTTTCCCAGGCAGTCTTCAGTCTCGGCTGCACTCAGTAGAGATAGTAGAGACTGTTGCTCTCTGTACAAGGCAGAAAGCCTGTAATCATATTTTCTGGAGCTCCCCTAGGGTTCCCCAAGACCATCACATATGGTTTACAGTTTGAGACTCCTCTCGCCTCTTCTTCCTTCTCCTTCACAAAAATGAAGTCTGCTTGGTTCTCTGAAGACTTTTCCTAATAAATCCCATTTCTTTCATTTTAGTATCTTCTTCCCAGGATTTCCAACTGCCATGGAGTATCCAAGATGTCTCCTATCTGCTTGGACTCATTGGGATACTAAGAAACAGCAGGTTTGTTGTGTATCCATTCAACAAATATCACGGTGTGCTCTTTTTTGCAAGACAATGCTCAGTTCAATGGGGAACACAGATGAACGGCTTTGTTCCTTAAAAGGGTTATAAACTACATGATAAAATGAAGTTCAAGCGAAATGAGCAAAGGGCATTTTCAAACACCTGAAGAGAATTATTTACAAGAGACAAAAACCTCCATGTGTGAAGACAAACCACACCTCACAGATGACACAGCAAGTCTCCTCTGCCAGCCTAGACATAGTTTCCAGACCCTTTGTGTATACACACGTGCATATGTGCCAGTGTGTGTGTGTGTGCGCATGTGTGTGTTGGAGTTGTATAGCTTCTCATCTCTGTAAAAAGTTAATATTTCATAACCAAGAATCCTACCTTGCTTCTACAAAAGTCTAAAAGTTTGCTAAATCTGAATTTTCCAGCAGGTCTGCAGAAATGTAGTAGGAGTTGGGCCTTGCTGGGGCCTGGAAAACAGGCCTAGCTATTTCTTGTAAAGGCCCAAGCCTCCTATACACAAAGCCTTGCCGGGCTAATTTGAAAAGTTGCTCACAAGGACTTTCCTGTTTGATCCAAAGGTAACATCAAAGACTTGATGCCCCGTCTGCCAAGTCTCACTTTTATGTTTGTTCTTTATTGCAGCCACTTATAACTAGAGGCTTATGGAATTAATAAACTCCAAATGAGCTGATCAAGCCCTCTATCTCCGCCAGGTGTTCTATGGAACAAAGAGAAGTGTTGAATCAAACGCCGAGCTTTGCGGTACTCACTCTGGGAAGCACAGGTCCCTGGAACAGCCCCACATTGGACCAACCCTGCCCTGCACACTCCCTCCATCGCTGACTACTCAGTGACAATGCACATTCTGCTTCTGGAGAGCCAGAACGGTGCTGGAGAAGTGGGGGGAGGGCGTACTCAGCCTCTCTGTACATGGAGACCCGACCATCCCATGTGACCTCAGGTTCTCTGATGAGCCGTTCTGCACTGGCATTGTAAGGTTTCAGATCCCCAGTGCTTCTTGGCAATGGTCTCTTGTAGTCGAAATGGGCAGATTAAAGCCTTCAACTTCTTTGAACTGCTCACAACAAACATCTTGGGGGTAAGGAATTCTCTTTTCCCCTTTCCCCAGGTGAACAGGATGAGGTCCAGGGAAGAACACAGCTGCCTGTCTTCACTCTAACCTGTGTCTCCATTAACAGCTGCAGGAAGACAGAGCAGGCACGGAGGAGGAGAGCTTGGGTGGATGGACTAGCCTCTGGGGAAGCCTGCGCTGCCTGTGGACTCTGGTCAATACGCTGGCAGACTTGTGAATCAGGGTACTCAGACCTGCAGAGAGTCTGTGTTTATATGGCTGTCGTATTTCCAAATCCCTTGTACTAAACCTATTAAGAGTATAAATAGCATGCAAATGCAAAGTTTCTACCTTTTGGTTGCTCAAAACTGGAAAGAAATTTGATATGTCAGCCCGATTCATGGTGGCTGCATGACATAACATGCTGTATGGCACGCCCAGTCAGACTCTGCATGTCTACACTCAATCCGCCTGTCTACACTCAACATGAGGGAGGGCAGCCCTCAGAATTCTGGTAACTCTTTGTCTGGGTGGACATCTCTTCCTATAGGAAGAACAAACCACACTGCCAAAGGCCCTCTTGCCACTCCACAGATCTCCCAACAGCAGCCCTACATCCATAAACTTGGCCAATGCCCAAGAGTTGAAAAAAGGAAGAGAATCAGGTCATTTGGCAAACCATTGTGAAAGTCACCATGGCTGTGCATGAGGGGTCACCATGCCAACAGGTAAAGGCAGCCACACATGCAAGAAGGAAGCAAAGGATTGGGTTTAGAGAGGGCAGACTTAATATTTGAGCTAAAACAAAGAAATCTTGATCACCAACTACATGCCTTATGTTCCAATATGAACAATTCAAAACCCAGCAATGTGATGGGACTCACATGAGGTCACGATGGCAAAGCCCCTGCTAAAACCAGGGTGATCTGATCCCAGTCCTACTGCTTCTGTGCCCACAGGCTGATGGGCCTACCCGAGGTGCTGATAGAATATGACAGGAACCACTGTGGAGAGCAGCCACTTTAAGGACAACAGAGAGACCACCCGCCTGTCTGTACTGACTCTTGTCACTCTCCATGACTAGTAGCAAATGACTTTTCTTGCAACCACTTCGTAACACCAAGCTTGGGACACCCTGGATAGAAAGCCAGCTCAGTGCACTATAGCAATAGACGGCAGGAGAGCACAAGAAAAATCCACCTATGAAAACAAACTACACATAGCAGGGATGGCAAAAGAGAAGAAATACATTTACTTAATCTCAGCAAATTCAACAAGTGCCTAAAACACAGAACAAGTGTTGTTGGGCGCTATGTCTGTGGACTATGGCAGACAGAAGACACTTAAAGGGGATTTAGAAGGCTCCTGCCCTCCAGGAGCTCACTAACACAGGGGCATAGGCATTCTCGTTCTCTAATAACCATAGTTATAGTCATGGTGTGGGCGTGGCTCAAATCAAGGCAGACAAGGTCAAAGTGACTCAGGGCTCACATTTCTCACACTAGCCAACCCACAAGAGGATGCAGATTTCAGAAGTGACCCCCGAACACACACACACACACACACAATGTAAGCAGCACAGGCGTGATCATTGCTGCTGTTTTACTTAATTTTTTCCTGGCTATTCTACATGGTTTCTTGTCTGAGTTGTAGGGTCCTGGCTGTAAATAACAACCATCAACCATGTGCTCCTCTATATCATCAGCACCAGAGCTCTAGTGTGAGGCTGCTTGCGTGTGGCTATGGCGGCTGCTTCCAGCTCTCCACGCTCCACCTCTCTGCCGGCTCACGGTGGCCCCATGGCTGGGGCCATGGGAATCCTGTCATTTGGCCGCAAGTAGCCTGCACAGATCTGGCTTTCTGATGCCGAGTTCAGGACCACCGTGAATCATCTAGACAGCGAGCGTGAGAGGGAGGGGGACCGCCCGCTCCAGCTTTCCTGTGGTTAACCAAACCTCCAGCAATGTTGAAGCAACAAGAAAGCCCGCCGCGTGTGTCAGCACACTTGGACATGCACCTCCACCTTTCACAAGACAGCGAATCTGCCGCGTGCTTTCTGGGAAATGTTCGTGTTTCCTATTCCACTGATACTTGCCCACCACATCAAACTGTAGTATAAGAGTGTAAGGCATTTTAGATGTCCTACAGACATTCTGGGCTTCCTCACAAGCAAGTCGAACCTAAAACTACCTGTTTCAGCTCTGTTCTAAACTAAGAAAGCCAAAAATCTTACTAATTTCTGATTTGGGCCAATGGGCATTCTCGGCCATGTGCTGAGCGCATCTAAACATTGCTACAATCTAAACATTGCATTTTCAAGATTCAGGGTTATCCAGTTCATAGGCAGTAGGACTTCTGGAATGGGCACTTGGCACAGTACCCTTAATGCCAGGTGGGCCACCTAGATCCCATTTTGGAGTGCCTGTGTTCAAGCCCTGGGTCCTCTCTAGGTTCCAGCTTCCTGTTAACTCACGCACTGGGAGGAAGAGGAAATGACATAAG
Organism: Lepus europaeus; assembly: GCF_033115175.1. NCBI lineage: Eukaryota > Metazoa > Chordata > Mammalia > Lagomorpha > Leporidae > Lepus > Lepus europaeus. The sequence goes on from NC_084837.1 coordinate 61,589,148, forward strand.
TAATCGAATCCCTGCCACTCATGGGGGAGACCCAGGTTGAGTTCTCAGCTCCTGGCTTTGGCCTGACCCAACTTCTGAGCTGTTGTGGGCATTTAGGGAGTAAGCCAGTGAGTAGAAGCTCTCTGTCTATCCATCTATCTATCCATTATCTCTTTCTGCCTTTGAAATAAACTTTTTTTTATTTATTTATTTGACAGATAGACAGTGAGAGAGAGAAAAAGGTCTTCCTTCCACTGGTTCACCCCCCAAATGGCCGCTACAGCCGGAGCTACGCCAATCCGAAGCCAGGAGCCAGGTGCTTCCTCCTGGTTTCCCCATGTGGGTGCAGGGGCCCAAGCACTCGGGCCATCCTGCACTACTTTCCCGGGGCACAGCAGAGAGCTGCACTGGAAGAGGAGCAACCAGGACTAGAACCCGGCGCCCATATGGGATGCAGGCGCCGCAGGCGGAGGATTAACCAAGTGAGCCACAGCACCAGCCCCATAAATAAACTATTTTTAAAGAAAATATCAGTCTTTTATTTTCCATGATAGATTTCAAGTTCGATCACCTCTCTGCTATAAATACTGCCTACCTGAGGGCTATGAAGAAGTTGGTATTTTTAGAATAAGTGAGCACCCCAAGAGCCCAAGCTTCTGAAGCAACAGAGAAAGGTGCCACTATTATCCATCCTGGCATCCCCAAATGTTTCAGAAAGTAGCAGTATTGTAAGGGTAAGATTTTTTTTTTTTAATCTAATATCCAGGATGGCAATTCAAGGTCTATCAAGAGCTCCTGACTTTCACTCACTGGCTGAGAACTTGGCAGACATCCCTAATTTTTGCAAAAGCAACTGGACCAGAATTTGATTCCTAGGTCTGTGTCCTGAGTGGATGGAGACAGGTGACCCAGAAGACAAAGGGTGGAGCCTCTGTATGTTGGAACAAGAGTTCCTTTTCCTTGTCTCTTGTGGTCTGTCTGACTCCCTGGACCTCAGCTCCAAGAGCAGCTGTGGAACTGGGCTCAGCACTTCAGTAAAAAAGCCAGAATGATACAGTGGCCTCCACACCATTGTAGAATGCCCAAATCTCACATCTCTACGTGGGAGATTAGGACAGCACAGCCCACGGTAGCTGAGACTACTGTGTCTCTATCTAGAACTCTAATTTTATTTTTCCTTTTATATTTTTATTTGATAGGAGGACAGAAAGGAGGAGCCTCAGTCTGCTGGTTCATGCCTCCAACACTTCCAATTAACAAGGCCTGAGCCAGGAAACCTGGAGCTGGGAACACAATTTAGAACTCCCACCTGGTGGCAGGAATCCAATTAACTGAGCCAGAATCTAGAGCAGAGCAGAGAATTGAACCCAGGTGCTCCAGTACAGGAGGGGAGTGTCCCAACCAGCATCGTAACCACCAGGCCAAAGACTGGCCCTCAGTGATGGTCTCAATGTGTGCCAGATTTTAAGGGGCTGAACCTTCTTTAAGCTTCCTGAGCACTTCTATATCTCTGCTTTAACATCCACCAATTTATTTCAGAAATACTATATTAAGCAAACATTGATTCATATCTACCATGCTCCAGGCACCATGCTGAGCACCAAAAATCATTTCTACCATTCTGGGGCTTAAATTCCAAAGAGCAGAAAATGACATATAAATGATAAATAACCATAAAATAGAACAAACAGGCAACCACATGCTCATAGGTCCTGGGTGCAAGAGCCTAGGTGCCAACGTGTAACCACTGACTGACATGGAGCACACGGGACCCTTCCTTATTCATTTCATCATCAGCGAAGCCCTACAAGGTAGGCATTACTTGCTTCACTTGATAAATAGGAAAACTTATGTCAGAGCATACCTTTGGACCTGTGTCTGCCTCCAAATCCACTTTACCATCTCTCACCCAGCAGCAAGGGAGCTGAGAAACAAGAGAGGAAGGAAAACCAGGACTTTGAGCCTCTAAACCCCAAGCAAGGATTTTCTGAGTCTCAATGCCTCAACTTGCACACATTTTTTCCAAACATTCAGAAATGCTCCTTGCCATGCAGGAGGTGTTGCAAGGTGACACTGCTAGCTCTTCAGATGAGGAGCTGAAAACTTCTGGGTTCTCTTTATTCTTGTTTCTCCAAAACGTCTGTCTCTACCCACTCTGGAAACAGAACTGGAGAACAAGTTCTGGTCTATACACTTGTAGGAAGTTACATGCATCCACCAAATTCTCAGCCCATGGATGAAGGTCAGGAACTCCAATGAGACTTGAGTTTCTTTCCCATTGATTGCAACACTACTTACTTTAGGAGCTTGAGTTCTTGGAGGCCAGTTTTGTGGCAGAGTAGGCTAAGCTTCAGCCTGTGGTGCCGGTATCCCATATGTATGCCGGTTCTAGTCCTGGCTGCTCCTGTTTGGATCCAGCTCTCTGCTATGGCCTGAGAAAGCTTGGGCCCCTGCACCCACATGGGAAACTCAGAAGAAGCTCCTGGCTCCTGGCTTCAGATTGGCTCAGCTCCAGCCATTGTGCCATTTGGGGAATGAACCAGCAGATGGATGACCTTTCTCTGTCTCTCCTTCTCTCTGTATGAAACTCTACCTTTCAAGTGCCGGCATCCCATATGGGTGCTGGTTCAGGACCCAGCTGCTCAACTTCCAATCTGGCTCTCTGCTGTGGCCTGGGAGAGCAGTGGAGGATGATCCAAGTCCTTGGGCCCCTACAGCCACGTGAGAGACCCAGAAGAAGCTCCTGGCTTCAGATTGGCTCAGCTCCAGCGCGCTCTCTCGCTCTCTCTCGCTCTCTCTCTCTCTCTGTGTGTGTGTGTAACTCACACACACATTAAAAGAAGCTTGAGTTCTTGGAACCCTCATTTACTTAAAAGTATCCAAGGCCCTCACATCCCACAAGTGAGACAGTGGAGAGATCACTGGGCCTAACACCAGAACACCTGTGAAATCCCAGCTTTGCTACTTACTAGTTATATGGTCTTAATCCAGAGAATTAATTTCTTTGAGTCTCAAATTCCTTTTCTGTTAAATAAACAGCTTACAATTGACCTCACAAGGGTCATTATAAAGGACTGGAATGAGGTCTTACGTTAAAAGGGCTTAGTGCTTAATAGTATGTTTTAAAGGTTAGATATGGTTTTAATTTTTGAATTTTTCTCACTAAAATTGAGAGCAAGCTATGCCTCCAGGCTACTAACTGAAGCTCTGTTTACATCTTTATTTCTGGGAAGAAAAATAAGCAGCCTGGTGTGAGATTACTACTCCACTGGTGGCCCCTGAGGTGAGGTCCCTTAAGTGCACATAAGGTGACGGACAATTCCTCCACCATGGGTAATGGCTACCCAGAGACACCAGGGAATAGCAGAGAGAATTTTCCCCTATAGTGTCCAACTTTCCATGTCATTTTCAATCTGTTGTTTGAACTCCCAGTCCTCATGGTGACATCATACGTTCAACTTTCCAATCACTTTATACATGAACACACTGAAGTTGGAAGGGTTAAAAAGAAAGGGACCACAGGAAAGCTGCCTTTCGTTAGTAATCCCCATTCCTAGGAGCTGTGTAACTTAGATATTTTATTCCACTTGCTCAAAAAAAACAAAGCCTGTCTGTTTGGAGCATGGGGTATAAAGGATAGAGATTAGCAAGAAAGGAAGGAAAACGTTAAAATACAAATAAGTGGGGAGGAAATAAAGCAACCTTCCCACCTCTTATCCTCGAGTGCTTTCGAGAGCCGTCTGGGGCCAGCAGCCTCAGGAAATGCCAGGGCGGCTTCTTGCCTTCACCTTTGGGCTGTTTTTTACTGCCGTTCATTAGGGAGATCTTTTTCATCAACCTTATCATCTCTCTTCTGGCTCTTGGTCAGATTGAGTCAGACCTGGAACATTCACTTTCACACAGGCTAACCAATCTTTTGTCTAGACACCTATGTCTTCTACAGGGCTCTGCTGACCAGGGTCAAGGACGAGGCCAGTAACATGTGGGTTCTTTCCTGTGACTGAACTTTACGGGCAGAGGACTGAGAGTAGGGGAGATAGCCAGGAAAAAAAAGGAGGGGGTTGGGTGGGACTGGGAACAGGTTGACAGCACATATGAAAGTACTGTGAACTCTCTCTGTGTTCAAAGCACAAGGAGATCTATCTGGAACTTCCCAGAAAGGGTTTGCCACTCCAGACTGGTAGGTTCAAAAGCTCCAGGCCCTATGCTTATTCTGTTGCTTCAGCCTAGATATTTTCCTGGTCTTCATGTCTATTTCCTCTTCCCCTGGCTAATTTTGTCCTCATTCCTCAAGTCTTAGTCCAAATGCCAATTCTTGAGGAAATCTTTCCCTGGCTCCACAGATTAGAGTAGGACGCCATTGAACACACACATCACACCCTACGCTGCCAGTGCAATTCTTGTCAGCACTATAATTAGATGATGACGTGCATATGGCTGTTTAGAGAATGACTATTCAAATTCATTAGTCGCTGAACATTTTGTAAACTAGCTTATAATGGACCTCATTGCAATTTAAAGCAACACTATTACACAATAAAAAATACTGTGCACAATTACTATTAAACTAACAAGGCTGTCTCCCTGGCTTGATTTTAAACTACTTGAACAGAGACTATTTAGGGCTGTCTTTCATTTGATGTTCAGTGTTCTGCTACCTTACCTGAAGCATGATTGGAGATCAAAATATGTTTTGAATAAGTAATCACGTGAGGTTATTCGGGGCTCTCTTAACAAGGGAAAAAGCACAAAGGGAAAAGCATTTGAGAAGAGCTGACAGGTTGTTCAGACTGGGCCAGCAATGTCCTAAGGTTTCAGCTGCCCAAGAGTACCTAGGATGAAAGTTATTGTGTTGCCATGTGGCATCTCTGAACACCAAACTCCTCTTAGTCCATGCAGCTTTGAAGAGCAAAGGGAAAAAAAATACAAAACTACTGTATTAAAAAAGAAATACAAAAGTATTATATTAAAAAAAACTGCTTAGGTCCATTTCAAAAAAATTGAAATTTATTCAAATTTTTTGAAGAATTCATTATTAGAGACCAGCACTGTGGCATAGTGGGTTAAGCTGCTGCCTGTGGTGCCAGTATCCCATATTGGCGCTGGTTCAAGTCCCAGCTGTCCCACTTCCAATCCAGCTCCCTACTAATGTGCCTGGGAAAACAGCAGAGGATGGCCCAAGTGCTTGGGCTACTGCACCCAGGTGGGAGACCTGGAAAAAGCCTATGGTCTGTGTATAGGTGTCTCTGTCTCTGTCTCAGTCTGTGTTTGTGTGTGTGTTTGTGTGTGTAAAATGCTGCCTTTCAAGTAAATAAAACCTCAAAAAATAACTCAATATTAAAGGAAAATATTGTCAGATAATGAATCAGACTGTGGTTTTGATTCTAATTCATCCTCTATCTGGTGTATTAGGAGAATCCTAAGAGTTTGTAGAAAATCCAAATAGCCAACAAATACATGAAAAAAAATGCTCAAGATCATTAGCCCTTAGGGAAATGCAAATCAAAACCACAATGAGGTTTCACCTCACTCCAGTCAGAATGGCTTTCATACAGAAATCTCAACAAACAACAAATGCTGGAGAGAATGTGGGGAAAACAGTACCTGTCAGGCCCTCGCCAGCAAGGGTCCAACGCAGTCACGACATGGTCACTGTTCATCGGTTCTCAAGGAACTTTTACTGTGGGGGCAGAAGGAAAGTGGGGTGAGGAGAAAAGAAGAGGAGGGGCCGCGGCGGCCCGCCCAGATCCCAATGTCCCTTTATGCTGATATCGTCCAATCAGATGAAAGGGCGCGTATAGCCTCAGGTCAAAAGTTCATCTGTTTCACCTGGTTCTTCCAAGTTGTTTATGCAGAGTCCATTCTGTTTCATCTGTTTCACCTGGCTGTTTTCGTAGGGGCCTTGTGGTCGACAGATTGCGGCAAACTATGTAGATGAGGAGGTTCTCACAGGTGGCCAGCCTGCGGTTCCCCACAAGTACCTTAATCTACTGTTGGTGGGAATGTAAACTGGTACACCCACTGTGGAAGACAGTATGGAGGTAACTCAGAAATCTGAATATAAACTTGTGATATGGGAATTCCCATCCCACTCCTGGAAATTTACCCAAAGGAATGAAATCAGAATATGAAAGAGTTATCTGTACTCCCATGTTCATTCACAATAGCTAAGATATGGAATCAACACAAATGTCTGTCAATTTAAGATTGGATAAAGTTATGGGATACATACACCATGGAATACTACACAGGGGTAAAAAAAAAAAATGAAACCCTGTCCTTTGCAACAAAATGGATGAAACTGGAAATCATCATAATTAGTGGAAAAAAGCCAGTTCCAAAAAGACAAATACCATATGTTCTCCCTGACCTGTGATAACTAATAGAGCACCTAAAATGTAATCTATAGAAGTGAAATTGACACTTTGAGAAGCAGTGACTTTGAACAGCTTTTTTCTCGACTGTTGAGGAACTTTTTTTTTTCATACTATTTGTTGAACTCTTTACTTAGTATAGAGTTAATTGTGTGTGTATAAAGTTAATTGTAAATAAATCAGTAAAAAATAAGAATGAGAATAGGTGAGAGAGGAGGAAGAAGGGTAGGAGTGTGGGTGGGAAGAATCACTGTGTTCCTAAAGTTGTATTTATGAAATGCATGAAGTTTGTATTCCCTAAATAAAAGGTTTCTGGGGAAAAAAAAAAGAAAATGCATATAATGAAAAAAGTATGCATGAATTTCAAAAAAATTTTGCACCAAAGGAAAATATCTTTTAATTCTACTTTCCATGAATTTTTAAGTACCTCCATATGCTATGTTACACTAGTCATTTTTCCATGAAATTCCATCACTAAGCAAATGAATCAATATGGCACTCCCTCCATACGGTGCTCTCTGCCACAGTCTTTGGATTATTGTATTTTCCTGGGCAAAAAAACATCCCCAGTGTCCATCATCTTGGGTAAGCGTTCACATGAAGAAAGAAAGTCATTGTGTGTTACATTTGCATTAATAGATTGTCAGAGTCAGCCTCTGGGGATCTTTCACAAGCTCAGTGGAACTACTTAATAGTATCCTTAATTATAAGACAGTTTTTTTTTTTTTTTAGTCTGTTGGATTCATTGACATTCATACATCAGTGTCAAAACAATGAGACCCATGAGAGCCTTGATTTCCAATTTGCAGCAGCCTTAATCAATATGTTTCTAATATATCTTCAGTTGATTCCAGTTTAATTTCTTTTGAATGCCCTTATTTTAAGACCTGAGTCTGGGATGCTTTGTACTGTTAACTATACTTCCAATAAAAAAGCAAGCTGAGATGTTTTTGTTCAGTGCATACAACCAGTTGGGCTACAGTTCAAAGGTCAAGAAGTATCAAAGGGTTTAGAGAAAATCCATCAAGTTGGTAAATGTGGGCCAGATCCTATGAATCAATCCCTCTGGGAATACCACTCTACACCGTGGCCAATGCTTTACTAACTAATCTCCTCAAACTCTGAAAGAGTGAGGACAGAGAGGAAAAGCAAATATGCCATCTCATAAAAGGGTTTGGAGGGGTTATCAGCATGAAGGGATATTTTCCCTTCATTAAACACAATTCAACATTTTTATGTCAACAAAGGGCTCAGCACTGTGCAAAAGCACCAAAGACTTCCCTCTTTCACAGGTTCTGTCTTCAAGAATGATCATACTGAACGTTCAGAAGACCCAGCAAATTCCTGCAACCTGGCCTCCCGCCTCCAGAGGACAGCATGTGTACTGTCATGTCTCCTATCCTTCCAGTAAGAAAGGTCAGAACAGAACAGGTGGCCCCTTAGATAGGTGACCTTTTATGTACATCCTATTCAATGTACGTTAGCACACCACTGGGCACAAGTCCTCCACGCTTGTTCTGTGTGAGCAGCCAGGCGTCCCGCATCTAAACCAGACCACCATGTGGTGAATATGTCTCCTTCAGCTCAGTCTCCCTGCTAACTCCTAGAACAAATGAGTATGGAAATGAATGGCCTAAGGTGCTTGGTACATTAGAGATCTCAAGAAAAATGAGTTTTCTTCCCTGTCCTTGTGCATTCAAGAAGAATTCTCTCTCTGCAACCCCTCAGTTGAACCTTTCCCTCCATCATGGGAACTGTTGCAGAGTATTGAGCTAGTCTGGCTAAACTGTGCATGCTCACACAAGTAAAGAAGCCAACAGACAGGCATGGGGAAGCTGGGGGAGAACAAGGAAACATCTCTTGTGCACTGTCACCAGACATTGGCTCTATCGCTTTGTAAGCACTAACACATTTCATCACAAGAAAGAAGTAGGTCTTATCTGCATTTGCACATGAAGATTTTGAGAAATCAAGTAATTTTCCAAGTTCACACAGCTAGAATAAAAGTGAAGATATTATCCCGAACCTTTTTAAGTCTTGGTTTTGCCCTTGAAACTTGCTGATAAAAAGTAGACTGGGACTCAGAAAACTTCTAATCTTTATCCAAACTTGGGAAACCTAGGAAAGAACTAAATTGAAAAAGCATGTTGGCTGTGGGCCCCAAATTTCCCCCAGGTGTTTTGACAGGCCAGTAGCATGTCACCAAAACTTTTAGGCTCCAGAAACTCATTTGCAATTTTTAAAAAATGCCTTAAAATATACATTGACACAAATACAAAATAACTAAATCTCTTTTGTTCATTGACTAAGGTTCTAAGGTTTGGTTTTTCTCCCCTTGGAGTCCAGTGTGTAAAAGTGTGTATCAGAGATGCAGAATGAGAACACGAGAGAGGCAGAGACACAGTGTAGTGAGGAGGGCCTTTATAATTCAACATTCTCAGCAGTGTTGGGAACCCAGACACAAGAGTGTTAGGTCAGTGACTGAGAAGTAGAAAGGCAAAGACTAGACCGTAACCGTGGACATGGCCTCTTTTAAAATTGACGTTACTCGTGTCCCTGGGAGAATACAAACATAAAATCAAAAACTATGGTTTGGCAACCCTTCCTAATTTTAAAAGGATTAAACAAACAGGAGTTTGGGTCAGGGAAAGTTGTGGCCCTTTTCAGAGTTGCGGGATCGGCAGGATACATGTTGAGATATATGGCAGTGCTCCGGGGGGGTTTAAAGCCGGCAGATTCAGTAGGAAAGGATCATGTACCTTGCATCAGTGAATTCTGTAGGAATGATGGCTTGAAAAATAACTCCCCCTTCTCATTTGTTGGTGGAAGAGCAGCCAACGCACAGAGCCAAGCAGTTAAGGCATTGGGGATGAGAGTTTCTGTGTACATTTCGGTTCCCCAGTCTGGGCTTGTAAGATGCCACTGGTTAGCCTCCCGTGTGCATAGGGCACGTCCCTGCTGGCTGTGCTGACCCTCTCAGATCACATCAGAGAGCCCTCCCCAAGGCTGGGGCCTGAGGCTACAGAAGAGATGCTGAGAAACCTTCCAAAGGCAACTGATGTTCCCCCACGGACTTGGCCAGCTCTGAAGGTCACTTCTCAGCTTGACCTAAAGACGGCAGCTTCCTCCATGAACTTTAAATCCCCTCTCCTGCCTCCCTCCCACTGCAGGCTGCAAGCAGCCCAGTTCAGTCCCTAACATCAAAGAATTCCTTCTGTGAAAGAGGCAAGGCTATTCCTCTCTGTCCCACAGCCATCCAGGGCGTTGGAATGGAAAGGCTTGGGAAGGAAAGCGCCTGGATTATTTGCTGTGTTCACATTCAAAGGGTGCGCTGTTTGCAGAGCACTTATCTTGTGTGCACATGCTCAGCTCTCCCCGGGTATGAAGCAGGAGTTCCATGAGGTCAGCCGGGATCCCTTTCAGTATCACAGTAATGCTTCTCAGACAGGACTTAGGACCAAAATTAATTTTTAAAAGGTTATTTGTTCCCAAAAGAAATCTGGAAAAACGGGGACATGTGCAAGAGTCCCAACCACTTGGGGTGAATTGAGGGACCAAAAAGTTGCATATGTTCTCTTTTAGTTACTGCTACATAGAGCCAGAGGAATAAGTAACAGCTACTTCACTTTGGGAAGCTTATTCTTGCAAACAATGGGATTAAGACAAAATTTGTACAATGAAAGCAAAAAGACCTACAAATCTTCCAACTCTTTCCCATCCTCAATATTATTTCGCACACAACTACTAGATATGATACTAGAAATTCAAAATCTAGAGCTGTAAGAAAAGAAGCAACCCTTTTATTCAGGTTTGTGGCATTAAGTAAACCTACTTTGCACCAAAATATTCTCTCAGGAGCCAAGACTCCAAGGCTAAGCTGCTAACCTTCCTTCCTGGCTTATCACTGAGTATTTATATCAGGTGGTTATTATACTATTATAGCCATTAACAAAAATCTCTTCTTCTTTTAAGATTTATTTACTTATTTGAAATTCAGAGTTACACAGGGGGGGGGGGTCCTTCCATCCACTGGTTCACTCCCCAATTGGCAGCAACAGCTGGAGCTGCACTAATCCAAAGCCAGGAGCCAGGAGCTTCTTCTGGGTCTCCCACATGGGTGCAGGGGCCCAAGGACTTCAGCCATCTTCTACTGCTTTCCCAGGACATTGCAGAGAGCTGGATTGGAAGAGGAGCAGCTGGGACTTGAACCAGTGCCTATATGGGATGCCAGCACTGCAGGCCGTGGCTTTACCTGCTACACCAGAGCACCAGTCCCCAGACAGTTCCTCTAATTTACTAAAAGCAAAATATTCTTGCTGAAGCAAGGAGTCTACTGAAATCTAAATAAGATTATTATTGATGTGATTGCCAAAAAAAAAAATCTTCTGATTCAAGACCAGCAGAATGTGATTTCAATTCCATGTATGGATGTCTTCGAAAGTGATCAGATTCATCAATCCACATCCCATCTTTCATTAAGATCAGACTCAACTCTTGGAATAAAATCCAAACCAAACTGATTGAGCACAAGCTGAACTCATATGGAAGTGCCTCAGTGCCAAAATCCATTCTCCTTCCATCTTGTTGCTCTGCCACTCACAACTGTTGTCCGCCTGAAATGGTCCCAGAACATTTGTGTTAAGTTCAGTGGGACATAAGGGTGAGGCCAAGGAAGGGGCAGCAAAAGCTAGAACTTAGTCAGAACTTGGGTAGCCGTAAGAAAGGCCAAAAAGCATAGCCTTTTATTCAGGTAGCCATGCCATGGGCCCAGATGATATTCATGTACCCTGTTGCTTGAAGGACTGGTATTGGGAAAAACTTTTTACTAAAATCAAGAAATAGACCCTCAAGATGAATGAATCTAGCAAATTGTTTCTTGAGGATGCATGTGAACTGGGAGAAGAAATAAATTCTCTAAAGAGAAGAAAGGAGGCACCATAAGATTTGGAAGAAAACGTTTTTAAAATAATTGAAATGAGCTTGAAAATACACTTCCTCAAATTTCTGCAACCAACACTACTGCTTAGAGTTTGTTTCAAAATTCATATACTCCTCTGCTGGTTCCAGATCAAAGGGCTTGACCTTACTACTACAATTCAGGCTGTGTCTGGCATGAGTTGCCAGCCAACACTGATGTCCTGCTATGAAAATGCAGTACCGAAATGCCAGCACAAGGCAGAATCAGGAAGCTCACTTTCAAAGACATCCATACACGGAAAAATCACATGTATTACCTCAGCATCCAGAACTCTTTGAGAGCCCTTTCCAACTAGCAAATCAAAAACAACAGGAAAGAGGTCGGAAGACACACTCCCCCACTCTGAAAGTCTGCCCCAGATAAAATAAAGGAAAAATATGAATTCAGACACCTGTGACAAGGAGGTACTGGTTGACCCCACGTTCCATTCATTTCAGGCCTCCTTCAAGTTACTGCACATTGTTTTGAAGGTTTACTTGTCAAACTGTACACAGACATAACTTAAGATGTACTAAAAACTAGAAGACAAAAAATGTAAAAACAGGATCCAAAAATAAAGTTAATTTTTACCAAACAGAGTTGCTCTGTCATTTGTGGCAAAAGGCATGGGTGATACTGCTGCAATCCACATTTGAGAGAGAAAGAAATATGTTATCCAGCTTTTCTACAATCCACCACTTATAGGGAGTTCCTTTCATACTTCCTATGAGATGATCCCTTGGATGCAAAAGCAGGTGCAGTTAAGGTCTCTCCATCCTAGGTGGCACATGCAACTTGCCTCTTCAAGCTGGCATCCCATGTGGCCACTGTATACTCTGAGAAGCAGAGATATGGTCATGGGATTCTTGATGTTCCCCCAGTACTCAGCACCTGCTGAACCCAGAGAAGATGGTAAATTGGGAGAAGAATTACATCCCTAAAGCCACTGCTTGTGGAGAAGCCAGAACAGAGGCGAGCCCTTGCTTTATTCTTGGAGTTCTCTTCTGATTCGTTCCCATTTCCATTTCAGCATCCTTTGCCCTCTTTTGTGCACCCTGCTCCAAGAAATCACCAGACTGCTTATCAAGCACTTCACCCACGTGGCCTCCGTCAGTCATGTCTAGGTTTAAATTTCCCTCACCATTGCTGCTATAAATAGGCATGTTCTCAGCCTATCATCTCACCACAGGAAAAGTGTCAGTGTCAGAAAGGAGCTGATAAAACACTACCACGAATAACTCTCGAGTCAAAGAGGAAATCAAACTTGCAGTTTCAAAGTTTTTAGAAAAAAATGATAGCAACAGCTATGTATCAAAAGGGAATATCACCATATTCTTAAATTGTATCTACAAATACGCTGAGTCTGTTAAAAATATTGTGCAAAGTTTATTTAGAGAAAACATTCTAGCCTTATACAATCTCAAATATTAAATAAGAATTAAAATAAATGAGCAAGAAAAGAAAAAAATGGAAGAAAAAAGTAACTTTTTCAAGGAGGAAATATTAACATTAGGGTTCAGGCATTGGTCTAGCTGTTAAGATGCTGACTAAGATGCCACATCCCATAGTGGAGTACTTGGGTTTACGTTCTGGTTCTGGTTCTTGATTGAGCTCCCTGTTAAAGCAGACCCTGGGAGGCAGCAAGTATGATGACTCAAGTAGCGGGTCCCTACCATCCCATGGGAAACCTGAATGGAGTTTCTGGCTCTCAGCTTCAGCCCCTGGGGAAGTGAAACAGTGGATGGGAGCCCTCTCTGTTTCTGCCTCTCCAATAATTTTTAACAATATGTCAGTACTACAAAGGAATATTTCTCATAATTCTATGCTAACACAATTGAAAGCACTAATATATTAAAAAAATTTATGTAAAACTTAAATGGAAAAAATGGTTCTTTGAGACAGAATCTTCAATATGCTAGAGAAAAATGGTGGGTGGAGGGGATAAAAAGAATGCTATAAAAATTACCATGCTCTCGCCGTGGCTTAACAGTCTAATCCTCCGCCTTGCTGCGCCAGCACACGGGTTCTAGTCCCGGTTGGGGCACCGGATCCTATCCCGGTTGCCCCTCTTCCAGGCCAGCTCTCTGCTATGGCCCGGGAAGGCAGTGGAGGATGGCCCAAGTGCTTGGGTCCTGCACCCGCATGGGAGACCAGGAGAAGCACCTGGCTCCTGGCTTCGGATCAGCGCGATGTGCCGGCCGCAGCGGCCATTGGAGGGTGAACCAATGGCAAAAAGGAAGACCTTTCTCTCTGTCTCTGTCTCTCTCTCACTGTCCACTCTGCCTGTCAAAAAAAAAAAATTACCATGCTCTGGCGCGGACCATTGGCACAGCAGTTAGGATGCTGCTGAGGATACCCACATCCCCAATCAGAGTGCTTGTGCTTGGGTCTCAGCGCTGCTCCTGATTCCAGCTTCCTGCTAATGTGCACCCTGGGAGGCAGCAGGTGATGGTGGGCTCAAGCCCTGGATTCTTATCACTCATGCGGGAGACCAGCATTGAGTTCTCAGCTCCTAACTTTAGCCCAGACCAAACTCCTTGTTATAGGCATTCAGGGAGCCAGAAAATAGGACTCATTCGTTCTCGTTCTCATTCCCTCTCTCTCTCTCTCTCTCTCTCTCTCTCCTGTCTCTCCCCTTCTCTCCCCCTCTCTCTCTTCAAATAAAATTAAATAATTACCAGATTTAGGTAGTATACAATGCCTACATTTTTTGAGTTGTTTCAGAGAATTTGAAAACATGGAAAGCTTTTAAATTAATGCTAAGTTAATAGAGGTTTAACACCCAAAACTTCACGTCAACATACACACACACACACACACACCCATACCATGACCTACACATACTATTAATATCTTGGATGATATATAGAGAGGTCAAAAATACAATGTTGGTCAATGTGATCCAGATGAATATTAAAAGAATAGTTTTAAATGGCCCAGTAAGTTTTATTTCAAGAATAGAAGGCTCATTCAGTATTGGGAATTGTATTATTATAGTTCATTACTAGATCAAAGGAAAATAGATGACCATGATAAAAGCTGTCTAAAGGGCATGTGACTAACGCGAACTTTCATTCCTTCATTTAAGACTTGTAGTGAAGCAGGACAGGGAGATTTTCAGCTGGAGAACACATGGCCCACAGGCTGTCTAATGCCCATGAAATCATCTGGTCTGACCGTGCCAAGGCAACCACAAGCGAGACTCGAAGTTCAGTAAATCTATGACAGCCTAATTTTTAAGTTCATAATTTTGTATGGCCTGCAAACGATAAGTGTCCAAATGACCCTTTGCCCTAAAAAAATGTTCTGCACCCCTGAAAGGATAAAAATTATATCTATTGGAAACCAATAATCAGCTTCATACTTAAAGCGGAAATTGTGGCAGTGGAGCGGGAGCTGTGGCACAGCAGGTTGTTGTCACACAGGATGCCCATAACACATAATGCCAGCTGCTCCATTTCTGATCCAACTTCCTACTAACACATCCTGGGAGGCAGTGGACAATGACTCAAGTGCTTGGGCCTTACAGATGGTAGCACAAGTGCCTGGGCCCTTGCCACCTGTGTAGGAGACCAGGATGGAGTTTTAGGTTCCTAGCTTCAAACTGACCCAGTCCTGGTTGTTGTGGGCTTTTGGGAACTGAACCAGCAGATGGGAGCTCGTTTGTTCTCTCTCTACCTCTCAAATAATTTTTAAATAAAAATAAAATTTTTAAATCTATAAATAATAATAATAAAGCTAAATCAGCTGGTAATAAATTCATCAAGAAATGCAAAGCAGCTACATTTGTCTTTTTTAAAAAAAAAGAAAGTGTAAATTACTGCAGAAAATAAAAGGAGAACTACACATAGGAACTAAACACAGATGTAAAAACTGAATACTGAAATGATGTTTATCATTTATAAACTTATCTATAACTATTGTACTATTCCATCAAAACCTTTGTTATTTTGAATTGCTCTTTGTTGCTGCTGTTGGAGAATGTATGGTTTGGCTTTTTAATTGAGAAACTCCATATATTGTTGTATGAGCTCCATAAATAAAGAATAGAAACTTAAGAAAAGAAATATTCATATAGATAATTGTGAGAATTTGACAAATACAAAACATTTATAAGTCCTCTGTTAGAAGAACCACATCAATTTCTGAGAGAACATATTTTTTTAAAATTCTATGTTGGGCCAGCGCCGTGGCTCAATAGGCTAATCCTCCACCTGCGGCGCTGGCACACCAGGTTCTAGTCTGGGTTGGGGCACCGGATTCTATCCCGGTTGCCTCTCTTCCAGTCCAGCTCTCTGCTGTGGCCCGGGAGTGCAGTGGAGGATAGCCCTGCACCCCGTGGGAGACCAGGAGAAGCACCTGGCTCCTGCCTTGGGATCAGCGTGGTTCGCCAGCCGCGGCAGCCATTGAGGGATGAACCAACGGCAGAAGGAAGACCTTTCTCTCTGTCTCTCTCTCTCTCTCACTGTCCACTCTGCTTGTCCAAAAAAAAAAAAATTTTTTTTCTATGTTGGATCACATCGTTACTAAATTAGAAAAACAAGAACAAGTACAAACTTTTGACATGTCAAAGAGAGAAATACACAAAATAATAATAAGCATCCTAACATCACTCTTCTCATCAGAATAAATGGAATTCTGTGGACCATGAAGGGATATCTTCAAAAGACTCAGGGTAAATAAATACCAACCCAGATTTCTATACCCAGATACATTGCCATTTATAGTAAAAGCGAAGTCAGACATTATCAGATATACAAGGATCAGAAGTTAGTTTACAGTCCACAGGTGCAGGGGCAGGCGTTTGACCTAGCAGTCAAGATCCTGGTTAAGCCAACTGTGTCCCATATCATAGCACTGGGGTTGGACACCCAGTTCTGGCTCCTGACTCCAGCTTCTGCCAATGCAGACCCTGGGAGGCAACAGTGATGGCTTAAGTAATTGGATTCCTGCCACATAGGTGGGAAAGCTGGATTGAATTCCTGGCTCCTCGTTTCAGCCTGGCCCAGTCCCAATCATTGCAGGCATTTGGGAAGTGACCCAGTAAGGAACATTCTCTACCCACCCCTTAATTAAATGAATATTTAAAGAAACATTTTTTTAAAAAAAAACAATCTACAGGTATAGATGTACAACCCTTGACTTGAATCCTGCTGAACTATGATCTTTTTATTTTTTGTTTGTTGAACTCTTCATTTAGTGGAGTATTATGCTTTTGACTGTAAGGTAAATTTTAAATGTTAGCACAATCATTTTTTAAAAAGAGAAAATTTTAAAAGATCAAACAATTATAATAAATAAATTTGTTTTGCAAAAAAAAAAAAAAAACGTATAGACCTCCACAGTCCTCAAGAAAAAATTAAAATAAAATAAAAAAAAACTATCCTCAAGTATAGCTGAACAGAGAATGTCTTTTAGCAGAGGGCAGAGATGAAATGTATCTGATTGGAGAAACTGGAAGAACAGGCATAAACCATGTTTTGTTTTCAGCCTTTCTCCTTGTTGTTTGGTCTTGCTTAAAGCCAGCATGGGTGTCTTGAGTCCTTCTGCCCTACCCTATTTATGGGGTAAGGTTAATAGTACAAGATCTGCCTATCCACTAGATGAAAAGTGAGCAAACTAGGTATTCATTGCTCTACTTCTTTTTGTCGAACTTTAAAATGAATAGGAAGTGTATCTTTAAAACACAAAAAGGTAATAAGAAGTTATAAAAAGGAATATAGTGAAAGAGAGATTACACACACTGTAATCTATACAACAATGTGATACTGATGCAGGACACAACATAGTATTTTTATTCTCAAGGAGGTCCCATTCTTTTAGGGGAAATAAATGAAAATGAAAAGGCTTGCTAACATGCAATATGATTTATAATAAAAGTATGAATATAAAGTTCTTGAGGGTTCAGGAAAGGGTTTCCCATCTAGGTGGTCTGCAGAGCCAGGGTGGGGTTCACTGGTGAGGAGAGGTGGCAAGATTCCCCAAGCACATGGGAACAGCTCTCTTTGAAGGAGCAGCAGGAGGGTTGCTGAACTCAAGCGTGGGACCCACAGAGGACCCTGGAGGATACGGAACTGGAATGGGAATCTGTCGCCAGACTGGGAAGAATTTGAACATCTTTGGGATGCAGTGATCCAGGGATCTAAAATATTTTCTTTGAGCAACTTTTGATGTATGCAATTCATGCTGAGAAGCTGGGATTTGCTTCCCAGTTGAATTAGACTCACAACCAGGGTTCAGACGCCACTGCTGTGGGCTATGGGTAGGTTTTGAAACAAAGAGGTCATGTGATTCGGGCTGTGTTTTGGGAAAGTTACTCTGGCAGCTGCATGGAAGTGTAATGGAGGAAAAGGCGCTGTAACAATGGGAGAAACTAAGCCCCGGGGAGGGGAACAGACTTGCCTGAGCTGGCACCACGGGCTCATGGCAGAGTCCCACCTGGAGCATGGTCTCTGGACGCCCAGCTCATGCCCTTTATCCTGATAGATGGAATCTCTATTCTGTGGTAGGTCATGTCCAAAGTATGTCCTACCCAGTAGGCCACAACCACCATCAATCCTGATAAGACACATATCTCTCACTACAAAATAATCCTCAGGAATGCTTGAGTTGGGTGAAACCTCTTTCGTAAGGAGGACAAATAATGAAGAATACAAGGTGCCTTACCATGATGATCCAGAGATTCTTTTTTTTTTTTTAATTTATTTATTTATTTTGACAGGCAGAGTGGATAGTGAGAGAGACAGAGAGAAAGGTCTTCCTTTTTGCCGTTGGTTCACCCTCCAATGGCCGCTGCGGCCAGCGCATCACGCTGATCCGAAGCCAGGAGCCAGGGGCTTCCTCCTGGTCTCCCATGCGGGTGCAGGGCCCAAGCACTAGGGCCATCCTCCACTGCCTTCCCGGGCCATAGCAGAGAGCTGGCCTGGAAGAGGGGCAACCAGGATAGAATCCGGTGCCCGAACCGGGACTAGAACCCGGTGTGCCGGCGCCACAAGGTGGAGGATTAGCCTGTTAAGCCACGGCGCCGGCCGATCCAGAGATTCTATGCAATGGAATTCAGATACTTACACAGCAAGGTGAACAAAGATTTCTTACAGTCATCTGAAGAAGTTTTCTATTTTTGTAGTGATAAGAAAAATAGATGTCTCCAAATCTGCTTTTTAAAATTCCCTTTCCCAAGAAACATGGATCATTCAAGTAAAAGTATGTGTGTCTGAGAGAGAAAGAGGGAGAGAGAGAGAGAATAAATCCTATATATCGTCAAGATTCCTTATGTGATTAGGAAAGAAGTTCCCCAGAAACCCTGAAGTCCCAGTTCTCCTGCACATCCAAACTGCACCTACAAAGGAGAAAGAGGATGGGGCCGCCCAAATCTACCATACTCAGAGTTCTGTTTCATACTGGGTACACGAGACCCAATGGAAATTTCATCATGTTACGGTAATATCCTTTCACTTGTGTTTAAATTTCTATCAGATGAGTCAGGAGTATTCCTCTTAAAATTATTTCAGTGCTGATAAAAACTGACATCACTTCCCCTGACTAAATCTAAGATTATGGCACTAATTATAGGGATAGAACAGCTACAGGATAGCTTTTGAAAGGGCAAGGGGGCTTTGTGTTTCTGCGTGGGTACAAACTGATGTGATCTTTACTAATTATATACTGAATCGATCTTCTGTATATAAAGATAATTGGCAATGAAAAAAAAAAACCTGGTGTTAAATTGGAAATGGCATAGAAAATTAATTAATTTTTTAAAAATATATTATGTAGGATCTCTGTCTTTAATGTGCTGTACACTCTTATTTAATGCTATAACTAGTACTCCAACAGCATTTTTTTTCACTTTGTGTTGCTATATGGGGGCAAACTGTTGAAATCGTTACTTAATATATACTAAACTGATCTTCTGTATATAAAGAGAATTGAAAATGAATCATGATGTGATTGGAAGGGGAGAGGGAGCGGGAAAGGGGAGGGTTGCGGGTGGGAGGGAAGTTTTGGGAGGGGGAAGCCATTGTAACCCATAAGCTGTACTTTGGAAATTTATATTCATTAAATAAAAGTTTAATTTAAAAAAAAAAGAAAGGACAAGGGGGAAAAGGAAGGAAAGGAAGAAGGCAGAGAGGAAGGAACGAAGGCGGAAAGAAATGAAATCAGATTGCTTCTCTTGACATTTTCTCTTGACATTTTTCTCAGTACACAATATTTAAGAACTAAGCATTTTCCAAAATTATGTTGATGTCAACAAGTAAGAAAGGACAGAGAACACATAAAATCAGTGGTCTCAGGTGATTCTAGATCTAGGTATAAATGCTATGCTTGGGCTCAAACTCTCATCTTAGAAGGGTGACTAATAACCCTGCCTGAATATATGTGATCTGTGCTATGTCTGGAAAAAAATGAAATCTCAAACATCCCTCGAATCCTCACGGCTGAAAATACAGATCTATTACATCATGCCGATAATGTGCCTATAAGTACTCCAAGGCTCAAAAGCACAGGGTTAGAAGGTTCTGAATGTGTGGACTTCAAAGCTAACAACAGTCACAAGCAAGGAAGGCACTGGATACGATCAAAATCAACAAAGGCTCTGTTACTCCATTCTGTCCTCTCCCTGTTCCTCAGTGACTTCCAAGGCCTGAAATTATCACTCTTCTGCACACACCCAGTCATACTTGTGAGGCAACCAAGATGATTTTATTACAATTAATAAAATTGGGGAAACCAACTGAATATGTCCTTTTGCTTTACAAAACCATTTCGTAAGGTATAACCCTCATACCTGTGCACATTTTTCACTCTGTTCCATATTTGGACTCACTTTGAGTTCACACTGCTGCCTGCTCTTCAACATGGCCTCTCACTGGAGCAACTCTTTTGTACATGAGATGGAAGAAACATCTGGGTTCCAATTCTTTCTCCACCACTTGCTACTGTGCAATCTAGAATAAATTACTTAAACTTTCTGTGTCTCAGCTTCTCACTTATAAAATGAGAACACTTATTGCATATGAAAAAGTGGAGCACTCTAGTGTTCAGAAAATAGTGAGCATCACAAAGGCAGGTTGATGGATTTCAAATTCTTGTGACTCTTAGAATCTTCTGAAGCTTAATGAAATGCAGATTCCCAAGTCTCAAGTCCAAAGATTGGTACTCATTAGGTACAAGTGGCCCAGGAAGCTTCCTGCAGAGAAACCATGTCAGATAGTCCAGGGAGTCTAGCTCACGCTCTGAACAATCTGCCTGTGTTTCTTCTAACACAGATACTGTTCTGGTGGGCCCAAGTGGCAACAGGTGGCTCTCAGGTGCCCTGTGAGACTTCTTGGTCCTAAGGTAACCCTATTGTGGAAGTCTACACTCTAATCTTAAGAATAGTAGAAGGTGTAAAAGTCCAAGAAACTTTTGAAATCTTTTCTCTGAAACCATCAGTGACAGCCAGGGAAAGGGCTCAAGTTTCATTTCCTTATCTCTTTGATTTAGTGATGTTATTTTGTTCTGTTGCTTCCAGTTGCCAGGAGCCCTGCTGACTCCCAATCTGCCCATTGTGTTGACATTTCAGATCTCGGTGCAGAGGACACAGACTGCTTTCCCAGGACACGGGTGCCAGGAACAGAGCACCGGCTCCCAGCCCTGGACACACATTCCAACCAGAGCAGCAGACTCCATGATGACAGATTTCACTGCTGAGGCTCTGCGGGAGATGACAGAGCTTGTGTATTTCATCACTTGGGTCTAGTTTCTCTCGTACTTTCTCTCGAGGAGTAAAGAACCGGACAGAGAGATGTGTACTTGAAATTCCCCCAACTACAAAGCCTCGTCCAAAAGGAGGCAAGAGAAAGGTCTGGCAAAAAGAAGCCAGGAACAAAACTTTGTTACAGTGATACACAAAAGTAGGTTTCAACAGGAGCGCAGGAAGAAGTGGCATTGCCTGAAAGGAGAGCCTTATAAACAGCTCCGTCCCATACTGAGAAGTCTCTGAACCTTAGTCCCTCATAGTCCTTAGCACAAAAGACCGGCATCCCTTGGGATCTCTGAGGGATGCAAGTGATTCTGATGCCTGCTGCCCTCTGTTTTTGCTGTGGTAGAAATGGCCCCAACTCAGCTTCCTGGTAGAATTTTATCTGTCTGATCCAGTTTCCTCAGTAGTTGAACAACCAAGAGATCCTGCGTGCTGGTCCTGTCCTTGAGTCACCTCCAAGGGCGACTTGAGTTCCATCCCTTCGTGTCTTCATTGTGCTTTGGTTAATCCATCTATAAACCAAAGCGAGCCACGAACTATTCACCACAGCACGTTAGAACACACACATGCACAGAGAGAGGAGTAGAATTGAAGATTTTAAAAATTTTGTCCTCCCATTTATTTTTATATTTATATTGGGTTAATAATACTTTTCTTAATAAGAAAAAAATTTTACATTTTAAAAAATCATTGTTAAAAACAAATTTAAATTAAAAATTCTTACCATTCTATAATTCCTTAAGGCCTTTAAATAAATCATCTTTAAAAATGAAGTATTTGGGGCCAGCGCCATAGCACAATAGGTTAATCCTCTGCCTGCGGCACTGGCATCCCATATGGGTGCCGGTTTGAGTCCCAGCTGCTCCTCTTCCCATCCAGCTCTCTGCTATGGCGTGGGAAAGCAGTGGAGGACGGCCCAAGCCCTTGGGCCCCTGTACCCACATGGGAGACCAGGAAGAAGCACCTGGTTCCTGGCTTAGGATAGGCTCAGCTCCGGCCATTGCAGCCATTTGGGGAGTGAACCAACGGAAGGAAGACCTTTCTCTCTGTCTCTCCCTCTCACTGTCTGTAACTCTAACTCTCAAATAAAATAAATAAAAAAAAATTTTTTTAAATGAAGTAGTATCACACAATGATTCAGAACATAACATACTTTAGAACTACTAATCGTATGGGTTCATTTATACCTATCTCTGCTACCGCTAGCTAAGCATTTTGAGGCAAGTGATTTAACCTCTTTAAGCCATCAATTATTCCTCATCAGTAAAATGAAAATATTAGTATCTTTCTAATATAGTTGTTGTAAGGAGCTAACCTTATAATCTGTGTAAGGTAATTACATAATAATTGCTCAATGAAATTGCACACTGGTTTTATCAATGATGACATGCCCTCTTTGCATAAAAGATACAACACCTATCAAGCAGGCACCAAAGACTTGCAGTCCCAGAGGCAGGACGAGTCTATCATAGACCCACACTTCCACATACACACATTTTCACTCAGTCTCTTTGCAACAACAGCACCTAGTTGTATGAGGTCAAGCATGAAATCTATTGAGAAAGTTACATCTCCTGAGTCAATACAAGAATTGGACCCATGTTCTTGGCCCCATTAGCACCTCGGGCCATCACAAATCAGCCAGACAGATATTATGAGCTGTGGTTTCCTAGGATCTGTGCCTGTGCCGATGGGTTCTGTAAGTCTTCAGTCCTGGGAATCTTCTGAATGCAGGAAGGACCTAAAATATTTCTACTGATTTGCAACTTTCCCAAGGAGAGATCACACACAGACACACAAACACCCAAGGAAGTTAAACAGAAATATTAATGCAGACATCCACTAGACAGTTGGCAACACTGTCTTCTAAGGAGCAAGTCTCCCATCATTCCCCACTGGATATTGTTAGTCACCGTCATGACAAGCAGCTGCAACTGATGAGACTGTGTTGTAATAGAAAACTTTGATCAGTCATCACACAGAAAAAAGCTGATAAGAAAATAAAATCTTTCTTCTTTCTTTACACACACACACACACACACAATTAAGCATCTCTGATCTTTGCATCACTCCAGCATAACTGAAAGCCCTCCTTTCAAGAATAAGGAGCCCCAGGAGACCTTTTCCTATTCCAAAACAAGTCATCTACCATGTGTCACATCCTACTTTCCTCTCACTTCTCTTCTACTTTCCCCCATCTGTGGGGTTCTGGTTTATTCTCTTAACTGCACTAGGGTTTCCATTGAACACTGGGGTTCTCAACTTGAGGTACTGCCTCTTCCCTCTGAGCACTGTCAGGACCATTAGCCTGACATGCACAAGTTTCTAAAGCAGTGTCTGCTGGGGCTTCAGTTCACAAAATCCACATGATATTCCTCCCAGAAGTGGGATCCACTCCTTTGTGGACTATTCTTACCCAGCTAAAAATTAGTACAACATGCAAGTTGTCCAAACCATCATGCAAGTATGTCTTCCAGAGAGTTTAGTGAAAGGCTCCATTTTTATCCTCAATACATTCTCCCTGGATGGAGATAGTATTGCATGAGAGGCTGGGCCAGGAAAAAGCATATAAAGTAAAAATTATCCAAAAGTCTCCTCTTTTCCTCTGTAGCCCAACAGACTAAAGCTCAGTCACCAGATCAAGGGCACCTAAATGATTCCCTCTTAACTTAGGGCGAGTTTACTCCTAGGAAGCTCATTCAGCACCTAAAAAATACTTTTTTTTCACATTTTGTCCCACCAGGAGTCTTGACCTATCTTTAAGAAGTGAACACAGGGATGGTGTTCTGGCACAACAGGTTAAGCTGCCATTTCAAACACCAGCATCCATATGGGAAAGCTGGTTCTAGACCTGGCTCTCTGCTTTTGATCCAGCTCCCTGCTAACGCACCTGGGAGGCAGTGGATGATGACTCGAGTAATTGGGCCCTTGCCACCCAGTGTGGAAGATCAGGATAGAATTCCTGGATCCTGGCTTCAGCCTGGCCCAGCCCAGGTCATAGCAGCTATTTGGGCAGTGAACCAGTGGATGGAAAATCCCTTTCTCTTTCTGTCTCTTCTGTCTCTGAGACTCTGCCCTTCAAATAAATAAAACATTTTTTAAATAAGAAAACACAGTTTAAAATCGAACTGGGACCTCCCTACAAACACAACTATACAAGCAAGCTTGTCCAGTTCTCCTGTTTCTTACCTGAGTTCTTTTTTTGTCATTTTTTCTCTTTAAAAATTTTTATTGATATAAAGAGAACAGATTCCGTGTATTTCATAGGTACAATTCTAAGAAGATAACCATATTTCTCTTTATTTCCCTCCTTCAATCCCCTTCCTTTCTTTTTATAAATTTTTACAAAAACATATTTTTAATCCACTCTATAATCATAGGCTTAATGTATAATATTCCATAATATTCATAATATTCAAGAATTAAAAAGTAGAAATACCACATTTCCATGGGAGTATAAACAAGGGCTATAAACAAGAATCAAATCACAAGATGTCCATTTCATTCCTATAATTTTTTATCTTCTATGTTAATTACCACCTATCAGAGAAAATATTATATTTGTCTTTTTGAGATTGGCTTATTTCACTAAGCATAATGGTTCCAACTGCATACATTTTGTTGCAAAATACAGATTTCATTCTTTTTATTGGCTGAGTAGCATTCCATAGTATATATCCAGTCATTAGTTGATGGACATCTGTGTTGATTCCTATCTTAGCTATCATGATTTGAGATATATTAAAAGGGGGTACAGATAACTCATATGTTAATTTCATTTTATTTGGGTAGATTCTCATGAGTGGGATGACTGGGTCATATGATAGATCTATTTTCAGATTTTTGAGGAATCTCCACATCATCTTCCATAATGATTGTACTAGCTTTCTTACCTAACTTCTAAAGCTGTGAATCTAAATTAAATAAGAGAAAAAAATAAATTCTAGATATTCATTATCCTCATCCCATCATTTAAATATATATACCTGTAAATGAAAGGCTAGGGATTTGAAAATATACTTTCTCACTGAAGTGTTGAGTAGAATGTCACCTGGATACAAAGATGACTTTTCCCATCTCATAATTTACTGCATGGCACTTACCCTGCCCTTCAATCTCTGCTTATTTAAGAGCCCATCACCCTGGCCTCCTTCTTTCTAACCAAGAGATAGCCAGGCCCCAAACATTTCAAAATATACCTATCATGGTTCTATTCTCATAAGCACTGAACTCTTAAACTGGACAGTTAATTTCTCCCTCCAAATGGTAGGCTGATAGACTAATCATCTCACAGTTACCTCTAAACAGAATTTTTTAGAAGCAAGAGTCTAACCTAAAATTCCTAGGAATGGGATCTGAGCAGGGGTTGGTGCTAAGGCAGGATCAGATATGGCTGGGTTTTTCTTGTTGTCCCTATCCTCTATGCAATAATTGCAAAGCCTGTCCTATTTTCATTAGAATTTCTTCCCTCTTACTCCTAAAACTGTTCAAAAGAGAGTGAACAAAATAATGACCAAGATAAGAATTGGGTTGTTTGGCTTTATTTCTTGTGGTTTATCCCCAGCTGGTACTGTAACTTATCCAGGGTCCCTGACCCTTGTCATCTTTCCTTCTGCAACTACAACCTGAATAATTCTTATCTCTAAAAGATTTCTCCATTGGGCCCCAAACTATGGAGCGTTGGCCTTTCCCTCTCCCCTGCCTCCAGTACTTTCACTCTGAATTTCATTATGTAAATAGGAAAATATTTAGCTTTCGTTTCCTAGAGCCCTCTGCGTAACCAGATCTGCAGGTATGTGGGAGCTCAAGGCTGTCCTGTGAGTCCATATAAATATTTGCTTGCTCTAAAGAGAAGACATAAACCTCCCTTAAACTAGAGCCAGGACTCTATTCCCGTCACTAGGCAAAGCCCATCACACCTATCAGAGGTTTCCTGAACCTTCCAGTAACATTTACATGAGTACATGCTGACTCATCAGTAGCCAAATACCATAGCTAAATGAGAATGCTCATTTCTGAGATAAATATTCAAAAAACTAATTATTTTGTAATAATAAAATAATCCTCATTAAGGGATTTTCTTTCTAATTTCTAACAGCCAAAGCTGCATCCTTCAACAGAAGTATATAATTGAACTTCTCAACCAGGCTCCCCTAGCAGGACTTTGTGGAATATTGTAATCATATAACCGGGAAACATCTTTTTTCCTTTCTATTCTCCTTTGTCAAGAATCCAGGTCAAAAATTGTATTTGACTCCTATGAAACAATTCAGTACATAGGTGGTGGCATGCATTGCTAAGCTTCCTGGCTATGGTAAGGTCTGAATGGCTCTTTCTTAACTCTCTGATGATTTGAATTGAATTGATTTATAAAATGATATGCTCAAGGCCCACAAGGGTCATATTAAACCAGATTAATGGTTTCATAAAGGTGCATAAATTTCTCAACAAGATTCTCAACAGGATTAGGAGATAATCATAGCTCTAGCCAATACCTTCCTTCTGCCCTACAACTCTTTATCTCCTTTCTCTAACATATTAGCCAGATGCCATTAGCCCACAAATGACAGAAAACCCTAAATAACAGGGTCTTAAAGAAAAAAAAAGTTGATTTGGGGTTACAGTATCAGAGATTCAAGACTTGGATGATTCTTCATAAAACCAGAGATCCAGGTCTTCTTTATCTTATTGCTTCACTCTGCATGACCACAACTTCATGATCCAAGAAGGCTACTGGTACATGAGAGGTGGCAAGGATAATAAACAGGTAGAGTCAAGTGAAGGAAAGGATAATAAACAGGTCAACAAGTGATACCTTACATTATTGCTTAAGAAGTTCATCAGAGGGGCCAGTGCTGTGGCGTAGTGGGCTAAGCCTCTGCCTGTAGTGCTGGCATCCCGTATGTACACCGGTTCATGATCTGGCTGCTCCTCTTCCAATCTGGCTCTATTCTGGCCTGGGAAAACAGCAGACGTTCTTGGGCCCCTGTGCCCACATGGGAGACCCAGAAGAAGCTCCTGGCTTTGGATCGTCCCAGCTCTGGCTATTGCGGCCATTTGAGGAGTGAACCAGTGGATGGCAGACCTTTGTTTCTCTCTCTCACTCTCTCTCTGACTCTAGATGTCAAAGGAGTAAACAAAATCTTAAAGAAGTTCATCAGAATCCTTCACAACAAATTTCTGCTTATAGCCCAGTGAACTTCCTTCTGTAGCCAAACCTAGACACAGGAAGTCCAGGAAATGGAATAATCATTCTGAAAACTGTTCATCTAGAGAAAAGCCAGAGGATTTATCACCATGGGAAAAGGAGAAAATAGATACTCAGGAATTACTAGCAGTCTCTTTTTCATTACCACCCATTATTACACGTTTTCAAACCACAAAGAATTTGGGATTAAGGGATGAGTTGGCTGAAAAGCTGGCAGTAGATCAGAGAAGCAAGTGACAGATTCCACGCTGAAAAGAAAATGGGGCTAAGACAGAGAATCAAAATGGAAACAGAATCCAATGTGAAATTTGAGAATTATTTGCACATACCAGAGATCAAACCCTAAATCCACAGGAATTAAAGGGTTGATAACCGTATGGGAAAAAAAAAAAAAACACAAATAAATCGATGGAACAGTAGAGAGCACAGAAACAGTACCAGGTATGTGAGGGGTCTTCACAAAGTTCACAGAAAATGTATTTTATAAAAACAGCAATGCATAGATTTCCACAAAAATTTTTGCTCCAGGATAATTTATATTTGAATTCCATTTTATGCAAACTATTTAAAGTACATTCATGTGAGAGAGGATAGAATATTCAATAGTTTAATGACAAAGCGTTACCCACTTGGGAAAAACAGATTCCGACTGCTTCCTAATCTTAGCTTGAGTATTCTAGAAACAGTCCCTGAACCAAGACTTAAGTATTAATGTTTTTCAGATTTCAGGTGAGTAAAGGTAGGGAGATAGAGTAATGAGGTAAGGAGAATTAGAGACAAGACCAGGTGATGAGTACTGAGCTGCTTGGTGCTTCATGAAGAGACACGCCTGGGCCCACAACCAGGCACGACACCCACAGACACACAATAGGGAAAAAAGTAATACAGTGTCACTGCACAATCCACTGGAAAAACACATCAAATGAGAGTTTCTGCTAACTTCCTTCTACTTCCAATTTCCTATTGGCCACAGTTCAGCCCGTGGGGGTTATCTTCCCACCCTTCTGAGTGTGTCTCCTGGCCAAGCCTGCAACTGCTGGGGAAGCCAGTTACACTTCTCTCCTATCTGAAAGTGAAAGAGGAGCCAGAGACTTGGGCTTCCAACATGAGCCTTGCAGGTGACATGAACATCACTGTGAGGTGGGGGAAGCGCTGGAGTCTGAGAGAGTTCAGGAAGCTCAGGAGCTACATACAACATACAACCTCACGTTCTACACAGAAACAAATGCCAGGCAAATTAAATTGTGAGTGCTAAAACAATAATGGCCAAGCAAAAGTAGAAGACAATCCATTATACATCATTTTGTGAAGGAAAGGGCTTTCCTAAATAGGACTCGAATCCTGAACCATCTAAAGAAGAGAATTGAAAGATTTTGCAAAAACTTCATCCTCAGAAAAGACACATAGATACATACACAAGTTAGAAAACAAATGGACAACATAGGAGAAAATATTTGCAACACAAAAACAGATAAGAGATTGATATCAGTAAATTCTAAAGAAACTCTCACAAACCAATAAGGAAAACTATTTACTTGGAAGAAAAATTTGCCTTATGGGGCAATCATTTGGTGCATTAAGTCACTGCTTGAAATGCCTGTGTCCCATATTACAGTGTCTAGTTCAAGTTCTGGCTACTCTACTTCTAATCGTGCATCCTGTTAACGCTTATCCTGGGAGGCAGCAAGCCAAAGTTCAAGTAGTTGAGTCCCTGCCTTCTACAGGGAAGACACTGATTGAGTTCCAGGCTCCTGACTTTAGTCTATAGTCTAGCCCAGCTGTGGCTGTTGCAGGTATTTGGAGAGTGAACCAGCAAAGAAAAAATTTTATCTCTCTCTCTCTCTCTCTCTGCCTTTCAAATAAAAGGAAAATAAACAGACATGTTATAATCTGTCTTAACAATGAGGTTAGCTCAAGCTACAATATTCTAACCATCTAGTTTAAACAGATCCACTGGATAATTCCTTTTCAAGGGGCCAAACCCCTAAAAGAAAATGAGATGGAAAAATTGAAAAAAAATGCTAAGAGAAATATTATAAATATTCCAGTGGGTTTGATTATTTTACAACGTGGGAATAAAATTTGCAAAGTTCCACTGAACAAGCTGAAAAGTACCTCTTACATTTTTACTACCCCTCACACAAGTTAAAAATTGCAGAAGGTTCAATCTATTGCAGGAAACCTAGGTTACATTGAGAATTTCTATTTTTTTAAGGATTAATTGATTTTAAAAGCAGAGATACAGAGAAGGAACAAGAAAGAGGGGGGGGGAGAGAGAGAGAGAGGAGGGAGAAAGGGAGGGAGGCCAAAGATGAGGGGGAGAGGGGGAAGGAGAGAGGGGGAGGGTGAAAGGGATAGAAGAGGGGAGGGAGGGAGAGAGAGAGAAACACATCTCCCACCCACTGATCCATACCCCAAATGCCCTCAAAGGCTAGGGGTAGGCCAGGGCCAGAGCCAGTAGCCAGGAACTCAAATATAGGTCTCCCTTAAGGGTGGCAGAAAACCAATCTCCCAAGCCTACACTACTGTCTCCCAGGTCTTTATCAGCAGGAAGCTGGAGTCAGAGCCAGAACTTCAACACAAGCACTCTAATGTGGTCCACAGGCACCCTAACCATCAGGCCAAGCACCTACTTCCAACACCTCACATTTTATTGGCACTTTCTCAAAGCATTTTCTCATCTATTATTTAGTATGAGCATTACATCAACATTATGAAGAGAACAGGGTTTTCCTTATATCCATTTGACAGAGGAAGTTCATTGGCAAACCGGGAGCTAAATTGGATATGCCCATTGACCTCCCATCTAATGTGTTTGACATCAGATTTCATAGTCTCCATAGAGTGGCATGTAGGGGCCAGCGCTGCAGCGCCAGTATCCCAAATGGATGTCAGTTCAAGTCCTAACTGCTCCACTTCTAATGCAGCTCCATGCTGATCACCTGGAATAACATGGAAGATGGCCCAAGTGCTTGGGCCCTGTACCCATGTGGGAGACCTGGAAGAAGCTCTTGGATCCTGGCTTCAGATAAGCCCAGCTCCAGCCATTACAGCCATTTTGGGAGTGAATCAGTGGATGAAAGACCTCTCCCTCTGTCTCTCCCTCTGTCTGTAACTCTGCCTCTCAAATTAATAAAATAAGTCCTAAAAAAAACCAAAATGATGTTTAAATAACATGAATTTACATAGAAGGACAATAAGTTGTTTTCAAAATGTATATCTTTAAAGATTCATTTTCTACCATTTTAGAAAAGCAAAGTTGCTGTAATTTACTTTTCCCTTAAATAGCCATGGTTAATTGATCAAATGCAGTTAGAACTGTTAAAATTCACACTGATTGCCTAAGAATCCATCCTTTTTCTTTTAATATCATGACACTGTGCCAGGAAATGCGTTCTGTATGTTCATTTCCGTAGTCATTTCCCTTCCACAAGTTGGGGAGGCAGAACCACTCCCATCTACTATTGAGAAATCCAGCTCCAGATCATAAATATCTACCACTTGAAGCTCATTGAGCAACAAGAGTGTGGAGGATCCTGTGCCAAGCACAAGACACTTGTCACTGTTGAATCTCTAAATTCACCCAGTCTAGACATCCTTGTTTACCAGCTTGGCTATGAGTGATAAAAGGGAAAATAAGTGGAAAAGACAGAAATGTGAAAAGAATTTAAAACTTTTGAGTGCTATTACTTTGGGTTTGATTTTTATTGGAAGCAAAAAGTTGACATTTCAAGTAAAATTTTACTCGATCTATGTCATATGTATTTTACCTGATCGATTCTCAATAGTCCCTAGATTAAAATAATAATGGCTAAGAAAAGTTTCATTGAGGTTTTCACTCACTAGAATGGGAGTTCAAAAGGACAAAGTATTTTGTCTGCTTTCAAGACTAACTAATCTCAAAAACCTAGAGCAGTGCCAGCTACATGCATGTATACCACAAATAATTTAATAAATAAGTAAAATCTGCAAGGGATATAAACAACCAATGAAGAGATGTTCAACTTCACTCATATGAATTTTAAAAAGTCTCAGATCATTAAAACCATAGTAGTACACAATTCTTGTCACATTTAGATGTCAAATAAACAAAACACTGAATCTCCAGTAGCTGCCACTTTTTATACTAGTCACTGTTTTGTGAGTTTGAGGCTATTCCCCTAGAAAATTCCCCATTTGAAAAAAGGGGAAAATCCATCGACTTGAACCAAGAGTCTATATTTTCTCAGCCTTAGATTTAAGATGCAGAAACAACTCATGATTACTCTTTTGCATGAAGGTTTTAAAGTCTGTCTTTGCTTTTTAATTTGTCCCAGTATAAAAACAAACAAAAAAAATCTTTATTTCTTAAATCATCAATGAAACCAGTTCTGGATAAATTGGTAAAAAATAGAAATCTATTGAAGAATTCAAATGGCTTAGAAAATTAAAGAGCAAGTCTAAGAATGAGATTCAGAAGGAATGAGAATTAAGGTATCTCTGGGGAAAGAAGGAGAAAAATTA
Organism: Lepus europaeus; assembly: GCF_033115175.1. Classification (NCBI taxonomy): domain Eukaryota; kingdom Metazoa; phylum Chordata; class Mammalia; order Lagomorpha; family Leporidae; genus Lepus; species Lepus europaeus. The sequence goes on from NC_084837.1 coordinate 61,620,914, forward strand.
TATCTGCTTGCAGAACATTGGCTACAGTGGTCACTATTTAATGTTGGAATTTCAGATGAAAAGAAGTTAGAGCTAAGGAAGTATGAGGTGCCATAACAGAGTCCCACCAGTAACATATATAATGGAAAGATTCATATTCCAAAGTGTGCAAATATTACCAGCATTTGGAGGGTGGACCCTAAACAGGCATCAATAGATATTTTTTACAACCTTTGCTAATCTGGTGACCCCATGAGTGGTGACACCATGGGGTCATGGTGACCCTACTATGACCTTCAATTACAAAAGTAAATTCCACCATGGATTTTTCTCTACTCGAAGGATAGCACACATAACTGACCTGAGTGAAGGTGAACACTACTAATAGCTCCAAAGAGCAACTGGGGAAACCAAGGAGATGAAAATAGTTGTTTGAGAGGGCCGGCACTATGGCTCACTTGGTTAATCCTCCACCTGCAGCACCGGCATCCCATATGGGCGCCAGATTCTGGTCCCAGTTACTCCTCTTCCAGTCTAGCTCTCTGCTGTGGCTCGGGGAAGGCAGTGGAGGATGGCCCAAGTGCTTGGGCTCCTGCACCTGCGTGGGAGATCAGAAAGAAGCATCTGGCTTCTGGTTTTGGATCAGCGTAGCTCTGGCCATAGCGGCCATTTGGGGGGTGAACCAATGGAAGGAAGACCTTTCTCTCTCTCTCTCTCTGTCTAACTGTATCTGTCAAATTAAAAAAAAAATAGTTGTTTGAGAAAATTTATTCACAATGACTTAAAATTTGTGTGACAACAAGAAAGTGTCCCCTGCCCTATAACATGCAAGAATTCTGAAATATAAGTGCAAAGCATCCTATTTAAACAACCAGACCTATACCTTTAAGAACAAAATTGACAACAGAAACAGACTGATGTATTCCCCTGCTATGGATCTTTTAAAATTTTTTTGTATTAAAAAAATTAATATATATAAAATTATACATATTTATGGGGTACTATGTGATTTTTAATGTGAAATGTACAATGAAGGTCAATATATTTATCCTTTCAAGCATTTAACATTTCTTCTATTAGAAATATCCAGATGACTTTTGTCAAAGATAAGTTTGCTATTAGATATATGAGTTTACTTCTAGGGTCTATATTGTGAAGACTAAAAAGTTATATGCTGGAATGTTAAAGGACAAGCAATATAGAAATAAGTCAAAAATTCAAAACATAGTGAGTAATCGATGGCAAATGTAGAGTGATTTACTAGGATTTGATCTCTTTAATTTTTTTCTCTTTCCTATTTTTATAATCATGTTAAGTTGCTATCATGTCAAGATATGTTATTATAGCCCAAATAAGCTTTTTTGTCACATCATACCATAAAGCAAAACATATATTTATCAAAAATTTTAAGCATGGAATCAAAGTACACCATTAGAGAAATTCACTTAACTACAAGCAAAGAGTGTAATTTAGGGCCAAAGAAAGAAAAGAACTATAGTAAAAATATAAAGTAAGTATCAAAATGGCAGTAGTAAGATGTTACTTATCAATAATTATCTTAAACATCAGTGATGTTTTTGTTTGTAAATTTCTCAATTAAAAGACAGAGTGACTCCCTGGATTAAAAAGCAGGACCCAGGCCAGCGCCGTGGCTCAATAGGCTAATCCTCTGCCTTGCGGCGCTGGCACACCGGATTCTAGTCCCGGTCGGGGCACCAGATTCTGTCCCGGTTGCCCCTCTTCCAGGCCAGCTCTCTGCTATGGCCCAGGAAGGCAGTGGAGGATGGCCCTAGTGCTTGGGCCCTGCACCCACATGGGAGACCAGGAGAAGCACCTGGCTCCTGCCTTCGGATCAGCACCATGCGCCGGCCGCGGCGGCCATTGGAGGGTGAACCAACGGCAAAAGGAAGACCTTTCTCTCTGTCTCTCTCTCACTGTCCACTCTGCCTGTCAAAAAAAAAAAAAAAAAAAAAAAAAGGCAGGACCCACCTACATACTGCTACAAGAAACTAATTTTGCTTCTGAAGACTCACACAGACTGAAAATGAAATGATGTGATGAAATAGTCTGTGCAAATGGAACTCAAAGCAAGGAGAAATGAAGGAGAAAATTAAAAAAAAAAAAAAACTTGAAAGGAAATTGAAATAAATCAACAAAACCTACAGGATACAGCAAAAGCCAGGCAAAGGGGGAAGTTTATAATTATTAATGCTTGCATTAAAAACTCCACAACGATCTAAAATAACAAACTTAATGCTGAGCCTTGAGGAACTAGAAAAGAACAAATCATCCAGAATTTGTAGAAGGAAAAACAAAAATAAAATAAAACCCAGAGGACAAATAAATGAATTCTCTGCCTTCTGATATTTTCTTCTTTCTTATGTCTCTTTATGTTTCAAGAATTCCCCTTAACATTTCTTATTTTTAACAATTTTTTTAGATTTTATTTATTTATTTGAAATGCAGAGTTACAGAGAGGCAGAGGCAGAGAGAGAGACAGAAACACCTTCCATCAGCTGGTTCACTCTTCACATGGCTGGATGGGAAGCGAGCAGCCAGTACTCGAACCAGTGCCCTGATTTGGGATGCTGGCATCCCACGCAGCCGTTTAATCCACCCTGAAAAAAACGACAGCCCTCTTTCAATTTCTTGTAACACAGGTTAGCAGTTAGTGTCTTTGGGATTTTTTTAAATACAGGAAGTCCCTGCTTTGCACAACAGCATGAAACATAATGCTGACCATGCAGGCTGAATTCATGCAAATTGACCTGAATAATCAACATGGAAAATTATAATTATTCCCCAGACTTTAAAAATGTTGTCAAAACACCAAATACTCTATTACTGCTGATTATAAGTATATAGGTAAAGGGAAAAAATCATAAAACATATTTGGTGCATTGTGACATAAGAATTGGAAACACAGAGAATTGAAATATTTTATTTCTTTGCTAAAAAAAAAAAAAAAAGAAAAAACTTAGGAAGAGTTGTTTGCACAGGACTTGCTTTCTTTCTCTCATAGTATAACTACCAAGTAAGCATCTTTTCTGTGCCTTGGCGAATTGTCAAAGTCCTTTCTACATTTGAGTCAGTTTCCAATATTTTATCCCTTCAGTTTTTAACGTTTTGAAATGTCTCCAAGAGTTTCTTTAAGTTGAGGGGTTTTTGCTGGTGTCATTTCCTCTGGGACATGTTCATGTTTTTTGTCACAGTCATTGTCTTCCTTTACGTTGATAAGTCCACCTTTCTCAGTTCCCCTGGTGCGTTTCTAGAGTATCTTAAGCAACAGAGCGTCAATGCCTCCACAGTCTTCTATTTCTTTTCTAAGTCCATTTCCATCTTATCTCGATTTCACTTCCAATATTATTATATTTTGTTCTTTGCTGTATTTTTATTTCTGTTTGTCAATTCCCTTTTTTTCAGAAATCCATTTCTCTAAAATTTCCTCAGAATTTATTATCAGTGACAAGGAGGCAATAAAATTAGCCACTGACCATGACTATGAAGTGCATCTGTTATTTACCTGGTGATCTGCAAACTGAAGAGGCAACAGCAAATTCTGTGTTTCATGCAATTATTCATGGTCAACACACTGTGATCATTGAAATTTAAACCATGTTTTAGGGAATTTGCATTATTTAACTAAACCATGGTAACTGAAATCCACACATACAACTGTTCAAAGTGAATGTAACAATATTGAAAAATAATGTGCTAGAAGCTTTTTAATGGACCCTGAGGTAACTTCTGACTACTTTACGGCTCCATTTTGGGGGAATTCTGGGATGGAAGACCAAATATCATGTCCTATTGACATCTGCCTGTAACTGTAATACAGAGAGTGTTTTATATATGACCACTGAATTGAAATTGTTCAATAAATCTTATTCTTAAACTTGTGACAAATAAGTTAGATTTTGTTATGTCAACTTTTCTTTCTTTTTTTTTTTTTTTTTTTTTTTTTTTTTTTTTTTTGGCCAGGCAGAGTCAGACAGTGAGAGTGACACAGAGAGAGTTATAGACAGTGAGAGAGAGACAGAGAGAAAGGTCTTCCTTCCATTGTTCACTCCCCCAGTGGCCACCCATGGCCGGCGCTGTGCCGATCTGAAGCCAGGAGCTGGGTACTTCCTCCTGGTCTCCCATGCGGGTGCAGGGACCCAAACACTCGGGCCATCCTCCTCTGTCCTCCCAGGCCACAGCAGAGAGCTAGACTGGAAGAGGAGGAACCAGGACTAGTACCCGGTGCCCCAACCGGGACTAGAACCCCAGAGGGGCCAGCTCCCCAGGCGGAGGATTAACCAAGTGAGCCATGGCACTGGCCAACTTATTTTATCTGCAATAAAATAATCTTTTGCTTCTATCTTTCAGGCTGAAACACGAAATGCTACTCATCCTTTAAGACCCAACTCAAAGGATACCTTCCCTGCTGTCCTTCCCAGCTCCACCAGACAGAGTTAGTGACACATCTTGAAGAACAACGATGCCTTCTTGTTCATTTTTGTATCCTTTGTACCCCATATACTGCCTAGTCCATACTAGATACACTAGTGTTTCTTGAATAATTATACAGAAGCTATCCCAAACTTTCTTAAAAAGCAGTCTTTTCCCCTCGTAAGTAAAAGGATGCTTCTCAAACTAGGATACGCTGACAAACAAAGGCCACAAAAGAACAGCCAGGAGGTCAAGTTTGATGTCCTAGCATTTACTTACATCCAGGATCACCAGTGTCTTAATTCTGGATGCAAGAAGACGTCTTGTATGTGACGGTCAGGATGCATGACGGGAAGCCCTGATGTGCTCAGTGACTAAAAACAACCTATTATCTGCACATAAACTCTGCTGACTCACACAGGCTTTGGTGTTCGCAGTCCTCCAAAATATAATTAGTAACATGCAGGACAGGGGACTTAGGACAAAAACACCAGACATATGGTTCAGTGTATAGATCTGAGGAAAATAGCACTTCAGCGACATTGGACCAAACATCTGTCTCCCTGTCCTTGCGAAGTACAGAATGTACTGTGGAGACTAATGAAGCTTAATAGCCTTGCTGTAACCTTGTACATTTCCTAACATCATGGTCCTCCCAAAGCCACCTTTTTGGATGCCCATCACTGAATGCATTGGCAGTGTTTTCTATAATATGCAGAATAAAATATAAACATCACAGGGTACATTTGAATGAGCTCATGGAAAAGCAAGAGACAAAATACATACATACATTCCTCATTATATCTTTCTCTTGAAAACACACACACACACACATGCATGCACACACAAATAAGAAACAAATGCAAAAAAGGATTTGGCTCATTGGCAACATTATACAAAAAAACATTCCTTTAACTTAATTCTTTTATTTGCAAATTCCCATAAACTCCCTAAACACTTAATAAACTTCATCTGATGAAAGACATTGTTGGTCTTGGTCCAGTGACACAATGGAACTCAGAACAACATCAGCTCTCCTCAATATGGAAATTTGCTACAAAGTAAAAGCTATCAGGGAGAATCATAAAGGACTGTAGTGACTCTTTTTTTAAAAGATTTATTTATTTTTAATTCAAATTCAGAGTTACAGAGAGGGAGGGAGGGGAGGAAGGAGGGAGGCAGAGAGAAAGAGAGAAAGTCTTCCATCCACTGGTTCACTCCCCAGCTGGCCACAATGGCTGGAGCTGTGCCGATCCGAAGCCAGGATCCAGGAGCTTCTTCTGGGTCTCCCACGTGGGTGCAGGGGTCCAAGGACTTGGGCCATCTTGTACTGCTTTCCCAGGCCACAGCAGAGAGCTGGATCAGAAGTGGCATAGCTGAGACTTGAACTGGTGCCCATATGGGATGCTAACACTGCAGGCGGCAGCTTTCCCCTCTATGCCACAGTGCCAGCCCCTGCCATGACTCTTTAAAGTTGTGTTGTCACCAGAGAGCCATGCTCACACCACTCAAGGGGCAGGCACATGAATGTTTGTGCAGGCATACAAGCACAAGCCTGAGGGAGGAGGAGGAGATGGATACTCCTACATAGACATTACTCCTTTAGCAAAGGCATGGACACAACAATGCAAGCTGCCTGTGAGTAGGGGATACAGTCTCTAAGCCAAAATGTGAGACAGCCGGGCAAAGCCAATGACTACTGTGAAGAAATTCGAATGTCGGGGCCAACGCTGTGGCGTAGTGGGTAAAGCCACCAACTGCAGGGCTGGCATCCTATATGAGCGCTGATTCGAGTTCGAGCTATTCCACTTCCAATCCAGCTCTCTGCTATGACCTGGGAAAACAGTAGAAGGTAGCCCAAGTCCTTGGGCCTTTGCACCCACGTGGAAGACCCAGAAGAAGCTCCTGGCTCCTGGCTTCGGCTCAGCACAGCTCCAGCCTTTGCAGCCATCTGGGGAATGAACCAGTGAATGGAAGATTTCTCTCTCTCTCTCTCTCTCTCTCTCTCTCTGTGTGTGTGTGTGTCTGTGTGTGTGTGTAATGCTGACTTTCAAATAAATAAATAAATCTTTAAAAAAAAAAAAGAAATTCCAATGCCCTGTATCAAGAATGGAGTCTAGATTTTAATGTACAATGGGGCCTGAGTTTCCATATTTGGAAGGTGACATTACATAAACTCCTTGCTTCTTATTTAAATGAGCACCATTCTGCAGCAATAGTGGAAGCATTTGGAGTCATTTCCATTGCTGCTGTGTTGGTTTAAGTTTCTCTCCTGCTTGCTTGCTTGTTTTTCCTGGCAGAGGTTATGGTTCTGATACTCCCTGCTGGCCCTGCAATCACAGACTTAGGCACTCAGCTCATAAACGCAAACCCACAGAACCGCCTGGCAGAAAAGCAGATCTATACCAGTATAAACAACCACTACCAATGCTTTTTTTTTGAAGATTTATTTATTTTATATAAAAGAGTTACAGAGAGAAAGAGGAGAGGCAAAGAGAGAGAGAGGTTTTCTATCCGCTGGTTCACTCCCCAGATGGCCACAACCACAGAAGCTGGGCTTATCGAAAGCCAGGAACCAGGAGCTTCTTCTGGGTCTCCCATGTAGATGCAGGGGTCCAAGGACTTGGGCCATCTTCTACTGATTTCCCAGGCCACAGCAGAGAGCTTGATAGGAAGTAGAGCAGCTGGGACTCAAACCAGCGCCCATATGGAATGCCAGCACTGCAGGTGGCAGCTTTACCTGCTATGCCACAGCACCAGTCCCTGCTTTTTGTTTTATGGATGCACAGACACAAGTTTTTCAGTCTTCCTATGTTATTGGTAATCATTAGAGTTGAGTGTGGAACTTGTTGTATCTAATAGTCCATATGGGCTTTTCTAATATAATATCATAAATTGAGGGGTGGTGCTGATTATCAACAGATATTTATTTCTCACAGTTCTGGAGGTTGCCAAGTCCAAGGTCAAGGTGGCAACAGATCTGGTGCCTGGTGAGGGATGTTTTCTGGTTCACTGATGGCACCATTTCATCGTGTTCATGTGGTAGAAGGACCAATGATCTCTTTTATAAAGAAACTGACCTCATTCCTGAGTGATCTGCCCTCAGCCTAACCATCTCGAAGACCTCACCTCCAGTGACCATCACATCAGGGATTAGTTTTCAACATTTGAATTTGGGGTGAAAATAAACATTCATTCTATAGTACTAATCATCAATACAAAGCATAACCTCATTTTGTTCAGTTTTTTATTCTCAAACTAATTCTTTTTTTAATTTTTAAACTATTTATGTGAAGAGTAAAGACATGGAGAGAGAGAGAGCATGCTCCCATCTACTGCTTTACTGCCCAAATGACTACAACAGCAAGAGCTGTGCCAGACAGAAGCTAGGAGCCAGGAACTCAATGTGGGTCTCTCACACGGGTGACAGGATCTCAGCTGCTTTAACCATCACCACTGCCTCCTAGAGTCTGCATTAGCAGGAAGCTGAAGTCAGGAGTCGAGTATCAAAGCCAGGAACACCAATATGGACCAAGGACTTCCCAACCAATGCCTTAATTGCTAGGCCAGATACCCACCTCCCCACCATCACTACCACCACCACCACTAACGAAAATTTCACCTAAAGCATCAGAAACTAAGGAAAGTATAGCTCATTATGGCATAGCCATGGAGATAACACAACAATATCAGAGTGAAAGCCGCATCATCTTCCCTCTGAAGCACATAGCTAATGATACCACTGCTGACAACAGTGATCAGAGTAATACAGACCATGTTCTAGGTTTCCTTCTAAGCCACAAACGACTGCTTCACCCATCCCAGTGGTCTCAGAACCAAAAGGAGCTCCTTGATAAAGTATGGGCACCTGTCTGACAATGAATGCTTGCAGTTTCTTATGTGGGGCTCTCTGCATGTATGGTGGTGATTATGAGCATGGAATCAAGACATACATTGCATAGGCAATGCTCCACTCGTTGTATGATCAAAGCCAAGGTCCTTAATTTCTCTGTGCCTTTCCATCTTCATCTCTAAAATACAAGCACCAACCCTGGGTGAATATGAGAATTAACAATATGTTAGGGGGCTAGTGTTGTGGTATAATGAGTAAAGTGCCACCTGCAACCACAGAATGCCATACGGACACCGATTCAAGTCCTTGTTGCTTCACTTCCAATCCAGCTCCCTGCTCACGGCCTGGGAAATTCAGTGGAAGATGGCCCAAGTGTTTGTGCCCCTGCCACTCATGTGAGAGATCTGGAAGAAGCTCGTGGCTCCTGTCTTCAGCCTGGCCTAAACCACGCCATTTTGGCCATCTGAGAAGAGAACCAGCAGATGGAAGATCACTCTCTCTATCTCTCTCGTCCTTTCTCTGCAACTTTGACACTCACAATAAATAAATAAATCTTTTTTTTTGAAAAAATAGATGCCTGAATCAGGACCTGGAAGGTATAAATTTCAGTAAATTTATCTGTAATGATGATAATTTTTTAAGTTTTTATTTATTTGACAGGTAAAGTTATAGATAGAGTGAGGGAGAGGCAGAAAGAGGTCTTCCATCCACTGGTTCACTCCCCAAATGGCCTCAATGAGCCGATCCAAAGCCAGGAGCCAGGAATCAGGAGCCAGAGGTTTCTTCTTGGCCTCCTACATGGGTGCAAGAACTTGGGCCATCTTTTCTGCTTTCCCAGGCCATTAGCAGAGAGCTGGATCAAAAGACGGTCAGCCAGGACACAAACTGGCACCTATAAGTGATGCCAGCCCTGCAGGCAGAGACTTATCCTACTATGCCACAGCATCGCCCCTCTGCAATGATGATAATGATAACTGCCTAACTGTTGGCATCCGTGTCAACAAGAACCCCTACCTAACTGGTCTTCTTCAGGAGACCAGCAGCAAAGTACACAAATGGAGATGAATGGGGCCAGCACTGTGGCGTAGGGTAGGCCTCCACTGCAGTGCTGGCATCCCATATGGGCATCGGTTCAAGTCCTGGCTGCTGCACTTCTGATCCAGCTCTCTGCTAATGTGCCTGGGAGAGTGGTAGAAGATGGACCAAGAACTTGGGCCCCTGCCACCCACTAAGGAGACCAGGATGAAGCTCCTGGCTTTTGACTTCAGTCTGGCCCAGTCTCAACCATTGCAGTCATTTGGAGAGTGAACCAGTTGATGGATGACCTCTCTTGTCTGTCTGTCTGTCTCTCTCTCTCTCTCTCTCTCTCTCCATTTCTCTTTAACTCTGCCTTTCAAATTATATATATATATATATATATACATATATATATATACATATATATATATATATATTTGTAAAGTTCTCTGTTTCTCCTGAATCCCGTCTCTTTCACTCTTAACCCACTCATTCAATCTTCCATTCCTTGGTCCCCTCCAGGGAAAGTCAAATCACACTCCCAACCCCCCCCTACCAATAGTGGTTTCTGGATTCTGACCCTCAAGCTTGTCCAAAAGGCATGTAGAGGCTCCCCTCTGCCCAGGTGTTGCCAAATCCAAAGTCAAAGAGGTATACCCCCCTCTGGGAACGAGGGAGTAGCAGAGGTTCTCATTCCTGTCCATGGTCCCCACAGAAAGAGACACAATAATCCTATCATTTCTCATCTTCAAAGTTACTTAAGAAGCATGCTGCATCCCTAAGCTGGGCAACTGTATTGCTCTGGGAACACCACTCACTAGTATTTCATTTCCATGTAAGGAAAGGGTACTTTTCCTGTGAATATGACTTTGATCCTGATCTATCCCGAGGAGCACTCACTGAGAATGGAGCCCGCTAGCCCTCCGAGATGTATACCAGGAGTTGGGGTGGGGGTGGGGGTGGGGGTGGGGAGAGGAGTTCATTCTCCTCCACCCTTGATCACCACAACAATCTATCTCCCTGAGAAGGAAATGGAGGCTTAATGAAGCTAATAAAATGGAAGAAGGTCATACAGCTTATTGTAACATAAATCAAGTTAAAACTAAATCCTTTGTTCTCTTCACCATAACATGTTTCCTCCCTGCCTGACATTTGAGAGTAAAAGCAGAATCCATCAAGTCATATAAACACCTTAAATATGCTGCTATAAAGTCTGATTGCCCCAAAGAGTTGGCCTCATTTGACAGACAAAGCCTTTACTCACTGAATTGCTAGCAAAGAAAGACACAGAGAATGGTCCAAGCTTTGGGAGTTTTTCCAGTGGCCTTTCAGATCTCTTGGCCAAGCACCATGAGCCCTGATCCACATTGCTCTCTCCTAAAGAGGTAATGCCAGAAAACTTGTTCCTAACCTCATTCTGAAGACCAATTTGTCCACTTACACACAAATGCCCTTTCCGAAGATTTATCTCTATTTCTAGTTCCCTGAGTCAAACCGCTGGACACGTCTACCCTGAAAATGACCTTGTTCTTCCCATTGCCTATCTACACCACACATTTGGCTAAAGCCAGTGGAATATGCAGTAGCGAGTGGAATGTGCCCCTGTGACCTTGAGCTCCTTTCTTGGCTCTGAAAGAAGCTCTGATGTAATCAGGAGCTCCTTTTTTTACCCTTTTCTTGCTTTTGTTTTTTAGCATTTCTATTTAAATTTACATATAGTAAAATCAACTCTTTTTAGTGTACAGTTTGGTGAGTTTTGACAAATGCTCAAACTCAAGTAACCACTGTCACAATGAGGATTCAGAAAACTTTCTGCATACACATAACCCCCCCAAAAAACCCTTGTGGTACCCATTTATAGATAAACACTCTCTCATGTTTAATCCATGCCAAACACCAATTGTTTTTCTTTCTCTATAATTTTCCCTGTTAGCATCATACACGTGGAATTGAACAGTATTTAGTCTCTTGAGTCTGGATTTTTTCATTTAACACAAAACAGTAGAGATTCCCCCACACTGTTTTTATATGAATAGTTCATCTTTTATTGCTGAGTAGTGTTCCACTGTATGAATGGAACAAAGTGTACCACAGTTTGTCTACCCACTCACAAGTTGCAGAACATTTAAAGGATTTTGCATTTTTAGGTACTTATGAATAAAAGCTTCTATAAAACTTATCATACAGGTTTAATGTAAGCCTGTTTCTATTTCTTCTAGGAAAACTCCTAGAAGTGAGACTGATAACTTGTATGGTAAGTGTGTTGAATTTTATAAGAAACTGGGAAACCTAGAAGAAATAGCTAGATTCCTATACACATACAACCTACCTAAATTGAACCATGAAGACAGAGAAAACCTTAACAGACCAATAATTGACAGAAATTGAATCAGTAATAAAGACTCTCCCAACAAAGAAAAGCCCAGGACCAAATGGCTTCTATGCTGAATTCTACCAAACATTTAAAGAAGAACTACCTCCAATTCTTCTCAAGTAATTCAAAACAATTGAAAGGGAGGGAATCCTCCCAAACTTCTTCTACATAGCCAATATCACCTTAATTCCTAAATCTGAAAAAGATACACCAAGAGAAAGAGAACTACAGATCAATTTCCCTGATGAACATAGACACAAACATTCTCAACAAAATACTAGCCAGTAGATCTAACAACAAATCAGAAAGATCATTCACCCAGACCAAGTAGGATTTATCCCCGATATGCAGGGATGGTTCAACATTCATGAATCAAACAATGTGATACATTACATTAACAAACTCTAGAATAAAAACTGTATGTTCATCTCAATAGATGCAGAGAAAGCATTTTGTAAAGTACAACACCCTTTCATGATGAAAACTCTAAGCAAATTGGGTACAGAAGGAACATTCCTCAACACAATCAATGCAATTTATGACAAACTCACAGTGTCCTCTTGAATGGGAAAAAGTTGGAAGCATTTCCACTGAGATCTGGAATCAGACAAGGATGCCCACTCTCATCTGTGCTATTCAATACAGTCCAGGAAGTTTTAGCCAGAACCATTCAGCAAGAAAAAGAAATGAAACAGATATAAACTGGGAAGGAGAAAGTCAAACTACCCCTATTTGCAGATTACATGATTCTACAGATAGAGGATCCAAAAGACTCCACTAAAGTTATTGGAACTCATAAAAGAATTTTGTAAAGTGTCAGGATATAAAATCAACACATAAAAATCAATAGCCTTTTTAGACACAGACAACGTAATGGCTGAGAAAGAACTTCTTTAATTTTTTAAAAATTTATTTATTTATTTGAAAGTCAGAGTTACACAGAGAAAGTAGGAAATGCAGAGAGAGAGAGAGAGAGTTCTTCCATCTGCTGGTTCACACCTCAATTGGCTGCAATGGCTTCTGCTGCACCGATCTGAAGCCAGGAGTCAGGAGCTTCTTCTGGGTCTTCCCACATGGGTGCAGGAGCCCAAGGACTTAGGCTATCTTCTACTGCTTTCCCAGGCCACAGCAGAGAGTTGGATCAGAAGTGGGGCAGCCAGAACTTGAACTGGTGCCCATAAAAGATGCCAGCACTGCAGGCAGTGCCCTTACTCGCTACACCACAGCGCTGGCCCTGAGAAAAAACTTCTAAGAACAATCCCATTCACAATAGCTCCAAAAATATTAAATACCTTGGAATAAATTTAACCAAGGACATCAAAGATCTCTACAATTAAATTACAAAGCATCAAAGAAAGAAATAGAAGGCACACACACAAAAAAATGGAAAAATCTTCCATGTTCACGGATTGTAAGAATCAATATCATCAAAATGTCCATATTACCAAAAGCAATTTATAAATTCAATGCAATACCAATCAAAAAATACCAAGGACATTCTTTTCAGACCTAGAAAAAATGATGCTGAAAATCATATGGAAACACAGGAGATCCAGAAGAGCTAAAACAAACTTATACAACAAAAACGAAGCTGGAGGCATCACAATACCAGATTTCAAGACATACTGCAGGGCAGTTATAGCCAAAAGAGCATGGTACTGGTACAAAAACAGATGGATAGACCAATGGAATAGGATAGGAATTCCAGAAATCAACCCACACATCTACAACCAACTCATCTTTGACAAAGGAGCTAAAATTAATCCCTGGAGCAAGGACAGTCTCTTCAATAAATGGTGCTGGGAAAACTGGACCTCCACGTGCAGAAGTATGAAGTAAAACCCCTACCTTACTCCTTATATAAAAATCTGCTCAAAATGGATCAAAGACCTAAATCTACAATCTGATACCAGCAAATTATTAGAGAACATTGTGGAAACCCTTCAAGACATTGGCACAGCCAAAGAGTTCTTGGAAAACACCCCAGAAGCACAGGCAATCAAAGCCAAAATTGGGCCGGCGCTGCGGCTCACTAGGCTAATCCTCCACCTTGCGGCGCCGGCACACCGGGTTCTAGTCCCGGTCGGGGCACCGATCCTGTCCCGGTTGCCCCTCTTCCAGGCCAGGGAGTGCAGTGGAGGATGGCCCAAGTGCTTGGGCCCTGCACCCCATGGGAGACCAGGAGAAGCACCTGGCTCCTGCCATCGGATCAGCGTGGTGCGCCGGCCACAGCGCGCCTACCGCGGCGGCCATTGGAGGGTGAACCAACGGCAAAAAGGAAGACCTTTCTCTCCGTCTCTCTCTCTCACTGTCCACTCTGCCTGTCAAAAAAAAAAAAAAAAAAAAGCCAAAATTGACAAATGGGATTATATCAAGCTAAGGAGCTTCTGCACTGCAAAATAAACAATCAACAAAGAAAAGAGGCAAAGAACAGAATGGGAGAAATTATTTGCAAACCACACAATCGATAAAGGATTCATATCCAGAATATATACAGAGATCAAGAAACTCAATCACAACAAAACAAACAACGCAGTTAAGAAATGGGCAAAGGACTTGAAAAGACATTTTTCAAAGGGAGAACTCCAAGTGGCCAACAGACCATGAAAAACTGCTCAGGATCACTAGCCATCACAGAAATGCAAATCAAGATCACAATGAAGTTTCACCTCACCTCAGTGAGGCTTTCATACAGAAATCAACAAAAAAACAATTTCTGACAAGGATGTGGGGAAAAAGTTACCCTGGTCCACTGTTATTGGGAATGTAAACTCGTACAGCCATTGTGGAAGACACTATGAAGATAACTCAGAAATCTGAATACAGACCTACCATATAACTCCTGGGAATTTACCCAAGCGAATGAAATCAGTATATGAAAGAATTATCTGTACCCTCATGTTTATTACAGCACAATTCACAATTGCTAAGGTATGGAATCAACCCAAATGTCCTTTAACTGAAAACTAGATAAAGAAATTATGAGATACGTACACCATGGAATGCTATGCAGCAGTAACAAAAAAAAATTGAAATCCTGTTGTTTGCAACAAAATAGATGCAACTGGAAAACATCAGTGAAATAAGCCAGTCCCAAAAGAACATATATCATGTGTTCTCCCTGATCTGTGTTAAAAGAGCACTTAAAAGGTAAAACTGAAATTTAAGATGCAATGACTTTGAACAGCTCTTTGTCTCAACTGTTGAGGAACAGTTTTTTTTTTTTTTCCATACTATTTGTTGAACTCTTTACTTGGTATAGAGTTAATCCCATATGTATAAAGTTAATTAAAAATAGATCTTAGTAAAAAATAAGAATTGGAATAGGTGAAGGAGGATAAGGAAGGATGCGAGGGTGGGTAGGGTGGGAAGGATTACTACGTTCTTAAAGTTGTATTTATGAAATGCATGAAGTTTGTGTATCTTAAATAAAAGGTTTCTGGAAAAAATTTTATAAGAAACTGCCAAACTGACTTATCAATATGGCTGCTGCATTTCTATATTAGAGTTCAAGTTGCTCCATGTCCTCATCAGCACTTCATGTTATCAGAGTTTTTTTTTCCTCTCTTTTCTCTCCCAACATTTACCTGAAGACCAGTCTCAACATGTAGATTCTTAATCCAAGACACTTTTGTGAAAATGGTAGAGCCCCATACACCCAAGGGAGGCTGCTGCATTGGTAAGTTTATGGTAGTTCACAGCGTTGGATGAAAGGCCATTCATATGATCTCACCTTACTTTATTTCTTTTTTTTTTTTTTGACAGGCAGAGTGGATAGTGAGAGAGACAGAGAGAAAGTCTTCCTTTTTGCCGTTGGTTCACCCTCCAATGGCTGCTGCGGCCGGCGCATCTCGCTGATCCGAAGCCAGGAGCCAGGTGCTTCTCCTGGTCTCCCATGCGGGTGCAGGGCCCAAGCACTTGGGCCATCCTCCACTGCCTTCCCGGGCCATAGCAGAGAGCTGGCCTGGAAGAGGGGCAACCGGGATAGAATCCGGCACCCCAACCGGGACTAGAACCCGGTGTGCCGGCACCGCAAGGCGGAGGATTAGCCTGTTAAGCCACGGCGCCGGCCACCTTACTTTATTTCTTAAAGTTCCTTTGTCCAAAAACAGTAGTATTCTGAAACATGGAGGATTAGGATTTTAACACACAAATTTGGAGGAGACAAAATTTAGCACATAACACCAACTCCTATGACTAAAGCTTACTGAAATAAGCCAGTTCCAAAAAGACAAACACCATATGTTTTCCCTGATCTGTGATAACTACCAGAGTACCTAAAAGGTAATGTACAGGAGAATATAATGATAATGGACATTTTGAGATTCACTGATTGTTTAGAGCCCTTGTCTCTATTTCTGAGGAACAGTGTGTTTTTGTTTTTGTTTTTGTTTTTGTTTTTTTGCTTCAGACTATTTCTTGAACTCCTTACTTAGTGTAAGGTTAACATTACGAGCATAAAGGAAACTGAAAATATATCTTTGTTAATTTTTTTTTTTGACAGGCAGAGTGGACAGTGAGAGAGAGACAGAGAGAAAGGTCTTCCTTTTCCGTTGGTTCACCCCTCAATGGCCGCTGCAGCCAGCGCACTGCAGCCGGCGCACTGCAGCCGGCGCACCGCACTGATCCAAAGCCAGGAGCCAGGTGCCTCTCCCGGTCTCCCATATGGGTGCAGGGCCCAAGCACCTGGGCCATCCTCCACTGCCCTCTCGGGCCACAGCAGAGAGCTGGCCTGGAAGAGGAGCAACCGAGACATAATCCGGCACTCTGACCAGGACTAGAACACGGTGTGCTGGTGCCACAGGCGGAGGATTGGCCTAGTGAGCCACAGCGCTGGCCATCTTTGTTAAAATTAAGAATGGGAATAGGAGAGGGAGGAGGAAGAAGGGTGGGAATGTGAATGGGAGGGAGGGTTGGCAGGGAAGTATCGTTATGTTCTTAAATCTGTGTATATGAAATACCTGAAGTTTGTATTTCTTAAGTTTTAAAAAAAGACTAAATCTGTGATTCAAGTCTTTAAAAATTCCAGCGATCCCACTATGAGGTATACATCCAAAAGATATGAAATAAGCATGTCTAAGATTTGCCTCTATTCCAATGTTCACTGCAGTTTATTCACAATAGCCAAAGCAAGTAGCCAATCTCAGTGTCCAACAACAGATCAGTGGAAGATAAAGAAAATATGAGACACACCCATATAAGTACACAGTGGAATACTATTCAGCAGTTAAAACTTAGGAAATTCTGTCATTTGCAATAATGTGGATGAACCTGGAAGATGCTATGTCAAGTGAAATAGGCCAGACATAGAAAGACAAATATTGCATGATCCCACTTATACATGGAATCCAAAAAAACAAATTCATAAAAACAGAGAATAGAGCAGTGGTTACCAGAGGCTAGCGGGTGGGAATTTTGAGAAAATGCCGGTCAAATGATATAACATTTCAGTTGGTCAGGAAGAATAAATATGAGAGCCTTATCATATATTGCAGAGACTACAGTTAACAACAATTTCTTGTACATCTGACAATTGCTAAGAGAGCAGATCTTAAATGTTCTTACCATAAGTACATAAGCACATAAGATAATGAGTATGTTAGGTAGCTTGATTTACCCATTCCACAATATATACATATATCAAAACTTTGGGTTATGCATTAAATGTATACCATTTTAATTTGCCAATTAAAAAGTTGAACTAGAAGATGTGTAGAGCTTGGACTGTAGTAAACAGTACTTACCATGCACAAGCACTCCTCCTGGTCTTTACAATAATCAACCAACCCTTTAATCCTCACCAAAAAACTGCACTAAGTTCTATTGTTGTCCCTTTTTACAGATGACAAAACTAAGGACACTGCTGTGGTTTGAATGTGTCCCCTCCAAACTTCAGGCAGTGGAAGAATCTGATGGTATTACAGAGGTGGGCTTCTGAGGGATGAGTAGGTCATGAGGGTTCCTCCCACCATGAAAGGGATTAAGGTCCTAATAGAAGAGGAGGCTTCACATAGCCCTTGGTTCTCTTGCCCATATGCCACTCGCTGGGTGAGAACCCACCATTTCTACCCTTTAAAGAATAGAGCAAGAAGCATTGTCTTGGAAGTAGAGAACAGCCCTTGCCAGGCAAACGAAACTGTTGGCCCCTCCCCTTGGGCTTCTCAGCCTCCAGAACTAGGAGAAAATAAGTTTCAGTCCTTTATAAATTACCCAGTCTCCAATATGCTGTCATAGAGGTACAAACAGGCAAAGCCAGACGTAGACAGTGCCCAGGAGGGCTGGTGCTCTGATATAGTGGGTAATGCCACCACCTGAGATACCGGCATCCCATATGGGTGCCATTTTGAGTCCTGGCTGCTCCACTTCTGATCCAGATCCCTGCTAATGCACCTCAGAAAGCAGTGGAAAAAGGCCCAAGTCCTTGAACACCTGCACCCAGGTGGCAGAACCTAAAGAAACTCTTGGCTCCCGGCTTCAGTCTGCCCCAGCTCTAGCTGTGCAGCCATTTAGTGAGTGAATCAGCTGACGGAAGACCTCTCTTTCTCTCTCTTCTCCCTCCCCATAACTCTGCCTTTTAAATAAATACATAAACCTTTAAAAAAAATTGCCTAAGAGAGCCAAGATTGGGACCCAGGCGACCTGCCCCAAGGAATTCATGCTCACATCCAGTGCTGTACACTGCCTCTCCCTAAGCAGCATTCTTTAATTCTGCCCTTTTAACCAAAGAAAATGTAGAACTGAACAACCATCCAATCTATCTGTTTGATCTGAACTCAGAAAACATTACTAGGAGATTCATACATAGTTCCTCTGTGCAACTTTTTTCTTTCCAATTATTTGTAACCTTACTACCTGCCTAACTTCTTGCAATATCTTATTCAGAAAGCTTCAGGGTGTCCCCAGACCCTGCAGGCTGGGCTGCGTGCCTCTAGCTTTCCTACCTTCCCTTGAGCTCCCTGTGCCAGGTATCTCTTGCTGTGTAAACCACTCCTCCTCCCAGAGCACTTAGCAGCCTGAAGAACGTTTATCTTCTCCTATAGTTTTTCTGCAGTTCAGGAATCAGAGAGCAGCCCAGCCAGCTGGTTCCGGTTCACAGACTCTCGTGAGGTTGCCGTGAAGAGGTTAACTGGAGCTGCAGTCATCTGAAGGCTTAATGGTGGGGGGAAGATCTGGTGCCAAAGGACTCATTCCAAGGGCTGTTTTCAGGTCTCTCTATCATTCCCACATGGTCTTCTCTAGAGTGGCCTCACAGTATGGCAGCTGGCCTTCTCTAGAGCAACTTATCAGAGAGAGAGAAGAGAGAGAGAGAGAAACTAAGACCAAAGACACAATGCCTTTTCATGACCTAGCCTCCAAATCATATACCATCACCTAACTCATTAGAAGCTAGTATTATGTCATCCCTCATCCCGTGAAAATGTTACCGGAGAAATTGCAGGGTTCTTGTCTTCGCACAAGAAAGAATTCAGGCGTGAGACAGAGAGTAGTGGGAGGTAAAACAGCAAGGTTTATTAGGAAAGAACATCCGTAAGGACAGATGGGCACCTCTCCAGACAGAGCCTGAGAGACTGGGGGGGGGGGGGGGGGGTTACAGGTTACATTTTGAGTGGAGAGATTATACCTGACCAGGCCAGGCGGGCGGCTCAGCAAAGATGCAGAGAGCTGAGCGCGCAGTCCAGTTGAGGCTGGGGGTTTTTAAGGAGATGGGTCTTGCTTCCCCACCTCTGCTCCTCTTGGAACAAAGGGCTTTTTGGATGTAAATAGAAAAACTTCTCTTGAAGGTCTGAAACAAAGGACTTTATGGATGCAAATGTTATCAGACCAGAGGAAGTGAGCAGGGTGTTTGAGATGCAGATACTAGGCTGCACCTGGGAGATTGTGGAAGGCAGAAGGGGGCAGGGCAGGATGTGAGGGCCAGGCTGCCCCTGAAACATTATGGGGATGGCTTTGAGATGCAGATGCATATGCTGGACATAGATGTCTTCTCTTTAGGCCTGTTACACACACATAAGCTCATAACTGACTACCTACCTAACAGAAGGAAGAAGCAGAAAGAATTTGTGGACATATTTTTTCTCAGTCACCATACCACCTAACTTTATTCCCCCGCCTCTATCCGAGTGCCCAAAGAAGCAGAAACAGGTCATGGAAACGAGCACCGATTTTAGGAGACCTGATTCAACACCATGTGACTTTGGGAGCCTCGCTTTCCCTATCTGGACTTTAGTGTTCTACTGTAGAGTGAGGAGTTCAGACTTGGAGACTCTGCAACCTTTCCCCTCTGGCCCCTGGGGCCTCCCCTCCCTGGTGATACCCACACCCTCTTCTAGCCCTGGCTTGGATAGTCCACCCCCAGCGCTTCTCCTCCCACCATCTCTTTCTCATCAAAACTCCATCAACTCAAGTCATGCAACACTCAAGTAAACAAAATCCCTCTTTGTTATGTTAAACTGTCTGGTCTTGTTTTCTCCTTTGGTTAACATGTGTGCATTTCAGCATTCATTGAGCCAGGCAAAGACCTCCAGGGCTCAAACTATTTTTCCCAACTCTTTTATACCTGCCTGTGCTTTCAGTTAGCAGGGACCAGAGAAATTCCTCACGAAGTAACATTGGGCTTGTCCACTGCATGGAGTCATGTGACGCCCTGGGGTTCCTCTCTGCTTCTGGAGGAGCTTGAATCCTCAGCATTTCTCCAGGGAAAAGAACAGCTTAACATAGCTGCCAATGGAAAACAGCCTAGTTTTTCATTTTTCAACCTTTTACAAATATCTTTTTAAATTAAACCATAAACCAAAAAATCCCTCTCCAGATTGGTAAACCAAAGGGCAAATGTGATTGCATGAAAATATCAAAACTTATTAAACACTCACATGACACAAACAACAACTTGTTGGCTGGAACTGCCTGCAGCACTGCCCGGAGGCCAGCAGCCCCACACATGTCTCTGCAACTGTACTGCGGCCGCCCTGGCCATGGGCCATCAGACTTTATGATCTCACAGTTGGAGACCGACTGCAGTCCAGCTCAGATCTCTGTCCTAACGGACCCTCAGAGCAGCGGCTAGAGTGATAGCACGGGCCATGCTCTGGACAGGCTATATCTCCACAGCCCCAGCTGGTGGGGCCACCTCTGGGCCTGGTTCAGGTTGACAGCCACAGAGGCCTTACTTTCTCTGTTCCAGAATTGGTCTTCAGAGCAAAGCCTCTCAATTCCAAGATGCTTTGTTATGGGAGCAGCAGAAATGAGCCTCCAATGGAAGAAGAAACAGAACCTCGAAGTGAAAACCAGAATCATAAACCCTGGAGAAAGGAAGCTAGGAAATTACTCTTGGAATATTAAGGAAACCAGCCTATTTAAGTCATCAATTTCATATTAGGAAGAGATGGTACTCAAGTAAAAACTCTAAATTCAGCTACTCCTTCTCCCCTTTCAGAGGCCCTCTCCCCCTTCCCCTGGGCCCCAGGCTTCTCTCTGTGCTGGTGCCCAGAATCTCACATCCTGAGTGATCTGTGCTACCCTCTAAGGAAGAGTTAAGGTCCTGCTCCACACAGAAACACTGAATTCAAGTGAAGAATCTTCAAAGGCAAAAACTGCTTCAGAATCTAAAGAAATGAATTGGGAAGGGTGATAGTCTGAGCACTAAAACAGTTGTCAGGCCAGACATTCAGCCAAGCTGGCCCACCTGTACTCCCAGCACCACCTTCCTGCACCTGCTGCTTGTGTCTCCCACTGAGGAAGTGACCAGAGCCAGGCACCCAGCCCTCACCATACTCTTTCAGAGACAACATACAATACACACAGTGCAAGTGGGGCAATCAACCTGCCATCGCTCTCAGTGAGTAAACAGGAGGTTTAACCCAAAGCATGGACTTCCAAACAATAGCTCCAGATCTCAGAGGATCCATGTATAGAATTACAGAAAGCTCTAAACTGGGATTTTTTTTTAAATAGCACTTTTTTTGTCCCCCTAATGTTAAACTTAAATTAAGCATTTATTCTTTCATGTAGATGCGCTCCTGAGCAACATTAGTTGTACCTGTGACTTTACCACCAATAAACATCATAGGTATTTTCACATCACACAGAAATCGCAGAATATCATGTTTATGTACCAGTATTTTGAAATTACAGTGGTTACCAGATCTCCTGGTAGAGCTTCTTATTAAGAGCATTGATAGGCATGTGTAACTCTATTTTACATTTTTTATTTCAATAAAATAATTATATTTCTTTTTTAAAAGATTTATTTATATATTTGAAAGGCAGAGTTCAGAGAGGCAGAGGCAGAGGGAGACAGAGAGGTTGCCCATCGCTGGTTCACTCCCCAAATGGCTGCAATGGCCAGAGTTGAGCTATCCGAAGCCAGGAGCCAAAAGTTTCTTTCAGGTCTCCTACGTGGGTGCAGGAGCCCAAACATTTGGGCCATCATCTACTGCTTTCCCAGGCCATAGCAGAGAGCTGGATCAGAAGAGGAGCAGCCAGGACTCAAACCAGCACCCGTATGGGACACCAGCATTGCAGGCGGCAGCTTTACCTACTATGCCACAGCACCAGCCCCAAAAATTACATTTCAATAAAAAGTATTTTACTCTGCAATCCTACATATGTTATTTTAAAGGTTGATTAAAACATTTTTTCCAAGAAGATTCTATAGTCATCTCTAACCTTTGAAGAGTCCATAGCACAAAATGATAAAAACTCTTTAATTATGGCAATAAGCCAATTCATTTACCTTCTGATTCTCACCACCAGGCCACTTATCCCCACTGGTAGAGTCAAGCCTACCCCAAACCCTTAGTCCAGATATGCTGTATAGGGAAGATGAGAAGTTCAAGAGTTCATCAGTTCAGTGCAAGTCAATCTTACTGCAAGTCCTGCTTTTGCCTTGCATTATGGGTTTCCTGTAACCAACCCACTGCCTGGTCTCACAGTTCCTCAGTGACTCAGACGTCCTGCACCTCAGCCACTGGGCCCCTGCTACGGAAAACATAAAGGCCTCCTGTAAGTCCAAAAAGCCCAAGTGTGTTGCTCAATGAATCAGAGGACTTGTGTTGACCTTGTTTTCTTCCGCAGAAATCCCTAACACTGAATGGCTTCCAGGACACAGATCTTGAGACCTTGTGGATTAAATCATGAAATCACAGCAGTGTCTTCTTGTGCAAAATCCCAATCTGCTTTATATTGGAAGAGCGTCTTCAGTTGACCACATCCACAGGAGTAGTGGTCTTGACCACATTCAGTTCGAGGCTCCCAAAGAAGGAGATGTGATCTTTCTCAAGGAATATCTGAGGGATGGATTAATTAATTCCTAGAGGGCAAGGCTGAGAACAGTTGTAAAATGATCTCATAACTTTTTAAAATAACTAATGTGGCCTTGAATAATCAAGGTGAGAAAATTACAAAATCAACCATTAACATGCCAAGGAAGACAAGGTAAATAAAAACTCAGTGATCAGATAAACAGTCTGGAACTTAAAACAACAAAAGGAGCTGTCCACCAAGGAAAAGGCTGCTTGCCATAAGTCAATGTTTATTCTGAAGAACCACCAGTTCTGCCATTCTTATCTATGAAAATACTGAGTCTCATTAGCATTTAAGACCTGGTCCCATCAAGATTTCAGAAAACTGATAAATCACACTGATAGCAGCACCAACACATAACTGCCACTCAGAAATCATCTTCTCTTCTGGTTTCATAGACCTAGGGTCCAAGATGCCCCCAAGGTCTGGACGATCTGGCTGTTAAAACAATTTTAGGTGAAACCCAAGATACCGAAGGAGAAACGGCAAGTAGAAATTTGAAGAAGGAAGAGAAATCTGAAATTTGATGGAAAGTCACCTAAAGGATTTGGAATTAATTTCCTACATCTACCCCAGGAACTGACCAATGCCTTAGTACTCATATCATGGCATCCTTCCCCACATCCAAAGTTACCTTTAGTATTCATTATAGCCTAACTTTACACATACAAGTATAAACTATATTTATATAGAGAACAGAAGCAATTTATTCATCCCACTACCAGTTGATCCGGGCATGGTCCTACCCTAAAACATATACCCTCTTAGAGCCATACCAACCAAATGAATGAAAGAAAAGTGTTCCAAGAAGTTAAGTCACTTACACAATTAAAAAGTAAGCAAAGCTAACCAAGACTCCCTCCCATAAGAGCTGAAAATGGTTTCAAAAATGCAAGATGAAGCTCCAACTTGTATAAAGTGCAGATGAGTGTCTGTGTCTGATCTTCACCACCAGTCAGAGCACTAGAGGAAAAAGGGCAGGCCCTAATCTCATTTCATTTTGTTTTGCAGTCATAAGCTATGCCCTAACTCTTGCTCCCCATTCAGTGCAAGCAACTGTGCTAAGTAGACTCACCGCTGGCCACCCAAAGGACAGAGGTGATCCCGTCCCACCAAGACACTTTTGCCAAGACAGAGTGATCAAACAGGCCCCAGCCATCCAAAACTTAAAGTTGAGTCATCAAAGATACCAGCTCTTGGCCCAAAACAAAGGAAAATGCTCAGGTATACAAATTCTTACTTTTATAAATAATATATAAATGCAAGTATGTATAAATGCAAAGGGCAATGGTTTATGAGAGGGGATGGAAACAGAAGAAACTTCATTTTCAGCCACCAAAATTACTGGCCTGTGTACATCCTGCCTTCTCTATTTTATAGTAGAAAAGGTGTGCTTCTTACGGGGCTAATTCTTCCACTGATGACCTGGAGCCTTCCCTTCCCTCTCCCAGGAGACCTCCTTTGTCAATCACCCTCTCTCATAGCATAACTTCTCTCTGACAGCTTCTCTTTCGTAGCATTTACACCCTTAAGCTTCTCTTAACTTTCAAAAATTAATAGAGAAATTAATAGAAAGAATACTAAATCTGCTGTCTCCCATGTGCCATTCCAGCTACCGCCCTAGCTTACCACCCTCACATATTTTGCTGCCTGTTCACCTCCCCTGCACTCACCAGTCCACTGATATGCAGCCTCTATTACTACTATTTTATTTTAAAGGCAGAGTGACATAGAGAAAGAGAATGATCTTCTGTCCTGCAGTTCACTCCCCAAATGCTTGCAATAGCCTGGGCTGGGCCAGGCCAAAGCCAGGAGCCAAGAACTCCATCTGGGTCTCACACATGGGTGGCAGGAACCCAAGTACTTCAGCTATCATCTGCTGCCACCCAGGGTGCTCATTAGCAGGAAGCTAGACCAGAGGCAGAAGCAAGACTTGAGCTGGTACACTTCAACATGGGATGCAGGCATCCCAAGAAGCAGCTTAATCAGCTGCAGAACAATACCTACCCCCACTTAAACCATTATTGACAAGATCAACAATCACCTCCTTTTGTAAACTTCCCAGGAAACTTTTAGACTATCCTGTATTACACACATCTAACTAAAACCTCCCTGAAACTCTGCCTCCCCATTGTGTGCAGTCCCTTTCCCCCACTCTCCTCCTCCTTTTTGGTTGTTTCTTCTGCCTCCTCTGTCTATTTCTCTCCCTTTACCCAGCTTTGATGTGTGGTGGAATGAGAAGGCCGTGCCAAGATGGCACTGGCATGCAAGCATCAGTTACTCAGGAAATGGTAGCAGAACCCACCTGGAAAAGGAGGCTGCCTAGTGACAGGCAGTGATTGGTTACAGCATAAACCACCCCTTGACTAGATTGGCTGCTTGGCTATATAAGCTGCTGCACCAACTGAAATAAATGAGTCTGCGAGCTGCTCACCTCTAGCCCACTTTCACCCAATTCCTGGTGTCTGTGTCATAACTCCATGCTTCTTGCCCCCAACCTGCTCTCCTCTCAGAACGAATCCACAGCAACATTAATGTGTTGCATTCTGCAGAGATCTTGGTCCACTTCTCATTGCATACCTTCTTGGTAGGTGAATCCCCATGCTCAAATTACTACCTGTATATTGGTAACTTCCAAAGCCATACTTACCACCTATTGTTTCTGCAGAGTTTCAGGCCTGGATATCCAACTATGTATTCAAAATCTCCACTTTATCTCACAGACTGTCTCAAGTTCAAACATCCCAAATGGAATTTTCCCTTGCTCTTAAGCCTTCTCTTCTAACGCTCACTACGTAAATAGCATCACCATGTAACTGATAGCTGAAGCTTAAAAATCTGCCATCATCCTTGTCTTCTTTGTCTTTTTCACTCTGGATACCCAACACATTACCAAGTACTACTGATTTTATCTGATATATAATATTTTAAATGTGTCACTGCTTTCTATTCTTCTACCAAAGTTGAGGCTACCATCATCTCTTATGCTGATTGTGACAAAAACCACTAATATCCTCTCAACTTACTAAATTAGGCCCTGCAATCCACTCTCTACAATACTATTGGTTTGATCTTTCTGAAATGAAGTTCTGAGCTTCCCCCAACCTACACATACTGAAAACCCTTCCAGTATACCTCAGTGGCTCAAAATGCAAACTGAACACATCAATGACTAAATGAAGTTACAATGCAAATTTATAGTTTTCCCAGACACAAGTTTTCTGTTCTGTTCTATTTCAATATTTCACTTAGGCTCCATTTTATAAGTATGGGAAAACAAGCATTTTACTAAATGTGCTAAGAAGATAGTAATCAATGTTTTGCTACAGAGACTTTATTTTTTTAAAAAGATTTATTTATTTGAGTAGCAGAGTTACTAACAGAGAGAGGGAGAGACAGAGAGAGAGGTCTTGTATCCACTGGTTCACTCCCCAAGTGGCCACAATGGCAGGAGCTGAGCTAATCTGAAGCCAGGAGGCAGGAGCTTCTTTTGGGTCTCCCATGTCGGGGCAGGGCCCAAGGACTTGGGCCATCTTCCAGTGCTTTCCCAGGCCATTAGCAGGGAGCCTGTTGGGAAGTGGAACAACCAGGCCTTGAACTGGTGCACATAAGGGATGCTGGTGCAAGAGGCAAAGGCTTAGCCTACTATGCCACAGTGCCGGCCCTGTCACAGAGACTTTATAAGAAGGACTATATCTTTCCTCACTTGCCAAAGAAGTTCTATCATAAACTCTATTCGGAGAGGCAGGCATTGTGGCACAGTGGGTTAATCTGCTCCTTGCAATACCGACACCCCATATCAGAGTCCTGATTCAAGTTCCAACTACTCCCTGTCTGATCCAGCTTCCTGCTAATGTAGCCTGAGATACAGCAGGTGATGAATCAAGTGCTTGGGCTCCTGGCGGCCACGTAGGAGACCCAGATGGAGTTCTAGGCTACTGGTTTTGGCCTGGCCCAGCCAGGGTTGTTTCAGGCAGTGAACCAGTAGGTCGCAGATAAAAGATATCTCTCTCTCCTTTCTGCCCCTCTCTCCCCACTTTCAGGTAAATGAAAATAAGTATTTTTAAAAACTCTATTTGGAAACATAAGCATTGCAGTGGTAGGGAAACATTCAGAGTTGGAGAAAAATATTTCCCTCCAAGACCTTTAAAACTAGAATTCAGAATGATTTATATCTTCAGATCTTAGATTTACCTGCTAACAGCTGATGACTGAAAAGGGAAAGTCTTAGCATAGTCTCTACGGATATCAGAAGAAACACAGTTCAGACATTCCCAGACAGTATACGAGCATGGAGCTCTGAGGACTAACTCACAGACACGTAGTCTTGGACCAACCTCAGAAGCAAAGTATTTATCAAAAATAAAGTCAAGTTTTCCAAAGAATGTGCATGTGTGTGATTTATTAAGGGCTACAAAGAAAGTTGATATTTCTTATGTATACAATCAACATATAACCACTTCCACTTCTATACTACCGTCATCACTAAACAACATACACATATCCATTCCACTCATGTTTATATAAAATTTATTGAGTCCATTAATAGTATTTACTTAACCCCTCACTTACATAATAGCTAATCCTCACGAGGCATATACTATTTTCTCCACCTTACAGAAGAGTAAGCTTAGCCCCTGGGAACCTAAGACCTCACAACGAGTGAAAAAAGAGAAATCAGAACTAGAACCATGGCCTGTTCAACTCCAGAGCTAACCCTGCATCCGCTCCACCTTCCTCCCTCCTAAGTCACTCTCACAAAAACGCTTCAGTGATTATTCCTAAGATGTCAGAGCTGAAAATGTACAGATTTCACAGGACGAAGACTGTGCCAAGTCGTGATTGCACAACCAAAGAGCTGCAAGGAACCAAGGAGGCCAAATGTGTGTTGGAAAAACCACAGATGTCATCTGGGAACGCTCAGAGATTTGAGCTTTCAAGCTGAGACAGCCTTCTTTCCACCGGAACCATCACCTTATAAGGCTAAAGCAAGGCCAGGACTTCCTCAGCTGAATCAACCCGACACAAGTGGCCTGTTCCCTTAGCTCACTGGGATTCTGCTAGCTGAGCGTCAGTCACGGAAAGAATGCCACTGCTGGGAGGCCCGGATTATCCCCATTCTGAACCGGATCACAAACACCCACCTTGTCAGCAAGCTGCTATGAGTCTTGCAATGGGAAGATGGGGGAGGCATCATGGTAGGGTCAGGAGTGGAGATACTTAGGCTCCCCAGAGAAATTAGTCACAAGTTGTATCCCTTCATGTCCATTTACAGACATTTTGTTGGAAGCAACAAGCCCTAAAAGGGTGAAAAACAAAGCTCCCCCACCTCGCCTCCACTCCAGCATGTGTTCTGAGGTTCACAGGAAGCCTTCTTCTCTTCGTTGGCTTTGGGGTCCCCAGGCTGCTTGCTAACAGCTGTGTATCGGACAGCAAATGTTTCAGCGCTGAGCAGGGCTCCAGGGACCAAAATCAGCCATTTATTTCACTCGCTTCGTTAGACTAGTCCCATTATACTAAAACTCTAGACAAACAGAGGAAACTTAGTGGAATTCAGCTACACAAGAAGGACCTCTTAGTTCTTAGAATTCAAATTAAACAATGGTTGAGAAACAGCGGAAAGATATGAGCCTCCAAAGTTGAACACAGCAGAATGCTTCAGCAAATGGAATGCTCACCCTGATGCCAAGTCACTTTCCCTCCAAGTATTGATTACTCTCTACAGATTATGGAAAACATTTGTCCGAGCAGTTACTTCAACCGCTCTCATTTCCAGCTCACTAAGATCGTAGAGATGCAGTGAGGCACGGGTTCAGAATGTTCCCTGAAGTAATATCAAGGATGTGCTAAGGTGCTAGGGAAAGAGTAAGGACATTTTTATAAGGATCACAGCTGGGAGGACAGAGATGGCAAGCCTTTAGTAGAAACTCTTCAGGCCAGAGCTGGGTGATCTTGACAAAGGCTCAAGACAAGAAGGTGCTACTGGCTCCTTTAAGAGAAAACATCATGAGTAGAAAGAGACTAGAGGCCAGTGGGCAGGCCTGTGCACCAAGATGGACATCAGAGAATGAGAGGCAGTTCTGGTCTTGACCCAGCCCTATTGGGCACAGTGTGTGTCCTAGGGAAGAGGAATTCAGGGGAACATAAGGAAACACTGGCCAACTTTGGTGGTGTTTGCATTCTTGGGTCAGGATACCAAGGAGATCATATGTATGGTTTGGGAAGCTGTTGGGAGAAGGGATGGTATCCCTCCTTCTATCATCTCATCTTGGTTAAGACATTTAATTTGCATTTTCCTGGGTGAAATACTTGACAGTAACTCTGCCACATGGCAGCACCAGCTTCAGGGGCTGTTATGGCCTCTCCTAGTACATGGTGTGTGGTAGTTGTAAGAATGTACTTCAAAGATTTCCTCTGCAAGTGATGGAATTTACCTAACATCTTAGCTGACTTTCTTTTAAGTGCACTGCTGCGTGTGCACCATGACCTCATTTGGACTGCTCCCAACCAACTCTAAGATGTAGTGGGGAGACTATCCTGAGAGACCCAGGACTCCTACCAGAGCTCACTCTGGCACAGGCACTTCCCACTGGCTTTGCTGAAGCTTTCTTCTATTGCACCACAGTGTAGCATGCTTGTGTGTGGACCTCCCTCAATCCCTCCCTCACTCAGGGTCAGGCTCCTATGGTAACCTAACCACTAAGCTAGGCTTCTGCCCCCCCCTGGCATTCTTTCACAAAGAACTTCCCCTAAGACATTTCACAAATGTTTAATATTGTCTCTTTGTCTCTTTGCTTCAGAGGATCCTGAGACAAGGAAGAACATTCTAATTAAGAGCCTTAGGTTGTTTCCTGGACTAAATAAGCACTCTGAAGAGTTACTGAGATTATGATGAAGTGTGGAAGCCAGGGAACACACTTATTACACATATACTACTTGCTAGCACTTCCCAAATAGCTAAAAGATGAAAGTTAAACAGCCTAGCTTTCATGAAGCTTTTATTGTAGTGAGGGGAGGGAAAGAGGCAAAAAAAAAAAAAAAAAAAGAAAGCACACGGCCAGCGCCGTGGCTCAACAGGCTAATCCTCCACCTAGCGGCGCCAGCACACCGGGTTCTAGTCCCAGTCGGGGCGCCGGATTCTGTCCCGGTTGCCCCTCTTCCAGGCCAGCTCTCTGCTGTGGCCCGGGAGTGCAGTGGAGGATGGCCCAGGTGCTTGGGCCCTGCACCCCATGGGAGAACAGGAGAAGCACCTGGCTCCTGCCTTTGGATCAGCGCGGTGTGCCGGCCGCAGCACGCTGGCTGCGGCGGCCATTGGAGCTTGAACCAACGGCAAAGGAAGACCTTTCTCTCTGTCTCTATCTCTCACTATCCACTCTGCCTGTCCAAAAAAAAAAAAAAAAAAAAAAAAATGAAAGCACACATAAGTACACATTTTTGAGTGATGATAAATACTATAAATAAAACCAAAGGAGACTAAGGTTCTAGGACATTATAGGTAGAGGGAAGAGGATCTATTTTTCAAAGATTAGGCAAGAAAAGTCCTCTGAGGAAGCATTAATAGCAGAGACCTATAAGAATCAAGGATGTTAGCTGCATAAACATCAAGTTCAAGTTGATTAACTTGAGTCTAACATATATTTATGTGTATATCCATTATACATGTCCAGGCCAAAATAGAAGCATCAAACAAAAGCCATTTCCTACCTGTATGGCAGAAGGATAAGTGGGGGCAGATATTGTATATATAGGACAAAGTCAGTGTTGCCTTGGCCAAGGTGTCCTCCCAATTACAATGGACTGCCATCATATCCCATTGTGACTGAACAACTGCTTGTTTTCCATGTGTGGAGAGTGTTGAGAAATTTCCTCCAGATTCATGAATCACCAGAGGCCTGATAAAGTTCTCTAGCTGATGCCACATTGACTGCCAGCCCTCAGGCCCTGCACATTCTATCTAGCCCAACCAGGAGAAGAGCAAGATTCTTCTTCTAAGGGGTTATTAGCTTTAAACTCGGTGTCCCATTGACAGAATATTTGATCCATCAAGGACTCATTATTTGCAAAGCATTTGAACTTTTCATTCATTTCATTCATCCACTTAGTTATTCAACACGTGCATCAGGCATCTACTATATTCTAGCAATTTCCAAAAGGCAAAGGAAACAACAGAGAGCAAAGGTAAATATCCCCAGCCTTATGAAGCAGACATTCTAGGAAAGGAAGGAGACAAAAAAAAAATTGAAAACATACACAAATTTACATTTTGGATGGTGATAAATACAATAAAGAAAACCAAAGCAGAATATGGTGCTAGTAAATTATAGTCAGTGGGAGGAGATATATCTTTCACAATAGGCAAGAAAAGTCCTTCTGAGGAATCAGTAATAGCAGAGAACTAAAAGAATGGAGAGAACTCACTGTGTAAAAGTCTAGGCAGTGGGGCCAATGCTGTGGCAAAGTGGGTAAAGCTACCACCTACAGTATTGGCATCCCATATGGGTGCCGGGTCAAGTCCTCGCTGCTCAATTCCCATATAGCTCTCTGATATCGCCTGGGAAAGCAGTAGAATTTTGCCCAAGTCCTTGGGCCCCTGCATGGGAGACTCAGAAGAAGCTCCTGGCTCTGGGCTTCAGATTGGCCCAGCTCCAGTTGTTGCAGCCTTTTGGGTAGTGAACTAGGGGATGGAAGATCAATCTCTCTCTCTCTCTCTCTCTCTCTCTGCCTCTCTCTATATATAACTCTGCCTTTCAAACAAATAAATAAATATTTTAAAAAGCACTTTTTTAACAGAAAAGTAGGCCGTGAACAATCCATTTCATTTCCTTTCATCTACACAACAAAAACATGAAACAGCAGGCATTGTATGCCTATTAAGGAAAACTTAAGGGTTAGACACTCAACTGGCTCACAAGTCAAAGTCAATGTTGTTTAACCATTATGTCTTTGCTATCAAAGTGGGTTCCAGGATCCTCCCACCTGCTTTCCAAATTCAAAGAGAAAGTCCAGGCTTTTATCTAACCTATTCTTGCTGACAACTTTTGTGGCTTTTCCAATGTAATTATTGGGGTACAGAAGAGCCACATAAGAGGTAGCTATGCTAGAACAGTTCTTGCCCCAGCCTTCCCCACCCACAGCACAGACCAAGCCTGCCTGGTCTCCAGTAAAACACGGGGGTTCCTTTGAAACAATGTGAAGCCTCATGGTCTCTTCTTATCTGAAGCTGCCACCTCTTGGGGGCCTGAACTCCCCAGGCAGTATAGCTGGCGCCAAGCCCTTGAAGAAACTGGCCAAGTCATGTCTTCAAATGCTGCACAAATGGGCAAGGAAATGTTCAGGAAGCACAAATATTAGAGTCTTACTTGAGCTTAAACATGGAACTGCGGGGACTTTTCAGCATCATGCATGAAAATAGCAACCTGATGAAAGCTTGCAATGGAAAGGTAAGCCACTGATAACTGCAATGGGTAAAAGATAAGAACTCACAGCCGGCTCACTAAGCTAATCCTCCGCCTAGCAGCGCCGGCACACCAGGTTCTAGTCCCGGTTGGGGCGCTGGATTCTGTCCCGGTTGCTCCTCTTCCAGGCCAGCTCTCTGCTGTGGCCAGGGAGTGCAATGGAGGATGGCCCAAGTGCTTGGGCCCTGCACCCCATGGGAGACCAGGGGAAGCACCTGGCTCCTGCCATCAGATCAGTGAGGTGCACTGGCCGCGGTGAACCAACGGCAAAGGAAGACCTTTCTCTCTGTCTCTCTCTCACTGTCCACTCTGCCTGTCAAAAAATAAAAAAATTTAAAAAAATAAATAAATAAATTAAAAAGATAAGAACTCAGAGCCCATGTCCTTGTGCTCTTCACTTTACAGTCCTTGAAACCTAACAGAGCTATTGCTATTATTATTATAATCATTGATCCTTGCCACCACCATCATCAACTCTTCTCCTATTGCAAATTCCTGATGGGAAGGAGAAGGGGGAAATAACAGGGGTGTCGTGAAGCTGAATTTCCCTGTAATGGTTAACCCCAGCCTGGGCAGAGGTCCCTGTGGGGAAGCTCTAAAATCAACCTTCAACAAGAAAAACTGTGACTCACTAAACCCATAGATATTTATGTTGTTCCTGCTGCACAAAAACAAATCCTTCCCTCCTGGGTAATAACTAAGCCCCATAAATAGATTCTACACTTCTACCAGGTCACCAAAAATAAACGAGAGAACTTGTAGACACACCACTAACTTTGTTGGGTTACTGAGTTTTGCCTTCTTCCCACCACCTGCATTATCTAAAAACCAATCTAGTCCATGATTAGAGGGCCTATTTAAGAGCAAAATATCCAAGCCTACCTACCCATGGTTTCCTGGACCATGAGTAACCAGGGCGATCTTACTCTGTTCCCATAAAACTTAAGGTTGATTATTTTGAGTGGCTTTTTTTCCTGAGAAAATATTGTGTTTTTACCTGCTTTGTTTCTGGTACGTGATTGAAGCACCTGTCTCACTGAGTTTTATGATCACTATGTACCTGCCTGCAGAGTAGTGTACATTTTTGCAGAACTCTCTTCTAAACTGAGAGTTGACCAGAATCCCTCCCAAGGGCAGAGATACTCCCTACTAACTCAGTCAATATAGAATTCTAGCAACACTCTTATGAAAATCTTATGATTATTATGATAGTTTATAATAATTACTAACTCAATGTGGTTTCCAGGTAATATGCTTACTCACTTTTCTTCTTAACCAATGGGATGATTTTTTTACAAATTGGAATTCACATCTGATAAAGATTTGCCACCGGTTTTTCGTTTCTATTCTCTAGTGCCAATAGTCAACCAAGTGTTTCTCAAGGTTGAGAAACACTAAGCACTACCACACATGAATGTGAACACCTTATTTAATTTAAGAATGGCAAACTACTGTTAAGTCTCAATCTCCTTGGAGCCTACCAGCTCAGAGAAATTTGACAAAGTTGCAATATTCTTCCCCTGCAAATAGATTACTCTTGCTTCTATTCAAGCAAGTTCCGATTGACCAAGTCTTCTTAGGTATGTTCCATATGCTTGGTAAGCACTTACAGAATGGCCAACTGCTAATCACAAGTTCCCCTAGAGTTTAAAAGATTGAATATAATTAACAAGCAGGCAGAATAGTGGCCTATCACACCAGCTATAATAAGCTATTCTCTGAATGTACTCTGTTAGACTCTATGCATTTCCCTCCTTTTTGTGGAAAAAAAAAAATTAACCTGTGGACCAGTGACAGCAGGAGAAATCCACATAAAGTAACCAGAAAACGAAGACCTCTAAGATGCTGTCTTCTTGGTTGTTTCTTGCCACACTCATTAACACAAACTGTGTTCTTTCTCTTTTTCTCCTGACTCTAAGGTCTAGTATTTCCGACTTTGTCTTAGAAATCTCTTCTCATTCTATGACTTCGGTTTACTCATAATCTCTCACAGTTGGCAGGGGAAGCACAGCTGATATACTTCAAGTCCCCACATCCCATACAGGAATTCTCTCTCCAGTAATTGACCAGAGGTCATCTATCTCTATGTAAATTCTTCTATGACAGGAATGCTGAGCACCAGAAATTATGAGGGATGTCTTCCTTAGATAAACCCAAATGTGTTTCTCTGAAAGGTTCATTAACTTCCCATCATGTTGCCTTTCCTCTCCTCTCTGCAACCCCTGATTTCATCATCTCTGACCACCTGCATCGCATCCCTTACCAAAGATCTGTGGTTCAGTGTGGCACGTGCACCTCTAGAAGCCAAGTTGTCAAAATCTCTCTTAAGTGATACCCAGGACTGGGGACAGTATTCTGGATTGAAATACAAAATACAGTGGGCTATAAGTTCTCTGGAGTGGCTGGAAGACTAGGTATGAAAATAAAATTGATGATAGCTGAGGGTGGCAGGGAGGCTTGGATCTTGCCATGAATAGCCTTATGTACCATACCAGGAACTCCAAACTTTGGCCTGCAGGCAATGGAAGACATTGAACTGGCAAATCCTGCACCCTGGAATGGGAAGTTAGTTTTCAGAGCTAACCTAAAGAACCCACACCTTTGTATTTACTTCCAATGTGCCGTTGTCAGTATAATTCTGCAGTCATGAAACTGGCAACTATCCACATGTGGTTGTGGACTCACTGGAGGGGCCACGTAAGTGAAGTAGAAGGAAGAAAAGAATTCAAATATATATATTTGGGTTGTGCTGGTCACTTTACATACTTTACATGTCTCTCCATACTTTATCTCATGACAACCCGGGAAGTATGGGCATTAATCCCACTTCACAGACCAAGAATATTTTGATCTATTGAAGTTCATGGTGCTTCACTACTTGGAGCAACACAGATGCCTATTTTTAATAGTTTTTTCTACTCCTTATCAGGGAATACATTGGAATGATATTTCTTTCATTGTTGTCAGCAAAGAAGGAATAGAGACCATTCTCCTTAAATGTCAGATGGAATACCTCAAGCATAAAATATTGGATGACCCACTCAACAGGTCAATAACAAAAAAATATGTTTCCTAACTCTTGGTCCAGTATTACTTTTAGTCATTTTCCTCACAAAATTAAAACCATAAACTTGTGGTAGACCATAGTTTCTTTGTTCCTTTTCCCATCTAGTCACCACAATATAACCTTTCATTCTCCCTGGTGACACCATTTAATCCCTACACAACCCAACAACAAATACCCACTTCATCACCATAACACAATGGCCAGCCCAATCACCCTTTCCTTTAATTTTGTACAGAATAATATTATTTCTCCATTAATTAGCTGTGATTGGCATCACAGTTACCACTACTTTTATTCTTCAGGCTTGACAGAGCACCAGCTGTGTGCAAAAATGTAGCAACAGTGGCTTCCAGCCAAATGTGACTAAATTTTGTGCCAAGAATAGATACCCCATGGAGTCTAATGACAAAAGTGCTTTAATGAGGACTAACACTCTGTCTGTGGCAGAGGGAAAATCCTCTTGACTTTAAATAAGTTCAAAGGCTCACAGTGCTCTATCATGCTATGTGGGTCAAGGGCCTGCCCCCAAGGGTCTAGCATGCCGGCCCTGGAAAGGCAGCTTGACCCTCACCATCAAGGTCTTTGTAAACGTGCACCAGAAAAACACATCTTGCTACAGTCTGCTCCCCTGGGGCTTCTCAGTCACAATGGCACAGATATCAGCCAGTTGTCACCTACAGTCTACAACTGTCTCCTACTACCCACCCATGCATGTTCGTGAAATCTACTTTTTAGCAGAAGTATCAGTGGTCCTTTATGGAAACTGATATGAAAAATGACAATATTTCATTTCTCACCTAGACGAGTAAAAAACCTCTTTCTTCTTCCTTCCCTTCTATCTGGACCCAATCTTTCTAATTCACCCCAGAACAATCTGATCTTTAGACTCATCTGATTTAAAGAAATCTCAAGTTAGAGCATACCTAGCAGGAGACTGAAGTCTAAACTCCTTTGCAAACCACTAAAGGGCCTTCACATCCTAACACCAATCCAGTTTGCTAATAATATCTTCAACAGATACACCCAAAACACTAGAGGCTCTGGCCCTCCCAGGTAACTCACAGACCCCTGAGGATTTTGTACATTTTCATTATAGATGATTTTCCTATCCCTCCAATCTAACCAGAATCCATTATCACCTTACCTCATCCACCTGACAAACTCCAGGTCATTTTTTAAGAACCAGCTCCAAGGGCTGGCGCTGTGGCACAGCAGGTAAAGCCACCGCCTGCAGTGCCAGCATCCTGTATGGATGCTGGTTCAGTCCTGGCTGTTCCACTTCCAATCCAGCCCTCTGCTATGGCCTGGGAAAGCAATAGACGATGTCCCATGTGCTTGGGCCCCTGCACCCGCATGGGAGACCCAAAGAAACTCCTGGCTCCTGGCTTCATAAATAAATAAATCTTAAAAAAAAAAAAAACAAAAACAGCTCAAATATAATTTACCCCTCTAGTACTTTCACAACCACCCCAGGCCAAACTAACCCATCCTTCCCCTGTGCTCCTATAAGTTGCACTTATCTGATTTTCCCTTCTCAATGGTTAACAGAGCCAAGACTCAAATCTAGGTTTTCTGTTTCCAAATACTGAAGTTTGTTTAAATCTTAGTCTGTTATGCCATGCAATCAGCTTTGCTGCTAAATCCCTAGTGACTGGCCAGTAAATCTACACTGGGTGAATGAATGACAACCGGAAGGTGCCTTCCATTATCTCCCTACTTCATTCACTCTCCAAATTAGAATATATAAAGGAAGCTTGGCTTCTCAGATATATACAACTTATGGGGTACTTTGTGTCACAAAATCATGTCCAATTTAAAGATACTATAACTACACATCATATAATTATGTAGACCCTCCAACATTGCTCTTACTACTCATTTGGAAGGTAAAAAGGAACAAGGGAAAAGAGGAAACTGCAATGTTCAAGGAGAAGCCAAGGCCAAAGAAGTATTCTCTTTCAACTCCCTAGCACACCCTTTTTAAAAATATATATATGTATTTATGTACTTGAAAGGAAGAGTTGGGGGGTGGGGGGGGGGGCGTGAGAAAAGATTTTTCATCCACTGGTTCACTCCCCAAATGGCCCCAAACAACCAGGGGTAGGCCAGGCCGAAGCCAGGAACCAGGAGCTTCTTCCAGATCTCTCATGAGGCTTGGGCCATCTTCTCCTGCAAGGAGCTGGATTGGAAGTGGAGCAGCTGGGACTGGATCAAGCATTCACATAGGATGCCAGCACTGCAGGCAGCAGCTTTACCCATGATGCCACAGCATCAGCCCCACTAGCACACCTCTTAACACAGTCTCTGAGAGTGGAGTCCCCTGGGGGCCTGTGGCCATTCTAAACTGAAAGCATCATGTGTCGTTTGGGGAAAAGCAGCCAGAGTTTCCACAGCATATTTGTATAGAAGCAAACAGAACACACAAACTCTAAGAAGAGATGCCAAACCCAAGGAATTCAAGAGGCTTTGGGCTATGAACCTTCTCTCTCTCTCTCTCTCTCTCAAGATTTTATTTATTTGTTTGAGAGAAAGCTACAGAGAGAGGGAGAGACAGAGAGAAAAGTCTTCCATCCACTGGTTCACTCCCCAAATGGCTGCAATGGCTGGAGCTGAACCTATCTGAAGGCAGGAACCAGGAGCTTCTTCCAGGTCTCCCATATGGGTGCAGGGGCACCCATCTTTCACTGCTTTTCCAGGCCACAGCAGAGAGCTGGATCAGAAAAGGAATAGCAGGGACTAGAACCAGCACCCATATGAGATGCCAGTGCTGCAGCTCTGGCCACAACTCCGGCTCCTAAACCTTCTCTCTTTCACAGAAAAAAAAAAATTAGAAGATAAAAGAAAAAGAAAAAACAGCCATCTTGATTTTGCCTCTTCACAAAGAAACTCTTCAAGCAGCAGCAAATAAAACCTCTCGACTCATGAGGTGCTGGTTAGAATGTTAAGACACCATCCTTTGAAGGGAGAATGAATAAGCAATTCAAAACGGGCTTTCCTGGCCAAGGTTTGGAGTCTGAAACTGTCCATTTTGCCAGCAGTATTCTGTCTGCCAACCTACCTGCAAAGAAAGGGGCCATTTACAACTTGACATCCACCCAAGATGGCTGCTGTACAAAACACACACCCACAGGCCCCCCACCCCGAAATCTGGGAAGGAAGAAGGAAGGAGGAAAAAACAAAGCATATATTCTGGTGCCCCTAGATTTTAGGAATTCCACAAGCAAGACATTGCCAACACCCACTTGACAGGAGGTGTAGCGTTAACAAAGCAAGCATTTGCAGAAAATGAAAAATTTTAAACTGTCTCATGGCTTCTAATTCGATGCAGGCAGAACCCTGGTCTGTTGAAGCCAGGCTATCGTACATCTCAGGATGTTCTCACACTTGCAGACATGGAACCATCACTTCTAAGAACCACAAGTTAGAAGTCTGGGTTACTTGAAGTGATGTTGTTACGCCTGAAGGAAAAATGGTATCAGCTAACAGAGAGAGAGAGAATGATAGAGCCTGCAGCGCAGCATCAAGGCTGGCTTTCACATACTGATCGTCACTTGAACTATAAATTATTTAGGAGAGAACTGAGTTTATTTAGAGCCCACATGGCACCAGGAACACTGTAAACACTTAGCATGTTGACCACTGAGTTTGCTTTTTTGTGTTGTTCAAAAAAGGCCGGTGCTTTATAAACCTTTTTGTCCAGGTTTACTGAGGTATAACAGATGAATTAAAACTGTGTATATTTAAGTGTACAAATTGATGTTTTGATATAGGTACACATTATAAAGTGATGACAAGAATCAAGCTAATTAACAATTCTATCACCTGCAAAATTATAATTTTCCTTTTTCTTTTTGCTAGAAAACTTCAGATCAACTCTTCTAACAAACATCAACTATACAATACAGTATTGTTAACAATAACTTATTCTTTTACACCAAAAACATACATCACGTCAGAAGTATACTAATATCTCTCTTA
This sequence comes from Lepus europaeus, assembly GCF_033115175.1. NCBI lineage: Eukaryota > Metazoa > Chordata > Mammalia > Lagomorpha > Leporidae > Lepus > Lepus europaeus. The sequence continues at coordinate 61,660,369 of NC_084837.1, forward strand.
TTCCATTCCACATAACAAGAAAAGCAGTATTCAGGGGAGAGTTCAAAGAGATCAGCAATGGAGCTAAAAGGAAAATCTTGTCTCCTGCTCTAATATCATAATATCCCTATTAAGAATTTGAGGCCGGTGCCTTGGCTCATTAGGCTAATCCTCCGCCTAGCGGCGCCAGCATACCGGATTCTAGTCCCGGTCGGGGTGCCGGATTCTGTCCTGGTTGCCCCTCGTCCAGTCCAGCTCTCTGCCGTGGCCTGGGAAGGCAGTGGAGGATGGCCCAAGTGCTTGGGCCCTGCACCCCATGGGAGACCAGGAAGAAACACCTGGCTCCTGGCTTCGGATCAGCGCGTTGCGCCAGCCGCAGAGGCCTTTGGAGGGTGAAGCAACGGTAAAGGAAGACCTTTCTCTCTGTCTCTCTCTCACTGTCCATTCTGCCTGCCAAAAAAAAAAAAAAAAAAAAGAAAGAATTTGAAATGTTTTCTCTTGAGTTTCTTGGATCACATAGATTAATTACAGTGCAGACAGGAGTTACATTCTCTTTAAAATGTTACTCCAGGCTGAAGATGCAAAGACAAATAAGAAATGCTCCCTATTCTCAAAATTTTATTAAGAATTTTAATTGGCTTATAGATAAGATTGTCCATAAATTTAAGATGCTAAAATTAATCAAAGATACATTTTAATTCATGTGACCTGAATCTCTGTATCATACGTTTTATACTTGTTGGTAGAAAGAAGCTAAAAACATTTTATATAGTTGTGCTTAAGTTTACTGGTTAAACAAACTACATCATGTTAGATATTTAAGAGGTGTTTCCAAATACATGATTCTTAAAATTTATAGAAGGCATTGGACCTTCTGGTAAATGTTCTATTAAGTTGTTATCTAATTGTTGAAACTGTTTGCTAAGTTTTCATGTGATATTGCTATTGTCAGCAAGCGATCTAGGACTTGCTCCCTCATTTCTCTATTCTAAGCCCAACTTGTTCTTTCATTTCTCTATTCTCTTCAAGGTAGGAAACTAATTCTATTATGAAGGAATGTGTAGGACACACAATTTAATCTTTAGACCTTATAAAAGAGATGGCTAACATTTTTCTGTAATAGCATAGCCAAAATAGGAGCTTAAATTATAATTTCATAGCTAGATTTACTTCGCCATCAGTGAAGTAAACAGTAAGTAGAAAAAATCTCCCTTTCAGACCAAAGGGAAAGAAAGTTTTAAAGTGAGAATATAATTTTCCTCATGGGCATTGTCTACCTTAGAAAAACTACTACAGAACATGCCTGTGACTATAGACTTGTAGTTCAGGACACAGAAGATTAGAGATGGGACTTGGGCACTCCCTTGACTTGCATCCTCTGGTCTGCTTTAACACAAACCAGGAGGAAAAGAAAGCTAGGCATCAGAAGCAATGGGTGGCAGGCCTATTAATGGCTGTTCTGTACAGTGAACTGCCCTCAAGGAGACCCAACAGGCAGTCCACTGCAGTGACTTTCAATGTGGTAAGCCTGGGCTTCAGCAGAAGTCAGCTTGTGAAGAGCCCTGGCAGCTCTGCCAGCCAAGAGTTGGATCACTGGAAATGGACCTGCCCTGGAGTCGAAGGATGCCCAGGTCAGAGCCACAGATCTTATTGGCTCTAAGCTGAAAAGCCCTTCACTCAGCCCAATTTCCAAAGTGACCACTGCAGCTGAGGGGATGGTCAAGTAGGGTCAGCAACGTTGCAGTCAGAACTATAAATTTCTTGTTAGAGATGCCCCCTGCCTTTACCTGGCCAGCTCTCCTCCCAGGCCAGCCAAGTAATGAAAGTCAACAGAGTGCCTTCCCCTAGGAGGTTCACACCTCCCTTAGGATGTACCCCATGTGAAGAGATAGATAGGTCTGGGCCTCTTAACTTACAAGGCCTAAAGCCCACCAGATTATTATCAAGCCCCTTCTATCAGGTTCTATTTGCCTCTCAATCAGAAAACTTAATTGTAGCTTAGATAGCACCTTTCTTAGCTCCTCTAATAATGACTCTGTCCTTTGTTCTAGACCCTGTCTAGCGCACTTGGGCCTCATTCCTTTGTAATCATAACCTCTACTCTACCACCAATGGCTCTACTCCCAACCTGTGTATACTGATGGTCCTATTCCCTACTTAATGCTGTATAATTGTTCAAAATTTCTCTACAGACAAACCCTTCTACCTACAAAAGATGAGTGACTTTTCTCCCAGTCTTGGCTGGAATCAGCTTTCCGTTCTGTTGGGTGCTTCCCAATAAACCCCTTCCCTTAAAAAAAAAAAAAAAAAAAGAGGGAGGTGCCTTTCTCTGAAGGGAGGAGAGAACTTCCACTTGGACTATGACCTTGTCTAAATTATGATCAGAGTCAGAGAACTTGGAAGGCTTCCATAGCCTTGGCAACTCATGACAACAGCCTAGGGTGGTTACTGGCACCATAAACTAGAGTGTCAATTTGTTGGGTCAACAACAGGAGTCACTGTGCACTTGCTCCTCATGTGGAATCTCTGTCCTTAACGTGCTATACAATGCAATCTAATGCTATAACTAGTACTCAAACAGTATGTTTCACTTTGTGTTTCTATGTGGGTGCAAACTGTTAAAATCTTTACTTAATATATACTAAATTGATCTTCTGTATATATATATATATATATATATATATATATATATAAATTGCTCAGCTCCAGGGTAAAAGTTTGATCCTTTTCTCATCGCTTTATATTTTGGGTACAAAAGATTATTTTTAACAAAGTATGTAAATTTATGAATATTTTCCCAATCTGGTTAGAATAGATTTCCAAAACTAGGTAGTATAAAAAGAAACAATAGAATTTACACTCCTTTATGATCATGTCTCATCACCCTCTGGGAAGTCTTGTAACGCAAACCTATTTTAAAGATACATCCAGGAGTATAGACAAGAGCTACAACCAACAATCACATTTGTTCCATTTATATAAATAAACAAAATTATTTTAAAAACTATATTCATTACAGAATTTTCCTTCTTCAAATACCTATGGTCCTTGGTATCAATGAGTCCAGTGTTCACTTACGCTCATTTTGTATGGTGTGTGTTAGAAGGGGGTAGGTGATAGCTTTTGCTCTCTGGACACATTTTAACAGTTTTTAACAGATTGTAGCCTTCACAGTCATAAGAATCAAGTGTCACAAATATACCAGAGTGAATGAAATATCATCCAAATTCAAATGTTCACACTTAAAAACAGATCTGTATAATTTAAAACTTCAATCTCAGTCATCTAAAACTGTATCATAGCCAGCTTCAGTTTCAACCTACACCAACATTTTCAACCAGAAAGAGAATCTGACTTTCAAGACTGGCCTTTTCAAGGAGTTACAGACACAAAGACCAAAAATCAAAAGGCAACCAGCATGTGGACTCGATTATATAGAATCATTTGTTCCCACCTCTAATTGACACTTTTATCATTTGGACCTCCAATGAACTTGTCACCAGACTTCATGGGGGCTTTTAGAACCAAATCTCCAGAAGTTTTTGACATGACTCTTGGTTCCTAACCCAGCTATTTTTAGTGCAATAACACTGCCCCTGCTGCTGCCCCATTTCCCCGAACAACAGTACATCTGAGGTCAGACAGAAGGGACTTTGATTTGATGAAAACTTTTGCTCACCGAGAGAGGCAGGGAAAGCCATCTCACATATATGTGAAACCCCCAGTAACAGCTGCAGTGGTTCAAAGGGTCATGTCATGTTGTGTTCCCCTCTTGGACAGCATCTCAACTGGACTGACAAAATGAGGGCCAGCTGCATCTTGCTTTCTGACGTCATCTCTAAGAACTGTGCGGCCACCTGATTCACTTGAAATGAAGCAGATAAGCACCAGCTGTCTCTTTGACCGATGCCTCTCTGTTTCTGATCCTTTCTAATTCCTACCAAGTGCATTCTGGAAGGGCTGTTTAAACCCTTAAAGATAACGCAAAAATTAAATAAAAATTTTGGCAACTGATTACACAAAACTTTGTTGCTATTTAGTTCTCTTACATTTTTCGTCTACTGTTGCTGTTTAGTCACTTGCATACTCCAAGTTTCACAACTTTAAAGAGTGTCCAGGGGCCAGCCCTGTGGTATAGCGGGTAGAGCTGGTGCTGTTTCAAGTCCCGGCTGCTCCACTTCCAATTCAGCTCTCTGCTATGGCCTGGGAAAGCAGTAGAGGATGGCCCAAGTCCTTGTGCCCCTGCACCCATGTGGGAAGACCCGGAGGATGCTCCTGGCTCCTGGCTTTGGATTGGCGTGGCTCTGACCATTGTGGCCAACTGGGGAGTGAACCAGCGGATGGAAGACCTCTCTCTGTGTGCCTCTCTTCTCTCTCTGCATAACTCTGACTTTCAAATAAAATAAATAAATCTTTTTTTAAAAAAGTGCCTACAACTTCTTTCCACTGGGATCTCACTCACAGAGATCATTCACTTAGGTCTTTTTTTTTTTTTTTTCCATGATATCTTGGCTTTCCATGCCTGCTATACTCTCATGGGCTCTTCAGCCAGATCTGAATGCCTTGAGGGCTGATTCTGAGGCCAGAGTGTTGTTTAGGACATCTGCCATCCTATGAGTCTGCTGTGTATCCCACTTCCTATGTTGGATCTTTCTCTCCCTTTTTGATTCTATCAGTTAGTATTAGCAGATACTTGTCTTGTTTGTGTGATCTCTTTGACTCTTAGACCTATCAGAGCTATCAATTGTGAGCTGAAATTGATCACTTGGACTAGTGCGATGGCATTGGTACATGCCATCTTGATGGAATTGTGTTGGAATCCCCTGCACATTTCTAACTCCACCATTTGCGGCCAGTCCGATTGAGCATGTTCCTAATTGTTCATCTCCTCCCTCTCTTTTTCCACTCTTAGATTTAACAGGGATCACTTTTCAGTTAAAATTTAAACACCTGAGAATAATTGTGTGTTAATTACTGAGTTCAACCAATAGTACTAGAACAACAACAACAACAACGAATACTAAAAAGGATAGAGTATTACATTGTACATCTAAAGTCAGGACAGGAGCTGATCAGTTCATTGTTGCTTATAGTGTCCATTTCACTTAACAGGTTTTCCACTTTGACTATGACCCTATCGGAATAAGATCAAAGTCAGCGAACTCTAAAGGCTTCCATAGCCCTGGCAACTCATGACTAGAGCCCAGGGAGATTACTGACGCCATGAACAGGAGTGTCAAATTGTTAAGTCAGCAACAGGAGTCACTGTGTACTTACACCCCATGCGGGATCTGTCCCTAATGTGTCGTCTAAAGCCAAGTGATGCTATGACTGGTACTGAAACAGTATTTTTATACTTTGCGTTTCTGTGTGGGCGCAGACTGATGAGGTCTTTGCTAATTATATACTGAAGTGATCTTCTGTATATAAAGAGAATTGGAAATGAAAAAAAAAAAAACAACCTGGTGTTAAAATGGAAATGGCATAGAAAATTAATTATTTTGAAAAAAAAATTATGTAGGATCTCTGTCTTTAATGTGCTGTACATTGCTATTTAATGCTATAATTAGTAATCCAATGGTAGTTTTTTCACTTTATGTTGCTATATGGGCAAAATGTTGAAATCTTTACCTAATATATACTAAACTGATCTTCTGTATACAAAGAGAATTGAAAATTAATCTTTACACGAATGGAAGGGGAAAGGGAGCGGGAGGGGGGAGGGTTGCGGGCGGGAGGGAAGTTATGGGAGGGGGGAAGCCATTGTAACCCATAAGCTATACTTTGGAAATTTATATTCATTAAATAAAAGTTTAATAAAAAAAAAAAAAGTGCCTACAACTGAATAAGCCATAGTGAAAACTGGTTTCAAATACCTCCCAATAAGTCCAAAATTACAACCATAAGTTTTTTTCAACAAAAGTTAACTGCAATCTACAGATACAGTTCTAATATCAGTATACTGAAATCTTGGGAACTGTATTGCCTGTCCATAATACTTTATTATAGAGTATTTCTGTAGTGGTAAATGGATTCTTTTTGAAAAATACTAGCTCCTCTCTATTGAGGAATTATGAGCAGTAGTGTAAGACTATGAATCTAAAACCATGGGACTTATGCTCGTGCTCTCTGTAGCACGCTGATAGCTAAATCCTACATTTCTCTTCCAGTGACATAAAGCCATGTACTCTATGACTTCATAATTGGCAAACATCGCTCATAAAGTCCTTCCCTGATCCTCATTCAAGACCAACCTCAGATAAGCTCAAATAGAGACTCCCCACCCACCCCCCAGTCATCTTAGTGCCCACAGCAACATTGGAAGACTGGTATTATGCAGGTATGTCGAAAAGTTCGTGGAAATGGAATTAGATGATAAACCGGGGCTGGAGCCGTGGCTTAGCAGGTAAAGCCACTGCCTACAGCACTAGCATTTGAGATGTGTTTTGGTTCAGATCCTGGCTTCTCCACGTTGGATCCAGCTCCCTGCTGATATGCCTGGGAAAGTAGTGGAGGATGGCCCCAGTCCTTGGGCCCCTGCACACATGTGGGAGACCTGGAAAAAGCTCCTGGCTCCTGGCTTCAGCCTGGCTCAGCCCTGGCTATTGCAGCCATCTGGGGAGTGAGTCAGCGGATGGAAGATCTCCCTCTCTCCCGTGCCTCCCCCAACTCTGCCTTTCAAATAAATAAATATTTTTAAAAAACATAAAAAGAGGCTGGCGCCATGGCTTAACAGGCTAATCCTCCGCCTTGCGGCGCCAGCACACCAGATTCTAGTCCCGGTCTGGGCGCCGGATTCTATCCCGGTTGCCCCTCTTCCAGGCCAGCTCTCTGCTGTGGCACGGGAAGGCAGTGGAGGATGGCCCAAGTCCTTGGGCCCTGCACCCGCATGGGAGACCAGGAGAAGCACCTGGCTCCTGGCTTCAGATCAGCGCAATGAGCCGGCCGCGGCGGCCATTGGAGGGTAAACCAATGGCAAAAAGGAAGACCTTTCTCTCTGTCTCTCTCTCTCACTATCCACTCTGCCTATAAAAAAAACAAACAACAACAACAACAACAAAAACATAAAAAGAAGCTAAGCATATTCTAAAATCCATTCTTACAAGGAATCTTTGAACAGTTCAAGAAAATTACATATCATCAAAAAGCTATGCATGGATTTCAAAAATTTTTGCACCAAAATGAGCTTATCTCTTAATTTCATTTTCTGTGAACTTTTGGAAGTCCCTTCATATATGGAGAATTCAATACCTAAAGACATGGAATCATCACATCAATCAGCAATAACAGAGCACAAATTTGAGGTTGAGCCTTTTGTCTGCTCCAGGTCAAGGCCCCGAAAGCCAGTCTTGGGCTCTGACACACTTGGAGAGGCTCCTGAGGTTCCAGCCCCATGCACCTGCCATGCACTGGCAGGATTCTCACTCAGGAGTCAGGCTATGGGAGACCACCCATTGAGGGACAAAAGCCTGCCCTGCCCCCTTTAATCAAAAGACAAACTGAGTACATTTTCCAATTCCATTTTACATGATAAAAGGTATTTTAGTGACTTCAGCCTAACAATATTTCAAGACTCCTCCACCCTCTGCAGAAAAACATGGATTCTAAGCATCCAAATGACTCCCTAGAGAGAATTAAATCTTTTGTTTCTTCCAAAGGAAATTTCATTTCTTTTGGAGAAAAAAAAAAATCAATCTCTAATTAAAAGAGTAGATTTAACCAACATGCTTTGCCCCTTTTACTTAGGCTCTTTCCCAATAAAGCCAGGGAATACTGTCCCGAGTAAGGCCCTCCTCAAAGCAGCCTTGGTTGACCACAAACATTATGTACCTTTGGATAGGCACACAGTAGCTCCAGTGGGCGGGCTTTGCTCTGGTAGAGGAGCAGGGACTGCAACTTGATGGAATGGATAAACAAACCAGCAGCTCCTACAACTTTGCTTGAGAATGCATGGGGGGCGGGGCACACAACACACACACACACTCGCAGACTGACTCCACCATCACAGTATGAGGCTTTCCCATAGGAGTCCCTACCCGTCAGAGGTTCAAATGTCCATTTAGTCAGATGTAATGTCATTAGAAGAGGCCCAGAAAGTTCAGACCCACCAGGTGAGGAAAAACTAAAGGAAACCATGGCAAGCCAGGCAAGAATCCCTTATCATATTCAAGCTCAAGAACAAAATTATAAAGACCATTTGCAACCCTTCTCCTTCAAGTTTTCTCGAAGGTCCTTAGAGTTATCTGTGGACAAATATGCCAATTTTATAAAGAAATAGCAGACCAATAAGAAAGCGACCAGATCATGGGACCCAAGAACTTCCTCAGGAAATTGGGGAAAGAACCTGTGTTGATATCCAGGTCATTGGCTCTGAGGTCAGGTATCCTAGAACCAACCAGCACATAGCCTTCATTTTACTCACCTAAAAATGGTACTGGTGATATTACCCACCTCATCAGGATATTGTTAGTTTTAAATGAGATTATTTGGTAAAAGGACATTGCAGTTAGGGTCCATAAATAGGCAGAAACCACTATATAGTAACATAGATAGAGAAAGTTTAGTATAAAAAGGTGTTACTACCTATAGGTTATTAGGTACTGAAAGTAATAAAATATTGAAGAATACTCTAGGTCCGAGAAAGAAAACCCCAGGAACCAATGTGTAGGGGAGATCCCACCCCCAATCTCAGAACTCCTTGGAGCAGGCACGATTGCAAGCCATAGAGGATCTGGTCAACAGCAGCAGGGCAGCAAACAGTGGAAAGGAAACTTCCCATCCTGCCAAGATGCTACCAGTCAGGGAACCTCGGGCCTGGGTTAGTACAGTAGGTGTTCATTATATACCCTAGGACCAAGCCAGAAACAGAGCACAGGGATCAGAGACCCTCCATGCCCTCTGTCAGCTGGCACACTGGACCTGAATGGTTATAACTGGCACAGAGGCCTAGTTCTGTTATCATCATCATTGCCACCAACACAGCTACAGTGTTGCAGCCAGAGTTAGTGGGAAGTGAAGTGGAGCAATGAGAAGAACCAGTATTCCACCTAAACTCTCCTTGAGTTGGACTCATCTTCTAAACTTGGGGAAGACCATAGTTGGTTTGGAAAATGGTACCAAGTGCTACCAGGGGGCTGGAACTTTCTGCTCCATGTGCCAGAATCTGCAAGGCTCTCTCCCTGCTAAGCTCACCACTCAGAGAAAGCCTCCACAATAACTTGGCCCACTAGTTGTGCTTTCACAGGTTCCACCCAAATCCAGATTTGTGGCAGCAATGTTGCTTTTAGTCCTAGAGCTGGGAAAACATGGGTTTAAAAGAAAATCAATTCAAGTGAAATCTCTCTAACTCTTCCCATCCCCAGCAGAGAGTTCCTTAGAGCCATTGTAGATTATAAGCGAAAGCAGGTGGAAGTAGCTTTGCATCATCACTCCTGACACTAAGTAACAAACATTGCTTCACCTTGCAACCAGGGCCATCTGAATCCGCCTAAAGAAAAACGCTCCTAAGTGGGTGAGGCTATTAGTTTTGATAACTTAGTTTTGATAATTTCTGAGAAAAATTGCAGACTTTTTTTTTTTAAATAAAATGCTTTCTTGGCGTTCCAACACCATACAGCCGGTAAGCAAGGCTTGCCCAGGATCAGCCTTCCCCAGCTCCAACAAGGAGGTAGCAGAGTGTGCCTTACTTAGCCAGGGAGAAAGCCGAAAGTGGAATCATGGAGGAAAGGCTCTGAGCGTCTCAAATTTCCATTTCCAGTATGTGCCAAGAACAGATCTGGCAGAAGCCCTAGGGTCCTTAGTGGGAAGCCATCTCAGGCCACCCTGGAGGTAGCAATAAGTCATAAGTATTGAATGAAGGGTCCAAAGACCAAAATAACTAAAAAAAAATAGCATTCTGAAATAAGGTGGTAGGTCTCATGTATAGGAATTTCCCCCAGAGGAAGAAAAAAGGGGCCTCCATTTTGCCTGTGTGAGCGGCCAGAAAGGAAGAATGTATTTCAGCTCAATATGCATAGCTGTGCTCCAGGCTGGGTTGGGCTGGGCTAGGCTAAAGCGGTTTTTCCATCTACATTTTTGAGGTGCTTCCAACTTCTTCTGAATGAACATTTACCAAATATCTTGCCTGAAAACCATCCCTTACCAGCCTAGGAAAAGGTTTCCATGCTCAAGATGAGGCTACCAGGGAGCTGCCAAGACCTATGGTACCCAAGTAACCTGGGAGAAACTGTCTGAAGGCTTTGGTGGAGTTTTTCAGAATCACCGGGCTCTAGAGCAAGATGGGATGGCTCTTCCAGAGCCTATACTTTGTACTTAGAAATGAGCATGTCCAACCCCACCTTTTATTTTCTAGATGAGGTATCCAGGGTTCAGTATGGCAATGGGATTTGTCTGACAGCACGCAATTAACAGTTGGCAGTGGATCTCGCATTTCCCACCCCCTGCCACCACCACTACCACAGGGCCAGGAAGCAGATACCTTAGCAAAGGATCCAGAGGTGAATGTCCAGATAATCTCAATTGTTCTGTGTCTGCTCCAAGGCCAAACAGTCATGAAAAAGAACATCAGTTGGATAGGACACAGGAGAGGTAAGGGTTACAGTTAAGGATATTTTTGGGATAATTGCTATGGTCTGGACTAGGGTGAGGATTAGGAAAACAGTCCAAGAATGTAGAGTAACATCTTCCCCAAATGCATATCAATTTTTACCTTAAGTCCTTGGATACTGATAATATTAATAAAAGAGTGAGATTGGAACATAAATGCACAAGTTCAAAAGAAGAGCTTATCTTAGTCACTCTGCAGTGTCATAGTATTAATGCCAGTGTGTACCTGTTTTCAACTGCTATGTAACAAGCTGCACCATGGTTAAAACGACAACCATTTTATCACATGCACTTCTGGAAGGTTAGGAATTTGGGCAAGACTAGGAAAACAGGTCCTCTGTGTCCTTTGGGTGTTGACCAGTGGAGCTCAGCTGCGGCTGGAGGATGGAAAATGGTCTTAGATGTCTGAGGACTTGGTGCTGGTTCCTGAGCTGGGGTGCCTCTTTCTCTTCTATGCGGTCTGTCTCCAGTGGGATCTCCTGGACTTCTTTACACGGTGACTGGGTTCCAAGAGGGAAAGGGAAAGGGAAAGCTGCAAGGTCTATTTAAGTTCTGAGTTTATAAGCTCTCAGAACATCACGTCTCTCACATTTTATTGCTTAAAGTAAGGCCCCAAAGCAGCTGGATTCAATGACTGGGGAGAGAGACTCCACCCCCTCATAGGAGAGCAGCAAAGGCACGGAACCAAGGCTATGGACCGGGAGAGGCAGGATTCCTCAGTGGCCAAGTTTAGCAAATCTCATGATAGCGCTTGTTGCAGAGAAGGAGAGACTGACACAACAAAGGAGAAGCAGATCCAGCAGCTAACCAGGAGCTCTGGGCCTCCTCCTTGCCCCTGGCCTCAGGCAAGTCACAGCCTCAGCTCCCTATATTTACAGGCAGTGTCGTCTATAATGTGGGAATGGTGACTTAGCTGGAAGGACAAATAAGAAATGAAATCAAAGCATATTGAAAACCACGGCTATCATGTAATTCCAAAAATGTCTAAGCCATATATTAATGTTGTATTTTACTTATATATTTCCCCTGTCTAAAAAACATTCAAGGTAAGATGTAGGTACCTGGCACAGGGGCAGTTCACAAGCCCTGAGAAGGGCTGTCCTAACAAGCTTACGATTCAAATCCTGTTCTGCAATTTTCTAACATGGTGTATCACATGCCTTCTCAGACTTTGCGTGTCTCCATTGGTAAAATTACATTTTCGTAAGGATTAGCATTTTTCCTAACTCAATTTTTGTGAGGATTATTATAAAATAGCAACCACAATAGGCACTACAATTCTTTTCATTGCCACTATGATTCAAACATTGAAATTGTGAACAAAAAACCTGAATTTCCAGCTTGAGCCATCAATATTTCTAGAAAAATACCGGTTTAGTCTCTGCCTAAGTGGCTTTTTAGACACAGATTTTATTTTTCAAACAAGCAAAACTATGATTTCTGGGGTCACGCCTGCCACCTAAGTTGATTTCTGTGGTCAGAAGTGTGAGAGAGCCCACCTCACAGAGCCGAATGCCAGTGTGCTCCGGGCCTCTGGTGATGGCTGGAGTGTTCTTTCAGCCAGTGAACTAGACAGGGACGCAGACACCACACAGCACTTCATGTCACTCATCCCACACCAAGAGCTGGTCCTTCCGGTGCCGTACTGCTGTCAGCGCCCCCAGGGAATCATAAGTGGAGATTGAAGCTCAGATCTCCAGTGGTACCATCTGGCAACTCAGGAAAGATGGGGTGGGAAGTTGTGCTGAACCCCTGAAGGACCCTTATGGGGGAGAGGGACAAGAAACTAGGCCTGGGCAAATATCAGGGGCTTCTTAAGAGATTAGATGTTCCCCAGAGTCTAGCGGGCAGGACGTTCTCTGGAAAGGAAAAGTCAATCCCCTTCAGAGAACCTCTAGGCACGCCCAGAGCAGAACTGCCCCTCCCCTCCAGGAAACCTCTGGGCGCGCCCCAGAGCAGAGCTGCCCCTCCCTTCGGAGGGTCTCTAGGCGCACACTTATGATGTCACTGCGACCGGCCAATCCTGTAACACCTCAGCACTCCCGCTTAGCACTCTCCCTCAGCATTCTCCGGTATGCTAATTGTCCCTCCGAACCAACCAATCCCGTGCCACCTCTGCATTTTATACCAGCACTCTCCACCAGCATTCTTCGCCAGCATTCTCCCATATGCTAACGGTCCCTCTGAACTGACCAATCCTATGCATGCGTTAGGAATATGCTAATTCGTTGCCTATATAACCTGTGTGAAACTGCCGCTCAGGGCTCCTCACTGCCTGAGGTGGGGGCCCGTTTGCGCAAACGTACAATAAATACCTCATGCTTTTTGCATCAACTGGTTTGGAGTCTGGATTTTTGGGCGTCCTCTCGAGCAAGTGGGCATCTCTACTACTGAGAGGTCCAACACCCCATGGCTTGACCTGGGCACAGCTGTTCTGTTAGCGTTGGTGAAACTCTCTGGCTTTTTGTTGGGCTAAAGCAGTCTGCCCAATTCGCACTATGTTGAAATCCCAAGTTCTCTTTTGTCCCTGCTTGGACCTGGCCTTGGGGCTCGTGACCAGTGCCAGAGTCAGCTGCGCTTGGCTGCTCACACAAATCGGTGTGGATGGCCCTGAGGACCAGGGTCCTGGGAAAAGGAGAGAGGTCAAGGAGATGACTAATAAAAGAGGAGCACTAGGGACGGGCTTGGCTTCACCCAGCCAAACAGAATGTAATCCTGGATGGAACTGAGGGGGCGAGACCCTGGGTAAAGTAGGCATCAGATATTAGCAGTTGCTGCTCTGATCTATACTTGGGAGTACTTCAGAAAACGAAGTGTGTATGTAAGCAGTAGCAAATCAGAAACCAGAACAGGTTCTAAAAAGAGCAATAGGAGTATGTAATAGATACATAAAAGGATCAGTTGAGACTATGACCACGGGTTTACGCAGGTTATTAGTTCTGTTGAATCACCTGGGAGTTTAATCTTTCTAATTTCACACCAAGATTTAATTAGCTTAATTGGTCTGGAATGTTAAGGGCTACCAGACGACTCTAATAGGAGGTCAGGACTAAGAGCTGTGGGTTAGGGGGAGAGAGCCTAGAGCTATAATCCTCAAAGCTTAGTATTCAGTAGAATCGTGTGGCGGGGCTAGCTAAAGCTCAGGTGGCTGGGCCTTATCTTCTCTGATTTTCTGATTCAGTAGGTCTGTGTTAGAATCAAGAATTTGCATTTCTTCTAAGTTGCCAGGTGATCCTGATGTTGCCAATTAGACACCACACCACAGCCAGGAAGCACCATGTTATTGTCAAGTGGGTCTTAGAGTTCTGACCTAGGGGATATAGTAGTGCTAATGAAGTTGGCATATATACCTGAGACATTCTAAAGGTAGGCCATGGTTCTCCATGCACTGGTTTGAAGTGTGTCAGCAATGACAGATGATGTGATGATAAGCCTGGTGATGTGGCTTTGAGCATTATCAGCGTGGAGACAACAGTTTGGGCTCCTATATGTCTCTGACTTCATGCAGCTAGGTTACAGAGAAAGGTAGACACAGAGAGGTCTTCCATCCGTTGGTTCACTCCCCAACTGGCCGCAATGGCCAGAGCTGCACCAATCCGAAGCCAGGAGCCAGGAGCTTCTTCTGGGTCTCCCACTTGGTTGCAGGGGCTCAAGGACTTGGGCTATCTTCTACTGCTTTCCCAGGCCATAGCAGAGAGCTGGATTGGAAGAGGAGCATCCGGGACTAGAACCAGCATCCATATGGGATGCCAACGCTTCAGGCCAGGGCTTTAACCCACTGCGCCACAGCGCCAGCCTCTCCAAGCCTTTCACCCCAAACTACTATTGATTGATATCCTCAATATAAATCAATACCATCCACCCATATGGCCCAATAATATGTTAAATACTCTGTAAAGAACTGGAAGAGAGGAGCTGGTAGGCTCCAAACACAAATAAAAGGAAATGGAAAGGCTAGTTGCCTGGTTTGACTGGTTTATGCTGTGTATGTGGTTGAATTATTGCACCAATTAAAAATGTACACATATTACATATGAATCAAAAAAAATTTAATGTTATAAGGGGTAGGCATTTGGCACAGTGGTTCAGATGCTACTTGGGACACCTGCCATCCATATTAGAGTGTCTGGTTCAAGTCCCAGCTCTGCTTCTGATTCCAGCTTCCTGCTCATGGAGGCATGGTTTATGTACTTTGGGTCCCTGCCTCACACCTGGATGGAGTTCCAGACACCTGGCTTCGACCTAACCTAGCCGCAGCTGTTGCAGGCATTTGGGAAGCAAAGCAGTGAGATGGCTCACTCTCTGTATGCCACTCTGCCTTTTAAGTAAATAACGATATAAAAACTGGTGATAAAACAAGAAAAAAATTGTTCCCATCCAAGTGGTTTGAGTGAACTCAGTTTACAGTGATTTGGCAACATTTGTCATGCCATTCTGAAAACCCTTTCTGGGCTCTTCCAGATCTGGGTGAACTTCTCCTCCTACTTACGACTTACACTTTATGCTCTTCAGCCAGCATGAGCATCTCTTGCCAGCATCCAAACTCAAAAAGGATACTTAGAGTATCACCATTGGAAGAAACAAAAGATCTGCATTAAATTACTGCAGGAATGGTGCAGAATTCCAACAAAATTACATAGTATGAGAATCTGGCCCATGGTGTCACAAATATACAGTCCCTGCTAAGAGAAGCTATGGCTGCACAATTCCTATTTGGGAAACAAAATGTTCCCTTCAGACAACTTAGCCATTCTTTCCCACCCAAAGAAAGCCCAAACTAAGTAACCACTCACCAGAAGGTAATATAAATAAGATAGCAGCCTCATCAGATTAATCCAATACAGGGCCGTTACAAGCCCAAGCCAGTGAGCACATGCTTAAGGCAAACAACATTTTTCTAGAAAAGATGAGTCATGCTGATGTAACAGGATGGAATGTACCCTACCAGCTGCTTGGGTCAGGCAGTGACACCAGCTAAGTGATGGTCAAGTGGGGGAAGACAGCCCCGTAGCCCACCAGCCAAGCAATCACTTTGGGGCAACAGGTTCTTGGGGCACAGTGCCCAGGCTGACCCACTGGGCTTCTTTCAAAATCACTAGTAATGAGCTGAGCAAGCTCTCAGACTAGGGATTACAAACTTTCTCCATTCAAAATGCTTGCTTTGTGGGAAGGAATCAAAGGCCAAGCAAGCAGAGAAACTGTCTCCACTTTGGGCCTCAGAAGCTCATGCCGCCTCAGGAGAGCCAAGCTGCCGGTGCTCTGAATGTGAGTTCAGCCACCCGTTCATTCATACCATAAACGTTCCTTGACTGCCCACCACGTCCAGGCCCCCTCCAGGCAGGGATGTCAGAGACAAGTAAAATGTCATCAACTGTCCTCAGGCTACTCAGAGTCCAGAGGTCAGAAGAGATGACTGATCGTCCGGTGGACTTGCAATAAATGCTGATCACTTACAGGTAAAGGTGAAAAATAGCCACCAGGTTGGTAAAAATGGAGGATAAAAAACAAACCAACCAAACCCCTTGGTCAGCCTGGCCAACACCAACCCCTATTGTCAGCAGGAAAGAGTGCAGAAAATCAAGCTAATTTTTCTTTTTGTATAGCCAAAATCAAATATGATGTGGGAAGAAAATTAACTACAAAAGCATTCAAAATCCCTGCATTAGGAAAAAAAAAAAAAGTATGATTCATTAGGCCACAGTTCCCCCCGCCCCGGAACCTGGTTGTACTAAATATCACCACATTTCTCATGCTCTCATCCAAGGGAACTGCGCCTGGCTCTGTAGCAGAGCAGAAGCGCCAAGGAAGTGGGCAGAGAATGTCAGCAAATAAATAAGAGCTAATATTTTCTTGGGGCTTGCTATGTTTCTGGTAGTATTCTCAGCATTTTATACGTGGGTAGTCAAAAGCCTCATTTTGCAGGGGAGGAGAGAGACGCAGAAAGACTGGCTAACCGCCCATGGCCACACAGTTGCCTGGCGTTAGAGCCATGAACCAAATTGAGGCTTCTTAAGGGCCTCAGTAGCAGAGATGTCCCTGTAGGAGGTCTGGACCAGAAATCCTGAATTTCAGCCCTGATTCTGCCACTCAATGGTGTGTGATCTTGGGTAAGTTAAATAACTTTTCAAGTCCCAGAGTCCTCATTTGTCAAATGGCACTAGCAATGTCTTAAGAGAATTGGAAGGATGTGAGGATTAAATGAGATAAAAATAACACCCGTACAGCCTTCCATGCCTAAGGGAAAGCACTTTTGCCCAACTCTGATGCACGTTCCACACCGTGAGTTTCAATGAAGTTCATCCGAGGAGTGTCGTGTCATCCAGAGATGCGTCAAAACTGTGAGATTCACAAGTTAGCAGGTCTGATTCATCTGTACCTTTGGTAAAAGCCAAACAACTTCTTAATTTTCCAGAACTTGAGATAAACTCAGAATCACTTGCTTTGAAATTTGAGAAAATGTACTCATTATTTGTAACCAAGAAAATGAGCATCCAGGATCACTACAGTTGTAGAGCAATCAAAAGAGCTGCAGATTGTAAAGGATGACTGAGCCTTTTTATCATGTACAGAAGTATCCTCCTAGGGGAAACAGGTGAAGAAGGGCTCACGTTAAACTGATGTTGCATGCACTGTGCATTCATAGGGAAAAAAAAAGTCTAGCATTTTCACAGAATTTTAGAACTAGGAACAGCCAGATAGAAGTCCTAAAGATCACCTACTTCACCTCCCCTCCTAATGTTTGAAATATTTACAGAGAATCAGAGCTGAAGATCTTTAATATTCTATGATTCTTTTACAAAGTATATTATTTTCTCACATTTTCAGTGCTCAACTATATAATCTACTATATGCTACATACTCAATCAATAAGAAATAAGATTCTGAAATAATCACAAACTCAATTGAAATCAGTTGTGCCTGTTATGGGAGAGTAGGTACACAATTTTCATTAGATTCTCATGGGCCTGAAAACAAATTGAGAAAACACATTGTTTTAGAACCAGTTTCCTTTAAGTGCAAGGGCCAAATATACTGGGCTAGCCCTCTCTGGGAAAGTAGCATATGATGCCACGTGGAAGATGAAATAAGCTCTGAGATGTATGCAAACCATAAACTTCATCAGCCTAAGCCAGAAAAATTTGGAGCTCACTGCTGAGCTGGCTGCTTGAACCCAGACAAACAATGTGCATGCACCAAGTGCAAGAGTGTTTGTAGACAGTTTTTATATTTCCAACATAAGCATGGATCGCTCACTTTGTGTAATTATTCTTCCATCCATTCGCAGCATATCATTTCATATCGAACTATATATTAAACATCAGAAAGAAGGCGTAATAAAAAGGCAAGAGGTTTGGTGGTAGACAGACCTAGGATGAACTTCAAATTCACAGTTTACGAAACAGAAGCTTGGGACAATTTGTTTAGCACCTCTGAGCCTCAGTGTCCTCACCGTAAAGTGCAGGTATCAACGCCATCACAGAGTTGCCCTGAGGATCATGAAATAAGGTGCAGAACATGCCTAAAACACTGCCCTAACACATAGTAAGCACTCAATACACACATGGTGAAATGAAGCTAGGAAAGAATGTTCTTATCTTATTGAAAACTGGAAGAGAGATTAAGACCCACAAAGATTCTTGAGTAACAACTACAATGATATTTTTGTCTTGAAGTCTGAGATGAAGGATTTCAACAGATATCACAGTCTAGTGGATGACACAGACATCAATTCATTCACCTGGACGTGTTCACCGAGCATCACTGTATGTCAGGGGTAGTGATGAATAGGCAATCATGTAATAGCCGTAGAAATAAACAGAAGAATGACACTGATGGGTACTCCAGGGCAGGGAGGAAGCAGAGAGGTAGGGAAATGGAGATCTAAATGATGAGTGAGTGGGTTCCAATTAGGAAAGAGGAGAGGGAGAGGATTCCAGACAGATGGTTTCAGCAGTAAAGGAGAAGAGAGATAAGGCAAGTTGGACATTCTTGTTATCATTACTGGAAATTTTGAATGAGATACTGAAGCAACAGATAGAACACTCCAAACATGCTTTGAGATGATCAAAGAATGGGTTCTGATGCCACTTGCACAGTGGTTTCTTAACCCATCAATCACAGCGAGACTATAAACTGATACAGGATCATTGGAGATGAGATGTGGGATTCTGGAGAAAGCTGTTGGTATCCTAGGAGCCCTGTGCCACTCCATGGGGTGGGGGTGGGGGGGTGTGTGTGGGACTTGCCTCCCCCACAAAACTAGGGAGAGGAGCTTCCATGGCAGCTCAGAAAGTGTGGTCTGAGCCCTCCTAGCAGTCAGGGCACCTTGAGGACAGGTGATTGCCCCAGCAGAGGGGTCAGCACAGTACTTTGATGTAACAGCTGATGTGTGGTTGCTGCTGCAGGGGGTTAGCCTATGCTCCTGGGAGCATCCGGAGAGGCCAAGTCCAGGTCTGCCTGAGACTCTGGTGTTGAACATGCTCCTCCAGGACACCAACTGAGCCCCTCTGAGTGAGAAAGCCTTGCACACACTCTGGCCTCCAGGGACCTCCCTTCTTCCCAACCCTCCCGGCACTTCCTCCAGAACCAGAAAAACATACCACCGACTGCCATTCTGAACATTCTTTTGGAAATTTGAACTGTACAATAATACATTTAAACATTTTAAAATTGACAATAATTGAACATCTCTATGGGGTACAGTGTGATGTTTTGATACATTTATATGTGCCAAAGGAGACTTAAGTTATGCATATATTAGATTTTAAAGTCCTGTTTAGGAGCTGGTGCTGTGGTGTAGCAGGTTAAGCCACTGTCTACAACACCAGCATCCCATATAGGTGCCAATTCAAGTCCCACTCTCTGCTATGGCCTGGGAAAGCAGTAGAAGATGGCCCAATTCCTTGGGCCCCTGCACCCATGTGAGAGACCTTGATGAAGCTCCTGGCTCCAGGCTTCAGCTTGGGCCAGTCCTGGTCTTTTTGGCCACTTGGGAAGTGAACCAGCAAATGGAAGACTTCTCTCTCTCTGCCTCTGCCTCTCCCTCTCTGTAACTCTGCCTTTCAAATGAACAATGTCATTAAAAAAAAAAAAAGTCCTGTTTAAAATCTGTTTATTTATTTGAAAGGCAGAGAAGCAGAGAGAGGGTAGTGGGAGAAAGGGAGAAAAATAGGTTGATTATTTTTGTGTTTTCTGTCCAAAGATGGCTGCTTGCTAAATGGATTTGAATGTGTTTCTGTTTTCGTCTGGTTTTATTAATGCACATTAATTATCCTATAGATCCAGATTAACCAATTGGGAGAAACGTGCCCTAGACTATCTGTTCCTTGATTAGTTACTGCTTATAACAAACTGATTTTAAGAATAACAACTTCAGAGCTAACCCAGTGGGAGTATTCAGAGCTTTTGACCTTTTTGATGAATAGCTCAATAGATCTGTGTAGACCACTTGGACACAAAGAGAGTTTGGGCTTGGTCAATGTGGACCACACCCAAGGGGGTGTGGGAAGGAGATATGAGGATGCTTCAGGGCTCCCTGGTCTCTCTCTCATCCAGGCCACCAAGTCAACTCACTTGCTATGCTAAGGACTGCTTTTCTTCCATTGCCACTTGTCAGAGCAATGATTGGGCCTGGAGCCCATATGCACTGGCTCTCAACTGCAGAGCCTCTGCGGACCTTGGGATAGAGGGCGACTCCTCTACAGCAGCTGCAGGAAGTGCTGAGTGACATCACCTCCCCAGAAGCCAAAAAACCTCCACAAGGTCAGGCCTAGAGCAGCCATCTTTGGACAGAAAACACACAAATAATCTACCTCTTTCCGCCCTAGAGAATGAGCTCACAGCTCCAGGGAGCCCAATTTCATGTGTGTGCCAGGTGATGTCAGGGTTAGTATCCTGGCACTTTAACACTCTGCAGGTGCTTCATTCATGGGACACCGCGCATCCATACCAGATGGTGGCGTGGGAGACAGACACTCAGCTCTAGACCTTCTCTCACTTTAAGTTATAAGGCCTTTGGGGGAAGAGACTCACCCATTTTCTTGGACTGGGTTTTATGTAAGTCAGGCCAACCATAATGGGATAGATACTGGGGTGGGATAGGAATGGAGAAGAGATCCTCTAGAGATTTCTCTACAAGTAAAAATTCCTGGCAATAGCCTCTCGCTTCTATCATCAACTGTTATTCTCTGGGTCAGGGAAAATCCTGTGTTAATGGTCACTCACGGGGATGGAGTAAGAAAGCTAAAGGAAGACTGACGTGCTCACTGCAAGGTGAGAAGAGCAGGAGAAAAGCCCATGCAATGAGTTAGACAACGTGACACCCTACTACCCACACTGCTTTTACAAAGCCAAGAGACAAAGAGAGTTCAAAATCACTCTACATTTTAGTTTCATGAAAAATGAGCTCTTTGTTGTTGCCATCCAGTTGTACATGCTGTTAGCCTGATTGTACCCTGCTTTCCATCACAGTTAGGAAATAGGCATGAATATCAGTATGTTTCTTTGGCTCCCTCAAAAAAATAGAAGATTCTACTCTGATACCCATGTTTCAATTCTCTGTAATTTCCCCATTTGAATCTTTTTTTTAATAGTTATTTCTTTTTTACTTGAGAGTCAGAGTTACAGAGAGAGAGAGAGAGAGAGAGAGAGGTCTTCCATCCGATGGTTCACTCCTCAATCAGCCGCAACAGCCAGAACTGTGACAATCTAAAGCCAGGCGCCAGGAGCTTCTTCCGGGTCTCCCATGCGGGTGCAGGGGCCCAAGGACTTGCGCCATCTTCTACTGCTTTCCCAGACCATAGCAGAGAGCTGGATTGGAAGTGGAGCAGCCAGCACTAGAACTGGCGCCCATATGGGATGCCAGCGCTTCAGGCCAGGGCGTTAAACCCACTGTGCCATAGCACCGGTGCTCCCATTTAAATCTTTCAAGGGTCAAGCCCTTTCTGCGTCAAGAGGTGTCTGTTTATCTGCCTGATGACAGAGGGGGTGTCATGGATATTCACATGGGTTCCAAAAAAAAGATGAACACTTACACAGAAGATGTCTCTTTGAACTTTGAGTTCTAGTTCCTAAGCTAACACCTGAAGTTGACCAAGATGGCTCTCCAAGGAAAGAACAGAGACAACAAAGACAAGAGAGAGAAACAGAAAGAAATCAAAAGAGAAAATGGAAATAGGAAATAGGAAAAATGATGGAAGAGGAGGGATGAAAGGAATGAGGGGGGAAGGAAGTGAGGGAAGGAGGTGGACATGCACAGAAGGAAGCAGGCTAGGCAGAAGCCCACAGCATTTTATAAAGGAGCTTAGGAAATAATGACACATTCTTCTGAAAATAAGAGGATGATGAAGGCTGCTCTCTCCCTGACTTGGATGCTGGTCCAGTCGGTCTCAGGGCTGTAGAGAATTGGGCAGCATCCAGACTCCAGCCCAAGGTCCCAATGGTCTATGAGTCACAGGCTGTACCACGAGAGTTGCCGCTCCAAGGCATCCCTGGAGGTTCACCTGTAGGCGTGCAGACTGTTCCGACTGCTGGTCAGCAATGTCCCTTCAGGAAGTTGGCTCAGTCCAAGGCCAGTCTCTTCAGGATTTGAGGAACAGTCTCAGAAGTGGAGAAGAACCAGGGATTTGAATCTGGACCCTAAAACCAATATGGCAGCAAGTTTATCTTTCTCCTTGAGGCTTAGCATGTCCTTCAGGAATTGATGGAGGGCACAGTCTCTTCATGGCATAAAAATGCCTGTGCCAGGACAGAGAAAAATGCCTGGACTTGAACAACAGAGGCATCCCTACCTGCTACCAAAAGCCGGCTCATGGCAGAACTGGGAAGGGCCATGGATAAGAACCTGAATACCTTATTCTCAGCCTGCCCAGGGTCAGCACTGTCATCAACTGTCAGGACCGATCCCCACAGCCCAGCACCAGCTCATCCATGATGTAGTAGGCCTAGGCAAGTTCAACTCCATGACCTTCCCTTGTGAAGGCTCCAGGCTTCCCCTACTCTCTTCTCATCACCAAGCCAAGCAAAACAGCTCCATTCCCAGGGTATCATCCAGCTGCAAGCTTGACAGATCACTCGAGGCATGGACTTTGGAGTCAGATGGCAGAGGTTCCAATCCTAGCTCTGCAACCCTTGGGAAAGTAATTCAACCTCTCTGGGACTCAGCCTCCCAGTGTTTGAAGTAGTGATAATCATAACAAGCTGTTGTGAGGACTAAATCGTGTCATCCAGCTGAGAGCAGAGGCTGTTTTATCCACCAGTGTTTAGCCCACAGAAAGCAATGAGTAAATATTTATTGAATACATGCAAAGCACTTCCCAAGCCTGCAGTAAGTGGACAGTGTTATCTTCTTTATTTTCTGCCTCCCTCAATGCTGCCCACAGAAGAGCTTATTTTGGCCGTTATATCAGTCAGGATCCTGCAGGGAAACAGATGGTGTGTTCCAATTGAGGAGATCTTCATGAAGGAGTCATGTGCAGGGATGATTAAGAGAACACCCAGGGAGGGGATGGCAAGGCATCCCGGAAGTGGCCATAGTAGAAAGTGCCGACTCCCATAGATTTGAAGGATTAAGGGGAGGAGCTGCTACCAGACCCTGAGAGAGAGCCACAAGTGAGGAAAACAGCTCTGGAGAGTCTAAATCTTCAGTGAAGGAGTAGCATCAGGAGGGAGACAGGAGGATTAAAACCCACCCTTCTTCTCCTCCCACCCTCTAATCTCTTACTGGTGCCTCCCAAAGCTAAATCCAAGGTCCATTGATAAGGCCCATGCACATCAGTCTGCTTAGAAAGGTGGCTGGACTTGGTGGAGCCAATGGAGAAAGGCAAGGAACACTCAGCCACTAACTCTCCATAGGATTAATGACAATAGCCATCCTTCCTAATCTACACAGGTTCTGCCACAGAGTTACACTACAAAAGGCAAGATCTTCTCAAAAGGAAAAAAAAATTGAGGTCAACAGGAGAGTTGGAAATCTGAACTCCTGGCTCTTTTTCCCTGGCCTCTTGCTAGGAAGGGGCTAGCTGTAGCCCTGCACCTCCAGGGCGCATGGCCTTCGCGCCATGTGCCCTAGGCTTCCTGGCCTAGATGCTGTTCCACGTAGCTGGTTCCTGGTGCTCGGTATAAACCCCTAGTTACCTCTCTCTCTTAAATAAAGCTCTCACTCTCCTATGCATCTTTCTCACTAAATAAAAGCTTAAAACGTACCATGCGGCCTCATTTATCTGTGCCGGTATTTAGAATTCTTCTCTAAATATTAGGCAAGAACCCTCGTGGGCTTATTAATATTGGGGATTTAGTAATAAGCCCCAAATTCTGGTAGCACATGTGGCACCCTGGATAGCATTTCTAGGGAAGTTTAAGGGGCCACATTTCAGGGTAAATTTTAGGGGGTCTTGTCCAATTTCATATGGCAACCACGAAGGGACATAAAATATGAAATTTTTAAGGGAATTATAACTTTTAAGAAAGGATTAAGAAATTTTAAAACTAGGCAGCATGGTGGTGGTGAACATACTGTGGCTTCTGACCCTATCTCTCTGCCTGCACCCTCTCCCTCCCCCATCTAGGTTGGTGCTTCCCCTGCGCAGTGGTCCAAAGCGCCCCCCTGAGTGGGCACCCCCCTGAGTGGGTATGCGCGCACGGCCTTCGTGGGAGGAAGGTGTGTCGCTTCCTCTGGCCCTGGTGCTGGTCGCGGGGCAGGAGTACAAAGGCCAGGCCCGAGACCCGAGGTTACCCCAGGCTCAGCGCCAAGGGCAGTTTGCACTGAGCTCCTGGGGGCCTTGCCAGCCCGGCAGGGGCATATGTGGTTCGCACCAGCCCTTTGGAACATGGCCGACCTGCGCAGCTTTCCTGCACCGGGGTTCCAAGGGCAGCAGCCATTACCCAGCTTGCTCAAAGGAAGCTGAGATGGGTGTAGGGAGAGGAGCTAGTGAGGTAGTCAACCACGTGGCCAGAGCCACCCTGCCCTGGGGGAGAAGAGCAGCTCGCTCAAAGCAAAAGATAAGGGAGATTTTTTTTCCCTTCTTTCTCTTTTCTTTTGCTAGTAGCTTTTAAAATAAAAGGAAGGCATGGGTTTGGTTTTTTTTTTTTTTTTGGTTTCTGGCTTTAAGGACTTTGGTAATGTTGCTAGTGCAATGTAATAAGAAATGTAAAAGATTTATATGGAGAAAAAACTCCTAAGGAAAACATTTCTCCTTGTCCCTGGGCCTTATCATACAAGCTTTCAATTGCTAATTTTGAATTGGAGAACTGGTCTGGTTGCTTAGAAACATGTTAGCGTCAGGGAGGAGGAGCTTTTAAACTGGAAGCTCTACTTCTGTCCTGGAGGGTGGAACTTCCACCCTCACAGAAAGATAGGCAACAGACTCCGCCCCAAGATGGCGGGCCCCATGGCCCACCACATGCTACATGCCTGATTAATAGAGTGATATATGCACTAAGCTCTATAATAGGCATAGTAGTGCTGAGATGTCAGATTATTGGTTAAGGTAGATGATCAGAGACATAACTGGGCCGAAAGCTTAGCCCTATTTACCTCCTGTCTCCCCAGGTTACAAAGTAATTTAACTATGGGTAGTTCTACATCTGCTCCTTTGGAGACTCCCTGAAAGATCTACACTTAATAATTGGAAGACCCTTCAACTAGATGGGATTAAGGAATTATAACTAATACAATGTATCCATGTAAAATGCTTAAGAATAATTAAGCTGGTAAAGAGCTCTGTTCTTATTTCCTCAGGTCCTACAGAGAGACTGTTGAGCTGTATAGCTCTACATGCATTCTTACGACTTCTAAGGGTACAGTTTAAAACTTGCTATGGGATCACAAATCCCCTTGGGATAGATGGTAATGGTAACATCTTAAGTTTTAAATCAATCATATGGGCGGGATTAAGTGTTAGAGAGTGATCATGTCAGTAGGATTAAGGGTTTATTACTACTAATAATAAAGAGGAGTAAATGCTCCAACATGGGAAGGAGTCCATACAGCAGACTCATAGAATGGCAATGGCCTCAAGTAACAGTCAGTGACCTAAAGATCAGCCCTAAAGGCATTCTGGTCTGGCTGGAAAGCCCACAAGAGCATTCAGGCGTGGAAAGCCAGGACACTTGTGCAGAAAGTGTCTCTACGTGGAGAACCTCCCTGGGTGTGACCCCAGTGGAAAAGAGTGGCCATCAAAGAAGGATGGACTTTTCTCCGGAGGGAGGAGAAAACTTCCACTTGCTTATGGCCTGTCTGAATACTGATGGAGTTTGCAGAACTCACAAGGCTTCCATGGCCTAGGCAGCTCATGTCAAGAGCCTTGGGTGACCATTGGCATCACATGTAAGAGTGTTAATTGTTAAATAACAGGAGTCACTGGGTACTAACTTTCCATGTAGGACCTCTGTTCTCAAAAGAGCTGCAGTATTAACTTTAATGGCAAAACTTAATCCCAAAGATCTATCTGCTTTGCTCTATTGTGATATTATGCATTGTATGTTCTAGTTATGTCTAATTGTTAGACTCCATTGCCTGTATTCCTAGGTATTTATTTAAGGTTTAGTAAGTGCTTCAAACATAAAATCCTGCATACATGTCTCTGTGAAATTCCTACCTCATATGTTTTAACATAGGGCCAGATAGTTAAAGGCAGCCGAGGAGATATCTGAGAGTGGCAAAGTTCTGTGGACTTTGGATTCCAAGATTTGGATTCCAGGCTTTTGTGTACAGCTTTAAAGATGCCCTGACACAGTCTCCGTACTGAAAGGGGCAGCTGCAAAAGTTGTTCCAGAGAACTAAGGAGCTTCTAAATAAAAGCTCCGGTATTGGGAATTGCTGATGACAGGATTCTGTGGAACTTGGATTCCAGGATTTGGATTCTGAACTTTTGTATATATCTTTATTTTATTTTATTTTATTTTTTTGACAGGCAGAGTGGACAGTGAGAGACAGAGAGAAAGGTCTTCCTTTTGCCGTTGGTTCACCCTCCAATGGCCGCTGCGGCCGGCGCATCTCGCTGATCCGAAGCCAGGAGCCAGGTGCTTCTCCTGGTCTCCCATGGGGTGCAGGGCCCAAGCACTTGGGCCATCCTCCACTGCACTCCCTGGCCACAGCAGAGAGCTGGCCTGCAAGAGGGGCAACCGGGACAGAATCCAGTACCCTGACCGGGACTAGAACCCGGTGTGCCGGCGCCGCTAGGCGGAGGATTAGCCTATTGAGCCGCGGCGCCAGCCTGTATATAGCTTTAAAGAGGCCCTGACGCAGACTCTGTACTGAAAAGGGTCGCTACAGGAGTTATGGATTCCAGGATTTGGATTCTAAGCCTTGTGTTTGCTTAAAAGCCTCTGAAACAGACACTGTGCTGGACAGGGGAGCTGCAAAAGTGTTCCAAAGGAATCAAGGAGTTTTTAACAAAAACTCCAACATTAGAAATTCCTGAACAAGCCATTCATAAGAAGCTCCTCTTCAGATCAGTTTCAGGTGAAATAAAAGGGACCTGACCAGGTGCTAGTGAACATGACTACTTCCGTGAAATTAGGACTAAATTTCTACCTCTTAAGTCTTCACAGGTGAATGTGAAAAACATTCCTGACTGTTCCTATAAGCGAATCAGAAACCTTAAGTACTTCAAAGCAAAAAGGATAAAACTTTTGCCTTTGTCTCCTTAAGACAAATGTGCTGTACCTGCCTTCCTTGATTATCTCTTAACAACTGTTACTGAGGATAAAGCTACCTAATGATTTCTTCTATTATTCTCTATACTCAAGCTAAATGGGTTTATAATCTACATAAGGGTGGCCTACCACTACCTACTATCTGGGAATCTGTAAGATATGCTGTTTTTATCTAAAGGGGCACCCCACTTACAATTGGTTTGTTCCAGTTTTGCTTATACTAATTAACAACTTATATGTTTCAGAACTCAACTTCTGGGAGTAACTGACCACACAGGGGACACAGACCTTGGCAATGACCAAGACTGCAGCAGCTCACAAAGCAAATTTGTTAGAATAGGCAGAGACCTCCAGACCCTGGATAGGCAGGGCCTGCACTGCGCCCCTCATAAGCAGGAAGCAGTTACAGAAGAGATAATTTGACGTCCATCAACTTCCCTTAGGATTAAGGAATGGAGTCTCTGAGGGGAGAATGAAGTATACAGGCATACAGGTTAAAATAGATTAGGTTTGTGAGCTGGAAGACCACGCCCTTGTGTGACCTCATGCCCCTACCTGGTCACACCAGGGTGTCCACCAGCCAATCAGGTTAATTAACCACTCCCCTTTGGAGTGGGTTAAAAGCTGGGCCACAGCATGGCCTGGCCTGCTCTTTTTCCCTGGCCTCTTGCTAGGAAGGGGCTAGCTGTAGCCCCGTGCCTCCAGGGCGCATGGCGTTCAGGCCATGTGCTCTAGGCTTCCTGGCCTAGATGCTCATCCACGTGGCTGGTTCCTGGTGCTCGGTATGAACCCCTAATTACCTCTCTCTCTTAAATAAAGCTCTTACTCTCCTATGCATCTTTCTTACTAAATAAAAGCTTAAAACGTTAAAAAAAAAAGAAAGAAAGAAAGAAAGAAATCTGAACTCCTGGGCCCAGCTGTTCCATGGAGTTGGCTCAACAGCTAAATCAGGCCCTGGCTGCCCTTCCTCATACTGTAAATTTCTGCATGTAAAATACAGCAGTGAGTATAGTACGCTTGGTGTGCTTTGGAAAAAGTAAACAGTGAACTCGGGCATTTACAGGTGAATATTTTTAAAATTATAGAGAGGTCATTTATAGACCATTTAAAAATGAATACTATTTCAAATCTATCCACATTTTCATATCATCTTTGTATTGCATATTAATATTTTTACAACAAGGCCTGAAGAAATCCTAGTTTACTTTTGAAGTGCTGGCGTATCTGTGGCAGGCGGTGCAATTAGAAGACAGCTCTGTAGAGACAACCTGGCCTTCGAAGGCCAGCATTCACTTTTCCAACATCACGCATCTAGGCTTGGGTGGACTTCCTGCTAGCTCTCATCCAGTGCCACCGGCAGTTCAACAGCTGCCCAGAAGCCTAAGAGCCTCGCCGGGTGTGGAACCAAGAGCTGCCATTGGCACACAGGCTAGCCCCCTTTGGGGACAGCTTCACCCATGAGGTATGCAAAGCTACACACAACAAGAGGCAGGAAAGCCTCCTCACAGGGAGGCATGGTTAGCTCTTCAGAGACCCCGCTGCAATCCACTTCCCAGGCACGAAGGGAATACGTGGTGTGTGGAAATGGAAGCAGTGAAGGCAACAGGACATCCAAGCATTGTGCAGCATTCATTTGGTCCCACAGGCTATAGCACGTGCCTCATAGAGGCTACACATGCCCTCCCCTACCTTCCCACCAGCATATGTTGTAGATTTTCTATTATAGATGAGGGAAATAAAGCCAACTGATATTATGTTACTTTCCTAAGACGATAAAGCTGGTGAGGAAAAACTGGAATTGGACCTCAAGTAATATAACTCCAGTTTGTACTGTTAACCACTGGATGATTTTGCCTCTGATTATAATCCTTAACTATTCACAGAGGAGGGGAAAAATGGAAGAACATGCCCTTTTCAAGTGAAGACAGCTTGCTTCAGAGAGTGAGAAAATGAGTGAATGTTTCTCTTTACTTACTACTTTTTACTCTTATCCTAAGTTTATTTGTGAATTTCATAACGGAAAATATAAACATTGTGTCAAAAAGCCATTTAGGGAATCCAGTTCCATCATGGATGGATGAGTTCCCTGTAGCCTATCCCTCCCCAGATGACAACTGCAAACTCAGTACAGACTGGAGGCCAAGGCTAGACCTTCAAAAAATAAAAATCTTCAAAGAAAATTCTCAACAGCAACAACAAAAAAAAATACTGGATAGGACACAGAAAGACAAATAGCTGTCTTATATATGGGAACTTAAATACTTTTAATTAAAAAACAAAAATGAAAAAAGAATTGCCTGTTGTATCACTCTTGCTGCAAACACAGGGTTTTGTAAAATTTTGTTTTAAATCGCTGTCAAGAAAATTAATAGAAATTATATCCTACTGTAGTTTTAACAATTTGTAACTTTTAAAATTTACTTTAAATGAGTTATGTTCAACATCTTTGCATTTGAGTATGCTTATACCTCTTGTTTATTTCCCTGATGAACTATGGTCTTTATACTTTGTATTTGTATTACTTTGCATTACTTTGAAAAAATGCTTTTTTAAATGAATGAGGCAATTTATTAACCCAGAAGCATTTGTTGCAATGTTTCTTGTCAACAGCTGCCTGGCAATATCACCCTGAATGCACCTAATCTCATCTGTTGAACCCTTTACTTAGTGGAACATTAAGCCTTTGACTATAACATAAATTTTTTTTTATTTTTTATTTTTTTGACAGGCAGAGTGGACAGTGAGAGAGAGAGACAGAGAGAAAGGTCTTCCTTTTGCCGTTGGTTCACCCTCCAATGGCCGCCACGGCCCATGCGCTGTGGCCGGTGCACCACGCTGATCCGAAGGCAGGAGCCAGGTGCTTATCCTGGTCTCCCATGGGGTGCAGGGCCCAAGCACTTGGGCCATCCTCCACTGCACTCCCGGGCCACAGCAGAGAGCTGGCCTGGAAGAGGGGCAACCGGGACAGAATCCAGGGCCCCGACCGGGACTAGAATCCAGTGTGCCGGCGCCGCAAGGCAGAGGATTAGCCTATTGAGCCATGGCGCCAGCCTATAACATAAATTTTTAAAATGTCACCTCAAAAAATGATAAATAAAATATAAAGTTATTTTAAAAGTGCTGATTGTGAGAAAATATTTGACAAAGGACTTGTACCCAAAACATGCAAAGAACTTTGATAACTCAATAATAAGAAAACAACCTACTTCCTTGAATGGACAAGAAAACTGAACAGACACTTGAATGAAGAGGAGCTATGAAGGGCCAGACACACACATGAAGATGCTCAGCGTCGTCAGGCATCCAATGGGGATGCACACCCCAGTGCAGTATCACTCCAGACCCTCCGTGAGGGTTTTAATGTAAAAATCTGTGTGTACCTGGCAATAACAAGGATGCAGACAATGTGGAACGGGCACTACTGGCGAAAATATCCCACAATGCCGATTTGGGAAACAGTTTTGCAATTCCTTTAGAAACTAAACATAAACCTACCACGTGACCCAGACATTCCACACCTAGATAAGTGAAAACATATGACCACATGAAGACTTGTACATGAATGTCCATAGCGCCTTTATGTGTAATACCCCCAAACTAGAAACAACCCAAATATCCCTCAACAAGTAAGTAAGCAAACTTGGAATACAACTCAGCCACAAAATAGAGCAAACTATTGATACACACAACAGTGTGGATGAATCTCCCAATCAGTACGCTGTGTTAAAAAAGACCATCTCGCCTCAAAAAAAGAGTATGTGTTACATGGTTCTACTTATATAAAATTCTAGAAAAGGCAAAATAATAGGTAGTGGCAAAAAGTAGATCAGTGGTTTCCAGGGAATGAGGGTGGAGAAAGGGGTGCCTTACAAAGGGGCATGAGGGATTTCTGAACTGTTGGAAATGCTCGCTCTTTTGATTGCAGCGATGGTTTCCTGAGCATACATTGACAAAGCTCTTCACACTGCGCACTTGAAATGCACGCAGCCTGCTGTGCATCTGCAGTGTCACTTGAAGCAGTCAGCATCCCTAGAGTCAGCATTCACACCCTGGCTTGCTCTTCCTCTTAGAGCAGTATCTGGGCTAACAAGATGGCTCTGACGCACCTATCTAGGCAGCCCCTCTTCTTTATATTTTTTCCTCAACTCATCTTTCCTTGGTATAGGTCTTTTATGTTTTTTTTCTAAAGCTTTTATTGCAATAGAGTCACATGTATTCATTTTTAAAAAGAATTCATGTTTACACTCAGGAGGCAATAAAACAGGCACAAGAAAGAGGAACAATGCGCAGTACAGGTAGTTCCATCTGCCATTTCCTTCCACGAGTCTGCGACGTGCAGTGTGTCTGTGCTTTCCCACCAGCAGCTTCCCTTGCTTATATGTCCCTCATTTTAGGAGACTCTCATCGTTTAAATCAAAATTCAAGTGTTTGTACAACACAGACTCTAAACGCAAACCAAGTGCTTCACCTTACGCTCAACTGAAGCAACAATGACTTGTCCCAGGACTGGAAAAGAAAAAACTGCTGGTTGCATTGGACTTACTAGGAGACAGAATATTTGTCTCTCACTCAGAATTTTAGTATTTGTAAAGCTAATGTTGCCATCCTTTGTTTTCATCATAGATACTGATTTTATAGCCCAGGTAAGACAAAACTTCCCTTTGTTTGCACTTTCAGAACAACCCCATGCAGCAACCAGAGCAAGTATTATTATCCACAATTGACAGAAGAGGAAGCAGAGCCTCGTGAGATTGTGACTTGCTAATCACAGAGCTAATAAGGGACCCGCATTCCAAGAACCCAGCTCTTGCAACCACAAAGCTAAATTTCCTTGAACTATATCATCACTTCCACAGGTTTCCATGTTGCTTTTCCAACATAAGAATTACTTATAGCTGGGGTTTGCCCTAAGTCTCAGGAATTCTCAAGATAATGATAATTTCTTGTTACAATGTGAGCAGAAGCTCCAAACTCCTGCTCATAATGCCTTGTTCCTTCTCAATATTGTCTTCCTTTGAATTAAAAAGAAGACTACGTTAAGCCAAATATGGCAGCCTTCTAACTTTTACCTCCCAGTTATAATCAAAGAATACTTTACATGATAACCAAGCTGTCATTAATCCAAGACTTTGGAAGAAAGGACAGATACGGGAACAAGTTATGGTGATAGTATTCTACAGACTCTGAGGGAACCAACTCCCAGAGTTTGCCCAGAAGCAAAGGAAAGGCTCTAGAACAGACCTGACCCCACCATGTACAAGGCACTCCCAACATCCTTATACATTTTTCTTGTTTATACATCCTAGCTGCAACCTTTTAAAAAGGCTGGACGATCTTAAATATAACAGGAAATAGACCTTTTTAGGATGCTGGAGCATTTCTGAATGGGGATATAGGGAAGTTAGATAAAATGATCTAGAAAAATAACTGAAGTCTAAAATAAAACTGCTCCAAGCTATTTTGTTGCCATAAAAAATCATTTTGCAAAAGTGGCAAAAATGACAAACACTCTAGCCACAACTACAATCTTGATTGATGGGTTCTTGGCACCAAACCAATTAAGTCTTAACAAGTATCATTGTCCCAAGATGACAGGACAGAAACCAGTCTGTGTCTGACCACATGGGAAGCTAAGAGACCAGTTACCCCAGATAGGGCATAAACTCTTACAAGAAGAGGCAACATGTCCTGAGAGAATTATACTTTCTATGGGGACATGTTTCCTGTCCCTAATGAGCTCTGATCCTATAAGAATACACATGAGGTTAGCATGGCAAATTCACACATAAAACATCACAAATATGGTAGCATCAGTTCCTCTGGCTGAGCTTAAGAGTTGACCTAAGCTCCATTGCTTGGGAATACAAGGTTGATGCTCTCTGCTTCTCTCACTAAACTCAGCTGCAGTACAGAGAGAGGTTCCAAGAATGGAGGAGAATCAGGGTTCCTTCGTAGGTCAGAAATGCAACGAATGACTTTTAAGAGAGATACACAGCACAGAACGCCATTTTATTTAAATGCCACGATCATTTAAATGTGCCCCTTGGAGCGAGAAGGGAAGATCAGTCTCACATTATGATCCAGGTAATGTGGGTCTCTGTTTACAAAGTCTTGTCCAATAGGCACCAGTCTGAGACTTGACTTGTGGACTTAATTTGGCAGCACTGTTGTCTTTTCAAACCAAGTAATCGTTCTGCCTATACCTCCAATTTCCTCCCTGCTGGCTCAGTAGCAAGCCAGGACCATAACAAACAGGCAGCTAATGCTCTGCAGATGAAGGAATGTCAAGAAAATAAATAAAGTTGCTCTCTCCTGTTGCATTCCTTTCCTTAAGGGAAGAAAATAAGAGAGGAAGACTTAGAACCAAACAGAAATATTCCAACAACACTTGTCTCGCCAATTCCTGCCAGCGACCGCTGGCTCCAAAAACTTGGGATCCTGAGGCCTGAGTTCAAGGTGACTTTTGTGCAACCCCAGCTCTTTGTAGAGCTGTCAGTGATTTTTTTTTTTCCATTGTTTTCCAGTTTCCTGAAAGGAGCATGGTGTAAAAGCACTCGTTCCCCTTGGCCAGGTGGGAGGAGCAGAGGGAAACACAGAGAAGTATTGTTTCTCCCTCAGCTGTGTTTTGAAAAATCAAAACACCTTCCCCAGGGCTCAGGCTGTTTGATTTCTCACAGGGTGTTAGATTCAGAACCTCTGGGGATGTTCCTCCTAATAGTGGTGATGTGCACAAAGTTTGAATTATTGTACAAGGCCCCAGAAAGCGAAGACCCAAGAAGAGAACCAAAACCAAGGACTTCAAGTGAAGTAGTAGAAGTAGCCCAGGGGCAATGTCATTTTGCCAAATGAGTCACACTCTCCAAGCCTGAAGCACTCAGTTGACAGATGGAGAAAGTGAGGCACAAGTGAGTTTGACGATAGTGCAAGGTGGTCCTTAAGGTGTTAATCGCACAGCTAAGACAAGGCTCCAAGACTTCCTTACAGCTACAATACACTGTGGAGCATCCTGTCCCATGGACAAACTGAGGGAGTAATACTCTACCCAGGACTTCTCAGACTTTGAGAAGCAAATCATTCATGGTCTACTGCCATGATCCCTTTATAGTCATTTAAACTAAGGAATGAATTTTAATTCACTCTGGCACAGAGGGTGTATCAGAATGGGGCTCCTGGGAGTAAGTGAATCCCTCCCATCAAAAGCAGCTTACCTTTGCCTGGCTTCACTGTCTCCATTCATCTCCACTGGTCAATCAACTGGTAGGCGTGGCAACTGGAGGCTCACCAGTGTTCAGGAGCTGCTGGGTCAAATACTTAAATTAAGCTTTAGGATACTGTAGTTGGTTTCTTGCTATGTCTGCATCTGAACTAGAATGATTTGCCACTTGGAGGGGATTGAAGTCAGGCAGGAGTCTCTCTCTCTAGCACCTCCTCCCAGCCAACAAGCAGCAGTTGGAATTCATTTCCAGGTATCCTGTCACCACTGGGCAGGCGTGAGGAGCATTTTCTGTTTTTTGGCTTTTTAAAGGTGTATTTATTTTATTTGAAAGGCAGAGTTATAGAGATGCAGAGAGACAGAGACAAAGAGAGAGAGAGATCTTCCATCTGCTGGATCACTCCCCAGATGGCCACAACGGCCAGAGTTGCGCCTATCCAAAGCCTGGAGCCAGGAGCCCCTTCTGGGTCTCCCACATGGATGCAGGGGCCCAAAGACTTGATGCCGGCACTTCAGGTGGTAGCTTTACCCACTACGCAACAGCACCGGCCCGTTTGTTTGTTTGTTTGTTTGAAATATTTATTTATTTGAAAGTCAAGGTTACACAGAGAGAGAAGAAGAGGCAGAGAGAGAGAGAGAGGTCTTCCATCTGCTGATTCACTCCCCAATTGGCCACAACAGCCGGAGCTGCAACTATCCGAAACCAGCAGCCAGGAGCTTCTTCCAGGTCTCCCATGCGAGGGCAGGGGCCCAAGGGTTTGGACCATCTTCCACTGTTTTCCCAGGCCATAGCAGAGAGCTGGATTGGAAGTGGAGCAGCTAGGATTTCAATCGGTGCCCATATGGGATGCAGGCACTGCAGGTGGAAGCTTTATCTGCTACACCACAACCCCCTTACTCCCCAGGCCCCTGTTCTTTCTCTAAGTCTCACCCCTCCTATATCATAGGATCTTATAACTTGAGGGCATATTTGGCAGAGTTATTAAATAAAGAATGGCAACAGGACTCCAGAATTGTGTGTATGTGTGTGCATGTGTCTTCCTCCAATTTATCTCTGATGTCTTGAAGTAAAAAAGATTTTGATTTGTTTGTAAGTTGCATTTAAATTATGGAGGGGCTATTTATAAGTTTATGTGACCAATGACTGTTTTTAAGTCCCTGAATGTCTATAACAAGAGACCAAAATACCTCAGAAATGTTGCTGGACTTGGAAAAATCACCATAGCACAGCCACAGTGGTTGGAATTTGTTTCATAAGAAATCTCCTTGATTTGATGAAATGATTTCAGTGTGACTATTGCTAGAATGGTGGAAAAAACTCACTTTTAAGTTCTCTTCATGAGAGATACAAGTTTTGAAGGAACAGTACCTCAAGTTTTGAGTTTTTCAACAAAATACTTTATTTCTGTTCCAAAATCATTTAAATGGGTTCAATATTCAGTTCTATGTCTACTTTCAAGTCTTTTGAAAAGATATTTTTGGTTCATGAGCCAGTGAATGTGACATCTAAATGTTAAGTCTGTACGTCAGAAACGTTATCAGGGAGACTGGTATCCACTTTTTTAATGTATTTAATCAGTGCTTATTCCTGTTTGGAAGCAAGAAATGAGCTTTCGGGCGTCAGTGCTGTAGGGTAGTAGGTAAAGCCACCACCTGCAATGCCAGCATCCCATATGGGCACCGGTTCAAGTCCCGGATGCTCCATTTCCAATCCAGCTCTCTGCTATGGCCTGGGAAAGCAGCAGAAGATGGCCCAAGTCCCTGGACTTCTGTACCCATATGGGAGACCAGGAAGAAACTCCTGGCTCCTGGCTTTGGATCAGCCCAGTTCTGGCGACCGTCACAGCCATTTATGGAGTGAACCAGTGGATGGAAGACCTCCCTCTTTCTCTCTGCCTCTGCCTCTTTAAAACTCTGTTTTTCCAATAAACAAATAAATCTTGAAAAATAAAGAAATGAACTTTCCTGGGAGGGCATTGCAGCAAAGCGGATTAAGCCACCATTTTCAACATGTACATCCCATATCGGAGCAACTATTCAAGTACTAGCCATTCCACTTCCAAACCACCTCCCTACTAATGTGCCTGGGAACCCACAGATGATGGCTCAAGTATCTGAGACCTGCCACTCATGTAGGAGACACTGATGGAATTCCTGGCTCCTGGCTCCTGGCTCCTGGCTTTGGCCTGGCCCAGCCCCGACTATTGGGGCCATCTGGAGAGTGAATCAGCAGATCTATCTCTGTCACTCTCTGTCCCTCTTCTTCTTCTCTTTCTCACTCTCCTTTGAAATAATTCATCTTTAAAAAAAATTTAGCTTGCAATCTGAAATCAAAGTACACACAAACATTCCTCCCAGAATGTGCATGTCACACATTCTGTTACTTTTTTTTTAAGACATTTATTTATTTATTTGAGAGGTAGAGTTACAGAGAGAGGGAGAGACAGAGAGAGAGGTCTTCCATTTGCTTGTTCACTATCCAAATGGCCACAATAGCCTGAGCTGTGCCAATCTGAAGCTAGGATCTAGGAATTTCTTCCAAGTCTCCCATGTGGGTGCAGGGGCCCAAGGACTTGGGCCATCTTCTATTGCCTTCCTAGGCCACAGCAGGGAGCTGGATCAGAAGTGGAGCAGTCAGGACTCGAACCAACACCCATATGGGATGCCAGCGCTGCAGGCAAAGGCGTAGCATATTACACACAGTGCCGGCCCTCTGCTGCTTTTTAAGTTAGTACCTATTCCTGTCTACTCTTTCGCATCATTGGAGACCACTGTTTCAACAATTGTAAGCACTGATCGTGTTCCACTATTTTCAGGACCTGTACTAGACTGTGGGAGGCAGAGATGAAAAGAGAGTCCTGGGGGTCGCACAGGCAATCCAACAGCCTTCTGACTAGACAACTGCAGTGCAAGGCAGGCTGCACGCGAGAGGTGCAGGCAGACATCCTCCAAAGGCGGAGAGGCACCAGGAGGGTTTCTGGAGGAAGCCTTGTGCCCTTGAAGAAAGGAGAGCCACAGCCAAGGGCAGAATAGCAGAGGAGGCAGTGGCTTGACGATCTGAACAAAGGCCATCGTTGCAAGGCAGAGTAGATGGAGGAAACAAAACAGATCAGTTGAGCAGGATGAAAGAATGCATGAAGGACAGACTTCGGAGGTGAAGCCAAGGGAGTGAGTGAAGGCACTGGCTACAGAGGTCACAGTGGACCGTCTCCTTTCTTCCTCTTCCTCCTCTTTTCTTTTTGGCATGTTTGCTCGATTTTGTTTTTCAGTTAGACTTTACCTTCAGATCCCCACCGTTTGAAACTGATATGGTCAGCAACTGGGAAAAATAGAAGGGATTAGGGGTTGTGTAGCTGCTACTAATGAATAGGATAAGAATTCCAAAGTCTTAGTCACATGATACACCAGCAACACAACTCCCCAACAGGAATATAAAAGAAACAGTAATTTAATACTTTTCCTGACCACCTGAGTCAGATCTGATTCAAGTGTGTTTACTGACTTGGTCTGCTTTTTTAACTAGTCACTTAATTCTGAGCTTGAGAGAAAAACCTACTGGATTAAGATAGCTGCCTTTTTGGTGTGAAAATAGCTTACTTGTATTCCTAGCACATTTGCTAAAGGCCCTCCTATGTGTTGCATTCAATCTCCAAGGGTAGCTAGGGACAGAATCATTATCATACCCATGTTACAGTTGAGATGGTGGAGCTTCAGACAGATCATGTGACTTGCTCTAGGTCACCTCGTTCGATCCCTCTTGGGTCTCAGCCCTCCAGATCCATGAAGATTGTGCCAGGTCTTGAGGAACATCTCACCCGTTTCTCTCCATGTTTCTTAATATTTGCCTTTACTTTCTGTAAAATTTGGAGAGCTTTTTGATACTCCGCAGATTGCTTTTTAGACTGTAGCTACCCAAACGAAGAAAACTTTACACCTTACTCTGTATGGCCACCAACTGGTCAGAGCCATCCTTGACTGCCCTGAACATTATTTTCTAATCCTTTACAACACAGAATATAGGCACTGATATTCAGATTTGACAGATGTGAAATCAGGTTTACAGTAATAAAATGATTTGATGTAACAAGTTCACTTAGCTAGTGATTTATTTATTTATTTATTTATTTTTCGCTAGTGATTGACAGAATTCCAAATTCCTCAATTACAGGAGCAGAAAACTACCCACACGGAGGTAGGGAATGGTGAAGCAGTGATTCTCCAGGAAGGATTCCTGGCTCCAAAGTCACAGAAGAGTCCTGTTAGAACTTCAGATTCCTTGGGGCCTCTGCTATGGCATAGCAGGTAAAGCCACTGCCTGTGGCATGGGCATCCCATATGGGCTCTGGTTCATGTCCTGGCTGCTCCACTTGCAATCCAGCTCCCTGCTAATGGCAGGGAAAAGCAGCAAAGAACAGCCCGAGTTCTTGGGCCCTTGCACCCATATGGGAGACCTGGAAGAAGCTCCTGACTTAGGTCTGGCCCAGCAGCAGGCCATTGCAGCCATCTGGGGAGTGAACTAGTGGAGGTAAGATCTCTGTGTGTGTGTGTGTGTGTATGTGTGTTTCCCTCTTTCTCTGTAACTCTGCCTTTCAAATAAATAAATCTTTAAAAAAAAAAATAA
Organism: Lepus europaeus; assembly: GCF_033115175.1. Lineage (NCBI taxonomy): Eukaryota > Metazoa > Chordata > Mammalia > Lagomorpha > Leporidae > Lepus > Lepus europaeus. Next base: position 61,699,443 of record NC_084837.1, read on the forward strand.
ACTTTAGATTCCTGATGCAGAATGTCCAAAGCTAAAATATAGATCAGGGAATCTCACTTATATAGGCCCGCTGACACCAAAAGCTAGGAAATGCTAGCAGGAGGTACAGTCAAGGGGTAGTATAGCTTGACCCAAAGAGCACTAAGCAAATATATGGAAGGTGGGGGGAAGTGGGGTGCAGGTTAAATTCCAGTGGTGGAGAACCCTGACCAAGGCTGGATTGGAGAGAACAGGAAAGAGACTTGCTTTGGTATAGGAAAAAGATCAGTAATTTGAGAGGTTATTGACTTTCAGTCAACAAACTCACTTGTTTCATCTTGTTTCTTCTCTAAAGAAAGATACCCAACTCCTAAACTCTACCTCTACCTACTCTGTGATCCTGGGCTAATCACATGACTACTTGGAATTTCAGCTCAGCTCAGTAAAATCTCACCCCAAAGTTTGGGGGATAAAAATGGGTCCATGGAGGATAATATGTTCTCTAGTGCCAAATTTGTTTTTATGAATTTCCATCCTCCCTTCTTTCAGCTTCAGAGCCTCCAGCCAATCATTGTCATGCTGCCTTCTCCTCCGGCAAGGCTCCCCAGAGAGGTCGGAAAGGCTCCAAAGCCACAGAGATCTGTGAGGAGCAGCAGCTTAAATCTAGATCAGGGTAGGAGAAGCCGGACGCCAGAAGAGTGAACGCCACCTTGCATGCACAGACAGGGCTGCCCAGTCATTATCTCGGAGGGCACCTAGCACCTGGCTACCGTCCTCTGGGAGAGAATTGCCACAGTCCAGCATTGAAAGATGGCTGGCCCAAGACTTCTGTTAACAGGGCCAACTTATGAGCCCTGGGATGGCGGATGTGCTTTGTGAACAGAATCTCTGCATCCCAGTGGCTGACTGACAACACTGTCTGGCTTTGAAGGAAAGCTTAAACTCCTGTAATGAGTCAGACTAGCACCACGTGCCTTTTGTGGGCTACAGAAACCTGGAGAGGCATTGCTTCTGCAGTGCGGGCAAGCAGAGAATTTGGGCCTAGCAGTCTGTGGTGCTGTCCTCCAGGTTTGCACATGGCAGCGCCTGATCTGACCACGGCAAAACCTGGATACGTGGAAATGCATTCAGAGCCCAGACAAGGATCTTCGTGGTGAGATCTGAAACCATAAATCCTCCTGGAAATGAAAGAGGAAGTTCTCTGGCCCTTCCTAAGTGACTCTGTTGAACTCATCTGACGGAAGTCAATCTCCAGGCGCCCCCCACCCTCCAGCCTCCTAGAGGGGGATTTTACTATTCAGTATCCACAGCACTCGGTACTACTAGGAGAGCTGACCACTCAAATTTGGAGGATTGCTTTAGTTTCTTGGGGGGTAGGGGAAGGGGTAGAAGAATGGATTAAGAAAATGCGATATGGACTTACACTGTAATATCGTTAAATCATAGAAAAGAATGAAATCCTATCATTTGCAGCAAAATGGATGGAACTGGAGGACATTATGGTAGGTGAAATAATCAGACACAGAAAGACAAAAGCAGCACATTCTCCCTCATCTGTGGAAGCTGAAACACTCAATCTGAACACAGAGCTGTAATTACCAGAGGTTGGGAGGGGTAGGGGAGCTAGAGGTGTGTTGGACACTGGGTACCAAGTCAGCATTAGACAGAAGGAATAAATTCCTAGTGTACACAGAGTAGTGGGGTAACCATAGTTCACAGTAACCTACAATATAATTTCTGAGTATGTAGAAGAGAAGAACTCCAAGGCTCCAACCATAAGATAATGACAAGGCTGGGGGACTGTTAGTTACCCTGATTGGATCAGTGCACATTGTACACATGACCACACTGTGATCCTTAAATATGTATAATTAAACATCATGCAGTAACAGTAATGCTTTAAATGTACATTTAAAACTAAAAATAAATTAATTGAAAATGCTAAATAAGAAAGGAAGCACATCTGTGCTACTCAAATAAAAATGTTGTATTCTGGAAGGGAGGGAAGGGGAGGGAAAGGAAGGGAAGGGAAGGGGAGGGAAAGGAAGGGAAGGGAAGGGGAGTGAGATGAACGCTGGGACTGGGAACATGTGCAAGGGTGTTAGACTGGGTGTCAGTGTAGATGAGGAGATACTTTCACTATGACCAAAACCCTACATAATGTCTCAACTATGTGTCCATGACCATGCTGGCCTAGTCCCCCACCCCTTCCCTCTCCCAAGTGCCTTCTGGGAAAACCCCAAGCTCACTGTGGCCTGCCTCCTGCACTCGCCTCCTGCCTCTGCGTTGCAGCCATTCGCCACTCATCTTGCACTCCCTCTTTAGGGTACAATCCTAGTGTACGCACACTCCTACACAAGTACCAAAAGCGTTCTCTAAATGACTTTCTTCAGCCAGTCTGAAAGGGAGCTTTCTGTTAGCACAAGTTCTAAGCAAAACACAGCCTTCAGGGAAGTGATAACATCAGGATGGAAGGGTGGGGCCCATGCCAGATTGCACGGAGAGGCCCCAGGGCCTGTGAGAACTGTGCATGCCTTAGCACCACTGTCCTCAAGTCACAGCAGCGCCACTTGTGGAAAAGCAAATGGGAGCCAGGGGGCCAGCGAGCCAAAGGGCTGGGAGGCAACCACGGGCCTCTGTACTCAAGTCCATGGACAGTGCCCAGGAGCATTTGCTTCAAAGCAGGGTGTCTCAGCCCAGACTTGCTACCTTGTTCAGTTCGGCTGGTCAAGGTCTGCAGCCGTGGGGTCCATCGCTCCATGCTGAAGCTGTTGGCCCTCTCTGGTGAGCAGCATGGGGGCTGTGGAGCAGAGGGGACGTGCCTATAGACTCAGCACATCTACCTCCTGGTGTGGATGTCTAATCGCCTACTACCAGCAGGAGTTAGGAAGGGGAAGGAGGGAGGAGAAGGGCAGAAAGAGGAAAGGAAAGAGAAGCAACAGAAACCCAGAGATGAAGAATGCAAAAAGATGAGAGCCAATAGCCAAGTTTTCAGGCTGCCCTTGTGCCCAGGGACAGTCCTCGTATCCAACATGGTATCTCAGCGTGAAAGCTGCTGTATTCGTTGGTCTCCTTTCCAGACCGAAGGAGCCACCAGAAGTAGGGAGTGAGACTTGCTCAGCCCTAGATCTGCGAGATCTAGTCTTGTGGTAGTGCACAGAGGGCAGTCAGTGGGAGTTCCCCGCCATCCTGCGTGGTGCACACATCACGGGATCCTTCATAGGAGGGCACACACACACATGCACACCTGACAAGTGCACTCCCAGGGCCCAGCCAATTCGCACAGAGGCTTCTACATGGCAGACACGACCCCACCCATCGTGCACTTATCCTCGATTCAATGTGAAGGGGCAGTCTTGCGTTACGAGCGGTTTGCACATTCACAAAGTTCAAGAAAAACGTAGAAAGGAAATGCACTCTTGGTTTTCTTTCTCTCCATATTTTGCATCTTTTAATTCTGTTACTTTCAAGGGAGGAAGTGGGACTGGGAAATTTAAAGAGTGGGCATATTGCTTCAGGATTACAGAGAATAATAAAACTTGGGCACAGGGTTAAAGCAACAGCAGTGAGCTGATCCCTGAAGAAATGGGATTCCTGCCACCCTGCTGTGGGCAAATTTCCAATGATGGAGCAGCTAACACCAGGACACCAGGACCCTGGGCTGCAGGTGCAGCCCTGCCAGGAGCCTGTTGGCTCCTGGAAGCCCCACACCCTTGACAGTGGGCTCTGGACTGGGGCAAGACACATGCTGAGCCAGCCTAGTGTTCCCTACTGTGATGGAAGGGCTGAATTGAAACACGTCGTCACCCCTGGATGACGTCATCCCTGATGATGTTATCATCAGCCGGCTTTCTTTACAATTTCTGCCGAATGGGCCATTGTGTGTCCCAGAGCCTCAAATACCCAGACCTGAGCAGGCACAGAGAAGCCTCCTCTCCCTGTTTTAGTTGGGGTCTGTCCTGTAGGGCTCAGCAGATTCTCACAGCTCATCCCACCTCTGTCTCCTCTTTGGCTCCTAGCAGCAAGCACCTGAACTTGCCGTTAATGGTCCTCTAGGCTTTTTAGCATCTTGCTACTCTAATCTCAAATCAGGGTCCCTGGGTTACCTGTCTCAGGATCACCTGGATGACTGTTAAAAGTAGACTTCATGGCAGACCTGCTAGAGCGAAATCCATGTCTCCACGAGACCACAGACAACTGTACGGAATACATTTGAGAAGCACGGCTTGAGAGCCTCTGCTTTGGTGTCTTTCTCTAACCAGGGCTTCTGTTCATTCGTTCAAGATCCTGTCATTGCCCAAAACAATAAAAAGCTCTCTTTACCCTCAACGCGGTTATAAATAGATTGCAAATCAGCATGTGGTGCTGCTAACTAATGAGTTCCAAGTGTGAGTTTTACATTTTCCATGGCAGTGGGAAGTCTGAAGAAGGGAGTGGCGTGCAGAGGCCCATTCCAAGAACTTAAAGATTTTCAGCCTCTGCCTGGTGTCTCCTTGGGGACAGAACAAGGGCTTGTCCTATAATAGCTGGATGGAAGGAGACTTTTTGGAGTGAATCAGGCAGACAGCTTGCCTGAAGCGTGCACTGTTGTCCCTAGCTGAGAATCTGTAACTCCTCACAGGAGAAGCTAAGCCCTCTTCCTCCCCTTGGATCACGGCCCAGTAGGTGATGTCCTTTGGGTGAACACCCTTGACACAAGCAGGCTCTAATCGCATAAATATTAGCCCAATCTGGGCCTCCTCCAACCATGACAGCTGTGACTGGCATGAGCAAGAACCATCTACGGAGGAATAAGCCCAGGGAAGCTGTCCAAAGGGACTCTGCTTATATCACCACGAAGTCCAACAAGGAGGGCAGGGACACCGAGCCCAGGGTTCTCAGACTGTGAGCCCATTTCTGGGTCACTAGACTACTGGACTAGGGTCTGCTCCAGTTTTTAGACCTAAGTAAGCTTAATTCTTTATATGGTAAATAGGCTTACACTGTAAACTGAGTAGTTTAATTTACTTAGAAAGTGCATTTGAGAGCAGGTGTTTGGTGCTGCAGTTAAGATGCCACTTGGGAAGCCTGCATCCCAGATCAGAGAGCCTACTTCACATCCTGGCTCTGCTTCCAGTCCAGCTTCCTGTCAATGCACACCCTGGGTGGCGGCAGGTAATGGCCCAAGAACTCGGGTCCCTGCTAACCATGCAGAAGACCTGGATTGAGTTCTGGGGTCCTGGCTTCAGCCAAGCCCCAACTGTTGCCTGCATTTGAGGAGCAAACAATGGATGGAAGATGTCTCTCTCCCTCTCACTCTCTTGTTCAAATAAAATTTTAAAATAATAAAAATAAGATGCCAAAGAGCTTCCTGTATATAAAAAAATGAGAATTTTACACACCCAAAATAGGAATCCAAGGGAAATAATAGAAATAGGAGATCTGTGCCTCAGTCACCTTTATTAAAAGTACAAATTCTCATGTGCCAGGTACTTAGGTTGGTGAAGACAGTCAATGCCTCAAAGCAGCTAGATGACCTTAGATACATCAATTCACCTCCCTAGTCTGGGCTCAGTTTCCCAATAGGTAACATAGAGGGATTCCATTTCAGTGATCTCCAAGAAGCACCTTCCTTTTTTAAATTTTTTAATAATATAAAGAGAACTGATTTCATGTATCATAGGTACAACTCTAAGAAGATAACCATATTTGCCTCTCTCCTTCTCCTTGTCATTCTGTGGTCCTGCTTGAAGATTAGGTCCCCTTTTGGAAACTTTAGTAACAAAAATAAAATTTTTCCAGTTCAAAATTCCAGGTTTAATTACAAAGTCTTGCAATAACTGCTGCAAGCATAAATTTTTTATCACATGATTTCTTGTGATCCTTGTGATCAGAACTTTATCCATATGCCCATCAGCTAGAAATACTTAGTGGGGCCGGCGCTGTGGTATCGTGAATTAAGCAATCACCTGTAGTGCCGGCATTCCATAGGATGCTAATCTGAGTTATGGCTGCCCTACTTCTGATCTAGCTACCTTCTAATGCATCTGAGAAAGAAGCAGAAAATTCCCCAAGTGCTTGGGCCCCTGCACCCACGTGGGAGACCCAGGGAAAGCTCCTGGCTCCTAGTTTTGATCTGGCCCAGTTCCAGCCATTGCAGCCATTGGGGGGTGAACTGGCAGATGGAGGATCTCTCTCTCTCTCTCTCTTTCTCTCCCTCCCTCCCTCCCTCCTTCCCTCTGCAACTCTGCCTTTCAAATAAAATAAATAAATCTTTAAAAAAAAAAAAGAAAGTAATGCATAGGACGCTCCAAGGCAATGCAGAAGGAATGAATACAGGCAGCCTGGGCTTCATCTGTCGCAGCTGGAGGTATTTGATGTTCTTGTTTCGTTCCATTTCATTAGGCAGCAAAGATGAGTGAACTCTTTGAGCCCACATTAATTAGGCTTTCACCTCTACTGCTCCACCAAAAGGGGGGGGGGCTTTCCAAGGTCACCACTAACCTGGCATTGTTAGAACAGCCTGCACAGCTTATTCCCATCTTGTTACGATTCTCAGCAGCATTCCCCACAGTTAACCACTCTCCCACCCTTGAGATACTCTCTCTACAGTTTCCAGGACACCACAGGTGCTTAACTTCCCTCTTATCTCCCTGCTGCCCCTTCCCCATGCCCTCTGCTGGCGTCCCCTCATCTCCCCCCCCAACTGACAGTTACGGCATCCCTGGGCGTTTGACCTCTTCTCTTTTCCCTTTGTCCACCCTCCTGGTGATCTCGCCAGCCTTGTCTGTTTAAATCACTAATGATTCCCAACACTACATTCCCCTGCTGCCTGACAGCAGGTGAGCCTGAACAACCAGAGTGTCTGAGTTGAAGGGACTTGCTTCCAGGGGTGGTAAGGGAAGAACACGGCTAGCTGGTTTTTTAAGGCTTTCTAGAGGAAGGAGGTGCTTGCTGCTCATGAAACAGGCAAAATACTTTTTGAAAGTCAGAAAGAAGCTTCTAGAGAACAAGTTGGGACTCCATAAAGAACTGGCATTGTCCCATGCACACTCATTCATTCATTCATTTTGTGCACACAAAGAATATGGCCATGAACCTGCAGGAAATATCCTTTTGAGGGACCTCATCCTTGGAGTACCTCTGACTCAGCATCATGAGTCTTTCATGGTTGCCAAAGGCATGAGTGAATGAAACAAAGGAAGCATAATTCTGTGCTGGTTAATGAACCAAAAGGCCCAGTGAAAGGCAATGATATATATTCAGAGCATCAACTACATGCAAGAGTCATGGTAGGTTCCACCCTGGACGCAAAGTGAAGGCCATGTCCTTCCCAAGGCTATTTGTCACACAATTCCTGAAGTCTTGGCCTCAAATAGGCCAGGCCATACCATTCTGAGAAGCTGGGATTACCCTGTCCTGAGCCACTTTCCCACTCTAGCTCCTGCACCATTAGTGGCCCCTGACCTCACAGACCTATTCGTCCCAACTTGTCTGAGCACACAGAGTTGTTTTCTCTTAATTGGCAGCCTTTGGAAAACAAGTACCTGAGTGAGCGCAGAGCAAAGGGTTTAGGCTGGGAGGCAGTTCGCAGAAGCTCCTTTCCAGGAAGAGTTCCTAGCCCTTCTGTGCTTTCGTGTGATTGAAGAACAGGGACGCAAAAGCGGGGCCCACACGCTGGAGCGCGTTATCTGTAGATTGGATAATCACCCTAATGAAGCCCCAAAGCTATCGTTTGGGGGTGAGTTTCTCAGACATGGAATTCTACCAAGGATCTCAATCAACAGGCTTTCCTCACCTCCCCTTGCTTGTTGCTTGCCAAGCCACATTCGACGCAAAGGGAAGAACAAGCGATGCATTGAGACACGTGCTCACCGCAGCCAGGGCATGAGCAATGTCCACCCACACAGGCTGCACGATTATCAGCAGGAAGGCTCTGTTCTCCCTACTGCAGGCAGCACCAGGCGCTTCCCCACCTCTGACCCAGTGGCTGAGCCAGGCCTGGGCAGGAGGCCCAGAAGAAGCCCAGACCTCGCTGGCCTCCTGTGTTAAGAACTTGTCGGGATGAGAGATCGTGGAGTCCTTTGCTAACAGGACTGTCTGTATAAGGCTTGCCGTGGTGTTTTTACAATCTCTACCTTTTATCGTCCTTTTAAAATCACAACACCAAGCAGGAAAATGCCAGCATGGGTTGTTCTGCTTATCTGCCCTCCTGCTCATCAGCTGCCCTGCTGTCTTCCCGGTTCCCCCAATCCTTGACGTGGGAATGGACGTGGGCATTTTCCCTACTTGTGACTGAAGCTGTGGAAACCTCAGCCTGTTTTCAATCGCCCTTTGCCTGCCGTGTGGCTCCATCCCTTTTGCACTGTAAGAAAAACAATGGCTGTAGTGTTCCCGCTCTAGTGTGGCTCAGTCCCCCTGGGAGAAGCTGATGTACTTTCCAGCACAGGGTGGGGCCCCCGAAGTGTGGATGAGGACAGATGTGGGACCAGGGGTGAGGGAGCCGAGTAAAGAGGCTGCCCTCAGGGATAGGAGCCCTCCTTAGGGGTGGGAGCAGGTGTTCCATGATGAGGTCGCTCTGCAGCCAAGCCCTGAATAGCTGAAGAACCAGGAGAGCCAGAGGTGCAAAAGTGTTGAGCCATATCAACTTCAGGGACAAAACAGCTGGTTACTTAAACCTTTCGTGTGCAGTATGCATATAAAATCCACTGGAAAGTTCATTAGAATGCACATTTCTGGACTTAACCCCAGACATTCTGATTCAGCGGGCCTGGAGTAAAGACCAGGTAGGAATCTTCATTTTCCACAACTGCTCTAATGTAGATGGTCTGCCAGCTGCCACTGGAGAGGTCCTGGTCTGCAATAAGTTTGGTTCTCCTGGAGATGTGGGCCAAGGTAATTTGCAAAGTATGTGCCTGCTCAAATCCTAGGGACAGGGGTCAATGTTGCAGTTTAGTGGGTTAAGCTGCCACCTGCAACACCAGCATCCCATAAGGACACCAGCTTCAGTCCAGCTACTCTACTGATCCAGCTCCCTACTATGCACCTAGGAAAGCCGTGAAAGGTGGCCCAAGTCCTTGGGCCCCTGTACCCATGTGGAAGACTCTGATGAAGCTCCTGGCTCCCAGCTTCAGCCTTGCTTAGCCCTGGCCAATGTGGCCACTTGGGGAGTGAACCAGCAGATGGAAGATCTCTCTCTGTATCTCTCCCTGTAACCCTTTCAAATAAAATAAAAATAAATATTTTAAAAAAGTCCTAATGACAAATCTAGAATCTGGAGGAACTAACATAAGGCTCGTCACTTGAGGGTTACATCTGGGGCCCAAAGGAAGCACAAGTTCAAGGATCTGAGGCAATCTTTGTAGTGAACAAGCCTCCCAGAGCACGTGGAAGCCAATGGTCTGGTGGACAGCACCCATCAAGTGAGCCCTAAATGCACATTGCTCATATACCACGCAAGGAAACAAGGCAGAGACCTACACAAGTGCCTGGCCCCTCCACATCCAGAATTAATAGGCATCCTTTGGAAACACGAGTCCTTTGGGGAATTTTACCTTCCCTCAGCAGAAACTCGTAAGTATAGGGTCTGCAAGGAAGCAAACCCTATTTCAGCATGAGGACCCTATGTTCTGTGAGAGATTCTGAGGATGACACAGCTCTATTGTCAAAGAAGTTATAATACAGTCATAGAGAGAAATCTAGCATATAAAATATTTTAGAAAAAAAAATTAGTATTTAAGTAGGCCCCAATACTGGGTAACACTGAAGTTGTTGGCCATAATCTAGATACAAAGGGGGTCCTATGAGGCCAGGGAGAGGCTCACAGACTGGGCAGATGGCCAGGACTAGGTGATTTAAAGTACTTATTATCCTTTCTGTTTGGCTCCTCTTCCAGGAGGTGAGACCCTGTTCAATGAAGCCCACATCATTTGGAAACAGACCTCAGTACTCCGGTTCACCCCATATCCATATCCAGTTCTCATCTTGCACCTTTGGAAATCCACATTCAGTATCTTCTCCTGTTCCTATTTTCTCAGCTCTGATGACCCATCTTTGTTAAGTTCTCACCATCCCCTTGAACCTGACATTACATATCACTTTGACTTTAATTTTGTTACCTTATCTCCCCTACCTCTCAACACAATGGTTCTCAGACTCCTACCAGCCACTCTGCCTTTGGCCATCTAGATAGGTAAACATGCTCCCTCACCCCACTCTGCCTCTGATATGTCCATTCTTGTACCTAGGCTTAGCCTCCATGAGGTCTTTATGGCCCCAAAGGAGAATTCATATTTTCAAGATGGAAGAGAGCAAGTGGGCAGGATATGAAGGGAGAAAGGAGAGACGGCAGGTAAGGAGCAGAGAGAAGACCCTACACTTTGAGATCAGTAATAACATCCTCCCTCTCAATCAACATATTTCCTATTCTTCACCAATCAGTTGTGAAAGGAGAGACCTGTTGTTCCTGGACTTGAATAAAGTAATGTTGGGCTTAAAGCACTAGCCAATCATAGTCTTCTATGTCTTGATGAAACCAGATAGGAAGGTGGTGGCTAAAACATGATTGATACTTAAGGGAAGTCTGGAGAGGTTGATAATTAGTGGAAGAACCTCAATTCCCTGGCCTGATCTTGGCCAGAACCAGAATGCTAGAGTCATTTCTAACTTAACTTCATTTGTAGCCCCAAAGTCTTCAGAGATTCAGAACCAATGAGAATTCTGAAATCTCTACATGATTCCTAACTGGCTTTGTGCTCTACAGACAAATCATGTCCCAAGCAAGAACCATCTTCCAAACACCCCACTGAAGTATCAGTTGTAGAAAACCAGTCTGATGCTCCTCAGGAGTGGAGAACATCAAGCCCATGGACTGTATAAGGCCCACAACATCATTTGGTCTGGCCCTACCAAGGCAACTGCAGTGGGACTCAAAATCCAATAAATCTATACAGGCTAATTTTTAAGTTGATAATTTTGTAAAGTTGCAAACCATGTTATAAATATCCAAATGGTCCTTGGCAGAAAAAAGGTTCTCCACCCTGCACGAGTTGAGTAGCTTGTTTCTTCTCATTTTCAACCTCTCTTTTTCTCAGGCATACACATATGCCTGGAGAATACTGCACATAGTAAGTTTTCAAAAACTTTGCTAATGAGAAGGATTCCTAATATTAAAAAAAAGCAATGTTCCTGAGAGTCTGAGCTATGGGAAGATTCCTGAAGGATGCCAAGTACAAGTCTCTTCAGGGCCCCTCCCGCAGGAATGTAGTTCCACAGATGTCCATCTGCTCTGTAACTTACAGGCTCAAATTAAACCAACAAAGGGTCTAAAACTTGTCAAGTCCTGTATCATCTTAATTGTACCTTTTGCAAATTTCCATGACAGTGAGCATCTATGACCAATCAGCAGTCACCTTCCAAGGTCCAGCCCTTGGATTTGGGGGGATTTATAGCCTAGATCTGTGGCTGGATTGCAGAGGGTGGCAATAGTTAAGCAAGCAAGGATAGGTAAGAAGTATCTATTTTACTCATATAATAAAACTATAGAAAAGCCATTATTCACTTCCCCAAGAACGCTTCATTCATAAAGATTCACAGAAAGTGTGAATCTCTGGCCCAACTCTTTCCTTCCCCTTTCATGAGTCAGTCACAGCAGGTTTTCTCTTCAACTTCATCTCATAAACATGATACCAGCAAGGATTTTAGGAGAAGGCACAGAGGTCTATGGCCCTGTCTCCTTTACATGAAGATCAGAGGTCTCAGGAGACATTTTTCATGAAGGCTTGTCCAGAGCTTGGGCCAGGCCCACTGCATTCCAGATTCCTAAGGCTTAGCTAAAAAGCTTATGGGAACAAAAAGCCCTCCAAGCAGGAGGGAATCAACATTTTCACTTTCTAGCTGTTGTCTTCCCTAGCAAGCTGTTCTCTGACAGATTTATAGGGCACTATGCTATTTCTCCCAGAAAGACACTGATTTAGTATGTGCTAAACTCTAAAAAAAGTTACAGAATAAAATCATTATTCAGATTCTTGAATTTTTTTGGATCACCTAAACAATTTGAGAAAACCGAATGTCATGTTTTCCCAGAGAGAAAAGCATCTGCCATTTTGGCAAACCAGGTATGATGTGATCTGAGAGAGGGGAACATTACCCAGTCCTGGGTTCAAGGCCACAGAACCAAACATAAAGGAAAAGAACAAAGACTCCGTATCGTTGAGCTGAATGGCCACCCAGAGATCCCAGAGTGAACTTTAACTTTCCCAACAGAAAGGCAACCACAAGAAGCTTGGCAGCTCGGGGGAAAAAGTTCCTTCATGAATGTGTGGCCTTTACAGCACTTCCTCTTTAGACAGAGCTAACACAGGGCCTGAACCGCGTGTATCTTTTCTGATTTTGTTTTAATGGCCGACTCAGATGACAAGGTACAGTTTTGCTTCTGTCTTTAGAACTGTCCTTGCTTTGCCCTCCAAGGCCTGCAGCCAGCTGAGCATTTTTGGCCAGACAGAAACACTACCCACTCCCAAGAATGCCCAGGAACCAATAGACCTAGGTGGTTCCTAGGCCTATTTCCTGTGTTCAGATTTTGTAGTGGAATCCCAGGTTGGCCTTGCTACAAAGGCTGGAAGGTAGGAAAGGTGAAATATTCTCTAACACATTTCCAAGTTTTCTATTTACTGGATAGACAACAAGCCAATAGCAGTTTGGAGGAACTAGCTGACTGGCAGCAATTTTCCAAGAATTTCCAAATAGCAGTGCATGGCCTAAGGGAGGGAGGTACTAGGAATGGAATAAAAAGAAATAAAAGTAAAAAATGATTTATTGGTGCCCCTGGCAATTTAAGCTTGGAGTGGACAGCACAGCCACTTGCTACTGCAGCGTGGAAATTAGCCAAAGGCGGTGTCAATTAGAGCTACAGAGTGTGGCAATTTCGCTTGAGAAGCCAATCTAGGCAAAGGGTAGAGGAGCTGGACCACTGCCTCAGCCACCTGCCAGGTGGTATGCTGTTTGCTTTCACCAAGACTGTGAGGTGTGTTACACTATGGAAAGAGAAGGTTAAAAGGTTGAAGAAAAAGCCTTTTCTCTAAGATTTATTGTCGGCATGGAAGATTCAGTGTCTATGGATAAAAAAATGACAACAAGAAAATAGGAAGAATAGGAAGATAAACATTTGAGAAAATGTTTAAGGAGACTCAAAACCAGAGATCATAATAAATGAAATGACATGGCACAGATGGGAAAAAGGAAAAGGAAATTTGTTGCTTTCCTGATCAGAGCCCCATTCTTTAGATGTGAGTTCAGATTCTCCTGGAGAAGCTACGTGATTGGCTGATGAGGAACCACAGCAAAAATCATCTGCTGCAGGCCCTAGTGAGATTTGGGAGTGGGGCTCCCCATTGAGGGCTAGGAAGTGGCTCCATGAGTAATACAGATAGGCAGTCGAGAGGTTCATCATCCTTTGAGAGGCAATGACAAGGTGACTTTAAGAAATAAGTCACCACAGTCAACTCACAGAAACACTCAACTGTTTCTGTATTAATGAGGATAATTTTGGAGTCATATAGACACCACTTTTCTTTGTGCAACAGGAACAACAATGATGCCTCCAAGCTTGACTGTAGACTTCAGAAGAGCTCCTGGAACACAATAGATGTTCCTTTCCCCCTTCCCTCTGAGATAGAGAGCACCAACAGAAGAAGCATGAGACACATTTTCCAGAGACAGAAAAGTAAAGGGCATGGGAGAACCAGTGGTTTTTCTCACTGATTTTTCCAATGGAAAGTTGGAGGTATTGGACAAAAAGGAAGATAGAAAAAGCAATGGATTGTGCAGACAAATGGAATTCAAAGCAAGTTTTTTGTGTCTGGCTCTTGGTTTCAGACACTAACGTATAGCCTCTAAGAGTGGCACATATCTCCCAACACCTTGAGGCCAAATGAACTGATTCCGAGGCTTCAACTAATATGGAAGAAACGCCATGGAGAAAAACTTTAAACAAAAAGAGGTTTGGCAAGAATGACAATATTGGAAAGTTGGTCTGTAAATCACACGAAGAAATAACTAAAAAGGAAGCAAAAACAATATGAAGAAATTCTGTCTACATCACATGGCAGAGTAGGGGGCAACAGAAAACAGAATCCCATCACTTAATGGAAAATTTGAACTCAAAAAATTTCACTAGGACTGATTGAAATGGAGCTCAACATTGGCATATTGCAGGCATGCTGAGAAGGGAAGACAAAATAGTTGTAGATCAAAATAGTGCTCTATGCTGCTGATGGTATTACTCAGTACAGGCAGAGATATAAAATGGTGCAGATTTTATGGTGTGGATATTGTGTGAACCTATCAGATCTTCAGAATCAAGGGAGCCATTCTCTCAGTTGCAAGAGTACAACCTGCTATATCGGTCTCTTACAGATGTAACAAATTACCACAAACTATGTGATTTGTTTTAAGCAAATGTTGAAAATTTTTCAAACAAATTTGTTATCATATAGTTCTGGACACATAAATGAGTCTCTTTTTTTTTTGACAGGCAGAGTGGACAGTGAGAGAGAGAGACAGAGAGAAAGGTCTTCCTTTTTGCCGTTGGTTCACCCTCCAATGGCCGCTGCGGCCAGTGCATCGCACTGATCCGAAGCCAGGAGCCAGGTGCTTCTCCTGGTCTCCCATGTGGGTGCAGGGCCCAAGCACTTGGGCCATCCTCCACTGCCTTCCCGGGCCATAGCAGAGAGCTGGCCTGGGAGAGGAGCAACCGGGACAGAACCAGCGCCCCGACCGGGACTAGAACCCGGTGTGCCGGCGCCGCAAGGCGGAGGATTAGCCTGTTAAGCCACAGCACCGGCCATAAATGAGTCTTACAAGGCTAAAATTAAGGTGCTGTTAGTGTTGCATTCCTTTCTGGAAACTCTAGGGAAGCACTTAATTTGTTTGGTGGGAGGCATTTTATTGTGTGTAAGTGTATGTGTGTGTGTATTCACATATACCTTTTTCAGCTTTTAGAGTTGCCTACATTTCTTGGCTCATGACCCTATTCCATCTTTGAAGTCAAACCTTTCTCACATACCATCATTATAATTCACTTTCTTTCTCTCTCTCTCTCTCTCTCTCTCTCTCCCCCCTCTCACCCCTCCCTCTCACCCCTGTTTCATTTTTAAGTTCCTAGTAATTATGTTGGACCCACCTGGATAATCCAGATTCTCTCCATTTTGGTTCCATCTGCAACCCTAATTCTCTTTTACCATGTAACCTAACACCGTCGCTGAATACAGGAATTAGAAAGTAGAATGTTATTTTGCCTGCCATGCCTGCCAGTAGTTTACAACTAAGTCCCTTCTCGTGAGTTACCGTCAGGTAAAGGCAGCTACCTTATCAAAGTTTATGCGCACAAATAAAACTAGCATCCAATGCTGGTCAATTTAAAGCAAACGGAGATCCAGCCTCCCTGGGCCAACCTAGTTTCAGAGCCCCCAAGAACCAACTGGAGCCATTGCTTCCTGCATTACAAAATTCCGTTTCTTTCTTCCTCTGATTAATCATGTTTCTAAGAGCTCTCCCCAAAATCTTCCTGATAACAAATCTCTGTCTCAGAGTATTTCTCAGGAAACCCAACCTAAGGTAATTGATGTCAGAGGTGGTCCAAGAAAGCCAACTCTAAAATGAGATTTGGGAGATGAATGACCTGCTGACCCATTAACAATGAAGATCCCATCACCAGTAAAAAGTGGAGTATGTAGAAGTACATGTTATACTAGTATAAGAGATAAAATACATGCTAGTGTGAGTCAGGATGGGATATGAGCAGAAGGAAATGCACCAAAGGATGCAATACCTCCAGAGTTTGAGCCATTCAGAGGAAACCGGGATTGCTGTGGTTGAGTATTATCAGTTAGTGTATTGGGAAAGGCCATGAAAATCTAGGGGGAGTCAGTTGCTAAATAAAGCTGTCTGTCTCCTTGGCAGCACCAAAAAGAGACCATCGCCTAGTGCAGCCAAAAGGCAGAAAAGGCTGAGAAACAGGGTTTAATTATAAGTACAGCAGAGCTCTAAAGGGTTGAATTTGCAAACCCAGCAAATCATCTACACCAGTGTTAGGACTCTGGTTGAGAAAAGGGGAACCTTGAGACTTGAGATGAGGACATTCTGAGTAGAGGCACTGAACAATCTTGAAACCTCTGATCTGAGCTGATAGAAGTAGACCCCTACTCTCTGTTAAAGAATTTTGTAATGCCTCTCATACTCAAAGACAATACAGGGGTCTCTGCCCACAAAAAAATGTGGTCTTCCTCAGGTTGTAGTCTATCCATACCCTCACAGCCAAAAGGAAGACAAGTCGTAGCCCAACATGGCCAGGAAAGAGTTGGGTCTTCAATGAAAAGAGCCCCTAATCCCAAAGGAGCTGCAAGTTGCAGCCAATATGTACCACCCTGAGTTAACAAACTAACTGGCTAGAACTTGAGGGAACTGTATCAAGGGGAAGAGGCTATAAATTTCAAAAAGGAAGATGTTATTGCTATGAAAGCACTCTCTTACAACACAGGATCCATCAGCCCTGGTAAGCACCCAGGCAGACGGTGTTAGCATTCGGCCAGGAAGGTTTTTGAAAATGAGGCAAAAACAAGGCCCACAATAAGTGACATAGAAGTCAGAACTACCATGAATCAAGACTCAAAGACAGGCATGGGGGACCAGCTTTGTGAAGTGACAGGTTAAGCTGTTGCTTGCAACACTGGCATCCCATATGGGTGCTAGTTTGAATCCCAGCTGCTCCACTTCCAATCCAGCTCCCTGCTAATTTGCCTGGGAAAGCAGTGGAGGGTGGCTCCAGTACTTGGGCCCCTGCATCCACAAGGAGCCTCAAGATGAAGCTCCTGGCTCCTAGCTCCTGGCTCCTGGCTCCTGGCTTCAGCCTGGCCCAGCCTTGGCTATTGTAGCCACCTGGGGAGTGAACCAGAGGATGGAAGATCTCTTTCTCTTTCTCTCTCTCTCTCTCTCTCTCTCTCACTCTCTCTCTGTAACTCTTCCTTTCAAATAAATAAAATAGATCTTTTAAAAAAAGAAACACATGTGAAATGTGGTTATATAATGAAAGCTGAAAAATGTCTGAGCAGATTATGTTCTATAGGAGGCTAGGAGCACATCGCATTCACCAGAAGGATCAGAGATGTACTGGGAGAGCAGCAGCAGCGAGAACTCAGTAGTAATTGTCCACTATTGAGTGGGCTGGTCATGAAAATTAAACAGTCATGATCCCTGGCCCACATTCCAGAACTGAGCCAGTTTTCAGACCCTCCACTTGTTAACAGAAGGAGAGGCCATATACCAGGAAGAGCAACCCTGGCAATGACACAAGTATGCAAGGTCATAATCGCCTCAGTCCTTACCTACAGGGTTCCAAGATGCTTTACTCAAGGAGCCATAAATGGAAGAAAAGGGAGTATCTCAACAGTTCCAGAACTGGTGGCTGTAGACCATGTGGACAGCTGGAGAACTGAAGGATCATCATGCTTCCTGTTTAGAGTGAGGACATAGCGGGACAGATAATAAAGCAGCATGAGAAGGAACAGAGATCACGAGTTACACCAGTGAAACTTAGAACTGATTTTTTGAGAAGATAAACAAAATTGATGATGTTTAGTTAGACTAACTAGGAAAGATAATGATCAAATAAATATAATTATAAATGAAAGAGGAAATATTAAAACTAATAGCACACAAGTACAAGGGATCTAAAGAGATTACTGTAGACAATTATATACCAACTACTAATTGAACAACCTAGAAGAAACAGATACATTCCTAGAGATATACAACCTGCCAAGACTGGATTATGAAGAAAATGAAAATCTGAACAGATCTATACATTCAAGGAGACAGAACCAATAATTTAAAACCTGTTAATAAAAGAAAGCCCTGGCCCATATGGCTTCCATGATGAACTCTGTCAAACATTTAAAGAATTAACATCAATCCTTCTCAAACTATTTTTAAAAATTGAAAAGTCAAAAATACTTCCAAACTCATTTTTACAAGGCCAACATTACCTTAATACTAAAGCCAATTAAAAACTACAAGGCAATATCCCTGATGAGCATACAAATAGATGCAAAAATTCTCAGTACTAATAAACCAAATCCAACAACACACTAAAAGGGTCTGAAACCATGATCAAGTGGATTGTCCATAGGGCAGAAGAATCATTCAACATACGTAAACAGATACATGGTATGCACTGGAGCCCACATTGTGACCCCACGTGCTAAACCACCACTTGTGATGTTGGCATCCCTTAATGGAACGCTAGTTTGAGTCCTGGCTATCCCACTTCCAATCCAGCTCCCTGCTATGCACCAAGTATTTGGGTTTCTCTCAGCCACAAGAGAAACCTGGATGGAGTTTCTGGCTCCTGGCTTTGGATTGGTCCAGCCCCAGTGGTTGTGGTCATTGGTGAGTAAACCAGCAGAACGAAAATCTCTCTCTCTTTCTCCTCCACCCCCATGTCTGTTTGTCTGTCTCTCCCTTTCTCTCTCTGCCTTCCAAATAAATAAGTAATTGTTTAAATATTAGACATTAACAGAATGAAAGATAAAAACCATATCATCTGGCTGGCGCCGTGGCTGCTCACTAGGCTAATCCCCCACCTGTGATGCCGGCACCCCAGGTTCTAGTCCCAGTTGGGGCACCGGATTCTGTCCCGGTTGCTCCTCTTCCAGTCCAGCTCTCTGCTGTGGCTTGGGAAGGCAGTGGAGGATGGCCCAAGTGCTTGGGCCCTGCACCCGCATGGGAGACCAGGAGGAAGCACCTGGCTCCTGGCTTCTGATCGGCACAGCACGCCTATGGCCATTTGGGGGGTGAACCAATGGAAGGAAGACCTTTCTCTCTGTCTCTCTCTCTCACTGTCTAACTCTGCTTGTAAAAAAAAAAAATCATCTAATTATATCCAAAAAACAAACTTCACACAATTCAACAACTTTTCATGATTTAAAAAAACAAAAAACAAAACAAAACAAAAAAACTCTTCCACAAACTGGGTATACGAGGATACGAGGAATGTACTTCAACATAATAAGACACAAACCTATTGCAAACATATTCAGTGGTGAGATATCAAGAACAAAACAAAGCTATGCACTCTCATCCCTTCCATTCAACATGGTACTAGAGGTTGTAGTCAGAGCACTAACAAAAGGCATCAGATCAGAAAAGGAATAAGTAAGTTGTCTCTGCAGATGACATGATCTTATATGTAGAAAACCCTAAACACACATCCAAAAATCTGCTAGGGCTAATTTAAAAAGGCAATAAATTTGCAGGCTACAAAATCAGGTGTGTTTGGATGCACTAACAGTAAACGTGTTAGAGGTAGTGTCATTTCCCTTCCCACCCAATGACCAACTCGGGGAATTTATGTTCTCCAGCCCCACAATTCTGGGTTCTGCAGCTCTAGAGATTGTGGCTCCATAAACAGAAACACTTGCAACAGGGACACTGAAAAAATCCCATTAAACTTTAAGCTACAGCTGCTTCCCAGGCACTTGATAAAACTTGTGCCAGAAGATCAACAGACCAGGAAACACATCACCACGCTGGCAGTGGTAACTGATCAGAGGACTGAGCAGTCCCTCCTCGGTGTTAAGGGAACTCCTTAATACAATTCTTTCATACTGATCTCTCAGCACCTACTTCCTTGGGATATGGTCTAAATTCTGATATACATAAAAATCCTTAGAAATGTTCATGCAGTGTGACCTAGTAGCTCACATCTAAGCTAATCTGAGGAAATAATGAGAGATGTAATTAGAGTTCTGAGTTTGCTGCTGTGCCACTAAGTTTTGCTGTAAGGAACCTGAATGGTTCATAAGAAAGACAATTAAAACAACCATATGGAATTCTTTGCAGCCACTTACAACTCATAATTTTGAAGAATACAGTCATAGGAAAATGTCCACAATATGATTTTAAATGAAAGCAGCAGGATACAAAATGATACAACTGTAAATTGCTCAGAAAAGTATTACTTAGTGAACTATCATGTTTAAGAGAAATCTGATGATCTCAGTGGTACATGTGTGAGAATCTAAAAGAACAACCAAATTTTGTTTAAGTAAAATTCTAACAGCCAGATATATTTTTAGATAAAATGAAGATAATGAATCCTTCAGCATTGAGTGTTTCCAGAATACCATAAATGACACTTGGCAAGCTTGGTATCGAGTTAAGTATTCATTTTCAAGCTGAAGGCACCGTTTACCCCTGTGTAATTCCACTCGGTGCTGGGTGTCTTCACTGTGTGTGGTTGTGGTACGTTTTCCATTGCTTCCCCTTGGTTTGCTTTGCTTGGATTATTTTTTTCTTCACTAACAACTTAACTCTTACAGACATCTGATTTCTTTGGCTTACTTTGACAACTCAGTGAGAAGGAATTTGCTTGATCATCCCCACCTCAAAACCCTACAACCCTCAGACCTTTATCACAAGCATTGGAGGAAAAGAATTCAAATAAAAGAAACTTGCTCCAGACGATACTAAGACATATATCTAAGCAATAAGAGAGAGCAGCCCCACCCTAGTATCAAGGCAAGAGGAGAGCATTTTAAAAGTAAAAATTTATATTCTGAAAAACTAATTGTGATGTTATGTTCCATGTTTAAATATTCCCATGTGCGTAATTTCTCACTTCAAGCAGAGCCCAACCAACCAAAGCAGTTCAAAGAATCTGACCCTTTTCCATCGCCAAGATCCTGACATTTTCTAGGTCTGAATAAAACCCAAATGCTTATTTTCCCAGTTCTTCACCCCCACCCAAGATAGTTCGACACCTGGGATAGATCACTGGACGGCTTTAAGGAATGAAATGAAAGGAAGACCTGCCATCCCCAACCACCACTCCCCCACTCACCTGACTCCTTGGCCTGAGCTATGGAAGAGAAACATCATGGAGAGGGAACCCTGTCTTTGTCTTCTTAGCTCGCTTGGCAGTCCCTTCAGTGAACAGAGTCAGTCTCTGTCTGCCTCTGCCCAGCTGCTCCCACCCAAAAATGTCCCACCCTGACCATGGACGAGGAGCTGCTCAAAGCACAGGGGGCCCATAACTTTCTCCGTGAACCATCGAGGTGTGCTGGCAGCTTCACCTTTCCCTTTTACCTCCCGATTCTCTAGAACATACCAGGAGGAGTTCTTTAGAGAACTGAATGAGGCAAATGGAACTGAAAAAGACTGCATGGTGAAAAAGGGAGGGAGAAAAAGTGAAAACTAAAGATAGTCTAATGTGTCTATTCCCTCTTTGTACTTTCTTCTTCTTTTTCTTTTCTTTTTTTTTTTTTTTTATTTGACAGGTAGAGTTATATACAGTGAAAGGGGAGGAGGGAGAGGGAGAGAGAGGGAGGGAGAGGGAGAGAGAGAGGGAGGGAGAGAGAGAGGGAGGGAGAGGGAAAGAGAGAGGGAGGGAGAGGAAGAGAGAGAGGGAGGGAGAGGGAAAAAGAGAGGGAGGGAGAGAGAGGGAGAGAGAGAGAGAGAAAGGCCTTCCTTCCATTAGTTCACTCCCCAAATGGCCGCTATAGCCGGCGCTGTGCCAATCCAAAGCCAGGAGCCAGGTGCATCTTCCTGATCTCCTATGTGGGTGCAGGGCCCAAGCGCTTGGGCCATCCTCCATTGCCCTCCTGGGCCACAGCAAAGAGCTGGACTAGAAGAGGAGCAACCGGGACTAGAACCTGACACCCATATGGGACCGGCATCACAGGCGGAGGAGTAACCAAGTGAGCCATGGCACCAACCCCTCCCTCTCCAAACTTCCTACAGATCTGAGGAAGTCTTTTGGATGTAGAACCACTGATTGAAGAAAAGCCCATGTGAAACCAGAACACTTGTGTTTATTCAACAAATATCTTAAAGCAATTGTTATGTGTCCAACACTGTACTAGACGCTGGAGATGCACACCTAGGCACTACCCTTCTGGGACTCATATTCCGGTGACGTATAGATTTATCAGAAGGCTGTCTCACAACATTTAGCAGCCTGTACAGCGCTGTAGGCTTATCTACCTCTACATGTTTCCAAGACTACTGAGAAAGGCAGATATCAGTCAGAAACATCTTGTGAAAAGATTACCTGGAACAACTCAAGAATGTCTGCCGAAGTGCACCTGTTTATGTCTCCTCATCTGACAAGTGGGAGGACAACACTGAGCGGGAGATAGCAGGTGTTAACAAGTCCAAGGATCTGCTAACATCTCAGCCTGAGCAACAGCTACCTGGGTGCTACTACAGCTCTGCTCAAAACTGCAAAGCAGGTGAAGTTGGTCTACCCACCATCCTGGCTTAGCTTCATTATCAATCTCAGACACCAATGCATTCACACTGCCTTAAACCTGCCTGAAATCCTCCAGTAAGTCTAGACATGCCACTGGACTAGCATCTGATTAAAAATGCAAACCAGGTTTAATCTTACCAAGGATGCCTCAACATCCCCTGGCAGATCTTCCACTGAGACAGGCAGAGGTGGTGTAATGGGAAAAGCATGGGTTTGGGGCCAGAAAGACCTGGTTTTCCATCCTGCTTCCACCACTTACTGTTTTGTGACTGCAGGCAAGTTGGCTAACCTGGTTTAAGCCTCAAAGTTTTTTTGCCACAAAATTCAGATAACAATGCCTGCTCTAGGCCGGCACCGCGGCTCAATAGGCTAATCCTCCGAATTGCGGCACAGGCACACCGGGTTCTAGTCCCGGTCAGGGCACCTGATTCTGTCCCGGTTGCCCCTCTTCCAGGCCAGCTCTCTGCTGTGGCCTGGGAGTACAGTGGAGGATGGCCCAAGTGCTTGGGCCCTGCACCCCATGGGAGACCAGGAGAAGCACCTGGTTCCTGCCTTTGGATCAGCGCAGTGCGCCGGCCGCAGCATGGACCACGGCAGCCATTGGAGGGGTGAACCAACGGCAAAAAGGAAGACCTTTCTCTCTGTCTGTCTCTCACTGTCCACTCTGCCTGTCAAAAAAAAAAACCCCAAAAAACAAACAAACAAAAAAAAAAACAATGCCCGCTCTAATATATTTTGAGGAAGACTAAAGTTAAAGAATCTCTTCATTTCATATTCTATTCTTCCTCATCTGGTAAGGGGAACCAACAAAGCCCAGCAAACATTAAATGGGCAACGGCCTAGAGCCTGTCATGTAGTTGGCTGGTATCAGTCTTCGCTGGGAGGTGTGGAAAGATGACCGAGGCCATGTGCAGAAATTCAGAGGCTCACCTGAGCAGCACCCAAGTCTCAGGCCAAATCATGTGGAGGAAGCCATCACTAGTATAATCTCCCTAAGAAAAAGCATGAAAAGCAAAGTGCATTCTTAATGATTTCAAAAAAATGCGCAGGGTAGGTATTGTAGCACAGGGGCTTAAGCTGTTGTTGGGACACCTGTATCCCATACTGGAGCACCAGTTCCAGTCCCAGCTACTCCACTTCCAAGTCTAGCTTCCCACTAATGTGCACCCTGGAAGGCAGGAAGTGATGGCTCAAGTACATGGGTCCCTGCCACCCATGTGGGAGACCCAGATGGAGTTCCAGGCTCCTGGCTTCAGCCTGGCCCATCCTTGGCAGTTGTAGGCATTTGGAAAGTGAACCAGCATATGGAAGATATATATCTCTCTCTCTCCCTCTCTCTTTGCATTTTCTAAATATTTATTTATTTTGAAATAGCCACAGGGAGAGGGAAAGACAGGGTTTGGGGGGAGGGGATCATCTCTCTGCTGGTTCACTCCCCAGATGGCCATAATGACCAGCACTTGGCCAGGCCAAAGCTAGGACCCAGGAGCTTCTTCCAGGTCTCCCACATGGGCTGCAGAGGCCCAAACACTTGGCCATCTTCTGCTGCTTTCCCAGGCCATTAGCAAGGAGCTGGATTGGAAATGGAGCAGCTGGGACACAAACCATGCTCACATGGGATGTCAGCATCACAGGCAGAGGCTTTACCTGCTACACTACAGTGCCAGCCCCATCACTCTGCTTTTTAAGAAGAAATATATATTTTTAAATGTTTGAGTTTCTAAATAATCTGCCCTAGAACTAATGAAGAGAAGACAGGACTTGGCTTTATTTGAAGAGGTGACATTCCTGAGATTTGCAGGCTACCCTTTGGCAATACCTCAGGGCTGAGCTAGAGAACTCAAGGACTGGCTCCACATCTGACTTGAACTCCCACTGCTCTCTGCCAGGCATCCTGTACTAGGCTCCAACTCACCATGTCCTCCACACACAACCAGGAACTTGGGCTTTTCTGACCCTTGTGTTGTTCACACTGCTCTCCTCTCCCCTGCAAAGTCCTCCTTTCATGTCTGCCCAACCTCCCTCCCCACATGCGCAAGCTCCAGCTCACATGGTCCCCCTAAAACCATGGAGAGCTACTAGAAGCCAGGCTCAGCGTCTATGGGCCAGGGCCCAGAGGCCCAGTGTGGCAGCTGAGGTGGTAATCCAAACACTGCATTCCTGGGGTCGTCTGCAGGCCTCTCCAGATGACCCTTAACCAAAGCTGTCCTGAGACTCAACCATGAGCTCACAGATATATATAAATACCCACATCCCCCATCCTAAACCCACTGAATCAAAATACTTTACAGGGTTGGGGGAAATTGGGCATCTGTATTTTTTAAAGACTTTAGCCCTAGCTAAAAACGCTTCTCTCAGATAAGGATTTTCTTCTACAAATAAATAAGAGTGGACACCATGGTATTACTTCAAAGACTCTACAAATAGAGCTGCTGGAAAATAACACAGAAAAGCAGTCAGTATTTGCACAACCTGAACACTTACAGATCAAAGGGGGCAGGTAATAAGTAGTTTGGGCTGTTCAAAGATCTAGGTAAGGAGCCAGTGAAAGGTTTCATTATTTCTCAGGATTTATTGGCAAGCAAGGGACAGGAGGGAAGAGAAACTGAAAACATCCAGACGTTTGTCCTGAAACTACCCAGCACCTATAGGTCTGTAATTAGCAATGTAAAAATAGTTGTGGGTGAGACGATGATTTGCAAATACATCAAGTTCAGTGGAATCTCTCAAGTAATAAGGAAAAGTTTTCCTTAAGGACAAAGAATGCCAACCAATATGGTTCATTTTGTTTTGGGAAGGGCAACCATGTGGGAGGAGACAAGAGATACAGCAGACTCTGTTGCATTTTTGGACTTGAGGTGCAGCACTTTCTACAGCTGCTCATGAAATTTTAATTGCTTACATGGTTCAAACTGGCAGAGAGAGCAAGTCACAGGGCTGAACACTCACAAAAGATCAGGGAGGAAAGGTGAGACTCAGTGGCAAGCTTCCAGCAAGAAGAGGTGCTAGGCAGCTTGCCCTGGGGTCAGGACTTGCTGACTCTAGACTTAATTTTCATTCTAATTAGCAATGTGGAAGAGAGAACAAAAGATCCCTCAAAGAACCCTAAAGAAGACTTGCAAAGGGAGAAGCTGGCAAAGCCCAGGGAGTGGAGAGAAATGAGAGAGGTATACCCATAAAGTCTAAACTTTGTGCAAAAACACCAGAAAGTAGACTATGTAGAAAAAGGCAAACTATCTCATTGGATGAAAATTCACTGGAAGCCGCTACACTCCAGAAGCAGAAAGACACAAGCCATGAAAGCACCTAAACCATCTAGAGGGTTCAGAATGGACAGCACCCTGGAGAGGTGGGGCTGCCCAGGAGCCAGCCAGCCCTTCCCACCCAGCCTCCAGACCCAGATCTGCAGGGGCAGAAACAAAGTGTGTTCAGGTTACTGATCAACAGCTATGGATGGTTTCTTCCTAGAAAAACAAAATGCTACAAAAATCTCCTACTAACAAAATAATCCACTTGAAAATTTCTTTCCCCAACCACTGCCATACTATGGTCAGCACAGGCAGATAGCCAAAGCCAGAAAAGTGTCCACACCTCCACAGCGGCCTGTTCCAAGAAGAAAATGGTAAGAGTGGGTGGGTTGGAGGGGGATGAGGAATCTTATTACTAGCATCTGTTCTGGGGAGAGTAACAGCCACCACATGTTTGCTGAGTCCCTGCTATGGGTCTAAGCCTGTATTAGACACATACTTGTTCTATTTAACTAAAATGGTGGCGTCACAATAAGTGATTACACTAATGACTTGAAGAGGCTGAGTAGCTCCATGGGAATACACACCGACTACATGCAACTGCCTGCATTTGAATTGGTATCCTTCAGGAATCACAACCTATGCTCTTGCCCTCTGTTGCTCAGCCACCTGGTGTTCTCTTAGGAGAGCTCTCTCCCGGTTTCTCCCCGTTTCTGCCTCTCTGCCGAGCGTCACTGGATGGTGCTAGCATACAGATCATTTTAGTGTCCCCTTCAATGAGCAAGCCTTTCTTTGTGTAGAAATGTTTGAGGTGGTTTCCACCAAACTCTTTGCCCCTCTGGCTCAGTACAGAGCGAGGAGGCAGAACTCCCCTTCTTCCAGGAGTGATCTTATTCCTTAGAAATGCTTCACATAGATTCTGACAGTTCTGACTTCTAGTGAGTCAATCTCTGGCCCATTATTTCAAACATCAGGCAGAAGGGATTGAAGAGGTCTGCAGTGATCAAGCACTTAAAAGGAGCCGGAAACACAAGCTTGTTTGAGAAGAAAAGGCAGCAGGGCAGTGAAGGATGCCAACACCGGGGCTACTGGATCAGTGTGTAAATTCTGGCCCCAGCACTTCCAATGGGAGCAGAAACAGCCTCCCTAACCTCTCTCCACTCAATTTTCTCATCAGCAAAATAGACTGTAGTGCACATTCAGAAGAAAGCACTTAGTAATGCTCAGTGGATGCTAGAGAAACAAAGAGAACAGAGGCAAAGATTCCAGAAGCCCCAAAATGCCATCTCAACATCCCTAAGCAGAGCCTTCATAGAGTTATGTCTCTTGCTCACTGCTCTTTGTTCACCATTCCTTGTTTCTCTTTTACTCCATACATTAATATTTCTTTGAAGTCAGTCTTGCTGCTCTGATCCCAAGTAACCAAGGATAACAAAGAAGCAACCTATGCATTAGGTCGGGTGTCTACCGGAAATGGGCCACTGTGAGGCAGGCACTGGGCACAGCAGTTAAGACACTGGCTGGCACATCCCCACTCCATACTGGAGTGCCAGTTCCATGTCCAGGTCCAGCTTCCTGCTAACGTGCCCCCTGGGAGGCAGAAAGCGATGGCTCAGGTGCTTGGATCCTTGACATTTACGTAGCAGACCCAATTGACTTTCGAGCTCCTGGCTTCAGTCTGACTCAGTCCTGACTATTGCAGGCACTTGAGGTAGAAGATCTCCCTATGTGTCTGTCAATCTCTGTTTCTCTGTCTCTGTCTCTTTGCCTTTCATGTAAATGATTAAAAAATAAAAGATTTTTTATGGCAAACAAGGACGGGATTGTAGAATGGAAGGAGAAATAATCATGAAAATGGATCCCAAAAGGCCCAACCTCAACATTTACAGCAATGAAAGATGATTCTTGCTGATCTGAGATGAGGCTTTTATGATTTGCATCTCCTTAGCAAATTGAGAAACTGTTAAGACGTTGAAAAATTAAACCTAATCACAGAATATCTGAGCCCAAGTTAAAAAAATAAATAAATAACAACAACAACAAAAAAGGAAGAACAAGTCCAAACGAGCCTGCAGGGCCCTCTTCCCGTCAAAGCTCACCATTCCACTGCTTGTGACAGCTGCTGCTGATCAAGTAAGGTGGGTGTGACGCCGACACTACTTCTGCCATAAAGGAGAGCAGGCTGGAGGAGGGTTCTACACAGTCAGTGTGTGAACTCCACATGAAAAGGTTTCCTACCACACACAGCCTCCAATATGAGACGTGGAGAAGACAGAAACCCCTAAATAAAGTCGTATACTATTTTACAAGGTTTCTTGAGCTTTTTTCCAACACCTAGAACTTGATACTTTCTCAAAACGTACCCGTAGGATGAGAATAGTGAAATGGTACATGCAAAGGGATGGCTGGGTCGCTGTAGCCCACCCCCAGGTAAGCAGTGACAGCCATCCCACATGGTAGAGGGAGAAGCAGGCTTGGAATCTGGCCTCCAGAGAAGAATGTGAAATAATTTCTCAACACCTTTGTTTAAAATGTTGATCCTAGGGCTTCACTCCCCAGGAACTGAGATTCTGAGATACTGGACCCAGTATCTTCCTTTCATAATATGTTCTTCGGCGATTTTGATGCAGGTCATCTGTGGTGCCTGCTTTAAGGAACAACTGATCTAGTCCCACTTCACGGTGGCCTTACCTTGAGTCTTGAAGATGAGTAAAGGGGTGGGGACTTGGCCCAGGAGTTAGCATACTGTTTGGAATGCCTACTTCCCATATTAGCATACCTGGGTTCAAGTCCCAGCTTCAATCCTGATTCTAGCTTCTTGCCAGTGCAGAACCTGGAAGGCAGCAGGTGATGGCTCAAGTAGTTGGGTCCCTACCAGCCACATGGGAGGCCTGTACTGAGTTTCCAGTGCCTGACTTTGGCCTAACCTAGCTCCAGCTGTTGCAGGCATTTGGGGAATGAACCTAAGGATGGAAGAGTTTTCCCCTTCTCTCTGTGTATGTCTCTGTCTCTGAAGGGCCGGAGTAACTGTTTCGAAAAAGTGCCACCATTCAGAGAGGCAGGCCCGACTTCCCTTAAAAGCAGCATCACTCTGGGGAAACCAAAAGTTACAACGAGGCTGGCGCCGCGGCTCACTAGGCTAATCCTCCGAATTGCGGCGCCGGCACACCGGGTTCTAGTCCCGGTCGGGGCACCGATCCTGTCCCGGTTGCCCCTCTTCCAGGCCAGCTCTCTGCTGTGGCTAGGGAGTGCAGTGGAGGATGGCCCAAGTCCTTGGGCCCTGCACCCCATGGGAGACCAGGAGAAGCACCTGGCTCCTGCCATCGGAACAGCGTGGTGCGCCGGCCGCAGCGCGCTACCGCGGCGGCCATTGGAGGGTGAACCAACGGCAAAAGGAAGACCTTTCTCTCTGTCTCTCTCTCTCACTATCCACTCTGCCTGTCAAAAAAAAAAAAAAAAAAAAAAGTTACAACGGAACAGCTTGCTAGCGTTCACCATATAAGGAAATCTCCTGGGTCTGAACCAATCAGGAACAAGCACGTTCGATCAGGAAGTACCAGATGTCGGACCCTCGCCAGCAAGGGTCCAACGCAGTCACGACACGGTCACTGTTCATCGGTTCTCAAGGAACTTTCACTTGTGGGGGCAAAAGGAAAGTGGGGAGAGGAGAAAAGAAGAGGAGGGGCCGCGGCGGCCCACCCAGATCCCAATGTCCCTTTATGCTGATATCATCCAATCAGATGAAAGGGCGCATATAGTCTCAAGTCAAAAGTTCATCTGTTTCACCTGGTTCTTCCTAGTTGTTTATGCAGAGTCTGTCCTGCCTCAACTTCATCTATTTCACCGGGTTCCTCCTAGTTGTTTATGCAGAGTCCATTCTGTTTCATCTGTTTCACCTGGCTGTTTTCGTAGGCCTTGTGGTCGACCGATTGCTGCAAGCTATGTAGATGAGGAGGTTCTCACAGGTGGCCAGCCTGCGGTTCCCCACAACCAGAGGTGACCCCAGCCAATCCACTGTTACCCCACACCCCTTGATGACATAACCTGGCTTTAAAAGAGGCTCCCAAGCAGGGCCTTCCTCTGCAATCCGCTGTGCGGTTGAGTAGACAGGGTTCCTGCTGCAGCTTGTACTTCCGAAATAAACCTTGCTCTTGCATTTCAGTGTGTTCGAGTCTGGCGGCGTTTGGGGATCCGACGATCTGGGCACAATATCTCTTTCTCTCCACTCTGCCCCCTCCCACTTTTCAAAAACAAACAACAACAAAAGATGGGCAGAGTGTTGGCCAAGTTTCCCCCTAGGGAAACTTTTTAGTCTCTCGAAAAGTAATAGGTGCCAGCAGCTTCCAATATCTAAATGCAGATAAATATATACTGGGGGAGATGACTTATAAACCCACTCATCAACAAAAATGCCTTGGGTCAATCAGAAAAGAACTTTCTTGTAGGACCACATGGTAAGAAAATGAGAGCAGCCATTAGGAAAGGAGAAAGTCAGATTACCTCTGTTTGCAGGTGGCATGACTTTACAGAGAAAGAAACCTAAGGACTCCACCAAGAGACTTTTAGAACTCATTCATGAATTTAGTAAAGTTGCAGGATACAAAATCAACC
The DNA here is from genome assembly GCF_033115175.1 of Lepus europaeus. Taxonomy (NCBI): domain Eukaryota; kingdom Metazoa; phylum Chordata; class Mammalia; order Lagomorpha; family Leporidae; genus Lepus; species Lepus europaeus. The sequence goes on from NC_084837.1 coordinate 61,729,566, forward strand.
CATAAAGAACATCAGCATTCTTATATACCAAAACAAACTCACAGAGAAATAAACTATAAGAGCAATCTTATTCAGAAGATCTACACACACACCACACACACTCATACTTTGGAACAAATTTAACTAAGGATGTGAAACTTCAACTAAAATTACTAAATACTATTCAAGAAATTGGACAAGGCACAAAAGCAACAGAGAGATTGCCCATGTTCATGGATTGGAAGCATCAATATTAAAATGCCATACTACTGAAAGTGATTTATAGATGCAATGCTTTACCCACCAAAATATCAATGACTTTCTTTGCAGAACTAGAAAACACAATCCTAAAATTCCTATGAAAGCATAAGAGACCCAAAATATCCAAAGCCATCTTGAACAAACAGAACAAAGCTAGGGGCCTCCCAATATAAGATTTCAAGACATATCACAAAGCTATTGTAATCAAGACAATATGGTACTGGCATAAAGAAAAAGACATACAGGCCGGCGCCGCGGCTCAATAGGCTAATCCTCCGCCTTGCGGCGCCGGCACACCGGGTTCTAGTCCCGGTCGGGGCACCGATCCTATCCCGGTTGCCCCTCTTCCAGGCCAGCTCTCTGCTGTGGCCAGGGAGTGCAGTGGAGGATGGCCCAAGTGCTTGGGCCCTGCACCCCATGGGAGACCAGGAGAAGCACCTGGCTCCTGCCATCGGACCGGCGCGGTGCGCCGGCCGCAGCGCGCCTACCGCGGCGGCCATTGGAGGGTGAACCAACGGCAAAAGGAAGACCTTTCTCTCTATCTCTCTCTCTCACTGTCCACTCTGCCTGTCAAAAAAAAAAAAAAAAAAAAAAGAAAAAGAAAAAGAAAAAGACATACAGACCATGGGATAGAATAGAAATCCTAGAAATCAATGCACATGTCTACAAGCAACTGACGTTTGACAAACATGTCAAAAACCTACAATGGACAAAGTACAACCTCCTCCAAAAATGGTGATTGGCCAACTGGACAACATGTATACAGAATTTTGAAAATTGGCTCCCTACCTCCCACCCTATATAAAAATCAACTCAAAATGAGTCAAGGTTCTAAATGTAAGAGCTGAAACCACAAAACTCCTGGAAGAACATATAAGGGAAGCCTTCAAGACATTGGCATAGGCAATGATTTTTTTGGTAAGACTCCAAAAACACAGAAAACAAAAGCAAAAATAAACATTGGAAAATATCAAACTAAGAAGCTATTGCACAGCAAAGGAAATTATCCACAGTGAAGAAACAACATAAAAAAAGGAGAAAATATTTAATATTTGCAAACCATGCAACTGACGAAGGATTAACATCCAGAATACATAAGATTCAAAAAAAACTCAAATACAGAAAAATAAATAATCCAGTTAGGAAAAAATTTGAATAAATGCAAACAGCCAATTAGTACATCAAAACGCCCAATATCATTACTCATCAGGGAAGTGCAAATCAAAGCCACAATAAGGTGTCACCTCGCCCTAGTTAGAAAGGCTATTACATCTGCATCTCATTAGCCACACGTGTGGGCAGCCTTCTACACATTGTCAGAGGAGGGCAGGCCTTCTTCCTTCTCGCCAAGCACAGCCGACATGGCGTCCAGGCGCTTCGTGGAGGTTGGCCGGATGGCCTACAGATCCTTTGGGCCTCGTGCCAGGAAGCTGGTTGTGGTTGTGGATGTCACTGATCACAACAGGGCTTTGGTTGATGGATCCTGCACCTGGGTAAGAAGACAGGCCACACCTTTCAAATGCCTGCCACTGTCTTCATTCTCAAGTTTCCACACAGTGCCTGCTAGAAATATATCCAAAAAGCCTGGGAGAAGGCAGACATCAATACAAAATGTGCAGCCACAAGATGGGCCAAGAAAATTGGAGCCAGGGGGCCGGTGCTGTGGCATGGTGGGTAAAGCCGCCGCCCACAGTGCCAGCATCCCATATGGGCACCGGTTCAAATCCCAGCTGCTCCACTTCCAATCCAGCTCCCTGCTATGGCCTGGGATAGCAGTAGAAGATGATCCAAGTCCTTGGGCCCCTACACCCACGTGGGAGACCTGGAAGAAGCTCCTGGCTCCTGGCTTCAGATTAGCGCAGCACTGGCCCTTGCAGCCAACTGGGGAATGAACCAGCAGATGGAAGACCTCTCTCTCTCTCTCTCTCTGCCTCTCCTTCTCTCTGTTTAACTCTGCCTTTCAAATAAATAAATCTTAAAAAAAAGAAAGAAAAATGGAGCCAGAGAAAGGAAAGCTAAGATGGCAGATTTTAACTGTTTTAAAGTCATGAAGTCAAAGAAAATGAGAAACAGAATAATCAAGAATGAAATTAAGAAACTTCAGAGGGAAGCTCTGCTGGAAGTTTCTCCCAGAAAAGCATTTGTCGCTAGGGGTGCTGTAGTTGCTGCTGCTACTGTTGCAGCGGTTGCTAAGGTTCCAGCGAAAAAGGTGACCACTGCAGGCAAGAAGGCTGCAGCCAGCAGGTTCCAGCTCAGAGGCTCCTGCCCAGAAAGCCACAGGCCAGAAGGCAGCGCCTCCTCCCAAAGCTCAGAAGGGCCAGAAAGCACCTGCTCCAAAGGCATCTGGCAAGAAAGCAGGAGAGGCTGTAGGAATGTGATGAAGGATCTTCCTGACCAAAAAAAGGGCTGTTAACAAGACAGTAACAACTGCCAGTGAGGATGTGGAGGAAAGGGTACCGTTACCCACTGTTGGTGTGAACGCAAATTAGTTCAGCCCTTATGGAAAAGAGTAGGGAGGTTACTCAAAAAAAACCTAAGCATCGATCTACAATATAAAACAGGGATTCCACTTCTGGGTATGTTTCTGAAGGAATTTAAATCAGCTAGTGAAAGAGACACTTACACTCCCATGTCCATTGCAGCACAATTCATAATAGCCAAGATACGGAATCAACCAAGACATTCCCTGATGGATGAACATATAAAGAAAATGTGGTATAAATATACAAGGAATATTATTCAGCCATAAAAATAATGAAATCTTGTCATTTACAGCAAAATGGATGAAACTGGATATTATTGTATTAAATGAAATTAGCCAGGTTCAGAAAGATGAGTAACATGTTCTTTGTGTATGTTAAAATGATTCTTAGAGGTTGGGAAGTGGGTGGAGAGAGGAGGTAGGAGGAGGTTGAATAAAGAGTACCAAAACACACTCAGAAGTATCAAGGTCTAGTGTTTCCCCTCACAGTGGGAAGACCAGGGTTCACAATAATGTATTACACAAATCACTTCTTTTTCTGTGTGATCCCAACACTTTGTTCAGATATGGCTGGATCAAACCAGAAATATCCGGTTGTGTTGTGGCTAACTCAATCCTAGATCTTGCTACAGCCTCTGTGTTAACCTCATAAAAAAAAACTGAAAAATTATCACAGATAAAATGTCTAAGGAGACCTGATAACTAAATGCAATGTGGGATTCTGAATTTGAATCCTGGGAGGTAAAAAAGACTGTATGAAGAAGTGAAACAGAGGAGCTTGGTAGACTGCAGACACACAAGGTAATGAATTGGAAAGGCTAGTTACCTGATCTGCTTGGTTCTCCCTGTACATACGTTTTGAAATATTGTATTCTAGCCCATAAAAAATATACAAGTGTTATGCATTAATCAAAAATTTTATAAAATAAAATAAGGGGAAAAAAGAAAGACAAGAGGAGTAGCATCACACGAACCACAGACCCTGCCCACTAAAATTCCTGTTACATGAAGTAACATGCTTCTACATAAAGCCTGTGTCCCTTGGAGATAAAATTCCTGGAAAACAGAGGTTTTATTGCTTTGTTTTAGAAAGAGTTCAGGGCGAGTCTCTCCGTTATAAAATATGAGTAAGTTAAGAGCTTAGTATATTCCAAAGCACCATAAAATCTAACATTATTACTGGCTTGATTCCAATGGTGAGCTTTTAAGAGGAGCAAAATAATAAGGCTTGTTCCTGTGAGTGCTCTGACAGAAGAGAAGGGGCTTCACAGTAGAGGGACGTTCCCCCAGAAACCTGGGATGAGTGCATCCTTGGAGGTCCAAGTCCCAGACACAAGAAAAGGCTCGGAGTTCGGGAACAGCCCCTCTCTGGGGAAGTTCAGTGTCTCTCCAGGTGTGTGAGTGAAGGAAACCAAACATAGACTAAGGAGGAACTGGCAAGCTTAGCTCCCAACCAAACTTAATCCAATGAAGTGAAATGCAGGCTACACAATGCAGTCAAGCAAAGGAACCAGGAAGGTAATGCAGGGCCCTCCTCTACTCCGGAATGCAGCAGGCTCACCCCTCTGTGGCAACCTGATGCCCCACCTCCTTCCCAACCAGGATTCTTTTCTATTCTGTCCTACTGGTGTCTGTTGAGTGCCTACTGTATGCTAGGGAGTGGGGGTTCACATCTGCTAGCAGTGCGTATACCTGTCATTCCAGAGCACTGTCCAGTTTCACTTGACATAAGGAGACACCTGTGAAGTTCCCTGTGGAATTTTAAACAACAAATGATCAGAAACTCAAATTGTAAGATCTGAAAGCACAAGCTACTTACCTGTGGGTTATATCCCAAAGGTTTCTTTTTAAATTTATTTCAGAGATCAGAACACATTTTTCCTATGGTAAAGTGTTAGGCGTGGCCATCAGGTATTCAGACTAAACCTAATGAATTTATAACATAACTGAAATCATAATTACAGGGACAATGAAAACAGGGGCACATTTATGCTACATTAATATAATTAAAAGTAAAATGCTTAAAATAGTTAGCTTCAGTAATGATATCCTATAAATAATATTTAACTGAAATTTGATAAAAATTAGAATTTGAAAATTTTGTAGCAAGTATGAAGAAATATTTAGAGAACTTCAGATTCTTAGCTCACATTTTAAAAAATTTTTCTGTTTATAAAAACAGTACATTTTCTTTGAAAATTTTGAAAAGTGTATTAAAATTAAAATTGCCTAAAAGGAACACAATTTGGAAATTTGGATAACAGCACTAACCAATTTTCATATAACTGTAAACCACACATGCCCATATAACCCCAAAAATATACACAGATTCTTTCACAATATGGATAGCAGCACTAACCAATTTTCATATCACACATATCCATATAAACCCCAAAATATACAGAGAGATTCTTTCACTATTGATAAAAGGCTTTTAACATAGCTCAGATTTCTGGAGTGCACAGAAGAGATCTAAATTAGCTGTCCAGATTAACTAGGTGATTTCCAAATAGGCTCTCTTATCCAATATCATTCACCTCCCATAAAGAATAAGGTCAATTCAAAGACTGATTTTTTTTTCACTTTATGAATTGTTGGGGCTATTGTTTACTTCTTCGCTTCCCCTGAATTAATTAAATTTTACTACAATTTACTTATGATTGATTTCCAGATTTAGATTCAGAATCATATACACTACAGCTAATAATTGTAAATGCAAATAATCCTTAAACAGCCATAGTTTCTTACAAACAGTTATTTTTTCAGAAAATCTGGGTAATCCAGCCAGTAGGAAAGACACTGCCTTGGGACACTAAATGACAGATAAAATAAACACCAACTAATTACTAAAGAATCCAGCCTGAGATCATTTCCAGTTGTGCCAAACGCCACAGGTGGAGCAATCGTTTAGCCCGTGTTTCATAGAGGAGTACCTGGGTTCACTTCTCATCTCGGGCTGCCTCCTAATGCACACTGTGGGAGGGGGCGTTGATAACTTAAGTAATTGGGTTCCTGCCATCCACGTGGGAGACCAATTGAGTTCCATGCTCCTGTCAGTCTAGCCCAGCCCCAGCCATGTGGGCAGACGAAATTTCTGTCAAATCTCTCCCAAGTAAATAAGAAAATAATTTTTTAAATCAAAGGGTATTAGTCAGTCTTTCCTCATATGTAATGGTTAATATTAGGTGTCAACTACACTGGATTAAATACTGGACACCCAGATAACTGATAAAGCATTATTTTGGTGTATGACTATGAGGTTGTTTCTGGAAGAAGTTAGCATGAAGCAGTACACTCTTGCCAATGTAGGCAAGCCCTGTCCAGCTTGCTGAGGCCTGGAAACAAGAAAAGGGCACCGAAAAGGTAGATCTGCTGTGCCTTCTAGAGCTGAACATCCACATTCTTCTGTGCTCAGACATCCTAACTGCAGGTTCTTGGGACTCCAGACTGAAGGACTTGCCCCAGCAGCTGCCAGGTTCTCAGGTCCTTGGGTTTGGATGGGGAGTTACCACCACCTGCTCTCCTGCTGCTCAGCCTTGGAGCTCAGCCTGAATTCCAACACCAGCGTCCCTAGTTCTCCAGCTTTCAGATGGTACATAAGGAGACTTGTCATCCTCTGTAACTGCCTGAGCCAATTCCCAGTATCAATCCCCTTCTGTACATTAATATATATATATTATATATTAATATATATTATCTGTACATTAATATATAATATTAATATATATAATATATAATATATAATATATAATATATATAATATATTATATAATATAATATATATAATATAATATAATATATATATTAATATATTGGTTCTAGCCTCTGGAATATCCTAACACTTTCTACAAGGCAAATGCTTGCTTTGAACAAAATCCAAACAGGACAGGTTTCTCCACCATGATGGTCTCCATCAGGTCCTTGCGGTTGTGATAATTAAGACATGAAATCACATAAGTGAATTCTAGATGGGAATGGCACTCAGGAACTAGTGCACTTGTCTGCAGTGTGTAACTGACTCACACATGTGCTCCTGTGCCTCTCAGTAAGGAGAACACAGGAAATTTCTTTTGCTGTACAGATTAATTTTTGGACCATTGTTTATAAGCATGCAGCAATTCTGTCAATAAATGTTACAGCTTGTGTGCTACCGTTGTGCTTTCTGAAAACTGTGAATGAGAATAGATTATCCTGCCCACCGATTCTGTCTGTATGCCTTTTCTAAATATATCAAAATAGAGAAGCTATTTTTTTAATTCTCCATGTGCCTTAAGCAATATAAAACATCAAGCTTTACTCAAGCATGATTTGAAGCAAGCTATTGAAAAGTCACGTCCTACAATTTACTTCTCAGCTTCTATCTATAATTGGATTGATAAATAATCAAAATATGTACCCAATCAAATCCATTTTGAAAATCATTTGACTTAATATGAAAAATAAAATGGTCATTTGGCATTGCAAGGTAGAAATTAACTGAATAAAAGCCTTGTTTTAAAAGACTAAGTACTTTTACTGACAAAGCACTAAATAGGTACATTCACAGTTAGTTCGGCTGACACCATCTATCCACAAACCTTCACCCAAAGCTATCCATCTCCATTCATGAGGGGCATCTGAAAATCACCTGTTAGCAATACCAAGGTATCTCCCTGGACAAGGACGACTGCTGGCACGGTAACAGGTACAGATAACTAGGAAGGTTAAGCTCTATAGCACAGCAGGGTGAGTATAATGAACAAAAACTCAACGTATACTTCAAAATAGTGGGAGAGAGAATTATCCTAATTTACATCCATGTGTTAAGAATATCATACTGTTTGCCATGAATGTGTACAACTATTACATATCAATTAAAAACGAGAAAACACTTTGACTTTGCGATTTCATGGCCCTGGAAGTTCTCAAGATAGCATTATAATACTCCCAATGGATCTAAGAGACTGTTGAGCAGTAGAAGCAGTTTTGAGGATTCACAGCTATCATGAGACTCCTGGGTTGGACTCTCAGAATTTCTTAAGCCTCAGAATTCTAAGTTTCTAATAAAAATGCATGGTAAGTAGAATTTGGAGGATTCTCTGAATTCTGAATCCCCCAATTGATCTTAATCTTTATAGACAAACTCCTCTAATCTTCAATCCAGCATCTTCCTATGAAATTCAGTATTTTGGTTAGTCATTATTCCCCAGTGAAAAATGTTATCATTTTATGAGAAATAATTCTGTATTATAATTGTGATATTTTATATGTATTTAGCATTTACAGAAATTGTCTCAGGAATCCCCAAAATATGTCAGTGAACAAAAGTCTGTAAATATACAGTCATAGTATTAAGTACCTGATTAGCAACACAGAAAAATCACATATTTTATAGCAAATACTTCTTAAGAGATATTTCTGTTTTTTAAAAATTTTTAAAGACTTATTTCTATTTATGTAAAAGGCAGACACACACAAAAGGAGGAGAGAGAGAGAGAGAGAGAGAGAGAGAGAGAGGAAAGAGAGACAGAAAGAGAGATTTCCCACTCTCCAGTTCACTCCCCAGATGCCCACAACAGCCAGGGTTGGATCAAGCTGAAGCCAGAAGGCCAGAACTCCATCCAGGTCTCCTACATGGGTGGCAGGAACCCAGGCACCTGAGCCATTATCTGCTGCCTCCCATGGTGGACATCAACAGGAAGCTGATCAAAAGTGTAGGTGGAACTTGATCCTAGGCACTCTGACATGCATATGGGGCATCCCAAGTGTGGCTTAACCCACTGCACCACAGTGCCTATTCCCATTTATTAAATTTTATTTATGCATTTACTTATTTATTTTAGAGAGAGAAAGGAAAATCTTCCATCGGCTGATTCACTACCAAAATGCTGACAATAGCCAAGGCTAAGACCAGGCCAAAGCCAAGAGCCTAGAACTCAACTGGGGTCTCCCATGTGGGTGACAGGGATCCAAGTACTTTAGCCATCACCTGCTGCCTCCTGGGGTCTGCATTAGCAGGAAGCTGGAACTGGAAACAGAGTTGGGACTTGAACCTCGGCACCCCAGTATGGGATGCAGCTATCCCAAGTAGCATTTTAACTCCTGTGCCAAAGCCTGCCCCATCTTGGGAGTGAACCAGCAGAAGGAAGACTTTCTCTCCCCCCCCCCACCCACATAACTCTGCTCTTAAATAAATTTTTTTAAGGAGAGAGAGAGAGAATAAGTAAGACAATCAAAGAGTAAAAGTGTGGAATTGACCAACACAGCATCTGAAAAGCATGACAAACTGGACCCATGGAAACCTGGTGCCTAGGTGACTGGGGGTTAAGGCTTCAACATAGGAATTTAGGGAGAACACAAATCATCCCATATGTACCAGCATGCACCCTACATGCTGATTTCATCAAAATAGTATCCTATATCTAATGCTCATTCTGCTTATTAATAAGCCACTAACTTTCACACTGAAAACTTTTATATTTACTACGCCGATTTACAAAGTTTCACCCACTTGCTTACATCAGGTGCTTCGCCGTGAGTCAGGTGCAAGGGCATCTGATTGACAGAGTCCAGTACTAAGGGAGGCTAATGCAATCAGTTTCTGACCTTTCTGCTGGAGCTGGGAACTCACACAGTCAGGTTTTATCTCTTCATCTATTTCAGCACAGATGATGTGATATTCAGTGTATGCCAGCTTCAACTCTAGGGGCAACCTATCGCCTTGCCAGAGAATGTACACCTGACAGTACCCAGGAGACTACAACAAACGGTCCAGTTACCATCAGCTGAATAGTGTCACGGGAACAACAGTATCGTGTGGAGTTTGCCCACATTTCATTACTTCAGTGGCTCACTGTCTCCTGGAGATTCTTCAAGGAACCTCACAGATAACTACCCAGCATTCATTTCTTTGCAGCCAAGCCATTAGATATCAATCCTTGGATTTTCACAAAGTATACAAAAGATACACTATAGTACAGTGAAATCCTCGCTCACACAAGCTGTGTATCACATGTGGACCAGCTGACCTATATTTGGACATATCAGCGCCAAAAGTACGGAGAATTAGAGAATCAGCTTGTGTTAAAATCAGAAGGCATATGGCAGACATCTGATACAGGTGGAGAAACAGTGACCCAAAGAAGAAAGATGGTGGGATCATCACATCTAATTTCATTTCTACCCACAAAAGGATGTGCTTAAGTAGCCTCCAAACCTCACTCTGCGATAACAGTCCTCACCTAACGATTATTTTTATTTAGGTTGAATCCCTAACCCTGCCCATGTTAGCCTGAAAGGTGAGCACAATAGATATTCCTGTTTGGGGAGATGTAATTTAAGAGAGAACAGTGTTCTATTTCTGTTTGGACCAATAATGCAGGGTGGCGGGCAGAGGTATCTGAAAAATGAGCACTGTTGGGTCTCTATCAGAGACCCCCAGAGCCACGGTGTGCCCCTGAGCTACCTTTCACCTAGGCATCAATGCCCCAGCCCCAGCCCCAGCAAGCAGTCACAACAGAGAGGCTTCGGCCTCTTGCTCCATCCCATCTCTGTGTCAGAGAGCAGTTCAGCCAGGTGTTAGGCCAGAATCTTCCTGGGTGGTGGAGAAAGACTCAGGGAGACTGAGAAGGAACAGACCCACCCCTCCCCAAACCTGGCCCCACATCTTCCCTACTCAGGCCAGGCCAGTCAAAGGGAGCTCTGCTATTGGGGGGGGGGGGTTAAAGGTACACAATGACTATTGTCTTTTATGTTTTTGGGTGTGGGTTTCATTTGGGAGAATTCTCTCCTCTATGCTTGACATTCAGCAATATCTGTGGTTGGAGTTCTGTTTTTTTTTTTTTCTTTTGAATTTTTGTATATGTTTTAAAACCCAAATTGTTCAAAGAAATGCATATTGTTCCTGAATGTCAAATGGCATTATCTTCTACATTAAATGTATTTTTACAGAGAATTAAATCTCCTGTAAACGTAAAAGCTAAAAACTGTTTTCTAAGTCCCCTTGCTTCAGAATTTAAAGTATTTTGTAGTGATTTGGTTGGGTTTTTTCGGGGGCAGCAGAGGGTGGAAGGGATGGAGGAAGGGAGAGTTACCACACTTCAGTAGATCAAGAAAAAAATTATTTAACCATTTACACATTACACTATACTACCTGATCCTTCAAGGCATACTCATGTTGATAAAGTTCATCCTGGTTATGCTTTCATTCATTCAACCACTCCTTCATTCACAAAAGTTGATTGCAAACCCCTTAAGTTCAAAGCACTATGCTAAGAGAAATGTATAGGAGAGAAGCTTGGAGCATTTAAGAGCAGGATGTTGGCACACATATACATTGAAGGCACATTATTTAAGCTTCTGAAATCGTGGACTAATTAAAGTACAGGAAAAGTGGCATCGATGTAGCTGGCAAAACTGCAAACAAGGGAGATCTCAAGCAGTAAATTTCATTCGCCAGTAAACCCCAATTCATTACGTCTATCCAAAGGAAAAGCTAATTACTAGCTTTAGTTAATTGCTTTCCTGGCTCTGCAACCTTAATACAGAAGGCAAGAGGAGGCAAGAAGGGATTGAAGAAAAGATCCTTCCAAAATGCACTCCGGACAATCAAAAACACAGCTGCTCCTCCCTGGCTGTGGTGTTGGACAGATTCCCTTAGCCAGGTCCTGAGAGGGCTTAGGACAAACAAGAGGGGTGGCTGTGAGAATGAAGCATTACTTGGTCTCTGGCCTGTGTCTGAAGGCCCAACCCTTTTTGAGTGGGGTCTTTCAAGACTCAGCTCAGACCTCACCTTTGCAAGGAAGCTTTTGGACCCTCCTTGTCCCCATCTCCACACACAGCCAGGCCCACAGGGCCCTGATGCACATCCCCACATGTCTGTGCTTGCCCGCCACAGAGCATCCCGCAGCATCAGCATTCCTCCAGGCCTTTGGGTGCTTAGCACAGAGTAGGCACTCAATAAATGATTTCTGGAAAGCTATGGTACATAGGTCATGAAATTTCCAGAATGTAAATTTAAGGGAAAACATAAAGGAAAATGGGCATTGCGTACATTTAAATAATACAAATACATAAAGGAAAGTTTACATATTAAAAAAAAAATTGGCAGATAGCAGAGGAGAAGCAATGGCTTATCCCACAGGGTAAATGCAATCCACCACATCTTCCAAGTTGCTAGAATAGAGGTCATTAGCCTAAAGGTAACTCTCAACTCCAATCGCTAAAGGTGTGGGGTCCACTTATTTTTAATAGAGGGGAGCATTTCAGAACAGGATGTTGACACACATATTCACTGAGGGAACCATAATTTGAGCTACTGAAACCTGAGACTAATTAAAGCTCTAGCTGTTGGAGCTCACCCTTCAAATTTTGCAAGATTATTACATTTAGAGAATGTGTGAGGTTACAGTCAAATAAAATTTGGACAAGTTAATCTGAAATATTAATTGGTGCACCTAATTATTACGCTGTTACACAGCAATTAGGTATCTGTAGTAAACAGCTCATGTAGAGTACTCTAATAATTAGCACAGGTAAATTATACTTTCCTCTTGCCCCTCTGGCTTCACTTCCTCTCCGATACGTGGAGAAGTGTCTGTGTCTACAGTATCCTCGACGCCGTGTCTTTCTCAATGCCCATGACACACACACCGTGAGCACACGCAGCAAAAGAAGGAAAGCCTGTGCAGCCTGGCCCAGACTCCCTCTTCACACTCCTGACTCTGCAATGGCCCCCGAAGTAAGTGCACCCTCCACCCCCAGCATGCTCGCTCCCTAGCTCGCTCTCTCTCACCTCCCTTTTGTCTCCCTCCTCTAGAGGAAGACTCAAGCTATATCAGTCTGAAATGCAAAGAATTTAAGTAGCCTTACTTTAAGCAAATAATAAAAAATTACAAATTAAAATTATATAAAATGAATGTTTATTTAAAATGAGAAAAGTCTCACCAAACTAAAAAAAAGAAATACCAGAAGATTCAGAAAAACAAATAACAAGTTACTGGTATCATACACTTCTATAACACTTCGCCACAGACGTCCTTCTGGCTGTACACATTTCTAAGTTTTTCTCATCCAGTGTCGCCCACTGGAAGCCAATGCAGCCTATCACAGCAGACCCCCAACCCCATCCAGTGGGCAACAGGAAGACTCCTGGGAGCCACTCCACTGAAAGGATGGCTACACATTAAGTCACTGCATGTAGAAGTGGCTGCAGGCCACAGAGATCTATATTTCTGCTATGTCCCTTACATCAGATTAAAAAAAAGAAAGAAAATGAAAAAAAGCCTGTAGTCTCTCTAACTCTCCAACAGTAGTAGTACAACAAAGGCAACTTAAAATGGAAAGTTCAGGAACTTGACCAGTTCTGGCTAACATATCTTACTTTGGCAAATGCTACTAAACACATGACCACACAAGTACATCATGAGGGCCTCTCCAGGGCCTTGGAAAGGGCCCTGAAACTCAAGTTGGGGATCAGCTCATTGGTAAACCCACCTCCACCTCCTCTACATCCTTCCATGGAATGCAACATGACCTGGGTTCACCAGAGCCATGAAACTCCAGGCAGCAAGCACCATACTTTAGGGAAGGATGGAGGACAAACTGGAAAGGAAAACAGGAAGAGGAAAGTCAGACAGAGGCCCTTTGTCTTCAAGGAGGGTTGAGGGGAGCGGCTAGGGCTCTAAGGTGCGACTTTGAGCTCAAGCAAGTGAACTCCAGGACACCAGGCAACAATGAACTCAGTGCTCTGCACATGTTACTGAGTTCCATCCTCACCACCACACCACGGAGAGGAGGAGGGGAACAGAGAGGGGAAAGAGAGAAGGATGAGGAGAAAAAGCAGCAGCAGCAGCAGGAGGAAAAATGAGAAAAGGGAGAAAAAGATTATCAAACTGAAGAGGAAAAGCGAACAGGGGCAGAAAGATAAAAGAAAAGATTTCCTCGCTGTACGCCTCTTCACTGGGAGGGAGCAGTGTTTCTCTTCTGTGTCATAGTAAAATCAAAAGCCTTTTTTCAGACTGTTCACTCATCCTCTTAAATTAGAAAGAATGACCATTCTTTTGGCTTGGTTCTGCACAGTGCAAGTTGTCATGATCTCACTTTGAAAAAAGGGAAAAGAAGAAAAACATCCTCCCAAGAGATTAATATCACTTTAAACAAATACCCAGTAACGCAGCCACTGGGTGACCGGCCACATTCTCCAGCAGCATGTGAGTCTTGCAGGCAGACTTAAACTGGATGCCAATCTCCATGTCATCTTCCATCTTCAAATTTCTTCAGGCAATCCCAACACTCCCCAACAAGAGTGGGGTTTTCCTTTACATTTGCTTGTACTACTCTTTTAACAAACTCTTACAATTCTCTTCCATGGAAAAAAGAAAAACAGTATCAGAAAAGCTTGGAAATATCACTTAATCTGGGCTGCATGTGTGAAATCTATTCAGAAAATTTCAAAAACTCTAATTCTCAAACCAGTGGCTTGTTGAGCCTCCAGAAAGTTCAATTATTTAGGAGGAATGTGTTTAGTCAACATTAGAAGTAAATTCACTCATGGAAATTCTGGAAACCCCACTGTTGCATAGCTTTGCAGACTCATAGACTTCCTGATAGTCAGGGGCCTCTGGCGGTCACTCCGTGAATCCCCCAGCCACTGCGTGCGACCACACCTAGCCTAGGATTCCAGATGAACCACCTAGTCCATACTGTTGGTGAAGACATCCAGAAGACATTTCATAACCAATATCGGTACATGCCACGACGCTATCATTCTCGCTTTTTGGAAGCCCTTCATTATTTCCAAAGATACTTCTATTGCTCCACAGCCTTTATGAAAATAATGAGATCAACATCTTCACAACTTCAACAGGAAAAATAAGCATAGCATTAAGTCATGTTCTTTTCATCTCCGAACTAACTTGTCCATACTTTTCAGTCCTTTAACCATCTGTGTGGCTCCCTCAGCTGTGGGCAGAATATCTAAACATCTCATTCTACAAAAGAATTGGTTAGGTTGAAGGAAGTGTCATTGCACAATGCCTAGAAAACTTATATGGCCAAACTGTCTCCAGTTCCCTAAAACATGTTCAATAATTAAAAGAATGCTCTATCAAAGTCCAAGGCTGGGTAAATCTGAAATGATAGCACACATCTAAGGCAACTAACGATACCAACACCAAGCCAGCACACAGCACTAGCCCTAGGAGGTAAACTCAGAAGACAGTCAGGGAACTAGGAGACCTGGGCCTCCGAGGGGAGATGCAGGCATGGGACAGCAGGTTGGCCTTTGGTTCACAAGCTGTGTTCACTCTCCACTGCCTCTGTCTTTCCTTCCTCTCTTTTCACTTCAACTCCTCACTGTACCACCTCTTCCTATCTATCCTTATCTTGGGCATGTACTCTGCTCTTAACTGGAAAACTAGTCGAAATCTCTGCTTCTTTTAATGCTGAAACATCTTCAGAACCATAAGAAATGGATCTCAAGAGCAGAACAATGTAAAGAGAAGGATGCTGAGCTGAAGGCAGGACACCACGGTTGTTTTTCTGGACTTCTGCCACCAACAGTTTCTGTAAGCTTTCTCAAGGGATTCTCCTCTTTGAACCAACTTCTTCATCTATTAACCGAGTGGTTGTACCAGACGAGCTCTTCTTTCTGGCTTAAAAAGTCCATGGTTTGATTTTTGGAGGAGAAAACAGCAACTGGGAGAAGGGAGGTTTGGCGGGAGTTCATAACTGCACCTTGTGGATGCTTCCCGCTCTCTCCTCTTCATCAAAGGCTGCGGCCTTCTTGTGGGGTAGCAAACACTTGCAGGAAAACATTATTTCCAAACTGAGACCTAACCCAGGCCCTGCACCCTGGTGCATCCTCCACCACAGTGATAAAGGATTAAAGCTGGGCAGAAGGAAGAGTGAAGAAGTCAGAGTCCGAGCCTGCTCCCAGACACAGCAGCCCAGACGCTACTCCCTGCTAAGGGGCCTTTCAGCAAAGACTGCACGTTAGGAGGCTGCTCTCTGTGTCCTTGTTTTCCCTTTTTGCTAATCATCCCCACTTCCATCTTTGGGCCTGGTTGAGCTCTCACCACCTCCCGTTCCCATCTTCCTGCCCTCATATCCTTGATTTCCTGGTGAGTCAGTCTTCTTGCCTACCCCCAGGATCAGTGCAGACTGGATATTCGTTCCTTTGTGCAGCCACTGGATTCTCTCTCAGAGTTCTCCAGAAGAAAGGCACAACGATGTAATAACATCATAAATATTGCTCGCTCCTGGTCATCAGGACATGGTAAACATCTCTCTCGTGCCATGGGGAGGAGCGTGATGGTGCAAGTTGTTCTGGCAAGCTTTGGAATAAGACAGATGAAGAGGCTTTAAGATGGTTCAGCCTATAACCCTACCCTTATGTCCGCTATCCTGAAGAAATAAGAAGTGTCATGCAAAGTGTGAGAAGGTAACGCAAAGGAGAAAGAACAAACTGTTCTCAGCTATGATGTCTGTGGCTTTAAGTAACAGACAACAACAAATCCGTTTGCATAGTAAACATGTATCCAAAGAAATCAGGAGGTAGAATGGACTAGTCGATTTAGCAGTGCAAAACTATCATCTGACTTGTGCCTCTGCACTTCCTGGTTCCCTACCAGCTTCAGGCTAAATTTGGCTGCCCTAGTGGTCCACGGAGCCAAAGAATGCTTATCAGCATTCTTAGTGTCCAAAAGACATGGAGAAAGCCTGATTTCATGCTGCTCATTCTCTGAAACAAGAACTTTTTTCCAAAAGCTCTCAGGAAACTTCTCACTGGCCAGAACTGGGTCACCTGCTGTTTCCAAAATCAGTCACTGGCTGGGAAGCAGGGAAAGAGGAGCAGCGCACAGCACCAGCACTCCCACCTCCTCCCACTGAGATCAAGCCCGCCCAGAGTACTGCTAGGGAGGGGTGTCTGGGAGCCAATCTGGGTGACCTGCCCAAGAGATGAGGATACCTGTGTACCAGAAATCGACTTGAGTACTAAGAGACTTGCAAATTCAAATATAATAGTTCTTTCCAAGCCCAGGCCTTTGGGTACTTCAAACCTGGTCGCTACACATTGAGAAATAAAAGCGGACTTTGAAAGACTAAGTACGAAAGAGTGTGCGGTGACGAGTTACAAGACAGAGGCGAGGCATGCTTCCAAGTTCCCAAGAAGCAGCAGAGCACCATGAAGCCTCTGGAGAACAGGGGAGGGGAGCATTTGATTGAAGGGTAAGAACAATCCGTAGGTGACTCCCTTTGGCTCAGAGTATTGAGGCAGCTGAACTAAAACAGCTTCAATCTCGAGGGAATATTCACAGGGAATGAATTGGTGATGGCTTCGTTTTGGAAATGCTCCAATTTTGCACTAATCTAGAACACGATTACTGGTTGCCGTACATTTCTAGGAAAATTTCCACTGGTGAACATTGCCTACATTTTCCCAATCACACTTTGCTATCTTTTGCTAGAGAAACAATTTTGGTTTTTTTCTCAATTAGGGTTTTTTTCTCATTAGGGACCTTGCTGTGCCTAATGACAGGCAATGTTTAAACTGGCTGTCACTGGCAGTGCTTTCCTAAAATTTACTGGCAAAAGATTTAGGTTCCTCTCATCTCTAATGAGGAGAACTTGGCAAAAGAACATACTCGGGTGAGATGCCACACGCCTTATGGTTTTAAATAAAAAAGTCATGCTCAAAGACGCCACGCCACTCAGCCCAGACGAACTCTTCTTTCCTTTATGAAGCCACCAGACTACACCTCGGAGTTCTTCAGAAGGTACAATGACGTAATGAAATCAGAAATGATGCTCACTCCTGGATGTCCACCGCGAACAGCGTCTGGGGCTGTGGCAAAGGGGTTCTCTCGTGCCTTGGGGGTCACAGAACGAGATCCCCTGGCTGAAAGGTTCACGACTCCAGTCCCTGGCGGTTCACTGGCCTGAACTCCCCGTCCCTCGGGGCACGCACAGGAGAGGGCCATGCACACGAGAGGGCCACGGCGTCCCCCCAGGAAAGGCAGTAAGGCCCCATTTCTCTACTGCCGTTCCTCCTCTTCTCCAAGCTTCCCAGAAGTAGGTGAGGCATCCCCGGCACCACGTGGCCCATGTTGACCAGGAAGAACGTGGTAGGGTTCCCAAGAGCCGCCGGGACACCCACTCCTCTGCCACCTGCACTTGCCTGCAGAACGACCGAGCGACGGGGTCCTGGGGAGGACCCCGTGTTGAACCTAAACAGCACCTAGGCTGCCATTAGCATTCTCTGCCGAAACACTGACAAGAAGGTTCCTCCGGGCCTCATCCAGGGGACCTTCCTCTCTACGAAGCAAACACAGCAAGCTCCAAGACAACCCAGATGCATTTCCGTGATCCCCAGCCAGGGCAGCAAGCGCTTGGGGCTACTTCACCTGTGGGGCTAAGCCGAGGGGAGAGGGTCTTTGGGTACAAGAAGGCTGTGTCCTGCTTTTGTGGGGGATCCGTCTAAAATATCAACCTGGGCCACAGGAGCCCAGTGCCATCAGCTGGCCAGTCCTCCAAAAAGTGCTAGTTCCTAAGTGCCCAGTACCAGGAAGAATTAGTCACAGGCAAAGAGAGAAAAAAAAAAAAAAAAAAAAAAAACCCTCTTGCAAAGAGCAAACCGGCTGCCAGGGAAGGAGAGGGAGAGGAAAGTGGGAGGACACGCATGGCTGCTGCTCTCTTCAGATCTGTGTGCATGACTCACTACCTGCGACTTCCAGGACCGGAATCCGATCTGACTCATCAGCCAATAGAAACTTTGACTCCTGCCTCGAGACATCGAAATGCAACAAACAAACAGGCATCTTAGGAACATGTGTATCTCCTAGAGGCGCTTGATGGACACACAGGCACACCTTGTCACACAAGGAAAGTGACACCGCTGTCAGATGCGCGGAACCCGTGCGTGTTTCCAGCAGCTGGGATTCCTGCCAGGTGTCACTGCTAAGAAAGGAGGTGGGGGGAGGGAAGGTCCCCTCTGCGTGTGGCACGAGACCCTTATTTGGTGAAGCTTCTACCTGTGCCCTGGTCCTTGGGCCAGCCTGATAACGCGGGACCACGGCAGGGGCAGCAGCGGCTGCTTACGTCCCATCCCAGGCAGATGAATGGAATTCCAGGCCGCTGCAGTCATGCTGGCTTGGGACAGTGGCTTGGAGACCAGACGTCAATGACAGAAGCATCAGGCCGCAGGGCCCATGGCAATGTGCGTACCCACAGAAATGCAACCCACGCCTTGGTTTCAGGAGCTGAAAAATGAAAGGAACGCTTAGGGAGGAAAAAGGGAAATAAAATAATAGGCAGCGAGTAATTTATTACTCTCCGGGTCTGTTCTGTAAATAGTTTAAGACCCTGGAGCCAGATGGCTCTGCAAACTCTCCAACCAGGAGTCACGTTAAGAAGCACGAGTGGGCACAAAGACTGTTTTTCAAGACACAATCTTTAGTTTTGGCTTGAAGGAGCCGGACAGGAGTCCATTCGCTTAAAACTCCCCGACTGGCAAGCAGCACTCGGCGTGGGTCCCCTCGATAGAAATACGCATACCGCCCCCAAGCGGCAAGCCGTGGCAGCGCGGCAGCCACCGCCGCAGCGACCGTCGCGGGGACTCGGCAAGCGCGAGCTCCGCACAGCGCCCTGCAGGCCGGGCGCGACTCCGCACGCTCAGCCTGGAGAGAGAGGTCAGGCGCGGGGCAGGCGTGCGCGCCAGTCCAGGTGCGTGGGCCCCGGGGGGCGCGTGCCGCCCCACCCCCGCAGGATGATGGGCTGGGGTCGGCCCGCACCCCAGGGGCCGCTTCTCCCTGACAGCTGGTTCTCCCGAGGGGTCCCCTGTGTCCCCACCAGGCCCACCATTTTTGCAAAGCCGTCTCAAAGCGTCCACCTTTCAGCCATAGCCCTGGGCGGGTATTCAAGGGTCCAAGCTTGCCCGAGAGCCCTCCCACGGGTCTGCGGTGGTCGCGAAGCCCCGTCGCTGCCCGGGACGCTCGCGCCAAACGCCTCGGGCCGCGTGGCGCAGGAGCCCGAGCTCCGAGGCTGCGCGGGCCAAGGCTGCCTGGGCGGGCGCCTGTGATTTCTGAGAAGTTGCGGCGCTCCTGCGCCGGCAGCCGCTCCCCCCTCGGCTTCCTAGCTGGAAAGCTGCGCGCCGGGCGGCGGGGGGCGGGGAGCGCGACCCAGACTGGCCCCCCCTCCCGCTTCCTGCCCGGTCGCCGCCCATTGGCCAGAGGAATCCCCAGGAATGCGAGCGCCCCTTTAAAAGCGCGCCGCTTCGCCTCGCCGGCCACTGCACCCGAGCCAGCCGGCCACTTCGGGTTTCCAGCGAGCGAGCGAGCGATCCTCCTGCTCAGCCTCCGAGTCCGGCCGCGGTCCCCCGGGCTAACCGGTTACCCCGGCGCCTCTCCTGCGTCTTCGCCGCCGCTCCCGGCCGCTGAGCCCCTGTCTACACAGGTAAGCGCCCCGGGCGGTCGCCAAAGAGCCCGCACCGCCCTGGCCGTCCATCTCGAGCTCCCAGGTTCTCCTCTCTTTCGCTGCCCCCATTCTGTCCCTCCCAGCCGCCGGCGGGACTCTTCAGCTAGGGATTCACAAACTAACTCATCAGAGCACCCCGGGATTCCTCCAAGTCCTACCTAAACCTTGCTAACTACCTCTAGGGAGGAGGCTACTTCGTCATGCCCTCCCTCCTGCCCCTAACTGCATCTCCTGGCCCTGCTGTTCACTCTCAACTTCCCAAGAAACAACCCCCCCACCACCACCCTCGCTGGTGGCCCTGGTGGCCCTGGCATCATCTCCCTCCAACTCTCTCATTTTTTTGCATGATGCCCTCTAGAAAACCAATCCCGTGGTGTGTCCATCGAACGTGAGGCCAAGGAGGGATGCGGGGCTCTGGCCCCCTACCCAGCCCCCAGTCTTTGCTGTCTCTGACCCTGTGCTCTCATGCTTCTTGCTGCAGGCTCCCTGCTGGGCACAGACGGCTCCACCATGGGGCTGGCCTGGGGACTCAGTGTCCTGTTCCTGCTGCAGGTGTGTGGCAGCAACCACATTCCAGGTGAGTCTGTGCGACACCTCAGGGCAGGTGGAAGGAGAAGGCACTGGCTCTCCCACGTGCGCCCCTCCCAGGCTCTCCCTCCCAGCTGTCTCTCCCCTGAGCCCCAGCTGAGTATCAAGATGCAGCCTTGCTCTGATCACGGTGTCCAGTCAGCTCTTTCAGTGGCTGGCTGTTCCTGTGGGCCCGCTGCCAGGGCTCAGCCCCCTCCCCCAGCCCCAGCCCAGAAAACTCACTGTTGTCCTTTCCTGTCCGGCAGAATCTGGGGGAGACAACAGCGTGTTTGACATCTTTGAACTCACCGGGGCTGCCCGCAAGGGCTCTGGGCGCCGGCTCGTGAAGGGTCCTGACCCTTCCAGCCCTGCTTACCGCATCGAAGATGCCAACCTGATCCCCCCGGTGCCTGACGACAAGTTCCAGGACCTAGTGGATGCTGTGCGCGCAGAGAAAGGTTTCCTCTTCCTGGCCTCCCTGAGGCAGATGAAGAAGACCCGGGGCACGCTGCTGGCTTTGGAGCGGAAAGACCACTCTGGCCAGGTCTTCAGCGTGGTCTCCAACGGCAAGGCGGGCACCCTGGACCTGAGCCTGACCGTGCAGGGGAAACAGCATGTGGTGTCGGTGGAAGAAGCTCTGCTGGCGACTGGCCACTGGAAGAGCATCACCCTGTTTGTGCAGGAAGACAGGGCCCAGCTGTACATCGACTGTGAGAAGATGGAGAACGCTGAGCTGGACGTCCCCATCCAGAGCATCTTCACCAGGGACTTGGCCAACGTGGCCAGGCTCCGCATCGCGAAGGGAGGCGTGAATGACAACTTCCAGGTGAGGCCACTTCTCTGAGCCCTGGTCCTGGGGGCCGTCTGCTAGCCTGCTGACCTGTCGGAAACACTGTCGGGAGACCAAAGCCGCAGTTCCCATTCTAGAAGCATCACATTCCCTGGAGGGCTGCTGTACCCCATTCCCAGAGTCCCCAGTTCAGTGCACTGAAATGGGTCTGAGAATTTGCATTTCTAACAAGTGCCAGATAATGTTGAGGCTAAGACAGTAGTCGAGGAGCCACAGGTCAGAAACTCCCCAGGGAAGCCCATGATTTTGCTGTGACAGCCTATTCAAGCCACAGGCAGTCTTTAGGCTCTCAACAAGACTAACCTCCAATGTGTTCCACCACTTTTAATACTGCTTCACAAGGGGCTTGCACGGGCAGAATCAATAATCGCTTTGCTCTTGGATTCTTTGTAGGGGTTTGAGCCGGTCTCAATCGAGAGGTTAAAATTGTGGTTATTTGCTGCTGCAGCTTCTTCCTGGCCTTAGCTCCTCGATGTTTGTGACTGTGGCTTTGAACTCCCACATTTAACTCTTTGACACTGGATAGTGTCATTGTATCCTCCAGGCTTTGTATCAGATTCCATTTCCTGTGTACCCAAGTAGGCAGATAACTGAATTCTTTGTCAAATACTGAAGACTTGGCAGGAGGCACAATTAAGATTTTGAAGTTGTTTGGCAATTTATGTTGGTGTGTTATTTTGATAGAGCGATCTTAAAACGGGGCCCTTTGAAGCTTGGTGAATGATCTGTTGTGTGCTTCTCTTAGCATGCAGTCTTCCCATAGAGCCCCAGTCTCCACACTGTATATGTAATGTGTGTCTTCTGCCCACAGGGGGCACTGCAGAATGTGAGGTTTGTCTTTGGAACCACCCCAGAAGACATCCTCAGGAACAAAGGCTGCTCCAGTGGTGAGTATCCCTCTCTCTTTAAGGCATAGAGGGGAAATCAGGGCAGGTGGGAGTGGGAATCCCACCAAAAACAAACAGAAATTTAAGCATAGGTGATTGTGCGTGAATTCTTCCCAGACGCAGTTAAGAGGTGAAGTGACCTCAGTGGGCATTTGCACACACATGCACGTCCTCCACCTGTATCCCTCCATCCACATGAAATAAATGGCATTTACAGCCAAGAACTTGGAGGGCGGGCTGGTAAGATCATCCATTTGAAGCTATCCTATTGCCTTGTTCATTTTGTGTGTTCGCTTCCCAGCATCCACCAATGTCCTTCTCACCCTTGACAACAATGTGGTGAACGGGTCCAGCCCTGCCATCCGCACTAACTACATTGGCCACAAGACAAAGGACCTGCAGGCCATCTGTGGCATCTCCTGTGACGAGCTGTCCAACATATTCCTGGAACTCAGGGGCCTGCGCACCATCGTGACCACGCTGCAGGACAGCATTCGCAAAGTGGTCAGTGGCCTGCAGCCTCCCCACCCACCCCCCAGCCTGTTCACACAAGCCCTGGAGGCCTCAGCACAGAGGCTGCCTAGCGATGGAACATAAACCTAGACACTAACCATCTGTCTCCTCCTTTCAGACTGAAGAGAACAAAGAGCTGGCCAATGAGCTGAGGAAGCCTCCCCTCTGCTATCACAATGGGGTCCAGTACAGGAATAACGAGGAATGGACCGTGGACAGCTGCACTGAGTGTCGCTGTCAGGTGAGGGCTCTGCACACGCTAACATAAACCAAGGCTCGACACCAGGTGTTTGAAGCTGCAGTCCCTGGGGAAATACTCAGCCGACCACATAATTCTTGTCACGTTCCCAAACCAGGTACCAAATTCTTACTTAGACTCGCAGAAGGTTTGTCCAAGTCCTAATTCTACCCCAGGCTAAGTATTTCAGGGAAAAAAATCTGCTGAGACATCTGAATCATTTACCTGCTTTAGGTCAAAGGCTAAGTGTTGAATGTCGGGTGATTAAAGCCTGGTTGGGACGTTCCTTCTTCGTCCCCTCCCCCCGATTGGTATTCAGCTGTGGCACAGAGGTCTTTCACCACAGTACCGGTTGTTGCTGGAGTCACTTAGCCCCATATTGTTAGGATGCCCCTGTATTCTTAGCTCAGATTGCATTGCCTGCTGCCCCCACACCACTGGCAGAAGAGCGAGGAGGTTTTCCTGGCTCGTGGAGCGGAGTCAGGCTTTAATACAAATCACAGATGACTGAATTTGGAAGCCAACTTCATTACATTTCCATTCTCTTCCAATACGATAAATCCAGATTTATAAATGCAAAAAAAAAAAAAAAAAAAAAACGGGGGAGAGACATGCTTACAGGTCTTTTTTTTTTCCCCCTACAAAAAAGCAAATTTAACCATTTCAGAGTTCTGGCTGAGTTTTGTCAGCTCAGTTTCAGACACGAGTTTGAGTACGATATTTATTGGTTCCGCTTATAGAAGTTCTTCATGCTGTAACTTCTACCTTTGAGTAGCAGTTAAAAAGTGCTCTCCAAGGAATTAAATGACAAATAACTAGCACTGCAACTGTCTCCCTGAGAGTCGGGACTTCTGTTACAACAGATCTTCTATTAAAACCATTCCACGGCCGGCGCCGTGGCTCAACAGGCTAATCCTCCGCCTTGCGGCGCTGGCACACCGGGTTCTAGTCCCGGTCGGGGCACCGATCCTGTCCCGGTTGCCCCTCTTCCAGGCCAGCTCTCTGCTGTGGCTAGGGAGTGCAGTGGAGGATGGCCCAAGTGCTTGGGTCCTGCACCCCATGGGAGACCAGGAGAAGCACCTGGCTCCTGCCATCGGAACAGCGCGGTGCGCCGGCCGCAGCGCGCTACCGCGGCGGCCATTGGAGGGTGAACCAACGGCAAAAGGAAGACCTTTCTCTCTGTCTCTCTCTCTCACTGTCCACTCTGCCTGTCAAAAAAATAAAAAAATAAAAAAAAAAATAAATAAAAAAAAAAAACCATTCCACAAGAGCATTTACAGCCATGACCATGTTCTGGCTTATCATGGAAATGTGACACTACGTGGACTTGGGTTTGCAACATGCGAGGTAATCCATTTCTTTGTCACTCTGTTGCTTTGTAGAACTCAGTCACCATCTGCAAAAAGGTGTCCTGCCCCATTATGCCCTGCTCCAATGCCACAGTTCCTGATGGAGAATGCTGCCCGCGGTGTTGGCGTAAGTTCCCCAAATGGCATAAGCCCTCTTTAGCCAGCGACTAGGTCAGTCGTAATACATCCTGGACAGCAGAGCACAACATTGGACCTCACCCTCATCGCCCTCATATGTGTTTATTCTGTTTCTTATTGCAGCAGCTGGTTAACTGATAGCTTATCTGCTGTGCGACACCAAAATCTTCATTTATGACTAAATATTATCACCCATCTGGATTATAGTATAGGCAGTAAGAATCTCGGTATGGCTGTCGGTTCTGATTTTATGCTTTGAGGAAAGGAGATGAGTATGCCACCTCCATAGCCCTAAGTTGGCTGCTTTTAGCATTTTTTCTTAGAGGAGGTTCAGAATTAAGAAAAATCTGCTTACCAAAGAAATCAATAGGCTTATGGTATGAGTGTTAGACTGAATTGAGCCTGAAAATTCTTGTCGACACAGGAGGACTAAGAGAATAGTGTCAGTTTGAGTACTAAGGCACTGTGTTGTTCCATGGCACCCTCTCCCTGGTTTTTGGTTGCCAGTATACATTAACTGCTTTCCCTAGACAGTGTTTAGGTACAGATCATAGACATGAATCATCACAACTACGATAAGAAAGCAGGAAAGTAGTATTTGCCCTTCATACACACACCTACACACATACGCACACCCCTGTACACACTGGCCATGGCTTGGACTAATCAGTATTGGCACTGGACTGACCATTTGTATATCAGTTTCTGGTCAACATTCACTTGACGCATGTTTTTCAAGGGAACAAAGCTGCTGGAGGCTAGCAGAGTTCTGAACTTGAGTCGGAGGTTGCTAGGAAAATTTCCAACTGATGGCAAAAGAAAACAAGCTCTCTGTTTTGTCTGATACAGCTAGATGTGATTGTAGTCATGGTGCTCAGGCAGATGGTAAACAAACACATTCTCCTTTCATGCAAATATGTGCAGAAAATACCCCCAGATGCTGGGATGAGAGGAACACCAAATTGACTAACCTCATGACCGAGTTGGAGCCAGAGCGACAGCAGCTAAGCTGCCTTCAGGCTCATCTGTCAAGCACATGGTCCACAGCTTCCCTGACAATCAGAAACAGCTAAAGCTCCACATGCCTAAAACTCTAGCATTCTTGGAAGCCTAAGCCTGGAAATGCCTGTCCACATATCTTAAGTCAGCAATAGGAAATTCATTTGAAATGAGAAAGGAGAAAGGAGGAAGCAATGAATAGGCAAGCAGAGGCTGGGAGAGAAGGCTCAGCTGCACAGACCCAGGCAACACATCCTGTCACCCCCAGTGCTATACACACAGCCACCTGGGGTAACCAAAACTTTGTAACCTTTGATACTAAGTTCTGCAGATCTCATCTACAGCATGTAATAATATTGTATTATGTACTTGACATTTGCCAAGAGACTAGATCTGAAATCACTACCAAGAGAAAAAGGAAAAGAAAGAAGGTAACTTTATGGAGCCATAGATAAGTTTATTAACTACTAGCTTGACAGTGATTTTCAAAGGCAGACGCAGACCACAGCACCAGTTGTACACCTTAACTTTATATGATTGTTGTCCGTTATCCCTCAGTAGACCTTGAAGAGAAATGTATTGCTTTTCACTCTCTAGCAAGTGAAGGGCTGTGAGCAGAGCCATCTAAAGAATAGCTTGCCTTCATCACTATGTACTGAACGGCCTGTTTTCCCTGCAGCCAGTGACTCAGCAGATGATGGCTGGTCTCCGTGGTCTGAGTGGACCTCTTGCTCTGTGACATGTGGCAACGGAATTCAGCAGCGTGGCCGCTCCTGTGACAGCCTCAACAACCGATGCGAGGGCTCCTCGGTCCAGACGCGGACCTGTCACATCCAGGAATGTGACAAGAGATGTAAGCATCTTGACCTCTTAGGGATACAGAGAACTGACCTGTCCTTATTGTCACCACTCACAGCAGCTCCGCAGCAAGGGCCTTAAGAGCACAGGTTCTAGAATCTCTGGCCCCGAATCCCTTCTCCCACGTACCTGTGCACCTTTGAGTGCAACTTGCCCTCTCTGTGACTCTTTCCTTATCTGCAACTTGGGGATAATAAGTTCTTGATAAGGTTATTTTGAGCTTTTTATTTAGATGACACCTATAAAGCACTCAACATGGAACTTTGTTCATGGTTAACACCTGGTAAATACTGCGTTATTAAAAACAACCCACAAAGACAGCTAAAATATTACCTTTACTTCTGACATTCCATGCTGGCATTAGGACACATGGCCAAGAGCCAATTTCTGCTACACAGGGTGCAGTTGCCATTGGAAATATTTCTGTATGATCCCGAGACAGGCCTCTATTTGGCTACCAAACCAATACCATCAGTGACCATCCGCTTTTTACTTCAGTTAAACAGGACGGCGGCTGGAGCCACTGGTCCCCGTGGTCATCCTGTTCTGTGACATGTGGAGATGGTGTGATCACAAGGATCCGGCTCTGCAACTCTCCCAGCCCCCAGATGAATGGGAAACCGTGTGAAGGCGAAGCTCGGGAGACCAAGGCCTGCAAGAAAGACGCCTGCCCCAGTAAGTGTGAGCTCAGCCGCAGGGCAGTGTGGGCGGCAGCTCTGCCCAGCTGGTTGCCTGGCATCTGCAGCCTCCAGTTCAGTGGGTCATGGAGGGGGAAGGTTACTTACTAGATAAACAAACAGAAGAAAAGACCTGCAGTGCTCAGCAGCTTCTTTTAATGAAAAGCAGAAAGGAAACCATTTCAAACTCACCCTCCTCCCAGATACTCTCTCCCGTGACAGGGAAGCAGAGATTTCTTGAATAAGCTTAGGAGAGTCTTGTATGACGGTGAAGGATTTGAACAGCGACCTTAATTTTTGCATGGGACTCATTTTCTTACAGTCAATGGCGGCTGGGGTCCTTGGTCTCCATGGGACATCTGTTCTGTCACCTGTGGAGGAGGGGTGCAGAAACGAAGCCGGCTCTGCAACAACCCCGTGCCCCAGTTTGGAGGCAAGGACTGCGTTGGTGATGTGACAGAAAACCAGATCTGCAACAAGCAGGACTGTCCAGTCGGTGAGCTATGCAGCCCAGCGCAAAGATCACCCTAGGAGCTTCCTGCTTTACTGAACACCACAGCCCGCATTTATGACCCTTGTAGCTGCAGACACCCTACAGTGTCTTAACACTGGGTGCCTTTTGACGTGCCCAGCATGGCAGGAACAGCAGCCAGACCAACCGTTAACCTGTCTTTCTCACCTCGTCTCAGATGGATGTCTGTCCAATCCCTGCTTTGCCGGTGCCAAGTGTACTAGCTACCCTGATGGCAGCTGGAAATGCGGTGCTTGTCCCCCTGGGTACAGTGGAAACGGCATCCAGTGCAAAGATGTTGATGAGGTGAGGAACTGATGGCTCTGAGTTAGGAGACCCGGGACAGCAATGAACCTGTCCTAGCCGCGTCCTTATGGTTGCATTTTCTAAACATTAAGCAAACTTTCATCTACTCCGCAGTGCAAAGAAGTGCCTGACGCCTGCTTCAACCACAACGGGGAGCACAGGTGTAAGAACACAGACCCCGGCTACAACTGCCTGCCCTGCCCTCCACGCTACACTGGCACGCAGCCTTTCGGAAGGGGTGTGGAACATGCCATGGCCCACAAACAGGTACAGTTGGCTAGGCCGGTACTCCAGAGTAGAGAAGAGCTGTCCTTGACTGAAACAACTAGGAGAGGGAGGACTGTCATTTCATACCCTGCACTAAGAGAGAGGAGAGGAAGAAATGTACAGTCTAGTTTCAGAAGCATGACTAGAAAATCTATAGTAACTCCTGCAGGGGAAAAGTAGTCACATTTTAAAATGCTGCTCTGGAATAAGTTGTAAGTAGATGAACCTATAAATGCCAAAGTGCTAAGCAATTTCAAGAAACATAAATGTACAGCAAAGCTTGCTTGTAGCCTGGACGTCCTTGGGGGCAGAATGGGGAATTAATCCACACTCCTCCAGTTGCAGCCTCTGACAGGGAGCCAACCAGGATATGGATGTTACTTGTTTCTGTGGTGTCTGGGAACTTTGGAAGGTTCTGTGTTAACATCAGGATGGTATACCCTCAGGTGTGCAAACCACGCAACCCCTGCACAGATGGGACACATGACTGCAACAAGAACGCCAAGTGCAACTACCTGGGCCACTACAGTGACCCCATGTACCGGTGTGAGTGCAAGCCTGGCTACGCTGGCAATGGCATCATCTGTGGGGAGGACACAGACCTCGATGGCTGGCCTAATGAGAACCTGGTGTGTGTGGCCAACGCAACTTACCACTGCAAAAAGGTACAGCCATCTTGCCACGTGTGCCTATCACCTGTAGCAACACAGTATGCCAAGGACTTTTAAATGCTAACAACTCAGAAACGAAACTGAAAGATGAAACTTTCCAAAGGAAGAGGACACTAATCCACATAAATGTTGAGTCATTTGGTGCCAAGAACACAAACAGGGCAGGCTGTTTTGGCATGTTGTGGTGCATGATGATCTTTGATCCAAAAGAAGGCTCCCTCCTCTACCAAGTTCCATGAGATCGTGCCTTGTGTTCACAGCATGTGTAAAGCCGAGAGCATGTATACCCATTCTGTGTGTGCAACCCCCAAGAAGGCATCTGGTTGCCGTCACAGAACAGCAGTCCATTCTTTTTTGGTTCAGAATGCCCCAGTGCCCATCCCACCCCGTGCATGATCCATGAGCTGAGCAGAGAAACTACAATCCACAGCCGTAATGTGCATCTTCTCTTTCCTAGGATAACTGCCCCAACCTCCCCAACTCGGGACAGGAAGACTATGACAAGGATGGAATTGGAGATGCCTGTGATGACGACGACGACAATGACAAAATCCCAGATGATAGGGTAAAAACAAAATATGTGCCATCCCTTCGCTTCTCTTCAACTTTGCAACAATGTGAAATATTTCAGGATTCAAGGAACTTATGGAATTATAGGAAGAATTATGCCAAGTTGATACATAGGATAATCAGAAATTATTCATTGTAGTTTAGTAGCTTGAGGAGACATAAATGTTGCCAGGAGAATTTTTAAAGGAGGGTTTTGTTATCCATCACAAAATTTTCTCCCCTTTGAGAGAAATTAGAATGAGTCACCAATGACCCTTTGATCCCCAGATTTAACAGTCTCAGTTACAGTCAAGTTCACTTTGGGCATATGGAGAACTGAGATAATGAGATGACATGTTACCTCTTAATTGATTTGTAACCAATAGAAATCGTTTTTCATTCATTATGTCCTGGCTTTTAACTTGTATGGTGATCGTTTTACACTGAGTACTCAATACATCCACCAAGTAGAAAATAATCACTGCAAATTTGTTTGCAGTTCTCTGCATACTGTGCATGTGGTCTGAACCCTGAGCTGGTTCCACAGCAGCATGCTAAAGTGCTCCCTTTCTTCTTTCTGCAGGACAACTGTCCGTTCCATTACAACCCAGCCCAGTATGACTATGACCGAGATGATGTGGGCGACCGCTGTGACAACTGCCCCTACAACCACAACCCAGACCAGGCAGACACGGACAACAACGGGGAAGGAGATGCCTGTGCTGCAGACATTGATGGGGATGGTAAGGCACTGCCTGGGCTAGCAGACCCCTGGGCAGTGGGAAGCACACACGGATTTCAGCTCACTTCTCCCTAGGCCTGGCCACTATGATGCGGTTTGGCTGAAACAACCAAGGCTGGAGATACCAGCTCTGATTTGTCCCCTGTTCCTTGCAGGTATACTCAATGAACGAGACAACTGCCAGTATGTCTACAATGTGGACCAGAGGGACACTGACATGGATGGGGTTGGAGATCAGTGTGACAACTGCCCCCTGGAACACAATCCCGATCAGGTAGGTGGATTCCTATTAGAGTCTTTCAGTCAAGTCTGCAAACTTCGCTAGCTAGATCTTCACAAAGTGAGTTTAATGGAGTCTAAAAACTTTCATCATGGTGTCCTCAAAGCCAGCTGCACTACGTTCATGTAAAGATTGTCTGATGTGACCATCTTACAGATGTATCTTCAATGTGCAGATCTTCTCAGACTTGCTTACACTAAGAAAGTCCACTTGACTTGCTCACTGTAACCTACCATTGTTGAGATAAGTTAGCTAAAACAGAGATCTGAGACTGATAATTATATCATACTATTAATCATGTCTGAGACTAAGAGTGTTTTAAGTATATTCTTCATGTACATTTTATAATTTCACCTTGAAGAAACTACCCATAACCATGTCCGTGGCTAACTATATAATCTGTGAGAAAGTCATCAGACTAGAAGAATTTCCAAAACCTGGGAAACCCCATTTCTTTGTCATTCTTCCACAGCATCTGGTATTACCAGATTATACCTAGAGAATATATATTTTTAAAAAAACTCAAATATCTCTTCTGAGATTTTCATGTAAAACCAAGGATCAAGGGGAAAAAAAAATTTTCAAAATGTAATCACTAACATTGCTTTCTGGAAAAGTATTTCAACAAAACCCCACTGGCCAGATGAGACATGGGGGATTTTCCCTGTTGTGGGGGCTCTGTTCTCTTTGTCACTGCTGATTGATACAGTGGCTTACTCTCCATGTATGTCTCTTTCTCAGCTGGACTCTGACTCAGATCGCATTGGAGACACCTGTGACAACAATCAGGATATTGATGAAGATGGCCACCAGAACAATTTGGACAACTGTCCCTATGTGCCCAATGCCAACCAGGCTGACCACGATAAAGATGGCAAGGGGGATGCCTGTGATCATGATGATGACAATGACGGCATTCCTGACGACAGGGACAACTGCAGACTTGTGCCCAATCCTGACCAGAAGGACTCTGATGGTGAGTCAGGGGAGCCACACTTTTAGAAAGTGGCAGACATCACAGCAATCTTAAGGACAAAATACAAAGCTGAATACTCTTGGGACGATGAAGTGACTAAATGCCAATTCTGCAAAATAGTGAATTTCTGACACTAATCATGGCATTTTAGAATTTCACCAAACCCTTGCCTTTTTGACCACAGGTGATGGTCGAGGTGATGCTTGCAAAGATGATTTTGATCACGACAATGTGCCAGACATCGATGACATCTGTCCTGAGAATGTTGACATCAGTGAGACTGACTTCCGCCGGTTCCAGATGATTCCTCTGGACCCCAAGGGGACATCCCAAAATGATCCTAACTGGGTTGTACGCCATCAGGGTAAAGAACTCGTCCAAACTGTCAACTGTGATCCTGGACTCGCCGTAGGTGAGTAGCAAGTTCCTACATCACGAGGCTCACGCATACATGGGAAAGAAGCTGATGCAAAAGCTGACAGATACCGTCTGTCCCTATGGGTGCTCAGGATGTCTGGGAACAAGATGAAAAACCTGAAGGTTGCTGGTTTTAAGCTGGCCCTGACCTCATCTTCCAGGTTATGACGAATTTAACGCTGTGGACTTCAGTGGCACCTTCTTCATCAACACTGAAAGGGATGATGACTATGCTGGATTTGTGTTTGGCTACCAGTCTAGCAGCCGCTTCTATGTTGTGATGTGGAAGCAAGTCACCCAGTCCTACTGGGACACCAACCCCACGAGGGCTCAGGGATACTCAGGCCTCTCTGTGAAGGTTGTGAACTCCACCACAGGGCCTGGTGAGCACCTGCGGAATGCACTGTGGCACACAGGAAACACTCCTGGCCAGGTAAGCAGCAATGCCCTATAGAGGGGAAGGTGTCGATGGGTACTTGACGAGCACTGGGGATGCTCTGCTTTTCCTAACGGAGTCTTGAGGTTTCCAGCATCACCAACTAAGCCCTACTTTGTAAAAACCATAACAATGTCTCATAGGGCAGCTCGCTATAGCCAAGCCTCAAATGTGAAGATGGTGTCAGCCTCCTCAAATAAAAAATTCCCTTCCCTCTTCTCTGCTTTCTATGTGCATTTAATGGCATCAACAAATGAGAGAGGCCTTGGGGGAAAAAAATCCTCCATTGCTGCCCTCTAATCTGGGTCATTTTGATGCTTGGCAAGTACTGTTTTTTATATAATGCAATCCAGATCTTGTCCTGATAGAGCTGTGCTTCAACCTCTTTTCTTTTTCCTGAAGGTGCGTACCCTGTGGCATGACCCTCGTCACATAGGCTGGAAAGATTTCACTGCTTACAGATGGCGTCTCAGCCACAGGCCAAAGACAGGTTTCATTAGGTAAGACTGTGTTGGTTAAATTGAACTTACATTATGCTGATGGGCAAAAAATGAGGAGGTAAACAGTGTCACTGAGAATTTTGTTTTTTGTTTTCCCTGCAGAGTGGTAATGTATGAAGGAAAGAAAATCATGGCTGACTCAGGCCCCATCTATGACAAAACCTATGCTGGCGGTAGACTAGGGTTGTTTGTCTTCTCTCAAGAAATGGTGTTCTTCTCTGACCTGAAGTACGAATGTAGAGGTAAGAACAACATAACACTTGACATCTGTAATTCAGACAGACATGGAGGGTGCCAATTATGGGAAAGCTGATTTAAAGATTGAGAGACAAGGTTTTTTAGGACATAATGGTAAAAGTGAAATAATGCCTATGAACTATGATTGGTGAAATTCTAAGTCTTTATCAACCATGAAAATTTGCTTAGCAATTTGTGTTCTTCATACGCCATGCAAAGGCCAATGCCTATATAGTTCAGACCTCAATAATTTTCTTTAACTTGTGTATACCTCACACACTGTTTATGGCTTTGTTTGCACCACCACAGCACAAGTACTCCCTCACAAGTTTCTTCCTGGCATGTTGAATCAGTTTTCCCTCTTCATCATAGCTCTTTGTTCTCCATTCCTTTTCACTCAGGAATGACTTGAGCTCTCTCGGAGTCCAGTATTAGATCTACCACAAAATAAGTGCTTAAATAAAGATTTCCTGAGCCATGGCCTGGTGTCTACAAGATCAATCAGAATAAATAAGGATGATTGATTTTTCTCAAAAAATATCTAAATTATGGAATAATTTGAGTCTGAATAAAAAAAAAAAAAAAAAAAACTCCCTAAGCATTTAATACCGAAGGCCTTAGAAAGCACAATACAAGTTTTGGAAGGTTGTGCTGTGTCAGCTAATACAATTAAACATTAATGTGTTTGAACAATCTTACATTATGACTTTTGTCAATCTAAAATAAGAGCTATCCCTAGGTTGTTAACTTGGCTGATATTAAGATAACTGTGCTGTTATTAGTTTTTAATTATGGACTT
Source organism: Lepus europaeus (assembly GCF_033115175.1). Lineage (NCBI taxonomy): Eukaryota > Metazoa > Chordata > Mammalia > Lagomorpha > Leporidae > Lepus > Lepus europaeus. The sequence goes on from NC_084837.1 coordinate 61,763,506, forward strand.
ACGACTTACTAACATATTTGTCTGTTCAACAGATTCCTAATCAACAAGCTGTTGATCCAAAGACTGATAAGAACCAATGTTGGTATTGCACCTTCTGGAACGATGGGCTTGCGAAAACCCCCAGGATCACTTTTCCTTGCCTTCCTTTTTTCTCTGCTTGCATCCATGTGGATTCCTAGAACATAGGACCTGCCTCAAGAAAATGCAGTTTTCAAAAACAGACTCAGTATACAGCCTCCAATGAATGAGAGAAGACATCTTCCAAAAATATAAACAGTCACGTTGGTGTGTTTTTGAAAAAGCAAACGCATCTACTTGCTTCAGCCGGAAAGGTGCCTGCTCCACTCTGCTCTTATCAGAGCAGGGTGCTATTGTGAGGCTATCTCTGAGCAGTGGACTCAGCATTCTCAGGCGGGTCAGAGAAGGGAGGAATCACTAGAATTAGCAAACAAAAACACACCTGACTACTCCCTCAGGAATAGGGGGAGCAGGGGCCGGAGCACTAAGGGGGAGGGCGCAGACCCAAGAGGCGATCGAATGAAGAAAATATGGAAGAACTGTTACATGCTCGGTACTAAATCATCTTCAGGGGATTGAAAGACTATTGCTGGATCTCATGATGCTGACTGGTGTTGGCTGATGAACCCACGTGAATTAGGCACTTACAGAGGAGCAGGGGAGGGAGGGAAAGACTGGCTTCTGGACTTCTTCCCTGACCCCAGGCCGTTACATATCAGAGTAAGAAGTCAGAATCAAACCAGTGTCAGTACTGGCTGCCACTGCCTGTTGGCATTGAAATTCCTGATTTTCTTCCAGATGTAGCTTGTGTAGATACAGCGTGAAAGTAGGAAAACCTACCATCTCAGCGAGCACCAGCTGTCTCCCAAGGGAAGGGCAGCTGTGCTTCTATTTTTATGGTTAGAAAGGCACAAAATTATCATCATCCTAACTAAAACATTCCTGTTCTCTCTTTTTTTCTGAATTACCATGGAGTTCTCCAGTGCTCTGTTTTGAGTGATAGAACTGTTTTTTTGTTTTTGTTTTTGTTTTTTAAAAAACAAACACTTTACAATATAAGATATTTATTGACTTACTGCAGAGGATCTGTCTGAATGATTATTCATGGAACAGGAAGAAGTGTCAGGACTGTCCATATCATCTTTGCTAAGAGTCTTCATGACTGTAAGATTGTAAATACAGATTATTTATTAACTCTGTTCTACCTGGAATTAGGTTTTATATGGAAAGCGTTTGAGAGCAGGTCACTGAGATAGATCAGCAAATGGCTTGCAAGAATGGCACTAGGGAAATCAGCTGTAACAAGCTGTTCCCGGTGCTCAGAGCAAGGGATTTGGGACTTTATTTTCTTTGTTCTGTCTTCAAGTGGAATTCATTGGTTGTCCATTTGCAAGTGTTTTAGATTGCAAAGAAAGCCATGAGGTCTTTAATAATGTTTTATCCCATCCCTTGTGCCTATTTCCAGGGACGAGAAATGCATATACACTCTTTATTTTCATTTTTCCAAAAGAGAAAAAAATGACAAAGGTGAAACTTATATACAAATATTACCTCATTTGTTGTGTGACTGAGTAAAGAATTTTTGGATCAAGCAGAAAGAGTTTAAGTGTCTAAAAACTTAAAGCTACTGTAGTACCTAAAAAAGTCAATGTTGTAAATAGTATAAAATTTCTTTGCAGAAAAGTATTCCCAGTAAGGAAATCGCATTGAAATGTTGAATACAGTTTCTGAAAGTTATGTTTTTTCTATCATCTTGTATACCATTGCTTTATTTTTATAAATTATTTTCTCATTGCCATTGGAATAGATATCTCAGATTGTGTAGATATGCTATTTAAATAATTTATCAGGAAATACTGCCTGTAGAGTTAGTATTTCTATTTTTATATAATGTTTGCACACTGAATTGAAGAATTGTTGGTTTTTCTTGTTTTTTTAATTTGTTTTTTGCTTTTTACCCCCTCCCCCCAGTTTTTACTATTTGCCAATACCTTTTCTAGGAATGTGCTTTTTGTACACATTTTTATCCATTTTACATTGTAAAGCAGTGTAAGTTGTGTATTACTGTTTCTTATGTACAAGGAACAACAATAAACCATATGGAAATTTATATTTATACTTACTGTGTCTGTGTTTATTTCTTCTCTACTGGCATTATGGAGTGTAAGTACATACCATTCTAAACCAAGATAGTACTCACAACATGAAATTACAGTAAATAACTGGCATTCACAGTTCCTATACAATTTAGACTGAGTTACCCAGGCCTAGGCTTAGAAGATTGATTTGCTGGATTTGTGGAATAAAAGAACAAAATAGCAAGTTAGCCTATCATATTAAAAATAACCTCTAAGTCATAAGCCTCAAAAGAATACAATTTCACCTGTTATGAACGTCATTCAAGTTATCTACTGAATCCTTTCCAAAGTCCAGTTCCATTTCTGAAAAGAAGAGTGAAGATAGAGGGGGAACCACAGTGAAGGACATGGAGCTCTCAGCCACACTTCCTGACATGTGAATAATGGCTCTGAGTAGGCACTGTGCAAGTCAAGGAGAAGCTTCAGAAGTAGGCATGAGGGAGGGATCATCCTTGAGAAGTTGAGCCACTTTCTGGTGATGCAGTAATTGCTTTGGTCAAAAACATGATTACAGAGAAACAAGATTTGGAAAAAATGCATAAAGTGTGGGTGTATTAAATGATTTTGTGAAGAGAAGATCAAAATGTTAAAAATAAGCAGGTCTTGAGTTGTGGATAAGCTAGCCATGAGTGTGTAATAGTGCTGGACCGACTGTCAGTTTTAATAAAAATAGATCAAAGACAAAAATAGGTTAAAGGTCTGACTTTGAGACCTCTTGAACACTAGATAGGAATGGCCAAGTGAAATATAATCTTCCTCCCGTGTGATTTTTCCCTCTTGTACTAAAAACATCTTTAGGTAGCAAGATCACATAGAACTGAATTATCCAATCATTTTATACTGCAAGTTAAAGAAGGAGGAACTAGAAAGTGTTAGTGATGGTTGTGGAGTTGGGAAAACTGAGCTAAAGAAATAGCTGTGACACATGGCATTGTTCATTCTCAGAACATACCAAATGCATTAAATCGCCGGCGCCCCGGCTCACTAGGCTAATCCTCCGCCTTGCGGCGCAGGCACACTGGGTTCTAGTCCCGGTCGGGGCACCGGATTCTGTCCCGGTTGCCCCTCTTCCAGGCCAGCTCTCTGCTGTGGCCAGGGAGTGCAGTGGAGGATGGCCCAAGTGCTTGGGCCCTGCACCCCATGGGAGACCAGGAGAAGCACCTGGCTCCTGGCTTCGGATCAGCGCAGTGCGCCGGCCGCAGCACGCCAACTGCAGCGGCCATTGGAGGGTGAACCAACGGCAAAAGGAAGACCTTTCTCTGTCTCTCTCTGTGTCCACTCTGCCTGTCAAAAAAAACCAAACCAAAACAAAACAAAACAAAAAACCAAATGCATTAAATCCTAAGAGAGGATGTGAATTCATTTTTAGGTGGTAGAGCAAAACTGATTGAAAATATCAAGATGAGACAAAAAGTAGCGGGAACAGAGAGCTTTATTTTCCCAGGCATGTTCTATTTTCATTCCCAAACTGGCCTTCAACTCAGTAGGTTATACTGAAGTAAAGGACTTGTTAAAAATTAAAATTATAAAATAGAGATGATAGCTCTTTCTTCCTCTAAGAGTTTATTGTTATGCATTTCAGGAGAGTTAGATTGAAGGGCCATAAACTTCAGGCCTTAGGGGAATTTACAATAAAGGTGGTGCCAGTATTTTTTTTTAATATAGAGTCATATAAAAGAAAAAAACCTCAAATTTTAGGCCCCTAAATTTTTTCCTAAAATGAATTATCTCTTTCTCTCTTCTAAACTTTTTATTCTATATCTCGTTATGGGGCAAACATTAGGTATATAAGGAATCTCAAAATAAAAGCAATTGTAGTTAAGAAGGCTTTAATCAGAGTGGCTCTTTTTGTTTTGAATTGTAAGTTCAGTTTACCTGCCTTTGTCAGAACTACCTTCTGTTACATGCTGCAGAATGCTGTCACCTCTTCTTATGGCAAAATTTATTACATAAAATCACTGCTTCCTTCCCTTTAACAAAACTCCTGTAACAGAAAGGCTCCCTAGGCCCCCAAGTACTATCTGCAGAAGCACCACTATAAAGACATAACTCTTTTGCAGTGCTGGTTTACAAATAATTTCCCTGCTTTTCACTCGCTATCTTCCCTCTCCCCTTCCTTCTCTCTGAGCATTCCTATCCTTTGTCTGTCATCTGTCTCTGTCTCTGTACTTCTCTCTCTCTCACTCTCACTCTCTCTCTCTCTCTCTTTCCCCAGACACAGAAACATCATCCATCAAATACCAGGAAAGCAGAGATTTAGAAAACTGAGCTCCTCTGAAAGACTGATGGGCAATGGGGGCTCCTCTCTGTACCGCTCCAAATTCCCACCCGTATCACTTCTGCCGTCTGATTATTCCACTCGAACCCTACAACCCTAAGGAATTCCACGTGTCATTCTTGTAAGAATCTAAAATCACAGCTTTTCACTTCATCTGATATCCCACAGCAAAACTCTCGACATCAAGATGAATGACATTATAGCTCACTGGCATCAGCATGGACCACTGGTTTTTTAAATGAACAGTCAACTGAAATAGAAGGACTGGAAAAACACACTGCCTAATGATACCTCTGGAAAGAGTAACTGTAGAATTCTTCATTTTAAAAAGTTGAGGAAGTTGGACGTGAGCCATCACAATGTTATCCAGTATCAGTAGATAAACATGTTCCAGCAAACATTCCACTGCTACATATACATTACTCCTAATTTTATTAAAGGCAGCAAAATAGCCAGCTCACTTTTTTAAACAGAAATAAATTAGACTTTTAGTTCTAATGACAATTCATATTACAGAATGTTGAAAAAATTTTCTCATCAGTCTAGGTTACTAACTTGTAACTAGATAAACAAATTGCCCCATAAACTTTTCTTCAAAGTTTATCTATTATAAACAGCCAAAGCACTGAAAGAAAAAAGCATCTGAAAGAAATATATCAAATAATTCAAATTCCTTCTTAAGAAAAGCATCAGCACTAATAAGATAGTACATTGTTTTATTAAGGAAATTTACTCTTCTTGTAGCAAATGGTACTTACTTAACAGATGGTTGATGGGCAGAAAGAAGGAAAGCCTGGCCAGGAAAAAAAAAATCATAGGGACCACCATCTGTCTAAGTCACAACAGAGTTGGAACATATAAAACCAAATCCCTGAGCAATCACACCATTTCAAGTAGTTTTTTAAAAGCTTTATTTATTTGAAAGGCAGAGTTATAGAGAGAGACAGAGGAGATCTTCCATCTGCTGGTTCACTCTCCACATGACCTTAAGGGCAGGACTGTGCCAAGCCAAAGCCAGGAGCTTCATCCAGGACTCCCACATGGGTGCAGGGGCCCAAGTACTTGGGCCATTTTCCACTGCATTCCCAGGAGCATCAGCAAGGAGCTGGATCAGAAGTGGAGCAGCCAGGACTTTAACCAGCGCCCAGATGGGATGCCAGCATTGCAGGCAGAAGCTTTACCAGCTATGCCATAGCACCAGCCCCTCAACTAATTTTTTTAAAAATATTATTTTATTTATTTGAAAGAGTTACAGAGAGAGGTAGAGACAGAGAGAGAGGTCTTCCATCTGATGGTTCACTCCCCAGATGGCCACAACGGCCAGAGCTGTGCTGATCCGAAGCCAGGAGCCAGGAGCTTCTTCCAGGTCTCCCACGTGGGTGCAGAGGCCCAAGGACTTGGGCCATCTTCTACTGCTATCCCAGGCCATAGCACAGAGCTGGATCAGAAGAGGAGCAGTTGGGACTTGAACTGGCGCCCATATGGGATGCCGGCGCTTCAGGCCAGGGCATTAAACCACTGCGCCGCAGCGCCATCCACTCCCCCAACTAATTTTAACACAACACACATACACACAATAAAATGCTGGTTTTTATTATGTATTCCTGTTGTACAAGATCAATAATAAACTTATAAACAATTTTCCCAGAAATTTCCCTGAAGAAAAACCACTGAAAAATTATACTCCAAGTGTCAAAAATATCAAGGAAATGTAATCCACAAAGGATAATCCAAATGTAAAAATCATTTTTAAGGAAAAGTTTCTACAATGCATTCATTGAATTTAAATAATCTTTTAAAAAATAATTTAATTACCAACTTTCTTAAGAGCACACCCCAGCGAGGTCCTCACGTTCTTGTCACATCTTTAGTCTCCATTTCATCTGCACATAAAGTAACAACCAAAGGTACTAGATTATCAGAAATGTGTACATAATTAAGAAAAATTCATCCAATAAAACAGTAAATCTTTGTATACATGAGACAATAATCATATCCTCATTTGATATTATTGAACAGTCTCCACAAGCACAGAAATGTTACCAGAAAAATCTAAAGCTAAAAAGTTTACAGCTTAGGGGGAACGTTCTGAGTTTTGAGCAGTAAACTGATAGGGATTTAGAGACAAACATCAACTAAGTTTCTGGGAAGTTCTGGGAAGTAGCATGAAACCAAAACTAAATGTTATATTCAGAGCAGATAAAAGTTGGCTTCATTCCATTTCTTCAAAGTGAAAAAAAAAAAAAACTGTGACACAACTGGAATGGAAATACTTTTTTCTACCCTTAGTAAGAAACTCATTAGAAAAGGCAGAACTGAACAATAGTACCATGTAAGATAATAAAAGAGAATCGAGATAAACTGGAACCCTCATGTACTACTGGAAGTAATGTAAAATGGTACAGTAACTTTGGAAAACCATCAGGCAGCTCCTAAAAATGTTACTTACAATAGACCTGGAAATTCTACCTTTAGTAAAATGCCAAGTAAAATGAAAATATGCATCCACACAAAAACATGCACATAAATAGTCATATAAGCGGCTGGCATTGTGGTGTAGCCAGTAAAGCCACCGCCTGCAATGCTGGCATCCCATATGGGTGCCAGTTCGTGTCCCGGCTGTTCTACTTCTGATACAGCTCCCTGCCAAGGTGCCCGGGAAAAGCAGTCAAAGATGGCTCAAGTGCTTGGGCCCCTATAACCTATGTGGGAGACCTGGAATAAGTTCCTGGCTCCTGGCTTTGGCCAGGCCCAGCACCAACTGTTGTAGTCATCTGGGGAGTAAACCAGCAGATGGAAGATTCTCTGTCTCTCTCTTCCCCCTTCTGTCTATGTAATTCTTTCAAATAAAATAAATAAAAATCTTTTTAAAATATATATTCACACAAGCATTTTATGATACAGTCAAAAAGTAGAAACAGTACAAATATTCAATCAAGTAATGCATGGCTAAATAAAATGTGGTCAAGAAGATTCCAAAATGGTGGAATAGGGAGGGAGCTTACTGCTCTAGTCTAGAAGACAGTTAAAAATATTGGATAGGTTCCAAGATGACAGAATGGTGACAGGTTGGCCTGATTTATGTAAGACAAAATTAATTTTAAAAGGGGAGAAAATACAATTTTCAGATAAAGCCACAGGAGAACTGCAGCAGGAGCCCCTGTGAAAGCAAGAAACAGTCCAGACCTGCACAGAAAGAGCAAATACACAAAAAAAGACAACAAAAGTTTGGATCTAGAGAGGAAGACACCCAACCTAGCAGACCAGGTGGGAGAGGAATCCATGACCCACAGTGCTGCTGATACAGCGGGAGGGAGAGCTTGGTGAACTGCTCTTAGAGTTCCATGCAGGCTCCCTAAGACAGCAGGTGACCAAGCACCCAGGTTGGGGGGAGAAAAAAGGTGACGGGTATCTCCCCTTCCGCCCCCCCCCTGCCCCCCGCCCCCCGCACTACAGCAGAGACTTGCAGCCAGTGAGGGAAGGGCTCACACAATTTTTGGACTCTTGGCCTAGAAACCACAAACATGCTCAGAACATGGCAGGTAGCTGCTGATCCACCTCCCATGCATGCAAACATCAAGGACAGGGGTTGCCCCCTACCAAGGGCCACAACAATTCAGAAGAATTGCTTCCTCTCCTTTGTGCCAGCTGCATTGCATCAGTTGCCCAGCAGCAGGAGGGGAGAGGAAATGCCACCTGCAGGACTCTCCCACCTGCCCAGCACTATCAAGAAATGAGTTGGGGCTGCAGCGGGCAGGTACTCTGTGCACTGGTACCACAGACCTAACCAGACAGAAAAACCCACATTTTCCACCGACACTGAATTTGGCTAGGAGGACCACACACAGACAGCAGCTCTGGGAACACCTAAGTTTCCTTATAGACAGGACTGGCTAGTAGGACATGGTGGTCCTACTGACAGTCCAAGATTCAGAGAGCCTTGCAGCATGTGAAAGAGTTATCTGTTCCCCCGTGTTTATTGCAGCTCAATTCACAATAGCTAAGATATGGAATCAACCCAAATGCCCTTCAACTGAAGACTGGATAAATTATGGGATATGTACACAACGGAATACTACACAGTAGTTAAAAAAAATGAAATCCTGTCATTTGCAACAAAATGGATGAAACTAGACAACATTATACTTAGTGAAATAAGCCACTCCCAAAAGGATAAAAACCATATGTTCCTCCCTGATCAGTGGTAACTAACAGAGTACCTAACAGGTAATCTACAAAAGTGAAATTAACACTTTGAGATGTGATGACTTTGAATAGCCCTTGTCTCGACTATTTAGGAACAGTTTTTTTTTTTTTCATACTATTTGTTGAACTCTTTATTTAGTATAGGCTTACTCTTATGTGTATAAAGTTAACTAAAAACAGACATTAGTAAAACATAAGAATAGGAATAGGAGAGGAAAGAGGAAGAAGGGTTGAAGTGCAAGTGGGCAGGGTGAGTAGGTTAGGAAGAATCACTATATTCCTAAATTTTATTTATGAAATGCATGGAGTTTGTAGACCATAAATACAAGGTTAAAAGGTACAAAAAAAGTAGCCTATTCACACAGTGGACTATTTCAATAACAAAAAATGGAGTATTGATACATACTAAATGTGGACAAATGTTGAAAACATTTAAATGTAAACAGCCAGTAGTAAAAGATCATATACAAATGGTGTATGATTCTTTTTATATGAAATATTCAGACAAGGCAAATTCAGAGATGAAACGTAGATTAATGACTGCCTAGAGCTGTTTCTTTTAGGGATTAAAAAAAGTGAAATTGGCAGTGGTAATGGATGTACAACTCTGTGAGTATACTACAAACCACCGAATTATACACTTTAAATTGGTGAATTGTATGGTATTGGACAGTGCCCCTCCCCTTGCAATTTATGTCCATATCTTAATCCCTGGAACCAATGGATATGTTACTTCACTTGGGGAAAGAGTCTTCAGAGATGCAACTTGGTTAAAGATCTTCAGATGAGGGGATTATCCTGGATTATCCAGGTGTACCCTAATTCTTTTGTGTCTTTATTTTAGAGGAAGAATAAGACACATAGAGAGGAGGGCAACATGAAGATGGAGGCAGAGACTGGAATGCCAAAAGCTAGGAGAAATTGAAAGAAGCAGCAAGGAAGTGTTCTCCTGTAGAGCCTCCAGGCAGAGTGTGACCTTGGTGACAACTTGATTTCACACTCTGTTCTCCAAAACCAGGAAGGAATAAATTTCTGCTGTGGGAATATGCTGTGGTAACAACAGGAAACTAATAAAAGGTATATAAATTACATCTCAACAAACGTGTTATTTAAAGAAACAACAAAAAAAGAATCATCCCAATAATTAAGGACAGATAACTTAGAGTTTATGAGAGCAAAGTGAGAAAAGTACTGATATGACAATATATGGAGAAGAAATATTAAACAGGTTGTAGAGGAAGGTGGGACAGATGAAAAGTAGACCACAATCTCCCAGATATGAGATGAAGGATGATGGACCACAACCCCCAAGTGCTATTCCCGCCAGATGAAGCATTCTTTTTTGCTTGTCCTGTGAATAACCACTCATCCTTGGAGGCTCAATATAAATGTCACTTCCCATTTCTCTAATGTTCATCATTCTCACTCCAGTGCTGCTTATGAACTTTGAAGCTCTTATTATACTTGTCCCACTCAACTGTAATCACCTTTGTAAGTGCCTGCCTTCATCAATAGACCATGGAACACTTCAGAGCAGTGATTATACCCTAGACATCTTATACTCATATCCTAGAACAATAGCCCTCAAGTAAGGAAAATTTGCACCCTGTGAACATTTGGCAATGTCTTGAAATAGTTTTTTGTTTGGCAAATGCTAGTGGCATCTAATGAAGAGGCCAGAGATTCTAGTAAACATCCTACAATGAACGGGACAGCCTTCCATGAAAAAGAAATGTCCAGTTCAAAATGTCAATAGTGCCAAGATTGAAAAACTTGTGGCCGGCACCGTGGCTCACTTGGCTAATCCTCCGCCTGTGGCACTGGCATCCCATATGGGTTCTAGTCCCGACTGCTCCTCTCCCAGTTCAGCTTTCTGCTGTGGCCTGGGAGGGCAGTGGAAGATGGCCCAAGAGCTTGGGCCCTTCACCCGCATGGGAGACCAGGAGGAAGCACCTGGCTCCTGACTTTGGATCGGTGCAGCGCGCTGGCTGTAGCAGCCATTTCGGGGGTGAACCAATGGAAGGAAGTCCTTTCTCTCTGTCTCTCTCTCTCTCTGTCTAACTCTGTCAAAAAAAAAAAAAAAAAAAAAAAAAAGCTTGTCCTGAAACTTTAAAAAAAATCTACAACACAGGAGAAACTCATGAAATGTGTGTGGGGTGGATCGATAGGTGAACGGCTGGCTGGATGGGAGATGAATGATGAATAAGTAAGATGGGCCTTAGAACAGTACTTGTAGTTTTAAATGTTGGTTGCACAACACAATCACCTGGACCCTGTCCTTAGAAACTGACTTAAACAAGTACATATGCCCAGAGTCAATGCCCATAAATTAATTCCTCTGGGATGGAACCAAGGTATTAATCTGATTTATATTTTCCAAGGTGGTTCTAACATGCAGCTAGGGGTAAGAAGCAGCATTAAGCGCCAGAACCAGGTTGACTGGAGGCAGAGGCCAAGTGGAAAGATTTGAAAATCAAAAGTATTAAAAAAATAGGTAATCCCATACTGGCTATCCATATCTACAAATACAATATTGTTCACTAAAAGTAAAGAACTTCAGCTAAGCCTTTCTCTCAGTAGCTAAGAAGAAGGTTGCCCAAAATAATGACAGTAATGAATGCTGGAGAGAAAAGAAGACAATTTGGGTACAGCAGTATCTTTATTGAAAAGAAATTTAAGAAGAAAAAAAGCAGATTAAGCAGAAGGGAAAGAAGATGTCTTCTGCACATTATTTTCACTACCATTACATATGCTAGTGTTTTTAATAATTCCAAAGTAAAGGTGATGAATAAACCATCTAGTCCAGAGCTTCTCACACCTTAGTGCCCTCAAGTCACGTGTTGAAGACATTTTGTTAAAACGCAGACTCCGCCATTTCCAATTTAACACCAGGTTTTTTTTTTTTTCATTTCCAATTATCTTTATATACAGAAGATCGATTCTGCATATAATCAGTAAAGATTTTATCAGTTTGCACCACACAGAAACACAAAGTGTAAAAATACTGCTTCAGTACTAGTTATAGCATCACTGCACATTAGACAACACATTAAGGACAGATCCCACATGAGATGTAAGTACATAGTGACTCCTGTTGCTGACTTAACAATTTGACACTCTTGTTTATGGCGTCAGTAATCTCAAAAAAAAAAACCTGGTGTTAAATTGGAAATGGCATAGAAAATTAATTAATTTTTAAAAAATATTATGTAGCATCTCTGTCTTTAATGTGCTGTACACTGTTATTTAATGCTATAACTAGTACTCCAACAGTATCTTTTTCACTTTGTGTTGCTATATGGGGGCAAACTGTTGAAATCTTTACTTAATATATACTAAACTGATCTGTATATAAAGAGAATTGAAAATGAATCTTGATGTGAAGGGAAGGGGAGAGGGAGCGGGAAAGGGGAGGGTTGCGGGTAGGAGGGAAGTTATGGGAGGGGAGAAGCCATTGTAATCCATAAGCTGTACTTTGGAAATTTATATTCATTAAATAAAAGTTTAATAAATGAAAAAAAAAAAAAAACAAAAAAACGCAGACTCTGACTCAATACATCTGGAGCAGGTCTTAGAACTGTGCAAATCTAACAAGCTCCCCAGTTGATAATGAAACTGTGGGTTACGGATTGGATTCACAGTTGTAGCAGCTGATCTTCAGTAGTTTTTTCCTTAAATCCAATTTAAGTGAAACAATGGAATCGGAAGTTCCTAACAACTGATAAAGAAGTAAGTACTTTGCAACTAAAACAAAAACTCTAAAGCATGAAATTATTCACATAACACTACTAAATAAGATGATAGATAAAAAGATATTTCATAAGTAGATAGGGTAAATGATCAATGACAAATATTTACATGAAAAGTCTACATCAAGGAAAAATTGGATTGGGGAAACTGGTTGAAAGCAACTTGAGGAAATCAATTCAAATATAAACTTACTATACACTAAAGACTTATGTGAAAAAAAAATTAACACTGGAAATTCCTAATTCAGAACTCTGATATCTGGGTCAAATATACATTTGAGGAGGTCTGGTTTACCACATAAAGGGAGAATAAGTTCTTAGGAAGCACATGAGAAGAAATTATTAGCTTTGGGAAAGTAATTTAACACATAATGAGTAGGAGGTCTGAAGGCATGCACTGTTTGAGAAAAAACAGAATTCCATTAAGGCAATGATGAATTTAAAAACTTCCCTAAGTGCAGGGCCAGTGCTGTGGCACAGCGGGTGAAGCCACTGCCTGCAGTGCTGGCATCCCATATGGGTGCTGGTTCAAGTCCAAGCTGCTCCACTTCCAATCAAACTCTCTGCTATGGCCTGAAAAAACAGTAGGGATGACCCAAGTCCTGGGCCCCTGTACCCACGTGGGACACCTGAAAGAAGCTCCTGGCTCCTGGCTTCAGATTGGCCCAGCTCCGGCCGCCATTGCAGCCAACTGAGGAGTGAACCAGCAGATGGAAGCTCTCTCTCTATCTCTCTCTGCCTCTTCTCTCTCTGTGTAACTCTGACTTTCGAATAAATAAATAAATATTTTTTAAAAAAAGAATTAAACTGCTCAAGTGGTATGAAAAATGATATTGTTCAAACACACAACCCCTTCAACCATCACCAAATCCTTCCCAAAAATCACCCCATCAGCAGCCAGGCTTCCTGAAACAAGTTAAAATCAAAAGGTTAGAATTTCAACATGAAGTATATTCAGACCATGCAGTTCATGTGATTGCTACAACTGGTATTCTCTGAAGACTCCGAGAGGGTAACATTTTCTTTCATCTAAACTGAGACCTGTACTTCTCCAGCTTGCACGGTGAAACTCGGTCACTAACACTTGACAGCCTGGACACTCCAACATAGGAACTCTGACTTCAGTAAGCTGGTATATGGCCTTGGATGGAGGTATTAAACAAATAGGCAATGCCTCCCCAGATGATGCTGATGCTCATTTTCCCTAGTCAGGAAAAATGTTCTGTCACTTGGAACAGTGCTTTCCAAACTTCATTGAGGAAAACTGTCACCATATAGTTTATTCAAGTATAAATTCTGAGGCAGTAAGTTTGAGATGGGCCTGTTGGAACCTCAAATTTCTAACAAGCTCCCAGTGGTTGGACCACACCCTAAGTTGCAGAGGTTTATAACAGGGGATAGAAAGCCAAATGTATCCAAAGTGGCAAGCCCATGAAACAGAGAGGGCCAGGTGGGGGTGTGACTTCTTAGAGAACACACCCCTTCCCAGGGAAGTGTCTGCTTACTCAGCTCCCACAGATGCTAACTTCTCAGAAAATCAGAAACACAGACTCTCATAGGAAATCTATTTTAATGTTAACTACCATGTAAGCCAACCCAGGAACTGAGCTAAGCACTTTATGTGAATTTTCTCATTGATCTTCATTACCACACCACAGGGATTTTAAAGCCACCTTATTTAATACATAAGGCAATGAAGGTATAGAGGGAAGAAAGAAACCAGTTAGTAGCAGGGCAAGGATTCAAACCTAGGTCTGCCCTACTCATAGCCTATGTTCCTAACCATTAGGCCATATCACACTGGTCAGTAGTAGGCCAGGCTCCCTCTGCTGGTCTATAGTCTAGCCTAGGATTCTTCTACTTACGTGGACTCTATTAGTTTTGTCTTTTGAGTAACTGATTTGTTCATTAGCTTTATGTTTTAGTTTCAAGTCAGAGTAACAAACTACCCCAGTTTACTGGGGACTGATGGTTTCCTGGGATATGGAACATTCAGTGGAAAAACCATGAAATTCCTGAGATATTTAAGACAGATTTCATTTAAAGGTGTTACTTGAAGAAAAAAACTTATTGTTATATTTGCTATAAAGTTTTTAAGAACTCTGTTCTCCTAACAAGTCCTGTGAGAAATTCCACTTTGTTTTTCTTGGAGTATAGCTCTACCACCTTCTTAAATGCACAATAGACTTTATGTCCTTTTTGCCCTATTCTACATTTGTTATTTGTTATATTTCTTCTTTATTATATGATTTTCTGTTGATACCTAGCTCAAATGCTTAGAAGGAACAAGAGAATACTGTATATGCATCTTTGCCTTTTATTTGACTACCTAGAAAGCAACTCAGCATAAGATACTTTGATTAAATACTGAACTACCCACAGACCTTCAGTGTTTTTGTTTCTGAAGTGCTTGTGCTCTCAGAGGTGTGTCTGAGGTTAGGTGTTCCCCAGAACACTTACTTCCTCCTTCCCTCACACTCCTACACAGAGGGACTTGCAATGGAAGCACACTAGCCTCACTCATGGCTTCCACTCTTCCCCTGGGAAGATTTGGCTGGGGAAGATGGGAGTGCTACTTATTGGTCCCTTAAGCCCCAACAGTTAGTGAACACAACACTGAATATCCACTGGGCCTTGTGTTCAGAAAGCAAAATGATAGCATTATCACTAAGCTTAAACACAACAATGAAGATGAAGTATTTCATGTTGAAAACTTATTTTTCAAGGCTATAAATTAAATTGGTCCTCAACATCATATCAGGGAAAAGATGACAATATGCAGGTACAGGAAGTTCAGAAGTCTCCAAACTTAACCCAAAGAGGAGTTCACCAAGATATATCATAATCAAACTAACAAAAAACACAGACAAAGCATTCAGAAAGCAGCAAGAGATTTTTAAAAAGGGAGCCTCAAGATGGCTTTCAGCATATTTCTCAGCAAAACCTTCTCGAGCCAGGAATGGAAGAACATATTTAAAGTGTTAAAGAAGAAAAAAAATTTTTTCACCTAGCAAAGTTATGAAAGGAGAAAGAAAAACTTTCCCAAACAAAATCTACAGGAGTTGATCATCACTCGGCCTGCGTTCCAGAAAGGGAGTTCTTTAAGCTGATATATAAGGTTCCTAATTAATAAGATAAAACATCACAACCAGAAAAAAAAAGGGGGGGGCCCTTAATGGTCTAAGTACCTGGAATACTATTCAGAAGGCTCTAATACTATACAGGTGGAATGTAAAGCAGTTTTATCTCCTACCTAAAACAACCGCAGCTGCAATAACTGTCAAGAGTTACAAATTACTAAAAGATGTTTTAAGTTTGGACATCTAAATCATAAAAGGTGGGAGAGTAAGGAATGTCAGTATAACCTTTGGTATTCAATTATCGTTAAGTTGCCATGAGCTTAAAATAGTCTGCTATAAGAAGTTTTACATAAGTCTGATAGTAAATGGAAAGCAAAAGCCTATAGTAGTTGCACAAAATATTAAAGGAAAAGATTCATAGCATATCATCATAGAAAATTCACCAGACCACAAAGAGAGGAAGACCACAGCAAGAGAGGAAGAAATAAAAAGTCTACAAAACAACCAGAAAATAAATTACAAAATGGCAGTAGCAACTCTTTACCTATCAATAATTATCCCAGACATAAATGGATCAAATTCTCTAATAAAAAGATATAGAGTGTCTGATGGGATTTAAAAAAAAAAACCAAGATCCACTTATGTGCTACCTATAAGAGACTCACTTTACTAGTAAGGACCTACATACTCTTGAGTAAAGGGAGGGAGAAAGATATTCCGGGGCCAGCACTGTGGCGTAGAGGCTAAAGCCTCCACCTACAGTGCCTGCATCCCATATGGGCGCTGGTTCCAGTCCTGGTTACTCCACTTCTGATCCAGCTCTCTATGACCTTGGAAAGCAGTAGAAGATGGCTCAAGTCCTTGGACCCTTGCACCTGCATCAGAGACCCAGAAAAAGCTCCTGGCTCCTGTCTTGGATCAGCCCAGCTCCAGCCACTGCAGCCAATTGTGGAGTGAACCAGCAGATGGAAGGCCTCTCTCTCTCTCTCTGTCTCTCTCTCTCTCGGCCTTTCCTTCTCTCTCTGCATAACTTTGACTTTCAAATAAATATATATATGAAAGAAAGAAGGAAAGAAAATAAAGGAAGGAAGGAAGAAATTCCATGCAAATGAAAACCAAAAGAAAGCAGTGCTATGTATAAACCCAAAATACATCAAAATTTTAAAACAAGACTAAGAAGGTCATCATAGAATGATAAAAAGGTCAATTCAGCAAAAGGATATAACAATTTTGAATACATATGCACCCAACATCAGAGCACCTACATGTATGAAACATTTATTAAATTATCTGAAAGGACAACTAGACTATAATGCAAAATAGTAGGGTACCTAAATACTCCATGCTCAACAATGGACAGGTTATCTAGTCAGAAAAATCAATAAGGAAATACTGAACTATAGACATACATATAACATTCCATCCAACAGCAACAGAATGTACATTCTTCTCAACCACACATGGAGCATTCTCCAGGAAAGATCATTCTCCAGGAAAAAAAGTATTTAATTTAAAAGGACTGATACAATATCAAGCATCTTATTGAATAACAATAGCATGAAACTAGAAAGCAGTAAAGAGAAATTTTGGAGCATCCAAAAATTTAGAATTCACAAATCATCTTAAACAACATGGTCCTAACAACCAATGGGTCACATAAGAAATCAAAAAGTAATTAAAAAAAAAAAACTAAAGATAAGTAAAAATGGAACTACTATATGCTAAAACTCATGGGATTCAGACAAAGGTGCCATAAATTTATTGCAATAAATATCTATATAAAAATGAAGAAAAAGTTCTCAAATAATCTAATGTTACACCTCAAGGAACTAGAAAAAAAAAACTAAGCCCAAAGTTAGCAAAAGGAAGGAGAAAAACAAATATTTTACAGCAGAAATAAATGAAATAGAGATGAGAACAAAAATGGAAAAACCAGTAAAACTAAGCATTGGTTTTTTGAAAAACAAATCAAGACTGACAAATCATCAGCTAGATTAGAGAAAAATATGAAAATTATAATAAATATAATCATAAATGAAAGAGGATACATTTCAGCTACCATAGAAATACAAGGGATCAAAAGAAATTACTATGTACAATTATATATGAACAGACTGGATAACCTATGGAAATGAATAAATTTCTAGACACACACCATCACAAAGATGGAATCATGAAGGAACAGAAAATCTAAACAAATAATAAACAAAGAGTCTCAATCATTTCTAAAGTCTCCCACCAAAGTCCAGAGCCATATAGCTTCACAGCTAAATTCCACCAAACATTTGAAGAAGAGCTAATACTAATCCTAATCTTCTGCAAACACTTTCAAGAAATTGAAGTGGAAGAAAAGCTTCCAAACTCATTTTACAAGGCCAGTATTACCCTCACACCAAAGCCAAACAAAGACACTACAAGAAATGCCCAAGGACAAGGATGCCCACTCTTACCACTCATATTCAATATCGTTCTGTAAGTCTAGCCAGAGTAACTAGGAAAGAGAAAATAAATAAAATGCATCTTAATAAGAAATGGAAAAAAATTTTCTCTACTGATAACATGATCATAAAAAACCCTGAAAACTCCATCAAAAAACTGTTAGAACTGATAAGAAAATTCAGTGAAGTTGCAGGTTACAAAATCAACATGCAAAAGTCAGCTGTATGCCTATATACTAAAAACATTCTACTCAAAAAGGAAATTGAGAAAACTATCTCATTTACAACAGCATCATAAAACAATAAAAACTTGGAAGTAACTTTAAGCAAATTTAACCTGTACACTAAAAACTACTGCTAATGAAGAAATAGAAGAAAATACAAATAAATGAAAAACTATCCCATGTTCCTAGACTGGAAGGAGTAATGCTGTTAAAATATTTATACTACCCAAAGTGAACTGCAGATTCAGTGAAATTTCTATCAAAATTGTAATGTCATTTTTCACAAAAATAGAAAAAAAAGTCTTAAAATCATATGGAACCACAAAAGACTCAGAAAAGCCAAGACAATCTCAAGCAAAAAGAACAAAGCAAGAGACATCACACTCCATAATTCCAAATATACTAGAAAGTAATTGAAACCACAGCGGCATAGAATTGGCATAAAAGCGGATATAATGACAAATGGAACAGGTTAGGAAGCCCAGGCATAAACTCACACCTTTCTGTGAAGCCTTATGTATTTGACAAGGTGCCAAGAACACACAACAGAGAAAGGACAGTTTCTTCCATAAATAGCATTGTTTATTGATTAAACAGGATATCCATATGCAGAAGAACAAAAGTTGATCTTTATTTCATACTATATATAAAACTCAACTCAAAATGGATTAAAGACTTAAATATAAGACCTGAATTTGAAAAACTACAGAAGATAAAAGGGCAAATGCTCTATGACATTGATTTTTGGTTATGAACTCAAAAACACAGGCAACAAAAATAGACAAATGGGATTACATCAAACTAAAATCTTGTGCACAGGAGGGAAAACAACAAAATAAAGAGTAAACACTCATAGTGGGAGAAAATATTTGAAAACCATACAAACTTATAAGGAGTTAACCAAAATACATAAGCAGTTCAAACAATTCAGTGGCAAAAAAACAAATAACTTTATTTTAAAATGGGCCAAAAACATCTGAATGGGCATTTCTCCAAAAAAGACATAAAAATAGCCAGCAAGTTCATAAAAAGATGCTCACCATCACTTATCATTAGGAAAGTACAAATTAAAACCATAATTAGATTTCTTCTCATATGTGTTAGAAGCGCTACTATGAAAAAGACCAAAAAATGACACATTCTGATGAAGATGTGGAGAAAAAGTATCCTTAGACACTACTGGTAGAAATGTGAATGAGTACAGTGATTATGAGGACAGTGAAATGAGGACGGTATAGAGGTCCTCCAAACCCAAAAAATAAACCTACCATATTATGACCCAGCCATCCTATTCTGGGCACATATCTGAAGGAAATCATACCAACATAAAGAAATAACTGCACTCCCACCTTCATTGCAGTAGTATTCAAAACAGCCAAGATACAGAATCAACCCAGATGTCTAGTGATGGATGAATGGATAAGGAAATTGTGGTGTATATTTATACAATGGAATGTTACTTTGCCATAAAAGGGGTAATATCATGTTTGCATCAAAATTGATGAAAGTGGAGATTATTATGTTAAGTGAAATAAACCAGACACAGAAAGACAAATACCAATAGCTACTTGGAAGTTAAAATAGCAACTGCTAAAGTTTTGGAAGAGTAGGGAAGAGGGTTAGGGGGAGGTTGGATAGTGGGTACCAAAACACAGTTGTATAGAGGTAATAGGTTCTAGCATAGTTGCACAGTGGGGCAACTATAAAGTTCACAATAATGTATTAGACACTGTATAAGGAACTGGAACAGAGGAGGCGCTGGGTTCTAAACACAAAGAAAAGAAAAAGAAATGGGGAGCCTAGTTGCCTGGCTTGATTGGTTTATGCTGCATGTATGTGTTGGGATATTGTGCTGTATTCCATAAAAATGTGTATCACATGTTAATCAAAAAGACTTAAAAGAAATATTTTAAGAAAAAAATGTTAAAAATGGTAAATGTTAACAAGCATGTGAAGCAGAGAGAATCCTTACATATTGTTAGTGAAAATGTTGAGTACTGCCTTTACGGGACACTTCAGAGGTTCCTCAGAAAACTAAAAATAAAATTACCATCTGATCTAGCAATCCCACATAGGGGTGTATTTGTGTGTGTGCATCCAAAGGAGATAAAATCAATATGGATATCTGAACTCCCATGTTCACCACAGTCTTATCCATGATACCCAAGATATGAAATCAACCTAAGTGTCTATCAACATGTGAGTGGATAAAGAAAATGTAGTACATACACACAATGAAATACTTTTCAGCCTTTAAAGGGGCAATTTTGTCTTCTGCAATAACATGGGTGAACCTGGAAGACATTATGCTAAAGTTATATAGGTCACGATCTCACACGTATGTGGAATCCCAAGAAGTCGAACTCATGGAAGTAGAGAGTATCATAATCAAAGCTACCATGGATTGCAGGTGGGATGAGGGGAGAGAGGGACTGAGAAGTTGTTGGTTAAAGGATACAAAAGTTCCACTTAGGAGGTATAAATTTTGACTTCTATAGCACAGGAAAGTTACTATAGTCAATAATGGTATTTTGTGTATTTCAAAATAACTCAGTGAATTTCAAATGTCTTACCATAAAAATTATAAGTGAGGTGGTGATACGTAATGGGTTAATTTGAATCATTCTACATTGTATACAACTATCAAATCATCACATTGTACCCCACAGAGTATATAATTATGATTTATCAATTTAAAATATTAATTTTAAAAACATAGCTTGTGAAATTTCACTTAAAAAGAAAAAAATATCCAAATCTTTGCATAGAATGTGAGGCTTACATTAATTCTTAATTGACCTTACCTGCTTTCATTCATAATGTATAGAATAAATATGAACTGTATTTTCAGTATACTATTCCAAAACTAGACACAAATTTAAAGGATTTTCTTTATTAAACAGTTCATTTAAGGCTGTTTTTGGACATCATGGAAAATGTAAAATGAACTCAAAGGTAGGATGTCTATTCTTAAAAAGGTCACACACTTTGAAGGAAAAGATATAGATGCATACATTACAGTATCAAGGCAATATGTGTAAAATGACCCAGTAGGAACCAAGATGCTTGGACACTTGGAAGAAAAATGAAACTTTTAACAGAAGGGACTAGGAAGATCAGATTCTCAGACGATGGACTGCAATTCAACTACTGCTGAACGAATACCTCAAATTTGTGGCAAGAAAAGGGCCTGAGCAACAGCAGATGCGTTGGAAAACCTAAAACCAGATTACCTACAACCTGAATCACATTAAGTAACTAATTTGAGACTGATATAAGAAACCTTCAGATCAGACTGTGGAGACCTTGAATAGCAAGTGAAAGAACACAGAGTTCATCCACTAGGAGTTAGAGACCCATAAAAGCTTTTTGAGCTAGGAAATGTGGTTATCAAAACTGTATCAGGAAATTAGCTTAGCAGAAGTCAACAACGACATGAAGAGGAAAGAGATCAGAGGCAGGAGGAGACTTGATGGAGGGTTAACTGCATTGGTCCAGTGGATACAGTAGGAAGGCAAAGGGAGGTATGGGCATAAGCAACACAGGAGGAGAACAATAATATCTTAGTGGACAGCAAGGGATAAGGACAATGCAAGGCTGACTCAGATTTTCAGCCTGGGTGATTGAAGTAACAGAATTCAGGAGGAAAATCTGAGTTCAGAGGGAAGACAAGGATATCAGTCTGAGGTCACATTCAGACAGTTTTCCATCAGGAAGTTAGAAGTACAAAATAGAGGTGTTAGTACAGAAGAAACAGATTATACTCTTAGATTTAACTGGAAATAAATTAATAAATAGATATTTAAGAAGCAATATATTTTAGAGTAATCTACACTAGAGATAAAAGTTGAAGGTATTTAAATAGAGTTGCTAATTATGACAGACTTTTAACAAGTATTTGAATCCTGTACCATTGCAAGATGCAACACTGGATCATGACAAAATACCTGAGGATATAAGAGTGGGCTAGGACAGGAAGTCTGCATAAACAAACTAAAATAACCACAATAAAAGTTATGAAATTTTTCAGATTCATTCCTTGGAACAAATTTTCATCACTAAAGTTTGGAAATTGAAGTACTAAACAAATCTATTCAAATTACTTCCCTATTCAAATGAATTTCTCTTTTTCTATGAAATAAACATAGAACTCCTCACCATAAAAGTTAACATACTTCATAGGAATACTAATCAAAACCTTGATTTCATTGGAACAAGCAAGATTTTACTGACACCATCTGAGACAAATGTATCTTCTTGTTCTGCTCTAGTTTAAGCCATAGCCTCTGAGTACTGAGATGCTTCTAAGAGTTATTCACCAAAACACATGTTCTCCAAGCCTCACCTGTTTTTGGTTTCCCAGAAGGGCTGAGTTTCAGATGTTGGTCTTCTGGTGAAAGGTTCATACTAATATCATCCAGTGGATCATCCAAGAAGGAGGGCCTTTGAAGTCTCCCAATGCCAAGAGTCTTTGACATAAAATAGTCATGTGCGTCACTAACAACCTCCGCCTTAGAAAATTGAAGGCATTTCATATTCTCCACTTCAATGACAAGAGCTTCTGGCATGTAATGTCCTGTCAAAGCTTTAGTGAGGTAATAGCCTTCAGAGGATTCACAACCTGCATCTTCAAGCCTGTTTGCATCTTCTGCCTCAGCTTCCTGGGCCTTTGTTTCTGCTTCATTTAGTAATTTAGAAAGGATGGACTTGGAAAGCTGGGATGGCTCCGATGTAACATCCTCAATGTCTTTGTTTTCTCTTCCTTCAGGAAGTGGAATGATGGACTTTTGTTTGAATATGCATCCATCCAGAAGACACTGTAACTGTATCTCGGAGAGCAGTGATGTAGAATCTAACTGATAAAACAAAGCAAAAGTCTTCATGATCAATTGATCAAGTAACACGTATTTTTTGTAAACTTTCAGTA
The DNA here is from genome assembly GCF_033115175.1 of Lepus europaeus. Lineage (NCBI taxonomy): Eukaryota > Metazoa > Chordata > Mammalia > Lagomorpha > Leporidae > Lepus > Lepus europaeus. Next base: position 61,786,564 of record NC_084837.1, read on the forward strand.
ATACAACATAAATCCAAGTGCCAGGAAAATCATTACATAACACATACAAATAGAAAAATAATTCATTTTTTAAAGATTTATCTATTTATTATTTGAAAGAGTTATACAGAGAGAGAGAGAAAGAAAGAGAGAGACAGAGGTCCTCCATCCAATGGTTCACTCCCCAACTGGCCGCAACGACCAGAGCTGTGCCAATCCAAAGCCAGGAGCCAGGAGCTTCCTCCAGGTCTCCCATGTAGGTGCAGGGGCCCAAGGACTTGGGACATCCTCCACTGCTTTCACAGGCCACAGCAGAGAGCTGGATCAGAAGTGGACCAGCCAGCCCTCATACCAGCACCTATACGGGATGCTGGAGCTTCAGGCCAGGGCATTAACCCACTGTGCCACAGTTCCTGAAATATCCCAAATCATGGGGGAAATGTACAGCTGCCCTAGAGAATAAGTTTATAGTCAATCATGCTCTCCATAATCCAGGAGGGAAATCCTACAATACTGATGAAAATGGATTATGGTACCGAATTAACAACTAATACCATTCTGTTACCATTCTGTAACACATCAAAGCATCATTAGCTGGAATGGAGATACCAGAAAACCATTCTTCTTTTAAAAAGTCATAGGCCATCAAGCAGAGAAGTAGGTAATAGTAGGCAATCTTTCTTAGATAAACAGCCAGGAATCCTGTCGCAGTCTCCAGATGTTTTTCTAAGCACTGCCCCAGCATACTCCTCCACATGAACCATACCACCTCTCAGTTCCTTAACTGGGAAAAAAATCTCAGGCAAACATCTACTCCCGGGGGTTCATCACTCCTAGATGTGTCCACAACTTACAGTGGACAATACTGCTGAAGACAGAAAAGGAAGAGTGGATGTGTGGCCTGTCCTGACATGTGTAGTTGCTTCAAAGCTACAGGTCCTGGCAGGGGCCAGGGTCATTCCAGAAGCAGTGCATCTGGGGAGAAGGATTGCATCATATTTATTTGCTGCCTATAAAGGCTACCAATGCCAAGCATTTCATTTAAAAATTTAAAATCACATTTTTCTTTTTTTTTTTTAAATATTTTTTATTTATTTATTTGACAGGTACAGTTACAGACAGTGAGAGAGACAGAGAGAAAGGTCTTCCTTCCACTGGTTCACCCCCCAAATGGCAGCTACGGCCAGAGCTATGCCAATCTGAAGCCAGGAGCCAGGTGCTTCTTCCTGGTCTCTCTCCCACACGGTACAGGTGCCCAAGCACTTGGGCCATCCTCCACTGCCTTCCTGGGCCACAGCAGAGAGCTGGACTGGAAGAGGAGCAACTGGGACTAGAACCTGGCGCCCATATGGGATTCTGGCGCCTCAGGCAGAGGATTAGCCAAGTGAGCACAGCGCCAGCCCAAAAATCACATTTTTCTTCTAGTTGATGTTCCCAGAAAATAAATAAAAATGAATCCAAAGTAAGTACTGATCCATGTTCTATAAGAACTCAACTGAACACCATGCCATCTGACTTTCAACAATCTCAGAAAGAAATGGGATTCAAAGGAGACCCAGATTGAAACTCCTGGCTCCTGGCCCATTCCTGGCCATTGAGGCCATTTGGGGAGCTAACCAGCAGGTAGAAAATCTCTCTTTATCTCAGTAACTCTACCTTTCAAATAAATAAAATAAATTTTTAAATTAAAAAAATGAGATTGAAATATATTGAAACACACAAAAAAATTAAACCTTCTCTAAAGAATCAGTATCTTCCTTGATTTACACAATGTTGTTATCTAGGAAAACACTAATCTTCCTTTACAGAGAAATGAATTATCCAAGAACAAGTCCCCATAATAAAACTTAATCATGGGGCCGGCGCTGTGGCACAGCGGGTTAACACCCTGGCTTGAAGCACCAGCATCGTATATGGGTGCCGGTTCAAGACCTGGCTGCTCCACTTCTGATCCAGCTCTCTGCTATGGCCTTGGAAAGCAGAAGCATGAAGCAAGATCCCTACCTTACACCTTTCACAAAAATCCACTTAACATGGATTAAAGATCTAAATCTACGACCTGACACCTTCAAATTATTAGAGAACATCAGAGAAACCCTGCAAGACACAGGTACAGGCAAAGACTTCTTGGAAAAGACCCAGGAGGCACAGGCAGTCAAAACCAAAATTAACAATTGGAATTACATCAAATTGAGAAGTTTCTGTACTGCAATAGAAACAGTCAGGAAAGTGAAGAGGCAACCGACAGAATGGGAAAAAATATTTGCAAACTATGCTACAGATAAAGGATTAATAACCAGAACCTACAAAGAGATCAAGAAACTCCACACAACAAAACAAACACTTAAGAGATGGGCCAAGGACCTCAATAGACATTTTTCAAAACAGGAAATCCAAACGGCCAACAGACACATGAAAATGTTCAGGATCACTAGCAATCAGGGAAATGCAAATCAAAACCACAATGAGGTTTCACCTCACCACGGTTAGAATGGCTTTCATACAGAAATCTACCAACAACAGATGCTGGTGAGAATGTGGGGAAAAAGGGACACTAACCCACTGTTGGTGGGAATACAAACTGGTAAAGCCACTATGGAAGACAGTTTGGAGATTCCTCAGAAACCTGGATATAGCTCTACCACATGAACCAGCCATCCTACTCCTCGGAATTTACCCAAGGGAAATTAAATTGGCAAATAAAAGAACTATCTGCACCTCAATGTTTAATGCAACTCAATTCACAATAGCTAAGACATGGAATCAACCTAAATGCCCATCAGTGGAAGACTAGATAAAGAAATTATGGGATATGTACTCTATGGAATACTACACAGACACAAGACTAGTGTCTGCTAATACTAACTGATAAAACCAAAAAAGCGAGAGAAGGATCCAACATGGGAAGTGGGATACACAGCAGACTCATAGAATGGTAGATGTTCTAAATAGCACTCTGGCCCCAGAATCAGCCCTTACAGCATTTGTATCCAGCTAAAAAGCCCATGAGAGTTTCTCAGGCATGGAAAGCCAAGATACTCTGGAAAAAAAAAAAAAAAACCTCTGTAAAAGATCTCTGTGAGTGAGATCCCCATGGAAAAAGCAGGCCATCAAAGAAGGAGGTACCTTTCTCTGAAGGGAGGAGAGAACTTCCACTTTAAAGACTCTGACCTTGTCTAAATAAGAGGCTTCCATAGCCTTGGCAGCTCATGACAAGAGCCTTGGGTGATTATTGACGTCATAAATAAGAGTGTCAATTGTTAAATCAACAACGGGAGTCACTGTGTACCTACTCCTCATGTAGGATCTCTGTCCTTAATGTGTTGTACTATGTGAATTAAAGTTAAAACTACTACTCAAACAGTACTTTATATTTTGTGTATCTGTGTGGGTGCAAACTGTTGCAATCTTTACTTAGTATATACTAAGTTGACCTTCTGTATATAAAGATAATTGAAAATGAATCTTGACGAAGAATGGGATGCGAGAGGGAGTGGGAGATGGGATGGTTTCGGGTGGGTGGTAGGTTATGGTGGGTAAAGCCATTATAATCCAAATATTGTACTTTGGAAATTAATATTTATTAAATAAAAGGTGAAGAAAAGAAATTAAAAGTGGTTGACTCTGGAGAGCAAATCAAAGGGTAGGGAAGACTGAGGCAAGAGGCTGCCATTCGTGTTCAAAACATTTTAAGAGCATTTTTTCCTTATTACTATAACAAAAGTAAAACTAAATATGAAATAAAAGTAATATAAATGTATTTAAAGTGTTTAAAAATTTGAATATTGAAACGAAACTCCCAATATCTTTGGATACCAGAGAAGATCTGGGTTTTATGAAGCCAGAAACTTATATAATCTTTGAGCAGGAAGAGGGAATTTCTTTTAAAAAATACAAAATTACAAAAAGAAATTTAAGCATAAATGTAAGTTTTCTGTTTTTATAAAATGAGAAAGATCCCAGCAAATTGCTGGAGTCTTAGAGAGTTAAGTTCACCTCTTGCAGTATCACTTAAGGTCACTGACTAGAAATGCTGACAGAAATGTTTGCTGATTGCAACATGGCTTCCTCTCTCCCATCCCCCAGGCTTCAGTAGGTGAGGGTCCTGAAGCTGAAGCTGCATTGGCTTCCCAGCAAGTCTGTTCCCCGGGTACTCTGAGACAAAAGCTTAACATATTCTGGCTCGCATGCTCATAGAATTAAGCTGAAGTGCAATCACCCTCATCCTCTTAGGGGAAGTAACCTGAAAGAAAAGAAAACACAGGAGACTAGAACCTGGATTTCTGCCCATGCTCTGCTGCCTTGAGCAAGTCACCTACGTTCCTAGGGCCAATAGCCTTCATCTAAAAATGAAGAATTGAAAAAGATGATCTCCAAATTAATTTATAGCTCTAAAATTTTTTAATGAACTCAAAAATTAAAATAAATAAAAGAATGAACTTTTCTACTGACAGTAGAGTATAACCTCAATAGAATTTTAAAAAACAAAACAATAAAAAAGAAAAATTGAACTTTAATTACTTTGGCTTTGTCGCAATTTCAATCCTAAACCCTTATAACTCAGGGCAGCCAGGTGGCAAGCAGTGTGACCCTAGAATCCCATACTGGAGTGCCTGGGTTCAAGTCCTGGTCCTGCTTCTAATTCCAGTTTCCTGTTAATACATCCAGGAAACTGCAGATACTCATTTAAATATTTGGGATTTAGGTCCCTGTCACCAACATGGGAGACTTGAATTGAGTTTCAAGCTCCCAGCTTCAAGCTGGCCCAGCCCCAGCTGTTACAGGCACTGGAGCATAAATTAGAAGATGGAAGGCTGATCTCTTTCTCCAACTTTCTAAGTAAATGAAATTTAAATTTAAAAATTTTAGAAATTATATAATTCTATAAGAACTGTATAATTCTATCATAAAAAATTCTCTAATTTCAAAGTATTGTAAGTAAAAGTGGATATGTTAAGCCTTCAAATTAAAATAGTTTAATAATAGTATCTCTCAGTAGTAATACAGATCAGAAACTTCAACAGGACCCATCTTTCTCAAACTTTTGATTCCCAAATGAGTCTTTTCCCACAGTAAATCTCATTAAACTGCTATTGTGATAACCAAATGAATTAAGGATGCATAAAGTATTTTAAAGTACTAAATTAAGACATGTTATTTACAAAGGCTGTACTTGTATGCACCATGTCTCCAACACAAACATCCCTAATTCCCCTTGATAGCTAAGGGACCAAAACACATAATCTCCATCCAGATTACTCTTGAAACTCCTGAGCTAATGAACTCCATAACTGAACTGATCATTGTGCAAATGCAGTCAAATAACCATCTGTTTAAGTATTCACCCCAAAGTAGTCATCATTCATGCCAGCTCTAACTTCCTAGTACTGCATAAACAAGTTATTATTCATACTGTTCCTGTCCTTCAGAAAATTCAACATAGTGCAAATCAGTCTTCATTTTTCCAGATCAGAGCCCAACCTATTTTCTCTCCTTGTATAACAGTCTCTCTCTTCCCACCTTCATTTTAGAAGTCCTTTTGATCTTCCCCCTTAAGCTAATATACACATATTCTTTAGTCAAAGAGTAAATGTGCTAGATTTTTTTCAAGAAAACAATACAATACATTTGTGGTGTTGGTACTCATGCATCTTGCTGGTCCTACTGGCATACCAGGTGATGTCTTATAGAATAATAATAATAAAACTAAAATTTTTAACCACCTACTCTATGTAGGCTATGCATATTACATATATCAATTCCTTTAATCTTCTCAACAAAGCTATGAGCAGTGTTATTATTCCTGTTTTATAGATGAAAAGCTGAGGCATCAAGAAATTAAGTAACCTGGCCAAGGTCACACAGTGATAAACCTGGGATCTGAATCCAGGTAGTCTGGGTCTACAGCCTATATACCTCATCACTAAGCTATGTTGCCTCTCACCATGAGTTCTCCTTCTATCGTTCACCAGTGGTCTCTTTACCAACTGATGTTCATTTCTGTCCATTCTCTAAATATAAAAACTATTCCTATAGAATATTTCACTTAACTTTTGACTTTATTGCCCAGATTCATTCTGTGTTCTAGAATGCCTTCTCTTTAAGCTCATTAAAAAAAAAGAAAGAAAGAAAGAAAGAAAGAAAGAAAGAAAGAAAGAAAGAAAGAAAGAAAGAAAGAAAGAAAGTTAGTTCACATCCACAGTTCCATTCCCAGGGTGCCCACTGTTTATACTTCTCCATCCAGATAAATGCCAGTTTGGTATAGGAGCTCAACCTGATGATTAGTGCAACTTGAAACTGCTGGAGATGGAATACAAACTGTGGATTACCTCATTTTCAACCCTGCCCACCCATCCTATGCTATATGCATCTGGAGTTTCCTTAGCCATAAAAATATCCATTTATTTGAGCAATAGATTTGTTGACAAGGCAATCAAAGTTTTGCCTCTAGTTCAAATAGCTAGAAAGTCCACCATTATAAACCATAGATGAAATCTTGTCTTTGGATGTAAGCTATTGCCAGATGGATATTCTCCCCCACCCCAGGGTTCCTAAAGACCCACCCCTTAAAGACAATATCACTAGCCGATAAATAGTGACAAAATGAGAGTATGGATGTGCATAGCTTTCAGTCATATCTATTTCTTTTTTATTATTATTCTTCAATTTATTATTTAGAAACTGCAACATTGCAAGAAAATTGAAGCAACTTTTTTTGTGATACCTAGTTCTACTTCAAAATAAGCAACTAAAAAACATTCAACCTTTTGCTTAATCATGATAATATAAGTTTACACCTCCAGGATGCAACTACTGCTAGAAACTTCTAGATAGTAGAGTTCTTTTTAGTCAAGATTTTCTTAGTTATAAAAAAACAGAAACCCTTATCTCAAAAAAAGAAATTGTGGAGGTGAGGGTTGTTGTAGGACCCAAGAAGTCATTCCATGAATACCAACAAGCTGGAAATAAAGCATAGAAAGGCCTTTTAGAGTCTAGAATTGAGACTAGAATTGAGTCTAGAATGGAAATCAAAGTCATGTGATCCATCACTTTCTGGGTCCCTATAGTCTTCTAACTCCCTAATTACTTTATGTATACTCCTCTTTGGAAATTAGCTTTTTCTGCTTATTAATGGTTTCTGTTCTCTCACAGCCTCAGTTTACCTATGTAACATGAAATGACTCTGGTCCTCATTCAACACAATGCTAAGAGTTTAGCATCCACCAATGACTGACTATGATGACTATCCCTCTAGCTCAATAAGTAAAGTTTAGCAAGATAACTTCATTAGTTACTGCCAAAATTGATGTAGCTACTATATCAGATTCAAGTGCCCACCACGGGTCCAATCACCTGTGATGAGAGTCACTTGATGCAAACAGAGTACTCCATGGTCATGCTTCTGGCAGGGCTGTGAGTAGGAGTGATTTCCCAAAGAAAAAGCCGTGAGTAAGATGGGATACTTCCCTCCCAAACCTACTATATTGTTATACAACTGCCACAAAATAAATAATAATTCAAAAGTACTGCCATTTAATGAAGTCCTATAGACAACTGAAAGATTAACAACAAGGCATTTCCAAACTTGACCAATCTCATTAAAACTGAGTACTTATTGAATAGTTAATTGAGATATAAATGTAGAACCACTTGCCAGAAAATATTCATTTGTGGACAGAACAATAAAGGCATTTCCACTGGTCTACAGAGCAGCAATATCAAGTCAAAGTGCTCCCAATAGGATCCTTTAGGCTAAAGAGATTCGTGTTACTTATATGGCTCTTTTAGATTACACAAAAACAGAAAGCATGGGAGTAAAATTATTGCCATTCATTAAATACATGCATCAATGTTGCTAAAGATTCATGGAAGGAATGGGCCTGTTCTTGCAGCCTCTTCTAGCTCCTTCCAGCCCTATTCTACCTTCCCACCTTCGTGTCTTAGACTGAAGCTACCTCCATCATGTAAAGGCAAGTCTGGCAGCTACACCGCTCTTTAAAAGCCTCAGAGGTAACAAGGATCCCTGCAAACAAGGAAGACCTGGCATATTTTGAACCAAAACAGTCAGAGAAGCTGTCTGGCCAGAAGGAACCCTGAACTCTAGTCAAAAGGGAATCAAAGGTTATTACAAGAGAAGCTATAAAACATTAGGAATAAGGGTTGAAGTAAGGCTGTAAACAGGAAACTGAGTCCACCCATAGGTCAGAAGCCAAGAGGATCCGTGGAGCGAATAACACTTAGTGTGAAGTAGGTCAAGGCAAGCAGCTCTAAAGTGAGGTCATGAATGTTGTGGTGGTATTGAAAACCCACTTTTATGTGGGGCCTGGCATGTTAAAGTAACTCTGCAGAACTAGACACCACCCTTACTGGGGCCACTAGTCTTTACTGAACAGCTGGGTGAGGCAGAGTCGGGAAGGGTTTGCCTGATGGGTTTTCCTGGTGAGAGACTACTGTATCCCTGGGCATTCTGTGGTGGTTCTTCTCCTGTGGCCCAGGTGCCAGGGCATCAGAAATTCAAGCTTTCTGTTTCTGTGTACCAGAATTAGAGGAGTGGGCTGCAGAACTCCAGTGTACAATGTCAGGATGGGCATGGATGGGAGAAGCTAGAAGCAAGGGGTGGGATTCTCAATTCCTGTAATTACAATAGGGCAGGAACTTGACTTTAGTTGGTGACATGGCCAGAAGGGTACAGATGTGCTCTGAAAATAGCTATACCAACTTTGATTTTTACATAGCTGTGAGAAGAGACTCTCATTTTTCCATATTGTGGGACAATTACCATTTGAGGACTGCTGGCAATTGCTATTTTCTAGCTGTAGAGACAGTTAAGTCCACTTGAATCAGATCCCCTTTGTTCTGAGCAAGTTGCCAGAATGGCCCTTTTGTCACATGTCTATCATTTTCCTTCCTGAAACAAGGCTTGGGCTCTGGCTCTGCAGTCAGAGGGAGCCTGGTAGGTTGTCTCATATTTCCAGAAAAAGAAGCTTGACAGAGAAATGTGGTATGTAAATTTGCATAAAGAAACTAGACAGGGGCTCTAGGCTGTCACTTCAGCCCCCATTTCTCAGCAAGATAGTTGGTTTATGCTTTAGTGCCAGTAATGAGAATTATTTGTGCAGGTTAAGACTTTCCATGCCCTCAGTTTTGTGATGTCTACTTTTATTATATAGAGATAAGTTGGGTCAAAGGAGGTCAGGATGGGATCAGAAATCAAGAAAGCCATTGGCAATTTAAATGCTTTAATCTCACAGTTCAAGCTATGAGATTACATGTGTCAACTGATACATGAGTCAAGCTGGAAAAATTTGATGTAATTGAAACCTAAGGAACCTAGGTACGCCCTCCATGGGCCGCCTCTAAACAACTTTAAGTACTTTGCTTGACATCATTGAAACTTCATGGTGGAAAAGATGTCCTCAGAACCCTGTCTATGAGATCTTCAACATTTGTTTTCTAGTCTTGGCTGACCTTGAGGTGATGGTGCTATGGTCAATAGAGGACCATTCTAAACAGGGACTCATTTAAGTCCAAGTTACGAGAGTATATTCAACAGGTGTTAAGAAACATAAACTATCTCCACACACATCTGGCCAGAGACACTGAGGAGGCCACATCTGTAGAAGCTGAAATAAGTAGAGATGTGACATAGCTTATCAGATATTACCTGGCAATGCATAGACTGTCAATAGATAGGACAAGACCTCTGCCTTCCACAGATATGGGTTGGTGATGTTATCAGCAATGTCACATTCAGGGTCAATGTTCTGCCTCTTGTGAGAAGCACCACACTGTTTTGTTTTTGTTTTTGTTTTGTTTTGTTTTTGACAGGCAGAGTTAGACAGAGAGAGAGAGAGAGAGAGAGAGAGAGAGAGAGAGAGAGAGAGGTCTTCCTTCCATTGGTTCACTCCCCTAATGGCTGCAGCGGCAAAAGGGAGCAAATGAATAATTGAGTTATATTCAACTGGAATTGAGTAATACCCCTCCCCCTGGAAGGACTGCCCTCAAATGCAGTCACCCATATGGCACCTCTCTGAAGATATCTCACAAGACCAAACAATCAGCTGTACTGGCTGACAGTAGCCAGATCAGCAATACAGCTTTCATTTTTGTTCTCCCTCTTTATTTGCCTTGCTACCCTTTTTTCTCATTTCTCCTTCTCTTCACCGTTGAAGTAGAGGCAAAGTGTATGTGTCTGCCTCAGGCTCTACTGTTCCAGACTAAGGCATTCAAAATGAATGAGAGTTCCCAAGTTCCGGCAAGTCTCTGAAAAAGGCAACTTGACATGAACAAGGTGTGCCCAGGTAGACAGGGCCAGAAGTTCCACCCAGTTTCTAAAACAAGTCAAGAAGATTACATGCAAGCCCGGCTGGGTGCAGGGACTACAGAATCATGGCCAGCACCATCAAGGTTGCAGGAAGCAAAGTGATGCTTCAGGATCCTTGGGGCTTGTAGTTTAATAGCTGGTTCCTGGGGTTGGTGCTGTAGCATAGCAGGTAAGGCTGCCACCTGTGGTGCTGGCATTCCATATGGGTGCTGGTTCGAGTGCCAGCTGCTCCACTTCCGATCTGGCTCTCTGCTGTGGCCTGGGAAAGCAGTAGAAATTGGCCCAAGTCCAATTTCTCCAGGTGGGAGACCTGGAAAAAGCTCCTGGCTCCTGGCCTCGGATCAGCACAGCTCCAGCCACTACGGCCATTTGGGGAATGAACCGGCAGTTGGAAGACCTTTCTCTTTCTCTACCTCTGCTTCTCTTTAACTCTGTCTTTCAAGTAAGTAAATAAATCTTAAAAAAAAAATAGCTGGTTCCTATTGGCATCACTGGAACCTGGTCAGCAAATTCATGAGGGCAGGGTCAAAGAAGAAAATCCTCTGGAACCCTTGGAGGACATTTGCCCAGGATAGCCACAAACAACATAACTGGAAGGAAAATATCATTTGGGGCCATGTTGTGAAAGCCAAGGTCATAGATCAGGTTGAAGTGTCAAGATAAATAGAAAAAGGATTAGCATGTAATATAAAAAAGGTGGTGGCATGTTGTTCAGTCACTAAGACATGCCTGCTGTAAAGGTGAGACCTGCTTTCATTCTGGGGACAGAGTACAAAGACCAAGCCGGAGGTCTAAAGAGAGTCCAGCGGAAGCAGACCCTAACTGTCACCAATAGATCAAAACAAAGGGCTAGGTGAGTCACACAAACACGTGACTTTCCCTGACATTTTAAACATGTCTCCAGCATTCCTTCTCCAAGTTGTTTTTGTATATTCTCATTCATATCCCACTTTAAGTTAAGTGTCCCTTAGTCTTCTACACAATTTTTCTGAGACAACAGAAACTGCATGAGGGAGAAGAAACACCCTTAACAACAGTGTAGAGTAGCAGAAGGAAGCTGCAACTTCTAATTCCAGCTCCTAGGAGCTGGCACTGTGGCACAGTGGGTTAAAGCCCCAGCCTGCAGTGCTGACATCCCATATGGGCGCCAGTTTGAGTCCCAGCTGCTCCTCTTCCAATCCAGCTCTCTGCTATGGCCTGGGAAAACAGTAGAAGATTGCCCAACTCCTTGGGACCCTGTACCCGTGTGGGAGGCCCAGAAGAAGCTTCTGGCTCCTAGCTTCGGATCAACTCAGCTCTGCCCATTGCTGTCATTTGGGGAGTGAACCAGCAGAATGGAAGACCGACCTCTCTGGCTTTACCTCTCTCTGTAACTCTGTCTTTCAAATAAATAATTCTTTTTAAAAAATTCCAGCTCCTTGACCTATATCAGCTGTTTGGGCAAATAAGTTGACCTCTCAAAGCCTCATATTTCTAATTGGTAAAATAGAAACAGCAACTAGCTGCCTCCTAAATAATTGTGAGGATCACTAACAAGCAACATTTTGCAGTAAGTTTGAGACCCATGTGTGAAGCTGCTCACTTGGTCCCTGAAGAGTAGGTAGAACTTCAGGCAATGCTAGGTCAACACTAAGTTTCACCGGGAAGCTGACAGCAACAGGGACAAGATGACCTCTCCCAGGAAGTTACAGGCTAAAGTCTGAAGTTTCCAAGTGCACTAAGCCCCTACCTTGAGGAGTCTCTCTGAAGCTACCAGGAATGTAGCTTTACAGATACTCTCTCAGCTAACAATTTGCAGCTAAGTACATTGCCATGTGCATCCTTAGAATGGGGGAGGCAGAAGAAGGGCCACTAAATGCTAGGGGAGGGCAAACAAGAAGGAAAAGACAGAATGTGGATCTCTAGCATCACACTCAGAGCAGACACAATTAAGTCTTCAATACCAGAAAGAGACTGGTTCCTAAATAATTTTATTCTTGCTCAAAATAATGTCACCAGTCGGGGAGAGTACTGTGAAACACAGGGCCATAGATGCAAAGGGTCTGCCCCTTCCTTCATGCCCTTGACACATAGGCCCTTTCATCATTCCCCTCCCACCTTCCTGCTCTCTTCCCCAAGGCATCTAAAGACTTCCTACCGCTCTTGCAGGCCTCTCCACCAGAGCACACCCTTCTTGGGAGGATAACTCAATTCCAATTTTTATATTTATCTTATTGCCCTCATATCAAAACACCTACCCTAACATGCTTCCTCATTACTCTCCATAAGACTAAGTCATCCAAGTCAATGTATAACCCTCTCAAGGAACAAAGTCATGGTTTACAGGAGCCTCTTTGAATCAGAATGAATCAACCCAAAGAGGTGATTCTAAGAATGGAATTCAGATTCCAAAGCTGGATGGTACAGATATCTAGAAGGCAGCCCTTTTAGCTCCCTCAGATCAGGACACAGAGCCCTAGTCAGTCCCATTACACTTCATCAGATCTGAGTTTCAGAGTTAACTCTACATTTAATGTGATAAACAAGGAGAACTTTGGTCACAAACAGGCGACCTGTAGCTTTTCCCAGAGTTGAGCAAGTGCTCCTAAAGCTTTGTCCTGCCTAGACATGTATCTGAAACATCTAATTAGCCCTGTACATTCTGAACAGCACCAAAGCCTGACGGCATTATGTAAGATGAAGCTCTCTATTAATACTGCTGCTCAATGAACTGTCCTTTCCCATTTGCCCATTTAAAAGTGAAATCATGCCACTGCTGAGAAAATGGATAAGATACCGTGAAAAATAAATTTCAAGATATGCTGTCATCCAAATTAAGGGAGTTAAACTCTGTAGATATCAAATTAAAAAAATGTTATTTAGTGAACTGGATACAAATTCATAAAGATATAAAAAAACTGTACACATTGGGCTGGCATTGTGGTGTAGCAGGTTAAACTGCCACCTGCAATGCCAGCATCCCATACACATGCTGGTTCAAGTCTCAGCTGTTTCATTTCTAATCCAGCTCCCTGCTAATGCCATCTGGGAAAACAGCAGAAGATGGTGCTTTGGCCCCTGCCACCCACATGGAAGAACCAGATAAAGCTCCAGGCTTCAGTCTGGCCCAGGCTGTTATGGCCATTGGGGAGTGAACCAGAGGATAGATCTCTCTCTCTCACTCTCTCTCTCCTTCCCTCCCTCCCTCTTTCTCTCCTTAATTGTGTAACTCTGCATTTCAAATAAATAAATAAATCTTTTTGAAAAAAAATCTTGGATACAGATTCCCTCATAAAAGATGCATTTAAATATTTGCCTTTTACATATAGCAGAGGACTTTGAGAGGGATGAATCATTCTCCACTCTCCCTTTCATCAGGTCTTTATGAGGGTACTTCAGAATGTTCATGAAAGAGTCATAATAAAAAATAAATTTATTTTGGTCCAATGAAAAAATTTGAAATCCACACAGTATTTATATGATATGCATTTTCCTTGAATTTGGGCCAGGGAGCCCTCCCAACTTCAGGTTTCATATTTGGCAGGTGTCCAGGTCAGCCCACATCATTGGTCAATTACACTTGGAATTAGGGGATACAATGGACAGGGTTGATACTCCTCAACTATCTACCATGCACTAAGAGTGTTGACATACATTATTCCATTTAATTCTCCAACCTATCCAATGAGGGAATTGGGAAATCATTCTTCTCATTGAACAGATAAGAAAATTAAATCTCAGAGACATTAAATATCTTGGTTCAAGGCCCAGAACTAATTCTAAAAAGTGAAGCCAGGGCTTTTTCATACTCATAAATGTCTTCACACAGACACTTAAAAGAGTTGCTTCAGCTCCATTTTCCATTGGGAACACCCTGGCCACAGCACGGCATCATAACATTTCCCTTCCACTCTTTTACATCTGAAAATGTTGTACAGCACAGCAGTCTATTGTAAGGCAAATGAGTGAATAAGAGGCCCTCTCCACTGGATGACAGCTACCTATGCATCCCCAAAGCATGGAGCACCAGGTTACACCATCACAGCACCTTCCACACCCACGTTCCCTGATGGATGCTAAGTTCTACAAGGCTGTGGCCAGGTTCTTCCCATCTCTGTGCTCCTATGCCTAGCACACAACCTTGGCACAAGATGGACATATGACAAAGATTTATTGACCACAGACTGATTTCTTCTGGTGCTCCTCTATCTTTTGCAGTAACACCACAACCTCCATAAACTCAAGGGTCCTTCTCTATCCCCTCACTGACCAGTGGTCCCAGACCCCAGTCCTCTGCTCTCCTCCCTATCCTGTTCCCTCTGGGACTGATTTGGAAGCCCCATGGCTTTGGAAGATAATGGCCTGATCAGTTAATAAAACCCCTATGAAGTTCTCCAATATGGGAAACTTTAGATTCCAGCAAGGGTAGACATATAAACAAATTGGTTCAAGGGAGCAATATTTCTGTACTCTCCTTGTCACCCTCTATAGGTAATGACCTACCCACCTATGGGGGCAAAAGCAATGCTAACAAGGATGCCCCCACCCAAACTTCATGCGCATTCACCAAACATAAATGCTTCAGATTCACAAAGATTCCCAAGTGCAATAAAAAGCCTGAATTTTGGGACTATCACTATGATACTCACTCCAAATCTGACACAGAGGTTTAATTTGGTCTGCCATGAAAATAGAACTGAATAATATTCACAGTCTTTGATTGAGGTTAAGTTTAGTTATGGAAATCTATTCAGGTACTTACTATAGAAAGCCTTGCAAAAAAGGCAGAAAACCATTTCTTTTTATAAGTATTTACAGAGTAAAGGTCCTCTCAATGGGCTCTTTATAGTAAGCAAATGCTTCAAATAAACCAAAATAGGGCTCCCACCATTCATGTAAACATTTTCTAGCCATGTCATGTTTACATTTTCTTTTTTGATTTCCAATGGTGAGCCAGTATGAGCTACAGCCTCTGCAGTACACAGAGTGCTGAGTCACTCATTTACAAATGGAATGGATTGTATAAATACTGACAAGTGCAATACATGCTTAATGTGGTGGTTGTCAGGAAACATCACTGAATTGAATAGACTAAAAATCTTGACTGAAGAAATAGAGGAAAAGGTTCAAATATTTGTGCTCTCTGATTTTATAATGTTGAAAATAACTGTGTCTCAAAATCAGACAAAATCATAAGCAGAGTTTGTTTCCTTTAAAATTTTTTTCAAGTTATTGTCTTAACTTCAAGTGCTTATGGTAAAAACACAATTCCTCCTCTCCAAATTGAATAACAAGAATTAATTTTAAAATAATTGGTTGAAATACAACCTTTAAAAAGGAAACAGAAGTAGCTTCAGATAGGTATCTCCATTCGCTGGATGAAAATTCTCCTACAGGGGCCAGCATTATGGCATAATGCGTTAAGCAGCCATCTGCAATGCCAGCATCTCATATGGGCACCAGTTCATGTCCTGGATGCTCCACTTGCAATCCAGCTCCCTGCTAATGTGTCTGGGAGAGCAGCAGAGGATGGCCCAAGTGCTTGGACTACTGCATACATGTGGGAGATCCAGAAGAATCTCCTGGCTCCTGGCTTCAGCCTGGCCCAGCCCCAGCCATTGTGGCCACTTGGGGAGTGAACCGGTGGATGGAAGAGCTCTATCTTTCCTTCTCTCTATCTGTAATTGTGCCTTTCAAATAAATATTTTTTAAAAAATTCCTCCTATTAATGCCCAAAATCTTCTCTATATAAGGCATACTTTTAACCTGCCAAAATAACTGATTTTCTCAATTATCGAACTGAATTCACTAGTTAATTAAGCCAGGAAGCTTTTTCATAATATGCTAAAATTAATTTTATAGGGGCTGGCACCGTGGCGTAGTGGGTAAAGCCACTGCCTACAGTGCTGACATCCCATATGGGTGCCAGTTCTAGTCCTGGCTGCTCCACTTCAATCAACTCTCTGCTATGGCCTGGGAAAGCAGTAGACAGCCAAAGTCCTTGGGCTCTTGCATCTGCGTGGGAAACCCAGAAGAAGTTCCTGGCTCCTGGCTTCAGATTGGCCCAGTTCCACCTGTTGTAGCCATTTAGGGAGTAAATCAGCAGGTAGATGATCTCTCTCCCTCTCTGCCTCTGCCTCTGTAATTCCATCTCTCAAATAAATAAATAAATGCTTTTTAAAAAATTAATTTTACATTTATAAAGTACCATGAGTCTATCAATCTTCATTGTAACTACTGTATTATAGTAGCTTACTATATTAAAACTAGCAATATACAACTGTGAAGCCAGTGGAGATGAACTCTTTAAATGCAGTTAATTGAATAAATACACAAATTTAAAGATTCATTAGGGATTTAAATATTCTGTTATAAAACTGAATTCTTTGATTACAATTGCTATGTTTATTTCAGCAAGTATTCCATATTTAAGTGCTAGATATTAAAATGTTAGATGCGGGTTGCATTATCTTCATGGAAGCTAAACACTGAATTTCTTGCCACATAGACTGTTCAAGAGGCAGAAAAATTCTTAACAGAACCACTGACATTCCTAAAATTGCTAATCTTTGAGATTCTCATGACCCCTAATTTTGCAAACAGAGAAACTTACATATGGTCCCTGGTCTTTCCATCAGTTTTTCCAGCAGTCCCACCACCCCTCTACTGGTTCCCATGCCAAGAGCCCTGCTATGCCTAATCCATCATCGTTTGTCACCAGATCTCTGAAATGGTCACCAAATTGTTCTTTCTATGTCTACATCTGCTGTCCCACTAAGCATGTTTAACCCAAAGGAGTTAATATTTTAAGTGTGAGTTATACCACTGAGTGCTTTTCTGCTTAGAATCCTCCAGTGGTTCCCCAGTTCCCTGGGAGTAACAGCCAATGTCTCCCCATCATTTCTCAGGACTTATCTTCTACTTTTCCCTTCCTCACCCACTCCCTCCAGCCACATTCACTATCTTGCTGTTCCTTGAATATGACAGCCATGCTCTGGCCTCAGGGCCTTTGCCTCGCTGCCCATCTTCTTAAATTCCTTTTGTCCTTACATCAGCACAATGTTTTCTCATCTCTTCCAAGCATTTAAATGTCATCATCTGTTGAGCCCTTCCCTAAACAGCTTTCACCTGCATTGGCTCTCCCTGTGCCCCTTTCCCACATTTTTTTTCTCTACTTATGTAAAGCACGTACAACTTTTACACATTAAATCCTTATTTGTTGTCTGCCTCCTTCCACTAGAAAATAAATCCATGGAATCAGAGACCTAGATCATTTCACTGCTCTATCCCAGAGCCTAGAAAAGTATTTTTGATAAGAACTTAATAAAGGTTTGCTTAATAAGTGAAATATTTTTCTTGGAGAGCTCTGTGTTGCACACATATACTCTCATATCACAATTTAAGCATCTTTCTTGTTCTCTGTTAAAATTTCATCTACTTGAGGAGATTCAAAGATTTTTGAATCTTTGCTCAAATAATATCATAAATTACTTTCCTTCTTTGTCAAAGTAGTATTAAAAATCAATATGTTGGGGCCGGCACTGTGGCACAGCAGGTTAAAGCCCTGGCCTGAAGCGCCAGCATCCCATATGGGCACCAGTTCTAGTCCCAGCTGCTCCTCTTCCAATCCAGCTCTCTGCTATGGCCTGGGAAAGCAGTAAAGGATGGCCCAAGTGCTTGGGCCCCTACACCCACGTGGGAGATCCAGAAGAAGCTCCTGGCTCCTGGCTTCGGATGGGCTTAGCTCCGGCCCTTGCAGCCATCTGGGAAATGAACCAGCAAATTGAAGACCTCTCTCTCTGTCTCTACCTCTCTCTATAACTCTGAAAAGAAATAAAATAAATCTTTAAAAAATAAAATAAAAAAATCAATGTTTTTTGAGAGAGTATAGTGTTTTCAGTTAAATGCCTTTGAAAAGACCACACATATTCTGTAGTCCTCCAGAGTAATCCTCTGCATTATTATCTTACCTTCAAGCCATTTCACACATTTATGTTACCTTCCTGATCTCTGAAGGAATTTCACTTAGCAAGACCTGGATAGAACACACTATAGAAGCATAGAGCAACCCCATTTCCAAATGCAACTTTCTACTTCAATTTATCCAGCAACTGCATTTTTTGGCTCCAAACCATAACTTCCTTAAACTACTTTTCCCTTTCTTCAGTGTCCTCACCACAATAGTACATGACCTTTACAAAGCTATTTCTCACAATAAAATAAAGCTTTCGTAACACAAAGAGAATTATAGTATAAACAGTGGGGACAGAGAACGTAGCTTCACTTTGTATGAATGCTATGAGACTGTCTGGATTGTAGCTTTCCCACTAGCACATATGTATCTTGCACCAAGACATCAGTGATACCTGTTATTATCTTACTCTTAAGAGCCTATTAGTGTGGCTGGCACGGTGGCATAGCAAGTAAAGCTGCCACCAGCAGAGCCAGCATCCCATGTGGGAGCCAGTTCTAGTCCCAGCTGCTCCACTTCTGATCCAGCTCTCTGCTATGGCCTGGAAAAGTAGTAGAAGATGGCTCAAGTCCTTGGGCCCCTCCCTGCACCCGCATGGGAGACCCAGAAGAGGCTCCAGGCACCTGGCTTCAGAGCATCCCAGTTCCATGCTTTGTGGCCATTTGGGGAGTGAACCGGTGGATAGAAGACCTCTCTCTCTGCTTCACCTGTGCCTCTGTAACTCTGCCTTTCAAATAAATAATTGAATCTTTGTTCAAATAATTTCACAAATTACTTTCCTTCTTTGTCAAAGTAGTATTAAAAACCATTTTTTGAGACAGTATAGTGTTTTCAGATTGCTTTCAAAAGATCCTATTAGCTTGATGTCACAATATGTTTAATTAATATTGTGTCCTGTGTGAGGGTGAACCAACGGCAAAGGAGGACCTTTCTCTCTGTCTCTCTCTCACTGTCCACTCTGCCTGTCAAAAAATAAAAAGAAAAAGAATCAATGGCATCTATTCATGTGAGTACACTGAATCTTGAATCTCTTGTTAAGTGCTCCCATAACAATAAATTCAACTCAACTAAAATTGTATTTTCCTTACTTTACCTAGAATCTTTAAAATCTATTCTCATGTATATTCCCCAGATATTTTTTTCAATATTACTTGGCAAAGTCTTGCAACTCTTTAACACTATAAGCTATCTCCTTGTAGCTTTGACTTTGTCATTGGTGTTTTGATGTATGCTGAGATCTAATTTTAGTTATAGGAGTGGGAATGGGGCATAAGGTGCTCCAAGAGAAGTGACTTACCTTTATAATGCAAATCATTCAAGTGATAGAAATTCCATTAAGACAAGAACAGCCTGGAGAGAGAGGAGGTCTGCCTGGTGGCAGGGTAGGTAAAGAATAGCCTCATCAGAGAGGACATGGGACTGTGTCAGCTGGCAAGGTGGTTTGATGGACTCAGGGATTAAGAGCACCTTGAGTTCACCAAATCCTACCAAATTCTCCGTTCTAGTCCTCAGGGTCACATTTTTCTTTAAATGCCCAAAGTGTGAAGTCCACTGGCACCCTATTTTGGCAACACTGGCATGATTGCATTCAGCCTGTGACCTTTGCAACCTTGAATTACAAAAGTGATTCTTTTAATGCAGTAATAAAAACTTTGTACTTTTTTAAAATCTATGCTTAGATAGGAAAACTTAGGAATCTGAACTCATATTCCCTTTTTGAAGCAGTGTGGCACAGTTAGAAGCAGGTACCATAGTCCTTCACGTCTTTATCCCTGCACAATTGTCTTATAGAAGCTCTACACTGGTTCCCAAAAACCTTTCCTTCAATTAACACTTCATTCTAGAAGTTCACTAATGATTTATTCCCTGATTCGCTGCTGAATATTATGGTATGTCAGAGTTTCATCCCTTACAGAGTTGGGATTTTCACTGCTTTCAGCTCCAACTAAGCCAGACAACAATTCCAGTCCCTTATCCCATTTTTCCTTGAAGTTCTATTTCCTGTAGCCATTCCTGGTGTCAAATTTCTTATCAACCAAGATTCTTAGTTTCAACAATAAAAACAACAAAGCTGAGACTGGCTGCTTTAAGTAAAAATGTTATTAATTGAGAAGGCTGAAGAAAGGTATTAGAAAAATAATCATAAATAATATCAGGAAACTTCAAAAAGTTCATGGAAAATGTATATTTTTTTAAAGATTTATTTTATTTATTTGAAAGGCAGAGTTATAGAGAGAGGTAGAGACAGAGAGAGAGGTCTTTCATCCACTGACTCACTCCCCAGATGGCCGCAACGGCTGGAGTTGCACTAATCTGAAGCCAGGAGCCAGGAGTTTCTTCCAGGTCTCCCATGCGGGTATAGGGGCCCAAGGAGTTGGGCCATCTTCTACTGCTTTCCCAGGCCATAGCAGAGAGCTGGATCAAAAGAGGAGCAGCTGGGACTAGAACTGGCGTTTCAAGCCAGGGCTTTAACCCGCTGGGCCACAGCGCTGGCCCCTGTATATTATTTTTAAATTCCATTTTTCAGTGAATTTTCTCAGTCCTCTCATTGGGAGCTATCCAACCACAACCAAAATTATGCCAAAGAATTCAAGGCTACTACTTCCTCTAGACCACTTACCTAGACACTTGAGCTAACTGCTCTAACATCATGCCATAAGAACAAGATGCGACTGTTGGACCTGCTATCATTGCTGCCTCAGTAAACTAGCATTTCTATCACAACTGCTGACATTGCATGGATTCTCCATTCTCCCTGCTCCATCCTTTATCTCAGAGAGAAATGCTGGTAGGCCTAGGTCTAGCAGATATTTCATGGGAAAAAGTATTTGGAGAACTGAAAAGGGGAACATTCCAGATTTTATGGTAAGATGCAAGTACTGAATCTTGCTATGATTCAAAGAGTGAGAAATTTCCCAAAGAAGGGAAGGGAAGCCATATGCCAGGCAAACAGGAAAAAAGGGACAAACAGTCCCTATAGATACATTCTTTATATTATTAGAAAGCATTATTGCAAAAAAAAAAATAGATTTTTAAGTGAACCAAAGTTGGAAAATTTCCTTGCTAAAGGAACAACAGAGCAGCACAAACATTGCATTTATTTGTGGGTATTGGGCATCAATGGAAGAGAGGAAGGTTTTACACTGGATAGAAAGAAAGCCAGTAAGGAAAATGGTTCCCTGGAGTTCATGCAAATTAGAGAATCTGGAAATAATCTTGCTCTCTCATCCTTTTTTTTTTTAGTCTTCAATAAGCTGATTCATAAAAAGTATTTAAACTATCTGTTAATATCTTCCCAAGAATGTTTTAAAATTCCATGAGGTCCTACAGGAGAACATTTGCTACCAATTTGAATGGTTATGAGCATCAAAGAAGAGAAAAATTTTTATAATAACTTGATTCCATACTTCCCTTAAACATGCATAAAGCACATTATAGTAAAGCATGTTAAAGCAATCTGTTATCCAAGAAGAGGGGAAACAATGGAACAATAATGAAAAATCAGCAATTTAATTGGAAGAGGATAAAAGGAAATATGTGACTTGGAAAGGAGTGCTTGGTGATTTTACATACTTTGTCATTGCTGAGGATCAGGGCATCCTTTCCTCTGTATTAAGAAAGCAGACAACACAAAGCCCACAGAAACACACAGTGATTTCTCATCTTGAGCAAGGATTTGTTCTTCCATCTTGCTTTAAATCACTTCAGCATCACACAAGTACTTTTATCTATCTGCTTCCTTGTGTTTAGATAGTTACATCCATTTTACTATGTATGTTTTGGTGATAGATACTACAAGGTAAAGTACTTGACAAAAATGTGGTTTGATGGGCTATGAGGAAGCGTCTAAGAGAGGAAAGGTATAAAGGGAAGAGCAAGAAGAAGACAAAGAAGAAAATGAAGAGACCATACTATTTTATGAATATATGTGTGTGTTTTAAATAAGTAACATTAACTCTAAAAATACAGCAAATGACTTCAAAACAGGGGTTAAAAATTTACCAAATTATTTTGGTTCCCAAGTGACATCAAAGACCAAAGTTCATCATTTTTGCTTTTTTCTGAAGTTGTAGCTGTCATGTTCATTGCCAAGCATGATGACCTGAGGAGGTCCGGAAGAACTGAAGAGGAATGACTCTGAGCACCCGAGGTGATGAAGTAGAAAGAGCACTTTCCTATTCCTCTGACTACATTTTTTAAAATGTTCTTAACAAAGCTCCCCTTAGCTTCCCAGCAAACCCTGGCCAGCAAGTGAAAAGAAAGCGAGGAAACCACAAGCTTGGTCTGTAATTGAAACAATTTCAGTTAAAGGGGGTAAAAGTAGTAACAGCAAAAATGGATTTGAAGTTGGTATACAAAACTCTACAATTACATTTTCTGAAATGTTATGGTCAGGAAGTGAATACCCTGCATTTTGAACTGGAATTCTGCAACACAGAGAATATTCCAGGCTTTCTTTTTTTTTTTTTTTTAAGATTTTATTTATTTATTTGAGAGGTAGAGTTACAGACAATGAGAGGGAGAGACAGAGAGAAAGGTCTTCCTTCTGTTGGTTCACTCCCCAAATGGCCACAATCCATAGCTCCAAAGCCAGGAGCCAGGTGCTTCTTCCTGGTCTCCCATGCTGGTGCAGGGGCCCAAACACTTGGGCCATCTTCCACTGCATTCCCAGGCCACAGCAGAGAGCTGGATTGGAAGACGAGCAGCCAGGACTAGTACCGGCACCCATATGGGATGCCGGCACCGCAGGCGGAGGATTAACCTACTGGGCCACAGCCCCAGCCCCTGCTATGCTTTCTTATGAGCCCTGTGATATTCAGGTTTTTCCCTGCAAGTAGTCCTTTTGACCCTACCTAAATCATATAGCAATATATGAAGAACAACATTCCTGTTTGAAATCACAAACCCAAACAAGAACACATTATAAAGAATCCAACATTCAGTAGCATACTCTAGCTATACAAGGGCTATCACAGGGAAGAGTAAGGTCTATTTTTTCATATGAATTCTTATTCATCCATGAAGGGAGAAAATTGGAAGTCCACAAATAAAGAACAACCGAATTTAGTTATAAAACAGTCATTTTAAATTCATGTCAAAAATAAAGCAACAAATATAGTATTTTATTCCCACTAGCCTGTAAATATCCCTTGGGCAAGTGCCAAGTTTTGTTTTTTGTTTTGTTTTCTTTTTTGTAATCCAAGCACCAACCAGGTGTTAGAGTGCCCAACAAAGAGAAGATGCTCAGTAAATATTTGTTAATTGAAAAATGAGCATTTATCATATAAAACAATAATTCAATGAACTCTTAAGTGTTAATTTCATTTGTATATATAACATTTATTAAAATATACCTAGCCCAAATAAGAAAACACTTGATAAATAGTTAAAGGTAAGTAGATTTTGAAGATGTGAGAAAAGAATGAGAGATAAAAACATAAAAATGTAAAGAGAAATATCACTTGCCTTGGAAATTCTAATCAGCAGTTTGTCCACTGTTCGTGGCAATTTGAAAAACTCTCATCTTAGAGCAACTGCTTAGCCTAGCATTTAAGATTTCTGCATCCCACAGCAGGGCACCTGGGGTTGACTCCTGACTTTGGATCCTGACACTAGAGCCTGGGAGAGTGATGACTCAAGTAATTAGAGTCCATGCCACCCATGTGGGAGACCTGGATTAAGTTCCCAGCACCCAGCTTTAGCCGCAGCCATTGCAGGCATCTAGGGACTGAATCAGCAGTTGGAGGAGAGGGTGTGCTCACTTGCTCAATCGCTCTCTCCTCTTCACTCCCTGCCTCTCAAATAAACAAATGAAATTTTGAAAAGAAAAATCTCATCCTTAAACTATTTGAGGTATTCCTTCAAATGGAATAGCCACAGGAGCCTCCAGGGAGACAATTTGTTCTGGGTATATTCAATGGTCTCCTCCCCTGCCCCATTATGCCTAATATCCTTAAATGACGTCTCATCTGTCTGTGCTAATTATTTTCAGGACTCTAATAACGTGATAGAGCAGAGAACCTGAGAGCTAGAGGGAAACATGTGAACCATCTAATTCAGCCTCCTTAATATATAGATGAGGAATTCTCCAGGGGGTCTGAGTCACTTCTCCTGGTCCATAGCAACAGAAAGAAAAATTGAACCTCTGTTTCAGAGAGTTCTGAAGTTTCACACAGACAATATATTTGTTAGTCTACACTGATCATAGTTTAAATCACTCATTAGGAATTTCAGACTTCTCAAGTCACTTCTTGTTTTGAAATCCCTCTACTTCCACTCCAATAGCAATATAACAGTCATTCTCAAAACTCATTGGATATCTGAGTTTCACTGTGAGATCAAAAGAGGTCTAGGATAAGAGGAAACAGTTCTTGGTAAACATTTAAATTTTTAGTTTCTCATTTCCCATTCATGAGTCAGGCTTCCTCACCTCTTCATGGCATACTATTAGACCCCATAGTTGGATAAAATTTAATAAGCAATGTACTGGCACTGTGGCACAGCCGGTTAAGCTACAGCCCTCAACAACAGTATCCCATATGGGTGCCAGTGCTGGACACTGTAGCCATTAGGGGAGTGAATCAGCAGTTCGAAGATTTCTTTCTCTCTCGCTCTCTCCCACTCTCTCCCTTCCTCCCTCACTCCTTCCCCTTCTTCTCTCTCTGTATCTCTCTCAAATAAATCTTTTTTAAAAATTAATATTTAGGGGGCCGGTGCTGTGGCGCAGTGAGTTAACGCCCTGGCCTCAAGTGCCGGCATCCCATATGGGTGCTGGTTAGAGACCTGGCTGCTCCACTTCTGATCCAGCTCTCTGCTGTGTGGCCTGGGATAGCAGTAGAAGATGGCCCAATTCCTTGGGCCCCTGTACTCGCGTGGGAGACCGAGAAGAAGCTCCTGGCTCCTGGCTTCGGATCAGCGCAGCTCTGGCTGTTGTGGCCAACTGGGGAGTGAACCATCAGATGGAAGACCCCTCTCTCTGCCTCTCCTCTCTCTGTGTAATTCTGACTTTCAAATAAATAAATAAACCTAAAAAAAAATGAGTATTTGAAGAAATTTAAAAAGCAAATATTAAACTGCCTAAATGATGATGCCAAGTCCTTATAAATCCAGTTGGTAATAAATAACAGGAACAAAATGTTTTAAAGGATAGAGCTCCACAGTTGCTCAAGTCCCACAATAGATGACAGAGGGAGCTTTTAAAAATGGTGCCAATGGAGGCTACATGCAGAAAATTAATTCAGGAGAGCCTACATGTAAAGTCCTCCAAAACTCTTCCTTCACGTGCTATTATGGAGAATGATCTAGGTACCATCCACTAAAAAAGACACTAAATTATACTTGTACATAACTTCACATAAATTGCTCAATCCCAAAAGGCTCATGGACAGAAATGACTCATTACTATCAAGAAACATCACCTGGAAATCTTTGGCAGCAAAGAACTTCAAATAGTCATAGAGAGAAATGTTTAAGGAAGATATGGGCCGCCGTCGCTCAATAGGCTAATTCTCCACCTTGCGGCGCTGGCACTCCAGGTTCTAGTCCCGGTCGGGGAGCCGGATTCTGTCCCGGTTGCCCCTCTTCCAGGCCAGCTCTCTGCTGTGGCCCGGGAGTGCAGTGGAGGGTGGCCCAAGTGCTTGGGCCCTGCACCCACATGGGAGAACAGGAGAAGCACCTGGCTCCTGCCTTCGGATCAGCGCGGTGCGCCGGCCGCGGCGGCCTTTGGAGGGTGAATCAACGGCAAAGGAAGACCTTTCTCTCTGTTTCTCTCTCTTACTGTCCATTCTGCCTGTCAAAAAAAATTTTTAAAAAAAAAAGGAAGATAACACATCACATACACAAAACTTATCTAGTCCCTATTCAGACTAAAAAATTTAAATTAAATTAAAAAGTTAATTCTATTCCTTTTAGTATTTTTGTTGTTGTGGTTGTTGCTGTTGTTGCTCTGTTTGTTCTACATAAGACCACTGGTTGAACTCTGTAATCAATGCACAATCATTCTTAGGCGTTTAAAATTAACAGAAAAGTGATCTATGTTAAACATAGGAGTGGGAATAAGAGAGGGAGGAGATATATAGGTTGGGACATGCTCACTCGGACTTACCTCCAATGGTGGAAATAGAAATGTGCCAGGGGATTTCAAATCAATCTTACCAAGGAGGCAGGTACTAATGCCAGTGCACTTGGTAAAGTGATAAGTATAAATACACAACCGATCAAAAAGATAGGGTATGTGTCAAAGAGATTTCACAAATAAGACCAGTGTAAGCAAATAATGAAGGATAGAATGAAAAGGGAGAGAATGATCCTGCGGGGGAAGCAGGACACACAGCAGACTCATAGAATGGCAAACGCCCAAAACAGCACTCCTGCCTCAGAATCAACCCTTGGGACATTCGGATCTGGCTAAAAGGTCCATGAGAGTCTCACAGGCATGGAAAGCCATGACACGGTGGCAAAAAACAATCTAAATGAAAGACCCTGGTGAACAAGACCCCAGCAGAAGGAACAGGCCATCAAGGAGAGAGGCGCCTTTCTCTGGAGGGAGGAAGGATCCTCCACTGTGATACGGCCTTGACTAAACAAGTTCAGAGTCGGTGAACTCAAGGGACTTCCATAGCCTAGACAGCTCATAGCAAGAGTCTCTGGTGATTGCTGACATCATAAATAGGAGTGCCAATTGTTAAATCAACAACGGGAGTCACTGGGTACATGCTCCCCACGTAGGATCTCTGTCCTTCATGTGTTTTACTATGAAACTTAAAAACACTACTAGTCGAACAATACCCTATACCTTGTGTGGTTGTGTGAGTGCAGCCTGTTGAAATCCTTGCTTAGTATATACTAAGTTGATCTTCAGTATATGAAGGTAATTGAAAATGAAACTCGATAAAGGGTGGGATGGGAGAGGGAGAGGGGAGGGCCACGGGAGGGAGGGAGGTTGGGGGGGAAGCCACAACAATACAAAAGTTGCACTTTGTAAATTCACATTTATTAAATAAAAAAAAAAGTTAATTCTCAACAGTTTTCTAGGAAGAGGAAGGCAGGAAACAGTCTCCGTAGGCCACGTGTCTGCAGTCTGAGTGCAGGGGGGGCACATCACCCACCACCAAAGCACAGAAGCAGAGGCCAGGCATTCATTGCAGAATGCACATGGGTGGCTGATGACTGCCAATATTACCCAATGGGTAAATACATACAACACCCTGAATGTCTGTAATTTGCTCTCAACACAGCATACACAGTAACCAGTTATATAGGTAGGCAAAACAAAATCCTCAAAATGTTTTATTGAGTATAATGAACAGAGTTTATGGTATTTGAAAGCAAATAAGCACTATGACTAATACCATAAAATATAACGTACAAAAATGATATAAAACCAAGTTGATGTTCTATTTGACTTCCCTGATTTATTTGATGAAATGTTTCAGATAATCAGTGAATGAATTGTGAGTCATGGTTTTTAGTCTCTGTTTGTCATTCATCATTTATATGATTTAGGGTCAAAATCTGCTCTCTTTCCTGTTACAACAAAATTACCCAGAATTAAAACACAAGCCCGAAATGCACAGGTTGCAGCAATCAACAAATATAAAACAGGAAAACTTTAGGTCCAGCACTGTGGCTAAGACGCTGCCTGCTGTGCCGGCATCCCATATGGCTGCTCCACTTCTGATCCAGCTCTCTGCTACGGCCTGAGAAAGCAGTAGAAGATGGTCCAAGTGCTTGGTTGGGGCCCTGCATCCTCGTGGGAGACTCAGAAGATGATCCTGGCTCCTGGGTTTGGATCAGCCCAGCTCTGGCCATTGCGGTCAATTGGGAAGTGAACTAGCAGATGGAAGACCTTTCTCTCTGTCTCTCCATCTGTCTATAACACTCTCTCTCAAAAAATAAATAAAAATTTTTTTAAAAACTAGGAAAATTTCAGAACTCTGCAGATACTCCTACTGTAGCTATAAATTTACAGTAACTGATAAGCCTCAAAATATTAGTCATATTTACAAAATTATAAACAGTCCATGATTACAGGCTGCTATAAAAATATAAATTGCAGTCACAGGAATAAAATGTGGATTGGGACCCTTGAAATTAATCATCTTTAGACCTTCTATTCGGCACTTTGCTATAAAGCCCATAATTTTCATGTTGTACTTGCCAGAATTAATGAAACTAAAATGAGCTTTAGATAGTACCCATGACTCACATCATTATAATGGCACTATTATATAATATTGCAAGTATTCACGGTGCAAAGAATGTCAAAGTACAAAGTAACTCAAAGCACTAAGCAGCCTCGCTAATTTTAACAGGACACAAGAATCTTAGCACAAGTTCTCGCTCCTCTACTCTTATTTTTTTAATTTATTTTATTATTTTTAACCTGCTTGTGGTCCAAGAAGCCATTTCCTAGCTTGGAGTGCCAAGCATTTACTAACGGCCTTTCCAGCAGGGCTGGCGCACATGAGTGGCTGTCTCCAGCTCACTCACAGACTCAGGAGGCTCTTAACAGCCTGTTTCTACCTGAGGGTCTTTGTATTTCACTGAATTCTTTAGTGACAGGGATCTGCAAAATAAAGAATGCTGCATGGGGTAGGAATGCACACACATGTGTTCAGTTGCTTTTTTATTCAGGCCTGCTGTGATACAGCTTGCAAGTTCAAAGTTACACAGTCATTTTTCATTTCATGAGGGAAAATGTCTCAAAGTAAGAAAACTTAAGAGAAACCAAAACTTTCTTTTTTTAAGGGAGACAGGGCACCAGCTTTCTAAACAATTCAATTTTTTTCTAAATAGCAGGAAGCATCATGAAATAATTTCTATTAATATTCACTAGTTGAATAGCAATTTAAAGTTAAATATAAGTTTATTTCTTTGGTAACTTAATTAATGGTCTGTTTATTGTCATTGTTTGTTGACCTTCACTAAGCATATCTCCAAAGTAATTTTCTACTATAATTTTTTCACAAGAGTTTTAGAAAAAAAATTGCCTAAAGAAAACTATTTCTTTACTAATTTATTTAGTCCTCAAAATAGTTCATTTTTAGATGGTAGCCATACATTTGGATCCATAAAATCATATTAAAACTCTGTCCTCGCTGGCGCCATGGCTCAATAGGCTAATCCTCTGCTTGCGGCGCCGGCACACCGGATTCTAGTCCCAGTCAGGGCGCCGGATTCTGTCCCGGTTGCCCCTCTCCCAGGCCAGCTCTCTGCTGTGGCCCAGGAGTGCAGTGGAGGATGGCCCAAGTGCTTGGGCCCTGCATCCACATGGGAGACCAGGAGAAGCACCTGGCTCCTGGCTTCAAATCAGTGCGGTGCACCGGCCACAGCGCGCTGGCCGCGGCGGCCATTGGAGGGTGAACCAACAGCAAAGGAAGAGACGTTTCTGTCTGTCTGTCTCTCTCTCTCACTGTCCACTCTGCCTGTCAAAAAAAAAAAAAAAACAGGATAAGCTCCTGGCTCCTGCCATCGGATCAGTGTGGTGCGCCGGCCGTAGCGCGCCAACTGCGGCGGCCATTGGAGGGTGAACCAACGGCAAAAAGGAAGACCTTTCTCTCTGTCTCTCTCTCTCTCACTGTCCGCTCTGCCTGTAAAAAAAAAAAAAAAAAAAAAAAAACAACTCTGTCCTCAAAGAAAGTCTTATAGATGTGTAATTAATCCTTTGCACCTGAGGTTAAAAATGTAGCAAAACTATGGCCTGGGAAAGCAGTGGAAGGTTGCCCAAGTCCTTGCGCCCCTGCACCCACATGGGACATGGGAGACCCAGAGGAAACTGCTGGCTTCTGGCTTCGGATTGGCACAGCTCCAGCTATTGTGGTCATCTGGGGAGTGAACCAGCGGATGGAAGATCTCTCTCTCTCTCTCTCTGTTTCTACCTCTCTCTGTAACTCTGTCTTTCAAAGAAATAAAATAAATCTTTTAAAAAAATGTAGCAAAATAATGGTATCAGTTTAGGCACTGGCAGAGCAGAGCTAAGCTCAATATAAAGTGAGAAAAACAGAAGAAAGAAATATATCCAATATATTAAATGACTGCTATTTTATTTCAAGCAGTCTATACATATAAGAAAAGCAGACTAAATATTTAAGAAAATGTTTCAAAGCAGAAACTGGACTTGTGGTGCAGCAAGTTAAGCTGCCATCTGCAAAGTCAGCAACCCATATGACACCAGTTCAAGACCCTGCTGCCTTCAATCCAGTTCCCTAAAGCACCTAGGAAAGCAGCAGATAAAGGCCAAGTAGTTGGGCCCCTGCCACCCACATAGGAGACCTGGATGAGGTTTCAAGCCCCTGGCTTTAGAGTGAACCAGTGGACAGAAAATCTCTTTCTCTCTCTGTGTCTCTGTCTGTCTCTCTCTCTCTCTAACTCTGCCTTTCAAATAAAAACAAACAAACAAACAATTTTTGTAAAAAAAGACAATAACATTATCACAAGAATTTTGTTTTCCTTGTATATGTTTCAAAACTGAAGTCATTAGAGAGAATGAACACTTTTTAACCACTGAGAGTAATGCTGGAAAACATTCCCATACACAGATCGTGACTAGATCTGCTTTAAATGATGCTCTTCAGTGGAGCTACACAACTAGGTTAATTTTTGAATTATCAGATCCTGAGATACCCAAAGGAGTGGTCTGAAAAAGGTTGGGGGCCAGTGCTGTGGCATAAGGGTAAAAAGTGGCCACCTGCAGTGCCAGCATCCCATATGGGCACCGGTTCAAGTCCTGGCTGCTCCACTTCCATTCTAGCTCTTTGCTATGGCCTGGGAAAGCAGTAGAAGATGGTCCAAGTCCTTGGGCCCCTGCACCCATGTGGGAGATCCGGAGGAAGCTCCTAGCTCCTGGTTTCAGATCAGCGCATCTCTGGCTATTGAGGCCATCTGGGGAATAAACCATTGTAGGGAAGACCTCTCTCTCTCTCTCTGTCTCTCTGTCTCTCTGTCTCTTTCTCTGCCTCTGCCTCTCTAAATAAATATATCTTTACAAGACCCCTTATAAAGAAAAAAAGAGAAAGGTTGGTGCAAAAAAAATATTAGAGAACAGGATGAACAATATGGTTACAGCCTGTTTTCCGATCAGAAATATCCTGCCAATCCATGAGAGGCTGGGTAGTGCTGGTGATTCCCAGATTCACTTGAATTCTGGAACTTCTGACTATATCTGTAAAAATATAGTTGTTGTGCCTCTTTCATTTTCTAAGAAACAACAGGCATTACCCAGATAAATGGGAATATCAGGTCTGGCCCTTTATTTCTGGATTTGCCTGCAACTTACTGTATACTTAACAAAAGTGCTTTTGCAGTTTACTCTTCAGCATAACTATTCTTTCATAAGCCAGTTTATTAAATTGGATCTCAGTTTCAAAATTCAGCATCACATTTTTCAACCCTCCAGTTCAGCTTTGGTATGATTGGAAAATTCTGCAAAGCCAGGGAAGTGTGCCAGCCATAAATTAAAATAACAGTTGAAGGGGCAAAATGCAGCCACATGGTTTACAAGCCTACAAAGGACCCAATGTCATGACGTTTACAAGTAGCAAACCTTGGTGACAGTAATTTTCCTTAGCTGAAATGAACAGCTAAAACAGCCTGTGAGACATCCTGTTACACCTTTAGATTTCTCACCAGGCTTTTAGCACTTTCAAAATTCAATTTCTGAAATTTCCCCCATACCCTCAATTCCCACCCCCACCCCCGAAATCTCATGCTTACCACAACCAAGTGCTTGTGTGTACCCCCAAATGCTGCCCCCTGCTACAGGAAAAGGCATTAGCCCCAACCCCTTGTGCCATGTCTCTCTCAATTAGGCTTGAGGGTTTAAAATGGCTGTTCCTGAGGTGATTAAAGACTGGAAACATGCAGCTCTTTCATCTCCCTGGGTCAAGTCACCCCAGTCCTTCTGTATCATCACTACCAAGTCAAGGCACCCGGCCCAAGTGGCATGCCCACTTCTCAGTCAAATCTGCAAAATGAGTCTTTTCAGGTAGTGCATCTATAATAGAGACAAGAGACCTTTGTTTTAATTGCCCATGACTTGCTTTATAGCCTCCAAGAACTCATGCGAACTTTTGCCAAAGTTGTTTCAAATCCAGAAGGTGAAGAGCAGGAGTATTACCACCAGGGCTAAAGAACGGTATCTAGACACCCGTGTTCAAAGGCTCTCTGAAAGGCACTGTGATTTGCAAGCAAGTACTGAACCACTGAGCAGAGAAGGCTCTTTGAACTTGTAAGTAAAGCAAAACTACTTTATACTTAGCTTCTAATTGTTCAGAAAACTCTTTCTCAAGGGCTGCTGCTCTCAAAAGTTGAAAAAACAAAATTAATGAATTCAATTGAGTCTTCAAATTGCTCATGTAAAATGGCATAATTCCATTTCTCATCCAGGTACCAGTGAGCTGAAAATAATTATCAAGAAGTTATATTTAAAAGAAGCTTTTTCCAACAGAGCTGCTAGTAAGGAGGAGCAGAACAAGAAGTTCTGTGGGTGCATAACTTGGAGTTTATTGCACACAGAATATATGGATTTGTCTTCAGATAAGAAGGGCTCAGGTGTCCTGCTCTGGTCCTTCCAGCCTTGCACACATCCAACCTACATTCAGAAGAAATGCAAGCCAACCCTTTCCACACCTTTCCTACCCTACAACACAGATGCAGTGTTACTCTGAGTTGGGTATTTTCTTTTTTTTTTTTTAACTTTTATTTAATGAATATAAATTTCCAAAGTACAGCTTATGGATTACAATGGCTTCCCCCCCCCCATAACTTCCCTCCCACCCGCAACCCTCCCCTTTCCCACTCCCTCTCCCCTTCCATTCACATCAAGATTCATTTTCAATTCTCTTTATATACAGAAGATCAATTTAGTATATATTAAGTAAAGATTTCAACAGTTTGCACCCACACAGAAACACAAAGTGAAACATACTGTTTGAGTACTAGTTATAGCATTAAATCACAATGTACAGCACATTAAGGACAGAGATCCCACATGAGGAGTAAGTGCACAGTGACTCCTGTAGTTGACCCAACAAATTGACACTCTAGTTTATGGCGCCAGTAACCACCCTAGGCTCCCATCATGAGTTGCCAAGGCTATGGAAGCCTTCCAAGTTCGCCGACTCTGATCATAATTTAGACAAGGTCATAGTCAAAGTGGAAGTTCTCTCCTCCCTTCAGAGAAAGGCACCTCCCTCTTTTTTTTTTTTTTTTAAGGGATAGGGTTTATTGGGGAACACCCAACTGACCGGAAAGCTGATTCCAGCTAAGACTGGGAGAAAAGTCACTCATCTTTTGTAGGTAGAGGGGTTTGTCTGTAGAGAAATTTTGAACAATTATACAGCATTAAGTGGGGAAGAGGACCATCAGTACACACAGGTTGGGAGTAGAGCCATTGGTGGTAGAGTAGAGGTTATTATTACAAAGAAATGAGGCCCAAGTGCACTAGACAGGGTCTAGAACAAAGGACAGAGTCATTATTAGAGGAGCTAAGAAAGGTGCTGTCTAAGCTACAATTAAGTTTTCTGATTGAGAGGCAAATAGAACCTGATAGAAGGGGCTTGATAATAATCCGTTGGGCTTTAGGCCTTGTAAGTTAAGAGGCCCAGACCTATCTATCTCTTCACATGGGGTACATCCTAAGGGAGGTGTGAACCTCCTAGGGGAAGGCACTCTGTTGACTTTCATTACTTAGCTGGCCTGGGAGGAGAGCTGGCCAGGTAAAGGCAGGTGGCATCTCTAACAAGAAATTTATAGTTCTGCCTGCAATGTTGCTGACCCTACTTGGCTGTCCCCTCAGCTGCGGTGGTCACTTTGGAAGCTGGGCTGAGTGAAGGGCTTTTCAGCTTAGAGCCAATAAGATCTGTGGCTCTGACCTGTGAGTTGGGTATTTTCTAATGATTCAGGTCATGGGACAATAATTTACAATTAAAATATGGCACTAGCCTTTCAGAAAGTTATCACTTAAACGGTAAAAATACATACATGCTAAGAATAGGAGGAAGCATAGAAAGAAGTACTCCTTAAGACAGATTTTCCAAAAGATCTATGGTTAAATGTTCTAATGATATCTACTACAGAGACATTTAACTGGTATACTGGCAAAAAAAAAAAAAAAAAAAAAAAAAAGAAAGAAAGAAAGAAAAAAAGGCAGAAGAAGAAAGAAATAAAAAAGAAAAGGAAAGTGAAGAGAAAATAGGAAGAGGAAGAAGGAGGAGGATAATGAGAAGAGCAAGAGGGAGGATGGGAACCAGGAGGAAAAAGAAAGAAAAGTATGAATGAAATTAAAGTTTGGAATCCAAAGGTGATTTTACCATCACTATGCTTTCCCCATAAATCAATCAAAATTAAGTCACTAGCATTCAATGTTCATAAGAATCTAGTAAAAAACTGCTATCGAAACAGGCTGGCATTGTGGTGCAATGGGTTAAAACACTACTTGTGATGCCAGCATCCCATATCAAAGTGCCAGTTCAAGTCCCAGTTGCTCTGCTTCCAATCCAACTTTCTGCTAGTGCATCTTGGAAAGCACAGGATGAGGTCCAAGTCCTTGGGTCCTTGTTATCTATATGGCTCCTGGCTTTGGCCTGTTATCTATATGGCTCCTGGCTTTGGCCTGACCCAATCCTGGCTGCTGCAGGAAGATTCATTTTTTCTTTCTTTCTTTCTCTCCTTCTTTCTTTCTTCTTCACTCTCTCTCTCTCTCTCTCTCTTTTTTCCCTCTCTCTCTTCCCCCCAATTACTCTACCTTTTGAATAAATAAATCTTTTCAAAATATACGAAAATTTTTTACATAAAGAAGGAAAGAGAGATTTGAGAATGTTAATGGCAGCTTGAAATTTCCTACACAATTGTAATTTTAGTCTCTATATTTGCCATGTGTTCATAAATTGCATGGCTTTGCATTATTCACTACAACATTAACTTTTTTAAAAAGTCAGATTTCATGTAGATCAGTAGTTCCACAAATTAAGTTATAACCTAGAAGGTGAGGTCTATGCACCAGAATGTTTTACAAGCTCTCCAGATGATTCTCACCTGCTATGGCCAAGAATCACTGATGCAGACCAGTAGTCTTTAAGACCTTTCCTTCTCAGGAAAACAGAGCCCCCGGTAACATGCTTGGGAAAGTATGTCACTTTGGCCCAAATACCCAACCCCCTGCAACCCACATGGAGACCTAGATGGAGTTCCAGGCTCTTGGCTTTGGTCTGAGCCAGTCCCAGTTATTGGCCATTTAGAGAGTGAACCAGCATATGTAAGATCTTTCTCTCTATCTCTTCCTCTGTCTCTGTCATTCTGCCTTTCAAATAAATAAACCTTTAAAAAGATCAGTGTGCAGAAAGATGTACCTACTTGAATACTCTTGCAACATTAGTCACAATAACTAAGATATGAAACAGCTAAAGTGTCCATCAACAGGTAAGTTTCTTACTTTTATTAGAAAGCTTTTATTTAATAAATATAAATTTCATAGCCCATTTGACAAAAATTATGATTGAGTCTAAGACTCTAGAAAAGACACATGTTGAACTCTGGCCTCAGAATCAGCCCTTAAGGCATTCTGATCTGGCTAAAAAGCCCATGAGAGTTTTGCAGGCATGGAAAGCCAAGACACTGTGGGAAAAAAAAAAAAAAAAAAACCTAAATGAAAGATCTCCATGAGTGAGATCCCAATGGAAAGAACGGGCCATCAAAGAAGGAGGCACCTTTCTCTGAAGGGAGGAGAGAACTTCCACTTTGATTATGGCCTTGTCTAAATAAGGTCACAACTCAAGAGGCTTCCATAGCCTTGGCAGCTCATGACAAGAGCCTCAGGAGATTACTGACGTCATAAATAAGAGTGTCAATTGTTAAATCAACAACAGGAATCACTGTACACTTGTTCCCCATGTAGGATCTCTGTTCTTAATGTATTGTATTATGGGAATTAACGGTAAAACTACCACTCAAACAGTACTTTATACTTTGTGTGTCTGCGTGGGCAAACTGTTGAAATCTTTACTTATTATATACTAAGTTGATCTTCTGTATACAAAGATAATTGAAAATGAATCTTGATGAAGAATGGGATGAGAGAGGGAGTGGGAGATGGGATGGTTGTGGGTCGGAGGGAGGTCATGGGGGGAAAAGCTGCTACAATCCAAAAGTTGTACTTTCAAAATTTATATTTATTAAAGTTTAAAAAAAAGAAAAAATGCACATTGAAACAATCTCTATCACATTATTCTTATAAATTTTCAACATTGATATGGATTTTTCATAATACTTAAAGCAGAGTAATAAGGAACAAATTTTAACATTTGTCTTTCAATCACCTATAAGAAGGGTTAAGTATAACATCTGCTGCAAGCTCTAATGAATGAAATTGCTGCTTCTGCCATACATAGAGTGTTTGACTTTGGGCTAATTAACTTTTGTAAGCCTTAGTTTTTCTCATCTATAAAATGGGACATATTAGGACAGCATAAGGGTTCAAGAAAATAATGTACTCAAAACACCTGACACAACACTGTTGCTATTATTGTCATTTTTATTATAGTTGTTCTTAGGAATACTACTACTACTATTATTATTATTAACAAAAAGGACATAATAGATTCGATTAAGCCTCTAGAAATTACACCGCTAAGTTAAAAGCCAAATCTTTCTGTACTGTTCTACAGTAACCTCCCCCCCCCCAAAAAAATAGTTAGATTCAGATAGAAAAATCTCAGAAAATCTTTCTCATGTGGTCTCAATTTCCCCTCCAATCATTAAGCATCTATCTCCCCCAATTTACAACCTCCAATGAAACTTAATATAATTAAATGTGGCAAGAACTAAGATGAGGACTGATGAAGCCAGGCTGCACCAGTCAGCTCAATTTATGACACACAGATTGGAGAAGGAATCAAGAGGTAAACAGTAAATATGTTTTTCCTACAATTCAAGGCAGGATGCCATGAACTGTACTAAATGTCAATAACCAACTGTGTGACTATGAGCAGGTTGAGAAACCACTAGACTGGATGACCTCCATGGTTCCCTTCCAGCTCAGAGTCAATCTCACAAACCATACTGTCGCTTTCAGCAAAATCAAGTCTGAAGGGGAGGATCAGGCTAAATATTATCACGTAAGAGAGGACACTGGTGCTATTCAAGAAAGAAGTGTCAGGAGTACAACCTCTACACATTTACCTAGATGAATGCTTTCCAATGCAGATTAAGATAACCTGAAGTAATGTTTTGATTAAAAGTTAATTCTAAACATGTGCTAGGTTCACAGTTAATACTTTGTTAATTACATATTTCAAACTTGCATCTGTGTTTATAGAAGCAAATTCTAACAGAAGACTAACAAATTTTGAAATAAAATTCTGTTGTGGGTTTTGCACATGCAGGAAGAATAATCAAAACACTTCATTTACCTGAACTTTTCCTCTCATCTTTTTTGTTCTTACTCTTGGATCCTACTTATCCAAGCAGGCTTCCTTTCTTCTGGATTTAATTAACTCCAGAAACCAAAAGAAAAATAG
This sequence comes from Lepus europaeus, assembly GCF_033115175.1. Taxonomy (NCBI): domain Eukaryota; kingdom Metazoa; phylum Chordata; class Mammalia; order Lagomorpha; family Leporidae; genus Lepus; species Lepus europaeus. Next base: position 61,824,332 of record NC_084837.1, read on the forward strand.
CCCTATCTATGAAATAGCTCACTTTTTTCCAAGTCTTCAACATACTTCCTTTGTTATTATTACACTTATCAATTATTAAATAATGAGACTTCCTCACACAAACACTAACCTCTTTAGGACTGGGTGTGTCCAAAAACTTATTTGTGCGAGCACTGTTGCATAGCAGTAATGCCACCTGTGATGCCAGTATCCCATATGGGCACAAGTTCGCATCCTGGCTCCTCAACTTCCGATCCAGCTCTCTGTTAATGGCCTGGGAAAAGCAGCAGAAGATGGACCAAGTGTTTGGGGCCCCTGCCACCCATGTAGGAGATCTGGATGAAACTCCTGGCTCCTAGCTTCAGCCAGGCCAAGCACCAGCTGTTAGGGCCATTTGGGGAGTGAAGCAGCTGATGGAAGATCTCCCTCTCTCTCTCTGTCTCTGTCTTTCTAACTCTCCCTCTCTCTCTCTCTCTCTGTAGCTTTGATGTTCAAAATAAATAAGTCGTTTTGAAAAAAAACTTACTAACAAACAAGAATGTATTAAGTATCACCAGTATACTGTGCTAGATATTTTGGGAGAGCAAAGCTCCTTAACATGCCCACTCTCAATGATTCACAGTAATTTAGGCTACCTGTATAATGCAACCTAGAAATGCAATGGAGCTAAGAAACATTTCATTCTCATTAACTTTACATAAAAAGAAATATCCTAGCACTGACCAAGGGCTTTGCACAATTGAAAGCACAGTTTCTGGCCTCCAGGAGCTCACTGAGTAGAAGGTTAATAAATTTCTGATTCTAGACATGAGGACTTACACTTTTTTTCAACACTGCATTTGTTTCATTTTTCTGTATGTAGTGTGTTGATGTGTGAAGCAATCTCCACTTTCAAGATTTTCTTACTCTTATTCCAGATTGAATTTGGCTTTACAGATTAATAAGATATCACATGTAAAACACCTTGAGCTTCTTGAAGGACATTTTGGAAGTCAAAGTATATCCTCCAGAATTTCAAGAATGAATGTGCTTAATGACCAGTAAAATTTAAGGTATGTGTTTCCTGCTGCTTTTTACCCCCATTCATATTCAGAAGTTAAGTCTTACTAGTGTCAAAGGTTATTATCATTGGAAGAGTGATTATATGAATCACTAAATTAAATGGTGCAGTAAATAACTACACAATCTGCTCTACATTAGCTGTTCAAGCCAAGGTTCCTGGATTGCCTAAGAAAGAAGATGCTGTCCTCTCACAAGTTCATGAACTCTCTCAGGGTCACATAATTCCTATTAGGGGCATATTTCTTAAGGTTAAACCAGAAGGATTGGTTTTGTTGTTTATTAGATTAGAAAACTAAAACCTTTCTCTTTTATTTATTGCCCATGAGGGCAGAAAATTTCAAAAGAACATTAAATGAGAAAGCTAAATTTTGAAATATTACAAATTGGGAGAAATATGAAATAGATCATCTACAGGGAAAAACTGCTAGGGCCCTTTGAGAGACAATAAATCCAATTCAGTCTGCCCAGAGCAAAGACAGACCCTTCAGAAGTTTTAAAAAGGAGGCAAGACTACATATTCTCTCAGATGTAACAGGTGAATTCATCTTTCCCACCAGTCTCAGATACCAGTGGCTGACTGGGGCCATGTGTTTATAAAGACATCACAGGAATCAGGAAGACCTGGACCAGTGACTCTCATGTGCTCATGGTCTAAGCAGGGAACAGAAGTTCAAGGACCCCAGTATGGTAAGTGGTAAGTGACAAGAAACAAAACTGGTCTATCTTCTAACCATATAAAGGGAAGTTTGCCCAAAGGCTTAAAGGTGATTCAGGAAACCATTCATGTTCTGAGAAAAGACTCACTAGCTGATAAAAAGATGACTTCTCCAATAGTCAGTGGAAAGCCTCAAAATATTTATAATTATATAATATCCTTTAAATGGGAATTCTCTATTTCTTTCCAGTTTCAACACCAACATATAATGGAATATAGTAGTTTATAACATTTAGAAAAAAAATCTCAAGGATATTCTATTTCTTTTGTGTTCTTTAAATTAAAATTTCCCCAACACTTGTTTCCTCCTTGTTGGCAATGTAAAAAGGAATACTGTATAAAAAGAGATTTAGGACCTATCACAGACTTTGTTCTAAGAAACATTCCTTTTTGGAAGAAAAATTTATCAACTTACAGTGACCTTTTTAAGGGTCTTCATGGATATACACCATTTCCCCCCCTCAGCCCAAAACAGGCATTTCCAACATACAAATTTTTTCAGAGAATCAAATCTCAAAATGTGACTCTTCCGTTCAGATGCAAGCACCCAACCAATTCTTCCACTGATATCACACTCCAACAGATTGAAAATCTATTCATTTATTCATTCAACATTTACTGAATGCCCACTACAAAATTCAGTGTCATAATTACTTTATGGACTCTGAAAATCCTGATTCTAAAACTCAAAATCTGTGAAGCTTTGGATAAGTTTCTTGAAGTCTCAAATTTTAGTGTTCTCACTTATAAAATACTGGCTCTGGTGTGTCACTACTTTTTAAGAGCCAAGCTACAAAGGAACCCCATTTTTCTTACTCAGATGCCCCACAGGAAGGGCGGTACCTGGATCTACCTAGAGGAAGACTATGATATATACTGGAATGACATTAGGGAATCAGGCAGGTTGCTCTGAATGCTTCCACTGGTCAAGAAAATGATTACTCATTGAGGCACTGAAAATAATCATTTCTACTGCATGTACATAGAACAGATATGGGCATTTCTATTGCTTATAGACAATGGCTAAAATGAAGAGACTTTTGAAGATGCCAATCAAAGGTGAAATCTCATTCCTCCTTTGGAGTTGTTCAAGAAGGCAGTAAAACAGGAAAAAATTTAAAAAGAGTACGATATAATAGCAGTGCCTAAAGATCCAAGGAATCTGTGAATACCTTAGCTGGCTGTAACTATGAGTGAAAGGTGGGAGGGATTTTTGTCACTCTTAGGCTGTTACTCCCAGCATATTCCCAAAGGGGAAGATAGCATGCTAGAAATTTAACTTCTGTGTCAAAGCCAAAATTTCCTTGATTGAAGAATATGGCTGATCTAAAACCGTCTTGGCAAGGTGTCAGCTTATTTCAAAACTATAATAACTTTCAGCTGGGAATTATTAATTTTTCAGAATTAAAACCTATAATACTTTATAACACGCAATTTTTCAATATCTGCCACCACTGTTAGACTGTAAGCCCCTTAAGGAAGGAACTAGGTTTCACATTTGTTTTCATGACTACAGAATCTAGTCCATGCTTGATCCATTGTAGGTGTTCAGTTTTCTAGAATGCCTAGGCACTCCTGAAGATGCATCCCCAATGTGACATCAAGGAACACAGGACAAGCAGTGCTGGAGTGGTGTTCAGATGTGGTCCTTGACAATAGGTTGTGAACTGACAGGGCTCAATGTCACTTTTTATCTGGACTGCTCAGAATTTCTAGGAAAGCAACATTCAGTCAACCCTTGGGACATTCGGATCTGGCTAAAAGGTTCATGAGAGTCTCACAGGCATGGAAAGCCATGACAACGGTGGCAAAAAACAATCTAAATGAAAGATCCTGGTGAACAAGACCCCAGCAGAAGGAACAGGCCATCAAGGAGAGAGGCGCCTTTTTCTGAAGGGAGGAAGGAACCTCCACTGTGATACGGCCTTGACTAAACAAGTTCAGAGTCAGTGAACTCAAGGGACTTCTATAGCCTAGACAGCTCATAGCAAGAGTCTCGGGTGGTTGCTGACATCATAAATAAGAGTGCCAATTGTTAAATCAACAACGGGAGTCACTGGGTACATGCTCCCCATGTAGGATCTCTGTCCTTCATGTGTTTTACTATGAAACTTAAAAACACTACTAGTCGAACAATACCCTATACCTTGTGCGGTTGTGTGAATGCAGCCTGTTGAAATCCTTGCTTAGTATATACTAAGTTGATCTTCAGTATATGAAGGTAATTAAAAATGAAACTCGATAAAGGGTGGGATGGGAGAGGGAGGAGGGGAGGGTCATGGGAGGGAGGGAGGTTGGGGGGGGAAGCCACAACAATACAAAAGTTGCACTTTGTAAATTCACATTTATGAAATAAAAAAAAAAAGCAACATTCAGAACACCCACAGTTTGGGACACTGAATACTTTTTTTTTTTTTTTTTTTTTTTGATAGGCAGAGAGAGAGACAGAGAGAAAGGTCTTCCTTCCGTTGGTTCACCCCTCAAGTGGCCACTACGGCCGGCGCTGCGCTGATCCGAAGCCAGGAGCCAGGTGCTTCCTCCTGGTCTCCCATGAGGGTGCAGGGCCCAAGGACTTGGGCCATCCTCCACTGCCTTCCCGGGCCACAGCAGAGAGCTAGACTGGAAGAGGAGCAACCACCAGAACAGAACCAGCCCCCCAACCGGGACTAGAACCTGGGGTGCCAGCGCCGCAGGTGGAGGAATAGCCTAGTGAGCCGCAGCGCCGGCCAGAACATCCACAGTTAAATAGTTCACAACACCCAGACAGCTAGATCTCTTCTTTAGAGGATTAACACATGATACCATGATGGCTAGAAAAAGAGAGAGAGGATACATTTGGGATGGAGATTTGCCATTTCCCCTGAGTGATATACACTCTGTACCCTTCTGCCTACTATGTGCCCTGGGAGGCTCACTCTGTTTGGAACTCATGAATGGACTTCCTTGCCTTCTAGCTTCCTCCTGGACTCTGCCTGGGGGAAGTACCAGCAGGAGATTAAAGGGAAGAATGAGTGCAAGGTCCTCATCTCCCTCCCTGTCAGACTGTGGGTAAGGTAGGCAGCGTCACTCAACATCTTGTTAGAAAGCCCCTACTTCTCTGAGTTCTGATAAATTCTCCTGACCCTTTCTGGAAAGATGGTAATAGGACAGTAAAAGCTTTCCACAGCTGTAACCCCAAGTTTCTGCATGCTCCCTTGTTGGTTTCACTTTTCTCTGACCATTTCTTCTCAAACAGTGCCTTTATTAAACTCTCCTTAATTATCCCACTTGGGGGCTTATCTATTTCCTCCAGGGACCCCAACTTAAAAACATTCAAAGTTGAAATGCCTGAAACCTAAAGGTTTTCAGTAGTCCAACCTTCTTCAATAATCATAAATGGCAAACAATTTCTTGGAGTATTGTTATTTATATGCTTCCAATTTTTCCTTATTCATATCTATAAAGGTGAATAATTTGCCACAAAAAAGTAATTTTTTTTGACAGGTAGAGTTAGTGAGAGAGAGAGAGAGAGAGACAGAGAGAGACAGAGACAGAGAGAAAGGTCTTCCTTCCGTTGGTTCACTCCCAAATGGCCACAACGGCGGAGCTGCGCCAATCCGAAGCCAGGAGCCAGGTGCTTCCTCCTGGTCTCCCATGTGGGTGCAGGGGCCCAAGGGCCATCCTCCACTGCCCTCCTAGGCCACAGCAGGGAGCTGGACTGGAAGAGGAGTAACCAGGACTTGAACCCAGCGCCCATATGAGATGCCAGCGCCGCAGACAGAGGATTAACCTAGTGAGCCACAGCACCAGCCCCCACAAAAAAGTAAAACACTTGAAATGTGTTTCTTCACTCTTAGAAGAATGAAGAATTATTTCTATTCCCCAACAAATTTACCTCCTCCTACCATTTTGCTTATAGTTAACTTACTTAAAACACCAAAATATACTGACCAAGTAGTGAGGAGATGGACCAAGAAAGTATGCAAGACATGAGTGGACAACACATGAAAACTTTTTTATGTGTCATAGATAATCTGCGGGTAATGGATGCTAACAACAACAACAACAATAAAAGATATACACACTTAGTTACCAAGTATTCCTCCTAACACAACTGTAGCAAGAAAAACTAAGTTCAATACCATTTTTGTGGGGGCTCATGCATTAGAAAAGTATATAATCTGAACATGTCACAGAAGAAAATAAATATAACAAACAAATAAAAGGCATATTCTGCCACTGCTAACTTTAAAAGAAACCCAAACTCTGGCAATTTGCAGCAAAAGTGCTATTATTAGAGAACAATGCAACTGTGTCTGATTCAATTGAAGTAATTTGATAGCATCTGAGAACACTTGGAAATGCCTGTCATTCCTAAAAGTTGAAAGGCAGTTGCCATGGAAACGTGGAGTCTCAAGGACACTGCAAGAACACGATTGACAACTTCTCTACTAAAAACTCAGAAATTCAGTTAATTAAGGTGAATAGATCTGACTTTGGAAAGTCAAAGTTTAACTGAGCAGTACTGGGGACACAGGTAAGGCTTCTGGAGCTAATAATAGGCTGTTATCCAGAAAGTCAGAGTATACAAGTTACAGTTCCATCTGGAGCACTTATTCACCATTCATAATGCAACAGGGTTATATGGTCATAAGTAACTATACATAATTTGGCACACCCCAAGTGGTAATGGCTTGGTAATACCTGCTAAATAACAGCACTTTTCAAAGCTTGAGTTTATATTAACATCAGAATTTTTGTACAAAGAAGGACACCCACCAGCTCTCAAAAACCCTAAGTTTCTTTGAAAAGAGAGGAGGGAGAAAAGGGGCTCACACCTCTATGGTTCCTCCCCATGTTCCCATGAAACATATGAACCTTCCAGTTAATGCCCCAATTAACTAAACTCCAAGAGGGAAGGAGGCGAAGGCAAGGTAACTGTCAGAAAGATGGAAGAAAGGTAGGAAAATAAGAAATCATCTCTCGAAAACCAAAAGATGAAGCCACACTTCTATTATTACACACGAGTATTTTTAAGGGGTACCATCTCAGTCTCTCTGTTCACAGCACATTGCCCAACTGACCCCTGTCCTCTTCTACTGCTGCCCTCCACCCATGTGGCCACGTCCTTTCTACCCCCATGCTCAGATCCAGTGCCCAGAAGAGACTCTTGAAACAGCGCTTGGGCATTTGTTGAATGAATGACTAAACCATCTTCTACTCATTTACCAAATTTTATTTGAGGCTTACTAAAGCAAAATGCCACCTCTGCCAGGTACTACCAGAAAGAGATAAATAACCATGGCTATCACTTAGGAGCTAAGCCAGCCTAAAGAGGAAAGAAACACATAAATAATATCAATGTAAATCAGACCATGGAGTGACAGACAGAAATTATGTGCTTAAATACAATGGGGAAGAGATGTCTACAGGGGCAGGCACTTGGCACAGCAGTTAAAACACTGCTTTGGATGCCCATATCCCATATCAGAGTGCCTGGGTTGGAGACCCAGCTCCACTTCTGATCCAGCTTCCTGCCAATGTACACTCAGGGGCAGAGGAGCATAACAGGTGCCTCAAATACTTGGGTCCCTGCTACCCACATGGGAGATCCAGATTGCGTTCCTGGCTCCTAGCTTCAGCCTGGCTTAGCCCCAATGGTTGTTAGCATTTGGGGAATGAACCAGCAGATGGAGACATACCTATATCTATCTCTCCTCAATCTCTCTGCTTTTCAAACAAAGAAATACATAAATTTTAAGAAATAGTAGAGAACAACTCAACCAAAGAAAAGCAAACAACTCTAGTTAAACAAAGTACTTGAATAGACATTTCTCCAAAGAAAATATAGGAATGGTCAATAAGCACATGAAAAGATGACCATTAACACAAGTCCCTAAGGATATGCAAATTACAGAAAATACTGAGTGTTACTGTGAATATGGAGAAATTGGGACTCTTATGCATTGTTGGTAAGAATGTGAAATGCTGCCACTGATGTAAAACAGCATCAGATTCTTCAAAACTTTACCATGGAAGCCAGAAATTCAACTTTGAGAATATATCCAAAAAACTAAAAGACTTAAATATTTATACAACTATGTTAACAGCAAAATTATTCACAACAGTCAAAATGGAGAAGCAATCTACTGAGAGACCAAAAGTATAAACAAAAAGTAGCAAATAAATACAATGTGATATTACAAAGCCTCAAAAATAATGAAATTCTGACACATGCTGTAACATAAATGAAACTTAAAAACCTTATGCTAAGTGAAATAAGCCAGACATAAAAGAATAAAAATTGTCTGATTTCATTTATATAACGTACCTAAAGTAGAAAAATCCATAGCATCAGAAAGTAGAATGGTGCTTACCAGAAGTGTTGAGGAAGGATTGGAGAGTTATTGTTTGATACATACAGAGTTTGGGTTTGGGAAGATGAAAAAGTTATGTAGATGGATGGTGGTGATAGTTGTACAATAATCTGAATATAGATAGTATCACTTAACTGTACACTTAAAAGTAGTTAAAATGGTAAGTTTTATGCTATGTATATTTTTCCACAAAGGAAAAAAATAAGAGAGACACATTGTTTCTGCCTGAGGCCTAATTTTCATGTCTAGTGACTAGTGATATTCTTCCTGTTTTCATGTGGTAAGACTTGATGTAGAAGGAGCATCCTCACCTGGCTGTGAAGGTTGAAGGGAACTCAACAAGCAAAGGCTGGTGCTGGGGAAGAGAGAGGGTGCCACAGGCACAGCATAAGAGTCTGGGAGCGTAGGAGGGGAACTCAGCATAGAATTACAGGACCCACAGAGATTAGATGAGGCCGGAAAGGCCTGCTGTTTTCCCATGCCACATATTTCAAAGAGCTTTGAATGCTAGGTGAGAACATCTGTATACACAGGAGGAGAGGGCATGAATAGCTTTGAAGCAAAAAAAAAAAAAAAAAAAGTCTTGGTCAACACCAAGTAGACTAGACTGGGGCAGAGAGCGAGCAGAGGCTAGAAATCCAGTAATCTGTGGTCAGATTTCACATAGAAATATATTGGAGCCATGCTCTGAAAGAGTTCTCTGAAGCTCATGTGTCAGAACCCCTAGTGCAGTAGTGTCAAGAAGTGGAACCTTTAAGTAGTGCTGGGCCAAGAGGGTTTACCTCCACAAACAGATGAATGCCATTATCATAGCTTAGGGAGACTTGCTAAAAGGATGAGTCTGGAATTCTCTCTCTCTCTCTTTCTCTCTTTCTCTTATTCTGCCTTTCAAATTAAAATAAACATTTAAAAAATAGAATAATTAAAGCATTTTATTTTATTTGAGAAAGGTAATCATTTATTCTTAAGTATTCTTAACTCTGGGGATCATGTGCTCCTCCACCTCATGCAGTCATTTCCAGAGGACAAAAAGTAAGAGCCTGAGGGCATATGTGTGTTACTGTCAAAGACAAACTGATCTGTTCACCAATTAAAAGCTAGGAATCTCAGGGCTGGCATTGTAGTGCAGCAGGTTAAGCTGCTGCTTCCGATGCTGGCATCCCTGATCCAGCTCCCTGCTAATGTGCCTTGGAAGGCAGCAGATGATGGCCTAAGTACTTGGACCCTTGCCACTCAAGTGGGACACCTAGCAGGAGTTCCTAGCTTCTAGCTTCAGCATGGCCCAGCCCTGGTTGTTGTGGCCATTTGTGGTGTGAACAAGAAGATGGAAGACCTCTCTCTTTTTCTCCCTGTCTCCCCCTCTGTCTGTGCTACTCTGCTTCTCAAATAAGTAAATAAATAATTTTTTTAATGCTAGAAGTCTACTGACAATGCTAAGAGAAAGTCAAAGTAGAACTTTCTGGAGACAGCATCAGCTGGGACTGTTCCACAAACTCTCTGCAATATGATAAAGTGGGTCTCAAAGAAGATGGCATTTCCTAGGGAAGAGAGAGGGTCACCACACCTCAGGACCTATGCCAGAGCTCTCAGTCAGAGCTGACTCTTCACCCCGCCCAACACACTGTGTAAGAGAGGGGCAGCACCCTGCCAACACATGCCACTCACATTCCAACCTGATAGGCAGCATGCTAGTAGCCTGCACCCAGTCTCATTTAACACTCCATTTGAGAATTTCTCAGGTGAAGTTTAACATATTTGCAACTGCCTCAACATTGGCTTCTGCCCCTCATTTTCCAAGAGAACTCCTTTAGAAGCAAAATTTATTAGCACCAATGAGTTTTTGCCTGTTCTAGGATGCCATGAACTACCTTACTGCTTGTTTTATTTATTTTTCAAAATATTCATTTTTTTGTTTAGCACTTAAAGTACAACTTTGAAAGATATTCTTTAAAGTTTAGAAAAAAAAATAGCAAAAATATTGCTCTCTTTTTAAATGGAACAGTCTCTGAGAAAAGTCTCCAGTGCTAAACTAGCTTTCGGAGGGCTGAGCTCTGCACTTCGCTGGCATTCTTCCACAGACCTCACACAGATGCCAGACCTAATATATCTGGCTGACCCCATGAAAATCCATCAGCATTGATACTCATAGAATACTGGCCATGTACTATTAGTGCCAGAAAACATGCATCACAGTTCATACATTCTGGGTCTTGGAACATTTGGCCAGAATAGCCAAATTTAAATAATAACAATTATGGTCACTTAAGCTCCTGTTCATCAGTGTCTGGTTTAATCTTCAACAAGCACTTGTAGCTGATGTAGCAGTTTCTCAACTCTTACATCTTCCCAGTGGAAGGTCAAGGTTAACAAACTCTGTCACATGGGTAAGACTTTCAAGAACTGGCAAGGTTGCTAAATCCAAGAAACGGATCCCTGAAACCCACTCCAGTGAAGAGCAGAGGAGACTTCTGCTGAGGGTAAAATGTAGTTTCTTTGACTGCTGGAACTACACCAGCAGGAAATTGGAGGAGCTTGGCATAAAATATATTTTCTGAACTCTTCCCAGCTACAAGGAAAAAGTAGAGTAAGTGGCAAAACTTTCAAACACAGACAGCATATATTAGAAGAAAAACTAGCCTTTAGAAAAGGATGAATTTCATGTCTGAATATGATTCTACCAATCGTTGGCAGTATTCATTATATATTTAAAGAATTCTTATAATCAGGTTAAATAAATTGGACTTTGACAGAAATAACTAGAGGAACAAAACTATAATATTAGATTGTCTTTCATCTGTCCCCCATCTTTGTAACTCTGCCTTTCAAATAAATACAATAAATCTTTAAAAAATTATTTATAAACATGAAATAAATAGAAGGCTTAGGTCTAGTAGTCTTAAGTCTGACCTCCTTCCTCCATCCATCCCCATGGAATCTGTACTCACCTGTGGAAAAACAGAAAAGTGGCCAACCCTCAACCAACTGCAGAGCAAGAATATCCAGCCTGCCCCACAACCAACAGAGGAAGGTGAAGAGGGAACTATACTTCTGCTTGACAAGAGCAGCAAGTAAAAAGTAGCACACTGTTGTGCTCAGCTCTGATCAATCAGGTGAGCAGCCTCCTTCCTGTGGAGAACCACAAGGAGAATGAAGACAAGACCTAAGCATCCTTGAGTTCCTTTCTGGTGACTAGAAAGAAGAAAACTCTGCTTTCTGACAAAGCAACTACTCAGCAAGTAAAAGCAACTTTTATCTTTTCTTCACCCCATACAACAAGGGGTTCATTGTGACCCTTTTACAAGCTCTCAAGAAATGTTAGTTGAATGGAATTCAGAAATGAAAGAAGCAAGGAGGGAAGAATGGAGAAAGAGGAGAAAGAAAAAGAGAAATATCAGGGCCGACACTGTGGTGCAGTGGATTAAAGCCCTGGCCTGAAATGCAGGCATCCCATATGGGTGCCAGTTCTAGTCCCAGCTGCTCCTCTTCCAATCCAGCTCTCTGCTATGGCCTGGGAAAGCAGAAGATGGCCCAAGTCCTTGGGCCCCTGCACCCACGTGGGAGATCCGGAGGAAGCTCCTGGCTCCTGGCTTTGGGTCCACGCAGCTCTGGCCACTGCGGCCATCTGGGGAGTGAACCAACAGATGGAAGACCTCTCTCTCTGTCTCTACCTCTCTCTGTAACTCTGCCTTTCAAATAAATAAAATAAATCTTTAAAATAAAAAGAAAAAGAGAAATATCACTGGCTATTAATGATGTTATAATAGTTTTAACTGGATGTAACCCAGTGGACTGATTCCTTGATTATAAATCTTACAATTAGATTTCTTCTAGCAGCAAGTAATCTTGGAGATATTTTAGTAACATTAATAAAGCTGAAAATTAATGTCTGCCATATACATTTTAATATCTGCATCCTAAATTTGTATGAATTATATGAAGTAGACACTTTAATAAAAAATCAGAATTAAGAAAATTATTTGGATACCTATTGGTTTCTCTAATGGAACATGTTAGATTGTTGATATACAAACTAGGGACTTTAAAATACTAAGGAGCTAAATATTAACCTGGGAATTTTTTCTCCTATTTATTTTCTTAACAAACTCTCTTCAACATATAGAACAGGAGTAACCTTCCACGGAGGCCATATTTAACTGATGAGATGGCATTGCTTATACAACAGGGCTGAACAATAGAGAAATGCAGCAGCTACAAATGTTGATTCATCTGAGTCTAATTGAGCTCATGTAAAAATTTCCCATTAAAACATTCCCAAATTCTTTTGTACAGTCTTATTACTTGGATCACTTTTTACACAAACAAAAATGATTATCCTGAGAAAATATGAATGATTTGAAGATTAGAATGTAATTTCAAAAGGATTTGGTTCATGCACCTTGAGCTCCAAAAGGTCATACTTTTTTCTGGACAACACTGGTAAAAATTCATTTTGCCCAAACTGCTGAAAATTTCACACTCTAGATTTGAAGCACTATGAAATGTATGCTTATACATTTCAGAACTAATTAATTTGATAACCTTATTCTTCGCCACAACACACAGAACAGTATATTTGCCTCTATAAAAGATACAGCTTTCTAATCACAAATATTAATTTTTAGGTCACATCTAGTAGAGTAAGACCCAAGTGAAAGTCACTTTTTTCCACTGTGATTGCCTTGTTTTAACATTACTTCAGGTTATAAAATTTGACATTCAGTAGCCTGCTCTCCCGTATTCCATTAACACCTTCCAATGCAATAAAAGCATCACAACGATTATATTTTTGATCAGGCCAGGATATTGTTGAAAACCTATTAGATTCTCCCCAAAAGGGCACCACAATGCAAATGAGTATGTCATAGGACTAACTAAAAGCAGGACAGTATCCAGTTTGCAGAAATGAAGTTGACTGTAACATTAAAAGACTTCTCATTTAATGTGCAATTGCTTACCTCTCTTTCTGGCTAGAGTGAGTGTAAAGAGTTACAAAGAAGAACTGAAGATTCAAATTCAAACTAACTCAAGCAAAAAGTATAAACAAGCTATATTATTTTTAAATATTAATGAATTCCGGCCGGCGCCATGGCTCACTAGGCTAATCCTCCGCCTTGCGGCGTCAGCACACCGGGTTCTAGTCCCAGTCGGGGCACTGGATTCTGTCCCCGTTGCCCCTCTTCCAGGCCAGCTCTCTGCTGTGGCCAGGGAGTGCAGTGGAGGATGGCCCAAGTGCTTGGGTTCTGAACCCCATGGGAGACCAGGATAAGCAACTGGCTCCTGGCTTCGGAACAGCACGGTGTGCCAGCTGCAGCGTGCCAGCTGCAGCACGCCAGCCGCGGCGGCCATTGGAGGGTGAACCAATGGCAAAAGGAAGACCTTTCTCTCTGTCTCTCTCTCTCACTGTCCACTCTGCCTGTCAAAAAATAAAAAAATAAAAAATAAAAATAAAAATATTAATGAATTCCAACCAGTTAGCAGGAATCTAAATGAACTTTGCCTAGAATAAATCTAATCAGACCCCCAAAATTATAAACGTGATTTGTAATTATAAATATAATTTGTAGTTATAAGTAAAAACACTGAAAAGTTCAACTATAAATATAAAGTTTAGAAAAGCTGAAAGCTACGTATGAACCAATGGTTAATTTAAAAGATGAATTATCAGGAGGGTTCCAGTATCTACCCAAAAAAAGAGGAGAAAAGATTTAGCAAGCAAGCTGTTTTAAACTAATAGATGTTCTGGAGATGAAGGATGTGTAGTCACAGACCCTCTTGCTCTTTTCTCAATTAATCTGTGTGATAGTGCTCAGTGAAGAATAATAAAGTAGGTATATTAATAGGCAGTGAGCTCTGCTCCAGCCTGCCACACTGAACAGCACTGGAAAACTAAATCAATTTCCCTCTGCCTCAGATACATAGAGACAATTATCTTACTACCTAGCAGTAGATCATATGGTTTTGAAAATTCATTAAGCTATAAAAAAATAGAATACAAATAACACTTCATGTTTACTGTATGTTAATAAAAAAATTAAAAATCAAATAACAAAAAATTAAGTCCATCAATTGACAACAGAATGCAAGTGTGAACCCTATTAAATAGAATGCAGGAAAACAAAAATAATTCCTTAAAGTTGCAAGTATAAACAAATATGTTAATTCATAAAACAAGAGACCACAAAACACAGCCAAAGGATACTGCATCATGTACTCTGTACAATTTCTCACCAGCCAAAAATTTATCCAGCAAATGTACAAAATGACACATTTTAAAAAATGCAATCTCAGAAAAAGCATCCTTGCTAAACTCAAGCAAACACTTTTGTTAAAAACTGGTTTTAATAAAATTAATCTCGCTCAAAACTTCTAAAGATTCATGATATACAAATAGAGATCAGATCAACACTGTGGTTTTCAAATCTTCTATGCACTATATAATACAGACTAAATTTAATCCAACTGTTTCCCACTCAAAAATGAGTAGAGCACATTACTACTTCAACTTATTCTTGTTTTTGTACAAAATCTATAGATCCACTAATGTGCTGAATTTCTAAGAATACCACAATTGATATCAAAAGGGAAAAATGTACTCCCCAAGGAATAAAATATATAAATATAAATAAATATATACACATTTTAACTTGTATCTAAATAGATATAATTAATCTCTACACATATTTATGTGTATTAAACGCTAGGATAAATATATCCAACTCAATACTGAGTTCAATCTAACTTTGACACAGAGTAAAGAGAAGGCAATGAAAATTCACTTAGGCTTCTATAGTAGCTCCAGTTAGATTCAAATCAAAACAGTAGGAATTGGTCTTGGCACTTTCATAATACAGCCTTATCATATAAGGTTAGGAATGAAAATTGCTTAGACCATTTTCATTGAAGATAACTTGGGCAGAAGTAACAATGTGCAATCTATTGAGAAAAATAAGGTATGAAACAAAAAGGGATGCAGAATTAATTTCCAGGAGTAAAATACTGTCCAAGAAAAAATAAAAAGGGGAATATAGAAAGTCTCAGAGGGATAAGTAGGGTTTTAAAATGCTTCTTAAGGCATTATTCAATGATCCCGTCTCTATTTTAACTCTACTTCACTGGCAAGAAAAGAATTTCCTGGGGATAGATAATGTGCAATGGAATGTAACAAAGCATTGTTCAAATGTATTGTCTATTAATTTCTGTCACTGATTTTGGATTCATTCCTAATGGTAACGAAAAGCTTTTTGAATTGAAAACATTAAAGGGCTGTTAAAAGAAACAAATGCAGAGAGCAGTGCAGCCCATCAAGTAAGGGGCAGGGGTGGATGGGGGAAGGGTCTTCACATTTAGCAGTGGCAGAAAGATGACTTTTCATTTATAGGTAGGAGGAAGTAATTTGCAACCATCCCTGCATTTTCTCCCACTGGATGGTTCTTTTATGCTTTACAGAAGGTCAAAAGCACATAATGTTGATATTGGGGGTTGCTTAGCCTTTATTGGAGGAGGGAGAGAGGGAAGGTAGAATTGAAGCCCTGAGGTTTGTAATTTGATGGTAGGGATTGAGAGAACTCTTTTCTAAAGGCTTTTATTTTTCCAACAAAGTATGAATGAGGCCATCAACTGAGGTTGGGGTCAGGTGTGTGTGTTCTCGTGTAGGAGAAAAGAGCAGTATGAAATAGTTGCCTAAAGTGCACAATTAATGACAAATGCAAGATTTCTGACCAGTGTTGAGTCTCCATTTGAGGTTGTATTCATGCACCCAAAATTAAATTAAATGAATGTTTGTTTATGTGACTTTATAGATATTTAGCTCCTTGGCTAAAGGTTGATTTTTAAGTTATTCATTTCTAAGACAAGAGAGAGAGGGAGAAACAGACATGGAGGGAGAGACAGAGGTCTCCAATCTGCTCTCTAAATGCTCGAAACATGCAGGGCTGGACTAGCCCAAAGCCGGGAGCTAGGAACTCAGTTCTGGTTTTCCACTTAGGCGGGTGGCAGGTATGCAAGTACTTGAACCATCACCAGTTGCATCCCAGTTTGCGCATTAGCAAGAAGCTAGAATTGGGAGTGGAGCCAGGACTCAAAGCCAGGCACTCTGAGATGGCATGTGGGCATCTCAAGTGGTGTCTTAATTGCTGTGCCAATTGCCTGTCTCAGATTTCTGGGTTTTGACAGAATCCTGAGAACTATAGTTCCTTACTGGCTACAGGAATAGTTGATAAATGGATGGATCCTTGGTCAATTTTATGAAGGTCTGATGGAACTCAAACAGGGGCTGGCACTGTGGCACAGTAGGTTAATCCTCTGCCTGCAGCGTTGGCATCCCATATGGGCAACAGTTCTAGTCCCAGCTATTCTTCTTCCAATCCAGCTCTCTGCTATGGCCTGGGAAAGAAGTAGAAGATGGCCTAAGTGCTTAGGCCCCTGCACCCATGTTGGAGACCTGGAGGAAGCTCCTGGCTCCTGGCTTTGGGTCAATTCAGTGTCAGCTGTTGCAGCCATTTGGGAAGTGAACCAGCAGATGGAAGACCTTTCTCTCTTGTCTCTCCCTCACACTTTCTATAACTCTACCTTTCAAATAAATAAACAAAATCTTTTAATAATAAATAAATAAGCAAACCTATCATCAGAGGAAAGCCCAGCACCAGATGACTTCATTGCTGGATTCTTCCAAACATTTAAAGAAAAAATAACACAAATCCTTCTTAAATTATTTCCAAAAATACAAGACTAGGAAATTTTTCCAAGTTCATTCTATAAAGCTAGCATTACCTTGATACCAGAACCATATCTTACACAATAAAAGAAAAAACCTACAGGTCAATATTCCCAGTGAACATTGATGTATAACTCTTCAATGAAATACTAAAAAATAGAATCCAACAGCATATTACAAATATCATTCACTATGATCAAGTGGGATTCCTCCCAATGATGCAAGGATGGTTCAATACAGGCAAATCAATACAGGTGATACACCACATCAACAAAATGAAGGACAAAAATCATCTATTGATCTTCTCAATAGATACAGAGAAGGCATTTGATAAAATCCACAATCTCTTCACAGTAAGAACTCCAACCAAATCAGGTAAAGAAACATTTCAACATAATAATGGCTATATATAACAAGACAACAGTTAACTTCACAATGAATGGGGAAAAGCTGAAGGTCTTCTAAAATCTGGACTAGAATAGGGATGCCCATTTTCACCATGTAATTTCAAGATAGAGCTGGAAGCCCTAGCAAGAGTAAATTGCAAGAGAAAGAATAAAGGGCCTCCAAACTGGGAAAGAGGAAGTTAAATTGTCACTGTTGGCACAGACATGATCTTATATATAAAAACCCCAAAGTTTATACCAAAAAAACTGTAAGAACTAATATCTAAGCAAATTTTCAGAATACAAAGTCAATGTACAAAAATCAGCAGCATTGTTGAACACAATATTGAATCACCTGAAACTGAAATTTGAATGCAATCCCATTTCTAAAAGCTAAAATAAAATAAAAGGAATAAATTTAACCTAAGAGGTGAACTATCTCTACAGTGAAAACTATAAATCAATGATGAAAGAAACTGCAGAGAA
The DNA here is from genome assembly GCF_033115175.1 of Lepus europaeus. Lineage (NCBI taxonomy): Eukaryota > Metazoa > Chordata > Mammalia > Lagomorpha > Leporidae > Lepus > Lepus europaeus. Next base: position 61,842,029 of record NC_084837.1, read on the forward strand.
CCCAAATAAAAAGACATCCCATGTTCACAGATTGAAAGACTCAACATCACTAATATGTGTGCATACTACTCAAAGCGATTCATGGATTCAATGCAAACCTTCTCAATATCACAGTGACATTTTTCACATAACTAGAAAAATACTACTAAAACTTTTATGGAACCAAAATAGATCTAAAATAGCCAAGTAATCTTGAGCAAAAAGAACAAAGCAAGGAGCATCACACTATCTGGTTTCAAAATATGTTGCAAAGCTACAGTAACCAAAACACCATGGTATTGGCATAAAAATAAATTCATAGATCAATGGAACAGATTAGAGACTCTAGAAGTAAATCCACACATCTACATCCAACTGATCTTTGACAAAGGTGATAAAAACATGCATTGGACAAAGAATAGACTTTTTAATAAATAGTGCTAAGAAAATTGGATATCCACACACAGAACAAAACTGGACTTCTATCTCTTATCATGTATGAAAAAACAATTTGAAATCAATTAAACACCTAAATGTTAGACTTGAAACTTTGACGCTATTAGAAAACACTTCAGGACACTGGAATGGACAAATATTTTCTAATTAAGACCCCAAAAGAACAAGAAAAAACAGACAAATAGGATTTCATCAAATGAAAGCACAACAAAAGAAGCAATTAAATGAAATGACATCTGAATCTATATATCTGACAAGGAGTTAACATTCAGAAAATTTAAGAAACTCAACAGCAAAAGTAATAATAAATAGTAATAATAACAATAATAATAATCTGATTTTAAAATGGGCAGTAGATCCAGACATTACTCAAAGAAAAACATAAAAATGACCAAGAGTTACAGGAAAAGGCTTAACATCATTAACATCAGGGAGATGCAAATCAAAACCACAACAACATATCACTTCACTCCAGTATCAAAAACACAAAAGAAAACAAGTATTGGTCAGGATGTGGAGAAAAGAAAATCTTTTCATGCTGTTGGAATGTAGATTAGTACATTAGTGTTGGAAAATAACATGGAAGTTCCTCAAAAAACTAAGAATAGAACTACCATATGATCCAGCAAGCCACGCCTGGGTACATTCAAGGCAAATGAAACCAATCTGTTGAGGAGACATCTGAACTCCCACATTTATTGCACCACTATTCAGAACAGTCAAGAAAAGGAAATGACCTATGTGTTTATCCTAAATGTATGGATAATGAAAATGTGATATATGAATACAATGGAATATTACTCGGTCATAAAAAAGGATAAAATCTTGTCATCCACAATAACATGGATAGAACTGGAATTCATCATCTCAAGCGAAATAAGCCAAACACAGAAAGACAAATATCACATAATCTCCCTCATATGTTGGGTCTAAAACACAGGTGATCTCATAGAAGTTAAAAATACAATTGTGTTACCAAAGCTGGGGACAGAAGTGGGGAGGGAAAAGTGGGGAAAGATTGACAGGTGCTAGGTTATTACTAATAGAAGTTATTGTTGATAGAAGTTCTGGGGCTCTGTTGCACAGTAGAGTGACTATAGATAAGGTAGTGTACATTTGTCTATTTAAAAATAAAAGAAGATAACATTTCGGATGCCTTCACCATAAAGAAATGTTAAATGCTTGAAAGGATAAATATATATATCCTGATTGGACATTACACAATGTATACATGTAACAAATATCACATAATACCCCCAGAGAAATGCATAATTTTATATGCTAAATTAAAAAATGAATGAATGAAACAAGCAGAAACACTGCTTCATTTACCACTTCTTGAATTTTTTAAAAATATTTATTTATATCTTGCTGTAGCCCCACGCCTCCAGGGCGCATGGCCTTCAGGCCATGTGCTCTAGGCTTCCTGGCCTAGATGCTCTTCCACATGACTGGTTCCTGGTGCTTGGTATGAACCCCTATTCACCTCTCTCCCCTAAATAAAGCTCTCTCCTATGCATCTTTCTCACTAAATAAAAGATTAAAACATAAAAAAAATTTATTTATTTACTTGAGAGGCAGATTTACAGACAGAAAGAGGAAGAGACAGAGAGAGATCCTCCATTCATTGGTTCATTCCTCAAATGGCTGCAAGGGCCAGAGCTGGGCAGATCCAAAGCCAAGAGCCAGGAATTTCTAATGGGTCTCCCATGTAGGTGCAGGGGCCCAAGCACTTTGACCATCTTCCACTGCTTTCCCAGGCCATCAGCGGTGAGCTGGATCTGAAGAGTAGCAGCTGGGACTCGAACCAGCACCCATATAGGATGCCAGCGCCACAGGTGGACGCTTAACCTATGATGCCACAGTGCCAGCCTACAACTTCTTGAATTCTAAATCAGTGCCTCAATGAGTTCAGTAAGTATTTCTTTAACTAAATCTACACAAAAGTCCAAACTGCTCTGTGAATTAATTTCCATCTCATTCTCTATTTTATACAAGAAAAATACAAGATACATTCTTAATAAATAACAAAAAATTATTTATTTGCAGAAGTCATGTAGACATGAAGTAGACAAGCAGAGTATTATTTAATTTGATGGAAAATCAGTGTAAGTCTATAATGAGAAAACTATTTTTCCTCCCAAGGTACTAGACTATTGCTGTGGTGGCAAAGTCAATTAAATATCCTTGGGCCAGCACTGTGGTGCAGTGGCTTAACTCCCTGGCCTGAAGCGCCGGCATCCCGAGACCTGGTTCGAGACCTGGCAGCTCCACTTCTGATCCAGCTCTCTACTATGGCCTGGGAAAGCAGTAGAAGATGGCCCAAGTTCTTGGGCCCCTGCACCCGCATGGGAGACCCGGAAGAAGCTCCTGGCTCCTGGCTTCAGATTAGCATAGCTCTGGCCATTGCAGTCAATTGGGGAGTGAACCATCAGATGGAAGACTTCTCTCTCTCTCTCTCTCTCTCTCTCTCTCTCTCTCTCTCTGCCTCTCCTCTCGCTGTGTAACTCTGACTTTCAAATAAATAAATAAATCTTTTAAAAAAATTAAATAGCCTTTATCTCACTGACACCAGAAACAGTCTTCATTTTCCATCAGTCCATATTCTTAGGATTCATGGTTTTTGTTATAATGGAGGCAGTTCACCATTTTGTTTTGCCCATTAGTAAAAGTAAAGATTTGACAAATTATTATTTTTGATTTATTCCTTTTTATTAGTCAAAAACTAAGCAAACAAAAACAAGAAGCAATGCAACGCTATTGAAACAGACAAAGCAAGATTTGACAAAGTAATCAATTATGTGGATTGGGCTACTACTAAAAACAGGCATTTTCATCTGAGTCATACCACACAAAGCTAAACAAAAGCCAATTTTTAAAAATTCCCTCAGATTATAATAGCTACTTTTCTATGTGGTTTCATACAAGATATGATTATGCAAGGAAAACCCTAATTTCATTTTCTTCTTGAATTCTTGCATTTCCCTAGATAAATTATATTCGCAATATGGACAATAAGGCTCTTAGAATATCACATGCTATTAACTCTAATAAACTAAAAAAACAAGTGTCCAGCAATTTGAAGCCTTTGGTTTATCATGAAAGGGATAAGCAAGAAACTGTATGTTAGTCAACTCTGTTGACCTGTCATCTATGTTACTGTAATGATTAAACCAAACTACCAATTGTGAAGACGGTGCCCTGTACTGATAAATAGCATCAGCCTCTGATTGCATGATTAAAAATTCCTCCATCCCAATTCTCGTATGGCAGAATGCCATAGCCAAGACTTGGAAAGATTAATATCTATAAGCCTGCAAATCACATAAGTAGTTTTAATAGTGATATAAAAATGCAAGAAAAGTTTCTAAATAACATCATTCTTACTATGATTTCAATATTATTATTTGCATGAATAATCATGAAGTGCTTTTTCATTTGTTCTGGCATTCATATAGGAACTACTAAAACATAACAGAGGTAATAAACTAAAACTACCAATTGTTTTAATTTATTTAAAGTGAAAATATTTATATGGAAAGCTTTATAAAGTAAATTATTTCAAAATAAAACATGAAGACAAAGCAGCCAATTAAATCACACTGTCAAAGTCAACAAAACATAAACTTACAAATCTCTGCCAATTAAATAGACATAGTACCTCTCATTTTCTCAGTCCACATCTAACTGTTTTCATGTTTTCTTAAATGTGCAATATTGAACTTCAGAGTCAATCACGTCTCATTTTTAGGATGCCTTTAGAATTGAAGTCTGAGACCACAACTACAAAAACTCAGTACTTCACTGCTTCACAGCAGGATGAGGATTCCTTTTTCTAAGCAAAATTCCAGACATTCCATGACTTTCTATAAAAACAGAGGATGTCCATTTTAAAATGGAACAGCCTTGAAGGAGTACCAGCATTAAATAGCCAAGAAATGTACGTATTACAAGGAGGTTTACATTTGCTCTTGTAAGCGAACTCTAGAGATTTCTGTTCTCCAGTTCCATCTTTAATTTCCCTGTCAGCTTCTCCTTTCTGTCACAAAACACTGGATGCTGTCTTTACATGAGCTTACTGTGCGAGCAAAACAACAGACTGACAAAGCTTCCTAGACAAATCATGATGAAGTGTCTGATTCTTATACCCCTTCTACCGCCCCAGAAACTGCTCCCTGAAAAAACAAAAACAAAAAAACAAAAAAAAACACTAATTTGAGCAATAATATTTAAAGGTTATCACTTTTCATAATTCAATGACTTGATTAAAGAAAAGATTTTTTAAGTACCATGATTTTTTAACATGACATGATAACATATACTGAAATATCATGACAAGTACAGAGGTTAGACATAGATAAGAATCTTTTTTAAGTGCAGACATGAGAATCAAGGCTTGCTTCCTGGTCTCTGCAGTAGCAAACGCATACCTTAAAGCAAATGGGACTTGCACTGGTCTGTGACCACCCTTACAGAGCTCAGGGAGTGAGGTGGGGCCCAGGCTGCTCAGGAGAGGCCAATGTGATCTTTCAATTCCCTCAACTCAGAAAAATTCACCGAATCCCAACTCTGGGCCAGGACTGTACTAGGCCACCTTGACTTGAAACAGACTGTTTCTGTACTGGTGGAGCTGCAGTCTGCGGTAGGAAATCTATAATCACCCAAATAAAAATGTTATTATCCCTTGATATGTTCTAGAAGGAAGCCCAGGGAAGAATAAGTAGATCTTATCTAGTCTACAGAGCAACAAAAGCTTTCCCTAAAGAACTTTGTAGTGTTTAATACCAAGTGGGAATTAACCATGTATAAAAGGAAAAGGAAAGGGAATTCCAAGATAAGGAATCAATACAAGCAGAGCCAGTCAGAAAGCCAGTGAGAGATTTGCGGCTCTGCTTAAATAGCAAAAATAACCTCACCAGAATTCCCTTAGAGCAAAGAATGGGTTTAAGGTGACCTACCCTAGATAGGCCGAAAATAGTTACCAGCCTATGGCAGTCCGCCCAGGGTAGGTAACCAAAAGCAAGACCATGGCAGAGGAAAAGAGAGAAGCAGGCAATCTTTAAAGATCTCAGATCTGGTACTTTCGGTGATCTTCTAATGAACTATATCACTAAAATTGAAAATAGGCTTGGCCCACAATAAGCATCCCATGAGTCTTTTGTTAGTCAAATCTTTTTCATTCCATGTGTCTTGCCTCTTTTTTAAGGTCCCCTCTCCTTGCCTGTCTGGAGTAGATGTACGTTGCAGAAGCAACTCCTCCAGAAAAATCTATCAACTCATTTATCAATCTATCAGTTCCTAATATGTCAACAATAAAGGAGTAAGAGAGACACAGAGGCAAACATCTTCATTTCTCAACCAACATTTCTTTCTCTTTTTTGTGTTCTTTCCATTTTTAACTTTAGCTGCCACATATAAGGCAGAACATGCAGTATTTGTCTTTCTGTGTCCAGCTTATTTCACTCAACATGATGTCCTCCACTTACATCCATCTTGAAGCAAATGGTACAATTTCATTCTTTATTACAGCTGAAAAATCTTCTGTTGTATATATTTGTCTCATTTTCTTTATCTTTTCTATTCATCTGATGATGGACATCTTGGTTGATTCTAAATTTTGGCTATTGTGAACAGTGCTGCTATAAACATGGTGATGCACCCATCTTTGATACAATGTGTTCGAGTCTTTTGGTCTAAACCCCATAGTGGGACTGCTGGATCATATGATTTTTTAAGACATCTCTATACTGTTTTCCACAGTGGCTGTACTAATTTACATTCTCACCAACAGTGTAAAAGTGACTCTCTGTCATTTGGATTTTAGACATTCTGACAGGCATGAGGTAATATCTCATTGTGGTTTTGATTAGCATTTCCCTGATGGCTAGTGATCCCAAATATTTTTTCATATATCTATTGTTATTTATTCAACACATCAACTTCATTCCTTTTATGGACACATCAGGACCCTGCAGGTCAGAGTGACCAAGTGGTATATCCGGTTATAAAGCCAGAAAAAACATGAACTGGGAACCAGATCAGCTGGAATCTAAATCTGTCTTTTCTGCTTTATCAGCCTAGTTCTTGAGTGGCTATGATTCCTTCCCCTCTCATAAGAGGGTTCTTCAAAGATCTCATGGAGAAATGGAGTTAACAGAGTTTATTTTCATTCAAAAGAAATTTAAATCCAAGTATAGTTTTTTCATAATATATACTTTCCATGAATATTTTGACTATCCCTTCTATATTTGACCACAACCTAAAAATAAAATAATTTGTGCATCATAGCATGGTGTCAGTTTGCCAGAATCAAGGAGTAGAACACAAGTTTTTCTTCTTGGCTTTGCCCAGTAATTAACCACAAGATCTTAAGCATACCATTTCACTTAAAGTGTTTTAATTAGTCAGATGAAGTAATGAGGTAAGAACATAAGTATTATTGTTAATGATAATTATGAGAGGCTGACATGGATGACACAGAGAGGTAGTATCCCTTCAAGAAAGAACTTTCTGCCCAACTAGGGGGATGGTGACAGCAGACAGCCTGCAGCAGGCAGCAACTTCTAGGCCAGTCTTGGCTGCAAACATCCACTTGCCTGAGGCCACACATTTTCCTGGACAGTCTGCACTCAGTGACTGAACAGAGAGACAGAGATGGACCAAGTCTGCTGACAGAGGCCGGCAGCCCTGCTTCCAGAGTTCTCCACTGCTTCTGCAGAGGCTCCCCATGCCTTCATGCCAGTTCAGCAGCAACCTCAGCCCACACTTGCTTCTCCCCTAGTGATGATTCTCAACAAACATTCTGCATTCCAAACTCCATCTCAGCACTGCTTCTGGAGAACCCCAACTGCCACACTCTATGGTACTTACTTACCTTTGAGCTATTAACTACAGTTAGTCAACATGAAACATAACTATACATTTGAAATGCCAAGACCTGGCTTATTGAGTAACTCGATCTGAAGTATAACTTCATTTCATGCTTTAAGTAAGTGAAGTCCTAGCTTGTATCGATCTTCTATATATAAAGATAATTGGAAATGAAAAAAAAAAAAACAAAAAACCTGGTGTTAAATTGGAAATGGCATAGAAAATTAATTAATTTTTTAAAAAAATATTATGTAGGATCTCTGTCTTTAATGTGCTGTACACTCTTATTTAATGCTATAACTAGTACTCCAACAGTATTTTTTTTTTCACTTTGTGTTGCTATATGGGGGCAAACTGTTGAAATCGTTACCTAATATATACTGAACTGATCTTTTGTATATAAAGAGAATTGAAAATGAATCATGATGTGATTGGAAGGGGAGAGGGAGCGGGAAAGGGGAGGGTTGTGGGTGGGAGGGAAGTTTTGGGAGGGGAAAGCCATTGTAACCCATAAGCTGTACTTTGGAAATTTATATTCATTAAATAAAAGTTTAATTAAAAAAAAAACCTTAATTTAATTATATGCCAAGTTTGAACACTCAAACTAACTGAGGGAGAAAGAAAGTTATAAAGCTGAAAATAAAAGGATAAAACTGAAGAGGCATATATAATTACAGTGCCACTGCAGTGACAATGTTATAGAACCACTACATGGTAGAGATCAACTATGTTATAAAAGACAATACTCTTGTATCCATTTTTCAAACTCTGCTCTCTGCATTTCTAATTCTGTGACCATATATTTAGAGTGAACATTTCCCTTTTTATAACATATCATATAATATAAAAAGCATACTTCAAAAATAGCAAGAAAATTTGTACTCTTATTGTAATAGACTATTTTGGGTTATCTTTCAAGGGACCCACAATTCTACTTTTATAGACCACACACTTGTAACTATATCTACAAAAAATAAATTCTGAAGTAAAAAAAAAACCAATTAGTAACACCAATAGAACAATTCTTATCATACACATATAATTATATGATGTAAAAGAGTATAAAAATCAATACAATAAGCCAGGCATTTTCAGTCTAGTCTGCAATGTGTTACACAAAGCTGGTTCTATAGCTGCTTGGCATCAATAAATTAACAATCAGCATTTTTGCCAGCCAAGCCATCAGCATGTATATAAAACCAACAAAGGAGAGTAGATGCACTCATGAGTGAGTGCCAAGCTTTATGCAGTTAGAATTACTTAACTTACTTCTCCCACCAGAGTTTAATCACGTTCATTCTGGGAAAGTCTTTTTCCCAACCCTCCTACAAACGAGAAATTAATATATTTCCTTTCTTGCTTATAGCCAATGGCACAAATTTACTTTTATCTGAATCTGGAGGCAATTTTTAAAGTCTGGAATTTTAAACCATCCAGGTAAGGCTTATTTTTAAGATATTCCATGGATAGCCGTGATATGAAGACAAATGTTCACTCAAAATCCCTAAATACACAACCACTGAATTAGATATGCAGAGAGACAAGAAGGTTCCTTTATTCAGTGTACAGCATTTATTCATTCAAATATTATTTATTGGGCACCCACTCTGCACCTAGACTTGTCAGGGTGAGCAAATCTATTCTAATAGTGATTATTTTGTTCGATGAACAGAAACAAGAACTCAGGAAACAAATTGCCAAAAGATCCCCACATTTATGGACAGAAAATACACTCAAAGAGGAGCAAACTCAAAGAATCTAAAGATTTGTAATTCTTACTTGGCTACTGGTGTCCAGAAGAATTCTGCTGAAACCAGCTTCTTTTATAGGCAGATAAAGCTGTTAGTATTTGGTCAACTGTTATCTTACCAAGGCTGCTTAAACAGCAAACCTAACAGGACTGCCATGTTACACTGCATGTTATTCAAATGTTACCAATAGCTTAAAACCACTGTAAACACTGGATGTTGAGGGATGCCAGTGAAACTCTGGAGAGTCACAACTTTTACAGCATTTTTGTAAACAGAGTCTGAAAAGTATGATATCATTTTTCATTTTAGAATTCAGTCATATTCTTCACTGAATTCAAAAACCTAATGAAAATCTACACTACTCAAGCCTAAGGGAGGCTGAAAAAACAGCATGTGTCAAACTGACAGAAAAATGTCACCTCCTGCAGAGACATAAAGGTGCTGAAACAAGTCAGGTCGATTCCTGTTTTTATTAGTGTTTAATCATTTACAGGATATAGTTCATTTGCAATGAAAATGCTTGTTCATCAAATTGAAAGATGAATGGTAATTGTTTTTTTAACATTTTATATTAACTGGATTAAGGCAGGGAACTAGCAAAAGGGTACAAAATACAATTTAACAATTCTCCCCTAAAACTTCTGTGTCTTTTTTGATGTCCTGGGAAAAATATAAACAGAAATTTTTATTCCTTTATCCTCAGCTAATGATGACGAATTAAATACTTGATAAAAGTAGAAATGTACACTACTAAGCTGAATTTCTTTTTCAAAAAATCAACTGCCTGGGAAGAATGAAGGAATCAGGGAATCATTCTATAAAGACTATGTTAATGTTTAATTTGGTTGTGTTTTAAGAACTTGAAGGCTGTTTTCATTCTATGTGACTACCCTCCTCCTGGGCACAACCACTGAATTTTTGTGCCACCCCCATAAAAGCCAATGGAGTAAGTTTATTTTTCCCAAGTTTCAACAGAGATCTCTTGTGCTTAGAGTGAGGGCAGTAGATTCCTGCATTAATGCATATTTTTATTAAGCTCTCACTTTATTTCAACACGCTACAGATATTTTCCAAAGGTTTTTTATAAATCTTCTAGTTTTCAGACTTAAAAATAGAGCCATGAAAGCAACACATCTAAACATTCCTTATCCAAAGTGAACAATGTGCAGGTTGACTATTTTTTTCTTTTTAAACATACATGTCTTTTGGTTTCTGGCTTATTTCACTTAATATCATGTCCTCCAGTCCCATGCATTTTGCTGTAAATTACAGATTTCATTTTTTACAGTTCAACAATATTCCACCATGTATACAGACCACCTTTTCTTTATCCAGTCATCAGCTGATGGACACCTGGGCTGATTGCAAGTGTAGCAACTGTGGACAGTGCTGCAATAAACACGGTGGGGCAGATATTACTTTGATGATGATTTCATGTCTCTGCAAATATACCCAGTTGTGGACTGCTGGATCAAATGGCAGTTCCTTTTCTCTGTTGTTGTTGTGTTGTGTTTTTTTTTTTTTTAAGCAATCTCCATATTGTTTTTCATGGTGGCTTTACTAATTTGTGATCCCATCAACAATGTATAAGAGTTCCCCTTTTGTCACATCCTCATCAGCAATTGTTATCTTTTGTTGTTGTTTTAATAATTTATTCAAACTATTTCCTTTTAACTCATTAAGCTTGGGTAGTTAAGCCTTAGATCCAACTCGCTTTGCTTTGACTGGCATGAAAGGGTTTCCTGAGTCGGCAGGACACCTCTAGGTGTTCCCACCTACTGTTCCCACCTACTGTCATCTATACTTTCCCTCTCTGAGAACAACACCATGAATAAAGAATCCGAGGTAAAGGATAGGTGTAACAACAGCCAAGTAAAAAATAACAACAACAACAAATCAAACTCTGTTCAGTTTCATGTTTCAGGGTTTCCTGGCCAAAATTCTCCAAAGCCGTGACCATAGCAACGTGGTGAACAGTCTCAGAAAAGTGACCATAGCAAGGTGGTGAACAGTCTCAGAAAAGCGCAGCTGGCTTCTGAAGTTTCTCCTGACAATGGCACTCAAGATTTATACTTGAGGCAGAAATGATTTGCTTTCTAGCCCACATAATGATATGAATGGAGTCATTTAAGGAAAATGTATTTTTACACGAAATACTGTAAGTTAGAGCTTCTTTTTCCTTTTTTCTTGCCTCTTATCCTCAGAGGAGCAGGGAAAAGAGAACAGGAAAAAAATGGAAGTTCTGCCATTCCTAATGAAGTTTGGGAAGAAAAAGAGACAGCAAGGAACTTAGCATTTAACATTTAGAGATCTATTTACACTCACAGCTTCAAGAACTGATCTGTTAAGCTTCATGGGCTTAAACTGTTACTTCAACACATATGCTATGAAAGTACTCTTCATAAATTAAGGCACCCTCCACTCACTCCAGATGAAGCAATAAAACACTAGAAGCACAAATATTGTGTTAAATATAATATGAAAGAGCAAAGCCTGGAAGAGTGTGTTTAAGATAAAAGCAGCTCAACATGTTCATTCCTGTTTGGAACTGTCTGATGAAAATCAGGTGGTTTTAGCCTTGTTTGCTGCTCATAATCTGTCTCTACATAGGCTCATTTTGTTTTGCCTTTGTGTTTTGCATTAAGGGCCTTTTCTTCCTCTTCACTGAAGGATGTACTATCCTGGTCACTACTGGAGGCACCCAGTTTATCCACATCCTCACAATCACTTAGGTCCCTCTCCTCCACCTCATCCTCTTCCGCTAATTCTCTTTTCCCACACCTTCATCATCGTCTTTTTCCTCAGCATTTGAAGAGCTACTCTCTGCCCCCTGTTGTTCAGGATCTTGTCAAATGCATGAATGGGGAAGTTGTAGATGACACCGTATGGCTCTTGTCTCAGTCTTCCCAGAACTACTTTTCAATAGCATTGTCCAGCTGAGCAGCTCTTAATGCCTTTTCCTCATGTCTTTTCTCCCCACACTCCACCTTCTTCCTCAAAGGACAAGTTTCCTTTGTCACTTCACTGTAACTGTTTTAATTCAAACTAGAAACTGGGTTATCTTGGTGAAATCTCTGCTTACATTTATGTCAAATGAAACAGGGTCAGTAAATGAGATTTTCACCTACTTCCTTCAGAGCTTTCTCATTGTTTTTACTAAGCCAGGTCCATTCCCAAATAGTCCTAGAAAAGCTACTCATTCTGTCACCTTCACTACTAGTAGTGTTGTCCTTTCTCTTCTTTTTTTTAAAAAAAGATTTATTTATTTTACTTGAAAGTCAGAGTTACACAGAGAGAGAAGGAGAGGAAAAGAGAAAGAGAGAGGTCTTCCATCCACTGGTTCACTCCCAGATGGCTGCAACCACCGGAGCTGCGCCAATTGGAAGCCAGGAACCAGGACCTTCTTCTGGGTCTCCCATGTGGGTGCAGGAGCCCAAGGAATTGGGCCATCTTCTACTGCTTTCCCAGGCCATAGCAGAGATTGGAAGTGGAGCAGCAGGAACTCGAAGCAGTACCCATATGGCATGCCAGCACTTCAGGCAGTGGCTTTACCCACTACCCCACAGCCCCAGCTCCCTTTCTCTTCTCTGATAGTAGCATTTTAATTATGTATGATGGTGACATAATAATCATAGTAATAATAGATATAGTTTAACATTCAAAATGATGTCAGAGAAAAGGTCATACAGATTTTTCAGATAACTGGTGTTTAGAGTGGTTATTAAAATTTCTAGAGAACACATAGCTGGCAATGAGAGCAACACTGCAAATCCCAGTATATTCCAATTGCTCATAACCAGTATAATATGTTCCAAATGTCCTCCTCACTAGCTACTAGTCTCATACATCAGCAGTGCATGATGGGATAAGATGGATGGGATGAAGCAGGATGGAAATTCATGGCACATTCAATAAAGAAGTGTTGCAGCCCAAGTAAGGGAAAAAAGAGGCCTTCTATATACTGTAGACCATTCCACACAATGTGTCAACCCAAAATGTGGGCCATTAGTCCCAGCAATTGTAGAATTAAACAACTAAGAACATGAGATAAACATGAAAATTTTCACTCCCAGGATATGCAGACCCTAGTGCACATGTGAGCCATGGCATCTAGTCTCACAACAAACAAAAAGATCTCTAAAAATGAGGAACCTAATCAATGACAATGAAGAGCAAATACAGGTTTTTTTTTTTTTTTTTTTTGGAGGTAAAATAGCAAGGTTTATTAAGAAGGAACATCTGTAAGGACGGATGGGCACCTCTCCAGACAGGGCCAGAGAGAGAGTGCCCAGTCCCTCAGACTGGGGGAGAGCGGGGCTGCATGGGTGAGTGGAGAGTACACCCGGCCAGGCCAGGCGGGCGGCTCAGCAAAGATGCAGAGAGCTGAGCGCGCAGTCTAGTTGAGGCTGGGGGTTTTAAGGAGATGGGTCTTGCTTCCCCACCTCTGCTCCTCTTGGAACAAAGGGCTTTTTGGATGTAAATAGAAAAACTTCTTCTCTTGAAGGTCTGAAACAAAGGACTTTATGGATGCAAATGTTATCAGACCTGAGGAAGGGAGCAGGGTGTTTGACATGCAGATACTGGGCTGCACCTGGGAGATTGTGGAAGATTTATCAGGCTAAAAGACTCATCTTACTAACCTAAGAACAAATACAAAACAGTCTTATAAAAGCAAAATGAAATTTCTTTTTTTAACCACAGAATTACATTAATCATAATTCTTAGTTATTAACACATGTGCTTATCTCTCCTTAATGGTCCCTGACCTACTTTTGCATCTGATCATATATGTTTTATGCTTATATTTGTATGCTTTAGATAACATAAAACACTCTCATGAACCCACCTGACCCAAGAACTAGAACACTGACAGCAATTTTCATCTACCAAATGTTTTCCTCCATCCCATTTGGGTTAACTGCTTCTGGAATTATATACTTATGATCAATTTGTTCTTAATATATAATTTTATTATATATATGTCTATCTTAAAATCATATTGCTTTTTAGTTATTTTTTATTCCAATGTATTAGGAGTTTAAAGGAGAAAAAGTATGTCATATCAATAGATTCAGAAAAAGCATTCAATAAAATTTTATGTAAATCCCTGATTTAAAAATTATTGGTAAATTAAGCATAGAGAAGGGAACATTCTTAACCCTATTATATTTTTTTAAGATTTATTTATTTACTTATTTTAAAGGTAGAGTGATAAGGAGAGAGGGAGAGACACAAAGAGAGATCTTCCATCCACTCATTCATTCCCCCAAAGGCCTGCAACAGCCAGGGCTGGGCCAGGTTGAAGCAAAGGATCAGGAACTCCATCCTGGTCTCCCACAAGTGGCAGAAAACAAGTTCTTAGGCCATTGTCTGATGACTCACAGGCACATTAGCAGGAAGCTGAATTGGAAGAGCAGAGGCAGGCCTGAATCCCAGGAACTCAGATTTGGGATGCAGGTGTCCTAAGCCATAGCCTAACCTGCAGCACAACACCTCGACCTCATTTAATCATTTTTAATCTATAAAAACATCATACTTAATGGAAAATACTGAAAGTACCATCTTTAAAATCAAAACCAATAAAAATTTCCCATTATCACTACTTGTATATAATTTTATCATGGAGTTTCTAAATAGTGCCAAAAACAAAACAAAAAAGGCAAAAGGAATGGAAAGGAAGAAATAAAAATGTCAACTATGATAATACAGAAGGTTCAAAAGAATATACCAGTAAATTATTATTTTTGAAAAGGAATATTTAGAAAGCTGATTAGGTACAAGATGAACACTGGATATAAAAATTAATCACAAATTTACATACCAGCAAAAAATAGCAAGAACATATCATTTAATCATGTGACTTATAACAGCATCAAAATATCAAGTAACTAGGAATAAATATTTTTACAAAAGAGATGCAAAATTTAAATGAAAAACTTTTAAAACTTTATTAGGAGACATTAAATGATACCTAATAAAGAGATAAACTAGATTTATATTAAGATGATCTAATATCATAAAGATCATATTCTCTCCAAATTAGCCTATTTTGAAAATTCTGAACAGGGCCAGTGTTGTGCCATAGCTGGTAAAGCCACCACCTGTGACATTTTCATCTAAAATAGGTGCCAGTTCAAGTCCCACTGCTCCACTTCCAATCCAGTTCCCTGCTAGTGCACCTGGGGAAGCAACGGAGGATAGCCCAAGTGCTTGGGCCCCTGCATTCACGTGGGAGACCAAGAAGAAGCTTCTGGCACCAGCCTGGCCCAGCTCGCTCATTCTCTCTCTCTCTCTCTTTGTGTGTATGTGTGTGTGTGTCTTAGTAACTCTGACTTTCAAATAAACAAAATAAATCTTAAAAAAAAATTCTATGCAATTCTAATCCATATCCTAAGAGGGCTATTCATGGAACTTGAGAAGATGATTTAGAAATCCACATGAGAGAACAGCTGGGACCTTCTGAAAGAGAAGAGCAAGGAGGGAAGCTGTACTCTTAGAACTCGGGACTTCTTCTGAAGGTCACTAAGACAACACAATTCTAGAAAAGCACAGACATCATGACCATTAGAACAGAAGATGGCTTAGGAAAAAATCCCACCCATAAATGTAGCTTTAATATATGATGGGAGTGGTGAATTTATGTGACAAAAATGAAAACCAACCCTTATTTCACATAATAGAAAATTAGCTCCAGATGTATCAAGGACTTAAAAATATCAAAAGCAAAACTTTAACATTTTTAGTGGAAAATGCTTTTTAAACATTCTTGCTGACCTCACTATAAAATGATTTTTTAAGACACAGAAGTGTTCATTTAAAAATAAAATATTTATTAGTTTGTGTTAAAAGCAAGGACATTTGATCATCAAAAGTTAACCTTAGGGAAAGTGAAAAGACAAGTTACAAACATACAGAGAATATCTGCCTTCCTTATAATCACAAAAGGATTAGTACCAAGAATATATAAAGAGCTCTTACAATAGTAAAAAAAGTTCAACCCCACCCCCAAAAAAAAAAACTGAGCAAAGGACCTGAATTGACATTTTTAAAAAGGAAGAGGCAAATACATATGATAATAAGAATTGAAAAAAATTGAAACTCTTGTGCACCTATAGCAGATAACATGTGCAAGAATGTTCATGGCCACAATATTCATGATAAAACAGTCTGCAAATTACACAAATATCTGTGTGAGGAAATGCAGAAATAAACTGAGGTATATTCCCACTATGGAATGTTACATGGCCCTCAAAAAGGCTGCTGCATGCAAAAATAGTCACATTTTAGCAACATAATATGGACTGAAAATTAAGTAACAAAAGATAACCAATATCAAGATACTTTTTTATCAAATATAAACTCAAATATAAAAATCTAAGGACATATTAAATCAGAAATCAAAATAATAATCAAACTTGCCCTATGTCACTAAAAAATTACCCTTAAAATCCAAACCTCCAGAATTCCTATGGTATAATATTCAATCTACTTATTTCACTTGATAAATAAAATTATGCATTCATCAATATCAAATGAAATACAAAGAGAAGTCACGGTGATAGATGTTATACCATCTCTCATTATTTATCAGAATGGTTTGCCTGCTTATAAAGATGAATGTCATACACTCAGTCAGCCTTGAGAAACTCTGGTGGACCAGAAATATATTGGGCATATTATCCTGAAAAAGCACAGTCTGGAAAAGAGCTCAGTCACATAATTTATCTTCCACACTCAGTACAGTGTCCATCTGTGACCATTTTGGAGTGAATGCAGAAGGTCATACATTTGCTCAAAGATCATTTCTGAGTCCAGTAAGGAAATCCCTTTAGCTCCTAATTTAGAAGCCAGAGGAGCTTGGCAGCCTTCACATGTGGGAAACCTATTGAGCAGTGAATAGTATAATTATTCCCAAAGACTGTGTGTTCTGGACATGGGAATACAGCTCCATGCTGTGCTCTGTGAAAGCCATATTTGCCTTTCCAATTCTCAGATAACAGCCAAAATGTGGTTTGTCCCTCCCTAAATGCCATTAGTGTGTTCTGTTGACAAATAATTGTCTTTGGTCACCAGCTGTTCAATAGGTGGATGCAGCCAATCAATCTGTCTTGAAAACTGGAAAATATGCTATTTTGTCCTGAATTTTTAATTAAGGCAGTGCTTAGTAGATATAGGACAATATGCCAACTAAATATAATAGAATTAACATGAGTTTTCACTACTGTAAATATTTAGGTTGCATCCTTACATGACTTATCCACATGTATAAAGAGTACATAGAAAGAGTTGTTTGCCTTTGAAAAGGAGAAGAAAAGAGTAATACAATATCTTTAAACATTAGTACTCTTTATTAACTATTCAAAGTGTCAGAATAGTGTTCTGTTAGTAGCATAAAGTATCACCACACTAGGAGGATAAGGTTAAAAACCATCCATAAAAGAAGGGACCATCAAAGAAGAAGTTACCTTTCTCTGAAGGGGAGGAGAGAATGTCCACTTTGATTATGGCCCTGTCTAAATAATGATGGAGTTTGTGAACTCAAAAGGCTTTCATAGCCTTGGCAACTCATGACAAGAGCCTCGGGTGATCACTGACGTCATAAATAAATAGTGTCAATTGTTATATCAACAACAGAAGTCACTGTGCACTTGTTCCCCATGTAGGACCTCTGTCCTTAATGAGTTGTACTATGAGAATTAACGGTCAAACTAGTCTTCAAACAGTACTTTATACTTTGTGTATCTGTGTGGGTGCAAACTGTTGAAATCTTTACTTAGTCTAGAATTGATCTTCTGTATATAAAGATAATTGAAAATGAATTTTAATGAAGAATGGGATGGGAGAGGGAGTAGGAGGTGGGATGGGAGTGGGGGTGGGAGGGCAGGTATGGGGGGAAAAACCGTTATATTCCAAAAGCTGTACTTATGAAATTTTATTTATTAAATAAAAGCTTTCTTTAAAAAAAAAAAAGCCTCCATAAGACTACAGAAATGAGAACACAATGCAAATGTGGATAAATGCCTTGTTACAGAAATGAGGCTATTGAAACTGATTCACTGTCTCAGATAAGAAAAATTTTTTTTTTTATTTTCTTAAACTACTGTGTATTTTTACAATGTTAGTGACATATAAATTACACATTTCTGGAAAGCACAGGTTTGAGTTTCATCATGTATGTGTGTGTCCCCCAACAAGCCTGTGAGTTGAGAGCAGGGACTGGGTCTTATTCAATGTTGTATACCAGGAACATGATACAATATTGATACTTAGAAAACATTTTTGACTAACAGAACTTAGTATTATACAAATGAATTTAGTTAATAAGCATACTCTATTCCTGTATATGTTCTATTTATAAACTATTCAACAATCACAAAAAGGCTTTTGGTATTTAGTCTTAGAAGTCAGAAACGAGACATTCACAAAGTTAAGGAAAATATGCAAACACAGTTTAAACACCACAAGAGCAACTCCACCAAAGTGAGCACATGCTTTAAAAATAGCTATGAAAGTAAAATATCTCATTGGAAAGGTAAATATTAGTGAATATTTCCTGAAATATAGAAGCATTCATATCCAGAAGCACACTTTACAAAAATATGCTAAAATATTTTAAAATAATAAATACCAGAAAACAGTTTTTTTCCAAATTCTACTTTCTAAAAATAATATGTTACTGTCGATTATTATCAATGGCATGAGATTTTCCTTGTTTAATGATGTTGGATGTTATCACTGTCTAAAGACGATAACTGTCTCAGACTAATGGCCTCCTCATTGGAAACATTCCATTGCTATAGGAAAACAATCTGTACTCACACAGCCTGAGTTTGCCTCCCTGTATAATCTGTCCACACCCAGCCACAAAAGTTGGGAAAATTGAAACAGAGAGACTTGCTTCTCAGAGAAGCAATCACAGAGTTTCAGTTTTTTGATTCTTAGATACTGTTTCACAGTTGTTAACCTTTTTATTATAATTATTATTAATCTACAAAAAGCCTCCTCAATATAAAGGTCTCATAACAGAATTCAAAAGCAAGAGTGGATCTTGTCTGAATGTTCAGCTGTCCAAATAGGTTAATAGGTTCATTCTTCAGCCAGGCTATGCTGTTCAATGTCTTTGAATTTGTTTTTCTTCTTGTTAATTAAAATATGCTAGATTGCTTTTCATGAGGTTTTAGATGGTTCTGTGCTTAGAGAACTTATGTTAATTTTTTTTAAAGATTTATTTTATTTATTTGAAAGACAGAGTTATAGAGAGAGGTAGAAACAGAGAGAAAGGTCTTCCATCCGATAGTTCACTCCCCAGATGACCACAACAGCCGGAGCTGTGCTGATCCGAAACCAGGAGTCAGGAGCTTCTTCCGGGTCTCCCACGTGGGTGCAGGGGCCCAAGGACTTGGGCCATCCTCTACTGCTATCCCAGGCCATAGCAGAGAGCTGGATCGGAAGAGGAACAACTGGGACTAGAACTGGTGCCCATATGGGATGCCGGCACTTCAGGCCAGGGCTTTAACCCTCTGTGCCAAAGCACCAGCCCCACTTACATTAATTTAAAAATCAAAAAAGATGAAAGTTTAAAGCAACCAAGAACCCTGAATACCTTAAACTCAGCTTTAGAAACCAAACAGATCTGGAAAAAACATTGTAAGGCCTCGTACATTTGTCTGACCTGTTGCCCTGGCAAACTGGTATGAGGAAACTAATGTCCGCCCTGATTAACACCGAAATTCTGGCTATGGGCTCATCTGAGACAATCATGGAACTCAATTTAAAAATAAGAATTCTGTTGTATCTGGGATGGTGCAGAACTGATAACCTGATAACTGATAACCGACCATAGGTTACCTTATCACCAGAGGTAAGAAAATTACAGTTGCCAACAACAATATTTATTCTAAAGTATTTTAATAACTAGTCAATGTTAATATTAACCACTTAAGGAAAAAAAAAGCAATAATGTCATCACTAGCAAGGCCCTCACAGGTGTTTCCCTAACTTATATAATTTCCCATTTGTCACAGACACAAATTTTAACATTAATACTTGAAATAGCCACAAGGTACCAAAGTTATTATTCATAAGACAATAAACCCTCAGCTTTGGGGGGCTGGAATCTTAGTATTCATCACAGTGTTTATAAACATGTAACCAAAGTCTGTATATTAATCTGAACTAGTGAAGCTCTTGAACAAGTTCCCACAGTACTTGACTAATTTCAGATAACACTCTGTACCTCTTAAAACATTCAGTGACAGAACTGTGAAAAGGTAAAGAATAAGGACCCAAATTCAAGAACTAAGTGAAGTATTGAAGCATAAAGAAAGCAATTTTAGAATAAAAGGATATAGTTCTTTAAACAAAAGTTAATAAACATCTGGCAATCATGATTCCAAAAAACAATAAAAAATGAAAATATGAACAAATTTACAAAGGTATCTGATCAATGCATAGATAACCAAACAAGAATCATTCTTTCTAATTCTTCTTTTTCATTTTAAAGTACTTGACACAGGTAGAGTATGGAGACATAACTTCCCTCTTTTTAAATTTTTATTTAATGATTGATATTTCTTTGAAAGGTAGAGACACTGAACAGAGACAGAGATGGAAACCAGAGAGAAATCTTCCATCTGTTGGTTTACTCTCCAAACACCCACAACAGTCAGGGCCAGGCCAAGCCAAATCCAGAAGCCTGCACAGTATATTCAGATCATTGGTTTTACCTCTGAGAAAAGCCTGGTAGCTACTGTGACACAGACTGCAAGCTGTCTCCTAATGTCTGATGTCTTCTAACATGGTATCAGAATTTTCAGTTGGCCACGCAGCCAGTCACTTCCTCCTGGGTATAGCCATATTGACTAAGTTTGAGCCAGTGAGATGTAAGTATATATTTTATGTGCAATTCTTCAGTCAGGATCTCTCCTCTGGTAGAATTATGATAGAAATGGTCAGAGTTATAGCATCCATCCTAGACCATGAGATATATGAGCATCAGTAGCAAAGAACCTGCATTCTTGATTACTACGGAACCATTGTGAGCTCTGGATCTTCTATCTAGCCATACATATGGAAGAGAAATAAGCTTCTATCTTGCTTCCACCGTGACTATTCAGGTTTTCTCTATAAATAGCAATCAATTATTATTCAAAATAACACAACAGCTAACACCGGCCTCAAAGCTAGAGTTTCAAGCAATTATTAATATCCCCAGAAAACCAAGCCCCACAGAAGAGAGGTAATCAGCTGAAGTCACTAGTTCCCCAGAGTTGAACACAGACCCATTTGATGCTAAACTACTGGCCAGGCTGTGAGCTACGATCTCCCTAAGTTCCATTTGCCTGGTACGAAGAACAATGACCGCTCTCGCAAAACATCTTTTGACTGACATTATCTTCAAGATGGAGAAGAATGAGGAAAAAAACATCAAATCAGAGCACAGCAATGAGAAAAAGTTATATACACAAGGTTCACATAGGAAAATATGTATTATTCCTACTACCATTCAAATATAATGCAACTTAAAGTCATGTTAAACAAGGGTTTTTTAGGCCGGCACCATGGCTCAATAGGCTAATCCTCCGTCTGCAGCGCCGGCACCCCGGATTCTAGTCCCAGTCGGGGCGCCGGATTATGTCCCAGTTGCTCCTCTTCCAGTCCAGCTCTCTGCTGTGGCCCGGGAGTGCAGTGGAGGATGGCCCAACTCCTTGGGCCCTACACCCGCATGGGAGACCAGGAGGAAGCACCTGGCTCTTGGCTTCAGATTAGCGCGGTGCGCCAGCCGCAGTGGCCACTTGGGGGATGAACCAACGGAAAAAGGAAGACCTTTCTCTCTGTCTCTCTCTCTCACTGTCTAACTCTGCCTGTCCAAAAAAAAATAAAAAAAACAAAAACAAAAACAAGGTTTTTTTTTGTTTATTTTGGGTTTTACAGCTTTTGTGGGCTTTTGTTTTTTGAAGAAGATGATGATGATTATGGATAATCTTTTTTTTTTTCTTAAATGAGCTGGTATACAATTAATCTTCTACTTCTAGAACAGTTTATGTAGAATTTATATTAATTGTTCTTTTTTTAACATTTATTTTTATTTATTTGAAAGATAGAGTTACAGAGAGAGGTAGAGACAGAGAGAAAGGTCTGCCATCCACTGGTTCACTCCCAAGATGGGCGCAACAGCCGGAACTGCGCCTATCTGAAGCCAGGAGCCAGGTCTCCCATCCAGGTGCAGGGGCCCAAGGACTTTGGCCATCTTCTACTGCTCTCCCAGGGCATAGCAGAGAGCTGGATCGGAAGCAGAGCAGCTGGGACTAGAACAGGCGCCCATATGGGATTCCAGTGCTTCAGGCCAGGCCTTTGACCGGCTGTACCACAGCACTGGCCCTTTATTTTCTACCTTTCTCTCTGTCTCTCTCTCACTGTCTAACTCTGCCTGTCAAAAAAAAGAGTTCAACAAGTAAAAAATAATGTGTATTTAAAGCAGCTCATAATAACAAGTTCCAGTATACACAGGCAGAGTCAAGTGACAAAAGCAAGACAAAGAAAAATAAAGGTAAAGAAATAAAATAAAAATGGTTCCAAATACATGCAGAACATACTGGTTAACAAACTGTGACCTTGTTAAGTCAAGCCAAAGATTTGTTTCCTGAGCTCCCTAGCAGTTTTAAGCAAAAAGGATCTCAGAGGACCAAGTGAGCACCGCACAAGGAAGCACAACTAATTTGGACACAGACCAACTAAGCTGCTTTCTCTAGTGAGTCCACAGGAAAAAAAGAATCTTTTCATATAATGCAATTTCTCTCTAAACATAAGCTTTTTTTTTAAATTGGGGGGTCCAATTTCAAATATGAAGGTTTAGTAATTTGTAAGCAACTTTGAATAACTGAAAGCTGAAAGACAAGTGTATTATATAGAAGCTCAAATAAAATGGTTTCAAAAAAGTGACTGATTAGTTTCCAACTACCTTCTCCTTTACATAAATGACATATTATAATTTACTTTCCATAATTTACTTTCTTTGCAGATACTAATATCTTATATATTAGTGATGGGTTTTAAATGTGTAGCACTAAAATCATTACAGTCTGACATTTTTATATACTTATAAAACATATTTTGTTCCAACTGTTTTTATTAGAAGAAATGTGGCCTGCTGAAAACCAAAACCTACATATTTTACTTTGAAAATTGGGGGGGTGGGGCAGCTGGAAACATAAAGCCCCACACATTTGCTTTTCACCCTATTTGGGAACTAAAACCTATAACATGCATTTGACATCTATTAATGGTTTGCTCAGAGACTGAAATGATGTCTTAACAAAAAGTGGCACTGTGAGCTCATGCCACAATCCATGGCATTCTCAGTGCTGCCCAGGAGGAGGTGAAGGGGGGTGGACATACATGCTGAGACTCCCTGGATGAGAGCTCAATTTCACAGGGATCTCTGTCCTGTTGTGTCTCCAGATCCAAAAATACAGAAACAGATTCCTTGGAAGTTTGCCTCTGGGGAGGCAATAAAATTATGTTAACCACAAGTGAACATTTCTATTGCCTCTAGTTTTTTTTCTATCACCTTCCAAAATAAATTACAATTAAAAATCGTATCTTAGAACACTACATATGACAAAACATCTATATATTTTTCTTGCTCCCATGAAAAGATTAAAAAATGGGAAAATGATTATTTAATATCATTTAAATTTTAACACCATAATCAAAGATGTGTACATATTTAAATAAATGTTGATTTTTTTTTTTTGACAGGCAGAGTTAGACAGTGAGAGAGAGAGAGACAGAGAGAAAGGTCTTCCTTTTCCGTTGGTTCACCCCCCAAGTGGCCGCCATGGCTGGCCCGCTGCAACCGGCACACTGCGCCGATCCGAAGCCAGGAGCCAGGTGCTTCCTCCTGGTCTCCCATGCGGGTGCAGGGCCCAAGGACCTGGGCCATCCACCACTGCACTCCTGAGCCACAGCAGAGAGCTGGCCTGGAAGAGGGGCAACCGGGACAGAATCTGGCACCCCAACCGGGACTAGAACCCGGGATGCGGGTGCCGCAGGCAGAGGATCAGCCAAGTTAGCCACGACGCCGGCCTAAATGTTGATTTCTTAAAATACCATTTATCCCAGTACTCTCTTGCTATAAACTCATGCATTAAAGTAAGAAAGGAATGCCCAAAGATGACTCCAGCTGATGAAAGATCCTGGTCCAGAAAAAGCAAGGACAGAAAATGAGTAAATATACACAGGCAGAAAAGGTGGAGGGAAAGCATGCTGCCAATAGAGGCATGGCTAGTTCCGAGCGGCTTCTTGGGAAGCAGGCCAGGTCAGCAGAAGTGAATGGCACAAACACAAGTCTATGTCCTATATAGCTGCTCCATCATTAGACATCTCCAACTGGAACTAGAAAACTTGACACAAACCACAACCAAGTGGAATTTGTCATGGGAATGTAACACAAGTTCAGTATTCAAAAGCCAACCAATGTAGTCTACCAAATTTGCAGTTAAAAGGGAGAGAAAAGCAATTGATGTAGAAAAGCTTTTGACAAAGCTTAACATCTATCCATGATAAAATAAATAAACAAATAAAAATTAAAAACAGCAAATTAGAAATGGAAGGTTACTTCTTCAACCTGTGAAAATCTGCATCTGACATCGTACTTAACAGTGAAAGATTGGATGTTTCCCCCTAAAATCAGGAGCAAGGCAAAAAAGCACCCACTTACTGCTGTATCGAAAGATCTAGCCAGCATAAGGAAAAAGGCAAGGGAAAGGAATAAGGAGCATACAAAGTGGAAGTAAATAAAAGTGATATATTTCACATACAACATGATTAGCTCTGGGGAAAAACCCCAGGAATCCAGAGTGAGGGGAACCTCCTGAACTAATAACAAGCGACTTCAGCCAGTTGACAAGATGTAAGTCAACACACAAAAATCATAGTTCTACATCTAGTAATGTACAAATATAAATAAAAACCATTTATAATAGTTCCAAAAATTAAAATGATTAAATAAGTACTCAAAAAACAAATACAGGGGCCAGCACTGAGGCACAGTAGGTTAAGCCTCTGCCTGCAGTGTGGCATCCCATATGGGCGCCAATTCAAGTCCCAGCTGCTCCACTTTCGATCCAGCTCTCTGTTATGGTCTTGGAAAGCAGTAGAAGATGGTCCAAGTGCTTGAGCCCCTGCAACCACATGGGAGACCCAGAAGAAGCTCCCGACCCCTGGCTTCGGATCGGCCCAGCTCCAGCTGCTACAGCCATTTGAAGAGTGAACTAGCAGATAGAAGATCTCTGAGTCTCTGTCTCTCCCCTCCTCTCTCTCTAACTCTGCCTTTTGAATAAAATAAATATTTTAAAAAGCATATACAGGATTTATATGCTAAAGACAGCAAAATGCTCCTGAAAGATCAGACTAAATAAAGAGGTATATTATGTTAATGGCTTGGAAGATTCAATGAAATAAAGATGTTGGTTCTCACCAAACTGATCTATAGAATTATATAATCCCAATTAAAGTCTCAGAATGATTTTCTGTAGATATAACCTATTCTGTAACTTATGTGAAAATGCAAAATAATAAAATAATTTTGGTAAAAAAATAAACAGAGAAATTAAATGGCTTGATTCTAAATTTTAATATAAAGCTATAGTAATTAAGGCGATGTTACTGGCAGAGAGGCAAATGTGTATGTTTGAAATTTTTCACCATAAATGGTTTTTAAAAGAAGGAATAAACCAAACACAAGGAATCTGAAAAGAACCTTGGGGTGCATAAGAAACATTATTAAAATATTAGAAAACAGACACCACAGCTTCGATTCTTGCCTGCCTCATTCGCTCATTCCAACATATAGAATAGAGCCCCTAAAAAGCCGTTGAGTGAATAAAAAACAAGTGATGCATACACCAAAGGAAAATGTCTTATTTGTCCTTAACTCTATTTAAGGAAACAGTACCAAGAATTATAATGAATTTTTCTCCTTAATTAAAAACCAAATAGGGAAAAATTAGGTTAAGATTTAAGTTTACTTTCAAATATTCAAAATCCAGCTCTGTCCCTTATTGCTTCTTTCTTTCCAGAATCTCACAGCCCACACTGGTTCCTCTTTGTTAACTCTCCTGGTGAGTGGCCTTAACAATCTTATACTCAGCAGAACACAGTGCTGCCCCATTCTCTGGCACGGCATGCCTAAGCTTTGATTTCTCCAGCACAGTGAGGAAGAATATGGCTGATACACAGTGAGCTCCTTCTGTATGTCCAGGCACTGGAAAGTGCTTTCCATTCATCCCTACAAGACACGTTATTATTATCCTCTCTCAGAGAAGAAGAAACTGTCACAGAGAGGTCTGGCTACTTTCCCCAGGTCCCACTGCTAGGAAGGGGCAGAGCAGGGTCTCAGACACAGGCGATCTGGCTCCATATTTGCCTCATTATTCCCTCTGAGAAGGGCCCTGAGAACCCACACTACATCACAGTGTTTCATGTTCCTTCCAGCAACCATCACCTAACACAGTGTTGGGCATGCGTCCAAATGTGTGTTCTCTGGGCCGTCTTTATAAATTCAGAGAGTCTTTGAGAGAAGTGTTTAGCTCAAGTCTCAAGTCTGGGTTGTTCTGAAGAGCCCTCTTGAAGTTTCTATGATGTTTTTCTTTAATTCCACCATAGGGATTTCCGTAACAAAAAAAATTATTCATGCATAAAAAAGTTAGAATTCATCCGATGTTGAGATTTTCAAGTAAATATTGCCCAAAATGGATAGCAAAACAACACCAGTAAAATAAAAATCCTCCTTGGGAAAATAATCTTATATCTCACTGCAAGTCCTTTCCTACAAATCCCTTCCCCACCCTGCACTCCCACACACAGAAAAAGCTTTTGATGGCAAAGAAAACTTCCAAGATTGCTTGTCATGGAAGAGCTAAAGTATACAATGCTCTCCAGGAATTTGGATCAGTCTTAAGATCTCCAGCATTAAGGATTTGTTTTGGAAAACCTCAATATTTATCATAATTCTGAATTGAATGCGGTTTAAGGATAAAGAAAATAAATTATTGTAATCAGCCATCTGTGGCTATCTAATGAAGTACTTGTTTGCTGAACATATCTCATCTGAAAAAAAAAACTCTGAATTTTCTCACTGATCTTTTTCTTCTACAACAATTTACTAAAGAGAGATTAATCTGAAAGAACAAGAAAGCTTTTTAATGAAATGTCACGGCAGCTGGCCATCATCCAGAATTGGTGAGGCCCCATGACACACCTCAGATATCCTGCATGTTTCATTTTTTTAAGAATTATTTATTTATTTATTTATTTGAGAAGTAGAGTAACAGAAAGAGAGGGAGAGAGAGAAAGTCTTCCATCTGCTGGTTCACTCCCCAAATAGCCACAACAGTCAGAGCTGAGCCACTCTGAAGCCAGGAGCTTCCTCTGAATCTCCCACATGGGTACCAGGGCCCAAGCTCTTGAGGCATCTTCCACTACTTTCCCAGGCTATAAGCAAGGAACTGTACCAGAAGAGGAGCAGTCTGGACACGAACCAGTGCCCACATGGGATGCCTACTACACCATAGCACCAGCCCCTTCTGCATGTTTCTGAATAACACACATGAGGACATTTCAATGAAATGCTACAGTATGATTAAGCTATGATTTTCAAGTTTAACCCAAAATTTGGCTGACATAATCAGCTAAACTTATTAGCAAAGAGGCAGATGTTAACCTAGCAATTAAGACACTAAGTTGTCCATATCCTACATTAGGGTGCCTGCTCCTGCTTACAGCTTTCTGTCAATGCAGATCCTGGGGGATAGCAGTGATGACTCAAGCAGTTGCTGCAACTCACAGGAGAGACCTGGTATGAATTGCTGGCTCCAGCTGTGGTCCTCCAGCCACCGAAGACATCTAGGGAGCACGCCAGCAGGTGGGTGTGCTCTAGTGCTCTTGCTCTTTCTTTTTTTTTTTTTTCCTTTTTGACAGGCAGAGTAGATAGTGAGAGAGAGAGACAGAGAAAGGTCTTCCTTTTTGCCGTTGGTTCACCCTCCAATGGCCGCTGCGGCCGGCGCATCTCGCTGATCCGAAGCCAGGAGCCAGGTGCTTCTCCTGGTCTCCCATGCGGGTGCAGGGCCCAAGGAGTTGGGCCATCCTCCACTGCCTTCCCGGGCCATAGCAGAGAGCTGGCCTGGAAGGGGGCAACCGGGATAGAATCCGGCGCCCTGACTGGGACTAGAACCTGGTGTGCCGGCGCACGCCTGTTAAGCCACTGCGCCGGCCTCTTGCTCTTTCACTCTCTCTCCCATCCCCGTGCGTGTGTGTGTGTGTGTGTCTGTCCATCTCTGACTCTCAAATAAAGTATTTAAAAAACAAATATATTTATTAACAAAAAATATAACAAAAATTACCCAACTAATAAAACTAATTTTAAATGATGAATTTGGAGCAAGATAATTTTAGGGATCATAAAATAAAGGTAAAAACGTTACCCTATTAAGGACAACAATATGCTCATCGAAATCACCATTTATGTCTTAGAGGAATTCTCTGAGAACCCCCTAGCTAAGAGCATACTAGACAGACACAAAGATGTGACCACTAGGTGGCGCCTCCACACCGTTTCATCTTGAAACCACGTTGGATCCTTTACTAGATTTTCCCAAAGCATCAGCAGTGGATGCATGATTCAAAACACATGGACCTCACTTCAGCAAGGGAAAAAAAAATGATGAAAATATTTTTTTAAAAATCCCTTCTATAACTCCTACACATAACGCTTTGGTATAATAAAGAATACCTCAACCAATTATAAATCGGTATTTTGACTACCTCTGTCTTTGGCAATGCAGCACTCCAATATAATAGTGTAGAGTTGAGATGAATTTATTTTTGTTCTTTTTTTATCACAAATACCTTCTAGAAGCACAAAAAATAAATCTTTTCTGCCTCTCCCCAACATAAGGTGTGTATTTGAGAATGAAATCTTCCATAGAGAGTGCCTCTCTCTTCAAAATGTTTTGACAAAGGCCACTAACTTAACTAAATTTCTTTACTGATAAATAATAAGAAAGCACCTACCCAAAATAACTCAAGTTTCCGCAGTGTGTGTAAGTGAATTAACATAATTTCAAAAGCCCTGTGAAGAAAGGCTATGTCTGAGAATAAATACTGATACTTCTCCAATCCCAGCCTGTGGTGAGATGCGTGTGAGGTGACCCTGCTGACGGGGTAGAGTGTATATCATTTCTTCACTCACGTAAAATAAATAGCATTGCAGGTTTCTTTTAAATTTTTTTAAAAACAGATACAAACTATGACCTTGCAACAATCACAAACAACAGCAAATATCCTAAGATTGGGGTAACATGAGAATCAATAGGAAAATCTGAATAATGGCATTTTATTTATTTGGAATGTTGTTATTTGTTGGTTGTTGGCAAGAATGGGGCAGGCAGTTCTGTCTATTTGAATTTATTTGCAAAATACTACTTCAGTTTCAGGTAGCAACAAACAAGTTAGGTCTCAAGTACAATTTTTAAATGTGGGTTGTTCCACCTTGGCAACTGCAATTTCTCCTTTGCCTCTGCAACCTGTGTCCTTCCCTGCTTTATAGCCTTTTGCTCAATGACATCTGCTTTTGACACTCAAATCCCTTTACTTTCCCCTCTCCAAACTGACCAAAACCAGGTCTAGAATCCGTTATTTCCATTCCAAGATAAATATGTGCCAGGCACTTGCAGAGTTGGGTTCTGCCTCCCATGTGGTCTCCTGGCACTTTGAACCTGTCTCTGAGACAGAGTACGTGCCCATTTCTAGCTGTCTTGGCCCCTGGTAAAGCTCGAGAGTTGCCACTGTGACCCCTGCAGTCCTGAGTCCTGGTATTCCAGAGTCCCACACAGCCTACCGTGGTGCCTCACAGTTAGTCCTCACACTCGGGACCGCAGCAAAAGCTGTTTCATCCTAGCTCGCAGGCTCTAGCAAAGGACCAGTGCTGTGCTAGGAATCCAGGCTCAGCCATGAGCCCTCCCCCTGTCATCTGTTCAACCTCCTCCTTCCTTCATGGTGAGTTTCCCTTTGAGTTCCTTGGAATCCTTTCTTTCCAACGGTCCTCAGCTGGGGCTGTGTCAATCATCAGAGATGTTCTAGCTAAACTGAGCCGAAGGGAGAAGAGGTTAGTCAGGTTCCCTTTCCTCCCAGGAAGTTCCTTGGGCCCCTGTGAAGATGATCAGCAGTACATATGAGCAGTTAATAGGAGTGGTGATTTTGGCCACCAACTTCCTGTCCCTCTTCTCTCAATGGTGGTTATTATTTGCCTTGCTCTTGTTGAATTAAGAGAGTGCAGTCAAGAGGTTAGCTCACATGAGTGACTTCCCATTTACACATAAAGAACCAAGTGCCTGGACATTCTTCTCAATGTAGAAAAAAGCATCTGAAGCATCTTGGTGACTGGGCATGGTGATGCAACTGCCTCTGCTCTGAGTGCCAACAGAAGGGCAGAGCTCACATATAGAATGCCTTTGAGAAAACTGGTAAAGGTGTCCCTCCTGGCCTTCAGGTGAAAGGAACCCCACTTAAAGGGCCTGGCCAGTGATGAGACATTTGTGCAACAAGAAGCATCGTATCAATAAGCAGGACCCAGCAGACGCAGCACAGCAGATTCAGCCCCTTCCTGCCCTTAGCCAGTTGCCTCTGGGCATCACACAGTGACCCAGTGGTGCTGCCTGAGACTACTAAGGCCAAACGTTCTTGAAGACATTAAATTCCAAGCTGGGTGTCTGCCCTGGGAAAATTAGAGTCCTTTCCACAGAAACTTCTCTCTTAAGTAAGAGATCCTGACGAGATAAGATAAAGATGGCAGAGGAGATCCGAAGGGTACACAGCTTTATTCTGCGAGATTTTGGAGCCTTGGACTAGAAGTTATGGTGTCTCTCAATCGAAGAGATTCTTTTTTTTTTTTTTTTAATTTTTAACGTTTTACTCAGTGAGACAAATGCACAGGAAAGTGAGGGCTTTATTTAGGGAAGAAAGAAGTCTAGAAGCACAAGCAGGGTCCAT
This sequence comes from Lepus europaeus, assembly GCF_033115175.1. Taxonomy (NCBI): domain Eukaryota; kingdom Metazoa; phylum Chordata; class Mammalia; order Lagomorpha; family Leporidae; genus Lepus; species Lepus europaeus. Next base: position 61,873,135 of record NC_084837.1, read on the forward strand.
GAAAAGAGAATGCATTTGTATCCTCTCACCTACTCCAAAAGGCCACTTTTCCAGGGGTGGTAACTGGGCCTATCTTCTTTAACATTCTCTCAAAAGGCTTAAAACCCTGTGAGGAAACAGATGGATAGGCAGGTAGATGAATAGACAGATAGATAATTGAAGACAGTAGAATAGTAATAACTTGGCAAAGAGAAAAAAAAAGACAACCTCTCCCTGTCCTACACTATCAGCATGATGTAAAATTTGCAGAATGCTTGAATACGATTCTCTTTATGTGCCACAAGTAATGGTGATTTCCCAAAAAAATTAAAAAAAAAAAAAAGCCATGAAGAAAGCTGATAGGAAAGAACTGTTTTATCAGGAACTGTGTAAGTATGTAGGTTTAATGGTAGGGGAACCTCCGGTCAACAGGCAGTACGAAGTGGAAGGAAAGTGTTCCCAAAAGGAGAGGAGACCTAAGGTGTAGCACCCACAATGTCACCAGCTAACAATGAACTATCTTCGGGAACTATCTCACACTAATCCTGAAATTATCCAACTGAAGGTTACTTAAATATCAAACAAAGTAGTTTATGCTTTGCAACTATAAACTCTAAACCATTATTCACCTATAAATAATATAATTACGGTCCTACAAACTGCGCTTATCAGTTCACATTCCAAATCACCTAAGCATTACACACCGTTTTACAAATTTTAAAGGGATACTGTAAAGTTCTGAATTACATTCTGGCTAGAAGAAATACAAAGCTCTTCAGGAAAAAAAAAATAATAATGCATCATCTACATCTTCAATTCCACAACCCAAATAAAGGGTTTAATCCCATCACATAACACAGCAAAGCTTGTTATCTTATAAAAAGAAAGGATGAACTCTTCATTTTAAGGACTGGTTACAAGTGATTAAGGTAAGGATACTTATAATTTAGTGTGCAAGAATGTATGCTGAAACATAATTAGTGCCTAAGAATCAAGGCATGACGGATTAGGCTAATTCGTGGAATGTCGTTGCAGAGAAAACTCTGGGTTAAAAAAGAAGAAAGGAAAAGAAAGAGCAGAGAGAAGAGGGGGGAAAAAGAAGGACCCTTGTGTCTGCACAGCAGCTAAGCTGCTTAATGGTCCTTTAATCGATCTGAATGCGAAGAAAAGGGACAAGAGCAGGCAAAACCCTCTCCGTGGCATTAGCTTGCATTGTGCCCGTTTGGTGCTGCAGCCCTAGGAACTTGGGCACAAGCAGAAGGGGCCAAGCTGCATGCCCGCCACTCATTTCCCAGCTTAATTTATATGATAATTAGAGCTCTGCTGCCAGGACAGAGAGCATCTGCCAGAGTGAAGGCCTCACAATAACAAAACTGACATACGCAGTGGTATAGTCAAAGTGCTGACTAAGACATTTCTTTTGAAGCCATAAGTGCTATTCGTGTTATTACTAGCTGGGAATTTTTAACAGTCTTGCACTGACAGCAACTATTTAACACATGCACAAAACAATAGCGTTTCACACCACTTAATAAACCTTTGAGCTCTGTGACTTCTAACACTCTCACTGGCTGGATTTTATGGTCTGGTAGCTCCTGAACAGTCAAGTATACAAACCACAAAAAAACAGTACCAAAATGATTTGAAAGGGCCGCTTCTTGTGCCTTTGCAGATCCATTTAATGAACCAGCCATGATCCAAGATCACGGGCTTAATTAAAAGACTTGCCTGTCCTCATTCTCCATGCTTAGCTGCTTTAGAAATGTCTGTAAAGGAATCAAGCTAACCTATCCCTACATCTAATCTTTTCCAAACACCTGCTAGAGTAACATTTAAGTACTTTAACATTTAAAGTAGAATTATATCACTACCTTATTGTGGGGGGGAATTTGCTCAAATATTTTAATATCAACTCTGCTAAGTCTAAAATAGAATGGCACAGATAAAGAAGAAAATCCAAAAACTCCTACCTTCTGTTATCACCTAATTGAGGAGCTATAATCAACTACTGGTGATTGAGGCCAGATTAAAGAGCTCTCCTGGAAGTCAGGAGAAGCAGGTGATGGGCAGGTCACCTATATACCCTGTGTGGTATCCTCACCTGGAACAACAGAGGCAATGATGGTTGTGCAACTCCAAGGTTTTCATGAATGCCAATTTAAAAAGGCAGAATATAAAAGATTTTAAATATACTCACCACCAAAAAAATAAATATGGAAGTGAAGCAATGAATATGTTAATGATCTTTATTTACTCTTGTATACATACAAGAAAATGTCACCTTGTATCCCATAAATGTATAAAGTAAACAACTGCCAAATAAATATTTTTAAAACTGCAGGAACAAGCACTTTGCAAACTACAATGCACTGTAAAGTGTTCTGCAAATAACACCAAGTAGCTTTTGTTTCATTCTGATTCAAGGATTTTAACATGCGGCCATCCTAGCCATGGAGGCCTTGAGATCACATTCCATTCACCAAGAGTTATCACTGGAAATTCCCTAGCCCAGTGTCAAGAACACAGAAACCAGAATATCAAATTTCTAAGAATTATGAAATTTTTCTAAAGGAAATATATGATGTAAAATGGATGGCTAAAAACCAAGAAGCATTATAAAACAAAGTCAATTTTTAAGAGTTCCAAATTGGGGCTGGTGCTGTGGCACAGCGGGTTAAAGCCCTGGCCTGAAACGCTGGCATCCCATATGGGTACCGGTTCTAGTCCCGGCTGCTCCTCTTCCGATGCAGCTCTCTGCTATGGCCTGGGAAAGCAGTAGAAGATGGCCCAAGTGCCTGGGCCCCTGCACCCACGTGGGAGACCCAGAGGAAGCTCCTGGCTCCTGGCTTCAGATCAGCACAGCTCCAGCCATTGTGGCCATCTGGGGAGTGAACCATCGGATGGAAGACTCTCTCTGTCTCTACCTCTTTCTGTAACTCTGTCTTTCAAATCAGTAAAAATAAAATCTTTTAAAAAAATTTATAAAAAAAAGAGTTCTAAATTATATATGTAAAATTGTCAGTCACTACATAAGTTCATGCCTTTATACATATTCAAATGTGAGGTTTGAATTATAGTATGACCCACTTTTTAAAAGCATTTTTGCTAATCAATTAAAAAAAATTAAAAACATACCTCATGTGAGTTGGGTACCACGGAAAAATCATAATCAATTACCTAACCTCTTTTTCTTGGCCCATTTGTACTCTCGTAAATTTGGGGCTTTTCTTTTTGAGACTTAAAAGCAAGATTTATTAAAATCAAAGACCTGCAGCCAGAGCAACTTGTAGGGGGTCTCCAAGAGAGGAAAAAACAGAAGGCACTGGTGGTAGTAGGGTTTTTAAGCACAATTTTGGTGAATAAAAAAACTTACCAGCTTGACATTCGGTTATAAGGCAAGGACAAAACCCATCAAAAGACCTGGTCTATAATCTTATTTGCTGAGGAGTAGGATAGGTAATTTGTTTACAGTAAACTGTAAGCTCAGAAGGATAGAATCCCCCACTCTCTTGCTATTCTTACCCCATAAATTTGTAATAGCAATGTACTATCGGTGGTATCTGCATTTTCCCAGCAAATCACAGAATCACAGTTTCCAGAGCTGACATGCTTTCTCATAGGTTATACTTATAGAATGGCCCAAGTTCCTGGGACTCTGCACCCATGTGGGAAACCTGGATGAAGCTCCTGGTTTCTGGCTTTGGCCTGGCCTAGCCCTAACTGCTTGCAGAGTAAACCAGCAGATGGAAGATCTCTCTCGCTCGCTCGCTCTCTGTAACTCTGCCTTTCAAATAAATAAAATGAATATATAAAAAAAAGAAAATAATAAATAGACAAGGGTGGTCACTGCATTGACGTTGTGTTTTTTGTTGTTGTTGTTGTTTCGTTTTTTTGACAGGCAGAGTGGACAGTGAGAGAGAGAGACAGAGAGAAAGGTTCCTTTTTTTTCGTTGGTTCACCCCTCAATGGCCGCTGCGGCCGGTGCGCTGCAGCCGGCGCATCTTGCTGATTCAAAGCCAGGAGCCAGGTGCTTCTCCTGGTATCCCATGCGAGTGCAGGGCCCTTGGGCCATCCTCCACTGCACTCCCAGGCCACTGCAGAGAGCTGGACAGGAAGAGGAGCGACCGGGAAAGAATCCAGCGCCCTGACCGGGACTAGAACTCAGTGTGCCGGCACCGCAGGTAGAGGATTAGCCTATTGAGCCATGGCGCTGGCCTGCATTGAGGTTTATAACTATAAAAACATTGAAACAATTAAAAATGGGGCCAGCGTTGTGGCATAGTGGGTAAAGCCACCGCCTGCAGTGCGGGCATCCCATACAGGCGCCAGTTTGAGTCCCAGCTGCTCCTCTTCCAATCCAGCTCTCTGTTATGGCCTGGGAAAGCAGGAGAGGATAGCACAAGTGTTTGGGCCCCTGAACCCACATGGGAGACCCAGAAGCTGCTCCTGGCTCCTGGCTTCGGATCGGCACAGCTCCAGCTGCTGCGGCCATCTGGGGAGTGAACCAGCGGAGGAAGACCTATCTCTCTCTCTCTCTCTCTGCCTCGCCTTCTCTCTCTGTAACTTTCAACTATGACTTTCAAATAAATAAATCTTCTTTAAAAAATGAAATTATTAAAAATAAACAAAGAGGGGCTGGCACCGCGGCTCACTAGGCTAATCCTCTGCCTGCGGCGCCAGCACCCAGGGCTCTAGTCCCGGTTGGGGCACCAGGTTCTAGTCCCGGTTGCTCCTCTTCCAGTTCAGCTCTCTGCTGTGACTCGGAAGGGCAGCGGAGGATGGCCCAAGTGCTTGGGCCCCTGCACCCCCATGGGAGACCGGGAAGAAGCACCTGGCTCCTGGCTTCGGATAGGCGCAGCAGCGGCCGTAGCAGCCATTAGGGGAGTAAACCAACGGAAGGAAGACCTTACTCTCTCTCTCTCTCTCTCTCTCTCTCACTGTCTAACTCTGCCTGGCAAAAAAAAAACCTAAATAAATAAACAAAGAGGGCCGGCGCCATGGTGTAGTGGGCTAAGCCTCCACCGGTGGTGCCAGCATCCCATAAGGGTGCTGGTTCGAGTGCTTTGGCCTGGGAAAGCAGTGGAAGATGGTCCAAGTGCTGAGGCCCCTGCACCCATGTAGGAGACCCAGAAGAAGCTCCTGGCTCCTGGCTCAGCTCCAGTTGTTGTGGCCATTTGGGGAATGAACCAGAGGATGGAAGACCTTTCTCTCTGTCTCTTCTTCTCTCTGTCTGTAACTGTACCTCTCTGTTAAATAAATCTTTTAAAAAAAACTTTCCACCTTTATTTTTAAAAAAATAAACAAAGAGGATTCATTTAATAGATACGTTATAACATACTATTATGAATAATGAGGTACATATACTAGGGTACTTCAAAAAGTATATGGAGAAATGAAATTAAAAGAAATTTATTTCAGTGCAAAAAACTGAAATCCGTGCACAGTTTTTTTTACATAATATGCATTGTCCATTAACATTTTGAGGACCCCTTCATAAGATGGATTTCACATTTTTCACACAAAAATAATCAACTTATAATTCTATTTTTCTATGAATTTGTTTAAGTACCCTCATAAACTTTATTAGCATAGAAATTTGCCTATAATGTATTGCAAAATGAAAAGAGCAGGCTATAAAATGTATGAAGAATATGATCTTGGTTTTGTAAAAAGACAAAGAAACAAGAAAGGAAAGGGAGGAGATGGAAGGGGAAAGAAGATAATAAAGGAGAGGAATGGGTGAGGGGACACACATGTGAGAGAGAGAGAGACAGAGAGAGAGAGATACAGGGACAGAGACACAGAATATTTTAACCATGGTTGTATGGGTACTTTTTCTTCTTTATAATTTTCTAGGTTACTTGAGTTCCCTAAAAAACTAATTTCATTATGATAAAATTAAGCCATAACCATGTTTCCATAACTACTGTATAGTTAAACAGAAATTTATCAACAAAGTTACCTACCTTATTTGCAGAGGTAAGCTTACTATTTTTAGTTGAGCAAAACAGAATATTTTGTAATTTTTTAAAAGATTATTTATTTGAAAGAGTTACAAAGAGAGAGGAGAGGCAGAGACAGAGAGGTCTTCCATCTGCTGGCTCAATCCCCAACTGGCTGCAACAGCTGGAGCTGCACTGATCCAAAGCCAGGAGCCAGGAGCTTCTTCTGGGTCTCCCATGTGGGTGCAGGGGCCCAAGCACTTGGACCATCTTCTACTGTTTTCCCAGGCCAAGAGCTGGATAGGAAGTGGAGCAACCAGGACATGAACAGCGCCCATATGGGATGCCGGTACGGCAGGCGGCAGCTTTACCGGCTACACCACAGCGCCAGCCTTGAACATTTTGTATTAAAAAGTGTCTCTAGGTACCCCAAAAGAAGAAAAATACACACTAAAACTCGCTATATGTCTGCAGAAGCCCTTTCCAATTTTTCTCTAGTACTTCCAGTAGAGGCTTGGCCTAAAACATCATACCATGTATTTGATGCTGGTTGAACAAAAAGAAAACAATAAAAACACCCTTCCAGAACCCTTCATTCATTAAGTGCATGGAGATAAATAATAATCACATTAGCAAATAACCCAAAGATTGTTGAGATATTCTAAGTTCAGGAATCATATAGCCCTACCATACAGCCCAGCCATCCTACTCCTCAGAATTTACCCAAGGGAAATTAAATTGGCAAATAAAAGAGCTATCTGCACCTCAATGTTCAGCGCAGCTCAATTCACAATAGCTAAGACATGGAATCAACCTAAATGCCCATCAACGGAAGACTGGATAAAGAAATTATGGGATATGTATGCTATGAAATACAACAAAGTGGTAAAAAAAAAAAAAAAATGAAATCCGGTCATTTGCAACAAAATGAAGGAATCTGGAAAACATCATGCTGAGTGAAATAAGCCAGTCCCAAAGGGACAAATATCATAAGTTCTTGACACTATGAGAAGCAATGACTTGGTCAGCCCTTGTCCTGGCTATCGAGGAACAGCTTACTATTTTATTCTTTTTAGTATTTTCTTTTTCTACTTAATACCATTGGTTGAGCTCTTTAATTAACACAGAATTATTCTTAGGTGTTTAAATCCAACTGAAAATTGACCCTGTTAAATATAAGAGTGGGAATAAGAGAGGGAGGAGATGTACAGTTTGGCACATGTTCCCTTGGACTTGCCCCTAAGGGTTAAGCTAAAAACTTGCCATGGGACTCCAAATCCCATTAAGTTGGCAAGTACCAATGCCATCTTACTAGCTAAAAGTTATCAGTTGAAGTTCATAACTGATCATAAAAATAGGATTAAGTGTCAAAGGGATCACATAAATAAGACCAGTGTCTGCTAATAATAATTGATAGAATTAAAAAGGAGAGAACAATCCAACATGGGAAGCGGGATACACAGTAGACTCATAGAATGGCAAATGCCTTAAACAGCACTCTGGCCTCAGAATCAGACTTAAGGCATTCAGATCTGGCTAAAAAGCCCATGAGAGCTTCTCAGGCATGGAAAGCCAAGACACTACAGCAAAAAAAAAAAAAGACCTAAAATGAAAGATCTCTGTGAGTGAGATCCCAGTATAAAGAAGTGGCCATCAAAAAAGGAGGTACCTTTCTCTGAAGGGAGGAGAGAATGTCCACTTTGACTGTGGCCTTGTCTAAATAAGGTCGGAGTTTGTGAACTCAAGAGGCTTCCATAGCCTTGGCAGCTCATGACAAGAGTCTCGGGTGATCATTGACGTCATAAATTAGAGTGTCACTTGTTAAATCAACAACAGGAGTCACTGTGCACTTGTTCCCCATATAGGACCTCTGTCCTTAATGTATTGTACTATGAGAATTAAAGGTCAAACTAGTCCTCAAATAGTACTTTATACTTTGTGTGTCTGTGTGGGTGCAATTGTTGAAATCTTTTTTTTTTTTACAGGCAGAGTTGACAGTGAGAGAGAGAGAGACAGAGAGAAAGGTCTTCCTTTTCCGTTGGTTCACCCTCAAATGGCTGCTGCAGCTGGCATGCTGCGGCCAGCGCACTGCGCTGATCTGAAGCCAGGAACCAGGTACCTCTCCTGGTCTCCCATGCGGGTGCAGGGCCCAAGAACCTGGGCCATCCTCCACTGCACTCCCGGGCCACAGCAGAGAGCTGGACTGGAAGAGGGGCAACCGGGACAGAATCCGGCGCCCCGACCGGGACTAGAACCTGGTGTGCCGGCGCCGCAGGCAGAGGATTAGCCTATTGAACCACGGCGCTGGACAAAATCTTTTTTTTTATAAAGATTTATTTATTTATTTGAAAGTCAGATTTACACAGAAAGGAGAGGCAGAGAGAGAGAGAGAGAGAGAGAGAGAGAGGTCTTCCATCCACTGGTTCACTCCCCAACTGGCCACAACGGCCAGAGCTGCGCCGATCCGAAGCAAGGAGCCAGGAGCTTCTTCCAGGTCTCCCACATGGGTGCAGGGGCCCAAGGACTTGGGCCATCCTCTACAGCTTTCCCAGGCCACAGCAGAGAGCCAGATTGGAAGTGGAGTAGCCTGGACTTGAACCGGTGCCCATATGTGATGCCGGCACTTCAGGCCAGGGTGTTAACCCACTGCGCCACCGTGCCAGCCCAGAAATCTTTACTTAGTATATACTAAGTTGATCTCTGTATATAAAGATAATTAAAAACGAATCTTAATGAAGAATGGGATAGGAGAGGGAGTAGGAGATGTGATGGTTTGTGGGTGGGAGGGTGGTTATAGGGGGAAAAACTGCTATAATCCGGCCGGCGCCGTGGCTCAACAGGCTAATCCTCCGCCTTGCGGCGCCGGCACACCGGGTTCTAGTCCCGGTCGGGGCACCGATCCTGTCCCGGTTGCCCCTCTTCCAGGCCAGCTCTCTGCTGTGGCCAGGGAGTGCAGTGGAGGATGGCCCAAGTGTTTGGGCCCTGCACCCCATGGGAGACCAGGAGAAGCACCTGGCTCCTGCCATCGGAACAGCGCGGTGCGCCGGCCGTAGCGCGCTACCGCGGCGGCCATTGGAGGGTGAACCAACGGCAAAAGGAAGACCTTTCTCTCTGTCTCTCTCTCACTGTCCACTCTGCCTGTCAAAAAAATAAAAATAAAAAAAATAAAAAAAAATAAAAAAAAACTGCTATAATCCAAAAGGGATAGGGACAAGAGAGAATGTGGGAGAGCCAAATGGCTAAAATTGGATTAATTAGAACAAACAACAACTAAAATAGGATTAGATTATAACCCAAAATATAAACCAAATACTCACAAGTCCGCACTGCTATTACTAAGTGACCAAACAAGTAAGTAAGGAAGAAGACATTGGTTTCCCACAGAGACTTGCAAGTAATTTGTGTAGCTTCTCCACTTCAATGAAGTGAAATAAAACTGCCCACTCCATAGGTGACATGATCGAGGTCAAAAGCAACTGCGTTCCATCATGCTGATACTATATATCCTTGTTATGATACGATAACCTCGAAAACACTTAACTCAGTCAAGTTGTAGAAAAGTCAGATGAGTCCTAATTGAGGGACATTCCATGAAATATCCTGCTAATACTCAGCAGAAGAGCCAAGGTCACAAAAGTGGGAGCAGTTAGAGAAACTGCCACATCGATGAGCAGTCTAAGGAGGTCTGACATGTAGAGGTTACCTGGTGTCTCATGGGATCCCAGAAAAGAAAAAGGATCAGTGAAACTGCAGAAATCTACACCAAATGTGGACGCTAGTTGAAAATAATGTAGAAATATTGGTTTACTGCTTGTAATAAAAATATCCTAGTCATATTACATGTTAATACTAGGAGGAATTGGCTGCAGAGTATATGAGATCTTGTTGCTCCATCCTGTCAATTTCTCATGAGTCTAAATAAAGTTTAGTTAAAAAAGAAAGTTAAATTTCTCAAAATAAAAAAAAAGAGTGCTTTAAAAAAAGTGAAATAAATTTCAAGATGCAATGACTTTGAACAGCCCTTGTGTGGACTGGTAAGAAAAGGCTTTTTTTTTCATACTATTTGTTGAACTCTTTACTTAGTAAAGATTAATCTTATGTATATAAAGTTAATTGAAAATAGATCTTAGTAAAAAATAAGAATGAGAAAAGGAGAGGGAGGAGGAAGGGAGGTGGGAAGGCAGGTGTGATGGGAAGAATCATTATGTTCCTATAGGTGTATTTGTGAAATACATAAAGTTTATATTCTGTAAATAAAAAGGTTTCTTTGGGGAAAAAAGAATATCATGTGTATTATGTGAATAATTTTACTGAACTTCTATTTGTTTGAATAGCCTTGACAGTAAGCCTCAGCATCTATGTTGATAATAAAAGTAAAAATAACTCACAGTAACAACTAATAACAACTTTTCTAAGTTCAGTTCAGATCACATCAAATAGCTGGTAAATCACCTTTTTATTCAATATAGCCTCATTCTACTTTTTTTTTAAAAGATCTTATTTATTTATTTATTTATTTTAGAGGTAGAGTTACAGACAGTGAGAGAGAGAGAAAGGTCTTCCTTCCGTTGGTTCACTCCCAAATGGCCACAACGACCAGAGCTGCGCTGATCTGAAGCCAGGAGCCAGGTGCTTCCTCCTGGTCTCCCATGTGGGTACAGAGGCCCAAGCACTTGGACCACCTTCTACTGCATTCCCAGGCCATAGCAGAGAGCTGCATTGGAAGAGGAGCAGCCGGGACTAGAACTGGTGCCCACGTGAGATGCCAACGCTGCAGGCAGAGGATTAACCTACTGCACCAATGCACTGGCCCAGCCCCCGCTCTATCTTTTTTTTTTTTTTTTTTTTTTTTTGCTCTTTACTTTTATTTAATGAATATAAATTTCCAAGGTACAGCTTATGGGTTACAATGGCTCCCCCCCTCCCGTAACTTCCCTCCCGCCCGCAACCCTCCCCTCTCCCGCTCCCTCTCCCCTTCCATTCATGTAAGGATTCATTTTCAATTCTCTTTGTATACAGAAGATCAGCTTAGTATATATTAGGTAAAGTTTTCAACGTTTTGCCCATATAGCAATACAAAGTGAAAAAACTACCATTGGATTACTAATTATAGCGTCAAATAGCAATGTACAGCACATTAAAGACAGAGAACCCACACGATTTTTTTTCAGATTAATTAACTTTCTATGCCATTTCCCCTTCAACACCAGGTTGTTATTATTTTTTTTTTCATTTCCAATTCTCTTAACACACAGAAGATCACTTCTGTATATCATTAGTAAAGAGCTCATTATTTCCCATTTCTCTCCTTCTAAACTAGACAAGGTTGATCCTCAATATTAGAAAGAGTTTAGGATGGGTACTTTGTGTAGTAGTCAAGATGCTGCTTGGAATGCTCACAGCCATTACTGGAGTGCCTGCATCTGAATCCCAGCTCCTCCACTTCCTACCCAGCATCAGGCTGATGTACACCATGGGAGGCAGCAGGCAATGCTCAGGTATTTGGGTCTCAGTCGCCCAGGTGAGAGAACGGAATTTTATTCCAGGTTCTTGGCTTTAGCCAGTATCAATCCTGGCTATTGTGGACATTTGGGGAATAAACCAGTGAATGGAAAATATTCTCTCTCACTCTTGCTCTTGCCCTCAGTCTTTGAAATAGCATGAAAATAAATAAAAGTTTTTAAATAAAAGAAAAAATTTTGTTCCAAATCATTTACAAAAATTCTAAACTTGTGTCACCAATCTGACCCAGTATCAAGTTTGGCACTCTACTTGCATTTATGAAAAGTGGGGTTGCTGTATACTATCTTTGCCCTCTTTGCATTTCAATTGGTACCACTAGAAGACCTTTTATAAAAAAGACACAGAAACAGTTTTTAATACCTCACAAGTATATTGTGGGAGCTTGTTGTTCCATCTTGTCAATTTCTCATGAGTCTAAATAAAATAAAGTTTGTTAAAAAAAAATAAAGTTAAGTTTATTGCCACATTGAGAACGAGAAAGCTGCACTGGCTATGAATGCTAGGACCTCAGCTAGGAGTACTCACTAAGTGACTCACGCCCAAAACAGAGCTGTAGGGAAAGAATGTGAAACGTTCTTTCTTCAGTAAAATTCAAGTTTCCAAATTGTCACATATCTTTGAGCCATTGCAGAAGGGTAAAACTTTTTATGACTAATTCATAAGTGCTGCTGACCTTTCTGTTCCCTAAAATTGCCCAAATCTTCTAACAGTGACCCTTTTACACAGTGTTTTCTTTCAATAACACCCACTTCATCAACACCAAGTGGAACTCTACTTGTTCCTCAAGGCTCAACTCAGATTTGACATTTTTCACAAGGCCTTTCCAGATACCTTTACTATAAATGTCCTCTATTTAAAACAAATACAGCACTTTCTTTTGTACTTCTTTATTTTTTAATTCTCCTTTATATTATTTGATGACCAGTCCTATCCCCTCCAACTAAATCAATAGCTTGACACTATAATCACTTTCAGCAGAGTTTTATACATAAGTAAACAGTTATTTGCATTGAATTAAATATAATTATTTTTCTGTTTGACAGAAAAAATTAAAAGTAATCTTGCAGCATCAATGACCACAATAGTTTTTTTACAGATTTTATTTATTTATTTATTTATTTGAGAGGCAGAGTTACAGACAGACAAGGAGAGACAGAGAGAAAGAGAGAGAGATCTTCCATCCGCTGGTTCATTCCCTAAATGGCCACAATGGCCAGAGCTGGGCAATCTGAAGCTTGGAGCCAGTAGCTGCTTCCGAGTCTCCCACATGGGTGCAGAGTCCCAAGCACTTGAGCCATCTTCCACTGCTTTGCCAGTCCATAAATAGAGATCTGGATCAGAAGAGGTGCATCCCAGACACGAACCATGCCCATATGGGATGCAAGCGCCACAGGTGGAGGCATGGCCTACTATACCACAGAGGCAGCCTCCACAATAGTTTTTAAAATCTGGTTGTGGGGCTGGCACTGTGGTGTAGCAGATAAAGCCACCGCCTGCAGCACCGGCATCCCATTTGGGCACTGTTTCAAGTCCCAGCTGCCCCACTTCCAATCTAGCACTCTACTATGCCTGGGAAGCAGTAGAAGATGGTCCAAGTCTTCAGGCCTCTGCACTCATGTGGGAGACCTAGAAGAAGCTCCTGGCTCCTGGCTTTGGATAGGCAAAGCTCTGGCCATTGCAGGCACCTGGGAAGTGAACCAATGGATAGAAGACCTCTCTCTCTCTCTCTCTCTCTGCCTCTCCTTCTCTCTCTGTGTAATTCTGCCTTTCAAATAAATAAATAAATAAATCTTTAAAAATTTTTAAATTTTAAAAAATATCTGGTTGTAACTTACGACTCTCGGAATAATAAGTAGCCTATTGCTTTCTGCTTTGAGGTATAGGAAACAGCATTACAAATGTCTGAAGGGATGACTTGCAGCTTTAGCAGAGAGGAAAGATTCTATACCAGCCAATCACTATTCCACTAAGTAATCTTTGCAGTCTCCCACATGAGCTCGGCAGTAGAATCCAGCAAAACAAATATTCCTGATCATCTGTTTAGGATAAATAGATTTCCTGACCCAAAGATTAGGAAAAGAAATTTTTGTGCCATTCTCAAGTGAGTTCCCACTTAAAATGTAGTTTTAAATGGCAAGAAGTCTTATAATAACTGGGACATTTGAATGACCAGTGACCAAAGTAATGAAACCATAGCTGCCTTTCAAAATTGATACAATGTAATTTTTTAAAATTTAACACTATGTGATTATAGTATCTACATCTGCTTTTGATTTCAACATGAGCTTGATTTTTGCTGAAAATCACTCAACCACAAAGTAATGGTTTGTTGCTGATGGGTAGTGCACAGGCAAAGAACTGCAGAGAAAGAGTTTTGGTTTCTATTAGGTTGAGCTACACAAAATTGCCAATATTCTATTATTTTTGACATGTAAAAAAAGAAATTGTTCATGGTTCAAACTAGTTTTTAAAATTCTGGTATTTCATATTGTTTTAAAGTTATGTTCCAGAAAGAAAATTTAATTTTTAACATAAATGTACATACAATCCTTAAAAATCACTGAAATCAAGCATTAAGAGAATGACAAGACAAATCACAGACTTAGAGAAAGTATTTGTAAAGCCTGTATCTGATAAAGGACTTATGTCCAAAACACATTAAAAAAAAAAAAAACTCTTAAAACTCAACAATAAGAAAACAGCTCAATTTTAAAACAGGCAAGAGCTGAACAAATACTTCACTACAGAAAATACACATATAAAAAGATGCTCAACACCATTAATCATTAGGACTTTGTAAATCCAAACAATGAGCATCACTACACATGTACTAGAATAGCCAAAGTTGAAAACATTGACACCACCAAATGCTGGCAAGGATGTGGAGCACAGGAACATCTCTTCATTGCCAGTGGAACTGCAAAATGATACAGTCCCTTTTGAAGTCTATACAGCAATTTCTTTCAAAGTTATATACAGGCTCACCCCAGGATCCAGCAAATAAGTTGAAAACTTACTTACATTCACATAAAAACCCACACATGAATGTTTATAGAAGCTTTATTTATCATGCCAAAACTTGGAATCAATCAAGATGGACTTCAAAAAAGTGAATAGGATATAGACATAAAACCAAATTATTTCTCAGTGGTAAGAAATGAGCAATCAAACCATTAAAAGACAAAGACCAAGTTGCTGGTGCTGTGGTGCAGCATGTTCAGTCTCTGCCAATGAGGCCTGCATCCCATTATGAGCACTGATTCATGTCCCAGCTGGTCAACTTCCAATCTAGCTCCCTGCTAATGAGCCTGGGAAAGCAGAAGGAGATGGTCCAAGTGCCTGGGCCCCTGCCACCCACATGGGAAACCCAAATAGAGTTGAGGCTATTGCAGCTATTTGGGGTATGACTCAGCATATGGAAGATTTTTCTCTGTCTCTGTCTCTCTATAATTCTGCCTTTCAAATAAATCTTAAGGCAAAGATGAATATTAAATAAATATTTCTAAGTCAAAGAAGCCAATCTGAAATTTCTACCTATTTTATGATTCCAAGTTTATGACATTCTGAAAGGGGAAAAAGACAAGTAAAATGATCAGTGGTTTCCAAGAGTTCATTAGGGAGAGAAGGTGGTAGGGATAAACAGGTGGAGAATCAGGACTTTTTAGGCAGTAAAACTGTTATTTTATATACTAAATGGTAGGTACCTGTCATTATGTGTTTGTCAAAACCCAAGAATATATGATACAAAAGGTGAACCTTGTATAAACTATGGGCTCTAATTAATAATATATGAACATTGGTTTATCAATTGCAAAAAAAGTACCACCAGACAGAAGCAAGATTTTTTTGTTTTTTGTTTTGTTTTGTTTTTGACAGAGTTAGACAGTGAGAAAGGGACAGAGAGAAAGGTCTTCCTTTTTCCGTTGGTTCACCCCCCAAGTGGCCGCTACAGCTAGCACACTGGGCCAATCCAAAGCCAGGAGCCAGGTGCTTCCTCCTGGTCTCCCATGCAAGTGCAGGGCCCAAGGACCTGGGCCATCCTCCACTGCACTCCCGGGCCACAGCAGAGAGCTGGACTGGAAGAGGAGCAACCGGGACAGAATCCGGCGCGCCGACTGGGACTAGAACCCAGTGTGCCGGCACCGCAGGTGGAGGATTAGCCTAGTGAGCCACGGCACTGGCCGATGCAAGATGTTAATAATGGGCAATTGGCAGGTAGTCAACAAAGGGTAATAGGAAACTTTGTACTTTTTGCTCATTTTTTTCAGTAAATCAAAAACTGTTCAAACACAGTTCATTAATTAGTTTTTAAACTACATACTATGTGATCCCACATAAATGATATTCTGGAAAAGGCAAAATCATAGAAAATAAAGATTGGTAGCTGCCATGAGTTCATAGCAGTAAGAGAAGGAATGAATAAGTAGAAGATGGAATTTTTAGGACAGTGAAACTATTCTGAATAATATTATAATAATAGAGTCATAACATTATAGACTTGTTAGCCACATACAGTGAACTATAATGTAAACCATAAACATCAACTGTAATCATGTACCACGTGATGTTAATGATAGAGGGAAATGGGGAAATTATTTGGTAATTCTGTACTTCTGGTATACTTTTTCTGTAAATTTTATTCTGTAAATAAAAATATTTTTAAAATGTTAACTGGGAGCACACTTAAAGTCTGGTGTGTGTTCCAATTAAAAAAACATTCAATGTAAAAAGGTTGAGTACTAACAGCTAACACTTTAAGGAATAAGAGCTACAGTTAAGAGAGACAGTGCAAAAGGCAGAAAAACAGTTGGAAAAAACCCATTTTAATGGGAAAAAAAAAAAGCAGTGATGTATTCTTGCAAATGCTGGTTGTATGTGATTACAATGTTTTTCTTTTTCTGTCTTCTGCCCTAAAGCTCAGAAATTGATGTAATGTTCTAGAAAAGCTGTATAACTTTGACTAGTTTGAAAAAATTGATGTTTTCTTTACTAGACGAATAATACAAAGCTCTAGAATCACTATAGAAAGGTAAGGGAAAAATAGGTATAAGTGTCAAGATCCTGTATAAGGGATCACAGAAGGTCTAATGATGTGAATTTCCACTTACATCATACTTTTGTTTCTGACTTCTTTTCAATTCCAGTTCCAACCAGTTCGAATCTCAAGTCTCACAAGAGTCACTGTGACATTATTGTCAAACCTGTACCTTAGTCCTGATAAGTTTTGTGATTCTTTATTTCTGTTCCAAAGAGATATACATATTGCTTTATTATTGTCCAATGTCTTCTAAAACTTTCTATACATTTAGAGCTAAGGTAAAGGTAAAAGTAGGTCAATAAATGATAGTATCTAAAAATTAAAATTAAGCAATTTTAAAACTAGAAGTTTCTGGGGGTGGGGTTCATGTTTGGCCTAGTGGTTCAGATGCCAATTAAGACACTAGCACCCTGTATTAGAGTACTGCATTTGAGTCCCAGCTCCACTCTTGATTTCAGCTTCCTGCTAATGCTAACCTTGGGAAGAAGCAGATGAGGGCTCAAGTAATCGGGTCTCTACCACCCTTGTGAGGGACTTGAATTGACTTTCCAGCCCTTAGTTTCAGACTCAGCCAGCTGTTGCCATTGAGGGCATCTGGGAAGTGAACCCGTGGATGGGAGTGTGTTTGCCCTCTTTCTCTTTCTCTTTCTCTCTCTCTCTTCCCACACATATACCCCTCTCTTTCTCTCTCTCCCTCTTAAATAAATTTTTTTTCATCATCTAACTTGTTTTTATTTTTTTTGTTTGTTTTTGTTTTTTTTTAAACTTTTATTTAATGAATATAAATTTCCAAAGTACAGCTTATGGGTTACAATGGCTTCCCCCTCCCAAAACTTCCCTCCCACCCACAACCCTCCCCTTTCCCGCCCCCTCTCCCCTTCCAATCACATCATGATTCATTTTCAATTCTCTTTATATAGAGAAGATCAGTTTAGTATATATTAGGTAACGATTTCAACAGTTTGCCCCCATATAGCAACACAAAGTGAAAAAAAAATACTGTTGGAGTACTAGTTATAGCATTAAATAAGAGTGTACAGCACATTAAAGACAGAGATCCTACATAATTTTTTTAAAAAATTAATTAATTTTCTATGCCATTTAACACCAGGTTTTTTTTTTTCATTTCCAATTATCTTTATATACAGAAGATCGATTCAGTATATAATTAGTAAAGATCTCATCAGTTTGTACCCACGCAGAAACACAAAGTGTAAAAATACTGTTTCAGTACTAGTTATAGCATCACTGCACATTAGACAACACATTAAGGACAGATCCCACATGGGATCTAAGTACACAGTGACTTCTGTTGCTGACTTTACAATTTGACACTCCTGTTCATGGCATCAGTAATCTCCCTAGGCTCTAGTCATGAGTTGCCAGGGCTATGGAAGCCTTTAGAGTTCGCTGACTTTGGTCTTATTCCAATAGGGTCATAGTCAAAGTGGAAGTTCTCTCCTCCCTTCGGAGAAAGGTACCTCCTTCTTTGATGGCCCCGTTCTTTCCACTGGGATCTCACTCACAGAGATCTTTCATTTAGGTCTTCTTCTTTTTTTTTTCTTTCTTTTCCATGGTATCTTGGCTTTCCATGCCTACAATACTCTCATGGGTTCTTCAGCCAGATCTGAATGCCTTAAGGGCTGATTCTGAGGCCAGAGTGTTGTTTAGGACATCTGCCATTCTATGAGTCTGCTGTGTATCCCACTTCCCATGTTGGATCTTTCTCTCCCTTTTTGATTCTATCAGTTAGTATTAGCAGACACTTGTTTTGTTTGTGTGATCCCTTTGATTCTTAGACCTATCAGAGCCATCGAATGTGAACTGAAATTAATCACTTGGACTAGTGAGATGGCATTGGTACATGCCACCTTGATGGGATTGTGTTGGAATCCCCTGGCACATTTCTAACTCCATCATTTGGGGCAAGTCTGATTGTGCATGTCCCAAATTGTACATCTCCTCCCTCTCTTAAAGTGATCCCTGTTAAATTTAAATAAATTTTTAAATAAATAAAAATAAAAGTTTCAGGTAAAATCTTATAGACAGGGGCCAATGCTGTGGCATAGAGTGTAAAGCCACCTCCTGCAGGGCTGACATCCCATGTAAGTGCCAGTTCAATTCTCAGATGCTCCACTTGTAATCCAGCTCCCTGCTAATACGCATGAGTAGACAGCAGAGGATGGTTCAAGTGCTTGGGCCTCTGCACCCACGTGGGAAACCTGGAAGAAGCTCCTTGGTCCTGGCTTCGGATTGTCCCAGGTCCTGTGCTTGTGGCCGTTCAGGGAGTGAACCAGAGGATGGACGATCTCTCTCTCTCTGTGTCTCTCTCTCTCTCTCTGTCTCTCTCTCTCTCTGCCTCTCTGTAACTCTGCCTTTCAAATAAATAAATAAATCTTTTAAAAACAAACCTTATAGACATAAATCATAAATTTTATTCTCCTAAAACACTAGCATCAAATTTAGAGTGTTAGTGACCAGTGGTATCACAGTACTCAAACAGGATGTTAGGAACAAGAATTTAGTAGACAAAGATACCTTCTAGCCCAACAAACCAAAGATTGAAGCCTCTACAGTTTCCCAACATGTAATCAGCCAACAAGGAAACCAAAGACTAAGAAAAATCTTGTAATAGCAGGAGATCACCATTAGGAAGGAGATAGCTCCAGAAACACATGGTGAATGACAGCAGGGAAAGGACAGTCACATCTCAGCGGCTGAGATCCAGAAGGCCACTTGCTCAGAATAATGACCTCAGCATCAGAGATGGATAATGGGCTTGTGCTCAGTGCCCTCCAAGTGAGGTCTGCTGGCCAGTGCCAGTGTTAAAACCATTACCAGTCTGCTATGAGACAAGAAACCAGGCCAGAACTTAAATCACCTATGTCATTAAGTAAGCTTTTCTTGATGAAGCAAAAGTATTTGGATTACAATCTTGTGAAAGATTCTCTCTTCAGTACCTAACAGTTCCCTGACCATCTCTGCTTTAGGTAAGCCTTACTTCATCCTGAAGTAGCCTGATAGAAGAACCACAAACACAATAGTTCTCCCTTTATCTGCTGGGTATAAGTTCCAAGACCCCCAGTGGATGCCTAAAAGTCTGAATAAGTCTGTATAGTACCAAGCTATATATATTTTTCCTACACATAAATACTTACAATAAAGTTTAATTTACAAATTAAACAGTGAAGTTAACAAAAATTACACAAAACTAATATTAAAATACTATATTACAGCCAAATAACTGGCTTACTTTTAACTTCTAAGATTGTCATAATTTTTACCTTAATAAATGCTATGCTAGTTAAATGTGTTTTGTGCATGTGTATGTTATATATTGTATTTCTTAAAAATTCTTATTTTACTTTAGTTATATTTAATAGTTATATTATTTGCTCACTTCTTGAAACATGTATATGTACTTGTTCCATAAAGCCACACCTATGACATATGATTTCAATCAATGAACTTTGAAAACTAATTCAGAAAGTAAAAGATGAATTATGCTAAAACCTAACTAGCCAGAGTAAGCATCTAGCCTAGTGATTAAGAAGCCTGTTAGGAAATCCACACCCCATGTTGGAGTGCCCGGGTTCAACTCTCAGCTCCAGCTCCTGACACTAGCTCCCTACTAATGCAGATGATATAAGGTAGCGGTGATACCACTCACATGGGAGACCTGGACTGACTTCTGGCTCCCAGCTTCAGCCCAGTAGGGCTGATGCAGACATTAGAAAATGAACCAGAAAAGAGTGCTCTCTTGTTCTCTTGCTCATTCTCCATCACCTGCCTCCACACCAACTTTCATAAATAAATAAATTTTTTAGAAAACTAACTAGGCTTGGGGCCGGCACTGTGGTGTAGTGGGTAAAGCCACTGCGTGCAGTGCCGGCATCCCACGTGGGTGCGAGTTTGAGTCTCGGCTGCTCCACTTCCGATCCAACTCTCTGTTGTGGCCTGGGAAAGTAGAAGATGGCCCAAGTCCTTGGGTCCCTGCACCCGCGTGGGAGACCGGAAGAAACTCCTGGCTCCTGGCTCCTGGCTTCAGATCGGCGTAGCTCCAGGCGTTGTAGCCAACTGGAGAGTGAACCAGTGGATGGAAGACTCTCTCTCTCTCTCTCTCCCTCTCCCTCTCCCTCTCCTTCACGTTTTCTGTGTAACTCTTTCAAATAAATAAATAAATCTTAAAAAAAAAAAAGAAAACTAACTAGGCTTATTGTATTTCTTTTCTTTTCTTTTCTTTTCTTTTTCTTTTGACAGGCAGAGTGGACAGTGAGAGAGAGAGAGAGAAAGGTCTTCCTTTTGCCGTTGGTTCACCCTCCAATGGCCACTGCGGCCGGCGCACCGCACTGATCCGAAGCCAGAAGTCAGGTGCTTATCCTGGTCTCCCATGTGGGTGCAGGGCCCAACGACTTGGGCCATCCTCCACTGCCTTCCCAGGCCATAGCAGAGAGCTGGCCTGGAAGAGGAGTGACTGGGACAGAATCTGGCGCCCCAACGGGGACTAGAACCTGGTGTGCTGGCACCGCAGGCGGAGAATTAGCCTATTGATCCGCGGCGCCGGCCTAGGCTTGTTGTATTTCTAGAACCTTGTTCAGTTGAAAAGCTCTAAGGAAAGCCAGATAACATTGTAAAAACAAAGCTGTTATGAAAATTTTCATTTTTAAGGTGCTTTTTAAGATATGGTATACACTATAATTCAGAAACAGCACAGTATCTACATCTTCTATAGCACCATGAAGTCTGCATTATCATAACATGTGTGAAAAATCATAATCCAGATGCAAAAATCCTTAATGGTTTAAAAAATGTTTCTTACAGTAAAAGCAGAATTTAAAGTATATTTATAACCCCTCTTGTTCCAAATGAATTTGAAACTGAAATTTACTAATAAATTGGATCAATGGTTTAAAAATTATGGTTGAAACAAGTTAATGAAAAAGCATCCAATTTTCCTTAAAATCTTCTTCCCAAAACACTCTAGCTAACTGTGTTTTCCATTTATCCTAAATTATATTCAAATATTATATGTAGCCAAAAACTTTTAAATACTAACCAGCTCAAAAATGACCCGTGAATAGTAGTCATATACCTCACAACTGTGCTACCTATTGACTGTTTCTCAAGCACTAAATAAACATATTCAGTTATAAGTAATTTTGTTGATATTTCTGCATCAAAAAACATAAAAATATACAAGGGCTTCTGAAAAATTTTGTGTAATACTAACTCAGTTCTACATTCCCATGATTATATGAAAGCATTTTTAAGGTTTATTTAAATGTTAATGTGTAAATCTCATTTTCAAAATTTCACAATCAAGTATTCTGAATCATTATTGCACATAATTGATACCACCTACAGAATGAAGAACAAAGGTTGTACACTCTATGAAAATACCAATTTCATGTGTCAGTGTTTTTAAGCTACCTTCCTAAAAGCTATTACAAATGGGAAAAAAGATTAAAATAATTGATACAGTTCTAAACAGAGATATCAAAAACAGTATACCTGATTTTCCATTCCAGACCTTAGTTATGTATAAATACCAGAGCATACTAGTTGGTCTTCTGATCAACCACAAACATGTCAGGTTTGTAAAATTTGGAAAAAACGTAAATCCAGCTATTAAAAGCTTAAAAGGTTTAGAAAGAAGCCCACATTTGTGGATGGCCACAAATCTTAGCTGAAAATTGGCTAAACTACAGTTAGACTTAGAAAGGTTGTATTAATTGCAAGGCTCACAGAGGTGTCAGAAGAACTGAGGATTGGCCCAGTCTACTAGGAACTATTTGTAGGGTTTTCAAAGCCATTTTGCTGTTCAGTACTTTAGTGCCTAACTCATGGAACTAACCCACGTAATCTCCAAGGCCCCGTCAGCTCTCATATTCTAGAAGTCTGCTTCTATAGCATGTTTGATAATTGAAGGTACACCCTATTCTGCTGAGCAGAAGAAATTCTCCAGTCTTCTGACCAGAGTCCATATATTCTTATGCCAGGTTAAATGACAAGAGCATGTCGAAATAAGAATCAGAACACAAGGATTTATCATCCTTTGTGAACCACATTCTTGTCCTCAATGCTCAGCAACCAGGCTTAGAGTGCCCAACATTTTGATGCAATAATAACAATACAGTTCACCAAACAAGACCAAGCTCAGTGGTTTCCAGGAAACTGGGAAGGGAAAGAATGTGGAAAGAAATAGTAGAGACTTTAAATGATGAAAAAAATGAATGAAGTTCAAACTGAGAATCAAAAAAGAAACACAATAAAGACTTAAAAAGTGTGGTCAATTCATTAGGAATGATTGGAACCATGCAAAGTTTTTCCTAACAATATAAACAAAACATCTTTGAGAACATTTCATCGTTAAGGGGATCAATGAGATAAAATAGATTGATGATTCTTTCTTCCAAAATGCAAAAACTAAAACTGAATTATTTTGATTTGTGAAAGGTAGAATTACTACGCAATTTCATCAAAGACATTTTTACATAACTCCCTAGAAGTTAAAAATGTTCTTTATTTAAAAAAAATTTTTTTTGTATAATAGTAGAGCAGTCAGTACATCTTAGAAAAATTAGAAAAACCAGGAATTATTGTGATTTTTAATTACTCAAAAAGTCTATCATTAATGGATTAAAATATGTCAAAGTAAAACAAGAAATAAATATTGCCTTGATTATAACTCCCTTTCCTTAGAGATAAAGGCAATTTACTAGAATGTAAAAAATAATTCAGTAAACTTAAGCTATTAACATATATTCTATTTCCCTTCAAGTTGTTCTTATATACATATGTATTTATGTGTGTCTACATACACAATTACAATTGATGAAATCTATCTTGTATGTTTATATTTTATATTGTACATTTCTAATATAAAACCCTACACTCGGTTTCTCTTCAGAACATATAAATCCTTCACCTTTTATTTAAAACCATACATTGAAAAAGTCTATGTATTTGTCATTTGTATAATCCTAGGATAGCATTAAAAGGGTGAATATTCTATGAGTTGCTTTGTCATTTCCTTATTTCAGGGTATTTAAGTTGTTTCCAGTTTCCTTTGATTTGACTTTTCTTGGCCTTTATTTCTTTGGAAATAGTCCTAAAAGTGGAATTATACAGACCAAAAATATAAATAATGTTATAGCTATTATATTTTATTGATCAATTGCTTACCGGGGTGGGGGATAGTTTTAAAAGCTATCAACAATGTTCATATATTGCTGTTCCCACTTCCACTCTTCCAAACATGTAACTATAACACATTTCTTATTATTTTTCTGGTTTGACAGGTGTATATTATACCTAAAGGTTATTTGGATATGAAATTGCTAGTAAGGCTGAAAATTATTCCTTGTGATGACCCATGTAATTTTTCTAAACGTATAAATACCATTTATTGGGAAACAATGAGTAGTGATCTTTTGTAATGCATCAGTACCTTTCGTATTTTTAAGCATTATTTTTTTCTTTTTATAAATGCAACATATATATATGTATATATATATATATTGCAAAATGTCTTGGATATAGAGAAAAACACAAGAAATAATATAAAAATGGTCCATAATATCAGGACCCTTCTCTAAATAGTGTATGTTACAAAAAGTGAGATTTCTTTATTCACCTCCCCATCTACTTCCAGCCCCACCAAATACAATCAGGGCTAAGTATTTGGTATATACTGTCCAAGGATTCATCTATGACTTTTAACATTTTTAAAGATTTTTTAATTTTATTTATTTGAAAAAGACAGAAAGAGATTTCCATCTGTTAGTTCACTCTCCACATGCCCACAACAGCCAGGATTGGGGCAGTCAAGGGAAGGCAATCCAAGTGTCCCACCTGGGTGGCAGAGTCGATGACTTGAGCCAATATCTGCTGCCTCCCAAGGTGCATATTAGGAGGAAGCTGGAATGGGGAGCTAAGCCAGGACTCAAACCCAGGATATTCCAATATGGGATGCAGGTGTCCCAAGTGGCATCTTTTTTTTTTTTTCTTTGACAGAGTGGACAGTGAGAGAGAGACAGAGAGAAAGGTCTTCCTTTTCCATTGGTTCACCCTCCAATGGCCGCTGCGGCCGGCGCATCATGCTGATCTGAAGCCAGGAGCCAGGTGCTTATCCTGGTCTCCCATGCGAGTGCAGGGCCCAACGACTTGGGCCATCCTCCACTGCCTTCCCAGGCCATAGCAGAGAGCTGGCCTGGAAGAGGGGCAACCAGGATAGAATCCAGCGCCCCAACCGGGACTAGAACCCGGTGTGCCAGCGCCGCAAGGTAGAGGATTAGCCTGTTAAGCCAGGTGCCAGCCCCAAGTGGCATCTTAACCACTACACCAAATGCCTGTCCCTTTGCCTTTTTTAAAAAATATAAAAACTTTGTCCCTTTGCAACTGGCTTATTTCACTAAGTGCTACATTAATAATGTCAATTTTTACATACATCTTAATATAAAATTTTAATTTTTATATTAATGTCTTATGCAACAGGCTCATTTCCCTTAATATGGTAACACAGACATCTGTTCAAGATACATAGACCTACCTCATTCTTTTGGTAGGCATACAGTATTTTACTTTGTGTATGTACTGTAACTGATGAAACTGGATCAAAGAGGAGCAAAGGCACACCGGCTGATACCTGAGGTACACACATTTCATTTACTTCCCTTTTATCAGTTATGATCTCATCATACCCAATTCCCTTGCCCCCTTGATCTCCCATTGCAATCGCTTGACCTCTCCTCATACCTGCTTCAATTCATGATGCCTCCATTTTTGGAGGACTATTGAACGCTGTCAAAAACATATCCATTTCTTGCTGACTAGATTCATTTCACAGCTAAAGTTTCCTACCTCGGATAGGTTATCTTCAATATTCACCATTGCTTTTATTCGCATACTCACAGGGTCTATTCCAGTTCCTTCCTATCCCCATTCAGTCCCCACTCCAACCTTTGACTCTTGACCTTGTAGGTTGATCTCTAATTCACAGAGTAAGTAGAGAATATTCAAGTATGACCTCTCTTCTCCTCTTATCTTCATCTATAAACATGCCTTTCTTGGCCTAGCCTTCCTTTCCTTCATGATGAGTCAGGAAAGTGGCATCTTGATTCTTCTCTAAGGCTTAATCTTCCATCTTCAATTTCACCTTCTATACACATCCCCTGTTCTTATCCTAGAAACAGCTTATGTAAGTACTACATTAAAAATGTCAATAATAAATATTTATATAGCACCTAGACTATTCTAGGCCCTGTTATAATTATTTTATATATAAACCAATATAATATTCATACCAGTCCTATGAGGTATGCAATAATTACAATTATCTCCATTCTACAGATAAGAGAACTGAAACAAATAACACCAAGTTCACACAAGTCAATTAAGAACAGAGTTGAGATTCAAACCCAAGTTCTTTGGGACTCTTAACCACCATATTCCATGTATAGCAGGACTATAACTCAGAGAAGCAATGTAGAGTGATGTTAGGAGATTAGATGGGGAGAGAAGACTGTAAAGCACTCAAAAGAACAGAAAACAACTCTCTGAGCTGTACGAAAAATCAGAGCTCAAAAGTATCAGTGATGGAGTCAGCACTATGGTGCAACGGGTTAAAACCCTGGCCTTAGGTGCCGGCATCCCATATGGGCACAGGTTCTAGTCCCGGCTGCTCCTCTTCCCATCCAGCTCTCTGCTATGGCCTGGGATAGCAGTTGCTATGGCCCGAGTCCTTGGGCCCCTGCACCTGCGTGGGAGACCTGGAGGAAGTTCCTGGCTCCTGGCTTTGGATCAGTGCAGCTCTGGCCATTGCGGCCATCTGGGCAGTGAACCAGCGGATGGAAGACCTCTCTCTCTGTCTCTACCTCTCTATGTAACTCTATCTTTCAAATAAAATAAAATAAAATCTTTAAAAAAAAAAGTATCAGTGACCACTGCCAATGATGAAGAGACTGCATGCAGAGGTTGTCTTTTGTGGCCTATTCTGTGAAAATGGTTATTTTCATCTTCTTTTGATTATTTCATCTCAAGTTATCTCCATACAAGTAGTTAGCTCGGCCAAGGAAACCTTTGTCCAGGGGTAAAATCAATATTCCTAACCCCCTGGGACCAACTAGACCAACTAAAGGTAGGTGGTTCAGCACACATGTTCCCTGACATGTGACAGGGCTTAAAGCCCAGCACCTCCATATATTCCCCATACACACGTTGCCTGCTTGTGCTTGATAAACTAATGCATATTATCCACGCATCTTTGGGATACTACAAAGATGTATCCAGCAAGTGCCACTCCAGCCTAATTTGAATACTCTGCCCCTAGACAGCTTATTCCTACTGAGATAATCTAACTTTATTCCTTAATAGTTCTTAAAAAGGTTTCTGTGGTTCTCATCAGCATACCTTTTTTACTATGCTGCATAGAGTAGTACTTCAAGTGATAGTACTTTACTATCTTTTACTTCTCTTTGGAAAGTTACCATCTGTGATTTCTCTACCACCTCATTCCACACACAAATAAACATATACAAATGCAACGTGTACTAATAGCTTCTGCACTGGGCTAAATACATATGCTCAGCCCCATCAACAATCCATCATGTGACCTGGTTTGAAATCATTCCCTCGGGGGCTGGCATTGTGGTGCAGTAGGTTAAGCCACCACTTTCAATGTCAGCATCCCATATAGGCACTGATTTGAGTCCCAGTGGCTTCATTTTTGAATCAGGTCCCTTCTAATGTGCCTGGGAAAGCAGCTAATGTGTCTTGGGCCCTTGTACTCACAAGAGAGTTCTGAATGGAATTCAGGCTCCTGGCTTCAGCCTGGCCCAGCCCTAGCCATTGTGGCCATTTTGGGAGTGAGCCAGCAGACAGATGATAACTCTTTCTCACTCTCTCTCTCTCTCGCTCTCTCCCTCCCTCTCTGTAACTCTGCCTTTCATATAAAAATGAAATAAGTCTTTATTTAAAAAAATAAAATGAGGGGCTGGCGCCACGGCTCACTAGGCTAATCCTCCGCCTTGCGGCGCCGGCACACCGAGTTCTAGTCCCGGTCGAGGCAACTATCCTGTCCCGGTTGCCCCTCTTCCAGGCCAGCTCTCTGCTGTGGCCAGGGAGTGCAGTGGAGGATGGCCCAAGTCCTTTGGCCCTGCACCCGCATGGGAGACCAGGATAAGCACCTGGCTTCTGCCATCGGATCAGCGCGGTGCGCCGGCCGCAGCGCGCTACCACAGCGGCCATTAGAGGGTGAACCAATGGCAAAAAGGAAGACCTTTCTCTCTGTCTCTCTCTCACTGTCCACTCTGCCTGTCAAAAATAAAAAAATAAAAATAAAAATAAAAATAAAATGAGGGGCTAGCATTGTGGCACAGCACATAAAGCAACCATCTGAGGTGTAGCATCCCATATGAGTGACAGTTTGAGTCTTGGCTGCTCCACTTCCAATCCAGCTCCCTGCTAATTCCCCTGGGAAAGCAGCAGAGGATGGCCCAAATGCTCAGACCCTGCACCCACGTGGAAGACCTAGAAGAAGCTCCTGGCTTCTGGCTTCGGCCTGCCCCATCCCTGGCTGTTGCAGCCATTTGAGGAGTGAACAAGCAGATGGAAGATCTCTCTCCCTTTCTCTCTCTCTCTCTCTCTCTCTCTCTAACTCTGCCTTTCAAATAAACAAAATACAATCTTCTAAAACAATAAAATAAATCATTCCCTCATCCTGATCACTCCAATGTCCAAATATGACCCATTTTCTTTACCTCTCCCTTACTGTGTCCCATAGCAAATATAATACAACAGTAACTCATGCTAAGTAAATCCTGAAGATTTTTCTCATACATGCAGTTTCTACAAGGCATGGCTCACCCTTCTACTCATGTAGCTATTTTACAGGGCTCCTGTATGCCTACTGAATTTAATATTAAATTTGTGAATTTTGACTTCATTTCACTGTGTCTACTTCTTCTAGCTTCTAATAGATAAAACCATTAGTGCCAAAAACCCTTCAGACTAAATCAAATCCTACTTCCTCAACCAATCTTGGCTAAGACATATGTGCATCAATAACCTCAGCCTACCATCTGAAACAGAATTAAGTCATTTTTCCAGTCTTCACTGGCAAATTAATCTTTTTTAAAATTTTATTTTATTTATGTGAAAGACACAGTTATAGAGAGAGGTAGAGCCAGAGAGAGAGAGAGGTCTTCCATCCCATTGGTTCACTCCCCAAATGATCATAACAGCCAGAGCTTATCTGATCTGAAGCTAGGAGCCAGAAGCTTCTTTCAGGTCTCCCACAGGGAGCAGGGGCCCAAAAACTTGGGCCATCTTTTACTGCTTTCCCAGGCCATAGCAAAGAGCTGGATTGGAAGAGGAGTAGCCTGGACACAAACCAGCACCCTTATGGAATGCCGGTGCACAGGCTGGGGCTTTAATCTTCTATGCCACAGTGCCAGCCCCCAAATTAATCTTGATATTCAGGGCCAGTGCTGTGGTGTAGCGAGTAAAGACACTGCCTACAGTGCTGGCATCCCATATGGGTGCCAGTTCTAGTCCCAGCTGCTCCACTTCCAATGCAGCTCTCTGCTATGGTTTGGGAAAGCAGTGGAAGATGACCCAAGTCCCTGGGCCCCTGCACCCACATGGAAGAAGCTCCCGGCTCCCGGCTTCAGATAGGCGCACCTCCGGCCATTGCGGCCATTTGGGGAGTGAACCAGTGGATGGAAGACATTTCTCTCTCTCTCTCTCTCTCTCTCTCTGCCTCTGCCTCTCTGTAACTCTGCCTTTCAAATAAATAAATACATCTTTTTTAAAAAAAAATCTTGATATTCAGGTGTGCCCTTTAGCTTCCTCCTTTCCCCTCTACCCTTAAGACTAGATATAGGTTTGATCCTTAAATCACCAATTCAATGGCTACAGATTACCTCTTTTACCCAAACTAGTGATCTTGAAATGATATTCTGCTACAGGAAGGAGAATAAGACAAAACTTCAAGATTAGCCATTTCTAGAAGTTATCATTCAAAAAACATATTCTCTGGTTGGGAGGCAGTAAGCTAAAGTTTTTAAATCTTTATTATTGGCCGGCACCGTGGCTCAACAGGCTAATCCTCCGCCTTGCGGCGCCGGCACACCGGGTTCTAGTCCCAGTCAGGGCGCCGGATTCTGTCCTGGTTGCCCCTCTTCCAAGCCAGCTCTCTGCTATGGCCCGGGAGTGCAGTGGAGGATGGCCCAAGTGCTTGGGCCCTGCACCCCATGGGAGACCAGGAGAAGCACCTGGCTCCTGGCTTCGGATCAGCACGGTGTGCCGGCCGCAGCGCGCCGGCCGTGGCAGCCATTGGAGGGTGAACCAACGGCAAAGGAAGACCTTTCTCTCTGTCTCTCTCTCACTATCCATTCTGCCTGTCAAAAAAAAAAATCTTTATTATTATAAAGAGAACGGATTCCATGCATTTATACATGTATTACATAAAGAGAATGTATTTCATGTATTTATAAATACAATTCTAAGATAATAACTAAATGACTTTCCCTTAAAAACAGTTACTAGGACTCCTAATTCCAATAGTAGATTTAAGGCAATTAATGCCACATATTTAGAAGGCACACAAACTGAGCTTTAGATACCATATATTATAAATAACATTACTTTGAACCAAAACCAAGTGTGCCAAGAATCACAGGCAAAAGAAGAGACATCATCTAGCACTATTCTCTTGATTGCAAAGTAATGAAATTCATTCTATAAGAGACTAAATTATTTACAGTCACAGAGCAGGCTCCTAATAAAACTAAAACAAGGATTTGCGTCTATTAATTCCTAATCCAAAAAGTACCAAGACATCAATGAGGTACAGCAAGTTTACAGAGTTTGAAATAGATGTAGTATTGGGGCCAGTGCTGTGGCATACAGGGTAAAGCCACCACCTGCAGTGCCAGCATCCCATATGGGCACCGGGTTGAAACCCAGCCACTCCACTTCCAATCCAGCTCTCTGCTATGGCCTGGGAAAGCAGCAGAAGATGGCCCAAGTCCTTGGGCCCTTGCACCCATGTGGGAGACCCAGAGGAGGCTCCTGGCTCCGGGCTTAGGATCGATGCAGCTCTGGCCATTGCGGCCATCTGGGGAGTGAACCAGTGGATGGAAGACCTCTCTCTCTCTCTCTCTCTCTCTCTCTCTCTCTCTCTCTCTCCTCTGCCTCTCCTCTGTGTAACTGTAACTTTCAAGTAAAATAAATCGTTAAATAAAAAAAGAAATAGATGCAGTATCTTCCGTCAAAAGCTTACATGGTACACAATATTAATCCACAGGAATATTATGAAACACCAAGCAGTCAAAGCATAAAAACAATATAGATCCACACTGGTTTGCCTTTACTGTTCAGAAAGCTTCTGAATGTGTTGACCATAAAACACAAAACTATGTAATTAAACTTTACATGACAGAGCCCAAAAATTTTGCTCTTAACAAACTTATCACACTAGAATTTACAAAAAGCAAGATTAATCATGAAAAGAAAAATAAGTACCAGAACAGGCCTACAGCACAGTTAGTAACAGCTAACCATATTCACCAGCCTCCTTCACTTATAAGCTGTATAACCTTGAGGAAGTTTCGCAACCTCCCTTGGCCTCCATTGCTTCATCTGTGAAATAACGATAGTAGAATTCACCTCACAGAGCATTTGTAGACATCAGATAATTTCATATTTGTGAAGTACTTGGAACAATATTTGGCTCAGCGTTGGTACTCAGTAATTGCTGTTCTCTTATGTAGTATTCGTTCCCACTTAGGTAACGACCAACTTCTGATATCTATCAAACTTCTTTAAATGTAGCTAAATACCACATGGCACCGAATGATATATAATAATTCTTATAGCACCCAGATTTTGAGCCAAAAATGAAATAATGAAAATGTAGTAGAAGAAAACAAACCCATGTTCAATGTATGCAATAAATAAGGCATGATTTCCCCTTATTTGGCACCTATAACCAAACACTTTAAACTGGGTGATCTGTCCCAGTTGCTCCTCTTCTAGTCCAGCTCTCTGCTGTGGCCCAGGAGTGCAGTGGAGGATGGCCCAGGTCCTTTGCCCCTGCACCCACATGGGAGACCAGGAAGAAGCACCTGGCTCCTGGCTTCGGATCGGCGCAGCGCACTGGCTGTAGTGGCCACTTGGGGGTTGAACCAACAGAAAAGGAGGACCTTTCTCTCTGTGTCTCTCTCTCTCTCTCTCTCTCTCTGTCTAACTCTGCATGTCCAAAAAAAAAAAAAGTAACAGAAATTTATTCCTCATACTTCTGGAAGCTGGGAAATCCAAGAACATGGTGCTGGTATATTCAGTTTCTGAGGAGTGTGGCTTCCTGAAGATGGTGTCTTTTTTTTTTCCTTTTTCTGTTGAAGAGGGACAATATGGGATGCCGGCACCGCAGCAGGAGGATTAACCAAGTGAACCACGACGCTGGCCCCTGGTCCCTACTTTTATTATCCTTCTCTCGGCATTGTCACCTCATGACCAGCCTGTTATAACCTGATTGTTGTGGGAATTCTGTTCCAGTCATTGTGTTATCTTATTATTCAGTTCTATATGCTGACCTGTGTGGGTAAGCATCAGGTAAGTGATTTTAATTAATGTAGGATCCCAAAAGTGTGTGCCAGTCCTGACTGTGAGTCTGCATATTTAATGAGCTGCTTTTACTATTCCCTGGTAATGGATCTCAGCATTGACTCAGCACCTAACATGAGTCAGGTGGGAGATCTAAAGGGAGTAAGTATCTCATGCTTCTCATTATGGTTCATTTTTGTTTGCTTTTCATGGGACTTGTCCATGGGAATTACATTTCAGGAGACCATCATTCCATTTTCTGAGGGACTTCCTCCCCCTTAAGTTTGTTGACATGGTAAAGGAGTAGAAGAAGTGGAAATGATTAGGAAACATAAAGGGATTCTTAGACAGTGGTTGTGGTGGTAGTGATGGGACATTGCAAACTTGATGTGGTAAATAAAATATTTGTGGTTTGACTGGTTTTGAAAACTGTTGGCACTTTGTGTAATCCTTCACCTGCCAATGTAAGACGGGGAAAAGCTGTCGTTCAAAATTTATTCTGACTTCTGACTGCTATAGTCTGGATGTTTGTGTCATCTTAAAATTCGTGTTGAAATCCTAACCCCCATGATGATATTAGGAGGTAGGGCCATTTGGGAGATGATTAGGTTATGAAGGCAGAGCCCTCATGAATGGGAATGGTGATCTGATAAAATAGGTCCAAGGGAATTCATTGCTGCTTTCACCATGTGAAGGCTCAGTGAGTAAGGCACCATTTGGCCAGAGCCGCAGCTCAATAGGCTAATCCTCCGCCTGCGGCGCCGGCACACCAGGTTCTAGTCCAGGTCGGGGCGCCAGATTCTGTCCCGGTTGCTCCTCTTCCAGTCCAGCTCTCTGCTGTGGCCTAGGAAGGCAGTGGAGGATGGCCCAAGTGCTTGGGCCCTGCACCTGCATGGGAGACCAGGAGGAAGTACCTGGCTCCTGGCTTCGGATCGGTGCAGCGCACCGGCCACAGTTCGCTGGCCATAGCGGCCATTTGGGGGGTAAACCAACAGAAAGGAAGACCTTTCTCTCTCTCTCTCTCTCTCTCTCTCTCTCTCTCTCTCTCACTGTCTAACTCTGCCTGTCTAATTAAAAAAAAAAAATCATAGGAACCTGTGGCAAAATATGTCAACAAATTAGCCATACTGGCTAAAACTTAGATGCAACTTGAAGATCACCCAAGATGACAGGATTTAGTAGGAGACAGAAAGTGAGTACAGCTGGTAATCATATCAAGGACAGCCATGGAAGAGAGGATATAAGAATCCCAAGTTCAGCTTTGTCATGTTTAAGGTAAAACCAAGTATCCAGCCGCAAAATCATAATTTTATAGAAAACTTTAAATAGGCTCAGAATATCAACCAGTTCATAATATGGTTGATTTGAGAGCTCTCTTTCATCATTGATGATATACCTTTTTTTTTTTTTTTTTTTTTTTTTTTTTGACAGGCAGAGTTAGACAGTGAGAGAGAGAGACAGAGAGAAAGGTCTTCCTTCCGTTGGTTCACCCCTCAAATGGCTGCTACACACTGCGCTGATCTGAAGCCAGGAGTCACCAGGAGTGCTTCCTCCTGGTCTCCCATGTGGGTGCAGGGCCCAAGCACCTGGGCCATCCTCCACTGCCTTCCTGGGCCACAGCAGAGAGCTGGACTGGAAGAGGAGCAACGGGGACAAAATCCAGTGCCCCAACCGGGACTAGAACCCAGGGTGCCTGCGCCACAGGGGGAGGATTAGCCAAGTGAGCCACGGCGCCGGCCAGTGATGATATATCTTTAAATAGTGAACAAGAAAAATACCAAATAGGTCAAGAAGGATTCAGTATGTTTTAAACTAATGATTAATAATAATATATTTGCAATTCTGAACAAAAGCAGTGGGTATTTAAGTTATAAAATCAATATATATAGATATGGATAGTTTTATGGAGAACTACCAAAGTTTTACACAAAGAATATTTGTATCACAGTCAAACAGAGCCTATTAGGATTATGAATCATTATCTTGATTTCAGATAGTATTCTTCAAGTTTATTATGTTGTATAAATTACATATACTATTAAAGTTCTTTAAATCATTTTTTCGCTTTTACTCAAATTCTTACAGACAAACTGCCATGTCTGATTTAATAATTAAGAGCAATCCTAAAACAAAGGACTGAAATCTTATTACAATCATTGGTTACAATTAAGATTTAAATAAAAATGACTTACCACATCTTCTTTCATCTTTCTCAGCTTTTCATTTATCTCTTTCAGTCGCTTTTGCTGGTCCCGCTCCTCTTTGGTGTTCCGGAGGACCTTTTCTCCTGGAGTTATTTCCATATTTCTTTCCTCATCAAGGCCAGGTTCCTAATTAAAAAAAAAAAAATCATTCACAGGCAAGAAATGAGCTGCTGCCACACACCAATCCAAAGCGAGGCCGGCGCCGCAGCTCACTAGGCTAATCCTCCACCTGCGGCGCCGGCACACCGGGTTCTAGACCCAGTTGGGGCACCGGATTCTGTCTTGGTTGCCCCTCTTCCAGGCCAGCTCTCTGCTATGGCCCAGGAGCGCAATGGAAGATGGCCCCAAGTCGTTGGGCCCTGTACCTACATGGGAGACCAGGAGAAGCACCTGGCTCCTGGCTTTGGATCAGCGCGGTGCGCCAGCTGCAGCGGCCATTGGAGGGTAAACCAACGGCAAAGGACAGACCTTTCTCTCTGTCTCTCTCTCTCACTGTCCACTCTGCCTGTCAAAAAAAAAAAAAAAAATCCAAAGCAACTGAGCCTTGACTTCTTAAGCAGTTCCCTTCAAAAACAAAATCAATATCTGCAATCATCTGGATTGCAGTAAGCTAGAGTGGAAAAAAAGTGGCAGCCAGGAAATAGGGACCCAGGTTCTGGTCTCTGATACGATACATATCAGCTTGGGATCTTGGGAAAATCAGTTTCTTGGGACTTCAAGTTCATGAGCCATCATATAAATAATACAAAAAACCTTGCTCATCCATGTTATCAGAAGCAGCTGTGTAATAATTGGAAGAAAATTGAGCTTAGCAATGTTTTAAATATTATTTCCACCTGGCTCCTCACAAAAATGATCTTTTGGAAATCTCTGAGCTTCAGTTCCATCATCAGTAAAATGATAATAATGATAAGATGGAGCTTAAAAAGTCACCAAAGCATGAAACAAATCTTAGTATCTAACAAATGTGAGCTGAATACGTCCTTTGAAAAGAATAACCATTACATAATGAAAGTGTTTCATTGTTCCCAGCATTATTTGTATTGACAAAATCATTATTTTCCCAAAGTTAATGTTATTTCTATGTGATAAAAATTGATATTTTCTGATAGCAACTCAATCTTATATCTGAACGTAAACTTCCTCTCTCTTCTCCTGCTCTGCAATACCATCTAAGTACTTGGCATGAATGACATCTGAGAAGTTGCTCAGGCCAGGATTCTCCTATTTCCTCATTCTTTCTATACTGTTAGTCATCAAGAATACTCACCATCTTAGTTTCTAACATCCCTATTACCAAGGCACTTCTTTCTCACTGCCTCAGTTCAGACCTCCTCATTATTCATAGTAATTTTAAACTCCGGCATGCTTCAGAACCACCTACACGGCCTGTGGGGAATAAACATCTAGCCACAGCTCTGCCCTGGAGATTCTGACCCCGACCTGATCCACAGGGTAAGAGCTAAGGACTGGCCACCTGAATTACAAGCGCTTGAGAATCTGAAAACTACTGACTCAAATTACAGCTTGAGCATTCTAACACATCTTGATGCCACCAGTACTCTCTTCATCCTTTGCAGAGAAGCCACAGAACAAGGTGAAAAGCCTTCATGGCCAAGGCCTTGCCTCTCTCTCAGTCTCATCTACAATTGCTTGGGTCTCAGACTCAAAACCCCAGCAACATTTACACCTGCTGGTTGTCCACACCTCATGCCTCTATCCTCCAACTTCTTGGAGTGACTCCTACCCATTTTTTGAGCCTCACTCAAGCATATTTCCTCTAAAAAATACTCCCTAACACAGAAGAAAGGACAAATTATTCTCTCAGACATGCCATGTGTTACTTTACTGTACAACTAAACAGTGACATGACTGACCCTATTCTATACCCCAACACAAACCATAATCCCAAAGAAGACTCAGCATGGGCCAACACACATTATTTTTGGTTCCAAGAACCTTGAGCACAACTACTGTTTGATCAAATGAATAATGGATTTCAGTGAAATTCATATGTGCAAAATCCTAATGAGAAAACTACCAAGAGAGTACATTAATTTAAAGAAGAAATTCTTGTATGTTTTGTTTTACTTCTAGAATATTTCAATCTGTAGAAGAATCCAGAAGCTCAATCAGTATGTGAAATTTTTTAAGATGGAAACCTAATATCAAGGAGGAGTTTGAACAAGATAGTATTTAGGTCTCTTTTATGAACTTTTATGAAGCTACATCTAAAAAGAGAGACTCATGTTGTTCTGAAAACACCTACCTAGGATTTCATTTTTAAATCAAAATCACTTTTAAATCAAGAAGACATAACTATTTTAATAATTTGCAACTATTGTTTTTTAAAAATCTAAGGTAAACACAGAGAAGACACAGAAATAAAAAAATATATAAGCTGCTTTATAACAATATTTTTTAAATTTTATTTTCCAAAACCGTCATTTAGAAAATAGACAAACCATAATACGAGAGAAAATGTTCATAATACACAAATATGACCAAGGACATGTATAAAAGGAACTCTTGCAATCCCAATAATAAAAATAATAAAACAGAAAATAATCAAAAAGAGTTGGATTTCACAAAGACATGAACAGATACTTCATCAAAGAGATACATGAATGACACATAAGGATGTGAGAAAGTTGTCAACAGCATTAGTCATAGGGGAAATGTACATTAAAGCCAAAATGAGTTATCTCTACATACTATATACCAGAATTGCCCAATACGGCCGGCACCGCGGCTCATTAGGCTAATCCTCCACCTGCGGCACCGGCACCCCGGGGTTCTAGTCCCAGTTGCTCCTCTTCCAGTCCAGCTCTCTGCTGTGGCCTGGGAAGGCAGTGGAGGATGGCCCAGGTGCTTGGGCCCTGCACCCGCATGGAAGACCAGGAGGAAGCGCCCGGCTCCTGGCTTTGGATCCACGCAGTGCACCGGCCATGGCGGCCATTTGGGGAGTGAACCAAGGGAAGGAAGACCTTTCTCCCTGTCTTTCTCTCTCTCACTGTCTAACTCTGTCAAAAAAAAAAAAAAAAAAAAAAAAAAAGAATGGCCCAATAAAAAACTCTATTAACACCAAATATTGGACAAGTGTGGCACAAACAGAACTCTCTTAAACAGCTAATGAGAGTATAAAACGGTATAGCCACTTTGAAAAATTGGCATTTTCTTAAAAATTTAAATATTTGTCTAAACTATAACCCAGAAATCTCACTCCTGTGAACTTATCAAGGGAAACTAAAATATATGACTCAAGTCCATATCGTCAAACCAAAAACTGAAAACAGCCCATGTGTCTTGGTAACTGTGGGGAACACCTGACACAGGATGAGAAAACCAGGCTTTCTCCTTGACCTCTCTTCCCTGCTTAAGTTCAGTCAACATGGGAAAAGTGGTGTTAGGACACTGGAATAAAGAAAGAGGGACAGCTTGGGGTATTTTCCCTTTCCCATCCTTGCTTTGGCATCACAATCCGGGCAGATTTTTCTTAGAGTTAACTGAATATTCACAATAAAAAGCTAACAAAAGTTAACAACCATTCTATTTGGAAAGATACAGGACAAGAAACACAGCACGGCAGTAGTAGGCACCCCTTTTCGACTGGAGTTATCATTCATATGTACACAGGTACAAGGGGCAAGGAAGTCACTTCACATTAAAAATCCTCATCTCCCATAAGATCCCTCATCTCTGAAATAACTCCACAGACAGACAGCCCAGGGACCCAGCAAGTGACATGATCAGCCACAAAAATCACTGCATTTAGGAAAGCCAAAATACAGCTTCCCCATCAGATCTTCATAATTCTCCCAATCCAGGGGTCATTTTTAACATAAGCGAAGTTGGCATTCTAACTTTTATCAAATTGCCAGGGGAAAAGAGGTAAGAAATTAACTATAGGTCAAATTCTCATGCAGAAGTGGGGAAGGGCTAGCTGCTCCTTTGCCCATACTCTCCATAATTACAACCACAGATGGCCAGTTCTTCAACTTCAGCTCTCCTGGAGTTCCTGGAATACTTTTTCTGCACCCTACCCATGGTTGCTAGTCTCCAGGTACCCCAACACCCCTTGTTACTGTCTTTATACCTACAAATATTCACTTCACTTATCTTCATAATCCAGACTAGGTGTTCCTTCTGTTTCTTGTACAGAACTCTACTATACCATTTGTGTTTGTGGGCACATGTTCATTCACATGTATGTGTCTGTATGTGTATTTGCAGAGAAATAGACTGGAAGGAAATTTGATGGTGATTATCTGGATGGTAAAGATCTAAATTATTTATCTTATTTTCTTATGTTTTTTATAGTTCCTGGATATCTGACAGCATAACCACATGGTTCAAATATTTAGAGAATATCACGGGATCTAAGCAGAGGTAACAAAGGAGCAAGAAAAAGTAGTCACTGATGCTGGCAAAAATTATCCAGTTGAATATTCAAAAAGCTCTGTGGTACCAAGAGAAGTTTTTTGGTGTTTTCTTTTTCTCACAACAAAGTGCAAACCAG
Organism: Lepus europaeus; assembly: GCF_033115175.1. Classification (NCBI taxonomy): domain Eukaryota; kingdom Metazoa; phylum Chordata; class Mammalia; order Lagomorpha; family Leporidae; genus Lepus; species Lepus europaeus. The sequence goes on from NC_084837.1 coordinate 61,911,946, forward strand.
TACTGTCTGCTTTCATGATCATCAGGAAATATTTTACTTCCACACAGTAGAAATGCTTAAGCAGATTCTTTGACCAACATATTGTTTATATATTCCTAAGTCACACAAAAAAAAAGGTTTTCAGGGGGAATTCAGTAAAACTACTCCACAATTTTTAAAGAGTGTCTAAGAGAGCCACAAGAAGAGAACTAACCCTGAGGTCAATAGATATTTGTCAATTTGACTAAATGGCAAAGTTTTCTGAGTTCACTCTTAGAAAAATATCTGTGGTGTTAACTAAGCTAACAGGGATGTTTGAAGTTAAATAAACCCATTTTCAGAAGTCAAATATGGAGGAACTACTAACAGGCTCGTAAGTTACCTGGTATGCAAACAAGGCACGTGTTAACGAACTAGAAAAGTGCAAACCTGCCTAAATGAAGCGTTTGTGGGCTAATGCTATCCATGTCCACAGGCTACTGCTGTTTGCTGCCATCAGACGGATCATTTGCCTGCCAGTACCCAACGTAGGAGAAAAGTCTTTTCAGGCAGATTTTTTTAAAGATTATTTATTTACTTGAAAGTCAGTTACAAAAAGAGAGAACGAAAGGCAGAGAGAGAGAGAGAGAGGTCTTCCATCTGCTGGTTCACTCCTCCCCGGTTGGCCACAACAGCTGGAGCTGAGTCAATCCAAAGCCAGGAGCCAGAAGTTTCTTCCAGTCTCCCATGTGGGTGCAGGGGCCCAAACACTTGGGCCATCTTCTACTGCTTTCCCAGGCCACAGCAGAGAGCTGGCTCGGAAGTAGGACAGCTGGGACTCGAACCGGCACCCATATGGGATGCTGGCACTGCAGGCAGTGGCTTTACCCATGACACCACAGTGCCAGCCCCCAGGCAGATTGTTTTTATCGTCTTGGAATACTGCCATGAAATGAGAGAAACCTTGACTACATCAGAGGCTTAACATAGAAAAACAAAGAAATATAAACTTCAAAGTAATCTGTAAAACAGGTGGCAAGAACAATTTCCCAGATTTAACTGAGAATGTCTGACAGGTTGGTATTGGAAACAAAGACCTTGGAAGTAACTTCTTGTTTACTCTCCAGTCCAGAAATCCATGATCCTGTGGCATGTTTCCATAGTTTTGGAAATGAGCAGATAGCAAAAGAGTTTTGTGCCTGAGACTGGAATACATTTAGAAATTCCTAGATCCCCGCCTTCAATCTGCACATTAAGTATATTTGAGGTCAAGTGGACTTCATGGCCATCATTAGAACTATACAAATCTCTGGACTCAAAAATAAAATACTGTTCAGGATTACTTGTCAAACAATGGTTTATACTTTCTAAATTTAGCTAATGTTGAGACAGAAAGAGAAACAAAAGAGTTAATTGTTGCTATCAGCAATATATGATCTTGGCAAAGAAAAAACTGAACAGCTACAATTTTCCTCCATCAAATATTTGTTAACTTCTTATTAAACTTACCAAATTTTGCACAATTGAATCAATATTCTAAGGGAAATTTTCAAATTAAAGAAGACATTTATATTCTATTAAATTTGTTGGTTTATGAACAAAGAAATGCCTCTTGTCAATAAGAGCTATTTTTGAAGACCCTCCTCCAGAAAAAAGAAACTAACCATGAACTGGAATTCTAGATTTGGTAGCGTTGATTGCATGAGAGATGAATATACAGCACTTATTTACAAGAGCCAAACTGCACAGAATTTATGATTGAATCCATTTGCTAAGGATTTAAGAAACTAAATGCTTACATAACTGCTGTATCTTAGATATTTCTAGAAAATGCTAGAATTGAATACATCTATAAATAATAAAAACTAAATGATGGAACATCAGTCAATTTTATGGTGGGATTTACAATATGTGGAAAGAACTAACTAATTCGTTGGAAGGCTGGGGGATGGATACAGAAAGGTATGCACAGTTAAATCACCGATCCTAAGGGGAAAATTGTGCTTCAATTAGTTCTCTTTTGCTAAGATGAAATGAAAATTAAAAGCAGATGTAAAAACTGCAACCACATGATATCTCTCACAAGACAGTAATAGCAATAATATGTCATTTTTTCTTTTGAAAGTGACTACATGTTTTGTTTCACGCCAAGGAAATCAGGTATGTAAAAGCCACATGCTGCTTTTAAAACATTGCCATAAAGTTAAATGCCAGGTCAGGCCATCTATATGAGAACATTATTATCAGCAAGCTCATAAGGAAAAGGAAATTTCTTTCTTTTTTTTTTTTTTTTTTGTTTTTTTTTTTTTTTTGGACAGGCAGAGTGGACAGTAGAGGGAGACAAAGAGAAAGGTCTTCCTTTGCCGTTGGTTCACCCTCCAATGGCCGCCGCGGTAGGTGCACCGCGCTGTTCCGATGGCAGGAGCCAGGTGCTTATCCTGGTCTCCCATGCGGGTGCAGGGCCAAAGGACTTGGGCCATCCTCCACTGCACTCCCTGGCCACAGCAGAGAGCTGGCCTGGAAGAGGGGCAACCGGGATAGGATCGGTGCCCCGACCGGGACTAGAACCCGGTGTGCCGGCGCTGCAAGGCGGAGGATTAGCCTAGTGAGCCGCGGCGCCAGCCGGAAAAGGAAATTTCTAATCTGCCCCTTTCACAATGACCAACACTTCCTTAATCTCTGAGCCACATTTCTGGAGTCCCTCAAACTATTCTACCTTTAGCAGCTCAGGTTTCTGTGACTACCAATTTAGCACCTTCTAGTTACCACTGATGAAGACGTCACAAAGTTTGTGTTCTACACCTTATTCACAAAACTATTTTCTTGACAATACAAATGTGGAGTGGTAGGTGCTGTGGCAAACTGGAGAATCTGGGCCCCATGGAAAGCAGCAGTTGCTACACAGCTCAGTCCAATAGAACAGCTACAAAGCAAGGGTTCAGTCCTAATGTTGTGATATTTTTTCATTTTTTTCAAGAAAAACTGGATATTTGGATTTTTATAGAAATTTGCCTAATTTTTACATAGTGCCTTTTTTTGTTGTTTACATAGTGTCTTAAAAATATTTACACCCTTAATGAGTTAAAGGAAATCTATCTGTGAGCTGAGTTTGCCCTGCAGGCCAACAGTCTCTAGCTTCCTGCTATACTGTGGGTTTCTGCCTCCTCCTCCAGCACTTCTTCCTCCTCCTGCCCCTCTAACATGAAAATGGATTTTCTTGATAATCTTTCCGGATGTGCTGTCTCTCCTCTTACCAACACAGCCCACTATGGCACTTACCTATGCTGTCTTATACCAGTTACTTTTGTACACTCCTAGGAAATAAGTTCCTTAAATCACATATTCTTATAACTGTCATTGATTGAGTTCTGTGCCGGATATTATGGTAATGACTTTACATATATTAACCAAGCTATTCCTCACAAGGAACCTAAAGAATGTGACTATTTTAAAACGAGTAAACTGAGGTTTAGAGAGCTTCTAACTAATGTCCAAGTCCATAAATCTAGCAAATGGCAAAGCCAAAAGTTGAAGTTCAGCTTTTTTTACTCCAAAGTTATATACCTTAAGGCCCTTATAATTCTTGATATACAGTTAGAACTCAATAAATTAGTAATTATTGAAGTAATTATTTTAACACAGAAATTATATTCCCCTTAAAAGATATTCTTCAAGAGCATAGGAATAAATTACTAATAATTTGAAGAAGGATGAAAAATACAAATAAAATGAATATGCACCATGAATATTTGCAGTTCAGCAACTGATTGGAGCCATTCATCAACTAAGTAGATAAGGGAATTTACTCAAGATACTTTTCAGTGTACTTATTCAAAAAGTATTCCAATCCAAAGATAATATCCATAAAATTATTTGCCATGTTAGCATTTCTGCCTTGAAAACCCAATGTGAAATTTCTGGCACTGGTTAGAAATGAGGAAATGCCAAGTAGAAATTGAGTAATAGCTCAAAAGATATTCTTTTTTGCATGCAAGAAGTATCAATTATTTCTTTCAACAACTATGATGTTCTATTTCTGCTTTTGCATTCAGTGAGAGTCCCAAAACACGCTTTTCTCTTTGCTTTGTTAAATATATGTCATTTCACATAATAATATATAATCTTAGTATGTAACAACAAAGTAATAGACTGGTTTTCTCTTTCATTATTTTTCAAATATTTCATCTGAGCCATAAATGTGAACTCTAAAAATATGATTTAAATAATGATGATAGAATCTGACAAAATTCATACTTTATTTGAAGTTCTAATGGCTAAATGGCTGAACAAATCCATAAATTCTCAGTCTCTCTTTCAATAATAACATTTTTGACAGTCATAAAAAATACATTTTCTATCTTTAAAACCATTATTCCACTATGAAATCTCAGTTACTCTTAAAATCTTGCAACAAGAGAAAATCAGCTGAAACATGAAAAGAACAAAGAATATCCCTGAACTATTTTATCACTCCATCTTGATCTCCTTCTTTTGAGATAACAGAACCCAGAACATAAACAAACTAGTATAACTGGTGTCAAAGTCCTGGTGTACACTGTGGTGGGAATGAAGTTTCCAATTCTGTTTTCCTTGAACACTGATCCCTATCCACGTATTAGTGGTGGGGAGACTACCAACACCACTGTTGTCTCAGGGGACCGGAAGCTGTGCCTGGAGCTCAGAAACACATCCCAAGGAAACTGAGCAGGCTCCACGAAGGTGTTTGGCCAGTTACCAACTCATTCTTTGGGGCATCTTGACTCTGCTCTTTTCCCCGGAGGTAGTTTCAACTGGCCTAAGGTCAGATCCTTCACCTTCACTTGGTAGCTTGTAGAAAGGACTCACTGTAAGTCAGAACTATTACCTATAGGCTACTGATAGTTAAATCTTTTGAAGGACCAAGAAAATCATAGCCATCTACAAGTATACAGAAAACGATCTGGTGAGACTCTTAGTAAGTTAGTAAAGGGTCCTGAGATAATGAAAGACCAGACATTTTCTCTTCAGACCAATAACCAACCCTGAGCTAGATCCCAGGAAGGGAGAGAATTTTGTTTTCCAAAGCTGATACTGTTCCCTGAAGTGCCATACACCTCTACCAGCTTTGTAAAAGAATATTTGAAGGTTGGGCCAGTGTTGTGGCACCACAGGTTAAGCCACCACCTGCAATGCAAGCATCCTATCTCAGAGTGCCAGTTTGAGTCCCAGCTGCTCCACTTCCAATCCAGCTCTCTGCTAATGCACATGGGAAGGCAGCAGATGACAGCCCAACTACTTAAGCCCCTGCCACCCACATGGGAGACCAGAATGCAGTTTCAGGCCTGGCCCAGCCCTGGCTATTGCAGCCATTTGGGGAGTGAACCAGAAGATGGAAAGACTTCTCTCCATCTCTTCCTCTCTCTCTGATCCTCTGCCTTTCAAATAAATAAATAAATATTAAAAGCATCTGCTGTCCTTATTTTAAAAAGAGTATTTGAAGGAACCACTGATATAAGAAACACATTCATTTCAAACCCTTCACAGGAGAGAAGTCATTAATACAGTGTACATCCCTGCTTGATTCAACGTACTAGAAGAGTGTGGCAGAGTATGGAATAATCATTGCTACTGCTAATACCTAAGGGCCAGAGTAATAAAAAGAAAAATATCCTCAAAGGACTACCTGCGTACTATGTCAATTTTCTTCTTTCTCTCTTGTTATGATCAAGAACTAGGTTAAACCACAGAGATTTAATACTATAAATATTTCCTCATTGACTCCCATTGTAGCAAATTACCAAATGAAAGAAAAATGGGTACAAAAGAAATCAAAGGAAAATACACACTGTTATGGAAACTGTAATCATTACAGTTGCAGTCATAGAGAAAGCAATTTAGAAGAAACCTCTTTATTGAACAGATTGTGAAATTATGTGAATTAGTTTTAACCCACACTGCCCTGAAATATTTAATCCTGAGGTAAACATACCTGCTCATTCTGACTGTCAGGTCTTGCAAGGAAGCTGGGCACGGTCGGAGAGGTTGCAGAAAGTTCTTGGAGCTTTGTATTGATTTCAGCAAGTTGTGCATGCTGGGTGGGAGCTAGTGTGTATCCATCTCCTGGAACCAGCCAGCCACACTGATCACCCTAAGTGGACACAAGGGTCACCAGGTCATTCTCATGCTACCTTTATTCCAAAACAGACCTTTTAGACTGCAATTTCAGCACTCAGGATTTCATAAAAGTAAATAAACAAAGTCAAAAAAATATAATGCTGAAAAAGTCAAAGAAAAAAGTGAAATCATTTAGGAGTCTATTGTCTACCAACCCTGTATATAAAGTATCTTCAAATATTTTGTGGGTCTTTTTCCTCTGTGAAATAAATCTCTTAGCTTCACACTCTGATTCCCATAATATTCTCATTTCCTTACTTTAAAAAATCAGTTTGTGATATGTTGAATAGAAATAAATCAGGTTTTCTCTATAATGGAACAGTTTTTTCCCATATATTTTTTATTAATATAAAAGAACAGATTTCATATATTTCATAGGTACAATTATAAGATAACAATACTTCTCTTCTTCCCTCCCTCTCCCCCTACCTCAACCCCCCTTTTTCTTTCATTTTTTCAAAAACATAATTTCAATCCTGTCTATAACAGGCTTAACATATAATATTCCATAATATTCATAATATTCAACAAGTAAAAGGTAGAAATACCACAGTTCCACAGGAGTATAAACAAAGGCTAAAAACAACCACCAAAATCATAAGATGTCCATTTCATCCCTAGATTTTTTTTTGTATTCTATATTAAATACTACATATCTGATAAAACATGATATTTCTCTTTTTGGAACTAGTTTGTTTCACTAAGCATAATGGTTTCCAGTTGCATCCATTTTATTGCAAAAGACAATAGTTCATTATTTTTTAAGGATGAGTAGTATTCCACATTTGTATATATCACATTTTCACCAGTTGATGGACATCTAGGTTGATTCCATAGCTTAGCTATTATGAGTTGAGCTGTTATAAACATGAGGGAACAGATAACTCTTTCATACGCTGATTTCTTTTCCTTTAGATAAATTCCTAGGAGAGGGATGGCTGGATCACATGGTAGATCTATTTTCAGCTTTCTGAGGAATCTCCATTCTGTCTTCCTAATGGTTATACTATTTTACATTCCCACCAAGAGTGTATTAGGGTACCTTTTTCCCTACATCCTCATCCAAATGCTTTAATGGCTGATTCTGAGGCCAGAGCACTTTTTAGGGCATTTGCCATTCTATGAGTCTACTGTGTATCCCGCTTCCCATGTTGGATTGTTCTCTCCTTTTTAATTCTATCAATTATTATTAGCAGACACTGGTCTTATTTACGTGATCCCTTTGACACTTAATCCTATTTTTATGATCAGTTATGAACTTCAACTGATAACTTTTAGCTAGTAAGATGGCATTGGTACTTGCCAACTTAATGGGATTTGGAGTCCCATGGCAAGTTTTTAGCTTAACCCTTAGGGGCAAGTCCAAGGGAACATGTGCCAAACTGTACATCTCCTCCCTCTCTTATTCCCACTCTTATATTTAACAGGGTCAATTTCCAGTTGGATTTAAACACCTAAGAATAATTCTGTGTTAATTAAAGAGCTCAACCAATGGTATTAAGTAGAAAAAGAAAATACTAAAAAGAATAAAATAGTAAGCTGTTCCTCGATAGCCAGGACAAGGGCTGACCAAGTCATTGCTTCTCATAGTGTCAAGAACCTATGATATTTGTCCCTTTGGGACTGGCTTATTTCACTCAGCATGATGTTTTCCAGATTCTTCCATTTTGTTGCAAATGACTGGATTTCATTTTTTTTTTTACCACTTTGTAGTATTCCATAGAGTACATATCCCATAATTTCTTTATCCAGTCTTCCGTTGATGGGCATTTAGGTTGATTCCACGTCTTAGCTATTGTGAATTGAGCTGTGGTAAACATTGAGGTGCAGATAGCTCTTTTATTTGCCAATTTAATTTCCCTTGGGTAAATTCTGGGCTGGGTCGTGTGGTAGGGCTATATTCAGGTTTCTGAGGAATCTCCCAACTGTCTTCCATAGTGACTCTACCAGTTTGCATTCCTACCAACAGTGGATTAGTGTGCCTTTTTCCCCACATCCTCGCCAGCATCTGTTGTTAGTTGATTTCTGTATGTAAGCCATTCTAAAAAGCACTGGAGCTTAAAGAATATGTTAGATAAATTCATTAGTAGGGGGGCCGGCACTGTGGCATAATGGGCTGAGCCTCCACCTGTAGCACTGCCAGCACCAGTTCGTACCCTAGCTGCTCCTCTTCTGATCCAGCTCTCTGGTACAGCCTAGGAAAGGAGTGGAAGACAGCCCCAGTACTTGGGCCCCTACACTCATGATGGGCACCTGGAGGAAGCCCCTGGCTCCTGGCTTCAGACTGGCCCAGCTCTGGCCATTGCAGCCATTTGGGAAATGAGCTGGTGGATGGAAGTCCTTTCTGTCTCTCCCCTTCTCTGTTTGTAACTCTACCTCTCAAATAAATAAATAACATCTTTAAAAAATTCAATAGTAAGTTAAATGTTTCATGCACTATACAATTACAAAAAGAAATTTTATAGAATAGATAGATGGTTTTATTTTGTTTAATTATTATCATTATCATTATCATTATTATTTTGGCTAGTAGCTTCTATATTCCCTTTCTATGTGTAGGAAATTTCTAGCTTTTAATCCTTGCCTTCCCAAGACATATGGAGAAAACGCTCTTCAACAGTCTTTAAAGCTAGGGTTCAGGCAGGGCCAAGCAATCAGACTCACCCCTTCAATACTAACATATGTGAGTAATCTGAGATCTGATGCAGAACTTATTTTGTTGGCAAGGGTGACAGTGGAGGCATTAGTTCCAAGTGTGGATTTCCAACACAGAGGAAAATCTTTTTAAGATTCTAAGCAAGCATCCTAGAGAGAATCAATACTAATACAAGTTTAATACTAAACTTGTCATAATAAAGAACTGGAGAATAAGAGTTCTGAGGAATTAGGACAAAATTATCATTTCAGCCATCCTTTTAAAAAAGAGATTTATTTATTTCTTTGAAATGCATAGTTACAGAGAGGCAGAGGCACAGAGAGAGAAAGAAGTCTTCCATCTGCTGATTCACTCCCCAAATGGCAGCAACAGTCAGAGCTGAGTTGATCCAAAGCCAGGAGCTTCTTTCAGGTCTCCCACGCAGGTGCAGGGGCCCAAGGACTTGGGCCATCCTCATTGCTTTACCAGGCCATAACAGAGAGCTGGATTGAAGTGGAGCAGCTGGGACTTGAACCAGTACCCAAATGGGATGCCTGCACTGCAGGCAGTGGCTTTACCCACTACACTAGAACAGGCGGTGCACAGTGCTGGACCCTCCATTCATCATTTTTAAGTTGTGCAGGCAATTGTCAAAGATGAGGTTGCTGGGCATATAAGAAAAGGAATATCTGAAAATGCAGAGATTTGAAAGAGCACAGAGAAGTTGAGGAATGGCAAGAAGTTTGAGGTCTGAGACTGCAAGTAAATCAGTTCCTTCCTTCAAGTTTTCCTAAATTCTTCTCACTGCACTTATTATCTCCCTCCTGTGATCTGCTGTTCTAATACGTGCCATCATTGAGCTAGCCTTATATAATTTCTGTATATTACATTTATCTTCCTTATCAGCTAATTAAAGGACTTGTTGAAAGGACTTTCATCAGGCCGGCGCCGTGGCTCAATAGGCTAATCCTCCACCTGCGGCGCCAGCACACCAGGTTTTAGTCCCGGTCAGGGGGCCACATTCTGTCCCAGTTGCTCCTCTTCCAGGCCAGCTCTCTGCTGTGGCCCAGGAGTGCAGAGGAGGATGGCCCAAGTCCTTGGGCCCTGTACCCGCATGGGAGACCAGGATAAGCACCTGGCTCCTGGCTTTGGATCATTGGGGGGTGAACCAACGGTAAAGGAAGACCTTTCTCTCTGTCTCTCTGTCTCTCACTGTCCACTCTGCCTGTAAAAAAAAAAAAAAAAAAAAGAAAGGACTTTCATCAAATAGATCTACATGGCTAAGCAGCAGAAGAGACATCATTAACTCAACTTGGAAAACTGCAAAATGAGCTCATATGAACAAAATGCACAAAAGATGAACATTATGAGAATAAAATGTCCTAAGACCTGGAAAAGCAATCCAGGAGGTCCTCCACACAGGTCCTCCACCTGATCCTCCTCCTGATTCCCTTTTTCCTTGCCTACCTTGCTACAAAAACTAGAAGGTAAGATAACCAAATACTCCTTACTTGCAGACACATACAAAACAAACAGCTATGTGACAGCTTAGCAATGAGATGCAGGTGGAATTTCTGAGATACCATACCTCCTCAGAAGAAGAGGCAAAGCCTCAGAGAAGTGTGTCTTTGCCCTTTACTCTTTAGTTCTGCCTAGAAAACTTGGCTACAGGCCACAGCGGCAATCTTGCAAACCTAGAAACAAAAGCCACACTAAGAATGTGGAGCAAGAAGACAGGAAGACACTCCTGAACTTCTTGTTACTGGAGAAAAATTAACTTATTATTGGTTTAACCACTGTTAATAAAGTTATCTGTTACTTGTAGCCAATCACATTCTCAGCTGATACTCCAATTTACAGGTATCCCAGAGAGAAAAGAGATGAGAGAAGGGAGAAAAAATATTATGATTTCTTGAAGAACCAGTGAGCCTTCAGACTGAGAAGGCCTTCAAGGCACCGAGCAACAACAATGCTTTTAAAGTCACACATAATCTGACAAAACTTATGAATCTTGGGGCTGGCGCCGTGGCTCATTTGGTTAATCCTCTGCCTGCAGCGCTGGCATCCCATATGGGCACCGGGTTCTAGTCCCAGTTGCTCCTCTTCCAGTCCAGCTCTCTGTCCAGGAAGACAGTGAAGGATGGCCCAAGTCCTTGGGCCCTGAACCCGCATGGGAGACCAGGAGGAAGCACCTGGCTCCTGGCTGCAGACCACAGTAGTTCCAGCCGTAGCGGCCATTTTGGAGGTGAACCAACGGAAGGAAGATCTTTTTCTCTGTCTCTCTCTCCCTTACTATCTGTCAAATAAATAAATAAAACTTGTGAATCTTCTCAAATACAAAAATCCTGCATGCTTCCAGAAAGAAAGAATTCTGCACTTAGAATTTAGTTACTACCCAAGCTATCATTCAAATGAAGGAAAAATAAATTTTAGAATATACAAACACTCAAAATTATCCCAATAATAATTTTCCTTTGGAGGAATTTTTCTCAAAAAAAATCCAGAAAAATTATGCAAAAAATTATTTATGTAAATAGTGAGCTGAGTACAAATAGACAGTTAATGATATCACTAAAAATGTGCACTGAATTTGGTTGAGAAAGATTGTTAATGTACAAGAAACACACTGATCTTAAGGTAAAATTGTATAATGTTCTGGAATTAAAATTCAAGATGATTTCAATATATCCCAGAGGAAAGAAAACAGGAAATAAAAGCATAATAAAGATTTAGCCTTCTTAAGGTATGGAACTTTAGAAACTAATTATTGAAGTTGAAAAGACAACATATGTTTTAAGGTATTAAAGAACTTGATGGTTAACAGTGGCAAATCAGATACAGGATACTGAAATTCAAACTACAAGAGGATATGGAGATAAAGTGAAGAAAACAGAACAAATATGATGAATAAAATATAAAATCTGATGGCAGGAAACAGAGCAAAAATTAGTGGCAATAATAATCATGAACAAATTAAAAATCTTCATTTAAATGTAAATAATAAGGAAATAATAACAAAGAAAAATTAAAGATAAAATCAACAACAATCCAGCAACAAGGTATTTATGAAAGATCTCTAAAATATAACAAAACTTTAAAATAAATGTACACATCACTTCTTGGCCTTTTGGCTAAGATCAAGTGTAAAATAAAGGTACAAGAAATAAATGCTAACAAAAATAATATACAAAAGGCAATATTAACAATTCACTGGGTTTTTTTAATAAATATTTTATTCATTTATTTGAGAGGTAGAGTTACAGACAGTGAGAGGGAGAGACACAAAAAAAGGTCTTCCATCCACTGGTTCACTCCCCAAATGGCTCCCAACCACCCGGAGCTGCACCTATCTGAAGCCAGGAGCCAGGAGGCTCCTCTGGGCCCCCCATGCATGTGCAGAGACCCAAGAACTTGGGTCATCTGCTACTGCTTTCCCAGGCCATAGCAGAGAGCTGGATTGGAAGTGGAGCAGCAGGGACTAGAATAGACACCCATATGGGATACCAGTGCCACAGGCAGAGGATTAACCTGCTACACCACAGCACTGGCCCCAAAAATTCAGTTAAAGCTTTTCTAGAATGTTTAAAGAAGAGTTATCATGCCATGGCTTGATATCCGGAGACTCAGGGAGTAGTTCCTTGCCCAATTTCACAATCAATAATAAAACTAGGTCCCTTAAATCTTGTTGTCGTCAGAACTTTTGTTAATAAAATAAGCAAATTACCATAGATAAGTCAAGCTAAACTATCTCAGAATGATGTGGGCATTTAGCAGCTTGCCTCACCTCATTCTTGTCCCTACTTCATCCATAATAACACCTTCATCCATTCCCAAACAGTCCCCGCAGGTCTCCGCCCATCTCAGCAAACATTATTTAGAGGTCATAATCTGCAACAGTCTGTAGGCTTGGTACATATGTTGGGGTGCTTGTGTTTGCTCCCATGAAATTTTAAATGGCATTTATTCTCAACAATTAAGTAGGATAATATTTCTCATAAGAATCTGGATTTCCAGCTTCTCTTGAGAAACTGAAGGATCTGGGCATCCCAGAGAGGTGGTTTCCACCAGCAGCCAGCAGCTGATGTTGTGTTGGCTGCCACTGAACACCCGTCCTCCCACGCAGGTCACAGGTATCACTGCACATGCATCACTTTTGGCGCTGAAGCAGAAACTATCTGCTAAACCTGTGTCTTAAGCTCTGTTTTCTGGATGCAGAACCTGAGACAAGGATTCTTGCTCAATGGACTAATTGGGGGAGTGCCTTTGGAAGCGGGGCCATGAGAAGAATGAGGGCACAGGGCCAAGCCAGGACATGCTCTGAGCTGATGACCAGCTTCAGAATTATCCCCGTGGAAGCTCCAGACTACAAACTGCACCACAGAGCGCATCCCATTTTGGGGGCCTGGGGGAAGGGACAGCTGTATGCCCTTAGCAAGGTGCTGGAGATGGACTCAGACAGGCACCAGGTAAAGGGGATCCAAGCAGGGTGCCAGCCTCATTCACTCCATCATGTCTCTACTAAATACAGGGAATAGGGGCTGACGCTGTGGTGTAGCGAGTAAAGCTACACGTGCAAGGCCGGCATCCTATATGGATGCTGGTTCAAGTCTTGACTGCTCCACTTCCGATCTAGCTCTCTGCTATGGCCTGGGAAAGCAGTGGAAGATGGCCCAAGTGCTTGGGCCCCGGCACCACTGTGGGATACCTGGAAGAAGCTCCTGGCTACTGGCTTCAGATCGGCTCAGCTCCAGCTGTTGCAGCCATTTGAGAAGTGAACCAATGGATGGAAGACCTTTCTCTCTCTCTCTCTCTCTCTCTCTCTCTCTCTCTCTGCCTCTCTGTAACTCTGCCTTTCAAACAGGTAAATTATGCATATATATATATATGTATATACACATACATACATACATATATATACATATGGAATAAAATTTAGACAACAGGCCTAAACATTTCAAGAAAGATGGGAGAGTGTTTCTCTTCCTGTAAGTAAAGAATTCTACAAGTTCATTAGGCAAATGCATGCAAATGCTGGGCCACTGCAGTCCTTATGTAACCTGGGGACTTGTTTACCCCCTAGATTACATGCTGTTCCTACTTTCACCTCAGTCTGTGTCCCCACTTCATCCCCACCAGACTCTCCAGGGAACAGGATACTCAGGGTTAACTGGATAGGAGCGGGATTTCTTTAGGATTACTGCAGACTACACTGACACACCACGAACTCAGTTTAGGAATAACAGGGCATGTCCAAAAGAAAAGAGAAACACATTCATGTGTCATCAGTGACTAAGCCCATCACATCACAGTAAGGTTATCACTGTGACAACCAGTGTGTTGTCATTTTTTTTTATTTAACGTTTAACATTTTGCCATATTCACTTCACATGTTAACATTATATATACATACATACATACATACAATTTTGTTGAAAGCAAGGGCAGACATCGTAATCACTCTTATAATGACATAAAGTAATCTTTTCAGAGTCAATAATGAATTGACAAAGAATAAACTCTAAAACAAATTTGTAAAATGCAATTATTTTTAAAGCCAGAGAATATTACCTCATAATCTGAAAAATTACTGTAAATTTGTGATAATGGGTCAATAACATGAAAAAGGAAATCAAAGAACTATAAAGTATAGATGTCATCACCCATGTAAGTCTACATACCTCACAACTGGGCAGCACTGAATCTTGGTCATCTAAATCCTTCAAAAGTTCAACCAGTCTTTTCTTCTCTTCATCAGTCATAACCACTAGGTCTCTTGAATTCTTGGCCAACTACAGAAGGTATTAACGGAAAATACTAAACATTCAGAACAATTTAGAGTTCAAAAAAATAAACATGAAACCAGATACTCCTACAATACAGATATAAGGTAAAATTTGTAAGATTAGGCATTTTACATTTACTAGGTAATCTTATTTTGTGTCAAATTATTTGTATAGGAACATTCTACAAATAAATGTATTCCCATTATGTAGGTCCTCTCTTGTTAACCATTTCAACAACATTTAATTTTAAAATATAATAAAATGAGCAATTTTCAAAATGATATGAGACCTCTGAAAATTTATAAATATAGAAATAAAAGATAAATTTATTCTGCTGTAAAACATTTTGATATCCATGCATATTTTTTTCATAGTACACACCTTCCATAAACTTAATATTTCTCTCATATGCATGGATTTCAAAACATTTTTCATGAAAATAAACTTAAGTTTTAACTCCATTTTCATAAGCTTTTTGAAGTACTCATGTATATAAAGATATACAAAGAAAGAGAAATGCATAAAGTATATATATAGATTTTCACAGGCAAAAATATATTTCCTAAGACATTCATAGAAATCTTGGCACTTCTTCTGTGGTATATATCCAATAACTAAAACTGCTTTTAATTTTTTAGAGTTTTATTTATTTATTTACTTATTTACTTACTTGAAAGGCAGAGTGACAGACAGAAACCATCTGCAAACCCACAGAAATCTTCCATCTACTGGTTCACCCCTCCCCCCAAATACCCACGATAGTCAGGACTGGGCTAGGCTGAAGTCAGGAGTCAAGAACTCCATATGGGTATACTAGATAGGTAGCAGGAACCCTGGTACTTGGACTATCATTCACAAGGTGTCACAGGCACATCAGCAGGAAGCTGGATCAGAAGGGGAGGCAGGACTCCATCTCAGGCACGCAATGTGAGATGTGGGTGTCTCAAGCAGCAGCTTAACTCAGTGCACCACAAATCCTACCCCTGAAACTACTTTTAAACTTCAAAAATATCATATGAAGAATTTAAATAAAGATTCAATTATTAAATAAAGTTACTACTGCTAAAAGGGATCATGGGAAATCTATGGTGGGACTGCTGTCCCTATCAGCAAGAAGTTGGATATGGGGGAAACTCTACTGCACACGGAAACTAAGCAACAAATGAACATGCCATGGCCAGTACAAAACCACAGACAGATCAAGTTGAAGAAGGCTTCCTGAAGAAAATCATAGGAAGATAGAAAACAGAAAACTCAAGAGCCCAGAGGCCAGTCCTAGCAGTGGCAGACTGACACAGGAATCCAGTATGCCTGGAAATAAGTCAATTATGTAAAAAACAATCAGATTTGAATTATGAGGAATTACTTCACTCTCTCCCCATGTTAAACTTCACACTCACTAATGCAAGTTACTGGCTGCCGAAGTGGTTTGCCATGAGCCTTCTGCCCAGCCCATTTATATTTCTTATTGTAAACTAATTAGCATGTGATCTAATACAGGAGCCCTGTGCCCTTGGTTAGTCTGAGTTTGCCTTGAAAACAAACAAAGTCAGTCTGTGGGACTTACAAAGTCAAGAAAGAACTTCTGTAGCCAGGAGCTAATCAAGGCCAGTGACCAGCTCCAGGAGGTTCACTAGGGTACAGTTGGCCAACTCCAGCTGCTCTGACAGGAGCATTTTTCCATTCGAAGTTCTAGATGCATGGGCTATAAAATCAGTCTTGTTATTTTATTAAAAAAAAAAAAAAACTGATACTATGTAATTTAAGATCCAGGAAACATAGTCTGTGCTATTATCTAAATAAATTATTTTCAGATTGCAAGAACTAAACTATGGTGGTGAAATCAATGTTAGTTGCCCCTAGCATTTTTTTAAGACTTTTATATCTGAAAGGTAGAATTACAGACAGGAAGAGACAGAGAAAGAGGTCTTCCATCCTTTGGTCCTCTTCCCAAATGGTCGTAACATCTGGAGCTGGGCCAGAACGAAGCCAGGAGCTTCTGGTCTCCGACATGGGTTCAGGGACCCAGGGACCTGGGCCATTTTCTGCTGCTTTCCCAGGCACATCAGCAGGAATCTGGATTGGAAGTGGAGCAGCCAGGAATCAAATTGGCGGTCATATGGGATGCCAGAGTTGCAGGCAGCAGCTTTACCCACTAAGCCATAATGCCGGCCCCACTCCTAGCATTTTAAAAAGGGATAGAATAGGAGCTTGCACTATGGCATACTAGGCTAAGCCTCTGCCTGGTGTGTCAGCATCCCATAGGGGTTTCAATTGGTGTCCCGGCTGCTCCTCTTAAGATCCAGCTCTTTGTTTATGGCCTAGGAAAGCCATGGAAGTATGGCTCAAGTGTTTGGGTCCCTGCACCCACATGGAAGAGCAGGAAGAAGCTCCTGGCTCCTGGCTCCTGGCTCCTGGCTCCGGATCAGCCCAGCTCTGGCTGTTAGGCCATTTGGAGAGTGAACCAGCGGATAGAAGGCCTCTCTCTGTCTCTCCTCTGAACTCCCTCTCAAATTATAAACAAAAAGTATTTTTAAAGGGAGGGAATAAGATTGGACAGGTAAGGATAGGATAGGATGGATCAGGATAGCAGAGGACAGCTCAAGTAATTATGTCCCTCCCAACCATACCAGGAGACCTGGATTGCATTTCTAGCCCCTGGCTTTGGCAGGGCTTGTATTTATGGAGTGAGACAGCAGATGGATAGGAATGCTCTCTGTCCCTGTTTCATTCCCTAAAATAAATGAATAAACAATAATTTTTTAAAACTGTTATGGAGGGGTTGGCATGGTGGCTCACTTGGTTAATCCTCCACCTGCAGCGCCGGCATCCCATATGGGCACCAGGTTCTAGTCCCGGTTGCTCCTCTTTCAGTCCAGCTCTGCTGTGGCCCAGGAGGGCAGTGGAGGATGGCCCAAGTGCTTGGGCCCTGCACCCACATGGGAGACCAAGAGGAAGCACCTGGCTCCTGGCTTCAGATCAGCACACTTCCGGCCATATGGGGGGTGAACCAACAGAAGGAAGACCTTTGTCTCTCTCTCTCACTGTCTATAACTCTACCTGTCAAATAAATAATAATTTAAAAAACTGTTATGAAATAGAAAATAGTGAAGTATTGGTTTACAAAATGTTTCCTTTGGTCATTCATACTAATTCAATTATTAATAGATTTATCATGATCAAAATGTATTTAAAGACACTGAGGGGCCGGCACTGTGGTGCACTGGGTTAATGCCCTGGCCTGAAGCACCAGCATCCCATATATGGACGCCGGTTCTAGTCCCGGCTGCTCTACTTCCAATCCAGCTCTCTGCTATGGCCTGGGATATTAGTAGAAGATGGCCCAAGTCCTTGGGCCCCTGCACCTGTGTGGGAGACCCGTAAGAAGCTCCTGGCTCCTGGCTTCGGATCGGTGCAGTTCCAGCTGTTGCAGCCAACTGGGGAAGTAAACCATCGGATGGAAGACCTCTCTCTCTCTCTCTCTCTCTGCCTCTCCTCTCCCTGTGTAACTCTGACTCTCAAGTAAAAAATAAATAAATCTTAAAAAAAAAAAAGACACTGAACATACTATTACCATTTATGCAATTCAGTTAGTCCTTAATTCTGCCCTGGAATTTTCTATTTACATACCTCAATGTTTCGCTTAATAAAATCCTGCTTGTGTTTACCCCTGAGTTCAGTCTTTTCTATATTTGAGAAAGGTTTCTTTTCAGCTTTGACCAATGAATCATTTCGTTCCACATCATGAGTAAAATCTAATATCAAAAAAGTTTGAAATTTTTTTAAGAATTATGGAGTATACAAAAAATTCACTCTAAGCATATATATATTAAAATATGCAAGAAATAAACTATACATAAAAATTAGCAACTAAATCCAAATTCAGGAGCCTAATGTCTAGAGATACTTCTCTTAAAAAGATAAACCATAACATCCACCAAAATCTTCTTAAAACTTCTTGAGTTATTCATTATCATATATTAATCTTCCTGCTGTTGACTCCTTAGGAATGATAAAAGATATGAACAGAAAGTCAAGGTATATACAGAAAGAATAAATCACTGATGTGATGGGGATTTTAAGATATGTAATTTTTTTAGTCTTTATGAAACAAAACTTTTCCTTAAAGACTATCATTACTTTCTGCTAGTCTATTAACTTGCTAACACTCTTTCTGAGCAATACTTTTTACTCAAGCTTGTCTTTTAACAAAGGCCTGGGAATATGTGTCCTGGATGTTCTAACTCTCATATGTACACACTCCCACAGGACATCTCAGTTTATCAGTTTTACTCAATCTTTGAGAAGAGGCTCAAGTAAACCTTTAAGATTCTCTGACCCTGAGGGCTCAAAGCAAGGATAAGAAAAGTACTTGTGGGGGCCAGTGTTGTGGTGTGGCAGGTTAAGCCTCTGCCTGGCATCCCATATGGGTGCCAGTTCATGCCCTAGCTGCTCCACTTCTGACCCAGCTCTCAGCTAATGCACCTGGGAAAGCAGCAGCAGATGCTCCAAGTGCTTGGGCCCTTACACTCATGTAGCAGACAAAGAAGCAGCTCCAGGCTCCTAGATTCAGCCTGGCACAGTCCCAGCCTTTGTGGCTCCTAGATTCAGCCTGGCACAGTCCCAGCCTTTGTGGCCATCTGGGGAGTGAACCAGAGGATGGAAGATTCTCTCTCTCTCTCTCTCTCTCTTTAACTTTGCCTTTCAAATAAATAACAAACCTTTTAAAAAAGAAAAAGAAAGAGGACTCATTCATTTGAATAAATACCTTGTATTTACTATATCACCATTAAAGCTTTTAAAATAGGTCATCTAAACCTTCATTATTCTATACTTAGTGTGTCTGTGTGGGTGCAGTCTGTTGAAATCTTTACTTAGTATATAGTAAGTTGATGTTCTGTATATAAAGATAATTGAAAATGAATCTTGATGAAGAATGGGATGGGAGAGGGAGTGGAAGATGGGATGGTTGCAGGTGGGAGGGAGGTTATGGGGGGAAAAGCCACTATAATTCAAAACTTGTACTTTGGAAATTTATATTTATTAAATAAAAGTTGGAAAAAAAAAAGAATCTCCTTAAATGACAAATGGAGATCACCCTACAAAACAGGACAACTTGCCACATTAAAGTCCAAAACAAAAAAATATGTCAGTAGCTCAATCTAGACAAGGTTTATTAGGTTCAGTAACCATGGCAAAAAGAAAAGAGCTATTCATTTGGTATATTTATAACTATTTATCAAAGATTTAATAAATTTAAACATTAATGGATAAAGTTTGGTGAAAACAGCTGGAAATAATCGGGAAAAGAATAAAATCTCTAGATTTAAATTCATTTCAAACAAAACTAAATTCAAATAAAAACCACTCATATTTAAGTTGTAAGTTTTTAGGCAAATAATTCTGTTCTTTATCATTGGGTTTTTTATTTTATTATTTTTTATTTCTTTGAGAGATAGAGAAACACAGACAGAGAGCTTCTGTCCGCTGGTTCACTCTTCAAACGCCATGTGAGCCTGGGCTGGCCCAGGACAGAAGCAAGGAGCTGGGAGCTCAGTCCAGGTCTCCCACGTGGGTACCAGAAACCCAATTACTTAAGCCATCGTCTGCTGCCTCTTAGGGTCTGCAACAGAAGGAAGCTGTTTGAAATCAGAAGCCACAGCCAATAACAGAACCCAAGTACTCCAGTGTAGGATACAGACATCTAAACCACTAGATTAAGTGCCCTCTCCAGAGGCTTTAATTTTTAATGAATCACGTAATTTTTTAAATTAACTACCAATAGTTAAAGCATGAGTTACTTTCTTCATTCATGGCTACCTTAGATTTAAAATATATCATTTTTGCCATAATTTAAGTTATGTAGCCTTTTTAATTAAAATATGAGGTTTATTTAAGTTGATATTTCATAATAATTTAACAAATATATTAAAATAATTCAAATTAAATGCAGCCATACCCACACTTATGACAGTTTCATTTTTCTTTTATTATTTTTAAATTGAATTTTAAGTTGAATTTGCAAAAATTTTAATAACAAACTTTTTAACAAAATCATATACTAAAAACTGTTTATGCAGAAAACTCAGAAAACACAGTGACCTGTTCATTGTGAAAGACTTTAAATTACAGCATTATAATACAAAAAACAGGAAATAGACCATACCTGAAAAAACTAATATAACATTGGATTCATAACACACTTGCAATAAATTGTGAGGAAAAAACATTGGATTATATGGCCAATATTGTCTCTCTAGAAATAATTTTCTTCTCCTCCCCAGGTTAGTGGTGATATAGCCAAGCTGTCATATTCCTATAGTGACCCCAACCTTCGCTGCACTAGACAAGTTGGTGGAAGGAATCCAAGCTGAGTGGTTTGGTCTCTTCTCTAGGATTGTGGAATTGAGCCTCCCTATCAATGACTAAAATACATTGATACCACTAAGATCTTTTCTATATTTTTTTTTTAAGGTAGGATTCCATTACTTGCAGCCAGCTGCTTTTTATTACCATTAAAAAGAGAGAGTCAGGGAGAGAGAGAGAGAATTTCCATCCCCTATTCACTCCCCAAATGCCCACAGTAGCTAAAGCTGAAGACAATAGACCAAAACTCAACCCAAGTATCCCACCTGCATACCAAGAACCCAATCAGTTGAGCCACACTGCTGCTGCATTGGTAGGAAGTTGGAGTCAGTACCCAGAGCTAGGAATGAATCCACCCCGGTACTCTGATGTGGGATACAGGCATCATAACTGCTAGGTTAAACGTCCACTCTATTAACTCTTTATTACACAAAATATCAAACATCCAAATGTAAAGAGAATGGTATAATGAATTCTTAAGTTAGCTTCAACACTGATCAACTCATAACCAATCATGTGTGATCCTGAACCCCACCTACTCCTACTCACACCTCTGAATTAAATTACATCAACTCATTGCACTCATGGATATTTCTGTGCACAGGCAGCATTCCTGTGACAATATGTATAACTACAAAGTGGAACATACCTCGGTTGACACTCTGCAGATGGTTTTCATATTCTTCTGGAGGGACTTGAGTGTGAAACACGGGGAAAAATATGCCTTCATCCTCATAATGAGAAGGATCTATCAATTTAAAAAATTATTTGTTCAATATTCACTAAATAAATATCTACAGTTATAAAAAAGAGATAAGATCTGATATTCTCTCCGGTATATGCCAATTCCTTCAACACACACAAATTTGTTTTTAAAAAAATCTATTTATTTATTTGAAAGGCAGAGTTACAGAGAGGCAAAGGCAGCGGCAGAGGCAGCGGCAGAGAGAAAGAGAGGAAGAAAGAGAGAGAGAGGTCTTCCACCCACTGGTTCACTAACCAGGAGCTTCTTCCAGTTTTCCCACACAGGTGCAGGGGCCCAAGGACTTGGGCCATCTTCTACTGCTTTCCCAGGCCACAGCAGAGAGCTGGCTCAGAAGTGAAGCAGCCAGGACTTGAATGAGCACCCTTATGGGATGCCGGCTGTTCAGGCACTGGCTTTACCTGCTATGCCACAACACTGACCCCAACACAAATTTCTTAAGGTGATGTGAAAGCCATTTCCATGTAGAAATTACAATCACCTTTGTGTACATAAATCATTAACACAATTCAGAGACATCAACATGGCCAGAAAGCTTTTCCCTAGGAACTAAACGTAAAGAGAATGTACAAGAGTGTGATAAAATATCATACTAACTCTACAGAGATTATGTACCCAAATCCCAATGTTCATAATGCATGCTGAGAATATTCAAGCTGAATAACTGTAGTTGTATTTCTCTTTATTACTGTAGATAACTCTGGGTGGAGATTTCAAGTCATTATCATTAGGATAAAAGAATATATTTGGAAGAGAAAACTTGGGAGACTCTTACCAGTTAGCTTTCTTTTGTGATTTGTTCTCTTGGACTAGAATCCATAAAGAAAATAGGACACTGTGTTTTTCAACTTTTTTGACATCTATTTAATTTATTTTTATATTTTTCTATTTGCAATTTAGACACTGTATATTTATTTGCAAGAAACTACAAACATAAATAAGTGGTTTTTTCCCCTCAAGTTTGCCTCTATACCTTAACATGAGAGAATATTCCAGGTAGTGGCAAAGAGATGGTTTTGATTCAGAAAACATGGCAAGTCTTGAAAGCTATTACAGGTTCCACCACTTATCTCTGAAAAAAGTCCTGTTAAAACTCCACTCTGTGGAGACCACAGACAAAGGTGAGAAGAGACTCACTCCAGTCCACAATCGTCAAATTCAAACCATTAAACTTTGGATATTAAAAACCAATTCACTAATTCTAATTCCCTAATTTGCAATTCATAATAACATACTATACACTGTGGCTGATATTACCAGGTTATTTGTTCCACATTCTTTGATGAGTTAAACTAGCAATTTAATGGTATAAGCCTGGAGGGGAGAAGAGTAAGCTATAAGAAAATGGTTTGGTACCAATACTGTTATTACAGATCTAAAGAATTCATTAACACAGGCTTAGCATGTCAGCAATCTGACAATATTTTATTATTAATTTAAAATATATCATATGCTTAAAGTAAAATATATTTATTTTCTATCCCCTAATTCCTTTTTGATAGTTTAACTCAGTTTTACACCAAAACACCTATAAAAACAAAATATAAAACTGAAAATACCAAAACCTATTTTAAAAAACTACTACAACAAGATGATATCTGAAAAATTTTAATTCTAAGGATTTCTCCTTAGACTGAAAGTAACTCTTGCAACCTTGCCACTCTTTGCTCATCATCCCAGGGGTTTTCAGGCAAATTGGGCACAGCAGCGCCTCAGTTTTGGATTTAAAAGACAGCAGATTTGAAAGTCAGGCATTTACCTGAAAAAACATAACTAACTCTTGAGCTTAAAAGAAGAAGAAAAGAAAGAAAAAAAAGCATTTTCTGAATTCTGTTAGCTTCCCTTTGGAAAACTTTTTTTTTTTTTTTTTTTGACAGGCAGAGTGGACAGTGAGAGAAGGAGACAGAGAGAAAGGTCTTCCTTCTGTTGGTTGACCCCCTAAATGGCTGCTACAGCTGGCGCTATGCCGATCCGAAGCCAGGAGCCAGGTGCTTCCTTCTGGTCTCCCATGCGGGTGCAGGGCCCAAGGACCTGGGCCATCCTCCTCTGCCCTCCCAGGCCACAGCAGAGAGCTGGCCTGGAAGAGGAACAACCGGGACAGAATCTGGCGCCTCAAACGGTACTAAAACCCTGGGTGCCGGCGCCACAGGCAGAGGATTAGCCTAGTGAGCCTTGGCGCCAGCTGGAAAGCTCTTTTTTAAAGTAAAATTAATTAATTAACTGGGTAATCTAAAAGAAATTACGGAATTGGAAAATAATCATTTGATAACATTCATAATAATAATAACTGATGCAAGGAGGAGTCAATAATAGTGAAACTAGTGGATAAAAGCTTGAAGACTGGGGCCAGTGCTGTGGCATAATAGGTTAAGCATCTACCTGTGGTGCCGGCATCCTATATGGGCTCCAGTTCGTGTCCTGGCTGCTCCACTTCTAATCCAGCTTCCTGCTGATGGCCTGGGAAAACAGTGGAAGATGGCCCAAGTGCTTGGGACCCTGCACCTGCATAGGAGACCCAGAAGAAACTCCTGGCTCCTGGCTCCGGATCTGCCCAGCTTAAACCATTGTGGCCATTTGGTGAGTGAACCAGTGGATGGAAGACCTCTCTCTCTGTCTCTCCCTCTCTCTATCTGTAACTTTGCCCCTCAAGTTAATAAAATAAAATAATAAAAATAAATCTTTAAAAAAAAAGTTTGAGTGCTAACAGGATAATAGCTGCAAAGAATCTTCCCACAAGATAATTTATTAATTACAAGAGGGAGAAACAGTAACTTTACAGTGAAGAAAGCTGATAGGCACCATCTTAACCAAGTACTAAAGTCAGTATCAAGGTAATGGGGTAATCAATATCAACTATTTCCTGTAATGGTACATACAGAAGCACACAGTGTCACTTCTGTGAAATTCTTGCCAAAACCCATGACCTGAACCTACCATGCAGAAACTACCCAAACTGGAGGACAATCTACAACACAATAGGCTTGTGGCTTCTAAAATGCCAGTGTCATAAGACACAAGAAAGACTAAAGAGAAATGACAACTGAATGCAATACATGATCTGTGATTTCTTTTGCTATCGAGGATTTAATTAGACAACTGGAAAAATCTGATACAGATTAAACAATAATATTGTAACATTTTCAGAAATAAATATTAACTTATTGATTTATATGTATGCCTGTGTGTGAGAGAGATCGATCAAGCTTATGTGCCACTTGTATGGAGAGGTGAGGGGGAAAGAAAGATCAAGGCAGACAGAGGAGGAG
Source organism: Lepus europaeus (assembly GCF_033115175.1). NCBI lineage: Eukaryota > Metazoa > Chordata > Mammalia > Lagomorpha > Leporidae > Lepus > Lepus europaeus. The sequence goes on from NC_084837.1 coordinate 61,936,870, forward strand.
GATGTGGTAAGATGTTAACATTTGAAGAAGCTGGATAAAGGGTATCTGAGAATTTTTTGTACTTTTCTTGCAACTTTAAATCTAAATTATGTCAAAATAAAACACTAAGAGGAAAATTTTAAGCCTCCTCACTACAAACATCTATGTGAGAAAAAAACATCTTCCTTCAGAGATCAAAATAAGAGTCTGAGGACCAAGCCCTGAAAGAGGAAGACTACAAGATATTCATTTCCAGTCACTTTAGGAATAAATTAAACCTATCCCAGGTAAGGGGGGAGGACTTACAAGAGCATCAACTTAGAACCAATGATACCAGTGTGAGGGTGCTCCCCTGCACACATCTCCCCAAAGTGAACAGAGATCCATGATTGGACAGTGGAACCCAGAGCAGCTTGGGCTGTGCTACACTGCACACCTGGAACTCCAGGAGGAGTCGGGGCACACAGTGCTCTCCATCAGCAAGGCCGTATGTGTTTAGAGGGAGACAGGGCCTGATGCAGTCACACACCGTACACATGATTCCCAATAGTTGGCCTGTGGCATGGAGGGGACCAGAAGTTCTTACATGCCCTGTGGACTAGAAGAGGCCTGGGATCATGATGAAAGGGTGAGGCAGAAAGCAGACCTCAACAACCAAACAGCATGACGGGGCCCATGGATATCAGTAGCATCTGCTGGCAGGTGACAAAAGGCTAAAGGTGACAAGCCACAGTCGGCAAAGGCCCAGGCTAGGTTATAGACACAGACCAAGCAGGACAAGACACTTCTAAGAGAAGAACAAGGACCAGAAGTACCCTTTCCCCAACTCCACCCCAGTGATGCCAGGATGCTCCACAATTCTCCTCATGAGCAGAGATGTCTCCCTGAGAAATGAGAAGAACAGGGATAGTGAGATG